>NC_090922.1:1265240227-1267640227 GCF_040938575.1 Ambystoma mexicanum | reverse complement strand
ATGCCACAACCTATTACGCTCCACCGAATCAAAGGCGGAGGAAAAATCGACAAATAGCATATACAATGGAAGCCTATCCTTATCATTGGCCTGCTCAATTAGGGTATTTACTATAAAGATATTGGGCCTCATCACGACTTTGGCGGTAACCCTTAAATCCGGCGGTAGCACTATTACTGCCGGATTTAAGGGTCCGCCAAAGCAGGACTTCGGCGGATTTCTCCCCAGCTCTGAGCTGGGGGAAATCTGCCCAAAATTCGCGCTATTACCGCCGGCGGGAAATCCGACGGCGGTATTAGCGCCAGAATTTCCCCATTGAGCCCAATGGGGAATGGGGCATCCCCGAATGGGCTCAATGGGGAATGGGGATTGACATTACCGCCGAACTCGTGATCCGGCGCTATTAGCGCCGGGGAGTTCGGCGGTAGGGCTAATACTGCCCGCGCTAATAGCGTTACTGTTACCGCCAAAGTCGTGATGAGGCCCATTGTCTTTTGTCGAGCACCCTTTGCGAAAGCCAGTTTGGGCTATGTCCAGGATTTTATGACAATCTATCCATTTAATTATATCCTGAAGAATTAAAGAGTAAAAGATTTTACTAGACACATCTGTGAGTGCCAGGAGCCTATAGCTTTCAGGTATATTACGTGGTCCACTTTTAAAGACCGGAATGATGCTAGATATCTTCCAGGAATAGGGCATCATACCTGTATCAATGATTTTTTGAAAAAGAATCCCCAAATATCAGCCCAAACTTTGGGGTTTTCTTTTATTATGATATTACAAACCCCATTGGGACCAGGTGCTCTGGAAGATTTTAGATTCTTAATTGCCCTTATAATATCCTCCCGCAAAATAGTTAAGTTGGTTATTATCTTATTTATGTTTGATCATTTATTTTCCTAATGTTAAACATTGTCTTTTAATAAACTAGATTAAAAATAAAAATACACATTTCTATGTGCTGCTTTTATGATAAAGTAATGGTGGATTTGAATGTATAGTTTTTATGTTCGTTCTTTAGTTTCTACCGTTATTTGTTTTTTTTTCTCTTTTAAATTTGTCTTGCTTTGACTTTCTACATTTCTCTTTATTTATATTCTTTCTAGCCAGTCTCCTTTGCCAAAGGCGTGGCCTATCATAGTCTTCACTTGGAAAGCCCCATATCGCAACAGGCCAGGTGGACATTGCTCTTCCGTTAGACACTGGACCAGACAGCATTGATTGTGCACAGTGGGCTACGTCTCACTGGCACCGCACATCTCCTTTATGCCAGTTGACAGGTGGAAAATGTGGCCTGGAGCATGCACACCAGTACTTGCCACTGTGCCCACCTCTTTCCTCGTAGAACAGAGCACAGGCTGCCCGGCTCTTCACCACAGTCCTGACTTGCGCTGCACCTGCCCCCGGGTGGCACTGATCTTTTGTCCTCAGCCTTGACTACCCTCGAAGGCAGCACCCAAACAACTTCCCGGAAGTAGGAGGTCACACTGCAACCTGCACTGCACTATCTGCCATCTAAGCTTCCAGGAACATGTGCAAGATAGGCCACAGGAGCCCAGAAAAAAACCCCATGTAGTTCGGTGTTGGGGCATGTTGACCCATTCATGGTCTTGTGAAAGCCCCAGGGTGCCAGTCTGCCAATGCAGCCCCCTGAGCACCAGATGTACCTTCCTTGCTAGTTTACTCTGGCTGCCAACAGTCATTTTTTATAATTATTCGGGATGTCTCACTTTGCTCACTCCAGCCTCACAGGAGTTGTTGGAATGTACCACTGATGATCCTCCACGAAACAAGGCCCCTGAAGAACAAAATGTTAGCTCAACCATTAATATACAATCAAAGGTTCAGAACATTATTGCAGTTTGTGACAGGTTATTTCCTGATACCATGCAATGAATGCCAGAGAGCAACCCCATCCTCTGGGGGCTCTATTTAAGCCAGGGGTTACATAAGGACAACCAATGCCACATTAAATGTGCATAGTGGCTTGTCTGGTTTGAGCATCACTACTTGCAATATTATCCCCTCCTTCTGACTCTAGGGTTCCACCACTGCCTCCTACTACTACCTCTCCATAACTTGATCCTGATAGTATCCCCTCCTCCTGGGCCTCCTTCTGATGTTCACATATCATCCCTTAACTCTCACCACTTTCCCCTGACTGTTCTTCTATGTTATGACTGCCTCCTTAAGCTTCCTACTTCACACCACCTACTTCTGATCACTCTTGCCTACTGATCTTGCTACATCCTCTCTCTCACCCTCTTAGTTCATAACCCCTTCTCCATCTCTCCAGTGCCGCCACCTCTCCAACTTCTTCCATCTTTATCTCCTCTGGCCTCATTCTCCTTGACTTCTCCTCTGCTTTTGATACAGTAAACCACAACACCCTGATCGCCCGTCTTTGTGACACTCTGGGCATCACAGATTAGGCCCTGGCGTGGCTTCAATCCTTTCTCTCTGACCGTCCTTCCCAGGTGGAACTTGGTCCTCTCTCTCTGCTATTACTCGCTCTACTTGTGGTGTCCCCAGGGATATAATCTATCCCCCTGGTTTTTCAATGTCTACATCTCACTTTTGGCCCACAAGATCTCTGCCTTCACCTCCAACTTTCAGTGTTATTTGGATGGCACACGGCTCTCTTTCAGGCTACCCTTGGCCTCTTCCTCCTCCTCGCTCATTCCTGACTGTCCGCAATTCAGTCCTGGTGTGCTGTCAGCAATCTCTGTCTTAATGCCAGCAAGACAGAGATCGTCCTCATTGGGACCCCAGCTCCCACTTTACCACTCTCACTCTGGCCAGCCTCCCTTGGTCCTGCACTCCCTCCCACCAGTGAGGCAAAAAATCTGGGGGTCATCTTCGACTCTACTCTCGCCTTCTCTTCCCAAATCTCGAACATGTCCAAAAAGTCTCACTACCAGCTGCACTACCTCAGAGGTATCATACCTTGTCTCACCTTCCCCCAGACTCTCACTGTCTCCAGACCCCTGGTTCTCTCCAGACTGGATTACTGCAACAGTCTCTTTCTCAATCTTCCTACTTCTACTCTCTGACCTCTTCAACTTATCCAGAACAGAACCGCAGGACTTATCATTGGCCTCAAGCCCAGGGACCGCATCTCTCTGGCGCTAAAATCACTCCACTGGCTCCCCGTGTCTGCAAGGATCAAGTTCAAGTCCCTTTGCATGGTCCACAAGGCTTTCTGGAGCCGGGGCCCTACTATCTACAACGCACTCTTCCCAAATACTCTCCTTCTAGAGCCCTCCGCTCGGCCTCCTCCAACTCTCTGCGGGTGAGCCATTTCGCCAAACAGAGATTTAAGGGTAGATTCTTATCCTCTGCAGGTGCCACCCTCTGGAACAGCCTACCTACCTCTCTCCGTCTTGAGCTGGACCTCCTTAAGTTCTGGAAACTCCTCAAGACCTACCTCTTCCTCTTTCTCTCTCCCCTGCTAACTTCCTTTCTCTTCACTACTTTCCCTCCTTCCTTCTCTTCCCCAACCTGCTTAGTTAGCTAACTGGCCGCCTGGTGCACCTCCAGAGCCTCACAGGTCCCAAGCTCCCCCACCAGTCCTGCACCTGCCTCCGGGCTTCTGCACTCTGCTTGGCACTACTGAAATATGCTCCATGTGAGGGGCAAAGCACTTCCTGTTCTGCGCACTTGCACAACCTTGACCCTGAATGTTCTAGGCCGTGCATGTCTGTCTGTCCGTGCCTCCCTCTGCCGCCTCTCCCCAGTTTGGTCGTGCTTGAAATACTCATACATAGGCACACTGGATGACGAACCACCAAGCAATCTGAAATGTCGCCAGGCTAGTACTGTAGTTTATTGTTCTGTATGTCCCTCTCCCCCCCTCACTCTTTGCCAAACACTTCACTAGTAGATTTGCCTCTGGCCTAGTCTGCTAGCTATTGCTGATAGATCATTCGGAATCTTCAAGGCCTAAAAAATGAAGACTGTATTCCCTTGTTCGATTCCTGCCTTGAAGCACTTTGAAGCACTTCACTTGTGTATAAGCTCTTTACATATAAACAAATACAATTACAGCTCTCTAGCCTCTGCTCCTTCCACCTCTTTTCAGACTCCAGCCTTCTCCAAATGCAAACAACCTGCTCCTGCCACTCAACCTGGCAAAATGGTGCTGGGAGTTTTATACTATGATCCCTCCTCACCATGCGTGGGTCTTTTAGCGACGGTCTGTACCTGTTCTTTTTAAGTACATGAGGAATGAAATGGTTGTTCTTAAGTGTCCCAGGGACTACTTTGATCTTGGGGTGTAGCCCATTCTATAACTAGCCCGCCCACCACCATGGGATCCAGTAATTTGTCTATGACCCTCCCTGTGCTGCTTGTTCTGTGTTAAGATTGTATGGTTTACTAGCATGTTTATTCAATACTGGATACACATTGGGTAAGCTGCATACACTCTTTGGTTTATTGGTCAGTCTGTGTGCTTGAGGAAATTGCAACACTGCATCATCGGCATAGAAACCCTCTACCATGAGACAATGCTTCTGTAACTTTGATTTTCCTCTGATCCAATACCCACTCAGAAAGCCAGTGGCTTGCAATACTGTAGCCACTGGACTCCATGGTTCATCAAATGGTCCTTTAAAATGTTTAAATGGCTTTAATGATGTTTCCAAGTTTTAACAATGGTGCAATACACACCACCAGTCTCTAGTGAATGAAAATGTTTTCTTTTAAATGGAATGGTACCCTTTCCTGTATTGGAGTTAAATGTTTGTTTAAAGAGAGCTGCAGGCACTTTCAATTGTGGAAGGGTGCCTTATCAATTTCCTGCAGGGTATCACCAGGGTCACGGGCAGTAGTAGGGCTAGAAAAGACCAAGATGGTGGAACCCCACTTTCAGCCAGTCTCTAGCCTCTGGCTACACTAACTGTGCCCCCTTCTCATGTCTGTTGACGTCAAAGGGACTATAGTGGTCAGCACCCTACTGTGAGCATGGCTTTGTTATGTCAAACCTGCTCACCAATCTGACATTAGTATAATATCAAATTATGTAGCTGTATAATTGTGTGAGCCTAGTAGCTACGATGGCACACAATAGATGGCATAGAGAAAGAGCAAAACCCAAAACACCTGTACTGGCAACTTGGGGGTGGGGGAGGAGGAGAAAACGCACCAGGGTGTGCTAAATGCTGAAGTTAAACTAGAGCATGCAAACATATGAGGAAGGTAGTCGAGAGGAATTTTGGGGATCACATTCTGTTTAAGGGAAATCAAGAAACAAGAAAGAAGTGTTTGTGATAGACTTATCATAAGGCACATACTTAAATTCCTGAAGACAACCAAGTAGAGGGAATCTATTCACTGTATTTGAGTTTTAATTAGACTACTATGCCACAGGATGGAAAAGTTTGTGGATAGGTGTCTGGGTCTGGGAATGATATTTAACAGAACAATAATAAGAAATATACAATTGTATCACTGGGTGAATCGTTCATAACAGAAATAACGTGTGTAACATAAAAATATGTAAATGGTATAAGCATGAGCTGTACTATATATGGCAAGTATCATAGGACCATACACTTGTGCCTACCTTGACTGATTATGGTGTTTCCTTGATCAAGAACGTCTTTTTTCAGAGGAAGATTGCAGAGGCCCTGTGTCCACTAAACAACCCTTGGCCACGATGACATAGGGTTCAGCACTGTCCCTGGACTAGCAAGTGAAGGGTCACACGTGCCTACGGATTGAAGAGAGTCATGTGATGCTGATGCTACTGCAGCTACATATGTAAAAGGACCCTGGCTGAGTGTCCTGTCAAAATTGCATTTGTTCAATGGATCCGGGTCATGCACTACTCTCACTACAGCACATGTAAGTGATGCATGTGGCTGAAAGTAAGGACACCAGCTCCTAGACCTGCAGGATAGCCGTGGGCTGCACCCAAAATCTGGTAGTAGGAGTCTGGGTAGAAACTTCCTCCCACAGCAAGAGAAGGGTTACTCTTGCTAACGGGTCATTAATCAAATGATCTGCGATGGAGAATGAAGGGAACCTGCCAGTGTTCGGAGCTGCCCGTTACTTGAGGGGTAACAATCAGTGCTGGGAATGGGCTGCAACAAGACGGAACAGCGCTATGGCAAAAAGCACCTTGCCGGAGCACCGTTCCGTCCCCCAGAAACAGGGGTTGTGGGAATGACAGTACCAGATCCTGCGAGACAACGATCTGCTTGTCGCTCCCACAGAAAGCTACCCACCAGCTCTGAAGCTGCATTATCGCACACAAGAGTAACCCACTCTTCAATGAGCTTTAGAAACTCATGCAGACCCTACCACATACTTCAATTGCCTTTCATGGGGATACCTATTGATTTGAAACATTCATGACGGCTGATCCTACCTGCTCATTGGGAAAGGACATTTTGAAGAAAAAGAAAGGAAGGAACAGGGAGGAATTTGCATTGAAAGAGGGCAGAAGAAACCTTACACAATTATGCAAAACAATCAGTTTCCACCAAATACTGAAACAGAGGCTCTCAATAACCTGCCCCCTACCCTAACACTACCCATAGCAGTGAAATGCATTCTCCACAAGTTTAAAGTTCCTTCATGCATTGATCCTCAAAATGTTAGATCAACACTCATTCCCTCTGCAAAGTCCAAGCTGTGTCCCAAATGCTGCATTCTGAAGTGGTTGCAGCACGTCCAGCAGCTCAAGATGTGTTTGTTGCTGGGGTTTCTTCTGGGGGTGGAGGCTCAATTCACTGACAGAGAAAGTTGAATTCCATCCCCATCTACCAGAGTCAGGAGGCAGACAGTGGGAAATCCCAGAAGCGGCCATGGCGTGCACCCGGAGAGCGAGATCATCTACAGGTTTTGTCATTGGGGCGGTGCCGGTCTTGTGGGGGCTGCCCCTTGCTAGGGGAACGAGGCTCAGAGCCTACAGCTGCTGACGAAGAGCACTGGATATGGGCTTCAGATGCATGAAATTACAAAGATCTCCACAGGTGCACTCCCCCATCTCATATTGCCGGCAGCAAGACTCTGTGAAGTCTGTCACGGTTGACAACTCTGCATGAATAGCTTGCCCGTTGAACCAGCGGTTGTTGAGTTCAGTCAAAGCTCGCTCCGCATGCTCTACACGCCAAAACCTGATGCAAACGTTTCCCACGAGGTGATCATCCAGGTTATCACAGATATTCATTTCTTCAATTTCACCATACATTGCCTGCACCTCAGTAAACACTGCCTCAAAGAAGCTATCATAGTGCTCTTGCACCTCTATGTCACTCACATGACCTAAGTGGGTGCCATCAGCGGTTTGAGCTGTATTCTGAGGGTTTCAATATAGGTTCAACAACACAATAGTCTGACTGAAAGTTTGTTTGTTGTGAAGTCGAGAGCATCCTTCTCCATGGTGCCAGGCTCCAATCTTGAAGTAGAAGGAACAGTTAACCTTGGCTTTCTCTGTGCCGAAGATGGAGGCCAAATATTACAGCATGTTCCTAGTGCCGCTCAGCGCCGCCTTCAATGAGCTTTCAGAAGACTCAGCACTGGGCTCCGCATACAGAAATTGCCAAAGCCTCAAATACAGTGTTGCAGCTGTCTTCTTCTTCTTCTTCTTAATTATCGGGTGCGTGGGCGGACCCACGCAGGCGCTTCCCCATCCTAAAGGATGGTGTGCAGCAGACCCACCAATCAATACTTGTCTCACATAAACTCACAACTCCTCCCACGGCCCCGTCTGCCTCACAAAATCCAACATCACACTGTTCCTCCTCCTGCCTCTCACCCCGTCACCTCCCAGCAAAGCCTTCCCACTCAGCTCAGCCACACCCAGCGCAGATAACCGAACCCTCATCAATTCTCTCTCCTCAACATGTCTCTCACATCTAAGCAGAAAATGTCCTACAGTCTCAGGCTCCCCACACACCGCACAATCCCTCGTCTCATGCTTCCCCACTCGATACAGACAGTCATTCAGCCCCACATGCCCTATCCTTAATCGATTCAGCATCACCTCCTCCCCCTCCTCCATTCCAGACTCCCCGCAACCACCTTCACCGACACTTTCCCACGAACACCAAACATCCACCTGCCCTTCACCCCACTCACCCACCTCTCCTGCCACTCATCCATGACCCGTCTCACCACCACAGCCTTCACCTCATCCACACTCAAAGGCAGCCTCACATCAACCGCTCCCCTTCTCATACCCTCACCCACCGCCAGATCCACCAACTCATTACCCAAAATGTCACTGTGCAGCTGTCCAAACTGATATATATGTCCTGCAATTTACAGTCATCTCTTTATTTGCGTGAATATTGTGACCAATCAAAACAGAAGAGTCCATTATTCGCTTTAAAGGGTTTCCTACTGAATTACTATAAGACATGTTTAACATTTAAAATTGTGGACATTATTATGTCCCCATAATGCTCTTTGATTTTATGCAAATCACCAGGATTGGGTTCTATGGAGAAAAACGGTGTTGCGCAACATGGCGGGGGTCCCGCCCCCCTCCTTCCCACAGCCCGCCCCTCCAATGAGGTGACAGTTCCCCCCAGTACATATTTTCCATTCCAACACTGTCACAATGACCACTTTTCCATAATCCTACCGATCCCCACTGAAAGCTTATAAAAGTGTAGACTGTAATATGTCAACATTGGTGCAAGAAGCGCACTCTCCTCCTCGTCGCATCTACTTATGAGAAAAAATGCAAATGTGTTTGCCCATAATAGTGATTATAAAATTAATCAAATGATTTAAGTTTTACAACCATTCAAGGGCAGGCAACTTGCTCTCTTGCCTAGCCTATTCCTGCACTCAGGGAAGGCAAATGGAGTGTGCAGAGCTGTAACTTTTGTAGGCAGGAAACAATCTTTATCAGTTAACATTCGTAACAGTCAGTCTAGTGTTTAATTGTTCCATGGGAGGAGGCGATGCATATACATGTTGAACAGCCAGGGGACATAGGGGCAATACGGACAACAAGCAAGTAGAGGAAGGGGGTCCAGATTGTCCCGACAATCCGCCACGCCAACTGGGGTGCCAGGCAGCTATAATTTCAGATAGTACTGTGCCTTATACACTCCTGACTTGCGTATGCTTTCAAAATTCAAAGAAATTCCATAAATGGGCGTGCAGTGTTGGCGGCTAGTGAAGGGAAGCTGGATGTATTTTCAACTACAAAAAGTATTTACTGGCTTAAACACAGCTGTAAACAGGTTTAGAGAGCTGTATTTAAAATATTTTTTAATGTAAGTCGGCTGTTGTGTCTTCCGTCCCTTATGTGACTCAAACGTCAGATTAGTGAGGTTTGCTCCCCGATAATAGAATCTGATCCCACTCATCAAATGTGGCATAGAGTTCACACGAGCCATGTGATGGGTACATACGTCAATTTTTAAGTAAATCGATGGCCCTAGTCCAGTGGTTTAGCTGAATGTACCTTGCAAAATACATCATTTAGGCAAATGAAAACCTTTTGTCTTGAGGAACCAAAGAAATGCAAATGAGGCCACGCCCACCCACTTGCATGCAGCAAAGTGGTGCGAGCCAACTGCTACTTATGTGTCAGTCAACCCAGCGACTTCACCTCATTGCAATAGAACACTCCAAGGAAGTTTGATGTGTTGGCGCTTGGATCCACTCCACTCATTGATCGGATCAAGTATTTTATATTTTATTTTATATTAGAAACACGTTCCCAAGAACAAAATCACGCCACTTTGAAATGGAAGCAGAAAGGGATTTGTTGAACGGTGATTTGAAAGCACTTGCGGTTTCACAGATGATAATCAAGAAAAAACGATGGTGAAAACTACTGCAAAAACAGAATCTTTGGTAAAAACGAACAACCTCCAGATACCTTGGATATGCTTGTAATTGTCTACACCTCAAAGGGACTGAATCAAAAACACTGTAGTTACATCTTGCCGTCAGTCTTGTGTATGAGTCACGTCACCACGCATGCACGATGTAACGCACTGTAATAAAGAGCCCGGAAAGGCACGGTCAGTTCCGCACCAACCGTCATACTGTGTGGACACATCTTGATTTGACGGCGCCACGGCCCCAAGGCCCATAAATGGTGCACCGTAGCACCCTCCCACCACGGGGAGCGTCAGTTGAAATCTAACATTGGCGAAGAGGGCACAATATGAACGCTCAAAGTTTTGAACCACGCTGTGCAGGGCAGCGGCAAGCAACATAAGTGCACCATCCAGACTCATGAGGACCTACATGGACCCAACTATGCAACACACATGACCTGCCACGAGAGAAGACAACTGAATCCACTACAGCAACTGTTTAGCAGGTGGGAGGGTCGCCCCAGCTACCACTAGGCCACAAGGCAACAGGGAATACAGAGGTAAAAGATGGCAGAAGGCACTTCCATGCCCAGACCAGGCACCCCGCAAGAATAGCGGCATCACTCACCTCACCTGCAACAGCACGCAGTCAAGGTAGCAACACAGCAGCATTGGGCCTGTTAGACTCTTACACAGACCCTTCACTGGTTGGGCCTAGATGATGAACTGAACACAAAAATTTGAGACTGTAAAGATGTAACCACGCCGAGAAAAATTAGGTCTTAACCTCTTACTGAATGTGGGGGATGATGTGCTGCTTAGCTGTGCGAGATGGTACAGATGTATACCGTTCTGCAAAGGATGCACTAACAGCACACTTCATGCCACAGCTGGACTCTGACTATGAGACATTCAATTTCTGCACCACAGTCCAGACAGAGGATGAGCCCCTCGATTGGTACCACACCAGATTCTGGTGGTTGGGCCTAACCTTTGAGTTTTGAGACATGGAAAAAGAGACCAGACGCCAGATCATTAATGGCATGAACTCTGAAAAACCGTGATGCATAGTTCTGAGGCATCCCCCTCGCAGGAATACTGGAGTACGGATCCCTGAGGGAACTATTGCATGTCAAAGCAGCTCACATGGGCACTCATTTACAAAAATGACAACTTGCCCCACCATCTACAGTGGCACAAATCTCGAACCGCCCAGTGTCCAGGGAGGAAAACAGCGAACCTCACACAGCCCTGAGATGGCAACCAAGAACACCCAGGAAGAAGAAGCAGGCGGACACCTGCCTTGTTGCGACTGGGGACAACTCCTCCACTGACGAATCTGGGGACAAACACGACGGGGTGGCAGCAGCAGTGGAGTCCGGACGAACCTGGAGAAAGGGCAAAATCCACCTCATCTCGGCCCTGTAACAAGTTAACAGAACACGGAAGAAGAGGAGACCCAGGTCGTAGGACAGTTCAGGACCACGCTTAGCAGAGGAGACAAGGAGATCAAATCCAAAGTATATGTTGTCAACATGAGCAAAGAATGCCTACTCAGTTGGGAGTTGGCAGAAGAGCTGGATCTGATAACGTGCATCTGTGACATTACAGATTCGAATGAAATCAGTGATCTACTAATAAAACGTCCCGGTCTCTTACGGGGCATAGGTTGCCTAAAAGGAAAGCTGCTCAAACTACACATTTATCCAACAGTGCATCCGAGAGCCGTAGAACACAGGAGGACGCCGTTCCACATGCAGGAGCTAGTTGCCAAGGAGCTACGAGAACTTGAAGAGGCAGGCATTATATAACCTATGTCAGGCCCAATGCCATGGGTATCACCTATGGTGGTTAGAAGGAAAAAGAAACTACCGGGCAAAGTGCTGATATGCATCGACATGCACCTGCCGAATGCGGCCATAATAGGAGAACCGCTCATCACCCCGACATTGGACAAGATTGTAACAGACCTCTCAGGATCCCGGTCGTTCTCCAAACTGGACCTCAATGCTGGATACCACCAGTTGAAATTGCACCGTGATTCCAGATACATCACGACATTCTCAACACACCTTGGCCTCAGAAGATACCAGAGGCTGAGTTTCGGCATAATCCCCACAGGGAAAGTTTTTCAGCAAGCAATCCATGAGGTCATTCAAGATATACCAGGAGTGCTAAATGTCAGTGATGACATCTTTGTACACTCCAGCAGCAGAGAAGAACACCTGGACACACTGGAAATTGTACTCGATAGGCTGGAGACTGCAGGGCTCACCATTCACAAAGGGAAGTGCGAGTTCCTGAAGTAGGAGATCACTTTCTTTGGCTACGTGTTCAGCAACAAAGCGGCGGTGGTTGACCCCACTCAAGGTCACAGATGACAAGGGAGCAACGCCACCCACTATGCCTACCGAGGTGTGCAGCTTCCTAGGGATGGTGACCTACAGTGGCAGATTCATACCGAACTTGGCCACAATATCGGAACCCCTGAGGGAGTTGACCAAATCGAGCACCAAGTGGGAATGGAACACATGGTGCCAAGAAGCTTTACAACACATTAAAGAGTCACTATCAGCAGATACCACCATGACATACTATGACGCCACACTACAGACAGAGATATATGTGGATGCCAGCCCTGTTGGACTGGGAGAAATCCTGGTACAACCGTTGAACACGGGAGAAATATAGCCAATTGCTTACGTGTCACGCGGCCAGACACCAACAGAACAGAGATATTCACACATGAAGAAGGAAGCCATTGCAGTGTTACGGGGTTGCAGACATTTCCACCTTTACATCTATGGGCAGAAGTTCAAAGCGTACAATGACAACAAGCCACTACTGCCAATATTCACAGGATCATCACCTCACCCACTGGCCAGGATTGGCAAATGTCTCCTACATCTCCAGCAGTATGAGTTTGACCTTGCATACCAAGTGGGAGCAGACACCCCAGCAGATTTCCTATCAAGGCACCTGAGGGCCGCAACACCAGTTGAGGTCAAGGAATCCAGAGAGACAGAAGAACACATTTGCCAAATTGTCAGTACCATGAAACCCAGAGTCGTCAGCTTCACACACATTCTAGAAGCCACCCATGCTGCGACTTTATAAAAAATGTAATATTTGCAGGCAAATGGAAAACATTCCTTCGAAATGTTCACAATCGCACGGAAGCTGCCAGAAACATCTTGACAGGGACGTTTGCGGTTCGCCAGAAGCTCTCCATCACAAGTTAGGGGTTGATTCTAAAAGGCACACGCATCCTCATCCCTACCAGATAACAGAATCAAATAATTACCTTGGCACATGAGAGACATCAAGGAATGGTGAGAACTAAAGCCAGGATACGACACAGGGTGTGGTTCCCCCAAATAGACGCAAAGGTAGAGTGTGTCATCGAATCATGCCATCCCTGCCAAGTGACCAGTGCGACCCTGAGGCCGAAGCCAATTCAATCCGCGAAAATGGGCTCAGCGCGATGGGAAGCGATCAACATCAACTTCTGCACAGTGCAGGAAGGAACATACCTGGTGGTCCCCTTAGACGACTACTCACGATACCCCGAAGTGGAAATCATACAGTCAAGGGAGGCAGAGGCGGTGATACAAGCTCTGGAAAAGATGTTTGCTACATCTGCCATAGCCACATTACTCCAAGGTGGCCACAAGCAAATGGTGACACCAAACGGTCCATGGGGACCATAAACATTGTGTTACACATAGCAAAAGCCCAGAACAGCCTGTGGAGGTTAGAACTATACTGGTTTTTGCAAAACTACCAGGTGATCCCGCATAGCTCCACAGACATGCCCCTGGCAGATCTCATGAATTGAACAATGCTCAACTCTTCAAAACTGTCACCCCAGCAGGTCAGTGAAGAAACTAGACAAGGAGCGCACTCACTCCAGGCGGGTGGCAGCCAACGAGCGCATGAGGACCCAGCGACGTACAAGGAAATGAAGACACAATGTGGGGGACAAGGTATTGGTGCTGAGGAACGCAACAAAAGCCAAGCTATCAACCCACTATGACCCTGCACCATGGAGGGTGATCAGGAGAGAAGGGACGATGATAACAGCCAGCAGAGGACAGGAGGCCATCACGAGAGACGCATTGTGGTTTAATCGTGTCCCAGAAGAGATGTGGACAGAAGATCAGAACCAGGCAGAGATGGAGAGGGAAGAGGTACACACCTCCATGATGCGACACCAGAGGGTGAGGGGGATACAGCACGGGCCCTGAACCCATTGACCCAACAAAGGAAGTGGCCCCCAGTCCGCAGGGCGAGCGTGACGAGAATGAAGACGCAGAAGCGGCGCCACGGCAACGATACAGAGGATACAACCTGAGGGTGGCCCGCAGCTCCCGGGAAAGCTGAGAGACTATGTGTGCTAATATTGTATTTATTAAGTTTATTATTATTAAGTTTATATATAGTGCTAATATGAACTCGAGCTTATCAGAGGTGTAAAGTAATTTGTAAGATCTGCAAGTGTTTATGTATTTCGTCATTATGGAAAAAGAGGGATGTTGTGTATGCATCACGTCACCACGCATGTGGGACGTGAGGTAAAAAAGAGCCAGAAGGCACAGGTAGTTCCGCGCCAAACCTCATACTGTGTGGACACGTCTTGATTTGCCGGCGCCATGGCCTCCTTGCCCATACATGGCGCACTGGAGCTCCCTCTCACCACAGGGAGCTCGAGACGATTTCTAACGGTCAGTTAGAAGCCCCAATGTCTTTCTAGATCACTCTGGTCACTTAGTAAAATGTATTGTCCTCTATCTAGCGTTAGCGATTGGCCATGCTGTAACCATCTGTACTCTTTTGTGAAAACAACAAAAACATCTTTAAAGATAACTTTTCTATTTCGTTTTCACATTTGTCCTGAAAATGGCACTTCGGTGGAAAGTTAAGCGCACCAACGTAAAAAATCCTCATTTCACATTAATTTTCTGAAGCAGATCCAGTGTCTATACTTCTGTTCTTATCCTGAAGAAAAATCAACTGCAGTATCTACACCTTCCCTTAAGATCTATAATACAGACACGTCTCCTGGTCCCTAACACAAATGATTAGCACCGATTGGAGGGCCATAGGACCCAAATCTCAAAATAACAATACTATTTTATCACTGCTTTCAAAATCTTTCATATATGGCAGCGATTTGCATCATACGATTATATCACTTGTCATTTTTTGGCTCAATCCTATTTAACAGTTTTTTCTAGTTATCGATCATTAACGTTTGACAAAATGATGGAATCTTACCTCAAAGAAGAGGAACTGCGTTACTTGCATAAGATGTTACAATCCCTAGTATTCCGATTTAGGCCTCTGGCACTGACTATGCAGTGCTTTAAGTGGGGTAAGAAATTGAGGGCGCGGCTTCCATGGTGGGCGTGGCTTGAAAAGTAAACAAACCATATTAAGGTAAGCAAACAAATATATAAATGTATGTAAGCAGTTATATATTTGTGTGTGCACCTTACTATGGTTTGTGTACTTTTCAAGCCATCTTTTAGAACATAGAAATATTTTATAAAAGATGGTTGAAAAGTACACAATTCAAGCATCTTTTATAAGGCTTTTGCCACCGGACAAAGACGCCTCAGGCTCAGTGATCTGTGCTCTGCAGAGCAGACTAGATCACTGAGTGGCGAGCCAGAGGCGCCTTTGACCCTCTGCGAACCTGGGGGCTCCGTGATGTATTGATCTAATCTGCAGATTATATCACAGAGCCCTCAGGTTCTCTAAGGAGCAAAGCCGCCTCAGTGACCTGAAGAGAAGGTGGGGAAACAAAGGGACCGTAACTGCCTCTCTTGACCCCTTCCAAAGTTACAGTGACTGACCTAAGTGCCAGCCAGCCATAGTGTCGCTGAAACTGCAACTTCAACTTTGAGGGACGCTGTGGATGGCTGGCACTTCTGTCAGTCATAGCTGCCTCACTTGAAAATGGCAAGTCCATTTCCCGTCGCAGCTGCGGCCGTGGTAGGATAATGTGCCCCGCCATGGCGTCGTGGGACCGGGGGGCCCCAGCTCAGCCCCAATTATTGGAGCACTGCGACTATGGTAGGTGATGGGAAGGGCCCTAGGGAAGTGGTCCAACATGTTGCTGAAATTTACTCGACTGACAACCTTGCCACTAACCAGTCTGTGGCACAAGGTTTACTGCCCTGCAGGAGTACAGGCAGGGCTCAAGTCAAGGGACCACGTGGCTGGACGGTGAATCAAACCCTGGCCTTGCCCTCTGAAATTAAACACTTAACCGCAAGGCCATGGCAATGGATAGAAGTAAAGCTGCAAACTGTCTCATATTGACATCTTTCTATACGGACATGTTTTGTTACAGGTTCTCAGATTTAAAAGGTGAGTGCATTTTATATGTAAGTAGCAATGCAATATGAAAACCTGTTCTCTCAGAAAATGCTTTTTTGCCATGTGCGCTTTTTTCTTTTGAGAAAGACGAGCCTGAATGAACTTTGCATAATTCACAGTAACGGCCCGCAACGTCACTTCCAAATGCTTGCCATTGAGCCCAGAGTAGTGGCTAAACTGCCTACTCAGACCACACTCTACTACAAGCCAACAGTGATCCGAATTATAAAGGTGAAACAGACACAGTGAAGAGACATAGGGGCTCATTAAGAGTTTGCCAGTATACAGTATATAAGTGGCCGTAATTCCAGTTACCAGCACTTTTACCGTTCAGGTGAAGTACAACTTGGCAGCGATACCGTTGCTGGTATTTCCAGAGCCTGAAATACTGGTACCGGTAAAACCAGCAACGGAACATCCACCAGCGGCGCAACCAGTGCTGGTATTACCGGCACAACAATATTACTGGCTGATTATGAGTCGGGACATGGCGGTAACACTGCCGTTTATCACTGGTAATACAAGGCAGCGATACCTACACAAGAAAGCAGGCGGTACATACATACAGGTGATGGAAATGAGGCCACAGGTGCACCCAATACACCCAGGAAGAGAACAAAAAGGCCACACCTTCCCCGAACACACTTCCCTGCACCACCATAACATTATAGGCGTATTTGTAAAGCACACGTTCACCCCCGAAGGTGCATCTTGGTGCCAATAACAGATGTTTATTGTTACCCAACTTAATGATTCTCATTTTATCAACCTCGGAAGGATGAAGGGCTGAGTGGACCTGCCAGGATTCAAACCTGTGACCATGAGGTCAAACACAGACCCCTGTAGTGGATGCATTATCCCACTTTGCTACAGACCATGCTGCCACTAATCACAGTTAACATTGACATACAGCTGCTCCAGGCCAACATGGAGCTACAGGGCTTGGGGTACCACCAGGGGGAACAAGTGGCAGTGAAGAGGAGGAGAATGAGGAGGATTGTGAGGAGGAGACACCATGCAAGACATGTGCCCAGATCCTGTGAAAGGGCTACACCATGGACCCTCACTGACAAGCAGATCCTTGCCCTTGCCGTCTCAACAGGGAGACCATTGCAGACCTCCTCAACGAGATCCAGGATGACATAGGGAGCAGGATCGGCATCAGGACAGCCATACCACCGCTGGTGTCTGTCCTGCACTTCCTTGGCACAGGCACGTTTCAGCACACTGTGATCCAGCTGCTTGGCATTTCGCAGCCTGCATTCTCCAGAGTGCTGGGTCAGCAAATTGCACTCCCCACCACCCTGCTAAAGGTGTACGCCAGGAAGCAACATGTTATGCCATTGCACGCATGCCCAGTGCGGTCGGAGCCCTGGATTGCACACATGTAGGTCTGATGGCACTTCAGGCCTCGGAGGAAGTCTACAGGCTGTTCCATTCGCTTAATGGCCAGGTCACTTGTGATGCAGACCTCATGATCACCCATTGCTTTGCCCAGTTCCCAGGATCAACCCGTTATGCCATGGTCCTGCGGAACAGCACGCTACCAGTATACATGGAGGGGCATAGAGGCCAATGGACCTGAGCATTGTTTGAGTACATGTTCCATCAACCTAACCTTATACAAGTGCCATGCAATTTATTTATTTATTTAGATTTGTAAAGTGCACGGACAGCCCAAGGGCATCGAGGCGCTGTTGCATGAAATTGTCTTAATTACAGGAGGGTTACTTAGCTCATGCTTACAGTGAGCGTGAGCTAAGTAACCCTCCAGTCACGTCATGTGGGGGGGAGGTTACGCAGACAGAGATTTCATGCCCAACAAGGTCCCATATATACAGGACCCACACGCACACCCAACTCACCGAAGACATGACTCACTACGCAGTAGTGAACAGCCAAGCCATGCTTCCCTAACAGGTCAGCCACATACACTAGACTACACGTACCAGAATGCAATATCACTGATCTCACTACATGCATGTTCTGCAAAGGTGGGGGGCTGGTCCATCTAGGGGTGTCTAAAGTATGTCCAGGGGGTGCCCCAAGAGCCGTGGAAGTGTGAAGATAACAGCTGACAAAAAACCCAATGACCAAGATTACCGTCCATCCAACGTCAAACCACACATTACAAAATAAGGAGAGTAGTTGGTACTAGGGCAACCTGGAAGTCTGAACAGCTTGCCTGCCCAGCCACAGGCAACCTTGGCGCAAGCTGAGGGGGATGAGGAACGACCAGGGGTAGGGACAATCAACACAAATTGAGCCCATGGGGTGTCCGTCATATCAAGGCCTGAAGAACACTGCCATGCATGTAATGACATCCTGATGAACAGGGACATGCCACTGCAATATTTGACATGGCAAGAAGCCAAGGCACCATGTATTTGAATCCATAAACTGATCCACACAGATGACCTGCATGTGAAGCCCAGACCCACATCAGGAACCATGCATGGGAGCAATGCACAGCCCCAAACCACTGACCATGGCATGCTGCCCTGTCAATCACCGACCATAGAAGCTATGAGGGTTGGCTGCGAGCAGCGTGCAAGATGTATCATGACAGACCGAACGACTGACTCCTTTGAGGAATTCCCTGACACCACAGGAGGTGGCATACAACGGACCCATGTCCGTACCAGGGAGTCAATTCAGAGTACCGTTGGCCTGTGGAAGGCCCGCTTCCGATGTTTACACCCAACGGTGCACTGCGCTCATGTACATGCCGGAGAAGGTGGGCCAGATTGTGCTGGCATGTGCAATGTTGCATAACATCTGTATCCAGCACAACATTCACCTGCCCCCAGAGGTGGACATGCCATTCCCAGAAGAGGGTGACATGGTGAATGTGGGTGTCATGCATGCATGTACTGAGCGAGTGGAGTACAGACTTAGTTGACTGTCTCGCCAGGAAGTTATTGAGAACTTAATCTGATGAAGCCACCAAATTGCTTTCTGCTTGCACATTTGAGAGTACCTTTGGCCTGTGGAAGGCCCGCTTCCGATGTTTACACATGTTTACAGGCACAAAGAGCAGTTTGCGCCTTTTCTGCGTAGATTTGCCAATGCCTCCTTTCGGTCAGGCAAAATTCCCCAACCATTAAAAAATATTGCAGTTTCACCATTATTAAAAAAGGTTGGATTAGACCCCTCCAATGCGGCTAATTTCAGGCCAATTACGAACACCTTGTTCCTACTCAAACTTGTAGACAATGTAGCAACCATCCAACTGCAGAATCATGTGCAGACAGCTGATATACCTCACATTAAGCAGTCAGGGTTTAGAAGCCATCATGGCACTGAAAGTGGCCTTTTGGACCTAGAGACGTTTATGCTTTCCAAGTTGGAAGAATGTAGGTTGGGGCTGCTGATGTTGCTGGACTTATCAGCAGCCTTCGACCTGCTTGATCATGACATCCTTCTTGATAGAATGCAATCAGTCGGGGGCCTCTCTGCAAATGCCATAGATTGGGTGAGATTGTTCTTAGAGGGTCGACGATCCAAAGTACATTGGGGAGACTGTACTTCTGAACCACAATTATTGAATTGTGGAGTCCCACAGGGGGCATGTCTTTCTCCGTTACTGTTTCATTTTTACATCCATCCTCTCCCTTTGTAATGAATTGGAATTCTTTCAGATTTTCTTTTGTAATTATGCCGATAACTTCCAATTGGTCCTTGACATCACCGGTAATCATGATACTGACCAAAATTTGGTGGACACAGTGTATCAACTGATAAAAAAGTGGATGTCTACCAACTGGCTCTGCCTAAATGCCTCAAAGACTGAGCTTATGCTTTTAAGACCACATCAGGCATTAACTAAACTGGACCAGGTGTACTCAGGCTTCAGGATTGACGGCAGCGACATGAAAGTCGTGCAAAAAGTCAAAACGTTAGGCATGTATATGCAGAGTAGTTTAGACTATGATGCCCACGTTACAGCTATTTCAAAGAGCACTAATTACCATCTTAAAGTGCTCAGATAGGTTGCCCCACTCGTTTCTATTGAAAACCGTATTAAACTGGTGAGAGCTGTTATTCTACCACATGTGGATTACTGTAATGCACTCTTATGCGGGGCAAGTAAAGCTGATATCTATGAACTCCAAAAAATACAAAACAAAGCCATCCGTATCATCTTTCAGATGAAATGCTCCGATTACTGCAGCACGACAAAAATTACACTGGCTCCCTCTTGAGGCCCGCATTCGGTTCAAGCTACTTACCATCTGTCATAAATGCGTCTTTGGGACTGCACCTATCTATTTGAAAGATGTTATAAGCGCCTACCAACCCGCAAGAAGACTTAGATCAGCGGAAGATCTCTTATTAGTCCAGCACCGTGAGAAGCGTTCCTGCGGACTTGGCAGAGCATTCCATATCCAAGGCGCTAAAGCCTGGAATGCGTTACCAGCTGCTCTGCGCAGGACCGGGGATCTATTCATGTTTCGGAAATAATTGAAGACCCATCTCTTTTATTAGCACATTACTTTCTCTCTGGTAGCCTGCCGCCTCTGTCTCTCGGCGCCTGGATGCCTACTGGCTTTGGCGCGGTATAAGAAAAAATAACAAAATAACATAACATAACATTGGTATACATCTATTTTCTTGAGCACATTAAACACTTGCACACAGTAAGGAACGTCTGTTCATTGCTTCAAGTGAATATCATTTTATCTTGCAACCTGCAACGACCTTCACCACAACAGCCTGAAAACACGCTCCCCAATGACCCACCCTTAAAACACCTGCCTCAATGACCCACCATTAAAACACCTGCCTCAATGACCACCCTCAAAACACCCTGGCAGTGTCTGACTGTCATTTCCTGCCCCTCTTGGGCTTGGGGCCCTTCTTCTGCTCCTTGGCAGTGAGTTGGTACAGTGAATAGCGCTTTGGGGTGGTGGGTAGGGAGCCCTCTGTGGGGGGTCACAGAGGTGGATGGCTCAGACCCCTGTGCCCAAATGTACTGCAGGGTTAGCTGGATGGCTTGGTTCATCGACTCAGCAGCGGCCGAGGATGTATCTGTGTGCTCACGCACTCTCTGTCCCAGTGTGACCATGGCTGCAGTGGCATGGCTAAGTGACCAGGCAATTCTTGCGGGTACACCCCTGCAGGCAGACCCGCATGGCCTGGATTTCATGCATGTGCTGGTCCGCAAGCTTATGTATGGCTGCCTGCTGCTTCTCAATGCCATCCAGCATTGCACGTATTGTGGACATGCTGGTCACAGGCAGTGCTGGTGGGCTGTGTAGGCTTTGTGGTGGCTGCAGGCTGAAGCATGATGTGGTATCGGCCATGTTGTGGTCATACACCTCCTCCCCCTCTTCCTCATCCGTGACAGGGACATGGACCCTGCCATGATGTTTCATTGGCTGCATTCCATGCAATGGGGATGAGGGTGTGCTGGACCCCTGAGGTCTGTGACCCACTGTTAGGACTGCATTGGTGTGTGCCACTATAGGTGGTGGCTGTGGCATAGGGCTGGAAGCTGCAGAGCCAGCTGCGTTGCCTGCATGGCTGGTGGAGGGGCCAGGGAGCACTGCTACGGGGATTGTGTCCCCCATCGGGTTGTGCCGTTATGTCCATGGCGGTGGTAGGTGATGGTGGTGGGGTTGGTGGTGGCGGTGCTGCAGTCCTGCCTGCTGTATGCTCCTGCTGGTGTGTGGTTTGGCCTGTGCAGGGGTGGGGACAGATAACGTGCCTGCAGATGAGGGTCCAGCCTCTTCACTGTCTGTGAACTGTGTACCTGTTGGGAATGAAATGGCATGCTGTTAGTCATCTGGCAGACAGGTCTGCGGGCTTGCATTACACTCATGTGACATTGTGTGTGTCGCAGAGATTAACATTTCATGTTGATGGCTTTGATGGTATTACCCAATGTGTGCTCCTACTTGTAGGTGGTGGTAGTGCCTGCTGAGGGTGTACACACTGCAGGCATGTGCACATTGCCTCTTAGCCTGATAAGGTAGGATGTTGTTGTGGGTGTGGTGGAGCATCACTTTCTGACATGGATTATCTTGGCACATATGGGTGCTTCTCGTCCATATGTCGGCATGCATGTTTTGTCCATGTGCATTGGTACGTTCACCCGTATCCCCTGGCACATGTGTGGGCTCACTGGCCATTTGCTGTGATTGCCATGTGTGCGACCATTTCCTGTGTCCATTCTGTACATCATTGCTGGGGGAGAATGCATTTGGTAACTACACGCCATTGCCTTGGGTCCCTGCTCCAGCCTACGCGCACCCTATCCCCTCGGTGCCCTCCATGTGGAGGATAGAGCTGGCCATCTCCTCTGAGGACATAAGGCAGAGGGGTTCCAGTGTGCATCCTCCTGTGACAGCTCTCTCCCTCCTGCGATTGGAGATAAGGCTGCAGACCTTCGACTTCCTATCATCCCAGCGCTACCAGCAATCCTGATAGTACAGGGTACAGTTCCCACTGCTGTCACCCTTGCCATGATTTCTGCCCATATGGCAGACTTTTGCTGGCCACTGGTTTTCCTGTTCCTGCTGCCAAATAGTGTATCGGTATGCTCCACCACTGCATCTGCCAACGCAGTTAGCTCTGCCTCTGTGAATTTGGGCTTGCAGAGCCAGAGATATGGCAGACAGGCCTTCTTCTGCTGTGCCATGCTGTTGCCAAGCCTTCGGGACTGGATGCTGGCTGGAAATGGGTAATTCAGTGTGGAATTCGTTTTTGCTATTTTGCGGCATCAGTGATACCGGCACATTTGGTGGTGGAAAAGGCATTTGCCGGTAATACCGTCCGATGGCCGTTGATGCTGGCAATACCGCAAGATCGGTATTACCAGCATCAGCATTCCCCGCCCTCCGGCACCTCACCTCAATTCCCTTTGAAGACATTGGACGCTTAGATACCTGGCTATTCTCAGAACATATTAGCCCTTTAGCATACGAGCGGGGGAAGGTGAATTGGAAGTATGGAGGAAAGGGAACTTTGGACTATGAGTACTCTAGTCACTACGTTGAGTAACTTTAATTACTCTTATGTCCCGTCACCTTTCCTCTGTCCTTGTGGGGGATACGGATACTGGCTATAAGTAAGCAGGCTACTTGGATGTGCAACCAAATCCCATACTTCCTCTTCTTTGTACATATGTCATGGAAGTGCTTTGAAGCGGACCCTTGTAAGTTAACACATTATAAAACTCAAATATTAATGTACCCTCTAAAGATTTTGAAAAGACAAATGGGATGCGTCGCGTCTCCTACATTAGCGTTACTACCATTACCCTATAAGTAGAGAGCAACATTGCAATATAATTTACTTAGCCTACAAGGGATAATGGGTATGAACTATGCCTGGCATTACTCGTCCATAGTGTCAGGGCACCGGATATTCAGACAGAAAAATGCTTTTCACACAATCTGCATCGTTTCCTAGTGTTCAGAGTTCCTTTGGGCAAAGACCTTCACACATTATATGGTATCTCGCTTCTATACAAAAACAGTTTCACTGAGCATTTGTGCAATCCTACACAATGATATGAGGGTGGGGTATGTTGCAAACAATCTTGCATGCACTGCAAAAGAATTGTTTACATGCAGAGTCAAGACATTCTTAAAATGCACATTATATGTTGAGGCTTTTAAAGATGTCTTGCTTGCAAAGTATTGTGGATCTGCAAATGTCCCAGTGAGTGTTTACTGCTACACTACTTCACTTTTAAGAGTGCTCTATAAACTAGTATTAGAGGCAAGCACAGGGGCTGGGGAAGGGTATGGGAGGATGCATCACTCCTTACGGGAGATGAACAAAGCAGCAAATTTCAAAGACCAAGTCAGACGTTTCGGCAGTACACTGAAGCAAATGTGTTGCGTGTTTGCTAAAGTATAGCAAATTCTAGTACCCATCTAGACAACAGCACCTTCTTTTTCTTTCTATGCTCAACCGCTGAGAGATTTTCAATATAACCACGTGTTCTGTGTGTGCAGTCTCTGGCATCTCCCTGCATCTTATTTAACTGACCACAAAGAATTACAGAAGAGGGATCTATAGTTATAGAAGAAGGAACTCAATCAGTATCTCTGATGAATTGATGCAATTAACTTAAAGGGCATACATATGTGATTTTCTTCAACAGGGCTCCATAATAAACCTCAGTAAGGCTCCTATTTAATTTTATATAGGTTGTGGTGCGGAAGGGTGGGCAAAACTATACACTGTATTATGTGCCCTGTCATTTCACTACCTATGTCAGAGGTACAAGCAGGGCTCTAATCAGATTTTGCTCCCTACTTGGAGTCAAATGAGTAAAATAATTAGCTTTGCCAATAGGGATACTTTCTGCTTATTAAAAAATATTCTTTCCCCATAAGATTACTTTTGAGATTGGACATTAATATTATTAGAGTTCCTTCCTTACTATGCCACTGCTCTACTGATCACTAATTCAAAAAAATATCAGTGGAGCTCTGGGGGTTGAAGCAATGATATGTTCATTGTTTTTCTCGGTTTTGTTAGGCACATTTTCCCTTTTTAGGGAGCAAAAAAGCACGGTGCATATGTCTCTTAGCTCTCAGGCTGGTGTTATCACCACCCACAGGAGAACATAATGTGGATAGTAAGCAGAGGCACAGGAATTTTTGATCATCATATTCTAAAGTGCAGTTATTCCGATGCAATTATCATCCTTACACAAATTATTAGAAGTATGCTCTCCTTGCACTTGAATTACTTCATTAAAGTGGCACTTGAACTCCTTTCAGCATGTTTTTGACACATTACTTTTTATTGCCATTAATCCATCCGCAAATGTATTCTGTCTGAGTTTCTTGACAGCCAGATCAGTTATGACAAGAGATATTTGTGTTTTGTAATACAAATGAGTGATGTTCCAGTGGCATAAAACATGCAGGGCCTCATTACGACTTGGGGCAGTATACGGGCGTAAATCCGCCAGAATACCGCCCAAAACGAAATACCGTTATGTTGTTGTATCATGAAAGGCACTACAACATGCTGGTTACAACTTCACTGTGGTCCATGCCACTGCTGTGAGTGTGTGACTGGAGGCAGAATCTGCACTGTGTGTTGCATAAATCTCCTTTGGTCAGTGCCACAGTTGGCTAGTCAAAGTCAAGTTCTTCAGTGTTGGACCGTAACGTTTGCAGGGCATAAACAGAGATTGTTCTGAACTGAAACCCATACAAATGCAAAACACTACCACATGCATATAGAATTGTTTATGGTAGCTTTTCTGAACCTGTATATGCACCTGCCTTTATCCACAATCACTGCTCACCTCGAACATGCCTTCTTATTCATTACCATCACTTGTAATGGTGCGGCAGGTGGCACTGCTAGGTGTATATTTACAACATCAATGTCTGACTCAATTACTACCAATGCCTCCACCTTGAACCTACTGGTGGGACCAGAGAATCTACAAAAAATATTGTTTTACACTCGCAAAACGTTCAGGCACTTAAATAAAATGCACGATTATATTAGCGGCACGTTTCCTCGTTCTACAAACTGCTGGTTGCACCTGGAGGATTATACAACAAACCGTTAAGACGCACACATATCAGTACTCCAAAGAAAAACTAAAGACCAAACAAAGCCAGAAAAAACTGCTGAAATGCCCTGGGCCACAGTGAAAGTTTAGGGCCCCTGTGCAGTTTGTCAACTCTGGTATAGGAGTGCAGCGACCTCTACCCGGAAATGTGCGATCCGGAAGCCACACATCCAGTCAGGACAACCGTAAAGCAATCTTCAAAGGACTTACGGCCTCAGTGTTTCAAGCTACCTAGGAAGGGGAAGAATCTAAAAATGGAGCCCTCGAGAAAGGCCCAAAGGCAAGAATATTCCTAGATTCTTTGCATCACAAGGTACGCCACCAGAGTCAGCTGGAGGTTCAACGGTTGACTGGCTGCCAACTTTGGGATAGCAGGGGTGGCCCTTGATGTGCATTGCATGGGCAGTCAGGTGGGGGCATCCCCCAAAATTCCCCTGGCAGGGCACCATGAGTGGGCTGCCACCAGTCCAACGCAGAACACGCCCCTTCACCTCTCAATTGACTGATGAGCACTCGGCTTCTAAATTAGGTAAAGACTATGGGTCACTTACCTCCCCCACCGCCTTCCACCACACTCTAAATCCCAAGTGGATACTACTAACAACATGTAAATAAATCCAGCAAACCCCGCCCTGCTAGGAAGAACTAGCATAACTCTCAGAAGCCAGCACTCTAAATATTGTCTTTACCATCAACATATAAGAAAGGGAAGTGAGGTTGGCATGATGTCGAGGGCTATGGCTGGGAAGGCATAGATCCTTCGGTCCTTAATTTCTTTGCGTAATTTGTTGTAGAGTGCTACAGCGATCACCATCATGGTGATGTAATTCTGTCAACATGCATCAATGGAGTTAATGTAAGAGATACAGCAATAGTGATTTCATTGATTTGTTAGTGCTCTGTATCACTAACCTATTAATAAAAACAGTTTTATAAAAACTAAATTACAGAGAGCCTCGTTAAGCTTTACATTTGGTAATATCGCCAAACTGAACTACGGTTACCACATGCAGTAACTTGAAGGGTCTCCATGATTTTGAGTAATTGGGATCATTAAGGTATTCCCCATTTTGGAGTACCACAGGACTGAACATGGTATAATTTGGTCTGAAGAAATTTCCTCCACACAAAACCAGGAATATTTTACAGAGTTTCAGTACTGAAAGTTTAAATCTGACAGTGTGGTAAAACTAATCCCGTCACTGCCACCGTTCTGACCACACAACCATCCCCTTAATTAAGCTCTTAGGGCCTGATTCATAGTAGTGTTTTATAATGATGCAATCCCGTAGGAAACCGCTCTATGAATCATGCCCTTAATCTGAATTGGGAGAAGCAACATAATTATTCAGGCTTTTACTTAACATTTTACAATTGTTCTTAGAGGCGGCCTTGTGTAGACTTTGCACTGCTCTATTCCTTTGGTCCAGGCATCTCGAGATCTGCTTTCCTGTAAAATCTTTGAGAGTAAGATTGAGGAAATACAGTGTGCCTAGAGTACAAAAAGCATCTTCTAAGGTGCTTGAGAGCAAACCTTAATGATCCTGGTCCCTCTTACCAGCACATAACGGTAGGGGCTAAAGTAGGGTAGTCAGTTTATTGTTATAGCGCTCCGATTTACATTTTCTGACATTCACATATCTATCCAGCAGGAAAATGAAAGAAAATCAGCAAATACTTGTATATCTGTTTAATGCTTTAGCAATCTCTCTGCAGCACTCAAGATCTCCTCTGCCATCAATGGAATAAAAGATTACATCACCCCTGTATTCTTCTGTAGACCTCAGTAGACAGTTCAGTTTACAGCAGCAACGCCGTTCTCCGCTACCTTCCTTTGTATGATTACAGGGCTGACAGCTTCTATGGCACAGAGGTAACAATGCATAAAAAAGGATGCTCACTGAACCGGTAGCAGCAACCATGTCCTTAATAAAGTGCCATTTTTAATACACGACCTGCACATCTTAGCATGGGTTGTGCCATCCATGCTGCGGTAAGCCGATGAACACATGAGCACAAAGGGTGAGATAAGAAGAGCTTATCTTGCTTAAGGCAGATTATCAGAGCACAACACACAGAGGAGAATTTGGGTATGTATAGAAAATCCACCATTTCATTACATGAGGCTCCCTTAAATGTACATATATTTATTTTATTTTATTTATTTATTTCTAAAGCGCCAGAGCCCACAGGTATCAGGGCACTAACATAGACACAGAGGTACAAACATATTGACGAGACAAGGCATTCGGTTTTCAGAAGTTAATTCCAGAAAACAAATTTAGCAGAAAAGATAAGTTTTTAGTGTGTTCTTGAAACAACTCCAGTCTTTGATCTCTACTGATGGAGAGTTCCAAAATGCTGGGGCCTTAGTACAAAAAGATCTTCCTAGACCTCTCATTCTGTTAGATCTGATATCTTTTATCAGATTCAGATTGGATGAATGGTCTCTTGGCGGACAGTATGGTATGATAGTGTTTTCCAGATACCTAGGGGCCTTTCGATGCAGAGAACGGTGTATTATAGAGTCCATTTTGAAATTGATACGTTGTTGTATCAGTAGCCAATGTAGGTCTTTCCTGGTGTTTGTAATATGTGACCTCCTCGAGATGTTCATGGCGATGCGAATGGCATCGTTTTGAATTACCTGGCATATTTTGATATTGGATTTAGTTGTACCACAAAGCAAGATGTTCCAGTAGTCCAATCTTGACAGAATCATGGCCCGGGCAATTGTTGCTGTGTTAGGGAGAATTCTCTGTTTAGGCTGAATTTCCTAACCTAGTGAGTCCCCCAGCAGCTTTGCTGGATTTTTTGGGGTTTATTTTTTTCTCCTGCCAAGAGTGAGACTCTTTTACCCTCACTCTTGGACATGATTTGAGTGTGTCTCTTTGACTCTAGATGTGTTTAATGGGCTATGGGATCATTTACTCCATAGGGCTTCATGTGTTTTTGTGATATGTGTTACACAGCACCCTCAGTGCAGTAACACAGGGGTGTCATAGTGACCCCCAGTATAGACTCCATACCCTGGGACTGACTACTGTCTCCCAGGGCATGTAAAGTCCCCATTGACTTTACTAGTCTCAAATTCTGAACAGAACCAGTACAAACCATCATATTGTGGACGTACTGGCCGAGGCAATTCGATTGCCCCGGGGTCTGTTAGTCGAGGGGGCACGTCTCTGTCCCCCCTGATCGAGTTTTGGCTGGTGGCAGTGGATACTACTTTTTATATTCGACCGCGAATATATCTCTATGGGATTTCCCATTGTTCGAGGCTATCAACTTTAATTATTTAATTCCTATAGCCTCGAACATACCGCCGGTTTATTTATTTAATATTAATTCTCTGGTTGGTATTTTTTGCCAGAACTCGGTTCTAAAATGGCGTTTGTGTTCGCTCCTGTGACTCCAACCCAAGTTGAGCTCTTTGTTCCACTTTTTGGCGGGCTTCTCCACAGAAGCCCTCCAAAGTGGTGCCACTCTGTCTGGGGTACTTAGGAGGGGTGGAGGGGGATTTAGGCACCCTGGACTGAGTTGCCTAGGCAACTCAAGTCGCACTCCGTCCTGATTGGCCCAAGTGGTGAGCCGGCCGACTCACCACTTAGCATGTTTGAGTGACAGCTAGGCTGAGTGAATGGGGGTTTTCTGCATAAAAGCAGGGCTTTGGGGACTGGAACTTCAGATGTCGCCACAGGACCGAAGAATCCGACGAGGGAGAAGCTGAGCTGACCTGCTACGGCGACACCACCGGTGGAGCCCTGCTGAACCGTCTCACCACTTTTCCCAACGACATAGGAGATCTCCAGCCCGGAGAGTCTTCTTCCTTCGACTGGTGGGGATAACCAGTCTGCTTCCTTTTTCGCTTCCTGGAGCATCTCGTGGCCGCCTTGCCTGTGCCAAGCACCCCGGCAACCGGGATACCACGTTTTACCACTACCGCGAATCAAAGGGTAGTACCTTTAACCGGAAAACTCTGCGGCTGGTTTCTTCCCTGGCAGTGCAACAACCTTCATCTTTCCTCCACGTCGAGATCTCCTCTTCCTTTGGATGAAGCCGTGACTTGCAACCGCTGCCAGGAACAACTGCCCCCGCTGGAGGATCCTTTCCACATAAGGTACCGTATTCCGCCTGGCTTCCCTTGCAACCGACTGTACGGGGTGGATTTAGCCCCTGGCTTTCGACCCTGGGTTAGCCTGGGACACCCTGGCTAAACTTTTCTGAGCCTAACTAAAACCTTCCTAACTCCCTGCAAGACTTTTTAAGCCTGTTGTCATTGTGTGATCTTGGGTGCATTTGTGCCATGCTCTCTCCAAGAGTGGGCCCGGCCTATGGACTTTGGCTCACAAGTAACTTTTGACTTTCCTGCCTTGCTTAAGAGTTCCTAAGTATTAGTGTGGTGTATTTTCCTACATTCTGCCTTTTTCCCTCCCTTTTTCGTTAACTTATTGGAGTGCCATCTATAGTTAAGCACTCACCTCTGTCTGGAAATAAGTGGTGTTAACTAAGACTTGTCTGATAAGGAATAAGGGATGTATATATAATAATAGTAACTGTGTTTAGAGTGATTTACAATAGTGCTGGAGTGTTTCAATAAGTGTGTTTTTAAATAAATAATTATATACCTTGATACCAAAGCTCTGGTCAGTGTTTGCTTGTGCTATTGTATCTGAGTGCCTATTGTGTATACTTTACATACTGCCTAACTCTTCTTAAGGGAAGTCTGACTGCTCAGCCACAGTACCAGGTAAATCTTGGTGATACAGACTGCTACCAAGTGGGTTTACTGCCAACACCTGTAGTCCTAAATCTTTTGCAGTGGTCCCCAAGGGAACTGCACAGGTTTCTGCCTAACATGCTGCATTTTTGTTGTTGACGTAGGGGCGTATTGATCGCATTCATTTTAAATGGTAATTACACGTTTTTCAGGGGTTTTGGACATGAGAATCTGAGTTCATCGACGCTTCCATAAAGACTCCTAGAGTTTTTACTGTTGTATACTGTTGGGCCACATTTAAAGAACAGAATAATATAGTACAAGAATCCCTCTGCCCATGTGAGAACACATTTCTCTCCTCAAATAATCGGCCAACATTACGGGAGATTCTGAAAAGAGCAATTAAGATAATGTCATATAAGGATCAGCTCCATCATATAAGGATCAGCGCCAGATCTCCTTCTAGCATGCACTTCCACCCTCCTAATAATTGGGCATTCCCAATACCTTGACTCCGAAGAAGTAAGGGGGGTGCCGATTTCATTTTCTAGTATTAAAAAAATGCTATTGGGTGCAGAACGCAAGGAAAAACGTGCCCCTCACAATCTGCGGCCACAGCTCCCTGCATGAAAGTGCCCTGTCACTGTAAATGCCGGTTTCTTTTTTTTAATTTATTGATTTAGCTGAAATACATCAACCTTTCAATAATTTAAACACATTTAGCAGTTAACATTTTTGACAATTAAAATTCATGGACATTTTAAACAAGGAAAAAGGTAGAAAGGCAACAGCTTCATTATGCATTTATTTTTAAGCATTTAAAAGTAAACAATAGCCAGTGCTTTAAGTGGGGTAAGAAATTGTGGGGGGGGCCTCGTTTGGGGGCGTGTCATCCAACATGGGCGTGGCCTAAAAGTGCACAAATCATAGTAGGGCGCCCAAACAAATATATAAATGTATGTGAGCATTTATATATTTGTATGCGTACCACTATGGTTTGTGTATTTTTCAAGCCTTCTTTTATAAACATAGCAATGTTAAATATTTCTACGTTTATAAAAGATGGCTTGAAACGTACACAGGTCAAGGCATCTTTTATAAAGATTTGCCAAAGGAGACAGGCACCTTGGGCTCAGTGATCGCTGCTCTGAGCAGACATCACAGAGCCCAAGGCGTCTTTCACCCTCTGGGAACCCGCGGGCTCCGTGATCTAATCTACATATTAGATCATGGAGCCTGCAGGTTCACAGAGGGTCAGTGACCTGGCGAGGGCAAACAAAGGAACTGTAACTTCCCTGATGACCCGTCAGATGAGGGGTCATCAGGGAAGTTACAGTGACTGACAGAAGTGCCAGCCAGCCTCAGGGACGCTGTGGCTGGCTGGCACCTCTCTCCACTTGTCTAACATTAAACTGGCGGGCGCATCTCCCGTCGCGGCTGCGGCCGTGGCGGGATAATGCGTCCTGCCATGGCGTGGTGGGACCGGGGGCCCCGGCAGGGCCCCGGCTCAGCCCCACTTTTTGGAGACTGGCGGGGACCGGCAGGCCCCGGCCCACTTAAAGCACTGACAATAGCGCCTCTTCATGTCCTAAGAAAACAATTCAGTTCATTAAACGATCATAAAATTGCAACAGACCAGGAAAACAAATGCACATCCAACGTGAGAGCCACTGATAACTTTCGAGTATATTCATTCATGATGCACCTGCCACAAGTGTGATATATATGGCACGGACTGATTGGTTACATGAAAATGAACAGTCTCTCAATATTGTATCACTTGATCCATCAAACCATTGTTACTACAGTCAGACTTGTATGGTTTCACTTACAATCGAAATTGAGAGGATTCCATGTTATTTCGAGCATGCAGATCAAGTGATCTGATAAAATTACAGGGTGAAATGCGAATACTAATTGAAGCTGTAGACATGGTAAATGCCGTCTTACGTTTCCACCATGTTACAAGGGTGAATGGGTGAATATGTAAATATACTATAGAAAATATACACGCCAGGCAGAATTCTTTCTGACGGGGACAGAAATGCAGCCACTGCTCTTCAGATACCCTTTTCTGCTTTCAATTTCTTCAGCATCAGTCCACGAATACCATTTGGGGTCGTCAAAGATAGCAACTGCTTCCCCTGGCTACACGCTTGAAATTCCTGGTTCGGGGTCACAGAGGAAGGGCAGCAAAAGCGAAAGTAAACTTGAATCGGATGACAGCCTCGTTCACTTTCCATAATTCAATGCAGTGGGGTGGTTGGTCATAATGCACATGGTGGGAGACAGGTGTAGGCCGGCACAGACATGCTGTTGCTGCTTGGCCCGCCCGGTGTGCTGGACCCAGTCGACCACCTCACCAAACAAAACAACCTTATGCGGCAGTCAGCCTGGCCAGGGCTGTCTCAATGCACTTCTTGCTGCAGGACTTGACTTTGCTGCTCCTGGGCGGTCAGCTGGCAGAGAGGGCGGCAGCAGAAGCATGTGGGGAGTTCCAAAAGTCATGTAGTCTGGGTTGCATAAATCAGGAGCAGCCCAGCAACTTAGCAGCGTAGGGTTCCCTTGAGTAAGTATTGGGCCTGGCTGTGTATGCCAAGAGCAGCCCGGTGTAAATTGCAGCAATGGGGCCCCCAGTTAGTTTCTCTACCCAGGCTGCGTCTGTCAGCAGCGGCCCGGGAAGGTGGCACAGACACCGGGTGCTTCACTTCCTCACGGGGAGCACCAATTAAGTAAGCCGGGCAGCGGCACTGAATGCGTAGACCCACTAGGCCACGGGGCGCTGCTGACCGATGAGACCAGGCCATGGCAGTGACAGGCAAGATATCAGGTAATTATTTATTTTTAAGCGATGAGCTGAGCACCAGGTCGACCCTCCGTTGTGAGGGTTCGGAATCAACTGACTAACGGCGCACTGCTCAAGCCGCACTCAAGGTTCTTTTTGTTTGCGCAACATCTCGCGGGGGGGGATCCTTCATTTGTTTATTTTTCTTTCGTTTCTTTTGTTTCTTTCTCACATAGAGGATTACATGGGTATTACGGAGGCAGGGCAGCAAAAAACGGAAGTAAACTTGGCTCAAATGACAGCGTCATCCAAGTTCAATAATTCCCACCCTGTGCCCCTGTTTGATTCCCCCCAACTGCATCACACTGGCTGCCATTGCCAACTTAGTGCATGTGTAAGGAGAAAGCCGTGAAACGATGGGGAAGGTTCCGCCGGGATGGAATTCATAATCATGTTTTTCCAGGAAAGACAAGGAAGAGCTGCACAGTTCCATTGTTGGAATAGGGGAAAAGGAGGAAGTTGTGTCTGCCTTCGTTGATGGTGCTGCACATTACCTGGCAGGTGCAGAGTGTGTGGGCTGGTGAGCGAGTGTTGTAGGCAGTTGGCTGTACTAGTAGAGAGCGACCAGATGAGCACGTGCAGCTTGCTTGTCGTGATTATGCCAATATTGGAAGGCATTCCTGGAGCATTTTAAACTGCACATACTATGTAGGCAGTAACTGAACATGTATTACTGCACCTTGCATAGTGTGGCTATAGAGACATATGATGCATTCGTTTGCGGTGAATGGGCACATTACAACCATTGACTTAGCATTCATTGGTTGGCATTTCTGTGGGAAACGTGGATGTTTTATTGGCACATGATGGCAGGACCTTAGCATGTGGGGTTGCTTCTTATGTATGGTGGATATACCAGGCATATGACATGTTAACCAGCATTGGATGGCAGTTCGGAGTCATTTGAAGATGCACTTAGCAATGGCATATGACTACAGCAACTTGGCATCCATAGCTTTGCATTGCATATTGTGCCTATACTATCATAAAATAGCAGTACCTGATCATCTTTGGGTTACATGGCTGTATAAGATTGCCATTGGGTGAGTGTGCAAAAGCCCTGGCTGCTTTGATTTTGATTAAAAAAAAAAAATGCTGCAGGTAATTATGTTTCTGAAAGGGGAGTTTGCTATTCAGACCCCCGTCCCCTCTTTCATAAAGCTCCATGCCAAAAGCATAGTGGACAAATGTGCCCTTGCTGCATCAGTCTGCCGACAACTGCAGCATCTGCCCTTCCGCAGCACAGAGTAGGTTAAAAGGTGGCATGTGCATTGCTGACAGCTTCCATGACCCAAAGAGACTGCAGGCAAAGGTGACATTTTAACTTGTGGACCACTGATCAAAAATGCAATCATTGTTGCCTTATCTGTCTGCTGGCAGGGTAAACTCCAAGAATAAATCATGTCTGGTTATGGTACGGTGACTGATAAAATCACACAAATCTGCTGCCACAGGTGTCAGCTCTGTGAGCACAGACCAGGTATGTTAGGCCAAAGGGGGAGAAAGGATAGCTCACGGGCAATGCATTTGTATTGGAAGCAAGGCAATGTAGCGCAACACAGGTTCGGATACCGATCCCGCGCTTAGAAACCACTCCTGGCATTAAGCGCATTATAAATGAACACTTATAATGAAAAATGTGTATTTATGGCAGCCAGAGACCCCTCCAGTTGATCCCCTGGAACTCCTGCTTCCAAGGGGGCACATGCAAATTCCAGCCTGACACCATGGTGCTGCACAACAAAGAGTATTTGAAGTTCCCAGCATGGGAAGGAGCGGAGTAAGGGTACGAAGAGAGAATGAAGTGGACCTGAGAAAGGATTCCACCATCTTGCTTTGATGTGGGATTCTCTTTACTTCCTGTCCCTTCCATTTCCCGTGGGACAAGGCACTTTAAGTGTAATGCAAAAAGTGTAAGGGTCACTTGTTACAGCAACATGGACTGGACCCAATATGGCCGAATTGCTTTTGGAAAATCCCCTGTGACCTTTTTAGGGAGTGGGTTTTCCCACTCCCTACTTGATTCAGCTTTATACAATCAAGACAAGGATGATACACATTTGGACCTCTGTTGGGAGTGAAGGCCCTTCCAAATTCCCTTGGAATAGCGGCAAATAGAGAAGGCACCCAAGAAAAAGGAGAGCTCTTTTCCCGAACCATCCCCTGGAACAGTGGGGGTAACACTCCTGTTCGACCAAGGAATCACTTCTGGCAGCACTGGAAACGGGGCCCTGTTCACCAAAAGTGAAGGTTCCACAGCAGGTACAAGCCAAGCTCCCTGGGGTGGAAGTTAAACCAAAGGACTTAACTTGTCCCTGAATACGCTATATTTGGCATTCCAGCAACCCAGAAGTCAAGGAACAGCTCTTGGCCCCGATTCCCGCATTGAACTGCTTTTGAACTACACCGACACAGACATAGCCTACCTCGCCTAAGCTGCTGCATGCCACTGCACCGAGTGGTAGACCCAGTCGACCACCTCACCAAACCAACACCAAATCAACATCTCATGAAGCTCATAGAAACCTGGCTCTACTTTGTTTCAGCTCCAAAATACAGGAATACGGTACTGTGAAGAGGCCCTGCCCCACTGGTCCACCTTTGGGACAATCGTGACTTATTAGCCCCCTGTCAACCTTTTTCTTGACATATCCTTTGAACAGCGGCATTGCTGGGATCACTACAACTCAAGTCTCAGTTTTGCTCTATACTGGTTCTGAGGTTTCGTGCAGGGGTGCGGGGGGGGGGGGGGTAGAAGTTATAGAGAGGGTCCCAATTTTTCTCCATAGACTGAATGGGGAAAAACTGCGCACGGTTACAGCCTGAACGGCTGGACGGATTGTCAACAAATGTACGCCCCAAACAATTAGTGATATCTGGGTCCACTGCGCGGATCCATTTCACTGTTTGCTCCGCGGACCAAAGTCTCATTTGCCTGCAACACGGTGTGCTGTCGGCGAACAGTCGACGCAGCCGGTGGTTAGCTGGAGGGAAGCGTGACTGGGCCTTTTGTACGTAGCAGTGTGTGTGGTAAAATTAGTCATATCTGGGTCCGCTCCGCCGTCGTATTTCTCTGTTCGCAGCGCGGTGAAAACTTTCATTGCACTGCAGTGTGTGGTGACGGGATGTATGAAAGTGTTCCCTGCCGGTGGTATGTTCTATCGGAGGACAATGCGGCAGCAAAAGCATCTGAAAAACAATGTACGGCATCTGGTGTTGGGAAGAAGGGATGGAAAGGGTGCGGGAGTGATAAGCGATTCACGTGATATATATCATTGTACATGAAGACGGTGGTGTAATATCGCTATCCGTGCATGATCCGCCAATGCGCGGACACTTCAACAGGCAACTACCTTGTGTGGTCATTGTAGGCAGCCTTAGTTATGGCATGAGAGCTACACCGACAATGTCTTTCTTTCGTGAGTAGTGGTAGGCACATTTGCAGAAGGGGAGTGCATTGCACGACACATGAGGATGTCAACATAGCGTGTACTATGGTGTGTTGTGTGAGGTAAGTCCGAGTGGCTGCAGCCCTAGCACAGCAAATTATGTACACTGGTTGAAAAGGTACGTCCACTGGTTGAAAGTAGCTGCCACATTGTTGCTTATTGTGTGCGATTTGGCTGCAGTGCACACAATGTAGGTTACATGTGTCTGGTGATGGTACAACAACCAACAGTTGTCGGTGTATGGGTGGAGATGTGCAGTGACCAGCTGTGCAGTGTGTGCACTGGGTGTATTAATGGAATAGTGTACATATGGAAGAGGCCCGGTGTAAATGTTTATTATATGTGCTTGCGTAGTGTCCATTGTGCAGATTAGTAAGTGTTGCTGTGCAGTGTGCAACATTGGTTCTATACACGTACTAGAGTGGTGGGAGCAGGCTGCATGTTGCAAAGATTGTCTTTTTTGGTTGGCATGCTTATATTGCTTTCTGATTGGAAGTGGGTAGCAGTCCCAAACACAGTGGTATGTTTCTGCATCACTGTAAGTGGAACACGTGTCCTTGCATCTCTGCTTTATGGTGTGGCGGTTGGGTGGAAGTGCTGGTGCGTATGTTACCTTTGTGATTTCTGGCACATGCGTACCTGGTCGCCTACATGGCTCTGTTGTGTTGTGGTGAGTATGGCGTAGGCCTGGACTGTTGCACCCAACAGCCTAGGCCTTGATCACAGCCTTCACAATATAATGCAGCAATTCAGTTGTTACTGTGCATGCATTTGCAGTTGGTGAGTAGCACACAATGGTTGGAGAGGACAGTGTGCACTTGGTTGAACAGCAGAAGTGAACTGCTATGCGTACATTACCATATGGTGTACATCATTGCCCCTGTTGCACAATAGGGAGCTACATGTCAACATCTGTGTCTGCTATGGGTAGGCCCTTATGAGACCCTTGCTTGAGGAAGTGTTTTACCACATCGTGCCACGAGTCATCAGCATCATAAAGTTGCAATATGCACAATGTACACAGCCACTCACATACTGGTATGAATAGGCAACGCAATGTAATTGAGCGATGTATGTACAGATGTGGCCTGGGTGAAAATTGGCAGGTGCATTCGCAGATGGGGTATGCATTACACATGACATGAGAAGTAAAACATAGGTTGCACTAGAGTGTGCAGTGTGTGGTGAGGGGCAGCGGTCAGTGATGGTAGAGGAATGGCAGAAGCGGAGAACAATGGAGAACACATGAAACTTGCAATGTACACTGCAGTACGGTGTGTTGCGTGTGCTAAGCCTGTAGCCCCTTCCATGAATGGGTGCTCACCTTGCATTGGCAAAGTGCTGTGGGGTGCAGTAGGTTTCACAATGTTGCCTTCCATGTGCAGTTTGAGATTATTGCATAAAATGTTGCTTGAATGGTTGTGGGGATTGGTTGCAATTCTTACCCTGTGTAGTATATGCCTGGACCTGATGGAGTGACGACTCCTCCAGTGTGTCCTGTGGGAGAAGAGGTGAAGTAGTGGATGCTTAGAAGGGGCTAGGGCTGACCTGCATGTACCTAGCCACTTCTTCACCTGCATAAGTGTGTTAATTTTGAGCTGGGTGTGGCCAGGTGCTACTCTGTTGGATGTATGGGAAAAAGCCTGTACGCTGTAGGCCAGTCTCCGAAGAGGCTGGGCCTGCTCAATAGCACGCCACCATAACACAGACATGCACTTCTAAGTATTCAGGTCTCCAATGGTGGTGATGTTGAAAAAATGGTTCTGCAGTACCTTGTATACGTGGTTGAACAGCACAAGTGAGCTGATATGCGTCCGGTACCAGTGTGCCACCAACTTGGATATTAGGGAGCCACATGGCGCTACTTGTGGCTGACTTGAGTTGCCCTTTGCACCACCCATCATATGATAAGTTTCTGGATTATGGTATGTGGGAAATGTTCTCTTTAATGCGCCCATTACGTTGGGCTGGGTGTAGGTAAGGCCTACAGTATTGGATACATGGCCAAGGACCGTAGACTGTTGGTTATGCACCCAAGCGCCTATCCCTTCACGACAGCCAGCATACCATACTGCAGCCATGTAGATTTGCCTGTTTCTGTCCGAGTATGGTGACCTTTGAATAATGGGTGTGGCAGGCATTTTACACTTGGTGGAACAACCAAAGTTAGGTGCTATGTGTTCGCAAGCACATGGCATAGGTAATTGTACGAGTTGCACATTAGGCTGTAATTTGCCCACAGCTAAACATCGGGAGGTGTTTTATAAACAGAAGCATGTGGAAGGATGTTCAGCACCGACTATGACAGCATTAAGGAGCAAGATTTGCAGTGGGTCCAAGGAAATGGAATAATTTGTTTGCCCTCTATTGGCAATGCTGTTTTGTTTGCCGCTCTACACGCAGGTTTGCATACAATTCTGTAGAACTGTAAGAGAAGCGTTGACGTTCAGTATGTACAAGTGTGAGGAGGAGAAGGGAACAGAATGCATCGAAAGACATAAAAAAAATGTGTAAGCAAGCATGTACATAACAAAAACAGAACAGAAAACCCCCCCAAAAAACCTTTCTTTTTCTGAGACAATACTACTGTCCCAACTGCTTATCCTGTTTTACATTTACCTCCCCAGCCCAACCACCTCCCCTCCTCCCAACCACGAATAGTGAGCGGTTTACGCTGCACTTTACGCTTTCACGTGCCACATCCAGCCATTTTCTGGATGGGAGCCATGGAAAGGAAACTGTGGAGTGAAAGACATTGTTTATAAGGTTGGTGCATCAGGTGTGTACTCAAACAGTGTACCATAAGGTTTCTTTGGACAAAGAAGTGCAGAAGGCTAGGTGATAGTGAGCAATGTAATGAGCAGGCAGCCTGGGTGTATGCATCAACTGTTTGTATTTCTTTGGAGTTAGTAACATGCAAGTTGTGCTGCGTGTGCCCAATATTTTGAGAAACGTGTGCAGTAAGTGGGGTAGTGCAGATAATAGAAAACAACTTTGCAGTGTATACGGTAAGTAGCAGGCACCCTACTGGTGTGCATGCATTGTGTGTATGATATCATATGATGTGCGATTGTATGCTACGGCACTCGTAATAGGCATACAGACACGCCTAGCAAAGCACAATGAGGCACTGGAAGCCACACAGAGGGGAGACAGAGACAATTAACGTATTAGGTCAGGTGTGACTTAGATCGCCCAAGTACATGGTTGGAGGGAGGGGAAGCTACTGTACATGGGAAGAAGAACAAATGACAATGGGCCTCATTACAACCTGCCAGTCCGGGACCGTGCAAAATCCGTGATGGCGGTAAAAACGTTTCCGTGTCCGCAAGGGTGCGGAAAAACCGCCCGATTACACGCTGTCGGTCGCGCGCACCACACGGACTCGGAAATGTTGTGACCGCCGTCACGGAATACCCCACGGAAATGGAAATAACGAAGCCACAAGTGGCGCAAAACCCGTTTCCGCCTCCGCCGACACGGACACGGAACCGGAAATACCATGATCGCCAAAACAGGAAACAGAGAGGCGGCCATCATATAAAAGCACAATCCATTGCCATCCAGAGCCAGCACAAGCACAATCCTGACTCTGAGAAGCCAAAAGGGACCACCAACATGTCTGCCAGGATTCCTGCTCAGAGGCAGCGCAAACAGCGCTTCAGCGAGGCGGAGCTAACCGTCTTGGTGGAGCACATTGTGGACAATGCTGAGATGCTGTTCAGCGCCGACCAACGGCGTGCCACACAGCAGCGGAGGAAGGAGGTGTGGGCCGAAGCTGCACGCAAGTGCACCGCTGTGGACGTGGCAGTGAGGAGCGTGAAGGACTGCCACAAGCGTTGGGACGACCTGAGGCTGAGGGTACGCAACCTCATTTCCACGCACCGCCAACGCAGCAGTGGGACAGGCGGAGGACCCCCTTCCCCACTGAGGCTGCAAGCATGGGAGGAGCGTTGCAGCAGCGTCCTCCACCTAGAGGGAATCCATGGGATTGGGCAGGCTGAGGCAGGAGTGAGCCCACCTGCAGATGCCGGTAAGTGCCCAAACATGAATGGCACATGTAAATATGCAGTTGTGAGAACTGGGCCAAAGGACCCATTAACAATCCCCCCCCCCAGGCAGTGCATGTGTGGGCCAAAGGACCCATTAACAATCCCCCCCCCCCAGGCAGTGCATGTGTGGGCCAAAGGACCCATTAACAATCCCCCCCCCCCAGGCAGTGCATGTGTGGGCCAAAGGACCCATTAACAATCCCCCCCCCCCAGGCAGTGCATGTGTGGGCCAAAGGACCCATAATGATCCGTATGGCAACCAATATCACTTAATGCAGACACCAGCAATCAGATGCATGTGACTAACACTATTCAATGTACAATCTTAATGACGCATGTGATGCACCCATCTGCCACCACAACAACACTAATTGCATGCCCTTTGTGTCCCCACAGCCGTTTCAAGTGACAGTGATACTGCACAACAGGCCAGCCAATCAGCATCGGCAAGTACACTAGCCACCGCCACCACACAGGAGGATGCTGCCGGCAGTTCTGCACCTCTGGCCACATTACCAGCCACTACAGATGTGCAGCACACCACCACCACCACCAACATCCCCACCATCTCCACACTGGCTGAGTCCAGACAGGTGCCACAGGAACCTATCATGGCCACCCAACACAACACCGAAGGCAGCAGCACTGCAGAGGGGGCGGCCTGCAGTGATAACAGTGCCCCGCAAGAGCACTCGGAAACGGGGCCACAGGGGGAGATGGCCACATTGGAAGACCTGGGCTCCTTCCATGAGCTGGGGTTCAGCCCCACTTCACTGGGGAGTCCCATGAGGTCGCCCACCCCATCCATGGCCGAACTGAATGCCCGCATGCAGCGGATGGAGGACCAGCAGGCTACCCTCACCCAGCTGGTGGAGAGGCAGCTAGAGGAATCCAGGCTGCAGGGGGAGAGCTACAGCGCCTCAGTGCGTCGCCTGTCGAGGTCCATTGGACGCTTTGCGACCACCATAGTGACCCTTGCACGCCATGTGCGGGAGGGCAATGACCACACCTCCAGGCTTGTGGAGGCCATGTTGGTTGGCCAACAGGCAAATCTGGCACGGATGCCCTCAATCCCTGATTCTGGCCAATCAAACACTACCACCCCATCCAGCTCCACTACTGCCAGTCCAAGGAGGCGCTCGAGTAGGCTAACGGGTCCCTTGGGCAAGGTTGCACAGAAGCGCACACGGAAGTGATGGCATGTGTGTGGGGCAGTGCAGGACACATGTGGACTACAAGGGTGTGAGAGGGGTGGTCACGTTTGGGTGGTGGGGTAGGTAGTTTTGGGGGTTTGGACAATGGGCTCTGGGTGGGGGTGGGCACGTTTGGGTGGTGGGGTAGGTAGTTTTGGGGGTTTGGACAATGGGCTCTGGGTGGGGGTGGGCACGTTTGGGTGGTGGGTGGCCCCGGGTGTACAGCTTCCCTAACCAATGCACCTTCTTCCCTGTTGTTATTACATCAATACATCACCATTTCAAATCAAGACATACATGTGTGGAAATTGATCATTTATTTTGCAGTGCAACTATCAATTCATTGTCGTCACCATGTTTGTGCATTACTGTGAATGTGCTGTGACTCAAAAGTAAATGCGAATCAGGGCATCCCGTGCTCTCTGGCCATCATGTGCACCCCCAGGGGGAGGCGGTGCCATCCCATCCCCATCCCCATCCCCATCTCCATCCCCATCTCCATCTCCATCCCCATCCCCATCCCCATCTTCCTCATCTGCGTCTGGTGGCAATGGGATGTTCCTGCGCAGGCATATATTGTGCAGCATGGCACATACCAGCGTGATTTTGCCCGTCTTCACTGGGCTGTACAGCAGTGATCCGCCAGATCTGCTCAGACAGCGGAAACGGGCCTTCAGCAGTCCAAATGTCCTCTCAATCATTCCACGTGTGCGGATATGTGCCCTATTGTATGCCTCTTCATGCCTGTTCCTTGGTCTCCGTACAGGTGTCATCATCCATGGCGTGAGTGCATATCCCGCATCACCTACATGGGATGTAGATGGGGGAACATGTCAGTGTTTGTGGCATCATGTCCTCATCTGCTGCTGTGCATTCTTGTATCATCATTCATTCATGCATATGAACCATGCAGTGTCTGGAGGTATGTTTTGGCCATCACGAGGAATGTCGCTGACTGCGTATGGGCCTACACATCAACTTGCATGTTTGCTGTGCCCTGCGGGTGACATTTGATTGTGTGCATGTCATGGTGCAGTGCTGTCCACACATGGCAGAGTGACTCCACTGTACGGAAGTAGTAAATACTCGTCGTATCATTTACACGCCTCTCGTGCTTTTTGGGGCAGTGGTTCAATTGAGGGTGGGTGTCTGCAGTGGCACAGGGTTCATGGGACAGTGACGGGATTGGCTGTGGCAGCGTGTGCACGGGCACATTGTGGTGCCCTGTCATGTCTTCCTTCATGATGTTTGGCATCCGCTGTGTATTTGGTAGATGGAAGGGGGGTGATGCATGTGCGGTCACAGCGGCACACTCACAATGCTCATTGGCCTGGACACACACACACCACTCCGACAGGGTTGTAGCATCGTCAGCTGTACTCACCCAATAGCCATGTGCTTTGTCCGGCATAGCGTTCCATGTACCGTGGCAACGTGGAATTCCGCAGTACCATTGAGTCATGTGATGAGCCTGGGAAACGTGCGCAGCAGTGTGTAATCAGTTGCATGGCATCACAAACCATCTGGACATTCAAAGAGTGATACTGTTTCCTATTGCGGAACACCGCCTCAATTGCATGTGGTACTGTCAGCTCGACGTGGGTGCAGTCAACTGCGCCTATGCAATTTGGCATGCCTGCTATGGCATGGAAGGCCAACTTGGTGGCAATGACCTCGGGGAGGGTGCGGGGTAGGGCTATGTGTTCCGACACATGGCGCAACAGGGCATCCAGTACCTGTACCAGGACTTTTGAGAAACACGGTTGTGATATGCCGTGCAGCTCACCAACCGTGTGTTGATAGGTGCCAGTGCCAAGGAAATGCATAACTGAGACAACCTTCAAGAGGGGGGGGGATGGCGGTGGGGGTGTCAATTAGGCTGCTGATGTTGTCCTCAATCATGGCGGTGATGTGCATGATTGTTGCACGGTCCAGCCGGTATAGGGTGTGGATCTGTCCTGGGGTGAGGTTCCAGGGTGAGGCCCTGATGCGTGGTATTGGTGGCTGGCGGCGGGGTCGGGCTGGCTGGGCAATGGGGTTTGCCATAGCTGCAGGGTTGGCTGGTTGCCGCCTGCGCCTCCTCCGCCTACGCCTCCTCCGCCTACGCCTCCTCCTCTGCGCCATTGCTGCCACCATGTGCAGTACTGCCTGTTGGTTGAGTAGGCCCAGTCCCAGTGCTACTAGCCCTGCTGCCTGCATGGTTCTGTGTTGTGTTGGGCTGGGTGTGGCCCTTTTGTAGGCTCCCAGTGGCCTGCTAGGTCCAGCTGGGCTGATTTGGTGCACCTGTGCCCTGATTCAGTTCAGCCGGCAGTGTATAACGCCATGTTCGCGGTGGCGGCGGTTCCGCCACCGTGATCACGGTATTTCCGCCATTTTTTTCCCGGTATTTCCGTGTCCGCGCTAGTTGTGATGCTCACGGTGTTTCGTGTTGCCGGTAACGGAGGGGTTTCTGCGCAGGCGGAATTAAGGGGAACCCTATTTCCGCGGTGGCGGTTTAGGGTGGTGCTATTACCGGGGCCGCGGGTCATGATTGCGCGGACATGCAAACGGTGCCGGTATGGTTTTACCGGCAGTGTTAATTCCGGACCGGAGTACTTGTAATGAGGCCCAATAAGTAAAAATATGGCCCAATTGTGCCAAGTGTACTGACAAATGCACACACGAGGTGCTGGATGCACTGGTAGCCATACAGGAAACAGTCCTCCACTGTAGGGTTTGCTAGAAAGCCAGTGTAGGGGTTTGCCTGGCAGGGGGAGGTGGCATGGGTCCAACATCACAGAGACGTCAGGTAAGTAGTGCAGATTAAGTGTACAAAATGCAGTTAGCCGGGGAGATGAGAAGAAACTGTAGACGCAAAGAGAAAGACTTTGAGGTGCTGCCGGAAACCGGCGATGGTTCCCCTCAAGTGTCAAGGAGGCAGGGAGCATGTTGCAGAGGGTGGCCCCAGGTGAAAAAGCACATCTACCACCAACTGCATTTTTTGCAGAAGCGCGTGACCCTGAGGAAGTTGGAGATGGATGCGGGAAGACCTTGCGCACGCAGATATATAGGGAGTTACAATTGAAGGTATTGTGGTCCCAGGACCCAGAAGGCCTTCTGCATAATGCAGTGTGTTCTCACTTCATTCCACACAGCCAATGGGAGCTGTTGGAGACATTTCAATGCAGGAGACATACCGTCCCAAGTCGCCAACTCCTCTTCTGCATGCGTTGCAGAGGGTGGAGAGTTAAAGGGGCCACATTTAAATAGAGCCTGCTGTAATAGTGCAGCCTACCTAGAAGTACAGCTGTGCAGACAATGCTCTTTGGGAAAGTTGGTTTCCCTGGGTATGATACATTGAATTCTGCTATTGATGCCATTTTTGTCCAATTTATGTAGGAAGTGGGTTAGTGGGGAAAACATTTCATAGCATTGTTGAAAGCAAAGCAGGGAGTTCCTGTGGCGATATTACACTATATGATATGGGTCAATGAGAACGTTGCAAGCAAATATCACTAACGTGCTACTGCATGGCAGTGGATGAGAAAAAAAACAGTATGCTTTTAAAGACCGTACTGGCCACTCAGTGGCAAATACCGTGCACAGAGGCACTTATAGCACAGTAATACGCATGCTGCAGAAACATTTCTCGTACGTTAAATTTGTGGTAGTGGGTGTGCAAGTGGATGAATGTGGATGCACACATTTTGCAATCTATCACCGAAATGTGTAGTGGACGTACCTGCAAGTGACAATAAAGTAGCAGGCTGATTTTCTAACAGTACCTATGAAGTGTTGTGCAGCATAGACAGTGTTCGATGGTAACCTCTTGGATGTCATTGGTGGAATCATTTGTGCACATTTACCGTACCCAATGAGGTGGTGCTAGACAAAAGGTAGTGGAAAGGTAAGCAGGACTGCTACTGCTTCTCTGGGTTGCGGCCCTCGCCGTAGTTTGGGACCCGCACGTGCTACAATCTGCACTTTTTACATGGTTGTCCAATGAACATGGGATTATCCAATCAGGTACTGTGGGTGTGGTTCAGAGGAAGGGGCGTTGAAACTACTGTACATTATTCTCTGCATAGTAAGGCTGCCTGACATGGCAAAACCCATTGTGTTGCCTATAGGTGATGCCTTTCTACTAGATCTGCACAAGAATGCCCTGGAAAGAAACTTTGATGGCAATTTCGGGTTGGAAGGAGTGGTAGCACTGTGGAACGGTGTCTACGAGTGCAGTTTCGCCGACATGGATGCACTTTACAAAGACCTGGCAAGTTTTGTTAGATGCGAGGTTATCGTCATCCACTACGGCAGCTTGCACATGTGTTAGATTTCTTGTTTAGGCTTGTTCCGTCGACTAAAGAGGTTGCTAAAGCTAGTGAAGAGGCTTTTTCCGACTGCCAAGGTGCTGTTCTCATTGATAACACCAAGAAGAGTGTGGCCCACTGCTCATGGATTTTGTTCCGAGCCTGACGCAGGAAGGTGTCTCATCAACAGAAGTATGTACACTTTTTTGTCCGCTGCTGGGATGTTCTTTTGCAACAACGACCTCATTAGTTGTGGAAATGCAGAATTTTTCCAACCAGATGGCATTTCCTTGTCGCCCATTGGTAATGCTGTTTTGTTTGCCCGTCTACAAGATGCGGTGAAGAGTTTACTGTAACAATGTCGGCACTGGAACAAAGCATTTAAAAAAAAATAATGAAATAGGTGTTCCTCTAGAAGAGTCTAAAATACAAAAAATAACAAAGCGCTTTTAAGAGCCGCCCGTTATAACAAACGTCCTCTACCCTGGTGGCATGTTATACCCTCACACTCGCACACAGCGGGATAGCCACATCCAGGGATTTTCAGGATGGCGGCGATGGAAATGGGACTATGGAGCCACAGGGATTGCGCAATAACATTTCTGGGCGGGCTGTGTACGCAGAGGACTGATGTACAGAACTGATACTGTTACATGGAGAGCTGTTCAATGTCATTGGTGGAAGCGTGTGGAACTTTTCAACAGTACGAAATGACGGCATCTGCAAAGAACAAACTGGAAATGGAAGAAGGAATGTTTGTGCTTCATTTGGACAAGGCCGTCGCCGTCCTTGGGTACACGCATGTACATAAACTCTCTTCTTCTGGAAGTTACCAATGACATTGCGACAATAGGGACTATCGCTGCTGCGGGTGTGGGTGCCGCCAAGGCCCGTTCACAATTCTCACCACTAGTATGTGTACCTAGGCACAGTGACATGGCTAGTACTAGTTGCAGGCGCACTGTAGGTGAGCAGATGTGGTGCACCATTACCTGCAGGGCAAACCTATGTGCTGTACTCTGCTGCTCAGGAAAGGCGCAAACACATTACACAGCACTTATACGGTGTGCCTTCTGGGTGGATGGTTGTGCACATTTTTCACCCGGAAAGCAGCTGTATAATGTTCCCAAACATGCATGCATGCGCAATGGGACATAGCGATGTGTTTGCAAGCCTGCCCTTTCCAAAAAATACTGCATAGATTGCTCAACCCTACGCACTGCCGCCATCGGAGAGTCTGCCTCCTGTCCCCAAAATGAGGGCACACGCGCACCGTTGGTGTCGTTGGCGGTCAAGTTGGCACTGCTGTCGTCATGCAGCTCGAAAGGCACATCCGGACTTTGAGGATGGCGGCAATGGAAATGGGACTGTACAGCCACAAGAATTGCACACCTACGTTTGTGGCCGCGGTGCGTAAACATCAGATTCTGTGGAGAGCTCTTCAATGTTATTGGTGGAAGCGTGTGCAACTTTTTGCACGTATGCAAGGTCGCTGTGCTGCGTTGAAGTTACTGCAAAGGGAAGAAGTAATGTTTCAGCTTCATCCGGACAAGGCTGTTGCCGTATTTGGGTAAAAACGCACATGCCTAAAATCCATTTTTCTGCAAGCTGCCTATGCTATTGGGACAATGGGGACTGTCGCTGCTGCGGGTGTGGGTGACCGGAAGGGACGTTCATAATTCTCTCCACTATTGTGCGTTTTCAGTCAGAGTGAAATGGTTGCTGGTAGTTCAAGACGCACTGTAGGACACTACGTTTAGCCATTCCACAATTGGGAAAAATTAAATAGACCCAATTTCTACTATAAATGGTTTCAAGAGACACTCTTTTACCCCAGCCTACCCAGGCCTCTCACATGCATTTGTGACATACTGCTCAAGAACATTCAGAGGCCCCCCGCAGTGTTTGTGTAATGTGTGCGGCCTGACTGATTGTGTATGAAATTGAGTGTTATCTTATGAAGGTCGGTAGTGCACTTTGCACAGAACCCCACCAGTGTATGTGTACCTTGTGAGGTCTGAGTGACTGTGTAGGAAAGTCAGTGATGTGTACTTTGAGTCTCTATGCACGTTTCACAAACCCCCAATACTGTATCTATTCCTTGTGATATCACATTGCCTATGTAGGAAACTGAGTGATATATTATGTGTCATTTACTTTTTTATTCACTTATTTGGGTTTGTAAAGCGCACTAGCAGCCCAAGGGAATCGAGACACTCTTGCATGACATTGTCGAAGTCACATGGTCTTGTCTTAGTTACATAGGGATACTTGGGTCTTGGTTACAGTGATATAATCTTATAAAGACCTTATACATAATCCAATGCTTTATCAAATCCGAACACACAAGAATATAAACAATGTACAAAAGAAAAGCAAATTGAAAGCATACCCTGTTCGAACAAAGAAACTCCTGCTCACGGACACCAAGGAAAAAAAGTATCTCCTTCTTAGTCTCCATCAAAGAAACATTGGATTATGAAACCCATTCCATTCAAGCAATACAAAAAGCATTGACAAATTGTTTGGTGAAATTATTAAACAAACTGGAAAATTATAAATAGGAAAATCAACACAAGAGTACTTTTTGCCTCCTGAAGATCCACACGTTGTGGTGAAACACGTGTAGAGGACTTTTTCTTGAATAACTAAGGATTCTTTTCTAGCATGATTTTGCTGTAGGTGTGTCATAATATTTAATTACACATTGTCCCAAATTGACATAGTTGTGCTTGTTTGGCAGTAGTTGGCGTGGGAGTCACATGTAACTCCTGCTAACTGTTGAGTGTTAAGCTAGGCAGGCCCTTCTATGCTACAAGTAGCATCTACATTGCTCCTAGCTGCCCTGATTTTGGAATCCTGTATTGTATGTTTGCTCATATTTTGGCCCCATTTTTCTGATGCTTACTTAAAATCTAAAATTACGGTTCGTAACACCAAGTACACTTGTTTTTTGTTAAAAAGTGTAGGCTTTGTTCGGCCTCTACAAAACAAAATCTGTTTGATGTCAAGGTACTCTTTGCTATTTAAAAAGTTAATGCATTCCCCTACTCGGTACACTATTATTACTTTCTTTACTTGCTCGTCTTCACTCACTGACATGTCGGTTGTTTTACCAAGACCTATTAAAATGGTTCATTAGTACAGAAGTAATACATGTGTCATGATCTCATACATTGTTCACTAGGTTTCATCCAGTTCTAAAAATCCAAAGTGAATGGTGTACCACATTGTTGTTGTTGATATGTTTCAAGAGGAAATTGTGTTGTGCTGAGGAAGAAACTGGTGACACAATGTACACGAGATTTGTGATGGCATCTTTGATGTCATGGGTGCTAGTCCTTGCAGTGCACAGTGGTGGCACGAGTTATGGTTGCGTAGCTTACCATAACTGTCGAATTTCGTATTTTTTTCTCGGTTTTACCTATAACCATAACGCCCCTGTAACAACGTTTGTCCATTGAATTGCATAGGCTTTTGCTAGTGCAACTTAACATAACGCTCCTTTAGCAACGTTTTCTGGCAGTGAATACATATATATATATATATCACATTCCTTTAGGATGTCTGTGCATTGGGTACTAAGAATGTGCAGAGCACAGCTGCCCTTTGAGACCTTGCTAGAATTCTGCATGGGGAAACGAACATTACCTCAGAATGGCCCTTGAGCCCCAATTCACTCACTGATGTCACAGCTTCCAAATCTTGAGGCTGTCTGAATCAGTATATATGATCAGTTAACATGGTTCAATCTAATACACATTTTAATGTTACAATGAGTGTTGTGAAAAATGAAGTCAGCACCAAGTTTAGGCTTCATTACAAACTTAGTCTGCCTTACAAACTTAGCCCTGCAAGCACACAACCCTTTTATCACAAACATATTTATGAAATATAAAGACCTGTGTTCATTCCTATGTTCCCAAAATGTGTTTTGATTGTATGCAAATCACTCTGCCTTGTCCCCTGCCTTATTGAACATTTAAATTCAACCCCCTTTGCTGCTCATTCACTCCTATGGATTCTGTTGCTACTCCTATGCTGATGACACCCAAATCATTGTCCGGCTTGACCTTCCTCAGCTGGACACCGGGTCTCAGTTTAGGGTTTGCCTGGCGGCCGTGGGTAGTTGGATGGGGAGCAATTGGCTTAAGTTCAATGGGGACAAGACAGAGGTACTTACTGGCAGTAGGTCCTTTTCCAGGCCCTCCCTCTGGTCCCTCACTCCTTTCCTCGCTTTGGTCGGCTGCCTGGTGGCCCTTGGAGCTTGGCCCCTTCACATGTCTCTCCGGTGAAGAATCTTGGTTTCATGTTCACTGAGTCCTTGTCTGCCGCAGCCCTGGTTAGTTCCATCTGCAAATCTGGCTATTTCCAGTTAAAGATCCTTTGTAAAAGTTCTGCCTTTTGCGTGTCGGAGGCGGCTGCGTGTTGGTCCGGTTGCTCGTACACAGCAGTGCGGCTTGACAAATCCTTGTTCCTGTTCCTGTTTCTGCCCGCTCTTGACGCCTGAGGGTCATTTCCTCGGATTCCCGCGGGCGCTCCATTCATTGTGCTGCAGTCACAAACTGGCTCCTTGCTGTTGCTGCTCCGGGCTTCACTTGCTGTCAGGATGGTAGGCCCGCGTACTGAGGGACCAAGTTAGCCTGAGGACATGGCAAGGTGGCTGGTGGCCATTGGCTGGCGACTGCGAGTTCCCCTGTACTCCTGGGTGCACTGGCAACCTGGAAGCAGGTAATACAGGTCTGTATCTAGGTTGTAAGTGGTGCTGGAAAGCTCCAGGGGCCAGCCGGGCAGCACAGTGGCGCATGGTGGTGCTACCCCCCCCACACACCTCCATTTAGTGGCTTGCGCTGACCAGTAGAACTCTCCCAATGGCACTCTCCCATATAGGGACATGGTGGTCCCTTACACTGTAATGTACAGTGAGGGTTGCTCACCTGGTGAGGGTGTATAATGGAGGTCATTGTTTGAGGCGACTGATGTAGGTGAACTTGAAAGCCCACCAAATCCCATACTATTTGTAATTTAACCTTCCCACCATCCTCTCTCTCCCTCTTCCCCTCTCCCACTCCCCCCCTTCTACCCATCCCTCCGCAGACCATACCCCACCCTGCACTTGGCGGTCTAAGGACGAGCTCCCAAATGCACTGACAGTTGCTTGCTTGCAGGTGATTTAAAATTAACCTGTGACATAACCAACTCAGCACGCCATTAAAGAATCTTACTGCCATATCCCTCTCACCAGATATACCCTATAATATGGCGAAGGGAAAATTCAGCCGAAAAGACCTAAATCAGCGCATAGATCTGGTCTGCGCAGCAGCACACCTAGGGGAGGAAAGTGGTTGCGGAGCCCAGCTTACACCGAAAGAGCTGTAAAGGGAATACCCCTGGTGAAAAAGAATAAGAAGGAGATAGCACTTACAGAAACCGACCAGGGTCCCCCATCAAGTGCCAATTACGGGTTTCCTCTCGGCTAGTACCAAGACCAAGCCACCCTCCAGCCTTCTAGCCAGGATTTTAGCAGAAGGTGATATCCTTAGCAACGCTACATTGTTGGACGTGCAGACGCAATACCAGTAACATCATTGGAAGACCGGAACAGTTTGAAAAAGGCGGTCTGGGTGCCCCAGTGTCAATAGACAATGTGCCACAACTTTAAACGCAACTCTATAGGGCAAGGCATAGAGCACAGCAGCAACCTCATTGGTAGAAATGTGTCAGCAAGCCCGGACCTTTTTGGTTCAGCAGTTCGTATGGAGTATCTAAACGATGAAAGGACAGATAGGAATGAATACGATAGCCCGCACAGTTAGACGGATTGTGAGCCCAATAAAGCAACTTTAAAATTGATTGGCACAGTGCTTGCAAAAATGTAGTCACTATTTATGCTTTGCTCTGCTTCAGCAGCAAACCAACTGGAAATAAAAGCTTTGACTGGTACAGTGGTGGATCATATTATGCAAGGTCGACCCATGCCGATTGAGAAAGTTATAACAGATGCCATAGATACAAAAATTGGGAAACAACTCGAGATAATTGGGCCACTTGTGAAAAATCAGACCACAGAGGCCCTGACTGTCAGCCAGCCTAAAGACAAGGGTAGGGGTAAAACCAGTGTCTCTGAGACCGATATTTCATCAATATGGCTAGATGATTCAGGCACTATTGCTGCATGTAACGAAGAGGATGCGCTTTGTACAGAAATCTCAATGAAGAAGCACTCGGAAGCTACAAGATATACAAGTAAAGCACAATAAAGTAAAAATGGCTATGAGCTCGGCCCAACAAAAGCAGTAACAGCAACTGCCATGCCAACTAGCCCATCTGAAAAGCAACCGATTAACATCACTAAATGAGTAACCAAGGTGGAACAAAACCCATCCGCACCTAGATTATACACAAAGGTACAGGGGGATGGTACCAACAGACAAGTAACACTTTGAGGCCGTATGGATAAACGGACCATAGTGAGAAACACCACCCCCTGAAAACTAAAGAAATACCTAGGATGTACAAGGATGGTTATAAAGCTCCCCCGATAACTAGAGAAACACCTCCGCTGCACAATGAAGGCCAAAATGTCATTAACACCGGCTACCAAGGGCCTGGCAAGCCATTACCTGGTCATCATCAAGTCCTACACGAACCAGCGCAAAATATCAAGACAAAGCAAAAGACCATCTTGAAAACACTGTACAAGAACAAGCAAACGCAGTAGTATTACCAGGCAGGCAGTGGACAGCAAGTGAAGTGCAGTGGTCTGCGGGTCTTGAAACATCTGCTACACCTATGATGAGTTCTTTAGTTAAAATCGAGGAAATCTCACTGACCTGAACAGTCCATTTTTGAATCGAGTAAAACTGCTGGAGATGCTGGCAAAGATCCCGGACTTGGCTAGCCTCTGCACTAGAGACCTTCTACAAATAACTCTACCGAAATATAATAGTGTTACGAACTGGGCACTTATAAAGTGTGCCTCACCTTTGGTGGTTTATATATTGTACTCTAATGCAGATATTTTGTGGGGTTGGGATTTTAGATTGACTATCATTACGGGTGCCCCCCCTAAGGGAGAACTATGAGGGAACAAGACAGGTTGTAAAGACAGACACAGGGAATCAACAAGAACGCTGGCTGATGACCAATAGAATATTTTTTGTGTGTCCCCTCCTGCTGGCTTTTATACCAAAATAGCAGCAAGGTTTGAGGACACAATGCCGCAGGGACGCCAAGAAATAGGCCCACGATATAAAAATGGTGCACATTTCTGAACCTATGGCATTGCTAGCTGGAACACTAGGGGATTTAGCCATCTTATCCATAAAGAGGGCTCGATGCCCCAGCTGGTCATGCACGATATATTCCTTCTGCAAGAAACCTGGCTGAATGCCACCTTATGGTGGCACACATCTACCAGAAAGAGGGGTCAAGGGACGACCCTATGGCGGGTTGATTATAGGTGTTAATCAGGCTATTGAATCACGACAGGTGACCCTTCCCCTCGAGCCCCCGCTGTAAGTCGCAGCTCGCCATTGAACTAAGTTGGCGGAAATAAACATAATCTGAGTAAGCTGTTACTGATAAACACCTACATTCCCCCGACACACAGTCCCTAGAACCAATACATTATCTTTTGGTGGATGTATTTTCGAAGTGGGGGAAAGAAAATGAAAATCAGCAAATCCTCCTGGCTGGGGATTTAAATGCGCGTTGTATTGATGGGGCAGAATGTACGGATTTTAGATTTGTATTAAAAAAAAGTGAGATTTTGCAAAATGTTCGAAACACTAAGGGGGGCAAGTGGGTCAATTTCCTTAGATCCTGGGATTTAACACATGTTGATGGTCAAGATAGACATCACCGACCCGGGGCAATATACGTGGGCACAAAAAAAAAAAATCAGAGGGCCACCTTGGACTACGTTTCTGGTAATAATGAATGTCTAGAAGGGGTCCCTAGATCCAAGTGTCTCATTTAATGCTCATAGTGATCATGCCATTTTGTCTATGACAATGCATAGACCGTCCAATGAAAATACCCCAAGATCTTGTGCAGGCCCCTACAGATCAACAGGGCGGGTAACCGTATATGCTGGACTGTTGGCCATATGCAAAAAGCAAATACCTTACTTGACCAATTAACGACTGATGACCCAGGTTTAACACACAAACTCAGTGTTAACTGCATATAAAGCTGGCTGCACATTTGAGTTGCCAGAACAGGTACCTTAACTACCGGGAAACTGTTTGCAGTAGATAAGCAGACCCTAAAGTACAATCCCAACATAAGAGCAGTAAAAAGAGAAAGAAGAAAGCTGAGAACCATACGCTCAGTAGGATACGATTATAGTGAACAGACCCACAGTGTGAGGCTAACAATCTGCAACTATAAACGTTGGCTTAAGCACTGGAGACTGTCAATTAAAAACAGGCAGTGGAAGAATATGATTGTTCTATTTTAAAAAAGGGACCCCAGAAAGATCTGTTCAGTATTAGCACGGGCAAAAGGAGACGATAAGAAACAAATAATAAACCCTATAAAGGAGCAGGTGTGGCTTACCCATTAGATGGATCAGGAGTGGACGTTAAAGTTCAGCCCCCACAATATTGTCCATAGGGCTGGCTGTTAAATATCACACAAGAATCCATAGAATTAAAGACTAAAAAACGAAGTAGCTCATAAGCGCCAGGCCCCAATGGCCTAGCCAGTATTGTTCTGAAGTCTGACCCTGGCCGGTGGTCTGAAATCCTGGAGGTATTGTTTGGGAAAGTATGTCAGTCACAAACAATTCCATCCTCTTGTTAGCAATCGATTCTGCTACCTGTCTATAAAAAAAGGCGATGGAATGCTCCCAGAAAATTACAGATTGCTGTCTTACTGGACGTGACGGGTAAAATATTTGCGTCCTTCGTTTTAGATATACTCCAGAGATGGGTGGAGAAAAGGAAGATCTTGCAATTTGTGCAGACGGGGTTCCGACCAGGGACCGTCACCACTTATAACTTAAGGATTTTGGATGCACTCATAACAAGGGCAGCGACCCAAGGAGGGGCACCAGTATACATACTATTGATTGATTTTCGCGCTGTTTTTGACGGCCTTGATCGCGCTAATCTCTGGGGTAAATTGGAAGCAGGCATGTTGGGGGTTTTCCAACATGGTTGGTTTCAATACTAAAGGGACTGCACCATGACACGGGTGCCAGAGTGAGACTGGATGACACAGGCAATTTGTCAGCGAGGTTCACAATAAGCAGAGGGGTAAAGCAGGGTTGTATCATAGCCCCGAGGCTGTATAATCTGTATATGACGGATCTCCCGCACAAACTCCTAACAACGGTTGGATGCTGTCCCAAAATAGATGGAGTTACTATCCCCTGCATGCTATATGCTGACAACCTTGTCTTATTCAATCATATTTATAGCAGTCTGAAGCAGATGTTCGAGAACCTTGTGAAATACGCGGCCCTAAATGAATTGGTCATTAATATGGACAAAACAACGGACATGGCTAGAACCCCAAATAATGTCAACCGGCAGACGTTCTCTTCAAGTCTGGGCGATCTGTGCTATGTGGACAAATATCCCTACCTGGGGCTTCCCATGAGCGCAAAGCAAAATTACGCACATATAACCGAAGTCAAACAAAATAAGGCATTTCGCCAAACACACCTAGTAGCCAAATTTGCAAACCAGATGGCTGGATACATCATCAAGGGTATTCTCATTCTTTATAAGCAAGGCTACTGCCCTGCTATTTTATTTGGCCTGGAAGCCCTGGCCTGAGGGACGTAAATTGGTTAGAGAAGCTGGAGGGTCCATTTTGGGAGAAAGGTCTTAAGGTGCTCCCCATCGACACCTGTGGAATACCTTAGACTTGAGCTGGGTTTAGTATCACTGAAAGCCCAGCTGTGGAACCGACAAGGTGTCCTGCATTGAAAGGCAAACTCCAACAGCTCAGCGGCAATGTGCTCGCCTTGGAAAAAACCAATTACGCAACTAAAAAACAAACAATTCCTATAACAGCGCCTCGATGCCTGCAGGCTGTGTGAGCGCATTAAAAATGCAAAATAAAATAAAAACCCAAACTGTACACTACTGAAGATTGTTGCTGAGATGGGTGTCGAGACACTGATAACAGTAGGGTCAGATTCTATCAGGAGTTAGATAAATTATATAACCACATAAACTTGCACCCAGGCTTTGCGAGGGGCACAAATTTGGTCATCTTAAAATCCATATTCACCAATACAATTGAACGCTGGGATTGGGCCAATAATTACACCCAGCTATTAGAAATGAGATCATACGATGAGGTTGATAAAGTATCACATAAGTTCATGGACACTCAGGTTTATTTAAAACAGTGCCCCAACCCGGGCATGAGTAGCCCAAGAGCTATGGACAAACCAGGTGGTCTTTAAGGGGGAATATACCAAACTCCCCCTGGAACTAAGGATATGCCAAGTTTGTGGGCTACCGGGGAAAATTGAGAGGCCTAGACATGTCCTAAAGGGAATGTAAATCCTTGAGCCCAACCTATATGACCCTATTCGGTAAATATGTACACGATTACGACACAATTAAAAGGGAGCCTTTTCGGACATACTGCCTGAACGGCGAATCAGAACAACTGCATATAGACTTGTATTAGGTTAAGCGTCAGTTCATGACAACCTTAAAGCAATTAGGTACCCCCTGCAATTAACACAATCAGATATATGGCACCAACTGCACTAGCATTGCCCACGTAGCCTTTGTTAGAGACAATTAGCTAAAACATCAGTATGCCTCGTTCATTAGTAATAACTTAGAGTAAATGTTTATAAGATTTATATGTCAAAGTTCAACTTTTAGATTGCAGTGTTTTAAGGTTACTTAGGACTGTAACCATGCTCCAACATATGAAATTTAAAACATAAGAATGTTATTTTGACACGTTGGAACTGTGACTGCTGTGATTAAGAAACTGTGATTGTATTACATGTGTATAAGAATGGACTCTAAGTCTCAGCATTTTAGGAAATCTTAGAATACTTATTGTATTGTTCTTATATTGAGTTTTATTGGCTGTTGTTGCAACTTAAAAGCGGTAAAAGGTGATATCCTAAAATTTTTAATCCTAAAGTTGTAAATTGTAAATTTTTAAATCTGTAAAAACTGCAAAACTTTAAAATTGTAAATTTGTAAAGATTCTTCTGGAATCAAACAATAAAAATATTAAGTAAAGTTCTGCCTTTTCTTCCTACTAACCTCTGCTTTCTTGTGGCTTCGTCGCTTATCCTAAACCACCTAGATTATTGCAATTCTTTGGTCCTGGCACAGCTGGTTTATACTTTGCACTGCCGACAATTATTGCAAAGTCTTGGGGCCCATATTGCTACGGATACTCGTTATGGCCTCCACATTTCTCCTGTTTTTATGCTCACTGCACTGGTTGCCAGTTCGAAAACTGATTATTTTCAAATCCCTTTGCAGCCTCCACCGGGCTTACTATGGCATGGGAGTACAGTATTTACAGGAGAATTTTCAGCCCTGTCAGGCTGGCCGCTCTCTTCGGTCATGTGATGCCCAGCTCCTTGTCATTCCCTGATTGATTCTGAAGTGTTTGGATGGGTGGCCACACGGTTTATATCACAGTGGCCAAACTGTGGAATGCTCTACCCCTGTCTCTCCGTGCCAAATGTGAGAAACCTGAAGGTGTCTCCCTGACTGGTCCGCAGGGATCTGTCGTCCAAGTGGCCAGGACACGACTATCACTATTGGATCCAGCTCCTGGGGGTTGTAAGGAACTCATGGTGGCAACAGTACAGACTGACACAAGTGATCACAGTTCAAGGGTGTTTATTAAACTGGAAATGCAGGGTAGATCAACGCCTAATCTAAATCTAAATCTAAGATGAAAGCAAGCTTCGACCATCAAATAATTATAAGGCACTCCTAGTGGCAGTGGCATTGACTCAAATAAAAGGGGCCTACACAAAAAAAAAACCATTGACAATCCTTACGCTAAATACAAAAAGAAGTGTGGGATAATGTTCTTTAAGAAAGAAAGAAGTGTTCACAAAAGTATGAGTCAGGATGCATTTCTTGAGGTCTCTCTTCCCCACGTTTTCAGCATGGGACAAGGTGGGACTTCGGAACACAGCACACGCTCGAGCTTTCCCAGCACAAACTAAGAGTTTTGCTTTCAGCAATCAGGGCATCCAGTGATTAAGTCTCTTTTCTGTCGAAAAGTCTCTTGCCGCCAGGGCCTGATAGGTTCAAACAAACGAACAAAAAGTATGTTTCCAAAATGAATTTTGGGTGATGATTTTCCACCCCTGCATCTCCCTCCTTCGGGCTCAGACCCCTTTCAGACATCAGCCTCCCTCCTTCGGGTTCACTATGGCTTTTCTTACTTTCACGAGTCTTAACGTCTTTTCAAACTATTCACTGTGGACATCCCTCGGTAGTGTTCACTCCTGTCAACACACTGTTCATTCGTTCATTTCCTTTCACTTCACATTCATCTGTTAGTCAAAGACTTTTGACTGTACAGAGGATTTTACAAGAACCCTGTATGACCACTTTCACCCCTCTTCTCGCCTTTCCCAAGGCCTTCTGGTTCTGGTAGTTTCACTAATCGAGTAACTGCCCAGAGCTTCTTGCGTAAACACCCACGTAGCGTCAGACTCCTCTATTGCTGGTTTTCCCCTTTTTACATCAATAGCTCTTTAAGCCTTTCATAGTTCAATTAGCCGCTTGATACTTTTCATTCAACACAATTCGGTTTCTTATCGACTCTCGCCTCGACTCACCAGAGTTGATGAACTGCGTGATTTTCTCCTTCGAGCCAAGGTTGGTACCACGGAGACCAGCGTCTCTCCCCAGCTTGGGTATCAGCTGAGGAGGGTCTTGTGTATGTAGACATCTGCTGCAACACACGCTGGCTATTGTTTGCGGTCTTATGATTCCTTCTGTGGAGGACTAATGGGCCTTGGTCAAAAAGGGCAAGGTCGCTTCTCTCCTTTGCGCCCCCTTTAAGTGCTGTCTTTCTCCTCCTCTTGTACTGCCATGCTGAGTTAGCTCTGACGTCATGAGGTCTGCCTTGCTCTCCCTGTGCTTTCGTGCTCCACCTTTTATCCCTGTGGGGAAGGAAAAGGGCGTCAGGTGTAGGTGATTCTGTTCAATTGCCTGACCATGCCTGACCCTTGTATTGGGACATGTTAGGTAAACGATTCAGGTGTTAATCCGTTGTTGGTCGTGTTGTGCGAAAGTGTGTCAGAAAAGGGGGGATCAGTAGTTTTGAAAGGAATAAAAAGAAGTGTAATACTGCATCTCAACCGTCGGTGTCCCACTCCCACTCCTCAAGGAACCCCTCCTTGTGATCCTCCCTCACTGGTCCACCCCCAGGAACTGGATCCAATAGCGATGGCCGTGTCCTGGCCACCTGGATGACAGATCCCTGGGGACTAGATAGGGAGACACCTTCAGGTTTCTCATACCCTTCTTCAATGCGATGTAGCCACATTTGTTTCACAGGGGAACCGGCAAAAAAATCTACATTTCCCTGGTCTTTTCTTTTTCGGTGTTCCACCATGAAACAATAGGATTGTAGGTCTAGAATCAATGGCATGACCCGAGGTTTGGAATCTTTACGTTTGCTAATCCAAACTAGGGGTGCGTAGCCGCTGACAAGTGTGAACTTTCATCCTAATAGGTAGTACCTCAGATGGATAATAGCCCATTTGATGGCTAGGGCCTCTAGTTCTACCACAGAGTCGTTTTTTTCATGTGGGAATAACTTGCGACTGGTGTGTAGTATGAGATGTTCTCGTCCGTCACAAATTTGGGACAGGACAGCTCCTAACCCTGTAAGGGAGGCATCTGTTTGTAACACAAACTCCTTTGAGATGTCGACTACCTTCAGGATTGGGCTCTGACATAGAGTTTTTTCATCCCTCTCTTGATCAGTCTCACTACCTCCCTCTCTTGGACGGACCACTCTCTTCACTCATCACACTTAAAGGTCTCCTCTCCTCTTGCATCGGCGCGGCCACTCAGTCTCAAAGTCATCAGACCCATGAAAAGAGTGACTGCGGCTGCCTTTGCCTCCACCTACTCTTCGCCTCCTACTCCTGTGGCTGACTCCCACCCTGACAGAGCCCTCGCTAACTTCAATCTCTCTATCTCTAACACCCTTTATTCTCTTGCCCCTGTCATGAGGGTCCGACTAAAGCCTTCTAAAAAGTGCAACTCTTGGTACGACTCTGATCAGGCTGCCTGTAAACGCAAGTGTAGGACAGCTGAGCGGAAATGGATTTCGTCAGGCGGACGCTCTGACAAACTGGCTTGCCACCTCCTTCAAAGGCAATATCGACTCTGCATCCACACGAGAAAAGAGTCTTTATTCAAGCCTGCATTCCCGCGGCTTCAAACAACACGGTTGAACTTTCCAAAGTCTGTAAGGCACTGGCAAATCCTGCAGGAGCATCCTCTTCTGTTACACCCACCCAGGACCTTTGCTCGGCCCTGGCTGCACACTTCACTGCAAAAACCCAGGAGATCCTTTCCTCTCTCTTCTCCACACCACCACATTCACCAATACCTCTGGAGCCTCCCTTGGCCATACCACCACTTCTCCTCTCTTCTCTCATTCCCATCACACCTGATGAGGTCACCAGACAAGTTTGGTCTTTGAAGGCAGATGGACCCCTGACACTCGAAAACCATTAAGGACAACATTGACTCTCTCGCTCCAACCTTGGCTGATCTCTGCAATCTCTCTTTTGCCACTGGAGTTTTCCCAACTTCTCTTAAACACTCCCTTGTGCAAACTCTACTTAAGAAACGCTCTGTTGACCCCTCCATTCCGGCAAACTACCACCCTATCTCTATCACCCCTTTCCTGGGAAAACTCCTGGAGAAGCTGGCTATCTCACCACTCACACACCACACTGAAACTGCTGGCTGCTTCCACGACCATCAGTCTGGCGTTAAAGCATCCTGGGGCACGGAAACTGCTCTTCTAAACACCCATGAAGACCTGCACTCAAATCTACAACCTGCACTACACCTCTGTCCTCATTCTTCTTGACCGCTCCTTTGCCTTTGACACGGTACATCACAACATCCTGATCACACATCTGCATGATACCCTGGGAATCACAGGTCAGGCTCTGGCGTGGTTAACCTCCTTCCTTTCCGACCGCCCATCCCAGGTGGAACTTGGATCCTTTCTCTCTACTATCACTCTTTCAACCTGTGGCGTTCCCCAGGGTTCTAACCTATCCCCCTGGTTCTTCAATGTCTACATGGCTGCCCTTGCACATGTGATTGCCACTTTCATCTCTAAGTCCCAGTGTTATGCGGATGACACGCAACTCTCCTTCAGGTTACCCTCAGCCACCTCCTCTACCTCGCTCACATTTGACTGTCTGTCCGCAATTCAGTCATGGTGTGCTGCAAACAACCTCTGCTTCAATGCCAGTAAGACTGAGAACGTTCGCATTGGGACTCCTGCTCCCGCTTTCCTACTCTCACTCTGGCTGGCCTCCCTTGGCCATGTGCCCGCACCCACCTACAAGGCAAAAAACCTTGGGGTCATCATCAACTCCACTCTCTCCTTCTCCACTCACATTTCGGACATCTCTAACAAAGTCTAACTACCAGCTACAACTCCTCTGATGTTCTCTTCCTTTTCTCACCTTCCCTCAGCGGCTGTCTCCAGAGCCCTGGTTCTCTCAAGGCTGGACTACCGCAACAGCCTCTTTCTCAACTTCCCTGCCTCTGCTCTGCGCCCTCTGCAACTCATCCAGAACAGAACTGCAAGTCTTATCATTGGCCTCAAGTCCAGAGACCCCATCTCTCCATCGCTGAAATCCCTCCACTGGCTCCCTGTGGCTGCAAGGATCAAGTTCAAGACCCTCTGCATTGTCCACAAGGCTTTCTGGGGCCTGGGACCTACCTATCCGAAATGTCGCCTACCTAAATATTGTCCTTCCTGAATCCTTTGCTCATCTACCTCCATTCTTCTGCGAGTGAGCCGGTTCTCTTAACAGAGATTCGGAGGGAGTTCTTTATCCTCTGCAGGTGCCTCCCTCTGGAATAGCCTCCCTACCGCACTCTGTCTTGAGCCTGCTCTTAAGTTCCAGAAACTCCTTAAGACATTCTTCTCTCCTCTTCCTTTTCTCCCCATCTACCCTGCTAACCTCTCTTTCTGCTCTATCCCTCTCTCCCTCCTTTTCCACGGAGCCTGCTGACTGGCCGCCTGGTGTACCTCAGAGTCTCACAGGTCCCTGGCACAATCGCCAGTCCTCTCGCACTTGCCTCCGGGCCTTGCAATTGCCTCATCGTTACTGCACTTGGTCAATGACCCATGAGAGTGTCATCTTTCAGCACTTAACCCAGCTTCTGATTGACTGAGTGCACTTGGTGCCCCCACCCACCTCAACCCATGCACTTGTCCCCCCTCTCCCCTCTTCTGCAACTGTCTGCGCACTGAATGCACCATGCCTTGAAGATTGTCCAAATGTTTTTCCCTTGTCTCCCCTCCTTGCATGGTAGTGCCTCAGTGCACTTGGAAAAACTGCAGAATCGTCGTCAGACCCATTTGCAGTTATCTACACTGTTAATTATATTATTTGCACTTGTTCCATACTGTTACGCTCAGCTGGCTCCCACAGGGGCGTCGGTCGGACCCAGACAGCTGCGGTCTCCACCCACGTGATGCGTAGTGCAGCGATGACTGACTGGATCTGCCCTCCTAATCTTGTCTGCTTAACCCGTAGAAATATTCTCCTGCAAGTGGAGAGATGGATTTAGCCACTTGTGGATTCAAGTGATGGCACCCCCACAGTCCTCCCCAACTAATCACCTCCGAAATGCCCTCACAGCAATCTCACCTTATATTCTTGAAAGATGAGCTCTCCATCCTGTGTGGATTTGCAGGGGCGCGTCGATTCCAGTTACTTCACTGGTTTGAAGGCTCGGGAGAGTTCCGGAGAGTATTGACCCTGAGGTTCCTGGTGAGGACCAGTAAGTATCAAGTTCATAGAGTTCAATATGTTCGATGTTCACTCTTGTTCCCCCCTTCCTTTCTTGTCTTGCAGCTGTCACGTGAAAAGATGCTCTTGTGGCAGCTGGTGGCGCTCAGGTAAGAGTCTGTATTACCCGGCGCTGTCCGGAAATGTTGCACGTGGAAAACGTGTTTTGTCTCTCTTTACAGATGCGGCACATGAAAATATGGAGAGTCACAAAAGGATGCCTCCGGTGGTAAATCAGGTAAGTTTATGGTGGTAAGAATTATATTTGTTGGTTCCCTCGGCTCACCTTGTGGTTTTCTTTTGTCTCCTAGGTGACGAAGTTCAGCGAAGAAATGATGGAGGCAGCGAAGACTGGTGAGTATGGCTCGGCGCTGCAGCTGGAGGTGCGGCGCGTGCAGAAATGATGTTCTTTACAGGTCCGGAGACGAGATGGATCCAGAATCAGGTGTGGAATAGAAATAAGTTTGTTTTCTAACCTTGTCCCTTTCTTTCCTCTTTGTTTTAGGAGCTCCGGATTCGAGGCGGGCGTGGCAGAAGGCTGGATGCAGGCTACAGGCACGGTGAGCGTTACGCTGCTGGATGCAGAATAACGCGAAGCGTGTGTTGCTGGTCGGGCGTGTTTTAAATAGCCTCAAAAGTAGTCCCAGGTAAGAAGTCCCTAGAACCACACCGAGTAAAAAATAGTCCCTGTAGAAAAATAGTCCCTTTCAGGCTTCATGTTGGATTGGAGTCATTTGCAGCATGGTCTGCCTGAGGTAAGTAATGACTATGAGCCTGGCGCCTTAGGCACCAGGACTGATTTCTACTATGAGCCTGGCGCCTAAGGTGCCAGGACTGAACCCAGATAGCCCCTAGCCGGGGCTACTGAGGTTTTACTTAATGTCTAGATGCCTGATCCCGGGGCTGATGGGCTTGATCCGGATGCCTGGGGGTAGGCATCATGACAGCACTCCTCCCCAAGGCCCCTCCTAAAGTTGTTCTTCCCCTGGGCCCTGGTTTGTCCGGGAAGTTCCGATGGAATCTTTTCACCAACCGAGGTGCATGGACGTGGTCACTAGGTTCCCATGACCTTTCTTGTGGTCCGTAGCCCTTCCAATCGATTAAATAAAAAAAGTTTTGATTTAACCATCTTGGAGTCCAGGATATTTTTTACCTGGAATTCAGGTTCTCCATCTATCAAGATGGGGTCGGGTGGTTTGGTTAATCTTGTTCCTGGTTGAACTGGTTTTAAAAGTGAAACATGAAAGATAGGATGAATGCGCATATATGAGGGTAATTCCAATTTGACGGCTAGCGGGTTGATAATGGTCTTAATAGTGTAAGGTCCCAAATATCTAGGGTTAAAAGTCAGAGTTCCCTTCAGAGGTATGTGTTTTGTAGCCAGCCAAACTTGATCCCCAATCTGGTATTGCGGAGTTTCACTTCTATGTTGATCAGAATTTTTGTCATATTTCTCTTTTGCTTGTTTCAAATGTTCTGTTGCCTCTTTAAAGGCTTGTGTAATAGTAGAATGCAAATGACTAACTGCAGGCATTTCTAAATGCTGAGGCGAATCTAGTTCTGAGGTTCGAGGGTGATGTCCATATATGGTATAAAAGGGGCTTTGTCCGGTTCCTGAATGTACAGAGTTATTGTATGCATACTTGGAAATCCATAAAATATCTTTCCAATTACTTTCGGTCTGGTGTAGCATGCAACGTAGGTACTGTTCAAGGGTCTGGTTGGTCCTCTCCGTCTGACCATCGGTCTGGGGATGGTGACTGGTTGATAACCTCACGTCGATTTGCGCCAGTTGACAACATTTCTTCCAAAAATGTGAAATGAATTGACTACCTCGGTCAGAGACCAATACGGAAGGAAATCCGTGTATTCGAACAATGTTTTCGAGGAACTCCTTGGCCAGAATTGAAGCAGAAGGTAATTGTCATGATGCCTACCCCCGGAGCACCAGGCCAGGCCCATCACCCGCGGGAGCAGGCATCACGCCCCTGGCTAAAAGCCCAGCGGCCCTTTATAGGGGCTCTTTGGACTCTGTACTGGCGCCTTTGGCGCCAGGCTCATGTTGGGCATCAGTCCTGGCGCCATAGGCGCCATGCTCATAAGGGGAAGTGTTTGGTGCACTTACCTGAAGCAGACCATGCTGCACACTCACCTGATGCAGACCATGCTGCATGAAGAACCAAGCCAAATGAGGCTTAGGAGGGACTATTTTTCTGAAGGAACTATTTTGTTACTTGGGTGGGGCTGTGGAAGAATACTCACCTGGAACTTCTTCCAAAGCTATTTGAGCCACGCCCGGACAGCCACACATGCTTCGCGTTGTTCTGCATCCCAGCAGCTGAACGTTCACCGTGTCTGCTCCTGCACCCGGACTCCAGCCACGCCCGCCTTGAACCTGGAACACCTGTAAGGGAATAAGAGAAGAGAAAGGTGAAAACCAAGAACTTATTCAACCTTCTTACCTGCATCCGGAATCTTCACGCCAGCATTCCTGAAGGAAGACGTCCATTTAAAAGCACTGTGTTGCTCGCTGCAGCGCCGCGCTTCACTCACCTGTTCCCGAGACGCTGCCCGGCTCCATCGCGGCTCTCAGCACCGGTCGCCACATCTCTGCACCTAGGGGAGAGAAGAAGAGACAAAAGGTGAGCAAGGGAACACAATAGGAAAGCCGAATTTTCAGCCATATTACTTACCGGCTTTTCTTGGTGAACCATTCCACATCTCGGGTCGGCGCCGCATCTTTGGCAGGTACCGCACCCCGGCCCCTATGGGGAATTGACAAAAGACATTACTGGGGAATTATAAAGACATTTAGAGGGGTCGCCCTCATCACTAACTCACCTGATTTTACCACCGGCAATTTAACCCCTCAACGCATCGCCTTTGTTCTGCACCTGAAATAAAGGACATAAAAGGAGGCTAACACTTGAACTTTTGCATCTTCATACTTACGGCGTATCGCTCAGAAAAGTCAAGTGGATGTGCCAGCGCCATTCTGAAAACCAGTGAAGTAACTGGACGAACGCGCGCCCCTGCACCAGAAGCAGGATGGAGAGTTCATCCTTCCAAACCATAAGGCGAGCTTAAACCGGGGGTTTTGGAGGAATCAGAGAAGAACGAAGGAGGAGAGGGGGGAGCAAGCACACTATTCAGCAGACAGTTAATCCCCTTTCTCATCTGCAGAAGGATATTCCTACGGGTCAGACAAGCAAGATTTGGGGGTCCTGTTCAATCGGTGGTCCGAATTCTGCGCATCACGCTTGAAGAGGCCACAGCAACCCAGACCAGACCAGCGCCTCCGTGGGAGCCAGGTGAGCGTTACAGAACGCGAAGCCTTCCTGCAAATTCCCACCCAGGCGCTATGGAAACTTCCGAGACTGACCAGTTAGCCCAACTACTGGTGGAATTACGGGCCGAAGTACACGCCGCTCGTCAAGAGACTAATGCTCTCAGGAGGGAAGTGATTGTAACAAAGGAAAGAGCTGATGACCTGGCTAGACAGCTTTTGCAAGGTCAAGCTGGACAAACTCCTTTACCCGGTTCCGGAGGGAACCCCGCTCCTGTGCTTTCCAGTAACCCGGTGCAGATTAATCTACCTGGAAACATGCCGCTGGCCCCACCCGAACGCTTTTCTGGGGACCCCAAACGATTCGCCGTATTCATGAATCAGTGTCGTTTGCATTTCCTGTGAAGACCTGGGGCCTTCCCTAATGACCAGACCAAGGTAGCCTTTGTATTGTCATATCTCAGCGGCAGTGCTGCCGATTGGTCAGTTCCACTGGTAACTCAAGATGACCCGATTCTTCGTGATTTTCAAGGATTTCAAGCAAGCATGGAAAGGTTATTTGCTCGTCACTCCCGGGGCAGGCTCTACATGACGAACTTCTATCTCTGCGACAGGGCAATCAAGACCTCCTTTCCTACATTGCAACCTTTAATAGACTAATTGTGGAAACTGGGTGGCCAGAGGATAAAAGAATCAGGTTATTTTATCGAGGTCTACGCAGAGAACTTAAAGATGTCCTGGCCCAAGTTGTAAATCCGCCCCAAGAATGCTCAGAATATATAGACTTAGCGGTCCAATTGGATCACAGACTGCAAAACAGAAAAGCAGATCGGTCCAAGTTTGAGACCCGGGTGTTAGTCAAGACCCACGCTAACCTCAAGCGTGAAGCCTCTGAGCCAATGCAAATCGGAGGAGTTAAAGGACCTTTAACGCAAAAGGAACGTGAAAGAAGACGGCAGATGCTCTTATGTCTTTATTGTGGATCCTCTGGACACTTTCTACGAGATTGCCCGACAAGGCCGCCCAGGAAGGTGGTAGGAGCCGCTGATAAAATCCATGAAACCTCTGTATCGGGAAACAACCCCGCCCAACAAGCGTAGGGGTCCGCTTGCCGAGCTTGAAAACAAACTCTCAGACCTCGCATTTCACTGTGCCAATGGTCCTCGTAGATCCGGAACAGCCTAAGCGGTTGCATGCAATAAAGGCATATATCGATAGTGGGGCTATAGGAAACTATGTGGATCGTGAATTGGTCTCCAGGATTAACCTTCCCCTGCGTCCTAAAACCAGCAAAGATGTCATCACCACAGTTGATGGAACCGAAATTGCCTCGGGACCGGTAACACATTCCACAGCTGAGGTGACACTTGTAGGTCCGGACGGCCATCGGGAGGCAGTTGTGTTTGATGTAATCAAGGCTCCACAGTTTCAGGTTATTCTCGGAATCCCTTGGTTAGAGACACATAATCCTCGAATTGATTGGCGAGCGAAGAGAATAACCTTTCCGGAGTGTGCACGAACCTGCTACCCAGAAAATCTGAAGATCAGTCTAGCATCAGTAACCTCTGTCTCCATGCAACTACCTCCGGAATACCAAGACTTTCAAGACGTCTTCCAAAAGGAACAGGCAAACACGTTACCTCCTCACAGATCGTACGATTGCCAAATCGATCTGGTGCCCGGTGCACAACCCCCTTGTAGCAGGATTTATGCCCTTACTGAGCCGGAGAATCTGCATTTGAGACAATATTTAGATCAATACCTAGCCAATGGTTTCATTCGCCCGTCAAAGTCTCCGGCATCCTCGGCTTTGTTCTTCATGCCAAAAAAAGAAGGCGACCTTAGAACTTGTATCGATTACCGCGCATTGAACCAGATAACTGTTAAAAATCGTTACCCTCTGCCTTTGATCCCTGAACTCCTTGACCAGGTGAAGGACGCTTGCATATACACCAAGTTATATCTCCGGGGGGCTTATCATCTTGTACGAATAAAAGAAGGCGACGAATGGAAAACGGCCTTCCGTACAAAATATGGACTATTCGAATACCAGGTGATGCCTTTCGGGTTGTGCAACGCGCCTGCTGCCTTCCAATTCTTCATGAACGATGTCCTTCGGGAACTCATCGATGTCTGTGTTGTCGTGTATATCGATGACATTCTGGTGTACTCCTCTACGGAATCTGATCACAGAAAACATGTCAGGGCCATCCTTGAGAAATTGTGCCAGCACAAACTGTTTGCAAAGCTGGAAAAATGCGTTTTCCATACCACCGAGGTTGAGTTTCTTGGATTCATCCTGACACCTAAAGGGGTCCGAATGGACTCACGGAAAGTGGATGCCATCCTCAAATGGCCATCACCTAGTTCGGTGAAAGGTGTCCAAAGCATGCTTGGTTTTGCCAATTTTTATCGCAGGTTTATCTCGGAATTTTCACAGGTGGTGCAACCCATCACTGCACTCTTGCGGAAGAATAAACGTTTTGAATGGACCGAGGAAGCTGAACAGGCCTTTCAGGAATTAAAAGCTAAATTTACGTCCGCACCTATTTTGAAACACCCGCGTCCTGATCTCCCATATATAGTCGAAACCGACGCATCCAGCTTAGCCATGGGAGCTGTCCTGTCTCAGAGAGACCCCGAAACCAACCAATTGCACCCCATAGAATTTTGGTCCAGAAAGTTCTCGGCGCCGGAGATAAATTATGCAATCACCGATAAGGAATTATTAGCTATTAAGTCCGCCTTTAAGGCTTGGCGCATTATCTTCTTTGCGCCAGGCATACCATCACCGTGATCACTGATCACTGAAATTTACAATATTTAAAAACTGCCAAGGCTCAGTCTTCACGACAGCTCCGATGGGCTTTATTCTTTGCTGAGTTCGATTTTGTAAATCACCTACCGTCCCGGCTGTAAGAATGGCAAAGCGGACGCGCTATCTCAAATTGGAATGGGAGAAATGGACACAAACTCAGAACCTGTGCCGATAATTCCCGAACAAAGAATCTTGGGGATAACCACTTTACAAACCCTTGAAGACATTCAAGCACGGGTAAAACTATTCCTGGACTCTTCAGCCTTGCAGGATTGGATCAAAAGGGGGTCTGCCTTTTCAATCAACGATGGCTTACCTTACTTCCAAGGACGTTTATTTTTGCCAGAAAAGGAATTGCAAGAACTGGTTATTTCCCGTCATCACGATACTCTGATGGAAGGACATCCTGGCATTGCCAAAACAGAGGAAAAAATTAAACGACAATTCTGGTGGCCGTCCTGGCGAAAGGATGTTAAATCTTTCGTGATGTCCTGTGGAGTTTGCGCCCAAAACAAAGGTCAAAAAACAAAACCCGCCGATCTTCTTCAACCCTTAGACATTCCACCAGCACCTTGGCACACCTTGTCACTAGATTTTATCACGGACCTGCCCTCTTGTAATGGATACAATACCATTCTGGTTGTGGTGGATTTATTTTCCAAGATGGCCCATTTTATTCCGTTGAAAGGATTACTGTCAGCTTTTGTTCTTGCCAAGGAATTCCTCGAAAATATCATCCGTCTGCATGGATTCCCGTCCATACTAATCTCCGATCGGGGAAGCCAGTTTATTTCTCATTTTTGGAAAAAGTGTTGTCAACTGGCACAAATCGACATAAGACTCTCAACCAGCCACCACCCACAGACCGATGGTCAGACGGAGAGAACGAACCAGACCTTTGAACAATATCTACGATGTATGTTGCACCAATCGGAGGGTAATTGGAAGGATATTTTATGGGTGGCTGAATATGCATACAATAACTCGATACACTCTGGAACTGGTCAGAGCCCCTTGTATACCCTATATGGACATCACCCTCGTACTTCAGACTTGGACTCACCTTTGAGCCTCGAAATGCCCACAGTGGACATTTGCATTCTACGATTACTCAAGCCTTCAAGGATGCTACTGCACACTTACAACATGCGAAAGGGAAATACAAAAAGAATGCGGATCTGCATCGAAAGGAGGAGCCTCCATACCAAATAGGGGATCAAGTATGGTTGGCTACCAAACACTTATCGCTCAAGGGACCCCGGACTTTTAATCCAAGGTATTTAGGCCCTTACTCGATCAAAGCTAGAATTAACCCAGTGGCAGTCAAGCTAGATCTACCAGCTAACATGCGGATTCACCCCGTTTTTCATGTGTCGCTTTTGAAACCAGTGCAACCAGGAACCAGATTAATTAAGCCACCAGAACCAATCCAGATAGATGGGGAGCCTGAATTCGAGGTGAAGAACATTTTGGACTCTAAGATCTCAAAATAAAAACTTTTCTATCTAATTGATTGGAAGGGGTACGGGCCTCAAGAAAGATCTTGGGAACCCAGCGACCACGTACATGCACCTCGGCTAGTAAAAAGGTTCCATCGGAATTTCCCGAACAAACCGAAACCTCCTGGGAAAACGACCTTGGGAGGGGCCTTGGGGGGGGGAGTGCTGTCATGATGCCTACCCCCGGAGCACCAGGCCAGGCCCATCACCCCCGGGAGCAGGCATCACGCCCCCGGGTAAAAGCCCAGCAGCCCTTTATAGGGGCTCTTTGGACTCTGTCCTGGCGCCGTTGGCGCCAGGCTCATGTTGGGCATCAGTCCTGGCGCCATAGGCGCCAGGCTCATAAGGGGAAGTGTTTGGTGCACTTACCTGAAGCAGACCATGCTGCACACTCACCTGATGCAGACCATGCTGCATGAAGAACCAAGCCAAATGAGGCTTAGGAGGGACTATTTTTCTGAAGGAACTAATTTGTTACTTGGGTGGGGCTGTGGAAGAATACTCACCTGGAACTTCTTCCAAAGCTATTTAAGCCACGCCCGGACAGCCACACGTGCTTCGCGTTGTTCTGCATCCCAGAAGCTGAACGCTCACCGTGTCTGCTCCTGCACCTGGACTCCAGCCACGCCCGCCTCGAACCTGGAACACCTGTAAGGGAATAAGAGAAGAGAAAGGTGAAAACCAAGAACTTATTCAACCCTCTTACCTGCATCCGGAATCTTCACGCCAGCATTCCTGAAGGAAGACTTCCATTTAAAAGCACCTTGTTGCTCACTGCAGCGCCGCGCTTCACTCACCTGTTCCTGAGACGCCGCCCGGCTCCATCGCGGTTCTCAGCACTGGTCGCCACATCTCTGCACCTAGGGGAGAGAAGAAGAGACAAAAGGTGAGCAAGGGAACACAAGAGGAAAGCCAAATTTTCAGCCATATTACTTACCGGCTTTTCTTGGTGAACCATTCCACATCTCGGGTCGGCGCCGCATCTTTGGCAGGTACCGCACCCCGGCCCCTATGGGGAAAGGACAAAAGACATTACTGGGGAATTATAAAGACATTTAGAGGGGTCGCCCTCATCACTAACTCACCTGATTTTACCACCAGCAATTTAACCCCTCAACTCATCGCCTTTGTTCTGCACCTGAAATAAAGGACAGAAAAGACAACATAAAAGGAGGCTCACACTTGATCTTTTGCATCTTCATACTTAAGGCGTATCGCTCAGAAAAGTCAAGTGGATGTGCCAGCGCCATTCTGAAAACCAGTGAAGTAACTGGACGAACGCGCGCCCCTGCACCAGAAGCAGGATGGAGAGTTCATCCTTCCAAACCATAAGGTGAGCTTAAACCGGGGGTTTTGGAGGAATCAGAGAAGAACGAAGGGGGAAAGGAGGGAGCAAGCACACTATTCAGCAGACAGTTAATCCCCTTTCTCATCTGCAGAAGGATATTCCTACGGGCCAGACAAGCAAGATTTGGGGGTCCTGTTCAATCGGTGGTCCGAATTCTGCGCATCACGCTTGAAGAGGCCACAGCAACCCAGACCAGACCAGCGCCTCCGTGGGAGCCAGGTGAACGTTACAGTAATCCCTTTAGAGGAATAAAGTGGGCCATCTTGGAAAAAAGATCCACAATAACTAGAATGGTGTTAAATCCATTACATGAAGGTAGATCTGTAAAAAAGTCTAACGATAAGGTGTGCCATGGTGTAGGTGGAATATCCAAAGGTTGTAAGAGGCCAGCTGGTTTTTTCTTCTGACTTTTGTTTTGGGCGCAAATGCCACAAGACATTACAAATGACTTTAGGTCTTTTCGCCAGGTGGGCCACCAGAATTGTCTTTTAATTTTAGCTTCAGTTTTTGCGATACCTGGGTGTCCTTCCATCAGGGTGTCATGATAATTGGAGATGACTAGTTCTTGTAGTTCCTTGTGTGGTAGAAATAGTCGCCATTGATAATAAGGTAGGTCATTGATGACTGAGTAGTCCGGGCCTTTCTTCACCCAGTCCTGCAGGGCTGTTGGATCGAAGAGTTGTTGGATCTTTACTTGAATATCCTCTACTGTCTTTAGATTGGTTATGCCAAGAATTCTTTGTTCTGAAATTATAGGCACTGGTTCCAGGTTCACATATGCTTCTCCCATCCCTATTTAGGATAAGGCATCTGCGTTGCCATTTTTACAACCTAGTCGACAAGTGATCACGAAATCGAACTCGGAAAAGAACAATGCCCATCGAAGTTGACGCGACGATTGGGCCTTGGCTGTTTTTAAATACTGCAAGTTCCGGTGATCAGTGATTACCGTAATGGTATGCCTGGCACCGAGAAGCTAATGCCTCCAAGCCTTGAAGGCGGATTTGATGGCTAATAATTCTTTATCGGTGACCGCATAGTTTAACTCGGGTGCCGAGAACTTTCTGGACCAAAATGCTACTAGGTGAAGTTGACCGGTTTCAGGATCCTTCTGGGACAGGACAGCTCCCATGGCTAAACTGGATGCATCAGTTTCAACTATGTATGGAAGTTCGGGCGTGGATGCTTTAAGACAGGTGCAGACGTGAATTTCGCTTTCAGCTCTTGGAAGGCCTTTTCAGCTTCTTCGGTCCACAAGAAGCATTTGTTTTTTCGCAAAAGTGCGCTGATAGGGTGTACAACATGTGAGAAATCCGGAATGAATCTGCGGTAGAAATTAGCAAATCCGAGCATGCTTTGTACCCCTTTAACTGAACTGGGTGATGGCCACTTGAGGATTGCGTCCACCTTTTTTCGAGAGTCCATTCGGACTCCTTTTGGAGTCAGGAAAAATCCAAGGGATTCAACTTCCGTAGCATGAAAAACGCATTTTTCCAATTTTGCATATAACTTGTGCTGGCGTAGTTTCTCAAGGACTGCACGAACGTGCTTCACATGGTCTGATTCTGAAGAGGAGTACACTAGAATATCGTCTATTTATACAACAACAAAGACGTCAATGAGTTCACGAAGGACATCGTTCATAAAAAAACTGGAAGGCTGATGATGCATTGCACAACCCGAAGGGCATCACCTGGTATTCGATCAAACCCGTAATTATTGCGAAAAGCAGTCTTCCATTTGTCGCCTTTATTTACACGTATCAGATGATATGCCCCTCGGAGATCTAATTTAGTGTAGATGCAAGCGTCCTTTACTTGGTCTAGTAATTTGGGGATCAGAGGCAATGGGTATCGGTTCTTAACCGTGATCTGATTTAATGCTCGGTAGTCTATGCACGTTCTGAGGTCACCTTCCTTTTTAGGCACGAAGAACAAAGCTGAAGATGCAGGGGACTTGGATGGACGAATGAAGCCATTAGCAAGGTAGGTGAAGGTTTTCGGGTTCCGTAAGGGTGTAGATCCTACTACATGGAGGTTGTGCACCGGTTATGAGATCGATTTGACAATCGTATGATCTGTGAGGTGGTAGGGTGTTTGCCTGTTCCTTTTGGAAAACATCCTGGAATTCCTGATATTCCTGAGGTAACTGCACGACTGGAGTAGCGACTGTGACCAGGCCTTGGTTCAAGGGTTTTTTCGGGTAACAAGTATGTGCACAATCCGGGAAGGTTATTCTCTTCTCTCGCCAATCAATACAAGGATTATGTGTTTCCAACCAAGGTATCCCCAGTATTATTTGGAACTGCGGGGCTTTGATTAAATCAAACACAATAGTCTCTCGATGCCCATCCTGACCCAATAGTGTCATCTCTGCAGTGGAATGAGTTACAGGCCCAGAGACAATTTCAGTTCCATCGACTGTGGTGATGACATCCGAAGTGATCTTTTTGCAGAGAGATAGATTCATCCTAGAAGCCAACTCGTGGTCCACATAGTTTCCTATGGCCCCGCTATCAATGTATGCCCTCACTGCGTGCATACGTGATGGCTGCCTTGGATCTATAAGGACCATTGGTATGATGAAGTGCGAGGTCTGAGTATCCTTCTTCAAGCTCGGCAAGCGGACCTCTACGCTTGTCGGGCGTGGTCGTTTCCCGAATCAGGCTCTGTTTGATTTTTATCAGCAACTCCGACTACTTTTTTAGATGTTTTTATAGGACAATCCCGTAGAAAATGTCCTGAGGCCCCACAGTACAGACACAATTGCATCTGCCGTCTTCTTTCTCTTTCCTTTTGAGTTAAGGGTCCCTTGACCCCCCCCGATCTGCATCGGTTCTGATACATCTGTTCCTTTGAGGATAACATTGGGTTTAACCAATACCCGATTCTCGAACTTAGCTCGATCAGCCTTTCTATTCTGAAGTCGGTGGTCTAACTGGACCACTAAGTCTATATATTCTGCACAATCCTGAGGTGGGTTCACAACTTGGGCCAAAACATCTTTGAGTTCACCCCGAAGTCCACAATGAAATAATGTAATTCGTTTTACCTCTGGCCATCCGGTTTCCACCACTAACCTATTGAAAGTGGCAATATAGGTTAATAGATCCTGGTTACCTTGTCGTAATGATAAAAATTCGTTATCCAGGGCCTGTCCCTGTGAATGTCTGGCAAATAGTCTTTCCATGCTCAATTGAAAACCTTGCAAATCCCGAAGAAGAGGGTCATCCTGGTTAACTAATGGAATTGACCAATCCGCTGCGCTACCACTAAGATATGATAGTACAAAGGCTACTTTGGTTTGGTCGTTCGGAAAAGCTCCAGGTCTGCATAAAAAGTGCAAGCGGCATTGGTTCATAAACACGGCAAACTTTTTTGGGTCCCCAGCAAAACGTTCGGGTGGAGCTAAAGGAATGTTCCCTGGTAGAACCACTTGCACAGGATTGCTCGATGAAACAGGAGTTGGATTCCCCCCCAGTCCAGGTAATGGTGTTTGCCCAGCTTATTTTTGCAGTAATTGTCTAGCAAGATCATCAGTGCGCTCCTTTGACACAATCAGTTCTCTTGACACGCGGAGTGCACTTCTGCCCTAAGTTCCCCTAACAATAGGGATAGTTGGTCGGTTTCTGAGGTTTCCATAACACCCGGGTGGGGATTTGTAGTTAGGCTTTGCGTTCTGTTACGCTCACCTGGCTCCCACAGGGGCGTCGGTAGGACCCGGACAGCTGCAGTCTCCACCCACGTGATGCGTAGTGCAGCGATGACTGACTGGATCTGCCCTCCTAATCTTGTCTCCTTAACCCGTAGAAATATTCTCCTGCAAGTGGAGAGATGGATTTAGCCACTTGTGGATTCAAGTGATGGCACCCCCACAGTCCTCCCCAACTAATCACCTCCGAAATGCCCTCACAACAATCTCACCTTATATTCTTGAAAGATGAGCTCTCCATCCTGCGTGGATTTGCAGGGCGCGTCGATTCCAGTTACTTCACTGGTTTGAAGGCTCGGGAGAGTTCCGGAGAGTATTGACTCTAAGGTTCCTGGTGAGGACCAGTAAGTATTAAGTTCATAGAGTTCAATATGTCCGATGTTCACTCTTGATCCCCCCTTCCTTTCTTGTCTTGCAGCTGGCTCGTGAAAAGATGCTCTTGTGGCAGCTGGTGGCGCTCAGGTAAGATTCTGTATAACCCGGCGCTGTCCGGTAAATGTTGCACGTGGAAAACGTGTTGTTTAGTCTCTCTTTACAAATGCGGCACGTGAAAATATGGAGAGTCACAAAAGGATGCCTCCGGTGGTAAATCAGGTAAGTCTATGGTGGTAAGAATTATATTTGTTGGTTCCCTCGGCTCACCTTGTGGTTTTCTTTTTTCTCCTAGGTGACAAAGTTCGGCGAAGAAATGATGGAGGCAGCGCTGACCCGAACGATGCAGTGAAGACTGGTGAGTATGGCGCAGCGCTGCAGCTGGAGGTGCGGCACGTGCAGAAATGATGTTCTTTACAGGTCCGGAGACTATATGAATCCAGAATCAAGTGTGGAATAGAAATAAGTTTGTTTTCTAACCTTGTCCCTTTCTTTCCTCTTTGTTTTAGGAGCTCCGGATTCGAGGCGAGCGTGGCAGAAGACTGGATGCAGGCTGCAATAATGGTGAGCGTTACGCTGCTGGATGCAGAATAACGCGAAGCGTGTGTTGCTGGTCGGGCGTGGTTTAAATAGCCTCAAAAATAGTCCCAGGTAAGAAGTCCCTAGAACCACACCCGAGTAAAAAATAGTCCCTGTAGAAAAATAGTCCCTTTCAGGCTTCATGTTGGATTGGAATCATTTGCAGCATGGTCTGCCTGAGGTAAGTAATGACTATGAGCCTGGCGCCTTAGATGCCAGTACTGATTTCAACTATGAGCCTGGCGCCTAAGGCGCCAGGACTGAACCCAGATAGCCCCTAGCCGGGGCTGCTGAGGTTTTACTAAATGCTTAGATGCCTGCTCCCGGGGCTGATGGGCTTGGTCCGGATGCCTCGGGGTAGGAATCATGACACATACACCCACTCTGCGCCCGTGCAGGCTTGTAGTGTTCAGAAATTCAAGGGCTCTGAATGACTGTTTCCCCCCCCTCCTTGTTCCCTCCCTCCTGGAGCGCTTCGAAACACTTGCTTTGTGTATATGCGCTTTACAAATAAACAATACCATACCATACCAGGATGTTATAGCATATCTCATCTTCGTCATTCCTTCGAAGGTTCTGGGGTTCAGCATTTTTAACTTTATCGGTTAGCTGAGCTAACTGTCTGAAAAGCTGGGGATAAACCTACAGTAATACCCTATTAAGCGGAAGAAAGCTCTAAGGTCACGTTTGGTCATAGGGGTTGGTGTATCTAAAACAGCTTTTACCTTTTCATGTTGGGATTGTACGATCCCATTCCCTACAAAGAAGCCAAGATATTTTACGGCTGATTGGGCCTATTTCCACTTAGCTGGATAGCAGTTAGGCCACCGTTTCTGAGGACTTTCATTATGGTATGAAGGTGTAAGAGATGGTCCTTCCAAGTTTGACTATAAATGACGATATCGTCAATATAGGCTCAACAGAAATTGGAGTAGGGCTGTAGGATATGATCCATGAGGCGTTGGAAAGTTGCTGGTGCACTGTGTAGGCCAAAATGGAGGACTTTAAACTGGAATAGTCCTAAAGGCATTGCAAACGCATTTTGTTCCTTTTCTGGCCCATATACGGGAACTTGCCAGTACCCTTTGGTTAAATCTAGGGTGAATATATAGGTGGCTGTTTCGAGTTTATCAATTAGCAACACAGATAGAAAACACCAGAGAATGGAGACACTTTTGAATTTTTAGAAAGATAGCAATCAAGTTAGGACTTCCCCCTGCAATATTCCTCAACCCACAAGTAATCAATTATAAATAGATATAAGGACGCAGCAGGTCATTAGAAATGAGGAATGCGAAACAAAATTCGAATCCATCCTTCCCTCACCAAACAAGAGTGAAAAACGGATTTGAAAACCTTGCAATGTTAAAATGACACTCGGAAATGGCTGAGTAAAACAACAAATGTGTGCAAAAATCCTTAAATAAGTACAATTCTCTACGGGAGCAACACTGGAACGTTACAAGCAATCATAAGCAATAGATTGAGCAAAAGCATACAATTAGAAAATGAATGGAAGGTTCAAAACAATTGATAGTAAAAATAATGGAGTGCGTTATTTTGGTTGGGTTGTAGCTATAGATCTTAGGTACAATCAGGAGGTGAAATGAAGTCTCTAGCTATTAAACGAAGGGAGATATGCAATGTAGTCTGAGAGGCATTTTTAGAAAAATCGGGTAGTGAAAACAGAAAAGAAAATCTATGTGGACAAGAATAGTTTTACTCTATACTAGAGCATTCAGGCTAGACTACCCAAGAGGGACACAGTAAGCTCCAGGGTTGATTCATGAGTTCAACTCTAGTTCCCCAGCACCCACCCTGGTGGAACCAGTCTGATCACTCTAAATAGGATTGATAGCTTAGGATTTAAATTACAAGAATTACTAAATAGATAGCGCTTGCACTAGAAATCAATTACAGGGTTGCAATAAGGATTCTGACAATGTTACAAGTTAAGTTATTAAGATAAGGATAGGATGGTTTAGAGATTGGGATAGGACAAAGCAAGGCAAGGTTTACTGTGGTGCCTATTGATACTCACAGTCCACCTTAGTTTTGATTTTGGACAGTCAGCGACAGTAGATGCCTCTACTGCCTTCACAAAGATAAAACACACGTGGAGAAGGACTGTGCGTTTTGCAAGAATATGTCGGAGCGGACCATGAAGGATCGGCGCATCCGCCTCACCAACTGGCTGGAGGGGAAGAGGCCAGCAGCAGGTGAGAAGAAGAAGAGGTCTGAGCGGTCTTCTAAATCCTTTGAGGGTGCTCCGGCAATGGGGGCCCAACAAAAGGCAAAGCACCGCGAGTCCGTGGGCACCGGGAGCGCCGAATGGTCAGGCACCTCGGCTGCCAGGCATGGGGTACTTTCACCGACGGGATCAACCACAAGCCAACACTCTGGCTCAGGGAAAAGGAAGTCGAACCTGGGTAAGCTTTGGGAGAAGTCCCAGTCGATCCCGACGGAGACAGCCGAGGGGGAGCGAGGCAGCGACCCTCCCCCCAAGGTGAAGGCCTCAAGCGCTTCCAAGTTCATGAAGGCCTTGATTCACCCGGCTAAGGCCTCTATAGAGGGAGTCGGGGCGGCCCTGGCGAAGCCTGTGGAGGCTACCCCAGTGGAGGCGACCTCGGGGCCCAGAGTTTCCCTGCCACCGCGGAGGGAATCCTCTTTTCAACCCATCTATAAGACCCCTGTGACAACGCCAGTGGAAAAAGAGGGGTGGCCGGTGGCCATCACGGACACGGATATAGCCTCTGAAGAGGAGTTGGCTGAAGTCGTGAAGATTCTCGACAAGAGTTTTGAGGAAGTCCGGTTCCGCGGGAGTGATCCCGACGAGGCAGATGAAGAAAGCAGCGGCGGCGCCAAAGATGTTCCGCTGGAGGTGGAGGATTCGACTCCCCAACCTTCGCGCCCGTCGCAACTGGTACCTGGGCCACAGGATAACTCAGGAGCAATCTTGATGGCGATCCAGGCCTTGTGTACAGAGATAAGGACAAGGTTGCCCTTACCCCCAGCGGACGACCCAGCGGAGCATGGACCGTCAGGAATCCCTCTAAGCAAGCGGAGGAGAACTCATCCCCCACTGCCCTTCCAGCCGGCGCGGCCCTCACAACCTTCATCTCCTACCCCGGATCCGAGGGATGACACGGGAACGGAGATGGCCATGACGGGGACGGATGACAATGGTGGTGACGACGGGATGGGCCTCCCATCACCACCTCCTCGGGCCTCTCCGCCCGACGAAATTGGCTCCTTCCACGCCATGATCGCCAGGGCATCCGAGATCTTCCAGCTCTGCCCCGTAGAACAGAAGATGGAAGGTTTCCTCTATCAACGGCGTGAAGCCAAGAGGAAGACGGTCCTCTCGGTCTCATTACTTGACGACATCTGGGACGAGGGGCTGGAGCTCCTGAAGAACCTGTCCACGACCCCTGCCAAGAGAGACCGGTACGAGAAGAAGTACCGGGTCCCGGATTCCACCCCCATGTGCCTAAGGTTGCAGCCGACCCCGGATTCGGTCGTTTCATCGGCAGCCAATAAGGCAGCGGTGGGGGCGACGGCTTCGACTTCGACCTCCTCGTCGGACGGCGAAGGGAAGAAATTGGAAGCCATGGGACGACGGGTCATCTCGTCAGCGGTGACGACGATTAAAGCAGCCAACGCCCTTGCGATTGTGGCCCGCTACGACAGAGAGCTGTGGTTTAAGATCACTCCTCTGCTGGACTTCCTCCCAGACAACAAGAAGGCTGAGGCCCTGGAGACCCTGCAGGAAGGCGAGGTGGCATCGGACCACGCCATAACAGTGGGCACGGACATTGCTGACACCGGCTTCTGCCAGATGGGCAACGGTGTCTGCCTTCGCCGGCGAGGTTGGCTCAAGGCAACCGATTTCCGACAGGATGTGCAAACCAGAGTTTTGGACATGCCTTTCCACGTAAACAACATGTTTGGCAAGACAGTGGACGCGTCACTGCGGGCCATCAAGACCGTCATGGAGACGGGCCTTGGGAGTTTTGCAGCAATGATGGCCGTCCTTTCGGAACTCTGGAGGCAAGCAAGGTACCTCCAAAGGATTCGGTGGCGGTTCCTCGACATACTGCCAAGCGGCCCGTTCTTCATCGCAGGAGGCCTATAGAGGACGCGGCAAGTCAGGAGGATCTCGTCGTCGTCGTCAAGGAGGCCAAGGCGGCAATGCAGCTACCAAGCAGGACTGAACTGGCCGTAGTGTCGGGTCCCCACCTGAGCACCCCGGTGGGAGGCAGGCTGGCGAAGTTCGTCGGCGTGTGGGAGTCCATCTCCACCGACGAATGGGCGCTGGATGCCCTGGCCCGCAGGCACACTCTCTAGTTTCTAAAAAAGTGCCCCCGCATTCCACCCGTGGCCAAGAAGGAAAACCACGTCCCTCAACTGCTGCTGGAAGTAAGGGCGATGCTCAAGAAAGGAGCCATCGAGCTCGTCCCAAAGAGGCTTTGGGGCTCCGGAGTGTACTCACGCTACTTCCTCGTAACAAAGAAGACCGGCGGCTGGCGACCGATACTGGACCTTCGTTGTTTAAACAAGTACATCAAGTCTCAGAAATTATGGATGGTCACCCTCCAGCACGTGCTGGGACAGCTGGAGGAAGGTGACTTCCTATCGTCGCTGGACATGGAGGATGCCTACTTCCACATACCCATTCTAAAGGGACATCGAAAGTTTCTCAGATTCATAGTCCAAGGACAGCACTACCAGTTCAAGTCCCTCCCCTTCGGATTGAAGTCTGCGCCCGGGGTATTCACCAAGTGCCTAGCACCAGTGGTGGCGCAGCTGTGCCTGCAGGGGATCCACGTCTACCCCTACCTGGACGATTGGCTCATCCAAGCAAGGACAAAATAACTCGTCGTCGAACACACAGCGAAGACCGTCCAGCTGCTCACGGATCTGAGATTTTCCATCAACTTCGTGAAATCCCACTTGGTCCTTTCGCAAGTCACACTGTTCCTGGGAGCCAGGCTCGACACAGTGGCACGATTGGCCTCCCCATCAGAGGAAAGGACGAAAGCCATCCTGGGCAAGGTGCAACAGCTGTCGACCATGGACGAGGCCAGGGTAAGGTCCATCAAGTCCCTCCTCGGCATGGTGTCCTTGTGCATCTACCTCATGCGCCTGTGCAGGCTGTGGATGCGTCCAATACAAGAGTTCCTCGACCCCCATTGGATGCAAGTGGCGGGCAGCTTCGAAGACAGGATCGCGCTCAATGAGACCTTTCGGCAAGCGATCCGGTGGTGGGGCACCCGCGCGCATCTCACGGTGGGTATGGACTTCCAGACCCCGGCACATCAGGAGACGGTGACGACGGATGCCTCCCTGGAGGGATGGGGAGCGCACACCGCAGATCGCCACGCAAGAGACCTTTGGCTCCCTGAGGATAGGTCACTTCACATCAACGTCCTGGAGCTCCGAGCCGTGTTCTGGCTCCTCAGGTCCTTCCTTCCAACCCTCAAGGGCAAGGTGGTGAGGATCTTCACAGACAACACCACCATGTTGTTCTACATCTGGAAGCAGGGAGACACAATATCCTCTGCCCTATCCAAGGAGGCCCAGGATCTGTGGCACTGGGCCGTCGCCCAAGGGATGTTTCTGGTACCCTTCCACCTGGCAGGAATAAAGAACACCATCGCCGACTCAGTCAGCAGGGAGCTGCGCTCGTGCCACGAGTGGGAACTGCGGCAGGAACAAGTGGATCTGCTATCCCAACGATGGGGCAATCCCCAGATCGACTTATTTGCGACGGCGACAAACACCAAGTGCGGGAGGTTCGCCAGCAGGTTTCCCCAGCCGGAAAGCATGGGCAATGCCTTCTCATTCCCCTGGGACGGCCTGTTCCTCTATGCGTTCCCGCCTTTACCGTTGCTGCTGCGACTCATCAACCAACTCAGACGGTCCCGGTGCAGGATGATCCTCGTCGCACCGGCGTGGCCGAGACAGATCTGGTTCCCGGACCTTCTAGACATGTCAGCGTCCCCCTCAGTCAAACTGCTGACGGACGCAGATCTCCTCTCCAGAGAAGGAGGTGCCATCCTCCACCACGACCCGGGGTCGCTGAACTTGCAGGCCTGGCTCCTGCAGCACTAGAGTTTGGAGGGTACGACATCCCAGCGGATTGCAAGGAGGTGCTTGCAAAGGCCAGGGCGTCCTCAACTCTCAAGTGCTATTGACACAAATGGAAGAGCTTTTCTGTCTGGTGCCGGGCACAGAAGATTAACCCTCTGCGGATTACGGCCCCTCAAGTGCTGCCGTACTTGCTATCGCTGGTCAAGGCGGGGCTGGCCCATGCCTCCATCAAGATCCATCTGGCGGCTATCTCCCGCTACACCAGAACTCCGGGGCGCTCATCCCTGTGGTCCCATCGCCTGGTGAAGGAGTTCATGAAGGGATTGTTCTGATCGTTCCCGCCGGTGAAGGCTCCGGCCCCGGCGTGGGAACTCAACGTGGTGCTGACAACGCTCATGGGGCCGCCATTCGAGCCTCTGCATTCGGCACTGTTGAATTTCCTGTCGTGGAAGACACCATTTCTTGTGGCCATCACTTCCGCACGACGATCGGGAGAGATCCAGGCCCTCTCCTGTAAACCTCCATACCTGACATTCCACGAGACGAGGGTGGTGCTGAGGATGCACCCCTTCATGGCCAAGGTGCCTTCGGACTTCCATCTCAACGAGCCCTTGGTGTTACCTGTTTTCTTCCCGTCACCTTCATCGCCGGCCGAGAGGACTTTGCACTCGCTGGATGTAGCTAGAGTGCTGAAGTTCTACATGGACCGCACAAAGAGTTTTCGGAAGACGTCAGAGCTGTTTGTGAACTTTGGACCTGTGAACCAAGGGAAGGCCCGCTCGAAGGCTTCCATTTCCAGATGCCTCTCCGGCTGCAGCATGCACTGTCACCGGTTGGCAAACCGACAGTTGCCCGGCCGCCCGAGAGCCCATTCGACCAGAGCGATCGCTGCTACCACAGCGTTCCTATCTGGTTTACCCCTGCTGGACATCTCCAGGGCTGCTACGTGGAGGTCGACGCACACCTTCACGAGATTCTACTGCGTCGACTGGGATTCCAGGGAGGAGTCCAGAGTCGGCCAGGGAGTGCTGCGCAACCTGTTCGCCTTTAAGGTGGGCCTGGTGAGGAGGTAAAAGATGCTTAATGTTGAGTTGATGAAATGCTTAATATTGAGCCTTGCCACCTCCTGTGGTTGTGCATGTGTGTACTGCTATGTATTCTTAAATTCATGGGCATGTGAATCCATGCCAGACCCCATGCTGGAGAAGGAACAAGTTACTTACCTGTAACTGTTGTTCTCCAGCATGGGTCTGGGATGGATTCACATGCAAACCCTCCCGCCTACCCCTCTGTGGCTCTTCACTTAGCCCTACTGCCACTTTACGTGCTACCAAATCCAAAGATGGCTGCCAGAGGAGGGGATTAGGTAGAGGGCAGTCATTGGCTGGGGCAGTATGACCCAAAGACCAGTGATGGGTTATTAGGAGAAAGACAGTTCAGAAACGAAACTGAAACTGTGTGTTTAACAATGTTAGACGGGCATGTGATTCAGCCTGTAAAAGATCCATTCTAATTCTTATAAGTGTAACTTAACCATAATGTCATTTTTAATGTTTTTTCAGTGAATTTCATTGGTTTTTACTAGTGCACCTTTAATCTGCTACAAGTTCCTTATATTATACCCCTCCCCTCTTGGCAGATATGGAGTCTGCGGACACCGGAGAGCATTCACAAGTCTCAGAATCATAGGAGAGACCAAATAAAAGTGTACCCATCAGCCAACAAACAGATGCACATACAATAATAACTGTTTACGATACACAGATATACCTTTTTGTACAAACACTTACTAATACAAATTATTTTTTTATTTAGCACACATCACAATGGAATGCACCAATCACAAACCATAACTGTACACTTCATATAATCTCCTCACTACAATTTTGAATACAGATTTAGAAGCACCAGGTATTTATTGGACAAAACATTATCACTAAATAGTAAGTGCATCGTATTTATTTCTCTATTATTTGCTTTAATTATATAAACATGTGTCATAAGACAGAAGGACATTTTTTTCTCACAGAAAAGGCAAGCACACTTGAGTGGTTAGAGGAGAAATTCCCAAGAGAAGAAATGAGTGACAATAACATCTCTGGTATACAATACACATTTTGCTGTAAACAAATAATGTATTTAGTACACACCTTACTAAAATAATTTCTGTTTTTCTTACAGTACATAGTTTTCATGCAGAAACCACAACCCGGTTTAATTATCCACAATCGCCAGAATCACAACGAGAAGCCCTATCCCCAACTGTAAATCATCAAATCATGAACTTGTCTAAATAATTAGATGGACTCCACCTCTCTGAAAAATGTTGGCACTATCAAATTTAATGTTCTCATTAGCGAAACAATGTCATGCCAACATCTCGCAGAAAAGCACACACAGCTTTATTGATGTGGTGCCTCGCTTTTTGTATTTACGAACCAAATATACTGAAGCGCATCCACATCTGTCTCTGGGCAATGCGTGAAAAAATAATTTTCAAATTAGGGAACATTTCCTTCAACTTTCCCAATGTCTCCTTCATTGCAAACTGCAATGAAATTCCAGTCACTCACTCCAAACTGTTCCCTCCACAATGAAGAATCATAATGTCTGGATGTTTCAATTCACCCATATTTGCACAAAATTGGAGCACGTCTACCTACCCACTTCATGCCTCGCACTCCATATCAGAACACTTCCAATTCAGGGAATCCAGGATTTTCAGCTATTCCACAATGCTCAGCATACACCTTCAACCATTGGACCCAAGAGTCAACCAAAATCCACACACTAAAAGACATTGCCTTGGCCATTTTCAGCCCGCTCACAACTCCTACTATCAAAACTACTGCTACCCTCTCTTCCTCTACACCACACCCAGGAAACCAGATAGGCGGCTTGGCTGATGTCCGCGGACACCCACGACTGTCCGCAGTCCCCTTTTCATGCCAGCCAACCTTAAAAGACCGGATGTGGCACATGCCATCTGCAGAATCCAGCAGTGCCTACGAATGCTGCAGCCACTCAAAGTGGTGTGGGGTGAATTAAACATAATATAAGTTATTTAATCTTTAGGGGTGACTCTGAAAAGAGCCTTTTTTTGGGGTTGGGGGTTTGTTAACAAACACCTTTATTTTCCTTTTTTTTGCTTTGGTGTACAGTTGTATAGTACACTCTATATCTTCCCTTACAATTTTCTTACAGGATCTTTTTCAATGCATTCCTAACATTGTAAAGAAAAATTGCATTTCCAACATCTGTTAAATGAACTCCATCTTGACAAAAGAATTCACACCATCAAACCTTATATTGTCATTATCAAAAGATGACATACCTGCAGCATATATAAAAAAGCAGATACAGCTTTATTGACAAGCTGCCTTGATTCATTCCATTTGTGGACTGAAAATGTTTGTTGGACATCTCCATGTTTGCCTCTGATTTATTTCTGAAAAAATACTCTTCGCAGCAGGAAACAGTTCCATTAGGCTTTTAAAGAAATGCTTCAGGGCAACCTGCAAATACAGTGGAGTCACAAAACCCAAACTGTCCCCTCCACAATGCACAATTACAATGTCTGGACATTTGAAGTGAGCCATACTCTCACAGAATGAAAATAAGCTTGCCAAGTTTAAGCCACCAACTGTATGCCACAAAATGTCCACTTCTGCCAATCCAATACTTCTAAATATGCCATGATTTTCAACATACGCCTTCAATGACTGAATTGAAGAGTCCCCCAAAATCCACAGTTTGCCTTCTCAAACACATAGCCAAAGCCATTTTCAGTGCTTGCAATTCCTGCAAACAAAACTCCTGCTACCCTCTCTTCCTATACATCCCCCCAGCAAACCTGATTGGCTAATACCCACAGCCCCCTTTACATGCATCCACAAAATACCTGGATGTGGCATGTGCCGTCCACAGACTACCACGGTGTACACGGACCCCGTAGCACAGGGGCAGCCCTTCTACCCTTTCCACTCTCATGCTGTCAACACTCCCACATTGGCTGCTTTCAAAGAGCCACACAACAGTCCAACAATCACATCCAAAACCTCTACACCTAACCCTGTTATCTCACTTCAGCACATCAGATGTACACTTCAACTCTCAGAGTACACATCTCCCATTAATGAAAGGCATCTGGATCAAAAACTACTGTGCAACTGTCCAGGATTTCTATTTCCAGATTCAACAAGATAGATTTGCATCTACCAAAACATAGAACAGGTATGCTTATATTTAAAAAAATAATTTCTTCAACTCTTTCACAAATATATATATGTATACAGGGTTCCTGCTAGTTACCCTGTTTACCCTGTAAAAAAAACTTCTCAATAAGCATATTCTCTTTTGTAACCACTCTAGCGAATGCCATGCATTGCAGAATTCATCACCTGCTCACAAACAATTAGATTGCTCTTTATTTCAAAATGGTTCTTTTTACAAGCATTGTGATTAAAGTTTTAAAAACAATGTGCATGTACATAAGCATTGTGTCACTTTTCATAAAAGGAAGGAAAGGCAGATAAAATAGATCTGCACACCACTTTTAGGTGGCACTTTGTGGCTGCAATTTAATATGTTGGCAGCACATGCATACATCCCAACATCACCCATTCCTATCCATACGTGCTTATTAAGTCTTTGCATTCTGTCACTTCCAATTCCACTTCGCCCATTATAAAACTCAGTCCTAAAATGCAAAGAAAAAACACGGCTGAACTTCAAGATACGAAACTGTGACATGTATATCAAACAAACATATAAAATGCTGTGCTTTTCAAATAATTAATTTTTTTAAAGAATTTTCAAGAAAGTAAAAAAAATGCATATATGCATTCATAGCAGCACTGTGTCACTTTTTCATAAAAGTAAGTAAAAGCAGATAAAACAGATGTGTACAGCATTTTTTATTGACAGTGTGTGCAATTTTAATATATTGACAGTACGTGTATACTTCCTAACATAACCCATTCCAATCTTCAGCTGCTAAGCAGTCCTAACTTGTTCTCTACAATCTGAGACTTGTACGACAACTTTTATAATGGTAAAAGTGGAACTACAAATCACAGAACACAAACAAAAAAATCTAGGACTACATAAACACCTACAGATTAGAATGCATCATGTTGCCAAGTATGAATATACTCCTAACATTTTAAACTTCCACACACCAACTGCCAAGTGTACTACAAATCTTTTCCATCTACTTTTCTTCCCTTTTACAAAACGTTACAGAGCTTCTATAAATGCACATATGCATTTCTTAACTTTCATGAAAATGCTCCTGAAAGCAAAAATGTTTTACCGTCCACCAATTGTATTAACTGTTTTTCCCCACCACTCCTCTGTCCTTCATAAATAACAACCTCGCTTAATAAAAGTACTTCACTATTAGCAAACATCCCACTAACTTGCTTTTACAATTACAAGAAAGAAGCACATTATTGAAGACAAGAACTGAAAAAATAATACCCTTCACATTCAACAAAGTAAGTACTTTAATGTACCATGTATATGTATGTAATTACAGCAGCACAGTTGCAATACATATTACCCGAGACTACTCTTTTCAAATCAACATTTCTTTCACTTTAATCCATTATATTCCACCATTCACACTCTTCCTATTCCCATCTAAACACCACCATTGCAACATCCACTCTGTTCCCCACAACAGCACAATGTCCCTAAAGATTCCATCACACCACCACTCCCTTACTAACCTTACACCATCACACCTCTGCAGACCCTTACTCTCAGAACCTTCCCAACCACACCCAATATACCACCTCACAATCAAACAGCACTCTATTCATCTCTACAATCACGCTGCATGCAAGATCAAATCAGGAGAGTTAATTGGGTCCCTGAGAATCAAAGACACCCGAATTTATCAAGCGGATGTTTATAGGGTTGTCTCCACACTGAGAAATAAACTCCAGATTTTGTTGATAACGGAAACAGTAGACAGCAAAGCAACTGAAGAATTTCCCGTAGATTGTGTTTGTTAATAGAGTAAAGGGAATGAACCATGTTGGGTAAAACTTGAATTGTATGAAAGGGTGAAATTAAGTCTTATGAAAAAATGATTAGTGTTGTGTATTTCTTAACTATGTACTGTATAGCACGAAACACTTGATCTGTTTCAGACCTGTTAGAGTATTGTGGCTGTTTTCCATGTGTTTTACTGTTTTTAGACGAATGAAAAAAGAAATTATATTTTGTACACTATGAAACTGTTTTTTTTTATGTGCACAGAATGTATAGTATTGCATTATAAGACGCAACCCTCACTCTTTTAAAATTACGTAGACCCAGGAGCACTGTTGTTTGGGATAAGGTTAGCAACCCATAGAGGGGCTGATCAACTGGGTCGATGAATCACCCTCTAGCCTCTATGTTGTGGTAGAGAAGAATAAATCTATACCATATAGTCATCCACCTCCAAAACAATTTATATAAAACATTAAAACATTAAAATAAAAGAACTAGTAACCTCACTCAACAATACTAAACAAGACACAACTAAAAACAGGTAAGGTCCCTCTTGCAAAAATTAAAAGTAAAAAAATATGTACAAAGAAAAGCAGACCTACTAACGAAACTAACACTGTATCTACCAGTATTAAAGTAGTCACGGTAAAGCAATCCAAAAAATTGATGTTACAGAAAATGTTTCACCGTAGAGTTCTTCACAATCTTATCAAAACAGCAGAAAAGTCACAATCTATCCTTAAAACCTACCGTAGGAGACTAATACTGCAGACTCTAATTGACAGCGATTTCTACTGAAGAGAAAATTGTTTACATTGATTTTTAACAGAATGAAACCACTAACTAAATGAATTAATAAATTACAGTACTTCTAAACATGTCCAGTGTCAATATAAAGACCTTTTCAAACTTCTGTGATGGTGAATGGATTCACACAAGCAGCACAGAATCATATTTCATTGAAGAAGCTTATCAACAAGAACAACAAAAAACAATTGCCCTAGACAATAATGGTTGAGGGTATGAAATGGTGGAAGACACCATTATGGCAAAAGATGCCCTTACAGAAAAAAAGTCCCCAACAAACTTTGAACCAAATGTTCCTTTCACCCAAACAAACCGTACAGTGTACAAATGGATATGCAGCTCAATGTGTAATGTATGCCAACAATCATTTAAATCTTTACAACATGATTTCCTCAATCACTAGGTGAAACTAAAAGACAAAGGTAGAATGAAAACTTTACAAACCATGGACTCCTATCCAGTGCACAGTCACACTGGTCTATGAGGACATTGATGAGCCTGCATTTTAGGAACTGCTTGCAAAAGCACTTTCCACCACATCAAAATATTAGCAACACACCATTCTACTATACGCAATCTTGTGCATCGATTATACTATGCAAAAGGTTCTGCTCTAGAACTGCACAATTTAAATAACATTCACCTACAGGGAACAACCAAAAAATTGCTTCAAGAAATAGAGCACATCCAATGTAAATACTTTGGAACTGAAGTTGACTTAGAAATGTCTGTACCTTCAGAAAACATTACCAAACACCTCAAACTCCAGCGTCCTAATAAAGACATATAAAAAAGAAATAGCTAAGTTTCAAAACACATCTGCTAAAATACCAGACCAAATATGTGTCTGTTGTCGCAGAACATTTATAAAAAGCGCATAAAAATAGTAGATAACACCTACAAAATAGAAGACAATGAAGAATCTAGGGGTTCCAATTAGCTTTATATCTAACAGTAGAAACGGAAAACAAAATAACTGACCCCTCAACAGTTTGCACGTACTGCAACGCAATGCGTCCCGGGAGGATAGCTCAGCGGAACGTGCTCGCTTTGGAAGAAAAACAACACGAAGCAACACAGGTTTGATCCCCGGGTCCGCGCTTAGAAACTTCTGGGTGTTTAAGCGCGTTATAAATATGCAACTAAGACAAAAACAATTACACAACTAAAAAACAAACAATTCCTGTAACAGCACCTCGATGCCCGCGGGCTGTGTGAGCGCTTCAAAAATGCAAAATAAATAAATAAAAGCTTGACAATAACCAAATGCCATCAAATTCTATCACTAATAACTTAGAAATATTCCCACTTATGAAAAATCTCCAACAACTTAACTTGTATGAGAGCATTATAATCCAAACAGTGCACACTTTCAAGCTATAATACGCCTGCAACCAAAATCAGCCAATTTACCTCCATGTGAGTTACTAAAAGGCATCCGTGGCAAAGTAGTATATTTGCCATTAGATCTGAAAGAAAATGTACAAACTATTGGAATATAAAGATCAATAGATCAATCTTTGATTGTACTAGTTAATGGTGTGCCAACAAATGACAAAAGAATTTGGCAACAACTGGTCGACTTAAAGTTAGACAAGCTCTACAATATCTAAAAGAAAACAATGAATACTACAAAAATATAAACAGAGGAAAACTTAAGAGAAACCACACAAATAATTCAAGACTCACCAGCAAATGGCCAATTTGAACGTGTAGATCCTGTTACTGCAGCAACAATTTTAGACCAGTATACAATTCCCCCACTACATGCCAAAGACACCATTACGATGCATTAGAAACATATCAAATGCATCAAGCCAATGGATCTACAATGAGAATATGGTTAAACAGTGTAGAAGCACGTTCATTTCCTCTACTCTTTCCTACAGGAAAAGGAGGAAGATATGATGAAAGGTCAACCCATATTAGTGCATCAGAATATCGCTCTGTAAGAATGTATTCTGAAGACCCCAGATACAGACAAAATGGCAAATACACTTTCCATCTCCTCTACGAAAGTGAACGAGCAACTCTACTTTATGGAGTTGCACACACATTAAAAACAGGCTCTAACTAATTAAGCATATCCGCTACCCAACTACTTAAAAAAATAAAAAACAAAGATGAAGTTTTGCATTCAAATATCAAAAATTCGTGGTAAACATGCATGGTGCAAATGAATGCTGGTTCCGACTTCGTCACACTGATGTACGTTGTTTGCTAAGGAACCTAGGCCCACCCACATAGTTTGTTACTTTAAGTTGTGGAGAGTACACATGGGATGACTTGCACGACTTCTTACGCACACTGCAAACCAAAATAAAGACGGAATAGCTATAAAAACACGAGGTGAACTCTACTCTCTAGACCCTGTCAATGTATCAAGGTACTTTCACCATCGCTTCATTGCCATGCTGCGCTTTATCTGCAATAAAACTACCCCTCTGCTCGGAGAAGTGCAACACTTCTTTTGGAGAAAAGAATATGAATCCTGAAGAGCACCACACATCCACATGCTTTTGTGGATAAAAGATTCTAAAAAAATTGGGCCATGATAGTGACACCACTGCTTTACAAATTATTGAAAAATACATTACCTGCGACATCCCTGCAAAAACCACAGATAGTGACCTACATACACAAATCGTACGCTTCCAAAAACATAAGTGTGGCAAATACTGCTGATGTAGATATAAAAACAAAGGCAAATGTCGCTTTGGCTTCCCTAGACCAGTTTGCACAAAAGGACAAGTAAATAGCATGATGTCTTCTGTTAGACACAGCGTAAAAAAAGGCAAATCCCCTAAAAATACATACAACATTAAAAGGAATGGCGCATCCAAGTACATCAATGATTACAATGAAATCATTGCCCTTTGGTGGAATGCAAACATAGACATACAATACATTGTAGACAATTACACTGCAGTTGCAAGATATGTCACAGCCTATCTCACCAAAGCTGAGAAAACAGAGCTAAAAGTCCTCTGGGATGGCATATCATCTGACAAAACACTACCACAAACATTGTACAGATCAGTATTAAAATACTCTCTCATACATAGAGAATCCGGGTGCTACGAAACCACAGACCATTTAACGGGTACAGCCTTATATGGCAAATCTGAACACATTGTCTGGATGAACTTTGGAACAGCTTCATCCTGAAAAGTACTAAAATCCTACCAAGAGATAGAAAACATAGCCAAAAATGATCCCAACAGCCAGGACATTTTATAAAACTATTTAATTGACACATACTACCCAAACAGAAGTACCGCTTTGGAAAACATGTCTACAGGCACTGTACAACCCCCATCTAGATATGTACCCTGTACCTCAAAAACAGAGACATTTAAAAAGACAAGTAATACAAACAGAATGTAGAAGAGATCTCCCAACAATACAGCTAAAGAAACAACAACCAACTCCTTCAGGATCAATTAATACAACCACAAAACTGTCTAGTCAAAGTCAAATGCAGGTCCATCAGAAAACAAAGAAATAAATGTCTCTTCTACAGAAAGATGTGCAGGCCCATCAAACGATCCACAAACAGAACTCTTGGTCCATTTAAATTCAGAAACACAACTGGAGTAAATTGTTATGCTAATGTAACAATAAATCTTCTCTTTCAATTGCCACTAATTGTTCACAACATTTGCTTAAACAACTCAGACCAGTTGTGTTTGCAAATGCTCATCCTTCATAGAAATGCAACAAATAATCCTGACAACACTTACAGTGTCTCAGGTATAAGGCAGAATTTGGACTACTGGGTAGGAATGGTAAAATTGACCATAACACACGCAGGAAGATCCACAAGAATTCCTAATGTACTTACTCCTAGTACTGGAAACCAAAAACATCCCTATTAATGAAATCTTCCAGATTGTATACATATGGAAATATACAAGCACTCTCTGCAACCATGTTTCACAAGACCACATCCCTAATGAACTATTTGTATAGGTATCCAGACCAAATTCTGAATCTGTTGCATTTCACCAGCTTCTGCAGAATCATGGCATAGTATGGCCTTTTTGCAAATCAGACCATCGTTCCACCGTACAAATAAACTCACATAGCCAATATGTCCTACTAATGCTTCCAAGGTACCATGCAGATGGTACCAAAAATAACTGTAAACTTGCAGGCTTCTACACACAGTCAAGTATCTTTCGTAAAGAAAGCCTTCACAACAGTAGGTATAGTATACCACACTGGTGCCACAACCACTTCAGGGCACTACACTGTAAAAGAATAAGTGGTTGGTTTGAATGTAACGATACCTCTGTCACTCCAAAACATAGGTTACCAGCAAATTTAACAAATGCCTACTTAAATGCCTACTACTACATTCAATCCAAATGTAGTCAATAAACTGTAGCACTATTAACAGTTAGAACACGCCAATAGGTATCTAACTACATCCATAATACTACAATAGTACTTTTCAAAGTCAATCTAGTTAGAATATGCCAACAGGTTTTTTTAATCGAGTATGGGTTTATTTTCCCAATGATTATTTGACGTCAAGACAACAGCAGTGTGGCATACACTATGTTGTACCAAACATAGTACTTAGAATGTACTGTTTATGTGGGTTTAGAAAAATTTATATGTAAAATTGTATGCATCTAAAGCTTTTAAACTATCCTGCTTAACAAACTGTACTGTTTTTTTCAACAGAAACTAAATCAGAGATTCCAGCTTCATAAAGCTATGAAACTAAGTAACTATAGCAAGTATAATCAAATACATATTTTATGAGCACTATCCTCAATTGTACTACAATTATAAGGACTATATACAGTTCAATTGCATCATTCCTCCATGTTACAAACACTTTGTACTACCACTACATTACCTACAATTACTATACACATATTACTACTGTAGTCATTCAGGCCATACTCCAACTACATTACCTTTAATGACTACACACAAATTAGTACTGTGCTAACCGTGGCCACATTCTGGGGGGCATGGCCTATGGCCCCAAACACCAGAATACCTTAGGCCTTCAGAGGCTTTTGTCTGCCTTTGCGAAATTCGCTAAAGACACGTCTTTGTTAATAAATGAAAAAAATATATATTCATTTTAATAAGAAAAGGAAGGCATTAAAATATAAGTGGAGGATGTAGATGGAAAGTTTGGTCCCTGTGGACAATCTGGTCTAACTAGGTTTTGCTATTTGTAGCAAATCACACAAGACATGTATGGAATTGCAGTAAAAACAAAGGGCTATGATACTATGAAATCAAATGATCAGAATCAAAGGTATGGAAGGCTTTCACTTAAGCCATCTATTATTTCTATGAGGGGAAGTGACCCCAAAGTTATTGTATGGTGCAGAGCTCCTTTGTCCGGATGTTATAAGCCTATGTGATAGGCTGAAAGATATTACCTGGCGGAGGGTCTTGAGGGTTCCTAATGCTGTGCCAATTGCAGCTGTGCGATATGATCTAGGACCTGGGTCACTGCTAGCCACACTAAAGTGGAAGCTCTTAACGCTATATAGAAATATCTTAAACGCCATACCATATACCATGTATGAAGAACTGAGTAGAGCAATGATTGGTGAGAAAGATTGTACATTGGTGATTTTGGAGAACCTATGTGTCTCTATCCTTGGAGCTATAGGTGAATCCAAGGTGGAATTGTAAACTGTGCCCGGCCAGGTGAAGAGATCACTGTATCAATGGGACTGGTGTTACACTATTGCTAAATTTCATGAGTATTCATCCATGCAACACTTGAGCAGGGAACATAAAACATTAGGGGTACCAGCTGCGTATTTAAACAAATTCCTGAATCACTATCATAGAGAGGACTTTGTCTTTTCCGATGGAATTTGTTTTCTACAAGGGAAATACGATGACGCTGCACCCTGATTAGAAAAGATTAAATCTCGGGCCGCTTTTGCAAGGATGCCACAACACTGGAAACATTGAAACATATCTTGCTTTCTTCCCGAAGCTCTGACTGCACAGCGCAGTTTATATTTTTAAAAAATACTTAATTAAGTTGTATTTAAGGCTGGCGTTGCATTCTGGAGGTACTGCTAGTGTGGATTTTCCACAAAAACTTGTATAGCTGTTATTGGGTTTTTAAGAGCTGTGGTTTTATGCTCAAAATGAAATGATAGGATGTATTTGTGTTCTATTTAAATGCATTGATGTAGTGTATTAGAAGATATTCCTGTACTTTGTTTAGTAGGAACTTGTATGATATAAGATGATTTTACTTAAAGTATTGTATTATGAAGTATTGAATATTCATGCGTTTTGTAAAGGTTGAAGTTTCTTTAAACAAATACAATTTTAAAATGTTTTAAAAAAGATAATGATCCACCGCCTTGTGCACCTTTGAATAATGTGTTAAATATGAGAGTCTCCACTTGCTCCCCTTTGTGGCTCATGCTAGTCATCACTGATGCACAGAAGAATAGCTAGAACAGGTTTAGTGCACACAAGCCAATTTCTTCAGGGTATTTACACAGGACACCCGCGGACACAGCAGGGTGATCACACCTCCTCTGCGATCCTTGTAGCAACTGAATGTTGTCAGCAGCCACTAAAGAGACATCTCCACACACCATTCTATTCCACACACCAACCATTCCACATAGTCTGCCTTCACAACTCACTCAACAACACATTCTGTTAGATCAACACAGTCCATAGGGTGGCGCCTGCTCCTTATAACTCCCTCCCACGCCCCTCCAATGACGACGACGATGGGTTTTCGAATATAAGTTTAGAACAAAGGCTTAAGTGCAGTTTGTCACACCTCTGTGCTTCCCTGCAGAGGCGTTGCTAGGGGGTCGGGAGATGGGGGGGGGGGGTTGTAGCTGCGGATAGAAGCTCAGGTGCTACAACCAAAATGCTAGCTAGCCCCGAGTCCCGCCAGTCCCGACATTAGCTTAGCCCCTGATATTTTCCATACTTAGCAGCACTCCTGCTTCCCTGGGCCCTTTTACAATCCCCCTGATCCACCACACCCCCTCCCCCACCGACCAGCAAGCGCTCCCAGCCCACGATTTGAATGATCAATTATGCTTATGATTTGATTCACTCAGACTCCGCTGTGGCAGTGTACTTTAGCAACACTTACAGGCTTAAGTACAGCAGGAAACAAACGAGGATGTTTGGCCTCCATCTTGTGAGTAATTGCTAAGGCGTGGAGCAAAACTGCTTCTGGGCTCTTTACATTGATCATTTTTGTGGTTATCTGGTGTCAAATATAACACTTTTAGTACCGATCGGAATGGTATTGCTCTACCTTTGACGGCTGCCTTTATATCAACAGGATTATTTAAACCAGACCTCAATAATAGAAGCCATCATTTTGTATGCTGAATGGCAGACGCACTCTGCTTCCTGGGCGCCCCCAAAGGCTACGAAATGCAGCAGCTCTTAACTAATAATGCGTAATGGAACGTTATTCAATGTTACTGAAAGACTATTAAAAACAGGCGCAGTCAAATAAGCTCCCGATTCAACTCTTGACGCACTTTAAAGAGCTCTTTCCTGAAACGAGAAACACACACGTAACTCCTGCAAATGCTCGGCTCACCTCGGGTAAAAGCCTGTTCAAGTGCTCGGCCCGGTTCTCGTGCGAGGGGTGGGTGGAGAGCCACTCTGGGACGCGAGGCTGGCCTTCCAGGGTCGCTGGCAAGTCCATCACCTGCATGAAGACTGGACTGGCTCTCACATCAACGCAGGCCTGCAAAGGGACGGCAAAAAGACGCAATAAACTGTGTGCGTGGCGAAGTCAGACGTGTTTCCAAATATCAGGTGATTGGTTACATTAAATGCCTAAATGATCCGGCCATTGTGTGACAGTGCAGGCCATCAGTATGCAAATAATCCCTATGAGTGCGAGCCTAACTGTTGAAAATGTGCCCACTAAAAATAACAGAAAATATTTTACGGCAATGACCACAACGATAAAAACATTACTCAACCGGAGAGTCGTTACTGCCAATTAAAACACGCGTTGCATGCCAAATGAGGACTAAATCACGTACAAAAACAATACATTACCAGGTAGTAGGAGCAAAGCTTGCATTAAAGAACGCATCATTGCAAATAATAAATAACATAGTAAAAACACAAAAATAGGTTGGGGATAGTTCTTGACTCAGCGGTTTCTATGGACCCACATGTAAAAAGAGTATTACACTTCACTGCCACCTAATGCTTCTGGGACAGCTGATAACCGCTGAAGCCATATACATGCATTAGTATTGGCTGACCCCCAAACCCTCTCCCGTAATGATAGGCTCACAACTTGTGTCAAGTGTTGGCAATAAAAGGCCGTACGATTTTATTGTACAGATATGGGTTATGGCATTACACAATATCACATATCATAATGGTATCATACTTTTGGGCACCGGGCCCTGAGGTTAGCCCCTCTGACCCATGCCGCCACACGCGGGCAGGTTGTGCGGCTGACCGTGTTCCCCCAGAAGTATCCCCTAGAGACAGCCCCTGTAAGCGAGGGTCGCATTGATTTCCTGAAATAAATACTCCATGCCATGGTTAGATAAATGGGTGCGGTCCTGTAGGAAGAGGTCTGGGTTGCCTAGTGTAATGGCTGGGTGTTTTATGAATCCCAGTCCTCTTGCCGTACAGAATCTCTCTATTCCCCTGTTCAGTTTTCTTCTGGAGATGTCTACAGATTTGTAGCAGTTGGCCCCTAGCCAAATCTTTCTTGGTAAGATGGCTGAGAAGTATATTTCTGTACCCCTCCAGATGTGCGAAATGCCTGCAGATTTCTTCGCATAGAATTCGTCTAGCCGTGTTGACTAGGTCGTTGCCCCCTAGATGGATGATCAGGAATTCTGGGGGGTCCCTGTATGCCACTAATTCCGCTAGTGTTTCGTGGATGTCGGCCCACCGTAGGCCTCTGTATCCCCACCATGAAGTAATGGTGTTACTGAAAGGTGGCCCTTCTTTGGTCTCTTCTGCCCATTTGCCTACCTGAAAACGAACGAGTGGCCGACTACCCATGCTGATCGGAGTGTGGTCCTCGATTCACCTGTTTCTGTGGTGGGGAGGGGGAGGGAAAAGAAAAGAAAATTGAGAGAGGATGGCTATATCAGTTGTGGTCTGATATATCTTTTATAACAGTCTGACTTCCATCCCCCTATGTTTTTAGTTGTTGCGGTGTTAGGCCTCCCTGCCATGCTGCAGTGGCGGCACCTATCCTGAAGGAATGGGTGCCAAAGCATTTGCAGTCCCACCCTGCTTTGCTGATTGCTTTCATCAGCACCCCTTTAAATTGGTAGCGGCTTAGTGCCGATGCATCCTTGTGGATTAAGAAACTCCCCCCCACTTTGGGTCGTTGTGCGTAATAGAGGTTGGTGATGCAAACCGGACAGTTTATTGCTTCATCAATGCAACAAATGTTGATGGTTCTTTTAGCACCCGTTTTTGACTGTTGCATTTCTATGTTAACACTCTCCTGTCTCACCCGGACCTCCATGACACCCAGGCCATTTGTGGCCTTGGTGCTGGAGGCGATGAGTTCTCCTAGCCGGAAAGCCCCAAAGTAAGCTAGGAAAAAGGCTGTTTTGAATAACGTTATCTCGTATGGGTGCCAACATATGGCTTCGAACTGGCTTGCTAGCTGCACAAGTTTGCTGAAATCAAGGGGTCGGCGGGTGTCCACTTGGGTACCCTCTATTCTGCCCCATCCTTTCATTGCATAAGAGATGAGGGCGTTCTGGGTGGGGTCTGAATCGCCCCGTATTTTTGTAAAATATGAAATTGCAACCAGGTGGCTTTTTGCCCAATCTCTTTTGAACCCTTGTTCCCATTTTAAAAATACTTCTATGTCTTTAATCGTTATTAACTCTACATGGTTTAAACCTGTGGCATTAAATACTGTCTGTAAGCACTTACTGTACTGTGTTGCAGTAGTGCTTGCCACTGCCCTCTCTGCCATTTCCGTTAGGAAGCCTGTGAGGTTGTTGGCACCCGTTGATGAAGTGCCTGATTCTTGTTGGGCATCCCGGCCTGGGGTCTCTGGCGCTGGCGTTGATGCCAATGTGTTGTTGGCACCCGCTTTAGAGGTGCCTGTTTTCTGTTGGTCATCCCGGCCTGCGCTCTCTGGTGCTGGCGTTGATGCCAATGTGTTGTTGGCACCCGTTTTAGAAGTGCCTGGTTTCCGTTGGGCATCCTGGCCTGAGCTCTCTGGCGCTGGCGTTGATGCCATTATTCTTGTCTTCCCATTAATGCCCAGCATTCTGCTGGGATTGGCGTGTGGCGCTAGCTCTCGGATTCTTGTCCACTGGAAGCGAGATAAAGCATCAGCAATGTTATTATCTGCCCCTGAAATGTGCTTCGCTTTGACTACAACATTTTCTTGTAGTGTGACTGTTGTAATGGCTCGTAATACTTTCAGTACTAAAGGGCATTTTGTAGACCTTCTGTTTATGGAGCCCACTACAGCCATGTTATCGCACCAGATCAAAAGTTCCGTGTTCGCAAGTTGCCTACCCCAGATGTGTAATGTTAGCCAGATGGGAAACTCCCAGTCCAGTACAAACGCGTCCCCTAGAGCTCCTCTATGAGGAAATTCCCTGGAGCAGAACAGTTTGCACTTCCTGTTGGCACTGGTCGCAAATAGATCTACTTGAGGGGTTCCCCAAAGGGCGACGATCTCTTGAAGGAATTCCTGAGCTAGTTCCCATTTATGGGAGACTGTGTTCTGCCTGCTCAGAGCATCCGCTGCTGTGTTCTCCTCTCCATCCAGGTGAACCGCCGATAGGGAGGCTTCTTCTTGAATTGCCCAGAACCTGAGCGGCATTGCCTCTCTACACAGTGGTAGTGATTCTACGCCTCCTATATTGTTGAGGTAGTACATGGCCACGGTGTTGTCAGTCATTATCAGGACATTCTTTCCCCCTACAGAGGGCAGAAAGGCCATCAGCGCTAGTCAGATTGCCCTCAGTTCTAAAAGGTTGATGTGTAGTTTGGACTCCGATGGAGACCAACAACCACCGATTGTCATAGCGTTGGCGTAGTCTCCCCACCAAGTGAGTGAAGCGTTCGTCACTACAGTCATCTTCGACCATGGTTGCCAAAAAGGTTCGCCCTTCAGAATATGGTTGTGCTAGGCCCACCACTAGAGATCCTGCACAACTCTGCTTAGAAGCTGAAGAAGGTCTGACATCTTGCCTGAGAATTGAGACGACAAAGTCCTGAGAGCCCATTGGAGGGATCTCATCTTCAGGTGAGCCTCTGGCACCAAGAAAATGCAGGATGCAACGAGGCCGAGCAACCTCATAAAGAAGGCCAGAAAATGCTGAGCACTCTGGAATTTGGTGACCATTTGCAGAATGTGTTGAGCCCCCACATCGGGTGGTGTGGTGTTTCCCCGAGGATGCATCCAGGACTGTTACGATAAACTGGAGTTGTTCTGATGGTATAATGTGGGACTTCTTGAAATTGAGGGAGTAGCCCAGTCTGTGGAGAGAGTGGCAGGTGATGCTGAGATGTTCCAGGGCTTGTTCGGGAAAAAGTGCCCTGATCAGCAAATCGTCCAAGTGTGGGTAGACATAAATCCCCCCCTCGCCTGAGACTCGCTGCCACAACCGCCATTAACTTGGTGAAAACCCTCAGGCGGAGGTCAGCCCAAATGGCAGAACTCGAAACTGATAAAGAGAACCGCGAACCCAGGTACCTTCTGTGCTTGCGATGGATAGGCACATGAAAGTAAGCATCCTGAAGGTCACCATCCAATCCTGACGTTGGAGAGCCTGAAGGATCTGAGAAAGGGTAACCATCTTGAGCTTGTGCTTCCTGAGGAACTTGTTCAAGTATCCCAAGTCCAAGATGGGTCTCAGCACCCCGCTCTTTTTGAGGATTAGAAAATATGGGGAATACCAAACTGTGTTCCACTCCACTACAAGTAATGGTTCTATAGCACCTTTCTCTAGCATGCACAACATTTTCTGCACAAGAAACTGATCTGGGGTTTGAGTGAGTGGTTCCCCGGGGGATGATTCTGAGGTCTTTCTATGAGAGGGAGACAGTAACCCTGGTCTACAGTTTCTAATGCCCAAGCATCTGAAGTAATGCCCGCCATTCTTGCAGATGCTGAGACAGTCTGCCTCCCACTTGAGTCTTGTGGGTTAAGACCTCAGAGAGGTTTGGAGGCGGCTGATGGTAGAGCGAACTTAGTACTTCTCCCTCATCCACCACGAGGGAATCTTCTTTGGCCTCTATGGCAAGCCTGTCCCCTCGCTCTACCAACTGAGGAATAGAAGCGAATGGATCAACTCGGGTAAGATTGTTGTAGCTGTATGATTGTGAAGTTAAGTGATTTTGCCGCTGCCTTAGAGGTCTGCGCTTCTCCAGGCTTTCGTCAGCCTTGCTGCCAAACAGGTGAGAGCCGTCAAAAGGCATATTGAGAAGCCAGGACTGTATATCCGGAGCAAATCCCGACTTTCTCAACCACGCAAATCTGTGCAGTACAGTATTTGTCGCCATGGGTCTACTGATGCTGTCAGCAGTATCCAGCCCTGACTGTATAGATTCTCACATAGCCTCTTTTCCGTTACTTATGATAGCCAGGAAGCCGTTTCTTACTTCCGCCTCGGGAATACGGACAGCTGCCATTGCTATACAATCCCACAGGGTGAACGTGAACTTTGCTAAGGCGCCTGTGGCTTTGGCAGATTTCAATGCCATGCTTCCGGAGAAAAAAAATCTTTCTTGCCCAAGTATCTACTCTTTCATCATCTGTGTCAGTAGGGAGAGTGGGATATGCGACCTGAGGACATCCCTGACTGAACCACCAGGCTCTCTGTTGTGGGGTGCTTTGCCAAATAGTCAGGGTCACTGCTAGAAGGTCTATACTTTTTAGTGAAATTTTTGTTCACTGCAGCAATCGTCTCAGGTGTCTCCCAATTTGTCTTAATCCTTTTCAGAAGGGCAATGTGAAAAGGAAGGATCGGATCCTTTTTGTGGACTCTGGTCCAGGATATCTGTTAAATCGTCCTGTTCAAATGGGGGAGCAGGTCTGCTCTAACCTAGAAAGTCAACCACCCTGGCCATGAGTTGCCTATAGGAGGCTTCTGCATGGTCTGAAGGGTCTGGTTTTGCAAATTCCAATTCTGGAGATTTATCTACACCACTGGCTGTTTGAAGGCTCTTATAAGTCCTTCATCCTGGACTCTTCTGAAACAAGGGCCTCTGGCACATTAGGGGTACCAACCTTCAGGCCAAAGGGTGTAGTATCTGCATCAGAAGCCTCATGCTCTTCATAAATTGATAAGGATTTGAAGAAATCCTTCCTCTGTGCTGGTTTGTAAACATTCTCCACCTGCTTTGCTATAGGTATTGGCGGCTTCAAGCCTGTCATTGACAGTTTCTTCGATATAAATGGCTTCAATGTTTTCAACAATGGAGACATCGCTGACCTCAACGCCAATGACGCTGATGGCCTTGACACTGATGGCGTAGATGGAGCCATTTTTGTAGACAACACCCTTGAAGGGCTAGACCCGTGACTCGAAGGAGTCTTCATGAACTTTTGTCTGGACGAGGCCTCGACTGCTCTTGATGGGTCGAGGGTTTACGTTGCGCCCTCAGGGGCGCATGAGATCTAGCCTTTGCCTTCAGCTTGTGCCCTTTATACAGCACGACCGGAGCATGGCTTCTCTACTTGTCCTTAGATGGGCCTGGGCCTCCTTCTTGAATATTTTCAACATTTCTCTCCAAAACTCTCCCCACGGGGCAGGTGCAGAGGATTTGGTTGGACATGAAATTCTCTCAGTAGAGGAATCACTAGAGGACTATGATGATCTGTGACGCTTCTTTTTTGACTTCTTAGTCGGAGAATGGTGAGACCCACACCTGGAGCAAGATTTTTTTTTGGACTATTTTCTTTGAGGAGAGTCTCCACTCGACTCGTCAGAAGATCGGATTTTAGATTGAGATGAAGGGGATTTCGAGGGGGTCCTTAACGGTCATCGCCTAACAGGAGGCGCATTCCATCATTCGATGCTCTGTGTCCAGAAACCACAGACACACTATGAGGATCAGTGATCGAGATTTTGGCACTGCAATCGTGGCATTTCTTGAAACCTGCCTCCGGTGTCGATGGAGCTGACATTGAAGATATTTTCTCACGAGTGTTGGATTTTTTATTCAAAAACCGAATCGCGTTCTAATTCTCGCGAAGCGAAAGCTGCATCGGAAAAACAAAACTGAAATCAGCGTGCACTGCGTATGCTATATATACTGGTGATGACGTCAACCTCGAGACGGAGGCCTTAGAGGGACATCGAGTTGACAGAATCGATGCACAGTGCCCTCTGCCAAAAACCTTTTTCCGAAGCAGCTCAAGCTTGAAAAGATATATCAAAAGATGAGGAATATGTGGGAGAACCAAATCCATTAAAAGTGGTGTTATTGCATATGGTATCCTCATTATGGCTTTACTGCCACAAAAGTAGTAAAGTCGTGCCAAAATATATGCACAATTTTTTTCATAAATAACCCATGTCATTTAAAAACAGAAAATGTATTTCCATACGCTTGAGGAATCGTTATACATATGGGACAGTAGCAGTTCATAATGTGGCCCTTAACAAATATAGCAAGAAATAACTGCAGGGATATCTCCATAGACCATGGGGTGTTCACTGTCTTTAACGGTCTAAAAATGCCTTTTTGAACAGAATAATATGTAATGCTCTTCTAAAGTTCAAGTATTCGGATTCTAGTTTAAGATCTTGGGCTAGAGCACTTCACATCATCTTTGCTACCCTATTCTAGATCAGTTGAGAGAGTCGGGAACCAGGTTGTAATGCTGGACATCAGGGCTATCAATGGGGCTTACTTGGTGAACCGGCCCTCAAGAAACTGCAGGTTGTTTATTCATATTTCCTGCCTGGTGATGCAGAGGGCCATGAAATGAATTTGCCATTGAATAGGTAGCCAATGGACTATCTTCAATGCTTGTGAGCTGTAGTCTTGTTGCCTCAAACAGAAGACACAGTGGGCCGCCCCGTTTTGTAATGTTTGACATCTATTGCAGTAGGATAGTTGAGTGGATCAGGGCTTGGACCACTTGAACTTGTGTCATGTCTAGTGATAGGTACTCCATGCACAGCAGGTTCAATGTAAAATGGCAGCTCTATCGCAAAAAAAATTTCAGAAAAGGACAGCGCCTGGTCAAGTGACACATCCAGATTCTTACCAGCTGGACCAACCGTTGGGGATGAGTTGATGTTACGACTCCAAAGCCACAGTTTAGTGGTGATTGGGATTGCAGTGTGATCACATATCATAATCTCAGTTTTCTTCGGGTTGCGGCATAGTTGGTTATTGGCCAACCAGGCTTCGGCAGCTGACAGACATTCAGCACAGATTAGATCACTGAGTTGGTGGTGAGCATATAGCAGATTCCTATTTGAGTATCATAAACTTGCTTATTGAAATCTATTCCAAAATACTTGTGATGTCTTATAAAGGTCGATGTAGGCATTGAAGAGTCAAGGAATATTCACGATCCCTGGGGGTCCATGCATGTCAGATTGAATGGCTTTGGTCTGAAATTACCAATCTAAACTGAGTCTGAGCAATCATTTCAGAAGAACTCTACCCCTTTTAGGGTGTTGCCCTTAATGCCCATGCAGGATTCCAACCTAAATGAGATGATGTTGTGGTCAATGTTGGCTTTCAAGAAGGGCCGCAAGACCCTGTTGTTCTACTGATCTTTCGCTCTGACTCCATCTATTGGCCTCTTCTGACCTGAAGGGACTTTGTCCCGTCTGTATTTTTGTTGGTCTTGTCCATGCCCTTATTCCTCAGGACCCATAGCTGTGCAATATAAATTAATTAAAGTAAAGTAAAATAAAATGTTGTCATAAGCCACCAATAGATCAAAGACGGTGATCTCCATCAGTTGGTTGGCATTTCGTGTTTGAAGGATGTTCTCTCTTGTGTCCAATAGGATTGTTTCCTTGCTCCTTCATGGACCGAATCCTGTTTTCTTATTGTGAAAAACCATTTGCGGTCTCTGGACCGCTTCCATTTATAATCACCCAAAAGGCTGCATCGCGTTGCATGATGTGGTGTACCTCTGTTTTTCAGGGACGCACCTTGGAGGGAAGCCGGAAGAGGCCACAGTGACCGACAGAGTTTAAGTGGTGTAGGCTGAAGGAAAATGGCAGCGGGGCAGAAGGATAGAGGGTGCATGGGTGGTGGGGCCCTGTAATGGACAGCAGGAAAGAGTGGTGGAGGCAAAAGACTGACATTGTTCACTGCATTCCTGGAGTTATTTTATCTATCTTTTTGATTAGATCGACTTCAAATGGGACAGTTGAGACATGTGTATAATTTGTCAACATGAAGGTTCAACACCATTGTTTGTTCAGGATGGGTATAAATAATGTTCCTTTTAGGGATGATCGGAGAAAGCCTGAAGAGAGTTACGAATAGCACACAACCCTCAATGGGTTGGCCTATGTCTTGACTAATGCCTTATTGAGGCATGCGGAGCATGGTATGGTTTAGTTTTTGAGGGTTGGATTTTTTTTCATGGTGTTCAGAGTTTCTTCCAGGTAAACGATTTGGAAGGAATGGAAGGATGCTTTGGTTTCTGTATTTTGTTTGGGAAGTTGTTGGGATTGTTTCTTTGATGGCGATTCCTCTGTACAAGCTTTCTCTGTAGCCACGCCACGTGCTTGGAATTCTATCCCACCCTGTATCCGCCTTCTCCAAAATCGCTTGAATTTTTGCAAACTCTTAAAACTTTTCTGTTTTCCTTGGTTTAGCTTCAAACTGTTTTCTTTTTACTGTAAATATGTTCTTTGCTTTTCCTGAAATTGTTATGTTTTATTCCTTTTATAATTTACCATTATAAAGTGCGCCATTTACCACAGGTTAGTCAGCACCCTACACATTATACAAATATATAAATACAAATAAAATCTTCTGCCAAGGCTTGCATGTGCTCGATTGATGAGGCGATTTGAGAAGGGTTGCTGTGTTTGTACGAACTGCTAACAGTCTGCTGGTTTTGTCCATTGTGTTTTCTTAGAGACATGTCCATAGTGATAATAAATACATTTCTACAGCAGACGTACACCACAAAAGTAGATTCCTGTCATTTAATGGACCATGTACAAAGAATGTTAAAATAAGTGCATCATAGATGCTCCGATTCTCACTTCCTTGTAGCATCCCTGCATCCCTGGGGCAATAACGTGAATGGAAGGTGATAATGCATCCCTTCGCTTATGGGATAAACAGGGTTGCCATTCGAATGAAAAAAAGTAAATATCTTTGCGGGTAGGGGGGAGAGTATCATTTTAGTGAAATGCCTCCGATTTTCAAAAGTAATTTCAACACATAATTGTGCGATATTCACCACATGAGGAATAAGGCAAATACTTTACACTCCCAACGAGTATAGTCGGCAACAGCAGGTGTATTTCACACAGTCAATGCCTGTTACAGATGGACGACTGGGGCATTTTCCTGTTTCCAATCATTAACTGACAGAAATAAGTGTGGCCAGGCAGCATCACCTAACCAGGACACTATTGGAGCTATGAACATTCCAGAGAATAAATTAGCTATTTGGCCGAAGGCCCACCAACATCTACTGCTTTGGTCACTCATGCTCCAATAGGTTATACTGAGGCAATATGCCCCTCGGTGGCAGGCCAACCCTGTTTGTAAAGGCCAGACACCCCTGCTAAGGACCCGATCGCAGAGAGGGTTCCTTAACGAGGCTGGCGAGCTGTTACCTACAGGGTCGCCCGCCACCGAGCGGCATTTTACCATTAGCACCCGTACTGAGCCCCACACAGGTGCAAACCTTTTTTTTTTGTTTAAAGAAAGAAAACGTACCTTTGTTCTGCGGACTGACGGTGCACAGCTGTCAGCCATGAAGTCCGTTTATAATGTTGATGACATCAACATTGAAGAGGGACCTCCGGGTTTACAGCTGTGTGGCGTCGCGCTGCACAACAAAAGGTAATTTATTTATGTTTTCATAAAAAAAAAACACTGATGAAAATGCTGGGAACGCGGGCTTTCCTTAGTGAATACAGCCCGTGGTCCGAGCATTCTCATTGGTGGACGGCACCTCCCAGGGTGCTAATGGACTTTATACCAACAGAGAGCGCTACAGGCCCTTCTACACTAACATGCACCATGCTTAACAGAGCCACTGGCCTCTCATTTTACACCTGCCCCTACAAAATAGCTACTGTGACCCCAGTCAAAGCCAGACAGCAAAGGCCTACACCTTCCTATTCCCAGTGCGTGTGTGTCTCCGAGGAAATATTCTCCTGTTTTTTAAAACCCTCACTCAAAACATTTGTAGGATTATTACTGCCCTAAACCATCATGGGTAATCTTGCTTATGGTATTTTTCTTAAAGGCACAGTGTAAGTCGAGCGTTTCTCTGACATTTATAAAGGAGATAGATGTAAAGAAAGTCTACAGTCTGTGTTTTGGGTTGTAGCTCGCAGAACAGGCAACACACAATAATATTTCAACACATTTTACTTTTCACCTTTAGGGTTGGGAAACAACTCAAAATGAAGAGTCTACATTTACAGTCAGAAAAAGGAGGGACACATGATGTTCAGTGAAGGGCCTAATCTAAAAGGACCTAGTGTCCTCGGTCCAAAGTCCAGTCCCTAAGCTAAACCAGTGGTTCTTGGGGAATATCCACTTTCAAGAAGCACAGTTGGAATTATTGAGAGGCACACATCATAAACTGGGGATTAAACAGATAAGTTTCATTGGGGTACACCATAAGCTTTAGACAAAATAATGTTAACAAAAGGATGGGCAGTGGTTCCCAATAAAACAGGGGTCTGCAAGCTTTGCCTCTCCAGATGATTTGGACATACAACTTCCACCAGCCATAGTCAGCATAGTCAATGATGATGAATCGAGAACCACAGGGTGCAGTCGCCAAAGTCTTTCATTGTTAGAAAAAGTTTCCAGCTTCAACAAACTAGTCTCTCAATCTGAGTTCCCCACCCAGAAAGAATTATCAGTGACTCAGTCACTGACAGTCTGAGGGTTAAAGTGTCCTTGCACGTTTTTCTCGATTCCTAATTTTGTTTTTTACTATTTGCTCTTGTCCTGAGGTCTGCAACCTCCAGCTCTCCAGATATTTTGGACTACTCCCATGTTCCCTCACCATTGACTATGCGGGTTACAATTGATGAGAGTTGTAGACCAAAACATCTGGAGAGCCAAAGGTTGCAGACCCCTGACCTAGTCTCTTGGTATCCTGGGAGACCCCTCCACCAGGGTTTCAGGCGAATGCACTCTAGGCCATGGCAGTGGCAGAAGGTAAGCCTGGGGCCAGCAAGCCAACACCCCAGAGCTTCCACTAGGGTTTAGAGCATTCAGGTGGGTCATTAACTTGGAGGAATATCACATTCCTGCTTCTGACCTAGCCACTGGTCCCCAAGAACGCCTCCACCCCTTCATCCTTGATGATTCAGGACAAGCTTTAGCCTAATGGAGGATTGTTAAGTGACTTCAATTCAGCAATCCCACTAAGTCAGTGCCTCGTCTGGGACGCCTAAGGGAAGCCCTTATTTATATATTTTTATGACAAGTTATACTCTGGATGATTAACCCTTATATAACACCCCTCTCTTTGAATCCCCCTGACCTCACTGAACCAAGAAGTAGGTTTGTTTTGCAATTTAAAAGATTTATTGGAAAAATTAAACAATATATATATATATATTACACTTTTATAAATAAATTAATATTTGATATCACACTTAGGCATATGATAGTGATCAACAATGGATGATGTTACACTAGCACACTGATTTAATTAGTTAAGAGTTAGTATAGGAAGGAAAAGGTAACTGAGAATGCTTTTATGGTTTCAAGGAAAACAATGATGGAAAGAATGCAGTACAGAAATAACTGATAGAGTTTCACTTTTCCCCTTGTGGCAATTCACTCCCCCCCCATGCAATAGAAGGAGATGGAAGGAGAGCACACAATTTTCAGGAATACAAACAAAATGCAATACAAAGTTCCAGTTCCCCCCAGCGAGCTTAGAGGAAAACAGGTATGATTTTAAAGCAGGCAAATCCTTTTAAATGTGGTGGCAAAGAAGGGAAAAATATGCTAAAAATGATTTTAATTCCCTGTAGGAGGTTCAGGGTAGGTGATAGCTACTTTGAATTAGTTCAGGTCAGCACTATCAATGATTCAGGGATGGTTATCATGTTGAAAACGGAATTCAATAACGGAAGCAAAAGACAGATATTTTTACACGTGGTTGAAATGAAGCAAAATGTCAATTTGCCGGCATTTTTTTTCGAGTGCGTCGAGCGCGATTACGGAGAAACTATAATGAAGTCGGTTTTAGGCTTGATTCTTAGCTTTAAAATGAAAGTTAAATCTCGTTCCTAGCCCACACGGTTCCAAAGATACAGACGATTTTGTGGAGATAGATTTTCAGAAATGAAATTAAAGTTTCAGAAAGACAGATGCGCTGTGGAAGGTTTTGGATCAACAGGATGGACACACAATTCTATGATGCAGTTCTAGATAGGTGGAAATGGTTTGAATTAGATTATTTTAAACTAAGAGATTGGTTTGCACAGTTCTGGCTGAGTACTCACACTATAAATTTGAAATAGGCCGTCAAGGTATGACCAGGTTTGGACTGGACTCCTGGCGGGTGGTTCTGAAGTCAGAGCTCTCTGGGTCAGCTCTGCTCTGCACTTCACAGCGGTCTGGTCTCTGGTTCGGGCAAAAGTTCTTGGCACTGCTGAAAAAGTTCTGAAGTCTGGATTCTAAGTTCTGGAGATGGTCCTTCTGGATATTGTCTGGTCCGGCAAAATGCTTCGCAAGAAAGTGGAAAGTGAATGTCTTGCCTGTCCAAAGCAGTCTCTTTTTATGTGTTTTGAAAATGGGTGTGTGCGTGGGCATAACTAAGCCTGCCCCTCACAACTTATCATTGGCCAAGCTCTCCTCTCTCCCTCGATTGGGGGAAGGAATGGAGTGTCATCAGGCATTAATTATATGGCATACAGAAAGAACACTCCCCTTGTCAATTTGCACCCAAATCAATTTTTGATCCAAATACATATTTATCTATGTACCATTTTTCTAATATTATATGTCCAGTTAACATATTTTCTGTAGCACCAAACCATCCGATCCCCGTCTTTGTAAGATGTCGTGTCCACTTATGACAGAATTCTGCCCTTTTCATCAAGAACACAACCTCTGAACTTTTCCAGAATTTACACAAATATGCACAAGGAATATTGGCATCAGATGATAAAGTGTCAGATTTTTAACATAGAGACATTCGGAGTAATACCTTATTTTCTGCTACTACCCCCCAGAACATACCCCAGAGTCCTAACACCTCTTAAAATGTGCACAGAAATTCACAAGAATAATGATATTAATTATATAATTTTGACAAGTCCGTACTATGAATTATCCATCTTTTTAAAATTATGCTCTGGCCCAGAGGGGTGTGGTTTCCCAAAGCACATGGTGGAATTTCTGGTTTGTCCACTTCCTCCAACTCAAGTTGCTCACAGAGGCACTGCCCCTCCCAGTTTCTCTCAAGAGGAAGCCATTTACGCCCCCCCCCTCCTAATTTAACATTTGGCTCAGCCAAGGAAGGCTCATTGTTCTGTTTCCCTGCTCCCAGGTGCTCCTCCCCTGATTCAATCAGAGAGGTGTAACCTCCTTTTGATGGGAACAGCAGAAGGTAGCCAGGCCTGAAAATGCAGTGGCTGGGCAGAATTCAATCTCTTCAAGCCAGGCTTCAGCCAAATGTCACTTTTGTTCCCAGTTTTTCTTCATTCAAAATAAACTTACAATTTTTACACATGCAGCTAGAACGGTGATTCTAAGTTCAAAACTATGACCTTTAAACAGTTGCAACCTATGTGACACTCAAAAGTAGGTCACTTGTTTATTTTAAACACTTCGATTTTATTTTTTTAGGTTTTAAATCCAATTTCAGTTAAGCTGCTGACATCCACAGCTCAGCCAGTTTTGTTATAAACATTGTTTTGGGCTCTTCATCTTTCCAGATTTTGTATGCACACAAGACTACATTCTGCCAAATGTCTGCTGGTGTTCAGTGAGATTTTTGAATATCTTGCAATGCTTAAAATAGGCATTTTTAGCTTGCATTTCAGAGAAACAATGGTGATTTCAAAGCGCTTCCTGAACTAACAGGCGCTGCTGTTTTTTCCTTTGGCACCACGTTTCACTCATGGCGCTTCTGGCCCATCACGCTCTCACTGGTGGGTGGTAGGTCAGGCGACCATTTTGGTGTGCGCAAAAACTGCGCGGTTTTCCTGGATTCTGGCACAAATGTTGGCTTTTCCGCCATCTTGGATTTTCTAAGCCCACAGCACCAAATGTTGCAGCATAATAACTTGAACGTGGGTCAAGACACCCAACAGGATTCCCTGTGTCTCATCTTCACACTACCTCTAATTTTATTTTGATAAACACTTTCAGGACTCACTGTCTCCTAAATTGAGAAATGTTTTAATTGTGATTATGAAAGGTTATACTGCCCCTCTTCTTTCTTTGACTCCTTTTCATTGGGCATTAATAAGGATGGGAGGGGCTTCTAGGCATTGAACCACATACAGACCAATATCTGGCTAAATGTGGGTGCAAAAATCTTGACTAGACTGCTGGCCTCCATTAAATTAATCCCAGAATTGATCCAGTTGGTGTGAGTTTAATGAAGGGACACAAGGGAGCACACAAAGTAAGGCAAACAATTGACATTATTTATACAGTTTAATAATCCCAAGCCGAACCACTCTTGCATTTGATCGAGTAAGTTGAAGGTTTCCTGCAAGAACTTATGGGTTTTTCAGTTTTGGGCCAAATTGCCACAGATCGGTGGGAGAAAATTGTATTTGCCAGTGCCCACAGTATGGGTGACTGTTGTAGGTTCTTGCCTATTGTCCTTTTCTTTCAGGGAGGAGGGGCATGACTGTCTTCTTCCCCCTGATCATTGAGCCACTGATTGTGTTTGTTTGTTTGTTTGTTTATTTATTTATATGGCGCACCAGGACCAGAAGGTATGAGGGCGCAAGCATTAGAGGTATATTCTCAGCTTAGTTACAGTTCAGTACATTATTTACATTATTATATACATTACATTATTATATATATTGTCATCCAAGGGCACAGTGAGTGGGTGCATAGAGACAGAGTAGAATTACGACAGAGTTCCAGGTTAAGAGATTTTTGTAGTAGTTACTGGGTGTCGGTTATTGCTCTTTGTACTTAAGCCATTAGATATAGTTACCCCTAAATTGGTGGTAGGTTTGTGGTGCTCTGACGGAGGGTGGTAGTGTGTTCCAGTGTTGGGCTGCTTTCACCTGGAAGCTATTGCCACCCATTTTCGCTCGCTTGAATCTGGGAACAGCGAGCAGGTTGGCATTGCTGTTTCTAGTGTGTCTGTTGGGCCTGTATCTGGTTATTCTGTCTGTTAGATAAGGGGGAGCTGCGTTGTTAAGACATTTGTGGGTAAGGGAAGCTACCTTAAGCAGGATTTTGTCCGAAGTAGTGAGCCAGTTGTGGGTTCTTCTGGTAATCGAGATGTGTTCTCTTTTAGGGAAGCTAAGCGCTGCTCTGAGGGCATTGTTCTGGAGGATCTGGATTTGATTGGTAATCTGTTTGTTAGCGCCTACATAGAGGTAGTTACAATAGTCCAGTTTTGATAGTATGAGAGCTCTGGCTAGAGTGATGCAGCTTTGGGTGGAGAGGAAGGGTTTGGCTGAGGGTATAAGCTTGCAAGTGTAGGCTGTGGTGGATGCCATGGAGCTGACCTGTTTATGGAAGGAGAGGGTGGAATCGAGGTAGATGCCAAGTGTTTTCACTTCCTTAGATACCTTGATAGGGTTGCCGTCTATGGTGAAGCTGGAGTAGTTGATGTCCAATTTGTTTAGGTTCGAGGCTGATCCCAGGATGATGAGTTCGGTCTTGTCATCATTCAGGCATAGACTGTGGGATGCCATCCATGCCTGGATGATGAGGTACACCTTGTTCACCAAGGCCAAATCCGTGTTGTAATCTCCCGTCAACAGGATGAGGATTTGGGTATCATCAGCGTAGTTAGTGTAGGTGATACCCAAACAGTCGAGATCATCGTCCTGGATAGCTGTGTGGTCCAGTGAGCCGGGGGAGCTGGTGTGCCGAGGTTGCAGTGCACTAGTGCTGGCTGCCCAAGTGAAGAAGAAGGCGCAATATTGTTAGAGCAGCGCCGTTGCAGGTAGAGCGCTCGAGTGAGGTTTGCCAGCTCCTGGGTTTCCAGTTGATTAACCGGACGGAGGGCATCCAAGATGTGTACTCGGTGGAGTGAGTTGAAAAATGACGTATTGGAGTCATCAAGAGGCATTCCAGCGCTAGAGCTGGAACGCACAATAACAGTGAAATGCGCTGCGCTTCAAGTGAGAAGGGAGCGTGATCACGTCATTTCTGTTGGATGATGTTGGGCCGGAATGGAAGGGAAGTTGGGTCCAGTGTTAGCCAGGAGTATGTGGGCTATCGTGAGGAGGACAGTCGTATCGGGAAGCCCATGGAATGCAGTGAGTCTGTGAACTGCTGAGATTAGCACGAACTGTCATCCTGAATGCCCGTCGAACGCAGGGGGCCTGGGGATTGCTGAAATACGTGTGAGCTGTCATCCGGAGCTCTTGAAGGAGAGGGTTCAGAGGACAGCGTGGACAACGTTTATGTTTCACGAGCAGGATTTTAAATTTGCCCGTTCCGTGAGTAGAACTAATGTGTGGTCGGAGCCCAGGAGGAGTGGCCCATGGCAAATTGTTGCAAGGAGAACAATCTAATGTCGCCGGATTTGTGCCATAGTTAAGGCCAGTGTGAGTGTTGTCTAGTGTGTGTGTTGTGGCCTTTTGTATTAATTAAGTTATTGGTGTCGGGCCGGTATGGGAGTGTGTGCATGTTTATGTTGTGGCCCGTTTTTATTCTTAACGTGAACATTTCAGGTAAAGTTTAATATGAATATTTAATGCAAGTATCATTATGTGCATTGTTTTTGTATTGTAATTAACGTAATTTCTTCCAGGATTGGGTTTTTACTGGAGTATTGGAAGTGCTTTCCCCACCATTGCATGCATCTTATTTTTTGGGAGATGGGAGACAGTTATAACTCTGTGACTTGTGGTTGGTCTTGCTGACTATCTAGACTGTAGCATGTATTGGCATTGTTTTTCCATGCTGACTATCTAGAATGGAGCCTGTACGGGCATTGTCTTCACAGCTACATTTGTGTCACTTACCGCATTTCGTTTTCATCCAAGAAAATGTTCAGTAGAGCACACGTCAGTGTGTTAAGTATTGCATTTATTAAGTGCTATGTTGTCTTGTTGTGTTGTGGCGGGGTTGGGGAAGGGTGTGCGCATGTTTAGGGCGTGTTGCATGTTAGGAGTGTTTGTTCCTTCCACTGTGGTAGCCTACTTATTCTGGGGGTCCCACATTAAGGTGGTAGTTTGCCACAAGGGAAGTAATGGCGGGTGTGACCACCGTGGTATCTTGGTGGTGCTGGGGGTTCCACTTTGAGGTGGTGTGTGTCGTCATGAAACTAATGGCAGGTGTGATCACTGTGGTAGCCTACTTGTTCTGGGGGTTCCACATTAAGGTGGTAGTGTGCCGCTAGGGCAGTATTGGCAGGTGTGACCATCGTGGTAGCCTAGATGGTGTTGGTTGTCCCACTTTATGGTGGGTGTGCGTTTTTAGTAGTTTTGCTTGGCTGGGACCAGGAGTTCTGTGGAGCTGAGTGAAGTGTACTGTAGGCACAGTTAGGATTGGCAGGGACTCGGGGTTCCGTGGTGCATAGAAATTTACTATATTTGGCAGGGACTAGGGGTCCCGTGGTGCGTAGAGTTGTATTGTGCATTGCAGGGACTAGGGGTCCCGTGGTGTTAGGGTGTGGTGAATAGGGAGTACTGTGTTCGGCAGATTCTATAGGATCCGTTGGTGAGTGTAGGTACCGTGTTTAACAGGGAATAGAGTTCTGGAGTGTACTTGTCAGGTTTGGTTAAGGTTAGAGGTAATGTGTTCTCTGTGTTTAGAGAGTTTTGGGACTGATGTTGTTTGTTGTGCTTGTTGTTGATCTTTCGAGTTGTTGTTGCTCTTTTGATCTGCATTAGTGCATGGGGGTGGCAGCCGTGGTGCCCTGGGTTGCAGACCAGGGGGGGAGGATGTAGGTGCACTGAAGTGTTTAGAATATTAGTGTAGTGTAACGTTTTGGGGAATGCTGGGGTGTGGCAGGCCCTAGGTTTCAAGGGGCAGCTTGAAACAGGTGGAGTGCTGTTTTTTTGGGGGTTTTTTGTTCCTCGAGTTGTATTTCCATTTCAGTTGAGGGGAGGTGTAGCCCTTACTACATGTCGGTGGGTTCCTCTTTCCCATCCTCGTCGCCAGTGTAACAAAGTGGTATTGTTCATCAACACACCTACCTGAGCCAGCAGGTAAGTTACTATGGGTTTATTAGTTAAGGAGTACAGCAGTAACACCGGCACGTCCTTGACAGCCAGCTCTCCTTCTCCAACTGCCCCCAATGGAACATACATTCAGATCACAACACTCCATCCACAGTGACATCACTGCATTCCACACTGACATTACCACACCAGGGGAAATGGAGGGAGACACACATTATAACATCGGTGTATAAACTCAACACAGACAAATCCCTATTTCTCCCTTGGGCATCTGAGTAGGCTAGTAAATAGGTGAGTTTCCCGTTTTTAATTTGTGCGCACAAGATAAAACACTAGGTGGCTCTCTCTTGACTTTACCAGGTTAATTACCCCACACTGTAGGAGCACAATAGGTTGGAGCTACGCAGATAGGACACAGGCATTTTCTGGACGGGGACGCTGAAGGCTTTATAGATGAATGATATGATATGATATGGCATTTATAACGCACCTATACACAAGTGTTTCAAGGTGCGACAGGGCAAGGGGGGACAAAGGGATGACAGACAACGATCCTACTAGGTCCGGCGGCATTCAGATCGCGCAAGTGCATGGGAGGGGGAAAGGGGAAAAGTGTGAGGGGGGGAAAGGAGAGGGGAAAGTGCAGTACAAGGGGTAGTAGAATAAATAAGATTAAAAAAACAGCCAGATGGTGGCAAGTGCAAGCTAAGTGCAGACATAAATTCTGTTAGGGGGACTGTAGGGGGACAGAAACAGTCCCTAGGTGCAAGGTTGCCAGGGAAGGCAGTGCAGGTGTGCAACTGGCGGTGCCTGCGCCCAGATCAGACAGGGTGGGCAGGATGTTTTCATCAGTGGAGATTAAGCCAGGAATTCAGCAGGGGAGAGAGGGAGAGAAAGTAGAAGCAAAGAGGAAGGTTTTGAGGTGCTTAAGGAACCAGAAATGGTTCTCCTCAAGTTTCAGGGAGGCAGGAAGGTTGTTCCAGACGGAGGCCCCTGCCAAAGAGAGAGATCTATCACCAACTCGTTGCTTAGAGAAGCGACTGACTGTCGTGTGTCTTGACCCACGTTTCAACTATTATGCTACAACATTTGGTGCTGTGGGCTTCGAAAATCCAAGATGGCGGAAAAGCCCACATTTGCGCCAGAATCCAGGAAAACCGCAGTTTTGCGCACACCAAAATGGTCGCCTGACCTGCCACCCACCAGTGCAAAGAAAGATGGTTCTGTTCAAAATCTATTTTTATTAATGTCAAAAATTGCTAAGATCATGTGCACGAAACCACCAAACAAAAATCCAACTCTGGTTGAGTGTTCTACTTTACTCTACTGCAGATCCACATCAATGCCATGTGAAGCATGGATCATATACTATCAAGTAAAATCCTTTCTTTTTGAAATGTATTAATTCAAGACATCTCCCAAAAATAGGTGCAGTACCGGCATTGGACACTAACCGGCGCTAGCGATGTAAATTCTGATAGGAGAACTGTATTTCAGGAGTTGCAAAAAGGATCCTGAGCTAGCTGGGACTTCAAAGGCTTGCTGATTAATGAGAATTCTCAACCCCTGCTGTTCCCAGGCCCTCACAAAAGGCAGCCTGATTTAATTAACAGTTCAAGAGGCCTTCTGTTCATGGGGAGTCTTAACACCTTGCATTCCCAGCAACAGCCCAGGATATCACATGGCCCTGTTGATTGGGAAGGAGGGGACTTCCCTGCAGCCTGCAGGAAACAACCCCATAGACTCTTCCAATTGAATAGAATATGCTGATTTGATGTGTATCTGTAAACAGTGCTCTGCCTGGAAGGAAAGACATGTGATCTCTGACTCACCAAGTTTCTGGGGGTGGACCCAGACACATTTGTGAATTGCATTGAAGGCAAATATATGTTTTATAAGAATACTGATAACTAATTGTAACCAGATGACAGAAAGGTACAATTTGGAGATCCTTAATATGAAAAATATACCTACAATTTGAGTCTAAACTCAATTCCGTATGATGTTTTGGGACCGAACCCCGCTATTTATTAATATTACAGACACTGCGCTTATGCTAGAGACCTAGTAAATTACTGTAATATGCCCAGAAGGGGGGTGTACCTCTGTGTAAATTCGGGTAAAAGTCCAATATTGGAAAACCAATCAAAAATGAAAATAAGTTGTAGGACAATCAGAGTTGGGCAAGAATGTACCTTAATTCATCTGCAATGTGTACATGTAATTTCAACAACTTGTGTATCTGGGAAGCATGTGTGGTTATGAAAAATCTTTTTCTAAGTAAATGCAAAGGGGAGGGACTTCAGCCAGCCATAGAAATAGCATCACTCTGACTCATCCTGACTCACTACTTAGTTCCCCAGTGAGAGCACAGAGAATTCTCTAGCCTATCAGGATCATGAGAGTGTGGGGCATAGAAAGTCAGCCTCCCCTCCCACTTTCAAAAGACATAAAAAGAGCCACTAAGACCCAGGAAGGGACATTCACTTTCCACTTCAAACTGATTTCTTGCGAAGCATTTTGCCGGACCAGACAATATCCAGAAGACTCCAGAACCAGAACTTAGAAAACCAGACTCCAGATTTCAGAACTTGCAGCAGAGAGGCCTAGTCCAAAAGCTGAATCCTTCTCAGCAGGCCTCAGAATCCAGCAACCTAACCAAATTATTCAACCGCCGGGCGAGCGGTTTGATTCTGGCCTAGAACCTTGTGCCAGAAACACCCAGAAAACAGAGCTGTATGCAGTGTCAAGAACGTTTGCCGGAACCAGAGATCCAGACCAGCAGAGCAGAGCTGACCCAGATTGCTGTGAGCAGAACCGGTACCTGTTGACCAGATCCGTGACAGAGGCCCATTCCTTCCAAGACTAGGAGTGAGTATCCTGAAAACTGTGCCAGAACCAATCTCTAGTCTAAAATAATCTGATTCACATCATTTTAACCTGTCCAGAACTGCATCATAGAATCGTGTGTCCATTCTCCGATCTTAAACCTGTAAAAGTGTCATTTTGTCATTCTGAATCATTATTTCATTCCTGAAAAACTACCTTCACAAAATCGTCCATATCTTTGGAACCGCTAGGAACGAGATTATATAATATCCTCAGCTTTCCAACATGCCCTAAACCGACTTTCTAATCCTTATAGTTTTTTCTGTAATCGCGCTCGACGCACTCGGAAAAAGTGCCGCAAATTGCAACTTGCTCATTTCACCACCTGTCAAAAATTGCTGTCTTTTGCTTTGCAAAGTCTCTGGAGACAGTGAGCTTCTTTTGCTTTGCAAAGTCTCTGGGGACAGTGAGCTTCTGGGGGAAGGAGAGGAAAGGAAGAATACCTCTGAGGAGGTGCAGCTGATAGCGGGACTTCTTAAAGACGTTGGAGATGTGAGGAGAGAAGGATATTGTGGAGTCGAAGATAACCCCAAGATTTTTAGCCTTGCAGGTGGGAAAAGGAAGTGGGCCAAGAGAGGCCGGCCAGAGGGCTGCAGGGAAGGAGGGAGTGGGTGTGCCGATGAGTAGGATCTCAGTCTTACTGCCATTAAGGCAGAGGTAATTGGTGGCGCACCAATCCTGGATAGCAGACAGTCAGAGATGAGGGAAGGGGAGGATGAAGTTGAGGGTAGCCTGAAAATGAGCTGTGTGTGAAAATATTCTACTACTAGGCTCTTATTTCGATTTCACTGTGCTTCCCGTACACATATAGGTCTTTGGGGAGATAAAGGTTGCTTTTCTATTATTCCTGTGACATAATAAGCATCCTAGGATCTTCTCTGAAAGAGTCACTCTCCCACCATCTTGAAAAGGAATGGGAATAACTGGCATTGAGGGTTAGTATTGTTCGAGCCAACTTAAGAGAGTTCAACTGACCTCTTAAGAAATACAATATCCTGAAACAGTGGGTGGCTCTGGAAAATGAATCTTTCATCCGGTTACAGTGGGAGAATGGCTTTGGGTCCTGAGCACAGGGCAGTTCTCAGTCCACCTGTCTTTCATATTCTTTGGGTGATATTCAGAGATCATAGGCATAAAGAGTCTTACGACCTGGCCTTTCCCTTTTAGTTGTATCTCAGCTCCCACTTTCCTCACAGACCTTGGGATCTAGAGAAATTCCATGGAGTGATTTGTGGAGGGTCTGGAGAGAGTGGGTTAATTATGGCCTGGAGGTGAATTTGTTTACATTACTACTCTAAAGAACTATGCATTGCCAATCTCTCTGTGCTTCCTTATCGCCAGTCAAAAGCCGTCATCTCCCAAAGTAGATGGAAGGAGAAGGTTTCATGAAAATCAGCACACGAGGAGTAAGGATTTAGATTCCAAACTAGATAAAGGTTGGATTACTGCTATGGACCCAACATCAATCTTAGTGCAGGAAAGCTGGGACACAGATTTTGCTTCTTTTTACTCTGGTAACGTCTAGTCTACTGTCAGTGGGAATAGTTACAGGATGTCCATAGTGACCCAGTACAGATGGCAGGCATTAAACTGCTCCATAGGTGGCAACATCCTACAACCAGACTTGTCCTGATGTATCCAGGGGCGAGCAACTGATGTTGGCGAAACCGTTAAGAGTCACTGATTGGCATGCAGAGGTGGGCGTAGACCTCTGCACGATTACGGGGCAGAGGTCCTACTGTGGATGAAGGAACAAGATACGATAGAGAAAAGCTTAGAGACAACAATGCTTTTATTTGACTTCCCTCCTCAGGATCACTATATGCTCTTGGCTGCTAGTACTTGCCTCGTAGCAGTATGAAGGAGAGCTACACCCCACCCCACAGCAAAGGAGGAATGGATACAAAAAGCATGTGAATCATACCAAATGGAAAGAGTGACTGGCTGGTGAATGAGCATCTGGAGAATGAGAGGTTTACATGTTGGACTGAATATAAACCTATGTATCCAGTTTAATGTAGGGATAAACGGCCCACCATAATTGTGTTCAGATGTTAGTTTGTTGATCAATTACTTTATTGTGTATACAGTCAACATTGTTGTGTCATATTATTTCTGGAAACTAAAAACAGACCATGTTTGTTACCTCAGATTATTACTGGTTTGTCCTGTATGATCGGGGAGTGTATGAGAGAAGGCAAGGGAGAGGTTTGGGTGGTTTCCTTTAAGATTTGAAAAGCTGATAATGTGATTGCAATGTAATGTCTTTCATTTTTACAATGAGCATTCATAGGGCAAGAGTACCAAGAAATTGATCTGTCGATCAGACTTGTATGTTTGGGCAATATGAGATGCAGAGCTTGTTTGGGTCAAGTGTACAGTCTCAACACTGCTTCTGGTATTATTGTAATCAATGTGATTGTACGTTTTTTACTCCAACACGTGTACTGATGTTTCACTTGTTTTTGCTCTAAAACAACAATAAACATTGGACCAGTTACAGGATGTCCATAGTGAGCTAGTACAGACTGCAGGTATTAAGCTGCTTAATCTTAAAGTAAAACAAACAAAAAAGACTATAATTCCAAGAAGTAACACAAAAAGAAAGAACATTAAATAAAATGGTGAAGCGATGGCCGGGAGCAGGACGGGAATACTGTGGCCCTGCTGTGAGATATATAATGGTATTGCTACCTTGCATTTTTCTTCCACATTCAAGTCAATAACCACATCCACGCGTAGGCCCAAGGACCACTTTACAGTGGCATTACTGTGCTTTTCTTAAGTCAAAAAATGACACAGTGATGCTCATAACGAGTCCCCCAATATCCTGCTGGTGTTACCGGGGGACTACTGTACCATGTCCGCTGCCGCATATCCTGGTGTTGCCGGGATATTTTGAGCAGCGGAGATGCCGGTAACACCCCATTCCCATGGAGTGCCACAGGACTCCATGGGAATGGGTTATTACCGGCACCGATAATGCCAGTTCCTGTAATTGCAGCAATTATCTGCCGGTAGAATCCTGATCTACTGGAAAGTTAAGCCTGCCGGTAGATCACAGCCCCTTCTGGCAGGCTTGTAGTTTTGCGGTCCAGAAAGGTGCCGGTACACGTTGTTACCGGCACCTAATTTTCAGATCGGCAAATTATAACGAGCCTAAATGAATGTGTTGAGGCACTAAAAAAGTCACTGTACCCTACTGCTCCTGGTGCTTTTGTGTTCGGGTAAGTATTGAGCTACGACTCAGGTTCATACTGCGGTTTATCCTCATTCAGTCTGCTGTAAGGTATATTCTGAACGATGGTAGAAACAGGGTGCAAAATGTGCACTCGCCACTAGCCATTGGCTAGTGACATTTGACTCTTTTGCAAGTAAGAAATAGTGTGTTGTGTGTATGTATGGAATTGAGGTGGTGAGTGGCTTTTTTATGGCTGGCTAGTAGATTGCAAATAGAATTGTTGCCCCCTGGTACAAATGTACATTACTGTTTTGGGCAGGGGGCAGCATTGTTGGGGGGACACAAGCAGCATGAGTAGGGGATTGGCGGATACTACACATACATGCAACATTTTACTCAAAGTAAGTATGTACATAAAATGATGCATGGAGACCGGGGTTCTGGTCAGTCTGATCAACAGCACTGTATCACGGATGTTTAGTGACTTTGATGGCGAGAGGACCTTCGTTGATTTTGCATAGGGACACATCCTGACACATCTGATTATAGACAGAGAAAACACAGCATTTTACTGGGCGGCGTTTACACTTTATTTACATTTACTGACTAAATAAATCACTTTTCGAAATGTGGAAAAATGTTTTTTTCTTATTGGGATATTCATTTGGTAAGAATGCAGTTTTGTGTTGAAGTTTAGTGGTATATGTGTTGGACGATGTGGATGAAGGGCCAGTTTAATGATGCCGGGGTGCTGGTGACGGGTTTGGGGTTCGAGCATTTTATCTTTCCATCATTACATCTCAAGAACAAATTTATCTTATTCCTGCAGGACTTGGTGTGATCTCTTATGACCTTTGAGTGGGCAAAGGTAATATTATCAAGGTGTTCAAGGAGGTGAAGACACTTGGCGTCTACCTGGACGCCACCCTCTCCTTTGATAAACAGGTGAAATCTTTGGCCTCCACTACAGCCTACACATGCAAGCTCATTAGAGCAGACAAACACCTTCTTTCTGATAACAATTGGATTATCTTAGTTAGGGCCTTGATTTTGTCCAGGCTCGATTACTGCAATGCCTTATACATTGGAGCCAACAAAGCTATCATACATAAAATCCAAATCTTACAAAATAATGCTTTGCGAGCAGCTCTTGGCATATCCAAAAAAAAGCACATATCGAATATTAGACGCCAAAATAACTGGCTATCGACACAGAATAAAATCTATTTAAAAGTTGCCTCACTTGTTCACAAAGCCTTGAACAATGCCGCACCTAGTTATCTTTCAGATAAATTCATCAAAAGATATTCTTCCCGACCAGCAAGAACTACCAATGCCAACAACTTGATCACACCCAGATTGTCATGATCTCTGCTTCCAAAAGGTCAGGGTTTTCCCAACTCCCTTGGAAGCAGATCCATAACCCAGGTTCCGAGTGCCAACCAGTCCCAATTGGGACCTTTTGGACCCAGTCCTGGCGCCAGTGGCACCAGGCTCATAAATATGCCCAGTCCCAGCGCTGGAAGCGCCGGGCTCATAATGCTTGGGTGGACTTACCTTCAGCAGACCATGCTGCTTACTTGCCTGCCAGTTGAGCCTCTGATCCTCTTCTGTTTGGAACTACTTTTCCTGTTGGGTGGGGCTGGAGCCACTCCCTAGATTCAGAACACTGGAACTCTTCTGGAAGGCAGGAACTCTTTTCTTACCAGGAACTCTTTTCTTACTTAGGCGTGGCTGTGGAAGGAGACACCTAAGCACTACAGGAGGCTATTTAAACCACACCCGGTGGATGAATCTTGCTTTGCGTTATTCTGCAACCTCTGCAGCAGAACGCTCATCGTGTCTTCTGCATCCGGTCCTGGGCCTAAGGAAAAAGGCTTACCATCCTGAATCCAGTCTTCAGCAACACCTATAAAGACAAGAAAGAACAGGTTAGCATTCCGGCATCTGAAAGGCAAAGGCTTACCATCCTGAATCCAGTCTTCAGCAACACCTATAAAGACAAGAAAGAACAGGTTAGCATTCCGGCATCTGAAAGGCAAGTTTACCAACTCTTCGCACGCTCCGGAGGCCTTCGGCGCTGCATCCCGCATCTGAAAGACAAAACAAGGTGCGTTTAAAGACATTGGGGAACTTTAATACTCACGTGCCATTACTCCTTTCCACATCTAATCCAGTGGGTATTCCGGCACCCTGCAGCCGCTCCGAACTCGTACCTGCAAAATAAAAAGACAGTTAGAGCGCATAGTGAAGCAGGCAACAAGCGCTTACTTACGTGCTTCCAGGCGCTTCTATTCATCACACGGGCTCCATCTACAACTCACTTCAGCCCGTCATCCGCCATCGCCGGAACCCTGCAAAACAAGAGACATCATTACTAAAGACTTTAAAGACATTTGAATGACTCGAAACTTACCGTTCGTGCAGTAAACGACGGACAGCAGTCCTCTGAAGTCAAGAGGCCTGCGCTACCTATCCAGTGAAGAAACTGGTTACAGCACCCTGCCCCGAGGCAGATGGAGAGCTCGGCATTCACTACCTAAGGTGAGAGCGTTAACCTTTGGGGGTCTACAGGAGAGGAGAAGAGGAAAGAGATAGGGACACCCCAATAACCCCAGTTCATTAACCCCATATTTTCTATCTGCAGACATCTTACTCTACACGTCAGGCATACAGTGCACAGAGGTCCAGCCCAAAGAGCCAACCGGGTGCTACACATCACCTTTGAAGATACGGTAGTCGCCCAGTCAAGACCGGCGCCTCTGCGAGAATCAGGTGAGCGTTACAGAACGCAAAGCCTACCGCAAAACTCTCGCCCAGGCGCTATGGAAACCTCGGATACTGACCCCCTAGCCCGGTTACTTGGGGAACTAAGGGCAGAAGTGCATGCAGCTCGTCAGGAAACGAATGCTCTAAGAAGGGAACTAATTATTTCCAAGGAGAGAACAGACAATCTTGCTAGACAAGTGCTACAGTCACAAGCCGGACAGACCCCGTTACCCGCATCAGGGGCAAATCTTCCTTCAACATCCTCTATGAGTCCAGTGCAGATCAACCTACCTGGCAATGTACCTCTGGCTCCGCCCGAACGATTTTCTGGTGACCCAAAGAGGTTTGCAGTATTTATCAATCAGTGCCGGTTGCACTTCTTATGCCGGCCAGCAGCCTTTCCAACTGATCAAGCAAAAGTAGCTTTTGTACTTTCGTACCTTAGTGGCAATGCGGCAGACTGGTCGATCCCTCTAGTTAATCAAGATGATCCGGTTCTCCATGATTTTCAAGCCTTTCAGCTTAGTATGGAAAAACTGTTCGCAAGACATTCACAGGGGCAGGCCTTGGACAATGAGCTTCTTTCGTTGCAACAGGGTAATCAAGACCTTTTGGCTTATATTGCATCTTTCAATAGACTAATAGTGGAAACTCAATGGCCTGAGGACAAAAGGATTACGCTGTTTTATAGAGGTCTACGTGGAGAGCTCAAAGACGTTTTAGCCCAAGTAGTGAATCCCCCACAAGACTGTTCGGATTATATAGACTTGGTCGTTCAAATAGATCACAGGCTGCAGAACAGGAAGGCCGATCGTTCCAAGTTTGATGCTCGAGTATTTTCCAAACCGCCAACTCCTTCCAAAGGAGTAGACTCTGGGGAACCCATGCAAATAGGGGGTCTGAAAGGTCCTCTAACACAAAGGGAGCGGGAAAGGAGGAAACAGTTGCAATTATGCCTATATTGCGGAAACTCAGGGCACTTTCTTCGAGACTGTCCGGTGAAACCTGCCGAGAAGGCAGTAGGAGCTGCAGTTGACAAAGTTACAAACTCTGAGCAGGGAAACGACCTTGCTCGACAAGAATAGAGGTCCTCTTGCCGAGCGTGAAAACCAGTTCCGTGACCTCGCATTTCGTGATACCTATGGTCCTCATTAGCCCTGATAATCCGGATCGATTACATGCAATTGAAGCTTACGTCGACAGCGGTGCCATCGGCAATTATGTGGATCATGAAATGGTTTTGAGAATGAATCTAACTCTTTGTCCCAAGGCTGTAAAGGACGTCATTACTACGGTGGATGGTACGGAGATAGCCTCCGGGCCAGTAACGCATACCACTCAAGAGGTGACGCTAGTAAGTCAAGATGGACACCATGAGAAGATCGTGTTCGATGTGATCAAGGCCCCTCAGTTTCAGATTATTCTAGGAATACCTTGGTTAGAGAAACACAATCCTCTGATCGATTGGCGAGCAAGAACGGTCCAGTTTCCAGAATGTGTCTCTACTTGTCACCCTCCACCTGGTGTTGCACTGGCCGCAATTTCTTCAGAGACTCCCCAGTTACCTCCCGAATACCTAGAATACCAAGATGTTTTCCGGAAGGATCAGGCTAACTCTCTACCTCCTCATAGGTCTTATGACTGCCAGATAGACCCGATACCTGGATCTACTCCTCCTTGTAGTAGAATTTATGCCCTCACCGAGCCTGAGAACCTTCACCTTCGACAATACCTGGATCAATACCTGGCAAATGGGTTTATTCGTCCTTCCAAGTCCCCTGCTTCTTCAGCTTTGTTCTTCGTTCCAAAAAAGGAAGGAGACCTTAGAACTTGTATCGATTATCGCTCCCTGAACCAGATCACCGTTAAGAATAGATATCCGTTACCTTTGATCCCTGAACTCCTGGACCAAGTCAGAAAAGCATGCATATATACAAAGCTGGATCTTAGAGGAGCTTACCACTTGGTACGAGTAAAAGAGGGCGATGAATGGAAGACGGCCTTCCGCACCAAGTATGGGCTATTTGAATATCAGGTCATGCCCTTCGGACTTTGCAATGCCCCGGCCGCCTTTCAATATTTTATGAACGATGTCCTCAGAGAGCTCATAGATGTATGTGTTGTTGTTTACATTGACGACATCCTCGTTTATTCTTCATCGGAATCTGAACATCGGAAACACTTGAAAATGGTCCTCGAAAGATTGTGTCAACACAAACTTTTCGCTAAGTTGGAAAAATGTGTTTTCAACGTGACTGAAGTTGAATTCTTGGGATTCATATTATCACCTGGCGGAGTGCGTATGGATTCAAAGAAGGTCGATGCAGTTCTCAAATGGCCATCACCATCCTCCGTAAAAGGTGTGCAAAGCATGTTAGGCTTCGCTAACTTTTACCGCAGGTTTATCCCCGAATTCTCTCGAATAGTCCAGCCCATCACTGCCTTGTTAAAGAAAAACAAACGTTTTGAATGGTCTACCGAGGCGGAACAAGCTTTCCAGGATTTGAAGACTAAATTTATCTCTGCACCAATCTTAAAACACCCTCGCCCCGAACTCCCCTACATCGTGGAAACTGATGCTTCAAGCCTTGCCATGGGGGCAGTTCTATCACAAAAGGACCCGGTAACCAATCAGTTGCATCCCGTGGCATTTTGGTCCCGCAAATTCTCGCCTCCTGAAATCATTTACACGATTACTGACAAGGAACTTCTGGCTATCAAGTCTGCCTTTAAGGCTTGGCGGCATTATCTGCTGGGGGCCCGACACACCGTTACTGTGATTACGGATCACCGAAACCTGCAATATTTGAAGACCGCAAAAGCCCAATCCTCTAGACAACTCCGTTGGGCATTATTCTTTGCCGAGTTTGACTTCATAATTACCTATCGACCTGGTACAAAGAACGGTAAAGCCGATGCCCTTTCTCGGATGGGAGTGGAAGAACACTTGGTCAACCCTAAACCTGTACCAATCATTCCCGAACAAAGAATTCTGGGTGTAATCGCCACAGAATCCATAGAGGAAGTTAAGGATAAAGCCAGGCAACTTGTAACTCCAGCAGACATACAAAATTGGCATCTGCAGGGAAAGGACTTTGCAGTAAAGGACAACTTATTGTATTTCCAAGAACGATTATACCTACCCAGCACAGATTTACAGAAAAAAGTAATCTCTTGTTATCACGACTCTTTAATGGAAGGTCATCCCGGTATAGCCAAGACCTCAGAAAAGATCAAGCGCTACTTCTGGTGGCCGTCTTGGAAAAAAGATATCAGAGACTTTATAATGTCCTGTGGAGTATGCGCCCAAAACAAGAGTCAAAAGGAAAGACCAGCAGGCCTCTTACGCCCTATTGACATCCCACCTCGCCCTTGGCATACGCTTTCTATGGACTTCATCACCGATCTACCTCCATGCTCCGGATACAATACGATTCTAGTAATCGTGGACTTATTCTCCAAGATGGCGCATTTCATTCCGCTCAAAGGCTTGCCAACAGCAGCAACTCTGGCCCGAGAATTTCTCGAGAACATCGTCCGACTGCACGGTTTTCCTTCGGTTCTAATTTCGGATCGAGGTAGTCAATTTATTTCTCATTTTTGGCGAAGTTGCTGTCGGTCGGCTCAAATTGATGTGAGACTATCGACCAGTCACCACCCTCAGACCGACGGACAAACCGAGAGGACCAATCAAACTCTGGAACAGTATTTACGCTGCATGCTGCAACAAACTGAAAAAACTTGGAAAGATATCCTTTGGATAGCCGAGTATGCCTACAATAACTCTGTCCATTCGGGAACTGGGAAAACCCCGTTTTTTCTTTTGTACGGCAGTCACCTTCGAACCTCGGAGTTGGATCCCCTCCAAGATCTTGAAACACCAGCAGTAGACTACCTGCATTCTACAATCACCCAAGCCTTTAAGGAAGCTGTTTCTCACCTTCAAAGGGCTAAAGAACAATACAAGAAAGGAGCAGATCAACATCGGAAGGAAGCCCCTCACTATCAAGTAGGGGATCAAGTCTGGTTATCCACCAAATATCTATCTCTAAAAGGGCCACGCACATTCAACCCAAGATACCTTGGTCCCTATTCCATCACTACAATAGTAAACCCAGTAGCGGTCAAGTTGGACTTGCCCCCGCACATGAAGATACATCCGGTCTTCCACGTCTCTCTATTAAAACCCGTGCAACCTCAAACCCGACTAACCAAATCTCCAAAACCTATCCTAGTGGATGGAGAACTCGAGTTTGAAGTCAAAAGCATTCTGGACTCCAAGATCTCCAAATCTAAACTATTCTACCTAATTGACTGGAAAGGCTACGGCCCCCAAGAGAGATTTTGGGAACCTGCTGAATATGTCCACGCTCCTCGCCTAATCAAAAGATTTCACCGAACATTTCCTGACAAGCCAAAACCCCCGGAGAAGCCCGGTTTGGGAGGGGCCTTGAGGGCGGGTACTGTCATGATCTCTGCTTCCAAAAGGTCAGGGTTTTCCCAACTCCCTTGGAAGCAGATCCATAACCCAGGTTCCGAGTGCCAACCAATCCCAATTGGGACCTTTTGGACCCAGTCCTGGCGCCAGTGGCACCAGGCTCATAAATATGCCCAGTCCCAGCGCTGGAAGCGCCGGGCTCATAATGCTTGGGTGGACTTACCTTCAGCAGACCATGCTGCTTACTTGCCTGCCAGTTGAGCCTCTGATCCTCTTCTGTTTGGAACTACTTTTCCTGTTGGGTGGGGCTGGAGCCACTCCCTAGATTCAGAACACTGGAACTCTTCTGGAAGGCAGGAACTCTTTTCTTACCAGGAACTCTTTTCTTACTTAGGCGTGGCTGTGGAAGGAGACACCTAAGCACTACAGGAGGCTATTTAAACCACACCCGGTGGATGAATCTTGCTTTGCGTTATTCTGCAACCTCTGCAGCAGAACGCTCATCGTGTCTTCTGCATCCAGTCCTGGGCCTAAGGAAAAAGGCTTACCATCCTGAATCCAGTCTTCAGCAACACCTATAAAGACAAGAAAGAACAGGTTAGCATTCCGGCATCTGAAAGGCAAAGGCTTACCATCCTGAATCCAGTCTTCAGCAACACCTATAAAGACAAGAAAGAACAGGTTAGCATTACGGCATCTGAAAGGCAAGTTTACCAACTCTTCGCACGCTCCGGAGGCCTTCGGCGCTGCATCCCGCATCTGAAAGACAAAACAAGGTGCGTTTAAAGACATTGGGGAACTTTAATACTCACGTGCCATTACTCCTTTCCACATCTAATCCAGTGGGTATTCCGGCACCCTGCAGCCGCTCCGAACTCGTACCTGCAAAATAAAAAGACAGTTAGAGCGCATAGTGAAGCAGGCAACAAGCGCTTACTTACGTGCTTCCAGGCGCTTCTATTCATCACACGGGCTCCATCTTCAACTCACTTCAGCCCGTCATCCGCCATCGCCGGAACCCTGCAAAACAAGAGACATCATTACTAAAGACTTTAAAGACATTTGAATGACTCGAAACTTACCGTTCGTGCAGTAAACGACGGACAGCAGTCCTCTGAAGTCAAGAGGCCTGCGCTACCTATCCAGTGAAGAAACTGGTTACAGCACCCTGCCCCGAGGCAGATGGAGAGCTCGGCATTCACTTACCTAAGGTGAGAGCGTTAACCTTTGGGGGTCTACAGGAGAGGAGAAGAGGAAAGAGATAGGGACACCCCAATAACCCCAGTTCATTAACCCCATATTTTCTATCTGCAGACATCTTACTCTACACGTCAGGCATACAGTGCACAGAGGTCCAGCCCAAAGAGCCAACCGGGTGCTACACATCACCTTTGAAGATACGGTAGTCGCCCAGTCAAGACCGGCGCCTCTGCGAGAATCAGGTGAGCGTTACACAGATTTACCCAGATTTAGGTTGGAAAAGGTGGGGGGCGACAGCTTCCAGGTCAGAGCGACTCAACTTTGGAACTCACTACCCCACCATCTACGTGAGGAACAGCCCTTTCCAAAATTTAGATCCAATTATATCCATCTGCTAAAGATGGCCGAGAACTAGAGGTACACCAATAGGTTGACTAGCCTATCCTACTTTCAGGGATATATATATATATTCACCTCCTACTCTTCTTCACACCTCCCCATTTGCGCTAGTAATGCGACTCCCAGCCTGCGCCATTATAGAGAGGGTCCTGTTCGTTCTTTGTTACCATGTATATTGGCGGTGTGTGCCTGCCAGTACTGATAACATTGTGTATATATTTTGTAATTATGTAATCTTCATTGTGTATGTATTCTGTAAATATGTAACCTTAAGCCTTGCATATCCTGTATTGCTGCGCCCGGCTACCTGCGGGTTCGGTGCACCTTATAAGTGAATGAATAAACAAACAAACCAACAAACAAACAAAGGGCAGAATCATGCGCTCAGATTAAGGAGCATGGATGCCTTGTTGTTCACCCTACACATTTTAAACCTTTGCTGGTACTACTCAAAACGGACCAAATGTTTGAGCAGAATGCACGTTATCTTACCCGGAGAGTGTTCATACTTGCTAAGAATTACCTGCTCATCCCCCACTTAATTGGCTCTTAATTGGCAGTTGGTTAACAGGGCACCTGTGCTCTTCTTTGTTGGAGCAATGTGGTGAGTTGGAGCAATGTGGTGAGTGGGAGAATGTGTGCTACCACAGACAGTAACCAGAACTGGGTGCAAGGTGTAATAAGATTTGCATAAGATTTACCTGGCCTGTAAAGAGAGCAGTGGTGGTTTGAGGGCGCTCTCCTGGGCAATGTTGTCCAGTAGAGCTGTCAAGAGGTTTGAGGAGAAGGCAGCCTGGGAAGCACTGGCAGGGACCTCTGAAGGTGTAAGGTCAGGAAAGCTGGGCCACAAAGAATGAACAGTTTCTCCCTCAGTTCTTCCTTGATAATACAATGGATATCCAAAGAAGGGATCCCTACTACCATCCCTTGTGTTTTGCCCTGCTGCTTAATTTGTACAGCTGGCACACCATGACATCTCTATAATGTGTCCATCAGGAAGAGCAAGTTGCACTACTCGATGCAAGGTTCACACTCTGCATCTAAGGGTCTGGCAGGCAGTACGACCCTGCAGGTGCCAGGCTCCTTGCTTTCACCCAAAGGTCTGTCTACTACATTAGAGGCGCTCTCCTGTACATCCTGAAACTACGCACCCTCATAAGGCTCATTGGAAGGTTGTCTTGCCCCTACTCTTTCTCCCACTGTACAATGGCCAGGAGTGCTAGGGTCAGCTGACGGACAGATGGACATTCAATATGTCATTGTTAGGTACACAGTATTACAGTTGGCACAGTATGAGTAAGAGAGGTTTGCAGGTGTGTCAGAGGAGGCTGGGTTAAGTGTGTGCATACAGGAAGTGATATTGCACAGCCTAGTGCGGCTTCACATGCGTCGGGCCAGTATTCTGTTCTCAGTCCTGCTCTTTCATGGAAAGTACATCCCATGGCTAGTGACTTAGTGCCCTGGTAGCCCCTGATAGCTCCTGGTAGCTGCTGCCAGTAAGGCCCTGTAGTTATCTTGCATCTCGGTTCCTGGAGAGTAAGAATGGGGATGCCCTAGAGTCTCGTCCCGGTCCAACTTTGTCTGTTTGTTTGTTTATTGTGCATTTGTAAGGCAATTATACATAAAGTAAATCGTGTTTCAAAGTCCGAACAGTGATCTGGACCTGTACATAGACCAGTCAGTAGACTTGAACCCACCAAATGCAGTCACTTTTGACACTACACCAAATCGGTTTCATTTTTGGAAGTCTCCTTCATCTTCAATGAGAAGAGGGAATAGGCCCCAGTGGTCCTAACTCTTTTGATAGATTAACCTAATCATGCTTGTCCCTATGCTATTATTTCAAACTCAGGAAGTTTTTCCGGAATTATACCTAACTCACAGTCGAGTGTGAACTTCTATGTAGAATTGGCCTTCATGCGCTAAGCAATTAACACTGATGAGAACAATTAATGACTTTTTGACAGAGACTTTGGATGCCACCCAGGTTGACTGTAAGGTTTCGAGAGGGGAGATAGTAGAACTTAAAGATGGTAGGATCGACTCAATCAATTTATTTTGTTTTTTGTTTTTTTTTTTATTGACAAACATATGGTTTATAACAGCCCTTTGTTACAAGTGCAATTTGAATATTTCACAACTAGAGACCCTACGACGATACGTAGCACCAAAGTTACATGTAGGGGAACTTTATATATGTTTACCTGGGATTTTGTCGAGAAACTGGATCAAGCTGAAAATGACTGAAAAAATAGTGCCTTGAGAAAGAAAGGCCCACATAATTTCAGCATCAGAGTTATAGAGTGTTATAATGTGTGTAGCGTATAGGAACCACCTTTATTTAATTAAGAGAGGGAGGAGTGTTATAATGTGTGTCTTCCCTCCTATGTCTTCCTTGCAGGGTGAGGTGATGTGAGTGGAATGTGATGAGGTCACTGTGCTCAGAGTGTTCAGTGTGTTGTCATCTGAATAGTGTTCCATGGGGGACAGTTGGAGACAGAGAGCTGGCTGGCTAGGATGTGCCGGTACTTTCCTGCTGTACTATTGAGCTAATAAACCCATATAACTTACCTGCTGGCTCAGGTGTGTTGATGACAAGTCCACTTTTTTACATAGATATCAACCCAATTCCCAAGATAGAATGTTCGCAAGTCAGTCAATGCAGTGCAAAACAGGGTTACATGTTTCAATGTTTCGAGTTCCCCAGCATTGTTACAGAATCGACAGTTGTAAGTGGACGACTGCTTGTAAAAATGTACAATAGTTGGTGAGTCTGTGGCATGTTCAGCCTAAAACGTAAAATGTCGTTTCTGTACCAAGGATTCAGAAATTTACAGAGGTATTTAGGCAGCTGGCTCCTGGATTTTATGTCATTTTTAATGGCAGAGGGAAGTTTAGGCAGATTTTTATCGTCCAAAGTTTTAATACAGTCGGCCATCCACAATTTCTTTTTTACTTTTGCAGGGTTGCAATTCCTCAGAATCGGACAGCACATCTCTCAATAGAGAGCGACAGCTATTGTGCCAATTATTCAATGGGGTCTCATTGCTGTTAGCCAGTGCTAAATTTAGTATTTGATACGGCTTTGACGAGGGGGCCAGTATACACGTTCAGTAAAGGCACAAGGATTTTCATTGAGACCTTGGAAGGAGTGATATTAAACCCAATTCATAGCGTATCACTGCTGTAGGGATAATATTTCATACATTTAGGATTTTTCTCCAAAAGGACCCTTCGAGCGCTGACCAAACTTCCCATGGAGTGGTAATACATCCTTCTGTCCCATGTAGAAGCACTGGAGAGAAGGAACAAGTTACTTACCTGTAACTGTTGTTCTCCAGCATGGGTCTGGCATGGATTCACATGCTCATGAATATTCCCCGTCGTCAGGCCAGGAATCCTCAGTACAGAAAAAAAATCAGTTTCAGTTTCGTTTCTGATCTGTCTTTCTAGTAGTAACCAATCACTGATCTCTGGGTCATACTGCCCACAGCCAATGACTGCCCTCTCCCTAAGCCCCGCCTCCAGCAGCCAGCCTCAGATTTGGTAGCACGTAAAGTGGCAGTATGACCAAGTGAAGAGCCGCAGAGGGGACGGAGGGAGGGTTCGCATGTGAATCCATGCCAGACCCATGCTGGAGAACAACAGTTACAGGTAAGTAACTTGTTCCTTCTCCAGCATGGGGTCTGGCATGTATTCACATGCTGATGAATATAAGATTACATAGCAGTACACACATGCACAACCACGGGAGGTGGCAAAAGGCTCAACATTAAGCAATACATAAACTCAACATTAAGCAACTCTTACCTCCTCACCAGGCCCTTCAGGCGAACAGGTTGCGCAGCACTACTTGGCCGACCCTGGACTCCTCCCTGGAATCCCGATCGACGCAGTAGAATTTCGTGAAGGTGTGCGTCGACCTCCATGTAGCAGCCCTGCAGATGTCCAGCAGGGGCACACCAGACAAGAACGCCGTGGTAGCAGCGATCGCTCTGGTTGAATGGGCTCTCGGATGGCCGGACAGCGGTCGGTTTGCCAACCGGTGACAGTGCATGATACAGCCGGAGAGCCATCTGGAAATGGAAGCCTTCGAGAAAGCCTTCCCTTGATTCACAGGTCCAAAGTTCACAAAAAGCTGTGACGTCTTCCGAAAACTCTTCGTGCGGTCCACGTAGAACTTCAGCGCTCTAGCTACATCCAGCGAGTGCAAAGTCCTCTCGGCCGGCGACAAAGGCGACGGGAAGAAAACTGGTAACACCAGGGGCTTGTTGAGGTGGAAGTCCAACTGCACCTTGGGCATGAAGGAGGGATGCGTCCTGAGCACCACCCTCGTGTCGTGAAAAGTCAAGTATGGAGGCTTGCAAGATAGGGCCTGAATCTCTCCCACGCGCCGTGCGGAGGTGATGGCCACATGAAAAGCTGTTTTCCACGATAGGAACTTCAATGGTGCCATATGCATAGGCTCGAAGGGGGGCCCCATGAGCCTAGTCAGCACCACGTTGAGCTTCCACGCCGGGGCTGGGGCCCTCACCGCCGGGAACGAGCGGAATAGTCCCTTCATAAATTCCTTCACCAGGCGATGAGACCACAAGGACACCCGTCCTGTTGTCCTGGCGTATCTGGAGATGGCAGCCAGATGTATCTTGATGGAGGCGTGAGCTAGTCCAGCCTTGGCCAACGACAGTAGGTACGGCAGTACTTGAGGGGCCGTAATCCGTAGAGGGTTAATCTTCTGTGCCCGGCACCAGACAGAAAACCTCTTCCATTTGTGTCCGTAGCACTTGAGAGTTGAGGACGCCCTGGCCTTTGCAAGAACCTCTCTGCAGTCGGCCGGTATATCGTATCCTCCAAACTCTAGTGCTGCAGGAGCCAGGCCTGCAAGTTCAGTGACTTCGGGTCGTGATGAAGAATGGAGCCTCCTTCTCTGGAGAGAAGATCCGCGTCCACGGGCAGTTTGACTGGTGGAGACGCCGATAAGTCCAGAAGGTCCGGGAACAGATCTGTCTCGGCCACGCCGGTGCGACGAGGATCATCCTGCACCGGGACCTCTTGAGCTGGTCAACGAGCCGGAGTAGCAGTGGCAACGGCGGGAAAGCATAGAGGAACAGGTTGTTCCAGGGGAACGAGAAAGCATCGCCCATGCTCCTCGGTTGGGGGAACCTGCTGGCGAACCTCTGGCACTTGGAGTTCATCGCCGTCGCGAAGAGATCGACCTGGGGTCTGCCCCACAGCCTGAAGAGTCGATCCACTTGATCCTGGCATAGCTCCCACTCGTGGCACGAGCGCAGCTCCCTGCTGAGTGAGTCGGCGATGGTGTTTTTTATCCCTGCTAGATGAAACAGTACCAGAAACATCCCCTGGTCGACGGCCCAGTGCCACAGATCCTGGGCTTCCTTGGACAGGGCTGGGGATCTGGTTCCACCCTGCTTCCTGATGTAGAACATCGTGGTGGTGTTGTCGGTGAAGATCCTCACCACCTTGCCCTTGAGGGACGGAAGAAAGGACCTGAGGGCCCAAAACACTGCACGGAGCTCCAGAATGTTGATATGAAGCTGTTTTTCCTCCGGGAGCCAAAGGCCTCTCGCGTGGAGATCTCTGGTATGCGCTCCCCACCCTTCCAGGGAGGCATCCGTCGTCACCGTTACCTGGTGAGCTGGGGTCTGAAAGTCCGCGCCCGCCGTCAGATGAGTGCGGGTGCCCCACCACCAGATCGCTCGTCGGAGGTCTCGTTGAGCGGTATCCTGTCCTCGAAGCTGCCCGTCACCTGGATCCAGCGTGCGTCGAGGAACTCTTGCAGTGGACGCATTTGAAGTCTGCACAGGCGTCCAAGACAGATGCAGGAGGACATCATCCTGAGAAGGGATTTGATGGATCTTACCCTGGCTACGTCCGTGGCTAGCAGGCGTTGCACCTTGCCCAGGATGGCTTTCGTCGGATGGCGAGGCCAGCCGTGCCACTGTGTCGAGCTTGGCTCCCAGAAACAGGGCGACCTGCGAAGGGACCAGGTGGGATTTGGGGAAGTTGATGGGGAACCCCAGGTCCTTGAGTAGCTAGACGGTCTTCGCTGTGTGTTCCACGGCGAGCTCCCTTGTCCTTGCTCGGATGAGCCAGTCGTCCAGGTAGGGATAGACGTGGATCCCTTCCTGGACGACACGCTGCCACCGGTGCTAGGCACTTGGTGAATACCCTGGGTGCCGACTTTAATCCGAACGGGAGGGCCTTGAACAGGTAGTGCCGTCCTTGGACCACGAACCTGAGGAACTTCCGGTGTCTTTTTCGAATGGGGATGTGGAAGTAGGCATCCTCCAAGTCCAACGACGACAGGAAATCGTCTTCCTCCAGCTGTCCCAGCACGTGCTGGAGGGTGACCATCCGGAACTTCTGAGCCTTGATTTACTTGTTCAGTCGCCGCAGGTCCAGGATGGGACGCCAACCTGCTGTCTTCTTCTTTACGAGAAAGTATCTTGAGTAGACCCCGTCCTCTATAGGCCTCCTGCGACGAGGAACGGGCTGCTTGACGGTAGGTAGAGGAGCCGCTGCCGGAACCTTTGGAGGCCCCTTGCTTGCATCCGGTGTTCCGAAAGGACGGCCGTCGCTGCTGGAGAACTCCCAGGGCCTGGGCTGTCTCCGTGTCCGTTTTGATGGCTTTCAGGGACTCATCGACTGTCTTCCCAAACAGGTTGTTCCCGTCGAAGGGCATGTCCAACACTTTGGCTTGTACGTCCTGACGGAAATCCGTCGCCTTAAGCCATCCGTGCCATCTGAGGCAAACACCATTGCCCAACTGGCGGAAACCGGTGTCAGCGATGTCCGTCGCCACCGTTATGGCGTGGTCCGATGCCACCTCACCTTCTTGCAAGATTTCCAGGGCTTCTGCCCTCTTGTCGTCCGGAAGAAAGTCCAACAAGGGAGCGATTTTATACCAAAGTTCCCTGTCGTAACGGGCACCGATAGCCAGGGCGTTGGCCGCCTTAATCATCGTTGCCGCCGATGTGATGACTCGTCGTCCCATCGCGTCAACCTTCTTTCCCTCGCCGTCCGGCTGTGAAGTCGATGTCGATGCCGATGCCCCCCGCCTTCTTCCTGGCCAACGCCGAGACGACTGAATCCGGGGTCAGCTGTGCTCTAAGGCATAGAGGGGTCGTGACGGGGACCCGGTACTTCTTTTCGTATCGGTCCCTTTTTGCTGGCGTCATAGACGGGTTCTTGAGGAGGGAGAGCCCCTCGTCCCTAATGTCATCCAGTAGAGGTACCGCGAGGACCGTCTTCCTCTTGGTCTCTCGACGTTGATAGAGGAACCCCTCCTTCTTTTCTTCGGGGCAGAGCTGGAAAAGCTCGGATGCCCTGAAGATCATTGCATGGAAGGATCCAATCTGATTGGGCGGGGAAGCCCGGAGAGGGGGGGGACGACGGGAAGTCCACCCCGCCGTCGCCACCCTCGTCGTCCATGCCCGTCGTGGCCGTGCCCGTGTCATCCCCACGGACCATGGACGGGGAGGAGGGTTGAGCAGGCCTCGAGGGCTGGAAGGGTGTAGGAGGATGTGTTCTTCTCCTCTTGGGTGGTGGACTTCCCGATGGCCCTGCCCCTGGCTCCTCAATCAGGGGTAAAGGCAATCTAGTCGTTATTTCAGAGCATAAGGATTGAATTGCCATCAAAATGGCCGCCAAGTTGTCCTGCGGCACTGGCTGCGACGAGGCGCGATGGTTGGTCTGGGGTCCCGTCGGCACCACAGTTGCTTCCATCGTCCCCCTCGTCAGGATGCCTCTCGACGGGCTGGTCCTCCTCCATTCCCGCATCGTGGCTCTCAGGGACTTCGACAAGTTCCTCCTCGGAGGTTGTGTCTGAATCCACGACGGCCACTGCCCCCCCCTCTTTCTCTGCCGGGGGCTTCGTGGGGGGTCTTTCGATGGGCTTGAAAGATGCCTCCCTCCGAGGGGGCAGGGAGACTCTGGGCCCCGAGGCTGCTACCACAGGTGTAACCTCCGCAGGCTGCGCCAGGGTTGCCGCGACTTCCTCGATAGAGGCTTTGGCTGGCTGAATCAAGGCCTTAGTCACTGACTGCGTGCTTGTGGCCTTCACCTTGGGGGAGGGCTCCCCGCCTCGCTCCCCATCAGCCGAAATCTTCGAGATTGACCGGGGCCTCTCCAGAAGCTTGGCCGGGTTCTCGGATTTCCTCTTACCCAAGCCAGAGCGTTGGTTCGTGGTCGATGGCGCCGGGGAGGATGCACCCTGCCTGGCAGCCGAGGAGCCTGACCGTTCGGTGCTCCCGGTGCCCGCGGACTCGCAGTGCTTAGCCTTCTGTTGGGCCCCCCTCGCCGGGGCGCCTTCACAGGACTTAGAGGACCGCTCGAATTTCTTCCTTTTCGTCTCACCTGACGGGCTCAGTTGGCGAGACGAAGATGGCGGTCCCTCATGGTCCGCGCCGACATGTTCCCGCAAAACGCACAGTCCTCCTCCACATGTGTTTTGTCCTCGTGAAGACAGCAGAGGCATAAGGAATGCTCGTCTTCCTTGAACACGTTCTGCAGCTGACATCCAGGGCAGGCCCTGAACAGCTTCCGGGGCGTCGAGCTCCCGTTCTCCTGGGCCATGTCCGGGGTAGGCCTCAGAAACTTCTGGAATCCTCCAAAAGCGTCGTTCGACGAAATCTTCCCCCATCGAGAGGTGTAGAAACTTTCGAAATGGGTCCCCATTGATCGGATGTAAAGACGGTGGAGCTTGAGGCTCAATTTAACCGGAAAACGAGAAATTCTCTTTGAAAAAGCGTGAAAATGCAGCAAAAGCTCGACAGCTATAGCACGAGGACTCCCAACACTTGAACGTGCGGTAAAAATCTGAGGATGGCTGCCAGAGGTGGGGCTTAGGGAGAGTCATTGGCTGTGGGCAGTATGACCCAGAGATCAGTGATTGGTTACTACTAGGAAAGACAGATCAGAAACAAAACTGATTCTGATTTTTTTTCTGTACCGAGGATTCCTGGCCTGACGACGGGGAATATTCATGAGCATGTGAATCCATGCCAGACCCCATGCTGGAGAATTTCACAGTGTAGTATGTCAGTATGGGTTCCGAGGAGAATTTACCAAATCTTTTGTGTATTATTCTACTTTAAGTGATTAAAGATCTCAACCTGGTCTTCAGATTTGTCTGATATGCATGTTCGACTTTACCGTTGTGTATTCGAATTCCCAAATAGCAAACCTCATGATCACAGAGAGAGGTTGGTTGGAGAGGTACCATTTGAAGTGCGGGATGTGACGGCGGTAGTGCGGTTCATGGATCATGATGTTAGTTTTTAAGGTGTTCATTTCCAAGCCATTATCTGACAAATATGCCTGAAATGGAGACAGCGCACGTTGTAGTACGATGGAGGTTGTGACGATCAGTACGATATCATCTGCATAGAGCATGCAGGAAAGATGGTACGCACCAATCTTGGGTGGAAAAGATCGAGTGTTATTCATGTGATCCATCATATCAGAAAGGAATAGGTTAAATAAGGTTGCCTCTTAGGGACAGCCCTGTTTCAGGACTTTGTTGGCACTTATCTTTGAAGACAGAGAACCGTGAGTGTTGAGACGGATTTGAATTTCAGTGTTCTCATATAGGGCTCGGATTGCAGCTAGTAGGGTAGCTGGGCAGCCCCATGTCTCCATCTTCTCCCACATCATGGCACGGTTCACAGTATCAAAGGCTTTCTTTATATCAATGAATGCCAGATATATACGGCTGCCATTGAAAAGCACTTTTGATTTCAATACGTTCAAGAGAAAATGTTTTAACTGTGTGCCGACTCTTTTTGTAAAGCCTGATTGACGTGGGTCATCTCTATTATTCGAGGAGATCCAAGCTTGCAGATGTCGAAGCAAAAAAGTGGTGAAAAGTTTGCTGAGTGTGTCTACCAATGCAATAGGGTGAAACCTTTAGGGATTCTCTCTTGGACCCGTTTTATAAATCGGAACGATGATAGCAGACTTCCAGGATGAGGGAATCCCTTCTGTCGCGAGAATGCAAACAAATAAGCTGAGAATAAACAGGGCCCCAGGCTTCATGATCAGCTTTGATCATGGAGTTGGTTATGTCATCAGGCCTGGGGCCTCGCGTGTTGTTGGCCTTCTTAATCAGCAATGTCACGTCATCCAGGTCAATCAGTAGACTCCATCCTTTCGTCGAGGGAAGAGGCGAAAAAGAGGTGGGTTTGTTTTTAGAATCAAAGTACTCGATAGTATTCTCCACCCAACTTTCACATGAGATGACGTTTGCTAGGTGCGTGGTCCCTGTTTAATAATTGCCATGTTGATCTTGTGTCCTTGCCAGAAAGCAGGCGAGGCATTAGTTTGGTATCACTCTGAGCCATCTCAGCTTTATGACCCTTGAGCCAGTTCTTGTAGCGTTATTTCTTTTTCCTTCTCATTAGCCCATTCACGTCTTCGTATACTTGTTTAATCAGTTTAAGGTCTTTATGCAGTGCTTTCTTAGCTGCGACAATAGACTTGGCCATAGCATGTAAGTGATGTGACTTGGTGGTTTGGTGGCACTGGATTTGAAAAGGCAAGAGAAAAGGCATGTAGTTGACATCGCCCCCAGATTGAAAATGGCCATTGTGGTTCTCCGTTAGTAACACAAGATCTTGTTGGCGAAAACTAATTTGATTATGTGCCCGATTGGACTCAACCGACACGTGCCAATATTCAGAAGTATCATCAAATCCGCGACCCAGGTGAGTTGGAGCAGTGCATGGTCACTAGTAGTTTTCGCGTTTACTTCAAATGATTTAATTTGAGGCAAGAAGCCAGAGGCCACTAGAGATAAAACTGTAATCAAGCACCTTCCATCCGATAACATGGTCAGCAAGTCGAGAGCACGCCTTGTTTTGTTACAATGAGACATGCGGGCGTCGGTGGAATTACATGGACAATTAAAATCGCCTCCAGCCACAATGAAATGAGGGTTGAAAGTTGCGGTGTGATCATCAAGCAGCGCAGCTAAGGCAGAGAGGAATTCATCATTCGAAATTGCTGCCGGGTTCCAATAGGTGATGTTATGAACATACTCATTTTTGATGACTGTAAGTAATCCAGTAGCTGGACGACCAAGTAATCCGTTATAAACTGGATTCAAAACTGCAGTGTATCCGTCAAGCACTGGCGAGGAAAGAAGCCAGGTTTCTTGCAAACAAATGATATGGAACGCTCCTGAAAACCGAAGGTTATCGCTTGGAAGATGAGGGAAGCCTCAGCTATTCCAGTAGGCCCATTTGCATAAGATTATTCATGGTTAATGTGAAGCTGCAGGGATAGATTGGTTCATACGAGCGCTTTGTGATAGAACGGGTTTAGTTTTTTGGGTAAAAACAGCGACACAACGAGACAATGAGTCTTCGCCAGCTGTCAAGTAGGTGACCCTCCCCCTTAAGCAGTATAGGTCAGCTCCCATTCACCCTCGGATTTGGAATGGTATACATCATTCCCAGGGGTCAAATGTGAGGTCTGATTATTTGTTCCCTGTGACGACTGCTCAGGTGGCAGAGGATGGGGAAGCTAGTGGTGCCATCATCGAGGGGCTCAAAAGAGACTTGGGGGATGTGAAAATGACATATGTACCCCCCTCTAGTTCCTCAGAATTGCCTGGGCTTCTCTCCTACCCAGAAAGGGGGCCTCGAAATAAGCTCCCTTTATATCCCAATTATAGTGTGCTTCCCTCTTTGCGTCATTCGTCACACTCCAGCATACAGTAGCATACGACCACACCCCCTTATACAAGAGTAGAGCTCCTTTGTTATCCCACCTCTACCCGGTAGGAGGGGGAAGTATCTCCACTACATTTTACTGTAAAAACCTCACTCCCTTTTCCAGATCTTCAGTTAAAATCACCTAGGGATTCCCTAATGAACAAAGTAATCTACTGGATTAGAGTGTTGAGATGGGATGGAGCATATTATCCGAGTGATATTATTGGTAGAGAGAGGCTTCAGGAGCAGGCTTCCAGGCCTGAGTGACTACAGAAGAGTTGGGCTAGGGGAGGCTGCTGAGCATAGAAATGAGGTCCCTGCCGCCGGCTCCTTTTGGTACTCACATTAAATGTATCCTCCTGCACCTGTATGCAGCTCACACCCAGACCTATGTGACACGCACTACACCGGGGTGTGTGAATGCATATGGTTTTATTCTGGAACTTCCTGAAACAATGCAGACTGGGAAAACACAACATTGTCTGATTTAGCAAGGAATTACAAAATAAGTGTTTATCAAAATCCAGGGTTTCTGGAAGGAAGAGATCATGCAATATCAGAAACACCATCTCCATTGAATGTGAACCAAAACAAAAAGAAGCACACAGCCTGTGTAAGAATAACAGTATTAGCTCAAAAACATTGTCTATCACAAATGCTGTCCTTAGCAATACACCCATCACGCGCAAAACGATTGGCTTACCCAACCAAAACGATTGGCTTACCCAACCAAAACGATTGGCTTACCCAACCAAGAATCTGCACTATCCAACAGCACCCAGGTACATTTTTAATCGTTAATCTTGCATTCGTTGTACGTATGACTAACTAAACTAAGCCGGGATCAAAGCGTAGTGCACATCTATGCGCTTGAAGCTGCATGCAAACGTCCTGGACATAAAATGGTCAACATATAGGAAAAAGCAGTCTCCGGTGCCACGAGCCCACAATTGTATACAATATTGAAAATAAATGCGAAATCAGTTTGATAAGGAAAAAGCAGATATGTATTTGATAGGATGACTTAGAAGAGAGTCAGAGATGATCACTGCACCACACGCGCCACGGTGCGGTGGGTGTGAACAAGCGTCATATGCAAATACAAGGCTCAGAAATGAACATCCGGGCAAGCACGACCTTATGAAAGTGGCACTGCACACCAGTCGGCGTAGATTTGAATGAAATGTACAACGAGGCATTATGGCGGCAGAAAGCAGAGTGTGGAACATAAGATAACATCCTTTAAATCGAGAACAAATATAAGGAATGGGTCAGACAGTAAGGGGGGAGGCCTGCACACGAAGTGAATTGAACAAGGTAGCAAATCTATGCACCGTCAATGGCAATATATGCCAAGGGGCACCGTCACATTCCTTGGTGTATATGACATTACTCATGCAGAGCTTAATGCCAGATGCAGGCCAGGATGCTAGGTACAGCTTCGCATGCCCACATGCCAGCAACGCATGTACCATATCTAATGCTCTCTTCTGGCTAAAGCGACTGTCTTTATAGGCCCCCTGGTCTCGCCCCCTCCTCCCCCGCCCAGGTCCCCTTTCCTAATGGTCTTCTCTTTTCATGGGTTTCATCGAGCAGTGGGTTGCTGCTGCTGGTCACTTTGCCGTTTTTCACTTTATGCACTCACTGTACATTCCCTTCCATTCCATTGAATCATGAAGACTGCTGCCAAATAAAGCGATTGCCCACTGGCGTCACTCCACTATGTATTCACTAGTCTCCACTGGTGTCATTCCACTATGTCTCCACTGGCATCACTCCACTATGTATCCACTAGTCTCCACTGGTGTCATTCCACTATGTATCCACTGGCGTCCCTCCACTATGTATCCACTGGCATCACTCCACTATGTATCCACTAATCTCCACTGGCGTAATTCAACTATGTATCCACTGGCATCACTCCACTATGTATTCAGTAGTCTCCACTGGCATCATTCCACTATGTATCCACTGGCATCACTCCACTATGTATCCACTAGTCTCCACTGGCGTCACTCCACTATTTATCCACTGGCGTCACTCAACTATGTATCCACTAGTCTCCACTGGCATCATTCCACTATGTCTCCACTGGCGTCACTCCACTATGTATCCACTAGTCTCCACTGGTGTCATTCCACTATGTATCCACTGGCGTCCCTCCACTATGTATCCACTGGCATCACTCCACTATGTATCCACTAGTCTCCACTGGCGTCACTCCACTATGTATCCACTAGTCTCCACTGGCATCACTCCACTATGTATTCACTGGCGTCACTGCACTATGTATCCACTAATCTCCACTGGCGTAATTCAACTATGTATCCACTGGCGTCTCTCCACTATGTATACACTAGTCTCCACTGGCGTCTCTCCACTATGTATTCAGTAGTCTCCACTGACATCATTCCACTATGTATCCACTGGCATCGCTCCACTATGTATCCACTAGTCTCCACTGGCGTCACTCCACTATGTATCCACTGGTGTCACTCCACTATGTATCCACTGGCGTCCCTCCACTGTGTATCCACTGGCATCACTCCACTATGTATCCACTAGTCTCCACTGGCGTCACTCCACTATGTATCCACTGGCGTCACTCCACTATGTATCCACTAGTCTCCACTGGCATCATTCCACTATATCTCCACTGGCGTCACTCCACTATGTATCCACTAGTCTCCACTGGTGTCATTCCACTATGTATCCACTGGCGTCCCTCCACTATGTATCCACTAGTCTCCACTGGCGTCACTCCACTATGTATCCACTAGTCTCCACTGGCATCATTACACTATGTCTCCACTGGCGTCACTCCACTATGTATCCACTAGTCTCCACTGGCATCACTCCACTATGTATTCACTGGCGTCACTCCACTATGTATCCACTAATCTCCACTGGCGTAATTCAACTATGTATCCACTGGCGTCTCTCCACTATGTATACACTAGTCTCCACTGGCGTCACTCCACTATGTATGTATCCACTAGTCTCCACTGGCGTCACTCCACTATGTATCCACTAGTCTTCACTGGCGTCACTCCACTATGTATCCAATAGTCTCCACTGGCGTCACTCCACTATGTATCCACTAGTCTCCACTGGCGTCTATGTATCCACTAGTCTCCACTGGCGTCATTCCACTATGTATTCACTGGCGTCACTCCACTATATATCCACTAGTCTTCATTGGCATCACTCCACTATGTATGCACTAGTCTCCAGAGCACCTTCCAGCTGTGTTTTCAAACTAAGTGGCGGATTTTCGATTTCTAACACTCGTTTGTTGCAGAGCTTGTACTATGACCTTAAACAGAAGGCCAATTGTTGTTTCTTACATTGCTTCTGATCAGGCCGCCCAGGACATTGTGACACGGATTTCAAACGTTTGCGGCAGCACAATGGAGATATTGAAGCACAGATCCACATCTAGTACCTTATACATTAATGAACAAGCCTATTTAGGCGCATCTACATGTATTATATGTACATTATATAAACAATATATATACTGTATCTCACCCTGAAGGGTGGGCTCGACAACATGCTTTCCCTTCCAACCTTACTGCAATCCCATCTCACCACATTACAATCCTCCTCGTTATGGATCAGCCAGCGTATAACTTGCTCACAGCTTAAGGAACCTAATACTATTGGACTCTTATTATCCTGTCTTTCTCGACACATTCCTCTGCACACGCCCAGCGCTTGGCGCTTGGCGCTTGCACTTGTGTCAGTTGGCTTGGCAACACCAGTTCTCTCCCCTGATACAAGGAGGGTCTCTTGCAAAATAGTCTTGTGAAGCCTCCACACTACTAGGGCCAGCTTGAGCACTTCTCAAGTCCATCACCCAACCACACACCACCTACATCCAGTACCATGCATAGTTAAGCCTAGCCTTTGCTTTAAACCGATCTGCACATTCTTGAAATGTTCTCTCACGCTTACTGATAACTGATCACAGTTAAGAAACATGGACCCCCACTATCCCAACCATATTTCCTCCCCCTCATCCCACGTGTTTTACCTTAACTGAATTGGTTAGTCTATAGGTAATCTATTCCCAGGATTCCCAGAAGGGTTGTGTCTGCAATACGAAAGGGAGTTTCCCCTTTCATATTCCAGCCACAACCCTCTTCCTTACTATCCACAGACTAAGGCCTGCCGACATCCTGGTGGGGTCACAGTACGCCACCTCGCGGACAAGGTCAGGTGCCGTACGGCCACTATGGTGATGATAGGCACAGTATATATAATGGAGAACATAAAATAACAAAATGAATAAGCTTTGGGATATCAAAGTCCAACAGTCCTTTCCCATACCAAAGAATGGAAGAGTTGAGGTGGAGGAGGTGGGCCGATATTGAGAGTGCCAACATTTTGCTTTTGCATCCAAAAGGACCCGCATTGATGAATCCTGGGAATAGACATCTCTTCTTGCAGCACAATATGGGGAATTCCACCAGCTACACAGGCTTCCTGCTGATTACCATGATGGCCAATGAGCAACTGCTCATGCGTTCATGAAGTCTGTCTGAGCTATAGGCGGCTAAAAGAGCAAACCAGTGTTCACTTCAAGCCTACTGGGCTCAGGAACATTTTTAGGGACCACAGGGAAGGAAAACCGGCAGCATTAAATGAAAACTCGACAAAGGCTTAGTTGCACAAATAGAAGGCGATTTTTGATTCTGTCGACATCTTGTAGAAAATTCAGGAGTACCAATAAGTTTCATCTTGCTGATCCTCGTGGACGGGAAAAAAAGAAAGCCGACTTCATGTTCATCCAGTTCACATTAAGTCTGTAAGAAGGTTCCGTCTCGAGCATGGGCACAAATCAGGCCCAGAACTCCAAGTGAAGAACGCTCTGCCTTCTTATGCCAAGCGTTGCCTCAAATGCCCCCAATTAGGCCTTCCTGCGCCTGGATCATCACCATATGAAATCTGTACCATCAATTACAAGTGCAGCCGGTGGTGCTTTGCACAGTGACGGGCTGTGGAGCGACATAATGTGGTTCTAAGTGAAGCAAACAGATGTCTGTACCAGCAGTTTAAATGCCACACACCACATTTAATAAACCATGTATATTATACGTTAGTTGGTAGCTAGGTAAAAGTATCAAACGTCATGCACTTTTTATTTTATAGATGAACTGCTAATGATGATTATAACCTTTCAAAAATATTTCTTGAACTAAGTTCTGGTGCTTTATATAAATATTGATTTTGCAAAAAAATCAAAGGAGATGTCTTTTGTCTATTTAGGCTGTTCTTTTGGTTATGCTATACCATTTCTCACCTTCCTTGCCACTGAAGCACAGTCATATAGAGGGAACGATGTAAGTAAGGCTCATTCTATAGGAGTATTCGTAATGGGGCCCTAGGTATGGAACCATTCTTGCTAAGCTCTGTTGATTGCTGTGGTGTACGTTTGAATTTTCTGCCAGGTCACAGGATGGGTTTGAGGTGAAGCCCACACCTCCTTTGCCGACAACGGACCGAGACGCTGTACGCGACAACATTGATATAATTAAGGGCATACTACAAGCCCAGCCGTCATCCACTGGACTGACTGCGATCTCACCCCCCAAACCCCATCTGGGGCATCTACTGCAAACCACCTGCCTTGATAAAGACTCACGGGGTTGAAACACGTGTCGGCTGACCACAATTGGGGCTATGAGCCCACATGAAACGATTAATGACAAATAAAAATTGCACTTAAAACTGACCTTAAAATAGTGTGGCAAATCCACTTTTTGAAACATCAAACGAATTGCGAGGTATCCAGGATAAACCCCTGATCATCATTCTATAGGAGGGCAGCACCATCATTTCACTGCTTGGAGTCGATGCTATAGCTAAAATCTGACTCTGCTCCTCCCGGCAACATCATTGCACTTCTCTCCTTTGTTACTGATTGCAGAAAAAGTAGTAGTCTATTCATCTAAACGGGTATTAAGCTTTTCAAATACCTTGTATATAGGCAAAGGTGTATCAATTATGACACGGTGAAACTCCCATAACAAAGCAATGGGCAACAGTCTCAGGCATATTAATTTAATTGACAGTGTGCCTCACAAAACTAAGCAAAGGAGCTGAATAAGTCCCTTGTGTATGGACGTGTGTCGCTAGATGGCGGTGTTTGTAAGGAAATGCAACCCCAATATTATCAATAGGAGGAAGCATTGCATGTTGTTTATCATAGAAAAGGGAACATTGTGGTTATCGTCGTTGAACTCCACGATTCGAGAGGCGATTCAAATCCCACTTTACACTGCCCGACAGCCTCATTTGTATATACAATAAAGGTGGCATCAAATAATAATAAACAACACATCAATAAAACGTAAAAAGAGATGCAGATGAAACGTAAGACACTCACAGTGTTGAGCCTTTAAACACAAGTATGTATCTGAGCGATTACAATCCGGATTGGATTCTGTCGAGTTTCGGCAATGTATGGCTTAACACACTCGAACCGCCGCTCCCCCTATAGCTTAGATAGCGGTATAGAAACGTCAGGGGCATAGAAGCTTCTCCGACAAATGGCTGAAATCGTTTCAACTCTCTCAAGCAGCCATTGTTTAGAATCGTTGGAATCGGGTTCGAGCTGGCTGCAGAACCCTAATTCCAATTCAACAAAGGCAGCATCACAACAACATTAAAAAAAAAAACACCTGAAAGGCAAACAATTTCATCTTTGAATTTGGAGTTACTCGTCGCCGTTTCAGGAATCCTACCAACGGTAGCCAGATTATGTACGCCTGTACAATTCCAAAGCTGCGATATCCAGACGGGCTCTGCCACTGCGTGTTTTTCATTGGTCCGAAAAGAATACCAGAGGGGCGTTAAAGAAAAAGAGCAGCAACCATAGAGTTCACCGCGGGGCTGCCTTCCCAAGCAGGACCCTCAACATCATGTGTCACTAGTTAATCATCTTGGTGGGGATTTCACCAGATGTATAGAATTGGTATGTTGTCCTATTCCAATGGGCACAGACATTTTTTGTTAATGGGTCCTCCTCTGGTGGTCAGTGTTCTCCATTTGGTAGATCTACCTTTTATTATCCTTTTTCTTGCTTGCTGTATAGCCAGATTAGTGTAGCATTTACCCCACCCCCTTGATGGACCTGATATTGTCCTGTTTTAAAGAGGCTACTTGATGCACTAAACCAGGTTGAAGTGAACGCGCCAAGTACGGAGTCCCTCTTGGGCCTAAAGAGAACAGCGAAACGGCTTTGTGGAAGCTCACAAGTCCAATGTGTGCTACATTTCAGTCTAGTTTGCGCGTTACTTAACGAGTGGTGTGTGGCGTTGTGACATCCCATTTGAGCAAGAACAGTTAAACGAGATGAATGTATGATTGGGCCGTGAAATAGGGAGAGTGAGGAGATCCTGTGCGGTCTACAGCTGTAAAAGCCACAAAATGACGAATATAACCTTCCTTGTGCATAGGTTCAGCGGCATCCTGTCCCAATCCCCATACATCCAGAAGGGACAGGAAAGCAATGGCCAATGACTTACCAGACCACGATTAAAGTATACATCACAGTGAACAAAATCTTGATGGTAAATACCGTGATGAATTCTATTCATTGTGTAAAGGGACACATAGAATTATGTGCATCTATAAATCAGGCAAACTGCTCAAAATATAACATTGGATAAAGTCAGCAGACAAGGTAATGCCCTCAATTTGGAAGTCATATGGGCTATGTGCCTTGAATCAAGGGCTATCAGGACTGTGGAATTCTGGGCTCCCTGCCACGATAATCATATTTCTCTAAAAAGGCGACTATGTTTGCATAGTCAAGCTGCGTGACAAACATTACGCCTTTTCGTGAGTATTTAATTCTTTGATACAGAAATGGTGGGGGGCGATGACCAGAGCGGTCAGACTTCATGTGGGCTCCATGAGCCGCGGGCGGATCCTGGGCCTGTCCGGTGCCCGTGCCTCAATGTGCTTTCATGAAGGCAGACTAAATAAACACTGGGATCAGGAGCAGAGAGCAGGAGTCGCAATCCGAAATAATTTGGCAGCCGGCTCCACTGACGCGTGGAGAAGTTAAAACGAGTCAGCTCCCGTGAATGATGCCTATCATTGCTGTCGGCCCTCACAGCAAAAGGTGTTCTTGCCCTCAATTAGCCTCCAGCATGCTCCAAGCCTGGCCCGTGGGCCTGGACAAGGAGAATGGGAGAGCTGTCGGGGGCACGATGGGGACCTCGGAATGGGCGGGGGGGTTTCGGTAATGAGGGCCTTAGTCTCAATTACCTGCCCGTATCTCTCTAAATCCCTCTCTTCCCTGCCTTCTTCACATCTGCAACTGTTCTAGCCCTTTTGAAGAAACTCTCTGCTGACCCAAAAGTCCCGGTGAACTATAGCCCAGTGTCAATCCTTCCCCATTATTTAAAGGTCCTCAGCGGCTAATTTTCAACTGAATTGCTGAGTACCTTGAGGATAATGGCCTTGGAGATCCACTTCAATCTAACTTCCTTTGTAAACACTTAGCCGAGACTGTATGCTAACCACTTTAGACTCTTCCATACTCATCCTTTTGGGCCTCTCTGCCGCTTTTGATACTGCTGACCACTCCTCTCTCCTCCTTGCTCTCTAGGACTTTGGATTTAGCAAATTGGCAATCACATGGAATGCCTGCTACCAGTGGTGGTACACATACTTTGAAGGTCCCACTGTGAGCCATGCTGAGGCTTCTCTCCACCCCTAACTTCCTCAATGAAGCACGAGACGTGCCACAGTCTGGCCTGGATCACCACGCTTATGCAATGTCCATGTTGATCGCACAACTGCAGGGGCACGCATGCATTGCGGTAGGTGAGAGATGTAACTATGTTTTTTAATCAACCCTCAAATCTTTCACCTAGCGTAGAAACATGGGGGCAGTGCTTGGCCCCTGAATGTACAGTCACCAGTAGTGGCTGGAGAATTGTTTTATTGGAGGAATGTAAATATTTGCCTCAAGTATGCAAGAGTGACTGAGCGTAGTGAGGGAGCTAAAAAAAAACAAAAACAGGATTGGGGGCAGGGGGTTCTCCACCCAAGAAAATGTTTTGGATAATGGGTTAAAATGGTGCATTTTACAGTACACTTGGGTAAAAAGCCAGACAGTTGGGCATTCCATTTTGTAGGAAAACGTATGAAGAAATCCAATAGATCCAAGTCAACAACAGAGCACTGGAGCATTTCCCAATGCCTTTTCATACCTTTTGCCACAATATATGCCAGTATAAAAACATTTGGTTTATAGTCATTGCATCGAATTCCAAAGCATCGAATGCCATACCATAGAAAAAAATGCATCTAAAAAAGAAAAGCATTGAATGCATTATTTTTCCATTTTTTTATGCCCCCCCAAATCCCCTTTTTTTAACCTTTAAAGCCCGTTATAATTAAAATAATCCCTTTACCTTAAAAAAAAATGCATTCAATGCTTTTTTTTAAGATGCTTTCTTTTCTATGGTATGGCATTCGATGCAATGACTCGATATCAAACATGCTGGCTGCACCGATATGTGCCACTATTACCAAATAAGAAAGTACTCAAGTTTGCTTCGAGGATAATTGTGGTAATGATACTATAAGAACACACATCCAAGCTGGCTCTGTCAATATATGCCAGTACCCCGATGTAAGAAAACACTCCTGTTGGCTTTGCCATTAAAAATGCATGTCGAAACTTGCTCCAATGTAGGCCAGTCTAGACACGAATGAACACTTATCACGCTTGATTGATCATAGAAGCTAGCTAGGCTCCCTGCACCAAATGCCAGTCTAGCCATGTAGTAACACTCATGCTTGATTTATCATAGTGCCAGGTACAAAATGTCATAACATATTAAGAAATGGCTAGACTGGCAGGACCAAAATGGAAATTGCACATCAAGTTGGCTTTGCCTAAAAATGGCAGTAAACATGCCACATCACTTAAGGAAAAGATCAACAAAGCTCCAGTGCTGGCTGGTCCCCCCAGCATCTCGCTTGCATATAGAATACCATTCATGCCTTTTCACTCACTCATACACTTTCTTACATTCACTCACACGCACATCCAGAAATTCACACTGCATTCTCCACACCCACGCAGAATATTCACACGCAATCACATTCATACCCACTCACCCACCAGTCACTCACCGATAGGCCGTCTCTCACATTGACTCACACTGCATTCTCCATAGGAGCACCAACCCAACCAAAACATTCACAATCGCAATCATACCATTTCCCCCACCTGTCACTCACCCAAACACCTTCTCTCACATTCACTCATACTGCATTCTCCACCCAGGCACTAACCCACACAGAACATTTACACACAATTAAATTCATAACCATTCACCGACCAGTCAGACACCAATACACCTTCTCTCACTTTCACTCATTGAATTTTCCACATGGACTTTCTTACCCGTTTTCCGCTGCAACCTCAGTTCGTGTCACTCCAGGCCTCCAGCTCCCGCGCCATGCAGACAAGACCCAGGAATCACGGAGAGCTTCCTGGTACATGTATGATGTAGCATAGCATAGAAGCCAGAGGGGAGTACCTCCTTCTTGTACCGTCAGCCGCACCCAATGCGCCAGTGTTTGCTAAATTAAAGTTCACTCCTTTAAAATCTCATCAGACTCACAAACCTCGGAAACAAACCCCTCTATCTGCAACCCCAATGATTAGTTCTTGAACCTCTTGTCTTCCCCTCTATGCCTGCCCTAGGTAAACTTAGCCTATTTGTTGGCTTTTGCTTTCACCTATTCACTGGTGACACTGAAATATTTTTCTTCTTTTCCTCCTACACCCCAGCCATGAAACACATTACCAATTGTCTCACGGCAATCAGTCACTGGGTGGCTCTCTGCTGCCTCATGCTGAGCCCATCTTTCTACCGGCTTCCAATGCATGCCCTTTCAGTCTAAACCTCCTGCTCCTTCGCCCGAGTCTCGCAAACTTGGGGTCCTCTTTGATAACGACCTCTGATGACAATAATTCATCACTACAACCACCTCTGCTGCTTGTAGTAACCATCTCAACATTCATAAAATGTGTCAATTCCTTACTCACTACTCAACGAAAACTCTAATCTCCACCCTTGTGCTCAGAAAACTCGACTACTGCTCGAGCCTTCTCCCTGGCCTACCTTTCTACTCCTTACACTCTCTAGACAAAGTCCTCAACTTCACTACCCACTCTCTCCAACCTATCCAGATTCTTCCTCACCTTTACCTACCGACCGAAACCATGCTGGTTGACTCTCCACACACAACCGCTACCATTTCAAGTTCTTTCTCGAAGTCTACAAAGCTATCAATGGCCTTGCGCTCCATACCTGTGGAATTGAACCCCTGTCTACTCACCATCTCTTTTCCTTCACTCCTCTGCACTCAACCTCACTTTCCCATGCCCCCTTGCCTACTCTCACTGTTGCTGTTTCACCCGAATCGCCCCATTCCATTAGAACCCACTAACCGTCACAATCAAAGCCGCCCGACTGTGTATCTGTTCAAAGCTCATCTTACACTTCACTTACTTGCCAAAGAGGAAACAAACCACCCTGCCCTCTTGCCGATCCTCCATACCCAACACTCCTTCCAGTGTCATGTAATAATGTACATTTCTATAATTATAGACTACCTCTCCTTAGTTTGAAGAATTTGCACCTTAGTTTAATATTTTATTTTGATTGTGTTGTCCCTGATCTATGGTCCACTTTATTCACACCCTCATAAACTGGCTCACCACTTCTCATGTGTGTGCTGTTGTCCAGACACCCTTCCAGGGAATGATGCATCTATGTCATCTTGAAATGTGTCTGCTCGAAGTGGAAATCCCTGCTCTTCAGATGAATACAAATGCACCCTTTTTACATTATCCTGATTTAGGAGCCACGTAGCCCAGCAAGCTCTTACAACATGTTGTGAAATAGGAAAAACAAAACAGATACTTTTAAAAGCATTCTTAACATTCCTTATAACATATTGATTGTGTGATCAGATAAATGCACCAGAGGTTCACAACTATACAAATTGAAACTGCTTGCGTCCCAAAAATGTATATACTCGTATTCCCACTGCCCTTTTGCTTTGGAAATCCTCAATTTCCCGGCGTCAATGCATTTTTGTTGCTGACATATAGAGGCAGATTTTCCCAGCTGAAGGCAAGGGCTAATGGGACACGATTTTTAAATGGGCTCCCGCATATCTTCAGGTGCCCTAATTAGAGACACCTGTGGGGTCTTTTCGTCAGAAGAAGCAGCAAGCATTCACCAATGGGTTCCTCCAGAGGCATGGAACTAGGACTTAAAAGCATGCTAACATTTAGAAAGAAACACATGTTCTCCGTAATAAATATATCATGAACATCATTAATGTATGAACGTCACTTAGAAAAAGTAAATCCATGACAAGAGTTTCTCTGCAAAGCTGAAGTCAGCTGGTTTCTATCCAGTATAGTATCATTAGCATAAGGCTGACACGCCAGCCCAAATAGTTTGGTAACTTCACTCCCTTTTTGCCTTAGATTTTATAACGAAACAAACCGTTCTCTGGGTTGAGGTGCTTTAAGGCGATGACCTGCAGTCAGACGAGGGGCCACCAAAGGGATGAGCTCTAATCAAAGTGATGAACTTTGGGGGGTGGGGGGATATGCGTGCGTCATACATAAAAGTATTTTAATATGAAGCCAACCATATTTATATGAAGGACGCATTATACCATCACCACCGGTCAGTGATTAATGAGGCGATAGGTGCCTCGAATATATGGTTAACCACTGATACCCTCCCTCTGACTCAGCCAGGGTACACGTGTAATAACATCACACTTCATTTACTAAAAGATTCATCACTTTTTTTATCACTGGACCTGGCACCAGATACCAGGGAATAAAAACAAATATAGAAGTAGAATTTCAGTGAACCAACTAAGTACAAAATATACGAATCATAATTTCACGCTAATTGATTCTCGAAATATATATTTTATGAGGTTTTGGAATGGCCACACCCAGCCAGGATCTAATAAAACCACCCTAATTAGACATTAGGCATGTCAGTGTCCTCCTCCTCAGATATCAAGCTAAGCGAAATGCCTGGAGACTGATGGCGCTGCTTTATTTCCTTAATCAGGCAGGTCCGAGGAGTTAGCTTTGGGAGCACTCCTCGGCATCTGCTACTATGCAGTAGTTACCACAAAGTAGTTAAATGGGTACAAATGCTATATGAGCAACAATCCCAACTCTCCTCCACATATGAGCCATGGATGCAGAACTCCTAAACATGCATGCACAGGGCACCTGAAAGCCAAAGTTGGCCCATGTAATGCTGGATTTGGCGCCCATGATCCTCACTGGGAGGCATTAATTAGTCTGGGGCGTGTGAGAAACCTTGGGTGTTCTCCCAATTATACCCAGATAATCCCTTATTCAGGTGGCCAGGGAAGGGCTGGCACTCTCAGATCCCGACCCTGGTGGTGGACGAGCGAGGGAGGATCACCTGGGTAGGGGAACCAGGGGTAATGCTCGGGGAATGCCCTAAGTGAGACGTGCTATTACACTGGGGAAGAGGACGAGGAGGACGAAGTCCCTGAGGCTTTTATAGGCTTTTCCAAATCAACCTCTCTTCCGCCCAATGAATCTCCCTTACCAAAAACTAACCCAAAACCTGTTGCAGCGAGAAACCAAATCTCCCAGGATCCCTATTTTCCGGTAGCCTTCCCAAAGACTTTCAATCATTCTTCTCTCCATCCCTCTGATTATTATTTCCTGATCTCACATCTGCTTTAAGCAAACACCAGTGTTCCCACAATCCTCCCTATTCATTTCACAAACCCTACAAATCTCACCCTTACGAGTTTACCAACTCCCCTTGGACGAGGGTTAACAAACTAGGAGGTAGAAAGAATCCCCAGGGGAATACGAGGGATATCGCGCCTTGAAACACTTGTCTATAGGCGCGTTATAAATGCCATATCATATATCATATAATTCCTTATGAAAGTCTGCCAGGGTGTCCCAGTTTTGAAGCAAGACGGACTAACACCAGACTCGTTTACCTGATATGTGCCAACAGAAGGGTCAGGCAGAGTCAGGCAATGGCTGATAATTACACACACCTGACGGCCCTTTACCTCCCCTACAGGGATAAAAGGCGGAGCATGAGAGCACACTTTGAGCAGGGCCAAACGCACGAGGAATCAGCTATTCCGGGATGGCAGTTCACACCGAGGAGAAAGACGGTGGAAAGCGAAATGATGACAAGGAGGGAATCGCCCTTGCAGGGGGAAAAGAGCTTGCCGCCGTGGTATTGTACTTGACTCCAGCAGAAGAAAAGCCAACGAGTTCAGCACAGCCGGTGAGTTGGAGGAAACTGATAGTGGACTGGACTGTGTTAAGCTCAAAGTTGCAGTGGCAACATTTGAGTAGATGAAAAGAAGATAATGGACAAAGGTCTTTGGTGAACAACTGAGAAATTAGGATTAGAGTGGTCTGGCGTCGCGTGGACGCTCATTCTAAAGAGTTTCACGAATGCCCCACTCCTGAACAAGGAGGATATGTTGAAGTGAGAGAAATAAAAAACCAAGAGTCCCTAGGGGAGGGCAGCGTGAGAAGTGAAAGTGGTCATACAAGGTTCACACCAAACCCCTTGTACAGTTGAAAGTCTTTGACATGTTGTGAAAATGAAGAGAACTGTGTTACTGAGGGGAACGCCATGGGAATTGTGATAGCATGAAACCTGTACTTGCCAAAGAATCACGGAGTGACCCAGCGGGACGTGACCAACCTTCAGAAGTCTCTGTGTGAATTGGCAAATGCTTTGGGAGGCAGGTCAAGGAAGGTCTGGCCTGAACCAGGGGGACCTAAGTAAAGTGGAGAAGATAACCCAGAGCATTGTTTAAAAAGACATTAAGATTCCTGAATATTACAAGATGATGATGCTGTGAATTGAAAATCTAAGTGAACTGCATTGTGATGACAACTGTGAACTGGACTGAGGGATGTCCACAGTGAGTTGTTGGTCTAAGCATGATTGAGGGAGGCTGACGTTGTAAAGAGGATCCGAGCCTGGCTGAGGGGGATCCTCGGGTGAAGAGTAATCGCCCAATGTGAAGATTAATAGAAGGAACATTTGTTTGTTGTTTGTGATACATTAGGCCCTCAGAAGCAAGAGACTTTGTATAAAAGAGACTTGGGCACAAAAGGCCCAGATATTGTAAAAAGGAACTGTAAACTCAGGCCGGAAAAACCCAGAAGTGTGCTGTGCCCGAGATTCCTGCCTTCTCCTGTGCTTCAAACGTGGGGAAGGTAGACCCCGGCCATAACATCCTGATTTACCATTTTGAGAACACTTCTTTCTTTCTTTGTGAACATTATCCCACACTATTGTGTAGCATGGCGGTAAGGATTAGCAATAGGTTTTTCTTAGTATAGGCCATTTTTATTGTACTAAACTCTTCAAGGACTGTATTCTTATTATTTGATGGTCTTAGCTTGCTCCCATCTTGGATTTAGGTCTAGATTGGGCGTTTATCTCATCCATTTTTACAGTTTAATAAACACCATTGAACTGTGATCACTTGTGTATGTAGCATTTTCTTTCCACCGACCAACAATAGTCAAAGCTCGCCGGGAGCTGTATTCTGCTGGACGCAGATGCTCTCTGCTGCTTGAACAACATAGACATTGGTCAGTGAGCCATAACAAAAAAAACAATATAACAGTGGCAATCGTGTGTAGGGTTTCCCACTCCCATAACTAAAGGAAAGTGGGGCTCCTGAAGTTATGGGAAGAAAAAAAGACTCCTAAAGCTGTGGGACCGCGTACAAAAGCCAGCTTTAGCTTCAGCCTTTTTCTTTCTTTCTTCTCCTCTCAGAATCAAGTCCTTTCATAACCAAGTGTCAACATTCCTCAAGCTGATAGGTCACAGCACTTGTCAGTCAGCCTACACCTTCCCACGTTACCTGATGTCACGCGGTGCTCCTGTGCCATCTGCAGGGAAGAATGTCAACCTGCAGTTACCTCAGCTGGCTAATAGGACTGACTTTAGTGAGTAATGTCACTGTACAGAACAGGGGAAAAGAAAAGATTAACTCTCTGTATGCCAGGACACAGTTCCGAAGTGAAAAACATGAATGACAGAAAAACATGAATGCTTCCCCTGGCCACAGTGTAAACAGGGGACTAGATCATGTCTTGGAGAGGCTTGATAAATATATACATTCACATAATCGGCAGAAGAGAGGACTCCCGCAGGAACCAGATTCCGGCAGGAAAATGTATGCCAGTTTTGTGGAATGCAACATGAAGAGGCTTAGATTCAGCAGGCCCTTTCCTTCTTAACAAGACTCTATTTACCTCACTATTGTGAGCCTTAGAGGCGACTCTTGTAGCCCACTGTACCCAAGGCACAGCTGTGGCCCAACAGAGTAAGACATTCTTTAATCCCCAAAGGTAAATTTCTTGGCACAACATGGCAATCCTTCTAGCTGGTTGACTATGGACCAATATTTAGAAGAGGATCCAGAGTTCATCCCAAGTATTTCCAAGAGATGTGAAATTCCTGATGTGATTTATTGACCAAGAGGATGGCTGCAGGGTTAAGCAGTGTTGCATATTATTCAGTCTTCCATTCTGCAGGTGAACCACTGGAAGCTGAATTGTGTCACAAAATCCTGAGCAGGATGACGAGAAGAGGGGGGGGGCACAGTTAGTGTGGTGCTGGCTGGATAAATGTCTGGGGTAGAAGGACATCGATGGGTGGTTTACTGGGTATTCCATCCAGTTCATCAATTAATGTAATGGACTCTGCAGTCGGTTGAATTTTAGTCGGTAATACTAAACAATATCATGGCTGATCGGGAAAAAGGGCACAGGCCTCCATTAATATGCTTACACACAGGTTAGTAGACACGTGCAGGATGCTCTCCATTTGCGTGGTTCAGGAATTCAAGCTAAGCTGGCATCGCCCAGTCCTTTTACTAAGCTGAATTGATCTTACAAAGGTAAGTACTCTGTGAGGGGTCAGAAATGAGAGGCGGACACAAAGTGGTAGTGTTTTCAACATCAGACATTAAAATGAATAAAGACCTATCTGTCCCTATCCTAAAGAGAGATTCCCTACCTGGGAAAATTAAACTAAAGATCAGTCTGTGTCTTGTCATCAAAATTATATACACTGTCTGTGTGTCCAAAACATACTAATCTTGCCCTCACAGTAGAAAGGATCAACTAAGGGTGAAAGGGAAGTGTTTCTGATGTAGGCGTGGCGAAAAGTGTTCACAACTAAATAGATAAATCCAACAAAACCATATCCAGAGGGTGATTCCCTTCTCCTGGATGTCTCTGGTAGGATGGCAAAGGTGTCTTTTTCAGACAATAACTTCTTTAGGATGACCTCCAGTTATACTTCCCGGCTAGGAAGCATTTAGTAGGTTCTTCAGATCCCCTGTTATACTCTCCTGCCAGGAATGCCTTTCTGGGGCTTACAGATCCGCCGGGATGCTTCTCTGCCATGCATCTTCCTCCCCAAACGCTCACTGCCTGATGTGCTTCTTTTACATGGGCTTCTCTTAATGTTCTCACTGTGTATAAGTTTAGCACAGTTGTATTCCTTCATTGTCTATACTTCCTTGGCTTGAGGTACTACTTGTTCCAACTTTCCCCACATTGATATCTCATATATGAAGACTTGTTCAAGTTCTGTCCTTTAACTCCTTCACTAGTATTCATTGCTAGTGCCAATAGCTCACAGAAAAGGTTAAATGTCGTATACTACAGTTCTGGTTTCTATAAGCCCATGTCATTGTGCATTTGTGTACAGTATCTGTTAGGTCGTTCACAATGTGAAGGATTGCCATCTGGAAAGGGTGTGGAAGCCTTGTTTTTTTTTATTTTTTATTGATGATAAAATGAAGCGGTGTTAGGTAAGAATTGGTGTAGTAACACTGTGTGAGACTACACTACACTTATCTGCTTGGTATTAGGTAACCTATCTTTTGTTATAGGCCTGTACTACACAAGTTGGTAGTGTCAGTGAGCAGCCAGGCTTATCTCAATAGGGGTAAATGTGAGCTGTTGAGCTGTAGCAATGAAATTCGCAAATACAAGTAGCCAAGTAACACTTACACTCAAGGTTTCAGTTATAAATAGTTATTTATTTAACATCAATTTTTAAATAAGCGTTCTTTAAAAAGGGCAAGATATGTAACAATCAAATATACTTTAAAATACTTTTGCAGAATCAGCACAAGTTTAGTGGATACTCTAGAGATGCTTTTTACACACTTCCTACAACCAGAGGAGACTTCATTCACAAAGACAGTAATGACATGTATATATCAGTATTTATACTTTGCAGATTCTGAGGTTGCATAAAGGAAGGGTTAAAGGAAGGAAAAAGGTTAAACAGGTTTCTCAGGGCATGCGAGTATACTTAAATCTTCCAGTAAAGTCTAGACATGCCTTTCCCAGCAATAACAGTCTAAAACAAGTTACCACCTATGAGGGACAGAAATATCAAAGCCAATGGACTAGAAGAGTCTGCAGGGAGCCAGGACAGCCAAAGTCAATTGGAGCACAGTCTATGTAGCACAGTCACTTCATAGATAATAAAAGTCTTGCACAAAGTTAGAGAGTTTTGTAGAAATCACTTGTAGGGTCACAAGCTGCTACACTTGTGAAAAGCAGAGTTGGAGTCAACTCTAAGGTAAGCCAATGCAGGTCTCAACTGAGAAAAATACAACTCAAAAATACACTGAGGTAAGAAGTCTAAACAGTACCTCTGGTTTGAAGAAGAGTGGTCCAGCTGGATTCCGTCCTGTTGCAGCAATGCAGATCCTGGGTTCCTGAGCCTCAGACGTGGGCATGAGAGGGAGGACGTCTGGAGGACTCCTGCAGCAGCAATTTGGAGGTTGTTGGCAGCTACAAACTCTTTTCAGATCAGCTGTACTTTGCCATTTCAGCGCACGGTAAACAGCACCACCGCGGATCTCGGATACCGGTTCAGCTTCCTTCACTCCTTGCGTCCTGCACTCTGGAGAGGGGATTCGAGCTGTGGTCATCCTGCTTCTGGAGGGTCCTTAGGTGACCCCTGGAGCTTCTGGCCAGATTTCAGACATTGCACTCAACTATGGATTTCTCGACCCCTGGCACTCGGTTCTTGCAGCAGCGAAGAAGTACATCCAATCAGGGAAGATGGTCCATGGAGTGCATCTCGGGGTTAGTTGGTCCCACTACCCCAAGGGAAGAAGTCATCCCTTCCGGAGCTTCTCTTGTCGATCAGAAAAAGGAGTTTCAGCAGGGCAGCAGGGCTTCACCGGGCAATTCAAAGGTCCAGGAGGATGCAGCACGCTTCGTTTGCGGTTTCTCCGTCAGGTGTTTCCCCCAGTGGTCGACTCAGCCTCTATTCCCAAAACCCTTGCGTTTTAAGCAGGTTTCTCCCATTCATGCACAGCCTAGGCTGTCACTCAAACAGTAGGGTGACAGCCAGCCAATCAGGAGTGGTTGCATTCATGCACTCCTAGAGACAAAGGACAGGGGAGTTTCTGGAACCTTTCACACATCCTGCCTTTCCAGACACACTGGAGCCAGAGGCGGGTTTCAGGACTGAAGCCCGCCAAAGGCAAAACGAACAAAGGGCTCTAACCTGGCTTGGCACGCATAATTAAACCCAAGAAAGACCTCACAAATCGAAAATGGCGTAAAAAGAAGACCAGAGCCATTTTGACAAAATAACCACCCATGGGTGCAATCCTGCAGCTGAGGATTCAGCCTGTGCTAGAAAAGCACAATGGTAGGAAAATAAAACCACTGCCACCACCCATTTAAAGTAGTGAGGGTAACATAAATAATGTTACATGAGAATGTAGGATAAGGGGCTACTAGGTAACCCCCCCCCCCCAGCACTCCACATGCGATGGAGTGTGCTGGACCTACAAAGAGGTAAGTCAATTTCACTTTACTATTCTTGGGAACCGTAGTTCTCACAAGAAAAGGTATTTAAACCTTATGAGAAATCTAAAGGATTTCTCTGTGACACTGCACTGAAGGTGATGTGTGTCACCATACAAAAAGTAGATCCTATGGAGTTTGTCAGACTCCATAACCAGAGGAAACACGTAAACCAAATCATGTCAAAACACACAAGAGTGAGAAAAAGGTCTCACTCACTCCAGTGTTAAAATGAAAAAGTACTAAAGTCAGCAAAAGAGCTGGGGGTCTCTAAGGTTGAAGGGAATTAGCACAGCAATGAGAATTCTCCCTAACAAGTGGGTAATCCATAACCAAAAGGGTGGTCTGCTAACCAAACCCATCTTTCATTAAAGTCCATGCTACAAGCCCAATGTCCACTCCCTAATCTGCAGCACATGTTTTGCAGTTGCACACGGCGGGTTAAGCGGTCACAAGTGCACTCTGGTGGCAGGATAATCTTGAAATGTAAGCCCTATATAGGTTTTGGTATGGTAGCTGGTAATCATGATTAAAGCCACTTCTAATATGTAGCATACACATGTCAAAATTATGAAGCCAGGCCAGCTAGGAAAGAGTTCTGTGTATTCTAGTCAGACTGCTGTCTCTGCTCAGCCACCAGGACAACGAGCTGGAATATAGTGCCTCTATTTGATCCTTTGTGAGGTTGGGTAACGCTTCTTTCTTGCAAGATAGCTCACAGAAGGAGCCCCACTCAGAAGCAAGCTGCAAAGGGCACACCATAAACAAAAGGGCCAGCCTCATAACATGGTGTTGTATACCAAAAGCCTTTGAAGTGCAGAGGGCCAGTTTACCCAGCCTCGACAGAACAGAAGAGAGAGAGGGAGGATTCCTCCATGTGGGTTTGGTACGGGCTTCTCTTTCCTTCCTGTCTCTTACACTTCCTGCACAGCAAAGCACTTTAGATATGTTGTCAGAAGGCAAAAGTTACTAATCTGAACAAGTATTTGACCCTTTAAAGCTGGCATGCTTTGTCTAATCCGGGGTAGCCTTTTGCCTTTAAAGGAAGTAGTCTCCTACTAGTCATTTGATTAACCTGTGGACCTTCAAGAACATTAGGAAGAACTAATTTGGACATCTAGTTTGAGAGCAGACCTTTCAAAAGATCTCTGACTGTGCAGTGAAGATAGGGTGTTCCAAGGTAGAGGTTTGGGTGAAATGCTGCTGGTCCAGAACTGCCTCTCTCTGCCACTGGTACCCATGTCCCTCACTGGAGGAAATGTATTCCTGCAGTTGCAAGCAAGCCTCCCCCAGGTTGGGAGTGAAGAGAACGAGGACCAACCTTGTCCCTGAGCCACTGGATTGGGACATACCCCTCAATAAGAAGCAATGTCGCTGGTCTCCTGCATTCTATAGCTTCAAACAGCTATTGAAGCTTAATTCGAACCCCTTTGAGCCACAAGGACTTGTGGCACTACCTTGCCACTTCTTTGAACCGCTGCGGCTGCATTCATTGAATTGGCTCACCTCCACATCACACCAAGCACAGCAAGTCACCTGTTAGGCTAGAACAACATCTTGCTGCTGCATATGACATTCAACTGCCACCTCTTTGAACATCACATCAGACCATCATTGATAGGCTATTGTTTTGGAACTGTTGTACTATTGCTGTTTGGGTCGCTTCTGTCTCACATTCACATCCCTCTTAAGAGTATTGCCTGCCCTCGGCCCACGTCACCACAAAGGGCAAACAAGGTATTCGGATTGATTGTACCTGTTTCGCCTTTATTTGTAGTAGCTTGATGGTAGCTGGTTTAGCAACTACTCAATCTTGTACTCCTGGAGGGCGTCATTTCGTCACACACATTATAAATGCAGTACTACAAGTACCATAATGCTATGTGAAGATAGCCAAAAGCAAGGAATGCCCGATTATACAGCCGGTCCCTTCCCAAAGACCCCAAATGGATACTGCTGTATTCCCTTTCTTGTTTTCCAAGACTTCTTACACCTTTGTATCGCTGTTATACATAACACGTGTTTTTTACTTGCCATCTGAAATAAGGATGCAGCAGGTGTTGATGTTCTGAAGTACTGCATTCCCTGCTGTTGGTACTGCAGCTGTTCGAGTTTTTAGGCTTGTACGGATTGAGTGTGGGGTGGGCAGGATGCAGTGTAACATAAAGCCAAATCTATGCGCATGTCGTAGGGGGCAGGAAGAGAACACCTGTGTCACTCAGTGGCTTACTCTATGTTGCCATTTGTGGAACTGCCTGCTTTGACTCTGGTCTCTTTTTGGAGACACCAGTGTGTCTTGCAGCCTAGCTGGCCTCAACATGTTCAAGTGTGGCAATGCTTTCCCACAACGGAAGTCCATTTTTCCAGTGCTGTCATCTTCAAAATATGCATATTTGCAGGTAATGGCTGGTTGATTACTGGACCGGCATGCCTTTGCTGGTGGGAGCAGAGGGATAATGGCAGATATGGGGTACTTCAATCTCCTTATGGGACTACCACCTGTTCTTTTGTCCTCTTGACAAAGTAATTAACTTTTTCCTCCCAACACCTCAACCATCCATCATTACCCTCCCCCACCTCTGCTCAACGCTGTTACACAAGCTGGCTTTCCAAGAACATCCACTCCCTCTTCAAATTTCTTCTCCTGGTATTGAAATCCCAGCACCGAATAGTGCCCCCCAAAATGGCTAACTGACCCCCACTCTCTCATTTCTGATTGCCCACACTGCTAACCAGTGACATAGCACAAAATGGGGGGGGGGCCCTGCGAGCCATGCTTAGGTTCCAGCTCGACAACAAAGCACAGGCTGCGATACAGTCCATCCCGGGCTGGACCACCATGCAGGCACATGATGATTTGGCTGCTGCGGGGGCATGCTGTGTACTTCACCAAGTAAAAGATGTAAGAATGTATTTTAATCAACCCTTAATAACCTAGCGTACAAACAAGGGGGTTATATGCCTGGCTCACGAGTCCTGACTTCCAAACATACCAGCCAATTCTGTGTGTGCCCAGTAATATTACGCACAGTAACAATACCATAAGAAAACGTTCAAGCTGGTTCTGACAAAGTATATGCCAGCACCCCATGTGCGACCATTCGCTTGCTAGCATTGCCCTTAATGCCTGTCAAAATCTACTATCACAGGAAGAAAACATGTTACTGCTGCTGCACAAATACTTGTCCAACCACCAGCAACTCAAGGCCAGTAAAACACGCAATGCTACAGTAAGGAAGCATTTCCTTGTTCGGCTGCCGAAATGCCTCCACCCAAACCCACTATGTAAGAACACTTATGTTGACTGTGCCCTTAACACAGGTCAAACATTCATTGCCACAGTAAGAAAACATTTACTTACTGACCCCACAAGCGCTACCAACATCCCCAGGTAAGAATACACACTATAATGGCCTTGCCCATTATGTTAGTAGAAAATGCCATGCTACAGAAAGAATATGTCCAGTCTGTTGCCCCACTGTGCTATACACCCACCACCCCAAACCCTCCTCCATGTAATAACATTCATGAAGTTGTCTTTGCCCAAACATGGCAATAAACGTCCCTACTCCAATGCCCCTGCCAGAGTATTGCACGCACACATTCATAAACATTCACTCACCAGCCACTCACTCAGAGGGTGAATTTTTTTATTGCAAGGTTGTAAACATTTTCCACAAATATGCTGCCAGAACGATCAATTGTAGCAAGGGAGCCTGAACCAACCGCATATTTTCTTTTTTTAAAGATGATTTAAAATGGTGCATTATACAGCACTCTTTCTGTGAGAAATTGGGTAAAAAGGCCAGTCTGCAATTGGTTGTGTAGGGTAACTCCAATCCAAAAGCCCAATAGAAGCAATTCACCAACAGCACACAGAAGCATTTCCCAACACATTTTCATGATGCCTTTGCCCACAATATATGCCAGTTTCAAAACATATAGGACATACTCATGTTTGCATCGCGTATAATGCCAGTAAGGATACTATAAGAATAGATGTCCAGGCGGTATCTGCCAATACACGGCAGTATCCCCTCCTGTTGCATTTGACCTTAAAAATGCCATGCCACAATAAGAAACATGTCGAAAAATGGCTGCACCAAAAGGCCGGCCTAGCCAGGTAATAACACGTATCATGTTTGTGTTATCAAAGATGTCCAATACAAAATGTCTTGCCACAGTAAGAAATTACTAGACTGGCTGCATCAAAATGCCAGTCCAGCAACATAAGAACACTTATCCTTGGCCCCGTCAGTTCCTTGCACATTCAGATTATCATATATGTGTGCATGCGAGGCACTGGTGGGCCAGCATGTAATTGCATGGGAGGCGCTGGAGGACCCAGGGGGCAGGCATGACATTTTTTACTCAGCATCTATAATAGATGCCCAGTACAAACTGCCATACCTGCCCCCTGTGGGCTGCAGTGTTTGCAAACACAGTATCAGATAATCAATGTGTTCACTGGATGGCCCAATGGGCAGGCAGAGCATTTTTTTTACTGGGCATCTATAATAGATGGGCAGTAAAAAATATCATGTCTGCAAACTGTGACCCCTGCACCTAAAATGCACAAATAATGATGTGTGTGTGCGAGGGGCTGGGGGCCGCATGGGGCAGGCATGGCAATGCATGTGAGGCGCTGGGAGGTCCGGGGGATGGAATGTTATTATTTACTAGGCATACACAGTAGGAAATACCATGCCTGCCCCTGGGCTCCCCCAGAGCCTCACAAGCACACAATCAATGTGATTATGTGCGTGTGCGAGGCACTGGGGGGCCCAAGGCGCAGGCATGGTATTTTATATTGGTCATCTATCATAAATGCCCAATGTGTAGAATCCTACGGATCCCTCACTAAAACCCTACCTGAAAACCCGTCTGAGGATGGAAACGCATCAAAAGAAGAACATCCACGCGAAGAGCAAGAAGGACAGGTCCCTCCACCTGATAGATAGAAAATGGGAGCCAAATCACAGAAGGAGGTGGCATATTTACAACAAAACACCTGGCTACCACCAAATGTGATACTATTTACGGAAAGTGCAACTTCAAGTAGCAGCCCTTTTCTAAATCGTTCAAATCTGCTGCAACTGATACATCTGATAGCAGGTCTGGAAATTATAGCCTCGGGTGATAGCAAGTATTGGATTTAGCCCAGGTGGAAAGTAGTAGCAACTGGGTCATTGCAACGTTTGTCTCACATATTATATAGTTCAATATGTGATGGCATACTTTGAACAGTTCCTGCAGCTGGGCTTCGAGCTGCAGGTTAACTTACAAACATATGGTATATCTTTGCCCACTCCCTGGAAAAGACACACCCAATATGACACAGAACTGTGCAGACTATGCCCACAGCACGCTAATGAGAAAGGTGCAGGATGGTAATCATTGACACAGCAGCTCAGTTAGTAAAACCACGCTAATGACATGGCCTACAAAGGGCTTCCATGCGCTCATGTCAAATTCAGAGTCTGTTAAACCTAATGGATGTATTCACACTACAGGAAACATGGGCTGTAGGGAATCTATTGATAGGTGGCTACAAGTTGATAACACAACCAGCATGTAAGGGGACCATTTGGAGGATTATGTATAGGGACAAGAACTAACTATGAAGCTGCCGTACACAAGTGTGAAATCAATATGAATAATTTGATGGAAGTTATTACCAGTGATTATCCTACTACTAAGTGTAAGACGTTGGTTAAGACCCTATTTGATCCGCCTGATGGCAATTCTACTAATGATTTGCAGGATGGGGGGGTCAAGGTATTGGTGCAATGGTTCTCAGAAGAAGTGACCAGCGCGAGGGCTGCGATCCCGATAGGAGACTTCAACGCGCATTGTCTTTCGATGGCAGAAATGGATAGTGGGGCATCAGGGGAAGACAGTGTATGTGAAAAGGATAACCCACCTACTAGACAGCAGAATACCCTCTTAGAGAAGGGGAAGAAATTGTCAAACTTACTTAACGACTTCAATATATACCCAATACCACTGACAGATGGCACTGAGCTCCTAAGTCTTAAGACCTTGCAAGGTAGAGGCAGGACGTTGTGTCTGGATGCTATTTTTGCTACTGAAAATGTAAGTATAAGACCGACCAGGTTTGAGGCAAAGTTTAATAATCTAAGTGACCATGCAGTATTGTGTCTTACATTAGCACATTGAACGGATGCAGTTAGAAAGACCTTAGCAGCCCTAGTAACAGTAAACCCAAAAAGCAACTGGATAAAATGGACGGTTGCAAACACTGAATTGGTCAATGAAATTCTCTCTGAATTGGTATTCCAGAGGGATATCTACGATTTAAGAGGCACCCAATGTATGGCTGACATGGCACAAATGATTGTGGAGGCTTTAAGACATGCAGGAAAACACAATATATTATAGAGTACAAGGATACATTCTACGATCCAGGGATACAATAAATAAAAAAAGCTGTATTGCAAATCTTCCTGATTGATTACAAAAATGAAACCGCTAAAATATGAGGAAAGGGTAATAGCCCTGAAAAAACTGAAGTCCAAGTGTAAAATACAACAGAGACAACAAAAGTTAAATAAAAAATTCCCAAAACTGGAAGTTGACCTATAGGTTAATCAGGGCTAAAGATGCCAAAGGTTTTTGGCAACTACACCGCACAAATATAGCCCAAGGTGGACCCCGAGAAATAACCAACATAACGGAAGCCTCTTCGGTACAACACAAAAAAGAAACCTATTGGGAAGACCTAGAAAAAATAGAGAAATCTCAGACTGGTCAAGGGGAGAGTGGTCCAGGTCAAATGGACTTTGATATATGTATCAAATAATTATAAAATCCAAGACCTCTAGAGCACCAGGGCCGGATAACCTCCCAAATATCGTAATCAAAAAGGGATCTGTTGTTATGGGCAAAGTTCTTCCGGAAAGTTGTCGATCCTCTATTCTCATACCAATAGATAAAGGTTCAAGAGCAGATCCGAAGAATTTTAGACTGCTGGCAATGTTGGATACCAGCAGCAAAATCTTTGCAAAAATTATTCTAAAAAACTCAACAAATGGTGTGAGAGCAGGGGATTGCTTGACATGACTCAAACAGGTTTTCGCAGTGGCTGTAGCACCACCCATAGCATATGGGCCCTACAGGTAATGCTGGCGGAGATTAGGAAAACGCCAAGTACTAGTTTATATGTCTGCTATGTGGACTATACAAATGCGTTTGACAGGGTAAAGAGAGCACGTTTGTGGGAGAAGCTAGTTACGTGGGGCATTGATCAGACACTCCTATATTTCATCAAAGAATTGTATACAGATACTAAGGTCACAGAAAGAACAACTCAAGCAGGTACTCACTCCCACGTTATACAATTTATACAGGAGTGACCTACGTAACGCTTTCCAAAATTGTGGTAATTTCCCCCCAAAACTTGCCAGTTTACCTGTGTCCTATCTGTGCTATGCTGATGATACAGTCCTTATGGACCAGACCCCACTGGGACTTCTGAGATCTATGGTATTATTGGAAAGCTACACAAAAGAAAACAGAGTAAAGATAAACCAAAACAAGACAAAAGTTATGATTTTAGGAGGGAAACAACGTTATCTCAAATTCAGTTGGCATCTTGGAGGGGTCAAACTCGATGTAGTTAACTCCTACGTTTATCTGGGAAGTCCTATTGCTGCACAACCTAGTAACCATCTATACAAGGGGTTAGCACTGACAAAGATCCTGGGCATGTGGCAGGTCATTAGGAACTTTGTGAAGAGGAGATGTGGGGCCAGTATTGAGGCTCTGCGTGAGGCCTTTTGTGAAAAGTATGGTGCTGGCGATACTGTAAGCCCTGGAGCCCTGGAAACCCTTCCAGAGAGTCGTGTACTGTGGGTGGGCCAATTAGAAGGGCGATTTCTGTGCTCTATGTTAGGAGTACCTCAGACAGTGCCCGTTGAGGCCTTGCGCCTCGAGGTTGGCTTGACATCACTAAGAACGTGCTGGAAGATTGCCAGATGTTTGGTATACATAAGAACTATGCAGAAATCGGATGAACCCCACATCCTGAGGAATACTTTTGCAGAAAATGCAAAGCAGATAGCTGCCAAACCATGGGGATCCCGTTCAAACCTGGCATATTGTGAACTTTGTACCACTGCACAACAGAACTTCAGTGCTTTGGTATTCCTCTGACTGATCCAGAGGACACAGAGCACTCTAAGGCAAAGTTCAAACTGAAATCAGCATACAATGACAAGGGGGAAAACATACAACACTTGAATGAGAAAAAGGGGTATCCTGAATACCCCATCACCATCTTGTGGCCAATGCTGGATTTTACTTTTATGGACTTCATTGATTCATGGTGCGTCACCCTTTCTCAACTCTCATGCTGGACTTCCTTTGCATCTTGTACTCATGGTGGCCCCGAATCATGCTGTTCCATCTTCATCTTGTATCTTGGCTTGAAACATTATGTGTTACTACTGACTTCTGCAATTGTATTCGCTCTCCTCTCTTGCTTCTCCACTCTTTTTGACTGCTTACTCTCTGTTCTCTCCTCCCCTCTCCCTTTTCCTATCTGCTCCCCTCCTCCCCTTACTTTCTTCTATGCACTCTATCAGAATTGTCCCTGGACCTACTAAGATAGCAACCTCGTCTGTCGCTCGCCTCTCCCCTTACTGTTGCCCCCCCTCCCTCCAGCACTATCTGAAACGCTGTCAGGCCTAGGACGATAGTCACTTATTTTGTTCCTCCCCTCCCTTTCTGCACCCCTCTCCCTCACCTTTTGTTTTCCTCCGGCTCTACCAGAAATCTTGTCAGGCCTAGTACGGTAGTCGCCTGTCTGTTTCCATTTCCTTCCCACTCTCCCCCTCCCTTCTTTATCTATGTCTTAGCACTTGCACTATCTGAAATGTCATCCGGCTGAGTACGATAGTTAATTTCACTTCCTTACTGTTCATGGCCTGTAAGAATGTTGTTGTATTTTCCCTTGTTCCTTTCCTTGCCTTGAAGCGCTTTGAAACACATTGTGTATAGGCGCTATATAAATAAACTATCATATCATATCATATATCATATCATATCAATATGTAAAACAGAGCTTTCCATTGAATTCCCTGTTCAGCTATCACACTAACTGGAGTAGTATAAACCTGCGCAGATTTATATTATATCTCAGTATGAATAGACTACCAGTACTAGAATATGTTGGCATGTGGGAGGGGATGCCAACAGATAAACGTAAATGTAGGCTATGTACTGTAGGCTAATATTGTTGAACCGAGTTGCGCTAACGCAATTTGCATCAGCGGTATCCCAGCAGATTTACTGCTGGGATACCGCCAAGATTGGGATAGAGCCCATAATCCCAGAAGTACTGGGACGAGGAAGAGGACTGAAGAGGCATGCTGTAGGGTGTGCAGTTATAATGTCAACTACCAAAAGTCGAAAACAAAAATGTCAACAAAAAAAAAATGTTGGAAAAATGTATTTGTATGTTTTTTTGGGTTTAGCTATTAAAAATAAACGGGGGGTTGGGGAGGAACCCCCCCCCATTAAAACAAAGCATTCGAAATATTTTTTTCAACATTATTTTTTTTGACATTTTTGTTTTCAACATTTTCACTATAAACCAGGCTGTAGCAATAGTCAGGCAATTAAGCCTAACAGCCCACACCTGAAGGAAGCTCAAAGGCATAAAAGGTCCCCTCAGGAGAAGGCAATTGGAAGAAGCTGGAATAGTGACTGGAATGCGAGCTGTAGCAGAAGGAAGAAGGCACAAGGCTGGCAAACCAAGCAGAAGTGCGAGAACAAGAGGGACGCCGGAACCTGGAGACAGCAGATTCCATCTGCTTCTTCTGAGAGTGTCCTGTTCCACCAAACTCTTAAATTCAGAGGCTGTGCAGCAGAAGACATGCAGGAGAGCTGTCTTTCCCCATGTGAGCCTGATTGCCATGGTTGCCGAGCAGCAACATGCTGGAGACCGAGTCGAGGAGCAGTTGGCAAGCCTTGGATCTCAGGAGCGAGAGAGCCTGCATAAACATGTGGCCAGACCGGAGACTCCTTCACAGAGGGTGGGTCCCTAATCAGCCAGAAGCAGTAGAAGTTGTGGCAGAGGATGTGGAAGCAGTACAACCCACTGAGCAAGTGTTAAAGAAGCCATTGAGTGAAGTACAGAATTCTAATACCTTGCACAAGCATTGACGGCAACAGTATCCAGTTCCCTATTCACTCGTGTACAGTTTCAAGCGAGAAGAAGTTGTTCATTGAAGCTAAAATATAGGAACTATGGAAATGCAGCATTTGTGTGTAATATGAAAATACTTTTACTCGAATAGAAAGCAAAATCTGGTTAAATCCATTCTTCAACTTTTAAAGACCGTTACTTTTTGAAGGAGTGGTTGTGTATCACCAATTAAGAAGAGTGAACGTTACGAAGGCCATTGTTGAAAACCTAACCTTAGTGAAATAAGTGTTGAAATCTTTAACTTGTGAAAACTACATCAAGGAGGGGTTGTGTGTAGCTAATTGTGATTCCTAAAGAAAGACAATCATATTGTTTACTTTAATGCAGCATACCTTTCATATATAAGAAGTTAAAGTGTATAACCATTGAAGAAGACAGAAAGCATTGTCCAAGCCAAGAGTCTCCCCATATTAACAGTGAAACCAGCCTTTCTCTGAGTTAAAAAGCAATCTAACTGTACTGTAAAGTTAATAACAGTTCAATTGGCCTAGCATACAAGTGTGCAAGTATTACCTGAAGCAAAGAGAGTGGCACCAAGGTTTGTGGGTAACTACTTGGACTGGGAACTGGCAGAAAGGTGCAGGTAAAGTTTTGGGAAGGGAAAATGTCTGCTTGAAAATACTATTTTGGAGTTGACACTACCTGTAGTGCCAGAGATTGTGGAAGACAGAGAGAAATTAGTCTTAAAGGCAAATCCAGGTTGTTCTGGTGGCAGACAGACAAGAGAGGCAAAGAGACTGCCCCTTTTGAAGAGAGTTATTCATAGGAAGAGTGCCATGCCTACTTGAAGTTGTTGAAGTACTTTAAAGTACATCTTGCCGAAGCCGGTCTAGAAGTATAAATCACTGAAGCTGTGGTAGTAGTCCAAAGTACGGAAGCTGTGTTGGTATATCTGGTTGTCAGTGGATGTAACATTGTAGTAATCCAAACAAAGAGAGTAAGTACTGTAAGACAAAGGGGACGGTTCTCATAGTGAGTCAAGTAGAAGTGAAGTTGTTGAAGTGGAAGAAGCACTGAGAAGTCACCCTGACAAATATACCATTGTGAATCCAAAAACTGTGACTAAGAAAATACTAACGTTTAACCAAGAACTGTGTATCACTGACAGATGTGGATATTGTATTTCTTTTGAACTGTGGCAAGTTGTCTTGAAGAGGTGACAAAGTAATGTGGCTGGGATTACCATTGCTGCTATTTGGTGGAAGTTGAAAGTGGATATTTCACCATCGAGAAGAGATTTGCTATCATTGGATCTTTTGTTAACAGACTTTTACTCTGGCTGAGAAACATCAAGAACTGATTTGAGACATTTCTTTCCTTGGTTGAACTTTAGCAGAATTGACCTTAAATCCCGGGGAAGGGAAATCACCCAGGACATTAGAATACAGGTTATTCAGAGATTGTTAATGTTGTTCATATTAAGTTGTATTGCCATATTTATTCTTTGTGTATTTGTTACTTAGTGTGAGTGTTTTCCCTTAGCTTTGATTTTGATTATTTTGATTTTATTTTATTTATAAAGTCGCAAAAAACCAGCCCCAGGGGCAACCGGGCGCATACTCTTAAACATGTTACAAAAATCAGTAGTTACAGTGAGTTACAAAAATATACAGCATATATACATGTACCGAAGGGTATCATTAACAGCGTATAATACAGGGACAGAGCAGAGAGAAAATGTATATTCAGTCCTGTACCCCACATGGAGTCTGGACTGTGTAAAGGTCTCATGAGTCTTGGGAGAGTAGCCATGTTTTAGCATTGTTCTTGAAGGAGTGGAATGATGGTTCAATTCTGATAGGTGTGGGCAAGGTGTTCCAGAGTTTGGAGGCCAGGACGGGGAAGCTCACCCCACCAGCTTTTTGGAGTTTGCATCTAGGCACGATGAGCTGTGAGTTTGGGCTGCTCTGGTAGGTCGAGTGGAGGTGTGGCGTGAGAAGCGAGTGGACAGGTAAGGTGGGGCGTTGTTGCTCAGACATTTGTGAGTCAAAGCTAGGGTTTTCAGGGCAATTCTCTGTTTTACCGGGAGCCAGCGTAAGTCCGATCTGACGGAGGAGATATGAGATCGTCTCGGGATGTTTAAGGCTGCCCTTAAGGCATTATTTTATACAGTTTGCAATTTATTAAGGTTAGACTGACTGGTCCCTAGGTAGAGAGCACTACAGTAGTCGATTTTGGCCATAACAAGAGTTCTGGCGAGCGTGATACAGTTGGTGGAGTTTAGGAAGGGTCTACAGGCAGTGATAAGTTTGCAGGTATAGGCCGAAGCTGACCTAACTGCATTTATTTGTCTGTTCAGAGAAAGCGAGGAGTCAAGATAGACCCCTAGTGTCTTAGTATCTTTTGAGACTTTAATGTCATTGCCGTCAATAATGAAGGACTTGTAGGTTTGGTCTAGTTTGTTGAGCCGATGATTTGATCCTAAAAGTAAGAGCTCAGTCTTATCATCGTTAAGGCAAAGTTCGTGCTGTGCCATCCAGGCCTGGATGACCGAGAAGACATCGTTAAGGGCTTTGGTGTCAGCTGTGTAGTCTCCTGTGATAGCGATGAGTATCTGGGTGTCGTCCGCGTGGTTAGTGTAGGAGACACCCAGATAGTCAAGCACATCGAAGAGGGGCTTAGTGAATACGTTATACAACGTAGGGGATACACACGAGCCTTGAGGAATGCCACAGTGAATAGGGGAGGGATACGCTGATGCCAGCGGTGAGAAGACCCTCATGGATCTATTGCTCAGAAATGAGTGGATCCAGGCATTGGCAGAGTCGGAGAAGTGGGCTGCGGATTTGAGATGCTGGCAGAGTATTTGGTGGTTGACCAGATCAAAAGCCGCGGAGAGATCGAGGAGAAGGAGAAGAGCTAGCTTCACATTGTCCTTCAGTGACTCCATCTGAGTTTTCAAGTCGATCAGAGCTGACTCCGTGCCATGTTTAGGGCGGAACCCTGATTGTCTTAAACCCAGGAGATTGTTTAGTTCGAGGTAATCCTGAATCTGCAGGTAGGCTGTGCGGTCCACGATCTTGAGCAGGAATGGGACTGTAGTGATAGGTCTGAAGTTAGTTGGGATATTAGGGTCAAGGGAGGGTTTTTTGAGGAGTGTGATAACCCATGCATCCTTTAGGTTGTCGGGGACAATACCCGTCTTGAAAGAAGCATTTATGAATGCAGTAATGAACGGGGCTAGCTCATGAGATGCTTCCTTGATAATAGGTGCTGGGCAGGGGTCGCCTTGGCAATTGGAAGGTTTTAAATTGTTTATGATGTTTTCTACTTCGAGAGTAGTGAGTGGGGAGAAGGAGAAAGATTTATGCGGATAGGTTAAATGTGTATTAAGTGTAGGTGTGGTCGGTGGTTGGTCAAGCTGTAGGGATTTCTGTTTGTCCCTGATTTTAGATTGGAGGGTAGCAATTTTACCCAGGAGTGCTGACTGAATATTGGTGCACCAAGTGTTGCCTTTGGAGCAAGAGTCAGGGGGGGCTGCAGGTGTCTCGAGTTCCTTAAGGATATTAAAGAGTTCCTTAGTATTGGACTGGGCTGACATAATGCGGTTATTATAAGAATCTTTTTTTTGCCTGGAGTACAGCTTCTTTATAGTTAAGGATGGCTATCAGAAGACTGTCCTTGTGGGCGTCGGAGTGGTGACTTCTCCAGCGTTACTCTGCTGTGCGTTTCTCTTTGTGTAACACTCTAAGATGGGGAGTAAACCACGAGTTAAGGGGTGCTCGTTGTTTGGGTTTCCTCAGTTTGAGCGGGGCGATAGAGTAGGGAAAGGCAGGGAAATCCTCAGCAGAGTAGGGATAGCGAGGCATTTTGAATATATTTTTTTTATGAATAAAATGGCATATGTTGATAAATCCTCAAGCAGTTGTCCACTTCAGATTACTGATCCCTCACACCAGTACAAAATGCCATACCTACCCCTGTACCCCTTGAGGGGTTGTGCAACAACAGCATTTATAGAAGCCCAGTAAAAAAAGCTCTGTGTTACAACCTCCGCCCTCCACCTGTCAAAATCAGATCCCCGGCGGTCCAGCACACACACGCACACACACACACACACACACACACACACACACACACACACACACACACACACACACACACACACACACACACACACACACACACACACACACACACACACACACACACACACACACACACACACACACACACACACACACACACACACACACACACACACACACACACACACACACACACACACACACACACACACACACACACACACACACACACACACACACACACACACACACACACACACACACACACACACACACACACACACACACACACACACACACACCCTTCCATATATCATGCACTCACTCATTCACACATGCATTACATAATATAAAACACGCACTTGCATTCATGCACGCATACATACAAACATACATCATAATCCTCCAACACTCACGAAAACACACTTACAAAAAATATTTTTTCCCTTACCTGCTGCCCAAACCCATCTTCTTTGGGGGACTACAGGCCTCCAGATCCAATGCTGCACCACTCAAACTGGATCCAGAAGTCAGGGACAACTTCCTGGCTCCTGATTTGCACAGTGGAGGTGTAGCCGGAGTGCCTCGATCCCACGCCAGAAGCAGAGCATTTCTTTTTGAAGTTGGAGTGTGTGTGCGCTCTGGCTGCAAATAGATATAATTTCTTTCCGTAGTCAGAGTAAACACACTCTGATTTCAAATAGAAATGCTCTGGTCTTCATAAAGATTATTTCTTTCAGAAATCGGAGTGCAGGGCGCAGTCTGACTTCTGGAAGAAATCATTTCTTTCTGAAGCTGGATAGTATGGGGCCCCCCTTAGGTCATGGTGTATCAGGGCTCCCCACACTGGGGGGGCTGTAGGGGCCCCAGTGCCGCCAGCTCCTCATCACTGGGCCTCATAACCACCTAAACTAAAGACCATCCCCTTAATGTCGGAGTTCATGATCACACTGAAAAGCCACCTAGCTTTGAAAGGACACCGACAAGACACAAACGGCATCCTACGTACCCCATGACCCTACCGAATCATAGGCAGCATTTAATATTGCTAATATTGTAACTAATGTATATTTGCTTCCATTTTACCAGTTTGTGAAAGGGATGTCCTGGCTCTATGCAACCAACTTTCACAGCAAACTCCTGTATCTTCCTCACTGTGAGTCACCTTGAAGAAAAATCATTCTGTCTGCCATACATAATTATTGTCAAAGCTCTATACTCCATGTAAATAAAATTCAAAATAAATTAAAACACGTGTGTGTACATGTGCACATGTTATAGTATGTATGATTCTCAATGCGTGATGGTCTGTTTGTATTTTAGCTACTCTATGGCAGCATGTGTGTTGCCTGTTGGTATGCCTGGAGGTTGGGATGTCTGCCTTTGCTTGCATGACTGCACAAGGATGTTGGCTAGTGTGCGTGTACACGAGTACCTCTATTTATATTTTCTGTACTTGGAAGCCTGTATGTGTGTGTTTTATGCTTGCATGCATGCGTGAGCTGCTGATACAAGGAGGCAGGAGCAGAACTCTCTGGCTCTTAGAAAACATATCACTCAGGCTTTAAATGTATGACATGCTGGATTAACAGGTAAAAGAAGCAATACAACTGAAATCCCTCTTGGCAAAGGGGTTTAGAACAAACCAAAACATACAGACGCTCCCTCCAATCCCACAGTCTTCATAATGAGGTCCCCTATAAACAGGTAGCCAGAAAAAGGCAATTTCTGAAGATGTCTCCTTTACCAGTGGTCACCGTGGAGCCGACAGAGAGGAGTCAGATCTCTAGTTCACAGTATCTCCAAGATGGCGCTGGTTGCTCTGTGTACCCTTTCAGTCGTAAAGCTTTCTGAGGCTCTCTTTCGGTTTCCGCCTCTGGCGATCCTTAGCATCCAATATCTACTGCAGCAACCCAGCAGACTATGCATCGCTACCTTCCATTGCAGACGCTCTGTGAGTTTTGCATTCTTTCTGTCCTTGCAATCTGCCACCACAGTAGGTCTTTCATTAAAACCTCTCTCTCATTAGGAGACTCCCACTTTGACTCCACAAGATGACTTTCTGGTCTTCCCTTTTACCGCGTTTAACCATCAGCAGACACGGGTACGTCTAAAACTTTCCCCCACTGTATTTTCCTCTTCGCTCACACTATTTACATTTCCCTTTGCCCTCTGCAGCGTGGTCATTCCGTCACGGAAGCTCGAGTCCGCTACACGCCACACCCTCCTACCAATCAGCTGTGTCGGAATCCGTATATTCCTGATCAGGTACGCTATCCCTTCCGATTACTTAGCGATTCTCCCCTTTCCTGCCAAGCCATACTCACCAAAGCTCTCCCTTCCACAGTCAGCGGAATCCTTGTTCAGTCCTTCCGACTCTGTACACATAAGCCCCTCCTGAAATATACATGCATTCTAGCATTTGATCCTGGTATTGTCACATAAGTCTTACCTAGTTTCTCTTCTCACTGCAGTACAGCTGCCGATGTACTACGAGGGACACCACATCAGAAGGTTACCACTTCAGATCCTGAGGGAGCGTCACTGATTCACTGAAGACATCCGGTCTCCAGGGTTTTCTTCCCCAGAGAGTTTCCCTGAGTTTCCTGTTCTTCCTAATCTTGTCTTTCGAGACAGAGAGAGCAGAGGTCTCAGGGGTTTAGGGGCGGGGCATTCTTTCTATCATGTGATTGTTGCATCTGGAACAGGTCAGTGACTACCAACTTTGTTCTACTATTGTCTAAAATATCAGATCCATGATATGCTCCTAGTGGATACATGGGTTTTACTGAACAGCAAATATGGGGCGCTGTTCACCTTTGTCGAAACCTATTCTAAATGACAATGTCCTGAGCTCCAAAGTCTGTTTCCTAGTCCAGAATGCAATGTTCCCAGGGCTCACAGCCAGGGCAACGTCCAACAAAATCACTCACACTCTCAGGGAGGGTTCTTGATTCTTGGTTGGGATCTGGATCCCCAAACCCCTGTCGTCATTGCTTAAAAGAGCATCGTATAGAGGATGTTGTGTTGGCATCTGAAGGCTGTTGTACTCCAAGGGTTCTTCAGCTACCTTGATAGGAAAAGGTTTGCAGTTCCCCCTCCTGCCCTAGAGTGTCTCTCCTGGGTTCTTCTCTTGTCAGGACAATGTGGATACAAATTATTTAACCTATCTTGGTACTTCTGGGTAAAATTACCTACCCTCTAACCTTGTTACTAAATGAAAGCCTCTCGAGTTTGGGCTAGTGCCTAGGAAGTGTCACCCCTGTCTGCGCTCCAACTCCCTTCTGACTGATCTCCATTTTAGGTTCTTGTTCCAAGGACTTAGTGCCCTGCTTGCTTCATCAATGATGCAGGATATAGCACCTGACTCGCTTCTCCTCCTTTGGGGAAATGGCACTCAGAATTGCTTCTTCCTCTTTCATTATCAGTCTGGGCCCAGGTTCTCAGCAGGCCTCCTACACCCGCCTGGACTCTCACTGTTGACTTTTTAATACTGGCACACTCTTCCAACCTTCTTCTCTTTCTGCCTCTGGTCTGGACTATGCATCTACTCCAACTTTTCCTCTCATAGTCTCTCTCTCTCTTTTTCACTCTGGAACACAACACTCTAGCCCTACACAGAGCTAGGAGATGGTCAACTTCCCAAGGCAGTTCTCTTCAAGGATCCTGGGGATTTAATTGGCCTTTGCCCCTTTTCCCGCCTCCCCCCTATGTGTGTATTCCTTCATCTCCTATCCCCAGTTGTGAGTAGTTTTCTACATGTATAACTCTGCCCCTGGTTGGGCCAAACATGTTAGAATCAGGCAGGAGAGTCAAGGTTTCTAGAGCTGGTATTCTGCCTGCCACACTCATAGCGTAGGGGGCTTTTCATCTGCTAGTCTGTGTGAGCAAAAGAAAGACAACTACAGTGGTCTGTGATTGCATGCCTAGTGCCCTCTCTGTTATTTCTGTGAGCAATGCGTAAGAATTGCCTGTTGGCCCTGACTTGTGGCCAATGGCAAGCTTTGACCAGCTCACACCCTGTCCTATTGTCTTCTATGCAAGGTATCAGATTCTCTTTGGCTATAATTAGGAGCCCCTTTTTTATCTGGTGTCGATTTGGGTCATTCTCTGGCCTGGATAGTTTATGTACTTTACTATCTTCTAAAGGATAAGTGGTGGAGCTCTGGGGAATCCTCAATGCATTGCCTCCAGGAGTGGTATCACATAATGGGTAGCTCTCCCTGGCCTCCAAAGTTCCCCAGTCTCCCCTCATTTGCTTGGCCCCAAAGACACTCGGTCACAGTGTATATATGGGTGATGTACACGGGTACATTATTAGGAGTGTCAGGCATATTACAGTAATTCATACTTTTCAGTTTTGCATTAAATGTAATAAATGCTAACTGCTTATTTAACACGTTGTACAACACCACAGAAATGCAACAGTAACCCGGGATAGAATATTGATAAAAAATGCAATACTAAAATAGGTTTTCATACATTTCTAACACCCTCATTGTCGCTTTCTTGGTCTTTTCTGAAGTATGCCAATGTAAGAGAAGCTTTGAAATGAAGAAGTTAACCAGTAAATCGTTTATGAGGCTGTAGGCTCATAGAAAAGGTCAAAGGAGGGAAGGTGAAAAAGAAGGGCATGATAACCGGGGTTGGCATGGGCATAGCCACGAGTCACCCCACTTTGGTCCCATTATATGGCAGGGGACAATCATACTGATACATCAAATGCTAGTCTCAGGGATTAATTCTTCCCCTACATTGCAAACCCAGTAGGTACAGGCCAGGCATTTAAGTGTGGCCCCTGTCCAGGCCTCTTAGCGAGAGCATGCAGGTTAATGCTGGCGTGTTCCCAGCTCTGAGAGATCCTGAATAAAGTACATTGTCTCCTTGCACTCTACAATGATAATGAGTGTTTGGTGTATTTAGTGAAGGGTCAAATGGAAGCAAACAATTCTTCTTTGTGAGTGTGCGAGACCGGTTGTGAGATTTGAGGTTCCATAATTACCAGTTTGCAACTTCAACACTGAAAGTTCAGCACGGAAAGAGTTTCAGGGGCATTGTTCCCCAGTAAGAGATTCTCCTCCCATGGATACACTATTACTATTTCCCTGGGTCCTGTGTGAAATAAAGTATTCCACAAGTTTACGTAACATGATCCCACACGCTGACAACAACAGCTCAGCACAGCACAGATATCACTCAGGACTCTCAGAGGAGAAAGATTAAACCACAAGATGGCGGCAGGCCAGTTATAGATTTGATAGGAGCAACGTCCTGGTTATCTTGCAGGGTGAGTATATGGATCCTTGTTTATGGGAGGATCTCAAGCGTTTCTGCTGTTGTTGTTACATGCAAGTTTTAATTATATTGAAATTATATTCTAGACACATTGATTTGTGGGTGAAGGTCAGCCGACACGTGTTTCAACCCCTGAGGGTCTTTCTCAAGGCTGAGTTTATTTACGCAATTCACAGTTATCGATTTGGCCCAGCCCAAAGGCAGCCTCAGGTACACCCAGGGAGAACAGCCAATCACAGCCCTCATCAGATTACAAGCTCTAGGTGCAGACCATCACTAGAAGACCGAGCCGGGGCGGCGGAGTAAACACCCTATTAAAGTACCCTGCTCCAGTCAGACAGAGGTAGGAGCGGGAGGCCCATGTTTGGAGAACATTGGAAACTGAAGAATGGTGGAAGAGACAGAGGAGAGTGGGAGAAGGCAGTAGTGGAGAGCAGGAGGTGGTGGTGATAGGTAAGAGTGCTGTGGAGGAGGTGGTAACATCAGAGAGGGAGAGTGGAAAAGAGGACTAGGTATAGCGGGAGACCGGTATATTAAGAGAATGAGAGGGAGCAGGAGAAGGTGGGGAAAGTCAAAGAAATACTGAAGGATTTAAATACATCAGAAGAAGGGCAATTGCAGAAAAAAGGAATAATATCAGGACAGGTATAAGTGCTGAAAATAGCCATTATGAGTAGTATGTGTGCTTGAGAAAGTGTGAGCTTGCACACAACGTGTGGGCCTACTACAAACTATCTATGCTTACTGTGCATAAGGTGCAGTCATTAAGACCTCAATACATTGTGCTCCATAAAGCACCAGTTTAGTATGATTAAATATACCTTGGTACTCAACAATGACTTAAGGTTTAAAGCTGATGTGTATATTCCTGGTACGACCTTATATCAGCCCACTAAAGAATTTACTTTGTTCCCTTTAATTGCCAGGTCCTCTGGCCCGTAGTCTTATACTGTTGCAAAGACGTTTCCAAAACTAGATCCCCATAACACCTTATGCGTGTGATTGATTTGGACATCAGTGCAGTGTGCCCGCCAGGCCTCAATTGGCTCATGTCAATGCGAGTCCCCTTGCCAGATTTACTCTGTCTCTGAGTTTTTACCAGAGAGTTTTATACACTGGATACTCTGTTTCACTTCTGTTAATTACCTTCTGCTGCATCTCCTTTTTAACATTTTCATGAATTGCGCTTAACTTCGGAACTGTTTCTAACTAATGTTAAATTGTTTTATAATTACTTATTTGTATATTTGCAAACCTCCTTTGTCAGTAGGATGTAAAAAGCATGCCCTTCTGAGCTTTAGAGGAAGTCTGGATGCTAACCATCAGTAGAAAGGAGAGCTGGTATTCTAACTATTAGGGTACAAGTGGTAGATATGTAGTGTGGAGAGAATAAAGGTGAAATATAGTGCAGGGTATCCGGTATGTATGATTATATATTACTTTGACTTGAATACATTAAGCATTTAAATCATACGGATAGAAACAATTTCCAGAGATCAAACAAAATCCTTACAATCCAAAACTCTTTCATTATGGTACTTTACTCTGGGACATCAGATGGTAAAGTGCACTAACTACTGTGACAAACCCTTGGATGTCACTTCTTCCCGATGGGGCGCCCCTTGACATGAGATCAGGGAGGCGAGGCTGCTACCCGATAGTGCTCATGCGGGAGAATCTCATGGTGAGGGATCCCCACCCCCTTCTGGGAGCAGGGACGACTATCCAAGGAGAATGCGGTATCCACCACTCCAATCCCCCTCACCTACCTCACCACCCTTGCCTTGTCACCCCATGTATATGTGTCATGTAACCAAAATCATAAGTACTGCGGAGAGGAAGAATCTACTCAACCCAAGTGAAAAGCATTTTACAAGTATTGAGACAAGGAAGAGTCTAGTCTACTCGAGAGAGGAATATGGGACAGGTACGTAGACGAGGAGGCAATGCGTAAGCATGTAGAGCACTCCTGGAACCACTAGTGAACATTCAAGTGGTTCCCGAATTCCTATTGGTCAAGTCACATTTAAAATAGAAGAGGGAAAATTTTAAGTGGAGAGCAGGTCTCCTGAGAAGAATCATGAGCGTGGGGAACGCTCGAACTGCTGCCGAATCGGAGGACTTGCAGACAAATTTACTGAACGGGCAGAGATCTCCTCGAATGGTCCTGTGTGGAGAGACCATCAGGCCAAGCAAAACCGCAGAGGTCCAGGTGGCAGCAACATGAGAATCATGCGGGCAGGTGAAGACGCGCATTCTGTTGGCCACCAAACACTGCAGCGCCGCTGCAGCATCCCAAAAGGCAAGGGAAGTCACGAGAAGCACGAAAGGGAACACATACCAGTCCAAGACCAACCGGAGAGCATTGGCACGCCCTAGACAGGTACCAGGGTTGCAGGCAAACTTGGAGGGGCTATACAAAGGGGTGAAACCATGGATGCTCGGGTAAGGGACACCGTACCCACAGGAAGGAGAGTTTGTCAAGTATGCTCATAGTTGCAGTACCTTGCAGGTTAGTGAACCAGGTCTGCCACACTACCAGCAGAGAATCCTATGGGTCTGGCACCCACACCCAGAAGACTGGGAGTCAAGTCTAAGTTTGAGAGAAGTGTGCAAAATCATAGAAAGAGGCCAGGGGAAGGTAATAATTCCCCCTGGCATTGTGGGGGGGATTGTGCAAAAACTGAGAAAAGGCCTTGGGTAGGGAAACATGCAACCTTTGTGTTGTGAACTGTGAAATAAGCCGGAGAAAAGGCCAGGGGAATGGAGACATTCCCCCAGGGGTTGTGAACTGTGAAGTATGCCTGAGAAAAGGCCAGGGGAAAGTAGACGTTCCCCCTGGTATTGCAAAATGTGAAAGTAAAAGCCAAGAGAGTGTCAGAGCAAAGCCAAGGAAGGTCAGGGAAGGGAGTCATTTCCCTGTCGTTCTGAAAACACTGAGAGCAAGATACCTGGAGCAGGGAGCATTCTCCAGGAACCCAATAGTGAAGAAGCAACTATGGGCAATAAGGACTATTGATGTTTGAACTGTAACTTCACCCTTTTGAGTTTGAACTGAGACCTTTACTGTTTTACAGTCTGGAACTTTGTTTTGTGCCTTGGAAAGGGATTGATACTTGTGGAAGGAAGTAATTCCCTCTGGCAAAGGTCCCACAAAAGAATTGTAACTGTGATCCGCTGTCCAGAAGAAGTGAGGCATTCTTCTCGTCCAAGAAGACCCACTTTCTCTTTAGTTTAGTTATAAGTGTAATGGATAGAAGTAGGTTTTTGACACAGGACGGTTGACTCTTGATTTACATTGACATCCTGACTGAATCCTTAGTATTTTAGTTGAAGTAGGAAAACCACTCAGAGTTGGGGAGAGGTAGGTTTTCGATTTATTTCTGGGAGAATAAACCTTTATGCCAACCACCATGCCACCTGTGTGTCAGTCTCCTTCTTCTGCACCCTTACACAACATACATGGATCCAAATCTGTGCTTTACACTGGCCCCATAATGTATTATAAATGGGAGTTAATCTGTCTGTTGTACAGATGAATGCAGATGAATGGAGAGAGATCACGCCCTCCACAGAAAGGCTGTAATGAATAACTTAACTGGCTGGCTGAAATTTGAGGAACTTTATATTCCGGTGCTAATATATGACTGGGGGCCTCTCCCAGTTATATGTATAGGAACTCTCAGTGTTACAATGGGTTTTGTTTGACCCCAATTTCACCATTGTACATCCCTGCAACTGAGTATAATTACCCCCCATGGCTCAAAAAAGAAAAAGACTGGTTGTGACATGCTGCCAATCTGAATACCCTTCAGACACCAATGAGGCGATGCAATACAATGTCATTGCTAGAGTGGTACCCTTAAAGGGTAAAAACACCTGTAAAGGTGCTGCCAGTGCATCCTGAATTTAACACATTCAATGACACAATATAGTCAGTAGAACTGTCAGGCGCTGACGTCACAACATAAGCACAACACATATTGACAATGCAGCATTCAAAATGAAGCACCTCTGGACGCACCACAGAGGGCAAAAGGGGACACCCTCTTATATCTTCCAAACAAACTAGATATATAAGGGGCACTTACAAAGCAATATAAGAACATACAAACAAAATTGATCGTCACAATTTATCTATGACTACAAACACTGGATCCAGTGCTTTCCCTTTTTAATGCAATAAATCACTAAGGGCAACCATGGGCATGTAGCTACACATCCAGCCCACTGACTTCCAAGTTGTGCCATACTGTGGTGCAGCTTCTTTCTACAACAACTCTGAGGATGACCAATACATCGAAAATGTTATGATCTGTAGTTCAGGAATGTCAAGGAAACAACCTCCTTTTTACATTTCTCAAATCTCACACATTCATCTGTGTGTCAGTAAATACTGGTCAAACCAACCAACAATCAGATAACCAAAAATCAATGCTCTGTCTATTACTGGGGCATCCCCCTTCTTTACTGAGTTAGTGCAGACAAAGACCTTCTTTCCTGGCATCTAAATAAGCAATTGCTCCCTGTGCTTTAGCCATTCCATTGTAAATCAATCAAATTAATAAAATCTTCCCAAAGATTTACCACATAAAGCATTTTATTTATTTGCATTTATAAAGCGCACAAGCGGCCCGGGGGCATCGTGGCGCTGCATACACCTATTTATGACAGGTGTAAGAGTGCAGAAGCAGGACGCTAAACACAGTTTTGGCATATTTACTGGCAAATACTTGTATAAGGAAAATAAGGAAGCACCATATCTCTTCCTAAAACTAAGAGGAGTTTCCCTGCCTCAAATCAAATACTAAGGACTGCGTCAGAATGTCCGTCAAAATCAAAAGTCTAAATAGTCTACCGTCCTGTGTCAAAATGCCTATTTAAACCCCTCATACTTGTAACTAATAATAAAGGGGTAAGGGGTTTCCTGGTACAAAGGAATGACTCCCTTCCTCTGGACAATGTCCAATTGTGCGAGGGAACCTCGCTTGCGTGTATGGCTGTCTTCTCCAGGTTTCAGTTCTCCTCCAAAATGCCAATATAAAGTTCCAGGTTCAATCAAAGTAAAAGTTCAAAGTTCCAACACAAAGATCTCTAGACAACACCAGGAGGAATTACTCCCTTCTCCTGGTGACAGTATTTATATGCCAAGAGGTTTCTCCTCTCATGGCTCTCCACAAAGTTTACAGTGCCAAGGGGACACTTCTCCTTTCTTGGCTTCTCAGGGCTCTCACAAACCACACAAGGCGGAATGTCTCTCTTCTCCTGGTTACAATGTTCACAGTGCCAAGAGGACATTTCTTTCTTGGCTTCTCAGGTTTATCACAAACAGCACCAAGTGGAATAACTTTCTTCCCATGGTTACAATGTTCACAGTTCACCAGCTTCTGATCATCCCCAGCCTACCTGGTGTACTCTACTGCCGGGCTTTGGGTCATTCTTTCTTCCTCCAACTTGGTCAAGGGTAATATTATCTCTTCCCCTTATTTGCTCTTTCTGGCACAGTCAACAGGGTTTGCCCTTCACCCAGGTGCTGTGTCTTGGAAGACTGACGAATTATGTATTCTATGGGTGCAGATGCAAAGTCAGCTTTTCTTCTGTGGGGTTTTCTTTTCCCTAGCCTTGGTTTACTCTCCTGCCAGGGAGTAGGTTCGGGCTGCTTCCTTCGTTAGTGTTTCTTTTCAGTAAAACAAGTAGGGCAGTAACTCCTGTGCCCTGGTTTCACTTCACTTGGCACACTGTCTCAAGTTTCCCAGTCTATCCAGTATATTTGGTCTCCTAGGCTCACCAAGCACTGGGACTATGAAGATTATGGTTGAGGAAGTTTCAAATGCATACATTTCTTAGGTTCTCCTTGTCCTTAATGGATGCACCTGGTTCACTAACCTGCCAGGTTCCTTAAAGTTCTATTCTCTTCTTATTAAATATGAGACCCCAACCCAGCTTTCACTGTGCAGTACCTTCTGATGCTTTTCTATCAGTGTCTAGGGGTCCCAACTCTCTGCTGTGGGCTTACCGGTTCTATTTGTCATCGTCTGGCTGTCACAAGCTCGTTCAGGTGTTTCTTTGGCTCTTCAAGCTTGCAGTCCGCATGGGCGTCTTTCGTCCCTGAAAGTAGTGTTGTGGCTCCGCGGTCCAGAATCGCTCACATGCGAATCGAATTTAGTTCTCTCTCTCTGGTTTGCCTCTGGATGCCTGCTTCTCCCGAGGCAGCATTGGTTCCATTCCAGCGGACCAAGTAGAGATGCTCCTGCCGCTCTGACAGGATCCTGGTACCTACCGGCGTCTCTAGACCCCAGCTCCTCCAGGGAAGGTCTGGCCCTAGGTTCCTCCAGCTTCCTTCAGTTCTTCGCACACTGCTGGTGGCAAAGGTTCCCCGCCTCTCTGGGAGGCACATTAGTCCGCAGCCCCTTATGCTTCAGAACAGCATTCCTGCTCCTTGCTCCTCCGGGGAGGGCTTGACAACACTTCCTGGATTCCCTCCTCTATTTCTACCACTGTTGGACAAATAGGAAGTTAGTCACCACTAGACTGTTTGATGTGGTTCCTATAGGTAATCTTCATGCTTCCGCACTTCTCTCTCATTAGAGTACTGGTCGTATGATTCCCTTGTGAGTCACTGTGGCTCTTCTTCGTCACAGTACTGGGAAAGGGACCTCCACTTAGGTAATTCCAATTCCTCCTCATTCCAGTGCTTTCTAGGGGAATAGTAGGGTGACAATAATTCATGAGCTCGATAGTGAAGGGGTTCTTGTTTGGGTTGTCGGAAGGGGGTCTAGGGTCAGGTGATTGGCAGGGATACCGCGTTCTCAGACAATAGTCATCACAGGTTTCGCTCCCATGAAATCCTTCCACAGAGTACCACTCCCATGGGAACTATCGGGTAGTATTTGTATTTTATTGAATTTATATAGCACTTTTTTTGCCTCATCTCCCTGGCCTCATGGAAAGGAGCTCCCCTATGGAAGCAGTGACAATACCCTGGGATTCGTCACACAGGTTTCACACTTTAATGTTCCCATGTTTCGTACAACTGTACTTTTCAAAACATGATTTTCAAACTCAATTAGCGCTTTCAAAATATAACTATCAGTAACGTTATTAAGTGATCGGTTACATTACTTTTTGCATAGACTTGCATAATAGCCTGGCACTTAAGGGTAATTATTTAAACATTGGTGGGTCTGCAACACATTTCAAGTGTGTAGATATTTTGTCCATCACCACCTCATTTTCGCTATCTCAGTAAACCTGTTTTCTTTTCGTTAAAAATTGACAGAGCAGGGGTCATACAGGGAAAGCAGATAGGCAATAAACCAACAGATGTATTACTTCTCAAAGTCAACTTCTGAAATTTCTGTAGTCCATTAGTGACACATTAATAAAGTTAACAAGACAGGTCAAATAAACCAGCTGCATTCCAGGGAAAAAAGCTGCCCTCAAAACCATAAACTTTGCAAATCTGAAAGCCAGCATAAAAGAGGCAATGGCATGTTCTGTTGAGAGCTGGCCCACTGATCCCTTCACAGTGTTTGTATGGCAAGAGCAGAAACAGGCCCAAAGCAATGGCGCAACTTACCTATCTGAAAGTACAATCTCCCCCATCTGCCTCCAATTAGCATTAGCTTTTGGCTATGCTAGGCTTTGTGACACTACTCAACCAAACTAAAACCTAAAAGGAAACTGACGACCTCAGTAAATTCGCCACCTGTCAACAGAACTGGGTTTAGAGAGACAGTAAGAGAAAAATAGGTGTGAGTGAGTGCGTGTGAACGGCTTTATGTTGTAGAATAGAACATTCAAGCATGCAACAATAACTCCTACTGGCCCACACACGACTAATACATACGCCTAAGGAGAATACGTGTAATTTTAAAATTACTATTTCTATCTAAGCTCTACGCCGTATCTTTGATGCTGAAATAAGCACACTTGACAAGCTGCACTGAAACCCATAGCGCTAGGAACAGCACCATATGTTCCTGCATCACTGCGTGACACGTGGTACCATATGCAATAAGCAGTTCATTTGGCAATAAATCTAAATTAAGAAATCTAAATTGTCTGATGTATTGTGCGGTGGAATTCTGCAGCAAGTGTCACATTGAATTAGTGTAGTAGTAATTAGTTACCTTGGCAGCAAGCTGAAGTCCAACCTTGTCTGCCTCAGCCTCCAGAGACCTCCCATAAGGTCTATCGAACATAAACTGAAAGAAAAATGTGTCAACTGTAAAACGATATACATTTACGTTTAAATTGAGAGCTCTTGCCAACAGACAGAGGATTAACTGCTCCATATTATTGCTTAGCACTGCTCCCTTCACAGATAAACAGGCAATAACATATCTGATTTTGTATGGCCTACCTCACTACCAAACTCATATTTTTATTTGGCCACTGTAGAATAGGCTCATAAGGACACGTGACCAGAGAGAACAAGAGATCAGCTAAAACGAGTCACTCAAAAGATCGGGAACTGTGAAATATTGCTTCCTGTCTGTTCCAAGATACGGAATGTCAGGTGGTCACCTGACAGGGGGCACACACTGCTCCTACATGTGCCAGGCGGTGGTGCCAGAAAATTGACATTTTTGAAGTTCAAAGAAAACCTTGCACAGCCTCACGTCTGGCAGGACAGGATGGATTGTCTTTGCGGCAGACACCTTAAACAAATCTTTATCCCTGGACACTCCATTCATTCGATGTATTATTTAATACATTTATTTCTATTAATTTATTTATATACTAGTGGAAAAGCCTGTGTACACGGGCTAATGTACGTAAAGGAAGAAGTGTTCTGAGTGTAAATATATTATGTGGTGTATTTTAACATCATTTATGTTAATAGAAAGAAAATGTGTAAAGGATCTTGCTTTTTACGTGGGAGGAGTAGAAACCTCAAACACAATCTTACAGAATGATATGATATGACATGATGTTGCATTTATGACGTGCCTGTACACAAGTGTCTCTAGGCGCGACAAGACAAGGAGGGAGAAACAAAAGGAGGTCAAAATAACGATCTTACTAGGCCTTGCGTCATTCAGATTGCACAAGTGCGAGGAAGAGGGAAGGGGAGAAGTGCCAGGGGGCGGAATGAAGCGGGAAGTGCAGTTAACTCACAAGTGCAGCCAGTGGGTGGCTCATAAGTGCAGAGAGAAGGTACTGTAGGGTTGCAGATAAAGATCCTTAAATGCGGGGGAGCCTGGAGGCAGTGCGAGGGCAACGACATGCAGGAACCTGGGCCTGAGTTCAGAGGGTGACTAGGTGACGAGTGCGCGGCGCAGTCAGGTGCATCAGCAAGTGAGAGAAATAGAGAAAGCATAAGCGAAAAGGAAGGCCTGGAGTTGCTTCCGGAACCAGAGGTGGTTCTGCTCAAGTTTGAGAAAGGCAGGGAGGCTGTTCCAGAGGGAATCCCCAGCCGTTGAAAGTTCAACATAGTACATAGGGCCAATTGTTGTATCTGCTCCTCATTGGGGCTCATTCTGAGCCTGCCGGTCTGGAAACAATGGCGCCGGTAAGCTTCACGGCACTGTTGTCTCCGGGCCGGCATATTACAGGTCTGCATGGCTGAGCCGCTCTGCCCGACAGGTCGGACCCTGCCGGACACAGCGGCCATGGTAAGAAGACCGTCACAGAAGCACCGGCACCGTTATTAACAGTGCCGATGCTTCCATGTTCCCCATTCCCATGAATTAACACAACAGTAAACTGAGAAAAGCCATGATAAGCAATTTTTGCTTTTTTAAACATGGGTACAAGTCTAAATTAATCTCTCGAAAACCCTCTAGACGCCTGGGTTTTTGAGCTTACAGGGAAGTTAATATGAAACCCCCCAACAAGGGGCATGTGTGCAGGGCACACAATCTCATTATGTATCCATACTGAGAGAGGGAAGAAAAGAAGCTATTTTAAAACGGGGTGATATGGCCAAACTTTCAGGATAACCATCCAGTATGGTTAGGCGTTGCTGGGTGGGGCTGAGGGGTCTATATCCCCTGGTCTTTTCGTTGAAGCTCCAGATAGAAGCTCAGGGGCTGCGACCAAAAGGCTAGCTAGCCCCGAGTCCCAATAGTCCCAACATTAGTGTAGCCCCAGATCTTTTCCAGACCTAGCAACACCCCTGTACTGTCTTTATGGAGAAAGCAATATATCACCATAAGCCAGACATACATAGGCAAGCCTACTGAGAGGTACCTGAATCTAGCAGACAATAAACAAGTACCAGACAGGATGCACAAAATGTTGGGCTTGGGAAGTCAGGTTAGCAGGTTTTATTCAATTACAAGTCCGATAAAGGAAAAGAAACAAGAAAATTAGACTTTCCAACTCAAGTATACTGTCTCAACTTCTGTATAGTGGTGCAAGTTTTCCAGGGGTTCCCATAGCCTTTATACTAGCTTTGTTGCTCACTACAGGTTTTCAAGGTCTTCCTGACATACTGTTGTCGCTCTTGGTTCCACAAAACAACCTGCATATGTCTCCCTTTCCTGATCAGCTACAGTTGTAGCTGTATACTCTCTATTGGGTTGAGATGAAGAAGGGAGTTGGCATCCTCAGAGCATGTGCCTCTCCTTCCCCAAGGCTGGGGCTCCTCATCCTTGCTCACCCCGACTATTCAACCACTGGCATCTTTGCATGGATCTCGTTCTTCTTCCATCCTCTCAGCCTGCCCCAGGCAACCCAAACTCTATTTGCATTTCTGTTCTGTTCAGCTAGGTGTGAAGAATCCTGCAGATCCCTCACAAAAACCTTGCCTAAAGTCTCCTCACAAGTAGCCAGGAACGGGCAGATACTTCCTGATCCCAATCCTGGGGGTGGCGTACTGCAGGAGGGTCACCTGGGTGGAAACAGGGCCCAGGGTAGTGCGGAAAATCTGTGGGATGAGAAAAAGTATTTTTATTCTGAAAGGGATTCCCTTACCATCATGCCAGAAGTTATGGCATATTGCCATTTTAACATCTCTCAACCTCCTGTCGAAACTGAGATGGTAAATACTCAGTTTGTAACAGCTAAACCTGTTACATCAAAAGAACCAATTCTTTTTATCCCTAAAATAAAATGTCCTCTTCAATACCAAAGGTGCACTATTGGAATTAATGGAAATGTGGCCTTATCTACATCTTCTTCCTCTAATCAGATTACAACCTACAATACCTCTTCTAAAAATGCTAAGGGAATTAAATCTACCACTAATTCTATAAAAGTAGAAAACCCGAACTTCACTAAAGTGAACTACATGTCCCATGATGCCAAAGAGACTGAGGCGAAGAAGAGGGCTCAGGAGGCATGTAGAAGTGAAGGACAGGAAAGTAGGTCTAACAGTCTTTGCCAAGGGCAGGCAATTAACACTGTGGGCCTGCACCTGAACTTAATTGCCCCACCTTAGAGTCATAAAAGGCTGCAGAAGGAGGGAGAAGTAGAATGGAACTGGAGCAGGAACCGGACGGCTGGTAGCAGTAGCAGGAGATGTGCACGAGGCTTGCAGTTCATTAGCAAGTGTGTTCACTTAAGGGACGCCAGGGCAAGAGGAAAGCAGATTTCACCTGCAAGTCCTGAGAGAGTCCTGTGTTCACAAACCCTGCTTTGTTGTGGCTGCACTGAGAAAGATGTGTCGAGGTTGAAAGTCTTCCCAGGTGCGCCTAATGTCTGTGAATGCAGAACCAAGAATGTGCTGCAAGTCGAGGACAGAGGAGGAGAGGAGACTCCTCATGGTTAAGGCCAGACCAAAGACATCTGTGCTGCGGAGGAGGGTGGGGGTCCCAGCAGTGCCTAAAAGAGTAGCACAGCCCGAAGAGGTCAGAAATGGAAGCAATCCGAAAGCATAGTATTCCTGGACCCGGTGAGAGAAGCTCTGTATGCAGGTTCACTTTTAAAAGCTTACCCGTGACTGTTAGCAGCTCAATAATATCGCCCGTAAATGTGGAAGCGAGTAAAAGTTGTTCATTGCCGTGAAGCGGTCGGCTAACAATGAGATTGTATCATGCGTAACTCTAAATGCAAGTTGGAGTGTTCGCGTACAAAAGAAGTCGTTAATTCTCTATTGTTGAACTGTAAAACTGTTGTCGGAGTGGTTGCGTGTCTCCAATTAAGAAGGGGAACACTTTTCAGGATCACACCAAAAACCTAAAGCTAACATTCATGATTTCTTACAAGGTATATTCCATCAAAGCATGGTCACATGCAAATAATTGTGATTCCCGATGTGAGTCAGAATGCAATTCCATGATAATAAAAAGAGAAATATGATTTCTTTCAATACTTTAAAACTGAACATTTTCCTTCAAAGTTGTCACCTAAATCTGTTTCTATATTGACGAAAGATATGTGTAACATGTAGAACAAGTATTCTAAGAAGACAGAGTTATTAACCTGAAGAGAAGAGCAAGTTTTGCCCAAGATAGAAGGAAATCCTTCCTATAATAAAACCAGCCCTTTTCAGATCTATTCACCAGCATTCTGAGAGTTATGAAGTTGTTACAGGTCCAATGTCCTCTGATACAAGTGTGACATTGTTATCCCAAGCTGGATGTGTGGCAATACAGTTTAAGGGTAACTACTGGAACCATGAATGTGTGAATGAAGCTGTGGAATGGAGCTGGGTGCTTGTAAAAGGACTAAGGCAACAATCTGTAAGGCTGAGACTGTTGAAGCTAGCAGAGAAGCAGTCAGGACGCAGAGGCAGATTACATTGGTGGTAATAAGACAGACAGTAGAGGCAAAGAGGCTGCTCTTTTCTTGTAGCTCAGGAAAAAAGAGTGCCTTGCCATGGAGGTCAAGTGTCTTGTCTTCAAACACCTTATAATTCTAAAGCACCAAGTTGTAGTAGACCTAACAGAAATGTGGTTGTATATTGTTATCTCTGTATATCTCAGACCAATACTGTGCAAGGAAAACAAAGACTTCGTAACTAATGGGAGCACATTTTAAACAAATGCTCTTTGGATTTAATATTATTGAAAATTGAGGAATTAGCAAAATCAGTGAATAATCTACAACAAGAAAGAGATGAGGTGTCAATTCAACTTTCTAAATTGAAAACAAAAACTGAGTTAGAAAAAATCTTAGAAGACACCAACACAAAACTTGAAGGATACAAAAAAGACATAAAACAATGTAAGATCAGGAAACTTAGAAGAGACACACTGGACTACGCAAAATATAGTGTCTACACCTGGCAGGAGTTTTACTCCAACAACAGGACTCCACAGCATAGACCACCAAGACAACCTCACCAGACAAATAACACTGACAGTAGCGAAATTACAAGTGGAGAACTAGAAGAAAGACCAACAATAAGTCCGGAGACTCCGGTTTCACAAGATACAAAAGAACGAACAGCAGGACCATCATCACATACTCCACAAATACCTTTTTTAGGAGTCACAAGACAAGAAGAGGAAAAAAGAAAACTGCGGCAGAAAAAGAAATAAACCAAAACCTAGTTATCAACATCTCCTCCAAACCACTGTCTACAACACAACTGGATGCACTGAATCTAGGAATTTCATTCATACCAACCAGCAATACTTCCTTTTTTGAGGAGGAAGTCAATCTTTTACGCAAAATGGAACTGAAAGTGTTTTTCAACAACATCGAGGACAATCTGAATCCAGCAACTAAACACAGATACCTTTCACCCACAAGTGAATCATCCACTAATCAACTTATTTAAACAGAAGACCACCAAAGATTTAAGACGGCTTAAATATGAGCCACCAAGAACCAGGAACATCCGTAAACATCAACTACTGGTGATTAAACAATTAGCTGAAGACAACACGCTAACCTTAAAACAAGCAGACAAAGGGGGAGCTCTGGTACTAATGGATACCAGCCTATACAACACGGGATGTTTGAAACTCCTCAATGACGCCAGGACCTACCTGCCACTAGATGGTGATCCTATCTTTAGACTCAAGAATCTAATCAAAAATGTAGTAGACAAAGCTACAGATATGAATTGGATCAGCGAGAAAACAGCCAATTTCCTCACCCAGAAACATCCAGTCACCCCCGTTTTTTACGGCTTTCCCAAAATACATAAAACAAAGAAGATCCTCCTTTTCGACCAATTGTTGCAGGAACAGACAGTGTGTTTCAACCGTTAGCAATTTATCTCTATACTGCGCTGCAGCCTTTTGTGCAAAAAACCAATACTTACCTGAAGGACACGACACATTTTTTTAGCATAATTAACACACTACATTTAACAGAGGAAGAACTCATTTTATTTACCATGGACATTAACAGTCTGTACACTTCAATCTCTCACCAAGAAGGCATAGAAGCTAAGGAATGGTTTTTACCCTTGAATCCAGAAGTACAGATACAAAAGATTTTCGCCATAGAACTAATCAACATCATCCTCTATAACAACTATTTTAGATACAATGGCCAATACTATTTGCAAGTCTCTGAAACATCGATGGGCTCATCATCTTATGCAAATATTTTTATGCACCAATTTGAGACTAAATTTGTACTAGAAAACCCACAATGGAGAGACAAAGTGAAATGTTGGTGACGTTACATAGACGACATCTTCGGGATCTGGTATGGCACAGAAAGTGAATTAATGGTGTTTTGGGAAACCCTGAACAGTTACAACGATAGGATCGGTTTTACAATAGAGATTGGTAGACCTAATGTCAATTTCCTGGATGTAACAATTGAACGATCAGGGACATCACTTATGACTAAGATATACAGAAAACCAACAGATGTAAACAGTTGCCTTCATCACAGCAGTTTTCACCCAAAACATCTAAAAGAAAACTTGCCTTATAGCCAACTACTAAGAATCAAGAGGATAACATCAGACCAAGCTACACTACAGCATGAATATGACATCATGAAACAGAGATTCGTAAAAAGAGGATATCCAGCAGAAACACTAGACAATGCAATTCTAAGGACCAACTTGCAAGAAAGGGAAGAACTCCTCCAAGGGAACACTAAGAAAGAAATCAAGAGTTTAATACACACATTAAAGTACTCGAGTCAATGTTTCCAAGTAAAACGCATCAGCCACAAGAATTGGGACCTCATAAGAACAAACAACACCTTAAAAGAACTTTTTCCAGACCCCCCCATGATGGCATACAAACGGGGAGGAACATCCGAGATCAACTCATCAGAGCGGAAAAACCAAAAATAACATTGCAAACTACTCTTAACAAACAGAAAACAGGAACGTTTGCCTGCCTACATTGCCAACATTGCAATAACATCATAAAAGGTGACCATGTGAGACATCCCAATACAGGCCAAAAAAAATTACTTTGAGACAATACGCTACATGAGATACAAAAAATGTTATTTATGCAAACCGCTGTCCCTGTGGGATGTACTATGTAGGAAAAACCAATCAGAAAGCGAAAGAAAGGTAGACAGAACACAATTCCAACATAAGAACGAAGAATGTAAAGTCACCTGTCTACAGGCACTACCGAGACCAAAAACACAACATCTCACAAATGAGAATGGTGATCTTGGAAGTAGTTCATCCAGGTGATTTCACCAAAACTTTTAGCTCAAAGAGAACTTTACTGGATTCAAAAATTGGATTCAATGTCCCCTCTTGGGATGAATGAGGAGTACTATTTAGGTCCATTTCTGTAGACACAACTCAGAGCATAGTCCAGGGACCCCTTGTTTTTCCAATTATTATTCAATGTTTTTTTTTAAATCACATTTTTTTACTCAACCACATTTTTTCTTGAAATTAATAATACTAAAGCCCAATAAAATAACCCCTTATATTTGAGCCTCAAGAGGATAGACGAAATATTAAAATTACATGATCTCATGACCAACTGATAAGAATGTACACCCCTTAGTGGGTCAGTCAAGGGTTTAATTATGTACAGTTTGCATACAAACAGCATATTAGGTTGTTTTTATGTACAGGTGCCTTATGGTTTAATGACAAACAGCTTTTGATCATTTTTACTTATGCTTCCTAAATGCATTTTTTCAGAAAACTTATTACAGTTTTATGATTTCTCTAATCTATTTTATTTAGTCTAATTATCCATCTTTTAATTCGACTTTTGTTTTTTACTCTTTTACCATTTGGAAATTTGTCCTCATTTGGATAATTGTCCAACTTATTCACCCCCTTTCCCCGCCCCTTTTTGTTTATCTACTAACATTCATTCAAGATTATACATCTTGAATTAATATTTTACATTAAATCTATTTCTGCTCACAGCCTTCACCATTTAGTTATCATGGTATTTCGCTTCATTCAGACACTTTCCCGTCATTTTCGTGCAAGCGTGAATGACGATAAACAAACAAAATGGCCACGATGTGACGTCATCTTGCACATGCGCGGATGACATCACTTGCGACCATATATACTCGATCCGCTTCCTTTTTCATAGGGGAGCGGATGGTGAGTTTCCTGACTCAGCCCCACCCCTTCTCATTTATCTGCTAACATACATTTATACCTCTTGAATTATCATTCACATCTATTTTTGCGCACAAGCCTCCATCTTTTAATAATCATAGTATCCTAACGCAATTCCTGTCGTTTTCGTGCAATCGTGAACCACGATAAACAATCAAAATGGTCGCGATGTGACGTCATCTCGCGCATGCTCGGATGACGTCACCCGCAACCATAAATACTCGATCCGCTTCCTGTTTCAAATGGAAGCGGATGGAGAGTTTCCTGACAGAGCCACACCTGATATCTCTTGGACAATTCTACTTTTCTCTTGTAAGTAGAGCCGCTTAGCCGCTTATTCTCTGTTCTGCCACATTGAGCCCTTTAGCCTTTAGAGCACATGTACACCTTCCCCTGGTGATCTTAGATTTTTGTTTTTTTTCATTTTTTAGAATGGGACAATCTACCATCCCTACTAATTTTGCAGTAGATGCCAGCCTGTGGAGCCAATAATAACTTTAACAAGTAAGTGTAATATCACGCAGTAGTCCTTATCCCGGCCAAGACAATGCACTACTTTAATTCTATTATCCATCATAGTTCTAGGAAGAACTAGGACCTTCCACAATACTGCTATCCAGTTTGAAGTAAAGCTTCATACCCTTGGAAATGGTTCTATGTGATTTCATTGACAGACTTTTCATCGCAGGGTTTTTTGCCGCAGATTTGTTTTCCCAAAAAAAAACATCGATTACCCCCCAAAACACTACATCCGTTTAATTATTTTAATATTCCCCTAGACACACACCAAATGTATTTAATTTTTAACCCCAAAGAAAAAATCGATGTTTTTATTTTCAGAAAAAAAATCTCAGCAAAAAACCCTGCGATGAAAAGCCCATCGATGAAATGACGGTATACCTTGGAAATCACTTTATCGTTATATCTTTATAAGTAAGTACCCTTACAAACCATCACAGAAGATCTGCTAACAATAGGAACCACTGAGCTTGTCAGATTATCTACTTTAACATGTTCTATTGATGAAAAGATTTGTTTGTCATTCACCTATGTAGGCACCTAGCATTAGTCACTATCTACAATGCCTTTTCTATCAAACAATGAGTATTGTTCTTGAGTTTAAAAATGCAGCAAAGATGTACATAAGAACAATACTATATGTGATCCTTGGTTATTTAAGAGTTTTGTTTTGCCTTATATGCACAAATGAAAAATAATTTGTACTGGAATGAATTTGTAATAATGGATTATTCATCTATTTTCTCTCTAGAGATTAATTTTGTATAAAGAAAACAGAACACTTTGCCCCTGATGATGAGTGAAAGTAATACTCAAAACGCGTTGGGCCAGATTTTTCTCAAGAAAAATGTCCTGCCATTGCAAGGAATACAGAATTACTAAAACTTAGAATTATCTTGTGTGAAAATTAAAAGGTTACTCTTAGTACCTTAAAATTACATATAGGCCTCGGCCTTTGTTGATACTGTGCAGGGGAAGCAGGTTTCCTTAATTAGGAAACCATTTGTCCCATGTATATTGTTGTCAGTGCATGTTACCCTAAAGCTGACTGAAGTTAGTAGTATACTGTGGGGCAAAGGAGCCTGCTCCCCAATAACACTAGTAGTAGAAGGGGGTTGTCAAGAGGAAAGCAACAAACTGAGAAGCAGCATTGAGTATACTAAAGACACGGCAGAGGTCAAGAATACCATAGAAGTTGTTAAAGCAGAAGATGTTTCTTTGTTTAAGAAACGTTGGCAAACCTATCCTGGAAGAAGGATATCCAGCATTACCATTGATGCTGTTTTCTTGGCTACACCTGGAAGGGGAACTTTTCAACTGAAGGCTGAAGAACTGTGCCAGTGGAATTTGTTTGGTCAACTTTTATTTTCATTTGCAACTTATAAGAACTGGTTCAAGACTTTCCTTTTGAACATTAGGGAGAAGGTGACGTTAAGCAATCCTGGGGAAAGGATCTACCCAGGACAGACAAAGGTCATCCAAATCACTGGTTGTTGATTATTCTTGTTGATGTGTCGTGTCCCGAAGGACACAACACATTTTTTTAGCATAATTAACACACTACATTTAACAGAGGAAGAACTCATTTTATTGGACTGCCTCTTAGTTAGGTGTATTCTTGATGTTGAACTGGGTCTAAAGATTACCTGCACTGCCTGTTTTCCTCCCCATCTAGGTGGTCTACATATGGTGGTCAAGGGTCTCTGGCAGCTCAGGAAGGTGGATAAGGCGATGAAGAACAAGTTCCCACTATTCAAGCAGGACCTCCACTCGAGGGCAGAGGCCCTTGTATCTTGAATGTTTTGTTGTTTAGTGTGCGGGCCAGTTTTGTTGATGCTAGGAGTTAATCCCTTAGTCTTTAGAATAGGTAAGGAACTCCCTAGTGGAGTAAGTTTAGTGAGGTTTCATTTGCACTTTTTAATTTTAATAAAATGTTTCATTTGGATTAAAACACAAGCAGTTGTCCGCCTTGCATTACTGACACCTCACACAGGGCAGGGTTCTGCAACCTGTGGCTCTCCAGACTTTTTGGATTATGACTCCCCCGATCTCTCAGCATCAAGTTTGCTGACATGGCTGATTAGAGTTGTAGTTCAAAACATCTGGAGAGCTAAAGGTTGCAGACCCGTGGGATAGGGGGGTTTCCCACCTGCTTCTGCTTGCTTGTCTCACTGCCTGTAAATACCTCTTTATTTGTATTTGTTTATTTGTATTGTGCAACCTACCCAGGGGCATCAGGGCGCATGTTTGGAAAGGTAGTTACAGAAAAGTGTTACATAGATAGGTACACAAATTACATTGTATATCCATATTTACAGCAATAGTAACAAGGATCAGAGATAATGCACAGACTGGCAAAAGGTCAAATGTACAGTATGTACAGTGGGAGGCCTGATTGCAGGTGACCGCTGTGAGAATTACGCGGCGGAAGTCAGTGCATCTTGTTCAAGAAGCCAACGTTTAGTTCTGTTTTTGAAGGATTGGATGGCTGGCACATTCCTGAGATCATTGGGTAGGGAGTTCCACAACTTAGCAGCCAGGACTGGGAAACTCGAGCCCCTAGCCGTCTTAAGCTTGAAGCTAGGAATGGTTAGTGTGTGCACCTGTGCTGATCTTAGTGGTCTAGATGCTGTATGTTGTGTGAAGCGCGAGGACAAGTAAGAAGGTGCAGCATTGTTTTGTGCCTTGTGTGTTAGAACAAGTGTTTTGAGTGAGATACGGTGCGTAATGGGTAGCCAGTGTAAGTTGCGCCTGGTGGAGGAGATGTGTGAGCGCCTAGGGATATTGAGGGCAGCCCTAATGGCGTTGTTTTGGGGGACCTGCAGTTTATCAAGGTTTCTTTGACTAGTCCCTAAATAAAGGGCTTTGCAATAGTCAATTTTCGACATGACGAGGGTTCTGGCTAGGATCAGGCAATTGTCAGTAGTGAGGAAGGGACGACAAGCTTTAGATGTTACCAACATCTCCTCCTCTGTTATTATCCCCTGCTCCTCCTCTCTGGTTGCATTACTGATTACTGATGCTGTGTCAAAGACATTTAATTTGGTTAAGGGGAAGAGTTTGTTTCCCCTTCCATGATATTGGTCTTTCTAGAGAGAGCTTTACAACCTCTCAGTTGGGCAGGCGGTCCACAGCAGGACGTTCTGCGACTGTCCCCTGCCATGCTACGTTGGAACAAGGGAGGATAACCAGATGATTTGGACTACAAATGACATCCGTCCTAGCCAGCATAATCAATGGTCAGCGAAAGGCGTGCAGCAACCATTGGGCTAAAGTGGCTTTACCCCTCCACCCCACCTCCCTCCACCCCAACACCCTTCCCAAAATGCAGGGCCAATGCGGACTGGACCTCGCTCACCTTCAGAGCTGTTGTCAGCAGGACTAAAGACAGATTATGAATGGTGCCCGGGGATGTACTGTTAACAGAGGCAGGCCAATTACTTCTATAACACATTTCATTGTTAGCAGCAGTGCTTTTCTTATGCAGAAGTATTCAGTGAATTGACAACATGATGGGGCATTTCCAACTGAAAACCCCACAGGCACAGAAGCAATTATCTATGAAATCTGTGCCTGCTTTCAAGACTCTGCCCATTGCAACTCTCACTACCTCAGGTCAACCTTGGGGGTAACCCTTTTCCATGTATACTTCAGAGTTGGTCATATTGTTTACCTTCATGCAAAGCATTCTATAGTCAGCTTTTATGCTTTGTTATACTACATTATGTAATGTTAGGCTATGTCATGCTCCGCTCCATTACATAACAATATGCTATGGCACAAAGTCAGAGACCACAATATGTAGTCAGTGGCTCGGGGCCTCACTTCTGACCTCTCAAAGATACTCCATCTTAAGCAACAATCAGACATAAATGGAATTATAGTACAATACAGAGGGATATGCACAATGCACTAGCAGCTGCTAAAGCAAACCACACACCACATGCCAACCACAGCAGTACCATGCTGGCAAGTACCAAATGAAATATGCATTTTGTACTTCAATCCTATAAAGTTTACCTACAGCGGCGTGGCCTGGTGGGAGCGCGATGGAGACCCAATTCTCCTACCTCCGCAGCACTGCACGGAATTAAGCAATATGGCAGCATATACAGCACTTTTTCGGAACATAAATCAAGGCGCCGGTTGGTAACAGCTCCAGGATCAAGGAGAGTCATTTGGCAGCAGCACGATCATTGGAAGCATTAGGAACTCGGATGGTGGCCTGGTGAGATCGGCAGCGACACCGGCGCTCCCAAGATGGCCTACTGCCATTAGGTGGAGGAAGAACTGGAGTGAGTTTTGGGAGGCAGGTGAGCCCTGGTGGCTGCAGACCGAGGGCGATTTCGTTCCCCTGGAATAGTTGCTGTACCGCGTCTCTCCCTCTACCCCCAGGCTAACATTCATTGCGCAGAGCCGAGTGGCGTAACGCATACATGCTACCATTCAGACACACCTGGGCGGGAGATTTCCACAGGGAAATTGGGAGATGTACATTTCCCCATAGGCATTGGAGATACAGTTATTTTAGGCAGCAGGGTTGGCATGTATGATAATGGCCTGCTTTAGTGGAGGACGGGGGCGTTTGGAGTGAGGGAGCCCTTGAGGCATCAAGGGGGAGCAGATAGGAGGCGGTAATGCTCAGCCTATGGTGAACCCCGTTGGGATTGTATTCGCGATACTTGTTCTACCGTGGCTCTTTTCTCATAGAAGCGTGACCTCTGCTTCAGCGGCCCTGACTTTAGTGGCAGGAGAGAGCCGAAGCGTTGGAAGAGTCCATTGACTGTGGGGCTCACTAGCGAGAGGGAGTGGGCGACTGCCTAAGCATTGGTCTGTGTCCCCTGGAGCACCTGGTGAATTGAACAGCGTGGTCCCCTGGTTTGCGGGCCTCGGTCCGGGCCTGGCTGTTTTCTGAGCAAGGAAGGCAACCTTAAACTGGAAAGTTTGCTTGCATGACATTATCACGAAGGGGAACCCCGTGCAGCTTGGGGGACCATCTTTTGCAGCCTTCAGTTCAATTGCCCTACAGGATGAAGCCGGGTAAAGGAAAAGAGAAATCATCTTCCTCTTTAAGAGACCTGCTGCAATCTGCTAAAGGCTTCCAACATGTGTACCAACTTCAAAGCAGTCATCCCTGGAGGCAGCATCGCAACCAGCATCCAAGGGAGACATTGCTCACCTGATGCAGTCCATTCAAAAGGATATGTTATGTTACTTTGCATTTATATAGCGCCTTATGTATCATTGGTATGATCTCAAGGCGCTGGTAGGTTGAACGCCCTCGGGAACCGTAGTTCAAGTCTGTAGAGAGAGAGCATGGTGATGAGACATGGTGGTTTTCAGTAAGGTGCTTGAGATCTTAGTGAACATCTGAACTCCATCCGTCCCGCGCACTCCATCCGTCCCACGCACTCCATCCACTACATGCACTCCATCTGTTCCAATCGTTCCATTTGATCATTCCATGCACTCTTTCCATTTCATGCACTCCATCCGTTGCATCCACTCAAGCACTGCCTCCGTTCTATCCCTTCCATGCACACTATCATTCCATGCACACTATCATTCCATGCGCTTTATCCATTCCATGCACTCTATCCATTCCATGCACTCTATACATTCCATGCACTCTAGCCATTCCATGCACTCCGTCCATTCCATGTACTCCATCCGTTATATGTACTCCCTACGTTCTATGCACTCCATCTGCTTCATCTGCATTGTCCGTTCCGGCCACTCCGTCCGTGCCGTCCATGCTGTCCACTTCGCCCGTTCCATCCTCTCCGCCCGTTCCAACTACTTCATCCGTCACGCGCACGTCATACGTCCCACGCGCTCCATCCGTCCCACGCGCTCCATCCGTCCCACGCGCTCCATACGTCCCGCGCGCTCCATCCGTCCCACGTGCTCTATCGGTCCCACGCGCTCCATCCGTCCCATGCACTCCATCCGTCCCACGTGCTCCAACCGTCCCATGCACTCGATCTACCATTCCATGCACTCTATCCATTTCATGCACTCATCCGCTCCATCCGTTCCATTTGTTCCATCCACTCCATCCGTTCCATCCACTCCATTTGATCCATCCATTCCATGCACTCTATCATTCCATGCACTCCATCCGTTTCATGTACTCCATCCTTTCTATCCATTCCAACCGTTCCTTGCACTCCGTCCGTTCCATGCAATTTGTCCATTCTATGCACTCTGTCCATTCTATTTACTCCCTCCGTTGTATGCACTCCGTTCTATCTGTTCCAAGCACTCCTTCAGATCCATGCAGTTCATCCGTTCCATCCACTCCAACTGTTCCACCGACACCCTCCCTTCCACCCAATCTGTTTGTTCTATCCACTCTATCCGTTCCATCGGCTCCACGTGTTCTATCCGCCTGACGTGTTCTATCCGCTCCATGTGTTCCATCCGCTCCATGTGTTATATCCGCTCTTTGCGTTCAATTTGATCCATCCACTCTGTCCGATCTAGCCATTCCATCTGATCCGTCCGCTTCATTTGATCCATCCACTTCATCCGTTCTGTCCACTATTCCGTCCACTTCATCCATTCCGTCCACTTCATCCATTCCGTCCACTTCTTCCGTTCTGTCTACTTTATCCGTTCCATCTGCTTCATCTCTTCCATCCACTTAATCTGTTACACCTACTACATCTGATTCATCCGCTGCATCCATTTAATCCATTTCATCCGCAGCATCCATTTCACCCACTGCATCTATTTCATTCGTCTCATCTACTTCATTTATTTCATCCACTTCATTCCTTTCAACCCCTTCATTCCATTCATCGATTTCACTCATACTATTCAGTTTATCCGTTTTTATATATATTAGCAGTTTTAGTTTTGATTTTTCTCGCTCGGATCTCGATGCTGGATTGCTATTTTTTAATATATATTTTTATTTTATTTTTGATTTTTTTTTTTATATAGCCACCTTGGGCTACTGTCTTTGTTGCTGTTATCTTGATTGAGTTTAAGAGTCGATTTTTACGGGAAGAGCCACGTTTTCAGTAATTTGCAGAAAGACATGAGGTCCTCAGTGAGTAGGATGTGGGGTGGAAGTGATTTCCACAGAGTGGGGGCCAGGGCTGAGAATGATGATCCACCTAACCTGACTGAGTTGGTTTTTGGTATCACTAGGAGGTAGGCAGAGCTTGATCTTAGAGTGCGTGGTGGATGGTGGGGTTTTAGTTTGTCCTGAAGATATTGAGGTCTGGTTTTATGCATTGCTCGGTGAGATATGCATAAGGTTTTGAAGGGCACCCTTCGGGCAACCGGAAGCCAGTGGAGAGTTTTGAGAGCTGGGGAGATGTGATCTCTTGGGCCAAGTGCAAGTAGCAGTTTGGCCGCTGCATTTTGTGCTCTTTGTAGTTTAGTCATGTGGTATGCATGGACTCCGAGGTAGAGGGGGTTAGCATAGTCCAGTCTTGACATAACAATTGATTGGACTGCAGAGAGTCTGTTGGGACAGGAGAGGTATGGAAAAATGCATCTAAGAATTTTGAGGTGGTAATGGCAGGACTTAGAGACGTTGTTGGCTTGGAGTGAGAGGGTTAGGTCAGAGTCGAGAGTGCATCCAAGGTTTTGTACTGAGTTTGAGGTTTTCGGAGAATTGCCCATGGCAGATGGCCAGGGAAGGGGGTGCGGAAGAAGTTCGGTGTTGCCACACACCATGATTTCAGTTTTGGAGGGGTTTAACAGGAGGTGGTTTGTGGTCATCCAGTGATCTATGTCAAGTAGGCAGGCAGCGAGGTCGGGTTGGTAGTTGGGTTTTGAATTTAGGAATTTTAGGATTAGTTGCATGTCATTGGTGTAGTTGTAGCACAGGATATTGTGCGAGTGGATTATTCGTGGGAGGGTGGACATATAGAGGTTGAACAGGAGGGCTGATAGGCAAGCTCCTTGTGGAACTCTGGTATTGACTGGTCCGGCGGGGGAAGCATAGGAGGAGAGTAGGGTTATTTGTTTCCTATTGTTGAGGAAGGATGCTATCCATTTGAGAGCGTTTCCACAGATTCCTAGGGAATGGAGGCGGTCAAGGAGGATTGAGTGGTTGATTGTGTCAAAGGCGGCAGATAGGTCAAGAAGGATTAATGCGGCGCAACCCGCAGAATCTGCAGTGTTTTTAAGGTCCTCCCAGACTGAGGTTAGGGTGGTTTTTCTTCCGTGTCGGGGTCTGAAACGTGATTGAGCGGGGTCTAGGAGATTGTTGGCTTCAACAAAGGCATTTCGTTGGGAGTAGGCAGTTCGGTCAATGAGTTTAGCACAGAACCTGGTGTTTGAGATGGGGTGGTATTTTTTGGGGTCGAGAGGGTCGAGGGAAGGTTTTTTTTTAGAAGGGTGAGTGAATGGTGAAAGAGACAATGAAGTGATCGGACAAGATGATAAGGGTGGGGGGGTTTAGATGTATCTGGTCGTGAGAGCTGAAGATGGCATCCAGGGTGTGTCCTTTATATTGAGTTGGCCCGTTTATGTGGGTATGGAGGTTAATCGCGTCTAGGCAGTCAACCAGAGAGGTCATAGGGTTGGTGGGGATGTCAAGCCAGATATTGAAATCTCCTAGAAGGGTGAGGGTGGGATGGTTTAATTGGGGGGTGGCTGTTGAGTCGCAGAGGTTGTTAGATAATTGTCTGTTTTAGCCAGGAGGTCGGTAGATGATTAGGAAGCTGTGGGAGGTGATTCGCAGGAAGGGATGGTTGGCTGGTTGTCGATGATTGAGGCTGAGAAGTGTGACTTGAAGGCGATCGCTATTCCTCCTCCTCTCGAGGGTCGGTTTAGTGGGATGAGGGAGTAGTCTGGCGGAAGCAGGAGCAAGAGTGATGGGGGTGGTGAGCGGATGATGCGAAGAGTAGGCGGGCGGTGGAGGTGATGCGAGTGGTGAGAGGGGTTGGACGGGTGTGTCGGGTTTGTTGGATTTGGGTCAGGGGATTTGAAGGTGGAGTGTGAGGAATGGGAGTTTTCAGTTGTGGTTGGTGAGAATTCTAGAGAGATGGGTTTCAGGCAGGGTGAGGCAGGGGGGAGGGTGGTGATGATCGAGATTGGGAGATTGAGGTGGTGGGTCGAGACAGGAGTGGTGAGGAGTGGTGAGAGATTGAGGGAGACCAGGTACGTTTTCTTTTCAGGGTTTTTGTTGTAGTTGGAGTGTTAGAGAGGGTAGGTGGGTCGGTGGGTGAAAGGGATGCAGCTAATGTTCTTGCCAGGGCGAGGCGAGCAGTTTTTAGGGAAAGGAAGGAGTGGGGTCGGAGGAGGATGTTGGTGGGAGTTGATGAGGGGATGGGCGGGGGAGTGGTTGTGTGGCTGGGTGTGCTTGGCAGGTTAGGCAGGCCGTTGGTTGGGGGTTCTGGGGGTGTGGGTATGAAAATAGTGGGCGGGTGGGTAGAGGGGATGGGAGGAACAGTGGTCTTAGGATGGAAGGCTCGCAATTGGGCTCCTCTGGCTTGGTGTTTGAATAGGGGATGGGCAGAGGTTGCGGTGGGGGCGGGATGGTTTGGGGAAGGGGGGATGGGAGGTAGGGCGAGAGGGAAGGGAGGCGGGCGCGGGCGGGTCTCTTTCGGAGGACCTCGGTGGGTAGGGTGGGCTCATGGCGTGGTTAAGCCTGAACTGTGTTATAGTTGGCATAGGAAGATTTTGTTCACGCCTTCCGAGTTCAACTATACCACCGGATGTTAATTGTTCACACTTTCTATGTTTACATGTACTACAGCGAGGGATAGTTTCTAGGTTGAACGTAAGCCACCATAAAATATCATTCGCTCTTTCTAAGTTTGCCTATAACACATTTATGGGGATAGTTTCTAAGTTCAACTGAGCCAACGGAAGATATTATCCACACTCTCTAGGATTATCTATACCATATCTGAATATCTGAATATCTGAACCATAGGAGGATATTATTCACACTATCAGAGTTTAACTATACGGCAGTTAGGCACTTTCTAGTTAGGTAGTAGTACAGGTTGATATTTATTTAGAATTTCAAAGATCAGTTGTACCACCGGAAAATATCATTCATATTTTAAAGGCCAACTATGCCATTGGCGGCAATGCTGCAAGAGATAAAAGGCTCTTTTCGGGAATTAGCTAAGACTTTGTCGAATGTTTTTAAAAAAAATGATTTTATTGTTCCAAGCCATGTCTAGTTATAAAGTTGGTTTTTGATTGTCACACTGATCAGGTGTTGTTGATCTGCACATATGGTCAGGCAAGGGGTTTCGTAATCAAAGATTGCTTTTGTGTGAAAGGCATAAGGGTCGATTACTTTTGGCCACATGACCCAGAGATATCTAGCTGGGTTGATATTATGAACGAATCTGGAGGCTTAGAATGGGTTTTATGGGATTGGTCATAGGTGTCATGACCACTGTGAGGGGGCACAAGTTGTGCCACAAGCAGGCTTCCACCAGAACCCTGAGGGCCTTAAAACCACTGCAAACGGGCTCCTGGAGCCAGTCCTGGTGCCTTTGGCACCAGGCTCATATGTAGGAAGGAAGGGCTGTACAAACTAGGTCCCATTTATGTACATGGGCCTTTAAATCCAACATGGAAGCACCCACACAGTCTAGTTCTAAGAACCAAGCCATGCGGTCTAGTGTTTTGGGTGTGGCAGGCCTGGAACAACTTTCCCTGGTACTACTTTACCTGGGCTATATAAACCACACCCTGACTGCAGAACACGCTTTGTTTTATTCTGCCACCAGCAGCGTGACGCTCACCGTGTCCAGCTCCTGGTCTTCAGCATCTTCCTGTAATCCTGCAAGAACAAGAAAAAGATTATTCTTTTTTACCTGAGAAAGCATCATCCAGCACTCAGCATCTCAACTGGGCTGCAATCTGTGGAAACCGAGAGAAGAAGAAACATCACTCACCTGCGAGTACTAGCTTTAGCTACCATAGCTGCTGTTCGAACATTGCGACCTGCAATAACGAGAAAGGGAAAAACAATATTAGAACGCAAACTTCCAAAACATTGAATTCCATCAGTCTTAGCTGAATTCCATTGCGCTACACCACGCTTCCATCCGGAGCAACACAGCAGCATCTACAAAGGAAAAGAGACCTATTCAGGTTCGCTTTCAATATTAAACAACCGCACAGCGTTGTACTTACCTTAACGGATTCCGGAGTCCTTTTTTTCATTGCGCACTCATCCACTCGCAGCACCACAGCGGCCTGTGAAAAGAAGAAGAAAACACAGGTTAGCTTTAAATGACAATAAAGGCGCTGCGCTTCGCGCTTTCTCTTTTCTAGAAACGTGCCTCTCCATCCGGTACGCCAGCATCAAGACCTTCGCACCTGAAAAGAAGGAGATAAAAACATTAACGAATTCCCACCATAAACACAACAAAGACTTACAAATAGCAAACCTACCTGCCTACCAGCAGATTCGGGGTCACAACAGGCCTGTGCCCAAGCAAGGCGGACTGCACCAGTGAAGCAACTTGGGCAGCTCGCCAACAAACGTCAAGCGCCCCTGCACAAGAAACACAGGACGGATAGCTCACCCTACAAATAACTAAGATTCATTATTCGGCACTGGGCAACTACGCATCCAGGGTTCCAGATCTCAGAGCCTTCCAGACGCCCCCGGGGATATCAGGTGAGCGTAACAGACGGTGTATATGTTGTTGCTAAGATTTCTCTTGTACAGGGGCTGAATTCTCCTGTGAAACGGAAGAGTGTGTTGGGTAAATTGGTGGAGCTGGGGGCGAATATAGTGTTGCTCCAGGAGTGTTGCCTCTTTAAGGCAGGCTAGTGCCCACGTTTATAATGCAGGGAGTACCGAGATACATTTTTTGAACCCCTCAGGTAAAAAAAAGCAGTAGTGGCGATACAATTTAGTAGGACATTGCACTTTCAGAAACGGGCGGACGTAAGAGACGATGAGGGGAGGTTTATAGGTCTTCACATACGTCTTGGTGGATATGATCTTTCTCATTTCTCAGTTTATGGTGAATCAACATAAGAAGGCCTTTTATGAGAGGCTTTTTCCACGCATTTCCCAATAGCAGTGGGGAGAACTGATAGTAGGGGTAGACCTTGGATGGATCGGTCAGTTCATAGGAAGGCTGCTGATACTTATGGTCCGTATCCCTGTTGAAAGCAATGGCGGACCTAGATTTAGTGGACGTCTGGAGACATTTTTAACCCCACAAGGACAACACACACTTTTCCCTTGATCACCATAGTTATTCTAGGTTACATTATTTCTTAGTTTCTCGGTCATTGGTGCCTTTAATTTCTACTCCAATGATTGAATTGAGACTAATTTTAGACCACTCTCCAATAACAATGCGCCTTGAGGTCCATGGAGCCCACCCATGGAAGTCTACATTATGGAAAATTAATAATTTACTCTTGTGGGATGAGGTGTAGTAAAGAAGACACAAGGTAAGTAAAAGAGCTTCTTTATTGGCAACCAGCCTCAGCCCAGCAGTGCTGAGCCTACAGTCAGCTCTTCAGATAACTCCAACTGTATATCTTGGAATGTAGAACATTTACTATCAGTAAACACAGCTCAACATGACATCATAGCATGGGTGGAATTCTACATAGTAGAATTCCACCCAAGAACCATTATAACACATCTCCCCCCTTTATTCCCAAAACAACCACCCCCCCAGGTTGTTCACTCACACACACACCTCACACACACATCATACACACACACACTAAGGAAAGAACCACCTGCAACTAAGGTATGAAATTCTAAGAAAGGAAGGAAGGAAAAAGAAGAAAAAAAAAACAGTGGGTGCTACTAAATTACAGCACCCAACACAAACTCTTTAAACTTGGAAAGAATCTTCCTCTCCCTGCCAGACCGAGTATGAGTAGGAATAGAGTCATCCGCCCCGGAAGCGGAGACCTCACTCTCATCCACCGGAAGACTCCTGACACCGGAATCAGACACAGAGACAGAAGGGGAATGTTGTCCTGCTCCCGGGAAACCAAGAACCACATCAGGGACCACAGGCTGCAAATTGACTGGTAACTCCCGAACTGCTAAATCCTCTAAGGGGCCCTCACCAATCACCCCATCATCTCTTGAACTGTCACCAGGCACGCTGGTCTCATACCCTGCTGAGACTATTCTCTCTTTATTTACCACCACTACTCGCCTAAGGCTCCACGTGGAACCGTCATCAAGTTTTACATATCCACGGCCTCGCTTAACCACCTTACGTGGATTTAAGTATCTACTGAGACACTTGGCCACAAACCTAGGATTCTTGACCTGAACCCAATCCCCAACCTTCACGGCAAGGGGCTTCCTATGGGCCAGTTGTCCATCCAAGAAACGTTCTTGCTTTCTGAGAACACGATCCACAACTCCATGCATGTCCACCTGAGTCTGAACACTGCCACCCAGGGCTGGCACTCTCAACTTGGAGCCAGGATTCCTCCCCTGCATCAGCTCAAAAGGAGAATGACCCGTGAGAACAGAAGGGGTAAGTCTGTAGGCTTTAAGAGACTCTGACACCACCTTTCCCCACGGAAGGCCATTGGCAAGAACCAATTGGATGGCCCCTTGATAAAACAGTTCATACATTCCACCAGACCGTTGGCCTGTGGATTGTATAGCGCGACTCTATGATGACGAATCCCCAAGTCATTCAAAAATTTCTGCATGTACTCCGACACAAACTGAGAGCCATTGTCAGTCACCAGACCTGCAGGAACACCCTCCCTGTCAAACACTGCAGAGAGAAAATCAACCACTTTCTCGGAAGTAACCATAGACAAGGCCGTGGCCTCCACCCATCTCGAAGTATAATCCACAATAACAACAATAAACCTTAGGCTTCCTCCCAACGAATCAATAGGGCCCATTATATCAAGTGCCACCTTGGACCACACTTCACCGGGTGGTTCCACCGGATAAATGGGTTGAGCAGCAGGAGCTTTGCTCTTGTCACTGGTGGAACAAGCTGCACAATCTTTCACTACGTTCTCCACATCCGCATCCATTCCCGGCCACCAATAATCTTCCCTAAGCTGTCTTTTGGTCATGGACATCCCTATGTGCCCTTCATGTGCCAAATCAACAAGCTTCCCTCTAAGGGAACGAGGAGGGACCAACCTAGGGCTTCTAGCCACGCCCCATGGACCCACAGACAACTCCTCCCACACATGCCCATAGGATTTTGGCAACTCAGATCCAACACTCCCACTGCTGAGCGCACTCTTAACCTCCATCAACTCTGGATTAGTCGCACATTGTGTACTCCACTCCAACTCTGACACTGCGGGCACTACACTGGCCACCAAGGTACAATTGTCCCCCTCTGCCACTTGCAGCTCAACCTCATCAAGAGATCTCGGAAAACGAGACAGACAATCCGCCACCGCATTTCTAGTTCCCGGAACATATTCAACTCTGAAATTATACTCAGCCATATCCGCCATCCACCTCATGATGCGCGTAGACGCGTGAGACAAACCCCTAGTCGTCAACACATGCACCAAGGGCTTGTGGTCCGTACGTAGGGTGTATTCAATTCCCCACAGAAAGGTTCTGAAATACTTGCCCACACAGGAGCAAGAGCCTCCCTCTCAATGACGGCATAACTACCCTCAGCCTCTCTGAGCACTCTGGATGCAAAGGCAATGGGTCGTAGTTCGCCTTCCACTCTTTGCTCCAGAACAGCTCCTATACCATACTCACTGGCATCTACCGTGAGGATCGTTTTCCTAGCCGGGGAGAAGGACCATAAAGACTGGGCTTGTTCAATTTCCTCCTTCAATTTGATAAACTCTGCCTGACACTGATCCGACCATGTAAAATGCACACCCTTTTTAAGCAAGGATCTCATACTGACAGTCTTGTCAGCATATGATGGTACGAACCTGCTGTAATACTCCACTAGACCCATAAAGGATCTCAATTGGTCCTTGTTTACGGGAGCTGCTGCTTCACTCAATGTCTGCACCAATTCTGCCTTGGGATGAATGCCCTCCGCATCTAATGAATGTCCCAGATAAGTCACGCAGGGGACGCCTACCTTGCATTTACTGAGCTTTACAGTGAGACCACTATCCTGCAAAACGCTCATCACCTCCAGGACCCTGCAATCGTGCTCTGCCTGCGATCTCCCCCACACAAGGATGTCGTCCTGAAAACACTCAACACCCTTAATGGCACTGAAGAGTTTCTGCATAATCCTCTGAAAAACTGCTGCCGCGGAAGCCAATCCGAACGGCATCCTATGAAAACGGAATGCGCCAAAAGGGGTTACAAACGAAGTAAGTGGGCGAAAATCTCTGTGTAGGTCAATCTGATGATATGCAGATGAGAGGTCAAAAGTAGAAAAACATGAAGCCGCAGACACCAACGATTGCATCTCATTGATATTGGGTAGAGGGTGTCTGTCAACCCAAATGCATGAATTGAGATCTCTGAGATCTACACACATTCTCAATCCTCCATCACCCTTCCGTGCTAACACCACCGGGGCCAGCCATTCTGAAGACTCTACTTCTTCTATGACCCCTGATTCCTTGAGTTTGCACAGTTCTTCTTTCAAAGCATCCCGAGCCATGATAGCGACCCTTCTGACTTTGTGAACAACGGGTATTGAACCTCTGTTAAGCACTATTCTGTGTGCAAAACCCTTCAATTTGCCCAAGTCGGAAGTGAAAACAGACGGGAATCTACTCTCAAGGATTTCTGCCGTTATCCCTCCAGACCACACATTGCAATTGTTCCCTTCAGTTATACTCATTACCGGAACAGGTTTTCCCGGCCTAATAAGTAGCTCCAGGGCAGCTTGTTCCTCCCACCCCACAACAGGGTCACCCTTGTGGGCTACATACAACTTACCCCTAGCCGTCCTACCTTGAGACTTTATGTCAACCCATTGAAATCCTATAACTTTGATTGGTAGACGTCCATAGGCGTATGGCTTTATGTCTGGAGAAAACAAATCAGAAACCCTTTTGTGGAATTTGGGCTCATACAGCTCAGGGGATATCATGGAATATGGAGACCCTGTGTCCACCATCATCTCCAACGGGACACCATTGACCATAAGGGTCGCCCACGCTCTCTTCTTACAACTTCCCACACTCAGCATCGAACCTTCCAGTACGCTTCTTTCACTCCCATCAGAACCACACATGTAACCTACTATGGTCACATCATCATCTTCCTCCTGGGTGTCCACCATGTTCACTGAGTCCTTAGTGAAGACAACACTCCTACACATACGGCAAAATGTCCCTTAGATTTGCACTTTCTACAAGCTACATTGGCAGCAGGACATCCCTTTACTCCGGTCACATGGCCACGCCACCCACAATTCTTGCACAGGTCCTTCGAGGAAGACCCTGCTCTGGTGTCTTTGTTCCTCCCCCTGGTTTCCGTGGACTTGCGGGGAATGATGGCATGCACAGATTCTCCCTTGTCTGTCATGACCCTTACACTCCTCCTGGATTCTTCAATGGCACGGGCTATCTCAATGACTTTATCTAGAGGTGGATCTTTCTCTATCCACAGTCTCTCTCTGACACGTACATCACTCGTCCGCATCATCACCTGATCACGGATGTATTCGTCAATGGTCCCTGTGAATTTGCAGGTTGCAATCAAAGTACGTAGAGCAGTCACAAAGGCATCAATGCCCTCACCGGAACCTTGAGCCCTCGAGAAAAAATGACACCTCTCAAGTACCACATTAGCTTTCTTGCCAAACCTGGCTTCCAACTTGCCTAAGGCGGTTTCATAGGCCAGTACTACCCCTGGTAGGGCATCACCCCCTTCAGCTCCTTCCGCGGAGGCAGCGGGGGCAGCATGCACATTGGGACCTGGAAGGTGCCTGAACAATCTGAGTCCTTCGGTCCCCAAACAGTTAAGTAACGCTGCTTTGTTCTCATCATCAGTGTATTTTGCGCCACCTGCTGCCCTCAAGTAGACCTTGAACGTGTCAACCCATAAGTCCCATATGATTGCAGGCTCTCCAGGGCTGGCCAGAAAGGCTGGGGGTGGACGGGCATTGTTGTGCTGCATTTCAGGGCTGATGCAAACCAACTGGCAGATCCAGTGAACAAGGGCAGTGTTCAACTTTATATATGACTCTCACAGTCCTCTACACTTGTGGACGGCAAGCAATGAGAACAGTGTCTGATGGATGGACACAGTATGCACAGTGTTAATATTGCGTTCCAGCGATGAAGAAACATCCACTGAGCACGGGCACAGTTCAACCTCTGCTATAGCTGTCACACCCTTCCGAGCTCGTGGAAGACAAGCAATGAGAACAGTGTCATATGGAAGACATGGAATGCACAGGGTTAACTTCCCCTCCAAGTGATGAAGAAACGCCCTCCTTCGGACACGCCTCACTCCTCTGCGTGTGTATGGGCGGAGACCCTGCTCGGGAAGAAAGCCTCCTCCGCTCCCTTCCTGGTGCTAGTCTCCTCCCCGAGTGTTGTACAGGGTTAATTTTCTCTTGCTTGACGAGAAAACAACGCTCCAGCACACCCCTTTCCTCCATGTGCGGTGGGAGGGGCTTCTTTAATCCGAGGGCCCTCGCCGCACTCCTCCTGGTCGTGAGGTTGCAGCTCCCTTGGCTGGCTCCTCGAACGTTGCGCTCAACAACAGCCGGGTGATCCCTCCCTCTCCCTTGCGCTCTGGATACGCGGCGCTGCAAGCAGGGGGAACGTGGAGGGGGGACGCTGACTGTACTGCCTCTCCTTCCGCGTCCAGGCTGTTTCGCGCTGCCCCTCCGGCTTGCGGCCCTCTTCTCCCCGCGAACGAACCGCGCTGAGCTACAGCAGGGAGACGTGGCGCAGGGGATGGACGCGGCTGTGGTGTCCGCGGCGCAGGGAAGGGTCGCTCAGCCTGCTCACCTGTTCCTGTTTCCGCTGGAAGCGGCAGGGCTCTGCACTCGACCCGGGATGGGGAGCGCAGCTGGGGCCTACCGGTCTCTTCTGCTGGTGTCTGTTGGCTGTGTGCTGGCAGCGTGCGCGCTACCCCGGATGGGGAGCGGAGGCCAGAGATGCCAGCCTGTGTAGTAGAAGCGGCGCAGGGAGGGTCACTCCCCCTTCCTCAGCAGATCCTCCGACACGGACGGCGTCGTGGTATCTCTTCCCTTGAAGAGCCAGAGGGGGCCTCCAGATCAGGAACTCTTCAGGGGGAACGTGGGCTACTGCTGGGCCAGAAACGGCTGCGTGGGTTTGGAGGCTGGTTGCCCTCGTCGCCAGTGTAGTAAAGAAGACACAAGGTAAGTAAAAGAGCTTCTTTATTGGCAACCAGCCTCAGCCCAGCAGTGCTGAGCCTACAGTCAGCTCTTCAGTTAACTCCAACTGTATATCTTGGAATGTAGAACATTAACCATCAGTAAACACAGCTCAACATGACATCATAGCATGGGTGGAATTCTACAGAGTAGAATTCCACCCAAGAACCATTATAACATATTGCCCAATATTTTTATGAAAATAGTAGGGATGATGCCTCCATAGGGCTGATCTGGGAAGCCTTAAATCCCACATTGAGAATTTTGGAGGCACAGAAGCTGGAGATCAGGACAAATGTACATGTGCTGGAGCAGCAGTATGGACAGTGTGGGTCGAGGAAACTACATTGGCAATTGCAAATGGCCAGGGCTCAGTAGAAGGCTACATGGGCCTCAGACATTTCTTACTATTTATTGAAAATGTAGCAATTTTATTTTAGTCCATCTTATAAAGCATTTCGGCTTCTGGCGTATAAACGTATTCAGATGCTGCTAAAATGGATATCCTTCTGCGCTATTATTCCAATTAATTTGCAGAAGAAAATGTGGATTTACAGAGTCAGGAGGCTTTTGATCATGGGGCACGGCTTCCACACATTTTGGAGCACGATAAGGAGCTATTAGAATTCCCAATATAAAGGGAGGAGGTATCTTAAGTTATTGGGCCACGCCCTACGGGTAAGGCGCCTGGACATGATGGGTTCTCTGTCCTTTTTTACATACTTTTTGCTGAACAGTTAGTTCTGCACCAAACCCTTCTATTTAATAATTTCATGACGGGCAATCACCCCTACAATGGGCGATTCAATATTAACGCTTCTGGGTGAACATGGCAAGGACCGGACTAAATACAAATCCTATTATAGAAGGTGCTCCCAGGGAACATTCGTCACAATCAGACAGGGTTTTGCCCCCGAAGGACAGGCTCAAGATGACAGGTGTAGAGCAATTGATTTGGAGGAGTGGGCAAGATTGGACAACCAATCCATGGCGATATTGTCGATAGATGAGTAAAAGGCATTTGACAGGATAAACTGGGCTCATCTTAGAGGTGTTGCTTGGGTTTGGGTAGGGCTAGAGTCCTGGCTAATATTGTCCATCCCACCATGAGGATTAAGGTAAATGGATTGCCATCTACTCCACTATCTCTATAGAAGGGGACTTAACAGCGCTGCCCTCCTTCCCCATTATTATTTGTATGGTCTTTGAAGCCATTGACGCAATAGGTTAGATTACTGAAAATATCTTTGGGATCAGGGTTGATCAGACACACCATAAGCTAGTACTATATAATGGGCTCTATATAATGATGACTTTTGTTGTTATGAGAGACTCCGGACATACATTGTCTCATGTATTATCCCTTTTGGAGTTACTCTGGAAGTCCTCAGGGTTTAAAATCAATTATACTAAATCTCATATTCTTAATGTGTCTGAACAGATAGCCACTATATTTGCAGCGGGCGTTCAATCTCCAATGAACATCGGGACCGTTGAAATATTTAGGGATCTTTCTTACTCTGTCATATGACCAACTGTATCAACAAAATGTCCCGGGGCGATGTAAGATCCTAAAAAAGGACATGGATTGGTGGGAGAAGTCTGAAATCTCATGGTTGGGGAAAATAGCAGGAATGCAAATGACGATCGTCCCTAGATTTTTGTACACCCTGCTAGGCATACCGATTCCAACGAAGATTCTACAGGCTCATGTTTTCAAATGTATATGGGCTAGATGATTCCCTAGGGTTTCCCAGCATACAATGATGGAGGCTAAAGCGAATGGTGGTCTGGGAGTACCAGATTTAGATAGCTACTTCTATTCAGCGCTATCGGTCCCTCTCCTAGAGATTAAATCAGGGGGCTTCAGGAGTAAACACTGGGTTGATATTGAGCGGTCGGCCCTAGGGGTTCCTTTACACAAGTGGTGTTGGCTGCCTCCGGGTTCCAGGAAAGGTGTCACTAAAATCCACCGGACGACCCAGGTGATGATGTTGCTTTGGAAAAGGGTCGTGAAAAAATATGCTTTCACAACATTCCCATCGCCGCTTACTTGAGTTTGGGGAAATCCAGAGTTACTGCCAGGACTTTTTCCTCAGCAGTTTCATGTGTGGTTCAGAGGAGGACTACAATGATTAGTTCAATTGTTCAGGGGCGGGATCTCTTATCTTTTGATGATTGCAAACAAGGTTTTCTACTGACTGAAGCCGATAAGTATGGCTACATACAGCTTCGACATTATGTCTCTTACACTAGGATAACTAGACAGAGTAGCAGGGACACAACAAACGTAGAGGACCTATTTCTGGGTAACCCACCAACTAGGAAAGTCTCTACATTATATAATATACTCAATGCAAATCGGTTCGGTCCTCCACATGTATACATTTCAATGAATCTGATGAACTCTCACTGATTCCCCTGCGGCGACCTCCTCCAATGTGCCCAGGGGACGGCAGCTGCTACCTGATCCTGACCCTAGGGGCAACTATGTGGGGGAGGACCACATGGGAGGTGACAAATACCAGGGGGAGGTGGTGACTTGGATGAGACGTGGTATTCCTCCCTTTTCCTTAAGGAAGACCCTATAATACCCAAGTCCTTAATGGCTTGTTGTCACTTGACAGTTCCCCACTGTGGTAAAAGTCAGAACTTCTTTCCTCTGAAACATGCTAGTCAAGCCCCCATTTATGGCTGAACCATTCACAACTCATACATAACATCTTCTGGTTTTGATATATCTTTATGAGAGACCTTTGAACAACAACCTAGAAATCCAATAACATCTATGGACTTCAACTCCCATAAATCCTCAAGTAGTGAGACAAAGAAGAGGAGGAGGGAGTCTATGCAGTTCAAAGGAAGCCTGAAGCCTAACGCGCAGGCTAGTTCTACTAGAACTAGGTATGCAGGACATTTAAAAATGGCAGAGGCAGTGAGAGAGTCGTCCATGCAGGAGAACGCAGAGAGCAAGTGGACGTACAAATCCTTGCAGCGGCTCATGAATGCGAGGCACACATACCGGCGTGGCGAGAAAGGAGGAGAGGCACAGCATGCACAACTGAAGGACTGTGTAAACACTGGTACTGCAGCGTAGCTACTGGAGGTACGGATCTGGCGAGAAGCAGCTTTCTCCGGTCCAGGTCAAGGAGAGAAGCCGGTGAGTGACTGCTGAGCGACAGGAAACACTGGGAGAATGTCTGCACCGTTAAGAAGCGGACCCAGCGAGAAGCTTCATCGGGGACGCCGTGAGTGACCGGTGAGTTTGCTCAGAGTCGTTGAGACATGCATGTAACCTGAATGGTATAAGATTGCGGATATGGATAATACGCAAAAGTGGTTGAATGCAGATAAAACCCAATACTGTTCCAAATATCCAATAATTAGCATATTTGAATGACGACGAGATAAAATGCAACAAGCCATAAGCAGGTCCAGGTGCATGCGATGCCAATGGGGGACGGGGCTAAAATGAGTGTTTCCATAGGCACATATAGTGAGCACCTCAAGATATATGCTACCACCATATAGTGAAAAGAACATTGTAACAAATAGTCCTGGCAGGCAAGAATACCAGGCATTTGAAATTATATAAAGTTTCACACATTGTGGGAAGATACCTGGCAGGGAAGTATACCAGAGGATATGTGAAGTCAGTGAAGAAAGCCCTGGCAGCCAAGAATACCCGGCACCTGAAAATTCAGACATTGTGGGAAGATACTTTGCAGGGGGGTATATCAGGGAATCTGAAAAGCCCCTCAAAGGATTCGTGACAGGGAAGTATACCAGGCAATCTGCACAAGTTACAAGAAGACCTAATGAAAGATGGTCATTGAATGATTTTTTGGACCAAGTTAAAGAAAAGTGGTAATGGAACTTATTATTTGACCATGTAAAAGAAAGACAGTCATGGAGTTTATTATTTGAACAAGAACTTTTTGAGTCCAGTACAAAGACACAAACGGAACTAATGGCAACATTCACACTTTTGCCATCCTACCTAAACGTTCAGGGGAAGGGATACCAAGCCAAAAGGCATTTCCTTACACCCTTTGTTGTTTTGGTTCTAGTGTCAGGGTCATCTTAGAATGTTAGGACACAAGAACTTTTTTAAAGTTACTGACTACTTGACACAGACAGATCTCTAGTTGTTTCTAGGCAAGGAAATTCCTCTGCAGAATAGGGCTACAGGGGCGTTTTTCTAACCCATTTTTGTTTTAAAAAATGTCTTTGTTGAGAATAATATAACCTTGTGTCCGCCTCTCTTTCCTGACTCATCACAAATTGGATAAATGGGAAGGAGAGATGAGAGTCCAGATGGACTAAATGTCTTGGTTTAATATCTGGTCTCAAGCTATAAAATCGTCAAACTGCATTCAGCTGAAATAAAATGGATATAAAATAATGTTCCGATAATATCTCACCCATGATAGGATCCATAAGTTTAACCCCGCAGGTTCCTTCATCCTGCTTGAGATGTGGACTCGAGAAAGGTTCCTTATTTCATATATGGCAGTCTTGCTGTCTCATCCAATCTTATTGTAAAGAGGTCCTCACCCTTAATAAATCAATATCTGAGGTTGGCCTTCCGTTAGATCCATTAGTAATTCTATTGGGAAATGAAAATGGGGGTGGGGGCTATATTAAATAGCTGGTGGCCGCCAAAGCCATAGTAGCTCGTTATTGGAAATCCAATGCTACTCTGGATTTTCGGGAGTGGTGCACAAGAATTTGGTATGAGGACGCAATTAATACAATTGGTACTTTCTTAAAGGGTGAGATGCCACAGTACTTTGAGATTTGGAATCCTTTCATTCCGTTTGTTCGGACCTTTCTGCGCAATTTATCCTATCCAGATTGTATACTCTGTATCTTGTAAATTTATCTATGCAAACTGTACTTTCTGTAACCAAGCAAGCTGTCGTATGCAATTCGCCCTGATACCTTCGGGTCTGGTGCGCACTACAAGTTAATAAACAAACAAACAAACAAACATGGTTATCTGGGAATTCATCACAAACCCCAGAATTTGGAAACCTTTACATTAATATGAATGGTTAACATAGCGTAACAATGGAACATCTATACTGTTATTGTAGGTTTGTCTTGGTCTTTCAGTTGCAGTTTCATAAAGATTTTGATCATCATTCAGGAATCAGAATGTTTTCTAACAAATAGCATTGTTCACCACAAAATGATGTATATTTCTGTCTAACTTTTGGTGACCAATAAAAATTTGAATGACAAAACAAAAAAGGTTTGCGGACAGTGTCAGTGGGCCAATGTGCTTTATTAGCTTCTTCCCCAACGTTTGAAGTGTAACTGCTCCTCACCAAAGTTTCGGTCTAGTTGTGCATCTGGTCCGGGATCATAGGAGCCGTAATGCAAAATATCTGGAGGACTGCAGTTTGGAGACCTCTAAATTAGGACATGCTACTGCATAGAATTATCTTAATAAACCTAGATAATTAATGGAGGAATATCTTAAGTTTAAACTAGAATTCCTCAAAGATAAAGTAAAGTACAAAGTGTATCATGCACATGCAACATGGTGCCAGTACTTACACTAGATCATGGGAATGATTGCAGACAAACACAGAGACTTACTTGTTTCAACTTTGACTGGATCCACTGGCCAAGAACTGCCAGGCTGTCAAGGGGACAGAGCGCCCAGATAATGGTCAGGGAAATGAGAAACAGGAAATCCAGGAAGTGGGACACACTGGCCATATCTGCCTGAAAGAAAAGGACATGCATTTGTGCAACCTATTTTGTAAAAACTACATGCAGGTTATTTTGTGAAGCAAAAGGAAAACAAACAAAATCCAGAATATTACTGTTTCTTTGCATGTTCAGCAATTGGGGTTGACATATATTTGTATTTATTTATTATTTTGTATGCACTGAAGAAAGAGCATGGTTCTTAGATCAGAAGCACATGATAGGTCAATACAAAGGTCAGCGCTGTCCCATAGTCCAATGCATTAATTTAGTAACAGTGGGTAGTGAAAGAAACCGGAGGGTGTCTAAGCCGCTCGTCCTCTGGGATCTCTCTCTCAGACGGCCAGGGCACAGCCATCGCCTTTAGATCCAGACCCTGGGTGTGGACCAGTGTGGGAGGATCACCTGGGTGAGGGTTCTTCGGGAAGTGGGGGTGAGGCAGTCGATGGTGAGACGCGGTATGCCCCCTTTTTTGTTCATATAACCTATCCTAGTTTTTAGGATTCTCTGAGCTCCCAACTGCCTCCTCCCCCTTTACAAAAACACTTGGCCGAGGAAGAGGGTGACTGAGGGCAACAAGACTAACTCTCATACACCGTACTGGACATGTCCTGCTAATTACGAGCAGAATTTCCGGGACAAATGCAAACCTACTGGAGCATAGCGACAGAAAAAGGGACGAGAGCAGTAGGTCGAAAACCCCAAGAGTTCCCTACTGGAGGTTGTTGCCTCTGACAGGCCACGAAAGACACGTGGAGAAGGCCAGATCCCACATCAGAAGGCTGCATTGTGTTCCAAGTACACCAGCAACACTGCCGGGTGAACGGCAGAGTTAGGGAGGCAAGGCCAAGCCTGTGGTACTAACCTTGACTCGTGAATGGGAAAGCGTAAAACCAAGAAACGCACACAGCTGGTGAGTTGGCAAGCAACCTGAGAGACCGGTGCGTGTTATAGTCATTTTGAAGTAGCAACATTATATAGCAAGTGAAGGCTGCACGCGTGTTGATGAGACGCGAAGAAAGACAGACCTGTGAATGAACTTTTGAAGTAAGGACAGCTGTGAAATCAGCGATACTGATTAACGGAGTGGTCAGGCGAAGGAAGTAGCCCACTTGAAAGTCTATGTGAAAGGTACATTGTTTGTAACGATAAAATGAATGAAATGCAAAAGCAAAGTAAGCAAAATTAACTCCTAGAGAAAGGGAGAGTGAAAGTTGTACCTTGAACTTTGGGTCAAAGTGGTCCTGCGGAGCTCTGTAAAGAAAGACATGTACATTCAAATGTCTTTGACATCCGAAAGTAGTTTGAGCCCGACTGAGGGAGACCCGAAGTGTAATAAGCTTGGGAAAGGTGAGCCCCCCTGCAAGTTTTGTTCAATTGTGTTCTGAAGAGGTCTGAGCACGACAGAGGGGGATCTACGTGAACTTTTGTTGAACCATTATTTTGACGTCTGAAAGAGAGACTTAAACTTGGAAGGCCAGGCGGGCCTCGATCCAATTTTTGGAACTGTTTATTGTGTTGAAAACCCGAGCCAGAGTGTGTCATCCTGCCTACAAGGACCACATTACTCTGTGTGGTCTAACGTGGGCAGGAGAGCTGATTTAGTCACATTCATTATTTTGAACATTGATTTTTCCTTTGCATACATTTATCCTTTATACACTTTTTTGTACAAGAGACAGGGCAGGCATTAGGTTTTGTTAGCATAGGCCATTTTTATTTGACAGACTTCACTAGACTGTTTTGTTTATCGTTTGATGGTCAAAGCTATTCCCATCTTAATTATAGGGCAAAGCAGGAGTTTTGCCAACCCCAGGAACTTCAATAATGGTTTTACAAATTGTACCTATTGTGTCAGTGTCATACTTGTGATGCCAAGCCTCCCCTACAGTAGGGTGTGTGGTGGTGCATTGAGGGTAACAACAGAGGTGAGGGGCTGTGCACGGTGCAAGGGGCACTGCGAATTGGAGCAGAGGATGCAACATGGCCAATAATAGGAAATGGAATAAAGCCCAATTGGGGGAAGTATAAGAAGCCCATGAAAACAAGAAGCGAGAGAAATTTGAAGACTTATCAACAATGCACATGGAGCCAGCCAGCATGAAGGCAATGGACAGAGGTGGGAAGATATAAAAAGGGAGGGAGGATATAAAAAAGTGAACTCTATCCCCTTAACTGATAACATTGGCACCCTGATATCTTTGATAACCACTTGGGTTTGGAATGCTTTTAAAACCAACATTTCTTAATGCTTCATTTCTTGATTAGGTGAAAGAAAACACCACAAAGAGGTATGGTGTTCTTCTGTTAGAAATTGAACTGCATCATATCTCAAACAAATCTTTGAGTTCTGGAAGGGGCAAATAGCAGAAGGAGGCCGGACTGTGGCGATGGTCCAATACTCAGCCAAAAGAGACAGACATGGCACTGCTTGCTATCCAGACAGCTTTCATTACAAAATGGACAAGGAATACCCATAGCCACCATTTCACAAGTGGCCTTTATGTGGGTAAACTTTGGAACAAACGTGACAAGGGTTAACCTTTTAGAAAAATTGGCCTTCTCGCCACGGTACCACATCAAAGGTTGTCTTCTGGGTGGGAACCCAACTAGTACAACTATAGCTATTTTCCCCAGGTCTTCATTAAGATGTTTAGATTTACTGAGCGTCGCCGGAAGCAAACATACCTTTTACATCTCAAACACATACTAAGACATGCATTGCCTCCACATGAAGACATTGTCTGCTGATGATATCTTCAACCTTTGACAGCCATCTTGTATACACTATCACCGAATTTTAATTTGAAGTCCTCACTTTGCAGCAACAGAACTCTAGCATTATTCCTGCTCTTACTGTTGATGTAAATCCATCAACAACTTGTCTCACATTTGATGAAACAATAGCAAGCATTGTCGCAGAACTCTTAGGCACAAGACAGTATCACACAGAAGCACAGTATCTCTGCTTCAAACAGAGTTACTTCTTACCATGAAAGCCTTAACATCAAAGAGCTTGTCAATGGGTCCAGGCACTTTCAAGTCAATACACACACACACACCAGTTATAATGAATCTGAAAGGGCACACAGTACCTTCATTGGGCAACATCTGTAGCATTCGGGGAGATCCCTGATGGCACAATGAACAGTGCAATAGACCTATCCCTCCATAGAAAATCTACACAGTACTGGGTAATTTGAAGGACTTATGCCTGATTTCAATATAGCATAGCTAAACACGGTAGTGCATATTCGTTAGGATTAGCAACCAAAGTGGGGGAGCCAGCCCACCAGCAAGGTTTCAACAGAGATATATGAGCCGGTATAGGTTTTCGCTCTGAGCTGGCTAACATCAACTCTCTCTTGCTTACCCAGCGTCTTACTCCCCCATCACTTAATACAATTTCAAAAATGTATTATCTGCTGCCCTGATTCTTCCATCACTCAACCCAGGGCACGCAGCTTCCTTGGTTTCAGGGCCACAATTAAAATAGAAAGGTATTTTCATAAAATGCCCTGGTGGAAAAGTTTATGTGGATGAAATCACTAGATCTACAAAGGAGGGAATTGGTGAACAAAAAGGAGAGAAGAAATAAAAATACCAAATACCAGTAGCAAACCATTTTCTGGAAGCCAACCACAATGTCATAACTAAAATTTAAAATTACTGAAACTGTCCATAAACAGCAATGAGGCGGAGACCGAGGAAAAATACTCTTTCCAAAAGAAGCCTTTAGATCCATAAATTATGTTTTTTCCAATCTGCATGAATGAAGACTGGGGTTTGAGGTTGTTTTCATAATTATCTTTATATGATGGGAGTAGGAACCCAGACACAGTGGCATTTGCTTGACCTCAATTGATAATAAACCATTTTACCACATAGGTATGTCCAGGCTAAAGAACATAGGGTGTAAGATGAAGGTGGGTTTTAAGTCCAATCACTACACAAGTGGACTGGAATAGAATTGTAGTTTTAGTAAATGACATTAATATAATGACCGTCATCATCATCTACTTTTTTTCAGCTTTCAGCCATGAAAGTTGCAAAACCTATCAATTTCAAGCGCAACTAAAATTGAAAACATTAGGCAATTAAACTCATAACAGGGAAAAACAAATATATGAAGTACAACAATAAAATCTGTTGCCGCAAAAATTAAAAAGCATTTTGTTTGAATCTGCAATAAGATTTATGCCAATCGTTTCAGAGATGGTTTAAGTTACTTACCTCTTACTATTGTTCTCCAGCATGAGTCTGGCATGGATCCACATGCCCATGAATATTCCCCGCTGTCAGGCTGGGAATTCTTCTAGACTAATCTAAACTCAATCCAACCTCTAAACTCATACAGCTATTTCATTCTTAAACAGTTCTAGAGGAATCGTTTTGGGGCCCAGGGCCTTACCTCCTTTCTGTGATCTTGCTTCTTCTAAAACCCCTCCTGGGAGAAACTGAATGCTTGCATTTCTTTCTCCTGCTGCACTACTAGTATGACATTCAGTGAGTCCCAAAATGTACTACTTGATTCATGAAAAAGTTTATTTAAATGATTCTGAGGAGTGCAGGAAGCAGAGTTTGTTCTGTGTTGATTGTGGAGAGACACGCTCAGGACATAAGCTCCAAGTCTGCTTTTGGAAATACTTGCCCTATAACCAATGTAATCATTCAAATTCAGTGTGTTCAGTGCTCAGGCGATTAGAGAGCGGAGGAGAGATACTGTGTTGAAATTCAGAAGGGACTATGACCGTCTCTATTTTTATTTTTTTTTAAAAATGATTTGGTTTAGATATTAAACCTTTCATCTTTGATTATGCTGATTCACAACTATATGCTCACATTAGGTATACATTAAATGTTTCATTCATATTTCCATTTAATTTTAGTATTGATTTTCGGAAGTACACAATGGTGAAGATTTCTTTTTTCGTTCTGCCCTGAAGAAATTTAGCCCATCGATCTTCAGTTGTTAGTTCAGTTGGGGCAGTTAAGTACATGTCTCTAATGCGCATTTTCGTATCAGTCAGGGCTGGACAAGCAGTGATGATGTGCATCAGAGGTTCAGGCTCATTTTCCTGTTTACAGAATCTGCAAAAGGCCTTATCCGTCGGTAGAAGATTCCTAGTACTCAATAGTTCACGAGTTGGTAGCAGGTTTAGCCGGAAGCGTAGAAACAGGTCTCTCACTTGAGTATAAGGAAATCATTGGAAATAAATTGGGAGGCGGTTCACTGGATGTGTATCAAATTTACATTCTTGATTGAGTTTGTATTTTGCCTTTGCCTCAATAGTCTCTATCCAGTTGCTATATGCGATTTTCTTTTTTGCTTTTTTCGGGCACAGTGTTTGCAGATATGTTGTTCGCTTGAGTTGTATTTTCGTTTTCCTGGAATATTTCTAATGCCGGAATGTTGGAATCTGTGATGAGTTTTCTGTAGAAATCTAGTTTTCTCCATATATGGAGTGATGTCAGAGATTGTAATGCCAGTTCGTATCTGATACGGACCATTGGGAGAGACTGAGGTAATGATAGAACCCTTCCTCCAAAAGAGGCTCTCTAGCCGTGTCCATATTGCCCCATCTAGATTAATCATTGATTCGCTTCCATAAAGAAGGATTGCCACAACTTTTTGTCGGTAAAACGTTGTGATTGGTTGCATTGAGAATTTCCCAAATTTGCGGCGTAGGAAACGGCCTTGGCGGGCTAGTGAAATGGTTTTCATTTGGAGGAGATTACCCCAGTTTGATTCTGTTGGTGATTGATTCACCCACATCCCCAGATATTTGTTGTTACTCTTGTTAGGGGCTGTTTATTCAAAAACATTGTTTTCGGTTGCTGACTTGTGTTACGGGTCGATGCAAGCTGCATGACTTTCGATTTTTGAGTGTTTATTTCAAGATGATTTGTTTTCATATACATCTCTAGTTTTATTAGTGCTGTTTGGAGGCCTCTTGGTGTCTGAGAGCATAAAAAAATATAATCCGCGTACATAATACATGGGATGCTTGTTGCGTTTAATTTTGGGGGATTGTCCATCGGGGTGTTAGTCTTAGTTTCATAGTCAGCTGTAAACAGGTTGAACAATGTCGCTGATAATGGACAACCTTGCTTGAGGCCATTGTATGTTGGTATATATTCTGAGAATGTGCCGTCTTTTGCAAGTCTAACTCTAATAGAGCTGTTTTCATAGAGTAGCTTCAAAGGTTCCAATATGGAGTCTGGGCATCCCCATTGGTGTAGTTTAGACCACAGCTGAATTCTGTTAAGTAGGTCGAAAGCCAATTCGAGGTCGATAAATGCTGCAAAAATGTGCCTTTTGTTGTAGATTGCTTCTTGTTTTAACACATTTAGTAAAAATAAGTTGATGCTTGTACTGATATGTTTTACAAAGCCAGTTTGTCTTTTTGCAAATATTTGATTTGCTTTGGCCCAGGTGTTTAGTTTCTTCAGGAGTATGTTGGCAAAAATCTTTCCCAATGGCTCTAGCAGAGCAATAGATCTGTAGTTGCAAGGATCTGTTGGGTCACCTTTTTTATGGATTGGTAGCAAAACCGCCTTTTGCCGTGATGTAGGAATGGATTTGGTTTTGTCAATTGAACTGAAGATATGAGAACAAATATCTGACCAGATGTTTTTGTTCGCTTTAATGATTTCATTGGAGAGGCCATCAGGGCCTGGCGCTCGTGATGGATTTAATTTAGTGATCGCTCTCACAATGTCTTCAGTCTCCCAGATGAAGGTCCAGGGTCTTTTTTGATGATGACAGATGTTGTTTCCTTCAGTAGTATTGTCCTCATAAAGAGTCAGGAAGTGCGATTTCCAGTTCTGTTCATCCACATTTGTTGCCATCTTGTCTACGGGATCTGTTTGGGGATTTAATAGTTTCCACAGGTCTCTCATGTTTGGCTTATTTAATGCAAGCAGCATTGTTTCGGCATCATTTTGGCTTTGTAAAGCTCTATTGCTCTTCATCCAATTTTTGTATTGTTGTTTAAGCAATCTTATTGTTCCATGGTTTGGTTGAGGTAGGCGCTGTATCTTTTTGACCTCTCGTCTCATCTCCTTTTACTTATTCACGATTGTTCTCGAGTATGCTTGTGTGTGGTATTGGTTCTTTTGTTTATCTGTTGTTGGGAGGAGCTTGATGATACTAAGTAGCTGTGGGTAGTTCAACCGCTGAGTATCAGACAAAAGACTGCTATTCATTTGGGTTGACAATTTTGTTCAGATTTTCGTGAGAGATTTGTAGTCTGTTCAGGCTCGGGTTTAAAGTCAATTTTGGGAGTTTGAGTTTTTCTTTCACCGGGTTGTGCGCTTGGCACACAATTGTCAAAATTGTGTGATCACTGCTATCAGATTTAACATTTTAAACTTGAAGCAGTTTTCAGTGAATCTGATCGGTTAGGAAAATGTAATCAATTATGGCACGGGAGGGTCCACGAGACCATGTATGCAATGGTTTGAGTGTAGTTTTGTCCAGAAAATGTACTCTGGAGAGACCACTGGTTGTCATTTCTTTGAGGCAGCATTTGACCCATGAAGGCATATTGTTTGTTTCTAGTTCCTTGCCAGTCTGATCGTACAAATGCAGATTCCCCACATAATATAAGGTCGATCTTTGGATATCTTAGGACGATGTCATTAATACCGGAGCAAACTTTGTCAATAAATGTTTCATGTGCAATAGCCACTGGATTCCAGTAGTTGTTAACTATGTCGTGTAAATCGGGTATGTGTTTTGGATCTTCATTGATCATACTTAGTACAGTTATTTGAGTCCAGTTACTGATATTAAGTGATTCGATGATTTTGAGGTTACTGGCCATTTTTATTAAGGTCAATAATCCAGCAGATGGTAGCCCTTTTTTACTGGCTATTGCCGGTGTCATCATCACTACATAGCCATCACAAATCGGTAGATTTGTGATCCATGATTCTTGGATACACATGATGTCATATGTAGTCAAATCGCGTGCCTGTTCTTCGAATAGGTGTCTGTTTCCTCGTGTGTTCCACGAACATAATGAAAGTTTGAAGTTGGATTGTTGCAGTGATGGTTATTGGGTATTATCGCATTGCTCCGAATATGTTACTTGAGACCAATCCATTACCCTCCGTATGTGATGCTCATTGTGATCACGTTGGTTTGATGATATTATAGAGCTCATAGTGCCCGTTTTCTCTTTTCCAGGTATTTCTTTTGATGTTTTCGTCTCTTACTATTATTTGTTGTTTCTCTGTATTAGAGGCTTGTTTTAGTTCGAATCCTTCTTTTGCTAGAGTTTTTTCCAGTTCTGCTTCTTTATGTGGTTCGACATTATCTATTTCAAATCCAAATGAGGATAGTATACTCTTTTGGTTAAACATTAGTTGTTTTGTGCTAGCGGACGTAAGAAGTAATTGAATTCTATCTAGATGGCTCTCATCCGAAAGGTTTACTGTCAATATGTCTTTTGTGGTGAGCTTATTTAAGTTGGTGATTGCTTTAAATAGACACAAGTCATTTGTTCGATTGAGGATCAAATCATCTGCATCTTGTTGGGTTCTTTTCAAAGATAGAGCTCGTGAGGTTATAATTTTCCGCAGATTGATAAATATTGGTTGTGGTAATCCGGTGTTGGGTAATTGATTTAACGGTGATGTTGGTGATTCGATAAGGGAGGCGTCAGTTCTGGTATGGTTTAAGTGTGTTCCATCGGAGTCAAATGTAGAGTTGGATATGTCTTCACATGACAGATTGGTCTGTGCTTCTAGCATAGTGCGCGATTTCTCATATTCATCCACAATTCCGAATGAGGAGTCACTTGGTTGAATCTGTGCTTCTTCTGAGATATCTAGATCCTCTACCAGATGTTGCGTCAGATTTAGCAGCATATCTATTTGTGCTTCCTCAGTTAGATCTTCAATGTGCCTGTTACCACAAGGCGTCGAGGATCCATTTCCAATCTCGATCGGTGGTTGTGTAGGTGTGGTGCTTATGCCTGGTGGAGTTTTAATGGGTTGATTTGAAGGAGTTGGTTTGGGAACAGTAAGGTGCTTTGGGACTGAAGATGGCATAGATGAAAAATTCGGGTTGTTTTCATTTTTTTATGACAAATTAGGGTTGTTTGGGCATTCGATGGAGTTTTGGCCCAACTTCAAATTGCAGATATTGGTGGTATCTTCCACATTTGGTATAGTTTGCACCGGTACAATATTGTTTGGAGAGTTATTATGTATTCCATTTCTACTTTGGTTATCGCTAGGCTGTGGATGACCGTCTCTATAGTTAAAGTGTTATGCTGACACCTGTCATTGTAATCAGCCATAGAATGTAAGTCCTTTTTGTTGCTATTTTAACTATTGGCTGTGTTCTTTGAGCTTGTGCCGAATGTACCAAGTACAACATGCCCAGGAAGGTGCCTTCCAAACCACGCACACACAGCTTAAGGAAAGGAAAGCCGTATGGTAAACTCCCCCCCCCCTTGCCACAATGCAACTGACATGAGTAGCTTGGACACAACTCGAGTGAAGACTCGGTCGGTGACTGCCAGCATTAAGAAGAATGCCCCTGACATGATGGCTTTGAGTAAAATTACAGTCTATATCCAGCCTCCCGGAACAATGGCCAACAATAACGATAAGCGCAAAACAAATGCAAACTTTACCAAACCCAACAATGCCATCGTGATTTCACTGGAGCTTTTGAATGTCTCCAACACCGATTATGGAGATATCGATAATAACTCTAGAGCTATGCTACTCGGTACAAGGAGCAGCAGCAGCGTGTATTGCACCAACCCCAGAAGACGAAGATTTGTGTGCCTGAAGATAGGGGGGAGATAAATGTGGAAGTTCACCCACCCCCTCTCTTATCGTCAGCCAACTTGTACGGCTATGAGTCGCTATCTGATATACTCGAAGTAACAACTAATGATATATCTGTAAGCATCCAGGTGGTGTAGTCAACTGCACAATGTTGATCAGCGTCACCCAATCTTTTTCAAAGTAACCATGGGGGTTCAGTTGTACATACCGATGCCTGCACTAACGGTCCTTGCAATGGAAATACGCCTAATTCCCTGACCAATACTGATCATACAGATGGCGTCTTGAATTTTGCAGTAAAAATGTTGCTTAAACTTTGCAGTGTCATCTACTGCTATTATTGAGGCGTTGGACAAACGAGTGCAAGGAGTGCCTACCACTATTGACCATCAGGTCGCCCCGATTTTAGCTCAACTACAAGTGGTGCCCAATGTAATCTGCCACCAGGAGTCAATAGTTGAGCTTACGCCCACGAATTTACAGGAAGAAGAAGACACAGACTTAACCATGTACAAATCACAAAGACGCTTGGCCAAATGTGCCCGATTGTGCAAACAAGCATTGGGCCGCAAACTGATCTCTATATCTAAACAGGTGCATAGCGACCCACTGAACGCAACTAAACTAATGCCTGAAGCAGCACACTCAAAGAAGGGCAAGGATAAAATTACTGCTAGACATCCAGTACGACAGAGGTCGAATGGTACATTGACCAGCTGGCTGTTGGGGGAGGGAGGCTGTTCTGCTCAGAATGAAGCTGGTCCATTACAACCCAAAACAGTACTTACCCTAGGTCCAGCCGTGTCAGAGATAATGATCAACAATCTGGGCGACGAAGATAGTTGTATCCCTGACCCATAGCCGGAACAGGCACCTCCGTTCCCATCAGCCCAACCTTTAGCCTTGTCTCCTACTGAAAAAGATCTAAAGATTTTTACGATTGACTGAGGCCCTCTTACATTTACGGAGAAAAGTACCAATCGTTCTGACTTACTCAACATGTATAAAAGCATACCGGCATTGAGAGTTCTTTCATCTGCTGACTTTTGCTTCATCAAACCAATAAGGAGGGAACTTTGTTTGGGTGCCTTGTTCCACAGCTGAAGTAACTACTCTAATACATAGCCATCAAGGGTCCATCTTGAATGCAGGCTACATATTGGATTAACCAACCCATGTTAGCTTACCATTGACGATTCAACCAGTGTTGACATTAACCACCAACGCAAAGCCAAATGTTCTAAGGAAAGAATTTGTTACTGCAGATACGATGGGTTGGGAATCGTTTAGGACATTTCTTATGTGCCAGCTGGTAGAGGTTAAATGACCTATGAAAATTCTAAGTTGGAACACTAGAGGGCACACTCACTTTTTAGACCCAAAGGGCTCCCTCCCACTTTTTGATAAATTTGATGTATTGTTTTTACAGGAGAGGTGGCTCACAGCAAAGATCCATCTCGAGGGTTTTACTCTGTTTCAGCTCCTGGCACCAAGGGTGCACAGGGACGTCCTTCTGGCGGCCTAATGGTGGGGGTTAGGCAGTCTGCACTCCTACAAAATGTGACATTGATTCTGAGCACTGATAATATCCTGGCCTTAGAGGTTACAATAAAGGAGTCTATGGAACCTCTGGTGTGTCTGCTAATAAACATCTATGTATCTCCAGAGAAAGAGTTGCTGGATGAGATTTATGAGTCTATCGATTTCATCTGCTCGTCTTGGTTGTTCGGTGGTGAACATGAATTTATATTGATATGTGGTGATCATAACGCTCACTGTTGTGACCAAGTGGAATGCTCTCTATACAAATATTTGAAGCCAATTAGTATTATAGTATCGCAGAATGGAAATGTTAAAGGTAGGTCATGGGTCAACTTCCTTGGAGAATGGGACATATTGATGTACAATGGTTTCACACCTGGGAGATCATCCTGGCCAAAGCACCTGGAAAATGGGAACGAAATCCTCTGCACTAGATAATTTTTTTGGCAGTAATCTTTTCTCCGAGAGAGTTGTCCACATTAAGTCTCGTAGTAACGATTTTAGTGACCATCACATGCTTATTCTGACAGTAAACATACAGTACAGTTCGGGTAGGCAATTCGGTGGGAAAGGCCTCGAAGTTAATCATGGTGGCAACAGGGTCTTTTGGTCTGTTAGGAATTTTACTAAGATCACACAATCTGTGAATAAATTACTCAGATACAATTTGGACATGGCAGAGAAGTATGATGTGAATAGGTTAGGTTGATATCTTTAACAGCTGAACATAAGAGCTGGCTGAGGAGCAGGAGCTTTTCAGCATTGAATGTGCGGTGGCAGCAGTTGTTCGAGACATTATGCTCTGGACAGACAAGAACAATTTGCCAGTTATAGAATACGGCCAAGGGGGGCACAAGACATAACACAGTCAATCTAATACCAGAGTGTAAATGAGTCCAATTTATCCAGGACAAATACGTGATTAATGAAGAGAATCACACAAGCATGGAGGAATCTATGCAATGGCCTATGTCCTTTAGTACAGAAGATATACATGCATCAATAGTAGCCTTGAAGGGCTCTCGGGGTCCGGGTCCTAATGGATTGTCAAACGTGATACTGAAAGCGGAGCCCTCGGCATGGGCCACTTTAAAAAACAATGCTGTTTGACAAAGTCTGTGCAGACAAAACAGTTCCATCTACCTGGCAGCAGGCTATTCTGCTGCCTGTAAACAAAAAAGGGGACAGAGAGTGCCCAGAGAATTATAGAATTTTGTCTTTACTGGATGTTCTGGGTAAGCTGTTCCCTACTTGTGTGCTGCACGCCCTACACAATTGGGCTGTAGACAACAGCATATTACATCCCACACAGACTGGCTTTAGACCAGGTTCAGCTACCACCCATAATATCAGCTTAATGGATTCATTGATAAGAGGCTTCCATTACAGGGAACCCTGTTTTGTACCTAATATATGTGGCTTTTAGTGCCGCATTCGAAACTGTAAACCATACAAGACTGGGGCAGAAACTGCGTGCATATGATTGCCCCGATAGGCTGTTGGCCATCATTATACATCTACACTCTGTAGTAGTATGCAGATTGGATTGGACAATGCAGGATTGTGCTCAGTGTCGGTTGGAATTAAAACAGGGGAGTCAGGCAAGAATGTGTGCTGGCCCCACTGTTATTTAATCTCTACCTGGCAGATCTACCCGCCCGTCTGCTAGCAGTAGAGGGCTGTCCCATTAAAGCGGGCATGGGGAAGGTGGCAAGTTCACTGTACGCTGACGATTTAATCCTGCTCGATCGCACTACAAGAGGGGCCAGAAATAAATTCATGGACCTTATGGAGTATGCCAAACTGAATGACCTAGTAATTAAAAGGAGTAAGACCAAAATAATGGTGGTGTCTAGCCACAGGATAAATAGGGTTATGATCGAAGTAGACTCTCAAAGTGTTTACTACATTACTAGCTACTCTTATCTTGGAATTGAGCTGCAGTATGATGGCGACTATAGAACCATCACAGACAGAAACAGTAAGAAACGCAACGCGTGCTAAATTGCATTTTCCATAAATACATTCGCTAGGCAGACTGCTGGTTATTCAGTCAGAGTAATTATCAAACTTTATAAAAAAAAGAGCTTCGTACCCACTATACTATATGGGATAGAGGCTCTAGCTTTGACGGATTTCAAATGGCTGAACGTGGTTTTGGAGAACACTCCTGAGTCTTCCTCCGGCTACGTCGATGGCCTATTTATGGCTGGAACTAGGGCTGATGTCCTTGAAAAGCCAGGTCTGACATGCAGAAGTACTCTCTACATTAAGCTTAGATCCAGGCCCAAATGTCAGCGGTTGAAAATCATGGGTTTGATTTGTGATACTACATCATCCCACTACATTCATCTGGCTTTCAGGAAAGCAATTAAGACACTCCTCTTCTAGCTAGCTCTGTGCCTCTTCTTTCAGTAGCTCTCTGCTGTGGATGTGTGCCCGTCTCTCCAGCGCCAAGATACCTCTGGGTGGTCGTGCGCTTAAGAAATGACAGTAACATAACATCCCGTTGAATTGGGGAGATACTTTCATAGAGTTGAACAAAGACTGTTTCTCTGAGTGGCAGCCAGATTTCACCTGTTTCACCCAGTTTGAAACACTGTGAAATATATATAGCAATAAGATCGAAAAACGGGATTGGTTAAATAATTATACGCATCTCCAAACATTACATAATTATAAATACATTGCTAATATAGCACATCACTATCTTGAGACGCAGTTTTAATTGTTGCAGCTTTTTGTTGGGCCTCCGGTCCAATCAACTCCCAGTGTTAGCTCTCCAGGGTGACCTCACTAAGATACCGTTGGAACTAAGAGTTTGCAGGATTTGCAAATCTGGCCTCAACCTCGAATCACCCAAGACACGTAATTACATCATGCCTCAAGTTAGGACCCACCTACATGACACTATTGGGTCAGTCCGTAGGAAGCTATAACGCTATTAAGTCCAATGATTTTTGAAACTTTCGTTTAAATACAGATCTGGAGAGAGTTCATATAGCATTGTTCCAAATTTGGGGAGTAGTGTTGGCAAAGCTGAACGCACAAAGTAGGTAGTACTCTAAATACGAGCTGCAGTGAATTTTAATTATGATGAAATTTCTATATTCTGTTACGAGCATGGTATGAAGTTAAGTGAAACTTCTAGGAAAATGAAGGACATTTTATTTTATGATCTGATGAAATATGACATGTTTTATATATGTGTGTTTTTATAGATGTTTCTTGGAGCATCATTTCTATGGCACATTGATGTATGAATTGAAGTGTGTTGTGCCTCTTTTTAAATGTAAGTTGCATTTTGATTTTGTAAAGGTTCTAATATGAATCAAAACAAATAAATACATAATGATAAAATGATCAAACTAAGCATCCATCCCTATACAACCTTGCAGAGCAGGTTCACCGTGTTCCCTACTCGGAGATACATGTTAACAAAAAGGTCACAGAATACCCGGCTTTGACTGTTTCTACTATAGTGTCCCATTTACTATTGTAAAATGTTTTTTTCTTGGAATTTAACACGCTTTAATAATTGGACCGGGGGTGCTATTATGCGGCTCACCAAGATGGCCGCTGCCTGAGAGGCTCCTGTCGATGGCTCAAACATCCTTGCATAATCCTAGACCCAGACCGCCTGAACCGCCCAAAAATATAGCTGACCAGCAAGCTGAAGCACTGCTGCACCCCCCGCCACCTGCCCCCGGTGTAATAACAACAGTGATTGGAGCCTTCAAGCATCAGTACGCCCATCGGGTGTTGAGACGTCCGTTGGAGTGGGGGAGGTGAAGGCCGCCAACATAACACATGCACCGAGGCCCAGGTGGCTGGAGATAGCAGTCTGAATTGGATTGCCAGCAGCGGGGGCAGTGCACTAAACTGCTCCCCACTATATATCAAAAACCTCTGCGACAACCGCAGTGGAGAAGTCACTGCCAGGCTCAGAGAAGTTCTGCAAATAGACTGTAGTTGCTCCAGTCCGCACAGAGGAGTGCTGCGGCTGAGGAGCCCGGGCGTGTGGACTGAGTCGGCTTGACTCGTGGGTGCGCTGGGACTTCCGACCCCACTCGAGGCAGTGGCGGGCTGCTGGCTGGAGGGTCCGCTGCCCCAGAGTCGGCCGTGGAGACCCCCTCCCTTTTTTTCACCAGCACCAATACCTGCTGACGCCAAGCGGCGACACTCCCCGTGGAAGGGCCACGTCGCGACGACCCGGCCGGTCGAAGAAGTGAGTGCCCCCTCGCAGCTGCACAGGCGCCCTAAACCAGGCGGGAGCCCACCAGAGCGAACATTGTCACACCCATCTTGCCACGAGGGGCCCCCCACCATGCCTGTGCCTAAATAGCGAAGTGCATCACCCGAGCTTCACTACCCTAGAAGTAGTGGGGGGCCCTTTCACAGTAACACCCACGGCATCAATTGAGACCACCCTTGTGATAATCGGGCAATACACATCCCCTGGCAACCAGTCATTTGCAGCCTTCTGGATGGCCTCGGTGTACTGCACAAGTGCGGCACCACACCACTGCTGAACTAGAGAATCACCCCAGCCCGGGGCCTGAATAATCTGGGGCATAGTGTGCTGGCTGCCCCATAGGGCAGGGACAGGGGCCACACAAGGACTGTCAGCTCCCACAGACCCCCGCTCTGACCTTGGGGGGGGGTGCACTTGACCCCCAGACACCTGAGGCCACCAAGAAGATCTGTAGGACTGCCTCGGAGACCAGAGAGCCTGGCACACCACCTACCCCACCGTCCGAACGGTGGGGAAGGCCCCCACCGGGACGATCTACACCCTCATTCACCCAAGCTCTGGCACTGCATGGAGTTGTTCCCACTCCATGCCCATGTGAGTCAGCTTAATTCACACCCTGAACTGCTACAGAGGACCTGTGGAGAACTTGTGAATACCCCCGCGCCCCGGTGGGCCCGACTGCACCCAACTGGGATGTAAGAGGAACAGCACGAGCCTAAGCCCCGGCCATTAACTATCTGACAACGAACGTCAGTGGTGTCAATATCTCACCCATAAGCACGCTGGGGGAGACGGACCGACTTGCAACCTTGATTACAGAGTGTGCATAAGCATCGAGACAGCACTACACGGCCCGGTTGCCCTCGGGAACAGTATACAACACAAATCTAACGCTCAACCATACCAACGGATCGAGCAGTATAATACCCTTCTGCAAAACCCAAGCATGGTAAACCCAAAAAAGCAGACGAAGATGGAGCAATTCGCCCGCAATGGTCAAACCCAGCCCGCTGTGTCACCCCTCTCGACCTCACTAACAGAGCAGGTGGATGTAACAGCCCTGAACCAGACGCTGTTAATACCAAAAAAAACAGCACGGATAGCCTTGGAGCAAAAATCGATGCGCTCACGTGCAAAGTTGACATATCAGCAATCCAGATAGACAAGCTGGTTGGGCGTATGACAGAGGCGGAACAAAGAATCGGTGGGGGTGAAGACAAGATAGTGACCCTGCTGAGCGAGATGGTGGTCCTACAACAGTCAGTGAAGAAGGTCATGGCCAAGAATGAGGACCTGGAAGGGCGCTCCAGGAGAAATATTATCTGCATCATGGGGGTACCGGAATCCACACAAATAGGCAATATGGAGAAGTTTGTGGAGCAACTCCTGGTTGATATACTGGAAAACCCTACGCTATCTAACATGTTTATGGTGGAACGGGCTCATAGATTTCTGGCCCCCTGTATCACGCCCGAAGCACCGGAACGCCCAATAATAGCAAGGATCTTCTGCTACAGAGACAGAGACGTCATATTAAGGGTAACACGTGAAAAGGGAGAGTTGATATGGGAGGGCTCTATGATCCGTCTCTTTCTGGACTTCATCCCTGCGGTCCAAGATCAGCGAAAAACCTTCCATGCGGTTAAACACATGCTCATGAAAAAGGGCATAAAATACTCCAGGATGTATCCAGCAAAGTTATGCATACAACACAACAGCTCAACACTGTTTTTTATTACCCAAGAGGCTGCAGAACGCTTTGCTTTAAATTTACCAGAACCGGGGGGGGGGATCCCTGCACCGTTCGTCTCAACAGTGTTATTGTATCCTTTATGACCCCTACAATTAAGTTGTCCACAGCCTGGTCGCACATTAGGTCTCTATGGGCTATGTTTGGCGGTCATGGCTAGATCGAAAGTAGCCGTTGCAGTGCGGAGAGTACGGGCCGCCCTCAATGGCCAGTTAACCGCATACACTGCGGTATGGTTTGAGAATGTTATTGTTGAGGGGGTTTCATGTGGGGGTGGGATGGGAGCTGGTTGGTTGTTGTTTCTGGCGTGGGTGGAGGGTTGGGGGAGGGGACAAGTCAACTAGATTATTCATATGACTGGAAGCATGGCACATCCAACAGTCATCATTCCGCATCCGTATTGTAAGGAATTCAAATACGAGGCACACTGACTGATAAAGTAGCATACATGGCACTGCATTGTGCAATACGATGGGAACACCCAGGGCATGCACACTGCAAAGTCTGTATTAGATATGGGGGATAGTCAAGTCTCAGTTCTGTCCATAATGTCTTGGAATGTCAGGGGCCTAACTAATGGGAAAAAAATCAGGCTGATCAGAAATTATAGTAAGGACCATGCCATCAATATCCTATGCTTACAAGAGATACACCTGGCCCGGGATGCACCTATCCCTCGTATGCCTGGCTAGGGCATACACAGATATGGCTCTACTCTACGCATGCCCGGGGGTTGCAACGTACATCCACAGCTCGCTGAACTTCAGGCTCCATGAGGAGGGGAGATGTGTAGTACTCACTGGGGAAACTCTTGGGCAAAAGCTCTTGCTGATAAATAAATATGCGCCAAACATAGACACACCGGAATTCTTCCACAAATGCGCAAAAAATATTAATAAATTCCCTGGTTACAACATCACATGGGTAGGCGATTTCAACATGGCCCTTACTCTGGAACTTGACAGAGCCTCCACCGCACAACTGTCCCCACCACGAGCCGCAATAGCGTGGCCAGTCATGGCGAATCAATTTGACGTCCACGACGTGTGGCGGGAATCCCATGCGGACAAGAGGGAATATACATACTTCTTGGATGTCCACAGCAGCTCGTTGAGGATAGACTACATTATGGCAACCTCTGCACTGGCGAGAAGCGTAATAGAGTCCATCATATTGCCATGCACCCTATCTGACCACTCCCCTGTCCTGGTACGCGTGTCTGGCCCAATTGCCCCTCCAGACAAGTGCGATGGAGATTTAGAGCCACGGCACTGGAAAATATGGTGTTCCACACAGAAATCGCCCAAGAGATCCAGACATACTTCTCCGTGAATGTTAGATTTAGGCCCGGTCCCCGGGGTGATATGGGAGGCATTCAAGGCATATGTGAGAGGCTGCTGAATCTCCAAGAAGGGCGGGGTGCTGAAAGCATTGCACGGCTCCATGCGGAAACTTGAGGAAAAGATTAAGGCTTTGGAGGTGCAACAAGGGGAACGAGACAGTGACGAAATACGGGAGTCCCTAAAAGGACTATGGGAAGAAATTCTGGCATTTGCAAACAGGGCGGAGAGATAAATGGGCGACCTGATAGCAGCAGTAAAATATGATGAAGAGGACCGCCCCAGCAGAACCCTACCCAGGGCAATTAAACAGGAAAGGCAGTTGAGCCCTATCATGGCTGTTGAAGCAAGACGGCAGCCTAGTTAAGGACCTGCAATCTATTAATGACACTTTCAGAATGTACTATGAACAACTCTACACCTCCCAAACCAGAACAGAACATGACATCATGCTGCAATACATGGAACAATTTGCGCTGGGTTGGCTGGATCCAGAAATAGGGGGCGAACTAAATAACCCGATTACAAAAGAAGAAATCAGGACAGCTATTTGGTCCCTCCCGGGTGGTAAGGCCCCAGATAATGACTGTTTTACTGCAGAATTTTATAAGGCATACGTGGATATATTGCTCCCCCATTTGAAAAATATGTACGATAATGCCCTTTCGATAGGTATCCTCCCTGAATCCACTAGAACTGCATTGATCACTGTGCTATTAAAACCGGATAAAGATCCCCAAAAGTGCTGCTCATACCGTCCACTGTCTCTAATTAACATTGATAATAAGATTACTGTGTAAATTCTAATGACTAGATTACGTCCCCACATCCCTGCGCTGGTCCTCCCAGACCAGGCAGGGTTTGTTCCAAACCGCTCCACACAACACAATCTGAGGAGACTATTCGGACCAATGCATAATGTTGACCCTGATATACCTATATCGATCGTAGCGTTAGACGCAGAGAAAGCGTTTGACTCTGTGAAATGGCCATTCCTATTCGAGGCACTCAGACATTCTGGCATCGGGCTAGTGTTTATGCAATGGGTTAAGCTGTTATATACGGCCCCAAGGGCGTCAGTGTACGTGGATGGGATGATGTCAGATTTTATATATCCATCTAGGGGCACGAGGCAGGGTTGTCCCTTTTCCCCATTTCTATTCACCCTGGTGATGGAGACACTGGCATGCCACATCAAAGACCTGCACGCACACCGTGGGATACGTCTTTGATCGCACCTCAATATTATATCGTTGCATGCAGACGATATCTTATATGCAAACATGTGGCGGAAACGCTCCGCCCCAACGTTCAGTAGGTGGATGATATACATGAATCAGTGTGAAGAACGAGAATCAGAGTACTCACAAACTCTACCCCCCAACAGCAGACCTATAGACTTTTGGTCGCCTTCCAGACAATACTACCTGGACTGGAAACAGAATGAACGAGCGGAGGAGCTAAGCTCCATATCCGAACATGAGTGAACTGACCCTGGATCGAATGCACATGTGCTGTCATAAGGAACTATACCCTAAGAAATGTGCAGTCAGTGATGTAACTCATACAGTGCCTTAATATCCAGAAGTCAACTCCGTCCCGCGGTATCCAATGCTACTAGGAGTATTTGCCAGTTTATGCTAACTTTGTGCCTAAAAGACTCATAATGGGTGGCGTAGGGGGCGGGTCTGGGGCATGATTGGTTGGGAAGGTTTGGTCACTCTAGTGACGTGTAGTTGTATGTTGTGATGTTTGTATAATGAAATACAATAAAGAAAGATTAAAAAAAGAATTATTGGACCGCATGGGGCGCAAAACACTTTTATCCAACAAAACAGGTCGCTGCAGATATTTGCCTCCATGCACCATCATACCATGGAGCTGTTTTTACTTCGAATAGTTTCACTTTAAGCGACTAAGGGGCAGATGGCATTAATAACAGTATCAAATTTGGCTATGACCTGTTCATCCGGAGTATTAATGTCACATAAAACATCAACATTTCCAAGGATTACCTGGTAGATACTCAGAATTCTATCTAATTCTTCCAAGCGAGCCCACTTTATCGATGTGCGAGAATGCCCAGGGATGGAGATAGCAGATGTCCTATCCACAGATGTAGGGTCCGATGTTACAAACCCGTAACTCTAAGTCATACAGTACTCAGGCAGTATTGAAAGCCTGATTATGTACTCTGGCTAGATAGTCAGCACTAAGATTTGAAATATCCAGAATACATCCTGCTTTTCCCAAAGACCGGCCAGATCCCTAAGAGGTTCAAATTGTAGGTTAAAATCTCCTGCTATTATGACATGCACCTTCTCAGGAGCAAATGGCAGCCACCTCTCTGCTAAGCCCCGCAACAAAGAAAACACATTTTGATTTTTTGTTGCATGGTCTATTATATACATTGAATACAAATAAATAATTCAAGTCTGCTTCTACCCAATTCAGAGGTCCACCACTGGGTCCGCCCTCTAGGGTCCTGCAAGGTAAACTGCCAACAACAAGACCGAGAAATAATAACCTTCTAGGGAAAAATACTCGGTGCACCCTTTTGTGAGAGAGCTTTATGTATACAAAAAGGAAATTGTGACAGGGTATTATAAGTCGACCGCTGCAGAGCTCTCTCTCTTCTTCAAAGTAAACAGAATGTTTTAACAACAAAAATCATCTATGACGCACCCAATATACAGCTTTAATCCCCCACCCTCATTGGCTGCCGCCTATATACATACTACTGATTACATATGAAGCCCCGATTCATTGGCCACATCCTCTTCACCTGCAACTTCTCCACACTTGGGTTTCAATCTCTTCACCTTGGGATGCTGTTAGGTGATTGGTTGGGTTACTGAGCGCACTGGCCTTAAGCCTAATCATGTGATGTGTACCCGGCCGTCAACATGAGCTCAGTGGATAACCTCGAGGTCAGTCTGCTCCTTGCGAATAAAGCAACTCTTATCATCCCAGAACCACAGGCGCCCCCTCACCATGCCTCCCTGTCGCAAGAGTTGTCATCAGCCTTTGCTCTCCCTGGTACAAATCACTAGCCATGTTGTCCCGTTTCCCCTGTATTAGCTGCTCCTCTGGGGGTGGGTGGGAGCCACATTTGATCTAATTTGTATCTCCAAAATGCTGTGCCCTCCAGGTTCTGAACTGGAGGTGAACGCTTTTGTGTCACCATTGGGGGGTGAAAACACCCGATTTTCTTTTTGGCGGGTGAGAGCCCATAGAAGTGAATGGGCGTATGAGGGACTTGGCGGGTGATTGAGCTGCTTGCAAGGCGGGTGACACCCGCCAAAAGCGGGTGAGTTGAGAGCTATGCTACTGGGTGCGCTGTGACGTGGCTAAAATGGTCCATTATGGCCAAGAATATTCATGCTGATCATCAGGAGCCAACCAGAACATGAGTTTACAAACAGCAAAACAAGAAATGCAACAATTTTCCGAGAAATTCGCTATGAAGGTTACAAACAACTAGTAAATCTATAAAGTACAAACAAAAAACCAAAAAGTTAAAAAAGCGCCCAGAAGATCTTGGTGTGTCAACAGCATGCTTCTTGTTCCTGAAGCACTTGCGAGTGCCGTTTTAAAGTGAGGCGGGTGGCCTGAGGCAGATGACCAGTCCAGCCCTGGGGAATGCCAGAAATGCCCGGAGTAGTACGGACCAGGGGGACCGAGGACCAGGCATCATGGCCTCCCCTCGCTCAACGTAGGCCTTCAAAGTACCGATTAATTGTGATGTTTAGGAATGTAGGCGTCAGCTAGCTAGGATCAGTGAATGGATGGATTATGCCTTCAAATTGGAAAATAAACTGCATCTGTGGTGTATGCTGCACCTGCACACATACATCAATGTCTCTTCCCGCACCTAACAGGTTTAACATTACCTTCTGATTAAAAATCGCACCTTCCCAAAATGACACTGCCTCCTCAGCGACACTGTCGATCTCTTCACAATAACTAGTTGCGAGGTGTTATTTTAGAGATGTAATTTCATGGCACAATCCTTCTGTGTGTGGAGACAATAGCATTTGTATAGAAACGAGATAAAGCTACTGCCGAGGCAATGGCTCATCTCTGTGCACATTAGTACTGCATCATTATTCACAATAATAAGCCTAGAGCCCGATAAGTATTCCAGTCATGCAAAGTGGCTCCTCCGAAGACTGCACGCGCATCCGGAATACCAAGCACGTGCCACATTTGGTTGAATACCAATGATATGCAATGCCAAACGGACAGGGGATCATGGCTGCGGCGGACTTCCCGCCTAAACTAATCAATACCGATTGCACGATTTGCCGGACACGTACACTGAAGGGTAGAATTACTTTCTGAAACAGTTATGGTACAAATTGATCATAGAAATGCGAAAACCGAAGAAAAAGCTGGCTTTGGTAAATGGCTCCAGAGGGAGGAAGGTAATTCATATTGCCACCGAACCTCTTTCTTACATATGCACTTACAATTGAATTCCACGATCATCCGCAGCCCTGCTTAATTTGATAATGTTATTTTCCAATCTCACAACACTCAAACGTCCTCAGACTCAAGTACTCAGAAAATGTGCTCAAGTAATCTAGGTCATGTTTAAGTGCTTGTTCTTTGCGTTTGCCATTTTAATAAAATACCACCTCATTTTGTGTTGGGATCGCATGGGATATTAACCGAATGAGGTACATAGTCCAGCATGAGGTCAATATAAAAAAGAAACATGCATTGCTTTTCAGGGCAGTTTATGCTGTACATATGCCATGTGCTTTTAAAATAGAAGGTGAAGTAAAAGCTTTGTTATCCAGCACGTAACCATCTAATCTACGATCCAACATCTCCTACTGCCAGTACAGAAATCTCCCAGTTACAAAAAAATATGCTAAATGTCCATACCAGATCATGAAATGTCCGAATCGATAGTGTGGTAAACCGAGCAAAAAGGCCAGGAAACTTTTACATGTGATTTTTTTACTCTGTTAACGGGTTTATAATCGCGTATCTGCCATCCCTGGGCTCCAGATGATACCAATATGCAAATGCGGTATTCTGTCTTCCTAAGGGACACAACATGATTCTATGTCAAGACGGAGGCGAGCATTAAGCTTCATCTTCTTTATTCTTTACTCTCCATCAGTTTCAACAAATATAAACTTTTGTAAAACTTCCATTTAAAATGTAACTTTTTTTTTTTTCAAGAAAAACTTCAAGTCTCATCATTCCTGTAGTCCCATAGTCTCTGGCCATGTGACCTAGTCCTTCCTGTTCTCCTGTCCTTCCTCTTCTTTTCCTGCTCTCCATGAGATAAGTAACCTTTTCATATGCTCCAGTCTTGGGGTACTAGTTTTAATGTTTTAGCGTGGTTATTTATACTTCTAGTCAATTCTTTCATATCAAGAGCGCGCGCGCGGCGCAGCGTGACATTTCTATGTTTAGATTCAGGATTTCGTTGTGAGGGACTCTGCAGCCCCATGCCGCACTATCGGCACCTCAGGGGACGGCAGATTTCCCCTCGGAAAGATCCATTCAGCCCGCAGTGCGTCTTTGCGCTGGGAGCGGGCAGGCCCCCACCCTTGGGGAGGCGGGGCCAGGCATGAGCGGGGAAACCCTGAGTTTCCTACTCGCTCGCGCGTCATCCGCAACGCGAGCGAAAACCTCTCCACTCGCAGCGGAGCCTATGAGCTCCGGCCCCCACCCTTGGGGGGCGGAGTCAATCATCGGCGCAGCGCGCAAGTAGAGGGAATTCCCTCAATTGAATCAAAGTGAAACGCTCAAGGAAAAGAAGCCCCCACCCTCGAGTAGGCGGGGCCTAACATGGGAAACTCCGTGGAGACAGAGATTTCAGAGCAGTTGTACCGATCGCTTCGTTACTTAGCAGTAATAAGCTCCAAATTTGTCATATTTAGCTGATTTCAGCTTTAAAGACACTTCTGAGTGTAAAATCTACACGAGAGACAGTGCAAGAGTCCCAAGAAAGTACTGCACAACCCACACTGTGTACAGATAAGGTGCAGCCTCACAGAGTGGATCAGTGGACGTGCCACTACACCTTTCTAAGTTATTTAAGGCACCTGACAGCACTATAATGTCTCATTTCGAATGGAGTGAGGAGGAACAGGAGGCAGTATCCCAAGAGGACCTGGCCTACAGCTTTAAGGAAATGCTGGGGGATTCACTGACAGAGGCAGTGGCTCAGGGAGTTAGACCTCTCCAGGATAGACTCCAAACCATCAAGCAATTCCTGAGCCAGAAACACTTAAGCACCAAAGAAAGCACGTCCACTAGGGTCTCAGCAAAGGGCCCAATGGGGTGTAACAAGGCCCGGAAGAGCGAAGACTCTTCTGACTCCTCGGGCCAAACTGAAGGGGCAGGATCAAAGGACCCGGAGGCTCATGACGCTTTCAGCAAACTAAGGGAAGCGTTCATGAAGAAATTGCAGGTGCCCAGCCTCGAGACCCCCTACCCAGGGGACGACAATATGGGCAATATAGAGGAAGGTTTCCCCGAAGAGGACAGAAGAATCCCCGAACTCCTCTCAGGAGGAAGCAGATAATGAAGAAGACGAGGAATGCCAGCCTCCTCCTAAGAAGAGGCTCAGAAAGCTGCACAACCTAGAAGAGGATGAGACCTCTGATATGTTCCAGCCTGAGGAGATAAGAAATCCCAGATCATCAGAATGGGTACACTCACCGAGGGTTACGAAATACATGACGCAAAGACTGCGTAAAGCATTAGAGAAGGAAGTAAGACAGAGGATGAGAGCGCAGTGTCTGAGACCGGACTTGCCATGCAAGGTGGCAGAAGCCCCGGAACTCGACCCGAAAATGCTCTCCTTCGTCGCTAAATCGAACAGAGATCCCAGGAAAGGAAAACCGTTCCTGGAAAAGCTGCCAGGAAAAGATCCTACACATAGTCGGTCCGCTAGGATAAATTATGGACCTGGCGGAACGGGCTAAGGACACGGGTGAGGAGGTGGACCCAGGAGTCCTAGTAAACTGGGCGCAGAGGGCCGTATGCCTTTTAGGCAACGCGAATTGCGAGATTTCATCCGAGCGCAGAAGAGGCCTTCTGCTTAAAATCGACAAGAAACTAGGAGATCTCTCTTCCTATGAAGCAGGCGAGGCAGCGCAAGGACTCTTGTTCGGTGACACATTTGGCAAGGAAATGGGGAGGTTCGTGGGAACATATGCCTCCCTAGAAAAGGTGCAAGCGTCTATGAAGAAGATCTTTCCCGAGAGAGTTTTTGGTGGGACCGGTCGGTTCAGAGGCCGAGCGACCGGTCGTTCTCAGGCATTCAGAAGGCCTCAGGGAAACTGAAAAAACTACTGGGGGAACAGACAACCTGACTCATTCTTCCCACCGAGAGGTCGCTTCCCGAGAGGGAGGAGAGGCAGAGGACAGGGAAGAGGACACAACTTTCCCACAGGTGAGAGTTTGCGTATACCCACCGGTTGGGGGGAGAACAGAGAGGCTTTGGGAAAACTGGCGATCGCTTTCCAACGACGCATGGGTCCTTCAGACAGTGAAAGGCATGCACATAGAGTTCACAGGGACCCCTACTCAAAGCAAAACACCCCGTCCTCCAGCCGCGTCACAGACAGAGAAGTAGCTGTTATACGCAGAACTGCAAAAGCTTGCAGAGAAGCGAGCGATAGAGCAATGCGAGTCATTCCCAAAATTTGTGAGCAACATGTTTTTGGTCCATCGGAAGGACAAAGTAAGACCTGTAATAAATCTGAAGGACATAAACAGATGGGTAGTCTACAATCATTTCAAGATGGAAGGGACCCATCAGCTCAGGGATACACTCAGGCAAGACGACGGGCTAGTGAGGATAGATTTGAAAGATGCATACCTGACGATACCAGTTCACAAAGAGTTTCGCCCCTTCCTGGCATTCGACTGGGACGGGCAATTATGGCAATTTGCCACGATGCCTTTTGGGCTAGCGTCAGCGCTGTGGGCTTTCACGAAGATCATGAAGCCAGTAGCAGCGGCGATCAGGGAGAAGGGGATTCGTATGATTATATATCTGGACGATATCCTACTGATGGCCAGCTGCAAGGAAACGCTCCGTTATCAAGCCTACTGGGTGGTGAAGCTCCTGACGTCTCTGGGATTCCTAGTGAACCACGAGAAATCGGAGATGAAACCAGCCAGGAGATTAGAATTCCTAGGGTTCATCTTAGATACAAGGACAGCAACTCTAGAGCTTTCAAGCAGGAAGATCAGAGACATCAAAGGAGAACTGAGAACTTGCCTCAGCAAGACAGTCATATCCCTCCGCACCATAGCAAGAGTGGTAGGCTTATTAGCAGCCTCGATACAAGCGATCTTTCCAGGTCCGCTGCATTATCGAGCTCTGCAGAGACTAAAAATACAACACTTACAACAGAGCTTGCATTACCACCACTTAGTTCACATCGATCAGGAGTCCAGGACGGAACTACAGTGGTGGTTGGCAAACATGGAAGCTTGGAACGGAAGAGCCATTTTAGGCCACCGTTCAGACTTGGTAATAGAGTCCGATGCCAGCCGAGCAGGCTGGGGAGCCCGATGCAGAGATCTGCAGACAGGAGGGAGGTGGAGCACGGAAGAACTCCGGCTACACATCAACTGTCTGGAACTTTTAGCCGGATCTTTTGCGATCAAGGCTTTTACCAAAGGGAAAGTGAATTCCTGTATTCTGCTGAAAATGGACAACATTTCAGCAGCCAAGTACATAAATCATTTAGGCGGGACGAGAACCAAATTACTGGCAGAGATAGCCAAAGACTTTTGGCACACCTGTCTGGAATCGGGGATTTCAGTAATAGCCGAGTACCTTCCAGGATCGTTGAATGTGATAGCGGACTGGAACTCCAGATACCCCTCGGACTCCAGCGATTGGATGCTGGAGCGGGGCATATTCCGACAGCTGGAAGTACTGTGGGGACCAATTCACACAGATCTGTTTGCATCCAGACTGAACGCACAGAAAGAGAGGTTTTTCAGCTGGAGATTAGATCCAGCAGCGGCAGGGGGCAATGCTTTCCTGCAGGATTGGAGAGACCAGGTGCTCTACGCGTTCCCGCCATTTATAATGATGAGCAGGGTACTAGCGAAGGTGCGCAGGGAGGCGGCGAGCCTCATAGTAGTGGCTCCGATCTGGAAATCGCAAGTATGGTTTCCGACGCTCATGGAGCTGTTGATAGACTACCCGAGATTATTGCCTCAAGGAGTGAGCCTGCTCACGGACCCAGCTGGGTCATATCACCCTCTGAGAGTGAAGGGGACACTACCGCTGATGGCGTGCAGGATAGCAGGAGACGGTGGAATCTCCCGGGGATTTCGGCGCAGGCTGCGAGCCTCATCGCAGAATCTTGGGCGCCCTCTACAAGAAGGAGCTACAACGCAGCTTGGAATAGGTGGTCAACATGGTGCAGAAGGAGAAATATTCATCCCGTTTCTGCCCCTCTAGTTGATATAATAAATGTTTTTGCGGAACTGTTACAGGACGGTAAAGCTTAGAGGACCATAGGAGTTTATAGGTCCGCGATCCCGGCAGGTCATCTGCCATTGGAAGGGATTCCAGTAGGCGAGAACCCAGCGGTGATAAGGCTTTTGAAAGGGATAAGGTTTAGGAAGCCTCCACAACCTAGATACGACACCCTATGGGACGTATCGATAGTGCTGAAATTTCTCGCAGATTGGCCCAACAGGTACTTGTCCCTGAGTCAGTTGTCCGGAAAGCTAGCTGTGCTCCTGTGCATGGTATCATGCAGGAGAGTAGCAGACGTGAAAGCATTGGAGATAAATAGAAAGACTTACGGACCAGAGGGAGTGACTTTCAACTTAGTCAGAAGGACGAAAACAGATTCCTCTACGATCACTTACCCATATATGCCAGACCACCCTAAGCGGTGCGTTGCGACGTGTATTAAAGAATACGAGAGCAGAACAGCAGAAGTGAGGCCGGCAGGAATAACCCAACTGCTAATAGCGCGTAGGAGACTGCATAGAAGAGTAGCGACAGCCACCATAGCGAGATGGGTCAGAGATATCATGAACCTGGCAGGCATTGACATGTCCAAATTTGGGGCGCATTCAGTCAGAGGGGTGATGGCTTCGAAAGCGCTAGGGCAAGGCGCAGCGTTGAAGACATTATGAAATCAGCTAATTGGGCTAGCGATACAACGTTCAGGACGTTCTATTTTAGACCAATAAATTCCATAGCAGAGACGGTGGTACGAAGCTTTGAACAAGCTTAATGCTTGCCTCCGTCTTGACATAGAATGAAGATTCCCCCTGCTAATAGCGCAGGGAGCTCTTGATTCTATTAAAGACAAGGAGGCGAGCATTAAATTCCCGTCCCGAATACACATGATGCAATGGGGAAGTAATCGATGTGATGCATTGTTGATAATTAACATGACTATTCCTTCCAGAATAGGGTGTGTATTCTCCGCCCTAATATATACGTTTTGTTTCTTCCTGGCATTAGGGGATGAGCAAAAGAACGGATGATAGCCCTAAGCAGATCAGGGGGTCTGGAACAAGTTCGAATGTGAGAGGTCGACCCAGTACAAATCGGGAAGTTCAGCACAAGTTGACCAGTTGGTTACGCAGTTAATAAAGGATTGCAGTTCGAGCAGTCTAAGAAGAGGAAGGACAGGAGAACAGGGAGGACTAGGTCACAAGGCCAGAGACTATGGGACTACAGGAATGATGGGACTTGAAGTTTCTCTTGAAAAAAAAAAGTTACATTTTAAATGAAAGTTTTACAAAAGTTTATCTTTGTTGAAACTGCTGGAGAGTAGAGAATAAAGAAGATGAAGCTTAAGCTCGCCTCCTTGTCTTTAATAGAATCAAAAGCTCCCTGCGCTATTAGCAGGGGGAATCTTCATTATGCCTGCAAGTGTTTTATCTGGGTTATTCACAAGGCTCCTGGCTTTACAGAATGTAACTTTTAAACATTTCTGTCTGTTTATTATCCATATTTTGTGAATTTATCTGTATTCATGCACTTTTATATATGCTCTGTAAAAACAAAAAATGTGCAGCTAGCGCTGTTCCACATGAACTAAAATTAAACATGTAGCGCTTTGATGCCTGCAATGGGAAGTTCATAGAGCATCAAGTCCAGATCTTTTTTCACCTAAAAAATAAACAGTCCTATGGGACTCCATGAGAATGGGGATTTACCGGCGTCCCCGCCACCTCTAATATCGGGCAGTAGAGATAGTACGGTAGTCCCCCAGTACCCTGCTGGAATTACCGGTGGGAAACCGGGGTGTTTGTAATAAGCCCCACAGTCTATTAATCCAGTCAAGGATCATTAGAAGAGTGGAGTGCAGAAATCAATTAGAAGGGCACATACTAACTCAGTAGATCCAAAACGAATCCAATAATTTATTTATTTTATACAGGGAGGAACAATGCTCTTTTAATCAGAAAAGAATGTACAGTAATCAGATTTGACGGAACTTAGTGACCTTTTTATAATGGGGTGAGTTTGAGTGACATTCTGACAAGAATGTGGAAGGGAGTAAATGGAACAGTCTCCGGGGACAATACCTGGGTGGACATATCAAGGACAATCAACAATACATATTTTTAAATGCAGGTAGACGGTACGGCCAGCTGTGTTAGGACCATGATGGATGAAGTGGAAAATTGGTAGCTAGGAGGCAGATGAAGGGTAAGTTAACAGGGTAACTCAGAGGTGAGGAGGTAGGCTTTTAGTTTGGTTTTGAACAACTCCATGTGGACTGTTTCTCAGACGTCTGGATGAAGAGAATTCCATGCAAGTGGAGCAAGAAGAGAGAAAGAGTGAAAGCGAGAGTAAGCACAAGGAGGGTGAGGTGGCACAAGGGTAGTCGAGGAAGCAGAGCAGAGATTACAAGAAGGCTTGTAGAGTTGGGTAGAGGATGATAAATATGGCAGTGCCTTACCGCAGACAGATTTGTGAATCAGAAAAAGACAATTAAATATGGCCCTATTTTGCATTGTCGGCCAGTCAGCCTGGTGACAATACGAGGAAGTAGGTGTGAAATGTGGGAGTACAACAAAACTCCTGGTAGCAAAGTTAATGATCTTTTCGAGAGGACAGAAAGCCTAGTTGGGGAAACCAAAGAGGAGGATGGCAAAGTGGCCAAGAGATGTTTGTCAATGTTGAAAGGAAGAAGGTGCCTGATTTTCCTCATATTTAGAAGGTTGAGGCGCGCCACCATTGCAGTTTTGAAGATGAAAGTAGAGAACATGTGAGAAGGGTCGTAGATGACAGAGGTTTCTAGTTGAAGAAGAGCAGGGGAGAGTGTCAGATGGGAATTGGATATGCAGAAGAGGAGATGAGACAGAATATTTGGCAGGGAAGAAGAGCACCTCTGTCTTGGTAGGGTTTAACATCAGAACGTGCGAAGCCATGCAATATTTAATGGCAGAGATATAGCTGAACATTTTGATAGAGAGATCAGAGGAGCCCAAAGTAGGAGATTAGTGCCCTAAGAGCAGAGGTGTAGAGTGCAAGGAGGAGAGGACCCAAGACTGAACCTTGTGCAACACCAACAGTTAGATGAGTGAGTTGAGAGATGCTGTTGCTCCAGGAGACAGAGAATTGGCGAGTTGACAAGTAAGATTCAATCCAGGCAAGGGTTTCATCGTGAATATCATCAAAATATGAAATAATTGATGGCATGCCAACCAAATCAGTGCACAGAAGGAAAATGTAAATATTTTATAGCAAAGGAGAAAAAACGCAGTCCCATAAATTATCAGAAGAAATCCTTTCCTTAATTATGGGCAAAGCTTCATCGACTAGGAAGGGACAAAAACTATCAGAACGTTCTTTGAGAATTCTGCCACTTCAGATAACATTCTGAAGAAAGCAGCAATGCTGTCAAAGAACAAACTGTCTTCATGTTAAAGAGCTTGTACGAGGATGTGCATGTTTGTACCATAGTGCAGGTGAGAGGCAGGCCTCAATCGACTGCTGTTCATAGCGCATGTCTGTAGCTGGGCACTTATTATGCACCTGTGCGCTGCCTTCTGACAAAATGAGTCCAAAACCAGAACGATTTCAGCGACTAACCCAAGCCAGGTGGACAGCAGAGAAGACCTGGATCCTGCTGGAAAGGTGCACATGTCAATACATGTGTCTGGAGTGTGTCAAGCCAATAGTGTTCAGAGACCAACCCAAGCTAAGGTGATAGCTTGGGAGAAGGACTTTGAACCTGATAGAAAGGTGGTCAAGACTTGGATAACTCCCCATGGAGTTATGACATGAGGGTTTAGTAATCCATATTAGACTAATATTGATAGTGGTATATCTAGACAGTATTCAGGACTACCAATATGTTATCAAACCGGCTCTGACACATGTTCACTGTTACTTCTTGAAATGGTTACGTTCCTTGTAGTGGGTTTGTTGCCATGACGGAGCAGATCACTGCGATTTGCTTCTGCAAGTCATTCTTTGCACCATCCACTGAGACACAGCCGGTGGTGGAAATGGACAAAATGTGGTGGGGATCCCACAACACAAGGGCTGGGGGAGGAGTTTGGGGGGGTGGTGCCCAATGGGTTGTGGTCTAGAGGGGGCGGGGCTCGTAGTGGACATCCAGCAATGCTTTGAATACTTTAAAAAAAAGGAAAAATGCGCCTGCGACTGCAGCATTGCCTATTACCGCTGGCTTTGGCACTGGTATGTAATGCACAATGCTCACTACATGTACAACTGAAAGGAATCAGCTGTACATGTAGTAAGCATTGTGCATCACACACCAGTGCAATGCAGCGGTAAAAGGCAAGGCTGCTGTCGCAGGCGCTTTTTTTTCTTTTTTAAGTATTCCAAGGGCTTGGGCGGCTGACTCTGGCCGGATCCCGAGACCTGGCTCCATATCTGGTGCCGGATCTCGGATCTGCCGAGAGCCATAGCTCTCAACCATTTGTGTCGCAATGGCGGGTGAAATCACCCAATTTTGTTTTTGGCGGGTGAGACGCCCATTGGAATGAATGGGCATGCAGGAGACTTGGAGGGTGAGTCAGTCCTTTACAAGGCGGGTGACACCCGCCAAAAGCGTGTGAGTTGAGAGCTATGCGAGAGCCGGCCCAATGACCAGCACTGGACACAGCGTAATAACTTAGGAGGGCTCTGTACAAGAGCATTAAGAACCAGCTCAGGCCAGCTCACTACGATCTGACACCTCGTTCTTTTTTCTAAATATCGCAGTATGCCTGCAAAGTGAGAAATACCATCAACTTGAGGTTATTTTTACTTACACTACACACAGCATCGCCGGACATCTGCGATGACGTCACGATGTCGGGTATCACGCTAATTATAATGGTGGCCATTTTGCCGCCAGCCATAGCTTGCAGTGACCCTTCTCCCCTAACATCTCTGACGTCTCTAAGAAGTCACACTACCAGCTGCACTTCAGAGGTATTCTTCCTTTCCTCTCCTTCCCCCAGAAGCTCTCTGTCTCCAGAGCCCTGGTCCTCTCTAAGCTGGACTACTCTAACAGCCTCTATCTAAATCTGCCTGCCTCCACTCTCCGCCCTCTACAGCTTATCCAGAACAGGACTGCGAGACTTGTCCTTGGCCTCAAGCCCAGGGATTGTATCTCTCCAGGACTGAAATCTCTGCACTGGTTCCCAGTGGCTGCAAGGATTAAGTTTAAAACCCTCTGCATTGTACACAAGGCCTTCTGGGGTCTGAGGCCGCAGTACCTTCAACTCTCTCTCCCTAAATATCTTCTTTCTCGAGCTCTTCACTCATCTGCCTCCAACTCCCTCAGGGTCAGTCGCTTCTCCAAGCAACACGTTGGTGGCAGATCACTCTCTTCGGCAGGGGCCTCTCTCTGGAACAGCCTTCCTGCCTCCCTGAAACTCGAGGAGAACCATCTCCAGTTCCAGAAACACCTCAAAACATTTCTCTTTGCTTCTGCTTTCTCCCAACCACTCCCCTGCTGAATTCCTGACTGAAACTTCTGGCCTAGGCCCTGTCAATTGTCCACCTGCACTGCCTCCCTGGCAACCCCTGCACTTGGGGACCGTTTTTCTGTATCCCTTCAGTCCCCCTACCAGCACTTATGTCTGCACTTCCTTGCACTTGCCACTAGCTGGCTGTTTTATTTGTCTTCTTTATCTTATTTATTCTGCTATCCCTTCCCCCCGCGCACTTCTCCTTCCCCCTTCCCACTTCCCATGCACTTGCACGATCTGAATGACACCTGGCCTAGTAGGATCGTTGTCTGTCCTCCCTCTGCCCCCCCATGCCTCGTCGCGCCTTGAAACACTTGTGTATAGGCGCGTTATAAACGCCATATCATATCATTCACACAAGCATAGCAGTACAGTGATTACCACATTGTGGAGATGCAAATATATGTGATATCATGTACAATCTATAGCATGAATAGTAATTTGTAATTAACTTATTGCCAGGATACACTACTACTACCACTTATTGTGGGACACACCACTTTGTGGGACACACCACTGAATAGGTTGAAACTTTATCACAAGTTGTAACATGAGACATGCAAGGTAATCTTCAACATTACATATTTGGTTAAATTCTCTATTTTCTATGAAAATAATAATGAATTATGTGGATAGTGATTGTAAGAACATAAATCTATATTAAGTTATTTTCCTTTCTATTACCGCTTGTAGAATTATGAGAAAACCCCTGATGAAGAGTTTGTAACTCGAAATGTGTTGGGCCATACCAATAAATGCATTTGTTTCTAAACTATTCTATAGAGTATATATTGTTTTAACTTCATTTTCCTAAGTTTCATTTTTTTACCTTAAACCTATTATCTGTAATAACAAAATCTTATATTCCGATTGTTATATCAATTGTTTGGCTTTATGGGGCACTATACAGTGTGCAGGGGACAGCAGTTCCTCTACTTGGGAACTTTACTTCTTGGAGGAAAAAGGTGCACATGTCACTAAGCGAATAGACTGCTGCCCCATTAAGATATCTGTGTGAACAGTTGTTCCAGAGACTAAGGTGACTTGATGTCCGATTGGCTGGCGTGCCTGCATGAGTAAAGGTGATGAAATATATGTTGTTACAGTGTGTGGAGCTTGCAGGCAGGGGAACCCTTTGGGCTGTCTCCGCAGGGACTGTGTCAGAACCCCCTACTTATGTATTTATAATTTATTTATTTTATTTGTTGGTAGCTCCCAGACCCGGTGGTATCACAGCGCTAGAGAGGTTACAATACAGGTAGCAGAATTACTGTTTTTGTTACAACTAGTACGATTTCGGTGAGGTTGTTACAATACAGGTAGCAGGGTTACAGTTCTTTGTTAACAGGCAGTACATTTCTGGTGCGGTCATCCAGTGAGTTCAGGGATATTTATCAAACAGTGCTGTTTTTACTTTTTTGCGAAGGATAGGGTAGGAGAGTTCATCGGGGATTCAGGATGGTAGGGAGTTCCACTGGGTAGGAGCAATTACAGTGAAACTAGATACACCAGCTCTCTTTCTGTTGAATATGGGGGTAATTAGTGAGGAGTAGGAGGAGCGCAAGCTGCCTCAGTTGGGCTTTTTGTGATGTGATGGGTGAGTTATGGTGCAGTGTTGTAAAGACAGCGATGAGTGATGGACAGGATTTTTAACTCAATGTGTGCCTTAATTGGTAGCCAGTGCGCTTCGCGTCTCGGCAGTGAGCTGTGATCTGATTGTTTCTGGCCCCAAACTGCCCTAAGGGAGTTGTTTTGGATCCGTTTTAATTTATTGAGGTTTTTTTGCGAGGTTCCTGCAAGGATGGCATTGCAGTGATCAAGTTTACTTCCAATGATGGCCCCGGCTAGGGTGAGGCTGTTGCTGGTGGTAAGGAATTTTCTGGAATGGTTGATGTGTTTGGTTCAGTAGGCAGCATATGAGGCGACACGCAAGGCAGTAAGCATCTAGTATGGTGACACCTCCACCTTTATTCCAAGTGTCTAAGTATAGCTATGTGCTAACAGAGTCTACCAAACTCAAATACAGACAACCTCATTTTAATGGTGCCCAATGAATAAAACTGAGGTGTACGTGCTTTACACCTTGGTTTTATACTCTGCCTCATGATATACACTGTGTCCCTTACCGCTACAGTTTATGCCTCGCAAAGTTTAATCACAAGGTAGTTGCACCACCTTGTGACTACGCTTCACTTTACATCTCACGTTGTGCCCCATATGGAAAACGACTTGTGCAATTTTGCAAGACCTTACCACTTCACTTACTGTGAAGAAATTACTTCTGCTAGGCATGGTTGCGTAATAGTGCAACCACTTACTCAACTCTCACACTTCTACAAACCAACAGTGATTCCAATCATAAAGATAAAATAGGCACAGCCAAGAGATATACCTCCTTCTCCTTTTGTGGTAACGTGGGCCGAGGGAAGGCTACACTCCCAGAAGAGGTGTGAATGTGATTTAGTAGCAACCCGAACAGCAAAGTTTAACAGTCCAAAATAAATAGAATTGGCAATCAATGTTCTACAAAAAAATATATACTTTGTTTGTTTGTTTGTTTATTATTTATAATGCGCCGAAAAGCCCAAGGGTAACAAGGCGCAGCAGATACAAGAATTTGCAAGACTTAGTTACAGACAGTAAAATATATACAAGTATGAACACAGTAATAATAGCAATAAGCGGTAAATATAAACATATGTACAATTAACAGTTGTGTATCCAGAGTGACCAAGTGAAGGTGGGAGACAAGAGATCCTAGATGATAGCTGTCTTCAGCCAAGACATCAGCTTTGAGCGGAAGTTTTGGTAGGGTAGGTCCATTCTAAGAGTGGGTGGTAGGGAGTTCCATAGCTTGGCCGCTTTCACTGGGAAGCTATTGCCACCTATAGTTGATCGTTTGTAAGAAGGGACGGAGAGGCAGTCTCTGTATGCTATCCTAGTCGGTCTCATGGATGTTAGTCTATGAAATCTGTTGATCAGATAGGTAGGGGCCGCATTGTTAAGGGACTTATGGGTTAGTGAGGCAGTTTTTAAGGAAATTTTGTCTATGATGGGAATCCAATTTTGTTGATTGCTATGTATTGTAATGTGGTCTCTTCTTGAGATGCCCAAGGCGGCTCTGAGTGCGTTGTTCTGGAGAGTTTGTAGCTTGCCAGTGACGGCCTTGGAGGACCCAAGATAGAGGGCGTTACAGTAGTCCAAGCGGGAGAGTATAAGGGCTCTGGCCAGGGTCAGACAACTAGCCTCGGATAGAAAAGGTTTGGCTGTCCGGATCAATTTACAAGTATAGGACGTGGAGGAGGCTAGTGAGGTCACTTGTCTGCTAAAATTGAAATTAGAGTCCAAGTAAAAGCTCAGTGTTTTGACTTCGTGTCCAACCCTGATGGTATTACCATCAATTATAAATGATGAGTATGCCGGGCTCAGTTTCTTTAGGCTAGCTTTGGTGCCCAATGTGATGAGTTCCGTTTTATCATCATTCAGGCATAGACCGTGAGTGGCCATCCATGCCTGGATGATGATGTAAACCCTATTCACCAAGGCCAAATCCTTTGCATAATCTCCCTAAAGCGGAAAGAGGATCTGGGTATCATCTGCATAATTAGTGTAGGTGATACCGAGATGATCCAGATCGTCGAAAAGGGGCTTGGTAAATATGTTGTACAGTGTAGGGGAGACACAGGAACCCTGAGGCACACCGCAGGTGATGGGTATGGGGTCTGCCGCGTCTGTCGGCGAAAAGACCCTCATGGTTCTGCTATCAAGGAAGGATCTGATCCATGTAATGGCCTCGGGGGAGAAATGGGCAGCCGTGTGGAGGTGGGTGCAGAGGACCAAGTGATCGACCAAGTCGAATGATACGGATACGTCAAGGAGGAGGAGTAAAGCTGCTTGACCACTGTCTTTGAGCAGATCAATCTGTGTTTGAAGGTCGATGAGAGCTGTCTCGGTCCCATGTTGGGGTCGGAAGCCTGATTGTCTGGCTCCTAGCAAGTGGTGATCCTCCAGGTGCTTCTGTATTTGTACATAGGCGACCTTGTCCAGAATTTTCAGAAGGAATGGTACCGTTGTTATAGGCCTATAGTTAGTAGGTATTGCTGGGTCAAGAGTGTTTTTTTTAGTAGGGGTAGTACCCAGGATTGTTTTAAATTAGTTGGCATGGAACCGGTGGAGAAGGAAGCATTGATTAGCTTAGTGATAAATGGGGAAAGGTCACGGGCAGCATCTTTTATGAGCTGTGCTGGGCATTAAGTCTCCCTGGCAGTTAGAAGGCTTTAATGACAGGATGATTTTTTCCAATTCGAGTATGGTCACTTTGGTAAAGTTAAATCGTGAATATTCACTTGTGGTCCGCTTTTCAGGTGGCTTGGACAGGGTAGGATTGTTCAAGGAGGCTTTTTTACAGGATATTTTATTTTGTAGCGTGGCGATTTTGTTGGCTAGGGCATATTGGATGTCGTTACACCAGTTCTTGTCTTTTATGCAGGTGTCTATAGGTGCAATGGGGGTTTCTACTCTTTTAGAATCGAGAATAGTTCCTTTGTGTTTGAGCTGGCTTGGGAGATGCGAGAGTCAAAGGAGGTACGTTTTGCAAGGAAGATTTCTTTTTTGTACAGGGCCGCTAGTTTGGTGAATTTAATTTTGTTGGCTGCTGATGGGTCTTTTTTCCAGATAGATTCGCAGTGTCTTTTTTGTTGTCTTAAATTTTTAAGGAGAGGTGTGTACCATTTGTTAAGGTGGGTTTTGGACTTGCTTGGCCTGAGTTTGAGAGGGGCAATTGAGTCCAGGGAGGTAGACATGATTTTATTATATTCCTCAACCAAGGTTTCAGGGTCCAAGTTGTCAGGGAGTGAGTTAAGTGTGGGGAGTAGGTTGGGGATAAGTCTCTCCACTGTGATACTCTTTTTGTTTCTCGTAAGAGTAGGTGGTGCCCTGCACGGTAATATGGGTGGAGGTCTAGTAGTGGACAACACAAACGATACCAGGTGGTGGTCAGTCCAGGCTAGGGGTGAGATGTCAGTGACGTTGGCTAGGCAATTGTAGTCGGCTACCCAGTCTAGTATTCTGCCCTTGTCATGGGTAGGTTTTAGGCTTCTTTGAGTAAATCCTAATTCGGTGAGGGTGTTCAACGTGGTGATGGCGGCTTGGTCTTCAGGGTCATTAAAGCCCATATTGAAGTCTCCGAGGGTGAGTGTCATGCATGCTGGACGCTACGCTCGTAGAACAGCTAGACCGTTCTACTCCAAATGGAGGTTATTCGATACGTTACCGGGAAAACGACGTTTGCACTTTTCACGTCGCTAACTTCACGTGACTTTGCTTCGTCACGTGAACTACGGTATTACGTATTTAGGCAGCGTAGAAACTTCACTCGCTGCTTCTGATCGCATCTATTGGCGTTGTGTAGCTGAACCTCTGATCTGCATCCTGGCATATTTCTACAGCTACTTTTGGGCCTTCTATAGCGTGTGTTCCGCCACACGCTGATTCCTGGAGCTATTTCTTCGCGTGAAAATTCACACGCGCTCTCTGTCTTCAAGCGCGGCTGGCCAAGGCTGCGTAAATCCTGCCCGCGTGTAAAATCCACACGCGCTTTCTGTCTTCAAGCGCGGCTGGCCAAGGCTGCGTAAATCCTGCCCGCGTGTAAAATCCACACGCGCTTTCTGTCTTCAAGCGCGGCTGGCCAAGGCTGCGTAAATCCTGCCCGCGTGTAAAATCCACACGCGCTTTCTGTCTTCAAGTGCGGCTGGCCAAGGCTGCGTAAATCCTGCCCGCGTGTAAAATCCACACGCGCTTTCTGTCTTCAAGTGCGGCTGGCCAAGGCTGCGGGAATCCTGCCCGCGTGTACTTCCACACGTACACTCTGTCTTCATACGCGGCTGGTCCGGACCGCGTAAATCCTGCCCGCGTGTAAAATCCACACGCGCTTTCTGTCTTCAAGTGCGGCTGGCCAAGGCTGCGGGAATCCTGCCCGCGTGTACTTCCACACGTACACTCTGTCTTCATACGCGGCTGGCCCGGACTGCGTAAATCCTGCCCGCGTGTAACTCCACACGTGCACGCTGTCTCCAAACGCGGCTGTTCCGGACTGCGGGAACACCGCCCGCGTGTTATTCCACACGCGCTCTCTGTCTTCAAGCGCGGCTGGCCAAGGCTGCGTAAATCCTGCCCGCGTGTAAAATCCACACGCGCTTTCTGTCTTCAAGTGCGGCTGGCCAAGGCTGCGTGTATCCTGCCCGCGTGTAAATCCACACGCGCACGTTGTCTTCACACGCGGCTGGCCCAGTCTGCGCGAATCCTGCCCGCGTGTAAAATCCACACGCGCACGTTGTCTTCAAACGTTATTTTCTTCGCGGCTGTTTATAACCGCGTGTACTTTGTTTTTCCTTAAAAAGAGCGCCATTTCAAACTCCTGCATCTGTGGAATTAACAGAAGGATTGATCCCTATAGTGGGAAGGAAGCTTTTCAAGGATTATTGGAAGGTGACATGGAACTGAACTTTTGGACGCTATCCTGTGGTGAATTCAACCCATATCTAGCGTGAGCCTCGTTCCGTTCGGGATAAGTCTCCCTTACTAATTTTCCCTTCCTTGTCGTTTGTTTTTCATTCAAAATCCATCAAGAGACTTCTGGATTATTCTACCCTAAACTAAAGGTCAGTGTGAACATTCCTGTCATTATCTAATTCATCATACTCAGGTTGGAGCAGTTATTCATGATACTTTAATTTGTCCTAGGCTGGCTTTCTATACCTTACCCACGCCCTTTCCAGTGATCCATCGCTCTGCCTGTTCTATCAGCCAGAGGGTTGTATCATTTGGAAGGTCTTCAATTGACTTCACAACTATCAAATCGTGTGAACAGGGATCCGGAAGACCCTACCTCCTGTATCCTTTTGAGTATTGTATCCTTTTCAGTTAATACTTTGGTACATTCTGACAGAATCAGAAGCCATGGAGGGTACGGATCCTTTAGCTGTTTTGACACAGTTGATCAGCGATTTGAGAAATGAAATGGTTACAGCACAGGACATGTTACGGCACCGTATGGACGTCATGCAAGACGCCCTACATGGTAGTCCTCAGGGAGCACAGGTGCCGATGGCTACTGCATCTGGATCTGGGACTACGGCACCCCCACAGGAAACTATCAATGTGGTTATGCCCACTCAATTTCCATTGGCCCCTCCGGAACGGTTCACGGGTGATCCCAAAACCTATAGAACCTTTGTAAATCAGTGCCGACTCCATTTTCTTTGCCGTCCTACATCTTTTCCTGATCTAACCACAAAAGCAGCCTTCGTGCTTTCCCATTTAGGGGGCACAGCTGCTGCTTGGGCTAACCCTTTGTTGGAAACAAATAGCCCTTTGTTGTACGATTGTGACGATCTCTTGACTGCTATGAGTAAAGTCTTTGACATGCGTTACTCTACTCAAGCCACAGATTTAGAGTTGCTTAACCTACAACAAGGCAGCCAACCCCTTATGTCTTACGTTGCCCGGTTCAATCAACTGACGGCGGAAACCCAATGGCCTGACAGCAAGAAAACGGCTGTTTTCTACAAGGGTCTTTCTGAAGAACTAAAGATGCCTTATCTATAGTTCCTGTGGTTCCTACGGGTTTTCCAGAGTTGCTCGATTTGGTTATACAAATCGACGCCCGAAGGAATGCTCGAAAGGGAGAGAAAAAGCCCTTCATGCCAGTCTCGGGGCGGTCAGAGACACCAGCAGTCATCTCTAACGACCCTGAACCCATGCAGATTGGCGCCGTGAGAGGCCGATTGTCCAATGCAGAACGGGAGAACCGAAGAAAAAACCACTTATGTATGTACTGTGGTTCTTCCGAGCATTTATTGGCAACATGTCCTAAAAAACCCATCAAGCGTGCGGGAAACGCCAAAACTCGACAATAGCAGGAGTCCCTATGTCGAGTGTTTCATCAGACTCCAGTACCATTCCTAAACATGCACCTGTTATAGTTCAGGTGACGTTACGTTGTGATGAGCGAGAAGTGGTTTCCAAGGCCATGGTTGATTCTGGAGCCACCAGCAATTATATAGACATCACTTATACCAAGAACTGTTCCTTACCCCTTGTAAACAAAAAAAGACCTGAAACGGTGAACACCGTGGACGGATCCGTTTTGACTTCTGGTATGGTAACCCAGGAGACGGTACCTGTTCAGATGACGTTATCGAATAATCATTCAGAAGAAATCATCTTCGATGTTATTGCTGCTCCACAGTACGAGATCATACTTGGTCTTGCATGGTTAACCCTTCACAATCCTGCTGTTGACTGGGTTTCGGGATCGCTCCAATATCCTTCGATTCATTGCAATGAACATTGCTTTACCAGTCAGGAGGTGTCAAATAAACAACACATATTGGCCTCTATGGTGGAGGATTCAACTATCAGCGTTGTACATCAATGCGACAATATCATACCATGCGAATACGCTGATTATGCTGATGTCTTTGATAAAGGCCAGGCAGAACAATTACCTCCTCATCGACAGTACGACTGTCCTATCGAATTGATTCCTGGTGCCAAAATTCCTACAGGCCGTGTTTATTCACTAACACCTAAAGAAGATGTTGTGTTAAAAGAATACATTGATAAAGCGCTAGCAATGGGCTTTATACGGCCCTCACAATCACCTGCTGCATCTCCTCTATTCTTTGTTCCTAAGAAAGAGGGAGATCTCAGACCATGCATTGATTACAGGGCACTTAATGATATCACCATCAAAAACCAATACCCCTTACCACTAATAAACGTTCTATTGGATCAATTAGGCACTTTCAGTTATTTCACCAAATTGGACTTGCGAGGTGCATACAATTTGGTTCGCATTCGTGAAGGCGACGAATGGAAGACCGCTTTTAAGACACGGTATGGTCTTTACGAATATTTGGTGATGCCTTTTGGTCTGTGCAATGCTCCCGCCACATTTCAATTCTTCATGAATGATATATTCAGAGACATAATGGACCAATTTGTGGTTATCTATCTGGATGACATTCTGGTCTACTCATCATCTTTATCGGAACACGTCAGACATGTTTCTACAGTCCTACAAAGACTCAGGGAGAACCATCTTTATGTGAAAGCCGAAAAATGTGTCTTTCATTCACAGGAAGTGGAATTCCTTGGTTACGACATTACCAATCTAGGTGCTCGAATGAGTCGTTCCAAGGTAAAGGCCGTCTTGAATTGGCCGATTCCGCATAATGTCAAGTCACTACAGTCTTTCTTAGGCTTTGCGAATTTCTATCGCAGATTTATCCATTCCTTTTCCAAAACAGTAGCTCCTTTGACGGCTTTAACTAGTTCTAAAGTTCCTTTCTGTTGGAACCCACATGCCCAAGCAGCATTCGAAAAGCTGAAGGAAGCATTTACCACTGCACCCGTGCTTCAACATCCGGATCCTGATCGCCAGTTTGTCGTTGAAGCGGATGCATCCAGTGTCGCTATTGGTGCAGTACTCTCACAAGTTTGCACAGAAACCAAGAAGGAACACCCAGTGGCTTTCTTCTCTCGCAAACTCACCTCATATGAACGGAACTACACCGTCACTGAGCGGGAACTACTGGCTATCAAAGATGCTTTCCGAGAATGGCGTCATCATCTTCTTGGGGCCAAACAACAGGTGTTGGTGTACTCTGACCATAGAAATCTCCAAGCATTCAAATCCATGAAATGTCTTACGGCCCGTCAGGCCAGATGGCATGTCTTTTTTGCCCAATACGATTTCCAGGTCACCTATCGCCCTGCCCGAGAACATGTTAAGTCGGACGCTTTGTCCCGTATGAGTGAAGAGGCGCAGGAAGAAAAACAAGTACAGATTCAGCTGTTGGCAGATCATGTAATATGTAGTTGTTCGGTTCATCCATCCCTAAAAACCGAAGTACAAGAGTGGGTAAAAATTCATCCACAAGTAGTCCAGGATATGAATCTGGACGTACATAACGGTTTACCATTCACACAAGGAGTACTCTATCTACCAACTCCTTCAATGCGGAATAAAGCCCTCAAATGGAATCATGATTCCTTGATTGCAGCCCATCCTGGACGGAAGAAAACACTGGATCTGCTCAAAAGGTGGTGCTGGTGGCCATCCATGGCAAAAGATGTTATAAACTATGTATCTTCTTGTTCTGTATGTATCCAATGCAAAAATACTCCTGGTAAACCAGTGGGCTTACTCCAGTCCCTACCTGTCCCTAACAAACCATGGGACATGATATCTATGGACTTTGTGGTAGAACTCCCCCCAAATCAGGGATATGATACCATATGGGTCGTAGTGGATTATTTCACTAAATTGGCTCTTTTTATTCCCTGTATTGGTTTACCAACTGCTGCTGTTCTGGCTGAACTATTCATCCATCATATATTTCGTTTCTTTGGTCTACCATCAGTAATCACTACTGACAGGGGCTCACAGTTTGCGTCACGCTTTTGGAGAGCTTTAACATCTGCATTACTGATTGATGATAGAATGTCCAGTGCTTATCATCCTCAAACTGACGGACAGACTGAAAGGGTCAATTGTACTATGGAACAATATCTGCGGTGTCTGTGTTTGCAATACCAATCAGATTGGCTCACGGTACTGCCGGCGGCTGAATTCGCCTATAACAACTCTTATCATAGTGCCATAGGCACTTCACCGTTCTATGCTCTCTATGGACAACACCCCCGATCAATACCTCTGGATTCCGGTCTATCCTTGGACACGCCTGCTGCAGGCCGTACTTTTCGTGATCTGAAGAGATTACAAAGAAAGGTGAAGCAGCAATTGGAGCAGGCTAAACGACGTGACAAGTTCTATGCCGATGCTCATAGAGTATCCGCACCTGTCTACAAGGCTGGTATGAAAGTCTGGCTATCCACTAAGAACTTAAGAATTCCAGGCAAAAAGAAATTGTTGCCTAAATACCTCTTTCTAATATTCATGCTCCTGCTTTATTGAAGCGCTTTCACACAAGAAGGGGAGAGGTTGTCCCTTTGGGGGATGGCACTGTCATGCATGCTGGACGCTACGCTCGTAGAACAGCTAGACCGTTCTACTCCAAATGGAGGTTATTCGATACGTTACCGGGAAAACGACGTTTGCACTTTTCACGTCGCTAACTTCACGTGACTTTGCTTCGTCACGTGAACTACGGTATTACGTATTTAGGCAGCGTAGAAACTTCACTCGCTGCTTCTGATCGCATCTATTGGCGTTGTGTAGCTGAACCTCTGATCTGCATCCTGGCATATTTCTACAGCTACTTTTGGGCCTTCAATAGCGTGTGTTCCGCCACACGCTGATTCCTGGAGCTATTTCTTCGCGTGAAAATTCACACGCGCTCTCTGTCTTCAAGCGCGGCTGGCCAAGGCTGCGTAAATCCTGCCCGCGTGTAAAATCCACACGCGCTTTCTGTCTTCAAGCGCGGCTGGCCAAGGCTGCGTAAATCCTGCCCGCGTGTAAAATCCACACGCGCTTTCTGTCTTCAAGCGCGGCTGGCCAAGGCTGCGTAAATCCTGCCCGCGTGTAAAATCCACACGCGCTTTCTGTCTTCAAGTGCGGCTGGCCAAGGCTGCGTAAATCCTGCCCGCGTGTAAAATCCACACGCGCTTTCTGTCTTCAAGTGCGGCTGGCCAAGGCTGCGGGAATCCTGCCCGCGTGTACTTCCACACGTACACTCTGTCTTCATACGCGGCTGGCCCGGACATCGTAAATCCTGCCCGCGTGTAAAATCCACACGCGCTTTCTGTCTTCAAGTGCGGCTGGCCAAGGCTGCGGGAATCCTGCCCGCGTGTACTTCCACACGTACACTCTGTCTTCATACGCGGCTGGCCCGGACTGCGTAAATCCTGCCCGCGTGTAACTCCACACGCGCACGCTGTCTCCAAACGCGGCTGTTCCGGACTGCGGGAACACCGCCCGCGTGTTATTCCACACGCGCTCTCTGTCTTCAAGCGCGGCTGGCCAAGGCTGCGTAAATCCTGCCCGCGTGTAAAATCCACACGCGCTGTCTTCAAGTGCGGCTGGCCAAGGCTGCGTGTATCCTGCCCGCGTGTAAATCCACACGCGCACGTTGTCTTCACACGCGGCTGGCCCAGTCTGCGCGAATCCTGCCCGCATGTAAAATCCACACGCGCACGTTGTCTTCAAACGTTATTTTCTTCGCGGCTGTTTATAACCGCGTGTACTTTGTTTTTCCTTAAAAAGAGCGCTATTTCAAACTCCTGCATCTGTGGAATTAACAGAAGGATTGATCCCTATAGTGGGAAGGAAGCTTTTCAAGGATTATTGGAAGGTGACATGGAACTGAACTTTTGGACGCTATCCTGTGGTGAATTCAACCCGTATCTAGCGTGAGCCTCGTTCCGTTCGGGATAAGTCTCCCTTACTAATTTTCCCTTCCTTGTCGTTTGTTTTTCATTCAAAATCCATCAAGAGACTTCTGGATTATTCTACCCTAAACTAAAGGTCAGTGTGAACATTCCTGTCATTATCTAATTCATCATACTCAGGTTGGAGCAGTTATTCATGATACTTTAATTTGTCCTAGGCTGGCTTTCTATACCTTACCCACGCCCTTTCCAGTGATCCATCGCTCTGCCTGTTCTATCAGCCAGAGGGTTGTATCATTTGGAAGGTCTTCAATTGACTTCACAACTATCAAATCGTGTGAACAGGGATCCGGAAGACCCTACCTCCTGTATCCTTTTGAGTATTGTATCCTTTTCAGTTAATACTTTGGTACATTCTGACAGTGAGCATCTGTGTGGTGTTTTTTAAGTTAGTGGATAGGATAGTGTTAAGATCCTCATCGAAGGTGCCTATAGGACCTGGGGGGCGATAGATCAAATGGACGTTAAGGGTTTGAGTATTTGTGATGGGGATTTTAGCTGAAAGTAGTTTGCAGGATGGGGCATTGGTGGGGGGTAGCTAATCTTATTGGAAGGCTACATTTGTGAATGATGGCAACACCGCCTCCTCTGGAATTGGGTCGGTCTTGTCTCAGGATGGTGTAGTTCTCTGGGATTGCTAGCATCAGCATAGGTCCTGCTGCCGGGTGGAGCCAGGTCTCTGTGATGGCAAGGAGGTCCAGGTCTTCATTGATAAGTAGGTCTGCGATTTCAGGTGCGTGAGCTACTAGTGATCTGGCGTTAATTAAGGCTCCCTTGATTTGGGGGCTCACTAGAGGTGCAGTAGGGGCCGACAGTTTCTGAGGGGGTTTAGTGTTTTTCTGGATGATGGGAGTAGTAGGGTCTTTAGTGGGATAGCTCAGAGATATTTTGGGTCTGTAGTTGTCAAGGCTAGTGAGAGTGGATTTGGATCTTTTATTAGTAGGCATGGAGCGTGCGAGTGGCTCGTAAATTTTGGCTAGTCTAGCTCTGAGTTTTGTGTTCCTGACTACAGTGGGACACGGGAGGCTGATCATAATTGCTAGAGGAGCTTCAGTTGTTGTTGGCGGTAAATTGATTGAGGAATTGAAATTAGGTGAGGTTGTGTACATGGTAGTAGGGAGTTGAGGTGGCATGTTGGATAGTATAATGGTAATTAAGAAGAATAGGGGGCTGGCAAGGTAGTTACTAAGCAGGGGAGGCATGCTAGTTAGTGGCAGGAGTGCGTGAAAGCGACCTTAAGGCACAGCACAATTTTAGAATGGTCTGAAAGCAGCCTTAAAGGCACCACACAATTTTAAATGGTCTGAGAGCGACCTTAAGGCACAACACAATTTTAGAATGGTCTGAAAGCGACCTTAAGGCACAACACAATATTAAATGTCTGACAGCGATCTTAAGGCACAACACAATTTTAGAATGGTCTGAAAGCGACCTTAAAGGCACCACACAATTTTAAATGGTCTGAAAGCGACCTTAAGGCACAGCACAATTTTAGAATGGTCTGAAAGCGACCTTAAAGGCACCACACAGTTTTAAATGTCTGACAGCGACCTTAAGGCACAACACAATTTTAAATGTCTGACAGCGATCTTAAGGCACAACACAATTTTAGAGTGGTCTGAAAGCGACCTTAAAGGCACCACACAATTTTAAATGGTCTGAAAGCGACCTTAAGGCACAGCACAATTTTAAATGGTCTGAAAGCGACCTTAAGGCACAGCACAATTTTAGAATGGTCTGAAAGCGACCTTAAAGGCACCACACAGTTTTAAATGTCTGACAGCGACCCTAAGGCACAACATGCTAGTATGCACAGAGCTGTATCTGGATTTGAGCAGCAAGGCAAACTACCGTGTACATGGCCTCATCTAAATTCAAATCAGTGCGGGCAGCACAAGGCAGCACAGTTAAACTAGTGTGCACATGACAGTATCTAGAATTGGCCAGCCAGGCAAGCTGTAGTATGATGATGAGTTAGTACAGGCATCACAGTAAAGCTAAAGTGTATGGGGCCCAATTTGGGTTTGGTTAGCAAGAAGTACTCAGTTAGATGGTGCACAAGAAAGGCAGCAATGCCTGAGTTAGTTTAAAAGTGCATTGCAGGAGGTGATGATATGGTGCAAAAGTCATCTACTGCAGAAATTATGTAATTTTGTTGCAGGGACTAAGCAGGTAGAGTCAGACTAGTGCAGTAAACGGTATTACACTTTAAATACATACACCATTTGTACTAATAACTAAATAGAAAACAATGAACAAAATTCACCCATGTGCAAAGGAATGAGAGGATGCTGTGACAGACCCCCAAAGAACCAGGCTGAGACTTGCAGACAGTTTTTATTACCAATAACACAAGAGGTATGGACTGGTCTTTCACAACACAAATGAAAGGCAGATAGTTTGATCGTTTCGGGGTACCGGATGGGCCATGGGCTTTGGAACAATTGCTGCTAGCGAAGACTCACTCTCGTCTCCTTTGGGATGTAAACCCTAGCCCAGGTATCCGTAACCCCCTGGTTAGTGCTATAGGCGGTAACCCCTACTGTCTGCATTCTGGATCTTACGGAAGAGTGGTTTACCTAAATGCAGGCACATGGTTTCCCTCAGGGGCTTCCAGGTATCCCCTCTACCCACACTTAGTGTTCCATGGGGAGTTGGGAACAGTGCCCACACACAAACTGTTGGTTCTGCATAAGAGCAGGCGTGAGCATTTCCACCTTCCCTTCTACTGTACCTTCTCTTCTCAGCTCCTTTCCACCAGCCTCCCGTCCCACCGGTGCCTCACTCCTCCTTCCTCCTGCCTTCCCACATCAATGTTAACCCTTCTCTTTCTCTGCCACTTCTACCACTCCTACCCCTACTACTCCTCCTCTTGCACCCCTCCTCGCTACTCCTCCTACTACTAAAACTCCTCCTCCTACTACAATTCATCCTACTACAATTCCTCCTTTTACTTCTACACTCTACACTACTCTTCGTACTTCTACAATTCCTCCACTACTCCAACTTCTCCTTATTGCTGCTCTCCTCCTGCTACTACCACTATGCCTCTTCTCACTACTACTACTACCCTTCCACTACTATTCACATTTTTCTATTACTACTCTGCTTCTTCTTCTACTGCTCCCACTGCTACTATTCCACTCCTCCCACTACTACCCCACTTCTCCAACTTCTACTCCCCTCTTCCCACTCCAGTACACAAACACCCTCCTTTCATCCAGTATCATTCACTTCACGTCCACTACTTACACTAACTGCTATCCACCTGCCACACAATCACGTACACTCACTCTGCTGTACCCTTGCACTCATTACACCAATGCCTTACATTTCTTCAAAACATCTCCACTCTCCTTGGCTCCTTTCTTCCTCCTGCTGGTCTCTTGGTCCACCTCCACTTTACTGCTGACCTCACTAAGGTAGCCTACACGTCCTGTTTCCTGTTCCCTGCTTAAGTAGCCCTCCCTCTGCCCTGATTGCCAGCCTGCCCAGCCAGCCCTGATCTACCTTCCCCTCCTGGGAGGTGTGTGTGCCAGGGGTTGTCCTTATAAGGGGGTTAAGCACTGCTCTGAAGTTGTTACATTTGGAAAAGGCATTAAATTGGGGGCTAATCCCCACCCATTCTTTTCTGCGTGGAGCCGCTGCGGGTTCACCATGGTGCATATGCCAGTTTAGTGTACCAGTCTGTGTCGGGTTTCCGTGGCAGTCATTCTCCCCAGCAGTTAAAGTAGAGGGGCCCTGGCCCTTCTTTCATATCCCAGGTGGTCTAGAATTGAACACAAGTCTCTGGTGGAGCATCCACCTGAGTGCCAAAGCAATAAGCTAATTGGTGCATGCTTACATAGGTCCCTCTTTTCCAGGTTCTTGCCACCGCAGGACACTGCATTCTCTGCTTCCTGCAGGGTTGCTTCAGCTCATGGTTGTCTTGGTCCCTGGGGCTCTGTCACAGATATGAGGCGATGGTTGGGGTTCGGCGCTCTGCTACGTGTCTGAGTTACAGGCTATAAAAACGATGAAAAGAGACTGGAAGCATATTGAGGCAGAGGCATGGTGTGAGAGAAATATGTACTGCAACCATATAAACGGCCTTCTCGCCTGAGAGCCAGAACTGGATCTGGGCAGCTTTTTGGTGAACCTCCCCATTCCCCACTTAACAAGGCCAGGAGACTGGTCTTGTCACAATCTAAAGAGATAATACAGGTTTAAAGGCAATTCATTAACCACAATGTTCTTTGAAAAGCATATGTTTTGTAGGAAAAAGGTGCCCAAGTGACCTAACCAGTTCCATATTTATTTATTTATTGGTGCCTATACACAAGTGTTTTCAGGCGCCACAAGACAAATAGAGAGGGGGTGGGGGGACATGGGAATCATAGAAGAAGAACAACAAAAAACTGGTTATATTAACCTTGTGACAATCCTACCGTGCAAGTGCATGGCAAAGGTGTCAGGGGGAGAGGGTAGAGGGAGAAGTGCTAGGCGGGCCAAGGCAGAAAGTGCCATGGGAAGATGGGGGAGGGAGGATGACTGCGGTGGACAGGGAGGACCAGGTTGTGCTAGTCCGGAAAAGGGAGCCAGAGGGCAAGTGCTGGCAACGGATGCTGGGGGGACTTGTAGGGGATGGTCTGGCCCCTGTATGACTCTGATGGGAACAGGCTCAAGTCGCAGCAGCATAGGGAGTGTTAGCACGGGAGGGCGAGAGGGAAGGAAGAGGAAAAAAGGAAAGTCTTTAGAAGTTTCCGGAACATAAGAAGATCCGGCTCAAGTCTGAGGGGGGCAGGGAGAAGCCAGCCGAGGAAAGGGATCAACCTGCCACTCTCTGCTTGGAGAAAAGTTTGACCTGCAGGGAGTTGGAGCCAGAGGACCGAAGGAGGCCGGGAGGTATTTAGGGAGGGAGAGCTGGATGTACAGAAGTCCCAGGCCCCAGACAGTCTTGTGGATGATGCAAAGGGTTTTGAATGCGATCCTTGCCGTCACCGGGAGCCAGTGGAGAGATTTTGGGGCTGGAGAGATGCAGTCCTTTGGCTTGGGGCCAAGGATAAGTCTTGCAGTCCTATTATGGATTAGGTGAAGGGGCGAAGGGAGGAAAGAGGCATATAGAGGACGAGGCTGATGCAGTAGTCCAGCCTAGAGAGAACCAGAGCTCTGGAGACGTTGAGCATCTGGGGAAAAGTGAGGAAAGGTAGAATGCCCCTAAGGAGGGGCAGCTGAAAGTTGGACTTCTTGGCAAGGTCTGTGATGTGTGGCCAGAAAGAGAGAGAGGAGTGAAAGATGATCCCAAGGTGTTTTACCTCACAGGTGGGTGAGGGGAAGGGACCAAAGGAGTCTGGTGAGAGAGTTGGGGGGGGCAAGGAGCAGGCGTCCCAATGAGAAGGCTCTCTGTCTTACTGGCATTAAGGCAGAGATCATTGCAGAGCCCCATGCCTGAATAGCAGTCAGGTATGAGGGAGGAGGCGGAGGAGGTAGAGGATGTCAGCTTGAAAGAGAGCTGTGTGTCGTCTGACACTGGAAATGAGGGGAGAAGGTGGAGATTGGGTGGGCCAAAGGGGCCGGGTAGATGCTGAAGCGCAATGGCAACATGATAGATCCCTGAGGGATGCCACAGGTAGAGAGTGAGGTGGAGGAGAGAAAAGGACCCATTCTACTTGCGATGGTCTGTTTGAAAGGAAGGAGGTAATCCACACCAGTGCCCTGTCCGTGATGCCTAAGGTATCATGGAGACGGTTTATGAGGTTGGAGTGGTTGACTGTGTCAAAGGCAGAAGAAAGATTGAGGAGGATCAGAAGAGAGGGAGTGTTATAGTCCAGATTAGAGATTAGGTCTTCACGGGTGTTCAGGAGAGCAGTTTCCGTGCCTCTTGCTGCCCTGAAAACAGACTGGTGGTCATGGAGGCAGTTAGCCAGTTCGGTGTGGAGGGTGAGTTGGGGGATGACAAACTTCTCTGAGTAGGCACAAAAAAGGGGTGATAGAGATAGGGCGATAGTTAGCCAGGCAAGAAGAGTCAGCAGACAACTTTTTTAGGAGCAGGTGCACAAGGGCTTAAAATGGATCAAGGGGACAGATATTGGTTCACTAGTACCTTTTTGGAGTTCAGCAGCGTCAAATCAGGCATCCGTTGTGGAAGAGATTGGACCCAGTTCGGTTGACGCAAATCATGTTGGCAGAATCAGCACGCTGGCATACAGGCGGTTCGAATGAAGATGTTCAGAGTGATTCATGGCAGCGTTCTGCGATGCGGGTCTGACTCCGAACCAGGATTGGTTCAGAGTCAAGCCGATTCGAGAAGTGCAGTAACCGCTGGGCAGGGTAGATGCATGATGCTCCAGCGGTTTGAGTTGAAGGTCGGTACTGGTTGGAAGCAGTGATCCTGATGTTCCAGTGTGCAGTTCGTCGGAACAGCGATTTGAGTTCAAGCCAGTTCGAGTCATTCTGTAACTACTGGTTGGAGTCAATGAGTTGCGGCAATGAGCAGTTGATTCAAGACGTGAAGGTGATTTGTGGTACATGGTGCTGCATCGGGCTTGTTCTAAGTTGTAAGCACGTAGTTGCAGAGGTTCGGCTGATTGCTAAAAGCAGCACTGGCGGGTCCTGAGGTTTGAAATGCAGCAAACCTGGTTCAAAGGCAGTTTGATCGGTTTGAGCCAATAAAAAACAGGGCTCATGGCTGTCTAATGTGATGGGTCAGAAATGTGAGGCAGACAACTTTGTAAAGAGTTTTCAAAATTCTCATTTTTATTAAATAAAAAGGTTGGAAAAACGCCTCACTATCCCTACCCTGACAAGGATTTCCTTGCCTAAAATAAACCAAAGCATATCTGTCCCTCACACTTATACATTCAATAAATCAATAAGAAAATGCATGGCAGTTCAAAACAACAAAGTTAATATTGAATTCATAGTATTACCACAGATCCTTCTTATGATCTGGGTGAATTACCCTTCCTGTGATTCAAACAGAATTCTGCCCCACAGTTCAAAAAGAAATACGGAAATCCTGGTTAGAAACAAAGTTCCAACACAGTTCTTTGTAACTAGAATTTGACAACAGAAAGTACTGACGGTTCAATGATATACCAAAGATAATAGAATGTTCTTTCTGTTCTTTGAGTAAGAATGAGCCTCAGAATTATCTTCTTCACGTAATCAACATTAATTGTCTTTGTCAGGAGGATTTTCCACAAGTGAATATTTCTGAAAACATGTAACTCCTCTACAGCAGGTTTATACAATTCTTCCTTCAGTACTACAAACAACATAAATTGTCTTTGTTAGGACCACTTTACAGCACTTCATCAACTGCTACCTGCCTTACTCCCATGTCATGCATACTACTTCACAGGTTTGCCATCTGTGTATACTCCCCTGCTCGAGTTGTTGGATTCTCCATAAACTCACATGCTTAAGTCAACAGTAATTTGGCTTTAACAAATATGAGTTTCACTGCTTTCCGATAGTTTCGTACTCAAAATTACTGCTAACACCTCTTCCACTCAAACGGAAGTGAAAATGCCTCGGAGCATTCCGGGTCACTTTCAACTTGCGAACTTACTTGGTAAGTTGCACGCTTCCGATCCTCTCCGCGTTCAAAGGTCTTCTGCTGAAGTGGCTCCTCGTGAGCAACTTCTCCTGGTCCGCCTTCTCTCGCACCACTCATTACGCAACTTCCTTTTCCCCAGAGGCTCTCTGGTGCATGCCAGCCACCGGAAACAGCCTCTCGAGAGGGAAAGCTTGTCACGCTTTCGCTTCCTGCTGCGCAGCCTCTGCACAACATGTCTTCAAAGGGCAAGCGTCCATCTTGCACACTTCCCGCTGCACAACCTCTGCAATTGGGACAACTGGAGGCATAGACCCTCTCCGAGCCAGCCACTGTCTTTTGCTTCACAGTGGTCCCGGTGTCTTTTCGCTCCTCCAGTCCCGAGCTTGACTGCATACACGGTCTGCACTGCCCTTCCTGCTCACTCTACTCCCCTCCTAATGCCTGCACCCGAGGGGGCCTTTTAAGCCTGCCAGTCTCCCTCAGTTGTGGTTCATTTGCATTAATTAGTTGACCACTCCTGCAGCACTGTTCCTCACCAGCCCTCTTTCTCGTCCCGGTACTTAGGGAATTATAGGACTTGAAGTCCCTAGTGCTGAAATGAGTTGTTCTTACATCTTCAGTTTTGCAATAAGCCATTAGAAGATCGGGGAAAGTTAAACTAGGGGGTTTCCTGCCCCCACCCCATGTGATCCTCCTGCAGAACACCACCCCCAGTGGCCAGATTAGAAAACGTGTGCCTTTCCCTGGCCACATGAGAAAGGTCCCAGGTCAGATTTTCTGGGGGAATCCCTGCTGAATCATCACACTTGGCTCTCAAGATGCTGGGATCTATCTCATGGTTCAGTTCAGTCCTAATGTGAGGGGCAGAAATGAAAGCCTCACACAAAGTTGTGATGTTTTTGCTTAAAGACACTCATTAAATAAAAAATGGGTTGGGGAAAATGCATCTCTGGCCCTATTCTAAAGAAAAAATTCCCTACCTAGAAACCAAAAACTAAGGCTCTGTCTGTGTCAGAATGTCAATAACTGAAAAGCTGTCCTTTTGTCCAGAACGTCCTATCCTGACCCTCACACTATAAACAAAACAATAAAGGAGTGCAAGAAAATGTCTTTATCTTGATTTTGGCAAAAGAGTTCAAAATGAAAAGTATACAAATGACTCCAACGAAAAAATGTTCTCCAAGGTAAAGAGCCTTGGATCCAGAGGGTGGTGAGATGAATCCTGCAGAGTCGTCTCTAATTCGCTGATGGTGGTCTCCTCCCAAATGGCCAGGGAAAGGCAGATGCGACCTGATCCTGACCCTGGGGGTGGTGTCAGGAGGGAGGATCATGTGGGGGGAGAAAACTGTTGGGAGGAGGTGGTGACTCTGATGGGAGAGGCATGTATTCTTCTCTTGACAATGAAGAAGAAACTATTATTCTGCAGTTTTTAATGGCCTGCTGCCATTATACAGAACCATTTACTTGTGAAGTCTTAAAATCTAATGTTGATAAAGATTCTAAGCAGCGCTTGATTCCTCCTTTACATAGCCATAACCTCTTTCAAACTTTTTTGACAACTAACGTTGCTGATGATTGTTATGCAGGTAAAAATGGGTAGCAACAGAATTTATGATACTATTTTTATCCTTGGGACATCAACTCCCAGAAATCTCTAAGTAAGGGGGCGAAGAAGGAACAAGTTACTTTCCTGTAACTGTTGTTCTCCAGCATGGGTCTGGCATGGATTCACATGCTCATGAATATTCCCCGTTGTCAGGCTGGGAATCCTCGGTAAAGAAAAATCAGTATCAGTTTTGTTTCTGATCTGTCTTTCGTAGTAGTAACCAATCACTGATCTCTGCGTCATACTGACCACAGCCAATGACTGCCCTCTACCTAAGCCCCGCCTCTGGCAGCCATCTTCAGATTTGGTAGCACGTGAAGTGGCAGTATGACCAAGTGAAGAGCCGCAGAGGGGTAGGCGGGAGGGTTCGCATGTGAATCCATGCCAGACCCATGCTGGAGAACAACAGTTACAGGAAAGCAACTTGTTCCTTCTCCAGCATGGGGTCTGGCATGGATTCACATGCTCATGAATAAAGAATACATAGCAGTACACACATGCACAACCACGGGAGGTGGCAAAGGCTCAACATTAAGCATTACATCAAACTCAACATTAAGCAATTCTTACCTCCTCTAAGCAGAGGAGGTAAGAATTGCTTAATTAAGCAGGCTCACCTTAGGCGAACAGATTGCGCAGCACTGCTTGGCCGACCCTGGACTCCTCCCTGGAATCCCGATCGACGCAGTAGAATTTCGTGAAGGTGTGCGTCGGCCTCCACGTAGCAGCCCTGCAGATGTCCAGCAAGGGCACACCAGATAGGAACGCTGTGGTAGCTGCGATCGCTCTGGTGGAATGGGCTCTTGGACGGCCAGGCAGCGGTCGGTTTGCCAACCGATGACAGTACATGATACAGCCGGAGAGCCATCTGGAAATGGAGGCCTTTGAGAGAGCCTTCCCCTGATTGACAGGTCCAAAGTTCACAAAAGGTTGTGACGTCTTCCGAAAACACTTTGTGCGGTCCACGTAAAACTTCAGCACTCTAGCTACATCCAGCGAGTGCAAAGTCCTCTCGGCTGGCGACGAAGGCGACTGGAAGAAAACAGGCAACACCAAGGGTTCGTTGAGGTGGAAGTCCGACGGTACCTTGGGCATGAAGGAGGGGTGCGTCCTGAGCACTACCCTCATGTTGTGAAAAGTCAAGCACGGGGGCTTGCAGGAAAGGGCCTGGATCTCTCCCACTCTTCGTGCGGAGGTGATGGCCACAAGAAACGCTGTTTTCCACGACAAGAACTTCAACGGAGCCGAGTGCAGAGGCTCGAACAGAGGTCCCATGAGCTTGGTCAGCACCACGTTGAGCTCCCACGCCGGGGCCAGAGCCTTCACCGGCGGGAACGATCTGAACAGTCCCTTCATGAATTCTTTCACCAGACGATGAGACCACAAAAACGTCCGCCCGTGGTTCTGGTGTATCGGGGGATCGCAGCAAGATGAATCTTGATGGACGCGTGCGCCAGTCCAGCCTTGGCCAGCGTCAGAAGGTACGGCAGTACCTGGGGAGCCGTAATCCGTAGAGGGTTAATCTTCTGTGCGTGGCACCAGACAGAGAACCTCTTCCATTTGTGTCCATAGCATTTAAGAGTTGAGGACGCCCTGGCCTTTGCAAGAACCTCCCTGCAGTCGGCCGGTATGTCGTATCCTCCAAACTCTAACGCTGCAGGAGCCAGGGCTGCAAGTTCAGCGACTTCGGGTCGTGATGGAGGATGGCGCCTCCTTCCCTGGAGAGAAGATCCGCGTCCACTGGCAGCTTGATTGACGGGGACGCTGACAAGTCCAGAAGGTCCGGGAACCATATCTGCCTCGGCCACGCAGGTGCGACGAGGATCATCCTGCACCGTGACCTCTTGAGCTGGTTGATGAGCCGGATCAGCAATGGCAATGGAGGGAACGCGTATAGAAACAGGCCCTCCCAGGGGAACGAGAAAGCATCGCCCATGCTCCTCGGCTGGGGAAACCTGCTGGCGAACCTCCGGCACTTGGAGTTCGTCGCCGTCGCGAACAGATCGATCTGGGGTGTGCCCCACCGTTGGAAGAGGCGGTCCACTAGATCCTGTCGTAGTTTCCACTCGTGGCACGAGCGCAGCTCTCTGCTGAGCGAGTCGGCGATGGTGTTTTTTATCCCTGCCAGATGAAACGGCACCAGAAACATCCCTTCGGCGACGGCCCAATGCCACAGATCGTGCGCCTCCTAGGACAGGGCTGGGGACCTGGTTCCGCCCTGCTTCCTGATGTAGAACATGGTGGTGGTGTTGTCGGTGAAGATCCTCACCAACTTGCCCTTGAGGGACGGAAGAAAGGACCTGAGGGCCCAAAACACTGCACGGAGCTCCAGGACGTTGATATGGAGGGACTTCTCCGTCAGAAGCCAAAGGCCTCTCGCATGCAGATTTTCGGTGTGCGCTCCCCACCCTTCCAGGGAGGCATCCGTGGTCACTGTCTCCTGTGGCCGGGGGTCTGGAAGTCCATGCCCGCCGTCAGATGCGCGCGGGTGCCCCACCACCGTTTCGCTCGTCGGAAACACTCGTCGAGTGTGTTCCTCTCCTCGAAGCTGCCTGTCGTCTGGATCCAGCGCGCGTCCAGGAACTCCTGCAACGGGCGCATCCGGAGCCTGCACAGGCGGATGAGATAAATGCAAGAAGACATCATTCCGAGGAGGGACTTGATGGACCTCACCCTGGCCGCGTCCGCAACCAGCATCCGCTGCACCTTGCCCAAGATGGCCCTCGTCCTTTCCTCCGACGGAGAGGCCAGAAGCGACACTGTGTCGAGCTTCGCTCCCAGAAACAGTGCGTCTTGCGCGGGCACCAGGTGGGACTTGGCGTAGTTTATGGAGAATCCCAGGTCCGTGAGTAGTTGGACGGTCCTTGCCGTGTGCTCCACGGCGAGCTCCTTCGTCTTTGCTCGGATGAGCCAGTCGTCCAGGTAGGGGTAGACGTGGATCCCCTCTCGGCGCAGCTGCGCTGCCACCGGTGCGAGGCACTTGGTGAACACCCTGGGTGCCGACCTCAATCCGAAGGGAAGGGCTCTGAACTGGTAGTGACGCCCTTGGACCACGAACCTGAGAAACTTTCGTTTTCCCTTTAGGATGGGAATATGGAAGTAGGCATCCTCCAAATCCAACGACGACAGGAAATCGCCCTCCTCCAGTTGACCCAGGACGTGTTGGAGGGTGACCATCCGGAACTTCTGTGCCTTGATGAATTTGTTCAGTCGTCGTAGGTCCAGGATGGGACGCCATGCTCCTGTCTTCTTCTTCACGAGGAAGTATCTTGAGTAAACTCCGGAGCCCCGAAGCCTCTTTGGGACGAGCTTGATGGCGCCCTTCTTGAGCATCGCCTTTACCTCCAAGAGAAGTTGAGGGACGTGATGTTCTTTCCTGGCCACAGGGGGGACGCGCGGGCACCTCTTTAGAAACTCGAGCGCGTGACCCTGAGCTAGGGCGTCCAGCACCCAACGGTCAGTGGAGATGGACTCCCACACGCTGACAAAGCTCGCCAGCCGGCCTCCCACCGGGGTGCTTCGGTGGGGGCCCGACCCCACGGCCGGTTCAGTCCTGCTTCGACGAAGCTTTGCCACCTTGTCCTCCTTGGCGACGACGGCAGGGTCCGCCTGACTTGCCTCGTCCCCTGTAAGCTTCCTGTGACGACGAACGGGCCGCTTGACGGTAGGTGGAAAATCCGCCGCTGGAACCTTTGGAGGCACCCTGTTTGCCTTTGCCGCTCCGAAAGGGCGGCCGCCGTTGCTGGCGAACCCCAAGAGCCCGCGCCGTCTCCGTGTCCGCCTTGATGGCTTGAAGGGAATCGTCCACTGTTTTCCCAAACAGGTTGTTTCCGTCGAACGGCATGTCCAAGATTCTGGTCTGCACGTCCTGACGGAAGTCAGTAGCCTTGAGCCATCCACGCCGCCTAAGGCACACGCCGTTGCCCAACTGGCGAAATCCAGTGTCAGCGATGTCCGTCGCAATCGTAATGGCGTGGTCCGACGCCACTTCTCCTTCCTGCAAAATCTCTAGGGCTTCCGCCCTCTTGTCGTCTGGTAGGAAGTCCAGCAGGGGGGCCAGTTTGTACCACTACTCCCTGTTGTAGCGGGCTACGATAGCCAAGGCGTTGGCCGCCTTAATCGTCGCCGGCGGGGAGGTCGACGTAGAGGCCGCGCCCCCCCCGCTTTCTTCCTGGCCGCCGCGGAGACGACCGAGTCTGCGTCCGGGACCCGGTACTTCTTCTCGTACCTATCCCTTCTAGCCGGCGTTGTGGATGGGTTCTTGAGGAGGGCAAGGCCCTCATCTCAAATATCGTCCAGTAGAGGTACAGCGAGGACCGTCTTCCTCTTGGCCTCGCGCCGTTGATAAAGGAAACCTTCCTTCTTCTTCTCTTCCGGGCAGAGCTGGAAAAGCTTGGATGCCTTGGCGATCATGGAGTGAATCCCGGGTGGGAGGTGACGACAGGAGATCCTCGTCGTAAACCTCGTCGTCTGTACCCGTCACGGCCGTGTCAGTCCCTGTATCATCCCCACGTGTCGTGGACGGGGAGGAGGGCTGAACAGGGCGCGATGGCAGAAAAGGAGGTGGAGGATGAATCCTTCTTCTCTTAGGGGGGAGGACTCCCAGAAGGGCCTGGCTCCGGGTCCACCGTCGGGAGCAGTTCCTGTAACGCTCACCTGATTCCCGCAGAGGCGCCGGTCTTGACTGGGTGAATGTCGTATCTTCAAAGGTGATGTGTAACACACGGTTGGCTCTTTGGGCTGGACCTCTGTGCACTGTATGTCTGACTCGAAGAGTAAGATGTCTTAGGTAAGTGAACGCCGAGCTCTCCATCTCCATCTGCCTCGGGGCAGGGTGCCGTAACCAGTTTCTTCACTGGATAAGGGAGCAGGCCTCTTGACCTCAGAGGACTGCTGTCCGTCGTTAACTGCACGAACGGTAAATTCTGGGCACTTCAAATGTCTTAAAAGTCTTTTGTAATGATATCTCTTGTTTTGCAGGGTTCCGGCGATGGCGGATGGCGGGCTGATGAGAGTTGAGGATCGAACCCGCGTGAGGAATAGAAGCGCCTGGAAGCACGTAAGTAAGCGCTTGTAGCCTGCTTCACGATGCGCACTAACTGTCCCTGTTATCTTGCAGGTACAAGTTCGGAGCTTTAGAGAAGCTGAAGGGTGCTGGAATACCCAATGGATTCGGCGTGGGAAGGAGTAATGGCACGTGAGTAATAAAGTTGCCCAATGTCTTTAAACGCACCTTCTTTTGTCTTTCAGATGCGGGATGCAGCGCCGAAGGCCTCCGGAGCGTGCGAAGAGCTGGTAAGCTTTTGTCTTTCAGATGCCGGAATGCAGTGCGAAGACCTCCGGAGCATGCGAAGAGTAGGTAAGCCTTTGTCTTTCAGATGCCGGAATGACGGTTCCTCCGTTGGTGGTAACGGCAGTCTCGTCCTTATCTCCGAGCATAAGGACTGTATAGCCAACAAAATGGCCGCCTCGCTCCCCCTCCGATGGGGCCTTCGAGCTCGACCGGGGTCTCTCCAGGAGCTTCGCCGGGTGCTCGTCCTTCCTCTTACCCGAGCCAGAGCGTTGGCTCGTGGTTGATGGCGCCGGGGAGGATGCGCCCTGCCTGGCGCCCGTAGAGCCCGACTGTTCGGCGCTCCCGGTGCCAGCGGACTCGCGGTGCTTGGCCTTCTGTTGGACCCCCGTCGCCGGGGCGCCCTCAAAGGTCTTAGAAGACCGCTCGGACTTCTTCTTCTTCTTCTCGCCTGACGGGCTCTTCCCTTCCAGCCAGTTGGCGAGACGTTGATGGCGGTCCTTCATGGTCCGCTCCGACATATTGCCGCAAAAAGCACAGTCCTTCTCCACGTGCGTCTTGTCCTCATGTAGGCAGTAAAGACAAAGGGAGTGTTCGTCCTCCCTAAAGACATTCTGAAGCTGGCATCCAGGGCAGACCCTGGACAGCTTTCCGGGCGTCGAGCGTCCCTTCTCCTGGGCCATGTCCGAGATGGGCCTGAGAAACTTCTGGAGTCCTCCAAAAGCGTGGCTCGACAAAATCTTCACCCTTGAGGGGCGTAGACGAATCCGACACGGGTCCCCGTTGATCGGATGAAGAAACGGTGGAGCTTGAGGCTCTTTTGACCGAAAAAAGGGAATTTTTTTTTTTTTTGAGAAAAAACATGAAAAATAGCACTAACGCTCGAGAGCAATAGCACGAGGATCCCAACACTTGAACGTGCGGTAAAAATCTGAAGATGGCTACCAGAGGCGGGGCTTAGGTAGAGGGCAGTCATTGGCTGTGGTCAGTATGACGCAGAGATCAGTGATTGGTTACTACTACGAAAGACAGATCAGAAACGAAACTGATACTGATTTTTTCTTTACTGAGGATTCCCAGCCTGACGACTGGGGAATATTCATGAGCATGTGAATCCATGCCAGACCCCATGCTGGAGAAGAGGAGTGAAGAGTTAATGAGGACTAACAGTATGGCCAGTGGTAACGTGCAGTCTAGTTGTCCCTTTAATCATCAGTGCAGGACTTTTAAACGAGAGAAAACACCTGCAAGCAGGAGAACGAGAAGGAATTCCTGTTGGCCAGGAACGGGAACAAAAAAAAGAGAAGGAGAAGCCGGGTCAGGTTGCCAAGCGAGTGCAGCAGGAAGCGGAGCCGCTGAGAGGAAAAGGTCCGGGAGTGAACCAGACTGAAGAGGTAAGGTGCTCCTAAACTGCCTCTCGTCATTCCAATATACCTTAGTGGCAGGAGACGAGAGGAAGTTTAACTGGATCCCGAGAAGGATCACAGAAGTGCTGGCAACCGCAGACAGGTTGTCTCCAGCACTGCTGAGAAGCAACACAGCACCCGTGTCGGTGAGGGACCGCAAAGGCAGCAGAGATCCTGAAAGGCGTTCTGACAAGTCACGGAAGTCATACGCAAAGCAGAACTCTCATTACCACAATTCATGGATCGGAGACGGCAAGGAAAACCTGGGAGTTGGACATTTGGTGGTGGTGATCCCAGAGCGTTCCGACAGGTGCGTGGACCAGAATGCAGACATTTTGAATACTGACCAAATAGAATTGTGAAGAGAATGAGAGGGCAGATATGGCACAACTTTCCTTACAAGAAAGGTCAGTTAAGAAAAACTTAAAACCAGCATTGCTTTAAGCAGACGACATTGAGGGAGAAAGAAAGAGGCAATAATTGTGCAATTTTCCTGCCATGAGATGTCAGTTGGGGGAAACTTGGGCAAGCATTGCAATGAGCTTAGAAACATTGCAACCTTTTTGAGAAAACTACCTGGTACACGAGTATACCAGGGAATCTGTAGAGTCAAAAGGGGGATATTCTTGGCAGGAGAGTAAACCAGGATATCCAAAGTATATTGTTGAATTTTCTTTGGGAAAAGATAACTGGCAGCAGAGAACACCAGGGGATCTATATGATCTAAAGGGATAACAAGAAGTGTTGTTCTATTGAGCCGTGTATGGAATTAGCTATTTCAGTTGAAGGAATTCCTGGCAAGGGAGTACATCAGGAAATCCAAAGTTTGTTGTAAATAACTTTTTATACCAAGCTTTTTGTTGAAACTGAACATTTTGCATTATCCATCCTGCAAAGTACAAAAGACTCTTTCAATATATTTTGTTCCTAATGGTAAAGAGAACATTTTACTCTGTCATCTTGAGGAAAATATCCAGAAAAAGGCACTTTCATTATTTCTTAATGGAACTTTGGTGAAACAGAATATTTCTAAATATCCTTTCCTGAAACAGTTCCGGTGAAGGGAAACTGATCCCGGAGACAAGGATTGCTTTGTTGAAACTGCATGTACATGTTTTAAACAATCTGATTGAAGTGATAATATAAACTGTGATATACCCTTTTCATTTGTATGTTAGTGTGAGGGATACAATTGGACACAAGGTCAACTTATTTTAGTTTTGTTTTCATAGGTAGGGGCATTATCCTTTGGTTAGGGCAAGATGGGCTTTTTTCCAAACGCTTTAAAAAAAATAAAAATAAACATGCCCAATATTGAAAATACTTCAACTTTGTGTACGCCTCTCCTTGTTGACTCCTCACAGTGGGCCCCTTCCCCTAGATTCTTAAAAAGGATGACAAAAATGTCTCATTAGCTAACAGTTCCTTTGTACCTTCACTGGACTCCCAAAGTTCTTGTTTAAGCAATAAGCTCTGTAACAGTCTTTCTGTAGACTGTCTTGTAACTTTGCAGATGACATGGTATACTTCCCTGCCAGGAATCATTATATAATTTCAGCTGCCTGGTGAACTCACCTGTCAGGCCTTGTTATGCGTTTCACAGTTCTTTAGCTATACCCCAATAGCATATACCGTGAGGTGCTTGGTATATCTGTCTATGGTAACATTTGCTCAAAACTTGCCCCCACACTGGCATCTCACGCATCTGTACTTGATTGGGGTTTGGCTTTGTACTTTGCCATGTTTGCATTCAAACATTCTTCTCATTGGGTGTTGAATTTGTACTTTGCCTTGACTGCATTCAAACAAACATTGTGTATTTTCTGCATCAACAATTTTGTACCATTCAAACATCTGTTGGTGCACTTGTCTTAACGCCCCAGGGTACCCAGCTGCTTTGGGCAGACTCACCTTTTCCTTCCAGCGTCTTCGATTCTGCTTGCGCCTCTGCGGTGTGGATCCTTCCCTCGCTTTCCACTTTGAGGGTGCAGATGTACTTCCAACAACAGGCGTGGCTCCGCTATCACACGCCGGCTTTCATTTTCGGCCTGGACTGGAGCGACCAAACATCCAAAAGCTTCTGCGCGCGCCCAGCCTCTCCAGGGCCCAGCTTGCTCGCCTGCAGCATTTCTTCTCCTGCCCGGCGGCTTTCTCCATTCACCAGACCTGTCCGTGTGCCTCGCGTTCGTGAGTCTCAGCACTGGATTCCAAGTCTTCTCCTGCACTACTCGATCCAATAGTGCGGTTGCCGGTTTATAGTGATAATACCGAATTCCAAAATCTCGAAAAAAAAAGGCCGAAAAAAAAATATCGAATTTTTTTTTTATGACGTTTTTTTTTCGAAATGGGGGGGTTCCCCCCAACCCCCCTCTTTTTTATTTGTTTTTTATTTTAACCCTTTTTTTTACTTACCTGACCCCAAAAACACATATAAATAAATAAATAAATAATTCAATATTTTTTTTTTCGAGATTTTTGTCATTCGGTATTATGTTTTCGGTCTTTTGACTGACCACCGCGGTTGCCATCTTTAAATATCCTGTTCACTGAAGACTTGGAGAAACTAGCCTGGATGTTATCATTCGAGCTTCTGTCACTTTGCACAAACTTCCTCATCGTCTCAGTACCTGGGTGGTTATGGGAGTTGAAGTCCATGGATGTCATTGGACTTATAACTCTTAGATGGTTTTTCTCAGAGATTTCACATAAAGGCACATCAGAAAAAAAAGGTGTTAAGTGTGAGTTGTGGGTGTTTGGGTCAAAGGTGGGGGCCTGTCAAGAGTAGTGTAGAAAAAAGCCTTCTCGACTTCCTCTACAAGGGGAACCGTTAGCTGACAATAGGCTATTAAGGTCTTATGTGTCAGAGGGTCTTCCTCATGGGTAAGGGAGAATACTGAGCTCATCCAATGACGTCATGACCTTTCCTCTGTAGTTGTCTCCACCCATGTGATCCTCCCTCATATAGCCACCCCCAGGGGAAGGATCAGGTAGCCGCTGCCATCCCCTGTCCAAAGGGGAGGAGGTTCTTGCTGGGGAATCCGTGATGACTCCACTGGATTTATCACATAATTCTTGGGCTCCCAAGCAAGGGTGGCTGGCCTGCACATTCAGGAGTTCTTCACCACTTTTGAGGCCTTGTGCAGTAGTGTGGCTGGCAGAGATACAGCGTCTTGTTCCACCAGCAGGTCACTCCCAATGTGCTCTGGGGATGGGTAGAGAACTCAACTTGCCTCTGCCTTGGACACAGTCTTCCCCTCACTGGTGTAAGGATTTGTAAAGTCAACTCTCCCAACATAGGTCCAAAGAAGTCTTTCTCAGGTGTTTGTTCCAAAGGGAATCAGAGAAGGAGTGGAATACCACTTCTTTTAAAGGTAAAACGGCCATCCGATTGTACTAAGGCAAGCCTGCTTTTATGATCAAATCTCTGTCCTGGGAAGAAGTGCACTTTGCCTTATGACATGATACCCAAATTACTTTGTGTTAAAGGAAGTGGCGGGGACAGGAAGGAAGAGAGATACAGAGAAAAAACAAGATTGTCGAACATTCCTTCTGCTCGTCTAAATCCGCCCTGCCTATACTAAATCTGCCCCCTTCCCTGCTGAATAGCATCAAAAGCTCTTTCGGTATGCAGCACCCTGTTGTAAGGTAGTACTTTTGGGATGGGTGTGCCCTTTCATTTGTTTCCTGGGACAGCTCATGCTGAAAGGCTGGCTCACGTAAATGGTGTTAACCACCCTCACAAAGGATCAAAAGGAGATGTATAGCCATCTAGTATCCTGCCCTGTCACTTGGCAGGACCAGGATGTCTGATCTGAATATACATAACCCTTCCACAGCTGAGCCAAGCGCCCAGTGCTGACACATGTATGATATCAAATGGATGCTGGTTGCAATAAGTATGAGAGCTGCTACCCACCATACCCTAACTCATGTATGTCTTATATTTAAAGTTTACAACAGCCAGCAGGATAGTAACTGTTGTAGTTATGTGGTTTTTAAACAGAGGTGCATATCTAAAATGCAGCCCCTGGGCTGAAACGATTTGACTGTCACTGCAGCTGACAATAGGGCACCTGTGCCCTAAACCTGCTCTGTGCCACCTGAGATCAGGAGCTGCAGATCAGACTACTAATTCAGGAGGGCACATGTGCACTGCATGCTTTTGGCATGGAGTTTGTGGAGAGGGGGTCGTGGGGTGACTGGTCAGCAGAGAATAACCTGTATAATATTATATCTAATTAAAAAATCAGGACTTCTACACCCTTGCCAATCGTTCGCATGCCTCCCAGCCAAAGAGTTTGAGACTCACCCTTTTAAGGGCCTGGCTCATCCGCCTGGTGAAAATTCTTCTGAGGCCATCTGCATCGGAGTGCTGTGACCCAGGCTTGTGTTGGATGTCCATGTACAATTCCAGTAGAAATATGACCCAACGCAATAACTTGGGATTCTCTCTTTCTGCATGGCCATAAGCCACATAACTGGTCTGTGGTCTATTTGGACAGTGAAGTGAGACCCAAGCAATTAGGGTTTCAGCTGGTGTACCTTCCAAATCACTGCAAATACCTCCTTTTCAATTGTGAGCCAGTTGCACTTTCACTAGGTCAAGCACCAACTTAGGTATGAACAAGCTTGTTGTACCCCCACCCGCCAGAGTTCAGTTGTGCTAGCACTGCACCAATTCCGAATTCTCAGTTGTCTTTCTCTATTATTAATTCTTGTCCATGATCCAAAGGACCCACAATGTCCATACCTATTGTGAGGGGTCAGGAATGAGACGCGGACAAAAAGTGGTAAGTTTCAACATCAAACACTTGTCTGGGGGTTGCTGTTGGTACTCTTGTTCAGCGGAGAATTGCCTAGCATTGAAGTGCTGGACTGCCCCTGGGCAGATCAAAGACCAATATGATTGGGATATTTCTCCTCTGTGAAAGATAGTGAGCTAAAGAATCTGGGTAAGGCTCTCGCAACCAGGACTAATGTCTGGCATAGAGACTCCCATAACCCCCCTTGTTTTTTGCAAGTTTCAACATCAGACATCTTTATGAATGGGGTTGGATAAAGGCCTCTCTGTCCCCATCCTAACAAGAGTTTCACTGCCTGGGAAACTAAAACTGAATAGCAGTCTGTGTCTTGTCATCAACATTATAATAACGGCCTTTGTGTCCCTAACATATCTGACCCTCACACTTCAAATACACAACTAAGAAGTGTAAGAAAAGGTGTCTTTGGCTTATTTTACCCAAAATGTTCAAAGGTGAAAACATATTCATAAGTCTAACAAACATGGTTTCTTCAAAAGAGACGTCCTTGGAACCAGAGGGTAGTTCCCTTCCCCTGGATTACTTTAGGAAGGATGACAGAATATTTCCATAAGGAGGACAAGAATGTCTCTTCCAAGTAACAGTTCATCAAAGTAAGCAATAAGGTCTATTTTACACAACTGTTGGTTCAAGGATGGCAAAGTGTCTTTTGCATACAACTGCTTCACAGATGGCAAAGTGTCACTCTTGTAAAACCGCTTCAAAGATAGCAAAGTGTCTCTTTTACACAACTTCTTCCAAGATGGCAAAATGTCTCTTTTACACAACTGCTTCAAGGATGGCTTCCGGGTATACTCCCTTACCAGGAATTCCCCAATAATGTCCTCAGAACACCTGGTATACTCTCCTGCCAGGTATCTTTGGATAACATCTCTTTCTCTTATGCACTTTCGGTGGATCCCCTGGTATATTCACCTACCAGGTATCTCCTTCTGGGTTTTATAGATCCCCTGGTATACTCTCCTGTTGGGGATCTTTTTTCTCCCCAAAAAGGCTTACTGCTTGATATACTCAGTTTATCAGATATTCCCTCAATATTTCTCTTTATTCTCTTCATATTCCAGTATAGCACAGTTACATTCTTGAACTGTTTATACTTTATTGACTTTGGATTTTACTTGTCTTAAGCTCCCCCATATGGACCTCTCACATATGAAGACTTGTCAAGTTTCTCTTAATTCTACATGTCCCAAGCTCCCTCATATGGACCCCTCACACATGAAGACTTGTTCAAGTTTCTCTGAATGTGACTTGTTCCAAGCTCCCTCACATGGACCACTCACGCATACTTATTTGCATATGTCAATGCTTGCTCTAACTATCCCCATTTGAACTCTTCATGTATGGAGATTTGTGCAATTCTTGTATTTCAGCTTCTTTGTTAACACTCATTTACTTATAATCACATTTGCTCCATCTTTACCCATATTGACATTTCGGGCATGAGGAATTGAACAATTTCAGTCTTTTAAATTTACTTGGTTGATATTCAAACTTTTCGCTTGTCGGTACGCCCACTATCTTTGGTCCAACTCACCAGTGTTTCACGGCGTCCCCAGCTTCCTGCACATTGCTGCCGCGAAGTCCCAATGCAGGAATGGTGTCCGCGCTTAGCAAATCTGCTTCCCGCTCTTCCTTTGGTCTCGCGTTCACTCGCCAGTAAGGCGGTTGCTTTTTGCTTTGCTCGCGTCATGTACAGCCTCCCCACTGCTGCTGGTTTCCTCGCGCCTGTTCCTTGAAGCCTGCCACACTCCTCCAGGTCCCTCACCAGGCCGGTAGCAAAGGCTGATGGAAGGCAGCCCAGGAGCACATGCTTGCTCTAGCATGTCTGCCTTCTACTGTGGCTCTGCCCTTCAGATCGCCAGGACTGTGTCTTCTCTCTCCGGCTCCCTGTACAACTTCTGATTGCCGGTGGAAGTAATTTTTAAATGTCCCATGCAGCTGATTCACCTCGTGACAACTAGTCTGTATGTTTTGTTCAGGGTTTCTTTCAATCCACATTGACTCGTTCTACCTCTTCCTCATCTCAGTACCTGAGGCACTATAGGAGCTGGAGTCCATAGGATTGACAGGACTTTTAAAGGGATTTTATTTGGGATTCTTTTCTAATACAATATCATCATGGATAGGAAATGTGATTTGTGTTTTAGGTATTTGTGGGGTGTAAATGGTATTATGTCTAGGGTGTTTGGCAAGAAGGGGGTTTTGAGTTTTACAATTCGAGGGATGCGTATAATGACAATAGGCCATCAGGAATTTCTCACATAAAAGAGAGGAATACTGCGTCTCTCCTGATGGAATCACCATATCTCCCTGACACACATCTCCTCCCATGTGATACTCCCTCATAGTACCACCCCCAAGGTCAGGGTCAGGATCAGGTAGCAGCTGCCGTCCCCTGGCCTGATATGAGGAGATTCATCACACTATTCTCTCCAAAGGCCCCCCAAACAATGGTCGTGGAATTAAGAGGCCTTTGTGGCTCTGCCAGCCTTGCTGAATGCTTGGCAGGAGTGGCAGGATCGGACAAACTATTTTTATTCCCATTTGTAGCCAGTAAAAATAGGCAGACAGTGTCTCAGCTGTCTTGGCCGTTCCTAAATGACCTGCCAAAGGAATGTTGAGAGCCACATTCTGTAGGAACCTCCTATGGTATTGGTAGATCACCAACAGCCGGATGGCCCCTGCCTCAGAATTCCTGGGCTCACTGTACAGGAGACCATTCTCACATTACACCCTAAACATCCCAGGTGCTTCCCATAGGCCTGTTTCTCACACAGATCTTGGCAAATGTCTGCCTGACTAGGACCTACAGCTAAGAACAAGTCACTTAGTTCTGGCAGGCCCTTGAGGTCTGAAACCACAGTGTCCTCTATGCCTGGTTGTGGTTGTAGGTCTGTAGGTAACCCTGGTATTACAGAGTGTGGTGCCACTGCAGTAGGGACCTCACTGGCCACTCAGCCCTTTCCGACAGGAACAGGAGCCTCAGTGGACTCATGATCTGGTCTAGGTAGTACCCGTGGAGCCCGTCATTCGGCATCCTTCGCTGGGAATTTGGCAAATAATTAGTCAAGTCATTTTAAAGAAATGTTAAGCTTACCTCGTTGTGATAGGACCCGAGGCAGCAATATATTTTCAAAGAAGAAGGATCCCTCTACACATTAACACTTAATGGGTATCACAAATCTCCACCCTGAACAATCACCCAAAGCAATGGTTTTCTTATAAAAATATAAGCAATGGAGTGATTTGTACGCATCCATGCATCTGTTTTGAAAAAAAAACAGGATCAAATTACAAGTACAGATATTATTTGTTTGGCGCTAGAACCCAAAGGCATGTAAGCGCTTGATCTGGGAGTAAAAGATGAAGTGAATCAGAGGGAAAAAATATTAGGCATAAGAATGTCAAAACAATTTTGATATGGAGCGAAAATGTTTTATTTGTTTTATTTAACACATATTTTTAAATTCTAGTTGAATGTAATTCCAAAGCAGCTTGGGGGGGTGTGGCTTGGCGCCGTTGCTGATGGCATGGCCCCATAATAGATCCTGCCTCATCTCAGCCACCGACAGTATTAATGCCGGTAAAACTCTGCGCACAACTCCATGAAACTGCATATGAAGTAATGAAGGGATGGTGCATTGAGTGACAAAAAAGGAAGCGTCAGGTCCACTCCTTTTACCCACAACGAACCATTGTCGCAGTCGCCAAGTCTGGGTGAACCTGGAGTGGGGAAAAAGGCGCCCGCAGGCAGCATATCGTCCTGGAGCTCTGGTGCTCCTCGCAGTCGAAGAGGGGATGGAGCCGAGATGACTGAGGAGATGGTGTTCTTCGCGCTGCCACCTCGCAGCAAGTAAGCACATGCTATGGCATTGGCACTAACAGAGTTTGCAGAGTGGTTCCCGGGGGCTCTGGTGTCCATGGGGTATTAATTATCCTGCAGTGAACTGGGTGCCTCCCTCTTGAAGAGAAAAGCGCAGAAGCACCTCACAGGGTGGCTGCGGGATAAGAAAGTGCCTTATCGCTGGGGTTTCCCGACCTCATTAAACTTTATGTGGGAAGGCACTCAGAGGCAAATACATAGCTTAAAAGAAGCAGAGAAGTTCTTGGGTTCTGGAGGAGAAGGTGGGGAATCTGAGAGAGAATCAGCCACACAGGAGCCGACAGAGAAATCCGCTACAGTCGACTGGACAGAGTGCATCAGGGACCCCCGCTGAAGAATAACAAGCACCCAAACTGAAAGTGGAAATAATATCTCAACAGAGTAAAGTGATCACCTGCTAGGCCCTTATCTCACAAGAGCTACGTGGATTCAGCCAAGTGACATTCTGGAGGAACACAGTCAACCTTATAATTAATCCCCTTCAAAGGGTTGACTTCCCTGAGGTCGAGATGGAGTACCGAGCCCATCTTTGGGGCCAAAGGCCATAGGGTGGGAAAAATTATAGGTTATCACAAGTCTGCGAGGAGCGAAAACTCTGTTAAACACAGTTGGAGTTATGCAGTTAGAATCACATCAGGCCCTGTTGGCCTCCAGGTTAGTCAGTGGTGGGATTGAGCCAGATACCCCGTTGGTAAAGGGCTGCTCCCATCCCCGACTGTTGTCGGATGGGCATGGGGAGGGAGGGGGGAGGGAGGGGTGGAAGGGAAGGGGGAGTGACTTCACTCCGGTGGATTCAGGAGACAAAAGGTAACACGACCTCTACATCCGTATCAAATACAGACATACACGGTCAGAGTAAATTAACCCCCAACATCCGGAAATGGGTCCACATAATCCTAAATAATAGCACGTACATCAATAAGAGTCATGGGGTCTGACAATGAGCACGAGCTTCGCATGATTACGTGGAACGTTCGGGGTCTCAACTTTCCAGGCAAAAGGAGATCAGTAGAACGTAGGTTGGGGCAACTTTCTGGAGATATTGTTTGCCTGCTGGAGAAACATCTGCTACAAGCAGACGAACAGCAAATTAAATGTAAAAGGTTTAATAATTCCTCCTTCGCCACATCGGGGTAAAAAAAGGGAGGGGTAGCCATACTCCTTAGTGAAAATGTTCCCTTGACACGCACTACAGTTAAAAGATACCCCTGGGGTACATTTGTCCTGATAAAGGGTCACTTCCTAGAGCAACCAATCACTATAGCAGCCATCTATTGTCCAAATAATGTGCAAGAAACATTCTTGCTCGATTTAATCCCTACGATCCCAACATTCACGGAAGGCCACCTCCTGATAGGCGTGGACTTCAATGTTGCCCAGACCCGCATCTCGATAAAACACTTCCTCCGACTAGAGCAGATTTCTCCAGATCATTGGGGCTGGCTAAATTTGTTAGGGAAACAGAGAGGGTAGATGTGTGGTGATTAGCCAATAAGGGCACCACTCATTTTACCATTTACTCAAATAAGCATAAAGGCTTCTTGAGTTTAGACTTAATCTTAATGCCTAGTGTCCTCCTTCCCTGCCTTGGAAAGGTACAAATGCATACCAGAATCCTATCAGACCATGCTCCTGTCACAGCCAACCTGCCGATACAGGGCTCCCAGACACCCCCCAAAATGTTTGGAAACTTCAGGACTCCACCCTACTGGATGAAGTCGCCAGAAGAGAAGTAGGTGAAACCCTTAACCACTGTTTCCGGGAAAATACAACAAGGGACTCCCCCAGGGCCATGATCTGGGATGCCATGAAACCAGTTATAAGGGGGGTGGACATTAATGAGTGCATTAATGAGCCAAGCACAGGAGGATCTCACGGATCCAGAGGTCTGAACTGGAAAAGGACGTGGCGGAATTAGAAAAAGCCTATAAAAAACGCAAGACCAGGAAAACCTAGAGAGAACTAAAAAACGCCAGGACACCCCTCGAAATGCATTGGGGAGACAGATCGGCCGGGGCCCTGACATACACTAATCAATTCTATTACGTTAATAGGAACAAAGCTAATCGGGTCCTAGCTTACAAACTAAAAAAGATACACAACAGAAACAACATTCTAAAACTCAAGGGAACGGATGGTAGCTTACGATATGCTGAGAAGGATAAAATGGATATAATGATAAATCACCTTAGAGAAATCATGGTAGGACCCCCTATATCTCCTGATAAGCAGACACACTACTTGCACTCCATCGGTCAGTCTTCTTCTAACGCCTACTTGGATCTCCTATAGAGCCCAATCTCAGTGGAAGAAACCGCAGAGGCGATCAAATCTCTGAAAAATTCAGCTCCGGGTCCTGACTGACTCACAGCTAAATTTTATAAAGGTATATTCACACATCCTGTCCCCACAGCTTAAAGAACTATTTAACTTGTTTCTCGTCACACGCAACATCACCCCCTCGATGGCGGAGTCTCTATCAATACTTAGCCTCCAAACCAGGTAAAGATCCTGAGCTATGCTCCTCCTATAGACCAATCAAACTTATCAATAATGATGGGAAAATATTCTCCAAGATTCTCGCTTCCAGGTTGAGGATTGCATTCCCAAAGCTAATAGATCCACATCAGACTGGTTTTATCCCCGGTCGATGTACTCATGACAACATTAGACACACAATCGATCTTATAGAATCTGCCTCCGGAAAGGGTGAGAAAATGGCAGTCATCTCCCTAGATGCCCACAAAGCATTTGATCTCTTAGACCGGGGATACATTGAGAGAACTCTTGCGCACTTTGGGTTTGGCCCCAACTTCGTAGCCTGGCTAATTTCCAATGACAAGAACCTGTCCACACAATTAAGAATGAATGGGACTAGATCAGACAAAATACACATATCCAGAGGCACATGTCAGGGCTGTCCTATATCCCCACTAATATTCGCCCCATCAATGGAGCCATTTGCCCTTAAACTCTGACAGAACACAACCATACATGGCCTTACAGTATGCAAGCAAGTGTAAAAAAAGGGCTATGCACGCAGATGATGTGCTCCTCACAATAGCGCAAATAGATAGGTCTATGAAGCCCCTGTGGCAAGAAATCACTATGCAAAGTCAGTGGCTCTGGCGATCAACATCACTCATGCACAGAGGAAATGTACTCATGACAACATTAGACACACAATCGATCTTATAGAATCTGCCTCCGGAAAGGGTGAGAAAATGGCAGTCATCTCCCTAGATGCCCACAAAGCATTTGATCTCTTAGACCGGGGATACATTGAGAGAACTCTGGCGCACTTTGGGTTTGGCCCCAACTTCGTAGCCTGGCTAATTTCCAATGACAAGAACCTGTCCACACAATTAAGAATGAATGGGACTAGATCAGACAAAATACACATATCCAGAGGCACATGTCAGGGCTGTCCTCTATCCCCACTAATATTCGCCCCATCAATGCGGCCATTTGCCCTTAAACTCTGACAGAACACAACCATACATTATTTATTTATTTATTTATTTATTAAATTTATATAGCGCGCAGGCAGCCCATGGGCATTGTGGCACTGTTACTTGCAAGGAAGACTTAGTTACAATGTGTGCAGGTTGTGCCTTGGGTTACAGTGAGGCAATGACCTGTGATCAGATATACCACATAATACATCATACAATACAATTATGAGGGCTACATGGTCTTACAGTATGCAAGCAAGTGTAAAAAAGGGCTATGCACACAGATGATGTGCTCCTCACAATAGCGCAAATAGATAGGTCTATGAAGCCCCTGTGGCAAGAAATCACTATGCAAAGTCAGTGGCTCTGGCGATAAACATCACTCGTGCACAGAGGAATCCTTGGGCAGGATCCTCCATCAGGTACCTAGGGGTCCAGATTCCTAATATAATAGAACAAACATATCAACACAACTTCCCTCAGTTATTTAGGGAACTTCAAAAGGACTTGGAACCCTGGCAGAAGCAGGAAATTCATGGCTAGGGAGGGTAACTGCGGTTAAAATGAATATTGTTCTGAGAGTTGTCTGTCAATGCGCAGCGCTCCCGGTACATATCCCGGAGGGCGACGTACTGACAGAAAAACATATTTAAATGAATTTGGGTGGGGGGAAACCGTGCAATGCCAGGAGAATTATGCTTTTCTGTAGGGGTCTGGGTGGTCTGGGGGTCCCAGATGTGTCCAGATATCACAGGACTGCTAAACTCTCCCATGCATTTGCTGAAAAACCAATTCTGCTGGAAGCGAATCGAGGAAGCGTGGTGCCCTGCACCGCTCTCCTCCCTCCCACATATCATGCCCTCACGACAACAGGCAAATTCAGGCCCTCTCTCTGCCACAAAAAATACAGTAAATTAGAGAGTTGTGGCACGCAAAATGGGTTGCTTGGGTACCCTGGGTCCCCTCAACCCAATTTGTGAAAATCCAGATTTCACCCCTGTTATCCCCCGTAATAGCTTTGCAGCCTAGAGGATGGGGGGACTGAGAAGGATAGGAGACTTCTTGACTAACTGGAGCCCCCTAACATTTGTAGAATATACATCGAAATTTAACGTCTCAGAGGCTGAGCGATTCCACTACATACAATTAAGGCACTGGATATCACAGACAACGATTAAAGAGAAAGGAGGAAGGAAACGAACAGCACTCGAGCTCACCCTGACAACATCTCGTCCCAAGGGCAAAATCTCAACGCTATATCGATTATTAGACACAACTGCCCTGAACACTAAGGAGAAATGCATGCTATCCTGGGAAAAAGATCTGGGGCACACATGAGACATTGAAGACTGGGACAGAATATGGACTAGGCTGCATAGGAGTACTAAATGCATCACCAACAGAGAAGGGGGTTACAAGGTGTGCTACCGATTTTAAGTAACCCCTGAGTTGCTGAACAAAAGTAATCCACCAATCCCCTTGGGCTGTTGGAGAGGATGCGCAGCCACTGGCTCCTTGTTCCATTTGCTTTGGACTTGCCCAAAAGCTACTGAATTTTGGCGTGTGTTGTTGGACAAAATTAAACTAATCACAGGCCTGGCAATTCCCTGGGACCCGGGATGAGTGTTACTGTGAGACACCGGGGAGGGATCATTTCCTCTAACAGGCCAGATAGCAAAACTAATCACCCACCTCCTTACAGCCGCCAAGATCTCCATTGCTAGGCTGTGGAAACATTCTGAGGGGCCATCAATCCCCATGTGGTGGACAAAATGCTTGGACATTGTAGTTTCGGAGTAAGTTACAGCACTGCGCCTGGGAAATATTGCAGCCTTCCGAAACACCTGGAAGACCCCTTCATGGAATATGCAGAGAAATTCCGGGTCTGACTCGACGCCCGCTTAAGTCACGCTGGCTCACTTAGGGCCTATCCTGCGAATATGCAACTCAGAGTCATAGAGACATCCGCAATTTCAGCCCTGATGTGGAACCCCCACAAATTGCAAAAGTTCTCCCGTGTATGTGTTATCAAAATTGCAATCAAGCTGCATGTGATGTTGATGTTGTTTGTATCCAAAAAAAGGCCTAATATAATATTCTGTTGAAGAAAAAAAAAGCAGCCAATCTAGTATTTTTGTAAGGAAGTTGGGTTTTATTTGTCCGAAGCAAATTTTTGCACATATTTTAACTACTGGCAGAAATGTGCCTATTCTTCTTCAGGGAGTAAATTAAATTCTTTGTGTTATGCAACGCCAAGTCAAATCCATTTTTATTTGTCTTTCGCCATTAGCAAGCTTGAAAATCTATAATATATGTAAGGGCGCAGAAGTACGAGTCTGACAAAGTGGAGGCATGGTTGTTGGCAAAGACATTTACATATAAAAATAAAGAAAAAGAAAACCTATTTTGCCAGGATGTCCAATAAAGTAAAATGTCCACAGTCCTGTGTCCAAATCTATTTCCGTCCCTTACACTCTAGATACACTAAGGAAAAACTGGGTGTCTTCTTGATCCAGAAGGATGGTTCCTTCTTTCTGGATGCCAGTTCAATGTTCAGTTTCTGAAGAGAAAACACAAAGAGTCGTTCTTCTGTTCAACTCAAAAGTTCTTACAGTTGGATACTCCTCCAAATGTGTACAAACAGGATAGATGGGGGAATGTCTTCCTTCCCTTTGTCCGTCACAATCTTTCTTATTTCACACAACACAGTTGACAAGTATCGGGGGGAATCTCTCCCTTGCCCTGGTCTTTCTCTGGTCCACCAATGTAACACCAAGCCTGGTGCACTCTCCTGCCACACTTTGCTGTAGAGAAAAACGTTACCAAAAATGTTTGATGTGGTAATGTCTTCCTTCCCCTTTTCTTTCACAGTCGTTCTTATTTCACAAAAACACATCCCCCAAGTATTAGGGAGGGATAACTCCCTTCCCCTGTTCTTTCTCAGGTCCACCCATTTACCAACAGATCTGGTTGACTATCCTGCCAGAATTGTGTGTAGATTTCAGTGTTTAGGAAAATATCCCCTCTTTTAGCAGTGCGCCCTTGTAAGGAAGGCATTGATATCGATATTTTATTTGTATCGCGCTCATACACAAGTGCTTCAGAGCGGGCCGAGGCAGTGGAGGGGAACATGGGCGAACAAAAACAACGATCTTACTAGGCCCAGTGACATTGAGAACGTGCAAGTGCAGGGGAGAGGCAAGGGGGAAAGCGCAGAGGGGAGGGGGAAAAACGGAAAATGCTAAGCAGGGAAAGTAATAACAAAGTGGGAGTGCAGCCAGAAAGTGGCAAGTGCTAGGTTTAAGGTGCAGACAGGGGGTGTAAGATAAGTGCAGACAAAAATAAGGGGGGGCTTTATGTTTACGGATACAGACCCAAAGTGCAAGGGTTGCCAGGAGGTAGTTCGGGTGTGTGGCAGGGTGAGCAAGTTAAAACAGAGGGTAACCAGGTCCACCAATGCAGAAACAGAGCAGATCAACAGGGGAGAAGAGAAGCGAAAGCAGAAGCAAATGAGGTGCTTCCGGAACCAGAGATGGTTCTCCTCAAGTTTGAGAGTGGCAGGGAGGCTGTCCAGAGAGAGGCCCCAGCTGAAGACAGAGGTCTACCCCCAGCTCGCTTCTTTGAGAAACAACTGACCTAAGGGAGTTGGAGGCGGAAGAGCGAAGAGAGGGAAGGTGTGTAAGGAGGGAATGTCGAAGGTATTGTAGACCCAGGCCCCAAAAAGCCTTATGGACAATGCAAAGGATCTTGAATTTAATCCTTGCAGCCACTGACAGCCAATGAAGAGAGATGCGATCCCAGGGATCGAGGCCAAGAACATGTCTCACAGTCTTGATCTGAATGAGTTGCAAGGACAGAGAGTAGAAGCAGATAGATTTAGAAAGAGGCTGTTGCAGTAATCCAACCTAGACAGTGAGCTTCTGGAGGAAGGAGAGGAAAGGAAGAATACCTCTGAGGAGGTGCATGGTATCAACAGTAAAACAGACACAAGTGACCAAAGTACAAGGGTGTTTATTGAAATTCAACAAGGGTGTGATAAACGCCTATCTAATCCTAAATCTACAGATGGGAACACGCTACGACCATCAAAGAATAATAATGCAGTTCTAGTGGTATCTTGTCAAAATAAAAGGACCTATGCTACAAACAAAAACGATTGCCAATCCTTACTGCTAAGTATAAATAGTGTGGGGTACTTTTCATGAAAAAGAAATAACTGTTCTCAAGATGATATGTCAAGAAGTTCAGGCCGTTGGCCTCCCTTCCCCACATTTTTAGCACGGGACAAGACAGTTCACTCGAGCAAAGCACACACTCTGGCGTCTTCGGCACAAGGATACAGTTCCATTACCAGCATCAGGGCCTTCTGGGGTGCAACACCCTTTACTCTCAAAAGTCTCTTGATTTAGAGGGCCTGATGTACAAAAACAAAACACAAAGTTCCTTTACTCTTATAAGTATTCAATTCAAGTGACTCACCCTGGATCCCCCTCAGCCAGGCTCAGATCCCTTTTTTGAATATCAAGGTCATTATTGTGGATCCGCCTCTTCCGGTCTCAGATCCCCCTTTTTACAATGCTCAGAGAATGTTCTTTCTCGGGTGACTCATGGTTCACCCCGGATCCCGCTCAGCCGGTCTCGGATCCTTCCTCCTATATAATTGGTCTCCCTCAGCTGGGCTTGGATCAATTGCAGTTTGCGTTAATCTAGACTTTCAAATGTGCACAGGATTTATCTTGACCCGTTGCAGGACCACTTCGATCTCAAAATTCCCTTTTCCACAGCTGCCAATCAGTTTGATACCTAACAAAGACTTCTGTATGAGCACCCATGTGGCACCAGTCCACTCTGCCTACGGTGTCTTGCTTGGCATCCCAAAGTTCAATCACTCCATTGGTTTTCAATTATATTCGCATCGCTCATCACATACGTTTCACACCCTGTTCTCTTTAGATTTCTTCATACAGTTGCCACTTGCAATTTTGGTTCTAACACCGGCTGGGTCGGTATCATTCTCTCAGACTCACCAGCCGTGCTGTCTTTACTTGCGCTGCTTTGTTGTAGGATCAAAGGACAGTACCACAGCGGCCCCCGCTCCTCCAGCATTGTTTATTGATGCGATAAAGCCCTGCGTACTTCCAACACGCAATGCAGTTTTATTCAGCTTTAGTTCCCAGTCTTAGGTTTTTTACTTTCCAAGGTTCACGAAAGTAATGGTCTGAAAAGATCAGGGCATTTCCCTCCTTGCAACCCTCTCTGGTCTCGCTGTCTTTCTCCTCGTATTAAACTGGCAACTTGAAACTGCTGTTTCCTCGTGTGCTTTGCCTAGCTCAAAGTGTGCTTCTGTGCTCTGCCTTTTATCCGTGTGTGGAAGTGTGATGGAAGTCAGGTGTGTGTAATGATCAGCAATTGCCTGACGTTGTCTGACAATTGTATTGGGACATGTCAGGTATACGGCTCTGGTGTTAGACCGTTTTCGCTAACGGTGAGCTGTCTTAGGTATGGGGAAACAGTGTTACGGGGACGTGGATACCGCGTCTCACCATTTGGTGTCCCACTTCACTACCGCGTCTCACCATCCGGTGTCCCACTTCACTCCCCGAAGACACCTCATCTAGGTGATCCTCCTGCACTGGTCCACCCCCAGGAACTGCATCCTAAAGCGATGGTCATGTCCTGGCCACCTGGATAACAGATCCCCAGGGAATAGCGGGTGGAACACCTTCAGGTTTCTCAGTCCTCGACCCCTTAGTGTCCCTTAACAAACTTCTCCTTTTCTTGTGTGGGTCCCAGACCCCTGTTGGTTTGCTTCTTGTGACCTACCCTGTTTGCTGTGGGCCTCAGCCCCTTGGTTGTGTGCATCTCTGAACTCATATGGGTCCCTGACCCTTGTGTGCTGCTCTTGCAGGGCTTCCCCAGACTTCGTATGGGTGCCAGACCCTTGTGGGCTGCTCTTGCGGGGCTTCCTGACTTCGTATGGGTGCCAGATGCTTGAGTGCTGCTATTGCGGGGCTTCCGCGACTTCGTATTGGTCCCAGGCCCTGCTCTTGGGCTTATAGTATGTACGAATAAGGCCCGGTTCACTAACCTGCCAGGCACTGTTTCTCAAATAAGTACTGGTACGACGGAGATGGGGGTCTTCAGCCTTCCCCAACTGCCTCTTTCTTTTTACTTTGTCTCTACCACCCGTTATGGTAACCCATGTACCTGTTATGGCGTTACCAGCTAGTTCGAGTGGCTTCACAGTGCTGCTTCATCCTGTCACGGGCTTCCGTGCGCCTTCCAGCAGTCCCAGCGTGTGCCCCGCAACCTTGCTAGGTCTGGTCTCTTTTGGAGTATGCTTCTCTGTGTGACCACGAGGTCTGCCTCCGGGGTCTCTCCCAGACCTCTGATTCTCCAGCCTGGATAAAGGGGAGCATGTTCGCAGAGCCTCTGTCAGCGTTTCCTGTTCTCTGTGGTGAGCCTCCAGCCGGCTCTCAGTTCCTCCAGGGAGAATCTGACTAGGTACATGGTCCTTCTTCCCTTTTTATCATTGGCTGTTGCACTTGTTCACTGTATTGCGTATGTTGATTCTGCGGTAGGCTCTTTCCTCCTTGACTGTTCTTCGTGTCAGTGGTTGTATGAACTCTTTGACAAATTCATGGATGTCGTCCCCTTTTCACTAGAGGGAGCCCTCTTCATGAGATCCCTTTCCTAGCACTGTGACGAGGAAGATCCCCAATGGCTCACAAGGGAGTGAAAGGTTCAGTTCTGTGACTAGGGAGGAATGTGGATGAATGAGGATTACCACATTCAGCAGTCTAGTGTTTTCTCAAGTACTATTGGCCAGAGCCAGTATAACAGGGAAGACAGACACAGGAAGTGTCAGACAAACTCTTCCGGGAGAAACAAGGAGCAGAAATACTTTCCAGAAGCAGAAGAAGGTGTGGACCGGAGGCTCTGTCAGAAGGAGGGGGACCGTTTTCCCACAGGCGAAGTGCTGAAATCTGTGTAAAGCCCAGAAGAAACCCTTGTCAAAGAACCGGACAGATAGCCAAACCCTCCCCGGGGGAGCCAGGAGAACCAGGGGAACCACATGCTGTGCAGCTGCTGCAGCACACCGGAGAAGGGGGGAAGACTGCAGAAGCCCAAAACTGGGTGACCAGGATGGTTGGCAGGGGCAGAGAAGATAACCTGACACAGCTAAACAGGTAAAGAAGGAAAGCAAAGTACCCTTCCTGAGTCCCCAAGGAAGAAAGTTACAGTACTTGGCAGGCTAGTGAACCAGGTCTGCCACCCTGTCACAAAAGAACCTTATAGATTTGAGACCTGTATCCCAAAGGTTTTGAAAGCAACATGAACCAAGGCAAGAGAAGAGACCAGGGGAAGGGAAGCATCCTCCCTGGTGTTGTGATAACTACATGAGAGAAGTAAAGAGAAGGTAAGCATTCACCTGACATTGTAAGGAGCCTAAAGAAAGCCAGTGGAAGGGAGACATTTCCCCTGGTGTTTGTAACCACAGTGAGAAGCATGAGTGAGACCAACAGAAGAGAACCATTCTCTTGGCATTAACATTTTGGAGATGGAACTTTGCTTTCCTTTTGAGCCAGAAAACTTTGCTACTGTGGAACTTTGTTTGTCTGGCACCGCTTGGAACTTTGTTTCGGTACATGTTGAAACTTTGTTTTTCCCTAAATTGGAACCCTGATTGGAACTTTAATTCACTCTTCTGGATCAAGAAGACCCACATCCTTTCTAGATTAGTTGATAAGGTAAGAGATGGAAATAGGTTTTGGAGACAGGTTGGTGTACAATATAATTTTTATGGACAACCTTAGTATTTGGTTTGAGTCCTTAGATTTTGGTTTGAGGCAGGGAAACCCCTCCTAGTAATAGGGCTACATAGGTTTTTCCCTTCTTTTCTTTTGAATAAAAGTTTATTCCAACAAACTTAACACTCCTGTCTGTCTCCTACTTCTGCACCCTCACAACTCCATTCAGGTAGTCCTGAATCCTCCTTGTCTAACATCACTGTTCACTTGCACTTTTCCAGCTTACTCACACTAACTCACCCCCGTTCCCCTTTTCAGAGCCGTCAGGGGACCACTCCGGTGGTGAGTGCGCGGTACAAATATCCTTTAACATTAACATATGGTCTGGATAGGATCTTCTACTCTACACAAATATATAGGAGGGTGGGGAACCACAGAGAACTGAGTGGGCTAAGAGAAAAAAAGGGACAGAAATGGAGGGAATGCATACCACGTTCTCCCAAGATAGTCGTCACTGGTCCCATAGAGGGTTTCCCACCCCATGAGATACTCCTGCTGAGTACCATCCCCGGGGGGACTATACACTAGTGGCCTCTACTCCCTGGCCTCATGGGAAGGGGTCCCCGCATGGGAGCAGTGGCAATACCTTGTGATCATCACATACCGTTCCCCTCATGCAACTGGTTTCTCCATCTGGTAAAGGAAATCGGGAAAGGAAATCAAAATTGCCCTAGTCCATACTTTTGTGATGTTCTACGCTAAAACAAAAGAGTTGCAGATCAAGAACCAGTGCATGATACAGGGATTTGTGTCTTTTCGTAAACTACGCCACGTAAGGGGCGAGTGGTCCGTGATCGAAGTGAAGTTTCTCCCAGTAAGGTTATACCTTAAGTGCTCAAATGGCCATTTTATCGCCAAGGCTTTGAGTTTGATTGTGTCAGAGTTTTATTCACTAGTAACAAAAAAATGCAACTGAGATACATCACCAAAAATGTCTGGGAGCCCCTCTACCAAGAACGAACACTGCCAAATAACCTGTTCTATGGGAAGGTGCCCACTCTGGAGGGTCTACAACCACGTGAAGGTTGCACTGCACTAAAACGTGGTTGTGGACCCTCGAGTGGAAGAAATTCCATAGAACAGTGTATTTTCCCCATGTTTGTTCTCAGTAGAGGGGCTCCCACACTCCTTTGTAACTTTGTAAAACTAAGTAACTCAGGGTAATCCAGACGTGGACCCCTTGCTCACTGTGTCTTAGAGATGCTCAGCTTCACCTCACTGATGAGGCCCGACTAGGCCGAAACACGTGTCTGGGGTTGCTGATGGTATTCTTGTTCAGAGGAGATTTGCCTAGCATTTCAGTGCTGAACCGTCCTTGTGGGTGGGACACAGACTGATATGTAAATAGATATTTCGCCTCTGTGAAGAGTGCAGGGAGCTAAAAACGTGGTTGTAGACCCTCCTGAGTGGAAGAAACTCTATAGTATAGTGTATTTGACCCATGTTCGTTCTAAGTAAAGGGGATCCCACACTCCTTTGTAACTTTGCAAAACTTGGGGTTTCACCTTAAGTAACCGAGGTTAATCCAGACGTGGACCCCTTGCTCACTTTGTCTTAAAGAGGCTCAGTTTCAACCTCACTGATGAGGCTCATGTAGAGGAGCAAGTGGATGCATTCTGTCTAGTGAACGCCCCCTCACCACCATCCTATTGGAATAACAGACGGAGCTATAATTGGGTACCCGAAGTTTATGCGACATGTCCACATCACAGCGACTGTATGAGAAACGACATGCACTCAGGCAGCCATTCAGAAGATAACCTCACGTTGAAACAGTGGAAGAAACCTACCAAGAGGGATGTTCCTTGCCGAATTGTCGTAAAGCTGCCATTAATAAAATAATGCACCACATGTTTGTACGTTAAAACAAAGTCATAGGAAAGCAAAAGTGTCTGAAAGAAGATATATGATCCTATGTTGAAACTATACGAAAATACGTAAGAATAAACAATGTAACTAAAGCAGTAATAGAAATATATACTCCATGATACAGTAGTTACGAATATAAAGAAGAATGAAGTGGCCATCTGGTCAATAAATGTAAATACGCTAAAACGATGAGGAGAGGTGTGTGTGTGTATGTATATATATTTCCCAATTACAGGGGCATTGAAACCTTTGTAGAGCTGCACTCCCATCACGAAGTTTCACCAATTCAAGGTAAAAATTGCTGAAAAATAAAACGAGTGGGGAGCACTCAAAACAAACTGCTAAACGATCAATAATGCAGTTTAAAAACAGCTTCCCAAATATTTTCATGCCAGAGAGGCTGACTGACACGCCACATTCCTGTGGCTTGCTCACAGTAACTCCTCCCTGTGTTGGGAGCCTATTTACACACATGCATGCACTTAACAAACAGTAAAAAGTGAAAAGGTGACTTAGGCTTGATGTTCGCAATGTTGTCTGCCATTTTTAAGAGGACTCATGGGTCTTATGGAGTATATATACATTGTATTTAATGTTTGACCCAAACTCATTTTATGTGTGCAGTTGTTATTACATTGCTCTAAAGTATTTTGGGAGCTATGTTCTGTAATGCTTCATAACTAGTTTATATCTGTGCCTATATTTTTCATTTGCGCCCCTGGGTTGATGGGACAACATACATATGCTAATACTAGCTCAGTGATTTACAATTGAGCACTTTAACACCAACAACAGGTCAGAATTAAATAATTCCAAAATGGAAATAAAATATAAATCAATTATATATACGCAACCTGTTAAAGTGCTAATGCATGTTGCAAGTCTAGGCCAGATTGTCATAGAGTAATGCCAATGTACTTTTTCTTTTTGTGCATGAATATGAAAAACATTGCATTAAAACTTTAATCATTTATCTTATATCAAGATGTTAGGTATATGCAATGGGTTTCTGGTATCAATGTGTCATTTCGGAGTGAGCGATTCTATCATCTTTTTATCTAAATACCTGTGTATCCTCATCATATAATAAAGTGCAAGTGCATCATATAGCAAGGATAAAAACACAATTTCTACAATATATACACATTCAATAATAAAGTGCTAGTGCAATCTAAAATACATATCACTGCTATGATGGTACCCACTCAGCATGTGTGGTCCAGATTTTCATATCGATGAGAAAGTGACATAGTGCTCATATCTTGCATAATTATGAAGTCCTTTGGAAGGCCTTAATATGTTTATACACGACATTTAGAGTTCTTCCTCCATCTCTTAATTTTATAGACAACATAATATTTAAGTTACATATTTCGCCATAAGTCACTAAAAATTATCCATCTCAGTGTGTGTGATCAAAAATAATAATAGAAAGATAGCCAAGGACTTTCAGCAGAACATATCAAACTGAGAGAAAATAGGAAAAAGGGAAAAACAAGAAATAGCCAAATTAAATCAGGGAAAGAAAAGTGGAACGCAAAGACGGGCAAAGGGGAAGAAAGAGAGGAAAAAAAGGGGGGACATATTTAAATATGTATAAACATTTAGAACTACATTCAGAACAAGATGAATGACGGCTCATGTCGCTTAACCCAGTTGCTTCAAAAACACAAGCCTAGGATCTGAAACATGGAGAGACGATGCAGAAACTATTTTTCTTGCAAAATAGAGCAGTACATTGGCGCTGAACCAAGAATGCTATTTTGAGAGATGAAGAAAAAGCACAAAGGGAGTCCACAAGCAGACCATGCGTAAGAACATATTTTCTAAAGATTAGGAGGAACACAAACATTTACTGATGCCAAATATTGGGTGATTAAAGGGCACAAAAGTCAATATGGGATGGAGTGAGCAAGTCTCTAAAGGGCAAAAGAAGAACTGCACTCAGCAAAAGTTGATCAAATAAGGATAAAAGTACAGTTGATATGGACAAATTCATGGTTTTACAACACATGATGAAGAGCTTGCAAACAAGGGCGATTCATTAGGGCTGGATATAACATAGAGGTGTACCTACACTCCCTCGGATGTCCTGAGAATGTGCAGACTGGCACGGTCAACCTTCAAACAGAAGACACTAGCATGATGTCTACCGATGAAAGAGGATGGCCTAATGGGGAAACAAAGGTAGAACTGACGTATCTACAACCACCTGGGTTTCGTTTCTATGTACGTGATCCTAACAAGCCAAATGTCCAAGTTTGGATCTGGGTTGCCAACCCATTAGAATAGCCTGCATACAATGTGCAGAATATTAATCCGCTGCCATATTCTCTGTTGTGACGATTGATTTATGCCACGTGACTAGAAGTAGCTCAGGGTGTGTCCTAACGATAAGTGGTGGCCAATGAGAGATTAACATTCATGCATTCTATATGTAGGGTTGTTCCCTTAATCCAATCCCAGCCCTCGACAAATTTATGAAATTTGCGACATAGGTTGATGTCATAGTTGACCAATTTAGCATTATATAAACTACGCATGATTGAAAATACAGTGTGATACTGCATAAGTCGAGTTGATGAGTGTATATCCGCCCTGCTTTAATTCCTGAAATTAAAGCAGTATTTACCATCTCCTTTGAGTCTGTCCAGTTATTGGGTCTGAAGTATTTTGAATGGTAATTCCATCTAGCACAAACAAATGCTTCAAGGTGCTTCAGCACATTTGGTAGCAGTGCGGATGGTTATGGTCTAAACGACCTAGAATTCAGACATAGAACCCAGACCCCGGTTCCCGGACAATCGACAACTCCCACCATAAGCCAGACAATTGCAGAGTTTCCTGCAGAGAGCTGTGCTCCATAACTGAAGTGGTGTGACTGATATATGATCAGCAGGTCCCTCTTTGTAGAAATTCCTGTTCGGTCCCCGCAAGTGCCCCGCAGACGAAAGGCAAACTGGTTGATTAAGGGAGAGTCGAAGCTGGGGGACTCGATCTGAGGACCAGAAGTAAGTAGAAGTTGCAGTTGGAAAGCATGTGGAGGGAGGGATTGTAATTATGTTATGAATAAAAAGTATAGAAAGCAATTTGATTTGTAGGAATTATATAGAGAAAAAGGGATAGAAGACAGTAAAAAGATACTAAAAAACTAACAATGATATGATAATAATTAACGGAAAGTAGAAATGGAAATAGAAAAGAAGGAGTTAGAAAAATAGTGGTGAATACATTTTTCAAAAATAATAAAGCTAGGGGAAACATCCTGATCTTGTGGAATAAGAGAGGCGATTGATGGTGCCTACTCAAAAATATTGAAATGATACATTGAATTAATTTGGAAGTAAGAACATTTTATTTTGGTACGTATTGACAGCCTGAATTGTAGGACATTGCCAAGATATACAGCTAAGATTATGCAATACCACTCCAAATGGATTAAGGGCACAGTCAATAAAACATTTATGACCTAGCCTCCAGGAGGGTCATTATCAAACATAATATTATGACATTTGATGACATATTTGCATGCCACATATAAGGTAAAGAAGCTAGAGAAGAGATTGTCAGTATTAGAGCTCTGGAAAATGTATCAGAACTAGAAGGAAGATCCAGTCTATAAGACGTGGATGCTTAGTCAACATAAAGGGGAAGATGTAACACTTTCAGCTCCTCTTTCCCTTTCTGAGAAACAAGACTTTGAGAATAAAAAGGAGGGGTTTTACTCTTTGAAGGATATGAAAGCAGCAAAATGGTATGCTAATCCACCATATGATCCCCCTGCCTATACTGGTGAAGAGACAGAGGAAGAGAGCAAAAGCAGAGAACGCAAATATATACAGACATGCAATGAAAGTAAGCAGCACGATGAGAAGGATAGACAGAATAAACAGATAGAGATAGAAGAAGAGGTACAGGGACAAAGGAAAATAATAATGGGGTTAAGGGTACAACAATAGTACAGAATGAATGGATGGGAGGACAAATTTTACTTGTTAGATGAAAAAGATATTGGTGGAGGTCGAGAAAGAGAAAAGCGGGAAGAATAAGATAATAAAGTGAAGGAGAAGAAGAGAGCTCATATAAACAGGAGAGAGATAAGGAATGTAAACTAAGGGAAGAGCAAAGGAGGCAGGAGGCGAAAAAGGGAAGAGAGGTTATAAGAGGAAAAACAAGAAGAAGATCAAAGATTGAAAGCACGTAGGTTACAAAGAAGGGAAGAGGAAGTAAGGGAAATTAGGAGAAGGGAGGATGAAATTAATAGAAGCAGGGGTTTTAAAATTGATGAGATTGAATATGTATGCCATTGAAACGTAATACCCATGGAAACACACGAACGAACTGATTAAGAGAGAGGATTGCAACCGTCCCGTGGGGGGTGGCGAGGACCATTAAACATGCCAACATGGAGAGAAGAACATACAGAAAGTATAGGAACAAGAATGGGGAAATTATATAGACAAATAAGGGATAAGGAAGGGTACAGAACTCGTGAGGATGAACAAGGAGCATCCTTTAGGGGAACAGGAGAAAGTTTAGATGATGTCAGAATAAACAATCACAGGGCTATATCCTTAAGTGGGTTATATCTTGAGGATGCGGAAGAGAACAATGTCACACAAGTTGGGGTATTATGTCAGACGAGGAAAGGAGACAAAATTAGGAGACGCGAGAAGAAGGTGCATATGGATTTTCAAGAGAATCAAGCATAGATAAAGGGGTAAAATGGCCAGATCTAATGAACCCTAAAAGAAAAACACCAGAACCAATACTATTTACTGACCAACCACAAGTACGATTGTACAGTACGGCGGATGCGTCCTGGCCCTATATCAGCAGACTGAGGACATATCCAATCGGACAACAAGCAGGCGATGATAAAGCTGTCTGAAAGACAAGGAGCGTGGGTAGGTATGACAAAGGATCAGGGTTTTCAAAGTTCCCACTATTGGAAAAAGGAGGGGGGTCGACCACAATACATACCATGGCCTCAGATGGATAAAGATGGATAGAGATAATTTAAAATGTACTTTAAAATGCACACTGCACACTGCCGAGTTTGATTTTCGTTGCGGGAAAATGGATTAAGGAATTAGATAAAAGGACGCCAGGGATGACGTTAGATATAGTCAATATTAAAGGCCTATTGTCAGCCATTTTAGGTGACATTTGAAAAAGAGCAGGGTACCCAAAAGTAACTGCACAAAACATAGTCTATGAAGGAGCGCCATTTAATAATTGCAGAGCAGACTTATGGCAAGCACTTCGAGTACAATATCCAGATAAATCGGATATTGGGGCGATGTTGACTAGGAAGATGAGTGAGGATGAGGACCCCATTGCTTTTATTCAGGATATTCAAGATAAATGGAATGCCGAGACGCAGAACCGTTGGATTATTTTACCACAAATTCTATCAAGGACTGCCAGAGCCAGTACAAAGGCAGTGAAAGAAACAGGTGGGAATGGAAGCAAAACCATGTTCAGAGATAAAATTGGCAATTGTGAATTATTGTAGAATATTAAAAGAAAAAGATAAGAAAAAAGCTGAGGGAACAAAGCAAGAAAAGGTGAACTTGGTGCAGAAAACATCAAAGTATGTCACAGAGGGAGCAGTGTTGATGAGGGAAGCAAGGCGCAAATAGTGTAATTCCTGCAGCAAAATAATATCGTCACTGCAAGACCAGAAAGGGAATAATTTTGGGCCGAGAGTCAGAGGGAACGTGCCTCAAGAAGGATGAGGATTTCAAAACCCTCAAGGAAGTGGAGGATTTAATGGTGGACAATCGTTAATATGCTAGCATTGTGGAAAATTAGGACACATGGCTAGAGTTTGCAGAAGTAGAGCAGCCATGCCACAGCAGAATTGGCAATCTTCAAGAGAGGGGATTGGTTATGTTCCACAATATAATACAGATTCACAAGGATATTATGACAAAGATCACACATGAAAGCAGGCGTACGCGCTGCAACTACATCAGTTTCAGCAAGCGCATATGTAGACGCAAGTGTCCCAATCACAACAATTCCAACAAATACCAATGCAAACACACTAATTACAAGGGCAGCAACAGCAAGCATCCATAAAAATACAACCGGCACCCACTCAACAGATACAATATATCCCAATTCAACCGACAGGCGCATCACAATGGCAGATGAATACAGGAGCTAGACAGGTAGGGACCCAAACTAGGGAGTGTGATAGTGGTTGGAGGAAATCCTTTCACAGGTACGGGGAGGAATTTATGTCCACAATAGGACAGCCAACAGGATGACTTGATGTGTTCAGTACTATCTGTAACACAAGACCCCCCCAAGAGGAACCAAAGGTTAAGGTGACGATAGATACTCATTCCTTGTAGACACAGAGCAACACGTTACTGTGTCTGTGAGGGAACATTTTCAATGTCAGGCATTGCCATAAATGCTCAAGGATTCACTGGGGTGACGACTTTATTTCCATTTACAGTAAAATTACCTATTTCTATAGGAGAACACAGAATATCTATGCCATTGCTATATTCTAAACAGACAGCAGTGTATATATTAGGATGTGATATGACAAAGCTTAACATGACGATATCTTACTAACAAAGACATAGTGTGTAGGACCCCAGGGATAAATTATATAAGTGTGAGGGAATATATCCTAGCTTTCGCAGGAAGGAAAGCTTTATGGGGAGTCCCTCTAGATGAGGAAGTATTCTTATATGTAGTACACGTTTTACTATCATGGTTACCTAAATTAACAGGTAAACTAATAAGGCTGCTAGATACATTTTTCTTCAGGCCAGAAATTCCCATAGATGATGAGAAAGGGCAAATTATTCCTTTGGAATTAGAAGAAGCAGTGGTAAGAGAAGAAAGGGTTATGCTTCAAGGGACAGACAATGAGGGAAGAGGTTGGAGAACAGAGAAAGCCCTCAATGAAGAGTATAGCTTGACACATTTGACAGATGAGGAAATATTTAGGGATGAATATTCAGATGATGAATTAGTATTCTTTATAAGTCTTCATTATTGGATTAAAGTTGAGAGCATAGAGGTACCACAGAGAATGGCGTCGGTACAAATTAAGACGTCATTTTTTCAGGAAGACATGGAAAAAGTGCCAAATATCTTTGGACCACAAGTCAATATGACGTTGGTCTGTTGAAAGGAGTAGGAGCAATGAAAATCAAACTTAAGCCAGGAGCTATTTTGCCGCATGCAAAACAATACCCTATGTCTTGAGAGGTGGATGAGGGGATATTCAAAACAATATCCGCACTAATGAAACAAGCTATTCTGGTACCATCCAATTCACTGTGCAACACAAAATCAAAGGGGGGGCCTCTAAACCATATAGTTGAAGCAGAGTTTCCTTTAGTTCCGAACCCTGCGACAATATTATGTAATATCCCGTCAGACAGATATTTTACGGTTGTTGATTTGAAAAATGCATTTTCTCAATTCCCCTACATGAAGGCGCACAGGATTTGATTTCCTTTTCATATAGAACGATTCACCTGAAACACACTAGATTACCTCAAGGGTGCTGCGAGTCCCCTTCCATCTTTAACAGAGTCCTTCAGATGTACTTAGGAAATGTTGAGCTCGAAATCGCCCTTATTCAATACGTAGATGACATTTTAGTGTGTAGTGAGACAGAAGAGAGATGCAGAGAAGACTCTGTCAAACTTCTGAGGATACTTGCAGAAAAAGGCTACGAAGTAAACAAAGAAAAATTACAGTATTGTCAAAAAGAAGTACTGTACATAGGACAGTTAATATCGCATAAAGGCAAAAGAGTGACACCTGAAAGAGCAGAAGCTATTATAAAAACCGTGCAGTCAAAAACGGTGAGACAAATGCAGCGATTTTTAGGTCTATGCAATGAATGCAGGGCTTGGGTCTTTGATTACAGTACATATATTCGACCACTTTTAAAAGCGCTTAAAGAAGCACAGGTAGCTAAAACAAAAGTGGTGTGGACAGAGGATATGATTGAATGATTTAATGAATTAAAAAATGTGATTTGCACAGCTACTGTATTAGGTATTCCAAATTAAGTGAATAACTTTATTTTCTCATTCGAGGGTCATGACAGCAGTCCTTACACAGAAGACGACATTAGTGCATGGTCACAATCCATTAGCTTATTATAGTGGAATCTTAGATCCAGTTATGAAAGGACACTATCCTTGTGAGCAATATTTGGCAGCAGCTGCTGCATTTGCCATAGAAAATGCTTCAAGTATGACTATGCATGTTCCATAACTATTTGTAGACCACGTGTTATTTGCAATTTTAGAGAAGCCCAAGAGCATGTTAACTACTCAAATACCCTGATATGAAGTAATTATCTCAAACCTGGTGATTAAAATTTTAAGGTGTATTGTAATGAATCCAGCAACTTTTACAACTACACCAGTGGGAGAAGATGACTGTATTACTTACACTGAGTGTTATAATGATATTCCCCATGTTAGAGAAAATGCTCTGGAAAGAGGGGCAGTGGTTTTCATTGATGGTTCATCCAAGATTGACCAGCAAACCGGGGTGAGACAATCGGGATCAGCAGTAGTAAGGGTGACCCGAGAGGGCAACTTAGAAGTACTAATCTTGCGCGGAAACAAAGCCGCAGACATAGAGGCCAAACGTGCCGCATATTATTCAACTATGTATGAAAATGAATTAAAAGATTCAAAGAAAGCGAAAGGTTGATCATGTTGGTTAAAGAAGGATTTAATATGTTGTCCATTGTATAATTGAGATACAAGGACGAGTGTCATAGGAAGAAAAGGAGTTATGGAAAAACCAGGGTGTTCTTTATCCCCCACTGAGGCAATTTGGAGGCAGGATAGTACAGGAAAGCCAGTCATGCCTCTAGCATTATTGAAAGTAGCATTGGAGCAGCTCCACTATCCCACGCATGTGATTTGAGAGAGTCTAGCTGCTACTATAGCAGATGACTGGTTTGTACGGAACCTCAATGAGTATGTGGTGCAGTTCATTGTAAATTGTATTGTGTGCCAAAAATGTACAGCAGGGCACACCCTGCAAAAGGTGAGATGAGTAATACCCAGACCTAATGGCCCCTTCCAGCATTTGCAAATAGACTCTGTGGATATGTTGCAGACATGTAATGGCTATCGATACATGATAGTTGTAGTTTGGCCATTTTCTAGATGGATTCAGGCAGGACTGTGAATGCATCCTGATGCTGCTTGTGCCGCAAATATTTTTATTCACAAGGTTTTTCCAAGGTGGGGGGGTGAGCAAAGTTTTACGACCCGACAAGGGACAGCATTTTTGTGAACAAACTCTTTGAAAATACAGTCCCACTATTAGGCATTAAGCATAGGTTTGCTTCAGCCTATCACCCACAAGCTAATGGGATATGTGATATTTGAGCGTTTTAATTGACTTTTGAAGGAAAGGATTGTAAAACTAAAGTTAATATTAAAGAAAGGATGGCTATATTGCCTACCTCTTGTATTATATGCACTGAGGCATCAACCTGGTTCAGATCACCATTTAACACACTATGAGTAGGTGACTGGACACCGAATGAGGACTCCTCACCACCCCCATTACTCCCCGACAAAGGCAAATATAGACACCCACATTGTAGCAGTGGCACTAGGTGATGAAATACATGATTATTTAAAGACCATGACCCAAAGTATTTCTTTTATTTCTCAACAGATCAAGCGTCAACAGGAGAGGTCAAATGTAAACAAAAAGGACAATTTGCCTAATGTTAGTACGCAAATTTGGATGCCCTTGGAATACACCTTGATTTGAAGGGCCATGTGAAGTGGAGGACATAAACCCTACCGCTGTTAAATTGAAAGGAAGAAGCAAGTTCACCCAGCAATCACCTTTTTGAAGCTGCAGGAGCAGCACTCATCCTCCACACCAAAAGCCCATTTGGCATATTGTGAGATTCTGTGCAGAAAACATTTCAAGAAAATCAAAATTGTGAGGCTCTAAATTCATTTTTAAGTGTGCAGAATAGTTTTGCAGTTCTACCACCATATTGCATACTCCTCGGGTTACTAATGTTAAGGTTCTGCCTTTACACCGCTGAAAGGGCCATTGAATTCATTCATTTGAGAACGTTCTTCAAGATGGCCACTGCTGCCTCATGGGGTGAGTCCAACTCCCTGAGAGCCTCCTGCTACCTTGCTGATTGGGCAGCCCTGCCTTCTCTACCAATCAGAGGCACCGGAAGGCGGTAACCGGCCCACCTCAATACAGCCCACCCAGTAAGGCTCCTGTCTGTACCTGTCCGGGGCTGGGAGGGCCCCCTCCCTTTCACCATAAACTATGCTGCAGCCTGCTGTCTACATCCTGCTCTCCCATGGGCTTGGGCCTCAGCACCCATACGAACTGTTGGACCTCCAGTCAGTGAGGGCTGAACTTTTCATTTGCCACCTCCACTAGCACCCTGATCTATATCTGGGCCTATCTCACTTTGCTTATCCTCATCACCTGCTCCACTCTTTCACTGCTTTTGTGTCCATCGCACATTACAGAATATAACTGTGTGCATTTTACATCCTGCACCCTAATTTCAGGGCATGTGTGCCTTTTTCTTGAAAACTGAATTTAGCTGTATATTTTAAATCCTGCACCCAAACCCATCCAGACAAAAACATTATAACTATACTTGCCAACCTACGAATGTCTTCCACTATGCACTATGTATAATGTCAAGCCTTTACTACGTATTGTGTACCTAAGACCTGAAATCGACTTGTATCGATCACTTTCTCCTATCCGGGGTCCACACGCAACTTTGCTCTTACTTCCGCTTGTTTCACCAGCCCAGTACTAGCCACCTGCGAACAATCACTCAAGGTACTTTCTCAACAGTCCTGTGTTACAATGCCTTTGTGGTTATGACCAGCTGATTCACTCCCCAACTGCTAGCGTCAGCCGCGCTATTACGTGTGCATCCAATCTGCTCCTCGGGCCCCCAATATGCTATTGATCCCAATCTGCGTTATCGTTATGGTATCACTTGCATAATACTTAGTAAGCAGCTTATGATCAATCACGTTCCATTGCATTCATACTTTGCCTGTTGTCTGCATTATACTGTTCACTAATGTGCTGCTATGTGCCCGCACGCCACATATTAACGTTCTGCTCTTTTTCAGTATCTGCTCCCTGGCTATTCCGTGCTATTGGTACTTACATTGCCTGTTGACCTAGTGATGTGCTGTGCTGTTGCTTGTTGCATACTATGTATCTCCTATGTGCTTGTTAGCAGGCTCAGTTTTCAATACTATATTGATTTTGACTTGCCCGCCCTTCTCAGATGAGATGGATATCTATGATACTCATATTATTTCCAGCTTGCTGTACTCCTTGACTATCACGTGTGCCCTGCTCTTCCACCAAAACTTGTAACTTGCATAGTGTTCTTTTGACTTACCTCAGCCTTGGTCATACCTGTTGCATAGGCACTATGTACCGTCCACACACACTTGTTGTTGCTAAACACCATGCTTTGCGCCTCCTCCTTGAACTAACTGTTCTGACTGTGGCACTCTCGTATCATAACAACGCCACTCTAGCAGTTTCACCACATAATAGGCCTTGTTCACATTCCTCATTACTCAGCACACAACCCAGCAGCATTATGCTTCCTACCCCAACTAGTCAAAGCTCCAGGAGCACTTTGCACAACACTATACATCAACATCTCTTCTCAGCTGTGGGTCCCCCCACACATGTCTTTAACCCCTACCTCAATGTGCCCGCCCTTTGGATTTATCATTTTGCCACTAAACCTACACCTAACCAATATTGCGCTACACCTCTGAGGAACTATAGATTGGGCTCCAAACTTCTGCATACTTTCTACTACCACGCTAACACTATTATGCATACCATCATGTCTCCACCCACTACAACAGCCCACGCCACCTCACCATACTCACCCACTACAAACACCAACCCATCCACTAACACACCACCTACCCCTATGATCAAGGGGACTTTGATTAATGCCAGGTCACTTACTGCACATGCACTCGCCATTACATTACAGAAACTTACATTACAGAAACTTGGCTCCACCCTGCCTCAGGACCACTCCTATCTCTAGCTATCCCTACAGGCTATACCATCATTAGAAACGATCGAAATACCAATCAAACTAAAGAAGGTGCTACTGCATTCATTCATAAAAGTTCTATCAATCTCTGCATTGCCAACGCAATGCAAATCTCGTCATCTGAAATTATCACAGTCAGATTAACTCTAACCCCTAGTCAGACTATCACACTCCATTTAATCTACAGGCCTACTGGCTCCATTTCCACGTTTGCTGAAGACCTATCTCACATTCTTGCCACCAACACTAAAACCAAATCTCAAATCATAGTACTAGGTGATCTCAATCTGGGTCTTCATGACCCCAATGATTCCCCAGCGCACGACATTCAGAACTTGCTTACCAACATAGGCATTACACAACACATTAACGAGCCAACACATTCCAAGGGCAGAATCCTCGACTGGGTATCTGGCCTCAACTGCGAAATAAATGTTGATTCTAACCAACCATGCGTCTGGACAGACCACCATCTAATCACTTTTAGCATCTCTGCCAAAATTACCCATACCAAGCCTGACATCGCACCTGCTATCTCCACTAGAAATAAGAGAGACATAACATGTGCTAAACTGCTCCCACTTATCCTCCCCACTCTCAATGATCATGTATGTAGCCACACTGACCCCACTGGCATGGTAGATATGTTTAACCAGACTATACTAAAAGCGCTAGACCAAATTGCACCCATCAAACTTAAAAAACCGAAACCACGGGCCCACCTCAACTCTTGGTTCACACCTCAGTTGAGAGTCCTACGCAAGGACAAATGTAATCTAAAAACACGCTGGAAAAGCAACCCCACTGAAATTAACAAAGCAAGTGTAGCTTTAGCCACCTTGAATTAAAAAGGCAAAAAAAAGATACTTATAAAAAGCATATTGAACAAGCCAAATCTAACACTAGAGAGCTTTTCATAATACTAAAAGAATTGGAATCACCGGTCCCTCCTCCTGACACCTGTATTGTAAGAGGATTCAATTCAACACTACAGCTAAGTCAACGCCTAGTCTATAATACTGAATGAAAACCCGTATTGATATATCTTTAGGTCCAGTTCATGCGTTCTGGATGACTACCCCTATATAACACCCCTCTCTTGGAATCCCCCTGACCCCACTGAGCCAAGAAGTAGTTCTGTTTTGCAAGTTTAAAAGGTTTATTTGATAACTTAAACAATATATATTATATCACGCTTTATAATAAATTAATAATTGAATAGCACACTTAATCTGATATGATAAAGATCAACAACGGAGAATCTGGCACTAGCACACTTCTTATAATCACTAATGAGTTGACATGAAATGGATAAGGTAGCACACTGGTAAATAGGAACAAAAGTATAATGTGGTAGAGAATGCTTTATAGGGTTCAAGGAAATGCAAGGTTGAATGAATGAAATGCAGTATAGAAAATACTCAATATGATTTCAACAAAACAATGTAATCACTTTTCTCTGGCTATTCACTCCCCCCCTCTTTATGCAATGCAAGGGAATGGGAGGAAAGCACGCAGTTCTCAGAAATGCAATCAATGTAATCAGTTCAATCCCAGCAAGCTTACAGAAAACAGATAGGAGTTTTGAAAACACAGGCCCAAATGCTTTTATATGTGCTAGCAATGGATGAGAAATATGCTGGAAATGCTTTTTAATCCCTTTCAGAGGTTCAGGGTGAGTGGTATCTAGTTAATATTAGTCCAGGCTCACAATAGCAATGAGGCAGGGATAGTTAGCAGGTTAAACGAATTTCTGGCAAATGGAAGGCAAGCAGCAGCAGTTTTTACATGTGAAGAAATTTGCAAATCGCGTCAAAATTCGCGGATGCGCCGAGCGCTATTACAGGAGAACCACAAGGACTATCTCTATCGTTTTGGGGTCCTACGAAAGCCTAGGATCTCAGCTTCCAAATAAAAGTTACTGCAAGTCTCTAGCACAAACGGTTGCGGAGATATGAGCGATTAAATAAAGGTCGTTTTTCAGATTTGAAATTTTAAAGTTCAAAATGACAGGTGCAGCTTGCAACTAGAAATGACAAGTGACAGCTTTACAAATGACAGGTGACAGATTTGGAGCTATCAGGCAGTTCTACTTAGGTTAAATAGATTGAATTAGATGAATTTAAACTAAGAGATTGGTTCTACACAGTTTTCTAGGTACTCACACTATATTCTTGAGTGAAATGGGCCTCGTCACGGATCTGGTCAGGGTTTTAAACTGGACTCTGGTCTGGCCTCTGCACTTCACAGTGATCTGGGTCAGCTCTCTCTGCTGGTCTGGGTCTCTCTGGGTACAGCACTGCTTTCTCTCTGGTCTGGTCTCTTAGTTCTGGATAGATTGAAGTCTCTAGTTTGGCTCTCTGGAGGTTTGATGGAGGTAAAGCATGGATTTTTCCGGCAGAGCTTCCAGCGGCAGATGGATTTTGAAAGTCCCTATCTGTCCTGTCTGTCTGCTTTTATGTGTTTAGAATGTGGGTGTGTTCTAGCATCACTGACCCTACCTCTCTCTCAGCTTCTAATTGGTCAAACTTCCATTTATCATTTGATTGGGGAATGAACTGTGAGTCAGAGTGATGTCATTTTACAGCCTGCAGAAAGTCCACTCCTCCTGTCAACTTACACACAAATCTAGATTTGAAACAAATACATATTTGCAGAGGTACATATTGTTTTAAAATCATATGCACCCATCATGCATTACAGGAGGTATCCCCTGTTCAAACTCTGCTCTTCCTGGGAGCTTGCATTCAGAAATGGCACATATTTCACTTTTTAACTGATTTTGCAATTTCTGACATTGACCCAACTTTACATACATGTGCGCAGGGAGTACGGACATTAACTGATGAAGTTTCAGATTTTTAACATGCATACATTTAGAGTTATATCCACTTTTCCGCTGACACCCCCCTGAACATACCACCGGTTCTAAAAACCTCTTAAACTGTGGGCAGAAAAATCACAAGAATTATGGTATCATTTATAAAATTTTCACATGTCCGCTCTATGAGTTATTCATCTTTTTAAAGTTATGTTCTGGCTCCAAAGGGGTGTGGTTTACCCTCAGCACAAGGTTGAATTTCTGGTTTTTCCAGTTCTGCCAAGCCAGCTTGCTCTCACAGGCAGTGCCCCTCCCCTTTCCTCAGGAGGAAGCCACTTTTTACGACCATTTACGACTCCTGCCAATAAAACCTTTGCCTGAGCCAGGACAGGGCTTTGTTCACTTTCCTGCAGAGCACAGGTAATTCAATTATCAGATAGATGGCATATCCTTAGTGTGAGCAGCAAAAGGGCAGCTAGGCCTGGGAACACAGCTGTGACTCAAGTTTCACTCCTGATGGGGGTAGTTGCCAGGCAGAATTCAGTTCCTTAAGCCAGGTTTCAGATAAAATGTCACTTTTTGTTCCCCAGTTCCTGCATTCAAATAAAACTAAACATTTTTACATATGCAGCTAGAATGCTGATTCTAAGTGCAAAACTATGACATTTCAACAGTTACAAAGGCATGTGACACCAAACATAGGTCACTCATTTAATCTAAACATTTTCGATTTTAGTGTCTTTAAATCCAGTGCAACTTAAACTGCTGACTCCATAGCTCAGCCAGTTTTGTTATAAGCATTGTTCTGGGCTCTTCATTTCCCAGATTTTGTAGGCACACAAAACTCCATTCTACCAAATGTCTGCTGGTGTTCAGTGAATATTTTGCACATATTGCAATGTTTGAAATAGGCACTTTGGCTTGCCTTCAGAGAAACACAGGGTGGTTTTAAACTGCCGGCTTTTGGATAGTGGTGAGTACTGGTACTGCACCCATTTTTGGGATTTAAGAAAATGAATTCCCAACAATTCTAGGTTGCATTTGGCAATCAGCATTGCCATTCCCAATGGTTTCAGACTACTGTGCGGGTAGTCCAATGGTGATTTTAAAGCGCTTTGAAGCTAACCGGCGCTACTGTTTTTCCTTTGGCAACCCATTTCCCTCATGGCAACCCGGCCTTTCATTCTCGCACTGGTGGGTGGCAAGTGAGGCAACCATTTTGGTGGGCGCACAAACTGCGCAGCTTTCCTGGATTTCGGCGCACATGTGGGTTTTCCGCCATCTTGAATTTTCTAAGCCCACAGCACCAAATGTTGCAGCATGATAGCTTAAACGTGGGTCAGGACACCCAACAAGCCCCCCCACACGACTACACTTTGAATTTGAGTCGATGGGGAGTCGGGTGCACAAGGGTTTTGACCCATGCACCGGTCTGTCCGCATAATCTTCTTCCTCTTCTGTAGATGGCACAGTTCAGCATCTTCTTCTCCATCCGGTACTGATCGATCGGTTCTCCTCGCCAGTCCTGATGGGAGTATTGGGCGGTCCACTGGGCCCATTGGATCTTCGTTCCCGGTCTCCGGATCGCCCTCCTTGGCCCGTCTTCAGGTTTTCTTTCTCCTAGGACGACAAAGGAAGAGCGGCAATACCTACTCATAGACGTTTTTCCACTACTGTTGAGATAGTGGGGCAGCATATGCATTTCATCATAACGAAACATTACATTCTTATTTTGAAAAAAAACAGTATAACTAAGAGACAGTTTCATGCAAATCACAATATTTTAGAGACTAGATGTGGTATGTTTTATGATTGGAACAGAATTAGTCTGAGACAGTACCCGCTAGGATTCCAGAGGATTCCTCCAGTTGTTGCAGAGTGTGCCTGGGATGGCAACATTTCAACTGGTTTATGTGGACCCACTTGTCTTCCCCCGCTGCCAAAGGACCTTTGGGGATGTGGATTTTGTAGGCCACAGGGGAGATCTTGTCGATGATCTCAAAGGGTCCCTTCCATGTAGGCAAAAATTTGCGCTGCTTGGCCTGGTTCCTTTGGAAGTTGTATAGATAGACCCGGTCCCCCACCTGATATTCCTTCCTGGAAGTTTTCAGGTCATAGTGGGTCTTCATGCTATCAGCTGATCTTTCTAGATTCCGCTGAGCATAAGCAAAAGCATGTTGGAGGTGTTTCCTTAAATTCTCCACATACTCATGAGTAGTGGAGGCATTTATCAGTGTCTGCTCTTGGGTCCTGTAGAGCAAATGCTGAGGAAGCACCATCTTGCGCCCAGTCATCAACTCAAATGGTGACATTTTGGTTGCAGATGAAGGGGTAGATCTGATAGCCATTAGGACCAGAGGTAATCGGATATCCCAACTTGGCCCAGAATCTGCCACAAACTTCTTTAATATGCTCACAATTGTCCGGTTATATCTCTCTACTGCCCCAGAAGAAGCTGGTCTATAAGCAATATGCAGCTTTCTCTTGACCCCCAATATCTCCCACATCTTTGTCATTACTTCACTGGTGAAGTGGCTACCTCTGTCTGACTCAATCCTTTGAGGTAGACCAAAACGGGAAAAGATGTGGTTGATCATCAAGGCAGCTGCAGTTTCCGCCTTGCAATTTGGGGCTGGGAGACATTCCACCCACTTGGTAAACAAGCATGTCACAGTCAACATGTACTTATTCCCCCTAGCCGAGCGAATCACAGGGCCTACAAAGTCGATTTGTAAATCTGACCATGGCAGGGTCATCCCCCTCTTTTGTAAAGGCGCCCGGTGTGTGAGGGATGTCGGCTGAAATTGTGCACACACAAGACAACCCTTCAAATATTGGTTGAGGTCCTGCCCCATGTGTGGCCAGTATGCAACCTCTCTTAAGATTTCCAGTGTTGTGTGAAACCCCCTATGACCGGCAGTGGCCGCATCATGGGCGTGACTTAACATCAGGCTTCGGAATGAGGTAGGAACCACCCACTGATCGTGGCCAGCTTTGGATTTCCTTACCAACAACCCGTCTTGGATTCGGAACATTTTTGGACATTTCATCAACACTCTTAGGTCCTCTTTCCCATTGTAATCGGTATCCGTCAGGGGAAAGTTCTCAGGGTCCTCAAGATGCTGGTAAAATTTACCAATTATTGGATCCCCCTTCTGAGCAGTAATCAAATCAGCATCAGGGGTCTCCTTACTCCATTGTGCAATTGAGAGGTCGTTGTGAGCATTTGTCTGGGACCTAGTGATAGCAGTGACCTGGATTTCCCCCAACAGGGACTCAATCTCAATTAGATCCCCTTGGATGGCCCCGGTCTTGGCCAACTGATCAGCTAAGTCATTTCCAGTTTTGTCTGGTCCCTCTACTTTGGAATGACCCTTGATCTTCTTCCAATAGATGGTCATCTCGTTCGAGGTGACCAGATCATCAATGTTTTGGATCAACTTCCCATGTTTCAAGGGTTTGTTGTTAGCACATAACATGCCTCTGGTTTTCCAATTAACCAGGTGCTCCACGAACCCGTTCCGTACATAATCCGAATCTGTGATTATGACCAGTTCGTGGAATTGATGCTGGACAGCAGTGAGGATGGCCTGATGCACAGCCATCAATTCTGCCACCTGACTACTTCGGGGACCAATTTTGTATCCAGCGGAGGGTTCTTGGGACTCATTCACCCATGCATTCCCTACGCCGGCCACCAGTTCTTTCTCCCCGTCGTTGTCAACATGGTAAGAGCATCCATCCACATAGACAGTGGGCATTCCCTCACACTTGTCCTCTACAAAGACTTTGTGGGGGGAATTAAGGTATGCCTCCATGTTGTCCTTTATTTTTAGACTTTCGTCCTCGAGACAGTTTTCTCTGGCACAATCATGCAAGTCAGCCAGACCTTGCGCGAGGGGACTCTTCTTGTTTTGGCCATATCTGACCTCCACAGGAAAGCCTTGCATTGACAGAATCCAGGAAGTAATTCGGGAATTACTCACATTTCCGGCCCGGATTCTGTCACTTTGGAGATATTGCAGAGGCTGGTGTGGAGTCTCCACTATGATGTGTTCCCCCTGGATAAACGGGCGGTAATTCTTCAATGCCCACACCGTTGCCAGGAGTGCCTTCTCACAATCGTTGAATTTTTCCTCCACAGGGGATAAAGTTTTGCTCGCATAGGAGATTACTTTATTGACCTTGTCATGCTTTTGGTATAATACTGCCGTCAAGCACGTATCAGAGAACCCCGTCTCCAGGAAGAACTCCTTGTTTCTGACAGGGTAAGCTAGGCAAGGCGCTTGTGAGAGGCTTCTTTTGAGTTGTTTTACCGCCTCGGCTTGTTCTGGACCCCATTCCCACTTGACCCCCCCCTTCAGGAGATGAATCAGGGGTCTGGTGATCTCTGCGTAGCCCTCAATGAACTTTCTGCTGTAATTAGTCAGTCCAAGGAGGCTCCTTAGTTCCCGCAGAGTTGTGGGGTCTTTCAGTTTCTGAAGTGCTTCCACTTTCTTTTCCTGGGGACAGAGACCCTGAGGAGTAATCTCATGCCCCAAGAAATTAACACGGGTTCTACACCACTGTGCTTTCTGAAAGGAAAGTTTTGCTCCGGCAGCCCTCAACTGTGTCAGAACATAACGGATCTCCGCTATGTGTTCCTCCACAGATGAACTTTTGATGAGGACATCATCTACATAAGCCAGGTTACCCCTTGCACCCAAGTCAGGCATGGCCTTGTGTAGAAAAATGTTGAATTCATTGCCGGAGTTGAGGTATCCGAAGGGAGTCCGGGTCCAGGTGTACTGCTGGCCCCCAAAGGTAAAAGCCAGCTTGTATTGGTCCTCCCTACTGACAGGCACAGTCCAGTATCCATTGGTCAGGTCTATTGCAGTGAATACCTGTGACCCCTGGATCTGGGCCAGCCCTTGGTCAATGTAGGGCAGAGGCCATCGGGAAGTATGGACCCGTTTGTTGAGCTCCCTAAGGTCGGCGCAGAGTCTCCACTGGCCGTTTGGCTTCAATATTCCCAGCACCGGATTATTGAAGGTGCTGTGGACGGGACGGATTATTCCCCGGGACTCAAGGTTCTTAATTATTTCGGTAAGGGACTCCATTGATGCGAGAGGCAAACGATATTGCTTCACAAACACAGGAGTCATGCCAGGGTCCGTGGGGATTGTTGTTGTGTGGATGTCAGTGCGACCACAGTCATACGAGTCTACCGCAAAGAGATCTTGGAAATCCAAGAAAACTTGTTTCAACTTTTGCTTTTGTTCCAGAGTCACACAGGCATCAGCTAGGTTGACTCTCTCTTCCACCATCTGCCTGAAGCCTGGAAAGACTTCTGGTTTGGCTATCTCCGCGGCCTCCTCCAGCTGGGTGGAGAAGTCCCTGGTCAGAGTGCTGATTTGGACCGGAGGCTTCAGGTGGGAAAGGCAGCCCTCATGTACCTGGAAAATCACCTCATCCCTCCTGAAGTCACACGTCACATCTTCCTTACCATAGGGGCAGGAAGTGTACACCAGGAAGTTCCCCCCATGCCGGGTAAAAATCCTGTCTGGTGTTGTATTGTCCTCACTGTCACTGTCAACACAGTCCTTGGGGATTGGTCCTAACAGTTCATTTACAAGATCAATGGAGAAATGTCGGTCATCAACCGCCATTCCAATAATGGTGCCTGCGGCTAGAGTAATACTCTTTAAGTCGCTGTTATCCACCTCTATTGGAATGATGTCATGTTCTATGTTGACTAATGGAGTTGGGTTTACCCCTAACCCTTGCTGTTGGAGAGAAGCGTTTAGATGTATGTAAGCATCAGGGTTTTTCAAATGTTGTCCTCTTTTAACTTTCACTTCCAGGGAGAATTGTCGAGTCCTTTCGGGGATGGTGACTTCCTCTTTGATCTGAATTTCAACTGCATAAGGTAGCAATTGAGCTGACCTAAATGCCTTTTCTGGATCATCAAAGCCCATGGGATTATCCGCTAATCGGGACCAAGCTTTGAAGTTTATTAGGTCCAAACTAATGGCAAAGCGATTGAGAATGTCACTGCCTAAGTAAAAGGCGGCAGTGACGTCTCGCACGACCCAACAATTATGGACTATGCTCTTGTTGCCAATGGAGATTTTGAGCATACACCTGCTTAGCAGGAGATGTTTGGAATTAGGTGCTTCCAGGTCCATTTCCCATTTGTCTATCAGTTTGAATGTGGGAATGGCTGGATCTTTTGGGAGTTGGCGGAACATGGCTTCGCTGATGAAGCTCTTACCGTTGTTCACACACACTCGAGCGAGAACAGAGTCCTTCCCATCATTTAACTGAACAGGGATGAACAACTGCTCTCCAATTTGCTGAATATCAGCCAGGCTCTGAGCTGATTTCACATCTTTCTGGACCATAGGAGTGGGAGTTTCAGATTGTGGATTGGTATAGAATTTCAGAGTGTTTCCTTCCAGCGTGGAATACCACCTTAAACTGGAAGGAAGGTTGATTTTCAGAAATAGAGAGGACCCCCCATCACTAGTCTGTTGTCCTACTGCTATTACTGTCACGTCTGGAATTTGGCTATTCTGGAAGTGAAATTCTACTTGGTCAGATTTTTGTTCAACCATGTGGCAGGTGCCGTTTAAACTAACATGGTTGACACTCTGTTTTAATTTTATTGGTCGGCTAGTCTGGGTCCAGAGGACCTTGTTTACACAATCTATTAGGGGTGACAACCTTCTCAGGAGGTCATTCCCTAGTAAACAAGGGGTGCCCTCTGGGGTCACAACTATGACCGGGTGTTTCAACTTATGTCGCCCAATTTTAATGTCCAAATCTGCCGTCCCCTCGACGGGAATTTCCTTCCCGTCAAAGTTCTGCAGTTGTCCAGGAAGAGAGGTGAGAGGAATTTGGTAATTCTCTCCCCTTCCTGCATTCAGTTCATCAAAGGCCCTTCTGGACAGAAGGGTAGCTTGAGATCCAGTGTCCACCAGTGCCAAAATTGTACCCTGTCCCTGTACTTGTACCGGGGCATAATATCTTCCCTCCTTCTCCTCAAGGGGGCACAGATAATGTACATTTTTGGACAACTGGTGGGCTAATTTTCTGGTTTTGGACATCGCTAGCGAAGAGATTTGGGCAGAATTCTGTGGAGAGCCTTGGGAATCTGAAAGAAAAAGTTGGCAACTGGAGATCAGAGCCATTGTGGGTTCCCCTGGCTCCGGTTCTGGGCCGCCCCCCCCTTTTTGGAGGCAGTCACCAGGATGGGTTTGAACCAGGGGATTTTCTTGCTGTTGGTTCTGGGATGAGATGGTGGGCGGCGGTAGCTCAGTCTCCACATCTCCCCAGTCTGGATTTGCATCCCTAAGGACCCATTTTTCTTTGGGAGGAGTTCCCCCCTCTCTGAAGGAGAAGATCCTTTTCCCAGGATCCTCTGAGGATCCCTCTCCCTCAAATTGGAAGATCTGTACCTCCTCCTCAAACTGAGTCTGTTTGGGTCTTTTGTTTCCCCTACCCCCCCTCTGCTCCTTAGGAGGCAGACTTTCAGGGGCAAGAGATTTTGTTTCCGGTTCCTGGGTTTCCAGGGGCTGTTTACAAGTGAGGAAGGAAGCTTCCTCCAAGGCTTTACACCCCCCTTCCCCTTGTGCCTCCTCCCTGGGAACCGGTGAGTTATCGGGGTGCTGCCCCCGTCATTGTTCTGGAGCACCAGGTCCAGAGTTGGGTGCGTTCTGCACCGGCATGTTGATCTGAGGGTTCTGCTGCGCCCTCAGTATATGACCCATATCCCGCGCCATGTTTTGAACCTGGCGCTCTAACTGGGAAACCCGCTCAGGCTGATACGGGGCCCTGTTTTCTCCCCTGGGCTGATCCCGGGAAGGGTAGCTATCCCTCCTCTGGTAATACCCCGGGTTGGGAAGATTTGGGTACCCCTCCACCCTTGGCCTCCCCTCTCCCGGATTCAGTGGTCTGGGCTCAGGGAATTGGGGAAAGAAGGATGGATGGTTTTGGGGCTGAAAGTTGGGTGGATACCTGGGGAAAAAGTTCTGCCCAGGATTTGGAGAGTTTCTGCCCTCCGGTGGGAAGTTAGGAGGGAAGTTCCCTGGGTTAGGTGCTTGGCTGGATCCCCCCCCTTGGGCTGGAGGAGTCCACACATAACCCAGGATGGGTCTGTTTCCCTTGTAACGGGGACTTACATAATCAGGAGAGCGAGGGACCCCATTTGTGGGGCTGCCTCCCTGGCTCCCTGTCTGTGACTGGCCCGAGGACCTTCTGGGCCTAGCATTATTAGGTGCAGGTAGGTTTTTAGGCCCCCCCATCTCCAAATCTAAAACGGGGGTGACCTTTACCTCTGCCACCTTGGCAGCAGCAGGGGTGGTGTTGGCTTTGGGGTTTTTCTGGGCATTACTTTTGCTATCTATCGGTTTCTGCACCTCATAGATCCGGGTAGCCTGTTCAATGACCCAATCTAAGGATCTTTTCTCGTGAAAATCCCTCACGAGCTGGGTCATGATGTATTTGGGCAAGGCATGGAAAAACGTATTTATGAACTCTCTACTATCTGTGCGCACCCTTCTTGTGGTCTGTGCAAAAGCACGCTTTAACTCCTGCACAAATTCTTGTGGGGCCTGATCCTCCCCACATTGCAAATTGTAGGCTGCCTTGCGAGCCTCTTGAGGATTTCTGTGAACAGAAAAATGTTTCAGGATGGCCGCCTTATATGTGGACCATCTTAAATGATTTTGATCCTCCAGCCCCGCAAAGAAACTGGAGTATTCCGGGGAGAATGTCCACTTTACATATTGAATACAGCTTTGGCTGTCCTTCAAATGGAAAGTCTCCATCATTTGTTCAAACAACTCTAAGTGCTCCCAAACAGAATACTTAGCGTTCTTATGGTAAGGCGTGATGACGCTCCTGATCGCCTTAATCTGCTTTAAGGGGTCCTTAAGCAAGGCCCTTTTTGCCTTATTGGCCTTTTTGGTTCGGGTAACCCTTGTCCATTCATCCTCGGACTCAGAGGCACTGCTCCCAGAGGTTCCCGTCTGATCTTCCAGGTTTTCCCGGATTCTGCGAGCCTGGGAATGGCTGGCAGAATGTGGGGACCTGGTCTCCTGTGTCCTGCGCAGTTCAGAGGAGTCTTCAGATTCCTCCTTGCTGCCAGGATTTGATGGGTACCCCCTCCACTGACCTAACTGGGCAGAGGTTTTCAGGATGCCCTTAATGGGCCTACTCTCCTGGGGTTCCCCACTGAACTGTACTCTACTTGGGTGCCCATACCCGGATGCCCACCCCTCCATTCCTGAGTGGTACTGGCCTATGAGCCCCATACTTTTAGCTGGATAGTAATCTGCCATCCCTGTGGCCCTGTGCTCATGTGCACCAGGGGACATGGGGGTGGCAGAGTCCAGGGACTGAGAGGTATGAGGGCCTCTGGTACTAGGGCTCCTGAGGTTATGCTCCGGAGTTTCCATTTCCCAGCGAACCTCATCTCTATCCGCCCCTGCTCCCTGTTGCAATGCAAGAGCCTGCATTTGTGCCTTTAGTTCCTCTGTTAAGGCCTTACTCGACTCTATCAGTTTCTCCTGCATCGCTACCTGTTGCTGGAGCCTATCATTGTGTTGACAGAGGGCCTCATTCTCCCTCTGTGCTTCCTGGTTGGTCCTGGAGAACTGGGCCAGTCTTTGCTGCAGGAGGTTTACCTCCTGGGCAATGTCCCTATTGGCCTGCTCCTTTCTTGCTAGAGCATCTTCCACCCTTCTGGTGTGCTCTACCAAGTTCTGGTTTTCTTTTTGGAGATCACCCCGCCCCTGGAGGGCCAGGTGATTTTCTTCCATTTTTCTTTTTAAATGGCAGACTTCCTGGCCTAAGGCGTCTCTTTCCTGACTAAGAGCCTGCATTTGTGCCGCCAGGTCGTCCCTTTGCCTTTGGAAGGCACCAGCTTTCTGGCGCTCCTGATCAAACTCTGCCTGGGTATCCAGGTCTTTCAGGATCAGTTTATTGCTCTCCTCTTTCTCTCTGTCTAGTTGGATTTGCAGGGTGGCTACCTGCTCTGTGCATGCCCTGTTGAAATTGATCTGTTGCTCCAGCTTTTTCTGGTTCTGCAGTAAGGAGTCCAAACTGTCTTGGTGCTCCTTCTGCAGGGCCAGAAATCGGGTATCCTGGTCTGTCTTTTCCTGTTGTAGGATGCCCATATCCTCTTTTATTTTAATGATATATTGCCTACTATCATTTTCTGCCTCCTGGCTCCTCTGCAGCCTCTGCTCAGAAGAGTCCAGATCAGATTGGGCCTTCTGTAATGCCATCTGTTGCCTATTTGCCAGATTTTGGCTTTCAGCACATCTATCCTGCATGTCTCCCATATATAGGTACAGGTATGCTGCTATCCTGGCAATCTTATTGTGTTCCTCTTTGGCTTTAGGAGCCATATATAGTTCACTCAGGGCCACATGTAAGGGACCCTGATCTCTATATATATCTGACCCTGTTTAAGTGACCTGTTGTGTGATGGCCTGCAACCACACATCCTGGCCCTGTTCGGTCCATTCACCTCTCACAAATAGCTTATGCAAGAGGTGCTCTCTGGCTATTTTCATGTCTACTAAGGTCGTCATTCTAGAGATTGGTCTCTGTCCTGACTTACAGAAGTTTGTATTTTATTTTTGCAGAACAGAACTTTTCTTGGAGTGTCCCTTTTGAGGAATGCTTCACAGCGTAATGCAGCGTGGTGATCCGACCGGATGTATGTATCCCGTCAGTTAGCACACTGTATTAAGCTGCACAAGTGGTAAATCTAACCCAACGTCTCGGCTCGAGCCCCCAATTTGTAAGAGGATTCAATTCAACACTACAGCTAAGTCAACGCCTAGTCTATAATACTGAATGAAAACCCGTATTGATATATCTTTAGGTCCAGTTCATGCGTTCTGGATGACTACCCCTATATAACACCCCTCTCTTGGAATCCCCCTGACCCCACTGAGCCAAGAAGTAGTTCTGTTTTGCAAGTTTAAAAGGTTTATTTGATAACTTAAACAATATATATTATATCACGCTTTATAATAAATTAATAATTGAATAGCACACTTAATCTGATATGATAAAGATCAACAACGGAGAATCTGGCACTAGCACACTTCTTATAATCACTAATGAGTTGACATGAAATGGATAAGGTAGCACACTGGTAAATAGGAACAAAAGTATAATGTGGTAGAGAATGCTTTATAGGGTTCAAGGAAATGCAAGGTTGAATGAATGAAATGCAGTATAGAAAATACTCAATATGATTTCAACAAAACAATGTAATCACTTTTCTCTGGCTATTCACTCCCCCCCTCTTTATGCAATGCAAGGGAATGGGAGGAAAGCACGCAGTTCTCAGAAATGCAATCAATGTAATCAGTTCAATCCCAGCAAGCTTACAGAAAACAGATAGGAGTTTTGAAAACACAGGCCCAAATGCTTTTATATGTGCTAGCAATGGATGAGAAATATGCTGGAAATGCTTTTTAATCCCTTTCAGAGGTTCAGGGTGAGTGGTATCTAGTTAATATTAGTCCAGGCTCACACTAGCAATGAGGCAGGGATAGTTAGCAGGTTAAACGAATTTCTGGCAAATGGAAGGCAAGCAGCAGCAGTTTTTACATGTGAAGAAATTTGCAAATCGCGTCAAAATTCGCGGATGCGCCGAGCGCTATTACAGGGGAACCACAAGGACTATCTCTATCGTTTTGGGGTCCTACGAAAGCCTAGGATCTCAGCTTCCAAATAAAAGTTACTGCAAGTCTCTAGCACAAACGGTTGCGGAGATATGAGCGATTAAATAAAGGTCGTTTTTCAGATTTGAAATTTTAAAGTTCAAAATGACAGGTGCAGCTTGCAACTAGAAATGACAAGTGACAGCTTTACAAATGACAGGTGACAGATTTGGAGCTATCAGGCAGTTCTACTTAGGTTAAATAGATTGAATTAGATGAATTTAAACTAAGAGATTGGTTCTACACAGTTTTCTAGGTACTCACACTATATTCTTGAGTGAAATGGGCCTCGTCACGGATCTGGTCAGGGTTTTAAACTGGACTCTGGTCTGGCCTCTGCACTTCACAGTGATCTGGGTCAGCTCTCTCTGCTGGTCTGGGTCTCTCTGGGTACAGCACTGCTTTCTCTCTGGTCTGGTCTCTTAGTTCTGGATAGATTGAAGTCTCTAGTTTGGCTCTCTGGAGGTTTGATGGAGGTAAAGCATGGATTTTTCCGGCAGAGCTTCCAGCGGCAGATGGATTTTGAAAGTCCCTATCTGTCCTGTCTGTCTGCTTTTATGTGTTTAGAATGTGGGTGTGTTCTAGCATCACTGACCCTACCTCTCTCTCAGCTTCTAATTGGTCAAACTTCCATTTATCATTTGATTGGGGAATGAACTGTGAGTCAGAGTGATGTCATTTTACAGCCTGCAGAAAGTCCACTCCTCCTGTCAACTTACACACAAATCTAGATTTGAAACAAATACATATTTGCAGAGGTACATATTGTTTTAAAATCATATGCACCCATCATGCATTACAGGAGGTATCCCCTGTTCAAACTCTGCTCTTCCTGGGAGCTTGCATTCAGAAATGGCACATATTTCACTTTTTAACTGATTTTGCAATTTCTGACATTGACCCAACTTTACATACATGTGCGCAGGGAGTACGGACATTAACTGATGAAGTTTCAGATTTTTAACATGCATACATTTAGAGTTATATCCACTTTTCCGCTGACACCCCCCTGAACATACCACCGGTTCTAAAAACCTCTTAAACTGTGGGCAGAAAAATCACAAGAATTATGGTATCATTTATAAAATTTTCACATGTCCGCTCTATGAGTTATTCATCTTTGTAAAGTTATGTTCTGGCTCCAAAGGGGTGTGGTTTACCCTCAGCACAAGGTTGAATTTCTGGTTTTTCCAGTTCTGCCAAGCCAGCTTGCTCTCACAGGCAGTGCCCCTCCCCTTTCCTCAGGAGGAAGCCACTTTTTACGACCATTTACGACTCCTGCCAATAAAACCTTTGCCTGAGCCAGGACAGGGCTTTGTTCACTTTCCTGCAGAGCACAGGTAATTCAATTATCAGATAGATGGCATATCCTTAGTGTGAGCAGCAAAAGGGCAGCTAGGCCTGGGAACACAGCTGTGACTCAAGTTTCACTCCTGATGGGGGTAGTTGCCAGGCAGAATTCAGTTCCTTAAGCCAGGTTTCAGATAAAATGTCACTTTTTGTTCCCCAGTTCCTGCATTCAAATAAAACTAAACATTTTTACATATGCAGCTAGAATGCTGATTCTAAGTGCAAAACTATGACATTTCAACAGTTACAAAGGCATGTGACACCAAACATAGGTCACTCATTTAATCTAAACATTTTCGATTTTAGTGTCTTTAAATCCAGTGCAACTTAAACTGCTGACTCCATAGCTCAGCCAGTTTTGTTATAAGCATTGTTCTGGGCTCTTCATTTCCCAGATTTTGTAGGCACACAAAACTCCATTCTACCAAATGTCTGCTGGTGTTCAGTGAATATTTTGCACATATTGCAATGTTTGAAATAGGCACTTTGGCTTGCCTTCAGAGAAACACAGGGTGGTTTTAAACTGCCGGCTTTTGGATAGTGGTGAGTACTGGTACTGCACCCATTTTTGGGATTTAAGAAAATGAATTCCCAACAATTCTAGGTTGCATTTGGCAATCAGCATTGCCATTCCCAATGGTTTCAGACTACTGTGCGGGTAGTCCAATGGTGATTTTAAAGCGCTTTGAAGCTAACCGGCGCTACTGTTTTTCCTTTGGCAACCCATTTCCCTCATGGCAACCCGGCCTTTCATTCTCGCACTGGTGGGTGGCAAGTGAGGCAACCATTTTGGTGGGCGCACAAACTGCGCAGCTTTCCTGGATTTCGGCGCACATGTGGGTTTTCCGCCATCTTGAATTTTCTAAGCCCACAGCACCAAATGTTGCAGCATGATAGCTTAAACGTGGGTCAGGACACCCAACAGTATCAAAAACAGCTCCTGGTGTGCCAACATACAAAAGGCACTCCTTTGTAAAATAGCCACTCTCCAAACCAAAATCAATAACAAATAAATTAGCCTGCAGTTCGACCCTCCAGACAAATCTCACCAGATCAGCACAAACTCCAACCTCCATTCCCAGAATCCATTTAACTTCTCTCCCCTCACTATCTCTGAAGTCAAAAATATTATCAATAATCTTAAACCCTCTAATTGTCAAGGAGACGCCTGTCCTGTCACTATTATCAAGGAGGCTTCTCATAACCTAGTACCTTTCATCACTGCATTTATAAACTCCTCCTTCAGCCTTGGGACTGTCCCCGACAACCTCAAGGACACCTGGGTCATCCCGCTCCTTACAAAACCATCATTGAATGCCAACAAACCCACCAACTACAGGCCAATCACCACTGTGCCTTTCCTGCTAAAAATCCTGGATCGAGCGGCCTATCTGCAATTCCAAGACTACTTGGAAACTAACAAATTCTTGGCACTCACATTCGAGGTTTCGGCCACGTCATGGTACCGAAACCACCCTGATTGATTTTAAAATACAGATTGAGGACCTAAAAGACATGGGTAAACTCGCCCTCTGACTCGCTTTATCCGCTGTGTTTGACCTAGTAAATCACCAAATCCTTTGCTGACACCTTAAACTAACAGCCCATTTCTCTGACAAAGCTATGGCTTAGATTAGCTCCTTTCTGGACAACAGGTCTATGAGGGTCTTTTCCCCGTCCGCTTCTGCTGAACCTTTACCTGTCACATGTGGAGTACCACAAGGATCGTGCGCTTCACCCACACTTTATAATGTGTTTACGAAGCCACTGTTCGATATCTTGGATTATCTGGGTGTCATCTATACTAACTATGTGGATGACACCCAGATACTTATACCCATCACTGGAGATCATACAGCTGACTCTTTCGCTATTAACTCGATCTACCAAGTCATCCAAGCCTGCATGTTGCAACATGAACTCTGTCTGAATGACGAAAAGACAGAGCTTCTTAACCTAGGCACTCATCAAAGGCTCAACAAACTTGACTCTGCCTTCAAATCCTTCACCATTGACGGTAATTACAAATGACACTAGAACTCTAGGCATTTACATCGATTCCTCTCTCTCTCTCTCTCCCTCTGTCCAGGCAAACCAACGCAGTATCTTCCACTGCAGCCTACACATTCAAGCTCATTACAACCTGCCGCCCCTTTTTATCTCCAGACAACTGTACCACACTAGCCTGGTAATGTCCAGAATTGACTACTGCAACGCTCTCTACCTTGGCACTAACCATTGTAACCTTAACAAGTTACAGGTCATACAGAACAATGCCATTAGAGCTGCATTAATCATCCCTAGCAATCACCACATCACTGACATTAGACAATGTCTCCACTGGTTATCAGTAACTCAAAGAATATCCCTAAAAACCCTTACTCTTACTCATAAATGCATCACTAATCAATCTTCTAGCTACCTCGCCAACTGATTTACTATCCATACTTGTAACAGACCCCTCAGAAGCACCCAGTCCAATTATCCATCTATTCGCCACTTCAACCTTCAGAGATCAGGGGGGACCAGCTTCCCTGTCCTAGCTGCGAAACTCTAGAACTCACTACCCAACCCCTTCAGAGCAGAACCTTCCTTCCCTGTGTTTAAGAGGCAAGCCAAAGCCTGGCTATCTGCCCAGAACCTCCACTGAGCTAGACTACACACCAACCACATGCCTAGACAAACCGTTGTACATTTGAAGTGCTGATGTCTATTTTACTGTATAATTATTGTTTAACTATTGTATATTTGTCACTTGATGACCTCTTCTGTATATTATATATATATGCCTCTTGTATATTATTTGCAACGTCTATCTTGTCTGTATTCCAAGTTATGCGCCCGCATGCCTTCGAGCCAGGTGCGCTTTATAAATAAATAAAATACAAATACAAATACAAACTTCACTGCTTGTGTGATTTTTACTTGAAAAACAATTTTAGCTGTATGTATTTTACATCCTACACCCTTTAAGGAAGGCATGGTATTGAATAAGCAGACAAAACTGACCACAGTTCAAGGCTGTTTATTGAACTTTGACAAGGGGGTGTAAAACACCTATCTAAACTTAAATCTACAGATGGGAGCAAGCTATGACCATCAAATAATTATAATGCAATCCTAGTGGAGTCTTGTCAAAATAAAAAGGCCTATACTAAAAAAAATAAATTGTAATCCTTACTGCTAATTTACAATAGTGTGGAGGAATGTTCATGACAAAGAAAGACGTGTTCACAAAACGATACGTCAGGATGTTTGGGCCGTTGGCCTCCCTTCCCCACAGGGCAAGGCAATTCACTCGAGCCAAGCACACACTCTGGCTTCTTTGACACGAGGATAAAGTTCCAATATCTGCATCAAGGCCTTCTGTGCCCAAGTCTCTTTTAAAAGCAAAGTCTCTTCATTCAGAATGCCTGATGTATAAAACAAAATAAAAAGTTCTCTTCTTGTTACAATATTCTTTCTCTGGTGACTCGCGGGTCACCCCGGATCCCCTTCCGCCGGCCTCAGATCCCTTTCTTAGTTACTGCGGATCCCCCTCTTCTGGGCTTAGATCCAGTTATGTTCAGGTTCCGAATATATTCTTTCTCGGGTAACTCAGGGGTCACCCCGGACCCCGCTCAACCGGGCTCAGATCCCTTCTTTGCATTTAATTAGTCTCCCTCAGCCAGGCTCGGACCAATTGTAGTTTACTTTTTACTTATGGAAGACTTTCTAATGTGCATAGGGTTTAGCTTGACCCGTTGCAGGAGCACTTCGATACAAAGTTCCTCTTTTACAATGCATTTGCCAATCAGTCGGATACCTAACGGAGACCTTCGAATGAGCACCCACGTGGCGCCGGACCACTCTGTACACTGTATCATATTTGGCCTTTCAAAATACATTCACTCTTTTGGTTTCAACTTGTTCGCGCTTCTCGTTACATGCGCTTCAAATACTGTCCTTCATGGATTTCTTCATACAAAGTTGCTGCTTGCAACCATTTTGTATCAGTTTCTCCGACTCACCGGCTGTGCTGCTTTTACCGATGCAGCTTTCTTGTAGGAGCCAAGGACAGTACCACGGCGGTAATCGCTCCTTAGGTTTGTTCAGCTCAGTTCCCGGTCTTAGGCTTCTCACTTTCCAAAACTCGTGAAAGTAATGGTTTCTAGAGGTCAAGGGCACTTCCCTCCTTGCAACCCTCTCCGGTCTTGGCGCCTTTCTTATTGTGTTAAAGCACCATCTTCAAACTGCTGCTTTCTTCTGTGCTTTTCCTCGCTGAGAGTGTGCTTTCATGCTCCGTCTTTTATCCGTGTCGGGAAGTGTGATGGGAGTCAGGTGTGTAATGATCAGTAATTCCATGACCTTTCCTGACCATGGTGTTGGGACATGTCAGGTATACGGCTCTGGTGTTAGTCCATTGTCTCTCACGATGAACTGTCCATGAGAAAGTGTTTGTGTCGGGAAAGGGGGAGGTGGGTTGAGCTTCTAGGTATCCTACATACAAGGATGGGGAAATGTTATTACAGGGAAGGGATACAGCGTCTCACCCTTCAGTGTCATACTTCCACACCTGAGGACCCCTCATCCAGGTGATCCTCCCACACTGGTCCACCCCCAGGAACTGGATCCAATGGTGATGGCCATGTCCTGGCCCCCTGGATGACAGATCCCCATGGACTAGTGGGTGAGACACCTTCAGGTTTCTCACAACGCTAACTTCACTGCATTTGTGCCTTTTACAATCTGCACTCAAATTTGCATTGCTTTTGTTCCCCCTTTGTTACTACTAGGCCACCTGTGTGATTAGGCCGGAACTGTGCAGCAAAGTCACCCTTCTCCTTTCAATTTCCCTCTGCCACCCTAATGGCACTCACCATCTCTCCTATCTTCTCTAATTTCTACTCTCTACTACTACTATATCTCCTACCCCACTCTCTCACCAAGTCTGGAATAGAAAAGCACAACAAAGACATCCTGCGGGCAAACCCTGGCATTCCCATCGCAGACACCTAGGTCAGCGCAACATCCAGAGAGGTCTTCACGAATATCCTTTTCTCTGTCCCCTCTCCAGATATATGGACTCCTCATCTCATCCCCACTCTCTCCCCTTTCATTTCCTCTCCCATTAACGATGGCACTAAGTGGGAAGTCCTCTTGGCTGGCTTCTCATCCTCAAGTTGCATCTGTAATGTCTACCACACTGGCACAATCCTGGTTCAGTGTCCTCAACCCAACCTCCTTCTCTTTGACCAGATCCAGCCAGCCCTCATTAACTTCCTTCCTTCTGCTGTCTCTCACCCCACCACTCTCTCTGTCCCTCCCCCTCTGACCGGAGTATCACGCCTGTGTACGCTTCCTCAGAAAACCTTGAAAGGCAGAGACCTCCTCCACCTGGCGACTCTCAATGCCCACTCAGCCAACACACACGCTACTGTCATCTGCCTCCTTCTTGAAGACACTGACCGCGACATTCTCGCTCTCACTGAGACTTAGTTCAATGCCTCAGTCACTGCTTTTGATTCCCTCCTCCCTGACGGCTTCAACATCATTTCCACGTCTCAATCTTACTATCCTGAGTGGGTTCCTTCTTCCATCATACCCACCCAACACTATTCTTCCTTTGAGAGTTTGGTTTGCAAGTTGGTCATCTCTCCCTCTTCAAGCCTAACAATTCCTACCATCTACCGCTCTCCAGGCGCTACCACCCTGTTCCTGTCTCAATGGGCCGATTTCTGCTCCTCCTTACGTTCAACCACCTCCAACCTCCTCCTTCTGGATAACTCCAACATCCAATTGGACTCCACTGCCTCAGCATCCACTCTTTTCATTGACCTCTGCGCCTTTCTTTCCCTTTGCATTCTCCCCTCCGGTCCAACCCACTCTGCTAGACACACACTGGACACCATCATCCACTCGGACTTTGCGCTCCCTCCCCTTCTAGTCACCCCTCTCTTTTGGTCAGACCATTCTCTCCTCTCCTCCGACCTGGGTCCCTTCGGCCCTCCTAGCACACCCTCAAAGGCCCTGCCAGCCTTGTTCTCGAACATCCGCCTGATGAAACGAGTGTCAGCTGCTGCCTTTGTTTCTACCTTCATCCCCTTTCTCCCCTACCTCAGACTCTACCACCGACTCTGCTCTCAGCAACCTTCACTCAGCCATCACCAGTACTCTTGACAACCTTGCCCCAGTCATGAGAATCCACCTGACTTCCGCCTCCAAGCGTAACACTTGGTATGACTCCAAACTTGCAGCCCTGAAACGAAAGTGTAGAGCAGCGGAACGGAAGTGGCAAACCTCAGGTTCACCCTCTGACAAACTGGACTGCCGCCTGCTCCAAAAGGCAATACAGACTCTCCATCCGTGCCAAGAAAAGGGCCCACATTCAGGCACAGTTATCTTGTGCATCCAATAACACAGCTGAACATTTCAAAATCTGCAAGGAACTAGCCAACCCTTCCACAGTCTCCTCCTCCCCTCTTCTTTCCCAGGCCCTCTTCAACGCATTGGCCACACATGCCATTGGTACTCAGATATTTGTTATACGCAGTGATTCTGCACTGGAGACCTATGGCTGTTTGATCAAAGAATACTATATCATCAGCGTACTATAACCATGGCAGTTCACTGTTATTCAGCTTCGAGGGAAATGTGCGAATGTCCTTCAGTGAGATCCCCAGGTCAGACATTTATAGGCTGAACAAAAAGGGGGCCAGAGCACAGCCCTGCTTGAGCCCACAGAAAGCCCTGATCTTTCTAGACATTTTCCCCTCAATACCCAGCCTAATCTGAATGGATATTCCTGTGTAAAGGGCTTGAACAGCTTCCAAAATATCAGTAGGACAAGTCCACTATTTCAATTTTTCCCACAAACGGTTGAGATCAATTCCATCGAAGGCCTGATGCAGATCTAAGAAGGCCATGTAGATTGAAGATTTTCCCCCCAATCGCTCTGTGTTTTAATACGTTTATGATAAACAGGTTTAAAATGGACCCACACACTTTACAAATCCCACCTGCCTGGGATCAAGGATTTCACATTTAGTCTCCCATGCGTTTAAATCACAGAGGACTACAGATGCAAAGAGTTTGCCCAGGGATTCCAGGAGGGCGATAGGGCACTAGTTCTTCGGATAAGCCCTGTCGCCCTTCTTAAATATTAGGACGACCCAGGCTTCTTTCCATGATTCGGAGACTTGCCTATTCTTCATAACCTGGTTGAACAGAGTTACTGTCAACACAGCCCAACATTCTGCATTCGCTTTCAGGACAAAGTTAGAAATGCTGTCGGGGCCCGCCGCTCTAGATGAGCTAAGCTTGGCTTTCATTAATTTTGCCTTTTTGTCATCAACATCCAAGGCTCCACGCTTTGTCTCTAGAGTATGCTTGCTAGAATTCAGATCTTCCCCTCTATTAAATAGTGATGTGTAATGGTTTACTCAACTATCCCCTGTAGCACCCCCCATCATGTGAGATGTCCTAAAATGTCCACCGTTGTTAATAAGCTCTCACATGTGTCTTGTGTTCTTTCGGCAGACAGCTAAATGCATTTTTTCCGCATCATCCTGACATCTTGATGCTTTAGATGCTTTAACCTAATTTTTGTAGAGCTGTCTGCGTTTTATTATTCGCTCTTGCATATCAGGGCCATTTCCCCACCTTATCCTCTTAACCTCACTCCTACAAGCCCTACGGCCTTTCACTAAGTCGATGTCATAGGCGTGTCTCGGTGTTAGAGTGGTATTCCCTCGTCTATCATGATTTTGTTTAAATTCACTCAATATCCACTCATATTCAACCATCTTGGGGTCCTCAGCAACGCCTTGCACCAACCGAATCGGTAAGTGAGGAATTTCTAAAGTAGGGATCTTCAATCTGTTTTTCCCCCAACTTAGATCTACTGGGTGCATTAACTTATGATCATATCTTAGCGGAGGCACATGGAGGGTAATTGACAGCAGATTGTGATCGGTGTGATGTGCGTGTTATCTCAAACCTTTCCACCTTTTCCCCTACATTACCCGACACAAACAGTAATCCAGGCAAGGCGACTGAATTCCATTGCTCCAGGTGACTACGCCCAGGCAATCACCTTCTGTTTGCCCGTTTAGCATCCAAAGTTCACACAACCTGGATTTGTGTAGCCAAATTCTGGCCGCCCTCTCCAATTCTGACAGCAGCAATGGAAACCCCTCATTAGATAACAAACAGAAGTAGAAGTTCCCACAGATAAGTATCTCTAGATTAGCCCAGTCTGTTAGGGCTTCATCCACCCTGGCCCTAATTAACACCACAAACTCACCAACTTGCAGTTTGTTGATGCCACGGCTGGCCTTTATCACCAGAAGGTTAGATTCCCCCTCTGAATGCTGCCTACCTATTGACAGTATCTGTACAAAGGGTTTTGGGGTCAAGTGGTTACGAACCACAAAACACAGATCCACTTTGATTAGCGTCAACAGACCAGAGAAAGGATGGCCTAGGATTCCCTTTAGCGTGGTATTTAGGAACGTTTCAAAGACATCACATGCTGGTTTGTCCCTAAGCCGCGTCTTCTGCAGACAAAGCACATCATAACCACCCAACGATTTCCCTTCCTCTGTGAACAAAAATGTAAAACCCCTAGTGTTCCATGAACCAAAACGCTGGGTTTCTCCTGTGCAATTTCCATCAGTCTATTTCGTAGATTTATAATGCAGCAGCTAGCCAACTGCAGTGTGATCGGTCCTACTGGGTTTGGACTGGGGGCTCTCGATGAATAGTCAGGGCTTTTTTCGCTATACGATTCTCAATCGCAAATTGTCCCAAATGCTTAGTTTCCCTCAGTTCACACAGGATTGATGGTACTGGATCTGCATATTTGGTGGTAAAGCTAGTTTTACTGCCACAGGATTTATAATAGCATTGATGTTATAGGGCACTAGATATCTGGGACGAAATGTTCGAGTTCCTCTTATGGGCACGTGCCGAGACGCCAACCAGACTTCATCTCCGACTTGGTAGTCTGGGGTTTTTCTTCTGTGTTGATTAGAGAATCTTTTCTGTCTTTCTTTGGCTTGGATCAAGTGTTCTGCTGCCTTTTTGAAGGCTTGAGTGATGGTCATATGTAAAGTCTTCACCGCAGGCATTTCCAAGGCCATGGGGGTATCTAATTCGGAAGTACGTGGGTGCCTTCCACATACGGTATAGAATGGACTCTGTCCGGTACTAGTGTGTAGCGAGTTGTTGTAGGCATATTTGGCTATCCACAGCACATCCTTCCAGCTTTCTTCCACTTGATGTAACATGCACAGTAGCTATTGCTCTAGTGTCTGATTTGTCCGCTCTGTTTGGCCATCAGTTTGGAGATGGTGACTAGTGGACAGACGAATATCGATTTGGGCAATTGCACAACTCTTCCTCCAGAAGTTAGACACAAACTGACTCCCTCGGTCAGAAATCAGGACGGAGAGGAAACCATGTAATCGTACGATTTGCTCTAAAAACACCTTTGCCAGACTGGATGTGTTTGGTAGACCCTTAAGCAGAATGAAATGGGCCATTTTAGAGAATAGGTCAACAACCACTAGGATAGTGTTGAACCCTTGACAGGGAGATCTGTGATGAAATCGAGGGAAAGTGTGTGCCAAGGTGCAGGTGTAATTTCTAGGGGTTGAAGAAGGCCCGCAGTTCTTTGTTTCTGGGATTTATTCTGTGCACAAATACCACATGACAGAATAAACCGCGTAATGTCCTTTCGCCAGGTGGGCCACCAATAATTTCTTTTCATCTTGGCTAGGGTCTTGGCAATGCCTGCATGTCCTATCAGGGGGTCATGATAACCAGAAATGACTTGTTCTTGTAGTGCCTTATTCAGTAGATATAAACGTCCTCTGAAATATGGGAATTGGTTCTTTGTTGTGTAATGTTCACCTTGAGTGGTCCAGTCTTGTAGAGCCGCAGTGTTCATTAGGAGCCGAATTTCCTTTTGGAGTTTGTCCAGAGATAACGTTGTTACAAGTCCTAGTAGTTTGTCACCTGGAATGGCCACCGGGTCTGGGGTTGAATATGCGTTCTCATCAATACCCATGCGGGATAGGGCGTCTGCTTTTCCGTTCTGGACTCCAGGTCGGTATGTGATTATGGAAACATATTCTGCGAAGAATAAAGCCGATCGGAGTTGACGGATGATTGAGCCTTTGCAGGTTGCGATGGTCGGTGATTACTGTGATGGTATGTCTGACGCCTAGGAGGTAATGCCGCCAAGTCTTAAAGGCTGCCTTGATCGCTAGGAGTTCCTTGTCTGTTATTGCATAGTTAAGTTCAGGTGTAGTACATTTTTGTGACCAAAAGGCCACGGGATGTAACTGGCCTGTTTCGGGATCCCTTTGGGAAAGAACAGCCCCCACTGCCATGCTGGAGGCATCGGTTTCCACTACATATGGGAGATCTGGGTGGGGGTGTCGTAGCACCGGGGCTGAGGTAAATCTTTTCTTGAGTTCCTGGAAGGCCTTCTCCGCCTCTTCTGTCCATTGGAACAGTTTGTTTTTTTTTCATAATAAAGAAGTGATCGGGTGCACAATCTAGGAGAAACCCGGGTTGAATCTGCGATAAAAGTTCGAAAAGCCGAGCATACTTTGGACACCTTTGACTGAAGACGGTGATGGCCAGCTAAGAATGGCGTCTACTTTGTGCATATCCATTCGGACGCCTCTCGGAGTGAGGAAAAAACCAAGGAACTCTACTTCAGTGACATGGAAGGAGCATTTTTCAAGTTTGGCATATAGCTGGTGCTGTCAGAGTTTTGCAAGGACGGAGCGAATGTGCCTGACATGTTTCTGTTTAGAAGAGGAGTACACCAAGATGTTGTCGATGTAAACTAGGGCACATACGTCGATCAATTCCCATAGTACATCGTTCATGAAGTACTGGAATGCGGCGGGAGCGTTGCAAAGCCCAAAGGGCATCACCTGATATTCGTACAGCCCATACTTAGTACGAAAGGCGGTCTTCCATTCATCTCCTTTCTTTACACGCGCGAGATGGTATACCCCCCTGAGGTCCAATTTGGTTTAAATTTGGGCATCCTTGACTTGGTCCAGCAGTTCTGGGATAAGGGGTAGAGGATAACGGTTTTTAACTGTTACCTGGTTTAGTGCACAGTAGTCGATGCACTTTCTCAAGTCCCCCTCCTTCTTGGGTATGAAGAATAGGGGCGAGGCTGCCGGGGATTTGGACAGGCGGATAAAACTGTTTGCCAGGTTTTGGTCCAGATATGATTTCAAGTGGACATTGTCAGGTTCGGTGAGTGCATAAATTCAACTACACAGGATTTGTGCACCAGTTACGAGATTGATCTGACAGTCATATGGCCTGTGAGGGGGTAAGGTATTAGCCTGTTCTTTTTGGAAAACATCTTGGAAATCGTGGTATTCGCTAGGTAGTGTACTTGTTACACCTAGTACCAACGCCTCTTTATCTTGGACAGGTGTCTCTGGGTCAGACGATGGCATTTGCACTTGGTAGCACGCATGAGCACACTCATTGGAGAAGGCTAATTTCTTGGCTCGCCAGTCGATGTTAGGATTGTGAGCCACCAACCACAGCATCCCTAGAATCACCCGGAACTGAGGGGCCTTGATAAGGTCAAAGGCAATGGCTTCCCGATGTCCGTCTTGGCACAGAAGGGTCAATTCTGCTGTGCGTTGAGTTACAGGACCAGAAGCTATCTCTGTGCCATCAACAGTGGTGACCTTCTCAGTTGTTGTTTTCTGACAGAGGGGAAGCCCCATCCTTGTTGCTAGGCCTTCATCTATGGAGTTACCAACTGCTCCGCTGTCTATGTATGCCTCCACAGCATGCATTTGAGACGGTTGTTGGTGACTGATCAAAATCACAGGCAGGGCAAGGTGTGAGGTCTGTAGCTCTTTTCCTTCGCTCGACAAACGGACCTCTACGCTTGCTGTGCCTGGAAGTTTTCTGGCTCTTGTTCTCCTCCTCCTTTCTCTGTAGCTCCAACTGTTCTCCTAGGGCGTTTTATGGGACATTCTCTGAGGAAGTGACCTGATTTCCTGCAGTACAGGTATAATTGCTGTTGTCTCCTTTTGTCTCTTTCGGCCTTGGTTAATGGGCTCTGTATCCCCCCCCCCAATTTGCATGGGTTCCGAAGTGTTTTCTGATGAACGCGGTCCGTTCTCCTTTGAGCGTACATACACAGTCCGATTCTCCGTTCTGGCTCGATCTGTCCTTCGATCTTGCAGCCTGTGGTTTAGCTGCACCACTAGGTTGATGAACTCTGCACAGTCTTTTGGCGGGTTTACCACCTGAGCTAGTACGTCTTTCAATTCCCCCCGTAATACTCAATGGAATAATGTTGTTCGTTTCACCTCAGGCCACCCAGTTTCAACGATAAGTCTGTTAAAAGTGGCAATATATGTTAACAAATCTTGGCTGCCTTGGCGGAGGGACAGAAGTTCGTTATCCAGAGCTTGGCCGTGGGTATGTCGGGCGAACAGCTTTTCCATCTCCTGTTGAAACCCTCTGAAATCCTGCAGGAGTGGGTCATCCTGGCTTACTAACAGTATGGACCAAGCCGCGGCACTGCCACTCAGATATGACAGAATGAAGGCCACCCGCGACTGATCGTTAGGAAAGGCTCCGGGTCTACAAAGAAAATGGAGGCGGCACTGGTTCATGAATACTGCAAATTTTCTTGGGTCTCCGTAAAATGTTCTGGTGGGGCCAAAGGAACTGCCCCAGCGAGGACCACCTGCACTGGATTGACGGATGTGGCTGGAACCGACGGAATACTTCCTGGCAATGGAGCCTGCCCAGCCTGTGTTTGGAGCAATTGTCTGGCTAATTCATCGGTGCGGTCCTTGGTGACAATCAACTCCCTCCTAAGGTCGTTGGTTAATTGCCTGGCGGAGTGCACCTCGGCCCGTAATTCTCCCAGTAACTGGGCTAGTTGATCAGTCTCTGATGTTTCCATGACGCCCAGGTGGATGTTTTAATTGAGGCTTCGCGTTCTATTACGTTCACCTGGTATCCACGGCGGCGCCACACGATGGAGGTCTAAGCGCTATCCCGGACCCCTCTCTGCTTGGTTATGTTCCAGAAGTTGGGTAGCGCCTGTAACAGGAGAATGGAGGGTTAAGATACTGGTTCTGTGATGGGTGGACTCCCACCTCCCTCTGGTCCAAATCCCCTCCCTTGGGGTTATTGCTCAGCTTAGGTTTTTGTGCGTTGAACTCTCCGTCCTGCGTCTCTGTGCCGGGGCGCGTGGTTGGTGCGGGCGTTCCGTGGACCTAGTTGCTTCACTGGTCCGTGTGCCCTTATGTCTGGTCCAGACCCGGTGTGACTCCGACTCTGCTTGCTGTCTTCCAGGTGAGTTATAATGTCTTTTCCGTCTTTATTCTGTCTCTTTCTTTCCCTCCGTTTTCTCTGTCTTCTCAGCGTCTTGCTCCACTACGCTGTTCTCTAACAATGTCTCTTTTTGTTTTCATAGGGGTGGTTGCGATCTCGGATCAGCTGCGCCGATGGCAAAGACCACAGTTATTGATGCGTGGAGCGCTGCGCTGTTTATTGGTGTTAATTGCTAACCTGTGTTCTCTTCTCTTCTTTGTACAAGTTGCGGTGATGTTCCGGAGTGATGAGCGATCAAAGCGCTGCTTGCCCAGGTAAGTGCTTTGTTAATGCTGACCTTGTTCCTTCTCCCTTGCAGGTTGCGGTGAAACCCAGAGATGGGCGAGGTAAGAGAAGCGCAGGGTGCTGCCAGGACTCGCTGCTTGCTCAGGTAAGTGCTTTGTTAATGCTGTCCTTGTTTCTTTACCTTTGCAGGTTGTGGCGAACTCCGGAGATGGGCGAGGTAAGCGAAGCGCAGGATGGATTCAAGGCCGGTTACTCCACAGGTAAGTGTTCTTGCTCGCTAATGCTGTTCTTGTTCTTCCAGGTTATTAATGGAATCCGGATCTAGGGCTTCAGGATCGGGCTGCTGGAGAAGCAGGAGCTGGACACGTGAGCGTTACGCTGCAGGAGTGCAGAATAACGTGAAGCGTGTTCTGCTGTTTGGATGTGGTTTAAATAGCCCAGGTAAAGTAGTTCCAGGCTCAGCCACACCCAAAACACTAGACCGCATGGCTTGGTTCTAAAGAACTGAGCTGTGTAATAGGCCTCCATGTTGTATTAAGGTCCAAAACTGGTATTGCTCTATTCCTGATAACGAGCCTGGAGCAAAAGGCGCCCGGACTGACTCCATGTATGTTTCTGATGGAGTTTTAAGGCCCTTGGGGCCAGTGTGAAGGTCTTTAACCCCACTGCTGCCAGGCGGCTGTTATACCTGAGGGGGTCAGGGGCATGGATCGTGACATCTTTTCCTCAGGGGTTTTAAGGCTGACAGTGTCAGAACGACCTTTCATATTCGCTGCAAAACGTTTGGCTTCCAAAGTTTGGAAGATCGACATGGGACCTCTTCCCACAGATGTTTTAGTATGGTTCACCAATGGATCAACACTTTTGGCCCCTGTCTTGCAGGTTATGAGGGCTTCCTGTTTCTCAATTTCCTTCCAGTCAGATTCACTCAGGCCATTCGATCTGTCGCCCTCCTCATTATCCATAATCTCAATTAGATCACTTAGACATGTGTCAGACAAGGAGTGCTTTTCCCATCCACAAACATTGAGCTTAAAATCAGGCTTACTTAAGACCTTTTCCCTTAAGAGTGTCTCCTCTCTAGGCATCACTAAATTCCATGCACGGGATCTTAGTGATTTGAAGAGCTTCTTTATGTGTCGGGACTTGAATATTACATAATACATATTACTTTAATATTACATAATATTACATAAGAATGCTTTGGAACCATTCATTTTACGTTTAGGAACCTGTTTCATGTTTTTTGATTTTATTTCTTGAAGAACACTGCTTTTTATTTTTCGACCTGGCTCATCCCCATCCATCAAGCTAATCGGCTTGAATATGGCAAAGGGGTTTATATTATCAGACTTGAGTTTGGCCCTTTTGTTGCTTTATAGCCGGGCATTTAACATTAGAAGCCAAAGCTGGGCACTGCAACACTTTCCAGTGGGATCTCATCCACTTTCTATATTTAATAATGGCCTCCATTAGGGGATGTTATCTGCAGTCTGCCTCCTAGCCAAGTCACAAAAGTGCCTGCCACTGGTTAGAGGTTTCCACCTCAATATCGAGTCTTTTTTCCAACATTTTCATAAAGGTATCTCGGTTAGCCATTTTGGTCTGCAACGTGCTAATCAGGCTCACTTGGTCTTGTATAGAGGAATTTATTGACTCACATAGCTTGCAAAATGGTGACATGGAGACTGTCAGAGTAGCCATCAATGTGCTTTGAATAAGGGGTATATCTTATTTGAGGGTTAAACCCCCTTGAGGTGGCCCTCTTCTGGTTTCATCATAGTCATTCAGGACACTTGGTTCTGATGACAGGGGCCTTGAACTTGACTCGGAGGACCCATAATGGGACACCAACCCTCGCTTAGGTGAGCCGCTGATGTTTGCTTCCTGTGATGCTGAGTATGTTGCATTTAGACGCCTAGGTTTCACTGGACTGTTCAATCGGTCAAGGGCCCCTTTGTCAGCCCTTCCTGTGCATGTTTTCGTGTTCCTAGGCAAATGGGCAACTGGCTTGACAATTTGTACCTTCTTGTTGAGAATAGCAGCCCTAATAGGGCTCTGATAATCTCTTAAGGCATCAAGTCTGTCCTTGATAGCTGAAAGGCTTCGTCTCCTTTATGAGTTGATTTTCTCAGTCAAAAAGGACAAGTCTGCCGCAAGCTGGGCTGCCAAATCAGAATTTCTAGGCTGGAATTTGGCCTTCCCTGTGGTCAGGCGCATAAGGCTTTCACTTTGAGCTTGATGATCATTCTTCATGGTTTCATCGTCCGCCATTCTCTTACTCAGTGGAGAGGTAGGTTCATTCAGTACCATGCTTGAACCCGCATTATTGCGTAGCTGGTCCGTGGTTGCCACCCTGTGACATCCATCTGTATCACAGTCCAAACCTTTCATATTTCCCCTCAATCAGTCTGTGCACAGCACTGGTAACGTGATGGAGACTGCCAGCCCTCCCGGCCTGCCATCCTTCTTCACTACACTCACTATAATGTGGGCGTCCCATCCAAAGCCCCACCCCGGCGACCCTGCATACCCCTCTCCATTGATAGAAATGTCAATCAGATCTGCTGAATCCACCCCCTTTGATTTATCCAGATTCATACAGGTATTCAATGGGTTAGGAGATGTAACAATCAAAGTTCAGGCAACCCTATTCTGCGCACCGGAGATTCAATCAGTGCCATAGTTTCAAACGTTTGATTAGCCGGCAGCTAATTTCGTGCTGGTGTGTGTGTTTAGCCTCCTCGATGGGGATAGAATCAACGGTGGCTCAGTGTTACCATGCATAACGGGTGCAGCATGCATTCTCACCTGGTGTCTTGTCCGGGCGCTCGATTCTTTATTTGAATCCAGCGGCATCCCTGGCAAGTACGGTGCATGGAGGGGAGCAGTAGAGTCCACACCCACAAACACCCCTTCACTCTGCTTCACAGAGTGAGATGTTTATAAAGGGGTTGATGAAAGAGAACTGCACGTAGCACTGAGCACCACAGGGATGTCACGCTCCACCCCTCTCACGGTTAAAGGCACAGTGTCAGTGTCCAATGGCAGCAACAGCAAACAACCCTTAACTCCCCTTCGCGGAGTGGGATGTTTACAAACGGGTTGCTGAAAGAGAACTGCACATAGCACCTCAGGGACGTCAGGCTCCACTCCTCTCACAGTTAAAGGCACAGTCTCAGGGTCCAACGGCAGCAACAGCAAACACCCTTTAACTCCCCTTACCCCCTGCTCGTCCAGAACCATCAAGGACATTGGCTCTCTTGCCCCTGCACTTGCTAATTTCTGCAACCACTCTTTCACCACTGGTTATTTCCCCTCCTCCCTCAAGTACTCTCTTGTGCGCCCGCTCCTGAAAAAACCTGCAGCAGACCCTACCTGTCCATCCAACTACCGCCTTATTTCAATCACCCTCTTCCTGGGGAAACTGCTGGAGAAGCTGGCCTTGCCCCAACTCAACTTGCACACTGAACTTGTTGGTGGTCTCCACGATCATCACTCTGAATTCCGAGCATCCAGAGGCACCAAAACTGCTCTTCTGAACACCCGTGAAGAACTGCTCGCATCCCTGGACTCCAACTCCCCAGCTGTCCGCATCCTACTTGATTTTCCCTCTGCCTTTGACACCGTCAACCATTCCATCCTCATACAAAAAGCTCCACAATACCCTTGGTATCTCAGAACGGGCACTGGAATGGCTGACCTCTTTCCTAACTGACCGCTCTTCCCAAATCATTTTGGGCACCTTCTCCTCTCCTACTTCCTTCCACACCTGTGGTGTTCCCATGGATCTATCCTCTCCACCTGGGACTCAGCTCTTTTTCAGACTTCCTGCTGACTTACTCGCACCTTCCTTCAACCCTGACAGCCTATCTGCCATCCAGGATTGGTGCACTTCAACGATCTCTACCTCAATGCGGAGATCCTTCTGATTGGAAGCCCTGCTCCCTCCTTCTTCCCTTCTCTCTGGCCTCCCACCTTGGGTTCTCCCCCTGCTCCTTATTCTGAAGCCAGAAATCTTGGAGTCGTCTTTGACTCCTCTCTCTCCTTCCTCCCTCACACTCAGGACACTGCTAAGAAGTCCCACTTTCAACTCTTCCTTTTTAAAAGAATTCTCCCTTTTCTCACTTTCCCCCCAGGAGCTCAATGTCTCCCGAGCCCTAGTTCTCTCTAGGCTTAACTATTGCAATAGCCTCCTCCTCAATCTACCTTCGTCCCCTTTGTGACCCCTTCAGCTAATCCAGAATGGAGCAGCAAGATTTATCCTTAGCCTTAAGCCCAGGTGCTGCATCTCTCCTGCCCTAAAAAGTCGCCACTGGCTCCCGGTTGCTGCACAGATCAAATTAAAATCCCTATGATTCATTCACAAGGCTGTCTGGGGCCAGGGACCACACTATATGCAACTCTCTCTTACAAAATAAGTTCCGAAAGCACCCCAAGACGTTCCTCTTTTCATCCTTCTTCCCTCCTCTGCTAATCTCACAGTTGCTGTGATTGGTGTCTTTGAACCTTACGTTTTCTTGGGCCCCAGACCACATACATCCAATCTCTCTAGCTTCTGTCTACCTTCAGCACTTGCCTTGGCACACCCTCCGCACTGGAGACTCTATCTTCCCCACCCAACGCAACTCCTGGCTGCATAGCACTTACCATACCTTTCACTTCATCTGTGGCTCTTCCTCGAGCACGGACACGCCAGCACCTATCCCACTGCCCTCTTCCTTGCTGCACTTGCACGTTCTGAATATCCACAAGGCATAGTAGTTTCAGCTGTCCCCTCCCCCACTGTATTTTTTGTATATTTAATTGCTCTTCAATCCCATGTTCCCTCGCTGATGCCCTGTGGGCACTTTGAAACATAATTTATTTGCTGTATACGCACCTGACTAGCAAATAATAAACTAAACTTAACTAATGGAACAAGGGAGATTGGGGTCTTCTGCCTTCACCAACTGCCTCCTTCATTCTTCTTTATCTCTACCATACATTACAGTAAACCATGTACCTCTTATGGTGTGACCGGCGTGTTCAAGCAGCTTGGCAGAGTTGCTTCTTCCTGCTATGGGCTTCTGCGCGCCTTCCAGCGGTCTCAGCATATCCCCGTAGCCTTGCCAGGTCTGGTCTCGTTTGACGTATGCTTCTCGGTCTGACCACGTGGTCCGACTCCCAGTCTCTCCCGGACCTCCGATTTTCCAGCCTGGATAAACGGGAACACTACGCATGTTCGGCAAGCCTGCGTCAGCATATCCTGTTCTCCGCGGCAAGCCTCCAGCCGACTCTTGGTCCCTCCAGGGAGGATCGGACAAGGTACATAGTCCTTCTTCCATGTTTATCTTTGGCTGTTGCTCTTGTTGATTGTACCGCATATGTTGGTGGTTCCGCGGTAGGTTCTTTCCCACTTGACTGTTCATGTTAGTGGTTGTATGAACTCCATCGGGGTAATCCTCAATCTTCCTCATCTCAGTATGGTCTATGTGGATGGGATCTTCTATTCTACACAAATATAAAGGACTGAGTGAGGCAAGAGGAAAAAGGGGACAGAAATGGAGGGCTGCATACCGCGTTCTCCCAAAGTAGTCATCACTGTTCTCATAGAGGGTTTCCCTCCCCATTAGATGCTCTCGCTGAGTACTACCCCCAGGCGGACTGTCGGGTAGCAGCCTCACCTCCCTGGCCCCATGGGAAGGGTCGCCCTCCATGGGAGTAGTGACAATACCCTGGGATTCGTTACATATAACCCAACACAATACATCAAACAAAAACCATACAAAATGCAATCAAAAAACAAATAAAAACTACTAAAACGTTTAGCAGGGAATGGGCTAAGGCAGTGGTGCATAATATCCCCTTTCCTATTTAATCTATACATTCTCAGATGCAGGGGAAGTACTACAAAACGTTGCCTTGGCTTCACCAAAAATTGGGCACTTATGGCTCGTTTGGCTTGCCTATGCCGATGACTTCTTGTTGCAGGACTGTACCAAGGGGGGCTTGCAGTGACTCTTGAACGCTTTAGAAAAATACATTAAATTGATTTCTTTGAAAATCAATGTCAGCAAAACTAAGATTTTAACACTTACTGCTAAGAGGTCAGTGGAACAAGGAACTGGTCGCTGGAAGGTAAAACCCTGATGAAAGTCACAGACTTTGTAAACCTGGGTTTCTAGATTTCTGGTGTGCCCAACAAGTTCAAACTCTTGGAATATTTTAGGCAGTGAACGGTCCCCCTGAATTCCCAAATGATTTATATCAACAATAAATATTGCACATTTTCATTGCGTCCTCTTGTTAAATTTATGTTACTACTGTAATTCCCAAGGTGACTTACGGAATTGACATTTGTCCGGAATGGTTTTACTAATTCTACAAAGAATGGAGAGCAGGATATGGAGAACGGTTATGGGCATTTCAAATGCAGTTCCGACAGCTGCGATTTTATTTGACTTGCGACTGAACAGTATAGGCTTTCAAATTAAATGGAAAAAGCTGTCAATGTTAAATAGGCTGCTGATACCATGTCCATGTCCTTCGCTATACACAAAGCTACAAAATTTCTTAGTAACTGTAAGAGGATTCAATTCAGCACTACAGCTAAGTCAATGCCTAGTCTGGGATACTGAATGGAAACCCTTATTGATATATCTTTATGTCCAGTTCATGAGTTCTGGATGACTACCCCTATATAACACCCCTCTCTTAGAATCCCCCTGACCCCACTGAGCCAAGAAGTAGTTCTGTTTTGCAAGTCTAAAAGGTTTATTTGAGAATTTAATTAAACAGTATATATATATCACACTTTTATAATGAATTAATAATTGAATATCACACTTAATCTGAGCAGTAATCAATAATGGATAGTCTGGCACTAGCACACTTCTTTATAATCAATGATGAGTGGGTATAGGATGGATAAGATAGCAACAATACTTTTATGGTTTCAAATAGATGCAATGTGGAATGAAAATGCAGTACAGAAAATAACTTGATAGGATTTCAGCAAAAGACAATGTAATCACTTTCTTGGACAATTCACCCCCCCCCCTTTATGCAATGTAAGGAGATGAAGATGAAAAGAGGAGCACACAGTTCTTAGGAATGCAATTAAATAGAATTCAGTTCAATTCCCCCCCAGCAGCTTATACAACAGATAGGAGTTTTGAAACACAGGCAAAATGCTTTGAATATGGTGACAATGCAGTGAGAAATATGCTGAAAATGCTTTTAATTCCCTTCAGGAGGTTCAGGGTGAGTGGTATCTAGTTAATATTAGTTCAGGCTCACTCTAGCAATGATTCAGGGATGGTTCTTAAGAGGCAAACGAAATTTAGCAGTTCAGGCAAAAGCAGCTATCTTTTTACAAGTAAAGAAATCGGGCCCAATCGCAAATCGCGGCAAAATTCGCGAATGCGTGAATCGTGATTGCAGAGAAAGTATAAGGAGTAGGTTCTAGGCTTGTTGGAAAGGTAAGATTCTACGCTTTCAGAGGAAAGTTAAACCAAGTTCCTAGCCCAAACGGTTACGGAGTTATGAACGATTTTGTGAAGGTTGTTTTTCGGATTTGAAATTTTAAAAGTTCAAAGTGACAGGTTACAGCTTGCAGCTAGAAAATGACAGGTGACAGCTTTGCAGCTGCAGAATTGACAAATGACAGTGGTGCAGCTTTACAAAATAACAAGTGACAACTTCTAGGAGGCAGTTCTGGTTAGATTAAAATAGTTTGGATTAGATTATTTTAACTATGAGATTGGTTCTGCACAGTTCTGCTAGGTACTCACAATATATTTTTGAAATAGGCCTCGCCACGGGTCTGGTCAGGTTTTGGACTGGACTCCGGTTCTGGCCTCAGCACTTCACAGTGATCTGGGTCAGCTCTGCTCTGCTGGTCTAGCCTCTCTGGATTCTGGATGTAACACTGCTTTCTGGGTACTGCTACAGGTTCTGGAGATTGATGGATTTGAAGTCTGGATCTCTGGATGTGAAGTCGTCGGTCAGCATGCTCCGCAGCAAATGGAATTGAATGTCTCTACCTGTCCCAGCAGTCTCTTTTTATGTGTTTTGAAAGTGGGTGTGTGTGCAGCATCACTAGCCAGCCCCTCTCTCAACTGCCCATTGGTCAAGCTTTCCGCACTGCTTTGATTGGGGGAAGGAAATGTGTGTCATGGGGATGCTGTTTTATGGTCTGCAGAAAGGATACTCCCCTGTCAAGTTGCACACAAATCTATATTTGACCAAAATACACATTTCTCAAATACATAGTGGTTTGTCATTGCATGTACATATTACCTATCACATGAGGAAGTCTCTGTCCCAAATCTGCTCTTCCTGAGGGCTTGCATTCAAAAATAGCAACTTATTTTCGATTTTAGTGGGTTATGCAACCTTGGTTCTTCATTAAAAGTTATACACATATACACAGGCTGTCCATACCTACTCCAGTAAATTCCCATATCTCTAGCTTAAATACAGTGTCTGTGGTGTCAATAAATAGTGGGGTTTTGCCCCAGAACATCACACAAATTGGAGTTTGGGCTTGAATCAAAGGTACATTTTTTAAATTAAGGCTCTCAAAGTTATACATTCCTGTCATTTGATTACAAAGAGTTATCAGTATTTTTATAAACTGTATTTTTTGCTTTCAATTCAGTTCTCAGAGTGTTGGAGTCCGCCTCCAAGACTTGGGTGGGTCAGAAACCATGCCTCTGCTGGCAGGCAGGCCTTTGTTGACAGGAAACAGTCACAATCAACATATTCTATTCAAGTGCAAGAGCCTATTGTGTTATCTCTGGGAGGCTTAGGTCAGCAGACCAGGGGGTCACTCTGCATTTGGTTATTATGACCATGTGATATCCTGGGCTGTGGTGTGAATCTCTTGAGGTGAGGGGGTTTCCCAGACTTCTGGCCTCTGGGAACAGCAGGTGGCTAATTTTTGATTAAAATGCAGCCTTTGAAGTCAGCTGAGTCAAATTCCTTTGTCAGCAACTGCACTCAGTTCTCCTGTCAGAGTTTAGACCGCTAGCGCCGCCTTGAGGATTTTGTTGGTACTGCATCCATTTTTGGGATCTTTCTTGGATTAATGCATTCCAAACAGGAATGGTTCTTACATGGTAGTAAATAATACTTGCTTAACATTGTTTTGATGGGGCTCCTTACGGTAAAATGGTTATGTGGAACCCCACAAAAGGGTTGAATCTTTAAAGTGGTCCGATGAGCCACGATTTCAGCAACTTTTTGACATCAGTAACAGTGGATTTTGTTAACAAAGATCTTTCTTTACACTGATGGGTGGCAAGTTAGGTAACCATTTTGGTGTGCGCCCAAACTGCGTGGTTCTCCTGGATTCTGGCGCACATGTGGGCTTTTTGGCCATCTTGGATTTTCTAAGCCCACAGCACCAAATGTTGCAGCATGATAGCTCAAACGTGGGTCAGGACACCCAACAAGGCCCCCCCACCCGACTGCACTTTAAATCTGAGTCGATGGGGAGTTGAGTGCAAAGAGTGTTTTGACCCACGTACTGGTATGTCCGCATAATCTTCTTCCAATTCTGCAAATGGAACAGTTCAGCATCTTTTCCTCCATCCGGTACTGATCGATCGGTTCTCCTCGCCGGTCCTCATGGGAATATTGGGCGGTACCCCGGGCCCCTCGGGTCTCTGCTCCCGGTCTCCGGATCATCCTCCTTGGCCAGTCTCCAGGTTTTCTTTCCCCTAGGACGACAAAGGAAGAGCGGCAATACCTATTCATGGACATTTCTCCCCCACCATTGATATAGTGGGGTGGCATATATATTTTAGAACTCAACAGATATGAACATGCACATTTTTTTAAATTAAGCAACAGGAACACATAAACTTGAGAAACACAGAATTTGATAGGCTATATGTAGGATATTTTAGGGTTGGAATTGAATTACTCTGGAGCGGTACCCTCTGGGATTACAGAGGCATTCTCCAGTTGCTGCAAAGTGTGCCTGGGATGGCAACACTTCAACTGGTTGATGTGGACCCACTTGTCTTCCCCCTCTGCCAAACCGCCTTTGGGGAGGCGGATCTTGTAGGCCACATGGGGAGATCTTGTCTATAATCTCAAAGGGTCCTTTCCATGTAGGCAAAAATTTCCTCTGTTTGGTTCCTTTGGAAGTTATATAGATAGACCCGGTCCCCCACCTCGTATACTTTCCTGGTGGTTTTCAGGTCGTAATGAGTCTTCATACTCTCGGCTGATCTTTCTAGATTCCGCTGAGCATAGGCAAAAGCATGTTGAAGGTGTTTCCTTAAATTCTCCACATACTCATGAGTAGTGGAGGCATTTATTAAGGTCTGCTCTTGGGTCCTGTAGAGCAAATGCTGAGGAAGCACCATCTTGCGTCCAGTCATCAACTCAAATGGTGACATTTTGGTTGCAGATGAAGGGGTAGATCTGATGGCCATTAGGACCAGAGGTAATCGGATATCCCAACTTGGCCCAGAATCTGCCACAAACTTTTTTAAGATGCTCACAATTGTCCGGTTGTAGCGTTCCACTGCTCCAGAAGAAGCTGGCCTGTAAGCAATGTGTAGCTTTCTCTTGACCCCCAGTATCTCCCACATCTTTGTCATCACTTCACTGGTGAAGTGGCTACCTCTGTCTGACTCAATCCTTTGAGGTAGACCAAAACGGGAAAAGATGTGGTTCATCATCAAGGCAGCTGCCGTTTCTGCCTTGCAGTTTGGGGCTGGGAGACATTCCACCCACTTGGTAAACAAGCATGTCACAGTCAATATGTACTTATTCCCCCTAGCGGAGAGAATCACGGGGCCTACAAAGTCGATTTGTAAATCTGACCATGGGAGTGTCATTCCCCTCTTTTGGAGAGGCGCCCGGTGTGTGAGGGATGTTGGCTGAAATTGTGCACACACAAGACAACCCTTCAAATATTGGTTGAGGTCCTGGCCCATGCTTGGCCAGTAGGCAACCTCTCTTAAGATCTCAAGTGTTGTATGAAACCCCCTATGACCGGCGGTAGCCGCATCATGGGCGTGACTTAACATCAGGCTTCGGAAGGAGGTAGGAACCACCCACTGATCATGGCCAGCTTGGGATTTCCTTACCAACAGACCGTCTTGGATCCAGAACATTTTTGGACATTTCATCAACACTCTAAGGTCCTCTTTCCCGTTGTAATCGGTATCCGTCAGGGGAAAGTTCTCAGGGTCCTCAATGTATTGGTAAAATGTACCAATTATTGGATCCCTCTTCTGCGCGGTAATCAAATCAGCATCAGGGGTCTCCTTACTCCATTGTGCAATTGAAAGATCATTGTGAGCATTTGTCTGGGACCTAGTGATAGCAGTGACCTGGATTTCCCCCAACAGGGACTCAATCTCAATAAGATCCCCTTGGATGGCCCCGGTTTCGGCCAGCTGATCAGCTAAGTCATTTCCAGTTTTGTCTGGTCCCTCTACTTTGGAATGACCCTTGATCTTTTTCCAATAGATGGTCATCTCATTCGAGGTGACCAGATCATCAATGTTTTGGATCAACTTCCCATGTTTCAAGGGTTTGTTGTTAGCACATAACATGCCTCTGGTTTTCCAATTAACCAGGTGCTCCACGAACCCGTTCCGTACATAAGCATAATCTTTGATTATGACCAGTTCGTGGAGTTGATGTTGGACAGCAGTGAGGATGGCTTGATGCACAGCCATCAATTCTGCCACCTGACTACTTCGGGGACCAATTTTGTATCCAGCGGAGGGTTCTGGGGACACATTCACCCATGCATTCCCTACGCCGGCCACCAGTTCTTTCTCCCCGTTGTTGTCAACATGGTAAGAGCATCCATCCACATAGACAGTGGGCATTCCCTCACACTTGACCTCTTCAAAGACTTTGTGTGGGGAATTAAGGTATGCCTCCATGTTGTCCTTGATTTTTAGACTTTCGTCCTCGAGACAGTTTTCTCTGGCACAATCATGCAAGTCAGCCAGACCTTGCGCGAGGGGACTCTTCTTGTTTTGGCCATATCTGACCTCCACAGGAAAGCCTTGTATTGACAGAATCCAGGAAGTAATTTGGGAATTACTCACATTTCCGGCCCGGATTCTGTCACTTTGGAGATATTGCAGAGGCTGGTGTGGAGTTTCCACTATGATGTGCTCCCCCTGGATAAACGGGCGGTAATTCTTCAATGCCCACACCGTTGCCAGGAGTGCCTTCTCACAATCGTTGAATTTTTCCTCCACAGAGGATAAAGTTTTGCTCGCATAGGAGATTACTTTATTGACCTTGACATGCTTTTGGTATAATACTGCCGTCAAGCACGTATTAGAGAACCCTGTCTCCAGGAAGAACTCCTTGTTTCTGACAGGGTAAGCTAGGCAAGGCGCTTGTCAGAGGCTTCTTTTGAGTTGTCTTACTGCCTCGGATTGTTCTGGACCCCATTCCCACTTGACCCCACCTTTCAGGAGATGAATCAGGGGTTTAGTGATCGCTGCATAGCCCTCAATGAACTTTCTGCTGTAATTAGTCAGTCCAAGGAGGCTCCTTAGTTCCCGCAGAGTTGTGGGGTCTTTCAGTTTCTGGAGTGCTTCCACTTTCTTTTCTTGGGGACAGAGACCCTGAGGATTAATCTCATGCCCCAAGAAATTAACACAGGTTCTACACCACTGTGCTTTCTGAAAGGAAAGTTTTGCTCCGGCGGCCCTCAACTGTGTCAGAACATAACGGATCTCCGCTATGTGTTCCTCCACAGATGAACTTTTGATGAGGACATCATCTACATAAGCCAGGTTACCCCTCGCACCCAGGTCGGGCATGGCCTTATGTAGGAAAATGTTGAATTCATTGCCGGAGTTGAGGTATCCGAAGGGAGTCCGGGTCCATGTGTACTGCTGGCCCCCAAAGGTAAAAGCCAGTTTGTATTGGTCCTCCCTACTGACAGGCACGGTCCAGTATCCATTGGTCAGGTCTATTGCTGTGAATACCTGTGACCCCTGAATCTGGGCCAGTCCTTGGTCAATGTAAGGCAGAGGCCATCGGGAAGTATGGACCCGTTTGTTGAGCTCCCTGATGTCGGCGCAGAGTCTCCACTGGCTGTTTGGCTTCAATATTCCCAGCACCGGGTTATTGAAGGTGCTGTGAACTGGACGGATTATTCCCCGGGACTCCAGGTTCTTAATTATTTCAGTAAGGGACTCCATTGATGCGAGAGGCAAGCGATATTGCTTCACAAACACTGGAGTCATTCCAGGGTCCGTGGGTATTGTTGTGGTGTGGATGTCGGTGCGACCACAGTCATATGAGTCTACCGCAAAAAGATCTTGGAAATCCAAGAAAACTTGTTTCAACTTTTGCTTCTGTTCCAGAGTCACACAGGCATCAGCTAGGTTGACTCTCTCTTCCACCATCTGCCTGAAACATGGAAAGACTTCTGGTTTGGCTATCTCAGCGGCCTCCTCCAGCTGGGTGGAGAAGTCCCTGGTCAGAGTGCTGATTTGGACTGGAGGCTTCAGGTGGGAAAGGCAACCCTCATGGACCTGGAAAATCACCTCGTCCCTCCTGAAGTCACAAGTAGTCACATCTTCCTTACCATAGGGGCAGGAAGTGTACACCAGGAAGTTCCCCCCATGCCGGGTAAAAATCCTGTCTGGTGTTGTATTGTCCTCACTGTCACTGTCAAAACAGTCCTTGGGGATTGGTCCTAACAGTTCATTTCCTAGATCAATGGAAAAATGTCGGTCATCAACCGCCATTCCAATAATGGTGCCTGCGGCTAGATTAATACTCTTTAAGTCGCTGTTATCCACCTCTATTGGAATGGTGTCATGTTCTATGTTAACTAATGGTGTTGGGTTTACCCCTAACCCTTGGAGAGAAGCATGTATGTAAGCATCAGGGTTTTTCAAATGTTGTCCTCTTTTAACTTTCACTTCCAGGGAGAATTGTCGGGTCCTTTCTGGGATGGTGACTTCCTCTTTAATCTGAATTTCAACTGCATAAGGTAGCAATTGAGCTGACCTAAATGCTTTTTCTGGATCATCAAATCCCATGGGATTATCCGCTAATCGGGACCAAGCTTTGAAGTTTATTAGGTCCAAACTAATGGCAAAGCGATTGAGAATGTCACTGCCTAAGTAAAAGGCGGCAGTGACTTCTCGCACGACCCAACAATTATGGACTATGCTCTTGTTGCCAATGGAGATTTTGAGCATACACCTGCTTGGCAAGAGCTGTTTGGAATTAGGTGCTTCCAGGTCCATTTCCCATTTCCCATTTGTCTATCAGTTTGAATGTGGGAATGGCTGGATCTTTTGGGAGTTGGTGGAACATGGCTTCGCTGATGAAGCTCTTACCGTTGTTCACACACACTCGAGCGAGAACAGAGTCCTTCCCATCATTTAACTGGACAGGGATGAACAACTGCTCTCCAATTTGCTGAATATCAGCCAGGCTCTGAGCTGATTTCACATCTTTCTGGACTATAGGAGTGGGAGTTTCTGATTGTGGATTAGTAAAGAATTTCAGGGTGTTTCCTTCCAGTGTGGAATACCACCTTAAACTGGAAGGAAGGTTGATTTTCAGAAATAGAGAGGACCCCCCATCACCAGTCTGTTGTCCTACTGCTATTACTGTCACGTCTGGAATTTGGTTGTTCTGGAAGTGAAATTCTACTTGGTCAGATTTTTGTTCAACCATGTGGCAGGTGCAGTTTAAACTAACATGGTTGACACTCTGTTTTAATTTTATTGGTCGGCTAGTCTGGGTCCAGAGGACCTTGTTTACACAATCTATTAGGGGTGACAACCTTCTCAGGAGGTCATTCCCTAGTAAACAAGGGGTGCCATCTGGAGTCACTACTATGACCGGGTGTTTCACCTTGTGTCGCCCAATTTTAATGTCCAAGTCTGCAGTCCCCTCAACAGGAATTTCCTTCCCGTCAAAGTTTTGCAGTTGTCCAGGAAGAGAGGTAAGAGGAATTCGGTAATTCTCCCCCCTTCCTGCATTTAGTTCCTCAAAGACCCTTTTGGACAGAATGGTAGGTTGGGATCCAGTGTCCACCAGTGCCAAAATTGTACCCTGCCCCTGTACTTGTACCGGGGCATAGTATCTTCCCTCCTTCTCCTCAAGGGGGCACAGATAATGCACATTTTTGGACAACTGGTGGGCTAATTTTCCGGTTTTGGACATTGCTAGCGAAGAGATTTGGGCAGAATTCTGTGGAGAGCCTTGGGAATCTGAAAGAAAAAGTTGGCAACTGGAGATCAGAGCCATTGTGGGTTCCCCTGGTTCCGGTTCTGGGCCGCCCCCCCCCCCCTTCTTGGAGGCAGTCACCAGGATGGGTTTGAACCTGGGGATTTCGGTATTGTGGGTTCTGGGATGAGATGATGGGCGGCGGTGCTCAGTCTCCATATCTCCCCAGTCTGAATTGACATCCCTTGGGACCCATTTTTCCTTGGGAGGAGTTCCCCCATCTCTGAAGGAGAAGATCCTTTTCCCAGGATCTTCTGAGGATCCCTCTCCCTCAAATTGGAAGACCTGTACCTCCTCCACAAAGTGGGTCTGTTTGGGTCCTTTGTTTCTCCTACCCCCCCTCTGCTCCTTGGGAGGCAGGCTTTCAGGGGCAGGAGATTTTGTTTCCGGTTCCTGGTTTTCCAGGGGCTGTTTACAAGTTGGGAAGGAAGCTTCCTCCAAGGCTTTACACCCCCCTTCCCCTTGTGCCTCCTCCCTGGGAACCGGTGTGTTATCGGGGTGCTGCCCCCGTCATTGTTCTGGAGCACCAGGTCCAGAGTTTGGGGCATTCTGCGGTGGCATGCTCATCTGAGGGTTCTGTTGAGCCCTCAGTATGTGACCCAGATCCCGTGCCATATTTTGGACCTGGCGCTCTAACTGGGAAACCCGCTCAGGCTGATACAGGGCTCTATTTTCTCCCCTGGGCTGATCCCGGGAAGGGTAGCTATCCCTTCTCTGGTAGTACCCCTGGTTGGGAAGATTTTGGTACCCCTCCACCCTTGGCCTCCCCTCTCCCGGATTAGGTTGTCTGGGCTCAGGGAATTGGGGAAAGAAGGATGGATGACTTTGGGACTGGAAATTGGGTGGATACCTGGGGAAAAAGTTCTGCCCAAGATTTGGAGAATTTCTGCCCTCCTGGGGGAAGTTGGGAGGGAAGTTCCCTGGGTTAGGTGCTTGGCTGGATCCCCCCCCTTGGGCTGGAGGAGTCCACACATAACCCAGGATTGGTCGGTTTCCCTTGTAGCGGGGACTTACATAGTCAGGGGAGCGGGGGACCCCATTTGTGGGACTACCTCCTCGACTCCCTGTCTGTGACTGGCCCGAGGGCCTTCTGGGCTGTGAGTGATTTGGTGCAGGCAGGTTTTTATTCCCCCATCTCCAAATCTAAAACGGGGGCAACCTTTACCTCTGCCACCTTGGCAGCAGCAGGGGTGCTGTTGGTTTTGGGGTTTTTCGGTGCGTTATTTTTATTTTCGATAGGCTTCTGCACCTCATAGATCCGGGTAGCCTGTTCAATGACCCAGTCTAAAGATCTTTTCTCATGAAAATCTCTCACGAGCTGGGTCATTATATATTTAGGGAGAGCATGGAAAAATGTATTGACAAACTCTTTGCTGTCTGTGCGCATCCTTCTGGTGGTCTGCGCAAAAGCACGCTTTAATTCTTGCACAAACTCTTGTGGGGCCTGATCCTCCCCACATTGCAAATTGTAGGCTGCCTTGCGAGCCTCTTGAGGATTTCTGTGAACAGAAAAATGTTTCAAGATGGCCGCCTTATAGGTGGACCATCTTAAATGATTTTGGTCCTCCAGCCCCGCAAAGAAACTGGAGTATTCTGGGGAGAATGTCCATTTGACGTACTGGATGCAGCTACTGCTGTCCTTCAAATGGAAAGTCTCCATCATTTGCTCATAGAGCTCCAAGTGTTCCCAAACGGAATACTTGGCGTTCTTATGATAAGGCGTGATGACACTCCTTATTGCCTTTATTTGCTTAAATGGGTCCTTAAGCAAGGCCCTTTTTGCCCTATTGGCCTTTTTGGTTCGGGTAACCCTGGTCCATTCATCCTCTGACTCAGAGGCACTGCTCCCAGAGGTTCCTGTTCGCTCTTCCAGGTTTTCCCGGATTCTGCGAGCCTGGGAATGGCTGGCAGAATGTGGGGACCTGGTCTCCTGTGTCCTGCGCCGTTCAGAGGAGTCTTCAGATTCATCCTTGCTGCCAGGATTTGATGGGTACCCCCCCCCCCACTGACCTAACTGGGCAGAAGTTTTCAGGATGCCCTTAATAGGCCTACTCTCCTGGGGTTCCCCACTAAATTGCACTGTGCTTGGGTGCCCATACCCAGATGCCCGCCCATCCATTCCTGGGAGGTACTGGCCTATGAGCCCCATACTTCTAGCTGGATAGTAATCTGCCATCCCCGTAGCCCTGGGCTGATGTGCGCAAGGAGACATGGGGGTGGCAGAGTCCAGGGACTGGGAGAGATGAAGGCCTCTGGTACTAGGGCTCCTGAGGTTATGCTCAGGAGTTCCCCTTTCCCAGCGAACCTGGTCTCTATCCGCCCCTGCTCCCTGTTGCAATGCAAGAGCCTGCGCCTTCAGTTCCTCAGTTAAGGCCTTACTAGACTATCAGTCTCTCCTGCATCGCTACCTGTTGTTGGAGCCTATCATTGTGCTGGCAGAGAGCCTCATTCTCTCTCTGCGTTTCCTGATTGGTCCTGGAGCACTGGGCCAGTCTTTGCTGCAGGAGGGTTACCTCCTGAGTCCCATCCCTACTGGCCTGCTCCTGCCTTGCCAGAGCCTCCTCCACCCTCCTGGTGTGCTCTAGCAAGTCCTGGTGTTCTTTTTGGAGGTCACCCAGTCCCTGGTGGGCCAGGTGATTTTCTTCCATTTTTCTTTTTAAGTGGCAGACTTCCTGGCCTAAGGTGTCCCTTTCCTGACCAAGAGCTTGAATTTGTGACGCCAGGTCGTCCCTTTGCCTTGGAAGGCACCAGCTTTCTGGCGCTCCTGATCGAACTCTGCCTGGGTATCCAGGTCTTTCAGGATCAGTTTATTGCTCTCCTCTTTCTCTTTGTCTAGTTGGATTTGCAGGGTGGCTACCTGCTCTGTGCATGCCCTGTTGAAATTGATCTGTTGCTCCAACTTTTTCTGGCTCTGCACTAGGGAGTCCAAACTGTCTTGGCGTTCCTTCTGCAAAGCCAGAATTCTTGTATCCTGGTCAGCCTTTTCCTGTTGCAGGATATCCATATCCTTCTTTATTTTAATGATATACTGCCTACTATCATTTTCTGACTCCTGGCTCCCCTGCAGCCTCTGCTCAGAAGAGTCCAGATCAGATTGGGCCTTCTGTAATGCCAGCAGTTGCCTACTCGCCAGATCTTGGCCTTCAGCACATTTGTCCTGCATGGCTCCCATATGTAAATATAAATATGCCGCTACCCTGGCAATCTTGTTGTGCTCATCCTTGGCCTTAGGGGCCATATATAGTTCACTCAGGGCCACATGTAATGGACCCTGGTCTCTCCATATATCTGACCCTGTTTCAGTGATCTGGGGTGCGATTGCCTGCAACCAGACCGTCTGGTCCTGATGAGTCCACTCACCTCTCACAAATTGCTTATGTAAGAAGTGCTCTCTGGCTATTTTCATATCTACCAAGGTCGTCATTCTGGAATTTGAGTTCCTTCCTGACTTACAGAAGTTTGTATTTTATTTTTGCAAAACAGACCTTTCCCTTAGAGCGTCCTTTTGAGGAGTGCTTTACAGCGTAACACAGCGTGGTGATCCGACCGGATGTATGTATCTTGTCAGTTAGCACACTGTATTAAGCTGCACAAGTGATAGATCTAACCCAGACGTCCGACTCGAGCCCCCAATTTGTAAGAGGATTCAATTCAGCACTACAGCTAAGTCAATGCCTAGTCTGGGATACTGAATGGAAACCCTTATTGATATATCTTTATGTCCAGTTCATGAGTTCTGGATGACTACCCCTATATAACATCCCTCTCTTAGAATCCCCCTGACCCCACTGAGCCAAGAAGTAGTTCTGTTTTGCAAGTTTAAAAGGTTTATTTGAGAATTTAATTAAACAGTATATATATATCACACTTTTATAATGAATTAATAATTGAATATCACACTTAATCTGAGCAGTGATCAATAATGGATAGTCTGGCACTAGCACACTTCTTTATAATCATTGATGAGTGGGTATAGGATGGATAAGATAGCAACAATACTTTTATGGTTTCAAACAGATGCAATGTGGAATGAAAATGCAGTACAGAAAATAACTTGATAGGATTTCAGCAAAAGACAATGTAATCACTTTCTTGGACAATTCACCCCCCCCCCCCCTTTATGCAATGTAAGGAGATGAAGATGAAAAAAGGAGCACAGAGTTCTTAGGAATGCAATCAAATAGAATTCAGTTCAATTCCCCCCCAGCAGCTTATACAACAGATAGGAGTTTTGAAACACAGGCAAAATGCTTTGAATATGGTGACAATGCAGTGAGAAATATGCTGAAAATGCTTTTAATTCCCTTCAGGAGGTTCAGGGTGAGTGGCATCTAGTTAATATTAGTTCAGGCTCACTCTAGCAATGATTCAGGGATGGTTCTTAAGAGGCAAACGAAATTTAGCAGTTCAGGCAAAAGCAGCTATCTTTTTACAAGTAAAGAAATCGGGCCCAATTGCAAATCGCAGCAAAATTTCTCGAATGCGTGAATCGTGATTGCAGAGAAAGGAGTAGGCTTGTTGGAAAGGTAAGATTCTAAGCTTTCAGAGGAAAGTTAAACCAAGTTCCTAGCCCAAACGGTTACAGAGTTATGAACGATTTTGTGAAGGTTGTTTTTCGGATTTGAAATTTTAAAAGTTCAAAGCGACAGGTTACAGCTTGCAGCTAGAAAATGACAGGTGACAGCTTTGCAGCTGCAGAATTGACAAATGACAGTGGTGCAGCTTTACAAAATAACAAGTGACAACTTCTAGGAGGCAGTTCTGGTTAGATTAAAATAGTTTGGATTAGATTATTTTAACTATGAGATTGGTTCTGCACAGTTCTGCTAGGTACTCACAATATATTTTTGAAATAGGCCTCGCCACGGGTCTGGTCAGGTTTTGGACTGGACTCCGGTTCTGGCCTCGGCACTTCACAGTGATCTGGGTCAGCTCTGCTCTGCTGGTCTAGCCTCTCTGGATTCTGGATGTAACACTGCTTTCTGGGTACTGCTACAGGTTCTGGAGATTGATGGATTTGAAGTCTGGATCTCTGGATGTGAAGTCATCGGTCAGCATGCTCCGCAGCAAATGGAAGTGAATGTCTCTACCTGTCCCAGCAGTCTCTTTTTATGTGTTTTGAAAGTGGGTGTGTGTGCAGCATCACTAGCCAGCCCCTCTCTCAACTGCCCATTGGTCAAGCTTTCCGCACTGCTTTGATTGGGGGAAGGAAATGTGTGTCATGGTGATGCTGTTTTATGGTCTGCAGAAAGGATACTCCCCTGTCAAGTTGCACACAAATCTATATTTGACCAAAATACACATTTCTCAAATACATAGTGGTTTGTCATTGCATGTACATATTACCTATCACATGAGGAAGTCTCTGTCCCAAATCTGCTCTTCCTGAGGGCTTGCATTCAAAAATAGCAACTTATTTTCGATTTTAGTGGGTTATGCAACCTTGGTTCTTCATTAAAAGTTATACACATATACAAAGGCTGTCCATACCTACTCCAGTAAATTCCCATATCTCTAGCTTAAATACAGTGTCTGTGGTGTCAATAAATAGTGGGGTTTTGCCCCAGAACATCACACAAATTGGAGTTTGGGCTTGAATCAAAGGTACATTTTTTAAATTACGGCTCTCAAAGTTATACATTCCTGTCATTTGATTACAAAGAGTTATCAGTATTTTTATAAACTGTATTTTTTGCTTTCAATTCAGTTCTCAGAGTGTTGGAGTCCGCCTCCAAGACTTGGGTGGGTCAGAAACCATGCCTCTGCTGGCAGGCAGGCCTTTGTTGACAGGAAACAGTCACAATCAACATATTCTATTCAAGTGCAAGAGCCTATTGTGTTATCTCTGGGAGGCTTAGGTCAGCAGACCAGGGGGTCATTTTGCATTTGGTTATTATGACCATGTGATATCCTGGGCTGTGGTGTGAATCTCTTGAGGTGAGAGGGTTTCCCAGACTTCTGGCCTCTGGGAACAGCAGGTGGCTAATTTTTGATTAAAATGCAGCCTTTGAAGTCAGCTGAGTAAAATTCCTTTGTCAGCAACTGCAATCAGTTCTCCTGTCAGAGTTTAGACCGCTAGCGCCGCCTTGAGGATTTTGTTGGTACTGCATCCATTTTTGGGATCTTTCTTGGATTAATGCATTCCAAACAGGAATGGTTCTTACATGGTAGTAAATAATACTTGCTTAACATTGTTTTGATGGGGCTCCTTACGGTAAAATGGTTATGTGGAACCCCACAAAAGGGTTGAATCTTTAAAGTGGTCCAATGAGCCACGATTTCAGCAACTTTTTGACATCAGTAACAGTGGATTTTGTTAACAAAGATCTTTCTTTACACTGGTGGGTGGCAAGTTAGGTAACCATTTTGGTGTGCGCACAAACTGCGTGGTTCTCCTGGATTCTGGCGCACATGTGGGCTTTTTGGCCATCTTGGATTTTCTATGCCCACAGCACCAAATGTTGCAGCATGATAGCTCAAACATGGGTCAGGACACCCAACATAACGTGGGAGGATAAAATCTTGTCTGCCTTTTGGGCGCACTGCGACTCCTTGCTAACCAAAATTGGTTTCGCGAAAATTGAGTTGATAAGTGATCCGAAGTAAGCTAATCAACTATTTGACTGGTGCATGATAGTTCAAAGGTTTCACAGGGTATGCAACATCTGGCTCCTCGTGAACACAAAAGCTTGGGCATTCTTGCACCACACTGGAACCTGTGTCAGTGCCCTAGGCTTCGTCAAGCTTTTACTAAATTCTGTTGGAGCGAATTTCGAACAAGAGAAGTTATGATCTTATATAGGGAGGCGGATGGTAAAATGACTAATTGTCCATTCTGTTGCACTGACAGCACTTTAGAGACAATGGAACATCTGGTTGTGAACTGTGAATCTCTACGATTGAAAAGCATAAGTCACTTTGGAAGGTTGATGGGTAAAAGAGTGGGAGTTTAATCAAGAGTTTTGGAAAAGTTGTTTGTGGGGCAAACCTATGCCATTAGTAATTTAAATGAAAAATTGTGTGGAATCTTTGGAACGGGAATCGGGTGAATAACATCGATAAATAGATTTTTAATAATTTTTGGTGTTAGGATCAGCTTATAGTGGTATTGTAATTATTTTTGACTTATGGTTTTAATATGTGATGAATTTATGTTTTAATATGCTACGGTTGAAATGTGTGTAACTTTAACCAATACACATATAAAAAAAGTTTAAAACTGCCTAACATATTTTTGAAAAGCTGCTTTAACACATCTGCATATATCTACAATAAAATGGATGTTGTTACCGTTCACTAAAAGAGACATTTGCCTCCATTGTAGTCCTTAAGTTGTAACGGATAAAGTGGCTTCTAAGCCACAATCTCCTGAGATCCATCAGCCAGTTACAGATCAATATGAAGTGCAATAGTTCTTCAGTGGTTCCTGACCCACACGTGCATAACATAGTGTTTCCAAGCCAGCACATACAAACCTTCAAAGGTAAGACATTCAACCTTACCATTAGAATGGTCCTCTGGTCTTTGGGGGACCTCAAAATGGAAACCACAGTTCTTCAGCATTGCTACACTCTTGATACCACAGATATTTAGCCTGTGGTAGCAGCACCTATATTTAACCTGTTGCATTGTAAAAACTTGGATTATAAGAGCTGAGAGTAAATATTTAAAAATAATTCTAAAATGTTGCTTTCCGCTGAAACCTTAATGCTAGATGCACATATCTCGAGCCGCAAAGCCTCACCTGGTGGACCCCCTTGTTAATTTGCATATTCAAGTAACTTTGGGTCTCACCCTAAGTTACTAGGGGAATCCAGACGTGGACCCCTTGCTCACTATTCTTAGAGAGGCACAGCTCGTCCCTACTGGTGAGGTCCAACCAGACCGAAACACGTGTCTGGGGATGCTGTTGGTACTCTTGTTCAGAGGAGAATTGCCTAGCATTTCGGTGCTGGACTGCCCCAGGGCAGGACAAAGACTGATATGTTTAGGATATTTCTTCTCTGTGAAAGATAGTGAGCTAAAGACTCTGGGTAAGTCTCTCGCAACCAGGACTAATGTCTGGCAGAGGGACTCCCAGGACCCCCTTGTTAATTTGCATATTCAAGTAACTTTGGGTCTCACCCTAAATTACTAGGGGAATCCAGACGTGGACCCCTTGCTCACTATTCTTAGAGAGGCACAGCTCTTCCCTACTGATGAGGTCCAACCAGACCGAAACACGTGTCTGGGGATGCTGTTGGTACTCTTGTTCAGAGGAGAATTGCCTAGCATTTCGGTGCTGGACTGCCCCAGGGCAGGTTAAAGACTGATATGTTAAGGATATTTCTTCTCTGTGAAAGATAGTGAGCTAAAGACTCTGGGTAAATCTCTCGCAACCAGGACTAATGTCTGGCAGAGGGACTCCCAGGACCCCCTTGTTAATTTGCATATTCAAGTAACTTTGGGTCTCACCCTAAGTTACTAGGGGAATCCCGACGTGGACCCCTTGCTCACTATTCTTAGAGAGGCACAGCTCTTCCCTACTGATGAGGTCCAACCAGACCGAAACACGTGTCTGGGGATGCTGTTGGTACTCTTGTTCAGAGGAGAATTGCCTAGCATTTCGGTGCTGGACTGCCCCAGGGCAGGACAAAGACTGATATGTTTAGGATATTTCTTCTCTGTGAAAGATAGTGAGCTAAAGACTCTGGGTAAGTCTCTCGCAACCAGGACTAATGTCTGGCAGAGGGACTCCCAGGACCCCCTTGTTAATTTGCGCGAGATCCATTTTGTATGCAATCTAGTGTAACAGTCAGTATGGCCCCAACTTTCACTGCCATAAAGCACTGAGGAGTACACGTTGGCCTCTAGCAGTTTAGCACACTTGTCTAATCTACTGACACCAAACATTGAATAAAATCTTGTCAACCTTTCCAAACCAGCACTGTTTTACAACCAAACCAATGTGAGGTGCCCAAACAACAGTTTTTGAAAACAAAATGACCGGATAGTGATACGAATCCATTACTTCGATGTTCACTTTATTAATGGACCATTCATGTTTTATTAAATCTTTCCAAAAGGCTCCAATCTTTTCAAGGCCATGTTCCAAGAAATAACTGGCCCCATAATTCAAACTATACCCAAGCTTTTCGGCGTAAGGTCCATCAAAACCAGATCATCTGCATATATTAAGGTAGGATACCTCATACCATTTAATTCAGGTAAATAAATTCTTCACAGCTGGGTTAGCAGATTAAAACCTAAAAGAAAAATGAAAAATAGCAATGGGGCTAAAGGGCAGCCTTGCCTAACACCCTTATTAGAACGAAACACAGTGATGGCTTCATAACTCTGCAGAGGCCCTGGTCTCCGCATATAAACCAATATCAACTTTAAAAAATCCTCAAAGACCTCTCGCTTTTGCAATTTACGGCACAGTATTGCATGGCCTAGGGAATCAAAAGCTCTAACCAAATCTAATAAAGCTGCATAAGCCTGTCCTTGTCTATTTGCAACATATTTCTCTAAAATTATGCTAAGAACAAAACAGTGGTCGATTGTCTTAAAACCCTTCCTAAATCTGCCTGGCATATTGGCAAAATGTCCTTCTCCCTGGTCTGTTCCTCCAATCTTAGAGAAAGGAAACTAGCAAAGAATGTACAGGTGGTATTAAAAGGAGGGCTATTGGCCGATACCCACAGGGGTTATGAAAAGAGCCCTTCTTCAATACCAGTATTATCACACCCTTTCTCCAAGAGACTGGGCAAAACCTGATCCCATCCAATCACATTGAATAGGCACTCTAATATGAGGGATCACCATTCTGGGAACCATTTATAGAAATCTGGCCTTATGCCTACCATCAGATCCTAGCGCTTTACTTTTTTTAATGGTTCGAATGGCCACAACTATCTCCTCTTGGGTGTTGTGTAATGTAATGTCCTGGTTTGTTTCTATAAGCATACATTCTTTTTTTTCTTTGTGATTTGGTTATATATTAAACTTTTCACATTACTCTGAATGTCTTGTTGCGTTATCGTCCACCCAGCGCATCTGAAAATGTTATCTTACCACTCACCAATTATAGGTTACCTATTTTAAAGCCCAACACTCGCTTGGTGCTTCTGGGTGACTTTTATTATTGGTTGGGTCATGTGGACGACACCGTAGCAGCTGACCTAGAGCAATCGCTTCTTGATTTAGGACTGAAACAAATCATTTATGACCCTACTCACCTTATGGGTCACACTTTGGATTGGATTTGTGTGATGAATATTATCACGCAAGACATTCAGATATCCCCAGGACCTTGGTCGGATCATGCTTTTGTAAATTTTTCTATCATTGCTGCGTTTCCTGTGAAACTTAAAAATAAGAGCTCTCGTGTCTCACTGGTTAGAAACTTGAAACATATTACTTTAGATAAACTGAACCCCTCTTAGATCATGCTTTACTCTGCATTGAACTGACCTCACCGGTAGCTATGTCTCACCATCTGTTAGCTAATTTAGATTGTATCTCTAACATCCTTGCCCCCTTGAAGCGAAAAAAACACACAGAGGGAAAGAAAAGTAAAGCATGGTTTTCTGTTAAGCTTCTAAAACTGAAATATTCCAACACCAAGCTGTTTTACTGCTATAAAACTAATCCAGGCACACATTCCTTGGCACCTTACAAAATAGCATCAAGAACTTTTTTTTCATGTCAGAATCCAGAACACCAAGTCGGAGGCGAAGGAACTATTTAAAATCTTGACAGAGGAAGTAAATACGCCCAGTCTTTAATAAAGGACTCTAATTGGTGTCAGCTCATCCAAACCTCAATGCAACATAAGCCAACAGGCATAAGAGAGGATATTATTGCCAAAAAAGCTCACCTCTCTCCAACTCTTAGAGCTACTGGTTCTGTACGCTTTGTTAGACATCCCTCCATTCCGCAATTTGACTTCCTCCCGATTTCGGTTGATGAACTGAAGAAGGTGGTGGAGCAATTTAAGGCGACAAAATGTTTGGGTGACCCACGTTCATCCTTAATTATTAAGTCTTGTGCTCCTGTTCTCTTGGACTCCATCTGCAAATTTGTTAACTCCTCCTTAACTGAGGGACTTGTTCCAGATGATCTTAAACAGGCATGGATCACGCCCATATTAAAAAAACCTGGTTTAGCAATAGATAACCCTCTTAATTATAAGCCCATCACGAACACGCCTTTTCTTTTGAAGATTCTAGATCATGTTGCCTACATTCCCGGCATCTGAATCAGTTCCCTATTCTGAACCGCTTTCAATCGGGTTTCAAACAAGGGTTCGGGGCCGAAACTTCTCTACTCGAGCTGAAGTCCAGATAATTTGGACGCCTTGATGGAGGGTCTCCCTCTCTTCTAATCTCTCTGGACCAGTCCATGGCATTCGATTTGATCGACCATTCCATCTTGGTCTACAGAATGGTTGAAGTGTCAAATTTTTCTCCGGCAGCAGTGTAATGGATCAATTCCTTTCTGATAAATAGGCAAAGTAGGGTATTTTTTGAGGAAGCAGTGGCTTTTCCCATTCCAGTGACCTACGGGGTCCCGCAGGGAGCTAGTACCTCCCCCTGTATTTATAACATCTTCATGGCCCTCTTCTTTGCGTTTTTGGACAAGGAAGGGGTCATGTTCGCCAACTATGCTGATGATACCCGGTGTGTTATCCCTCTAACAAGTATCCACTCTCAGGATGAATATGAACTCAATAGAGTATTCTCCCTGATTGAGAATTGAATGATGTGCAACAACTTAGCCTTAAATAGAGGGAAAACACAGTTAATGATGGTGGGCACCTCGGCAATGTTGGCAAAGCTGGACCCCGTTTACAAGAGTTTTCTCCTGGGGGCGGTGAAAATCGCCCTGCTAAAAAAAAGGAAAAATCCTTGGCGTGGTCTTTGACCAGCTGCTGAATATGATGGTGCGTGTGAGTGGTACGGTTTCAGCCGCTGTATACTATGTTAAACTTTTAGCTCATATTAGACCATTTATATCCCAGGCTAACACTGAAACTATTGTGAGAGCCATTATCGGGGCCAAGATTGACTACTGTAGCAGTCTCCTGATAGGAATCGGCAAAGTAGATACCAATAGACTGAAAGTTGTCCAAAATGGAGTGGTTAGAGTGGTTAAGGGCCTTGCCCGCCAGGATCATGTCTCCGAAGCCAGACACTCATTGCACTGGCTCCCAGTTGAGGAACAGGCCAGGTTTAGACTCCTAGTCATTACCTTTAAACGCAGACAGGGTCTGATGCCCGCCTATCTGCAAGACTTCATCTCAGAGAAGGTTAACGGAAGGAATCTCAGGTCAAGCAACCAGAATTACCTTTCTAAACCTAAATGTAGACTGAAGCAGGTAGAGAGGGGAGCCTTTTACATAGCTGCTCCTCTGTCATGGAATCTGCTGCCAGCTGCTTTGCGAGGTCAGCTCTGCTTAGGGCCTTTAAGAAATCACTGAAGACGCTGCATTTTTCATAATCTGCTTCCATTGTCTACTCTTGAGCTTCTGTGCTCTTCCGGCAACCTGATCATTTGGATTCTGTGTTTCGTGTGTTGTTTCTGTCTTTGTCTGCGCCCTCACGCCCAAGGGTCCAAGGCTGTGCATTACATATATTTTAACATAACATATCACAAACATCATCACAGAATTAAGTTTTATCAACTTATACATCACACTAACAAAACTAGAAATGCAATTTTGCAGGAGAAAAAGGATTAGTATCCAATTATAACTACATTCCTTTCAATTGATATACATACACAGATCAAATTCACATAAATAAGTTGTACAACTCATAGTATCAACTTCCATCTTCATTTCATTAAAATCCACATACCACATAAAACTTCAATAGTGATTATTATTAATCAGCTAATCTTAATACCTCCCTTGTGAGCACATGTATATCTCCTGCCAATATAAAAACAGCATCTATAAAATTCATTAAGGCAATCGAAAGTGAGATCGACCCCCCGTCCGTATTATCCATGTCCACAAACTTTCATAAAGAACACAACTGGATGTGTGTACAAATCTTTCATTGTGTTTTTTAAATACAGTTCATTCAAGGACCCATTTTATAACCCATTGCTTTAGAGTTTCTACATCCTGTGAATGACATAATCTGCAGGTCCCCTGTTCAGAGGGAAGCCAGATCCTAGGACCGATGATCTCGAGAGTAAGCAAACAATTCAGCCTTAAGAAACGCACTCTAGATTGTTTAGAGGGGGACTTAATTAGATACAGTACAGGTTCTGGCAAGCTTAATGAAACCTACATATTCTTTATATAATGTATACTACTGGATTTGATCCCAGGTGCCAATTTTATCCCATTCTTTAAATTTTCTTTTATGGCAGACATTGCCAGGCGCCTCATTAACTGCAGCTTCTTTCAAGAATTCCTCACATGTCGGCATGAAGTTCATCACATATAGCTCTTTTTTAATTCAATAGACCCCTCCCATCATATTAAAAAGGGAGCATCCTCTCTCCATTTTAATTTTAAAGTAGAGGCTCAGTTTCTTACATTTATAAACATGCCACCAGGAGAGCAAACCTAACTCCCAACGTATCGCAGAGAGTGGCACAGAATTCGGTAAACCTAATACAGATCTCCCTAGACATCCTTGAAGAATCTCCAACCATATCTTAATTGTAGACGGTAAAAGCTCCAATCCATACATTCATTTTGGTATCACTTTCGGTATATAAAATTGCAATAAGGGCAGCAAAGAAAAAATTAGCAATACATTAATTTTGTTATTATAGAGTTCACAAAGTGTTTGGGGAATTAGAGAAATTATTCAAGAAAACTCATATTAAGAAAAAGGTCTGGGCTGATCAGCAGTAATATATAAAATCATACATTTGTGCTGGGCGTAAGTGCTGTTTTCCAATTTCAAAGTGGGCTTTTTTAAAGACAACTGGCCTCATTCCAAGTTTGCCGGTACAGTAACAATGGTACCCGTAAGCTTGCAGGTACCGTTGTTACGGTACCGACAAACTACAACGTCTGCTCACGGGTGCCTTCCCGCCTGCCAGGACTGGCCTGCCGGGTGGACCAGCACCCACAAGCAGACCATGCCAGATGCACCGGTACCATTCAAAATGGTGCCGGTGCATCCGGCCTCCCCTTGCTCATTGAGCCCTATGAGCCTCGAATGGGAATGGGGAGCATTTTTTACCAGCGCCCGGGAATGGGCAATTACCGGGTCGGGCTGGGCCGTAATGACCCGGTAATTGCCCATTCCTGGGCGCCGGAAAAAAAATGATACCGGCGGCAGCCTACCTGTTTTACCAGCACGGCTACCGCCGGTATCGTAATGAGGTCCAATGTTATATATCATAATAACGTACAGGGATATATGAAAAGCGAATACCCATTTAAGCATGCATTAAATGGTTAAATGGTGTGGTGATAAATGCAAGGTTACATGTAGTAGTTAGCTTAGTTTGTAGAGATGCCTCAATAGTGTCTCTCTTCGAAAGGATGCTTTCTGTGCCATCAATTTTCCTAGAAGACGACAAATGCATTGTTCACTTCACAGATGTCAACATTCTAACTGAAAGACAAACAGGAGCTTGGAAATAAATAATTGTCCTGGTGTGTGACCAGCTGCAGTGTAAAGTTGGGCGGGCGGGGGCACATGGAGGATCCCTCAGAACACCCCACTATCCTTTGGGAGTAAGGCATGAGGCGGTCACTCAGACTTGTGGTGGGTCGGAAGAAGGAGTCGGCCATGTTAAGAACATTTTAAGGGTTCTTTTTTTTTAAACTATACGAAAAAGGCCTACTTCCCTAATGCTAAAGGGATTACCCTGCCTATCTAAATGACTAAAAGGTGCTCATCTGTCGTCAGGAAGTCCAAAATAAATGTCCTTGGTCCAAACCAAACACTATCTGACTATCACTAATATGAACAACTCCAAAGTAGGACAAAAGAATGTCTCTCTTCTCCTGTTCTTTTCTTGTCTCCTTCTCCTATTCCCTAAATTTCCCTCTATCAAACATATGTTTCTTAAGGCAATCTTCTTCGATATTCTCTTGATATCTCATTTATGAGCTCTTGTCGTTCTTCCAAAACATTCCTTGACAGTGTAATCTCTTTAGTGATATGCCTATGACAGCTCTCACACTCTTGTCTTTCGTCATATATCTCTGAGTCTTTAAATTCAACCTCTCCTGGGTTTGATATGACGTTATCCAATTTTAGTCTCCCCCTCTCCTGGGTTCTCTGTATTGGATTATTACTTCTGTTATACTGTTTACTCGACTGTCATTTTTGTGGTGTGTTCTCAGCACTCCTTCACCCTGTACTCACCCTGTACTCATAGGCCCTTTCCACTTCTTCCCAGGGTATTTGTTTGCATTCTCTCTTTATTTCCCATACAGGGTTATTCGTCACATTCTATACTGGCTTCTCACAGCTCCATTTAGGGTGGCTTATTGTTCGTATCTCGTCATTAAGACTGGGACAAGTTTCTCCACTCATATACTGTTGCCCCACGGCCTCCCGCTTCTCTCGTTCTACTCAGTACCTTCGTGTATGCAGGGAAACGTTGCCGAGCTCGGCACTCACTTGGGTAATCAACTTGGTTGTCTGGCTTCTCGGTCTTTGGTTAATGCAGATGTGCCACCAAGAAGGCGGTCCGTTCTCGGCTTCACTGCAGACCGCTGTCGTCTATGACCGCTGGCGGTAAGCAGCGGCTGGCACTTCCGGTTATGATGGTCTTGACGTCGTTAGCCAGGCCTCTCGCCCAACACAATTCGGTCGTGGTCATGCCACCACCTTGCATGGGACTCTTGTCCTGTTGCCAACTGCTTCCCCGTTGCTGTACTCGCTGACCCTTCAGTGTCTCAATTTGATGCTCTTTGCCATTTTTCCAAAAGTCACAAAGTCTGCAGCTTGCTTCTGCTCTGCCTCTGCAAGGTGCACTTAGGTCAAGGGGCTTCCCATACACACTCTCTTTTCGTAATCAACCCGTCCCAGTTATGTACATGTCTCTTCTTAAAGAGACATCTTCATTTCCTTTTTGCGACTGGTTTGCTTCTGCATTGCCTGCAGCCAAATGTAAGGACAGATTAATCTTCATAGCAGACAGTCCCATATATGCTGATATGGTGCTTGGTCTAGGCACTTCCTCATGGGAACGAGGGCCCTTGTCCACTAAGAGGGAGTCACTCCCAGTGAGGTCACACTTGCTGCGACCCCTAAGGAGGTCTTGCAGAGCGGGCTCACCACCCTATCCTCAAAGTGGTGGGGGGCTCCCTCTTGTAGGGAAAGGACAAATACTCTCGATTTGTCACAGACTACAACAACTTAATAGAACTCCCTTTAAGAAATGCAGTGGAGTTGATTTAGAATGGATCTGCAGTCGTTTGAGGGACCATGCTCATCATTGGAGGGGGGCTCCCATCAGGAGTACACTGCTTGAGAACCCGAATGTAGCTGATGCAATGGCAACATTCAGGGAGAGACACCTGCTGCAGCATAGAGACGTACAGTCTGTGCAAGGGTGGTCTGCTCGGCTGTGTCCCTGTATAGAAAAAAACATGGGAAACAAGCCTGAAAAAGGTTTGGTAGGCTCCTGCCTACCTTGGTAAAGGGACAGTACAATCAGATGTTTTACAGTGGCAAATTGGAGGCAAAGAAGAAGAGGCAAGAAGAACAGGAGGCAAGAAGGATCAGGAGGAGGGCACAAAAGAAAGAGAGGAGGAGAGAATTGAAGGAGAGGTGGTATCAAGAGACATCAGAGAGGGAAGGAGAGGAAGAGATGAACCAGAAGACAGGAGTAGGAGACTTGAAAAATGAAAATTAGGTGGGCAACAGGAAGGAGAGAGAGAAAGAAGGCTGGAGGAGATATACAAGATGGACAGAGAGAACGTACTGAAGAGAAGAGCAGGCCATATTTGAAGTAGAGTGGAGGAGACATTGGAAAGAACAATGAAGGAAGGAGACCTGAGGAGGAGGTTGGAACGAGACATCAAGAGGAGGCTGTGCAAGTATTAGGGAAGAGTAAGAGGATGGAAGGAAGGAGACACAAAGAGGAGGTTGAAAGTAGACATCAGGCTAAGACTGGAGGCAATATGAGAGAGAAGGAGACTGTTCGAAGAAGAGATCTAAAGGATTTAAAAGGAAATACTGGAGAAAGAAGGGAGGTTGGAAGGAAAATTGAGGAGGGCGGGTGAAACATCAAAGGGAAAGTTGAAGGCCAACTTCAGGGGGCAGGTGGAGAAGGGACTTGTAAAGGTGGAGGTACAATAACATGGCAAAGCAGTGAAGAGGAAACATGGGCGATAAAGAAGACAAAGTATAGGAAAGGAGGTGCTATAGAGGTCTCTTTAGGCTGGAGACCAGTGTGACTCGCTGAGAGGAAAAGAGCAGTATGGGGTTTTAGGGGAGTGAGCCAGGACCCTGAGACACTGAGGTGTTGAGGAGCCCGAAGGGAAGCCTCTATGTAGTCTGACATTACCTGTCACCATGAAGCAGCCCTGGAGTTGGCCAGTCCCTATTCAGCCCAGTTTCCACCCCTATGCAGGCCTAGCATCCAGGAACCAGAAACCGGATCAGAGGGCCCTCCTGAAACCAGAATGAGAAGCAAATGACCAGCATTGCTGACCCAAAGATAGACCATATTTTACCAGAGTCACCAATCCAAGGAAACAAGAATGAAGTGAGGGACATTTTAAAACCCTAGCACTGTGACTGCAAATTGATCATCCATCCTAGGGAAGGGAACCTGTGGGATGTTTTTACCCATGCATCCGAGCCCTACCTCAAAAACTGTGCAGTACTGGCATTGAAAACATCATGATGGCCAGAGTTTCCCAGAAAATGCCCAGGGAAATGCATGAAGAATAGGCTGCCACCCATTTTTGCCGATGTTATGGGCACAGAAGGGCACTGCCTAAAACTACCATTGGACTACCCACACAGTAGCCTGAAACCATTGGGAATGGCAATGCTGATTGCCAAAAGCAACCTAGAACTGTGGGGAATTCATGTTCTTAAATCCCAAAAATGGTTGCATTACCAGTACTCACCACTATCAGAAAGCCGGCGTTTTAAAACCACCAGACTTTTGTGTAAAACTGAATAAATGAACCCAAAGCAGGCCAAAGAAAGACTTACTGAGAGGTGGATACAATGTAAAGTTATATTCTGAAGTGACTTGAATGTTCATAACAAGACTGGCTGAGCTCTGCAGGTCTGCAGCAGCCTAACTGAAACTGGATTTAAAACTACCAAAAATCGAAAATGTTTAAATTAACTGAGTGACCTACTTTTGAGTGTCACATAGTTTGTCACTGTTGAAATGTCATAGTTTTGAACTTAGAATCAGCATTCTAGCTGCATATGTAAAAATTGGAAGTTTGATTTGGACAGGAAAACTGGCAGCCAAAGAGACATTTAGCTGAGGCCTGGCTTAAAAAGAGAGGGAATTTTGCCCACCAGCTACCCCCGACAGGAGTTGAGACTTGCACAACAGCTGTGTTCCCAGGCCTAGCTGCCTTTTGCTGTTCCCACCAAAAGGGATATGACACTTCTCTGATTGTTCAATTTCCTGCAGAGCCCAGGTAATTCAAAGCCCTGTCCTGACTCAGGCAAATGTTTTATTGGGGGGGTCGTAAAAGTGGCTTCCTCCTGGAAGGAAAGGGGAGGAGCACTGCCTGTGAGAGCAAGCTGGCTTGGCAGAACTGGAAAAACCAGAAATTCAACCTTGTGCTGGGGGGAAACCACACCCCTTTGGGGCCAGAACATAAATCTAAAAAGATGGATCATTCATAGAGCGGACCTGTGAAAATTTTATAAGTGATATCATTATTCTTGTGATTTTTCTGTGCACATTTGAAGACGTGTTAGGACCCGGTGGTATGTTCAGGGGGGGTTTTAGCGGAAAAGAGGATATTACTCTAATTGTATGTATGTTAAAAATCTGACACTCCACCACCTAATGCCCACATGCTTTGCGAACATTTGTGTAAATGCGGGGACAAATCCAATATTGGTAACCCGACCAAAAAGTGAAATATGTTGCCATTTTTTAACCCAAGCTCTTAGAAACGACAGAATTGGAACAGGGGCTACCATCAGTAAATGCATGATGTGTGTATGCAATGCCAAACAACTGTCTATCGGGGAAGTATGTATTTGGATCAGATATAGATTGTGTGTAAAGTTGACAGGGGTGGGTTCTCTGTATCATAAACAGACCTCATCATGATGACACTTCATTTCATTCCCCCAATCAAGGGGAAGAGGAGGAAGTGGCCAATGACAAGTGGAGAGGGGTAGGGCCTAGAAAGCTAGCCTCTCCACCCACTTTCAAAACACATAAAAGCAGACAGTCAGGACAGATAGAGACATTCTATTCCATCTGCTGCGGGACGCTCTGCCGGGAAAATCCATACTTTACCTCCATCAACCTCCAGAGAGCCAACACAGAGACTTCAATCTATCCACCTTCAGAGACCAAGACTTTACTTCAGAATTTGTAGCAGAGAGGTCAACTACAAGCTAAATCCCTCTTTAGCAGGCCTCAAATCATTGCAACTATTCACAGCCAGGCGAGCTTTTTGAATTCTTTGCAAGAACTCTTGCCATGTACCCAGAGAAAGCAGAGCAGTATCCAGAACCAGAGGCCAGAGATCCAGAGTGACCCAGACCGCTGTTAGCAGAACCAGAGAGCTGACCCAGATCACTGTGAAGTGCCAAGACCAGAACCGGAGTCCAGTCCGAAAACCTGACCAGATCCGTGGCGAGGCCTATTTCTAAATTTATTGTGAGTACCTAGCAGAACTGTGCAGAACCAATCTCTTAGTTAAAATAATATAATTCAATCTATTTTAATCTAACCAGAACTGCCTCCTAGAAGTTGTCACCTGTCATTTGCAAAGCTGTCACCTGTCATTTTCTAGCTGCAAGCTGTAACCTGTCGCTTGAACTTTTAAAATTTCAAATCCGAAAAACTACCTTTATTTAATCGTCCGTATCTCTGGAACCGTTTGGTTTAACTTTCCTCTGAAAGCTTAGTATCTCAGCTTTTCAACGAGCCTAGAACTGACTTCCTACTCCTTATACTTTCTCCGTAATCACGATTCTCTTACTCGCGAATTTTACCGTGATTTGCGATTTGGTTAAAAATCCAGCCACGTGTGAAAACAGCAGCTTCCTTGCTTTCCTTTGCCAAAAATTTGTTTAACCAGCTAGTTACTCCTAGATCCTTGCTAAAGTGAGCCTGAACTCATCCCAGGTATATTTCACTCACCCTGAACCTCCTAAAGGGAATTAAAACCATTTTCAGCATATTCCTCACTTCATTGCCAGCACATATCAAAGCACTTTTGCCTGTATTTCAAACTCATACCTGTAGTCTAAGCTTGCTGGGGTGAACTGAATTACATTTGATTGCATTTCTGAGAACTGTGTGCTTTCCTTCCATTTCCTTGCATTGCATAAAGGGGGGGAGTGGATTGCCAGAGAAAAGTGATTACATTGTGTTGTTGAAATCATATTGAGTATTTTCTGTATTGCATTTTCATTCCACATTGCATCCATTTGAAACCATAAAAGTATTGTTGCTATCGTATCCATCCTATAACCACTCATCATTGATTATAAAGAAGTGTGCTAGTGCCGGACTATCCATTATTGATTACTGCTCAGATTAAGTGTGATATTCAATTATTAATTTATTATAAGGTGTGATATATATATATATATATATATTGTTTAAATTATCAAATAAACCTTTTAAACTTGCAAAACAGAACTACTTCTTGGCTCAGTGGGGTCAGGGGGATTCCAAGAGAGGGGTGTTATATAGGGGTAGTCATCCAGAACTCATGAACTGGACGTAAAGATATATCAATAAGGGTTTCCATTCAGTATCCCAGACTAGGCATTGACTTAGCTGTAGTGTTGAATTGAATCCTCTTACAAACCCATATTGAGATTCCTCTTCTAAAAATACTTGAAATTTCGTACAAGGTTAAGCCAGCCTATTATTACCTGTGTTCAACCTCATTTTCCTAATTTGGCCAAATCCTGTACATTTCTCGAAGAAACCTTTGCTTACACATAAACTTGAGAATGTGTCGTGTTCATCCTACTTAGCTTTGCAACACTATCCAACTTAGATAGCTCCACTTCCTCCTACAGAATGGGCACTGCTGTAACAGAGCTTTCAGCAGAACGCACTCCTTATGCATCATTGAACAACTGAGTGACACACCAAGGCCCCTCCACAATATGCATCTTCTAGAGTTCTGGAAGGAAGCAAGCTCACTGTATACAGATCTAAAAATAATGCTGACAGCCCAGCAAGACTCTGTCAGTTTATTTATTTTATAATCTTTAAGCCACACTTACTGATTATAAATGGGGTTGAATAACACCAAGAAGAGTGTCTTCAGCTGTTGAGATGCTGAAAAAGGGCTATATTAGTGCACAAATTGACTAGAAGACCACCCTAAAAAGGTTTTTCTAGGTTCTGACCCCCCCCCCCCCCCGGATGTTATCCCTTGGGCCCTAGAGACAGTTAAGACACCATTCACTACTTTAAAAAGACATTATTAAGTAACCATTTTTGCATATACTTGTTTTTCTGCATTTATGCCTACGTTATGCCCTTCTGTCAGTTATACCCAGAGTCACCAGCATATATCTAAGTTTGCCTTGGTCTGTATGAAGTGTAAAGTATTTTTAACCAATGTTTGGGTTTTAGTACAGTAACTATGCTTTATAAGAACCCATGGCAGGCACTCAATTTATTTTGGTACCCCTGTGCTATTGTTGTTTAGATGATTGCATACTGATTCACACATCCTGAATCCTGCTTTCGGTCCATGCTACCTTAACAGGCAAAGGAGGGATACAATTCACTTAGTTGCCTATTTTGCTTTATGACCAGATAACTGATGCACCAGTAGCAGTGCTGGAAGGAGTAGAGTGCTTAAAAGCCATTGCTCGCCCCTGTATTATTGCTGGGCAATAGTCATTTCATCACATGAAGACAAATATGTTCCCTTGACCCAGCAAGAGGCAACAGTTCATTCAGCATAATTGTCTATGTGAGCACCCCAACCTTGGAGGCATCTGTAACTATTGCCAATCGAGGCAAAGGGTGCCAAAAAGGCCATCTTCCCAGCATATTGTCTCTGTGGCCCTACTGCAGTAGATCTTGTGATTCAAGACATGTAAGAGGTCCGTCATGTCGCCATAATACAGACCATTGACACTGTTGTAACCTCTTATGGAACTGGGCCTCAGACATTATTAAGATGCCATGAGTCACATATGATGCAAAGAGTTGGGGTTCTGGACTTGACTCAGAGAAAGCAACACTAGCACAATCTGGTAGATGTTTACCACATGAGTCTGGAAAGGAAAAGCCCTGCTGAAGTGTGTGTACAGAACTGCTCGTATGAAACAGAGGAACTGGAAGAGCATGACATGAACCTCTTGAAGCTGACGGAGAAGCCCAACATTTACGGTAGTTGACACTTGTAGTATAGGTGGGCTGACACCAAATCCAAGTTGCAAGCTCATATGAGCGATTTATCTAGGGACAGATTTGTATCGGAGTCCTCCTGAGATGTAGTGGCACCACAACCAACAGCTTAGTGAAGATACTTGAGGATATGGAAATACCGAAGGGCAGGACCGCAAACTGGTAACGGGGGCCCCAAACCACAAATCTCAAGTACTTCCTGTTCTTTGTATGAACTGGCAGACGGCAGTAGGAACAATGACGGTCCAGTGACACCAGCTTGTCCTGCAGAATAAAAGGTTGGATAAGCTGGGCCAAGGTGACTCTCCTGAATTTATTGTTGTTCTGGTAAAAATTCTGGAGCCAAAGATCCATAATTGAACAGAGGATTGCATCTTTCTGAGGAACCAAAAAAATAGTGCCAACTCTTTTCCATTTCAGAGGCGGGCCAATTTCTAAAGGGACTTTTGGTAGAAGTGGTCATTCTTCTACCAGCAGAATAGCTTTAAGGGCGGGGAAAGATGAAAAGGAGGTGGTGGGCTGGGGAAAGGGAGGCAGTAATCCTGTGACAAGACCTGTAGGGTTCAGATAGTGGTGGTGGTGCACTGCTTCATCTGGATATACAATGACAACCGACCCACTAACCAGGTGAACTGTGGGAAAAGTTAAATTAAAGAGGTTTGGAGCCCAGGGTTGATGAGGGCCAACATTGCCTCTCTAGGACCTAACTGCCCCACCTTGATGAGGAAAGCGCCACTTGGTTTGCACTCCAGAAGATGCTTGATCCTTCCCGAGTAGGCGAAGGAGTGAAAGGACCAAAAAGAAGAAGTAGGTTGTTGCACAGCAAGACCCGGGGATTCTATTGCAGCCTTGGAGGCTTTAAACTTCTTCAAGGACTCAAACAGGCAATCACCTTCAAAGAGCACATCATGAACTTTAGTTTGAATGTCCAGGGTGAACCCTGAAGTCTATGTAAGACTGTCTCCATGCCCATAGACCAAACCACGCAATCACCCATATCCAGGTCGGACTGTAGGATCTGATGGGCCACGTCCTTAGCACTCAACCACAGAGACAAAGTCACTCTTCACCTCTGGGATGAGCACATTATATGCAGCTTCAGAGATGACACTCTACAAGGTGTAAGTGTATTCTTCCTGGGCACAGGTAGCCTCCACAGCTCACAGATCCAGGCTTCCAGATGCAAAAACGTTGCAACCCATGATGGTTAGCTTTTTGTTCTCCTTGCCTATGGCCAGGTATAGAACCTGGATAGAGACAGACATGGACAACTAGTGGATATTGTCTGGCTCCTGTCAAAATGGGTTTCAGTCATTCTAAGCCTTCTGCCTGATAGTTCCCATCAGACCATAGGCTGCTCAAACAAGTATGTCACTGAGAAGAACGCAAATGGCACATTTGTTACAATCTAAAGGCCAAACAAGAGTACAAACAAGCTCTATCAGGCTACCAGACAGGTGTTAAATTAGCTAAATCTCAATATTATGCGAAACACTTAATCTCTTCAACTTGCTCCTCTCAAGAGCTAAACAGAGTTATCAAGGAACCCTCTTCTGCGTCACCTCCCTTGGTTGATTCATCTCGTTCTCAAGCAATCTGTGACACAATCAGTCCATTTAGATTTGCAAGATTCACCACTTGATTGATTCTACTGGCTCTGCTGCAGTCTCCATTCATTTATCAGACCTATCCTGCTCATCTGGTAGTTCGGAACCTTTCAGATTTGAGCTTATTATTGATGATGTTACTTCTTTGGCATTACAGAGACTTAAATCTGTGTCTCCACTAGATCCCATCCCCTTCATCTTCTTCAGTCTCTATCGGCGGACACTATTCCTTTGTTCACGCAGCCCTTCATCATTCCTTTACCACTGGTGTGATTCCCGTCTCCCTAAAACACACGCTGGCCACTCCACTTCTAAGGAAGCCACACCTGAATCCATCTGACCCAGCTAACTATCGGCCGATTTCTCTCTTGCCGATTCTTATGAAAGTCATGGAATCTACTGTTAATCCACAAATCTCATGGTTTTTGGAATATAATTATCTTCTCTACCCCTACCATTAATGAGTACGGAGTCAGTGATGATTTGCCTGGGGTTACAGGATCTGCCCTTGCTTAGTTTTCTTCATTTTTCTCAGACCGTACACAATCAGTGTCACTATTTTTATTTCGCTCAGCAACAGTGCCTATTTCTTGTGAAGTATGTACCTCAGGGTTCCTCTCTTTCCCCACTTCTTTTTAATCTTTACCTACACCCCTTAGCAGATCTAATTATGTCCCACGATGTACGATTTTATACATATGCTGAGGATACCCAATTGGTTTGACGACTTGATTCTCTAGATACTAATCCACCAGCCAAATTAAGAACATGTCCATCAGTCATTGGTGATTGGATGTCAAATAATTGGCTGAAACTTAATGGAGAAAGAAACAACATTTTGGTGGGTGGGTACCCTAATATCACTCTTTCCTGGAATACAGATTTTTGGTTGGATTCCTTGGGACCAAGTCTTTCCAAGTATATCAGTTAAAAGTCTAGACGTTAAGCTCCTCCCCTTGAGAGAAGCACAGATTTCCTCAGTTTATAATGCAAGCTTTCTCAAACTCTGCAAGAAGGTCCTTCCTTTTATTCCATTGCAATACCAAGTCACAGCAGTCACTGCCTCTATTATGGGATTTTTGAACTACTGTGACGAAATTTGCCTTGGTAAACCCGATTTCTTGGTTCAACGCCTTCAAACTTTGCAAAATTCAGCAGCATATCTAGTCCCAAGGACAAAACACATCTCTAAAGGTGACAGGAGGTTCTCTGTGTTCGGGCCTAAGCTGTGGAACCAGCTGCCCTTTAGCATCCGCTCATGCACCACTGTGGCAAGATTCAGAAAAGAACTGAAAACCTTCCTATTTAAATGAACTTACTCCCTTAGGGTTACTTCAAGCTCCCACAGTGATATACTCAATCCTTTAGTTAATACCTGCGCCCGAATGCAGTTATCTTTATCTACCTGGTGCGCGTAAGAAATTATTCAAATTCAAATTAATGCATTAACGTTTTCACATGCCTCCCCGCTACCCTATCAGCTGCACTGGCTTCAAAAAGTCAAGTTCATTTTAAGATTCTCTGCATTACACACCGGGCCATTCAACAGTTAGGCCCACATTTTCTCTAATCTAAACATACTCGTTATACCCCTAATAGAGCTCTGCGTTCGGCCTCGCAAATATTGCAAACAATTCCCAGATGTCACATAGCTCGAGCTGGAGGGTGATCTTTTACGGTTCTTGCCCAGACATTGTGGCACTCTCTCCCAAGATCTTTGATAGAGGTATCTGACCATTTTCTCCCTCATATGGCCTTTTTGATTTGATGGTGGTTCTTTTCAGTCTCATTATGCCCTTAGCACCCAGATGGCTTCAGGTCTTGGTTTGTGCACTTAACAAATAAAAAATACATACATACATTCATACATAGAAAGGTAGCCATCTTTGACCCAGCAGTGAAGGCTTGTACCACCATGCTCCCTACGGTAGGATTCTTGGACAGAAACTCTTGCTCTTTTAGAGCAGGATGATGCTTCTTTGCAAAATCCTGTCTATGGCTGGTGCAGAAGCAGGCTTCAATCACACCTCCTTGGCAGGGCGAGTAACAGCTGGATGTTAGGAACTGGGCTCCGCCAAGACGCAGTTCCACAAAAATCCGCAGAGGCCACAGTATGAGTCCCCAGACCTGGTGTCTGTACCCAAGAAGGTGGCTGCACGGTCAGCCTCGGGAATGCATGCACAATCCCAGAAGTGCACGAGAAGTGCTTCCGGTTTGCCCATTCAAAAGGCAAAGACACCTCACAGAGAGAACACCTCCTGATGCTGCAAAGCCACAGCCGCACTCTGCTCCTCACGTCATATCTGTAAGTATTATTCCTTGGATGGGGTAAGCAGAAGATTGAGATATCTCAAAGAGATGGCAAGTCCTATCATTCATGTCCTTTTGTCCCCCTCCTCATGTAATATTGCCATACACATTTATGGAACTTGTTTCAGAAAAACCTTAGGTACAACATCCGGTCTCCATTGCGCTACCTTAAGTGTCTTTCATAAAAGTGAGCCTGCATAGAGGGGAGGGTGATTAAGATCCATATCAATCTAGAAACACCTCTTCTTTACCTTACAGACAGAGAAGCTCAAATCCTGTCCAGACTCAATTCAGTCTGCCCCTCCGTTTCTTCTAGCTGTGGACCGGAGGGTGGGTGCTTTTCTGTTGCTTACTTTCACAGTGGGTTCAAGACAGTACCTCCTTTCTTGTTTATGGCACATTTCACCCTGCAGCTTCAAACTGCAGCTACGATATAATCAGGTGCTGAAATATAAATGGAATGAGAATCTTCTTCGGAGGACCCTGATCCAAAATGTCTGTCATACTGGACCACTGACGTCAAAGGGGCATACAACCCAAGAGCGTCCACTGCAATGGCAATTGTCCCCTGAAAGGATTCACTATTCTTCCCATCTTCCCATACACAGAGGCTTCTATGAAGTCAAGCTCAGGATAGGTCTCCAATCCACCGGTATCCCACAAATTACAAGCCAATGCAGTCAGAACCTCATCCTGGTGATAGACTTACCCAGGGAAATCCTCCACCTCTTCAGAGTTCAAGTGTTCCAGTCCATTCAGGACATGGTCTTCCTCCTCATTAAAGATCTGGTACTTCTTCAAGAAGACTTTGGACCTGCAAGCTAGAATATAATCAGCTAGGTTTTGGCATGAGGCTAGGGCCACAGAGGCTTGGTAGCCGGTAGTCAGGATGGCCTCAGGTCTGTCCCCGGAGCGCCCAGAAAAGCCCCTCGGCTTGGGAGCCGGTAGCCTTAGAGGCCTTTGGGCCTGCCAGAACCTGAATCAGATGAACCCCGATCTGTGGGAACCCCGGGGAAGGAGTCACTGTGCTGTGGAGCCATGCTGAACAGAGGACCTACCTTGTTTTGATGAGAGGTCCTGTAGACAAACGTCTTGAAGTGGGGCAGAGGAGAAGTGTGGAAGATCTTCCTCCACCGCGACAATTGATTCTTCAATGCCCTGTGACCGATAGCGCTGCAAGCCGAACATGTGTCCCAGTGGTGGTCAGGCCCCAAACACTCAAGACAGAATGCATGGGGGCCAGGAATGAGCGGGCGCCTGTGGCACATCTCATGAACTCTCCTGCGGCCCACATGCACCGGGGGATGCGAGGCACCGAAGGAAAGCTAATTAATATCAAAAAAACAAAATGGGGAGCAAGCGGAAAGCTAAAAAAGTCTCTGCGCTGGCTGCCAGACCCAACACCGTCCATGCGGAAAAAGGACTGAGGTGAGGTGCCGGAGGGCGAGGCTTCGGCAGGGTGTTCCCATGCCCGAGGCTGCGCCCCACGCGCTGTATTAAATTATAAGGGAAAGCCCAATTTTTCACTGCAAAAGGTTCTGGTACCGTCCCTATGTTGGGGGACGCCCACAAGGATGGAGAAAAGGGAACGGAATGTCTGAGTATGAATCAATTAGAAACATTGTTAAGCACTGGTGGCATGACTTTTTTTTTTTACAGTGAAATGATCACATATTGTTGCACAATGGGTTGGCAGCATCAAAGCAGTACAGCGCTAGCATATAGTATTGACAGGTGTAAGGGATCAAGAGTAAGACTCTGACACAGAGGCATGTTAAGTGTTAGTTACAGACTAGTATTTATCACAAAATTATAAATAAGAGGGGTTGGAAAAAATCCTACATATCCCTAGTTCTAAGACTGGTTTCCCTGCCTCAACAAAATGAAGGAATGTCTGTGTCCGCATGTTAAACCAAAGAGCGTCCCTCGGCTTGTGTCCCAAACCGTAAACTGACCCTTACACGCTAAACACAACATAATGTGTAACTTAGGGATTTCTGTAAGCTGTATACTTGTAGCTTTCTTTTCAAGTTCCAATCAAAGTTTTAAGATGCAGAAAGGAAAAGGAATAAAGATCAACCAGGCACCGGGTCTCCCCTTCCTCTATTTTCTTCTGGTGATTCAAATGTCACTTTATCACATCTCCTTTCAACACACGGTTCTTTTAAATATATTCCGTTTCTTACTTTCTAGATCTCCATTAGCCTTAAAGGGGTATGGTTTTTCCCTTCTCCATTTGACGCCACTGTTTTACAACTTTATTATGTCTCTCATTTTGTGGATCTCAATTATCTTGCAAAGGTGTATGGTTCTTCCCTTTAGTATTGATGGTCATGGTTTCACAATTTTAAGGCAGCACTTTGACCCCTGGGCTTTCTCAATACTTTTCCTACCGCTGAAGTACTCTCCTGCCAGTGTAATGCCACTGTGTTAATTATCCCCAAAAGGGTTATGGTTCTTCCCTTTTGTACTGGTTATCACTGTTCCACAATTTCAGGGCAGGATTTTTACCCCATATTTCTCTCACTTCTCTTCTTACCCATGGTTTACTCTCCTGTCAGGGTATTGCACTTGGGTGCGAGTCCCAGACTCGCACACTGCTTGGTTTGCTTTCCTGCCAGGGCTTGTTTTGTCCTCTCATAGGTGTGAGTCCCAGACTCACCGTTTTCCTGGTTCACTATCCTGCCAAATCTTGTCCGTTCTCCATTCACTCTCTCTTGCATCCAGGAAATAATGTCTTTCAAGTATTGGTTCCCTGTCCCTTTCTTCACTATGTACACATTCGTATCAATTATTTCAGTTCCTTTACTTAGGCTCTCTCGCACTGTCATCTGTCATGCTCAGGAAGAATACCAACATGCACCCCATCATGCCTAACAGCCAGACCACTGCAGATAGTGATATCAGTACTCCCATTCCCGGTTACCCTCCGACAAGCAGTACTGCTAGGCTTCCCAGGGCACACTCAGTTCAGTGTACTAGGTTTCCTATGGTGCTTGGGAAGCGTAAGCGGTCCTTGTTTCCGAGCAGGGGCGGCGGCCGTCTTCATTGGGTGTCTCGTTTTCATTGGCAACTTCCCTGGAGATTGCGGTCGGGCAGGAGCAGCCGATCGCTATCACTTCCTGGTTACGGGACGCTTTCCCGATCACGTGACCTGTCATCCGCTCACGTGATCGAGAGCCGTGCATAAAAGCCGGCAGATTCGAAACGCTTGTTGCTTCACAGCTGTTTCTCACGCAAACACTGTTCGGCGTTTCAATTCAGGATTCAAGATTCACGGTACTCAACCTCGGCTCACGAATCACGGACTGCTCTCTCTCTCTCTCCTTGGAACTTCTACTTTGATCTACACAGAATACTGACCTTTTGGATAACAAACTTTGGACTGCCTCTGAACTGCTCCCTGATTGTTCTTCCATACCTCGATTAGCTGAACTGACCCTCGAACTGTTTTTGGACCTGCCTTCGTTTTTCCTGAATTGTTACAGTCACGTTCAAGTGTTCCACGTTCTACCAAGTGCCAAGAAACATCCAGGTGTTTGCAGCCGGCACTACCATCGGGTGCCAGGCTTCAGGGACCGCCTTGCGCGCCCCTTGCACCACAACTCCCAATCCCGGCCCCTTCTTATCGGGTTTAGGTAAGCTCCTTTTTGGTATTAGGGTTTGCCAGTGTAATTAAATACTGTGCCTGTTTGTGCTAATACTTGGCTTCCTTCCCACAGCCTTGGGGTCTTCGGTTGCACCTGGTTCCTGTTGCAACTACACCAACACCTGTGGCCTCAAGGCTCGCACAGAGAGTATTTTTACTTCTCTCTGTGGGGAACTTGGGGACAGAGGCTGTAATACTCTTCATGACATAGCAAGTTTGGACATCAACGGTACGCAGTATTCGCCCTGAAGCAGCCCGGTGTCCCATTCACTGTCCCTGGGCTTACTGGTCCTCAATGGCAGCTTTGGCATTCCTTGCCCATTTCTGTCTTTTCTGCTCTCGGCCCGCTGACTGGGACTGCATCCCGTTACCTGCTTGGTTCCCGCTTTGCCTTCCTCTGCTTCTGGTGGCTCCAGCTGCTTGTGTCAAACATGCATGCATTCGAAAAATAATTTTTCGATGCTTTTGAGTCGAAACTGTTGTATTTCGACGCTGACTGTCGAAAAAGTAACTATAAACCGCTTGTATCAATAGTGCAACAAACTTCTCTCGGCTCGGTCTCTCTGCACACCATTCTCGCCAGCCTCTGTGCCACATACTGCAGTCTGCTGGCCTCCGGTGTCCCAACCAGCGTCTGAACAAGTCAGATGCAGCAGAAATCTCTCCTGCTCTCCCGTATGCTGTTCAGCTGTTTCAGTTTTATACTTCCGGCATTGGTTTGCATTTTCCAAAGACTACAACGCAGCATTGGCTTACCGCTTCTGGGCATCCTCATTACATCATCCCTCGTCCTCATCTCAGTACTATAAAGGGAGGATGAAGATACATACGGTTGTTGACTATGAAAGCCTGGGAATCTACATTGCAATACTGGAATGTTGTAAAGGTTTATGGGTGTCTTTAACAATTACAGCTGAAGGATTATTTTGATCCAGTATTTTTGTTCTGTCTCCCTGGAGTTTGCCCTCCCTTACATGGACCTCCTACATGGTCCTCCCGCAGATAGCCACACCCAGGGTTAGAGAAAGGTAGCTTCTGCCTTTCCCTGGCCACGTAAGAGAAGCTTCCGTCCAGGGAATCAGTAACTATGTTGCTAGATTCGTGACACAGGCCTCATGATCTGTTTTGGGTACAGCCAGTTTGAGGTGGGTTTTTTTTCACTTACAAATATTGCATATATTGAGCACAGCCTGTCACGGAGTTCCCGCCTTCTCACCTGAGTCCGATCGTTGCTGGATTTCTTGGTCGATGCCTTCTTGCAGACGGATCGGGTCTTGAATAAGGCTGCATGAGTCTCTTCCGACTCCAGCTTGCGTTCAAAGTTCCGGGATGCAACGATCCAGGAATCCGGGAAATGAAGAAAGTGCACTACTCAGCACATGAGTCCAGGAAGTAAGAAAGAAAGGAGAGAGACTAGGAATGGAATTAGTAGGGACAGAATCAGGGAAGCAATACTCCGATCTACGGAGCACACGTCTGGTCGCTATTTCGCAATAGCATTGAGACGCGCTACGTCCAACGTGTAGAGCGAGGAAGGTGTTTCACGCTGGACGGCCATGTTGGGAGTACCAGGGAGTGCAAGCCCCGTTGAGACAAGGACCAGGAAGTCCAAAAGGGGCGCGTTCTGTAGATCATGACAGCATGCCTCCTCCGAAGACCCGTTCCTCCAGGTTTGCCCGGGTGTATGAGGTGACATTTTCTGAGCAGTCGAGGGGGCCTTGAGATTAGAAAGTGGTTCCCAAGTTCTTTCACTAGGAGGATATCCCTTCCATTCAACCAGGTATTGAAGCTGACCCCGTTTATACCTGGAGTCGCATATTCGGGACACTTCATATTCCAGTTGGTTGTCGACCAGCAGAGGAGGGGGTCTGCAGGGTGTCCGGGAGGATTGGATGTAGGGTTTTAATAAGGATGTGTGGAAAACTGGGTGAATTTTCTTCCAGGAGTCTGGTAGTTTGATTCAGTATGAGACTGGATTTATAATTTCCTTGATGGGAAATGGACCATAGTACCGTAGGGCCAATTTGTTTGGCCGTAGATGCCGGGGTAGTAATTTCGAGGACAACCAGACTTGATCACCAATTGCATAAGAAGGCCCTGGTCTTCTTTTGGAATCCGCATACCTCTTAGTCTGTCTTCTGGCCTTCTCTAAGTATTCCTTGGCCTCCTGGTGTGCGTTTATGAGGGTTTCGATCCAGGACTCGACAGTAGGTACCTGTGTGGGATGAGGGAGAACAGAGGGTAGAACCGATGGATGGAAACCTTGGCTACAATAAAAGGGACTGGTCTTAAGTGCTGAATGATCAGAATTGTTGTAGGCGAATTCAGCTACGGGTATCAGGAGCGACCAGTCATCCTGAACCTTGGTGGCGAAACATCGAAGATACCGTTCCAGGGTCTGATTAGCATGTTCTGTGGCCCCGTTGGTTTGGGGATGATAACCTGATGAGAGGGCGCGTTGGATTCCCAAAATGCGACAGAGAAGTTTCCAGAATTGTGAGACGTATTGAGGTCCTCGATCAGATATGATCTTGGAAGGAAGTCCATGCAGACGGAATATGTGTTCCAGAAAGATTCCAGCAAGTTCGGACAAGGATGGTAGCTTACACAGGGGTGTAAAATGAGCCATATGAGTGAACAAGTCAATGGTAACCATGATGGTTGTGTATCCTCGGGAAGGTGGTAATTCCACAATGAAGTCTGTAGCAATGAATTCCCATGGCCTTGTTGGCAGTGTAGGTTGCAGTAGAAGACCCGCCGGTCTCTTGTTATGTTTATTTTGACTACAGATAGCACAAGCTTGGATGTACTGCTGTACGTCGGTCTTCATTCCAGGCCGCCAAAACTGTATTTGCATGAGGCGGAGGGCGTTGGTTATGCCACGATGTCCGGAGTGAAGGGTATCATGACAGAGGTTTATTATTCTTTGTTGTAATTTCTGTGTGGGAATGACCAGTGCATTGTCCTTGAATAAATATCCTTTCTTGACGCTTAGATTCCATTGATTCTTCCTTGAAATATCCTTCGACAGATCAGAGGATTGAGTTTGCACTCGAATTTCTTCCATGTCATGATGCCTACCCCCGGAGCACCAGGCCAGGCCCAGCACCCCCGGAAGCAGGCATCATGCCCTTGGGTAAAAGCCCAGCGGCCCCTTATAGGGGCTCTTTGGACTCAGTCCTGGCGCCTTTGGCACCAGGCTCATGTTGGACATCAGTCCTGGCGCCACAGGCGCCAGGCTCATAAAGGGAGGTGTTTTGTGCACTTACCTGATGCAGACCATGCTGCATGCTTCAGGCCTACCTGAGACCTGAAAGGGACTATTTTTTCATAGGGACTATTTTTTCACTCAGGTGTGGCCAGGGAAGGATACATACCTAGTTGGGGAAGGATACATACCTGGGACTTCTTTGGAGGCTATTTAAGCCATGCCCAGACAGCAGCTCATGCTTCGCGTTGTTCTGCTTCCTGCAGCTTAACGCTCACCGTGTCTGCTCCTGCTCCTGGACTCCAGCAGCGCCCGCCTCGAACCTGGAAGACCTGCAAGGAAGGAAGAGAAGAGAAAGGTGAAAACCAAGGACTATTTCAAACTTCTTATCTGCATCCGGAATCTTCTCGCCAGCATCCCTGAAGAAAGACTTCCATTTAAAAGCATTGCGTTGCTCGCTGCAGCGCCACGCTTCACTCACCTGTCCTCGAGACATCTCCCGGCTCCATCGCGGCTGTCAGCATCGGACGCCACATCTCTGCACCTAGGGGAGAGAGGAAGAAACAAAAGGTGAGCAGAAGGAACACAGAAGGAAAGCCTGATTAACAGCCATAATACTTACCGGCTTTTCTTCCACATTTCGGGTCGGCGCCGCCCCGTTGGCAGGTACCGTACCCCGGCCCCTATGGGGAAAGGACAAGAGACATTTCTGGGGAATGATAAGGACATTTAGAGGGATCGCCCTCATCACTACTCACCTCGGCAGTTTAACCCCTCGACGCATCGCCTTCATTCTGCACCTGAAATAATGGACAGATCACAGGTTAGAAAGACAACATAAAGGGGGCCTCACTTGAACTTTGAACTTTCATACTTACGGCGCATCGCTCAGGAAAGTCAAGTGGATTTTGCCAGCGCCATTCTGAAAACCAGTGAAGTAACTGGACAAACGCTCGCCCCTGCACCAGAAGCAGGATGGAGAGTTCATCCTTCCAAACCATAAGAAGGATATTCCTACGGGCCAGGCAAGCACGATTTGGAGGTCCTGTCCAATCGGTGTTCCGGGTCCTGCGCATCACGCTAGAAGAGGCCACAGCAATCCAGACTAGACCAGCGCCCCTGTGGGAACCAGGTGAGCGTTACATTCCAGGAGATTGACTGCTTGAGCTACAAAGATCGTGTGGGGAAACATCTTAGAATAGGCCCTATCTTCAGTAGTTACATAGTCAGGACATCGAGATAAGGCGTCAGCAATCAGGTTTTGTGATCTGGGAACATGAGTGATGTGGTACTGGTACTGGGCAGAGAAGTAGGCCCAACGCGCCTGACGACTGTTCCTACACGCCAATGACTGTAGAATTTGAAGATTCCGATGGTCCGTGCAGACCTGAACTGGATGTCTAGCACCCAGAAGTAGATGTCGCCATTCAGTGAAGGCTTGGCGGATGGCTAACAGTTCCTTTTCCAGGACGGAGTAGTGTGTCTCACTGGGAGTCAGGGTTCGTGAAAGGTAAGCAATGGGATGTTCCAGTTTATCCTCAAATTCCTGCTTCAACACCGCTCCCATGGAGTAGTTGGAGGCATCCGTTTCCACTAGGAATGGTCGATTTATGTCGGGTTGGGCTAAGATGGGGGCTTGCGTAAACTCTGCCTTTAAGCGTTGGAATGCCTTATATTGCGGTGTAGACCAGATAAAGGGGGTGTCTTTCTTCAAGAGAGCAACGATCGGCTGAATGATCTCGGAAAAGGTGGATATGAACTTCCGGTAGAAATTGGCAAGTCCCAGGAAGGATTGAACTTGTTTCACGGACGTGGGAGCGGGCCATGCCAGTATGGCCTTTACCTTTGAAGGGTCCATACCAATTCCTTCTGGGCTAAGGATTAATCCTAGGTAGTGAACAGAAGTAACGTGAAACAAGCATTTTTCGGGTTTGGCTAAAAGTTTGTGTTCATACTGCCTTTACATGTTCTTCATGCTTTAGAAGGTCCTTGGAAAAGATCAATATGTCGTCCAGATAGACAATGAGGAAGAGGAATAACATATCAGAGAACACCCTATCCATGAAATGTTGAAAAACTGTGGGGGCATTAGCTCATAGTGACCAAAGGGTGTTCTAAAGGCTGTTTTCCATTTGTCTCCTTCCCGGACACGGATCAAATGGTAGGCACCCTGGAGATCCAACCTTGTGAATATTACGGCGCCTCTCACAGCTTCCAGGATATCCGAGGGCAATGGGTACCGGTCTTTGAGGGTGCATTGATTTAAGCCACGATAGTTGAGGCAAGGTCTGAGTTCCTTGGTGTCCTTCTTGGGAACAAAGAACAACGAAGCACCAGCTGGAGATTTTGAAGGTCTTATGGTGCCATTTTCAAGGTTGGTATCCAGGATGAACATTCTGCCGAAGGGAATCACTGCTGAGGGATCTGTATCTATGGCGCAGTCTTCAGGTCTGTGAGGGGGTAAGGCCTGGACTATAGAAGTTGAAAATACATCAGCATATCCCTGATAGGCCTCAGGGACGTGTATGATATTGGAAACCATGAGTGGTGTTTGCTGGTCTCTTGGTGGTTCTTTAGGGGGTGTCAAGGAGGAACCCAGGAATAGACAGTGAGACATACAAAACTCTGAGCCTAGGAATAGTGATCCTGCTGTCCAATTGATATACGGAATGTGCTTCTGTAACCAGGGCATAGCCAATACCATGGGGTAATGAGCTGACTTAATGATGTCGAATCTAATCGCTCTTGGTGATGGTTTATAGAAAGCTGGATCTCTTTAGTCTGCAGGCTTATGGGCCCTGAAGTGAGGGGTCTTCCGTCGATTGCTTCCACCGGCTGCATGGTGCTTCGTGTCTTGTATTGAATGTGATGACTAACAACTCAATCTTGATCAATGAATATTCCCATAGCTCCGCAGTCTACCAAGGTCAAAATGGAATAGGTCTTATTCTTGGAGGGCGATAGGAAGGCCTGCAGTATCAACAAATTGTTTTGTCCAGGAGAGTTCAAGGATGGAATTGATGTGGAGCAAACATCTCTCTCCCGAAGCTCTGCTCCATCTGGGATCGGGAGCTGGCGTTTTCCTAACGCTGAGGAGGGGCTAGAGGACATTCCCTAACCAAGTGTTTATCTGAGGCACAATACATGCACAACCCCATATGAATCCTTCTCATCCTTTCTTGCAGGGATATAGGTCCACGGAAGGCTCCTATCTGCATGGGTTCTGGTTCAGTGACTGAGCCTGGGTTTGTGTCCGTCTTGGTGATGCTCTCAAAGGACACTTTCGGAGGATTTCCTCTGGATTTCTTCTTCTCTGCCTTCCTTTCCTGGATACGAAAGTCTATTTACATGGCAAGGTCCATTAGTGCCTGGAATGAGTTTGGGCGAGCCACTCTGGCCAACTCATCCTTAATCTCCTCATTCAGTCCTCTCCTGAAAAGGGTACAACTCGCCTCAGGGGACCAATCAGCTTCCTTGGCCAATTGCTTGAATCGGGTTACAAAGGTGAGCATATCCTGGGATCCCTGCTGAAAGTTTAACAGGCGTTCCTGGGCACTATAGACCTGCTCTGGGTGGTCAAACATGGTTTTAAGGGCCTGTATGAACCCATCAGTCATCTAGGAGAGCATCGTCGGAATTAATGAGCGGCATAGCCCAGGTTAAGGCATTTCCTGAAAGGTGAGAAATTATGAAACCCACCTTAGCCCTGGGAGTCGAAAAGTAGTAGGGCTTAAAAGTAAAGTGGACCAAACATGAATCCAGGAATCCACAAAGGGTTTTTGCCGACCCATCGTATTTGTCAACTATGCCGCCCAGCAACACACTTTCTTTTGTGGCAGAATCACGGGATAGAACTAATTGTTTGAGAGCGGCGTTTTCCGCCTTTAGATTCTGTACCTCGGTTGTTAGTTCTTGCATGTCACGCATCAGGTCCAGAACGGCCGCTTCCATGTCCATATCGAGTTCGGTAGGGTGGCGTCTCAAACTGTCACGGAGTTCCCACCTTCTCACCTGAGTCCGATCTTTGCTGGATTTCTTGGTCAATGCCTTCTTGCGGACGGATCAGGTCTTGAATAAGGCTGTACAAGTCTCTTCCGACTCCAGCTTGCGTTCAAAGTTCCGGGATGCAACGATCCAGGAATCCGGGAAATGAAGAAAGTGCACTACTCAGCACACGAGTCCAGGAAGTAAGAAAGAAAGGAGAGGGACTAGGAATGGAATTAGTAGGGAAAGAATCAGGGAAGCAATACCACGAGCTACGGAGCACACGTCTGGTCGCTACTTCGCAAAAGCATTGAGACACGCGGGGGCTTGGTCTATTAATAGAACACGCTATGTCCAACGTGTAGAGCGAGGAAGGTGTTTCACGCTGGACGGCCATGTTGGGAGTACCAGGGAGTGCAAGCCCCGTTGAGACAAGGACCAGGAAGTCCAAAAGGGGCGCGTTCTGTAGGTCATGACACTGCCAGCCTTAAATGTGTTTTACTGAGCAATGCTTGCATATATTGTTGTGTAGTGAGTGTAGCAACTGTGATGAATTCTGTGGAGTCATCACTGATGGCCCAGTAATGATCTCCTCCTACATGGCCAGGGGATGGCCAAGGGATGGCAGCCGTTACCCGATCCCTACCCTGGTTGTGGTATTATGAGGGAGGAACATGTGGAAGGGGATGGCTATCGGGGGAGGGGAGCTGGAAGAGACACAATATTGTCCCCCCTTCTGAAATTGTAACCACTAAACAACTGATGGCATATTGTCAATCTGGCCAAAATACCATTAACAAGTATAAACACACACATCTTCTGTCTTTCATTTAAACAAAGATTTAAAGCAATGTAACTTTAAAAGGTTGAAAACCTCTATGGACTCCAACTCCCAAAAAGCCTCAAGTACTGAGACTAGAATGAGGTAGAAGGAGTCAATGAGGAATTAATGCAGACTAGTTGACAAGCAGCTGCACAGGACATTTAAACCTGATGAACCCCTTTAATTAGGGAGAGGAGAAGAGAGTTGCACAGCAGGCGAAGTGGGAAGTGGAACCAACAGCAAAAGCAGACGCACAGATGCGAGCCATGCTGGGTGAGCCAGACCCTTACAGGTAACCGCCTGGAAGCTAACTTTACCTGAGAGACGGGAGGCCAGTGAAAGTGCAGCGGATACCTTGGAGGGACCGCTGGAAGGCAGACAGCAGCCGCAAGGCTGTTGGAGACGTGGTTCTGTAGGACTTCCTCTGTACTATTGGCAAGTAAATGTGAAGCTGACGCGGGAATCGAATGAGGGTTTGCAAGGCAGGGGATGCCTTCCCAGAGACAGAACTTCACCACAGCTATTTCATTCCTCATTGACTCCTTCACCACAGCTACACGTTACACTGGTGAGTTGACCCATAGGAGTTGGGGACCCCGGGACGTGCCAGCAGACTTGCAAACAATTGAATAACTATTTTGAATACTGACCAAATAGATTGGAAGGGCAATATTTGTACAATTCTCCTTATATGAAATGTCAATTTGGGGAACATTGGAAAAAGCATTGTCAAAAGCAGAGACATACTAATGAAAAGGTTGACAAACAGAACTTGAACAAGTCTCCATATATGAGAGGTCAATATGGGAGAAGTTAGAACAAATAGTACCTGAAGTCAATGAGGTGTAAACAGTGAAGGAGTATACTTGGAAAGAAAGTGAACATTGTAGAAAGACCTGGTGAAGGAAGCCCATCAGGCAGTGAGCCCTCTTTGGAGAAAGATGCATGAAAAGAGAGTACACCAGGGGATCTGCAAGATCCAGAAGGGGGGGGGATTACTGGCAGGGGAGTATATAAGGTCATCCATAAAGCATCTGAAAGAAAGAGACACAGGAAAAGATACCTGGCAGGACAGTACACCAGGAGATCTAAATAATCACTTGAAGAATTCTTGGTAGGGGAGTATACCAGGAAAGCATCTTTGAAACAGTTGTGTGAATAGACATGTTGCCATCCTTTAAAGTAGAAGAGACTTCTTTTGCTATCCTATTAACAGTGTTATGTGAAAAAGAAATGTTTACTTTTTCTGAGGAATCATTGTTTGGAAAAGACACTTTTTGCAATCCTTAAGATAGTGTTTTAGGAAAGAGACATGCCAGCCTCTCTTAACGAATCAAGCTTTAAAAGGCACACTTTTTTTTTATTTTTTTGTTTTTTTTTTATTTTCGTTCAGTTTTTACAAACTTTTTCAACACTTTAACTTATTAAAAAACACTTTTAGAATACATAAAATTGAGTCCAAAAGCAAAAATAAGAAGTACAACTAAATGGCAAACTTTCTCTTAGCTTAGCGCAAATGGACCTTGGTATATCTCCATTCGGGAGATTCCTCTAGTTCTCGTTTATTTCTGTACTCTTTACACCTTCCATTTTCAGATCTATGTGTATATAATAAATGGCTTTCTTGTTCAGTGTCTTCACTATTCACCAAGTCAATCGTTTGCGATTGTCTTATCCTCGCAATATGGAGAAGTCTCCTTCAACCGAATTTGCATTTGATCAAGGAATCGCATCGTTGCAATCAGCAGAGATTTACTTTCGCCAATGTGAAGATGTATCCACCATTCTTCCAGACCATACGACAGGACTCGACTCCTCTCCTTCCTTAAGCAATTTTCTCATTGAACTTTAAGTTCGGGGCAGCACAGGACCAGATGCTTTAAATTTTCGTCTTCCTCTGCGCAGAACCTATATTTAGAGTTTCCAGCCGCAATCTTCCTTCGATGGATTAGGATCTCTTTGGTTTCATAGATGTTTAGGCGAAATTTTAAGTATAGTCTTTGTAATCGTTTACACAGTGATAGCGTTAGATATTTCGTGAGTGTGTTGCGTCTTTTGGCTTTGGGTGGAGTGTTTAGCATACACTTATGCGAAGATCTTTTTTCGTTGATTTCTATCCAGTCCCAGTCTAATAGTTTTCGTTTTACTAGATCTTGATTCTGCCATAAAGTATCTTCGTCTGAACCCAATTGTGCTAGAATTTCTTTGCACTGGCGCTTCCATTCACACAATGCTGATTTTCCTTGTCCTTTGTCTTCTATCAAGAATTTAACGTAGGGTAAGTTTGCTACTTTGTGTGTTTTCCTGAACAGAGCCAGTTTGTTCCAGGTGATTCTCGCGTTAAGGGTAGAGATTCCTATCTCAAACAGTACGCATGCAGTAGGTGTGCTTAGTGGGATCTGGAGAATCCTTTTCCAAAAGATGCTTTCGCAACGGGCCCATATTTTGTATTCACACCCAAACATATTCTTGGCACCATAGTTGAGAATTGGGCTTACTTTACTTTGGTAAAATCTTCTTACCGCTTCATAAGAAAATTTGCCATATTTTTGCTGTAAAATGGTACCCTGTGCTGTTAATAATTTGCAGCTATTTAGGAGTTTTTTTTATCATTGGGGTGTCATTTATGCTGGAGTTAATCATGGTTCCTAAATATCTTGTGTGCGGCACCTTGTTTAATTTATTTGTTCCTATTGACCAAGTTGTTTTTTTTTTACTTGCAGTTCTTCCTCTTTGGTTTTCCAATACTAAAATCTCCGATTTGGCCACATTGATCTCAAGACCCAAATCTTCAGCAAAAGTTCTTAGTGCTGTAAGTTTTCTTTGGAGCCCTATAGGGGTCTGGCCTATAATTACCATGTCGTCCGCATACATGATATGATTTATTGGGACTCCATTTATGAGCGGCGGAAATGAAACAACAGATGACAGTGCTGTTCCAACTTCCGATATATAAAATTTAAACAAGGTAGCTCCTAACGGGCACCCTTGTTTCACACCCCTCTCCGTTGATATGGGATTGGTTAGATTTCCTTCACGATCTAGTCTCACCTGTATATAGGTGTCGGAGTATAGATCTTTAATAGCATGGATGAGGCTCGCGTTGCATCCTCTTTCTTTGAGTTTTCCCATAAGGTTTCTCTGTCTACACCATCGAAGGCATTCGCCATGTCAATAAAGGCCAGGTATATTTTTCGTCCTGATCTGATGGCATTGATTTTTAGCAGGTTCAATATCAACAAGTATACACTACAGCCTACACCTTTGACAAAGCCCGACTGGCGTTCATCATATACTTTGTTTTGGTGGATCCACGTGGTCAGTTGAGCTAGCAGCATCGACGCAAACACTTTCCCCACTACATCGAGTAGGGCTATTGGGCGGTAGTTCGAAGGGGCTGTGCGGATGCCCTTCTTGTAAATCGGAACGATAATCCCGGATTTGCATGTCTCAGGGATTTTCCCTTCCTTTTTTATTGCTTTGAAAAGTGTATGACAGAAATTTGACCATTCTTTGATATTTTCTTTTAGGTCTGCATTTGACAGGCCATCTCTTGATGGTCGCTCGGATGTCTTCTCTTTCCATGTCGATTTCCCACGGCTGTCTAGTGTCTTCATTTGATGGCTCAGACGCTTTTCTCCTTTTGAATAACATTGTGTAGTGCTTTACCCACTCTTTTTCGTGCACCATGCTTGATAGCAGTGCCTTATCGGAGTTCTGTGTGTCGTTAATAATGTCCCAAAAGCCTCTGGTGTTCTTTCGATTTAGCGCCTTCAGCATTGACTCTGCGTCTCTTTGTTCAAATATTTCTCTACGCTGTTTATACCAGTTGTTATATTGGTTTTTCACCTTTTTTATCTATATTTCCATGTCCACTGCGTGTAGGGCCCTAATTTTCCGTATTAATTTCCTTGATTCTCTTTTTCTTCGTGCTACTTCCAGGTCATACTGGTGTTTTCTGTACTCCGATCTCGTCAAAGATGTTCTCTTTTTGACTTTGTAGATCTCAAGGAGTTGTTGGTATTCTATTGACCTCGGGAGGTTCTGTTCTTGAGATTTTTTTACGGATTCAGTGATTGACACAATGTCGCGTTGTTTCAGACGCAGTCTGTTATGGTCAGGAACCACAGATGGATCTTGTCTCCATTGCCTACGCTCCACCAAGATGCTCTTATTCCATTCGGCTGCCACCATGTTGTGGTCGCTGTGGTTAGTCATAACCACGGGGAGAGAGTCGATTTCCTGGAATAGATTGTCAGAAACGAAAATGTAATCTAATATTGACTTTTGACTTCCTCGTATCCAGGTTGGTTTGGCTGGAGTATCACCCTTTATCGCTCCATTCAGCATTACTAGGTTTCTTAAAGACATTTCATCAAGCCAGCGATCACAGTTTGTTTTTTCTCTGTGATTCGCTAATGCCTTAAGTTGAGAGATCTCAATCAGTTTCATATTAAGGTCTCCACACAGTATTATTAGTGCGTTTGGATCTCCTTCTAATATGCTGTCGATTGCATCTAAGATGTCATCCTCAAATTTTAGATGTAGTTTCGCTGTTGTGTTCCAATACACATTTAAAATGTAGATGGTCTGATTGTTAATTGTTGACGGACACACTGGTTCAATGGAAATCTTTTGTAAATGGGACGATAGATTCCAAGCTTCTTTAATTCTCAGACCGCTTTTTCTTTTAATCAGGGTTAATTGTCCCGACATTGGGCAACCTTTTCCTTTGCTAATCGCTGGATTGAAAGCTACTTCATAGCCTTCTACACACGGTGTACATGTTAACCATGTTTCTTGCATGCAGACAATATCGGCTTTTCTCAAGAACTCTGGTGTTCAACTCAATAAATGGTTGAACCCACTCGTGTTCCTGGAGGTTATCACCAGCTTTCCCCTTTGGCATTAGCTCATTGGTGACCCATTTAAAGATTTTGCTATCCATCCCCATGATTGGGACTCATCTTCAGTATTCAGTGTGTTTTTGCACTTCATCCTCTTTAAATCCTGGATGTTCTCTACTATTATTCTTATTTTTTTCTGCTTTATTTCCTCAAACGAGTGCTGTATACCCCCACCTTCTTCGTCCCATCCATTTTTGTCTAGTTATTGGGCTTCATTTATTAGACTTTTCTCCTGATGGCTTTTCAATTGTATTTCCTTTTCGGTTCTCAACTGAGCACCTTTATCTTTTGGATTATCACAGTCGTTTCCTCCCAGTGCATTATCTGCCTCATACACTTGGTAACCTGCTTTCAACAATTGTCTCTCGCTCAGCATTATCAGTTCCACAACTTTTTTCTCAGCAATGTGAAGCAGTACAAATTTCTGGTTTGAGTCTGCTATAATTTCAACCCTGTCAATTTGTGGGCTCTTTAAAGTTCTTAGCACCGGGATCTTTTGAAATATCTGTAATATCGTGTGTCTGTTTAAAGCGTGGTCACTCTTTTTGAGATACATTTTTTCCACCAGTACCCTATATCGGTGGGTTTAGCTGTTTTTCTTTGACTTTTCGGAGAAAGTGCTGTAATTGAATGGGCCCCCCTCGTTGTTTGGCACTTCATGTCATTGCTTATTGGTTTGGTTGATAACCCACTTGGACTACACACAGCATTTTTTTTGTTGTTGTTGTATAATCCTTGAATCCTTGCACGTTTCTCCTCCAACGTGCAAAAGCTTTTATCATTTCCCTCTTTGGGCTCTTCATTCTTTAGCGTTGATTCTGCTTTTTTTGGAGTCGCAGGCCATAGGAAGACTCTTTTTCCTGGTTGCCCTGTCGCTCCCTCTTGTTCAGGTTTGATATGGGTCTTGCATTTCGAAGTTGGCACTCCTCTCATTTTGTCTTGCTGGGTTTTCACTTTGCGTTCATCAGCTGTCTCAGTGGCGTTGTCTTCCTCAACATCTCCTTCAGTCCGTGAGCTATAGGTTGACATATTCAGTAAATTTTCGTCATCCTCAACTTCCTCCTCAATCACCAATGATGTTTTTGTTTTTCCTTCGTCTTCGTTTGTCTCCATCTGTCTGGTCTTGCTGGATCTTCTGTGGCCGTTGTTCTTGCGGCCTCGCTGGAGTCTGTGCTGCATTTTTTGTTAGTCATGCCCGTGGGCTCAGTATTATTTACTGTGATGGTTAGCGCTTTAATGTTTCGGAAGAAGTTTGCAGAACTTCGTGGATTTTTGTTCTTCTGCACTTGCTGATTTTTAGATTTCTTTTTATGTTTACTCTGATTTATGTCGACAGACCTGCCTTTCACACTTTGACCCGCGCTCCCTTTTGATTTTCTAGACTCGAAAATGTCAAACCATTCAGCTTCGTTCTTCTTTTCAGTTACGACATTGACGTTGCTGTTTAAAGTCGTCTGTCTCGCATCTTTTTCTTTCATACTCAGCCTTGGATCATCTAAAACTTCACTCTCACTTCCTTCCTCATCATTTTCGATTTGTACAATCTCAGTTAGGTCCGTTTCTTCGGACCTCTTTTTTTTTGTTGGAGTTTTGAGGGTATTTTCCTTCGTGACCTTACCACTATCTTTGATCTCTTTAGTGGGTTCCTTTTGTTTAGTTTTTCTCTTTGCTGTTTCTTTCACTCACTTCGTCAGAGGAGTCCTTTATCTTATTTGTTTTCTCTGGGCTGTCCCTCGTCAGAATTGACATTTCCAAGTCTGCTTCAGAGCAGCAGTTCTTATTCTTCTTTGCTCTTATAGGCACAGATTTTAGTTTTGACGTTTTCTCATTTGTTAGTGATACAACGTCGCTGTCTTTTGGGGTCGTGGCATGTGTTGTTTCTGAGTTCAGTTGGATTTTTGATGGAAGTCGATTCTCACTTGCATCCGCTCTATATTCACGATCTTTTTGTAAGAGCGTCAAAGCTTGTTTCGTCACTTCTGCCAAGAGTCTTTTATCTTCGATTGTTGCTTTTAAGGACTCTCTTAGCGCTGTTAAAGATATGTCATTACCTCTTCTAGTTTCCACGACCTGTGCCGTCATGTCCATCAAATCTAGTTCGAGTTTTACAATTTTCGAGTTCAGCAGGGCGACCAATGTTGTTTGGTCGCGAAGGCTCTCGTTTAGATTTTCATAAAGTTTCAACAACGGTGCCACCGCTATCGTCGTTGCAGACATTAAAATGGGGCTCAACTTTCCAATTGTCGTCTCAACGAGTGTCGTGACTTCGTAAGAATTTTGAGGAGCCATTGGAGCTGGGGGTTGCTCAGACTGTTGTCTCACCTTTCTTGGATGGAGAGACTTTGCTTCGTCCTCAGACTCAGATGATGTCTGACTCGGTGCTTGCTCACTTAATCTCTTCGGTGTGGGCGTCAGACTCCGTCTTGTGTTACTTTTAAATCTTTTGTGTCCACCTTCGAGTTCTAAGTCAGAGCTTAAATTTCTACGGCTCCTTTTTTGTGAAACTACAATCTCTTCGTTTCTAGACTCGAAGGAAGGAGAGTTCGCTTCTAGCGTCATCACGTTGTGTAGGCTCTTTTCCTTAGTTCCTTGCCAATCTACTTGTGGGGATGTCCTTCGACATGAATGTGTTACTAAATTCCTTCGCCGTTTCGATAGATTGGAATTCATTTCCACTAGATCTCTCAGGACTTGGTCCGCAAGCTCTACTCAGTCTCTTCTACGTGGTGCCTCGACAGTTCTTTCCTTTGTAAGTCTTTCTTTCCATCTCGCAGCGCGAGACTGCTCCTCTTCGGAGTCTCCTTCTGTCACAGCGATACTGGTTTTCTCGCTTAACTCTAGGAAGGAGGAATCAGAGTCCGATAATCTTCTTTTGTTGTTTATTAATACATGTTCTTTTCCCTTTTGAGTTTGTAGATTTAATGTTTTGCGATCCTCCTTGTGCATTGTAGCCACTCTTGTCCATGCCAGTATCTTTAGAGAAGAGCCTGTGTGTATTGGTTTGGATAGAGTCTCGGAGGGGACAGCCGCGCGACCTGCTGGGGACACACTTTGTCCTCTTACACTCCCTGGAGATGACTCTTTTGTTAGATCAAACGTCTCTGCTGCTGTATCCTCTTCTGACGCACAAGTCGTTTTATTCAGTTCTTTCCTCTGCTTATTGTAGTGTGAATCGTCTTTAGGTAAATCCACACTCTCCTTGACTTTATCAGAGTGGTCTCTAAGTCCTATCTGGGCGTCCATGTGGATCGGGTTTGAGGTAACGTTCACAGACCTTTTCCTCTCAGTTGTAATTGTGAGTGTTTCGCTCGTGGGTCTGAAGAACGAATTTCCGGCACTAGATGTTGTCGCGGCAGAGCCGCAGTGTACCATAGCAGTGCAGATATTCAGTCTCGACTCAACCCCCATTTTTCTCTCCTCCTCCGATTGTATTTGCAACTCTTCTATTTCAGTCCTTATCGTGTCAGTGGTTTCCTCAGTTTGCATCGAGGCGAAAGGGGGGGGGGGGAGTCCCTTCTTTTGTATCACTCTTACGTCTCTCGCTCACATAAGCCCACTCCCCAGAGCCACCAGTATCCCCCTCCATAGATTCATCAGCGCCATCAGTGTGCTCTGATTCACTTGTCCCCTCGCAGTCACTTACAATGCTCAACTCATCACTAGCTAAGCTAGCGACTTCTACCTCTCGGGTTAAAACTGAGCCGTCTTTCCTCACATTTCTTGATCTTAATGATTCAGCGTGGGGCTCAGAACATGCAGCGAGGTGGTACAGTGAGATTGTGCTCGTTGCATGTTGAACCTCTGCTCCCGCTGCTCTTTCCTCTCTCACCTCCATTGATGACTTTCCACGTGTCACTGTGATAGTGGTATGTAAGCCCTTCATCGGGGCATTTAACATTACTTTCCCTCGCTTTGCGTGTGCTCGCATGTTGGGTGGAGCAGTGTCTCCGGTCCTCATCCTTGAGACTTCCGGATCTCTCCAAACGTTCCTCACGCAGGACGCACAACTCGTCTTTTTTCGTCAGAGCACACTCGCGGTAAACGCACCGCAGCGAACAGCGGGCAGGAAAATAGGGGGAAGGTGCACGCGCAGCTGCTCTTACCCGTTCTATCCTGCGATCGTGTCACCTTCCGCCTTCTGCTGGTGAGAGTATCCAAACCTCTCCGGACCTCCACGGATCACCATGGAACACAGAAAACACTCTGTCCACTCTGCTACGCTCCGCTTCGTTTTGCTGGGGGATTTTAATGGCTGGCTCCTCCTCTCCAGTATAGCAATGGATGACAGACTGCCCCACACAGGAAACACTCTGTCCACTCCGCTCCAAAGGCACACTTTCATTATCCTTCCTGAAATAATCCAGGTGAAGGGAACCCCCTCCTAGATTCAAGGATTATTTATTGAATTTTCATGCTTGATTTTTATACACGTTTTACTTAACTTCTTTTTTAATTGTTTATTTAAGTGTGAGGGTCAGATATGTTTTGGAGACAAGGACTGTTTGCATTACTTCCACGACAAGACACAGACCCATCTTTAGCTTTAGTTTCCTAGGTATGGAAACTCTCTTTAGGTTAGGGACATAAAGGCCTTTATCCAACCCGCTTAATTTAATAAAGATGTCCGATGTTGAAAATATTACAACTTTGTGCCCGCCTCTCATTTTTGACACCTCATACAAGAATATAAGTGATGCTGTGCTGGCATATTGGGCTCCACATGGCTCGTGATTTGCTTTGGGAATAGGAATCATATGTTTTTGAAAAATGGCAATGCTCTTATATACTGTGCACAGCCAGCATGAAAATGTTACAGGGCAATGTCGGCATACACTGGCAGCATCCAATATGGAAATGTGTTTCCCAAGGCAATTCTGGCATATATTGTTAGGCACTGTGCTGACAGCATAAAAGTAGTGCAGAGCTGACATATTGGGCTGCCCGGCATCATGATATGCTTTAGGCAAAGGAAGCATGAAAATGTGCTTTTACAATGATAATGCCGGCATACATTGGGCACAACCAGAATTAGCGTTTTACTGTGCAGTACTGGCATATATTGAGAACATTAATTACACTTAGGCACAATTTTGTCTAAAACATTAGTGTGTAGCCTTTTCAGTGTAGGAAATGCTACAACTTGCCCTAAAGACTTCAGCTAACCTTAAGTGAGGTGGTGTGCAGGTTGCATTAATAGTACCTGCTGACTATGGTGCGGTTGATCTAAAGCCCTATTCTAAGCCCTTTGAGTTGTCACCCACAAGGAACAGGCAACACTTATCCATATGCCTTAGTGAGAATCATATTACCAAATTATCAAAACAAAATTGTGCTTCTGATGTTCGTTTTCTTATTTGCCACCTGTGGAAATGCCAGAATCCATGTTTAAAATCAACTCACTAAAACCATTGCAATAATCTGTGGAACCATTATATGATGCACCACTATCTAAATACTGACCAGTTTCAGCTGTGTGCCATTCTAGGTTTTCTTCAGGATAGTATTAACAATGTACTTCAAACCACTTATCTGTTCTGTATTGTGCGACAGTCGGTCATCACATTTTACAAGGCCCCTATTAATAACAAACGTTATTACAAAAAAACCCACAAAAAGCCCAACATATTACTCTTTGCGTCACTATTTTTGACAATATCACCACCCTGTAAAAAGTATCGGACTTGTTGGGATGAAGTACAGTTTCTAAGTCACAAACATGTGCCCAATGTTCATGTATTTTCTCTGCCACAGTTTAGAAAAAAAATAAAAAGGGAGGAGTGAGAAATAGAAAAATATATGTTTATTTGCCAACTCTGTCAATTTTTTTTTTAGAGATACCAAAAGAGGTCTACAAGCTCACACAACAAGAACCGTTTTAGGACATCTGCTGTACTAGTTGGTGCTCATGTCCACAAATAGTGTGAAATGCTGGTGTTTCTGTCTTCCCATTGTGCGTGCAGAAATTCGCAGGATGGCACTGAAATGAGGTTGCAAACGGAAGCCATGTTGGAAGTACCACCAGCGATACTTTATTTTCTTTTTTTCTTTATTGTATTTGGTTTATCAAATAACCTTAACAATATTAGTACAAAAAAGTACAAATATTATATCACTTCAATTTACATACACAATTTTTCATAAAACAGAATTAAACATATATAACTTACTTTAAAACCCAATTTTTCTAAAACAACAATTACAAGGAGAGAATATCAAAAGATCAGATTTTTGGACAAAGCAAACATTTCCTCAGAATAACACATAATTAATTCACATTCTCTCAGAATCGCGACATATCCTCAGTAAATTTACATCATTCATATACTGACTAGTAGTAGTAGTTCTTTAATTACCTCAAGAATATTAGCTAATCTAATAACTAAATTAGTACCTTTTCCACACATACATTTGTTCCACAGTGTGCTCCTGGAAATATGTGATCCTGAGTACCAATAGCTCCCAAATTCATTAATTCTGAGCAGTTCAAAACTATTACAAAAAATTACCAAATGTTTTAGGGTCTCAACCGAATTTTGAACACCACAAAATCGGCATTCCCCATTTCTACTTCCAAACTTTTCTTTATAGGAAACCCAATTTTGCACACAATCAAGGGTGAGGAATTGGTTTAGTCTAAACCGCAGCCAAATCCGGGAAATTGAGAATATAAATTGGTAGATCACCCAATTTCCTTCTGAAAAGTGCATATTCTTTATAGGCATTATATTTCGCAATGTGATCTGACTGAAGGCACCAATTCAATAATTGGAATTTCCACTTGTTAGAAGGTAAACATGCTATATGACCTTTTTTTGACACAGTGATAAGTTCCAAAATTACGTCCATTTTTTTTAACAAATTTAGATATGGTTGGTAAAGACCCTGAGGCAATCATGATGTTTAGGTCCTCATAAAGTGAATTTTTCAGGAGTGATAACATCTTTCTATAATTATTCAACAATCTCCAGTTCCTTTTGGCTGAAAGAGGTAAAAGACCTAGTTCATGACGAATTATGTCATTTGGAATTGCTTTTGCCAACCCAAGAACCTTTTTCCACAATTTCCCCTGGGCAGTGTCTAACAGGTCGTCAATTTCTGCAGTACAGATATCAAAGCAGTAGAGGATAACTGGTTCAATCTTTAACAAGTAGAATTGAATGATTAGAAGTATAGAAAAGGTGCAATATTTTCTATAAATAATACACATCTGGGCAGTGAGAGGCTTTAACTTGTCACATAGCAACTCTTTCCACCATTTAATTTTATTCTGATCCGTTAAAGAGTATCCCAGGTATCTAATTCTTTTCACCTCTTGAAGGTCAACCATACCAATAGACCAAGTAAATCTTTGTGTTTTTTCCTTCTCACTGGAAAAACATTTAAATCTGAGATTTTATCTGATTAACCTTCAAGTTTAAAGATTGTGCAAACTCATAAAAGAAATGTAATTTATTATGCAAACCAAACAGAGTTCTGTCCAACAAAGGTATGTCATCTGCAAAACTAATGCAGTTTAGTTTTAAAAGGTCTAAACGTACAGGATAACTGGTTGGGGGCTTCCAGTACCAATATAGATCTGAGAGAATTTAAAAATTTAAAAATTAAATAAAACTGCTGCTAAGGAGCAGCCCTGTTTAAGCCCAACTTCAGTTTCAATGGGTTCAGTTAGTGTGCCAAGTTCATTCAAACGAACCCTGTACATGGTCCTTGTATGCAAAAGTACAATAAGTGCAACTATGTGACCCGGAATTCACACATTTCTCTGATTACGGTATCAAATGCTGCACTCAAGTCGAGTGCAGCCATATAAATTGCCCCTATATGTTTGCACTTGGTTTGCACTGCAAAAGAGAAACAATTGTAACACTAAGTGAGCAAACCATAGACTTACTAAACCCTGTTTGGAATTTAGACAGAGTATTGTGCTTGAATAAAAAGTCCTGTAGATCTTTTAGGATTAGTTGGGAAAATACCTTAGAAGATGCATCTGTAAGCGCAATCGGTTTATAGTTTGAAGGCTCATTAATATTACTTTTTTATAAATTGGTACAATTATTGCAGAGCACCACGAACCAGGGATCTGCTTAGTTGCAAATATATTATCAAATGTATTCTTTAGGATCAGTGCCCATAAGTACGGATCCGTTTTAATTAGGCAGGGTGGGATCCCATCAGGGCCAGATGCTTCTGTATCCTTTAATTTTGCTATAGCTTCGACAATATCCTCCATGGACCATGGACAGCACTCTAGGATCAATTCAGAATAATCCTGATGGCGTTTTGTTTGTGAAATAGTCTTCCCAAGTAGAGGCTAATATAGCTGGTTCATTACAATCTTGGGTAGGGGCATTAAGAGTTATGAGAAGGGTCCAGGTCTTCCAGGTCTTCCGTGTATCATGCGTTAAGATATTGTACATCATGCATTGATTGTTTTTTAAAGCGATATCATATCTGAGTTTTCTAATTTGATTTTTGTATCTCAAAATAATACGATTGTTTTCAATTTTATATCGCTTAAAGCCCAACTATAATTTAAGCAGATGTCATAGGTTAGCATTTTTGTTTATTTTTAATTGGTGTAAATGTAAATTGTAGGCATGTCTATGCTCCATACGGGTGCGAGTCAACTTAGCGCTCAGAGCAATAGTGTTTAGATGCATATGGATACAGCTATTCAGTTTCCTCTCCATCTCAGTATCCACGCCAGTGGTGTACTGTCCATAGTTAGTAAAGAGAGGATCCTGTCTAATGTATTTGAGTAGTCTCCTATAAGTAAATGGATTCCATCTAATCGATATACCCGGTCTGTCAATCTCTATAAGTTGCAGCGTCAAGTCGGATTCATAAAGCCAGTTGGAAATACTTAGTCCTATAGAGATCGCAGAGTGGTCACCAGAACCTAGGTCAGTAATTTGTACTAAGTGACAACACTTAAGTATGGAGGTTGCAATAAAAAAGTGATCTATGTGAGAACTTAGACCCCCTCGAATCCAGGTGGAGGGATGTGAGCCCAATTGGGGGGCGACCAGTTCAATATTCCATCCCAGGAGATATTTCACCCATTTCTGTCCATTCTTAATTGAGGGCGAAAGTTTATTATTGTTCATGCTCGCATTTAGTGCGTTGGAAATAAAACAAGTGGAGTTGAAATCCCCTCCTAATTCAATCCCCACATTATTATTTTTAACAAAAATACCTTCAAATTGTACATCTAATGTGTTTTCCATTAGTTCCAATGGAGTAGTTGACCTATTCCAGTAAATAAATAGAATAACAATGACTATCTGTTAGTACGTGAGGATTAAGATGTATTACCAACACAGCTGCATCTTCATGGAGTAATTCAATATCAAATGTACATGTATTTTTAACCATAACAGCTAAACCACCTGAGAGTTGCCCCTTTAATCCTTTCGTGGCTGGATAGGTGTAACAGACATAGCCTGCAACATCAAAAGGGGCAGTATGCATGGTCTCTTGAATGAGGATTACCTCTGGATGAATTGTTACGTCCTTACCAAACCACCGTAAGAAATTTGCCCCACAACTGTTCCATGACATTATGGAAAAGGGTTTCTCATTACGCTTATGGCTCCACTTTCCCCTTTTGCGGAAGGCATTTCGATGGCATTTGCTACAGTTGTTATACCGCTAAGCGCAGCTGCTAGAGCAAGTATTTGCTTTATTGTGTCCATGTTTAGGTTCATCTGGGGATCATTCAGCTTTATCTCACTATTTGCACCCTCCTTTACGAGAGGTGTTACCAAGAATGTCTCAGCATCCTTTTCATTGTCGAATATAAAGGGAACAAGGCCTCTCGCGGCAAAGTTCTCCCTCTGATCCCAGATCATCCTAGTGATGATCATAGATTGGAAACCGCATATCATACAATGATTGTAGTGTGTAGCCAAACAAATCCATTCTATATCATCAGAATGTAGGGTTCTTAGAGGGGGAATCACTTGGACGGATTTTAACATGAATGTTCTATTAAGACTAGTCCTGCCATTGATTTCAACATCACTTTCCCATCCCCTAATGATCGGCATCCCTGAGGCTAGTTTTTCCACAAAGGTTGAGTTCTCAATTTCGAACTCTGCTTTTCTCTTTTCATTGCTCACTCTTTGCGGTGGCTTTCCTTTATTGCCCAAAGAGATAGAATTACGATCTGGATTACTACAGGACGGGGTATTCTGCGCTTGTCCAAGGGATAAGGAACCAGCATCCTGCAATCCCTCTTCTTCTTCATCAATACACTTCACCACCACTTCTATTCCTGATTTATCTCTTCCAACCAATGCAATCAGCTTAGACACACCATTTTGCACATCCAGTGAAATAATAGGGCTTCCAATATCCACACATTTAGGGGGATCCTTACTATTCTTAACAATAGTTTTCTTGTTTTTCACTGGGTAGAATTGTGAAAGAGCTGTTTGTACTCCTGAAGAACCTGCTCCTATAGGTTCATTTTGTAACGCTCACCTGATTCTCGCAGAGGCGCCGGTCTTGACTGGGCGACTACCGTATCTTCAAAGGTGATGTGTAGCACCCGGTTGGCTCTTTGGGCTGGACCTCTGTGCACTGTATGCCTGACGTGTAGAGTAAGATGTCTGCAGATAGAAAATATGGGGTTAATGAACTGGGGTTATTGGGGTGTCCCTATCTCTTTCCTCTTCTCCTCTCCTGTAGACCCCCAAAGGTTAACGCTCTCACCTTAGGTAAGTGAATGCCGAGCTCTCCATCTGCCTCAGGGCAGGGTGCTGTAACCAGTTTCTTCACTGGATAGGTAGCGCAGGCCTCTTGACTTCAGAGGACTGCTGTCCGTCGTTTACTGCACGAACGGTAAGTTTCGAGTCATTCAAATGTCTTTAAAGTCTTTAGTAATGATGTCTCTTGTTTTGCAGGGTTCCGGCGATGGCGGATGACGGGCTGAAGTGAGTTGAAGATGGAGCCCGTGTGATGAATAGAAGCGCCTGGAAGCACGTAAGTAAGCGCTTGTTGCCTGCTTCACTATGCGCTCTAACTGTCTTTTTATTTTGCAGGTACGAGTTCGGAGCGGCTGCAGGGTGCCAGAATACCCACTGGATTAGATGTGGAAAGGAGTAATGGCACGTGAGTATTAAAGTTCCCCAATGTCTTTAAACGCACCTTGTTTTGTCTTTCAGATGCGGGATGCAGCGCCGAAGACCTCCGGAGCGCACGAAGAGTAGGTAAGCCTTTGCCTTTCAGATGCCGGAATGCTAACCTGTTCTTTCTTGTCTTTATAGGTGTTGCTGAAGACTGGATTCAGGATGGTAAGCCTTTGCCTTTCAGATGCCGGAATGCTAACCTGTTCTTTCTTGTCTTTATAGGTGTTGCTGAAGACTGGATTCAGGATGGTAAGCCTTTTTCCTTAGGCCCAGGACCGGATGCAGAAGACACGATGAGCGTTCTGCTGCAGAGGTTGCAGAATAACGCAAAGCAAGATTCATCCACCGGGTGTGGTTTAAATAGCCTCCTGTAGTGCTTAGGTGTCTCCTTCCACAGCCACGCCCAAGTAAGAAAAGAGTTCCTGGTAAGAAAAGAGTTCCTGCCTTCCAGAAGAGTTCCAGTGTTCTGAATCTAGGGAGTGGCTCCAGCCCCACCCAACAGGAAAAGTAGTTCCAAACAGAAGAGGATCAGAGGCTCAACTGGCAGGCAAGTAAGCAGCATGGTCTGCTGAAGGTAAGTCCACCCAAGCATTATGAGCCCGGCGCTTCCAGCGCTGGGACTGGGCATATTTATGAGCCTGGTGCCACTGGCGCCAGGACTGGGTCCAAAAGGTCCCAATTGGGACTGGTTGGCACTCGGAACCTGGGTTATGGATCTGCTTCCAAGGGAGTTGGGAAAACCCTGACCTTTTGGAAGCAGAGATCATGACAGTACCCCCCCTCAAGGCCCCTCCCAAACCGGGCTTCTCCGGGGGTTTTGGCTTGTCAGGAAATGTTCGGTGAAATCTTTTGATTAGGCGAGGAGCGTGGACATATTCAGCAGGTTCCCAGGATCTCTCTTGGGGGCCGTAGCCTTTCCAGTCAATTAGGTAGAATAGTTTAGATTTGGAGATCTTGGAGTCCAGAATGCTTTTGACTTCAAACTCGAGTTCTCCATCCACTAGGATAGGTTTTGGAGATTTGGTTAGTCGGGTTTGAGGTTGCACGGGTTTTAATAGAGAGACGTGGAAGACCGGATGTATCTTCATGTGCGGGGGCAAGTCCAACTTGACCGCTACTGGGTTTACTATGGTAGTGATGGAATAGGGACCAAGGTATCTTGGGTTGAATGTGCGTGGCCCTTTTAGAGATAGATATTTGGTGGATAACCAGACTTGATCCCCTACTTGATAGTGAGGGGCTTCCTTCCGATGTTGATCTGCTCCTTTCTTGTATTGTTCTTTAGCCCTTTGAAGGTGAGAAACAGCTTCCTTAAAGGCTTGGGTGATTGTAGAATGCAGGTAGTCTACTGCTGGTGTTTCAAGATCTTGGAGGGGATCCAACTCCGAGGTTCGAGGGTGACTGCCGTACAAAAGAAAAAACAGGGTTTTCCCAGTTCCCGAATGGACAGAGTTATTGTAGGCATACTCGGCTATCCAAAGGATGTCTTTCCAAGTTTTTTCAGTTTGTTGCAGCATGCAGCGTAAATACTGTTCCAGAGTTTGATTGGTCCTCTCGGTTTGTCCGTCGGTCTGAGGGTGGTGACTGGTCGATAGTCTCACATCAATTTGAGCCGACCGACAGCAACTTCGCCAAAAATGAGAAATAAATTGACTACCTCGATCCGAAATTAGAACCGAAGGAAAACCGTGCAGTCGGACGATGTTTTCGAGAAATTCTCGGGCCAGAGTTGCTGCTGTTGGCAAGCCTTTGAGCGGAATGAAATGCGCCATCTTGGAGAATAAGTCCACGATTACTAGAATCGTATTGTATCCGGAGCATGGAGGTAGATCGGTGATGAAGTCCATAGAAAGCGTATGCCAAGGGCGAGGTGGGATGTCAATAGGGCGTAAGAGGCCTGCTGGTCTTTCCTTTTGACTCTTGTTTTGGGCGCATACTCCACAGGACATTATAAAGTCTCTGATATCTTTTTTCCAAGATGGCCACCAGAAGTAGCGCTTGATCTTTTCTGAGGTCTTGGCTATACCGGGATGACCTTCCATTAAAGAGTCGTGATAACAAGAGATTACTTTTTTTCTGTAAATCTGTGCTGGGTAGGTATAATCGTTCTTGGAAATACAATAAGTTGTCCTTTACTGCAAAGTCCTTTCCCTGCAGATGCCAATTCTGTATGTCTGCTGGAGTTACAAGTTGCCTGGCTTTATCCTTAACTTCCTCTATGGATTCTGTGGCGATTACACCCAGAATTCTTTGTTCGGGAATGATTGGTACAGGTTTAGGGTTGACCAAGTGTTCTTCCACTCCCATCCGAGAAAGGGCATCGGCTTTACCGTTCTTTGTACCAGGTCGATAGGTAATTATGAAGTCAAACTCGGCAAAGAATAATGCCCAACGGAGTTGTCTAGAGGATTGGGCTTTTGCGGTCTTCAAATATTGCAGGTTTCGGTGATCCGTAATCACAGTAACGGTGTGTCGGGCCCCCAGCAGATAATGCCGCCAAGCCTTAAAGGCAGACTTGATAGCCAGAAGTTCCTTGTCAGTAATCGTGTAATTGATTTCAGGAGGCGAGAATTTGCGGGACCAAAATGCCACGGGATGCAACTGATTGGTTACCGGGTCCTTTTGTGATAGAACTGCCCCCATGGCAAGGCTTGAAGCATCAGTTTCCACGATGTAGGGGAGTTCGGGGCGAGGGTGTTTTAAGATTGGTGCAGAGATAAATTTAGTCTTCAAATCCTGGAAAGCTTGTTCCGCCTCGGTAGACCATTCAAAACGTTTGTTTTTCTTTAACAAGGCAGTGATGGGCTGGACTATTCGAGAGAATTCGGGGATAAACCTGCGGTAAAAGTTAGCGAAGCCTAACATGCTTTGCACACCTTTTACGGAGGATGGTGATGGCCATTTGAGAACTGCATCGACCTTCTTTGAATCCATACGCACTCCGCAAGGTGATAATATGAATCCCAAGAATTCAACTTCAGTCACGTTGAAAACACATTTTTCCAACTTAGCGAAAAGTTTGTGTTGACGCAATCTTTCGAGGACCATTTTCACGTGTTTCCGATGTTCAGATTCCGATGAAGAATAAACGAGGATGTCGTCAATGTAAACAACAACACATACATCTATGAGCTCTCTGAGGACATCGTTCATAAAATATTGAAAGGCGGCCGGGGCATTGCAAAGTCCGAAGGGCATGACCTGATATTCAAATAGCCCATACTTGGTGCGGAAGGCCGTCTTCCATTCATCGCCCTCTTTTACTCGTACCAAGTGGTAAGCTCCTCTAAGATCCAGCTTTGTATATATGCATGCTTTTCTGACTTGGTCCAGGAGTTCAGGGATCAAAGGTAATGGATATCTATTCTTAACGGTGATCTGGTTCAGGGAGCGATAATCGATACAAGTTCTAAGGTCTCCTTCCTTTTTTGGAACGAAGAACAAAGCTGAAGAAGCAGGGGACTTGGAAGGACGAATAAACCCATTTGCCAGGTATTGATGTAGGTATTGTTGAAGGTGAAGGTTCTCAGGCTCGGTGAGGGCATAAATTCTACTACAAGGAGGAGTAGATCCAGGTATCAGGTCTATCTGGCAGTCATAAGACCTATGAGGAGGTAGAGAGTTAGCCTGATCCTTCCGGAAAACATCTTGGTATTCTAGGTATTCGGGAGGTAACTGGGGAGTCTCTGAAGAAATTGCGGCCAGTGCAACACCAGGTGGAGGGTGACAAGTAGAGACACATTCTGGAAACTGGACCGTTCTTGCTCGCCAATCGATCAGAGGATTGTGTTTCTCTAACCAAGGTATTCCTAGAATAATCTGAAACTGAGGGGCCTTGATCACATCGAACACGATCTTCTCATGGTGTCCATCTTGACTTACTAGCGTCACCTCTTGAGTGGTATGCGTTACTGGCCCGGAGGCTATCTCCGTACCATCCACCGTAGTAATGACGTCCTTTACAGCCTTGGGACAAAGAGTTAGATTCATCCTCAAAACCATTTCATGATCCACATAATTGCCGATGGCACCGCTGTCGACGTAAGCTTCAATTGCATGTAATCGATCCGGATTATCAGGGCTAATGAGGACCATAGGTATCACGAAATGCGAGGTCACGGAACTGGTTTTCACGCTCGGCAAGAGAACCTCTATTCTTGTCGGGCGAGGTCGTTTCCCTGCTCAGAGTTTGTAACTTTGGTAACTGCAGCTCCTACTGCCTTCTTGGCAGGTTTCACCGGACAGTCTCGAAGAAAGTGCCCTGAGTTTCCGCAATATAGGCATAATTGCAACTGTTTCCTCCTTTCCCGCTCCCTTTGTGTTAGAGGACCTTTCAGACCCCCTATTTGCATGGGTTCCCCGGAGTCTACTCCTTTGGAAGGAGTTGGCGGTTTGGAAAATACTCGAGCATCAAACTTGGAACGATCGGCCTTCCTGTTCTGCAGCCTGTGATCTATTTGAACGACCAAGTCTATATAATCCGAACAGTCTTGTGGGGGATTCACTACTTGGGCTAAAACGTCTTTGAGCTCTCCACGTAGACCTCTATAAAACAGCGTAATCCTTTTGTCCTCAGGCCATTGAGTTTCCACTATTAGTCTATTGAAAGATGCAATATAAGCCAAAAGGTCTTGATTACCCTGTCGCAACGAAAGAAGCTCATTGTCCAAGGCCTGCCCCTGTGAATGTCTTGCGAACAGTTTTTTCATACTAAGCTGAAAGGCTTGAAAATCATGGAGAACCGGATCATCTTGATTAACTAGAGGGATCGACCAGTCTGCCGCATTGCCACTAAGGTACGAAAGTACAAAAGCTACTTTTGCTTGATCAGTTGGAAAGGCTGCTGGCCGGCATAAGAAGTGCAACCGGCACTGATTGATAAATACTGCAAACCTCTTTGGGTCACCAGAAAATCGTTCGGGCGGAGCCAGAGGTACATTCCCAGGTAGGTTGATCTGCACTGGATTCATAGAGGATGTTGAAGGAAGATTTGCCCCTGATGCGGGTAACGGGGTCTGTCCGGCTTGTGACTGTAGCACTTGTCTAGCAAGATTGTCTGTTCTCTCCTTGGAAATAATTAGTTCCCTTCTTAGAGCATTCGTTTCCTGACGAGCTGCATGCACTTCTGCCCTTAGTTCCCCAAGTAACCGGGCTAGGGGGTCAGTATCCGAGGTTTCCATAGCGCCTGGGCGAGAGTTTTGCGGTAGGCTTTGCGTTCTGTAACGCTCACCTGATTCTCGCAGAGGCGCCGGTCTTGACTGGGCGACTACCGTATCTTCAAAGGTGATGTGTAGCACCCGGTTGGCTCTTTGGGCTGGACCTCTGTGCACTGTATGCCTGACGTGTAGAGTAAGATGTCTGCAGATAGAAAATATGGGGTTAATGAACTGGGGTTATTGGGGTGTCCCTATCTCTTTCCTCTTCTCCTCTCCTGTAGACCCCCAAAGGTTAACGCTCTCACCTTAGGTAAGTGAATGCCGAGCTCTCCATCTGCCTCAGGGCAGGGTGCTGTAACCAGTTTCTTCACTGGATAGGTAGCGCAGGCCTCTTGACTTCAGAGGACTGCTGTCCGTCGTTTACTGCACGAACGGTAAGTTTCGAGTCATTCAAATGTCTTTAAAGTCTTTAGTAATGATGTCTCTTGTTTTGCAGGGTTCCGGCGATGGCGGATGACGGGCTGAAGTGAGTTGAAGATGGAGCCCGTGTGATGAATAGAAGCGCCTGGAAGCACGTAAGTAAGCGCTTGTTGCCTGCTTCACTATGCGCTCTAACTGTCTTTTTATTTTGCAGGTACGAGTTCGGAGCGGCTGCAGGGTGCCAGAATACCCACTGGATTAGATGTGGAAAGGAGTAATGGCACGTGAGTATTAAAGTTCCCCAATGTCTTTAAACGCACCTTGTTTTGTCTTTCAGATGCGGGATGCAGCGCCGAAGACCTCCGGAGCGCACGAAGAGTAGGTAAGCCTTTGCCTTTCAGATGCCGGAATGCTAACCTGTTCTTTCTTGTCTTTATAGGTGTTGCTGAAGACTGGATTCAGGATGGTAAGCCTTTGCCTTTCAGATGCCGGAATGCTAACCTGTTCTTTCTTGTCTTTATAGGTGTTGCTGAAGACTGGATTCAGGATGGTAAGCCTTTTTCCTTAGGCCCAGGACCGGATGCAGAAGACACGATGAGCGTTCTGCTGCAGAGGTTGCAGAATAACGCAAAGCAAGATTCATCCACCGGGTGTGGTTTAAATAGCCTCCTGTAGTGCTTAGGTGTCTCCTTCCACAGCCACGCCTAAGTAAGAAAAGAGTTCCTGGTAAGAAAAGAGTTCCTGCCTTCCAGAAGAGTTCCAGTGTTCTGAATCTAGGGAGTGGCTCCAGCCCCACCCAACAGGAAAAGTAGTTCCAAACAGAAGAGGATCAGAGGCTCAACTGGCAGGCAAGTAAGCAGCATGGTCTGCTGAAGGTAAGTCCACCCAAGCATTATGAGCCCGGCGCTTCCAGCGCTGGGACTGGGCATATTTATGAGCCTGGTGCCACTGGCGCCAGGACTGGGTCCAAAAGGTCCCAATTGGGACTGGTTGGCACTCGGAACCTGGGTTATGGATCTGCTTCCAAGGGAGTTGGGAAAACCCTGACCTTTTGGAAGCAGAGATCATGACACATTTCGCCCCTTTTTCTGTGACTGACTACTAGTCTTATCAGACCCATAAGCCCCAGACTGACAGGGGGTGACTGATTCATGTTTATACTTCCGTAAATACTTTTTTGCCATTTGCGATCTGTTTCCAGTGCACTCTGAGAAAAGATCCAAATGCACCCTGGACTCCTCATCAAGTTGGTGTAGGTTAAAACCATTATCATCATCCTGTTTTCCTGCAACTTCTTTCTTTAGATTTGCTAGTCTGACCTTTACATCATTTTGCTTCTTGTTGCTTATGCTATTAGCCTTTTTATTACGAGCATTTCTCTTCTGTGCTGTAGCCATTATTCTCTTTTCTCTCTGTGTTAATACCACAATCTGATTTCCAGTCTCCACTTCAGAAACTGAATCATTTGTGGTTTCCCACAATTCTTTCATAGCACCATCAGAGAGATCAATCAAGTCGAATAACACTGTAGGGCTGACCCCCCCCGCCCCCTCTCCGACAGAGTCAGGTTTCAGTCCTGGCGATGCTCGAATCTCCAATAGATCAGTTTTTCCAGAAATGATCGCTTCCTTGATAGCCTCTATATCTGACTTTATTTGCTGTATTGCAATACCAACAGCACCCTCAGAGTCCAATTCGGAAATTATCGACTTGGCCTCTGCACGGTTGCTGTTGGACACCGGTATGGCTACCATGTCAGCAAATTATTTTATTTCCGCATCTACCATTCTAGCATCGCCTGGGGTTTGTTTCATGTTATCAGTCATAGGGACTTCCTTCTTGTGGTTCACCACTAATGCAGACACAGCTTGGCATGTAAATAACATTCCCTCCACTTCGTTGATTTTACATAGGAGTTCTGTCATATCAGATCTTAAATTCCCTAATTCACAATAGGTAAACTCATTGCCCTTATCTAGAAGATGTAAAAATCTAGAGAAAACCATGAAGTCTGCCCCAAACCCAAAAACATCTCGAGCACGGAGATCGATCTCTTCATCATGTATAACATGCTCACGGTGGCTCTCTCTGGGAAGAATCCCTGTCGTTATTTCAAACATATTGATTTGTTCCTTGGAATTTGTAAATTAATTCATCTGGGCTGGAGGATTGTTAATATGTGCATAGTGATTCTTTTCTTTTTCTAATTCACTATACCATTTATTTTTACACAACTCAGCATCATTAATACCACAGGAGAATGAGTATGCACCCCGATTATGCTGGGGGGGAAGACTAAACATATGTACATCCTCCGTTCCAAACAGTAGTTTAGACACTGGGGTAGATGGTCCTAAAGAGAATCTCATCCTCTTTCCTACTTCCGCCTCTATGGCAGTACCTAGTATAGAGCAATCATTCAACTCTCGAAATTTAATTTGAGTAGTTTCACTTTGCTCCAGCTTTTTACTTAACCACTCCTCATCCTCAACATCAATCTTGTTAATGATATCAGTAATGGTGAGGTAATTAACTTCCTTTACATTAAATTTAATGGGCGAGGACTTAAATTTACATCATTACAAACAGCAGCAGTAACGACTCCCTCCCCATCCACACCTGTGGACTGAGGTACAGAGACCAGGCTGAATTCATTGCATTCAAAATTGACAACCTCCCCTTGTGGGTCTGTCTGAATCCCTAAGTCTTCATTAAGGGACATTTCATTCAACATTTCCACCCTAGTCCTTGCTGGGCTGTGTGCTCCCGTGAGTTTTCTACCACTTCTCAAACCATTCACCATACTGCCGGACACACAAATGTGAGCTCAATATCAGAGGGAAAAACTATAGCTATACCAATTAATGGTGGAAAAATCTAACGGAGTGAAAACATTCAAAATAACTCAGGGTGAGATACCCAAAATGTTGTCAAAGCGGAGGCTGGCATGTTGCGAACTCAAAACAGTAGGTGTCGCACCCTGAAAGTTTCAACACAATTTGACAATCTGATAGCATGATATTCATCATAAATGCATATGTGAATACAATGCTTACTTAAATTGCTGGCACGCGCACCCATCATCCAGCCAAACAGCCTAACAGCCACTTACTATGGCACTTCTGATGAGCCTCACTAAATATAGGAAGTGAAGAGTGGATGTTGGCATGCTGGGGGGGCGGAGCTACAGAAGGATAACTGCAGGAAAAGAGAATAAACTCCAGTAAGTAACCACGGTAAACCAAGGTAAACAAGAAATATACGTTGAATGCCACAATGAGCAGTGAGCCTCTGTTTTCTATCAGCAATTGTCACTAGTAACGTTCATTTACTTGGTTAGTGTAGTCCAATGCCGAGTTACGGCAATGTAACAAAGCAGCAGACTTCCTCTTGAGGACAACTTCTCTCCACTCGGCAGGAAAGCCAAGTCCAACAGTGTACACCGCCTAACACAGCCTAACAGCCACTTATGGCACTTCCGATGCGCGTTTTAGTTTTTCCTATATTCGGTAGGCATAAAAGGTGCGTTTTTAGACAAGTCTTTTCCCTATGTGTGATTAACTTTAGCCAACTGAAGGGAACCTTCATTTGGCAAGGAACACTTGGGATAAACATATATTGGACAGAGCCAGGATGAAGAAGTGGTTCGCAGGGCAATACTGCCATATATTGCTGGGCACAGGACTGACAGCATATAACAGTGTTGCAGTGCTAGCACATATTATTGGCGGGAATTGTGATCTGTTCTGGACACAGTCAGCATGAAAATGTGTTTTACATTAAGTGTAGGCATATACTGTTGAAATGGGCCTCAACGGTTTTAATTTGGGCAGAGAAAGTATGAAAATGTTACAAGATGTGCGTTTGTACTGTTGATGAACTGTCATCTAGTACAGTTTTTTGTCTGTTCATCTACCGAACTGACTGTAAATTGTATGAATTTTCGTACCATATTTGTCGGGAAAGTGTGCTTATGCTCCATTATAAAGAATTATTGTACAAAGATTCCCGGAAGTGGAGCCACTGAACCCCAGGCCAATCATCTCCTCTGAAACGGCATAAACTCGCTTGACAAACAGACTCGCTATAGAAACACTTGTGCACAGGGGCCTCATAAATGCAATATCATATCATAGCTATTTCAAAGAAACCATTGATGATGTTCAACTTTTTTAATTCACCAGTCACTGTTGACTGGGGGGTGGGGGGACGATAATATCTACTTCCATATTCGAGTCATGAGTTAATCAGCTAAAATAATTACTGTACTCTCTTTTCTCCTAATTCGATACCAGGAGAGATCACATATTCTCTGTTTAGGTGCCAAATCTTGCAACATACTCCCAGATAAGATGTGTCATTTTGTCCCTATCACTGTTTTTCAAAATGCAATTCTATACATCACTGTCCACCTTCTACATTTCTCTGTGGTGAATTGATGTATTGCACCAAAAGGTGATTTAGTTCACTAATTGTGCATTAAAACAAATACAAGACTGTACCATGAAGATTTGTAAATTGCTTAGATCTAGCCGTTATTCCCTGTGGCTCTCTTTATGTCACTCTTCTATTGTGCACTATTGGGCTTGAAGAGGAAATACATGTGTTATCGGATATGTCATGTCATGGGGCATTTCTACAGCGTATCAACTGCAGTGAGGCTCCTTGACACTTCAAAATGTACTATGTGATGGCACGATTCCCAGCCAACGATATAACAGCGCTATGAAGTAGCAGCTGCTTTGAGTTTTCCACCAGAGAGGAAATAACTAGACCTCTAGTTTAGGTCAACAAGAAAGAGTGTGAGTTGGCCAGAAAGCATTGAATATTGAAAGATACAAATAACAAGCAAACTCTTTTTTTTGTATACAAAAGATACTCTTGTGCAGCATGATAGTGCTTCACAATATCTTCATAATAATAGTAAGACGTATACATTAATAATACATTATTAGTAATAACATAGTAACAATAATAAAAACATAAAAATAACAAAATAGATAATCATTTCCCATGTTCTCTTTCCGCCCTGATCCACCAGCACAAAGGCCTTTGGTAACTTCCATTCAATCATAGACATCTCAATGTGCATTGTATCTGGGTTAGCAGGCCAAGGTGCACACAAATGATAGACAAGTAATCACATGCTTCCTATTACTTACTGTGTGTTCGAGAAGAACATGTGCTATTTCATGGCCTAACATAAACGACAACTGATCAGTGTCGGTCACTGCCTCCAGCAAACCAGTGTAAACAAACACTTGTCCATTCTACAAGGAAAAGGAAAATCTAATTAGTAGCGGCTTAAACGTGATTGTGTTTCTTTAATTTATTTTATTCTATTTTTTTTTTAGAGTGTCTTATTGAAAAAGCAGTTGCAACAAGTTGACATTCCACTTACATTCATGACTTTTTATTTACTGCCATAGAGTTTCATGTTTTAAATTACGGAATATTGCATATAATATTCATAATGCCAAGACAAACACAACTCGACTGTCATTTTTTGCATTTAATATTGTTATAGTCCTCTACTTCTGATATCACAATATGCTGATTACATTGTAATCATCTCTGGTAGACTGCCATCTGGCAAGGGTGTGGAAGCCCTGGCTTTCTTGATTTTTATGAAATAATACAAAGATGCTTGTAATTCAATTTATGAAAGGGGGTTTCTGCTAATCAAATCCCTTTCATAAAGCTGCATGACGAAAGCCTAGTGCATACATGTGCCTGCTGTACCAGTCTCCTGACAACTGCAGAACCTGCTCTTCAGTGGCCCAGGGAAGGTGAAAAGGTTGCATGTGCATTCCTGACAGCTGCTGCAACCCAGTCACTGCAGATAGACGATGCAATTTAACTTCTGCACCTCCGATGCAAAATATAATAATTGTTGCCTTATCTATCTGGCATCAGGGTAACCTCTCTAAATATGTCATACCTGGTTATGGTGTAGTGACTAATAAGAGCACAGAATTATCAAAACCATACCAATTTGATATCATTCAAGTGTCAACCTTGTGAGCATAGGCCAGATATGTGAGGGCAATGTGTATTTGGGGAGCCTGGCTGGCTGATCTGCTACCAGTGAGACAACAGCCAGGTTGCTGCCTACCTTTGATCCTAGGGAGGAAGAGTAATGTCTTCCCTCAGGCAAAGGAGATCTCCTGGGTACCTTGCTTTCAAATGAGCACTCGCATAACAAATGCTAGCTTCATAGAAGGGGTTGCACTTCAAAGGGCCTTTAAAGTGGGAAGGAGGAAGGGCTAGGGTGGTGTGATGCATCCAATGGAGTCATCACTGATTCCTCAGCAGTATCCTCCTCCCATGTGGCCAGGAGACGGCAGCGCTAACGGATCCTGACCCTGAGGGGGGTCATGAGGGAGGATCACATGGAAAGAGACAGCCTCCGGGGAGATGCCATGACTTCATTTGATGAGACATGGTATTCCCCATTTGCCCATGAAGAAAATCAAATACCCTGATGCCCAATACCCTAATGGCCTATTACCATTCATCTACTACCCCCTTTAGGGAAAATAGAGAAACCTTTTCCCAAAACCTTAAAAACCCCAAAACAATCTTTTCCATTTCTAGTTATCCACCATATAGAATTGGCTCATTCAGAACTGTTGAAAGTGATTTTCTAAGTAACCTGTATCAATCGACATCAATCAACTCCGCTGGACATTTAAAGATTGGCCACAAACTCTTGAAGGCTGCTGCTGTTTGGGAGAGGTTGTTGCACCTCTCTGCGAGGCTTGTGGAGCTTGGAAGCACGAACCAGTGTGGTGGTGTTGAGCTGCTTGCCAGAGAGCAAGCAGAGAAACGCTGAGAGGACGGGATGCGTCACAGAAACGCCAAGAACCAGTGGAAGACTCCTGGGCTTTCGGCAGCCCAAGAAGGCAGCGTTTCACCCACCAGCACCTGGATGGACTCAGTTATGCACAGGTGAAGTTAAGAGAGAGACCAGAACGACGCAAGAACAGTCCAGAGTGGAAACCAGGTGGCAAAGCTTTGCTGCGTAAGCATGAACGGGACAAATAAAGCCAGAGAAACTGAGACAATAAAGAGACTGATTGAAAATCAAGAAGGCATATTACATATATGGACCCCAGCCATATTTGAATGTATGGAATCCAAATATGGGTAGAACCCAAATCGAATGATGAATCAAGGAGTTGCGATATACCAAAAGGAGCATGTGCAACTGTGGAAGTAATAAAGGAACCACGTGTGAATATAAGAAGCCCTGGTAGGCGAGTAAAGCAGGCAGCTACAAGATTGTGTGAATACAAGAAGCCTTGGCAGGAGAGTATAGCAGGCAGTCACAAGTGCATAAGAAGTACAAACGGGGGAGTATACCCGGCAATTGCAAATCTACAGAATGCAACAAGAAAAGATATATAACTGTGTTTTCTAAACAAGAAGGAACTATTTGAAAGAAGTGGTAACCATAAGACTAAGCAACTTTGTACATAACATTATTGTTTTGGGCCAAGAAAGACACAACAAACTGTTAAACCAACAATCATTTGTATCAAGGAAGACCACCCGCTGGAACCAGGGCTCACCCTCATGATTTACTGTGGGCATCGTGTTCCTTCCTGTGCCTCCCATTTCACGTAGGACAAGGGTGACTGGGTCTTGTGCAAGAAGGCAAGGGTCACTTTTTACAGTGGCCGGGATTGGACCCCTTACAGGAGGTTTGATTCCATGTAATCCTCTGTGACGTTTATCTTTATAAGGATGGGGACTCCCACCCATTTCTTGATTTCTTTGGACCCCAGGTGGGAGCGAACTCCATTTCAAAATCCTCTGCAATAGAGATGAAGACATCAAGCATCAAAGACAGAGGAATGATCTGTCCCATAACCATACCCAGTGAACAGATAGGGTGTCAGTTGTTGGACCAAGGCCTCTCTGCTGGCTGCACTGGAACCATGACCCAGTTCACTGGAGGTGAAGATCACCTGTATGTGCCAGTCAAGCAAGAGGTGGAAGTGCAATCAAAGACTGTACTTTGTAGCTGGAGACCCTGGATTGTGATTCCCAGCAACCCAGAAGTCAAGGAACAGTGTTGGGTGCCGATTACCACTTTGAACTACTTGTGAGACTTCACAGAATTCAAAGTCGCTAGCCCCAACCTTTTTCATGCGATGTGCCGTTGCTACTTGGATCGCACTGGATATTGGACCCAGTCGACCATCTCACCAATCCAGTGCCAAATCACCACCTTAGGCAGCTCCTAGAAGCATGGCTCAATGCTTTTGAGCTTCTACATACAAGAATAAGGTACCATGAAGAGGCTTTGTCCCCCCGTTACACTTTCGGGGCCATCGTAAGTTTTAAGGCTAATCTTTGCCTTTTTTTTCCTAAAATGTATTATTTTAAACAGGGAAATTGGTTCAATTTCTTGCCTGCATATCCCTGCTCAAGTACCCAGTGTGCAGTACTAGATCTGTCTGCCTTTTCTGTGTTCTATTACAGGGGTGGGCTTTAGCTTGTTTCCACATTTAGTTATTTTTATATAACCTTTATTGGACATTCATTCATTTTGGGCTTTCTGTACTATTGTTTGGGTTGCTACTGTGCTCATGTCACACTCTTCCGGAGAGTATAGCCTTGCCTGTGCCCATGTTACCATATAACGTTCAGAATCAGTTTGTTTTACCTTCATGATTGGGATCACTATCGGTTTACTAGTGTGGGGCTGAGTTGGTAGTTTAGTAGCCATTTCGTCACATCTTCAAGTTGATATTTCAGTTAACTGTCACATTGATGGTTTAACAGACAACTCAAGACAAATTAAAATGTCAGTATAGGTTTTGTTTTGGTCATGCAGAGTAGGGATTCGGTTTGAATGAGTTCATTGGAAGGTTTTAGGTTCGAGTCAATTAACATTCTTGTTCCCCCTTGGAATCTTCTTACGTCTGTGTAGGGGCTCACCTCACCCAGTAATCCAGGAAAAAGTTCACAATCATTACTTATCAATCAGCTGGGTGACAAAACAAACAGAATGCTCTGTAGAACTGAACTGGACAAGCATTTCTCAACCCGCCCCTTTTGAATGGTAGATTTTAAGGAGAGAAAACACGTATTTTCATAAATCTCATTTGTTACATTTTGGGGGCAGTTCTAACAGTGATTGGGCACTCGTCATCAGGCCCCTATACATTGTCCACAGGGATTGGACGCACCATTTCTTGGAACACAAAGCATAACTCTCCTTCATGATGCTAAAAAACCCACCCCTCAATAACATCAACATGTGCTGACTGATAAAAACTCTCCATTCTCATTGGCTGGCACCCTTAAACGCTAATTGGACCTTCATGTTGGAGACAGCGTAAGCATCTCATCGAGCCCGCCCAATAAGGTGCTGCACGGGCATAAAGGAGGTCAAGAACATTGCTGCACACTCAGTCCCGTCCCTCTGATTGGATCCTTCTGTCCCTCACCCCCCTTTTGCCCCTCTGTACCTGCTTAGCCACACTACCTCCCCAACACCCTTCTCACAACACGTTGCCAACTTTGCTTGAAAAAACGTACAACACACCATTGCTGGATTTTAATTTACTGTATTTAATTAGTTTTTACCCTAGTAGTCTTGCCTTGGCTATGTTCATGGTACTTTGGCCTTCACATTATCGGCTGTGAACGTTATGGGAAGAGCAGCATAGTCCAACCCAGGAGAAAGAACTCCCCTCGCAAAAATCAATTAGATACTGTCTGGCATCCTCTGCCATCATGACCTTAGCTACTCTTGCATTCTGCTCACTTCACTACAGAATGAAAGCACAGTTAAAAATGAAGTTTGCTCCCTCTAACGTTGCTGATTGAAAAATGCATTTCTACCACAGGCCTACGAAAACATAGCTGTTCCATTGTTCACATATTGATATGATAGGTTATTTATGATGCGCTTAATACCCAGAGGTTTCTAAGCGCAGCCCGGGGCTCTAACCTGTGGTGTTCAGTGTCGTCCTGCTTCCAAGGCACGCACGTTGCCCCTGAGCTATCCTCCCGAGACAATGCATTTTATTGCTCACAATAACACAAACACCTCTACCTAACAATATTAAATCTATATAATAAATAAAACCCCATCTCTTTGCCCTTCTACCGACCCCTATGTAAGTGCTAAAACAACTACCCTGTGACAGGTATAGTTTTGCGTGAATGTTTGGACCTACATGTTTACACTCCCCCCATTAATCGATCAGCACTTCCGTCTCCCTACTGTGATATGTTTCTTTAGGTATCCAAATTCTTGACACCCCATGCATGCTATCCTCCATCACCAAATATTCTTCCGGAATGCAATTGAAAAAGTTGCATTCCACATCTCTGTAGTATCAACCCAGTGTGCACTATAATTTTCCAAATCAGGAGGGGGCATGGATAATGTTCCTGTTATGTTATGTTATTTTGCATTTATATAGCGCCTTATATACCATTGGTATGGTCTGAAGGCGCGGGTAGGTTGAACGCCCTTGGGAACCGAAGTTCAGGTCAGTAGAGAGAGTAGAGAGAGTCCAAAAGCACGTGTGCGCACCAGGTATGTGTGCAGCTGGTGCGGAATTCAAGTGGTAGCTGCTTCTTAGCGGTAGATGTGGTGGTTGAGAGATCAGTAGTATGTGTTCGCTCTGGTCGGCTTTATCCAGAACGAGTGTGGCTGCGTTAGGCCTGAGGAGAACGCCTGGCTGGGGGGTGTGAAACCAGCAATGTTTACTTAGACTGATGTGGAGTAAGCGGGAGATGTAGATATGAGAACAGTTATACCGAATGGTGTCATAGTATCTCTGCGTTCTAGATGAGTGGTGGTCTAAGGGAGAGAGTAAGCATGGGGTGTGGTATGATGTATGTTTTTCAAGTGTTCCCTTCATTCCAAAGCGTATTAAGTATGTCACGCAGTTCCGTGCCACACACTCGTCCGCTCCACACATTCGTCCAGTCGGCACCCTCGTCCAGTCCGCACCATCGTCCAGTCCACACACTCGTCCAGTCTACACACTCGTCCAGTCTACACACTCGTCCAAATTGGACACTCGTTCGGTCCACAACACTCATCCGGTCCACCCACTCATCGGCACAACATACTACTCGTCGGCTTGACAATACTACTCGTCTGCTCTGCGTGTCCATCCGTTCCACACACTCATCTGCTCTATGTATTTGTCCGCTCCATGCATTCATCTGTTACGCACACTCATCTGCACCACACATTTACCCGCTTCACACATTCGTCCGCTCCTCATAATCATCCGCACCAAACACTCATTCGCTCCATATACACATCTACATTACACAATCACTTTTTCGCTCTCCACATTCTCGACACTCCTTCGCTCCCCACACTCATCCGCTTCCCACCCTCCTCCGCTCCCCACACTCCTCTGCTCCCACACTTCTCCGCTCCCCACCCTTCTCCGCTCTCCACACTCAGTCGCTCTCCACACTCAGTCGCTCTCCACACTCAACTGCATCGTACGCCTCTGCGTTCTTCAAGTTCAGTCGCTCGCTACACTCGCTTCTGTGCTTTCCACATTCAGACGTTGTTCACTATCGACTGCTCTCCACACTCGTCCGCTCTCCACGCTCGTCCGCTCTCCACGCTCGTCCGCCCTCCACGCTCGTCCGCCCTCCACGCTCGTCCGCCCTCCACGCTCATCCGCCCTCCACGCTCATGCGCTCTCCACGCTCATCCGCTCTCCACGCTCTCCACACTCAAGCGCTCTACACACTCATCCGCTCTACACACTCAACCGCTCTCCACACGCAACCGCTCTCCACACTCATCCGCTCTCCACTCTCATCCACTCTCCACTCTCATCCACTCTCCACTCTCATCCGCTCTCCCTGCACATCCGCTCTCCATGCTCATCCGATCTCCGCGCACATTCGATCTTCGTGCTCGTCTGCACTCTACGCTCATCCGCTCTCAACGTTCGTCCGTTCTTTACGCTCATCCGTTCTCCACGCTCATCCGCTCTCCATGCTTATCCGGTCCCCATGCTCGTCCTCTCTAAATGCTCATTCGTTCTCGCATGTTCGTCAGGCCGAACGTTCATCAAGTCTATACGTTTGTCTGTTCAATATAGTTCTACGTCCTCGCCCTCTTGCTCTTTCCAGCGGAGTCCTATGTGCTCTTGGGTTTTGTTCGATTCTCTTTATTTGCGTGCTCGTTAATTCTGCACGTACTCATCAACTCAGTACACTCGACCGCTCTAGACACCCAACCATTCTTCATGCTCATTGGTATTATTATGTTCATCTAATTCATCCGGTCATCATACTTATTTGATCTTTCTAGTTGTCTGTTCTTCCACTCATGCACGCTTCGACTTAGTGTCTTTGTCTGCTCTGTACGCATCATCCATTCTAACTATTCCATATATGTCATTCACTGTGTTCCTTCCTCATTCATTATGTCCCTTTCATCGGTTCAGATCTCCTATGTTTCTCAATGATTTATTCCTAATATCCGTTTCACTGTTTTGATCTACTTTACTCGTTTAGCTCCGTTTGTCTTTCTAGTTTACATTCGAGTTTATTTAGCTGTCATTTCTCGCTTCAGGTAGATTGATGGGTCGGTATTATTGTGATGATGCTAGTTTTGGGTTTATGGGAAGAGCCAGGTTTTCAGTAGTTTGCGAAAGGACGTTAGGTCCTCAGTTAGGCAGATGTGGGGCGGGAGCGAGTTCCACAGGGTTGGAGCCAGGGCTGAGAATGATGATCCGCCTAGCCTGAATGAGTTTGTCTTGGGAATTACTAGGAGGCCGGCTGAGCATGATCTTAGGGTGCGAGTGGGATGATAGGGTATTAGTTTGTCTTGAAGATATTGCGGTCCAGTTTTTTGCAGTGCTCGATGGGAGAGGCATAAGGTTTTGAAAGCCACCCTACTGGCTACTGCAAGCCAGTGCAGTGTTTTAAGGGCTGGGGATATGTGGTCTCCTGGACCGAGCACAAGTAGCATTTTGGCAGCCGCGTTTTGTGCTCTTTGGAGTTTATTCAGTTGGTAGGCATGGATTCCGAGGTATAGGGGGTTTCCGTAGTCCAGTCTGGATATAACGATTGATTGGACAGCGGAGACTTTGTTGGGAAATGAGAGGTATGGAAAGATGCGTCTAAGGGTTTTAAGGTGGTAGTGGCTGGACTTTGAGACATTGTTGACTTGGCGCGAGAGTGTTAGGTCAGAGTCCAGGGTGCATCCAAGATTTTTCACTGTTTTGGAGGGTGTCGGTGAGTTGCCCATGGCGGGTGGCCAGGGTAGTGGGTGCGGAAGAAGATCGGAGTTGCCGCAAACCATGATTTCTGTTTTGGAGGGGTTTAACAAGAGGTGGCTTTGGGTCATCCAGCGCTCTATGTTAAAGAGGCAGGATGCCAGGCCGGGTTGGGAGTTGGGTTTCGAGTTCAGGAATTTTAGAATTAGTTGAGTGTCGTCGGCGTAGTTGTAACATAGGATGTTGTGCGAACCAACTATTGGTGGGACGGTGATCAGGTAGAGATTGAACAGGAGGGCGGATAGACATGCTCCTTGAGGGACTCCCGTGTCGACTGGTCGAGCTTGGGAGGTAAAGCTGGAGAGTGTCGTTATTTGGTGCCTGTCTTTGAGGAATGAAGCTATCCATTTAAGAGCGGTTCCACGAATTCCTAGGGAGTGGAGGCGGTCTAGGAGGATTGAGTGATTGATCGTGTCAAAGGCAGCGGATAGGTCGAGAAGGATTAGAGCGGCACATCCCGGGGAGTCTGCTGTCATTTTAACGTCGTCCCAGATAGAGATAGGGTGGTTTCAGTTCCGTGACGTGTTCTGAAACCTGATTGGGCGGGGTCAAGGAGATTATTGGCTTCGACAAAGGCATTTAGTTGGGAGTAGGCGGTTCGGTCAATGAGTTTTGCAAGGAATCTGGTGTTTGAGATTGGGCGGTAGTTTTTGGGCTCGAGAGGGTCGAGCGAAGGTTTTTTAATTAGAGGGTTGACGTGTACCATTTTGAATGCTTCGGGAAAAATACTGGAGGAAAGGGAGGCATTTATGATAGATCTTGCGTGTTCTCCTGCGCAGGTGGAAGCAAACATTTCTTTAGGGGTTGTGGCTGGGCAGGGGTCCAGAGGGGATCCAGATGGTCTGCGGGCAGATAGAAGGGGGGTGGGTGATTGCGGGGTAGGGTGTGGTAGTGAGCAGGGCGGGCATGGGCAGCGCTGGTGGGTCTGCGGTGTGGTTCAGGGGATGAGAGGTCCTGCGGTGAGTGGCGGTGTGGTTCAGGAGATGAGTGGTTTTGGGGTGGGTGGCATGCCATCGTGCCCCCCTGGCTTGGTGTTTGGAGAGGGTGCTGGCAGGGATTGCGGAGTAGGGTGGGTTGTCTTGGGAGGGGGGGCGGTTTAGGAGGGCAGATCGGAGAGTGGAGGAGGTCTACGGGAGTCGTTTCTGACGGGCACTGGAGGAGTTGGTGCGCTCATGATTGGTGTGAGCTTTGGGTTGATTTAGCGGGGTTTTCTGATTGCAGTTCTAGGATCGGTGACTCACGCTTTTAGACACACTTCCAGGTTCAACTAGTCAAGGACTAATTGGTGCTTCTAAGCGATTGGGTGTACTTCTAACTGCAATTTGGTACGCTACTAAATGGAGTTGGGTATACTTCTGATTTGAACAACTTTCTCAGAGAGTCTATTGGGCGCAACTTCTTAATGCATTTGGGTACACTTTTAATGCACTTGGGTACACTTCTAGATTGAATTGGGTACACTTCTAAATGCATTTGGGTACACTTCTAAATGCAATTGGGTACACTTCTAGATTCAGCTTTTCAGAGAGGCTATTGGGTACACTTCTAAATGCGAGTGGAAACAATTATAGATTCAATTTTTACAGGGAGGCTATTGGGCGCAACTTCTAAATGCAAATGCAATTGGGTACACTTCTAAAATGCCATTGGGTACATTTCTAAATGCAAATGGGTACACGTCTAAATGCAGGTGGGAACAATTCTAAATTCTACTTTCCCAGAGAGACTGTTGGGCGCAGCTTCTAAATGCAATTGGGTACACTTCTAAATGCAATTGGGTACACTTCTAACTTCAACTTTTCAGAGAGGCTAATGGGCGCAACTTCTAAATGCATTTGGGTATACTTCTAAATGCGAGTGGGAACAATTCTAGATTCAACTTTCACAGGGAGGCTATTGGGCGCAACTTCTAAATGCAAATGCAATTGGGTACACTTCTAAAATGCCATTGGGTACACTTCTAAATTCAACTTTTCAGAGAGGCTAATGGGCGCAACTTCTAAATGCAATTGGGTACACTTCTAAATTCAACTTTCTCAGAGAGTCTATTGGGCGCAACTTCTTAATGCGTTTGGGTACACTTTTAAATGCACTTGGGTACACTTCTAAATGCAATTGGGTACACTTCTAAATGCAATTGGGTACACTTCTAAATTCAGCTTTTCAGAGAGGCTATTGGGTACACTTCTAAATGCAATTGGGTACACTTCTAAAATGCCATTGGGTCCACTTCTAAATGCGAGTGGGAACAATTCTAGATTCCATTTTTCAGAGAGGCTATTGGGCGCAATTTCTGAAAGCAATTGGGTAAACGTCTAAAATGCCATTGGGTACACTTCTAAAATGCGAACGGTTCTAGTTTCTAAATTCAACTTTCTCAGAGAGACTGTTTGGGGCAGCTTCTAAATGCAATTGGGTACACTTCTAAATGCAATAGGGTACACTTCTAAATGCAATTGGGTACATTTCTAAATGCAAATGGGTACACTTCTAAATTCAATTTTCTCAGAGAGATTATTAGAGATTCCATCTAAGTGTGGCGTATGCTAACAATCACTGGTTGACATTATACTGCAGGCCATTGAAATGAAGGTTAGAGTGGCAGGAGCTTTCTGGAGTAGAGTAATTGCTCTACCCCTCAACCAAGCCAACACTTACGGTTTTGTCGGTGTCTGATGGCTTCCTTGGCTTCCCCTGCGGACACCAGCTGACACTTCCTGGAGCCGCCTCTGTTGGAGCCGCCCTTGGCCTTTGGGCCCTTAGCCGCTGGGGGCTGCCGGGCAGAGGGCTGCCCTGGGAGGGCTAGTATTGGCTTGGGGAACACGGTCCTCAGGACCAATCCGAGCGGGTGGTGGGCGGGTTTGGAGGCGGGAGGGAGGGCCGAGTGGGAATCAGGAAGTGCTGCAAGAAGGAACCTCGAGGGAAGCGGGAATCACCAGGGCACAGAGCCCACCAAAATAAAACACACTAAATAGGCAACAATATTTACACAAAAAGCTTCAGTGTTACTCACCTCGCTCTGGATGGAAAGAGCCGAGGGACGGACGCTGCAGAGGACTAGGTCTGGGGAGCAGGGATGCAACAGCCAATCGGAGCGGGTGGTGGGCGGGATGGGAGGCGGGAGGGAGGGCCGAGTGGGAATCAGGAAGTGCCGCGAGAAGGAACCTCGAGGGAAGCGGGAATCACCAGGGCACGGAGCCCACCAAAATAAAACACACTAAATAGGCAACAATATTTACACAAAAGGCTGCAGTGCACCTCACCTCGCTCTGGATGGAAAGAGCCGAGGGACGGACGCTGCAGAGGACTAGGTCTGGGGAGCAGGGATGCAATAGCCAATCGGAGTGGGTGGTGGGTGGGATGGGAGGCGGGAGGGAGGGCTGAGTGGGAATCAGGAAGTGCCGCGAGAAGGAGCCTCGAGGGAAGCGGGAATCACCAGGGCACGGAGCCCACCAAAATAAAACACACTAAATAGGCAACACTATTTACACAAAAGGCTGCAGTGCAACTCACCTTGCTCTGGATGGAAAGAGACAACCAATAGTATCTACTACCATATGCTATTCCAGTATCGTTTGTGTGTGTGTATATTTCTGGTGAGAGGGCTAGTGACATAATATATTTCCTTTTGTTCCCACCCCCTTGCAACATCTTAACGCTAGTTGACATGAACACAGAGTGATCAAAGCCACCACGAGAATCGGGACAGTTAATTGTGATGAATCCAATGATGTCATCCCTTCTTTCCCTGGGGGAACCCCCCCTTATGTGGCCAAGGGACAGCAGCCGCTACCGGATCCTGACCCTGGGGGCGGCTATTTGATGGAAGACCACCTGAGGGGAGATCACTCTCATGGAGACCCGATGACATCAATGGAGGAATTCACCAGTGATAGAAGCACTGCCCCTCCTGCAGCACTGGTAATAGGTAAGTGTGCAACCCATACTAAGGGTACTCACTCACTAGTCCCCGGGGATCTGTCATCCAAGTGGCCAGGGCACATTCATCACTTTTGGATCCAGTTCCTGGGGGTGGGCCAGTGTAGGAGGGTATCACCTGGGAGAGAGGTCTTGAATGATGAGACGTGGTATCCCCTTCCCTGTAACACCTTTACCCCCATCCTACCAGGTAAGATATTTAGGAACTCTACCCCCCCACACTTTTACAACACAAACACTTTCTAGCGGACAGCCCGCTATGAGAGAAAACAGACTAACACCCAAACAGTATACCTTTTACACTTGATATATATTTTGACAGACTCGACTAGAACTGTGTTATTATTATTTGATGGTCATAGCTAGCTCCCATCCTTAGATTTAGAATTCGATAGGTGTTTTTCAAACCCCATTGAAGTTCAATAAACACCCTTGAACTGAGATTACTTGTGTCTGTCTTACTGTTTGATACCATTCCTTCCTTACAGTACAGATTTAATATCTCAGGGCAATGACAGAGTTGACGCAGTGGCCAAAGAAGTAGTGTATCTGCCAGTAGGAACAACCCATTATATACCCTACAGGGAAGAAAAGACACCTGTGATTCCCGACATTGCAGCAGCCCTTATTGAGGGCTATAATGCAGTACCTGTGGCTCACATAATAGAACTACAGGGAGGGGTACCACAGCAGGAGCAGGAATTCTGGGTTAAGAGAGGGTGTTCTTTGTCATCCAAAGACCTAAAATGGAGGCAAAACAGCACAGGGAAACCAGTAATGCCCCAGGAGCTGCTTTAAATGGCACTGTACCAGTTGCATTACCCTGCGCATACCTCAAAGGAACATGACGCTGACGAAATACAGGAACAATGGTTTGTGCCAAACTTGCAGGAGCATGTGACAGAATTTGTAACTGTGTGACGTGTCAGCAGTACACTGTGGGTCACACACTAAAAACAGTGAAGGCAACATTACCACACCCATCAGGGACGCTTTCGACATTTGCATATCGACTACATTTATATGACTGCTACATGTAGTTCTTATCGCTTTTTTATTGTGGTAGTGTGTCCATTTTCATGTTGGCTAGAGGCAGGTCCATGTGCCCATAATGATGCCAAATCGGTTGCCACATTTTTAGTAAGGTAGAGATTCCCAAGGTGGGGAGTGTGTGAGGTGTTAAGATCCAACAACGGACAACACTTTATAAATTATTTTTTCAAGGAGACAACATCCTTATTGGTCATCAAGCACAAGTTGTGCTCGGAGTACCATCCTAAGGCCAACAGCATTGTAGAGCGCTTCAATGGCTTGCTTAACCCCTTAAGTGTCAAGGACAAGTATGCCTGTCCTTTTTGCACAGACTTGCATAATAGCCTGGCAGTTAAGGGGTTAAGGAGAACTTGCAAAGTTGACTGACACACTTCACAAGAGCTGGCTCTACTGTCTGCCTCTTGCTTTGTTTGCACTGCATCAAACGCCTGGCTCTGACCACCATTGAATACCTCACAAGGTCGTTACTGGGAGGAGAATGCATGCACCTCTCACTCCTGCACGTACAATCTCTGATGTTCACAGCGCTATGCAGGGTTTGGGGGACCAATTTCAGGGATACCTCAAACAATTCACTAACTTCTTAAGATATATCTCATGCCAGGTGCAACCTCCTCAAAGCCGGCCGACCATCCCCTCTGCAAAGAGCTCATCCCCACCAGAAAAGGTTGACTTTTTGCAACCACCACCACTGTACGCTGATGAAAGAATATACGTTCGGCACTTCACATGAAAATGGAGTGATCCCAGGATTACAGGCCCCTTCACCGCAACCTACTGCACACCCACAGCGGTGAAGGCGGAAGAGCGATGTACCTGAATTCACCTGACAGATGTCCACAGAGGCAAATGCAACCCCCCTCTTGCAGGAGAAGAAAGGAGGGGCGAATAATCTGAAGTATATGCCATGTAACTAACTTTTTTATCCTCGATTCGCTTGTACAGTAGACCCATCATCCATCTCTCAATACCACAAGAAAGACCAACAGGAGGGTTTCAAAAGAAGAATTATGTATATGTTAGAGTGTATTCTTCTTTTCCTGTTCTTTTCTCTTCCTTCACTTTTGCTTAAATTAAAGAGAGGACAGTTTATTCTCAATAAGCATGATTTAAACGTAGCATGCAGCAATAATATGTCAGTGATGAGAAACAAAAGGGAGGTATTCAACCCAGACCTGTTTGAAGACAGCATTCGAGGACAGCATAGCACAGACTCTGATAACGTATGGTTCAACTATATGAAGTCATCGGGCCAAGACAGGGCTAAAACACATGTTACGTGTGCTTACTCATCCCACATGTCACAGACACGCCCAAACTCTTTACCTTCCGGGAAGTGCCAGTACAGATGGGTCATTGCTTGATGCATCTGGCGTTTTGTAAGACTGAAGTTCTGTTCCAGGGGCACATGGTCCATGTATATTGGGTAGAGGAGTGGTAGGTTGTTCATGTGGATAATTAGTTAAAAATAAAGGAGTTGGTGGAGCAGGAAGAAACACGATATAGTATTAGAATATATTATAGAGGGAACAAGAAGGGGGGAACAATTATTTACCATGCAACACATGTCATTGGGTATGAATGCAATGGGGTACACCTTACCATGGTGCAGAACGAGACCCAGGATGCGCATTAGAGGTTCAGTGTTTCATAAGAACGAATGGGTGGAAGGGGTGATAGGGTGCAAGACAGAAGGATTTGCTGAAAAAATAGCAGCACTAATGAATTAAACATGTCGTACGATTTGGAATGATAATATCAGGGCATTAACATGGATTGATGAGAAAAAAGACAACATTTCCACATAATCGCACTCACACGATTGTCTTTCATCCAATGGGCCTATCAACCTGGGTAGCAACAGAGCATACGTGAGAGTTATCCAGCTCCCGAACCTGCGAGCTATGTCTACAGCCTTATGGGATTTGTGGTGGTCCCGTGTGGCCCAATCTTTTGCCCATCTCCCACTGAACTGGGGCAGACACATTGCATTCCTCTGCACTGGTGGTACCCCACTCTTACCTTTTCTCCTTGTCAGAACGTCCAGCTCATCAAGATCAAGTGTTTCGAGATGGAGTACACCCACGTCCCAAATCATTGATTAGTCGCAGCTAATCCGCTGATAGACTGGCAGCGATTCCACCGGTGTTCAGGCTTTTCTGGAGGGCAGCCACATTTTTTACATCACTCCTTGCACCAGGTATCCACACTGCAGCTAATGCCAAGTGGCTGCAGATCACCCGTTATGAATTACTACAGCTGGTGAACGGGCCTGAGTAGGGGCTGAATGCTGAAAGGGAGGACTTACGGGAACTTTGGTTAATCTCTCTACAGAAGCGCTATGTCCTGGATTTAATAACTGCAATGAAGGGTGGTGTCTGTGCTAAAGTAGGCAGCAGTTGCTGCACGTGCATGCCCGCAAATGATGCAAGTAACGGCACTTGATCAGATGCTATCAATCACTGCACAATCTCCACAAGACTATGACACAAAAGACTAGCAAAGCGGTGTAAGGAACTCATGGTGGCAAGAGTAAAGACGGACACAAGTGATCACAGTTCAAGGGTGTTTATTAAACCGTAAATGCAGGGTGGAAAAACGCCTACGTTAAACCTAAATCTAAGATGGGAGAAATCGTCGACAATCAAATGAAAAATAAGGCAGTCCTTGTGGCAGCTTGTCAAAGTAAAAGGGCCTATACTGAAAAATACTATTCCAATTCCTTACAGCTGACTACAAAAAGAGTGTGGGGTAGGGTTTCAATATAGAAAGAAGTGTTCACAAATAATAAGTCGGGATGTGATTGCCAGGGCCCTCCCTTCCCCACGTTTTGAGCACGGGACAAGGCGAATATCCTGAGCACAGCAAACTCTTGAGCCTTCACAGCACGAGCCGACGGTTCTGCATCAGCTATCAGGTTATTCGATGGTTGAGTTTCCTTTAACAAAAGTCTCTTGCCTTTGAGGGCTTGAAGTTTTCAACAAACAAACAAAGTTCTGTTCTACGTATACTTTAGGGGATGGCTTCACTGCTGGGTCTCACTCTTCCGGGTGCAGACCTCTTACAAGTCGTATTCAACAAATCAACTAAACAGTTCCTTTCTCAGTGAACTTTGGGTGATGACTTTTTCACCCCTGGATCTCCTTCGGCCGGGCTCAGACCACAAATGACAAGCAGGACAGTTCACTTCTCCTTGTCTTGCAATACTACCTGTTTTCACAAATCTTAATGTCTTTTGAAAGAAATCAGTGTGGACATCCTTCGGTTGGGTTCACTCTTTCCAACCTTTGCAACACACTGTTCATGCGCTCACTTCACCAAGCTGGATTCATTTCCCTTAGCTTCCCAATCGTCTGTCGGTCAAAGACTTTTGACTGTTGGATTATACAAGACCCCAGAATGACCACTGTGACCCCTTCTGCCGTTTCCCAAGGCCTTCTGGTTATGGTAGTCTCTACCATCGGATAATTGCCCAGAGTTTTCTGCGTGAGCATCCACGTGGCGCCAAACTTCTCTGTTGCTGCTTTCCTCCCTCTAGCTTCAATAGTACCATTGTGCTTTTCAAAGTTCAAATGAGCTGTTGGCTACTTTTCGTTTAACACAGTTCGGTTTCTTATCGATACTCCCCTCGACTCACCGGCTTTGATGAACCGCTTTGCTTTCTTTCTCCTTGGAGTCAAGGTTGATATCACAGAGGCAAGCGTCTGTCCGGCTTGTAATCAGCAGAGCAGCGTGTCATGTACCATTGACATATGTTGCAACACACACTGGCTATTGTTCCCAAACTTATGCTTCTTTTTGCAGAGGTTCCATGGGCCTTGGTCGGAAAGGGTAAAGTCGACTCTCTCCTTGTCACCTCCTCGGTCTGCGTCATCTTTCTCCTTCTCTTAAACTGCCGTGCTGAGTTAGCTCTCATGTCGTGCGGTCTGCCTTGCTCGTACTGTGCTCTTGTGCTCCACCTTTTATTCCTGTGGGGAAAGGAAAGGGCCGTCAGTTGTGTGAGATTCTGGTCAATTGCCTGACTTTGCCTGACCCTTGTATTGGGACATGTCAGGTAAACGGCTCTGGTGTTAGTCCGTTGTCTTTCGTATTGTGCGAAAGTGTTCGTGTGGGGGCAGTATTTTGAAATATTCTACGTGATAGGATGGGGAAAAGGTGTTGAAAGAAGGCAGTTACCGCATCTCACCCGTCGGTGTCCCACTACCACTCCCCAAGGACCCCCCATCCAGGTGATCCTCTCTTACTGGATCCAATAGCGATGGCTGTGTCCTGGCCACTTGGATGACAGATCACTGGGGACTAGCTGGGGAGAACCCTTCAGGTTTCTCACAGTGGTTACCGAGGACTTGTTGGATCATCTGTTTTCTTAGGTACCCACATGGTTGTCTGACATAGTTAAATTATGTGAGGGGTACGGAATGAAACTCGGACAGAGGGTGCTCATGATTTTGGCCATAGACTTTTATTAATCAAAATTGGGTTTGGAAAGCGCTTGATCTTACCTGGCCCGCTCTCCGGCTGGGGCTTGGCTGAACATTTCCCTGGACTCCAGTGGCGCGGAGGATGCTCTCTGGTGTCGCTTCATGCCATGAAGCCGTCCTTCATGCTCTGGCATTCCCGCCTGTCACCGGACTCTGCAGTCTGACTCCCTCGGTTCCTTTCATGAGCCGGTTGGCTCCACAGACCTCGCTCACTGTTGCCTCAGTCAGCTCTGAGTGGACAGGAGTTCTCTGGGCAGTCAGCCCTCATCAGCTGATTTCCCAGTTTAAATGGCCCACCTTCCAAAATACGCTCCCAACAACTACAGCACAGCTTGTGTTCTCAGCCTTTCACGATCATGATTACTCGGCTCCTCTTCCTCATGGCAGTACTGCCATCAAAAGAAAAAGGGAAGTCAGTTTGTGCTAACTTATTGGTAGAGTCTGAGGAAGTGTGCTTAATTGTTTTAGATGGTAAGTTTGGTGACCTATATGTAGAGTTGGAAAAAGGGTCCTCATAGTTCTAAATGTCAAGTTAGGTTTTAGATAACTCGGTGGAGATGGACATTGAGTTACCTGGGGAGTAATCCTCCCTACTCCCTGCCTCTTCCTCTTGTCAGTGGGCCGTCTATTCTACCTAGTGGGAGTTTGGAGATTAGACACACCAAAGTTACATTGAGGTGGGAAATTAGGGTAACAACATGCCATTAAGGCATGGGGAACTGCGGAAGTACCCTTGAAAGAAAATGGAGGATATTCTAAATCTAAGGATGGGAGCTAGCTATGACCATCAAATAATAATAACACAGTTCTAGTCGAGTCTGTCAAAATATATATCAAGTGTAAAAGGTATACTGTTTGGGTGTTAGTCTGTTTTCTCTCATAGCGGGCTGTCCGCGAGAAAGTGTTTGTGTTGTAAAAGTGTGGGGGGGGGGTAGAGTTCCTAAATATCCTACCTGGTAGGATGGGGGTAAAGGTGTTACAGGGAAGGGGATACCATGTCTCATCATTCAAGACCCCTCTCCCAGGTGATACCCTCCTACACTGGCCCAGCCCCAGGAACTGGATCCAAAAGTGATGAATGTGCCCTGGCCACCTGGATGACAGATCCCCGGGGACTAGTGAGTGAGTACCCTTAGTATGGGTTGCACACTTACGTATTACCAGTGCTGCAGGAGGGGCAGTGCTTCTATCAATGTGGACAATAATGCTGCATGCTGTACTGGTATGCCATCACTTTTTCTAAAACACTTCTTTCCCATCTGGACAATCCGGAGTGCACTGTGAATGTGACATTCGCAGAGTCAGGGAATATGGTAACGCAGTGCCCCTCAAACATTTCTATTGTTTTGAAAAATGCTATGAGCTCTGCTGCCTGTGCAGAGTAGTGCATGGGTAATCTCATTCTGGCCCAAAACAGGAACTCTCTGTCACAGTGACACACTACTGATGCGCCCGTGTGTCAACATTCTGAATTCGAATCCATCATTGAGGACCCATCAACGAAGAGCATCACTCCCTCTTCTAATGGTTCTTCCTGAACTTTGATGCAATCCTCCACTATATCCATGTATGATGTACAATCGTGCACATACTCCCCTTCCTTGAGCGGCTGCACAATGAATGGGGCAGTGTTGACTGTGTGGCACCTAACTATCTAAATGGAGAAATTTGACACTATCACTGCATACCCTAAGGCACGTTAAGTGGTTAGGTGCATTTGGATTTCTCTAAAACGGCGAACAAAGCATGCTTAATAGAGCGTCACTGGACAGCCCATAGCTATTGCCAATGACCTCTCAATTGCAAATGCTGCTGCGGCAAGTGCTTATTCACATGGGAAATGTCCCTGCATCACTGGCTCCAAAAGACTGATGTGGTATGCCAGGGGTTTGTGCTCTTGTGGCTTCTTCTGGAGAACAGCTGCCATTATTGTATCATCAGAATGTGAGAAGAGAAGAAACATGTTCTTATAATCTGGGGTCACTAGAAGTGGTGCGTTGCTAAGAGCTTCTTTTAACTCTCTGAATGAGTCAATAATTTCCTGTGTCCATGTTATGGGGTCTTTAGTTTTCTGTTCTTCCTTTAGTCCCTGTAGGAGGGGCTTGGTGTATGTGAAGTCATCAAAAACCAAGGACCTGCAAGAATATTGGCTGTGGTGTATCATGCACTGCTCCTGAGCTCTGCTGATATTATCAGCCACAGATATACTACTACCTTTTGGCAATATTGTAATGTTTCCCTTTCAACTCTGAGGGGTCAGACATGAACACAGGACACAAAATTGTCATGTTTTTGGTTAAATACTTTTATTAACAAACAGGTTGGGAAAATGCCTCTCTGACCTTGCTCAGAGAGGAATTTCCCTACCAAAAGGCAAAAACTAAGGATCTGTCTTTGTCAGGATGTCAGAAATCCAAAGCCGTCCTTGTGTCCAAATGTTCTATCCTGACCCTCACACTGCAAATTAGATAATAAGACGAGAAGGGAAATGTCTTTCACCTGCTATTTTCATAAAAGAAAATATAACATCTCCAACATAACAGTTTTCCAATGTAACAGAACCTTGGTTCCAGAGGGTGGTTCCCTTCCCCATGGATTCTTCAATGGGGTGGCAATGTCTCTTGTTTTAACAGTTCTTTGTGTCTCTCCTTGGCCCAGAACAACCCTGTTAGGTACAATGCTGTTCAGCCATGTGGTTTCCTTATTTTAAAAAGTTCCTTGTTTGTTCAAACAGTGTCCTTTCTTGGGACTTCTCTGTAGGTTTGCAATTGCCTACCAAACTCCCTTGCCAGGACTTCTCATGCCAGCGTCATTGTCATCTGAGAAAAGTTGTTTGTTAGTCAAGTCTACCAAGCATTGGGTTGGGTCGATACACAGGACAGTGCGCCACTCTGTACCCTCTTCGGCTGCCCTGCACAAAATCACCATGGACCTCATTACAAGTCCAGCGGTAACCGTGCTGGAAAAACCCGCAGGTAGCCGCCGGACCCGTAAACAGTTAACCGCCTCCGGACCACCCGGTAAAACTGGGGTATTACAACCCTGGGTGCTGGTAATTCCGGAGGCAGTAACTGTGTTGTTCCCCATTCCCATAGTGTCCCATAGGATTCTGTGGGAATGGGGACCATGGTAACGTCGGTTCCGTCTATGACGGAGCAGGTGTTTCCATTTCCGCCTGCAGGCGGGTGGTGTTACTCCCGCCAGGTCAGACCTAGGGGGAGTGACACCACCCGCCTGCAGAACTCGTAATCTGACGGTCCGGAAACAACGGTGGTGGCGGGTTTACTGCCACCATTGTTTCCAGACCAGCAGACTCGTAATGAGGCCCCATGTCTTCCCTTGTGAGGGCTACTTATAAGTGCATTATAATGATCGTTCCTAGTGCTATTTCTTTGTGCACTACTGGTATGAATAAGAACTGGGCAATCGCAAAGTGTGATTATTTATTCTGGGCATCCATACTAACAGTATCTGTAATACATAGAGGAACAGCTCCACGTTCAGTGGTGCCGCTCGCAGGGTACTGTGTACATAGAATACTTGTATGAGAGCAGAAACCCATGTGCGAAGTATGCCTGGTGTTGAAACACACAATACCCTTCTCTGAAAATGAAATGGTCATGTTCAGTTTGCTCATAATATCTCTGCCCAATATCTTTATCGGTGTATCCCTCAAATATAGCAGGGGTGCTACAATCTGTTTTGTGACTATGATGAGAGGCAAATCTTTAGTGATAGGAACCGTTAGCACAGCCCAGAAAATCCATGAGTGTCCATTACTTTGTTTGACAGGGGAAATTACCCTTTATCTTTACTGCCACCTCGGGTTCCTCCTCAGGGTTGGCAGTTATCGAAAGGATTGGGCAGATCAGAGTCTTCTGTGGGCTGGCCTATTGTGTATTCATGTTCGATCCTTGCAATGTGAAATGGTTAGCACTGTCGCTCCCGTATAGTGTGGTATTGTGTTCTGTGGTAACAACCTGCTGTCCCATTGTGCTAGCACCGGCTGCTGTTGACCACTGGTCTGCAGTGCTTGGGCAATTGAGAGAACTCCTGTTTGAAGGTTTTGAGAGAACGGCACTGGTGTCTGTTGGGGTTGCATTTGTTGCTGTGTGGGCTACATCGGGCCCAAGGCATTTGGGTTTGTTGCTGGGGGTGGGGGGATAGGTCAGGGTCTGGTACATTTGGGCCCCACCCTGATCGTACTGTGTCTGCGGTCTTACCCTACATTCTCATGCGTAGTAACCATCTGGACACAAAGGAAACATGGCCCTCCCCCGAAGCTGCGTCTCCGCCCTCAGTATCCGTAACCCCTTCCCCTCTTAGGGTAGCCCCTTCCTTGTTGATAATACCCCACCTGCGGGTAATATCATCCTTGTTGACTGCATTCTCCTTTCTCATTGATGAAGTAACTTTGATGAATCCAGCGATGCTATTACTTCCTCTCTGGGGAAACGTTTCTACTTAGGCTATGACAGCCCCCTAAGTTCACAAACCACAATGGCCTACTGTGATACTGAAGAAATCCAACTACCTTATACTGACACCAGGTCTCCTTTTGACATCTGGAGCCAAAACACTGAGACGAGGAAGAGTCCAAGAGTAATGCAGAGCACTACGGTCCTGGAACTAGAGGCACACTCTAGTGTTGGGAAGCATCCAATAGGTACTGGGACATTTAAAATCCAGGCAACACACGGATGATAGAGTTGCACTATTCCAAACGCGGATCGGGAAACGATAGGCAGAGCAGCTGCAGCGTGAAGGAGAAATGCTGCCACTGGGGCGAGAGGTCCAGAGGGAGAAAGTTTGCCTCCAGCAAACTGACAGTGATGGACACTGGCAAGAGGCTGTCTAGGCACGGCAAACAGAGGACAGATGGGATGCCAAGAGAAGGAAACGGTGCCTCGCTTGAGATAAGGAGAGTCACAGAGAATGCCAAAGCAGCCACTCGTGAGTCCAGGGAAGGGAAGTGGGAAACCGGGGGAGGGGAATTCGTGGCGTATACCGCATGCTGAGGGAATGCAAAGACAGTTGCAAGACAAACCCAGGCAGGAGAGCTGGGACGCTGCGCCCCTTTGAAAAGGAGGCAAATCAAAGAGGGTTGAGGACCCAATACCGATCAGAACTGAATTGTAGTGTGTAAAATAAGTCCTTGCAGGAAAATAGAATATGGCAACCTGTTGTGAGTCTGGAGATTCACACCCAAAGAAAGATGGAACACTGAGAATAAGTCCTGGCAGACCACTGCGAGTACAGAGACATGCACCAAAAGAAAGAGAGAACCCTAGAATAAGTCCTAGCAGGAGAAAAGACCAGGCAGACTGCTGCAAGTCTGGATACCCGCATCCAAAGAGAATGAGTCCAGGCAGGAGAGTATAACAGGCACATGTGATTTCGAGTGAGACCCGCACCCAGAAGGAAACATGAACGTTGTAAACTCCTGGCATAAGAGCATACCAGGCAAGGTGGGTACAGGTAGAGGACCTGCAACCAGTTATAAAGAAAAGCATTCAAGAAAGCCACTTGAAAGTGTGTGAAACCGAGGGGAAGGAAAACCTACCGCTTTGGTTGGGAAAGTGACTAGAACCATTGAATGTGTGAGTCTAAGGGAAAGGAAGTCATACTCCCTGGATCAAATTATTGCCTTTTTACCAAGAAAGAGAATTGTGTTATGAAAGCTGAGCAAATCAAGGAGTGAGGAAGAACCCTTGAGTGTGTGACTTAGGGGAAGGGAAAAAACCCCACCTTTGAGAATCGTGAAAGCTTGTGGATCTTTGATCATTTGTTGATTTGTGCACCATTTTGGTACTTTATATTGGAACATTGAAGAACGCAACAGATGGCCAGTTGAAAGACTTTATCCCTTTTCACATTTTCTTAAGTTTAGCTTGTGTCAGGACAGGATTTTGGACACAGGACAGAGAACTCTGACTGACATTTTGACACTGACATCCTTTAGTTTCGTTGTGGCGTGGAAACCACTCATAGTGTTTGGGTGACACAGGGCTTTCTCCAACCCTTCTTTTACTTTAATAAAAGTCTATAACAATCATCCCAATCATCCCACTGCCTCGGTGTCTGAGTCTTACTCCTGATTCATTACATACACTTGTGGATAATACCCTCCTTGTAACGGAACGCCCCCTTTGCTGAATGAACCCCGAGGGTGACCCTCCTCCTTGTACGGGAATATGCTCAGCTTGCCCTTGTATGATGTTTTTGAGTACTGCTCCCACCATAGTAACTGGTCAATTTCTTCTCTATCACCTTCGCATCAGCTTTCACTGCATTATCTACAATCTGTTTGTCCTTCTCTTGTCATGCTCTGCAATAGTGCACTATGTGTGCTTGTATTTTAGGCCATCCTTTTGCCTCTATTCTTACCACCTTCCCCAATGCTTTGCGCATGTCTGCAGGGAGACGCCTGGACAATATGTGGTAGAAGACAGGTATGTTCATGACCCATGACTGTCCTGTTTCTAATATCCACATTTCCTGTATGTGCTGATTATACTGTGTGGGGTCTTTGTCTTCTTTGATTGTGTGTGCTAAAATAGCCTGCATGTCTGATGTGTCTGGGTACATTGTCATTAATACCTTCCATACGTGTGCGTGGCAATTATTGAATGGCGTCCCGTCGTAGGCATTGCAGCTCAATTTGATTTCCTCATATCCCACCTGTTCCCATATTGTAGCCGCTTGCTCGACCAGTAAGGCGCAAATAAACTCTTCATGTCACTTATTGCCAGGGTAGTCCCTGCTGTCTCTTTTTCGAGAGCAGAAATCAATTTATCTGCCCCTGCTATGAGGGGCAGCAAGCTGTACATCAGGTTTTAATTATCCATGTTTGTCCAGGGCACATACTGAGGTCCCTCTCGGCCCTTCTGTAGTAAAGGGAACTGTGTCTGCGGCTGTGATATGTTATTGTCCTCTGCACTGCTTGCTAATGCTACCCTCCCAGCTCTATTACTGAGAGTCTGTGACCAATCTCTACTGCTCCCCCTTTCTCTCTTTCTTTCCTTCTCTCTCTCTTTACTTGTGACCATGTCCAAAAATATAAGGTCTCTTTCTGTCTCCTCCTCTACCCTTTGTCCTCCTCTACCAGGCAGTTATCGTCTGTTGACTCACTGTGCGCTGATTCTACTGTGGGGCAGCCTGCATCTAAGCATTTGAACATAATTTTCCCTTACATCCATGTGTCTGGGGGGGACTGCTGTGTGCCGCCCCACCTCCTTCTCCCACGCTGCCCTTTCAAGTTCCCCTTCTATTTCCTTCACCATATCCTCTATCGTCCGGCACACGTTCCTCTCTATCCCTGCCAATCGTTTGTTTTTAACTGCGTTTGCCGAGGTGTGGGTTCCTTTTCTATCTGTTGTGGTATTAGCCATGGCAGCGGCGCTGGACCCTTTAATTTTCATAGCTGCCCCTTTTGTTGGAGGTATGTGATGGGGATTGGTATATCCTGCTGCTGGTTTTAAGGTTGTAATGTAGGGTAAAACCATACAGGGACGGTGAGGATGGATGGAAACTCATGTCTGCATTCTTTACTATATCTTTAGGGGACTTTTCTGTTTGCTCCTCAAACATTTTCCAGTGCTCTAAGCAACCAATAATTATGCTCTTCCGTTTACTGATAGGATGCACACTGACACCACTGTCATTGCTACTGCAGGTAGGCAGAAGGCAATTCTTGCATGTGGCTGCACACAGATATAGTACGTGCCTTTGTCACTTTTAATATAGTCCATATATGATGTACCCCTTTACACAATGCAAGACCCTTTGACTCAGCAAGGAGCTGCTACCACATTTCTTCCTTTACCCTCTACATTACTGATAAGCCTAAAGAAAAACTAATTGCACCTTTCCACTCTATAAACGGTGTGGTGATAAGACACCAATTGCACTGCCCATGCGCAAGGTTTTGGAAGACCGTATTGTTATACAGCTTGCTGTGCCTACGCTTACATAGAGGTATAGACTTCTTGGTCACAAGCATTGGTGGCTTAGTGATTTGGATGCGGTCACAAAGTAGACATTGATAAAAGAACTGGATAGTGTAAGAAGTATGATGGTGTTCTCCCACATACTCCTCTGGAATCTTCCATTCAGGCGGCCAGGGAAGGGCCATCGCTTTTGGATCCCGACCCTGTGAGTGGACAAGTGAGGGAGGATCATCTGAGTGGGGGGGTTACGGGGGATTGGGAGAATACACAAGGGCGAGACATGGTATTCCCCCTTTCCCAAATGTACACCAACCCACTCTCCTTCACCCTTCATGGGATATTTTCCAATCACACCCCATTTTCCCCCTCCCCATTTCCAACAAATACTGAGGGGAAGAAGGTATAACTAAGAACAATGAGGATTATCCATAAGAAACGCATTGGGAGACAGAACAGGGCCTACTATTTATTTATTTATTGTTTGCTTGTTCGGCGCTTATACAGGAAGTAAATACTGTTTCAAAGCGCACACAGGGAAAAAGGGAGGGAACAAGGGATGAAAATTAAAATATATACAAAATATTAAATACAGTGAGACTGAGACTGTGTAGCTACTTCCCCAATGTCTATACCAGTCTTAATCAATGTTTATGCCAGTCTTAAATCAAAAAAGTAGCCATACGAATCAATTATAACTCAACTTTTAAATAAAAGTGAACAGAATTTATTACACAAATAGAGGAGGGCAATGCACAAATAAAGTGGTCTGCCAATACATTTCAGAACTCGTCCGTCTTGAGGGCGACCTCCTCAATCTCCAAAAATCATGTATTCTGTACTCTTGTCAAACTATTCCAAGAATAGTAAAAATGCAGCTGCCTAGATTACAAAATGATGGTGTGCGCACTCCACAGAGTGCTAAATCAGCTATTTGTGTAATACAATCTGTTGACTTGCATTTAAAAGTTGAGATATATTTGATTCTTATGACTACTTATGTGATCTAAGACTGGTATATACACCGATTATAGTTTGAACAGCTGTGGCTGATTGGTTGAGCATTGGCCTTCAAATGACGGACGTCCGAGGAATTTTTACCAAAAAAGAACAGCCATAACATTCTTGGAGGAAGGGATTCCTCTATTGCTAACACCTATTGTTGCTGTTCATGCTCGGTAACACTGTAACCAAACCGCTTTGCTGAATCAATATGTTGTCACTCTACTGGTAGCAGGTGGGTTTCTTTCGGCTAGTTCTTGCAGCTCTTGGTAGAGGCCTGATGCGTCTTTGTTTCTTTGTAGTATATGTGAAAGCAAGCATAAATTACTTGCCAATAACAATGTGAGATTAGGTTTTGTCTCTTGAAATGCAACAAATAGATAGTGTCAACCAGAGCATCTGCTATATCGTTGCTGGTTCCTAGAATGTAGGGAAAAAGTCAACCAGCTAGAAAAACGAAACCCATTCCTCTTATCAGCTGTTTCAGCAGTCTATGTGCTAGGCCGCTTGAGATCTAAAATATGTCACCAATACATGTAAGCTTGTTGGATTGCAAGAAACTCTCTTTCCATACGAAATAGTTTCTCTCAGAACCAGCGAGTTTGAGTAATGGGTATGCCACTGTCCTTCATTACTACTTAGTTTTAGTATGGCTCAAACATGTCTGGCCTGATGCAACGGCTTCAACAAAGAAAGGAAGGGAAGTCGGTGGAATGGCATAACACTGGTACTCCAGTGAATTTATTTGTTTCAGTGTTTGAAAGGTAACTTCAGCTAAATAAGACCAGTTTCTCAACTCCCATTACCCAGTTGTTAAAAAAAGAGATTCTTTGAAATTCCCATTGAAATTGGCCTGACCTAAAAAAGCAATGGACTTGAAGAACATAAGTTTTAGAAGGCCACTTTAGTATCGCAGAAACATTTCTTGATTCCACAGACTTAATCCAGCTATGAAACAGCTAGAAAGTCTGAAGGCACATTGTTTTGGTTTTACTGTTGAGTGATGGAAGAACAAGTTACTTTCTTACCTGGTAACGTTCTTTCGATGGGATGGTCAGACGACGTATTCCATATCTATGACATGTAATCACCACAGCTGTGCTGCTTCGGAAACTTTTTCGGCGTCTGCGTCCTGCGTCGATGACGTCGATGCGCCGTCGTCGAGGACCTCCTCCGACGTCCGACGTCATCCGATGTGATAAGTAGGACGCACGACGCCCATAGCCTCAGTTGTAGTTTTTTCCCCCAGAACGTGTGACAGAAGTCAACTGCCAGTCAGACACACAGCCTTGCGGAACGTAAGCTGCAATCGCAAAAGAAATTCTGTAGCGGGGAAGGCAGGGCGGGAGCGATATGGAATACGTCGTCGGACCATCCCATCGAAAGAACGTTACCAGGTAAGAAAGTAACTTGTTCTTCGAGGGGATTGGATCCTCCGACGTATTCCATATCTATGACAGACTCCCAAAGCAGTACCAAAGCAAGGAGGAGGGAAAGAATTTAGAATCAAAATGTAGAATAGCCAATCAAATAGCAGAGCAAAGGACCGCCTTGCCAAAGGCCAGATCCTGCGCTCGGATGGAATCAAGGGAATAGTGACGTACAAATGTATGAACTGAAGCCCAGGTGGCTGCATCACAGATGTTGCGAATAGGAACACCCCTCTGCAGGGCTGTAGACGCAGCCATACCCCTGGTAGAATGGGCCCGCAAGCCAGCCGGTGGGTCCTTACCCGCCAAACGGTAGCACTCCGAGATGGCCAAAATAATCCAGCGAGACAAAGTCTGTTTCGTCACAGCTTGCCCCAAACGCTTTCCAGCGTAACCAATAAAGAGTTGATCATCCACTCTGACCCGGGACATGCGTGAAACATAAAAGCTTAAAGCTCTCCTAGGATCAAGCCTATGGAGCCTCTCCTCTTCCTTACCAGGATGCTGAGGAGGATAGAATGCCGGAAGAACAACCTTCTGGGCCAAATGAAATTCCGTCACTACCTTCGGAAGAAAAGAAGGACGAACTCCAAGGACAACCCTGCCCTTGTGAAATACAGTGAAGGGAGGCTTAACTGAAAGTGCCTGTAACTCACTCACTCTGCGAGCGGAAGTAACCGCAACTAAAAACACAGTTTTCAGAGTTAACAGCCTCAAAGGGCAAGAATGTAAAGGCTCAAACGGAGCACCCATAAGAAACTTAAGAACCAGGTTTAAATCCCAACCGGGCACCAGGAAAGGTGACGGAGGGAACACATTAGTGAGCCCTTTCAGGAACTGTGAAATCAAAGGGATTTTAAAGTAAGAACACTCTTCAGACGAGCGCTTAAAGATGGACAGCGCCGCCAGGTAACCCTTAACGGTACCCACGTGCAAGCCCCTGTGGGCCAAAGAAAGTAAAAAGGACAGAACCATGGGCATGTCACATGCAAAAGGATCCACATTCTGAACCCTGCACCAGTCGCAGAACTTACGCCAACGGCAACGGTACAGAGACTTTGTTGCCGGTCTTTGGGCCGAAAGCAACACCTCCATCACGTCCTCAGGGAGGTCCCAATCCTTATACCTCAACCTTTCAGAAGCCAAGCGTGAAGGTTGAGGGATCTGACCTCTGGATGGAGAACCTGACCCCACTCCCGTGAGAGCAGATCGTCTCGGTAGGGAAGACGACGTGGAGGGCAGAAGGATAAGTCGAGAAGGTCCGGGTACCACGTCCTCCGAGCCCACGCCGGGGCAATGAGGATCATCCGGGAACCGAACTTCCGTAACCTCCGCAGCACTTGCGGGATGACGGGGACTGGAGGAAACGCGTACAGCAGCGGGAATGACCACTCCACCACGAACGCGTCTCCTAAGGCTCCTTCTGGAGGAAATACCCGCGAGCAAAACCTTTCGCACTTCCGGTTGACACTGGAGTCGAAGAGATCCACTTGAGGGGTCCCCCAAAGGGGCGAAGATCTCCAGGAGAATCTCCTGAGCCAACTCCCACTCGTGAGAGATCGCGCTCTGCCTGCTCAGAGCGTCCGCCGTCACGTTTTCGGCTCCGGCCAGATGAACTGCCGAGATCGAAACTTCCAGCTGGATGGCCCAGAACTCGAGCTGCATCGCCTCTCTGCACAGAGGAAGTGACCCTGCCCCCCCCTTTTTGTTGAGGTAGTGCATGGCCACTGTGTTGTCCGTCAGGATCAGGACATTCTTCCCTCGCACAGACGGCAGAAAAGCCTTCAGGGCTAGCCTGACGGCCCTCAGCTCCAACAGATTGATATGGAGTCTGGACTCCGACGGAGACCAATGACCGCTGACTGTCAGCCCGTTGGCATGAGCTCCCCATCCCGTGAGGGATGCATCCGTCACGATCATCACCTCCGGCCAGGGAAGCCAAAATGGAGCCCCCTTCATCAAGTTGCCTTCGACGGCCCACCACAGAAGGTCCCGGGCTACCGAGGACGGCACCTGAATCGAGTCCGACATCCTGCCGGAGGACTGCGACCATTGCGTCTTGAGTGCCCACTGCAAAGATCTCATCCGCAGGCGAGCCTCTGGCACCAGAAGAATAAAGGATGCCATGAGGCCGAGCAACCTCAAGAACTCGAACGCTGGGAGCGTCTGGGCATGCTGAAACTTGTGCACCATCTGCTGAATGTGAAGAGCCCTCACCTGGGGAGGAAAACACTGCCCCAGGGAAGTGTCGAGCACTGCTCCGATGCACTGGAGCCGCTGTGTTGGCGTCAAATGGGACTTCTTTAAATTGAGGGAGAAGCCCAGCCTGTGAAGGGAGCGACAGGTGATCGACAGATGATCCAGGACTTGCTCGGGAGAGCTCCCCCTGATCAACCAATCGACCAGGTAGGGGTAGACGTGAATCCCCCCCTTGCCTGAGATGCGCTGCCACCACCACCATGAGCTTGGTGAAAACCCTCGGGGCGGAGGTCAATCCGAACGGCAGGACCCGAAACTGAAAGTGCGAGTCGCCAACCGCGAACCTCAGGTACTTCTTGTGCTTGGGATGGATCGGCACATGGAAGTAAGCATCCTTGAGGTCGAGTGACACCAACCAGTCCTGAAGCTGAAGGGCCTGGAGGACTTGAGAGAGAGTAACCATCTTGAACTTGTCCTTCCTGAGGAGTTTGTTCAAACCGCGCAAGTCCATGATGGGTCTCAATCCCCCGTCTTTCTTCGAAACCAAAAAATAAGGGGAATACCATCCCTTGTTCCTCTCCGCTACAGGCACCAGTTCTATGGCGCCTTTCTCCAGCAGGGCTTGAATTTCCTGCGCAAGGAGCGGATCCGGACTCTGCAAAGAGAGATTCCCCGGTGGATTGTCGCGAGGCCTGTGCCGAAAAGGAAGACAGTAGCCGTGGGTTAAGATCTCCAGAACCCACACATCTGAAGTAATGGCTTGCCACTCTACAAGATGCTGCGCCAGCCTTCCCCGAACCGGCGAACCATGGGACATGGCCTCACGACTGAGTGGGAGCGGCTGCGGCGTTACCTGAGGGCAAAGAGGCAACTGCCCGAGCGGCCTTGGCACCACGGGTACCCTGTCGTCCACCTCTGGTACCCCTGCGATGGCCTCTTTGACTGCCAGCTCCTCTCGCTTTTCTGAAGGAGGAGTAAAAACGAAAGGAACCACCCCTCCACTGCTGTCCCCTAAGACGAAAAGGCGGAGGTTGGCGAACTGCAGCGCCCAACAACTTTGCTGCAACTTTTGAGGTCTGCAACCTCTCAAGGCTCTCGTCAGCCTTGCTGCCAAAAAGGTGTTCACCATCAAAGGGCATGTTGAGGAGCCAGGACTGCACATCAGGCGCAAACCCCGACTTCCGCAACCACGCAAACCTGCGTATCACGGTGCTCGCCGCCATGGACCTACTGACGCATTCAGCTAAGTACAAACCCGACTGAACGGACTCACACATGGCATCCTTACCATCCTGGACCAAAGCAAGGAAACCATCCCATACATCCCCTTCGGGAACATGTTCAGCCGCTAACGCAACACAGTTCCACAGAGTGTGCGTGAAACGCGACAAGGCACAAATGGAGTTGGCCGCCTGAAGCGCCATACCACCAGAAGAAAACACTTTCTTCGCCCAGCCATCAAAACGTTTGTCGTCCCTATCAGGAGGGATGGTAGGGTACGACGCCTGCTTTGCCGGGGCCGTGGCCGCCTGCACCACCAAACTCTCCGGAGTGGGGTGCCTGGTCAAGTAGCAGGGGTCACCACTGGCTGGACGGAATTTTCGCGACAAGGATCTGTCCACCGCCGGGAGACTCTCCGGAGCAGTCCAAGCCGCCGCCACTCTTCTCTGTAAAGCCATATGGAACGGCAGAACCGGGTCAGTTGGGGGACCAACATCAAGGATGTCTGTCAGATCATCCTGCACAAACTCCCCTGGGGGAGCAGACCATCCCAAGTACTCAGAAACCCTAGCCATAAGGCGCCGGTACGAGGAATCAGCATGAGAGCCAGGCTCAGGCCTACAAAACTCCACCTCCGGAGAGGTGTCCAGTCCACTGGCATCATGCAGTGACTGTCTCAACTCGTCAAACTGAATATGGCCCGAGACAATGTCATCCGGAACCTGACTAGGAACCAGGCCATCCGAATCCTCATCCGCCTCTGAAATATAGTCCAGGTGGCGAAAAGAAGGCACTCGAGAGTGCTTGCACTTAACCAGAGCCTTCCTAGGGGGTCCACCCGTGCCCTGTGGTACCTCCGACACGAAAGGCGTCGATGGCGTCGAGCGAATCGGCGCCAGCGTCGAGAGAACCGGCATCGGCGCCGAGAGGATCGGCGTCGATGTCGAGGAAATCGGCGTCGACGTCAGATGCAGCGCCTCCAGAATCGGCGGCGTCGACACAGCCCTCGAGGCCAGAGCCCCGAGCGTGTCCCTTGACGACCTGAGCGTCGACGGCATCGACGACTTCCTCGGAGCCAGAGCCTCGAGAAAGCCCGTCGACGCCCTCGACGCCACAGACGTCGATGCCTTCTTTGAAGACCTCACAGGTGCACACGGTCTCGAACGCGTCGAGGACCGGGACCTGGAACGGGTACGTCGAGAACGAGTCCCCTTGTCCGAACGGGACCTCTCCCGTGACTCGTGCCGACCACTCCTGCGAGCGGTGTCTCTCGACCTCACACGACCGACCCCACTCGGGGGCGCGGACGGCTGAGTACCCTGCGACTCAAGAATCGCCAACATCTTCTTCCCGAAGGAAGCCCATTCCTCCGGCGTCGCACGGCTGGAGATGTAAGCGACGTGCCGGGCAGAGCCCTCCGAAGAGGACCTGGAAGACGACCGGTGTCGGCGCTTCCGAGAATGCCTCGAAGAGGCTGAGGAGTGGCGAGACCGACTCCTAGAAGGAGACCCACGAGACTTCCGACGATGACACGGAGAGTCACCCCTCGAATCATCCGTCGAAAGCCCCGCAGACTTCGACTTCCGGGGCTTGGACACCCGACCTACCGACAACTTCTTCTTACGTTCGCGTAAGGCTTTGGACGTGAGCGACTGGCAGTCGATACAGTCATCCGTGTCGTGGGCATCCCCGAGGCACCAGAGGCAGGCGTCGTGCGAGTCCGTCACCGACATCTTGGACCCACACTCCCCGCACTTCTTGAAACCCGGACGCGGGGTCGAAGACGAAGTAGACATCTTCAGAAGGAATTTCACAAACGAACAGGTTCGAAGAACCGAGAAGAACAGAACTCCAAAGAGTCGAGGCGTTTGAACCGAGAAACACGAAGCAACACGTTCGCGGAAAAAACGGAACTGAGGCTATGGGCGTCGTGCGTCCTACTTATCACATCGGATGATGTCGGACGTCGGAGGAGGTCCTCGACGACGGCGCATCGACGTCATCGACGCAGGACGCAGACGCCGAAAAAGTTTCCGAAGCAGCACAGCTGTGGTGATTACATCTCATAGATATGGAATAAGTCGGAGGACCCAATCCCCTCGAAATGCAATCTTTGGAGCACCTCAAGGACGTATATCGTGTATAGGGATGGACCACATGAATAAATCAGTATACATAGTTAAGATAGAAAAATATAGTAGTTCAAAATGTCTGCAAAAAATCCCTAAATATTTTAAATACATGAAGGGTGTTACATAGCCCTAAGGGCTCGATGCAGTATTTGTAATGCCCAAATAGGGTTTGAATGTTGTCTTCCATGTGTTTCCTTTCTACATCCTATTGAGATAGTTTGCACCAAGGAGTTACAATTTTGTGAAGATAACACAAAGTAATGGCAAAATCACCATGCATTTTGTCCACCTTGGCATTCCCAAACCCACTTACAGTACCATTCCTTCAAGGACTTTCTCATTGAAACACAGAAGAAAGAGCTCATAACTCTAGCCTCCACCACAAACCCCAAAACTAAAGTCAAGATTCTCCTGGATTACAAATGGCTTCCCCTCTGGTCGTTCCCTGGCCTCACCCCCACACAAGATAAGCTCCTTATGCGACACTGGTTGGATCTGGGATACAGATCATTCTCTGACCTGTTCCCCGATGGGAAATTCATCACCCCAGATACGTGGAGGCCGGGGCATTCCAAGTCCTCACTGGAGATGCTGCAGTACTTCCTGCTCAGGGCGGCAGTCCAAGAAATGTGGCCTTCGTATCCGGACGAACCTCCGGAGTCCCCCGAGATCCGCTACATTGCCAATTCCGCAGGTGGCAAGGGCATTGTGTCCTCCCTATATAAAATGTTGATGGTGCGAGCTATAGAACCTCCCCACACTTCTCGGGAGGCTTGGAGCCGGGACCTGGGATTAGACATCACAGATGATATGTGGACCAAAATGTGCATGCATACACGTAAGGTATCTCTTAACTCGTTAGATGTGTTCAATATAAGCTGCTCAATCGCCTGTACTACACTCCCTAGGCGATTGGGAAATTTGCCCGAGATCAATCCCACCCCTGCCAAAGATGTAGATCTAACGACGCGGACCACGCTCACATGTTCTGGTCTTGTGGGGCATTGGCCCCGTTCTGGGATGCGGTGCTTGAGACCCTCTCCGAAGTGGTGGGGTTCTGTGTCGACCCTGACCCCCTGTCTCTTCTTTCTGGGCTCTGGGAGGGAGTTGAGGCGAAACGAGAAGCTACATTTCTGAATGTGGCGGCGATTGTGGCCAAGAAATGCATCCTGCAATGTTGGAAGCGCAGGTCCCCCCCTTCCCTAGAGATGTGGCTGAAAGCCCTTACCTGGACACAATCTTGTGAAGAAGACTACATTAACATGTTACCTAGTAATGCTCGACCCCAAAACATATGGACTGAGTTCTGCAGCTACTTGAACCGCAAGGTTGACCTGGAGCTTCTGTCATCTCCCCCATCTCCAGACCAAGGGACTGATCAAGCCACACGATAAATGGCGTTATTGTAATCAACCGGCTGTTAGGATCATATGTGACCCTCTGTAGAATCTGCGCTGTGTCATTCACGCTCCAAATATGAAATGTGTGTTGTTATCATAACTTGTAATGTGCCAGTTACTACTTCTTGCCAATAAAGAAAAGTTTAAAAAAATAAATAAAATAAAAAAAAAAGATTCTCCTGGATTCACTCCGCCTCAATTTGAAAATCAAAGTTATCACAATATGTCTGCTAAAGCTGAGATCCAAACACTTTTTCCAAAACAAGATGAAAATTGATGTGTATCTATACTCTGCCTCACTAAATTGAATCCCCTACTGATTAACACACAGAAAACATATCAGCTCCCACATAGCTCACACATAGTTGGCTACAAGATGGCCAACATAATGTTCAAGATCAGCCACCACATTCATTTGGCCAAGACATTCCACTGTTTTTCCAATCCCTACTTGAAATACGGCAAGATGAACAACTTTCAAGATTCTCGAGCTCACGCAGCAGGCTAATACATTGTCTGCCTTAAACAGCGCCACATGCTAGATGGACTCCTCCTGAACATAGAATTTCATTTATTAATTTATCTGGTTTCATAAAGCACAGGTCTGGTTGCTTAGGGTCAAGGGTAAGACTCAGGATGTTAGACAAAGCACCTTCAGTTTTGTGTCCAAAATCCTAAACTGACCCTTACGCTCTAAACTAAATATAAGGTGAGAAATGGGGATTTCTCTGAGCTATAGACTATAGCTTTCTCTTGAAGTTTCAAACAAAGTTCTAGGGTGCTGAAAAGAAAAGACATAAAGTTACACTAGGAAAGGGGACTTCCCTTTCCCTGAATTTCCTCCAGTGGTTTTGATAATATTTTATCACAGTTCCAAGTTGTTCAAGGGGGAACCCTCTTCCCTTGAGCCTCCTCAAAAGTATACAATTCTCTTGAATCAAAACACAGTTCTCTTGAATCACAACATAGTTCTCTTGAATCCTTAAAGGGGTATGAGTCTTCTATTTTCTGTTACACACTTTCATATATAGGGGTGTTGACCCCTGAGTTTTCTCAATCCTCCTTCCTTTCACTGGTATACTCTCTTGTCAGGATATTGTTCCTTGTTCCTGAAAAAGGGGTATGAACCTTACCTTTTTATCCTTTATCTTCTCACCCCTTGTTTACTCGCCTGCCAGTGTATCGTCACTTTCTCACAAAACTTTTCCAATACTAGATCAGCGACCCTTTCTCATTAACTCCACTGCCTTTCTTCATGTTCTTGTACTCAACAATCTTAGTGTCTGCAATAGTTCCACTGCTTTGCTCAGGCTCTTTGTCTCAACAATATTGGTACTTGCAGTAGTTCCACTGCCCTTAGTTTGGCTCTTTTCCTCAACAATGTTCGTATCAGCAATAATTCTACTGTTACTTAGGCACTTTATCTCAACAATGTTTGTATCGGTTATAATCACTTTGTCTTTACTTGGGCTATTTGGTCATCAGTATCTGTATCAGTAATGATTTTGCTGTCTTTACTTGAGCTCTCTCGTGTAGTACGTGGTGCACGGCATACGCTCAGAAGCGCCCCTCTAATCTGCTCACGCTCCTTGGGATTACCGGCTCTGTGCGGCGCTTTCAACGTTCCTCGTGTTTCACCGGTGTCTATTCTCCTGGTCCATTGACTGGCAGTACGCCTTGTGAGTTGTTCGCTTCCCGCTTTGCCTTCTTCTGTGTTCGCCAGCTCTGGATAACCGAAACAGAACAGCAGTGAACTCCTCCCGACCTGGCTCCCCTGCACACTATGCCTGTTGGCCTCTGCGCTGCGCTCTGCAGTTTCCTCACCTTTGGCGTTCACCACAGTGTCAGCATGCGTCAGGTGCCTCTCCAGTCCCTGGCTCTCTCTCTCTCTCTCTCTTTCTCTTGAATTCGGTTCACCTGTGTCCTTTTTAAATGTCCCCGTCTTTCCCTGCAATTTCCAATGACTACAACGCAGCGTTGGCTTACTGTGTCTAATCATCCTCATTATTCCATCCCTCTCCTGTTAATGAGGTTGTTGGCTAGAAAGACCTGGGAAGTCAGTATCTGTATTACAATAAGTGGGAGCGTGGGGTAATTACACCCCTCTCTGCGCTAGGCTAGGCCAATAGAGGCAGTATGTCACTACTCCAGGTACAATAATGGTTTACCCAACCATTAAACTGGATAAGTATGACTGGTAGTCCCGGAAGTTGCGCCAGAACCATCAGATAAGCAATAAAGTCTTGCAATTTCATGTACAGTGTCTTTATTGGAAGTATGCCACTTTGTGACACGTGGTTTGAGCTATTCTGGCTCTTTATCAAACATGGGTATAAAGTAAACTGCTATCCCAAGCAAAAATGAACACATATTGGTATCCTAAGACATTTCATCATTATCATCATGACCATATATAGTAGAAAACAAAAAGTCCCCCCCTCCCCAAAAATGACCACAAGGTGCAGTACATTACCATGAAGAACAACAAAAGGGAAAGAGAGAGAATAGGGAGAAACAAAAAGAAAAATAACAAATCACAAAATTAATAAGCCGCTGACCACTTGAGAATACATGTCCATTCAGAGTGCATACTAGATCATGCGTGGTTAATTGCATGCGTACGCCCTAGGTGCAGACTCACATGCCATGCTAGACTGTATTGCAATGGCACATGGTTGTCACTAAAAGGTATAACTGAAGGGTTGTCTGAAGGGTTGTCTTGACTCAGTCTTTTCCTATCTGGCTGGAGCTTGTCCTCTCCCAAGTGGTCCTCCTGAAGATAACCAACACCATGGTCAGAGTCAGGTAGCTTCTGCCTTTCCCTGGCCATGTAAGAGGAGCTTCCTTCCAGGGAATCAGTGACAAGGTAGTCAGATTCGATATTCTTCCCCTTAAGATGCTGATCTCTCTGTCCCTCAAGTGAACATAATTTAGGAGTTCCACTCTTCCTGGCTCTTTATTATCTTTAAACTCTAGAAGGTCAAGAGACCAGCGCACTAGCTTGCTGTACTTTTTTCAAAAGGATAGCGTTTCTCTTATATGTGGGTCATGGGTCAGATGGTTCTTTTAAATCGGGAAATCTACTCCTTTCCAGTTCTCGCGTCCCCCCATAACTGGGCTACCTGTGAAACCCATAGGTCAAATTGGGGATTTGCAGGCGAGATATGGGAGAGGAACTTAAAAGAATATTAGGGTTTTCTGTTATAATGGACAGATTGTGCCTATATCCCTTCTTCACAACTGTACAAGGATCCCTCAGCAGATCATGATAATTCTCCTGTGTCTGTTCTTCAATGGGTCTCTCCTGTTCACTTACTAAGAAAGGTAGGTCGGGAGCTTTGTGACTACTCATGCCCTGGAAATCACAGAGGACTACACCTGGAGGAGATGGTCCTTCTTACTGAAAGTAATCTTGTTGTGAGACCTCCAAGGAGGGGGTCTCCAGGATCAATTCAGATCGGGCCTTGATTTGGGAGGAGGATGGGGATACTGTGATCTCTGGGTTTCCTCTTGCTTTAGAAAAGATGGTTTTCTTAGAGGTTAGGGAACAATAGAAATGTCCCTGCTATCTTCTCATCAACAGGAGGCACCATTCGGGTACCCTTATCCCTTCTATTATGATTTTTGGTGGTACCCCAGGTGGCCTCATACATCAGGTATCCCATTAAATCGTCTCTTCTGGACCAAACTGCATTATATGTACGATTCAGAAGAATAAACTTCATTTCATCTCCACAAGCCAACGAGGCAATATTCTTTGTTTTTTCCTCACGGACCGTACCCACAGGGGGCATGACATAGACAGCTGAATTTTGGTAGGATGTCTAGCATAATTCTAATTATATTACAATTGTATCCCTACTGGGAACCTAATAGGCATGGAGAAAAGAGTATACATGTTTCCCTCCACCTTTCCTCAAAAGGGTATAATGGCTTGTGCCATGAAGGGGGAAAACCGGACTCCCTTTCTTTTCCCAGCTGATAAGTGGAGTCTTAGGTTCTGTTTTGGTATACAACCCACTAGACGAAGAAATATAATCTGTGTGGGATAGGAATTGGTGTTGGTCAATTTGAACAATCACAGGGTCGGATCCCACCACTGACACCATATTAAGGGGTCAAAAGTAAGACTCGCACACAGTGGCATGTTAAGTTTTGGTCATAAACTTTTATTGTCAAAATAATACAAAGGCTTGAGAAACCCTATCTATCGCTAACTCTATGAGGGGTTTTCTTACCTCAACAAAACTAAGGGACATCTGTGTCAGGATGTTAAACAGCCAAAGCGTCTTCAGTCCTGTGCCCAAAATCTTAAACTGACCCTTTGTCATGCATCCCGTCCCCCTTCTTCTACTGTCCCTTTTACACACAAACACCCACTTCTACCCTTGGTCCTCAATTAGGGCGGCAGCGGTTCGGTGCCCGTTGGCTTCGCTCATGGACTGGTGTCAAATACCATCTGGGGAAAACACTCTTGCATCATCCGGGACGCCTGCATCCGTTCCTTCACTTGCAGCTTCCCTGGCACCTTGGTACAGGTTGGGTCAGGCGTCCTGTTGCCAGGCATCCACAATCTCTTCCAGATCACGTGACACGGAAAACCCGCTCACGTGATATATCCGCAGATCACATGACCTGGAAGACCCGCTCACGTGACATTGTTCCCATAGTGACAGGCTAAAAGCCCTGATTACGCACCCTTCAGTGCTTCACAGCTGTTCTAATCAGTACTGTTTGGCGTACTCACGAACCTCGTTTACTGGCTTTCTTGATCACAGACTATGGACTATGGAATTCCCTTGCCTCTTCCTTCAATTGATACCTCTTACTCTGTTCTTCCGGTACCTTGACCCACGGACTTTGGACTTGGATTCCTTCTGATATTTCCCTCAGATTTGTTGTTTAACTTCTGCCTTTCCGAATAACCCGACCACGGATCTGTTGCACGGACTGTTTTTGGCTCCCACCGTTCTGCTACAACACTTCAAGTTCTTCCCTCACCCAATCCGGTTGCAACAGCAAAGCTTCCACAGATATTTCCGGCGTGTGGTACGTTTACATCAAAAGAGGCGGCCAACCATCTACACCCTACTGCTGCCGCCTTTGCCACACACTGAGGGTACTTCTATAACGCCCACCACGTTACTTGCTCCGAGGTCCTGTGTGGTTAAAGCTCCATCCCTACCACAGCTAGCGGCTTGAGGTTTCCAGCGTTCCGGGGTTCCGGCGTTCCAGTACCTATCACCTGTGGCTTCAAGGATTGCACAGGGAGTTATTTGGTATCTCCCTGTGTGGTACTTGGGGACAGAGGCCTCGATAATCTTCACGACTATCAAGTCTTGACAGACTGTGAAGCCTATATGTCGTCTGGGTTATGGAGGCCTCAGCTGTAGATTCCGTGGCCGCTTTAGTCCAAGCAGTTACTGTCCTAAGGGAAGAAACGGCAGAAGCTACTACTGCCATTCACCAACGCCTTGACTCCATACAGAGTGCCATCCCTTGCCCGCTGACCCTGAATTCGGGGAGGCACCCCCACAACCCCCGGCACCCAATATTACACCGCCCATCCCCATCCCGTTGGTGGTTCCCACTCCTTTTCCGTTGGCAGCTCCTGAGAGATTCCATGGCGACCCTAGAAAATTCTGCACGTTTCTCAACCAGTGCAAACTCCCCTTCCTTTGTAGACCACTAGCCTTCCCTGATTCAACCACTAAGGCTGCCTTCACATTATCACATCTGGCTGGCATCGCTGCCACATGGGCTAACCCTCTGCTGGAAAATGACAATCCGGCCTTGTATGATTTCGACCTATTGGTGACGGAAATGACTCGGGTCTTCGACACCCGACACAAGGCCCAGTCACGAGATCTAGAGTTGCTTGATTTAGCCCAAGGGAAAAACACACTCAGAGTACATAACCCTACATAACCCGTTTAAACCAGCTATCGGTAGAAACCTCTTGGCCAGAGAATAAAAATGCTGTGGTATTCTACAGGGAACTAAACAACCACATGCAAGACACCCTCTCTGTTGTTCCGTTGTTACCAACACTGTATCCTGACCTGGTGGATCTGGCCTTACAGGTCGACGCCCGGAGAGCTGAACGGAAGGCCGAAGCCAGGTTTTCTGGCACACAATCCCTCGTCCTGCCTTCTGAGTCTTGCGGGAACCTATGCAGGTCGGAGGTATCCCTAGTCCCATAACTACCGCAGAAAGGCAATGCCGGAGATCGGCCAATGCCTGTTTTTATTGGGCCTTAACAGACATTTTGTCAAAGAATGTTTGCGTCATCCAAAATTCAAGAACCAGATTTTTCAGAAAGCTCGTCCCTAGATATGGGGGCTAGGGCGAGCATTCATCAGTCCCCCTCTGAACCAGTCCCCGCTTTCGGCTGCATAAGGCCTGTTGTGGTACGAGCTGTTCTGAATCCCGACTGCGATATCACACACCCAGTCCATATCGTCATCGATTCTGGGGCTACAGGCAACTATATTGATATAACATTAGCTGGTACACTCAAATTACCCTTAGTTAACAAGAAACATCCAGAACCGGTGCAAGCCGTGGACGGTACATCACTAGCTTCAGGCCCTATCAGACAACAGACTGCACCGCTCACATTGATTATTCAGGATACCCACAGAGAGACACGCTTGATCTGATATCCACGCCACAGTTTGGTATCATCCTGGGAATTCCCTGGCTAAGAAGGCATAACCCGCTTATCAATTGGGGAACAGGACAGGTACAATTTGAATCCGACATCTGTCAGAATTATTGTCTCACAGAACCCGAGGGGCTGCTCACACCATCACAGGCTTTAGGGGCTGTCTGGCACGACCCTCGCCCGAAACCCCTTCTGGCAAACCCATTGGCCAGGTGAAGTCAGGACTCGGGCCTCTAGAGCCTGGCATCCGCTTCAAAAGCCCTACTGGGGCCAGTCCTGGCGCCTGTGGCACCAGGCTAATGCACCGTGAAGAGCATATGCTTGGGAACTACTTTATTGTATTGTCAGCCAACATGGAGGCATCCACATAACTTGGTTCCTAGGAACCAAGCTATGCGGTCTCGTGTTTTGGGTGTGGTAGCCTAGGGTCTACTTTACCTGGACTATTTTGTTGGGGCTATTTAAACCACACCCGAGCAAGACAACACGCTTCGCATTACTTTGCAGTTTGCAACGTGACGCTCACCGTGTCCAGCTGTACCCACGAACCTCGGAGAAGCAAAACCTGCAAAGAGACAAAAGGAACATCATTAGCAGCAGCATCTTGTCTGCAGTCTTCATCTTTAGCTACTCGCAGCTCCGGAGAACAGCTTCCTTGAATCTGCACACCACCCGAACTAAACGACCTGAAAGAGGAAGATGGAGGTAACATTAAAGAAAGCATAAGAGACATTGCAAAGTACAAACTGCTCTGAAGGCTTACCTGGCTTGTCGCCTCTTGGCTGGCACCACTCCGGAAGTTCCACACGCGCTGAAGAACACTGCGACCTACAAGGAAAACAGGAAAAAACAGGTTAGCAAAGGCAAGACATTGCAGCGCCGCGCATAGCGCTTACCGCATCATAGTGCTCTTAATGCGCCATCATTTACAAGCGAGGCTCAACCAAGCCAGTTCGCTGTGCTGAAGCTCCGTATACCTAACGGAGAAAAAGAGACATTATTAAACAATGAAAGGCATGCAGGATAGCAACAATACTAAAGAACAGCAATAAGACCTACCTGAACGATATCAAACGGGCCGGCGTCAGTGAAGTAACTGGACCGCACACTGCCCACGAAAGACAACGCGCCCCTGCAAAGAAGGCAGGACGGAGAGCACGCCTAACTCTACCACAAGGTGAGGAGAGGGCCCCACAGGGATTGAAATCATACGGGGGTGAAGGGAGGATACTTGCCCCGGTCGGCCAGTCTTGAACACAGTCCTCCTGTATTTTCAGGCATAACCATCCCCGCAGACCACATCTGGACACCACAGAGAAGTATACCAGCGAGTAACCCGGCTGGGTGGCGTCCCTGTGGTTACCAGGTGAGCGTAATAGAACGCGAAGCCTACAATAACAAATCCACCTGGGCGCCATGAAGACATCAGAAATGGACCAATTGGCCCAATTACTAGGAGAGCTTCATGCTGAGGTTGATTCTGCCCGACAAGATACTAATGCTCTCCGGAGGGACTTGCTAGTGACCAAAGATCGTACGGAGGAGATCAGTAGGCAGATCCTGCAATAACAGGCAAGGCACACTCCTCTGCCTGGGAGCAATCCACTGATGCAAAACCCCACCTTACCATCTACTACCCCCACTCCAGTACAGATCACATTACCTGGAACAGTTCCCCTGGCACCACCAGAAAGGTTCTCAGTATGCGGCATTCATCAATCAGTGTCGCCTTCATTTTCTTTGTAGGCCTGGAGCATTTCCAAACGACCAAGCTCGGGTAGCTTTTGTCTTATCATACCTGAGTGGTAGTGCAGCAGATTGGTCTGTACCGTTGGTGACCCATGACGATCCTCTATTACATGACTTTGGGGGGTTCCAGAGAGAAATGGAAAAATGTTTTGCTCACCATACCCAGGAACAAGCAGTAGACAATGAACTCTTATCTCTCCGACAGGGGAATCAGGACTTGTTAACGTACATTGCTACTTTCAACAGACTGGTTGCCGAAGCTAGGTGGCCAGAAAACAAAAGAACCACGTTATTCCATCGAGGCTTATGAGGCGAATTAAAAGACGTTTTAGCCCAGGTGGTTGATCCGCCCAGAGACTGTGCCGAATTCATAAACCTGGTCGTGCAGCTAGACCACCGATTGCAGGACCGAAAAGCAGACCGGTCTTAGACGGACCCTCGGACCGTGTAGGTTCAACCAAGGGAAAACACATCCTGTGTACCTGAAAGCGCTGTAGAAACCATGCAGATTGGAGGGATACGGACTCCATTAACAAAACAAGAGTGGGACAAAAGAAGACAACAGCAACTTTGTTCGTATTGTGGAAAACCAGGACATTTCCTGAAGGACTGTCCAGTAAAACCCCCAATAAGAACAGTCGGGGCCACAGAGAAGGATGAAGTTAAGGAATCGGAAAACTACCAAGCTCGACAAACGTAGAGGCCAGTTTGTCGAGTGAGAAGAAAGAGTTGCTGACCTCGCACTTTGCAATACCAGTGATCTTAATTAACCACCAACGGTCGTCAAGAATGCATGCCGTTGAAGCATACATCGACAGTGGAGCAGTTGGAAATGATATTGATCAAGAACTGTCGGCAGAGATGGGGCTTCCTTTGTGTTCTAAGCCAACAATGGACAAGGTAACCACTGTGGATGGGACAGAAATCACTTCCGGACCAGTAACCCAGTGCACAGCCAGGGTAACTTTGCTGTGCCAGGGCGGACATCGGGAGTCTATTTCGTTTAATCTCATCAGGGCACCTCAGTTCAGGCTAATACTAGGGATGCCATGGTTGGTTGCTCACAACCCTTTGATAGACTGGCGGGCACGAAAATTAACCTTCCCCGGTGACTGCTCCCCTGTCTGCTATTATCAAGAGGAGAAACCCGACATCTGTATTCCCCCGACTCCCGGAGCGACAGTATCAACCCTGGGAGTAACTAATACCTTGCCAAGTGAATACCAAGATTTCCAGGATGTATTCCGAAAAGACCAAGCCAATGCATTACCGCTGCACAGGCCCTATGACTGTCAGATCAACCTGGTTCCTGGTGCACAAATCCCTTGTGGCAGGATCTACGCTCTCACAGAACCGGAAAACCTTCATTTGAAATCCTATTTAGACCAGTACCTTGCAAACGGATTTATCCGTCCTTCGAAGTCCCCCGCAGCCAGTCCTTTGTTCTTCGTACTAAAATAGGAAGGGGACTTGAGAACCTGTATTGATTACTGCGCATTGAACCAGATCACCGTGAAGAACCGCTACCCCTTGCCACTTATCCCTGAGATGCTAGACCAATTAAAAGATGCCCAGATTTACACCAAATTGGACCTTCGAGGAGCGTACCACCTGTTCCGAGTCAGAAACAGAGATGAATGGAAAACCGCCTTCCTTACGAAGTACGGCTTGTTTCAATCTCATGTCCTGCCCTTCGTGTTATGCAACGCCCCTGCGGCATTCCAATATTTCATGAATGACATCTTGAGGGAGTTAATTGATGTGTGCGCTTTAGTGTACATAGACAACATCTTAGTGTACTCAGCCTCGAAACAAGATCATGTCATGCACGTTTGTTCAGTCCTCACCAAGCTCCGTCAACATCGCTTGTTTGCAAAGCTTGAAAAATGCTTTTTTCACGTCACCGAAGTAGAGTTTCTTGGTTTTATCCTTACTCCAGGAGGCATCAGAATGGACGTGCACAAGGTAGATGCCATTCTGAAATGGCCTTCACCGACGTCTCTGAAAGCGGTACAAAGCATGCTGGGCTTTGCAAATTTCTACCGCCGGTTCATCCCAGACTTTTCTCAGGTTGTGCACCCAATCGCAGTACTATTACAAAAAAACAATAAAAAGTTTGCTTGGACAATCTTAGTGACTTTCAGGAACTTAAACGAAGGTTTACCTCTGCTCCAATCCTGCGACATCCTCGCCCAGACTTCCCTTATGTCGTTGAAACTGATGCGTCCAGTCTAGCAATGGGGGCTGCCCTTTCACAGAAAGACCTGGAAACCGGCCAACTACATCCTGTAGCCTTCTGGTCAAAAAAGTTCTCGCCTCCAGAGATTAATTATGCCATCACAGACAAGGAACTCCTGGCTATCAAATCCACCTTTAAAGCTTGGCGGCACTACCTTCTGGGGGTCAGACACCATTACAGTCATCAAAGACCACCGAAACTTGCAATATCTCTAAACAGCCAAAGCCCAGTCCTCGCGCCAATTACGGTGGGCCCTTTTCTTCGGCGAATATGATTATGTAATCACGTTTAGACCAGGGGTCAAAAACGGAAAGGCGGATGCCTTATCTCGTATGGGCATAGATGAAATGGTATATACAACTCCAGATCCAGTACCTATTATACACGAAGACAAAGTCTTGGGAATCACGACAGCTTTAACACAAGCAGAACTACGAAAAGAAATTCAACGGACAATGAATCCTGATGCTTTCCTCGCATTGCAAATTCAAGAAGTGTCAGGAATCTGATTTGGGGTAGAGGACGGAGCTTATTGTTTCCCAAGAGGCGATAAACTACATTTCCTATCAGGCGTTGGGATGCGTGTAGTTCCTCTTTCCCGCGGTACGCCAGCTGCTCATTAGCAGTAACTGTTGAAAACTCGCCGCCGCCCGTGCCTCGGTGCAGGTAATTACAGATTATCAGCACGGGCGGCGGCCGCTGAAGAAGCAAGAGCATGCGGGAACGTTTTGGACGCCGAAGGACTGTTGGAGCTTTCCCCGGGCCGCGACGGTGATTAGCAGCCTAAACAGGAGAAAAAGCAGTCGCGGGCCACGGCGGTGAATCCGGCTCCTTCCCAAGTGTTGGGCATCGAACTTTAGGGTCCGGATGTCCTTGTGAGGCATCCGGACCATCAGTTAAGTGTTCTACAACAGTGTTCATGTTTTGGTGTTCAAGTATACTTATTTTCGCTTGTTGATTTATGATACGAACACGGCAGGGAGTGTGTGATGAAATACACCATGTCTAGGATACACGCCATATGTGAGACACGCCATGTGTGAGGAAACATGCTATGAATCTCAGAACTGACAAAACAGTGCCCTGGGAAAATATGAGACTATCCTTTAAAGCGCACTTGTTTTGGAATCATCCTTTAGGGTCCACACAGCACAAGGGCGTGTGTTTTGTGTATTTGTTCTAACCCTTGTTTGTTGCTTCAGTGGGCCCAGTGGGCCATGAGTCTTCTTCGGGACAACCCCTTTGTTTGTGCCATGTTGCTTGTAGGCAACCCTATGTGTTTTCAGGAAGTATACGGCCCAAGGCGCATGTTATGTTATGTTCAAGTTCTATGTTCAAGTTTATAATCCTATGTTTTGTGGCGTGCAAAGTGGAGTCGTATAGGGCCACTAATGAGGTACACTACTGTGGGTATGTAGCAGGTGCATTACATGTATAGGAGGTCAGGCTAGGTGTTCAGAAAGTAGAGGTACAGGTATAGGAGTATTGCGTATATTGTATGTACTTGCTTGTTTATGTTCCCTTCCTTTCCTTTGTCACTCCATCCCCTTTCCCTAACTCCATCTTCCCCCCATTGGCTGCCACGTGGCTACCTGTGATATCATTTTCAGGCACCCGTGCCAACCACGGTGGGAGGGGTCAATCTATTTGGCTTCTGTGGTTCGGAAGAGGGTATCGAGACCCCTATTTCCTTATAAGTTTGACAGAATTACCTGCCCCCGATTTCGGGGTAATTGAACCACCCAGGCCTAATGGATTCGAATCCTCCCTCTTTAGTGGATGTGCTAAAAGCACTACAAGACATACAAGTAGAGTTGGTGCAGGCTAGACAGGAATCCAGTATATTGAAAGCCCAGGTACAGGGTTTGGCTGGAACCTCTACTGGAGGGCAAACTGGTAAAACCACATCTACTGTGATTGTGCAGTCCCCTAGTAGTGTGCCATTAGCCGCACCAGAAAGGTTCACAGGAGACCCTAAGAAATATATGACCTTTTTAACACAGTGCAGACTTCATTTTTTGTGTAGACCTAAGGTTTTTGAGACAGTACAGGCTAGAACAGCATTTGTAATTTCCTATTTAACTGGAGATGCGGCAGCATGGGAAATGCCGTTGGTGAAAAAGGATAATCCTTTATTATATAATTGGGATGGTTTTCTAGTGGAGTTTGGAAGATTGTTTGATCGCCGGGAAGTTTCCTTGGCTCAAGACAAAGAATTGTTAGCTTTAAGACAAGGAACACACGACTTGGTTTCATATGTTACCCAATTTAACAGGTTAGTGATTGAAACAGATTGGCCTGAGAATAAACAGACTGTGTTGTTTTACCAAGGGCTCAAAGAGGAATTGAAGGATGCTATCGCTCAAGTAGAACCTCAACCTAGTACATGTACGGCCATGATTGATTTAGCACTAAGATTGGATCATCGTATTGGAGAGCGCAGGGGAGAGAAGAAAAGACCAGAAGTGTTGCCCTTTGCCAGGTTGGATCGGGGTAAGGGAAACAGGAATACAGAAGGTGAACCTATGCAGATTGGTGGAATAAGGTGGCCATTGTCTGTTGCAGAGAAGGAGCAACGTAAGGCTAATAACTTGTGCCTTTATTGTGGACAACCAGGACATTTTATTAGGACCTGCCCGAATACTCCCAAGAAAGGAGCAGGTGTGGATAGGAACAAGGTTGAGGCGGGAAAAGGATTGGGCCGGCCTTAGGGGGAACTCAGGCGACAGGCCCAGAAAGAACTAGGTTCCCCAATTGGAGTGCAAATACGACAGGGAAACGAAATTCACATTTGTACATTCTGGTGACTTCTATTTTTTGCCTGTACTAAGCAGCTAGTATCTGCAATGGTGGATTCTGGCGCCACCGCTAATTTCATTGACATTGGATTGGCGAAAAGGTTGTGTTTACCGTTAAGGGAAAAATCTCAGGTTGAGGGGGTGCAATCGGTGGATGGATCACCATTGGTTTCAGGGCCCATTTGTCAACAAACTAAGCCCATTCTAATGAGGTGTGAGCCTGGACATATAGAGGAAATTGTATTTGATTTAATAGCGGCACCTCAGTTCGGACTCATTTTGGGCATGCCTTGGTTACTTAAGCACAATCCCAGGATTGATTGGATTAAGCGGGAGGTGGTATTTGCAGGAGTGGAATGTGAGGGTCACATGGAGGAGGAGGTGAGACCTGCATTATATTTGGCAGATCAGGTGGTAGCACCACAAATGGTGGGAGCAATGGCTGTGAGTATCCCGAATCAGTACCAAGATTTAGCCAAAGTATTTGACAAAGGGGGAGCAGACATGTTACCACCCCATAGATCCTAGGATTGCGTGATTGAGTTGGAACCAGGGGCTAAGTTACCTTGTAGTAGAATCTACGCTTTGACTGAAACAGAAAACCAGCATTTACGAGAATATCTGGATGACATGCTGAATAAGGGATTTATTAGACATTCCACCTCACCTGTTTCATCACCTTTATTCTTTGTTCCAAAGAAAGAGGGAACTCTTAGGACATGTATTGATTATAGAGCATTGAATAAGGTGACAGTGAAAAACAGGTACCCCTTGCCTTTGATTTCAGTGTTATTGGACCAAGTAAAAAACAGCAGTGGTTTACACCAAATTAGATTTGAGAGGGGCTTACCATTTGATCCGTGTTAAAGAAGGGGATGAGTGGAAGACAGCCTTCAGGACTAAGTTTGGTTTATTTGAATACCTTGTGATGCCTTTTGGTTTATGCAATGCTCCTGCAGCATTTCAATACTTTATGCGGGAGGTGTTGAGTGAGTTTCTAGATCAGTTTGTCATAGTATATATTGATGACATTTTGATTTATTCATCTTCTGAAGAGCAACATATAGGTCATGTGAGAGCAGTGTTGAAAAAACGACAAGACTATCAGTTGTATGTAAAACTAGAAAAATGTGCCTTTCATACCACTCAAGTGGAATTCCTTGGTTTTATTTTGACTCCCTCTGGTATTGTGATGGACAAGAAGAAAGTGCAAGCAGTTATGGAATGGCCAGCGCCTCAATGCATCAAGGATATCCAGTCCTTTTTGGGTTTTGCAAATTTTTATAGGCGCTTTATTTCAAATTTTTCACAAATCGTTACACCCATTACCAAATTATTAAAGAAGGCCACTAAATCTGATTGGAACTCTGAGGCAGAAGTAGCTTTTCAAGAGTTAAAGAAAGCATTTACGTCAGCTCCTGTACTGAGACACCTTAATCCAGAGAAACCTTTCCAATTGGAAACTGATGCTTCCAATGTGGCTGGTGGAGCAGTATTGCCTCAGAAGGATGATGGAGTGTGGCATCCAGTAGCTTTCTACTCTCGTAAGCTTACTAGCTGTGAACAAAATTATTCAATTACCGATAAAGAGTTATTGGCAATTAGAGCAGCTTTTTTGGAGTGGCGACATTATTTGTTGGGGGCCAAATATCAGGTCACAGTGGTCACTGATCATAAGAACTTGCAGACAGCTCATACAGTGAGTCCAAGGCAGTTAAAATGGTCACAGTACTTTAATGAGTTTAATTTTGTAATCACTTTTATACCAGGAAAAAATAATGGAAAAGCTGACGCTCTATCTAGGCAGCAAAATTTGGAAAGCAGTGTAACCGAAATTAAGACTATCATTAGTGCGGACAAGGTAGTAGGAGCGGTAATGACTCAGTTACTGAGACAAGTAAAACAAGAAATGAAAGGAAAGGTCAAATTGAAATGGGGAGAGACGAATCCTGCAGAAACATTCCACAATGGTCTTCCCTACTATGCAGGGAAATTGCATATAACAATTCCTTGCATTCAAGCACGGGACAAACGCCCTTCTATACCCTTAATGGTAGACATCCACGTACCTCTGAACTAGACCTCCCAGCCAGCTTGGAAATGCCAGCGGTAAAGACTCTACACACAACCATTACTCAGGCTTTCAAAAAGGCGAAGGAACATCTTATTCATGCGAAAGAAAAACAAAAGCGATTCGCTGACCGACACCGAAAAAGGCCCCTGATTATCAAATAGGAAACAAAGTTTGGTTGGCCGCTAAATTCGTACCCATCAAGGGAACCCAAACCTTTCATCCCAGATATTTAGGACCCTATACCATTAAGGCAATTATCAACCCAGTAGCCGTGAAACTGGATTTACCACCTAATCTACAAATCCACCTGGTATTTCATGTGTCATTCTTGAAACCAATGCAACCCGGCACGCAGATTGGGACACCACCTGAGCTCATACTTGTTGACAGAGGACTAGAATTCGAAGTCAAAGATATCCTGGACTCTAAATACTCTAGGTCCAAGCTATATTATCTCGTCGCTTGGAAAGGATTTGGACCACAAGATAGATCATGGGAGCCCAGTGAGAACATCCACGTACCACGTCTAATCAGGAAATTCCATCAGAACTTCCCAACAAAACCTGGGCCAGTGTGACAGTTTAAGTGCCTGGTTTCCCATTTCTCCCCCTTCTGTCGAACTCTCCTCACCTGAACTGCCGGAATTGCTGTCGGGGTCCTGCAGACGCCGTCGAAGTAGATAATCCTTCTCCTTTTCCGATGAGCTTGCTTGTCACGGAGGGAGGCCACCGTGACCGCTGAGGAGAACAGCTGTCCGAGGACCTCCCTTCCGGAACCAAGCCGAAATAGGGGAAAAACCCCAAATGGGGAAAAACCCTTGGACTCCTCTAGTCTGTAGCACGGAAGGCGTAGTTCCAGCGGAAAGTAGACTTTCAGATGAGTAGGAGGTAGGTAATAGACTGGATCCGTATGAGTAACTGAAGGCAACACTGCAGCGGAACAGGGGAGTCCTGCAGTGGGGAGCCGGAGGACAGGGCTCCACGGAACGCCCACCAGCCAATGCAACAAGTTGGGCGAGGACCGGAGGAGTGGTAGGCAATGGAGAAAAGCACCAGACAAGTAGCGGAGAGGGAAAAGAAAAGTGTAGGGAAAGGGGCGGCACCTATCCGCGGGGACTGGGCCGCAAAAGAAGAGAAACAGTAACCGCCGAGGAGCGGCGGTAGCAGGGAAAACTGGAGGGGAGAGAAGGTAAGAGGAACACTCGCTGGAGGGCGCGAGTGACAGAAGCCTGGACAGAGCGAGGCAGGAGCGAAGAAACCCGGAAGAGCGGGAGCTTCCAAAGGATAGTTGCAACGCAGGAACCGCTGGGCCGGGAGAGAAGATATACTCCCAGCGGCTCCGCGCTACAAGGAGGAAAAAGTAACGGACACAAAGGAGGGACTAGTACCTCCCGTACCTATGTCCCAAGGATAGTTGCAACGCAGGGACCGCTGGGCCGGGAGAGAAGATATACTCCCAGCGGCTCCGCGCTACAAGGAGGAAAAAATAACGGACACAAAGGAGGGACTAGTACCTCCCGTACCTATGTCCCAAAACCCAGTGCGGAAGAAACCGCCAGTCCGAACGCCTGCGGGTGACAGCCAAACAGAAGGAACACCCTGGGAGGGGCCTTAGGGGGGACATTGCAGTGCCGTGCATAGCGCTTACCGCATCATAGTGCTCTTAATGCGCCATCATTTACCAGCGAGGCTCAATCAAGCCATTTCGCCGTGCTGAAGCTCCGTATACCTAAGGGAGAAAAAGAGACATTATTAAAGAATGAAAGGCATGCAGGATAGTAACAATACTAAAGAACAGCAATAAGATCTACCTGAACAATATCAAACGGGCCGGCGTCAGTGAAGTAACTGGACCGCACACGCCCACGAAAGACAACACCCTGCAAAGAAGGCAGGATAGAGAGCACGCCTAACTCTACCACAAGGTGAGGAGAGGGCCCCAGAGGGCCGGAACCGACATCTCATATGTTAGGTGCCATCACTGCCGGTACACCCGCAGCCTATCACGACTACCAGACAGTGTTTGACGAAGGGACCGCTGAGGGTTTACCTCCGGATCGGTCATACGACTGTCCTATAGATCTCGTTCCCGCTTCGACGATACCTAGTGGACAGATCTACTCCCTCTCCACCTCCGAAGACCAGGCCTTAAAAACATGCATCCAAAAATCCCTACCTCTAAAAGGGGCATATAATCTGGCCCGCATACGAGAAGGGGATGAATGGAAGACCGCATTCTGTACCCGACACGGTCTATACGAGTATACTGTTATGCCATTCGGACTATGTAATGCACCAGCCACGTTCCAGCATTTTATGAACGAGGTGTTCAGTTATATTCTGGACACCTATGTCATCATTTATCTGGATGACATTCTTATATTCTCGTCCACTCTAGAGGAACATGTGTCACACGTAAGAGAGGTACTATCCCGATTACGTAAACACGCTCTCTTTGCCAAGCCAGAAAAATGCCTATTTCATGCCAACGAAGTTGAATTCTTAGGGTTTCATACCTCACCAGGGGGACCGACCGTGAATCAATCCAAGATCAGTGCTGTCCTGAATTGGCCAGTTCCAGTGAACCTCAAAACCTTGCAGTCCTTTCTTGGGTTTTCCAATTTCTACAGGCTTTTCATTTTTGGTTTCTCTTCTATCGTGGCACCCCTCACAGCCTTGAATAGTCCTCTCGTCCCATTTACATGGTCAACAGAGCACCAAGCAGCCTTTGAGTCACTCAAATCCGCTTTTACCACACCCCCGGTCCTCCAACATCCCGACCACGAGCTACCCATCGTGGTGGAGGCAGATGCCTCCTCGTTCGCATTGGGGGCAGTGCTTTCCCAGGCGTGCCCATCCTTTGGTCGCTTGCATCCTGTGGCGTTTCATTCCCGAAAGTTCACTACCACTGAATCGCATTACACCGTCACAGAAAATGAGCTCCTAGCGGTAAAGGACGCTTTCCAAGTCTGGAAACACCATCTCTTAGGGGCCAAGCACCTGACCACAGTGTTTACAGATCATTGCAGGTGCAAGACCTGGCTTCACTCAAATGCATCAATAGCCGACAGGTGCGATGGCACCTGCTCATTGCTGCATACGACTTCCAAATAAAACACAGACCGGGTGTAGCACATGGAAAGGCTGATGCACTGTCCCGCTCCCTGGGGCGGTTTCCCTTCTGGTTTTTCCCGAAACCCTATTAGAACAGGGAAACGTAGTTTGTCTTTGCACCCCTCCACTGTCTTTGTTGGCATCTATAGGGCTATGGGTTTCCCAGCATCCACACCACCTATCAGAATGGGATCCTGTATATCACAATGGCCTACCTTTTGTGCAGGATAGGTTAGTACTGCCCACCAGTGACACTCGTAACCTTGCATTAGAATGGTCCCACAACACCCTCATCAATGGACATCCTGGTCAAAGGCATACCCTGGCCTTACTTAGACGTTGGTGTTGGTGGCCTTCAATGAGACAGGATTTTGACAACTATGTAAACACATGCTCAGTATGTGCCCAGTGCAAAAACCGTAAAGGACGCCCTTTGGGTCTGCTTCAACCGTTACCTGTACCCCCGAAACCCTGGCACTGTCATGTCTCCCAGCACACATCGTCGTATGTGTACAGCCGGAACACCAGCTAGTCCTCACCTACCTGATGCAGCGGACACCACCCACCAGGGCCCCTGTGATTCACGTGCCCCTACACATGAGCGGCGGCATCTCACCAGACAAGGGAGGTTCATTGCTGGTGATCCGGGAGTTTTCCGACCCTCCTTGCGCTGGCAGCTGCCATGGAGACTTTCGTATGGCTGCCGCCCGAGCGTGCGGGGAACCTTGCGTCACGTGACGAGGCATCTACAACAGCCTCCGTCAACAACGCGAGTCACGTGACGCAGATCTGCACGTTTCCCCGTGACCCGCGTCATGTGACTGCATCGCGTACTTAAAAGGGTCGGGAAAACACGAAAGCGACGCTTCACAGCTGCTTTCTTCAAGGACTGTTTAGCGTTTTGGATATTCTTGGATTCTTCAGGTACTATGACCACAGAACATTCCACGGATTGCTTTTGTCTTTGTCCCTGTAACTTCCTCGCATTGGTTACCTTCTGGATATCAACCTTTGGACTTTGTTATTGCTACTGGCTCCCGACCTCGGATCTGTTTAACTGGACTGCCCAAGGATCATCCTGTGTACTGAACATTTGAACTCCAGGCTACTATTGGTCCTCGACCTCAGATCTGTTTAACTGGACTGCTCAAGGATCATCCTATGTACTGAACATTTGGCTCAGTTGTCTTCCATTACCAAGAGTGTTGCTGGAATCCCGCCACACTGTTTATGTTCCCCTTCTGACTATCCTTTTGCATTAAGGCTCTTGTTCTCATCACACTTAGGTAAGCCTTGCTACGAATTCTCTATCCCACTGCATTACTGTCCATTTGCACTGTTTGACTAATCATTCATTGCCTTACAGTGGTCAGGTGGTCCTTCCGGCGTTCCTGGTTCCAGATTGACGGCACTCTACACCTGTGGCCTCAAAGATTGCACGTGTAGTGGTTTTTTGCTTTTCTACCCGTGTGGTACTTGGGGACGGAGGTATCATTAATCTGCACAACCATCAAGTACAGAACAGGCACACTCTCACAATGGACTTTGTCACTGACCTACCTCGGGTGCAGGGTTTCGACACGGTATGGGTGGTGGTTGATTCTTACACTAAAATGGCTCGCTTTATACCTTATTCGTGGATATAATCCGCTCCTGTTCTGGCTTGGTTGTTCTTCAAGTCCGTTTTCTGCTTGTTTGGGCTCTCCTCGGTCCTGATTTCTGATAGGGGTTTGCATTTCACATCCCGGTTTTGGCTGGCTCTCACTAAACTACTTGGTGTAGACGCCCGTTTCTCCTCTGCTTATCATCTGGAAACGGACAGGCAGACCGGAAGGGTGAACCAGGCTATGGAACAGTACTTGCGTTGTTAATCGCTGCAACACCAGCAGTCATGGCTTCACATGTTACATCTCGCGGAGTTTGCCTACAACAACGCCCTGCATTCCTCCACTGGTTTTTCTCCGTTCTATTCCCTTTATGGCCAACATCCTCGGACACTCCCTTTTCCTGACTTTTCAGTGTCTAATACTCCTGCTGCCTCGGCTTGTGTCAGAGAGCTATCCACTGTTCACGCCCTAACCCTTGTTCATCTCCGTGAGGCCCAGCCGTCCCTGAAATCTGCAGTGGACAAGAAACGGGCTGTTGCCCCTGTATACTCCGTTGGGGACAGGTGTTTCATACCTCGTTACTCAAGCCTTGTCCTGAGCCGACCCGTATTGTTGCTCCTCCTGCTCCCGTGTCTTTGAGTACCCCCAATGAATACAAGGTCAGTGCATTCCTGGGGTCCCGTGTCTGTAGGGGTTGGCAGCAGTATTTGGTGGACTGGTTGGGGTATGGTCCAGAGGACCGGTCTTGGGTTCCCACTGGTGATGTCCATGCCCCTCATCTTGTTGCCCGTTTTCACCTCGATCACCTGTCCAGCCCACGAGGTCGTGGGCCTTTGGGGGGTGGCTATGTCATGCATCCTGTTCCCCCCTTCTTCTGCTGTCCCTATTACACACACACACCCACTTCTACCCTTGGTCCTCAATTAGGGCGGCAGCGGTGCGGTGCCCGTTGGCTTCGCTCATGGACTGGCGTCAAATGCCATCTGTGGAAAACACTCTTGCATCATCCGGGACGCCTGAGTCCGTTCCTTCACTGGCAACCTCCCTGGCACCTTGGTACAGGCAGGGCCAGGCGTCCTGTTGCCAGGCAACCACGATCTCTTCCGGATCACGTGACACGGAAAACCCGCTCATGTGACATTGCTCCCATATCGAAAGGCTAAAAGCCCTGATTCCGCACCCTTCAGTGCTTCACAGCTGTTCTAATCAGCACTGTTTGGCATACTCACGAACCTCGGTTACTGGCTTTCTTGATCACGGAATTCCCTTGCCCTTTCCTTGGATTGTTACCTCTTACTCTGTTCTTCCGGTACCTCGACCCACGGACTTTGGACTTGGATTCCTTCTGATATTTCCCTCAGATTTGTTGTTTAACTTCTGCCTTTCCGAATAAACCGACCACGGATCTGTTGCACAGACTGTTTTTGGCTCCCACCGTTCTGCTACAACGCTTCAAGTTCCTCCCTCACCCAATCCGGTTGCAACAGCAAAGCTTCCACAGGTATTTCCGGCGCGTGGTACATTTACATCAAAAGAGGAGGCCAACCAGCTACACCCTACTGCTGCCGCCTTTGCCACACACTGAGGGTACTTCTATAACGCCCACCACGTTACTTGCCCCGAGGTCACTGTGTGGTTAAAGCTCCATCCCTACCACAATTAGCGGCTTGGGGTTTCCAGCGTTCCGGGGTTCCGGCGTTCCAGTACCTATGACCTGTGGCTTCAAGGATTGCACAGGGAGTTATTTGGTATCTCCCTGTGTGGTACTTGGGGTCGGAGGCCTTCATAATCTTCACGACTATTAAGTCTTGACACCCTTACACTCTAAACTGTAATGTTATTATTAAGTAAAATAAAATATGTTTTAAAAAGAGGTGAAAACAGATATTCTAACTTATACAATCAATAATGTCATATATGATGTATTTATTGATCTCATCAGAGATGTTATGTATGATGTAATTAGTGATGCTATCAATGATGTCATCAGTGATGTCATGTGTGATGTAATTAGTGATTTCACCAGTGATGCCAGTCAGTCAAAAACACTTTTATTCGGTTTTTGATGTTTAAGGTCCAATGAACAGTTAATACATTATTAGTACAAAAAGAAGCCCACATACATATAAAAAGGAAAGACATCAAATGAAGGTCAACCATAAATACCTTATAAAAAGCACACCATTGGCTATAATTTAAAAAACACATAATTACAAATCAATAGTACAAAGCAGCAGCATATTTCATACTTAGCTCCTAAGATTTAAAGGCTCCATGCACTAGTATTTAGTTGGGGCACGGATGATACACAGTCAGGACATTAGCACAATGATGGCCAAGGAGAGCACATACTAGCAGCCTCAGATACTTGGTTGTCACTAACCAACATTGTTTTTCAGACTCCTGCTTCTCAACAGCCATGCCCTATAGATAGAAAGTGCAGTTCCAAAGAGTGCGTAGGGAAGCAGACATTCGCCTGGGTATCTAACAGGAGGGATTACATGACGAATCCCTGCATTATTCAGGATGAGTCGCAGGTACATGCCTCTTAAGTGGTGGGCTTGTTTCAAGTTAGTAAAATGTGCTCAGTCTTTTTGAGAAAGCGCCACACATTGGGCAAAGGTCAGATTGTAACCTCTGCCAGCCCTTGGTTACACAGGCTACTGGCAGAAACCCAAGCCTAAACCGAACATAGAGCGACTTCTCCATTAGTGAAAGAATTGTAATCAGGTAAACCTTGTATCCTCGTTCAGATATGGATTCAAGATATACTGCTCCAAATTTCAACTTAGTGGCATCAACAATCAGGTCTTTGTGCACTGACCTGTCTGCCCTAGCTCTCAGGATATTCAGGTCCCATACCTGGGACACATGGGACACATGGGACACATGGGACATATTCCATAAATCGGCCATATCTAACTGAAAGAGACAGGTCTTTATGTGAGCAAACCACTTTAAGCTTTTGCCCCCTGGTTCATGACATAAAACAAGGCATTCCTATATGCCTCTAGTCCAACACCAATCCAGAGAGCCTTGCCAAAAACAGTATTGGTTTAAGGGGCCGATTCATGGAATTTGTGCGCCGAAAAAAAGGGATTTGTGCGCCATTCTGCCCGCAAATCCCCATTTGTTAAACAGGGATTTGCGGGCAGAATGGTGCACAAATCCCCGTTTTTTGGCGCACAAGTTCCATGAATCAGCCCCTAAATGTAATCCGAGCCGCTATTCTGACATCGTCAAGTTTTAGGTGGACCAATGGTGAGGGGCCTGACAAGCGTAACAATAATAGTTTCTTCAAGAACTTGTTTTTACAGTTGGACAAGTCAGCAATATTGACAAGGCCCCACAATTCAGAGCATATGTAGATGCCGGATTGGCTTGCTTGTGGAACAGTCTCAATGCGGGGGAAATTGCACCTCTACTGTGTTTAATAAAGGATAGAATTCCGCCGCAATATTAAGTCAAATAAAGTGCTGACTTGGCCACCTGTGGCTTCCAGCCACCAGTGTCCTCGAAAGGCACTCCAAGGTAATCAAAGTGGGTAACCTGCTCAATAACAGCGTCAGATACACTCAATATTAATGTTCTCTTTATGGCGCGTCGTGGCCTAAAGACCATCACTTTACATTTTTGAAAGTTTAAAGACAACTTCAACTCAGAACATTTGGTATGGAAAATTGACAGAGTATGCCTCAGACCCTGGGGTGTGGTGGACAGAAGGACTGCATCGTCCACATAAAAAAGCACCAGATATTTGTCTATTCCCATCCTGGCATAATCCTGGCACTCACTTAGCAAGGAGTCACTTTACTGTATATAAATATTAAATAACAAGGGTGCCAGGGTATAGCCCAGCCTTACTTCAACATTAACCCCAAAGTCCTCAGTCGGCCCCCCCACCCCGACCATATCTGACAGTAGGCAGTTATACAATTAACATGTGATGGCCACCAGGTCAGGCGGAGCACTGCGTTTCAGCAAGATGTCCCATAATAACTCTCTTGAGATGGTGTTGAAGCCCGTTTTTAGATCCAGGAAGACCACATAGATGTATGTTTACTTTTTCTTTAGGGCAGTATATTTGGCAATAATCAAAAAGAAAATAAAACAATGGTCTATTGTACCCCTGTTTGGCTTAAACCCAGCATGAAGATAGCCAACAACTTGGTCCCGGTCAGCCCACTCCTGGAATGGGTTGAGGATAAGCTTCCCAAAAAGCTTACCAAACCATCCAGATGTGAGATGGGACGGTAGTTAGCTGGGCAGTCTTTCCCACCCTTTTTGTAGATGGGAACATGTATCGCCCTGTGCCAGGAGGCAGGTATCTCACCACTACTCAGGATGGCATTAAATAGCCTACATAGCATTGTGGCCCATACCTCTACTTCATCCAGCCTGTCGCCTTGTGTTTTTGAGAGTGTTAAGGGCAGCTGCCACCTCGTCAACCGAAAAAGAGAATGAGGCAGGGGATAGTAGACTATAAACCGCCAAACTAGTGGCATGTTGGGATTCTATTTGACAGATTTGAAAAATGGGATCGCCATTCACTCCCTCCAATATGACATTGCAACTCTCTATCCCCATTCAATTCCTTAGCAGAGACCATCTTCTAAAAGGAGTATACATCCCTTGTTTGCAAAGCTGCATGTAAGCTACCCCATTGGTCAATCACAAACACTCTCTTCTTCCTCCCAATTAACTCTTTGTAATTTATCAGTGATGTCATGTGTGATGTCATCATTGTAGTCATGCGCTGCGCAACAGAGGGCACATAGGTACATTGCAATGTGAATGCTGAATTGTTGGGTTGAATCTGATCACCTTAACTGTCTCTTAACTAATGTTTTTTCACTGCATTTCAAGGGTTTTGCTATACTATAGTTTCCTCTTGGCCACCTAGCCATGGCCTTCGGTTGTGGCCTGTGTACATTTTGAACCAATAGTTCTCATTTGGGCCTTCAGCTATGGCCAGTGGCCATGGCCAAACATGTTGCATAGTTTCTTGAGGTATCACTTGTGAAGACGGCATGGGAAGTCCCAAATTACACAAAGATTCTGGAGCCAGATCAAACCGAACTCAATAACAGAAATAGACAAAGAGCAAAGCAAAACCCAGCTTTATTATCATAATAAAGCAGGGACAGCATACAAGCAAGAATTCTTGACGCTCTCAACTTGTATATCAAAATCAACATTTTATATATTCAATATTCGCCATAACTGACATCATACTGTCATCTTAGTTACCAAAACCTATGTGGTACGGAGACTAGTTAATAGTGGTGACTACATATACATTCTATTGGGGTTACATTACTGATTGGGTAATGCTTTTCTGATGGCTGAGACCACCTCTAAATTGATAACAGTAAAAAGACAATCTCTACAATATGTAATTGGCTGGCACCTTATTTAAGTGGCGGCATAACATTAGAGTCTCTGATTGGGTGGCTTCTTACTAACAAAGCTTGGACGATTCAGAGGTCGTCAAGACATGAGCCGGACAGGAGTAGGGGGATAGAGGTCCACAGAGTGATTTCCTTTCCATTAAAGGAGATACCATCCCTCATGTCTAGGCCATGAGCCAGGGTGATCTCTTTGTATTTCACCTTGTGTGTCATCTTGTGTCTGGGGATATGTGTAAGGAGTAAGTTTCTTATCTGTGTTCATTGGTAATAAATAAACAGTATTTTTCATTTATGGATCACGTTTGATGGGACCGTGTTTGGAATTATTTCACCTTGCATTTTTTAGAATTTTAGCTAATATTAATATGAGTGTTATGGTTTCTTTTACCTCTGGGGACATTCTTGAGTTATTCTTCATGGAGTCTTTTGGCTTATAATTGTCCTGCACCTGACTTACAAAGGCTGGTCGTACTTTCAATTAATCTGAGAATGTATGGCTGCATCTTGGGAATCGTTATCTCGTGCTTCCTCTATGCCCTTCCTATCCTCCCTTATTCATGGTAATCTGAAGGTGTCTCACCGCTAGTCCCTGGAGATCTGTCATCCAGGTGGCCTGGACACAGCCATCGTTATTGGATCCAGTTCCTGAGGGTGGACCATTGGGGGAGATCACCTGGATGGGGGGTCTTTGATGAGTGGAAGTGGGACACCATAGGTTGATACGCGGTACCCACTTCCTTGTAACACCTTTTCTCCATCATATCCTGCAGTATATTTAGAAGCTCTACCCCCCTTTTCAACACGAACACTTTCTTACACCATGAAAGACAATGGACTAACACCAGAGCCGTTTACAAACATTTTGTTTGGAAAATGTCATCCAAATCCCACCTTCAAGTCAAATGTTCTTAGCTTCTCTCGGTCTCGCTTCTGCAAAGCACCAAGGGCGATATAAAGTTTTAAGGAGCACCCCCTTCTCTGTTGAATATTTTAACAACTACTAGATGGATTTACCTCAAACTAGTCAAGAAGATTAAGTCAACGCTATGTGCCCAAGTTGTTTCTTATTCGGTCCAAATCTGCCCAGCGGTTTTCACGCTACGGCTGTCCAAATACTGCACTTTTTCTCTATGGGAAAATGAATGGTAGTGGGGTGAAAACAAAATGCATTGTTTGTTATCTTAATAACTTTAGCATTTGTTACCAAATTTTCCAATTTTGGGGAGGTGCTGGACAACCTTGTTGTTTAGAAAATGTCATCCAAATCCATTCAGCAAGTCAAAACATATTAGCAATAGGATTTTGGGAAATAATGGCAACTTTTAATTTCAGAAAAGCCTCTCCCCCTCTCTGCTGCAATGCATCATGGGAGATATTACTAACTGTACTGTTTGGGTATAGGGGAACTGTTCTTTATGCCAAATGAAAAAAGAAAAAACACTGGATGGATTTGTGACAAAACATGAAAGGATTTCTTTCAAGCGCTTCGTGCCCAACTTGTTTCTCATTTGGCACAATTGCTTACAGAGGTTTGGGCTGTGCGCATGAGCAAACATTTCATATTTTCCCATAAGTGAAAAACACAACCTTTTTGACTATTTACATCTTTTAAACTGTAAAATAGATTTGTACAAAACCTACCAGTTTTGGGGGGCCCGGGCCCTAATATGGGAAGATCAAAATGTCAAAACACTAATAACTTTTGACATGTGCAACGGATTTGACTGAAATTCAGTTAGGGTCAGCCCCCACCACCCCCAGTCCTCCTGCCCCCCAGTGACCCCACCCCACATCGCCCCTACACTCCCAGACTGCAAAGTTTTGGAAAGATTTGTTAAAAAATTATAAAAGTTATTACCAAAACAAAAAACAAAAAAAGAAGTTGCACCCTTCTTCCTCTTCATTTTCCCATAGACAAAAAAGGTAATTTTTTTCAGGACCACACAGCCCAAACCACTGGAGGGATTTGTACCAGGTCTGAAACAACTTAGCCACGAAGCATTGACTCAAGGCCATTCTGTGGTTTTGGGGTTTTGGGTTATCACGTGCAGCTGTTTTTTAAATATTTCATGGATAAGAGGATGCCCCCTTCTGCCCCCAACATTGTTTATATCTCCCATGGTGCATTGTAGGATCATGGTTAACAGAAATGAAAAAGCTGCCATCTTTTTTTTCTCATTGAAATGGCCGCGGGTATAGCCAAGGGTATCAGAAAACTATTAACGCAGAAAAAATGCTTTTGCCGGTCGAAAAACATGCAACTGACATCAGGCTAGAGGTGGGAGGGGGGGGGGTCAAGAGGACACCAAGTGAAATGTGGGAGCTGGCAGGGGGCTAGGGACTGAGTTTGTAACACTAAGCTTTTCTGTAACCTCGGCTATAGCCACGAATAGCCGACATCTCAAAGCAAACTGTGTTACAGAAACACTGTGTGTTGTGGGAATAAGATATGATATGGCATTTATAACGCGCCTGTAAACAAGTGTTTGTGAATCAGGGGGGAATTAGAGGGGGTAGCTGGCACAGAAGAAGGGGCACTTGGTGAAGCATTTATTTCCAGCTGTTTTTCCGATATTCACAGCTATAAACTACACATAGACACGGCTACCTGTAGTCCATACTAAAATAGGCATCCAGGTCTCTCATCCATGCAGGACCAGGACCGAGCCTACTTAGCTTCAAAGCGAGGAAGGGGCCGGCCCCCTTCCTCGCTTTGAAGTTAAGCAGGGTCGGTCCCTGTTACTGCATAGATGGGAGATAGTCCACAGTCCCGGATGCTGTGTGTTTTCTTAGTTATCTCATAACACACTAAGAAAGCACACAGCATCTGCATTATTTTTTTTAAAAAACAGCGCTACTGTCAGTCCTTCAAAGTATTGCACTCTAAAGGTCAAGTTGACATGAGGCCCACATGAAAAGAGAAGCTCTCTCTGGGTAAAGAGCTGCTAATACTTGGAGAATTGCAAATCCAGCACTAGAATAACCATATATTTACATATATATGGTTACTCTAGTATGTACGGCCACGGTAGTGGCCGTGTAGTTATGGTTAAGTTATTAATCCCATAGGAAGAGCACTTTTTGGGGGGCTTATAACTTCACTCTCCCTGGACGAATCTTCACCAAACTTGGCAAACAAAGTATATGGCCCACGCTGAATTGTTCTGCAAAGTCTTGTGAGGTTTGGTCCAGGGGGGGCAAGGTTATAGGGGGGGTCCCAACATTTATTTTTTTCCCCATAGACTGAATGGGGAAAAAAACTTTGCTCACGCCTACAGCCCAAACTGCTGGACGGATTTTCACCAAATTTGTGGCAGGAGCAGCGGCTTGGTCCCGAAAGTGTGCTTTTGTAAATTTGGTGAAAATCCGTCCAGTAGTTTTTTTTTTAAATGACCAAAAAGTTGGTCACAAAAAATGTGTGATATCTATGTCCGGTCCGCGGACACACTTCCCTGTTCGCTCGGCGGACAGTGTCCTGATTGGCTAATTGGCTTGCGTCATGTCTGCGGACATGCAACGTGTTTGCTGATTGGATGGTGAGGAGCGTGAAGTGTGTCAGATTTTTGGAAATGCTCACCATCTTGGATTCGCGGCCAATGGCCGTGGACATCGCAGTAAAACATATGAAAAAACACAGCATTCCACTTGTCAAACTTATCAAATAATCTCTGGGGAGATGAGGGGTGATGAGGATGGGATGGGATATGGCTGCAAGAAGCAAAAAAACAGGTTTTTATTGCCTCGAAAGTCCGCGAACAGTCCGGATGTTCGCAAACAGTCCTGTGAAAGTTCGCGAACACCTTAGCATTACAGGGTTGGTGAAATGCAGTTCTTGGATGGCTTATAACTTTGGCGCCACTTAATGAAACTGCATGAAATTGTGCATGTATAATCCTCGGCAGATTCTGAGCGAGTATGCAAAGTTTACTGGGATTCTGTCATGAGGGGGCAAAATTAGAGGGGGGGGGTCCCAAAATAATGTAAAGGCTTATAAATGAGGTGCCATTTGACGAATCTACACTTCATTTGGCAAACTGATAATAGATCAAGATATACATGTTTCTGCGAAGTTTGGTCGGATTCTGGCGAGAGGGAGCAAAATTAGAGTGGGGGTCTTAAAATATTGTAAAGGCTTATAAATGTGGAGCCATTTGACAAATCTACACAAAGGTTTGCAAAAGGATTATAGATCTAGATTTAGATGTTTTCGTAAAGTCTGAATGGATTTTGTCAAGTGGGGGCTAGGTTATATGACGATTGAATGTGCATACATTTGACACTTTAGAAAAAATAAAACATGGGTGGATTTCCAGCAAACTTGCGTAATGAGCATTGGTAAGGACCTACACGCATGGTTTTGCAAATGTGCCATTGTTTTATTATTTGACAAGTGTCATAATGTAGCTACAAAACATAGCGGTAAACTTTAGTGACTGAGGGGTAGCCTGTGGCCATGGGCAGTGGCCAGATTGTCCGGGTCATGGAATAAGGTCATGATCCAGACAATCTGGCTACTGGCCATGACCACAAGGGACAAAACATAGGATTAAAGTGGCCATGTTCCCCTCGGTCTGGCTTTGTGGTAGTTATTCGAAATTAGGATACATTTGAAAGGGAAGAAAAATGTGTTCATGGTAATATGGTCATAGGGTTCTCTTTTTGCCTTCTGCAGGCTGCTATGGAAAGCAAAGAGGGGCCCTGTATGGAACCCTCACCTTCCCTTTCCATGGTGGCCATCCTTGAAAAGGATTTTCCTTCCTACACCGGGACGCCGTGTTGGAAGAAAAATCCTATTTTTTAGCACCCCGAGTTCCCGCCTTGGGAGCCTAGGGTGCTAATGGTCTTCATCCACCATTTGAGGGGCTGGAATGGGGGGATAATGGTCCAGAGACCTTGTTATCCACCCTCGCTACGCTTGGGCTGATAACTTGGGCTGCTGGGCCGGTATCCACCGTTCCAGTCCCTGGAACAGAGGATGAACGCCACAATATTCCCATTAGCATAACACAAAATGCAAATGGAAATGTTGGAAAATCTTATTTATTCTATGTACTTTACTGAGAAATATAAAGTAGATGGAGTCTATAAATATTTTTTTTTTAGTTCTAATTTTTAACTGTGAAAGGTGGTTCATAAAGGAATATGTCGTTTGTTGTTTTTGGATGTATTATTTTTGGCAGGAGAGCTGAGAACGAAAGGGGGGGGAGGGAAATGAGGGAAGAGCAACCAAACACTAATATGGAGTTAGGGGGAACTGTTTCTCATGCTGCTTGATTACAGCAGTGGTGGTGGCTCTTGGGGAGGAGGGATGGCATTAGCTGATGCCATTTTAAGATAAATAGCAGTTTTGCTAAAATTATGTACTGTGTACTAGATTGTTAATGGATGAGTAGGAATAGGTGTTGGAGCTGTGCAAGGGAAATTTAGAAGTTGGAAGTTCCTAGATCAGTAGAAAATGCAGTTCCGAACTGTCCACCAAGCAGAGATCTTATCGTGAAGTGCGGATGGGTTCTCAGAAATGTCATCAGGCTGCGCGCCAGCATATAGTCATGTGCACTGTCCGGAAGGTCCGCTATGAAGTCAGATGTTGATAGACGTCTACGGATGAAAAACTAGTTGAAATAGTTGAAAGAAGTGTATAGAAGTGTTAAAAATTACTCTATATGGTGTGGAATGGCAGAGTTTTAAGGTGAAACTTTGGAAATTGGACACAAATATTGCTATATTGGGTAGGTATGACATTAGTAAGTTGTAGGAAAATAGCATGCACTGGTAAAAACCTACAAAATGGCACCTATCTGGGCCACTTGTTTTTGTTCCTTGACATATATAGACCAGGTGGTTTTGTTCACTGACAGTCAGAATAATAAAATTAAAAAAGGTGCTATATATCTAGATGTTAACTTTGTCATATGTTCTTTAAGTACTTTCCTTAGGGTTTGGTCTCAGCTCATGGTGCACATACATGGGGAAATGAGCAGGCCTCAAACACACAATTCATTTGTCTACATGAAGATCAACTTTAATGTCATTAACATTTTCTGATGAGGCAGTTTCTTTCTTCCTTACTTTAGTTTCCCTGTATGTACCTCTGATTTGTATGCATTATGGTGCTTCATATGTATTGTTTGTAGCAGCACAAGTGCTGTAAGTCTTGAATTGTTAGCTAGTTATAACATGTTAAACATTACTCAAAACTCTGATAAGGGAGCATTCATTATTGTACTATCCAAAATTACAATACTATAAATAGTGTACTTCTATGGTGCATGCTGCAGTCATTGCCTATGTTTATGTATGATTAGGTTTCTGTATTAACAACAACACTCCAATACAATGATATTAGATGAGTACATTCTTTAATAGATTTCATAGTTCATGATAGGTCTCCCGATTACTCCTGACATCTTTTTAACAATATAAACACAACTCCTTGTAGAGACTTCATCAAAATGTATTTCACGTGTGATGTCATCAATGACATTTGTGATGTCATCTTTGATGTCCTGGGTGTTAGTCTTAGCAGTGCACGTTGGTGGTGAGAGTTATGGTTGCTTAGCTTACCATAACTGGTGAATTTCAGGGGGTTTTCGGTTTTACTTGGAACCATAACGTCCGTTTTAAGATTTTTCTTTGAATTTCATAGGTTTTTATTAGTCCAACTTAAAGGCATGGTCTAGTAAAAAATGTTATTGTCCCTACGGGTCTGCCATGTTTTTTTAAGCCTAAGTGGCTCGATTTTAGAAAACTTTCCTATGGACCTTACCCGAGTTTTCGTCCATTAAACGCACGCGAAAACAAGCACCAGGGAGCCGCCATTTTCTGATAATCCTACCTTTTCCCCCACCGCCCTGGCTGACCTGCTTTTGCGGCACTAAATCAATTCCCCCGCCCCTGAGCCTGTCATCAGCAGACTCGTACCGCCCATTTCCCAACGCCAAAGCACGTCTCGTGTCAACATTTGCTGCGCTTCAGCTAATGACGTGTCGCCATGGAAATGGCAGGACGCCTCTTTGCTCAATAAGTATAAACAGACCGTTTCACAAGACACAGCAGCAGATTTTCGATTCCATTCCTCTCTCTGTGTTACTTTGAGTATTCTGTGACCCGTTTCAGTGCTCTGGTCAGCTACCTTCGCCGCTTGTAGTCCGTTTGAACACCTGTACCATCTCGGTAAATTATTCTACTCTGTTTACCACACAATGGCTACAATAATGCCCTACATGTATGAGCCCGAGTATACCGAGGAGGAACTACTGGAAAGGGAAGCACGCGAAAACGATGGGGATTCGGACGGCAGTTGGCAGGACGATTCAACAGATGAAGAGCCTGGGCCTAGTCGAATGGATGGCATCTCCACCTGGTGCACATGCAATCGGTGCGAGCTAATGCCAACTGAGGACGAGAACTGCTGCTGCCGAGAAAACTCGGGATGCCTGGCCTACATTTCGGAAGGCGAGCCACGACCGCAATGCATCACCGAGCTGCCAGACTTCAGGGCAGCCTGCCTCACACGGGCCGTGTTGAGAATAATGATAGTGCTTATGCACGAACTTCGCGCAACTGTTCGTCCTCGTAATCCGAGTAACGAGTAAGTATACTCTGCTTGTCATGCCACTCCTATTTCATGATCTTCTACTGCATCCAAAATTACATCTACATATCATTGTAACGCATGTAAGTCGTTCAATAGTGTGCATTGTCTAGATAGCATTTGTCCGTGCAGAATGCCATTACTTACACGAATTGTCATTGAGAACAAACGTTTATTAAACTTATCTTGGTCATTTAAAAACAGTTTGCTCATTCCTTTTCATAGGTGGTACAGGCTGGTGGCCTACCGTTCCTTTACATGGTGGCTCCACGGGAGGCTTAGACACCGCCTTCGAAGAGTGATACCCGCCTGTGCCGTTCGTGCCATTAGAGAAACGTTCCCGAGTGACAGCGGTCAGTACAGGGGATTTTCTCTCGCTGTGCTGCAACCTGACCTGTATAATCTTTAAAGTCTTGTATTTTTGTGTCATGAAAATAAGATACAAAATAAAACACCACATATATTTTAACAACGTTTGTTTCGATTTTTTAAATGAATCAAGTGTGTCTCCATTCAAGGATGGACGTCAGACATCTGTGCTCCGAATGGGTGAAGGTCTGGTCGCTGTGAAGCAGGGTGGTCACTATCTATCTAAGCTAACATAACATATTCTCGATAATGCACTAAATAACACTTGTTCAAAGTCTTTCAGTAGGTTATGTCTCTATAAAAGTCACACATATATCTATACTAACAATTACCATTGGATTATACAGGCCTTAGGGTCTTGACCACTATAATACACCGGTTGAAGTGTGGGTCTGTGCTCACAAGAATCTCCGGTATGTGGCATTTGTTATTGATAAGCAACGATATACTATCATTGATATAAAGGCGATATACTACATATTGATATAAAGGCGGTTCGCGCCGGTGGATGCTCGCTGGCATGGGGGGCTGTCAGGGGCGCGAAAGGCCAAGGTGCCAAACTACATGTACACTTCAAAAGGTGTCCCACGCCAAGGGGCCATTGTTCACATGGTCTCCTCAGACCCCGTGTCTCCAGCCAGGCCTCCCCTTGAAGCAGGCCGCCCCCCTGCAATCCACATAAGTGTGTCCCCATTCAGCAGTCTTCCTGTGCCTTATCTGCACGCCCCAGGCCCATCCATCCCATCCCCTCTATCAAAGGCGGTTCGCACCCGGGGATGAGCGCTGGCATGGGGGGCTGTCACGGGTGCAAACGGCCAAGGTGCCAAACTACATGTACACTTCAAAAGGTGTCCCACGCCAAGGGGCCATTGTTCACATGGTCTCCTCAGACCCCGTGTCTCCAGCCAGGCCTCCCCTTGAAGCAGGCCGCCCCCCTGCAATCCACATAAGTGTGTCCCCATTCAGCAGTCTTCCTGTGCCTTATCTGCACGCCCCAGGCCCATCCATCCCATCCCCTCTATCAAAGGCGGTTCGCACCCGGGGATGAGCGCTGGCATGGGGGGCTGTCACGGGCGCAAACGGCCAAGGTGCCAAACTACATGTACACTTCAAAAGGTGTCCCACGCCAAGGGGCCATCGGTCACATGGCCTCCTCAGACCCTGTGTCTCCAGCCAGGCCTCCCCTTGAAGCAGGCCGCCCCCCTGCAATCCACATAAGTGTGTCTCCATTCAGCAGTCTTCCTGTGCCTTATCTGCACGCCCCAGGCCCATCCATCCCACCCCCCTGTATCGAAGGCGGTTCGCGCCGGTGGATGCGCGCTGGCATGGGGGGCTGTCAGGGGCGCGAAAGACCAAGGTGCCAAACTACATGTACACTTCAAAAGGTGTCCCACGCCAAGGGGCCATCGGTCACATGGCCTCCTCAGACCCTGTGTCTCCAGCCAGGCCTCCCCTTGAAGCAGGCCGCCCCCCTGCAATCCACATAAGTGTGTCTCCATTCAGCAGTCTTCCTGTGCCTTATCTGCACGCCCCAGGCCCATCCATCCAAGCCCCCTGTATCGAAGGCGGTTCGCGCCGGTGGATGCGCGCTGGCATGGGGGACTGTCAGGGGTGCGAAAGGCCAAGGTGCCAAACTACATGTACACTTCAAAAGGTGTCCCACGCCAAGGGGCCATTGTTCACATGGTCTCCTCAGACCCCGTGTCTCCAGCCAGGCCTCCCCTTGGAGCAGGCGCCCCCCTGCAATCCACATAAGTGTGTCTCCATTCAGCAGTCTTCCTGTGCCTTATCTGCACGCTCCAGGCCCATCCATCCCACCCCCTCTATCAAAGGCGGTTCGCTCCCGGGGATGAGTGCTGGCATGGGGGGCTGTCACGGGCGCAAACGGCCAAGGTGCCAAACAGCATGTACACTTCAAAAGGTGTCCCACACCAAGGGGCCATCGGTCACATGGCCTCCTCAGACCCCGTGTCTCCAGCCAGGCCTCCCCTTGAAGCAGGCCACCCCCCTAATACGACGACATACATACGTCATTCATTCACAAACACACCCCAGTTTCTAATACTTAAAAAACCACTCGATATGTCTCATGAGAACATCTTTGTGCTTTGCAAGTCAACTCCTGAACGTGCTACCTGGGAACCACTGAGATCTATGCTAATCTGCTCGTCGTCGTGCTATCCATGAACTTCTGTGACCGCTTCGAGCATACCCATCAGTGCGCTACCTGTGGCCATCCACCTTTTCTCTCGCAACATACTGCTCTGCTTGCTGAATCCAACTGTTTGTTGGTCAAGGTAAGGCCATGTATCCTGGTCAGATTTTTAAATTTCTATCTATTTGCGAGTAGAGTACCCAATAGTGCTATGTTCATTGGTCTCATTGCTATTGACTTGAATTTCCATTGCTATGCTAACAATAGATCTATTTATTTTCATCTGTGTCAATTGTCATCGAATTGCATCCGTCGGGGGTCCAGTCTATGATGTAAGCATGGTTCCTTCTCGTGCAATACAGAACATCCAAGGGATGAGTCATATGTTCAGTTTTTAGTCACATCATTTATACATTTCTGCAACTTATGCAAATACTAAGCCGCACATAATGAACTGGTATAGTTCCTGCGACCAAAACAAACCTTGCATTGATCATTGTATGATTCATTTACTTTTGTATCAAATCTTTATTCTTGAAGATTGTATAATAATGTCGATATTTACTTTTCAGATTTATCAACAATGCCTGCCTGTTCGATTAGCGGTTGCCCTTCGAAGACCCATGCGAAATCCGAAGGCACTACAATGCATGTTTTCCCGAAAACTGTTGATCGAATAAGAGAATGGGTCAGACATTGCGGATATCCACTGGATGAGCTGGAAAGCAGAGTCCAACAAGTCTTACAGGACAAGAGGGGTGATCGATACCGCATCTGCAGCCGGCACTTTTCCTTGGACATGTACACAACATCTTGGGTAACAAAGAAGAATAAACGGCGAACGACACGGAAATTGCTCGGAAACGCTATTCCCACTCTATTCGTCCACATTCCGCCACCGGTGAGTCAAGTGTCCGGATTTAGCTTTAGGCCTTGCGGTAGTGTGTAGGTATCCGAACGGATTAATTGATATTGTAGGTGTTCTATCCCTTGTAATAATTTCGATATTGATATGATTGTATAGTTTTTTGAATAATGACATTTACCAATATATTCTTTTTCGATTTCATAACCCACAAACGCAATGTATATATATGGGAACAGGGAACTGTGCCGTATTGAGCATTTTACAAGTATTCTGTCGCCTTACATGGCTATTTTTAATATTGGCATTTCATTATCAATCATTAATTTACCTTTACAACTTCTTGACTATCCCTTGAATCTGAAGAAAGAACATTCTATATCCTTGACGTGGTCGCAGTTATCAACCACTTCTAGCGCGTATCAGGTAATCTTACTAGGCTAATCCGCTACAGACCTGTTTTATGCATGTCAATTAATATTTTTATTTTATCGTGTAATTATTTTGCCGAATGTTTGGTTAGTGCTTTCCAATTGATATACACCTTAGTTATCGTCCACTGGTGTTTGTTTTCGGTTATAATTAGTGTTATCCATACTAATGAAAGTACTGTCTTTCAGGGAGATGCTGAAGCGTCTGCCACATCTACAACATTTCTAGATGTTCTTCAACAGCAGGAGGTATGGATACTGACAGCTCCATCGAGCGTCATCATCAGAGCTGGAATTCTTGTCGTTTGATTGTTCTACACAATGTTTCATTCGTGGTTAGCCGTGGATATGTACCTGTGCTGTCGACCCCAGGTGTGTGTTATGTTTTCACTATTGTAATCCTCACTAATGGAAGTACTATGTTTCAGGCAGTTGATGGAGCGTGAACCCCTGCACTTGATGCAGAGCCTGACATTCAAGTAATTCCAGGGGAAGTTGAAGCGGGACCATGCGTATACGAATCAGCGCAACAGCTTTCGGAAGTGCGCACTACATTTGCAACATCCATAGATATTCTTCAGCAGCACAAGGTATGGATAACGACAGCTCCATCATGCGTGATCATATAGCGTGATTCCATTTGCTATACTTTCTTCCCTATTAACGCAAGTGCTGTGTTTCAGGGAGACGACGAAGCTTCCACTACAATCACAACATCCAATTTAGATGATGCAGATGTAAATAAATCGGAGAAATAAGTCGATGAAATGTGATCATATTTAGATTTTCCTTGATTCTTTTGGACAATGCATCATTTGCGGTTATCTCTTTATATGTACCTGTGCGTTCGACCCCAAGTGTGTGTTATGTTTCCAATATTGAAAACCATACTAATCCAAGTACTGTGTTTCAGGGAGATGCGGATGCCTCCTCTCCAATACAACCATTCATGGCAGTCGATGCAGAGGTATGGATACTGACAGTTCCATCGAAATAGATCATCACTGGTCGAATACTTGTTGTTTGATTGTTGCACACAATCTTTAAATCGTGTTTGGCTATTGAGATGTACCTGTGTGGTCGTCCTCGCGTGTGTTTTATGCTAACAATATTTTGATACATAGTAATGAAAGTACTATGTTTCAGGGAGACGATGGAGCCTCATTCCGTGCTGTCTATGCGGATACAGAAAATATAGTCATTGCAGCGCAAGAGGAAGGGAGGACATGCGGAAACGAATCGGAGCTACAGCGTGCAGATGTTGAAGGTCGAGTCAAAAAAGTTGCAAAGAAAAAAAAACAAAAAAAGGTTTGTTACAAACAGTTCATAACTTTAAAAAAAATGTTTGTGCTGGGGACTATTTAATGTTATTTTCCAGTCAATTCTACTACACTCCATCTTGTGTTTAAACTGAACATCCCTTTTCCAATCTCTCCTCCAGTTACCCGTGAGTGTCAGAACTATACACACACAGACAGTGAAGCGAATGAGAGATGTGGCTTGCCAGACCGTGTACACTATGGAGGAACTATTAATTGAGGCGAGGCGTGTTCAGACTCGAGATGCTCATGTCCAATGGCCAGAACATGAATTAACTGTGTTTGGAGACTACAGCAAAGTTGCATTGGACCATAGCTACAGTGCGACCGCACCACCACAAGAAGATGTTATTGAATGTATTGAAGATAGCTCTGAAGTAGTTGCAGATCAATTTACACAATCTACACCCGCCAAAAATTTGCCACCAAAAAACATGTCGACATTGTTGTGTTCTCCCATCAATGTTGAAGTAATAGATGTCGAAATGACAGAGAATGAACCAGCCGCAGCATCCATAGACGCATCAGAACTTGATATCAGAGATATTACTTTCCAATGTGTTGAAATCTCCACAACGTCACAGGCCGAAACAACGTTGACGCAGGATGACAGTCTAATGAAAGAGAGCAAATACATTGTATTCGACAGTTGTTTGATGGAAATTATAAGTATGCTGAAATGTGTGCATTCCATTAGAGGGAAAGTACGTGGGAAGCCATTGATTAATGTGACTCTTCAAATAAAAGGCAGTAACGTCAAAATAAATGCCACCTGTAGATTAAATCATAGGTTCTCATGGTCTGCACAACCGATGCTGGGGAAACTGCCAGCAGGCAATCTACTGTGTGCAGCTGCATCACTTTTCAGTGGCTCCAGTTTTAGAAAGTTAGAGGCTTTCTTTCAGTTTGTGGGACTCCATTTCATTTCTAAAGCGCTGTACTACATATACCAACGTGATTATCTGTTTCCGGCCATTAGTGATGCTTGGAAAATTGAACAATTGTCTCTAGCAAGTTCATTCGAAGGCAAACGATTCAGGCTAGCCGGCGATGGACAGTGCGACAGCCTTGGATTTTCTGCCAAGTACTGCACCTACCACTTTCAGGACATGGATAGTAAGAAAATTGTGAGTTCGGTGGTCGTGCAGGTAACACAATGTACATCGTCAGTGATCATGGAGAAACTAGGATTTATAAAATCAGTGGAATATCTACAATCAAGGGGAATGCACATCGACCTCCTAGCCACGGATAGACACGTTTCAATTGCCAAGACAATGAGAGAGCAGTTCCCACATATTAAACATCAATTTGACGTATGGCATCTTGCTAAATCAATCAATAAGAAAATCTCGGCTGCAGGGAAAAAAAAAAGGTTCTGAAAGTATTTTGCAGTGGTCACATTCTATCACCAACCATCTTTGGTGGAGCTCAAAAACTTGTGAGGGGTCAGTGGAAATACTACTTGAAAAATGGCGGTCACTGATGCACCACTGTACCAACTTTCACCGCTGGACAGCAAATGAACATTTCCACCAATGTGAACATGGCCCTTTGTCCCCAGAGGAGGCACGGAAGAAGAAGTGGTTGATTCCATCTTCACCGACACACAAAGCAATTGAGAAGATTGTTTTCGACATTTGAGAGGACTGACAGAATTCTGTCACATAGGAGATTTGGAGGTGTTCCACAATATGTGCCTAAAGTACAGGCCAAAGCGCTTGCATTTTAGCTTTCGGGGCATGAAACATTGCACTCTACTAGCGGTCTTGGCCCATAACAGCAATGTCGGACGTGAACAATCTAGGACTAGGGGTAAAGTAAGGATGCCTCGCTACACTAAGGTGTTTTCAAAACGAAGTAAGCAATGGGTGATCAAACCAGTCTATGATGAAATGCAGTTCGACTTTGTGAAAGGCCTTATTGTTGCTGTGTTAGAGAAGCACAGATATGGAATTTTGGACGTTTCTGTGCAGAGCAGTGATCCATTGCCACCGAACATTGCGACTGTGCCATGCCCACCCGAAGCACAGCTGATTGTGAAGTACAAATCCTGGTTTAAATAATTGCAATATGATTGTCTTTTTGTAAATAAATGTTATTGTACAGTGTACCTGTAAACCTAACCCCTACCTTCACCATCATGGGTGGCGAACAAGCTGGGTGTCATCTTTGAATTCTCTCTATTCACCTCACATATGTGTATGTATATATTTTTCTCATGTCTCATCTCATGTAAATGTAAATGCTGCGCACTGTTAACGGAGGGGAGGCTTGCGTATTGCAAATAATAAAACAAACAAACAAACAATAAATCTCACTTGTAACTCAACTCCTGTGGTACTTTATACTTTACCTGACCTTCCGCAAAAAATTAAATGTCTCAATTTGGGCTGCAAAGGTCGCAGACTTCGGGACAAAATTGGGGCACTTAGAACGCGCCAGCCAAGCGGTGTAACGCTCACCTGATTCTCGCAGAGGCGCCGGTCTTGACTGGGCGACTACCGTATCTTCAAAGGTGATGTGTAGCACCCGGTTGGCTCTTTGGGCTGGACCTCTGTGCACTGTATGCCTGACGTGTAGAGTAAGATGTCTGCAGATAGAAAATATGGGGTTAATGAACTGGGGTTATTGGGGTGTCCCTATCTCTTTCCTCTTCTCCTCTCCTGTAGACCCCCAAAGGTTAACGCTCTCACCTTAGGTAATTGAATGCCGAGCTCTCCATCTGCCTCGGGGCAGGGTGCTGTAACCAGTTTCTTCACTGGATAGGTAGCGCAGGCCTCTTGACTTCAGAGGACTGCTGTCCGTCGTTTACTGCACGAACGGTAAGTTTCGAGTCATTCAAATGTCTTTAAAGTCTTTAGTAATGATGTCTCTTGTTTTGCAGGGTTCCGGCGATGGCGGATGACGGGCTGAAGTGAGTTGAAGATGGAGCCCGTGTGATGAATAGAAGCGCCTGGAAGCACGTAAGTAAGCGCTTGTTGCCTGCTTCACTATGCGCTCTAACTGTCTTTTTATTTTGCAGGTACGAGTTCGGAGCGGCTGCAGGGTGCCGGAATACCCACTGGATTAGATGTGGAAAGGAGTAATGGCACGTGAGTATTAAAGTTCCCCAATGTCTTTAAACGCACCTTGTTTTGTCTTTCAGATGCGGGATGCAGCGCCGAAGGCCTCCGGAGCGTGCGAAGAGTTGGTAAACTTTTGTCTTTCAGATGCCGGAATGCAGTGTGAAGACCTCCGGAGCGCACGAAGAGTAGGTAAGCCTTTGCCTTTCAGATGCCGGAATGCTAACCTGTTCTTTCCTGTCTTTATAGGTGTTGCTGAAGACTGGATTCAGGATGGTAAGCCTTTGCCTTTCAGATGCCGGAATGCTAACCTGTTCTTTCTTGTCTTTATAGGTGTTGCTGAAGACTGGATTCAGGATGGTAAGCCTTTTTCCTTAGGCCCAGGACCGGATGCAGAAGACACGATGAGCGTTCTGCTGCAGAGGTTGCAGAATAACGCAAAGCAAGATTCATCCACCGGGTGTGGTTTAAATAGCCTCCTGTAGTGCTTAGGTGTCTCCTTCCACAGCCACGCCTAAGTAAGAAAAGAGTTCCTGGTAAGAAAAGAGTTCCTGCCTTCCAGAAGAGTTCCAGTGTTCTGAATCTAGGGAGTGGCTCCAGCCCCACCCAACAGGAAAAGTAGTTCCAAACAGAAGAGGATCAGAGGCTCAACTGGCAGGCAAGTAAGCAGCATGGTCTGCTGAAGGTAAGTCCACCCAAGCATTATGAGCCCGGCGCTTCCAGCGCTGGGACTGGGCATATTTATGAGCCTGGTGCCACTGGCGCCAGGACTGGGTCCAAAAGGTCCCAATTGGGACTGGTTGGCACTCGGAACCTGGGTTATGGATCTGCTTCCAAGGGAGTTGGGAAAACCCTGACCTTTTGGAAGCAGAGATCATGACAGTACCCCCCCCTCAAGGCCCCTCCCAAACCGGGCTTCTCCGGGGGTTTTGGCTTGTCAGGAAATGTTCGGTGAAATCTTTTGATTAGGCGAGGAGCGTGGACATATTCAGCAGGTTCCCAGGATCTCTCTTGGGGGCCGTAGCCTTTCCAGTCAATTAGGTAGAATAGTTTAGATTTGGAGATCTTGGAGTCCAGAATGCTTTTGACTTCAAACTCGAGTTCTCCATCCACTAGGATAGGTTTTGGAGATTTGGTTAGTCGGGTTTGAGGTTGCACGGGTTTTAATAGAGAGACGTGGAAGACCGGATGTATCTTCATGTGCGGGGGCAAGTCCAACTTGACCGCTACTGGGTTTACTATGGTAGTGATGGAATAGGGACCAAGGTATCTTGGGTTGAATGTGCGTGGCCCTTTTAGAGATAGATATTTGGTGGATAACCAGACTTGATCCCCTACTTGATAGTGAGGGGCTTCCTTCCGATGTTGATCTGCTCCTTTCTTGTATTGTTCTTTAGCCCTTTGAAGGTGAGAAACAGCTTCCTTAAAGGCTTGGGTGATTGTAGAATGCAGGTAGTCTACTGCTGGTGTTTCAAGATCTTGGAGGGGATCCAACTCCGAGGTTCGAGGGTGACTGCCGCACAAAAGAAAAAACGGGGTTTTCCCAGTTCCCGAATGGACAGAGTTATTGTAGGCATACTCGGCTATCCAAAGGATATCTTTCCAAGTTTTTTCAGTTTGTTGCAGCATGCAGCGTAAATACTGTTCCAGAGTTTGATTGGTCCTCTCGGTTTGTCCGTCGGTCTGAGGGTGGTGACTGGTCGATAGTCTCACATCAATTTGAGCCGACCGACAGCAACTTCGCCAAAAATGAGAAATAAATTGACTACCTCGATCCGAAATTAGAACCGAAGGAAAACCGTGCAGTCGGACGATGTTTTCGACAAATTCTCGGGCCAGAGTTGCTGCTGTTGGCAAGCCTTTGAGCGGAATGAAATGCGCCATCTTGGAGAATAAGTCCACGATTACTAGAATCGTATTGTATCCGGAGCATGGAGGTAGATCGGTGATGAAGTCCATAGAAAGCGTATGCCAAGGGCGAGGTGGGATGTCAATAGGGCGTAAGAGGCCTGCTGGTCTTTCCTTTTGACTCTTGTTTTGGGCGCATACTCCACAGGACATTATAAAGTCTCTGATATCTTTTTTCCAAGACGGCCACCAGAAGTAGCGCTTGATCTTTTCTGAGGTCTTGGCTATACCGGGATGACCTTCCATTAAAGAGTCGTGATAACAAGAGATTACTTTTTTCTGTAAATCTGTGCTGGGTAGGTATAATCGTTCTTGGAAATACAATAAGTTGTCCTTTACTGCAAAGTCCTTTCCCTGCAGATGCCAATTCTGTATGTCTGCTGGAGTTACAAGTTGCCTGGCTTTATCCTTAACTTCCTCTATGGATTCAGTGGCGATTACACCCAGAATTCTTTGTTCGGGAATGATTGGTACAGGTTTAGGGTTGACCAAGTGTTCTTCCACTCCCATCCGAGAAAGGGCATCGGCTTTACCGTTCTTTGTACCAGGTCGATAGGTAATTATGAAGTCAAACTCGGCAAAGAATAATGCCCAACGGAGTTGTCTAGAGGATTGGGCTTTTGCGGTCTTCAAATATTGCAGGTTTCGGTGATCCGTAATCACAGTAACGGTGTGTCGGGCCCCCAGCAGATAATGCCGCCAAGCCTTAAAGGCAGACTTGATAGCCAGAAGTTCCTTGTCAGTAATCGTGTAATTGATTTCAGGAGGCGAGAATTTGCGGGACCAAAATGCCACGGGATGCAACTGATTGGTTACCGGGTCCTTTTGTGATAGAACTGCCCCCATGGCAAGGCTTGAAGCATCAGTTTCCACGATGTAGGGGAGTTCGGGGCGAGGGTGTTTTAAGATTGGTGCAGAGATAAATTTAGTCTTCAAATCCTGGAAAGCTTGTTCCGCCTCGGTAGACCATTCAAAACGTTTGTTTTTCTTTAACAAGGCAGTGATGGGCTGGACTATTCGAGAGAATTCGGGGATAAACCTGCGGTAAAAGTTAGCGAAGCCTAACATGCTTTGCACACCTTTTACGGAGGATGGTGATGGCCATTTGAGAACTGCATCGACCTTCTTTGAATCCATACGCACTCCGCCAGGTGATAATATGAATCCCAAGAATTCAACTTCAGTCACGTTGAAAACACATTTTTCCAACTTAGCGAAAAGTTTGTGTTGACGCAATCTTTCGAGGACCATTTTCACGTGTTTCCGATGTTCAGATTCCGATGAAGAATAAAGGAGGATGTCGTCAATGTAAACAACAACACATACATCTATGAGCTCTCTGAGGACATTGTTCATAAAATATTGAAAGGCAGCCGGGGCATTGCAAAGTCCGAAGGGCATGACCTGATATTCAAATAGCCCATACTTGGTGCGGAAGGCCGTCTTCCATTCATCGCCCTCTTTTACTCGTACCAAGTGGTAAGCTCCTCTAAGATCCAGCTTTGTATATATGCATGCTTTTCTGACTTGGTCCAGGAGTTCAGGGATCAAAGGTAACGGATATCTATTCTTAACGGTGATCTGGTTCAGGGAGCGATAATCGATACAAGTTCTAAGGTCTCCTTCCTTTTTTGGAACGAAGAACAAAGCTGAAGAAGCAGGGGACTTGGAAGGACGAATAAACCCATTTGCCAGGTATTGATCCAGGTATTGTCGAAGGTGAAGGTTCTCAGGCTCGGTGAGGGCATACATTCTACTACAAGGAGGAGTAGATCCAGGTATCAGGTCTATCTGGCAGTCATAAGACCTATGAGGAGGTAGAGAGTTAGCCTGATCCTTCCGGAAAACATCTTGGTATTCTAGGTATTCGGGAGGTAACTGGGGAGTCTCTGAAGAAATTGCGGCCAGTGCAACACCAGGTGGAGGGTGACAAGTAGAGACACATTCTGGAAACTGGACCGTTCTTGCTCGCCAATCGAGCAGAGGATTGTGTTTCTCTAACCAAGGTATTCCTAGAATAATCTGAAACTGAGGGGCCTTGATCACATCGAACACGATCATGGTGTCCATCTTGACTTACTAGCGTCACCTCTTGAGTGGTATGCGTTACTGGCCCGGAGGCTATCTCCGTACCATCCACCGTAGTAATGACGTCCTTTACAGCCTTGGGACAAAGAGTTAGATTCATCCTCAAAACCATTTCATGATCCACATAATTGCTGATGGCACCGCTGTCGACGTAAGCTTCAATTGCATGTAATCGATCCGGATTATCAGGGCTAATGAGGACCATAGGTATCACGAAATGCGAGGTCACGGAACTGGTTTTCACGCTCGGCAAGAGGACCTCTATTCTTGTCGGGCGAGGTCGTTTCCCTGCTCAGAGTTTGTAACTTTGGTAACTGCAGCTCCTACTGCCTTCTTGGCAGGTTTCACCGGACAGTCTCGAAGAAAGTGCCCTGAGTTTCCGCAATATAGGCATAATTGCAACTGTTTCCTCCTTTCCCGCTCTCTTTGTGTTAGAGGACCTTTCAGACCCCCTATTTGCATGGGTTCCCCGGAGTCTACTCCTTTGGAAGGAGTTGGCGGTTTGGAAAATACTCGAGCATCAAACTTGGAACGATCGGCCTTCCTGTTCTGCAGCCTGTGATCTATTTGAACGACCAAGTCTATATAATCCGAACAGTCTTGTGGGGGATTCACTACTTGGGCTAAAACGTCTTTGAGCTCTCCATGTAGACCTCTATAAAACAGCGTAATCCTTTTGTCCTCTGGCCATTGAGTTTCCACTATTAGTCTATTGAAAGATGCAATATAAGCCAAAAGGTCTTGATTACCCTGTCGCAACGAAAGAAGCTCATTGTCCAAGGCCTGCCCCTGTGAATGTCTTGCGAATAGTTTTTCCATTCTAAGCTGAAAGGCTTGAAAATCATGGAGAACCGGATCATCTTGATTAACTAGAGGGATCGACCAGTCTGCCGCATTGCCACTAAGGTACGAAAGTACAAAAGCTACTTTTGCTTGATCAGTTGGAAAGGCTGCTGGCCGGCATAAGAAGTGCAACCGGCACTGATTGATAAATACTGCAAACCTCTTTGGGTCACCAGAAAATCGTTCGGGCGGAGCCAGAGGTACATTCCCAGGTAGGTTGATCTGCACTGGATTCATAGAGGATGTTGAAGGAAGATTTGCCCCTGATGCGGGTAACGGGGTCTGTCCGGCTTGTGACTGTAGCACTTGTCTAGCAAGATTGTCTGTTCTCTCCTTGGAAATAATTAGTTCCCTTCTTAGAGCATTCGTTTCCTGACGAGCTGCATGCACTTCTGCCCTTAGTTCCCCAAGTAACCGGGCTAGGGGGTCAGTATCCGAGGTTTCCATAGCGCCTGGGCGAGAGTTTTGCGGTAGGCTTTGCGTTCTGTAACGCTCACCTGATTCTCGCAGAGGTGCCGGTCTTGACTGGGCGACTACCGTATCTTCAAAGGTGATGTGTAGCACCCGGTTGGCTCTTTGGGCTGGACCTCTGTGCACTGTATGCCTGACGTGTAGAGTAAGATGTCTGCAGATAGAAAATATGGGGTTAATGAACTGGGGTTATTGGGGGTGTCCCTATCTCTTTCCTCTTCTCCTCTCCTGTAGACCCCCAAAGGTTAACGCTCTCACCTTAGGTAATTGAATGCCGAGCTCTCCATCTGCCTCGGGGCAGGGTGCTGTAACCAGTTTCTTCACTGGATAGGTAGCGCAGGCCTCTTGACTTCAGAGGACTGCTGTCCGTCGTTTACTGCACGAACGGTAAGTTTCGAGTCATTCAAATGTCTTTAAAGTCTTTAGTAATGATGTCTCTTGTTTTGCAGGGTTCCGGCGATGGCGGATGACGGGCTGAAGTGAGTTGAAGATGGAGCCCGTGTGATGAATAGAAGCGCCTGGAAGCACGTAAGTAAGCGCTTGTTGCCTGCTTCACTATGCGCTCTAACTGTCTTTTTATTTTGCAGGTACGAGTTCGGAGCGGCTGCAGGGTGCCGGAATACCCACTGGATTAGATGCGGAAAGGAGTAATGGCACGTGAGTATTAAAGTTCCCCAATGTCTTTAAACGCACCTTGTTTTGTCTTTCAGATGCGGGATGCAGCGCCGAAGGCCTCCGGAGCGTGCGAAGAGTTGGTAAACTTTTGTCTTTCAGATGCCGGAATGCAGTGTGAAGACCTCCGGAGCGCACGAAGAGTAGGTAAGCCTTTGCCTTTCAGATGCCGGAATGCTAACCTGTTCTTTCCTGTCTTTATAGGTGTTGCTGAAGACTGGATTCAGGATGGTAAGCCTTTGCCTTTCAGATGCCGGAATGCTAACCTGTTCTTTCTTGTCTTTATAGGTGTTGCTGAAGACTGGATTCAGGATGGTAAGCCTTTTTCCTTAGGCCCAGGACCGGATGCAGAAGACACGATGAGCGTTCTGCTGCAGAGGTTGCAGAATAACGCAAAGCAAGATTCATCCACCGGGTGTGGTTTAAATAGCCTCCTGTAGTGCTTAGATGTCTCCTTCCACAGCCACGCCTAAGTAAGAAAAGAGTTCCTGGTAAGAAAAGAGTTCCTGCCTTCCAGAAGAGTTCCAGTGTTCTGAATCTAGGGAGTGGCTCCAGCCCCACCCAACAGGAAAAGTAGTTCCAAACAGAAGAGGATCAGAGGCTCAACTGGCAGGCAAGTAAGCAGCATGGTCTGCTGAAGGTAAGTCCACCCAAGCATTATGAGCCCGGCGCTTCCAGCGCTGGGACTGGGCATATTTATGAGCCTGGTGCCACTGGCGCCAGGACTGGGTCCAAAAGGTCCCAATTGGGACTGGTTGGCACTCGGAACCTGGGTTATGGATCTGCTTCCAAGGGAGTTGGGAAAACCCTGACCTTTTGGAAGCAGAGATCATGACAAGCGGGCCGTGGCATTTGGCAGAGAAGCCAGTTCGCATTTGCACATTGAGGCACACTACATAGATGGATTCTAAACTTCAAGTTCTCACAGATGCCTATACTACGTGATGTTGCAAATAAAGAATGCGAAGGACAGCGCCCAGATGAGGCCCACAAGTCGCACTGGAAGTATAAGGGTCTATTGTTTTTTGACCTTGAGACAGGGACCATGCCAAAAGAACTACATTTGAAGGGAGTGCGCAATAACTTAAGAGACGATAAGGCAGAAAATTCAGAAACTAGACCGAGCTTCATTTTAGTTTAGTATACGAAAAATCGTTGTCAAGAGCACGGTCCGTTTTACAGACTGCATTACGAAGAGACACAATGGAAATTTCAAATATAATGTAAGTAAACCTTTACACGCTTTTATACCGGAATGAAGATTTAATGAATGGATGCATGAATAAATGAATGAATGAAGAGCTAGGAAAAGCAAGTAAAACGTGTTCGTAGTGGGCACATGGGCATGCAGGTCCACTGGTCTCACCGATCTCGGTCCTTGGCCCAGCCACTTTTCCCTGCACTGCCTACCTGCGCTACGGGACTGTCTCCGTATCCTTTAGCCCCTTCTCCCGGCATTTACCTTGCACTTGCCACCAGCTGGCCCTATTATTTAATTTGTATTCAACTAACCATGTACAGCCCTTCCCCATGCGCGATCAGAAAGACACCTGGCCTAGTAGGATCGTTGTCTGTCTGCCCTTGTTCCCCACCTGCCTCGTCACGCCTAGAAACACTTGAGTATAGGTGCGTTACAAATGCCATATCATATATCATATGATTCCTCACGCATGTAGACTAACTGTCGTTTATCATTGTGTGTTTGCCTCGATTTATCTTGTTACTTTTCACATTGATTTTAGAGACGAACATACTCCATTGAACTATCCTTGCAAGCAAATAGTTTCTGATCGGCCGTGATAAATAAAATGAGTAATATTAATGAAGTTCGGCTAGCGAGACTAATTATAATTTTTTTGTTTTCATAACAGGTATTTGATCCCATTCTGCCACTGCCATCTGTTTGAGACACCGGCGGATGGATTCTTCAGCAGACACCTGCAGCTTTGTGTCAACAACTGGAGCACGATCACCATATTATGGGACGATCGCCAAGGGCCCACATGCCCTTACGCTGTACTAGTGGCTAGAAGCAACATATCAACCTTTAGGCTGGACTAGTGCCTAGTTGATGGAACAGCCTTGCGGTTCACCGTGCTTCCAAAGTGATTCTTTTTACGAAAATGAACACCCTGTGTACCAAAAAGGAACAGCGCGTGACTCAAGATGAAACGGAACAGTTATTGCGGATACAGATAAAAGAAAATAAATGGCTTCCGGAGTTCATATGGCAATTGCTGAATATTCTCTAAACATTGAATGTCAAATAAATGTACTTTACCAAATGTACCGTGTTGCTGTTTCATTTTAAAGTACTGTTTCATATTCCGAATTGTGGCGCGCTGTGTTGTGAGTTGATCTGTGTTGGTTTCCGGGTTCCGTGTGGAGTCGCGCAGAAGACGACTGGGCGCGTTTGCCTGCGCAGCACAGTAACGTCACGGAGAGAGGCGGGGAATATGAATGTTTTTATAATGTCAGGCTCAGGGGCGGGGGAATTGATTTAGTGCCGCAAAAGCAGGGCGATGGGGGAAAAGATAGGATTATCAGAAAATGGCGGCTCCCTGGTGCTTGTTTTCGCGTGCGTTTAATGGACGAAAACTCGGGTAAGGTCCATAGGAAAGTTTCTAAAATCGAGCCACTTGGGCTTAAAAAAACATGGCCGACCCGTAGGGACAATAAAAATTTTTACTAGACCATGCCTTTAACTATAACATCCATTTAACAAAGTTTTTTCAGTGAATTTAAAATCTTTTTATTATGCAACTTAACCATAAAGTCCCTTTAACAAAGTTTTTTCAGTGAATTTCAAAGATTTTTATTAGTGCAACTTAACCATAACGTCCCTTTAACAAAGTTTTTTCAATGAATATATATATATATATACATATATATATATATATATAGTTTAAAAATCTTCTATGTTCCTAGTGCTCTCTGAGAGCTCTGAGAGACCATTTGTTTGGCTTCTGTTGAATTACATTCTGGTATTTGTAATCTCACAGTCAAGATGGGAGAATAATGACACAAATGTACACTTTTATCCTGACATAGTTCTATAAGGATTTATATATTTGTGCGTCACTATGGTATGTGTACCTTTCAAGTTTTCTTTATGTAGCAGAGTATTGCTGAAAGGCAGACATGGGGGAGAGGAGTGGAAAAGATTAGAGGGAAGTAAGTCATAAGTATTTGCACAGGATGTGGTAGGAGAGGTTACAATCCTGGACACTGTTGCAGTTATTTTCCCCATGATTGTGGCTGCTTTTCAAGGCAAAACTACATTTGTATATTTCACTTTAAGATATATCTTCACTTACTGTGTGCGTTTAGTCATGGGTGCCAGCTTTTGATTTTCCCTATGGGGGAAAACGTACCTGGGCATATGTTTTTCTTACAGCCGCTCATTTTGCCCCTTTTCCGTTCTTCTTAAATGCGGTTAGTTGGGGTCGTGCGATGTTTCACAACAGTCACCAAGAGACTGGCCATAAAAGAAGGGGTTTGTAGCATGCTAGCTAACCGAAGGGTGTGATCCTTGGCAAATATTTTAATCTCACTGCTCATTGCCTAAAGAAATTGGTGAGTTCTCAAAGACTGTCATCTTTTATACATAACAATACCACCGTCAAAACAGGTCAAAATCAGCCTGTGATTGATGAACGTCTTTGAGCAATGGTTGCATTAGGGTGGATTTCGAGGTTAACCTCTCAAACGTGGGCATATGCTATTTTTGCAGCCAGTCATGAGAGATATTACCCTACTTATGCAAACAATTAAACAATACAATATTATGTGTGTGTTTAGGTAAGAGTGTATGAGAAATTATCCTAAAATTTGGACGTGCGCGCAACTCAACAAATGAGCAAGATCTCAATATATAACCCGAGATATTTGAAGATTGTGAGGTGTGCAGCAGCAGTGAAGGCTAGAAGGGTAAATTCTCAAAAACCCCTTCAAAATAAAGTGTATCAGAAGCCTGCCAGTCTGTCACTGTTTGCGCTACCCACAGAGTTACATGTTACACAGCAGGTATTTGGAATAAGCCTGTGTCAAACAGCTAATCAAATAAACCCAATTCCAATAATTGGTATAGAAAAATTGCGCCAGATCCACTTTTAAGATTGTAAGTTTTTGTTATTATGTAATTTTAATTGTAATTGTAAATTGTATACATAAAGTGTGTAAATTGCGACTCTTGGCATTCAGCAAGATCTATATACAGAGTAGATAATAATGTATCCACAATATAAGGTTTGCAACATAAAGGACACTTTTGTGCTGTAAATCAACAAAAACAACCATAGTCCAACATATCGTCAAAAACAACGCCAAAATGTTGAAAAAAAATAAATAAAAAAAATAAACATTTTGCCGTTGTTTTTGACGATATGTTGGACTATGGTTGTCCCCATTATAGCCCCCAGCCAGGCTTCACGCAGTTCTATTAACACAATGTCCTCAGGGTGGTTGTTCTCATTCAATGGCTAATTTCCCTTACCTAGTGAGTCCCCCAGCAGCTTTGCTGGATCTCCAGAGTTTATTTTTCCACTTGGTAAGAGTGTACCCTTTTTTCCCCTTTTTCCTCTTTTCCAAATACTCTTACCTGTATTTTGCCATGTGTATTTCATCTGTTTTTGTGATTATGGACTCTGAAGTACACCACTTCAGTGGCCCCCTTCTTTTGTGTGTTACACGGCACCTTCAGTGCAGTGACACAGGGTTGTCTTTTAGACTTCCCACCGACTCCATTTCTGAGGCTGACTACTGTCCCCCAGAAAAGGGTAAAGTTAACTTTACTTAGTCATTTAACCACAGATCCAATACACCCCATCTTACATGGAGTACTGGAAAGGGTTAATCCTTAGCCCTTTTTATCTGTACCTCCTAGAGCATTGTTTCGCTCTTTTAACATTTAGACTTGGCTGGTGGCAGTGGTATCTACCCTACCTTTTGTACCACGATTATACTATATAAACGTGGTATTGTTTTAGGCTATTATATTAGCCTCAAACTTAAACCCGCTTGACCAAATACTTTTTCTTTTGGCTCCAGTCGGGTTTATTCGCAATTTCTTTTGGTTAAAGTCCTTCTTGTGTTTTACTTTGCGCAGCAAACCAGGTTTGCCTCCTTTGTTCACTGTCTTTTGGCGGGCTTCTGCCAAGAAGCCCTCCTCTAGGCGCCTGTCTAGGTGGGCTGAATGTGAGGAGGGGTGTAGTCACCCCCTGCACAGGGTATCCTAGGAAACCAAAGTCACACTTGCCATGATTGGCTGAGGTGGTTGTCCGGGCGGGACAACCCCTGTGCTGCGTGATTGACGGCGAGGCTGTGTGAATGGGGGTTTTTCGCATCAAAGGCAGGTCTCTTGGGCTAGAAGTCAGAGTCGCCACTGGAACTACAAGGAACCGAAGAGAAGCAGAGAAGAAGTCAACTCCTGCAACTATCCTGTCCCGTTGAAGCCCTGCTGCAGTCCTGAGCTACCTACCCTTCGACGACCATTGAAGATCCAGTCCGGAGTCTCCTTCCCTTGAGCTTAGTGGGGATAACAAGCTCATCTTCTACAGCCAGAGGATCCTCTTCGTGGTTTAAATTGCTGCACACTGCTGTAGTGGTCCGGGTAGCCATCTGAAGAGCCTCTCCTGTTTTTAAGGAGCGCACCTTTTATTCACTGTCACTGCTGCCGGCCTCATCCCTGTGTGGTGCAGACGTCCTCCTTCGGATCGAAGCTCCAGGAACCGAGGGTCTGCAGGAAACTACCAGGAACAACTGCCGTGGCACCAGCTTCTTCATTTATTTTATTTATTTGCATTTGTTAAGCGCACTTGCAGCCCATAAGGCATCGAGGCGCTGTTACAGAGGAAACACAGATTTGAGATTACATACAGGTGCCAGAAGGCTCTTAGTTACAGTATTGACAGGCATATAGGCAATGGAGCATACAGATTTAGATTTACACAAAAAGTCCCTTGAATAAGGTACTGTGTTCTGCTCGAGGAATTTGGGTGAATCCATTTTCTTCGCCTCCCAGGCTTGCCCTTGTCTTCCCTCCTTCTAATAACTTTTGCTTCCTCTGTTGACAATATCCAAGTACTCCTGGCTACGCTGAATCGTGAACTATCTGACTGTGTGATCGTCAACAACAGGAACCCGGTTCCACTTGACACTGGCTCCGGCCTATTGACTTTTGAATTTCTGTCTGAGTGTACTCTGATCCTGTCTGCCTTGACAAAAGTATTGCCTATGATTTTTGCCCCCAACTCTCTCTGGGTATCTCAGGTGCTAAGTGTGTTTTTGCCCCGGTAACATTTCTTGCCGCGGATACGGGTTTCTTTAGTAGACTGAACTGTCATTACTGTCAAAAAGTGATCGCAAGTGTATTCCCAGTAACGTCTTTTGTTTCATAACAGCGGTCTGCTAAAACAAAGGGTACTTACCTTGAAGTATACCGTACAAAGTGATTTGGTTAGTTGTAGTGTATTTTACGTGTGGTTTTTGAATTAATAGAAGTGTTGTGTTTATAACAAATGGTTTAAAAATAAATGTACTTATATTTTTTACCTGAAACCTTGAGTCAGTGTTTGCTTGAGTCACAGTAATTGTGGTCCCTTTGTGTAATCTCTGCTACTGCTCATATACTCTTGAGATAAGCCTGGCTGCTCCGCTACTGCTACCACGTTAACATAGTAGTACAGGCTTGTACCAAAGGTAAAACTTGTATTGCCACCTGTAGTCTTAATTGTGTTTAGTGGTCCCTAAGGGCATTGCACGGGATTCTGCCTAACAGTTGTTTCCTCAGCATGCCAAAGACTTTCGATTCTACAAGGGCTTTTGCTTGACCATCTTATGACCACTTTGACACCTCATGCTGGCCTCGCCTATGGCCTCTTGGTATTTGTAGTTTCAACAAAGGGGACCATCCAGCGTCCTTCGAATGAGCACCCAGGTGGCACCGGACCATTCTGCTGCTGGCCTTTCTGCTGGTTTTCTTAAAGTTCAGGTCCCCCTCTTCCGGGCTCAGACCTTCTCGCTCTCAAGGTCTCCGTCTGCCGAGTACGCACCCCCAGGTCCCCCTCTTCCGGACTCAAACCTTCTCACCTTGCTTTAAGGGTCTAACCTCTGCCAGGTGCGGACCCTTCTTCAGTTTTCCCCAAAAAACAGTTTTGGAATTCCAGTCCCAGAATCCATTGCTGTGTATTTTGCTGCCACTTCAAAGCTCCCCAAAACGGCAGTCCATGGCTTTGGGAGCTGCAGGAGTCTCAATTGGGATGTGTCCTGAGGTCAGGACCTCATCACCTGTCCCTTAGAGTCCTGGGCTTGCCTCCTTGGCCCAGGGGAGGAGTGCTGGTGTGGCACCGCCAGGAGATCCCAGCTGCCCCTGGTTTTGCCTCCTGGAGGTACAGGTCTCTCCCCTCAATGCAGCCTCTCCTGCATTCAAAGATCCAGTGTGGTGGTTCCCTCCTCCTACAGGTCTCTCAGGGTCTTTGCAGCTCAACTGATTTTCCTCTGCCGTCTCGACACATTACAGCATCTCCAGCTCACTCAAAGTGTGCTCTTCTGCTCGCCTTTTATACTTCCTGTGAGTCTCAAGTGAAGTCAGGTATGAGTAGTTAGAAAAGGAGGCCTGGGCCACCAAGGGGCGCAGAGAAACTGGAAGCCTCTGCATAGACCTCCACCCAGTGGTCCCTAAAAAGTGGATTGAGCCCCCACTAGGACCACCCCCTAGCGGAGGAAATCGGTTAGCCAGTTGTGGAAATCCTCCTGACATCGACCGGTCCAAGACTGGTGAAAATCGGCCCGGCCAAAGCGGAGAACGGGCTCGAGGAACATTGCTAGCAAAAGTGAAATTAAAGCCCTGTTCGCCCTGTGTGGCGTAGGAGGAGGATCAGGCTGCTTCTGAGCTTGCAGCGTCCCCAGGCGAGTGATCGCAGGGACCTCTGGGGAGTTTTCGGCCCCAACCTCTCATTGATAGACAAAGAGGTGGCTGTTCCCTTGACTGCGTTGGTAGAGCGAACAGAGGAACAACGCACACCGACCCGCACTCTGTGGGCTGGGATGTGAGCTGGTGCCACCCGACTGACACGAGATACGCCCCTCACACCGGGTGGAGGAACAAAGGGGCCCTCGCTGACAACAGGACTCACCACCCCCCCAACCCCCTGCACTAATGCAGAGAGAAGTACCGTCTGGCAGAGGACCGCGGGAGATGAAACATCTCCTCCGTTTCTGGATACATGATGTCTTCAATGGGCAAACACTTACCAGGTCTGTTGTTCTCCCGCACCTTCATGCTACACGCGTCCAGCGGCAGGCAAGTGTTGCAATGAGACCCACCAGAGCGCTGTGAGCATCGGAGGCCACACCAGACGGTATAGACTCCCATGCACCACCGGCCCTGGTACATGCGCATCCACGTAAAGAGCAGCCAAAAAGATAATAATAGTACCAGGGTGCAGTAAGCTTACATATTGCCCAGCTCCGGGGTGTTCAGAATACAATTGATGCAGATTGCAGCCCCCATCAGATATGGACACATAAGTTCCCCCTATTGCCTATGTGGAGGGTCGGCTTCAAGTCCGCACATGAAGAGAACGGAAGGCAACCAGCTAAGAAGTAGCCCGGTAACAAAATAACACCCCCACCACCTGCACCCCGAATAACGTGCAAGGTCATACAAGGAGACCCACTTAACACCCATCAAACCCCTGCCCACAAAGTGCCTTCAATCACCAAGTTATAATTGGAATTACGTTGAAGCCATCTACACAAACCATTGCACTGAGGGTTGGGCCCCCAACCCAGGGGCGTGTGCCTCCTCAGATGCAGCAGCCACCACATGAACGCAAAAGTGAAACTCGCCAGATACGCCTACGCTTCATACTCGTCGGCCCTGGGCACTGAGACCAAAGTGATAATGGATGCATCGAAAACAGGTGCCACGGCCAATAAGGGCGATATCGCAGTCCTACTGAACGAGATAAAAAATATGGGAGCAAACCCGGGCGGCAAAATAGATAAGATAACACAGAGAATGGATAACATTGAGGAAAGACTTGAAGGTGTGGAGAATAATCAAGCCTCCATAGATACCCTTGAAACTCAAATGGATCTAAGAAATAGAAAAAAGGGAGGAGGAATTCCGACTAAAAGTGGACGATCTAGAGAATTTTGAGAGTTGAAACAACTTACGTTTTTTTGGTATTCCGAAACATGAGGGGGAAACAGAGGGCGACCACAAGAAAACAATTCATGGCATTATTAAAATCCTGACAGCGGATGAAGATATTGATGAGCCTAAAACAGAGAGGATACACAGAGCCGGAGGACCACCTGGTGGTCCGAGATCTGTCCTTGCCAGATTTCACAGGTACCAGGACAGGGCCAGGATCCTAGAGAAAGCCAGGTCCGGAGGTCCACTTACCCTCAGGGGCGCTCAGATTACCATCTTCCAGGATCTGTCCTCGCTCACTCTGGCCCTGAGACGCCTATGTAGCCCGCTCACGAAATGGCTCAAAGAACAAGGAACCCGATACAGATGTGTTACGCTCACCTGGTATCCACGGGGACGTCACCCAGCCCTGGTTGGATGATTTGCACTCGCGAAACCTATCCCGGTCCCTTGGTAAGGCCTCTGGTTAAAGATAGGTCTGGAATATAGGAGAGCTGGATTCAATACCAGATTGTCTGTTTTCCCACCTCCCTTGGCCTCAACTCCTTCCTCCCCCTTGGGCCCTCTCCTCACCTTAATATTGTAAAATGTAGATTCTCTGTCCTGCTCCTCGTGGCAGGGGTGCGTAGATGTGGGGGGCGAGCAGCGACCAAGTTACTTCACTGGTGCAGGCCCCCTGTGGGAATCCAGGCCTGCTGCGACTCCGTAGGTTTGCTGCTTTACAGTCTTTATATGCAGTTCTTATGTTCCTCTTAGTTCGAATAATAATGTCTTGCTTCTTTCCTTTTAGGTATGGAAAGGTATTTTGGTGTTGTCATGCAGTTTGAAGATGAGCATGGGCCGGTAGGTAAAAGCGCGGTGTGCGCAATGCGGTCTGGTGAGTAATGCGCGATGCGCAGCGCTCCTTCGCCTTTTATATTGCCAAACTGTGTCTTTTCTCTCCTTGCAGGTTGCGATGTTCCTCGCTGAGCGCCGTAATATTCCAGCAATGATACTGACCAGGAGATGACTACCCAGGTAAGAATTGTGTGGCTTTCTTCATTCGGGAGGAAACGTGAGTAAACGCTTACTAATGCTGTCTTTCTTTCTCCTCTTTCCAGGTTATGGTATTCCAGGATGCATGCAGTGGCGGATGATGGAGTTCGTACCTTCAAGTGAGTGGAACTGAAGTCGGCGATGGATTGAAGACAGGATACTGTTCCAGGTAAGTTTCGTCTCGGATGCATGCTGTCGAAGCATACATAGAAAGCAGAGCATTTGGGAATTATGTAGACCAAGATCTGGCAGCAGAGATGGGGCTTCCCTCATGCTCTAAGTCGACTACTGAAAAAGTTACTACTGTTGATTGGACAGAAATAGCTTCCGGACCAGTAACCCAATGCACAGCAACACTAACCCTACTGTGCCAGGATGGACACCAAGAATCTATTACATTCAATCTCATCAAAGCTTCTCAGTTTCGACTAATCTTTGGGATGCCATGGTTGGTAGCTCACAACCCTCTAATAGATCGGCGTGCCAAGAAGTTGGCCTTTTCCAATGAATGTGCACGCACCTGTTATTACCAAGAAAAGGGGAAAACATACATCTGCTACTCCTAGTACGGCGGAGATTGTACTAGGTGTGACTAGTACTCTACCAAATGAATACCAAGATTTCCAAGACGTGTTCCAGAAAGAACAAGCCAATACTCTACCACCACACATGCCCTACGATTGTCAGATCGACCTCATACCTGGTGTGCAAATTCCTTGTGGTCAAATCTATGCACTTACTGAACCAGAAAACCTCCATTTGAAATGTTATCTTGATCGGTACCTGGCAAATGGATTTATCCGCCCATCTAAATCACCGGCAGCCAGTGCTTGATTCTTCGTACCAAAGAAGGAAGGAGATTTGAGGACTTGCATCGACTATCGCGCATTAAACCAGATCGCAGTAAAAAAAACGTTATCCACTGCCCCTTATTCCTGAATTATTGGATCAAGTCAAAGACGCCCAAATCTATACCAAACTGGACCATAGTGGGAGCGTACCATCTTGTTCGAGTGAAGAAAGGAGACGAATGGAAAAGCACCTTTCATACCAAATACGGCTTGATTGATTACCAGGTAATGCCTTTTGGGCTTTGCAACGCTCCTGCTGCAGTCCAGTACTTTATGAATGATGTTTTGCGGGAGTTAATCGACGTTTGCGCCCTCGTTTACATTGATGCATCTTAGTGTATTCTGCTACAAAAGAAGACCATGTCAGGCATGTCCGCTCCGTCCTTACTAATCTCCGCCAACATAAACTGTATGCTAAACTTGAAAAATGCTCTTTTCATGTCACCGAAGTGGAGTTCCTCGGTTTTATCCTCGCACCAGAAGGTATCAGAATGTATAGGCACAAGGTAGATACCATTCTTAACTGGCCGTCACCAACTTCATTTAAAGGAATCCAGAGTATGTTGGGCTTTGCAAACTTTTACCACGGATTCATCCCAGATTTTTCCCAAATAGTGCATCCAGTTACGTCACTATTCAGAAAAAACATTAAAAAGTTCCATTGGACTGAAGAAGCAGAGAAGGCCTTTCAAGAACTTAAGAAAAAAATCACTTCTGCTCTAGTTCTACGGCATCCTCGCCCAGACCTCCCTTATATAGTTGAAACAGATGCCTCTAGCATGACTATGGGAGCTGTTCTCTCACAAAGGGACCCAGGAACTGGCCAGTTATATCCTGTGGCCTTCTGGTCACGACATTGCTCACCTTCCGAACTCAACTATGCTATCACAGACAAAGAAATCTTGGCTATAAAATCAGCTTTCAAGGCATGACGACACTATCTCCTTGGTGCTAGACATACTATCACGGTCATAAGTGATCATCGTACCTGCAATACCTAAAAACAGCAAAGGCTCAATCATCCCGTCAACTGCGGTGGGCTCTTTTCTTCGCTGAATAGGACTATGATCACCTACCGGCCAGGAGTCCGAAACGGAGAGGCTGACGCCTTGTCCCGCATGGGTGTTGATGAAAAGGTATACATAACTCCAGATCCAGTAGCCATCATTCCAGAAGACAAACTCCTGGGTCTTACGACAACATTGACACAGGGTGAACTCCAAAACAAGATCCAACGCTTAATGGATCCCACTTTCTCACAAGAGTGGTGTACTCAAGGAGAACATTGCACCATTAAAGACCAGTTACCATATTTTAGGAACCGTCTATACTTGCCAAGTAAAGATTTACAAGAGCAGGTTATTTCGGTTTATCACGACTCCCTGATTGAAGGTCATCCTGGAATTGCCAAAACTCTAGCTAAAGTAAAACAAAACTATTGGTGGCCCACTTGGCGTGAAGACATCATACAATTTATCCAATCTTGCGGTGTGTGTGCACAAAGCAAGTCCCAAAAGCAGAAAACCAGCTGGTCTTCTCCAACCATTGGAAATTCCTCCCGCACCATGGCACACACTGTCCCTTGATTTCATTACAGATCTACCTCCCAGTCAAGGATTCAACACCATCTTAGTAGTTGTAGACTTGTTCTCTAAAATGGCACACGCCATTCCTTTTAGGGGTCTTCCAAATGCATCCAATTTAGCAAAAGTATTCCTGGAGGAAATCGTACGGCTACATGGCGTTCCATCGGTCTTGATCTCAGATCGAGGTAGTCAGTTCGTATCCAACTTCTGGAGGAAATGCTGTTCAATGGTGTTACACAGCCCACAGCAGAATAATGCAAAGCATGTTCTGCTGTTTGGTTGCGGTTTAAATAGTCTCAGGTAAAGTAGTCCAGGTAAAATAGTCCCAGGCCTACCACACCCAAAGTAGTCCAGGTAAAGTAGTCCCAGCATTGCCACACCCAAAAGACTAGACGCATAGCTCAGTTACTTGTAACTAAGCTATGTGTGTGCCTCCATGTTGGCTGAACCACCCCCGCCCCCCCAAGTTAAATAGTCCCAAGTAAATAGTCCCATTCTAATGTTGGTCTTCATGAGGGTTATGAACCTGGAGCCAAAGGCGCTAGGACTGACTCCAAGAGAGTCTTGGATGAGGTTTTAAGGCCTTTGACCTGGCCCTAACTGGAAGGCTGACTTGCCAGTGAGGGCCAGGGGCAAGGGTCATGACAGATGGGGATACTCCTTCTCACTCACATTCGAACATGGAAGTAGGAGAATACAGCTGAAAACTGAAGAGGAGATTTGAGACTGCACCGCTGAACTCCTGGGAACGAGTCCAAAGGAAGGAGACTGAGAAGAACCGGAGCAAGGCAGAGCGCGATGGGAACTCCAGGGACCACGGAGAAAAATTGTGAAGTGGTCAAGGAAATGAAGGCGAGGCAACAACACTCCAGACAGTGATAAATGAAAATAACGCTCAGATGGTCCGAACCCAACACAGGGGAGGCTGAGAGACACGACCTGACAGACCACCGATGACGAAGCGGCCCTAAACTTCAAAACTTGTTGACATGAGACCAGACTCTCTCGAAAGATTCCCTCCCAGATGGGGGGCGAAACGACCAGCTGACGATGGGCCGTGAAAATGCACGTGCCACCATATATCCTTTTATAAAAGTTATTGTTGTGTTCAATATATGGGGGGGTGGGAAGGGGGCTCAAACTGTTAAAGTGATTGTGTTTGCAATACAGACCATGTGGTAACGGTTCTCTCCGGTGGGCCGATTTTGGATTGACAGTTTCCACCCAATCCAAATCGGACGCCACCAATCAAGGATGGAAGACTTGGACAGGAGGGCGGGGAAAGTGGGAAGAGGTGGAGGGAAGAGCGGGTTTGGTTCAAAAGACAGCAACGAGAGGGGGGAGGGCATGAGGGTAAGAATGTTGAAGCTTAAGACGGGCAGACGTATTGAACAGAACATCCTCAGGTCATTGGCAGTCAGAGATAAAAAAAATGGGACACTGAACAGACAAAGGGTATACACCAATGGCTAATATTACCAGCGTTGCAACCGACAGGCCCGCCTCAATCAGAATCGGAACACTGAATGTCAAGGGAATTAACTCCCCCCACCAAGAGATCGCTAATCGCCAGAGAATTCAAAAGGGCCAATTTGGATATACTTTTCCTACAAGAAGCAAGATACGTAAGAGGAGAAGAACGAAGGGTTCTGTTCGCCAGACATGGAACTGAATACTGGGGCTCTGGCCCACTCAGAAAATCCGGCGTTGGCATTCTATTAAGCAAAGGACTCAAACTGGAAGTACTGAAAACCTGGGCAGATGTAAGCGGTAGAGCAATCATGCTGGTGGGCAGGATACAGGGCACTACCATCACACTCGCCTCCATATACGCCCCCAATACAGGACAGGCTAGGTTCCTACAACAAATAGTCCCCAAAGTCATGCTCGAAGCGGAAGGAAAAGTGATTTTAGGAGGCGACTTCAACATGTGGGCAGACCCAGCACTTGATAGGCAGGCTGGCCATCCGCGCACTAATAACCCACCTGAGACTGGCCGCCCAGAAGTGATTGATATGATGGACACATATAAACTCAAAGATGCATGGTGCCACGTGAATCCCCAGCAAACAGGGTTCACATTTTACTCTCCACCACACGCCACGTATACCAAGATTGACTATATATACCTCACCCCGGGCCTAATGGAGGCAATGGCCCTCATTACAACACCGGCGGTAACCAATGGCGCTATTAGCACCATGGTTGCTGCCGGTATTGTAACGAGTCCGCCAATGGTAAATGGGGAAATACCACCCCATTCTAAGGTTGGCGGGGCGGTAATTCCCCATTTACCATTGGCCCTTCCCCAATCCCATTTTTGCCCCAATGGGCTCAATGGGACTGGGGAAGGCAGTAATTACGGTACCGCAAATTGGGGTACCGTAATTACCTCGGATGTCCCTTTGCGGGTCCCTACTTTAACGGCTGGTCCAGACCAGCCGTTAAGGTCGGGAGCCGCAAAGGGACCTCGTAATCAGGCGTTAAGGGTTTAACGGCGCCGACACCTTTTACGGCGCAGTTAAACCCTTAACGCCAGAGTCGTAATGACCCCCAATGTCTACATCAGAGATAACCCCTATAACTTGGTCGGACCATGACATGGTCACGGTTACCCTTACTCAGACGGCGCTCCCCCACAGGAGCTCAAAATGGCACTGTAATGAAACACTCTAGAAGGACCCGTTGTTCCACGAACTGGCGAAAGACATTAACGAATACTTCAAATGGAACAACATAGGTGAAGTCTCAAAACACACAGTATGAGAGGCAGGAAAAGCCACGTGGAGAGATATACTAATGAAAGAAGGGGCCGCAAAGAAAAGAGAGCGAACTCTGATAGAAAACAAGCCCAGGAACGAAATATCACAATTGGACCTGTGCGCACAATCCACCGGCGCCGAGAGAGAAAAGAGAATAGTGGAGGCGAGCGGGAAGAGAGAGGAACTGCGTTAGTTGGAGATAGGCCAATTTGTTTGCAAACTTCAATTTCTGAAACGGAAACATTACGAGAAAGGAGACAAAGCAGACACACTACTAGCAGCCAGGCTACGAGGACAACAAGCAGAAAGATGGGCGTCATCCATAGAAAATGGAAATGACCTACATGCAGAACACCCCGTCAACATCCTGAGGCCTTCGCCGACTTCTATAAGAAATTATACACATCCGAAGCCACAACAGATGAAGAGTTTATCAATGAATATATGAACAAGATAACCATGCCAAGATTAACCCAAGAATAGCAGAGGCACTCGAATCCCCCATCGAAGACAAAGAAATAGAAGATGCCATTGGAAGGCTCCCGAATGGGAAAGCCCCGGGGAACGATGGCAACATGGCAGGCTTCTACAAAACCTTCATTGACCTCCTCCTCCCATTTATGGTCGAACTCTTCAATCACATCCTCCAGACCGGTTCTGCACCCGAATCCTTCTCCGAAGCTCTAATCACAGTCATTCCCAAAGACGGCAAAGACCCCAAGCAGTGCGCATCTTACCATCCTATTTCCCTCCTCAACATTGACGCCAAAATATACACGCGGGTCCTCACTGCATGTCACGATCCTACTCGCCTGCCACCCAGCACCGCTATACGCACCTATGCATTTATTTCCTTGTTTTAGCGCTGCAGTTTTGGACTAATCTAATTGCATGTTCCATTCCGACTTTTGGGTTAAACCAGCAGATGCATTCTGGGACATGCATGCTGTCCAAAAGGCAGAGGGCTGGAGGAGGCATAATAAATACATTTGTTTGCAGCAAGCTACTAAGAGCTGCAGTGGGCCTGATTGCATTCACCTGTTCCAAGCTACCGAAGGCTAGGCTGCAGAGAGCTGGCGAGCATTTGATTAGAAACCATTGCTGCTACTGCTGCAGGCTACTGTAGCCAGGGCTGGGCTTAATTTAACACAGCTGCCAGAGTTCTGCCATCATCTCCACCCTGCTGGCCTGCTGGCCGGGAGAGCCTTTATAAGATCACTTTGAACAAGAGCAGTTGTCAGTCAACTGCTTCCACTGGGAGTTCGTGGTTGTGCTCCTGTTACCAGTTTTCTTTGACCTTTCCTGGAAATCCTTTTTTGGCCTTTGATTCTTGTTGCTGTTATTGCTTGCAGCTCCCTCTTCAGTCTGCTGCAGCCTTCTGCCCTGCTCCTCTGGGCTTCCCTGCCCGACAGCCTTGCCACAGTTTGCTGCCTTCTGCCCTGCTCATTTGGGCTCCCAACTGGCGGCTCTGCCGCACTCCACTGCCTTCTGCTCTTCCCCTCTGGGCTTCCCTGCCTGGCAGCCTTGCCACTGTTTGCTGCCTTCTGCCCTGCTCATTTGGGCTCCCAACTGGCGGCTCTGCCGCTCTCCACTGCCTTCTGCTCTTCCCCTCTGGGCTTCCTTGCCTGGCAGCCTTGACACACTTCGCTGCCTTCTGCCCTGCTTATCTGGGCTCCCAACTGGCAGCGCTGCCTGCCGCCCTGCACCTCTGGGCTCCCGCCTGGCGGCTCTACCATACTCCGCTGCCTTTCACCCTGCTCCTCTGGCCTCTCACCGGGCGGCTCTGCCACACTCCACTGCCTGCCGCCCTGCTGCTCTGGGCTTCCTTGCCTGGCAGTCTTGCCACACTCCTCTGCCTTCTGTCCTGGTCCTCTGGGCTCCTTGCCTTGCAACCTGCCTGTTCTAGTTTTTGATATCCTATCCTGTGCTGTACCTGGTAATTTCTTTCTATGCTGCTTTCTACTTACATATATCTTGGTCCACTGTGGTGCCTCCACTTGAATCCGTTTAACAGTGTGACCCTGGGTTAGTCTCCGTTCAGATCAGATAAGGGAAGACTTCTGTTGCCATCACCTAATCCGTTGAAGTCGTACCTGTCTCAGTTTATGGTCTTTCAGTTTTACCCTTGCACTGAGTACAACAGTTTCATCGGCACGCCTAAGTCATGACGTTGCTGTATGACTGTTGTTAAAAGTAATCTGCTGGTACCTATCCCAAAGGCTTTCCTTAAATCCCTGGACACCCTTATCATATTCCAGTACACCCTTATTTCTGATCAACCCATGTTGCCCAGTGTACTTGCTTGTCTTTTCCTTTTCTCTGTCTCATGTTTTCTGTCTCTTGTTTACAGCCTGCTCCAGCAGTTCCTGTGAATGCCTGTTTCAATTAACAGCTTGGTATGTGCCTATAATTTGTTCTATGCTAGCATTGTCTCCGTAATCTCCCTTAATCTACTTGCATACAGTGAGAGATAGCCTCTGCCCTGTGCTCTCCGCCTAGACTTGTGACACTGCAAGACTGGAAACACACATGCCCTCCATAATCCACGCTGATCAGGTTGGGTTTATCCTTGGTAGACAGGGAGCCGACTCCACTCACAAGACCCTTCACCTGATACATGAGACCAAGAACATACCAAATATGCCTGCGCTATTCTCGAATGACGCGGAGAAAGCATTTGATAGAGTCGAATGGCCCTTTCTTGAAACAACATTAAAGAAAATAGGCCTCGGCCCGACACTCCGGCGAGGCATCAAAGCAGTATACACATCACCTCAAGCATCCGTAACAGTGAACTCACAGTATTCTCGCTGGTTCTCACTGAGCAGAGGCACGAGGCAAGGATGCTCTCTCTCGGCAATATTGTTCGCACTATCTCTGGAACCCCTAGCTCAAACGCTTAGGGCAGACAAAGGTGTGGAGGGCCTGCATGTACAGGGAAGGGAATACAAACTGGCCCTATATGCAGATGATATTCTACTCCATGTGCAGAACCCTATGACGTCAATACATCGCACCATACAACTTATCGACTAATACAACTCGCTATCGGGCTTCAAAAACAATAGAACCAAATCCATCCTCTTCCCACTACATGAGCCCACCACGCACCAACTATCTGAATTAGCCCAACTGGGCCTCACCATCGGAGGCCCGACACTCCGCTCTCTGGGCATCAACCTGACGAAAAGTGGGGGGGCACTAGTGAGCCCGACCAGTATGGCCGCAAGACCGTGAAGCTCCTCTGCACTAATAAATCTGGTCGCTGATCCGGACGGTATCCAGCACCACATCAGACTATATTCGGAGTGCGGGTGGTCCTGAGCCCCGACAGGAGTTGTCGGGAGGTGGTCGGTGCTAGGAGGCTTTGCTTTGGTGGGTGATCTACAGCGACGGGGAGCCCGAGGCCGTGTGGTCGAGTGGGGGAGGTGCGGCGGCGGACAGGCGGTGTCTTGGCGGTGGCCTGTGTGCAGCGCCGACCGCTGGTATCGAAGTTGCCCTGGACAAAGCCTGCGGTGGAGCCGGCTGTGGGCTGAAGCGGCGCCGGCTCTTTGCCGTACCCCTCGCCGAGAAGCTTTGGAGCAGACCCTGGACAGTTACAATTGGCGACACTGGGGGCCGCCTGCGACTTCGGCGGCCCGGCGGAGTGTGATGGGAGCTCGGCGGGTCTACATGGCGGCTGCCCCAGCCTTGCACCACCGGGCATAACCACTGTGGATGAGCGGGGACCGATCTGTGGTCCAGCGGGAGGCTATCGTCGGCCCCTCAGTGGGGGTGCAGGTCCTCCGGAATGAGGGAACGCATTGGCGGAGGAACTGCCTTCAGATCAGCGGCGCGGTGGGGGCATTGGTGCCGGCCGCGGATGATGAGGTGCGGCGTCTCTGGAGCTGCCGGCGGGCTGCTGGGGAGCGTAGGACAGGGGCCTGGCAGGAGGCGGTGCCCTAGGACTCCCCACCTAACGGTAGCTGTACTGGGGGAGAGTGATTGGCTCCTGATGTGGAAGGTGGGGAGGACCTACCTTTGGTCGAATGCCAAATGGTCGAATTTTTTTTTTTTTTTTTTTACCCTTTTTTTGTTTTTTTTGGGTGGTGTCCCCCCCAACCCCCTTTTTTTCTTTTTTTTTCCCCACACGAAAACCCACAAAACACATATATATAAAAAAAAAAAATTCGACCATTTGGCATTCGACCAAATGGTGTCGACCAAATTGCAGTCGACCAGTTTGCTGTCGACCAATTGACTGGACACCGCATGAAGTGGCTGTGGGAGGCTCGGGATGTTCTGAGCTTGTTGTGTTCTCTCTGTGGTGGGGTGCTTGGGTACGAGATATCTGGTTTGTGCGGAGTGGGTCGGCTCCTATTCACCTCTGACGCGAGAGCTTGATTATAGTTATGGTTGGGTTCGTTAATGTTCTGAGTAGTTGGGGTACTCAAGGGGGGAGGGAAGAATGATCTGTTTTTGTGGGGCATATGGGGGAATCAATGGGGGGGAAAATGGCACCGACAAGTTGGGGGGTTGTTGGTAGGGGTGGGGGGTGCGACTGCAATGCAATGGGTGGTTTGGATGTGCAAGCAGGTGAGAGATACTTTGGATGGTCAGGGTGAATGGCTTCTAGATGGCGGCGCTTAACCTTTTAACATGGAACGTTAGGGGTCTTAACAATCCGCCCAAAAGCCGGAAGGTCTTGCAATATCTGAGACGTCATCATATAGGGGTAGCATTCCTCCAGGAGACCCACTTGATGAGGGATACTGAATCCAAATTTGGCAAGTGCTGGGGGTGCCATCGGTATTTTTCATCCAACTTACTCTAGGGGAGTGGATATCTTGGTACATAGCTCAGTAGGTTTCTGACAAACGAGGGTGCTGAAGGATGGTGAGGGAAGGGCACTGATAGTGCAGGGGGTCATCCAGGGGAGGTTGTATACGCTGATCTGTTACTATGGCTCTAATCAGGATGTGATGGATCCTCTGCAGTGGGTCGAGAGGCAGTTAGGGGAGATCCCGGAGGGAGATATCTTATGGGCAGGACTTTAACCAGGTCCTTGATCCGGCTCAGGAGAGGGTGGGTGGCGCTTCGCGCCCGGTCAGTAGAGGTTCGGGCAGATTTCGGGGCATCATGTCAGTGTGGGGGGTGGAGGATGTGTGGAGGATGAGGAATCCGGCAGGGCGTCAATTTACACATTTCTCATCCCAGCATAACTCTGCTGCTCAGCTGGATTACTTCTTGATATCCCGCACGCTGTTGGGTCAGACCAAGGGGATAGATATACTAGCCCGCACCCTCTCGGATCATGCCCCTGTCATGCTGGGGCTCTGCCTGCGGGGACGGGTGGAGACGAGACCCCCTTGGAGGTTCAGGAGTGATAGTCTCACTGAAACAGTATTTAAGGAGGAACTATCGGCTGCAATAGAGATGTATTTTATGGAAAATGAGGGGTCGGTTGCTTCAGCTGGGGTCCTATGGGAAGGGTTTAAGTGTGTGATTAGGGGGGTGTGTCTAGCTAAGGAGGTGGGTATACTGCGACGCATAAGGAGGGATCTTGCTGATAAAGAAGAGGAGATTCGCGTTTTGCAAAGGGACGCCCCCACCCCAACAAAACTCCAGCAAAAGGATTTAATGCAGAAACTGCAGGATTTTCATACCCTTGCTCAGAGGGAGGTGAAGTATCTTTGGGACAGGGCGGCACCTCGTCGGTATGGGGAAGGTCAGGCTCCAGGCCGGTCACTGGCCAGGGCCACCCGGTTGGGTGAACAGATGAACAGGATAGAAGCGATTACTAACGAGAGTGGGGTGGACCAGTTCGAGGATGAGGAGATCATAGCCGAATTTTATAAATTTTACAGCCACCTATACTCTACTCGATCGCAAGCCACGCAGGTGGCTATAGATGCTTACTTGGACGAGGTGGGGTTGTACTGGTGCTCGGAGGGGCAGCAGGAATGGCTGGTCAGACCACTCGCGCTGGGGGAAGTGGTTGAGGCCATTAAATCGCTACCAAATGGGAAGGCGCCTGGGCCGGATGGCTTTACGGCAGAATTTTATAAATGTTATGTGAATGAATTGGCACCGTACCTGTTGCAGGTTTACCAGCAAGCAGTGGTTGAGGGCAGGCTGCCGGAGTCCCTCCGCGAAGCGTTGGTTGTTGTGTTAAAAGCCGGGAAGCCTGCTGAGGAGTGTTCCTCGTACCGCCCGATATCTCTAATCAATCTCGATAATAAGATATTAGCTAAAGTGTTGGCGACTAGACTGGCACCACTGATGACCACTATGGTCAGAGTCGATCAGGCGGGATTCATACCTGGGCGATCAACATCATTTGGGTTGCGCAGGATGTTTGGGCTGACGGCGGCATTGCCTAGGGATGAACCAACGGTGGCGGTTCTACTCGATGCCGCCAAAGCATTTGATTCCATTGAGTGGCCGTTCCTGTTCTCGGTTTTACGGAGGATGGAGTTGGGTGACCCATTTATTACGATGATCTCCCTATTGTTCGCAGCTCCAGTGGCCAGGGTGAAGGTGAATGGGCAGACTACGGATCTGATACCACTAGAGCCCACTATTATTCGCCCTGGCAATTGAACCATGGGCAGAAAGGGTTTGGGAGTTACACGTGCATCGGGGAATCCAGCAGTTCACTCATAGGGTGGTGATCTCACTTTAGGCGGGCGACATGGTCCTGTTTGTCCGTCGCCCTGAGGTCAATCTGGACCCGATTATGCTGGATGTTCAGCTGTTCGGAGGGCTGTCTGGACTTCAAGTGAGCGCCAGCAAGTCGGTTATTTTTCCGTTAACAGAAGCAGCGAGCCAGTTTCGGGATGCCTGGGGTTTTCAATGGGAACCGGTTCACACCCGTTATCTAGGGATCACAATCGCTAGGGAAAAGGGGGTTGTTTACCGTAGGAATTATCTAGACACTCTGGAAACGGCTAAATCCGCAATGGCCAGATGGAACAGACTCCCGCTTGACTTATATGGACGGATTTCGGTGGCCAAGATGACCATTCTCCCCAGGTTTTTGTATGTATTTTGAATGTGCCCATAGCGGTGCCTAGGGCATATTTTCGAGATCTCCGGTCGGCAGTGACCAAATTCATATGGGCTGGTAAACAGGCGCGGGTCTCCTGGGACAAGTTGGTGGCACCAGTGCCAGAAGGGGGTTTAGCCTTGCCGGATGTTAGGGAGAATTCTCAGTTTAGGCTGAATTTCCTAACCTAGTGAGTCCCCCAGCAGCTTTGCTGGATTTCTGGAGTTTGTTTTTTTCTCCTGCCAAGAGTGAGACTCTTTTTCTCCCACTCTTGGACATGATTTGTGGTGTTCCTTTGAACGTTAATGTGTTTTATGGGCTATGGGGTCTTTTACTCCATAGGGTCTCATGTATTTGTTCTATGTGTGTTACACAGCACCTTCCGTGCAGTAACACACAGTGCAGTAACACGGGGGTGTCATAGTGACCCCCCACCATAGACTCCATACCCTGGGACTGACTACTGTCTCCCAGGGCATGTAAAGTCACCATTGGCTTTACTAGTCCCAAATTACTAACAGAACCAGTACAAACCATCATATTGTGGACGTACTGGTAGGGGCAATTCGATTGCTGGGTCTGTTGTTCGAGGGGGCACTGTGCCCTCCCCCCTCGTCGAGTTTTGGCTTGTGGCAGTGGATACTACTTTTTATATTCAACTGCGAATATATCTCTATGGGATTTTCCCATTGTTCGAGGCTAATACTTTTTCAACATAGCCTCTAACATACCGCCGGTTTATTTATTTAATATTAATTCACCGGTTGGTATTTTCTGCCAAAACTCGGTTTTAAAATGGCGTTTGTGTTTGCCTCTGTAACTCCAAATCAAAGGTCGAGCCCTTTGTTCCACTTTTGGCGAAGCCCTCCAAAGTGGTGCCACTCTGTCTGGGTACCACAAGTGGTGTGGGAGGGGGTTTAGGCACCTTAGACTAAGTTGCCTTGCCAACCCAAGTCACACTCTTGCGTGATTGGCCCAAGTGGTGAGCCACCCCGCTCACCACTTAGCATGTTTGATTGACAGCTAGGCTGAATGAATGGGGGTTTTCTGCATAAAAGCAGGGCTTTGGGGACTGGAACTTCAGAAGTCGCCACAGGACCTGAAAATCCGACGAGGGGGAAGCTGAGCCGACCTGCTACGACGACACCACCGGTGGAGCCCTGCTGAACCGACTCACCACTTCCCAACGACAGAGGAGATCTCCCGGCTGGAGAGTATCCTTCCCTTGACTGGTGGGCACAACCAGTTCACCTTCTTTGCTCGCATCCCAGGACGTCTTGTGGTCGAATTGCCCATGCCAAGCACCCCGGCAACCGGATAGCCACTTACCACTGGACCGTGAATAAAAGGACCGCTCCTTTTAATTGAGAACTCCGCGGCTGGTTTCTTCCCTGGCAGTGCAACAGACTCCTGTTTTCCTCCACGACGAGATCCTCTCTTCCCCCGGACGAAGCACCGACTTGCACCCGCTGCCAGGAACAACTGCCCCCGCTGGAGTGTTCTCACCATTTTAAGGTACCGTGTCCGCCAGGCCTCCCTTTCTAAAGATTGCTACAAGGTAACAATAACCCCTTAACCTTCTGGACTGGGCTGGCCGCCTTGACCAGCTAACTGGTCTCTTTCTTTTGGTCTAACTCTTTCTGAACCTTTTGCGAGACTTTTGGGCACTTTCAACCGTGTGACCTTGGACACATTTCGTCCGGAACCTCTTAAAGTGCGTCCGGCCTTTTTGACTTTGACTTTACGGTTTTAACCTGCCTTCTTCTCCTACTGTGTTCTTCCGAAAGTGTTGGGATCTGTTTCTATCTTTGCTCTGCCTTTCTCTCCCTCTTAAACCGATTGATTAGAGTGCCATCTTCATTAAGCGCTCACCGCTGTCTGAAAATAATTGTTGCTTTACTTAAGACTTGTCTAATAATCGTTGAAGGGAGTGTATATCTTCTAGTGACCGTGTTTTTGAACTGCTTGAGATTAGTGCCAGTGTGTTTAACTAGATGTGTTTTTAAATAAATAATTATATCTCTTTTACACCAAGCTCTGGTCAGTGTTTGCTTGTTCTACTGTGTTCTTTTTACCTATTGTGAATACTCTATATACTGCCTAACTCTTCTTGAGAGAAGTCCGACTGCTCAGCCACAGCTACCAGGTAAATCTGGGTGGTACAGACTGCTACCAATTGGGTTTACTGCCAACCACCTGTAGTTCTAAATCTTTTGCAGTGGTCCCAGAAGGAACTGCACAGGTTTCTGCCTAACACTGGTTTTTGAGTTCTATTATACGGTGGCACAGGCGAGCTTTCTGCGATACTGGTACGGGATGGCGGCGGAGCGTCGGCACGTGGAGGGGGAGAGGTCCATCGCTTCTCCGGCACTGCTGCGGGCGATCATCCTCACGGCGCCAAATCGGTCCCATGCAGCTCGGAACATGGTGGACCTCACCTGCAGGGCCTGGACCCTTTTGGAGCGAAAGACCAGGGGGGAAATCCTATATTCACTGGAGCTTCCGGTAATCTATGTCCCGGGAATTCCTCTGACTAGTGATAGGGGCTATGTGGCTCTGATGAAGAGGTTAGCAGTGACTAAGTTCGGGGAGTTGCTTCCAAATGGCAAATTTATATCAGCTGCGGAATTGCGGGGGAGGGGCGATTTGTCTGCGCTGGACGTTCTCCTGTATTATAGATTGAAGGTGTTGCTGCAAGGTTTGTTTCCATCCTTTCCAGAGCATCCCCGGGTGGCGGGCACACTAGATAAAATGATACGGGGGTTTTTAGGGGACCGTGTGATGTCTGCGCTCTACGCGCTGGCTTTGAGGGACAGGTCAGGTACAAGGAAATCACTGCGGGAGGTGTGGGAGAGGACGCTGGGCAGGGAAATTCTGGTTACCATGTGGAGGTACTGTTGTGAAATGACTAGGAAAGGGGCGATTTGCACTAAGTTCAAATTAGTCCATTTTAAGTTTTTACATCAGTATTATTATTCCCCAGCTCAGTTAAAGGAGTTGTTCCCTCAGAAGACTGGTGCTTGCCTTAGATGCGGGCAGGTCGTTCACGTGGCATGGGCTTGTGTGGAGCTGCAGCAATTCTGGGGGCAAGTTTTTGATGTTGTTGGTGGAATTGTGGGGCGGCGGGTTGAGCCGGACCCTATGGTTGCCCTGTTAGGATACACTAAGCAAATACGTTAAGAAACAAGGAAATTGATAAACCTCCTTTTGATTTTGGCTAAACAAAGAGTGGCTATGGGTTGGGGGAGTAGGGTGAGCCCTAGGGTTGATCAATGGACGGAGGATATTCTGTATTTTAAAGACATTGAATCCAGATGGAGTGTGATGCAGGGGAACCGGGAGGGGACAGACACATATGGCAAGCGTACACTCTGTATCTACTTAGACAGTCGGATGCTGAGGGAGTGGTCCCCCCTGCGCCATGACGTGGTGCATGTGGCTTTTCAGAGTTACGGGATGCCTGTGGATCTTCCCTTTCCGGGGGAGGTTGATGGGGCCGGAGGGTTGGGACTCAGGTGGGGACTGAGGCATCAAGCTTGTGCTGGGTTCTAATTTTCAGCCTGATTGTTGGGAGCTCCTGTGAGGGTTGATCCACTGGACTTGCTGTTTGAATCATGGAAGGGTTAGTTCGTCATCAACTGTGTGTTTTTTTTTTCTCTAAAGCTCGGACTTAATGTTACTGGGTCTGGTGTATGGTTGTACCAGCTTGCCACCACTGGGGGGGGGGGAGGGAGTTGCTGGGGGGATACTGTTTGTTTGTTATGACACAAAAAATGCTAATGAAGAAAGTTTTTAAAAATTTCTTTAAAAAACGGACGAGAAGTATTGCCGATATATACGAAGCCAACTTTCCACAACTTCTCTCCGTATTCCACACCGACCTTGTGAGATGGCAACCCCTCACGATCTCACGATCTCATGGATGGGACGTCTCAACGCCATAAAGATGGTTAGTCTCCCACGCTTCCTATACCCATTTCAAGTCCTCCCTGTAAAGATCCCAGAGGACTTCTTCAAACAAGTGAGAAAGGCAATAATTAGATTCCTGTGGGCCGGGTAAAAACCTAGAATATCATCCGAAATTTTTATACTCCCCAAAGAACAAGGCGGGGTCGGCCTCCCAGACATAGAGCGATACTACCAGACGGTCCAGCTAAGAGTCCTCGTTCCCCATCTAAGAGATAGAAAAGACTGGACAATGATAACCTGACCCCAGCGACAGGGCTATGGGTCCCCAGACCGAAGCTCACGCGAAAACTGGCACATGTGGTGGGATTGCCCCAAAGTACACATATATTGGAATGAGGTGCTGGGATGGATCAAACAGATATACGGCATCGAAAGAAAAGCAACACCCCTCCTGACGCTATTTGGTCTAGAAGCAGATGAAGAGGAACTAACCAGGATAAAGGGACTGGTATCCCCGCTGCTACTGGCAGCAAGAGCAGGTCTAGTCATTAAATGGAAATCCCCGCATCTCCCAGCAAAAAAGGAATGGATTAGTATTGCAACGAACATATACACGATGGAGAAAATTACAGCGACTCTCCACGGCAAAGCAGCGCGCAACGAAGAAATCTGGTGTGACTTTGCTGCACTACACGTAGGACGAAAGTGAACTGATGACTCCGAGACCTTTCAATCTATACAACTGTGGGAGGTCTGGACACCACTCATTAACCTGCAGGTGCAAAGGCCTATCGCAAGCCATGAAGATGTGCGATCAAATTATGAGAAATGTCCCAATCTCTAGGGAGTATACGTCTCTGCCAATGAACCGTGCAAAAATAGTCGCCTGTCTAGGGGGAGGGGTGAGGGGAAGGGACTGAGTAACGTAATAGGGAGGGAAAGGTCAATACCGACAGTTGTATAGTTTTGTTGAAATACAATGTTAAAATGATGTAACAATATGATAACGAAAGTGTACCTGTTCTCGATACTTACACGTTTCAAAAATAATAAAATACTTTTTTTTTATAAAGGAGACCTGTCCTTGCCTGCCTCATTAGCGGGACAGTGCAGTCTTAGTATGGCATAGTCTTCCTTCTGTCTCTCAGTGGTGTAGTGAGAGATCTTCATTCGTTCGGCTGCCCTCTTCCTCGTCTCAGTGTTTGTAGAGAAAGCCAGTGTGGAGGGATTGTGGAAGTTGTGGTTTTCCTAATTGATTAGGGAAAAACTGTGTAGAGCTTTGTCAAATAAACAGGGTGAGCGTGTGATGGTAAATACATGTGTTGGTGTGGTTTTACAGAAAGGTATGGGGGCATAATGGAATTGGTTTGACATCTGAGACAGGGGGATAGTCCTGAGGTTGTAATACACGAGATGATAATTGCAATTTTTTTCACCTGGTTCTCCCACGCCTCCTTTCTGAGTTGGTACTTGTTGGAATTAGAGGGGGGTGCCGGGACAGGATTTAGAATAACCTATAAAAGGTAAAGGAAGTGTCAAAAGGGGGGGGGGGAGAATACTGCGTCTCGCCATCGGATGTCTCACCCCCATTCCCCGAGGATCCCTCTCCCAGGTGATCCTCCCGCACTTGTCCACCCCCAGCCCCCAGAGTCTGGATTCCAGGGCGATGGCCGTGCCCATGGCACCTGAGAAAGAGATCCCCAGGGTTCAGACAGTGAGACACCTTCAGGTTTTTCACAATGGGTAACACTGTGTTAATACAGCTGAGTCAGGAACAACAGGAAGGGTATTCTGGAGGTTAGTAGGGCAGGGGTCGGTAGAGGAAATGAGAGAAATGTTATTGGAGGGCTTTGAAGAAGGCATATTGCGGGCAAATCTCCGACAGGTCACGGTGGTGGTAATTCACAAAAAGGGAAAACCCGCAGATCAGTGCGGTGCATACAGTCCCACTTTTCTGATTAACGGAGAAGCAGATATTCTAGTACTGGCCAATAAATTGGTGCAGCTGATAGGCAAATTAATTCACCCGGACCAGTGCAGGTTTGTACCAGGCAGGGCAACCAGTATGAACATGAGACGGTTGCATAATGCTCTGGGTGAGGCCCCCTCCCTAAAGGGCCCACACGCATTCATGTCGCTAGATGCAGAGAATGCCTTCGACTCGGTGCAATAGGAATACCTGTGGGTGGTTAAGAGAAGGTTTGGGCACTGTAAGGAACTCATGGAGGCAACAGTAAAGACAGACACAAGTTGACAATCACAGTTCAAGGGTATTTAGTGAACAATGTATGTAGGGTGGAAAAATGCCCAACCTAAATCTAAGATGGGAGCAAGTGTCGACCATCAAATGAAAAGAAGCCAGTCCTAGTGGCGCTGTGTCAAAATAAAAAGGGCCTATACATCAGGATGTGATTGCCAGGGTTCGCCCGTCCACACGTTTTCAGCACGGGACAAGGTGGGTCTCGTGAGCACAGCACACACTCGAGCTTTCCCCAGCACAAGCCGACAGTTCCGCTCCAGCTATCAGGCTCTAAGATGGCTTAAATTCCATTTCCTATAAAAAAGCCTCTTGTCCTCGAGGGCCTGATAGTTTCATAAAACAAACACACAAGTCTGTTCCACAAATGCTTTGGGTGATGGCTCCAGCCCTGGGTCCCCCTCTTCCGGGCACAGACCTCTCACACTCTTACTCGACTATTCAAACAGTTACTTTCTCAATGAACTATGGGTGGTTGCTTTTCACCCCTGGATCGCCCTCGGCCGGGCTCGGATCCCAAATGACAAGCTGGACAGTTCACTTCTCTTTGTCTCGTACCACTCCTTGCTTCGTGAATCATAATGTCTTTTTAAACTAATCTCCAGGGTTTTCCTTCTTAACCCTTTTTGATACACTGTTCATGCGCTCATTTCAACAGGCGAGATACCTTTCCTTCCGTTTCACAATCATCTGTCGGTCAAAGACTTTCCACGGTACAGATGATTACATACAAGACCCCTGTATGACCACTTTGATGCTCCTTTTGCCTTCTCCCAAGGCCTTCTGGTTATCGTAGTTTTCTAATTTTGGGTAATTGCCCAGAGTGAACACCCTCTGCGGCTGGTTTTCCCCCTTTAATTAATAACAGTTCTTTGTTCAAAGTTCAAAAAGAGCAACTTGCTACTCTTCACTCAACACAGTTCTGTTTCTTTATCGATACTCCTCTCGACTCACCGGCTGTGATTAACTATTTGCATTTTTGTATTTTATTGTGCTTTATATAGTGCTTTTGTCCAAAGCGCTATACAGTTAAAAACAGAGTGCAGTACAAAAATAATGGTAAATAAACATCAATGCATCAATGTTGGTAGGTCACAATCAAGAACAATGTAAAAGGTGAGAATTCAAAGACGAGCGAAGTGTAGGATAGTGAGTGATAGAACAAATAGCCACGGGAAGGGCGTTCCTATTTTGGGGGGCAAGAAACTGAAAATAGCGGAAATGGGACTGAGCACATGGTTGACGTGAGACATACAGTCTAAAAAGACAGGAGGAGCACAAGGGGCGAAATGGAATGTAAAAGTAAAGAGGTGAAGCAAGATTGTCCGGTGCAAGCTGGTAAAGTGATTGAAGACTAAGCATAACAACTGGAATTTGAGCTGAGAATAGAAAGGTAGACTGCCAAGGGAGGCAAGTGTAGAAGAAATTGAGTCACGATCGGAAAGAAGGCAGTGTAAACGAAGAGAAGAGTTATACATTGATTTCAAAGGAGCAAGACGGGAACTTGGAAGGCCAAATATAGTTTTGGAGCACTAGAAGAGTCGTGAAAAGATTAGGGAGGAGATAAGAAGTTTTGTGGCCTGAAAAGTGAAAAAAGGGCAGACTTTTAGAATATTGTATAAATGGAAACCACAGAAGCGGGAGGTAAGAGAGATATGGCAAACAAAGGAAAGATTAGAGTCAAGATAAAGACCAAGATTCCGAGCTGTGAGAGAAATCGTAAGACTAGTGGGTGGAAAAAATATGGAAGGAGGTGGAGGATGATGTGGAATAGTGTTAGCAGGGAAGAATAGCACCTCAGTCTTCCCTGCATTTAAGGTAGGAAATGAGAGGCCATCCAAGATTTGATAGCGGAGAGACAAGCTGTGAGGGTAGGGTGAATTTCATGAGTAAAAGATAAAAAAGGATAGGAAGAGTTGTGCGTCATCGGCGTAAAAGTGATGAGAAAGACCAAAAGAAGAAATTATAAGTGAGAGTTTGAGGTATAAAGAGAGAAAAGGAAGGGTCCCAAGACTGACCCTTGGGGAACCTCGTGCTCGAGGAGAAGGGGTGAAGAGGTCTGACCAGCCCAAGAGATGGTAAAAGTTTGATCCGAATGATAGGAAGGGAACCAAGAAAGAATATTACCCCTAAAACCAAAAGAGGAAAGAGATTCCAAAAGCAAAGAATGGTCCACAGTGTCAAAAGCAGCAGATAAGTCAAGCAGAGTAAGGAAAGAGTTTCAAAGCAGTTTCAGTGGAGTGATGAGGACGAAAACCAAACTGAAAATAAGGAAAAAGTGATAGGTCAGTGAACTGCTTTGCTTCCTTTATCCTTCGAGTTAAGGTCGGTACCACAGAGACCAGCGCCTCTCCCAGGCTTGGTTATCAGCGGAAGATGGCCTCTCGTACCGTTCGGCTATTGTTCGCAGACTTAAATTTCTTTCGTCAGAGGATTCATGGGACTCAGTCGGAAAGGGCAAGGTCGATTCTCTCCTTGTCACCCTCTCACTCTGTGCGGTCATTCTCCTCCTTTTGAACTGCTGTTCTGAATTAGCCCTTGCATCGTGCGGTCTGCCTCGCTCTTCCTGTGCTTTTGTGCTCCACCTTTTATCCCTGTGGGGAAAGGAAAAAGCTGTCAGGTGTGTATGATTCTGGTCAATTGCCTGACCCTCGTATTGGGACATGGCAGGTAAACGGGCCTGGTGTTAGTTCGTTTTCTTTTGTGTTGAGCGCAAGTGTCAGTGCGAAAAAGGGGGAGACAATGTTTTGGAATATCCTACATGGTAGGATGGGGAAAAGGTGTTAAAGGAGGTGATACCGCGTCTCACCCATCGGTCTCCCACTTCCACTCCCCAAGGACCCAGCCCATCTAGGTGATCCTCCGCACTGGTCCACCACTAGGAACTGGATCCAAAAGCAATGGCCGTGTCCTGGCAACCTGGATGACAGATCCCCGGGACCTAGACAGTGAGATACCTTGAGGTTTCTCACATGCCTGATTCGTCAGATGGGTGAAGCTGTTATATATGGAAACGGAGGCAAGGGTTAAAGTGAATGGGTGGGCCGCAGGAATTTTTTGCCGCTCCAGAGGGGGACCAGGCAGGGATGCCCCTCATCACCATTGTTGCTGATGATGGAACGCTTAGCGGTGACGGTCTGATCGGACCCCCAGCTGCACGGGTTTGTGTGGCCGGAGGGGGAGAGGACCATATTTCATTGTACGCAGATGACGTGCTAATTTACCTGGGGGATCCTAAGCGCACTGGGCCCGGGTCATGGAAGTCTGTGACCTCAGAATCGAATCTATGTGATCACTGCCCCGCCCGTAACTGCGCTGATGAAAATGTTGATGCCAATTACGGCCCGGCGCAGTGATCAGAAAGATCACTTTTGCCCACATGGCCCACAATACTCCAACCCCCACCCCACTTACCTGTACACTTACCTGTAATGCGGTGCACTTACCTGTAATGCGGCGGTGCACCGCCGATAGTCATGTACCGAGGGACACCCCCGCAACCTCTGCTCCACTTGGGCGGAGTAATAGGAGTCAGCATTTTCTACAATGCTGACAGCGCAGTAAAAGCGCAGTCAGCATTTTAGAGTCGCAGTGATGGGCCGGTTCATCAGAACTGGGAAAAGTCAGCCCTTATCCCGGTCAAGCAGGGGGAGGAAGCGATCCCAGTAGGGTTACCACTTATGATAGAAAAAACATCCATTAAGTATTTGGGCCTCACGGTGGGAGTGGAGGGATTGCAATTTCTCAGGAACAACTTGGACCCAGTGCTGGACTGGCTCAATCTTGATGCCAAACACTGGGTGATATTAGCGATATCAATGGTTGGAAGAACAAATTTATTTAAAATGATGTTGCTGCCGTGTCTCTTATATGTGCTACAGAACGCCCGAAGAGGGTCCCCTCAGGGATCTTCCAGACCATAAAGCAGTTGCAAAGGGGAGTTGAATAGGGTGATAAGGCTGCTCGCTAGATCTGTGTGGGATGGTGTGTGGGGGGGGGGGGTACCAAATGTACACCATTACTATTGGGCCTCCCAGATAGTGGTAATAAATGAGTGGATGTTTGGTGGGAGGAAGTGGCTGCACATAGATCGTGAATTGGGCAGGATGGGTTCCACTCCCCCGCCACCTGCAGGTGATATATGGAAGCAGGGTGGATCGCGAGATTACAGGACCTGGGGTCAGCGCGCTTCATGCCCGAAAGGCAGCCTTGAGGGCGATGGGTTGGGGAGAGGCTGTGACATATGGGAAAACAGACTGTCCAGAAGTGTACAAACTGGGTATGCAGAGGAAGCGGCAGGAGAAGGACATTACACGAATGGAAGATATTTTGACACAAAAACAACTCATCCCATTTGAGCGGCTGCAGGAGAGGTATTGCCTGTGACAGAGGGACCGATAAACATATATCCGGCTACAACATGCAATGTCCCGGGAGGGGCGGGGCAGTTGGGACATACCGGAAAGGTGACCAATAGAAGCCAATCTCTTGGAGGGGGAGATCAGAGGGAAAGCAATCACACAGACATACCAGATGCTCAATAGTTCTACTTCCAAGCCCCTGACGAAGCTGAGAATTACATGGGAAATTAACCTGGGACCTTTGGAAGAAGAAGAAGAATGGGTGGAGGCACTGGATTCACTGACGAAAGCGAGCATACACACTAGGATTGCGACTGATACAGTATAAGGTGTTACATAGCGTGTACTACAGCAGGGACCACCAGCACAGAATGGGATGGGCAGCAGACTCATTGTGCCTTAAATGTGGGGTGGGAGTGGGTTCCTTTTACCATATGGTTTGGGAATGATGAGGGCCTTCTGGGATCGGGTTAGACGGAAGATGTCAGGGATAGTAGGGAAAGCAATTCTGGATTGTCCTAAGGTGGTGCTGTTACATGTATGGGGGATTCTGGATTTATCGCTTGGGACAAAAGCCTGATCAGGACGGCCCTGACCCTGGGGAAGAAAATGCTGGAGACAGAATGGAGTAGCCCTACACCTCCTAGTTTTCAGACCTGGATAGAGGGGATGGATCACTGAGCAGAGTTAAAGAGGGTGTATAGAGACAGGGGGGGCCCCCAAACATTCCCAAAAATATGTAAGCCACCTCTTGTACACCGCCCGTTGGGGGGGATAAGAGAGAGGGCAAGCTAAGGAAGGAGAGGCAATGGCCAGGGGCGAGGGAGGTTGCTCTGGGGGAAGTGGTGGGAAGGGGGTGCAGGAAGGAGTTGTTGTGAAGCACCAGGTCTTTCTTTTTGAATTGGTCGACCTTTGGTTTAAAAGGTTAAGTTGATCAAAAAGCATAAAACATAACAGTCGTATTTGCAAAGCGCACGTTCACCCTCAAAGGGGCACCTTGGCGCTAATAACAGATGTTTATTGTTACCCAACTTAATAGTACTCATTTTATTGACTTAGGAAGGATGAAGGGTTGAGTGGACCTGCTGGGATTCGAACCTGTGACCATGATGCCAAACACAGGTCTCTGTAGTGGATGCATTAGTCCACTGAGCCACAGTCCCGGATAAATGATGAATACATTGATGAATGGGTTACTTGCAATGAAAATCAATAAAACTTGTTTTATACACATTTTATTTTAAAATACAGTGGGCACAGGACATGACTAGTCTGTGGTTTTCTAAAATGGACAGTGTGCACAGCCAAAATGCAATGCCCACTTGCCATGGCCAAAGGCCATGCTAGTGGTCCGGTAGTGAATTTAAAAATAGAGTCGGCATGGGCAGATGCCATCAAGGCCGAAGGCCAAGGCTAGTGGTCTGGCAGTGTTCTAAAATATATAGTGGGCATGGCTGAAGGCATTGGCCATACGCACGGAAAAGATCTATGGAATAACAAAACCCTTGAAATTAATTGAAAAAAACTTTAGTTGCAGGGACGTTAAGGTGAGAACTGAAGGCAAAAAAACCTGAAATTCACCTAGAGCCACCTTAACTTCACACCCACTTTTGCACAACCTTTGACCACAATGATGACATCACAGGTGACATCACTGGTGACATCATCTATGACACCACTGATTACAACTGTGATGGCATCAAACAGAACATCATTTATGACTTAGCTAATAAAAGCTTTGATTAATTAAATAACAATTTAGGTTGTGGCCTTAGCCGTGGCCTTTGTCTTGGCTATGGCTAGTGGCTCGTTAGTGTTGTACAATATACAGTGGCCATGGCTGGACTACATGTCACTGGCCATGGCTAATGGCCATAGATAGTCGGCCTTTTATGTTTTGAAATATACAATGTTTACGGACGAAGGCCTTGACCACTGGCTATGGGTAAATGCCAAGGCTACAGCCCAGTTAGGGTTGTAAAATATACAGTGGGCACGGCCAAAGACCGTGTGCACTGACCATGACCAAAGGCCATGGCTAGGGGTACTTTAATGTTTGGAAATATACAGTAAGCACTGCTTAAAGCCATGTCCACTGACCATGGTTGGACTACTGCCCCTTAATGTGTTAAAATATACAGTGGTATAGCCTAAGCCCACAATGACTAGTTGCTGGTTAGTATTGTGAAATATACAGTTGGCCATGGATTAAGTCCATAGCTAGTGGTCCCTTAATCTGTTAAAATAGACCGTTGGCATGGCCATGGCTACTGTCCAGTTAGTGTTGTAAAATATATAGTGGGCACTGCTGGAGGTCCTGGCTACTGTCCATAGCCAACCGCCATGGCAATTGGTTCATTAGTAATTTAAAATATACAGTGGACATGGCCAAAGGCCATGGCCAAAAGCCATGGCTAGTGGACCCTTAATGTGTTAAAATAAACCGGGCATTGAAACTGGCCATAGCCAAAGGCCATGGCTAATGGCTCCTTAATGTGTTAAAATATACAGTGGACACAGTTAAAGGCCATGGCCAATGGCCATGCTGGTTAGTGTTGAAATGTGATGGCAAAAGTGATGTCATGGATGATGTAATTAGTGATGCCATCAGGGATGTCATCATTGTGGTCAAAGACTGTGCAACAGGGGGCACGATGTTAAGGTGGCTTTAGCTGAATTTCAGGAGGGCTTTTTATGTTCAATTCTCACCGTAACATCCCCGCACCGAAAGCTTTTTTTCCTTGAACTTCAAAGGTTTTTACAATGTATTGCTCACCTCAACGTTCTTGGTGGCTGGGGGGTGGGGGTGCAGGGAGACATGAGTGGGGGCCTGGTGGAGGCTGTCCCCACACTGCAGGGGGGTGGGGGTGATAGGGGACATGAGTGGGGGCCTGGTGGAGGCTGCCCCTGGTGGCTGGGGGTGGGGATGCAGGGAGACATGAGTGGGGGCCTGGTGGAGGCTGCCCGTGCACTGCTGGAGGCTGGGGGTGGTGGGAGACATGAGTGGGGGCCTGGTGGAGGTTGCCCCTGCACTGCTGGGGGGTGGGGGTGATAGGGGACATGAGTGGGGGCCTGGTGGAGGCTGCCCCTGCGCTGCTGGGGGGTGGGGGTGATGGTAGACATGGGTGGGGGCCTGGTGGAGGCTGCCCCTGGTGGCTGGGGGGTGGGGGTGCAGGGAGACATGAGTGGGGGCCTGGTGGAGGCTGCCCGTGCACTGCTGGGGGGTGGGGGTGGTGGGAGACATGAGTGGGGGCCTGGTGGAGGTTGCCCCTGCACTGCTGGGGGGTGGGGGTGATAGGGGACATGAGTGGGGGCCTGGTGGAGGCTGCCCCTGGTGGCTGGGGGTGGGGGTGGTGGGAGACATGAGTGGGGGCCTGGTGGAGGCTGCCCCTGCACTGCTGGGGGCTGGGGGTGATAGGGGACATGAGTGGGGGCCTGGTGGAGGCTGCCCCTGCACTGTTGGGGGGTGGGGGTGGTGGGAGACATGAGTGGGGGCCTAGTGGAGGCTGCCCCTGTACTGCTGGGGGGTGGGGGTGATAGGGGACATGAGTGGGGGCCTGGTGGCGGCTGCCCCTGGTGGCTGCAGGGTGGGGGTGGTGGGAGACATGAGTGGGGGCCTGGTGGAGGCTGCCCCTGCACTGCTGGGGGGTGGGGGTAAAAGGGGACATGAGTGGGGGCCTGGTGGAGGCTGCCCCTGGTGGCTGGGGGGTGGGGGTGCAGGGAGACATGAGTGGGGGCCTGGTGGAGGCTGCCCCTGCACTGCTGGGGGGTGGGGGTGGTGGTAGACATGGGTGGGGGCTTGGTGGAGGCTGCCCCTGGTGGCTGGGAGGTGGGGGGTGCAGGGAGACATGAGTGGGGGCCTGGTGGAGGCTGCCCCTGCACTGCTGGGGGGTGGGGGTGCAGGGAGACATGAGTGGGGGCCTGGTGGAGGCTGCCCCTGGTGGCATATATACACACACACACACACACACACACACAAATTGTCATTGCTCCTTGCAGAGCCCTCTGTTGCTACCTAGCTTGGTTTGGTTTCCATAAAAACAAACAAATGCATGTATATATACTGAATCCTGCTTACCGGAAGAACAAAGGCATTAATGTCCGGTTTATCCACCACATGGACAATCCAATCTGTCTCTTCGACAGCTGGTAGATCCCTGTTGCACTTGACCAAGTGGTCGACAATACTGTGCACAACAAGATGGCGAGGATCTCTCTCTGGGAGGATTTGATCATTAAACTCTTCCATCAACTAAAAAGACAAAATAAGAAATGGGAGTTATATTTGCAAGAAACAAAAAGCAATTAGCACACCAGCATGTGGGAGGCATCTAGAGTAAATTGGTACCACGCATTTTTTATAATAACTGCAGCAAAATTCAACATTTGGCATTAGTCTCGAGAGGATAGCTCAGGGGCAACATGCTCACCTTGGAAGCTGGAAGACACAGAGCACCAAAGGTTCGATCCCTAGATCTGCGCTTATATTAAGCGCATAATAAATAACCTATCTTATCATCTAACAGCTCTAGATTTTTTAGAGGAACCCTTGATACTTTACCTAAAATTCACAATCTTACCGGCCGGTATGGCAGAGGAGATTTGCTTCAATGGGGTGTTATTTTTTGGGAGGAGATAGCCCAAACCTAAGGTGAAAAACTCTCTCAACCAGGAGGTCTAAGGTGAAACTAGTGTGTTGCTGCCTCACCTGCTTCTACTGCTTGCCTATGACTTCTAGGAGGCAGTGGACATTGGGTGGTGGATATTTGGTACCACATCTAAGGACCGGTGCTACTTAATTCTTGCAGACCGTTGGTGGAAAAGTATCAATAGAGATATTCTGAGAAACTACATTATTTGCATATGCTCATGACCTTTCAACTGGTGAAAAGAGAGGGAGGTCTGGTTCCTTGATACACGCTATTCAAGTGTGGTGAGACAAGATTTGTGGTAGCATTGGGTGGCTTGTGAAAGTGAGCCAAGCAGCTACTGCGCGAAGGTACTGCTGGCTGGTCGTGGGAAGGTAGGGCGAGGGGGTATTTGTTGGAGCCTAGATGTATTGCCTCATGCTAAACATAAATGGGGCAGTTATGCCCTGGGATACTTTAAGGATCCACTAGACATAGACAGACTTGCACTGTTGAGCAGTGGCTGGTGGCTGTCGTTTTGGTAATGCTTTTTGTGGCTCATAATCTTGTTACCTATCTCCTGGGGACATGTTTGTGTTGGAAGCCCTATGATGGAGCCCTCAAACTGTCTCTGATAGATGGAAGATCCAGAATATCAAAGTCTGATTAACATCTTCTCTAATGAGTCGTTTGCACGCTTCACATTTTGAGCTGTAAAAATATTGCTACCGAGTCATTTACACAAATGTACACCCTTTAACTCGCTGTGCTCCGTGGTTGTGGCACACCGACGACTTTTTATCTGTGCAAACCTTGCGCCCTTATCAGTTTGAGCTTTGAAGATATAGTGGGAAGTGAGAGTATTGGATTTTTCATTTCTGTTACTAAATTGTTCATGATTATGTTGCACTTCCCATACAAACTAACTTGAAATTCTAATCTAGAAAATGATTCCCTGAATTACAGATTCAGACAATACTGTATAGGTTATAAAGGGGTTATGGTTAGCACAGGCAGGCCTCGTCCTAAGGAGTAAACAGGTACAGATAAAAGTTGCTCCATTTGCAACTTACAAATGAGATTCAAGCAAGGCCACTTTTTCTAACAAGTATAATAACAAAGTTATTGGCAAATCATGTTTGAAGTAGATTTCAGACCGCTGGAAACGAAGTAATGTAAAAAGAAAAGGACAGCTTTCTAATGCAGCTCTTAACATTATGCACAGTAAGAACAGAGTGAAAGAATTGGCATCTTCTCCAAAAACCAAACAAGGTGCCTTGTGAACCAGATTGCACAATGCCACAGAGTTCAAACAAAATCTGAATTATAAACAATACATAAAAAATACTGTTCTTATATAACACTTCATGCTGGATTCCTGAAGTGCTGAAACCTGATTCTAACTTGCCAAGTGCAGGCTACCACCCATCCAGAGACTAGTGCTCTACTCGTGACCTTCCCACCTGGGTGCAATAAAATGCATGCTTATGGGTATCCTAACACAAGTGTAAGGTCACATGTATATATATATATCTAAATGTCACTGTTGGTTTTGGATTTAAAAGCACCCCCGAGCAGTTCATGTTAAGCAAGCCAGGCTATTCCATGCTACTACCAGGGGCAAAATAACTCCGGACTCCTAATTATGTTGATCCCTGCACATGGGCTAATTTAATATTTGTACAAATGAGCACAACACTGAAAAATCCCTAGTCACAATGCAAAGTTTGTTCCTTGACAAATTAAAGGAGAGCGTGCAAATAGTTGGTACTTTTTTCTTGTTGCTTAAAACGGTGAACCAGTGGACATTTCAAATCTGCTCTGTTAGACAGGAATGATTAAACAGAACCTAGATTAGTATTCTGGTAGGACTCATGAGTGTGAGGATACCTGATATGCATAGGTTTACAATGGGAATGGGGGGTCAAAAAAATGCTAAAGCAAAAGCAACACCACAGAGCGATTTTAAGACTAAGCGACTCATTAGGAGTTATTTTCTGTTGACATATCCCCAAACTCATTTAATGTAACTACATACAGTAACTGGATGGCTCTGCATAATCCCGAGTTACGCCCTTCTTCTGTAAAAGGCAGTGGCAAGACACTACTTGTGAAATGCATTGTGTAATGGCTAACCCCCGCACTAGTGTGAGGGGGGGGGGTTAGATTATATTAAGGGACATGGAGGCGAGTACTTGATCGAAAATATTTCACCTTTTCCAATTTGACCTAATTTGGTCGTTTTTTGGTTGAAAATGCAGAGAGAGGCCCCCCAGTATCCCCCAAGACCCCACACTTCCCCCAACCATTAACCTATTCCCTTACCCCCTCCCCATATATTTATTTTATTTAATTTGACCCAAAAAAACAATCAAAATAATTCAGTCGAATTGCAAAGGTCAAATGTTTTTCGATCAAGTATGCTAATGCCGAGTATTATGCATCTGTCTCCTTTACTCTCAAAACAGCAGCAAAGAAAAACCACATGCTTTTAAACATTTGCTTTAAAATGTGAAAAATGTATTTAACAATTTAACGACGTATGAGAGGGCACCATCCCAAGATGGCTGCCACGCCCCTCTCCACCAATGGGGGTCCGAGTCCATCTTCAAATTCCCATGCACGCAGTCCCTTGTCCTCTTCTTTGCTGCTCGTCACAGCAGATAAGTACTACTGCAACAAACGTGTTTATGGATGCATGTAATGTTGTATCTTTCATATAATGGATAAATATTATGGTGTAACATTGTTTCTGATAGTGGCTTTCAGTCCTGGGCGCCTGCCGGGAGTGTTTGTTTATTTCTTATCCCCAGTGTGAGCACTCACAAAGGTGGTGGCTTACGCTGTGCAGCTCGTGCGAGTCGCAGCGTTTCCTCAGAGCAGACAGGCGCATTACTTTAGCGCTCTCAGGTGAGTTCCCAGGGCCTTTAAACTTTGTAGAAAGTGTTTATTTTGACCCAGGTCCCTGCATCTGTTATTTATTTAATACGCATTTCCCTTTGTTCACCAGGCTATTGGAGCGCAGCTCCTGTTTCGAATATTGTTTGAGTTTATATTTTTTTTTAAACTTTCAATACAAAATATACATTGGATGATAAAAAGAATAGAATGTATACAAATGGCGTTCTTGCACTGACATGTATCCCCATGAGTTCCCTGAGAGACTCCCTGCCCGTAAATAAGTAATCTATGCAGGTGTGTGTGCCTTGTGGGGCGCTATAGTGTGTATATCCCCTGGTGTTGGCATGTACCTTCCTCCAGACATCTTCCAATTACAGCTGGTCTAGAGTCTTCTGTAAGGGCCTTGGCCGGCGGAGCTGGCTTCTTCTGCTTGCTGTCGGATCTATCTACCCGTGGGTTCAGCGTGCAGTTGAATTCTCCTGCCCATATGAATGACGCTCCCCTGTAGGGGGCCATCCGGGGTGTAATTGTACTAAGGAACTCTGTCGCATCATGGTTGGGGGCGTACGTGTTTATCAGACACACCTCTTTGCTCTTCAACATTCCGTGTGCGATCACCATTCTGCCTTCCATGTCCCTCTCTTGTCTTATTAGTTTGAAGGGAACTCCCGGGGCTATCCATGTCAGGACTCCCCTGGCATAGTTCGAGTATGTTGAGCTATACATTTGTCCCCCCCCCGTTTCTTAGCTATCTTAATTTGCTTTTCAACGTTAAATGTGTTTCTTGCAGCATAGCAATTTGTAGTTTTGCTCTATTCAGCCAGGCGTAGACCCTTAGTCTCTTGACTTAGGCATTTAGTCCCCTGACGTTGCAGGTGGCTATGACCCATTTGGTTGCATTGTCCCATGGCCCATCTGTTCCCATAGGCCTTCCTGTCCGCTTGTGTTTGCTGGTGGGCATTCTTGTTCCATCGTCCGCTGATTTCTCCCTCATGGGGTTGGTCTGACTCTCCCCGTTCATGCTGTGTCTTACACGTTTGGATTTGTTGCGAGTGTGCCGCCTTGCTGTACTTCCCTGGTAGCCGTCATCGGGCTATGTGTTTATTTGCCTGCCATTTGAGCTTCGCTCCTGTCACTTGGTGCTTTCTCCCCCTCTTGTGCCTTCACTCCTCCTAACTAACCACTAACTAACCGTAACTAACTAATTAAACAAACACACAGCCTCCCGCCCCCTGCTCGGGCTCCGCTGCTTCTCTTACTTCGCCCACCTTGGTGGGGCTGACCCGCGGCAGCGTGATGCCTTAAAACTGGCATCCTGACTAATGAAAGTCCTGGGGTTGCGTGTCCTGTCGCCATCTGCGGCAATACCATCACTTATTGCTCCTTTAATTATATTCCATTTGGCTTACATAGTATTCATGGCGTCAGAACCATCTTTTCCATAGCAGTCTCACTCCTGTTGACCCCTGGGTAGATGTGCGTCATTATTGGCATTCCTGAGTCGCCCTTGCGGGATTCCCTGTTGGTCCATCCATGCTTGGGACTCTTCTGTAGTCTCGAAAAAATAAAATCTCCCCCCTGGTATGACCTTCAGTTTTGCTGGGTACAGCAGCATGTAACGTACACCCGCTGCTTTGAGGCATTCCTTGGTGGGGTCATAGCGTGCTCTTTTTCTCTGCACCAGGATTGTGCAGTCCGAGTAGATCGTTATTCTGGAGGAGTTCCTGGTCATCATCCCCCCCTTCGCTAGACAACAGCAGTATTTTCTCAAGATCTTTGAAGTTCATGATCCTTGCGATCACTGATCTCAGGGGGGCTCCTGGTTGGGGCCGCCTGGTCTGAGCCCTATGGGCTCTCTCCACTGCAAAGCCTTGGCATAGTAGCCCTGCCCCAATCTTCTGGACCAGGAGATTCTTAACATAATTCGTAGGGTCCTGGCCCTCTTCTCCCTCTCGTAGTCCAACAATCCAGATATTATTCCTTCAAGCCCTTCCTGTGCCCTCCGCCCTCTGTTCCAGGATCTTGACTCTTCGGAGCATGTCTGACATTTGAGTCTGAGTGCTTGCAACATCAGTGGTGTTTTGCTGCACCTGTTGTTCCGCCGTGCCCACGCGGTCTGCCATGGTCCGTACGTCCTGTCGGAGGAGGCTCACGTCCACGATCACTGTGTCCATTTTGTGACGTGTTTAGGGCTGCTATGGCTGTATCCAACTTGTTCTCCAGAGACACCTTCAGGGCCATTATAGCTTTGAATATTGGGCTCTCGCCTTCCTCCTGCTGTACTGTGCTGAATGAGCCCACGGTTGCCCCCGATGGAGAGGGTTGGCCCTTGTCTGACTTTCTGGCAAAAGGCTCAATGCTGGTTGGTTTGCCTCTGCCCACTTTTGATTTGCCTGGCATTCCTTTTGCTTGAGCGGGTTGTGTCTCTCCCCGTCTGGCAGTCTTCTCTGACATTAATTCTGCCATGAGCAGCTTCCTACGGTGTACGTCCTCTTTGCCCTCCGTAGCGTGGCTCCGCTCTCAGCCCAGCCTCATCCCTCCATCATTGGATGTGCATTCTACTCCTGAGCCTTCTGTTCCCCTAGATTGTCCAGCGAGTGGGTCATGCTCTCCCACGTCTTCTAGTCACTGGCAGTCTTATTTGTCCATGCTGCACAGACCGTGCCCGGGATGCTGTGCTGGTCCGTGTCCACAACCGGCGTCTCCCTCCTTCACCTCCCGGCAGGGTCAGCGTGGCTTATGTGGAAGTTGAAAGGGTGTTACGCTCTCCCATGTGCGCTCGCCTCTGTCTGCCGTTGTTGGCTGGTGTTTGTTCTCTGCTGGCTGTGGACCTGCGCCCCCTTTTGCCTGTGCTATATTTTGCTGTTCATCACAGGCTGGGCTCGTAACTGTCCGGCGTTCAGTGGGGGCCAGGAGGCACAGCTCTGCTGCCCTCTCCTTACTCTTCTCACTGCGGTACTCTGAGTGGGTTGTGTTCTCCCACGTTGTCCTGACTTGTTCATAGATTCCTGTCTCCTCGCAGTGCATAGCAACTCTCCTTTTCTCACCCCGCTACGTGTCCTGTGCCTTGGATTCCCCCACTGAGACCTTGCACGTGGGTATGTGGGTCCGGTCCGCCGCGATCTCGACCCCTGGATTCCTCGGGCATGCCAGTACCTTTTTGAGTCTGAGAAGCAGCACACCCTCAAGCACCCTCTGTGCCCCAGGGGCAGGGTAAATTAAATCTCTTTTTGCCCGGGTTTGGACTCTCTCACCAAAGGCTATCACCCTCAGTGTCCGAGTCCCCTACTCCCTGCTGTGTTGCTTAGCGAGCAATGAGCGTTTACTCACGTCCATCCACTGTCACCTACTATTGTCTCGTGGAGCCTTTCAAGGTGACAGTCCGCTGTGTACAAATCTTGTGCGATGGCGCCTCACCAGCGGCAGCAGCACGCTGCAGCCAATCCGCATACTCAGTTAAGGTATTTGCTGACTGCGTGCGTGCGTGCAACTGCGGTACCGAGCCCAGCCCAGCTGTTAAGGGTGAGTGCGCCGCAGGAGCACCGTGGGTTATGTCCCCACTTATGAACTCCATGCCCATCTTGCATATATCATCCCTTCTCCCCAGCGCTGCAAGTCGCGTGTACCTTTGTTCGCAGGCTTCCCGGTGTGGGTTGTCTCCGGTGTAGGTCTCAGCTTAAGCAGTCCTCTCCGGTCGCACCATTACATGCTGCTGCGCTGTGGCTCTGTGTTGTGCCTCTTTGGTGGTGCGGGTGGGGGGGAAGAGTGTCCCGTGTTACTTGGGCCCCCGCCTGGGTCATTCACGCAGCAAAGGCTCTGCATCCAGATTCCGTGAGGGTTGGCCGCCACCTCAGGTGTTCCTCCCCCTCACTGTCCTCCCTCGTTGCCCAGGTTGGAGTCGGCCTCCCCCTAGAGAGAACGACGGGGGGTCTCGGATCTCCTTGTTCCTTGCTACGGCCGCCTCCACAGGGCCGCCCAAGCTGGATCACCTCCGGAGCGCACTGCACCCCTTTGCTGAGCCGGGGGCCTCTCCTAGAGCATCTCCTTTCTCAGTCTCCTCACCTCCAGGTGGTGCGTTGTCTTGCACCTCACTTCTGCGCCGGGCTGCTGCCGATGGTGGGGCCGCTCCTCCTGTGCACATCCCCCTAGCATGGGGCCGCGTTGCGCCTATTGCCCTCAGTGTTTGCCTGGTGTGCTCTCGCCACTCGACTACTGTTAATGGGTTGCCACCTTCTAGTTCAACTGCTCAGCGGTCGCCGTCAGATCCCTCCGTGCGGCGGCACTCTGCTGCGGTCCTTCTAGCTTGCGCCCGCAATCTTGGATTTGGCGGGCGAGGTCTTTAAGTTCATTTTGCATGCAATCCCTTCTCCGATTCGCCTCAGCAGCCTCCCCAGTTGATCTCTGGGTATTCCGACACCTGCATCCTCGGTTTGGCTAAGCTATGTAGCAAATCACGCCAGCTTGCTTGGATTCTCTCTAGGATCATGCAGGAGCTCCCGAGCCCTGTCTCCTACAGCATGGCCGACCAAAGGCATGCCCCCAAGTTCATGCTCTTTATTTGCAACCACACTGTGGCCTGTCGTGGGTGCAGCTGGAGTTTTGCACCCATTACCATAAGTGTATCCACACTCATCCACGATGGTGCCACTCTGATGTCGACTCCCTGCTGATATCGTAATTTATGCATTGTGTAATTGTTGAGCCGACAAATGGATGGGATTTAATGTGAAATGGGAGGTGAGTCGGGGGATAGCTAGGATCTCGACGGGGGTTAGCGGCGCCATCAGGGCCAACGCAATCTGTTTCCAGCCCGATTTATCTTCCTCGTTTACCCACCTTTTTGCCCAGCAGATCTGCACGCCTTGAACGTAGCTCTGCCACGATCGGAGCGCCAAACCCCTGTCCGCTTTATTGGCCATCCAAGTAATCGATCGCATGCATGCTTTTCTACTTCACCATATAAACCTAGAGACAGCTTTTTCCAATTCCTTGAAGAGCGTGGGGGTGGGGCTGCAGGGGAGCATCGTCACCAAGTATATAAGCTTGGGCATGGAATTAATTTTAAACATGTTTTTTCTGCCTGATAGAGATAGAGGCAATGTTCCCACCTCTGTAGTTCATTCCGTATGCGCACTGATTTTGACTCCCAAATATGTGATGTGGTGCAATTGAAGTCGAAAGGAAGCCACCCCTCCCAGATCCCACGGGATAGCCTGACATAGAGGGAGTATCTCTGATTTTGCCCAGTTAACCCGGTATCCCACTATCAGCCCGAAATCCTGCAGTAGTTGCTTGACATGTGGGACGGAGGTCAGGCTCTTCCTGATGTAGAGCCAGAGGTCATCGGCGTACGGAGACACAATGTTCCTCCTTGTCCTCTCAGTAGGCCCACCCCGTTTGGGTGAGTAGTTTGATGGCTACCAGCTCTATGGAAAGGGCATAGAGTAATAGGGAGAGCGGGAAACGCTGTTGTGTGCCTGAATGTGGGCTAAATGGTGCAGACGTCATGCCATTAGTGGTCACCGTCGCCATCAGGTCACTATAGAGTCGTCAGACCAGATTGATCAGGGACGGGGGAAGCCATATTCTGCGAGGGTTAGGAACATAAAGTCCCATTGGACCTTGTTGAATACCTTCTCAGGTCCAGATCGCCTGCTAAACTATGTAGTAATCTACGGACGTTGTTGCCCGAGTGCCTCTTGGTGATAAAGCCGGTCTGGTCTTTGTGTATTAGAGGTGGGAGGACCCCTTCGATCTTTTGCGCTAAGCATTTTTCCTGAATTTTTGCATCAGAATTTATTAATGAAATTGGCCTAAAGGACCTGCATTCGTCAGTGGGTCGTCCCTTCTTCTGAAAGACCATGATATTTGCTGCTAGCATCAATTCTTGATCGGCCTTTTCGTGCTGCCCCCGTAAAAGTCTCCTCTAGCCTGGGTGTTATGTCTTTGGCCATGGAGCGGTAAAAGACTATCAGGGCTTGTGGCTTTCCCTGGTGAAAAAGAGTGGATAGCTCTATCCACATCTGCGGCCGATATTGGGTTGCAAAGCGTGTCTTTTTGAGCGTCGGTTAGTCTAGGGAGTGAGATGGAGCTCAGAAATTGTTGCAGGATATATTCTGGGCTTGCGTATAGATCGGTGTAATATTCGGCAAATTGGCCGTTGCTAGGCCCGTCACCCACAGGGGGTTTCTGTTTTTATCCCTGATCGAAGTGATTGTCTGGGTGGCTTGCCGTTGTTTCAACGCAAGTGCCATTAATCGTAGTGGTATATCGTTCTCAAGGTAATATTTCTGGGACCACCCAGAGTAGGATTTTTGAACCCTAGTAAGAGTCTATCAGGTTATTGTTCGTGTGCCTTCTCCGGTGTCATGAGTTCTCTGGTAAATTGTGCCTCTTTTTCCTTCCATTGTTTTAATTTCTGTGACCATCTTGATAAGCATTGGCCTCTCACGAAGGCTTGAAACGCATCCCAGCATGCATGTGTCAGATCATTGGTTTATGGTTTATATTGGTGTCTCAGAACCCTGTCATGTCTGCTCTAATTTGGTCGGTGAATTCTGGGTATGTCATCGCCCTCATGTTAAGTCGCCATGGTGAGATTTTTGCGAAAGGGGTCTGTTAAGGTCATCTGGATCCGCACTGGGGCATGGTCCGAAATGGTGATAAGGAGTATGTTGCAGCCATTCACCATGTGCATGGCTTAGTGTGGGATAAACCAGTAATAGGTTCTGTAATAGCTGAGGTAGCTATGGAGTAGTATGTGTAATCTCTGCGGGATCCATGTGTCTGTCTCTAGGCATCTTTTAGGCCCAGGTCTGATAGGTGTGCGTTTAGGGCAATACTTGGATTTTGTCGGGCCCGCCGCGTCAGTGCTATGGCCATCTAGTGTAGGGTCCAGAGCTACATTGAGCCCCCACCCATCCCGCCAACAACGATCTGATTCCCCAGGAGAGAAACACAAGCGATAAAAGTATGGGTGAAGAAAGCTGTGTTGTCCTTTGTGGGGGCATAGATGTTTATGAAGGTGACCCAGTGGTGATAAATCTGCCCTCTGATAGTGACATATTATCTATGATTGTGTCTTGGACTTGAAGGGGAACCCGCTTGTTAACCAAGATAGACACCCCGCGTTTACCATGGCATGAAGTGTGAGCAGCGGCCCTCACCCAGCCGTGTTCAAGTTTCTTAGACTCTGGACCTCATCACGAGTCTGGCGGTAACCCTTAAATGCAGCGGTAGCGCTATTACCGCTGCATTTAAAGGTCCGCCAGATCATGGCTTTGGCGGATTTCCCCCCAGCTCTGAGCTGGGGGGAAATCTGCGGCAAAATTGCCGATTTTTGGCACGATTACCAAGAAATCCGCCGGTGGGAATAGCGCACATTTTCCCCATTGGGCACAATGGGGAATGAGGAATTCAAGAATGGGCCCAATGGGGAATGGGCAATAACCCTTCCGCCAAACACGTGATCCGGTGCTAATAGCGCCGGGGGGTTTGGCGGTAGGGCTATTAGCGCCGGCACTAATAGCGCCGGCATTACCGCCCAACTCGTGATGAGGCCCTCTGTGTCATTTAAGTGCGTCTCTTGCAGGTATCCCACATCCCCCTGGAGATCTCTCATATTATTTAAGACCCATTGTCTCTTTATAGGATGCCCTAGCCCTTGCACATTAAGAGTCACTAGTGTGAATGAAGCCATATAGATTTACAATAGGAGCATGGGTTTGCAGGTTCAAGCCCTTTGTCCCTCCATCTCTTGCATCAGGACATGTGGTTTCCACCTTATAGATTCTCCCCCTGATCCTTTTTGGAAAAAGCCAAGACCAATAACAGGTATAACATTAACACAGGAACAGTAGGGGGTAAACGTCCCCCAAAAACATTGGGATTGAGCAGGTCTTTCCCAATGCATGGCGGAATAGCCCTTGCGTGGACCTAATGGGTGTAGGCTACTGGAGGCGTGTTCTCATAGTGGTCGGATAGCACGTATTGCTCGTAACGGGTGTTGACCTGGGACCTCACACAGGATATAGGGTGTCTAATGGGAAAAACCACTTGCGGCAATAATGGTTGGACGTGCGCCAATGTCAAAGAAGAATTAAATGTCAGGGTCTAAGTCTATGTCTAGGGGGAGCCATTGTGGCCGCGGATGCTGGAGGTCCGGACGTACCTGTTCGTCAGAGTCTCTCTCCAAAGGTTGTTGCTGGCTTAGGTGGGCATAGGATGGTGCGTGTTGTTGGTGGTTGTCTTACCGCACGCTCCATACCCATCAGTGGTAGCTCCGCCATCGCCATTTAGCTCTGCAATGCGTTCTTTCCGGTTGTTGTATAGTTGAAGGCAGAGTAGTCATTCCTGGGTCTCTTTCCTCAGTAGCATAGCACTATAATTACTTGTGTAGATTGTTCTCGGGGTACCCTACGCCTGCACTCCTGTCACAATTGAGGCTTTGTCATAGGACACACATTAAGAGGGCTTTATGTCGTTGGATTGCCGTTCTACAGGAGGACTATTGTTGAGCGCAGCAAAATCAGTAAGCGGATGCGGTTGGCTGGTGAGCGGCATCTGCAGTGTGTGCAGATATATCCCAGTTCCAAATGATGACAAAGCCGGAGCTTTACAGTTGTGCTAGCCTAGAGTCGTGGAGTGGTCCCTATCCTCAGAGTTCAGGTGTTATAATCATTGTGGGGCAGTAGAAGCTACCCCATCCTTAGGTGCCACCATAAAATGTGCCCAAACCTCTCCCCAGCTTGGTTGGGGTCCCCACGTTTTTCAGGGATATAGGGCAGTAGGGCTAACCGTTCTGTTCATCCACTCAGAATGTACTTATGGGGCCTGCTCCTCCTCCTCCTCCGCTTGCCCCCAGGGAAGCACTGTGTTAGTTCCCAATGTACGGAGCCAGGGGGATTGGAGGGGGAGTCACCGCTGCTGCCTTATCTCCACTGACTTGTTGATGGTGTCTTGCATGTAGGCTCCGGTATCCGGGTGTTCCAGGGGGAGGCCCCATCGGGCTCCCGTGTTGTAGTTTGGAGGAGGTCTCCCCTTAGTGGCGAATCCGCGGCAGGCGGGTCTCGAGGATAGTGCCTATGCAGACCCTGCATCAGACCGGTCAGGAAGGAGGGTCTGGGTAGTGCCGGGACCGGGGAGGCACTAACATGAACAGCGATTCCACCAGAACTTGTGCCAGTGTCTGTGACTGCAGGTGCCTCCGGCCAGCTGTGGTCACTGTCGCAGAATGCGTCTCTCACTGGTGTTCGGTCCCGGGCCCTTCAGGGGTTCCGGATCGTAGTCCGCAGTTAGTTTCTGTGGCCTTTTGCAGCCATGGGTGTCCTCACCTATCAAAGCGACCTCTCCCAGAGTTCCGTCAGCCTGCATGCAGGCAGGGTTCATTTTGTCAGTGATTTGGGATAAGATTACTGAGCGTGGCTCATTTTGTCCATGATTTTGGGTGTGATTTCTGAGCGGCTCATTGCGTCTGTGATGTCGGATGTGATTTTTGAGCATAGCTGCATCAGCAGGGCTATGCCCTCGAATCCCTCATTGCGCAGACATGTATATATCAAAGGGTAGAGGGTTTCTGGGAATAATACTTGTACCGATGGACTCTGAGGGATGTCACATTTGCATTATAACAGCCGGAGCATTATATGCAGGTCATTATCAGGAGAAAGTCGGCTGCAAGTTTCAAACATAGTTGGAGCCTCAGCAGCCCACAGCCATCTAGCTTGTGCTGTCGAGCGCCCCCCCACTCTGGGTAAGGTTTGTACCGCTCCTGGTCTGTAGGGCTGGCTAAGTGGGTACCTGTAGACATACTGATCGATCATTGGAGCACGTGGAATTGGTCCAAACTAGTATGGCCGATCATGTATCTCCTGATGATCTTCCGTGTCATATACCTTGCAGGAGGGGGAGGAGGAGGTGAATTTGCCCATCCCTCTTCGGAACTCCCTCTGGTCAACTTGTCGAGACCACATCCTAATATGACTGCCCTTTTGCTCTGGGCTGCCATATCTTTGTTATTACTCTGAGGTGTCCATAAGAGTTTGTGTGGTCATCAAATGACCAATGCAAGTAACAGCATACTCCTTCGGGGTTGCACCAAACCCACTTCCCTTGGTAGAACTTTGGTTCATGGGGCTTGTCCAGCTTTATAGGCCCTGCTGGAAATAGTTCACACTGCGTAATCTTCGTTCTTAGCTTGTCTCTTTCTGCAATTATCGTATCCCTTATTCCTCTTATGTTTACATCCATCAGGATCTGCATTCCAATAGCATCTTCTGCTGTTTTCTTGAACCTTCCCATGTATATCTTGATCTCACATATGGATGCTGCTCCCAGCACGACGGCTCCTGCTATCACCTTCAGTCCGTCTGACAGCCATGATGGCATCCATGACCATATATACGCTAGCCAGCTCTTGTCCTTCCCTGTCCCTCGTGCTTCATCCTCCATTTTCGTATGCATCTGTGCCAACTGTGCAACTGCATCAGAAAGAGTTCCGTTATCTTCGTCGTTAGCTGGTGTGAATGTGCAACATGAACTCCCTATCTTTGTGCAAACTCCTCCTTCCATGGCCGTGAGGAGATCCAGAACGTATCTATTCTGGAGCGCCACCAACATTGTTGCTTTGAGCTCATCTTTTATCTGTAACCATTTAGCATTTGTGTACGGTTGTATTCCTGTTATTATTGATGCAAAGAACATTTGTGTTCTGCTAAACAGCCTCTGTTCCGCTGGGTTCTCATCCATTGCCGCTTCTGATGCCTCTGAGAAGTTATTCCCCCATCTTTTCACTTTGCTCAATCCTGTCTGCTTCTCCGCCTTTTCTATCTGGGCTGTTGGTGCTATCTCGACCGACCTCTATCTTCGTCTGTTATCCATCTTCGGGAACTCCTCGAGCTTCACATCCTTTTTTGGGTACCACCAACAAAGGCATGCTGATGTGTACCAAGGAACATAGTCCTCCTCACTTAGGTGGCAGCTTTTCATACGCCTTTGATCAGCATGCCCAGTAGTGATCCATCAGCTGCCGCTCCCATTGCTTCAAGCTGTTCAATTGCCTTGCATCCTACGTTCTCACCAACTTCGACATCACCATAGCTCTGATAGCATATGGCTGGCGTCTTCAGGGGAATTTTTTGCACTGGTCCAGCTTCAGTCTCCACCCATGTCAGCAATTCTGCGCTTGCATCCCATTCCTTCAGGCACTTGTCATTTTCTTCCTGCACCTTGTTTACTGCCGATTGTCAGTGCCTTGCTTCCCACCACTCCATCTTGCCATCCATCGTTAGTGTATACTCGTCCATACACCAATATCTGTAGCCTTTATCAGCCGCTAGGCTCTCCTCCCATCTCATTTACTCTTGTTCAAGGACATGGTAATTCCTTCAGTGCGATAGTCTTTGTCTCTCCTTTCTCTGGTCCGTTAGTTATGTATTGCCATCCTTCATCTAGCTGGCATTAATTGTTCATCATGTCTAATGTCTTTATGTAATTATCTTCATATTGGAAAGGTCCCTTTGGACATCCATCTCAATGTTGCTGTCCTCCCTTGGAATCTTCCTCGCGTTCGCACCATCGCGTGTACATCAGGCACTGTGCTCTTGCTGGGGGTATTTCAGTTGCAATGCATGTTCTGGAAGCACTAATTGCGTAGGGGATTAAAGAGCAAACATAACAGCTCTCCCCGTTGGCTTCCTTAGCTACTTTGGGTCATGTGTATACTACATGTTAAGATTCTTGTGCTGTGTCAGCGTGATACATGTTAACTCCCTTCATGTCTGTTTCAACACTGCACTTACCTCTCCTTACCTTATCAGCAGTGTCTTCTCGTCCACCTGACATGGCTGAGTCAGGGAATTGTTAGTAGAGGGTAGAGTGGTAGCGCTAACAGCCACATACAATTGCCAAAATACAGATCCCATTAAGCCACTGGGAATTAGTAGACATGCCATGATAATAATGTTCTTTATTGTTTCTTTCATACCCACTTACACTGCTTGATCCTTGCAGCCTGGTGATAATGTTGGCCACCAAAATTTGCAAAGAAAGGTGTTAGTTTATCCCTATTTGTCAGTACCCTCAAGCCCCGCAAAGACCTTCTCCCAGACCTTCCTTACCGAGGCGGTCTCTCAATGAGGCCAACACTGGGAATTGACAGTTTTCAGGTTGTTGGTATGCTTGGGCCAAATATTCTACAAAGACAAGATAGTATACTGCAGGGGATCGGGCTCTGAATCGTCTGAGTCTCCTTATATATTGCACAAACAGGTTAAAAAACTCTTCAGGGTGATGAATGGGAGGTAACATCAGGATAACAACCTATACAATTCTTACAACATTTGCGTCAACCTGCATGTGCGAAAGGAAAAACAACATGACAGTGTTTCATTCATCAATATGTGCAAATGTTTCAGTGGTCGCCTCTGCTGCTTAGGATCATCGGAACATGGGGTGGCCTTGTCTCCCTAACTTGGTGAGGTCTGCACGCACTTGTAGTTCATCAAGGTCCTGAACATTGGCCCCGTCGGTCATGGAAACTATGTTGCCAGGTGAGGCCACTGCTTTGTAGGGCTTGAAGTCTTGAAGATGATTCCAAACTGACTTTCCTACTAATCTAACAGCTCTTTCTGCGACCTCCTCAATAACTTCCTGTGAACCTAGGAACATTCCAGCTCCGGATACTGTAGGAGGACAATGGGCCTCATTACGAGGTTGGAGGTAGCCATGCCCTTAACAAGGTCATGGCTACCCCCAAACTCGGGTCCCGGGAAAGGGGAATTACCAGGCCATTCCAACCTTGGAGGGACCTGTAATTTCCCTTTCGCGGGACCCAGAGCCGGTACGTCCCCATTCCCATTTGAGCCCCCAAAGGGCTCAATGGGAATGGGGAGGATGTTAGCAGTGGTACCGTTTATAACGGTACCGTTGCTAGCATCCTGTTCTGCTTGCGGGTGCCGCTTTGCACGCCTGGTCAGAGCGGCACACGCAAGCAGACCTTGTAATGTGGCGGCATGGTAACAATGTAATGTGGCGGCATGGTAACAATGGTGCCGGTAGCACTACCGGCGCCGTCGTTTCCTTACCGCCACAGACGTAATGAGGCCCAATGTCTCCCACCTTCACTAAATGTTTTAGTTCACGGTCTTGTGATGTGCCATTGCAGTCAATATCTTAGTTGTCTTCAGGCCCCTCCCTGGATCCGCTCCTGTGCTCTGCTGAGTTTTGGCTATGCACTCCTTTAGGAGTCCATTAATGCGTTCATAGATCCCATTTGCTTGAGGGTGGTACACATAGGCGAATTTGTGCTTGATAACTAGAAAGGTTGTGATGCGCTGAAACAGTTAATTGGCAAACTGAGGGCCGTTGTCATACCGCAGGACCTCACACAGGCCCCATCTCAGGAAAACTTCCCTGACCAGAAATGTAGCTGCCCTAACGGCATCAGTGTGGGAACGTAGCCCATGTGGAGATGCAGAGATGGGCCTACAGGTCTTGGTATGGCTCCTCTCACAACTCTCAAAGTATGTCCTGCTGAAAACTGTTGACAGATCAAGCAATTGCTAATAAAATCAGCTACATGTTCATTCAAATTTGAGCAAAACAACGTTTCTCCAATGCGTCTAGCAATGACCTCCTTCCGTGTGTGTGTTGGAAAGCAATTGTGCTAATGCTGTTTTCAGCAATGCCAGTGGCATGATCACTTTCCCTTTGTTGTTCTGTTGCCATAAGGCTTCTGTAGGAGACATGGAGTATCCTCTCTTTATCCATAGCTCATTCTCCTCCTGGTGTCCAGCTCCCGGTAGTTCCATAATCTGTGTATCTCGTAGTGTATTGTAACCTTCCCTCATCACCATGTTCCTCACTCCTCCCTGGGCCTTTGGTCTCTCCTCCAGTTTCCATAGTTACCCACAATACACTGCACACTTTGCCTCATAATCTGCTGCTTTGTTCCCTCTTGAGATAGGGTCTTCCCCTTTTGTGTGGGCCTGGCACTTCACTATTTTGGATATGCAATCACTTCCATCAATTTGCCTAATAATAGCGCATACTGCACTTGGGTCTCATCTGCTCTCCTGAGCCATTGCGCCAGTCCTGATGTACTGTTGATGTCACGTATGCTGAGTCAGAATAAATTATCACATACTTCTCTATGATGTTTTCTAGTGCTAATATAAGAGCCACTAGTTCTGCTGCCTGTGCTGAATAACAGGACGGTAGCCGTGCACTCAAAACCACTTTGCTTGTCCCATCCTGTTTCAGTCTTACCACTGCATTCCCAATAGGTCTGATCACATCAGATTGATCAATTGCCGATGACCCGTCGATTCAAGTGCGTCTTCCTCCACTTTGCGTGTCTCACTGAACATCTCTCTGGTCTTTGAGCATTCATGTGCATAATCTCCTGCCTTGAGAACATCTTCCAAGAATTGTGCTGGGTTTACTGTGTTGCATCTTACTATCTTCAGTCCTACATTTGATAGTATTGCTTCATACCTTGATGCTCTCTGTGTAGTCAGTTTCCTCTTTGGCTTATGCAGTATCACAAAGAGGGCATGTGCCACGTAAAGAGTGGTGGTGCCCCCCAGTGTCACTGCTGATGACCTTTCCACTGTGAAGGCTGCAGCTGCCAATGATTGTTCTCATGGATAATGTCCTCTCATCACTGGGTCAAGTTGTCCACTGTAATAAGCAACTGCTTGTGGCCCATGCTTGACTTCTGAGTCAGTACCACCTTCATCACTACACCGTCAGTGTGTGAAAATAAGAAAATCTCATTTTTGTAGTCTGGTATACCTAATACTGGAGCTGTACTCATGGCTTCCTTCAGTTCCTCAAAAGCCTCATGTCTGTGGTCCATGTCAGTGTCTTTGTTCCCTTTTGTGCCTCTTACAGAGCACTCAGTAGTGGCCTTGTGTATGTGCTGTAGTCCAAGACCCATGCTCTGCAGTAATTGTACAACCCCAAGAACTGCAGAATTTCCCTTGCTGTTCTGGGCTGGGGTGTGCTCTCTTTGCGGCAATGTGTCGGCCGTCCTTAGATATCATCTGTTCAATGTATAGCACCTCCTTCTGACCGTACTGTAGTTTGGCCTTGTCCACCTTGTACCTTTGTCAGCTAACACTGTCAGCATGTGCACTGAGTCCCCTCTGCTCTGATCTTCTGTCTCGCTGCAAATCAAAATGTTGTCTACATACTGTAAAACTGTGGTTTCTGTATCTATGTTGCTTAAGTCCACCTGGATGACTCTGTTAAAGATAGATGGTGATTCGCAGTACCCTTGTGGTAAACCAGTATTTTTCCACTTCTGGTTTCGGTACATAAAGCTGGTTAAATCTTGTGAGTCTGGGTGTAGTGGCACTGAAAAGAAGGCATTCTTTAAATCAATGACCGCAAAACAGGTGCTTCTGCTGGAATGCCACATAAAACTGTAGCCGGATTTGGTGCTACTGGATACTCTGCTTCTACAATGTGGTTAGGGGGTCTTAAATCCTAAATAAAACGCCATAACCCCTGTTGGCTTTGCACGAGCTACACTGCCGTGCTGCATGGAGATTCTGATGGTACCAGAATGCCTCTCTCAATGAGGGCATTGATTGTCTCATAAATACTCATCTGCCTCCTTGGTTAGGGGATACTGTTTTACTCTTGGCAAAATTACTCCTTGTTTCAGTTTAATCTTCACTCCTCCTATGCTCTTTATGCACCCCACGTCTTAAGGACTTGTGGTCCATAAAATGTCCGGTACACAAAAAACAATTGGTGTAGAGGTGCACTCTGAAGTTACAAGAAGTTAATGAGGTAGGTAAAGAGGGTTGATTATGTGAATTTTAAGTATAGTTCAGGTGCACCCAAGTAGATCTTGGCTACAAGATCAACAATGAATCCCAGGAAAAGAGGTCCACCTGGTTCAGGGGACAACAACAGGGCACACTGGGGGCTGACAATGCCGGTGAATTTTGAATGAGGTTAATAGAATGATTCACACAAAGTAAATAAATTCAATAAAACATAGTCATTATGTAAAAATGTAAATCAATCATAACAAAATAAAGACCTAATACATTGAGTAATCATTGCAATGACTGAAAACACATGAGAATGCACACATATTTGTACATAAATCATGTGAAATTAGCAAATTATAAGAGTCCCTTATACATGTAGATAATACATAAATGGATAACTAAATAACACTACTATCTCCTTCAAGGAGCTTTGGGCACTGAAATGGGTCTGTAGTGTTCAGTAAAACTCCTTGAGTACATAGTACGCTTTTGGGGCATGCATGCCTTTCATCAGGTAAGAGTTGTAGAGGAATCTCTGTAAAAAATAGATAAGTGAATACTAAGTAAGGGATATATTCAATACATGTAGTTCAATTAAGTAACTAAAAATAGCTGACCTGTGTGACAGTTCCAGGTTGGAAAGTATTCAATGAGCGTTTGTCATCAAGTGGAAAGCCTTCTGTTGCCAGTACAGTGAATACTGGAAAGAGAAAGACACTGAGCCTAGCTGTCACTTGTAATTTTACTTTATTTCTTTTGCCCTATTTTACTCCAATATTGCTGTATTGATACAACTATATGACTATTCGCATTCTTTGTGTGAAACATTCTATTAACTTCTTTCAAAATTCACTGGCATTGTCAGCCCCCAGTGTGCCCCGTTGTTGTCCCCTGAACCAGGTGGACCTCTTTTCTGGTATCCATAAACTGTCCGGTACCTTGGCCATGTCCTCCTCCCAAAATGAGGGAGGTGCCTCCAATGCCATTGACATTCTCTGTGGCACCTCTCTGTAATAGACCTGTAACCAAAATGTTACACTCATTTCAAACACAAACTCCAATTCCAGTCTCTCTTCTCCAAATAATTCATCATCTGTCACTGTTGTCCGCCTGCACCCTTCTGCAACTGCAATTATTGCTCTCCATGCCCTCCCAGTGTCATCCACCGCATGTACTGCAATCCAAATCTCCCTTGTCAACACTCCCTCTATTTCTATGGACCCTATTGTTTCCTCTGCCTCGTCCAATGGGGTCTCTGGCCTGAACAGATATGTGTTTGGTACTCGCCACACTTTCCCTGTGATGCCTGGCATCCATGCAATGGCGAGGTCTGTCCCATATTGAAACATCTCTGGGTCACTGGCACCCCCCTCTGTACCGTGCGTCTGCCTGGACGATCTGTCTTACATGTGTATGCCTGGTGTTGAGCATACTATGCCTTTGTCTATGAATGAGATAGCCATGTTTAGTCTGCTCATGATGTCTCGTCCCAATAGGTTTACAGGTGCCGGTCGAGAGTAAAGTAAAGGTAGTGATAAGTCGTGATCTCCTATAGAAAGTGAGATGTTATTAGTAAAAGGAACCACTTCTGGAGCCCCAGGGAATCCTTGAGGGTTCATGGCATCGCCTGCCAATGCAAATGTTCCTTCCCTAATACATGACCTAGTCGCCCCAGTGTCAACAAGAAAGGAAAAGGTTTCATCACCTATCGCCACCCCTATGCGAGGTTCCTACGCAGGGTTGGGTGTGATCGACAGGATGGGACACATCAAGTTCGTCTGTAGGCTGTCATATTGAGGGTACATTGGTAACACAATTCCTGTAAAGGGGCCGTTCCACACCATGTTAACTCCTCCCAGTCGTCAAATTGGTACTGTCACCATTGTGTCCATGCGTTTTTGTGTGTCATCATCCTGTATTTGTGCTAGCTTTTGTATGTTCCCCCTGCTTTGTGGTACTTGTAAATACTGTGGCAGTGGTGCTGCGATCTGTGGTACCTATGTCTGTACCTGTGACTGTGCTGGTGTGTGTGGCTGTGCTTGTGGCATTTGCTGATATGTGCCTTGCATCTGCCCTTGTGGCTATTGGTCCTGTGCATAATATTATTCTTGGCCCCATTGATAATGCTGCTGACCCTGCCCTCCCCAATTCTGTTGTGTACCTCTGAATCGACATGCCTGTGAAATATGTCCTACCTGTCGGTAAATCCAGCACTGTGGTGGCTCCTTCGCTTGTCCTGGAAAACCCCCTGAAACGTCCCGTGTTCTGCTGCATCTGCTGTCCATATCCCCGAAATCCCCCTTGGTTGTGATGCGTCTGTGGCCTGAAGCCACACCCCCTGTGTAATCCTCCCCTTCCTCGGGATCCCTGCTGTGGGCTGCCCCGCCCCATGTACCCTCCACCCATGGCCGGTGCAAACTGTTGTGGTGGTTGATATTGCTGCTGTGTCTGTGGGATGGGGCTGGTTATAACCACCCCTTCTATCGCATACTTTGATAGCTTCTGCTGCACTAGTTTGGCCTCATCTGCCTTCCTCTCGTCCGCCTTTTGCTTAACCTTCTCCTGCCACAATCTACAATGGTGCACTATAGAGAGCTGTATTTCTGGCCATCCCTTCGCATCGATCGCCCCCAATTTCTTCAAACTCTTCTGTACTGGCTCTTGTAGTCCCTGCACTAAAATGTGATTAAATATTGCTATCATTTTGTCCAAAGGCTCTCGAGTTTCGAGGTGCCAAAACACTTGAATCTCTGGAATGTACTCAACAGGGTCTTCGGCTTCCCTCATTTTGCGTGACATAATCGCCCCAATGTCTGATATATCTGGATATTGTGTACGTAATGCTTGACATAGTGCTTCCCTGCAATTTGCAAATGGTGCCCTGTCATGCATCGTGTTCTGTGACGTCACCTCTGGGAACACCGCCCTCTTCCATACGTATCAGCTGTGTCTCCTTATATCTATACTAATAGTCCCTTTATGTCTCCCACTGCTAATCTTAGACCAGCTGTCAATTTGTCCATCTCATAAATCCATTGCCCCACTCCAGCGTTCAATGATGGTAGCCTACACTACATTCTCTTTGTCTGTGTGCTTCCAAGGCACATACTGAGGTCTCATCCCTCCCCTTTCTAATAAAGGCATCTGTGAATATGCTGCCCTCTCTTCATGTGTCCTTCGTTATAGTCTAATTTGTCGAGGCCCTCTCTCGTCCTCAATGTCTGTGCATATATCTGCATATATTTGCTGGTTCCAACGTGGGTACTCGTATGTTATCGTCATAAGCTCTAGACAATCGTCCTCTCGAACAAGCTATCGCAGTCTCCTCCCTCCTACGCCCTGGGAGATTCCTTAGTCTATAGAAATATGTGTTGTGTGTGGTGCACATGTCGTTCGTCTGCTGTGCTTTATCTTCTGCATGGGCCCCTCCTTCTCCTTGTCTGTCGGCCCTGAATTAACATGATGGCTACTTGTCTGTCCCAGTGGACTGTGACCTGCTTTGCTACCCCCTCTCGTCACCACTGTATTTCTCATCATTGTCGGATCCTGTGTCCATGTTGCTACAGAAATCATCTGCAAAACGTAGTCTCCTTGATATCAAGTCTTTGTTAGGTTTCATGCTAAGATCGATGTCTACTAAATCATATTTGCTGCCTCCTGCCCAGGCCGCTAGGCCTGCTCCACTGCCTCCTGCCGCACTCCTGCCTCGTGAATTTGTTCTATTTGGCTCTGCTCGTCTGTCCTCCTTATGTTTATTTCTTTCCCAATCCAATGATGGCTGTGTCTTCACCACCCTTATTGCTTGTTCGTCTTCCTCCATGCGCGCTCATTCTCTTGCCAATCTGTCCCACTGCAACTTCCTCAGTTCCCTCTCTGCTAACGTGCATTTTTCTTGCTCGGCCATCTCTCTCCGCCCTCAGCCTTCTCAAGCTCTCTCTCCCTTTTCTCCCTCATCTCCCTTTCCTACAAATCCCTTTTTTCCCGTTCCCTTGCCAAATATTCCTGCTCTTCTTCCCTTCTTAGTTCCCTGTCTTCTGGCTCTAGTTTCTCCTCTCTCCTTCTCACTCTGTCCTCGCGCTCTAACCTCACGTCCCCGTCCTTCTCCATTATGTCCTCGTCTTCCATTAGTTATGCCCAGTATGTTGCGTCACATTCCCTTTTCAGGCTTTCTATTGCCTCAGTTGCCCCTTCTGCCTCTCCATTTGTTTTCCCTTGAAGTTTTAAGAGTACCTGGGCGGCTATCCATTTGTTCGTGCTTATGCCCTCAAACTCTTCCTTTGTGTGCCTCTATGCCTCACTGCTTGCCCCCACCACTAGCAGGCTGTCCTGTGCCCTTTGGCTTATCCTAATTAGTGTATGGTGGTGGATTATATGTCAGATTTGAGTACCCCTCTGCTGCCCTTAGTACCCTCATTGGGTACATTCCCTGTTCATCGTCTGTCATCAGATACTACACTTGGAGGGGTAAGGAAAGGTGCAGAGGGATGGGTCCCTTCATCCTTCACCTCCTGCTGGCTTAGCATCGACCGACGCCTCACGGTTTCCCCCTCTCCCTCCTGAAACATGCGCCACATCTCGAATATGGCCATGTGTTTGGTCAATTTCTTCCCCTTGTAAGAGCCCTGTATGTGTGTCAATATCGATTGCTGCATGTCTTTCGAGGAACTTCCACAAGGTGGCCATGGTTTGGTTAATTTACCTTCTGTACTTTTGGACCATTCGATGCTATATTTGCAAATGTTATCCTTATAAGGTGGAAGTGTCTTACACAAATGCAGAAGGGGACTAGACCCCCCGCCCATTACCTTGATACATTTCAATACCTCTCATCTTTCCTCAAGTCAAGGTTTTCGATAATCCGTTGTTCAGGGATAAAAGTCACAAAGCAATGATAGTACGTTCCAATTTCTACAAGCCTCTATGGCTCTACACCTTACCAGACGTGCTCTACGCACCGCCCCTCCTTCACAATCGCCACCTCCTTAGGCACGCAACCACAATCCTGCGCATGTGCATTCTGCGCACAGGCACAGGTTCACCTCATCTGCCAATCCAAAGTTCTCAATACTAGCTCCTCACTGTCTGAAAACTCTTTGTGTCCTATGTGCAAACCTGAGGGTGACGTCACCAAGCTCTCAACACACTATAGGTAAATCGAATATCGCGTGCACACAATAATAGCCCGTTACTCCCAAACCCACACAAAACCCCCACAGCTGTCTTCCTGCTCTCCAGGCAGAGTATAGCAATATTCTCCTGTGATCGAACTGCACCTGTTGCATCGCCTAACTTGTGAAACGCCTCTCTCCAGGAGACTTAACCAGTCAATTTACCTTCCGCAATCTATGCTAGCTCCCTTGCTAAACCTTACAGGAATACCATCATCTATGACCCTAGCTAAAACGGCCAACCCACAAGAATACTTTATTGACATAACTTTTGTCATCCAAACATTTAAGTCAATAGTCTAGGTTATTCACCTGAACCTTTTACCTAGAAGACCGAATGGGCCATAAACATAGAAAAGGGACTTCTACCTCTGCTCCTGTCCCTACTCACTACAACAGTACTAAACAATGTTATGACACTACTGAATAGTACTTCAACAATTCTCGACAACACTAACCTATACTCCACAAAACTCAACACCCTCACTCACACCCACAATTGGTGTCAGTCTACATCAATACTTACGTTCTGTGCTGTGCTGGTGCTGCTCGGCTGCCAGCTCCCCATCAAGGCGCTTGCCTCCCCGTCCTGGTCTGCCTGGACAATTCGCTGATCTCAGGCAGGATCATTTCCAACCTGCTCCTGATGACCTTTAAAACGGGCACGCGTTTTCCTGTCTCTCGAAATATGCGAGGGTCCTGCAGCCTCTCAGGTTCGGCGGTGAAAGGAGTCAACTTGGTGCCGGGCTGGCACAGCCAACCATCCTAGGTCTACCAACTTGTTGGGGACAAACTCCCAGGTAGGTTTGAGGACTAATAGGAGTTCACAGACTTTTAGAAGGCCCAACACCTTCCCCCAAAAGGAACATAGACCCAGCCAGAGAGCAAGTTCACACACTGCAGTTTCTTACAGCCAAAATCAACAGGGATCAGTACAAGGATCAAAGAAATCCACAGACAACTCAATGGCTCCTGGCTCGCAGGCCAGTTTTGTAGCCCAATTGTGTCAAAGTGAAGTCACAACCTGGGTCCTACTCCAGAAAATCTATCGCCATCTGGGATTGGCCGTCAGGAGCCTAATAACCATTGTAATCACTTATATGAGTGACTCTACTGGCTTTCGCATGTCAGGTGGCTGTCCTGGTCCATCCCCAAATTACTATTTCTAAACAATGTTGCTGTGAGGGTCTTACCATTGGTCCTTGCCCGTTGCTACCCACCCCTAGGATACTGAACTGTGGTTGGCTAGGGCTGACGTCCCCAGGCCTGGAATTGACAATGATTCTCAGTTGCTCTGTGTACCTTCTCATGGTAATAAGAACGACTATGGGTCTGCCTTGTAACTTGTGTGTACCACCATAGTCTGAGAGTGCCCGTTCATCTCGTGCAACACTTGTCTCACATTGTAACATCTTTCTTGCAAGCTTCTGTCTGGCGGCGTGAGATCAACTCTCTTTCCCAGCTTCTGGTTTCGATTAATCATCTGAGTCGGCCGGGTCACATGTTCGTAGACCACGATTTGGAGTTTCTGCAGCTCTGAATTACTCTGAATAATGAGGAATTTTTTTATTTTTTTATTATTGAATACAGTTGAAATTACAACAACTTTTTCAATTTATACATAAAAAATCCAATTTTTCAAAAAGTATGAACAATATAACAAACATTAATATACATTTACAGATAAACATCTTTCAAGTAGCACATTTTTCCCCATAATTTGATAGGTTAGCATTTATGGGAGTTAACAATGATGGGAAACATTTCATTCCATGTTCAAGGCTTTTAAAAAGTTAATGGTAGCAACCCTTATGCCTATACATTCTGTTGCAGCTAGAGCCACCCATCTATTACTAGGGTCCATTTGTGCATAATGAGGAATTATTCTCATTTAATGCAGCTGGTGTTACTGTCGTTCAGGTAATAGAATGTCACTCGCATCTGATGGCTTTGGCAGCGGGCCCTGTCTCACACGTTTGATCTCTATGCAGCCTGAATTCAGCTCAGCTCTTGCTGAGAGGCTTGTGGCCTGCTGTAATTTTCCCAAACCATTGTGCGTTTCCTACAGTGTCCATGCTATTCTATATTCTCCATATGTTAGTCACACGTGGTTCTGTCAGGTCCCATAGATGCTCCTGCAGTTCCAGAAGGTCGTATCCATGTAAGCATCTGCAAGCTTTACTCAGGATATCTTGCTTCTTGCGGTTTCTGCATTGCTGCATTCAAGCTAATGACAAAATAATAAAAGCAATGCCAGTATGTATATGTAGCTGTCCTCTAACTTATAGAACTGTACGATCGTGTTCTTCGTGTATTCGAGTGTGTTTTTTGGGTCCCTTTGCGCGGATGGCTTCCTGTCTAACGCTGCTATGTTGTGGTGTCTCCAACGACGTCAGTGCATGGCTTCTTGGCACTTTAATCGATATTGTCAATTCAGGTCTATTTAGTTGCAGCCTGGGGCTCTTTGTTCACTCTGGGTAACGTTTGTACCACTCCTGGTTTGAAGGGCTGGCTGAGTGGGTACCTCTTGGCATACTGATCGATCATTGGAGCACTGGGAATTGGTCCGAAATAGTATGGCTGAGCATGGTATATCCTGGTCTTCTTCCGTGTCATGTACCTTATAGACGGGGGAGGAGTGGGTACATTTGCCCATCCCTCTTCACTGTATTTTAAGCTGTAGAAACATGGTGTCTAATGTCTTGTTCTGCTGACGTACATGTGTTCTTTTCCCAAAGTTAAATGCATGTTAACTACAATCGACCCGAGTATCACTGTATGTACTCATTCTCTCCTTTTAGGAGGGAGGAGAGAGAAGTACAAATTACTAACCACTGGTAATGTTCTTTCTAATGGATGTTCGTCCCGCGGATTCCTCAGGTTAGATATATTCGTATGCTGCTTTGCAGACTCTGAAAAATATTCGGCAGCTTGGAGAATACAGTAAAAGGTGGTTTACATGTCAAGGCTTGTAGCTACCTCACTCTGATAGAAGTGATGGCGACTAAAAATACTCTTATCCCTTATCTTCTCCAGACTCTTCTCCTGCTCCACTCTTTTCTTTGGACTCCCTTCCTCTCACCTCTCCCCCTCAAATCAGTCTACCACTCTGCCATCCGCTCCCTCTGCCTTCTCTCTCCTCATGACTCCATCTCCTCTTCTCTCAACTCACTAGGATAGCTCTCATTTCATTCACAGCTCAAATTTAATTTCCTCAGTCTAGTCTTCAAATCCCTCTATAGCCTTGCCCTTCCCTACTTATCCTCCCTCCTCACTTTTTATACTCCTTCTCGTTCCCTCCGCTCTGCGGATCTCTTCCTTCTCTCTCCTCCTCCACCCTGTGCTCCTTCCCGCTTCCGCTCCTTCCAACTTCTCGCTCCCTTCCAGTGGAACCGCCTACTCCTCCCTGTCTGCTCTATCACCTCCTACCCCTCATTCCGCACTTCTCTGAAATCTCATCTCTTCCACTAACCCCTTAGCATCCTTTGCTGCCTCTCTAACTACTGACTCTTCCTCTACCTACTCCTCCTACCCCCTCTCTCACTTTGTCCCTCTACATCAGCACCTCTCCTCTTCAATAATATAAATTGTTCCTTGTACTGTTATCTGGTTCAGATTAATTTGTCATGTATTGCTTGTTGTGTTATGCTTGTTCTTATTGTAAAGCTCCTTGGATTAAAGTGCTATATAAATAAAAATAAATACAAATAAAAACAAATGAAGCTGCCATTAAAGTGTTAGTACCAGGTTCAAGTACCAGGATGGAACTGAAAAACTGAACAATGAAATTGTATTAGTAATTCCGTTCAAGAATTGTATGACAATTGGCATCTTGAAGTAAGAGCTTTGCTCTGAAGTGCTTTTAAAAATAGATAACGCTGCCAGGTAGCCCTTAATGGTGGTCACCTGCGGCCCTTGGAGGGCTAGATGCAGTAAAAAAGAAAGCACTGCAGGTGTATTGCTAGAAAAGGATCCATATCTTTAGCTCTACACCAGCTGGAAAACTTGTTCCAGCTTTTGTTGGTGGCTTCTAGCCGAAAGCAACATCTCCATAACATCTTCTGGAAGGTCCCAATCTTTATATTTTAGCCTCCAGAAATCAGGCGTGAAAGGATCAGCAATCAGATTCCTGGATGAAGAAGACTGTCTCTCCCTCTTGCAAGAGTAGATACACTCTCTGGGAAGACAGAATGGTGGGATGATGGACATGTCTAGAAGATACGGGTACTACACCCTCCTAATCCAATCTGGAGCAATCATGATCATGGATTTCCCAAACTTCCTCAACCTCCTGGTGACATGTTATGTTATGTTAGTGGGCATGTATGCAGTAGGTATGTGTTCAGTTAGGCTGCATTTATCGTGGGGATATCTGCATTCTAATGCTGGAGGTGGTGTGCAGAGTATGTGAGACAGGTAGTATGTGTACAGCTAGGCCGAATATGTCATGAGAGGTAGCTGCATTCTGATGAATTAATGTAGTGCTGTGCAGGGAGTTGGGTATGCAGGATTATTTGTGCATCTAGGCCGAATTAATTGTGGGGGATAGCTGCATACTAGTATTCAGGTGCTGTGCAGGGCTTATCTTCACAATTCCATCTTAATGGGACACATTGCTAATCTTCACAAATCTATCTAAATGTGACGCACAGCGGCTAACTATTGTGCGCAGCTAGTTCAGCACAATGGCCAACTATAGGGCTACCTTACACAATTAGGCTAAATGCAAAGTATGGCTACCTTACACAATTAGGCTAAATGCAAACATGGCTACCTTACACAATTACACTAAATGCAAAATAAGTAATAAAAGGGGTGGGGTTTTAATGGAGTACAGTAATGGCTGTACCCCTACCCACACCACACTTACCTTATCAGTCACTGTAGGTTGTCTATGTCAGGCGTCCCTGTTATACTGAAAACAAATCTATCTTTGGCCTAGCCCCACATAGGGGACCACTTGTTAATTTCCAAAACTATCTCAGGGGGGGTGTGGACCCTATGCCCGCCCTGCTCATGTATCTCAGGGAGTTTGTGCACTGTGTTACTGCTAAGTTACTGTGCTCTGGACACACAAACATAACCTGTTACCATAACCCTAAGAATAGACACAAGATACAAAATACACGACAAACCAAACACTAAGAAATGACACGAGAAATAAGATAACAATGGACACAAATGAAAACACACAAGTCAGTCTCAATTATAACAATGGGATACATTTATTCATACACAGCAAGGCATGATGCAAACACTACTATAATGCAAAACCCGAATTTGCACCCTTTTTTCTCTGGGTGCAAATCTGCAATGCAATACTTGTAAGCCTTACAGGCTTCTAATGCAAGCAATCTAATAGCAATTATCCAGTCCTGCTGGATCTATCAGGCTAATAGCAAAATACATATGGCAATTGTCAGCATTCAGCATTCCTCTCCAATCCACACCACACTTCACACTCTCTCTCTAAGACAATCCCTGTCTGATTTCCCCTTCTATCAAACCAAAAGCTCTGTGTGAGTGTCTGTCCTAATTCCCCATTGCAAGTGTCTTATTCAGATCAATTAGGCTTCATAATCAATCAGCAATAATCCCCTCTGCATGTTCAAGCTTCCCATTCTCGAATGTATCCCATCTCTTTCCTTCTGCCAGTATGTCAACAACCCATCTCTAATGTGTGTGCAAATCTCAGCAACACAGCTTCCCACTCAACAGGCCTTTACTCCCCTTTTCTGCATGAACTGCAGGCAGCCCCCACCGATCTGCATCGGGCTGATCTCAAGCACCGGGCCCCTTTCTCCTTTGCAGCTCCCTCTGCCAGTCTGGTCACTCGAACTGCCTCAAGCCTCTGCACAGCTCATCTGATCTCCTGCCAATTCTCTACGAGATCGATCTCATCAGCTCTCATCAGAATGCTTCCCCAAGCTGCATGTCAACCGAAGCCATCTGATTCTGCTGCACCCAAAACGCCTCTCTCTCTCTCTCATACCTCACCATACACTCGTACCGTTACTGTTAATTTCAGTTATAGTGTCAATTCACATCATTCTCCATGGTTACATGTCTAAACTCTCTTCTCTCTAACCAGAATTTCTAAATCCGGACAGCGCCTGGAGGTCTGTTATGCATGTCTTGTTCTGTTCTCGGTCACTGTGTGTTCTATCATCGTGACATTGTACATCGTATCTTATACATGCTATCTGTGTTACGAAACCATCCTCCCATATTTCTCCATTCACTGTCAACTCTTAGCTAGCTAAAAATCCCTTTCTCCATGTATCTCTCTGTGCAAAACACTCACTCCCTGCATGCCCCCACCTTCTCGTCTGTCTTCGAACAACCCAGGGGTGGATAAAGCCTCCTTCTCCGTTCTCTACTAAGGCAAAAGTCACTGTCTTATCTCTGTCTGCAAAGAAACTGTTTACACATTCCAATCACTCACAGTGTAACTCAAAACATTTTTTGCAGATGCGTGGTGCTGCCCTTTGTGTCTCTTCAGAATGGCTTAGGAGCCATAGACCTCATGCATTCTATAGTGCCGAACGCATTCACTCAAACCAAGTGCTATACCATGGCTCAAAGCATACTTCTAAGTGCACACTCATGCGTGTCTCTACATGTATAAATAATAACATATGTCTAAACATGTCTCTACAAGGCACTTAATATAACAGGCCCCTTTCTCTAGCAAACCAAATGGCTGCATAATATATGGATAGTGGAATACCTAATGTCACTACTAATCAGAATGAATGATGGATAATTGAATCCCTAAATGAGTCACTAATTACTAATGACTCACTAAATGAGTAATGGATTTCTAATGATAACATACCAGGCCTATTCATAGAATATCTGGAGAACACAAGAGTAAAGCTGCTCAGTGGGGAGCTTACCTTGGCCTTTGGCCCTTTGCCCAGCTGCCCGGCCAAGTCTACCCTGGGAGGACCTCTGAAATGCAGCTGTTCCAGTCACGTGAGGGGACACGGGCCAATGAGAACAAATGGGTGGTCAGGGGAGTGGGGAGGGAGGGACAGGGAATGGATGAAGGTGGGTGGGAGAAGGCAGAGGTAAAGCCCTCAAAGAAGGCCGCCAGCACAAAGGCATAAGGACATCGACTGCCCTAGCCAATTGTCAAGGAGTGGGTGGGGGGGAAGAAGAAAGCCAGAAACAAAGCACTACAACACAATGTTAAGGAAACCTACTTGCAGGTCAGCTCAAAAAACAGATTGCAAAATGTAGTTAAAACACAGACAAATCCCTCTGAAAACAAACAACCAGCCCAAAAAACAGATTGGAAACTCGCAAATCATCCCCCCTTAAGACATTTTACGAGACAAAAAATGTATTGGATCGCTCATAAAAGCACCAGCCAGCTCCTACCACACCTTAATCATGAATAGGGCAAAAAAATCAAATCTGTATGTGGCTGACTATGAAAGTCTTAGGTGCTGCAAATATCTAAATCTGAATACGGAATGACAGGGACTGGTGGGAACGCGTACAGGAGTGGAAATTCCCATTCCACTACAAACTTGCCCCCCCCCCCCAGCTCCTCTCTGAGGAAATTCCCTGGAGCAGAATAGGTTGCACTTCCTGTTGATACTGGACATGAACAGATCTACTCAAGGGGTTTCCCAAAGGGTGAAGATCTCTAGAAGGACTTCCTGAGCCAACTCCAACTCGTGGGAGACCATGCTCTGCCTGTTCAGAGCGTCAGCTGTCATTTTACTTCCCCAGCTCGGTGAACAGCCGACAGAAAGATCCCATTTTGTAGAGCCCAAAATCAGAGTTGCATTGCCTTCCTGCACAGTGGTCATGAACCTACACCTCCTCTTCTGTTGAGCTAATGCATGTTTTCACGACTCATGGAATCTCGTTACTGCTCCACAGAGGGGAGCCCTTCCCTGTGAGGCTAGGGAAGTGAACCTGCTATGCAAAATTCCCCCTAGGGGAGGTGAAAAAGCGAGACCTCACAGGGAGAGACTCTCCTTATGGGGACAAGGACTCCCATTCCGTGATGAAACACCAAAACCCTCTTGCCCTTGAGACCATGAAACCCATGAAGTCTACTGAGAAAGCATATAAAAGCATTACTATATGTTACTATAGTAATACTCCTTCCTTTCTTCCGGTAAATATTGATACCACCAAGACCAGGAAGACTAAAAAGACATACAGTCTGTTCTCAAGTCATCTTCCAAGAGTAATGCGAAGAAGATTGATGGAGTTATATTAACTACTCCTTTGCCAAGTACAGAAGGTTCTGGGAAGAGGTGGCCCCAAGGAGGCCTGAAGAATACACAATGGACACAAAAAGTATTGTGACACTCTGCTGGGGAGGACCCAGCTGAATGTCATAAAAATGGAGAAAGGGCCCAATGATAGAGGAAGCAAGTGAAGCAGGCGTGAAGCTTAGAAGCCCCGGGAAGTTGAAACCTGGAAGCAAGAAGTTATGTTGGCGACGCGAGCTTGCAGTCAGGAGGAAGCTGACCGCAGATTGCAGGAGTCCTTTGCAGACCGATGCAGAGCAGGCCTGACTGGAAGCTGGAAACCAACAGATGGTGGCGTGACCTTCAGGAGGTGGACCAATCGGTCCAATAATTGCATCAATACTGTCTGGCCGGGGAACACGCAGAGCCAAAGCACAGCAGTAAGGAGTAGAAAGAGAAGCGGAGAGAACGTTCCATGGGAACATATCGACCCAACACCCCAGGAAGAACCGGCAACATGGCTCCAACAGAGACGAGGTAACGGGAATCACGGAAGACCCGGTAAGGAGATTTGGGAAGGGAGCTGAAACTAAAGAAGGCAGAGAGAAATCTCCCTTATCTCAGTAACTGTATCAAGAATATCGAAGGGAAGAAAGTCTCAGGAGAAATCTCCCTCATCTCAGTAATTGTCTAAAAATTACAGAATGCAAAGAAGGAATTGGGAGTAATCTCCCTCGTCTCAGTAATTGTATTAATAGTTTTTAAAGAAAAGAAAACTCTGGAGAAATCGCCATCATCTCAGTAATTGTCTCAAAAGTACTGAATATATAGAAGGCATCAGGAGTAACCTCCCTCGTCTCAGCAATTGTATTAAGAGTATTGAAAGGGAAGAAAGCAACGGGAGTAATCTCTCTCGTCTCTAAAGTTCAGATAGAAGTATCAAATGTGAAGATTACATCACTAGTGACCTTCCTCGTCTCAGTTGTTGTGTCAAAGAGACTGAAAGAGAAGAACATATCGGGAGTACTCTCCCTCAACACTATCATCAAAAGAGACATTCAGGCTAGAGAGTGCCACAAGAACAATCTCCTTTTTCAGGGCGTTAGAAGAAATCAACACCACTACGGGAAGAGTTTCCCTTGTTTTCACCGACAAAAGGAGGGAAAGAAAGACAATAAATAACTGTATGTTTGAAACAAAAAGAGTGTTGGACTTTTAAGCAAGGCCTAAGAGAAGCTTGGAAAGAAGTTAAGACTGATAAAAAACTGTTTCAGGAAAACTATCCAAAGTTAGCCAACGGCTGAACCACCTGAAGCAGGAGAAGGGAGTCATTCTCCTGGTTCTTTCACGTAAATTGTTGGATCAGAAACTAAGGCAAACAGTTAACAAACAGCAGCTTGGAGACTGATCAAGTCAACCAGGAAGGGATAGCGGTTGTTGAACTGTTGGACCAGGAGAAGCAAGTCTGGCTCCTGGTATTCTCTACAAGTGCAGAACTATTACCAGAGACTAATAGAAATATGTCCCCTAAGGCTGATCCCATTGCACCAGGAGAAGGGAGTCATTCCTGAGCCATTTATGTTAATGTAACTCACTATGATTTTGCCGGTCCGGAAACAAGGGTCCATCGGACCTGGTAGGCAGAGTTGGCACGGAAGCACCGGCACCGTTATTAGCGGTGCCGGTGCTTCCAAGTCCCCACTCCCCTGGAGTCCTATGGGACTCCAGGGGAATTGGGACTAACGTTTTACCAGCACCTGACTTCTGGGGCCACCGGATTTGTAATGTCCCGGTGGCACCGGGAAGTCAGGCGCCGGTAAAATGTTACGAGTTCGGCGGCAACCCACCGGAAACGCTGGCAGGGTTACCGCCGGACTCGTAATGAGGCCCAATGTCTTTTGTTAGTGGTAGGGCAAGAGTAGTTTAGTTTGGACAGAGGACGGACATTTTGAGTTTGCCATCCACCCTGACAACAAGCACCCAAGTTGTTCTTTAGTTAGGCAGGGCAAACCCTTTATATATGGAGGAAGATAGGTTTTTTTCATTTCATTATTATTTAAATAAAGATTTTTGTAAACATTGTTGGGATCTACGTCCAGCTCCCATGCCCCCTCCCCCAAGTGATTCAGAATAAGGAAAATATATTAAACGCATGCAGAACTAGGCAAGTGTAATGGCAGGAGGGTGAAACATGCATAGCAGGGGTAAAGTGTTGGGAATTTGTGTAGCAAATTGTGGAACCATAGATAGGCCTGGGTATAGGGTGTTATTAGATTATAGTAGTGGTGTGACATTGAAGAATAATGTAGTGGCCAGCTCGCCGTCCCCACTGCAGGAAATACCAAAGCGCCTCCATATTAGCAGTAGGCCTAGGCTGCCACAAGCCGCGGTAGAAGCAAATATAATAACGAGTCCAGAATCACTTTTCCATTCCATCCCTCAGCAAATGAGCTGAACACAAAGGCCTTCAGGCCTGGTAGATGGAACATAATTATATCATATTACTGGCCTGTGAGACCAGCCAGGAATTTGAATGACCTAGCACGCGAAGGGCTATGCCTGTTTCGAAGGACAAACCCATGAGAGCCAGGGCAGAGGTCTTGAGCTGCCAAAATTCCCAGTCCCGATTTAGTGCACTAGTGCCCCCCATAATGATGGCTATCATGTTTGAACTGCCAGATGCCCATGAACAGAACCCCTAAATCCTTCACAATTTGGCCGATTAGTGTGGTCCGGGGGACGCCCAGATGGGTCCTTGGGCAGGTGCAGCCAATAAGGAAATGCAAGGAGTGAGCGGCCCTGTGATTTGTACTACAAGGTACAAGGGATGACGCCAACAAATTCAGTTTGGCGACAGGGAGGTATTGCGGGGCCGCGTTTGCATCTGGGATCATGAGCAATGGTTCTTTATTCTGGAAGGGCTAATTTGACCTCAAAAGTATCCACTGAGTTCATGTCAGTGACGAGGTGTACATCACATGACCAGGCCCATGGGGAGGGTAGCATATCCAGATGCCCGCCAATCATACAAGCATAACCCAAGGTGGCGGGACAAAAGACCATGTGTCAGCGGGCTGGAGTAGATTAGATACGGTCAATCGGTCGAGGTACTATAAGGGACTGCTAGTATGTACATGGGGGACAACCAATGAGGGTGATGGAATACCACTGTATACTGTTTGCATCACTGGTGATGATGATGTCCTTTAAAATATTCTGTCTGCTTTAAACTAACCCAGAGAGCACTCTGCGGCAGTTGGGATCTACGGCACCTTTTCCTTTTTGTACACAAAATACAACTTTTTTTCCATGCAAGAGGTGCGCTGAGCCTTTTCCCTCAGAGGATTGTTTTTCACTTGTCTGGTGGTCTGCCTTTACAATTTGGTGACCCGATATGATTCCAGACCCTCCACAGGCACAGGGACGAAGGATTCCTGGCCGCACATCCGGTGGGAAAAGAAGGGGGGATGGGAGGCACAACAGTGGGTAAATGATTTTACTATAAGGTCAATATGTAGGCGAAACGTCTCCTTCTGATAGATTAAATTGGTCAGTTAGTTGTACTTCAGGTGCAGCAGGGATAACCTCAAGGCCAATCGAGGTCCAAAGCAGAACAAAGACAGAACATGCATCGGGTGTTGCTACCCGATAAACCTATGCTGCACTCCTCTTGGGACACCGTCCCAGGTGTATTTACAGCCAATAGTGAGAAGGGATCTTCCCCATAAAATGGAAATCACAGCCCACTTTGGTATATTTCGTCTTCTTAGTTATGTAACACAAAGAAAACATTTACTATTCTCTATTATTCATTAGATGTACATCTGTGCAGAAAAAATGAAAGTGATGTCCACCTGACCTAGTACAATCAAGAGCCACCAAGACCGTACACAATGTGGGTAGACAGTATATATATTTATGTAGCGAAAATAAAAAGTAGACGATAAGGATCACTCTCACTGTAGAGACCTCAGTGTGTACAGAATGAATCAGTATAATTCCAACATACATGAATTCAATTAAATATAGATTCAATAGATCAGAGCTGTATTTTCGCACACTCCAAAGGCATATTCAGTTAAGATTGAGCATTGAACAAATTAATACATTCACAATGTAACATAATGTGTACATTAGCATGAACAGTGCGATTTCTTCTGCTCTATGTATTGTCTTAAACCCTCCTAACGGTGCCAACGCGTTTCGGATTCCGATGAACCCATCTTCAGGGCAGGATGTGTAAAGTTTCATAGGGATGTAAGGGGTTTTCCTAAAAATAACAAAGATAAACTAATTAACTTTAAGATGTGTACCAGTAATTAATGGGGGTAGATATTAGTCTGAGTCACTAACCTTATAGTTGAAGTGGATGAGGGAACGGAAAGTAGTATTTTGGGTGTTTTTGTTGATGTTTTTATTGTATTGGTGTGGACCAGAGAGGGAACCAGGTTCATTGTGTAGGTGTGGTGTGAGGGTGTGGCTGGTATGTGTGAGGGTGTGTGGGATATAATGGTACGAGATGAGAGTATGTGTGGTGAGGGAAAATGAAGGGTGTTGAAGACAGGGAAGGGGGCGGGGTAACGGGACAATGTACTGCTGGATCGGAAACCTAATTAAGGGACAGTAGTATATAACTATCAGACAGGGGCATCTCAAATGGAATCGCCAACCGCACTGGAAAATATGTATGTAGTCCTCCCATTTGTATAAGGATCAAGATCATGAATATCATCAGGAGTGGGTTATCGAGACAAGAGGGGGCAAAGGGGAAGATGTTGGAGAACAGGAAGGAAGCATTGGAGTTGTGGAAAATTATAGAGGATTAAGAAGAGGTTTCCCCTGGCCTTGCATGGGTAGCGGGGGGGGGATGTCTCTACCGTGGGTCCCGATCCCAACCATGCCCACCGTTCCTGCTATTCAGGAGTCTGCTGTCTCATCAGGGACCACTATAAGGAAGGCATGGTAGCAAAGCAAGACAAATAAGTGATCACAGTTCAAGGGTGTTTATTAAATTGTAAAAATGGGCGAGATAAACGCCTAATCTAAACCTAAATCTAAGATGGGGGCAAGTTACCACGATCAAATAATAATAATACAGTCCTAGTGGAGTCTAGTCAAATAAAAAGAGCCTATACTAAGAGAAACCTATTGCCAGTCCTTACCTCTAAATACAAAATAGCGTGGGACAATGTTCACAAAGAAAGAAAGAAGTGTTCTCAAAAGGATAAGTCAGGATGCTATAGCCTGGGTCTCCCTTCCCCAAGTTTGAAGCACGGGACAAGGCGGGACTCTCGAGCACAGCACACTTCTAGGGCTTCTCTGGCCCGAGTTTACAGTTTCTTTTTCTTCTATCAGGGATTTCTGTGTCCAAGTCTCTTTATAAAAGCTCTCTTGCTTCAGAGGGCCTGATGCATCACAAACAATAAAACAGTACCTAGATCTTCAGGTCGGGCGACTCTTCTTCACCTGAGAATCCCCATCCGCCGGGCTCCAATCCCTTTCACAATATCAGCCTCCCTCAATCGGGCTCAGACCAACATCACACTGCAGACGTCCCTCAGTCGGGTTCACATTCGTTACCACAATGCAGTTCACTTTAGCTTTTCAATTCACAACGTGTCAGACTTTCGACTGTACAAGGGGTTTGACTCGACCCTTGTATGACCACGTTGACATCTTTCGCTAGCCTCCCTTGGGCCTCTTGGTTCTTGTAGTCTTCTCAGTTCAAGATATCCTGCTTGTTCAAGAACAGTCTTTCAAATGAGCGCTCGCATGGCGCTGGGTCACTCTAACCCGGATACCCCGGTTGTTCACAAAAGACCAGTGTCTATTATCTTCTGTTCTTTACGCAAATGTTGCTACTGCAAACATGAGCTCAACACAGTCCGGTTTACTATCAGTTTCCTTCGACTCACCGGCTGTGTTGAACTTGTTGCCTTTTCTTCCGCTGGAGTCAAGTATGGTACCACAGCGGCAAGCTTTTTTTCTCCGCCCTGGCTATCGGTGCGGGAGCACCCTCTGTACCACTGACATCTGCCACACCAATCGACAGCTGCAATTCCCAGTCTTAATGTTCCTTTATCCAAGGCTACGCAGGTCTGGGTTTAAAAGGGCAAGGGTAATTCCGGTTTCCTCCGCCTTTCTCCTTTGTTCAAACTGCTGTCCTGGAATAGCTGCTTCCTTGTGCTTCCGGCCTTGCTCAAAGTGTGCTCTTGTGCTCCGCCTTTTTGCCCTGTGGAGAAGGGAAAGGGCAGTCAGGTGTGCATAGTTATCAGCAATTGCCTGACTCTTCTTGACCCTTGTGTTGGGACATGTCAGGTCCGTTGTCTTTCGTGGTGTGAGAAAGTGTGCGCGTAGGAAGGGAGAGTAAAGCTTTTGCATATCCTACAGGGTAGGATGGGGGAAATGTGTTATAAGGGAGGAGGTTCTGTGTCTCACCTGTCAGTGTCCCCCTTCCACTCCTCAAAGACCCCCACCCATCCAGGTGATCCTCTCGCACTGGTCCACCCCCACGAACTGGACCCAGCAACAATGGCTGTTTCCTGGCCACCTGGATGGCAGATCCCAGTCTACTAGCGGGTGAGACACCTTCAGGTTTCTCGCAGCACCCCAGCCACACAGAAGTGCATCCGCCCCCCATTAGGGTACTACCCTATACATGCAAAAACCTATACAAACCCGGCCTATCTCCTTGCTTGCCACTGCTCCTCCCCCTCATTCTTCACAGGCCCGGCATCAGAATTTTCCAAATCCAATAGAATCTGCTGCTGCATGCAACCATGAACAGAGGAGTCTATTTTGTAAGCCACAAGGTTTAGATTGGACCGGAGGGACGGGCAGCAGGCAAGTGGAGAGCCGGAGATATCTTGTTCAAAATTGATAGTACAGCAATCTGAGATGTGCATATCGAGAGGGAGGATAGGGGACAGGGAAGGCAGGAGGCAAGGAGTTGGGATAGTGGGACGGTGCAGTCCGAAGATGATCGAAGAGTGGGAAGGGAGGACAAGGAGTGGGATACCTTGACTGAGGAACAGGTGCGTGTGTATGGTGGTGGCCGAAGGAAAGCAGCTGGGGAAGTAAAAGTTGACAAAGACAGACAGGGCACAGTTTCTGCTGTTGTACAAAGGACCAGGGAGTGCACAGTATGTACCATGGCTGCACAGGAACAAGAATAACTTGATAAAGGCGCTTCCGTACCTTACAGCTGGTGTGGGAAATGGATTTACGAATTCAAAAAGCAGACAGCATATATAACCCTGGCCGTAGGCGACTTGAATGTTTGTCGCAATACTAGGAGATCGGGCAGATGACTTTTGGGCTAAAGCAGGGTATCCCTGGGTACGACAGCCATGATGGGGCCCATTTTAATGATATCTTAGCCCACATAGGGACGGCACTGCAGCGGGCATATCCGTATACACCAGATATCCAATCCATAATTCAACGCACAATGCGGCCTGAGAATCCCGCTCAGTATATTCTTCAGACACAAGAGATGTGGAGGGCCAAAACGGGCAAGTCCTGGGATCGGTCGATCCTATTTTTCTACTTCGTGGTCAAAAAAAGGACACAGAAGGCTCTAGACAAAATAGTGGGTATTGAAGCAAAGGGGTGGGTAGAGATACAGTCCATAATTACACATCATTGTAAACGGCTGAATGAAAAGGAAAAGGAATGTCACAAAGTGTACAGACGGAGAAAGCGAAATTAGTACAAAATAAGTTAGCAAAAATGTCAGTAGAAGTAGAGTTAGTAGCAGCACTGCAAGATGCACAAGTGGAACACAGGGCGGTCCTGGCAGGAAGGGGGGGAAAAATGGGTGAGTGTGGACATATGGAAGGATGGGTACTTTTTCATGGGAATGCAGAAGCATACATCCAGCAAATGCCCCTGTATTCACAGGTGTTCCAGCCCCATAGCCACAGTCCTATGCCCCAGTGCTCCCAGCAGCACCGTACAGCGCACCACCACCCATGACTCCGCCTGCTCCCTCTCCACGGTCTCCACAGTTTCAAGTGCCAGGGCCCAGTAACACACCAGAATATGCAGCAATAGTCCCACCCAAGTGCCCAACCCCAATGCAGTGCCCCATGGCACAGTAACATTACAAGGGGCTAATGTAGTGGGAGGAAATCCTTTTGTCTTTCCAGGAACTAACACCTACCAAGAGTGGAGAGTCCACAGAGAACCTTAGCGTGCCCAGTCCTTTAAGTCACTCCCAACCCAGAAGAGGAACCCTTGGTGGGCGTGGAGATAGGAGACACCAATTAATTTTCATGGTAGCCACAGGTGCAACAAAGTCTTGTATAAGCGAGGGGCGTTTCCCTTTGTCAGGTGAAGTTATGGACATGCAGGGCTTCTCTGTGGGGCAATAAAATCGGTTGCATTCGCAGAAGAAGTTGCCCTCAAAGTAAAGTACATGGTGGCGTGGGCACTATTGTAGTATTCAGTGGTGTTCCCAGTTAGCCTCTTAGGTTGAGATGTGCTCATCAAGCCATTTCGTTTACGCAGAGGGGAGTAGTGTGTTTGACGCACCATGAATATGTCACATAAGGGAAATGCTGGTCATACATGCATTAGGGAGTAAAGCAGTAGCCAGGGGAATACAAGTAGACTCGGACCTGTTCATCTGTTACAGTTTTGCTCAATGTGGTGCCACACGTGGCCAATCAGTGCGCAGAGTACCATCAGAATTCTAGTTCAGGCCAGGTCAGCCTCAGTAACATGTTGTAGGTACCATTATCATGCTGAACCTAGAAAGGGTGATAGTGTCAAAAGAGAGGGTAGTCCTGATAGGGACAGATGCAGAGGGAGGGGAGTGGAGTACAGTGTTGTGCAAAGACCCAACCCAGCGCTTGAAGAAAGTGACAGACAGTGACTTGTTTGAGGACAGGGACGAGAAAAGGGAAATAATTCTGGCAGTATGTGTTCCATGCAAAATAATACATTATCGACATGTTCCGTGCCCCATGTTTGTGGCAGAAAGCCTCCCATCCTTCGCCCAAAGGGATTTAGCACAGGTACTTGACAAATTATGGGCAACCAATCCCCATTACGTAAGGCTCTTGCAGTATTAGAGATTACACTTAAATCCGGAGCGGTGTTGCCCATGGTCAAGCGGTATCCCTTGTCCAAAGAAGCAGAAGAGGGAATAAAAGATACCATCACAACTAGGCATTATTGTGCTGTCTAACTCTCTCTGCAACACAACCATATACCCTATTTCAAATCCAAAGGGTCGGATTCCAAGATGGGCGAGCTGGGTTAAGCAGCACGTCCCCCAAGCTCCCGCTTAGAGGAAATAACAGTGGAGGAAAAGAAAAGAGCCCGGAGGTGACAAAGGTTCCGCCCCAACACCCCGGAACAGGCACCACACACAGGCTTGCACGCGGCGTGGCCACGATGCGCCTCCGACACACCAGCTGGGCAGCTCGTCGTTGGGCAAAAGAGGACCTGTGCCCCAATCACCAAGGGCCCACAATGACTCAGAAGGGGCTGAATCCCCCCAGTGGAGCCACCTAGGAGCGACTCGGGTCGGGGCCAGTGGAGCACCTCTGGCCCCGACAGCCACTACCACGGGTCCTGCCCGCCTGCGAGGGAACCCGCTCTAAGCAATGCAGACCCGCTTTCCAAGAGGCTACCCCCGGAGTTCCCTCCTCCGCTGTGACTCGAACCTCCTCCCCATCCCCAGCCCCTGCCACCCTCAGCGCTCGGCGGCGGAGAGGACCTGTACAGCACTACAGCTGGGAGTGACCGAGGAGACCCAGAGTCCAAGCCCAGGATTTCTGGAAGAACACCCACCTCCCCATCCTAACTGGTGACAAGGAAGGAACCAGCCCGTGGCAATCCGGCCCAAGCAGAGTGGGTACCAGCCGGCAAGCCCCCCACGAGGACCAAACTGGAATTCCAGGGGTGCCCGAACAACAAGTAAGTGGGGAGTGGGGGGGTCCCTGGGGTGCAAGGGAGAGGGCATCCTCGCCCTAGTGGGGGAAAAACAATCAGACTTGGCCCAGTCTGGGCCCCTTAACTGCCCATCTCCACACGAACGCCGGTGCCCCTTTGCAGCGCAGGAGACCCTGCCACCACGCCCTAGTGGGGAGCCCCTCCCTCCCCGGGACCATCCTTTACACCTGACCCAACTGAACATTCAGGAGGGACTAGCAACAACTCCTCAACTTCCACCGCATATCTACAGGGACGAACCACCCGCTAACTCACCCGGGAGGGCCCCACTGCACACAGCCCCCACCTCACTACACAGGCAGTCGACCCACCAGTACCACAGGAGCTGGAGCGCAACTGGGGTAGGTCCAACAATCCCAGACGAGTGCTCAAAGGTGGACCACTACCGCCACACTGCAACCTCCCACATGCCTGAGCGGGGAACCTGAGGACGATCTCCAGAGACTTGCCTGCTATTGGGCACTTACAGTCATACCTCCCAGTGCTTCGACATAGAACATGCCGGAAGGGGGCTCCTCCCAGCAAAGCGAATCCCCAGACAGCACAGGAGGCCCTACATCACCGCAGCATACAGGAAATTGCAACGCGGAACCCAGAGGTGTGCATTGCTCCATCCCCGGAACACCTCTACGCAGCGACCACCTGCATAGATGTCCAGAAATAGAACCAAGGACACACCCATCCCCTCCAAAATGGCAAAGAAAACGCAAGAAGGAACACTCGCTCAGATATGGGCCAGAGATGCGGACACAATGGGGGGCAAAACACTAAGGATTGGGGGGCAGAAGCTGGCATGGATGACAGCCAGGAAGACCGGGAAAGACCTGTGACCCATGTTTCGCTCAAAAGCCTGCTGGGGGAACTGGTAGAGAAAATCACTGATGCAGGGAAAAAGCAAATGGGCACCTTAAGAGAGGATTTGGCCGAAGGAATACAAGAAATACGAAGAGACATTATAAGATCGAAGAGAGCGTAGACACCAACGAAAAGGCCATCCAAGAGCTAACAGAGGATGCACGGAAAGCAGACACCCTCCTGGAGACCCATGCAGCAGCAACCCATAACCTCGACCAAAGGGCCGAGTACCTGGAAAACAGGTCCAGGCGATCTAATATACAGGTCAAAGATCAAGACCTGACCCAAGCCATGCAATCAATTTTCGGAGACCTCTTGGAAGCATCGCAGACCTCGGACATTCGTTTCGAAAGGATACACAAAGTGGGCCCCGAAACGACAAGAGCCAAGGGTAAGGCCAAGAGACTTGTTGGTGGCGTTTCACAACTACAACTTGAAGAAACTACTCCTGGAAAAGGCCAGAAAAGTAAAGCAAATTACTTACAACAGTGTTGAAATCTACCTCTACCAGGACCGATCTCAGACTACCCTAAACAGAAGAAGACGCATGGCCCCGATATTGGCCCAACCGAGGGAGAACCAAATGCGATACAGGTGGTTGCACCCATTCGCTCTGAGCTTCACCTGACAGGGGACCTACCACAAAATAAAAACTTGCGAACAAAATGCAGCCATACTGGGAATCGAGGACGACCTTCAACTAACACGCCCCTCACCATCTGGCCAACCTTCGGCCCAAAGATCATGGGAGTGGACCCCAGTCGAATCAAGAAGAGCATGAAAGGGGGGAAACAAGCCGTCCGCGGGCCCTTACCACCCGTGGAAAATCCAGCCTGACCGGGACGCACAGAGGAAGGCAGCAAATGATTCCAGAAATGGGACACACTTCCTATAGCTACAGCTTACCTGGGGAGGGCACACATTTTGATTAATCATGAGCTTGAGCGAAAACAAAAGAATATTACTCAACACTACTGCGGGAGGAGTGGGAGGGGTACAGCCCCTTGGAATGGGATTGGGAGATCCCGCGTGGGGACTAGCTGGGTACGTATCAGGGTCCAGTCCTCGTGACCACGATGCGAGGAGGGGCTGAGAGCCGGCTGGGACAACCCAGCAAGGGGAAGTGGGGGGGGGAGGAGCGAAAGGAACAGGGAGGAAGAAATGGTACACTTGAAGGAGGAGGGAGGACGGCGGGGGAAATGGGGAATCTCGGGGCATATACCCAGAGGCCCAGAAGCTACCTCCTCAGCGAATAAGGATGCAAGAGACCGAACATGGCTAGACCAGGTCAATTAAAGATACTATCGTTAAACATCAACAGGCTTAACTCACCTTTAAAGAGGAAAAAAGTGGAGATACACATGAGGAGAGAAGCCCCACACAGTCACCATGCAAGAAACCCACATATAAACGCTAGACACCCACAGGATTAAAGTTTGGGGGTATAAGAGAATCTTTCAGGCCACACAAGCCTGTAAAAAAGGGGGAGTCCTCATAGCATTAAAAGACGGGCTAGACCTTACTGGAAAGGGAGTGGACAAGGACAGCCAAGGCAGATATCTGCCACTCACATTGGAAGGAAGGGGGAGGCTTACACGGTGGCAATGCTCTACGCCCCAAACTCAGCCCAGGACACCTACATACACAAAACGCTCACCTGCCTAGAAATGTTTGAGAAATCGCCCATAATCGTCACAGATGACTTCAACCTGGCCTGGGACCCGATTAAAGACAGGAGCATGAACCTCCGGGAGCAGCTGGTGCTACCATCTGGGGACCTAAAGCAGAAAATAAAAGACTTGGTGCTAGTGGACGCCTGGAGGCTTAGGTACAGCAACAGGGAAGGGTAAACCTTTTCCTCCCATGCTCATAGATCACACTCTAGGATCGACTATATATGGCTATCTAGTACGCTGATGGGCAAGGCTATGCATCTAACCCTAGGAGCTGCTACCCTTACTGATCATGCCCCACCAGGACTATGGAAATGGAGGTATCCGGCCCAACTTTTCAAAGACATAACATTAGCGCAGGAAGTCACGGACGAGATAGAAAACATCGCCTCAACCAACAAAATAGGTGATACCACCTGCCACACCTGGTGGGATGCACTTAAAGCAACGCTAAGAGGTAAAATTATAGTAATAAGGGCAAGACGCACAATGGAACTGAGGCTGGAGGAAGCTCGACTAGAAACCAAAATTCAAAGAAATAATGAGCAAAATGGGCCAGAAACAGACCCCTGCTGCCAAGAGAGTATAGAGCGATAAGGGGACAATTAGATAGGATTCAAACCAGAGCGGCAGAGCACAACCTGCTGCGCCTCAAGCAGAAGTTCTATATTAAAGCCAACAAATCGTATCGCCTCCTAGCCAAAATGCTGAGGAAAGAGGAAAGGGAGAGAACAATACTGAAAATCAGGCAACAAGGAGATCGGATGAGCACCAAGACCGAAAACAGAGAGGGAGTTTATGAAATACTACTCTACTCTGTATGGCTCTGTCCGTCCCTAGAGAGCCAGGAAGCATACCTGAAGGAGATAGCCTTACACCACCTATCAGGAGAGGAAAGGGAAATTCTGGTAGGGGTTATTACGAGGGATGAGGTTAGGAATGCTATAAATGCTCTCCCAATCAACAAATCTCTGTGGCCCGACGGTTACGTAGCATAGTTTCATAAACTACATAAAGAATCACTTGTACCACTCCTCACAAACCTGTTCAATCGTGCTTCGACATAGAACATGCCGGAAGGGGGCTCCTCCCAGCAAAGCGAATCCCCAGACAGCACAGGAGGCCCTACATCACCGCAGCATACAGGAAATTGCAACGCGGAACCCAGAGGTGTGCATTGCTCCATCCCCGGAACACCTCTACGCAGCGACCACCTGCATAGATGTCCAGAAATAGAACCAAGGACACACCCATCCCCTCCAAAATGGCAAAGAAAACGCAAGAAGGAACACTCGCTCAGATATGGGCCAGAGATGCGGACACAATGGGGGGCAAAACACTAAGGATTGGGGGGCAGAAGCTGGCATGGATGACAGCCAGGAAGACCGGGAAAGACCTGTGACCCATGTTTCGCTCAAAAGCCTGCTGGGGGAACTGGTAGAGAAAATCACTGATGCAGGGAAAAAGCAAATGGGCACCTTAAGAGAGGATTTGGCCGAAGGAATACAAGAAATACGAAGAGACATTATAAGATCGAAGAGAGCGTAGACACCAACAAAAAGGCCATCCAAGAGCTAACAGAGGATGCACGGAAAGCAGACACCCTCCTGGAGACCCATGCAGCAGCAACCCATAACCTCGACCAAAGGGCCGAGTACCTGGAAAACAGGTCCAGGCGATCTAATATACAGGTCAAAGATCAAGACCTGACCCAAGCCATGCAATCAATTTTCGGAGACCTCTTGGAAGCATCGCAGACCTCGGACATTCGTTTCGAAAGGATACACAAAGTGGGCCCCGAAACGACAAGAGCCAAGGGTAAGGCCAAGAGACTTGTTGGTGGCGTTTCACAACTACAACTTGAAGAAACTACTCCTGGAAAAGGCCAGAAAAGTAAAGCAAATTACTTACAACAGTGTTGAAATCTACCTCTACCAGGACCGATCTCAGACTACCCTAAACAGAAGAAGACGCATGGCCCCGATATTGGCCCAACCGAGGGAGAACCAAATGCGATACAGGTGGTTGCACCCATTCGCTCTGAGCTTCACCTGGCAGGGGACCTACCACAAAATAAAAACTTGCGAACAAAATGCAGCCATACTGGGAATCGAGGACGACCTTCAACTAACACGCCCCTCACCATCTGGCCAACCTTCGGCCCAAAGATCATGGGAGTGGACCCCAGTCGAATCAAGAAGAGCATGAAAGGGGGGAAACAAGCCGTCCGCGGGCCCTTACCACCCGTGGAAAATCCAGCCTGACCGGGACGCACAGAGGAAGGCAGCAAATGATTCCAGAAATGGGACACACTTCCTATAGCTACAGCTTACCTGGGGAGGGCACACATTTTGATTAATCATGAGCTTGAGCGAAAACAAAAGAATATTACTCAACACTACTGCGGGAGGAGTGGGAGGGGTACAGCCCCTTGGAATGGGATTGGGAGATCCCGCGTGGGGACTAGCTGGGTACGTATCAGGGTCCAGTCCTCGTGACCACGATGCGAGGAGGGGCTGAGAGCCGGCTGGGACAACCCAGCAAGGGGAAGTGGGGGGGGGGAGGAGCGAAAGGAACAGGGAGGAAGAAATGGTACACTTGAAGGAGGAGGGAGGACGGCGGGGGAAATGGGGAATCTCGGGGCATATACCCAGAGGCCCAGAAGCTACCTCCTCAGCGAATAAGGATGCAAGAGACCGAACATGGCTAGACCAGGTCAATTAAAGATACTATCGTTAAACATCAACAGGCTTAACTCACCTTTAAAGAGGAAAAAAGTGGAGATACACATGAGGAGAGAAGCCCCACACAGTCACCATGCAAGAAACCCACATATAAACGCTAGACACCCACAGGATTAAAGTTTGGGGGTATAAGAGAATCTTTCAGGCCACACAAGCCTGTAAAAAAGGGGGAGTCCTCATAGCATTAAAAGACGGGCTAGACCTTACTGGAAAGGGAGTGGACAAGGACAGCCAAGGCAGATATCTGCCACTCACATTGGAAGGAAGGGGGAGGCTTACACGGTGGCAATGCTCTACGCCCCAAACTCAGCCCAGGACACCTACATACACAAAACGCTCACCTGCCTAGAAATGTTTGAGAAATCGCCCATAATCGTCACAGATGACTTCAACCTGGCCTGGGACCCGATTAAAGACAGGAGCATGAACCTCCGGGAGCAGCTGGTGCTACCATCTGGGGACCTAAAGCAGAAAATAAAAGACTTGGTGCTAGTGGACGCCTGGAGGCTTAGGTACAGCAACAGGGAAGGGTAAACCTTTTCCTCCCATGCTCATAGATCACACTCTAGGATCGACTATATATGGCTATCTAGTACGCTGATGGGCAAGGCTATGCATCTAACCCTAGGAGCTACTACCCTTACTGATCATGCCCCACCAGGACTATGGAAATGGAGGTATCCGGCCCAACTTTTCAAAGACATAACATTAGCGCAGGAAGTCACGGACGAGATAGAAAACATCGCCTCAACCAACAAAATAGGTGATACCACCTGCCACACCTGGTGGGATGCACTTAAAGCAACGCTAAGAGGTAAAATTATAGTAATAAGGGCAAGACGCACAATGGAACTGAGGCTGGAGGAAGCTCGACTAGAAACCAAAATTCAAAGAAATAATGAGCAAAATGGGCCAGAAACAGACCCCTGCTGCCAAGAGAGTATAGAGCGATAAGGGGACAATTAGATAGGATTCAAACCAGAGCGGCAGAGCACAACCTGCTGCGCCTCAAGCAGAAGTTCTATATTAAAGCCAACAAATCGTATCGCCTCCTAGCCAAAATGCTGAGGAAAGAGGAAAGGGAGAGAACAATACTGAAAATCAGGCAACAAGGAGATCGGATGAGCACCAAGACCGAAAACAGAGAGGGAGTTTATGAAATACTACTCTACTCTGTATGGCTCTGTCCGTCCCTAGAGAGCCAGGAAGCATACCTGAAGGAGATAGCCTTACACCACCTATCAGGAGAGGAAAGGGAAATTCTGGTAGGGGTTATTACGAGGGATGAGGTTAGGAATGCTATAAATGCTCTCCCAATCAACAAATCTCTGTGGCCCGACGGTTACGTAGCATAGTTTCATAAACTACATAAAGAATCACTTGTACCACTCCTCACAAACCTGTTCAATCACATAGGGTAGTCTAACACACTACCGGAATCTATGGAAGAAGCCAAGATGATCTTAATCCCAAAGAAGGGTAAGGACCCGACCGAATGCGGGTCGTATCGCCCCATAGCCTTAATAAATGTGGACGCGGAAATCCACACTAAAATCCTGGCCAACAGACTAGAGACGCTCCTACCTAAACTCGTCCATGCGGACCAGTCTGGCTTCGTTCAAGGTAGGCAGACGGGGGCAATATAAGAAGGATTGCGCATCTGATCGAAAAAGCCCAGAAGAGAAAAATCCCCGCCCTTCTCCTGGCCATAGATGCAGAGAAAGCGTTTGATCAGGTGGAGTGGGGATTCCTCTTCGTAACCATGGCAAAGATGGGCTTCGGCCAGCACTTCTTGGGTAGAGTTAGAGCAAGCTACCGGCACCCTGGCTTCCGATTGGCAATCAACTAACATATCTCACTCCCCATCCAAGCGAAGCAGGGCACTAAGCAAGGCTGTCCACTTCACCCATCTTATATGCGTTGCATTTAGAATCTTTCCTAGCAGTCATAAGGGAGAATGAGAGCATAGCGGGAATACCCTTTGGAGGGAGCTCACATAAAATTGCAGCCTTCGCATATGACCTGATTCCGTCAATAACCCAACCACATACCTCCCTGGGGGTAGCACAAAGAGTTTGACCGCTTCGGGGCTGTCGCGGGGCTAAAGGTAAATATAAGTAAGTCCGAAATATTAAATCTCACCCTACCACCTTCGGAAATACAGAACCTGAAATATTCCTACGCCTATAAATGGGAGGACAGTCACATAACCTATCTAGGGGTAAAGTTGACTAGTTCAGTAAGTGGTCTGTATCAAGCTAATTACCCGCCCCTCCTAGAGAGGTTAAAAACTAAACTGATTGATTGGGGACCATTAGCAATATCTTGGTTGGGACGCATCAATGTCCTGAAAATGGTAGTTCTCCTGCAAACTATCACTTTGCGTCCCTCCCGATCCACATACCGCATATATTCACAAAGAAACAGACAAATTCTTCTGGAACAACAAGCCGCCGAGACTGGCGGCAAAATTAATTAATGAGGACACCCGTGGATCTGAGAGGACTGGAAGCCCCAGACTTCAGGGCATACTACATTGCTGCCCAAATAGGAGTTATTAGAGATTGGCAATTAGACAATTGAGGGAAAATATGGAGGCCCATGCATAGAGCTGTTGCGGGTGCAGCATTGGAAGAAATCCTATGGAAACCAAGGGCAAATAGACCAGCACAAATGTACGCCAGTCTGATCCTAGAAACTGTGGGCAAAGCTTAGGACTCCACAGTGAAAAGTGCTCACATTACCTCCTTCCCTTCGCCATACACGCCACTTTTCGGCAACCCTCAGTTCTCCCCTGGTTACAAGTCCAGGTTCCACACGTGGCAACAAAGGGGATGCTGCAGAGTTAGGAACATGTATACCGGCAATCAGATCAAAACCTTCGAACAATGCAAAGCAGACTTTGGCCTGGGGGAAAACCAAAGGTACCCCTATGTCCAATTAAGACATTGGCTGTTGCACCCGGACATGAAACTAGCAGGAACCCGGGACCTCACACCATTCGGGAAATATCTAGACACCAACAAAGGCGAGAGGAAGCTAGTAGCGAACATTTATAAACTAATTAAAGGTGAATCTGCGCAGAACAGGCTATACATGGGGGAAATGGGAAGAGGACGCAGGGATCACAATAGACACTGCTGAGTGGACAAAGCTATGAGGACAGATACCAAGACTGACAGGATCGATACAAATTAGAGAAGTCTGGATGAAGCTGATGGTGCACCTAACACCGGTCCGTCTCCATAGGATATACCCGAAGGTGTCACACCTATGCTGGAGGGAGTGCGGGCAGATAGGCACTTGGAACCACATATGGTGGAACTGCCCAAAACTTGTCCACTACTGGCAGACAATCCACACAGCAAATCGAACAGGTGGTGGGAGTCAAGTGTGAGACAAACTGGGGCAGCACTGGTCCTAGCCCGCAAGTGGAAATCCATACAAGTCCCCCTAGACCATGAATGGATTGCGAAAATATGGTCGCTGCTTGCAATAGAATGGCTAACATATTCACTACAAGGGAACCATGCTAAGTTCAACTCAGACTGGTCTACGCTGGAGATACCTCAAGGACGGTGCACGCCGAGCATGGTGTCCCAGAGCCATGTCCCTTTTGGGAATAATGGCTAACCCGGAGGACGAAGACCTGTGAGAAGAAGCAGAAAAAAAAGGCTCCCACCAAATAAAGGGGTGGGAACACAAAGCAACGTAGTAGTCCAACCCGACACCAGATCTTCCAGGAACTGTTCTGAGACAGGGGGGAGGGATGGGGGAGGAGGGTGGGAACTCTGTTAATGTAGTCAACTTTGAAAATGTTTAAATAAAACTTAATGTTAAAAAAAGAATAATCAAAAGGGTCTAGTTGGAGGATGATTCAGGATTTACGCCCTCTGAACGACATTGTGCAGGCAGAGTTCTTGGTCGTGCCTAACACTGCGACCATATTATGCAACATGAGTAAACTCGGAGATGTGCCGGTATCAAATGCGATTGTCCTGATCGGTAAATATCGAATTCTTATCAAATAATATACTTAAATATCAGGTATTCAGTGTGACAATTTGATTTATTGGGCATATTTGAAGAACGCCCTAAGGTTTTGCCAACACGTGTTTGACCTATTCAGTCTTTTTCAAGGCAAAAGGTTCTTCATATACAATCAATACCAACAATATTAATCAAAGAAACGTACGTACATTCAACAATAAATAATCATTGCCATACAAAAAATAAAATATTGATCAAGATTCAATTTACATTCAAAGAAGTTGAGACAAAAAATGGGAGATACAGAAGGGAAGCAGTTAATAGGGGACAAAATGGCAAAAGAAAAAGGAAAGAGAAAAAAAAAGGGAAAAATATATTAGCTTGACATCACTTGCATAGCTAAGCACTCGTCTTAACATAGATTTTCTTAATGTTGCTAATCAATAATATTGTATATGTCAAGTCATCTAATTATTTCAATTGCACCTCAGTGTTAACAGATTTTCAAAAGAATTAATACAACTGATGTCCATTCACTTGCAGAAGCCACAATTGTATTCATGCATAGTTATTCTTAACTCCAAATTCTTTGATATTTCAAGTGTTTAAATCCAAATGGTTTAACAATTCTCTTGAGAATGTCACAATTTTGGTTATCCTGATAGACAGTGACCAATTATCTATCTGTGTCAGATGACACAATGGTAGCAATATACTCTTGATCATATTATCGGGGGCCATATTTTTATTTAAAACATGGCTATTCTGAATAGTATAAACAGCCCATACAATAAATGATAGCACATTCTTTAAACACATGATTAATTTCTCATGGTACTTTCAGAAACTCATGTGCCCAAGAGCAGTATGCTTATTCATGTTTGAATAAATGTGTATATTACTAAAGGGCCAATTAGGTAACCACATACCCTAAATTCAATTGGTGTATTCCCTTCGTCGCATACTCGATATATGGTTAGCTGAAGTTGCACAAATCCCAGTGGTTGTACAGATAGGTAATCAAAATGTGTGTCAAAACTGCCATGATAACTAGTGTTGAGCCTATTTAAGCACTGACAATCCTTGTATAGGATTAGGGTTTCGATGATGCTACAAACCCTCTAATAGGCTGTAAAGTCTTTTAGACAGACGTCACGCAATCGATTCCTGAATTGTATGTACTTGAGTGTGTGGATACTATATAGTTGCTGTGGGATCTCCTACACAAATTGATTGGGTTATATACAGCTCTATATGTCCCACTTCATTAATGTGGTGTGTTAGATAAGTGGATTCTTCTGGTGGGTAATTCCATACCTCGAGTTTAAATCATCTGCACAATCTGTGTTGAGCATCTCCTCTTTGAAGGTCTCTGCCTTTGTGTGCCGTCCGCGTGCGAGTTGCACGTGCGCCATTTCGGAAACGCTTTATGTACAGCATTTGTCGTCATGTTTCGGCGCTGTGTGCCTTGTTGGTCGGCAGTGACCTTGGTAACAGCTTGCTATCTTGTATTGTTTGTTGTTACAATGTGTTCCCTTACTCGGTTAGCATTATTTTAGAAAAATTGGCCATGCAAAGTGTAACTTTCTGTGAGCAACCAGGAATGTTGCATAAGTAGCGAATCGAGAAATCAAAATAAGGGCATATAGCACTTTTGCTGTGCAGTGTCAACTAAAACAATTCTCCAACTAATTCATATAATCATAAAGTCAATAGCATCACTCACTATGTATGTGGTAATATGATGATAATAATCTAAGACCTGTTGCAATTTGTACAGATGCCGAATCGTACATGTTGTGGCAGCATAATGCTATCGGGCACTGTGGGTAATCAAGTCCCATCTTAACAATGGCATTATTATCACATTTAATTGTTACTCGTGCATTGAAGTTGGAGGAAATCTGAGCGTCATCAGAATGCTAAATTGCATATAAGTAACTGGTTTGAGTTAAATCAATCTTCATTAATTACCATGATTCTTATCTTTTCTAGACTCATGAAGGCGATGGCAGTGAAGGGCTATGCATATTGGATATGTTTAAATCAGAGACCGGTTAAACAGTTATTTGGTAGTCCAGTATACACTCCGTTTGATTCACGACACCAGTACAGATTATGTATTATAATCAAGTCCTTATGGCCATATGATCACCTGTAAAGCTAGATGAAACAAAACTAACAATCAAAGAAAAACATGCATTCAATGGTCTTATTGAGACCTTGTGTTATACATCGCAATTAGCATATCATTTTCATTTTAAGTTGTCTGGGGCGCATCTCCACATCGCCACCTCTTTTTCCACACAACACTTTCTGTAGACCAATGAATTGTATGTCTGCTTTGTTGTCCATCTGATGATTTTCTTGCCAGTGGTTGGCTAAAGGTAATTTAATCCGATCCTTACTCAACGTTCCCATATAGTGCTGCCAATGTACACCCTGTTCAGGAAATAGTCCCATCATGGACATCCTACTTGAGGGAATGGACGCAAGTTTTGGCAATTCAGCAAGAGTTTCAATGGGCATCTAATTTCTTGTTAGCAACCCTGGATGCCAAATCCCTATACACTTCAATCCAACATAGCTTGGCCATAAAAACTTTAGAGTACACTTCTCGTAATTGTTCTGCCTCCAACAGGGAGCATGTAGCCATGATCAAATCTTTATTACACTTCACACTACACCACCAATTTTTCTTATTTAATGACTATACTATACGCAGAACAAAGGAGTAGCCATGGGGCGAAATACGTTCCTGCATTGGCTCACCTATTCATGGGTTATTTTGAACACAATCATGTATACAATGAGAATGTATTTCGTAATGAAATTAAACTTTGGAAGAGGTACATTGACGACATACTCCTAATATGGAATGGTACCACTGAGAGCTTGATAGATTCATTGAATACTTGAACGCTAACACTTTTGCTATAGAGTTCACAGGAACCATTAACACCAGTGCTATAGATTTTTTAGACCTGACCATATATGTGAAGGAAGGACATCTGGAAACCAAGACATTTGGAAACTGACAGAAGTGAATTCCACCTTATTTGCGAGAAGTTGTTATAAAAGATCAACCATTTCTAATATATGGGTTGGCGAATTCTATAAAACTTTTGAACAGGAATGTGATTTGTTAATGCAGAGATTCCATCAACGAGGGTACTCATCAGGTTTTGTGTGTCTAGCCCGAGAAAAAACACACTTTGTTCAGAGAGAGGACATGTTAAAAGCTCAAAAGAGGACAGAATTGCAAGAAACAGGGGTGAAGTTTATCACCAAGTATTCACGTGAGAGCAATTTGATGTATGGAATGCTGCTTAAACACTGGCACCTGCTACAATTAGACACAGATTTGAAAAATGATATTGAAGACAAACCGAGTTATGTATACACACATGCTCCTACAATCAGAAACAAACTGTGCCCTTCAATTGTGAAATCAAACACTGACAAGGGCAGTGGCAGTGATTGGCTCAAACCTACACTCAAGGGTTTTTACAAATGTGGAGCATGCAGTGTCTGCAGATTTGCACACCGCAGAACACCACCCCATTTACATGTCATGGAGGAATTAGAACGGAAATATGAGAATTCATTAATTGTAGATCGAAGTACAAAGTGTATGCAATCATCTGTATCTGCAACAGGGTGTACATTGGCAGCACTATACAGGAACTTCGAGTAAGGATCACAGAGCATCTGTCCAGTCTAAACAGCCAGGATATGAAATTACCTTTAGCCAACCACAGGCAAGAAAATCACCAGATGGACAATAAAGCGGACATACAATTCATAGGCCTATCGAAAGCGTTGTGTGGAAAAAGAGGTGGAGATGCGCCTGAGACAACTTGAAACGAAGATGATATGCAAATTGCGATGTATAACACAAGGTCTCAATAAAGACCATAAAATGCATGTTATTCTTTGATTATGTTAGTTTTGTTTCTTCTAGATTTACAGGTGATCATATGGCCATAAGGACTTCATTATAATAAATAATCTGTACTGGTGTTGTGAATACTGGACTACTAAATAATTGATAGACCATTTTCTGATTTAGACATGCCCATTATGTATAGCCCATCACTGCCATCGCCTTCATGATTATAGAAAAGATAAGGATCATGGTAATTAATGAAGATTTATTTAGCTCAAACCAGTTACTGATACTCAATTTAGCATTTTGGTGACGCTCAGATTTCCCCCAACTTCAATGAACAATTATTCATATGTGATAATAATGCCATTGTTTAGATGGGACTTGATTACCGACAGTGCCAGACAGCAGGATCAGAACGTCAACTTTCCAACATCAATCTCATTATATACCAAATTTTTAAGGGTCAATTTTTGTCCGAGGAGTGGTACACTGACCTAAATATGGTGACTTCACTACAAACTCTTTATCTAATATGATATGAATGTGACGTTTATAGGGTTGAGAACACGCACACATGATTATTCTATGCATTGGAGGCACATTATGCTGCCACAACACGTACGATTCGACATCTGTACAAATGACAACAGGTCTTAGATTATTATCATCATACTTGATAATAATTAAGACTCTTGGGCACGGGGGTTTCTCAAAGAACCAGGAGAAATGAATCATGTGTTTAAAGAATGTGCTATCCTTTGTTGTATGGGCTGTTTATACTATTCGGAATAGCTGTGTATTAAATAGAAACATGGGCCTCCATATAAAGATCAGGAGTATATTGCCAATAATTTGTCATCTGACACAGATAGATAATTGGTCACGATCTATAAGGATAACAAAAATTGTGACATTATCAAGAGAATTGTTAAACCATATGGATTTAAATTCTGTTGACTTGAAATATCAAAGAATCTAAAATTTTAAGAATAACTATGTATGAATAAAATTGTGCCTTCTGCAAGTGAACGGACATCAGTTGTATTACTTTTTTAAAAAATCTGTAAACAGTGAGGTGCAATTGAAATAATTAGATTACTTGACATATACGATATTGATTAGAAACATTAGGAAGACCTACGTTAAGATGAGTGCTTAGCTATGCAAGTGATGTCATGCTAATCTAGCTTCCCTTTTTTCTTTCTCTTTTTCCATTTTCTTTTGCCATTTCGTCCCCTATTAACTGCTTCCTTTCTGTATCCCCGATTTTTTTGTCTCCAGTTCTTTCAATGTAAATTGACTCTTGATCAATATTTAATTTTTTGCATGGCAACCATTGGTCATTGTTGAATGTGCGTACATTTCTTTGAGTCATATCATTGGTATTGATTGTATATGAAGACCTTTTTGCCTTGGAAAAAGACTGAAAAGGTGGAAACACGTGTTGGCAAAACCTAAGGCAAAACATTGGGGCAAACTTCAAATATGCCCAATAAATCAAATTGACTCACTGAATACTTGATGTTTAAGTTTATTATGTGACAAGAATTCTATATTTACCAATCAGGACAATCGCATAGGATACCAGCACGTCTGCTAGTTTTTTCTCTAACTTCAGGAGTGTTAGGGAGAATTCTCTCTTTAGGCTGAATTTCCTAACCTGGTGAGTCCCCCAGCAGCTTTGCTGGATTTCTGGAGTTTGTTTTTTTCTCCTGCCAAGAGTGAGACTCTTTTTCTCCCACTCTTGCACATGATTTATGCTGTTCCTTTGACTGTTAATGTGTTTTATGGGCTATGGGGTCCTTTACTCCATAGGGTCTCATGTGTTTTTACTATGTGTGTTACACTGCACCCTCCGCGCCGTAACACAGGGGAGTCATAGTGACACCCCACCATAGACTCCATACCCTGGGACTGACTACTGTCTCCCAGGGCATGTAAACTCACCATTGGCTTTACTAGTCCCAAATTATTAACAGAAACCAGTACAAACCATCATATTGTGGACGTACTGGTCGGGGCAATTTGATTGCCCTGGGGTCTGTTAGTTGAGGGGGCACGTCTCCGTCCCCCCTGATCGAGTTTTGGCTGGTGGCAGTGGAAACTACTTTTTATATTCGACCGCGAATATTTTCCTATGGGATTTTCCCATTGTTCGAAGCTACCAACTTTAATTATTTAATTCTCATAGCCTTGAACATACCGCCGGTTTATTTATTTAATATTAATTTGCAGGTTGGTACTTTTTGCCAAGACTCTATTCTAAAATGGCGTTTGTGTTCTCTTCTGTGACTCCAACCGAAGTCAAGCCCTTTGTTCCACTTTTTGGCGGGCTTCTCCACAGAAGCCTCCAAAAGTGGTGCCACTTTGTCTGGGTACCACAGGGGGTGTGGGAGGGGGTTTAGGCACCCTGGACTGAGTTACCTTGTTAACTCAAGTCGCACTCTTGTGTGATTGGCCCAAGTGGTGAGCCGACAGCTAGGCTGAGTGAATGGGGGTATGCTGCATAAGGAACAAGTTACTTACCTGTAACTGTTGTTCTCCAGCATGGGTCTGGCATGGATTCACATGCTCATGAATATTCCCCGTCGTCAGGCTGGGAATCCTCGGTAAAGAAAAAATCAGTATCAGTTTCGTTTCTGATCTGTCTTTCGTAGTAGTAACCAATCACTGATCTCTGCGTCATACTGACCACAGCCAATGACTGCCCTCTACCTAAGCCCCGCCTCTGGCAGCCATCTTCAGATTTGGTAGCACGTGAAGTGGCAGTATGACCAAGTGAAGAGCCGCAGAGGGGTAGGCGGGAGGGTTCGCATGTGAATCCATGCCAGACCCATGCTGGAGAACAACAGTTACAGGTAAGTAACTTGTTCCTTCTCCAGCATGGGGTCTGGCATGGATTCACATGCTCATGAATATAAGAATAGATAGCAGTACACACATGCACAACCACGGGGGGTGGCAAAAGGCTCAACATTAAGCAATACAAAAAACTCAACATTAAGCATCTCTTACCTCCTCACCAGGCTCACCTTAAGCGAACAGGTTGCGCAGCACTGCTTGGCCGACCCTGGACTCCTCCCTGGAATCCCGATCGATGCAGTAGAATCTCGTGAAGGTGTGCGTCGACCTCCACGTAGCAGCCCTGCAGATGTCCAGCAGGGGCACCCCAGATAAGAACGCCGTAGTAGCAGCGATCGCTCTGGTCGAATGGGCTCTCGGACGGCCTGGCAGCGGTTGGTTAGCCAACCGGTGACAGTGCATGATGCAGCCGGAGAGCCATCTGGAAATAGAAGACTTCGAGAGAGCCTTCCCTTGATTCACAGGTCCAAAGTTCACGAACAGCTGTGATGTCCTCCGGAAACTCTTCGTGTGGTCCACGTAGAACTTCAGCGCTCTAGCCACATCCAGCGAGTGCAAAGTCCTCTCGGCCGGCGACGAAGGAGACGGGAAGAAAACAGGTAACACCAAGGGCTCGTTAAGATGGAAGTCCGACGGCACCTTGGGCATAAAGGAGGGGTGCGTCCTAAGCACCACCCTCGAGGCATGGAAAGTCAAGTATGGTGCTTTGCAGGATAGGGCCTGGATCTCTCCTACTCATCGTGCGGAGGTAATGGCCACCAGGAACGCAGTCTTCCACGACACAAACTTCATAGGTGCAGAGTGCATCGGCTCGAATGGGGGCCCCATGAGCCTGGTCAGCACCACGTTAAGTTCCCACACCGGGGCCGGGGCCTTCACCGGCGGGAACGACCTTAACAGTCCTTTCATAAACTTTTACCAGTCGATGGGACCACAGGGACGTCCGTCCTGTGGTTCTGGTATATCTGGAGATCGCCGCCAGATGAATCTTAATGGAGGCATGGGCTAGCCCAGCCTTTGCCAGCGATAGCAGGTACGGCAGCACTTGAGGGGCTGTAATTCGTAGGGGGTTGATCTTCTGTGCTCGGCACCAGATAGAGAACCTCTTCCACTTATGACGGTAGCATTTGAGAGTCGAGGACGCCCTGGCCTTTGCAAGAACCTCTCTGCAATCGGCCGGTATATCGTAGCCTCCAAACTCTAGCGCTGCAGGAGCCAGGCCTGCAGGTTCAGCGACGCCGGGTCGTGGTGAAAGATGGTGCCTCCTTCTCTGGAGAGAAGGTCCGCGTCTGCCGACAGCTTGATGGGAGGGGACGTTGACAAGTCCAGAAGGTCCGGGAACCAGATCTGCCTCGGCCACGCCGGTGCGACGAGGATCATCCTGCACCGGGACCTCTTGAGCTGGCTGATGAGTCAAAACAGCAACGGCAACGGAGGGAACGCATACAGGTATAGGCCGTCCCAGGGGAACGAGAATGCATCGCCCATGCTTCTCGGCTGGGGAAACCTGCTGGCGAACCTCTTACACTTCGAGTTCGTTGCTGTTGCGGACAGGTCGATTTGGGGTTTGCCCCATCGTCGGAAGAGTAGATCCACCTGATCCTGGCGCAGTTCCCACTCGTGACAGGCACGCAGCTCCCTGCTGAGCGAGTCGGCGATGGTGTTGCTTTCTCCTGCCAGGTGGAAGGGAACCAGGAACATCCCCCTGGGCGACCGCCCAGTGCCACAGATCCTGTGCCTCCTTGGATAGGGCTGGGGATCTGGTGCCTCCCTGCTTCCGTATGTAAAACATTGTCGTGGTGTTGTCCGTGAAGATCCGCACCACCTTGCCCTTGAGCGACGGGAGGAACGATTTGAGAGCCCAGAACACGGCTCGGAGTTCCAGGACGTTGATGTGCAGGAGCCTATCCTCCGGGAGCCAGAGGCCTCTTGCGTGGAGATCTCCGGTGTGGGCGCCCCAACCTTCCAGGGAGGCGTCCGTCGTCACCGTCTCCTGGTACGCCGGCGTCTGAAAGTTCTTGCCCGCCGTGAGGTGCGCTCGAACGCCCCACCACTGAATCGCCCGCCGGAACACCTCGTTGAGGGGGACCCTGTCTTCGAAGGTGCCCGTCGCCTGCATCCAACGGGCGTCGAGAAATTCTTGAAGAGGGCGCATCCGTAGTCTGCAGAGGCGCACCAGGTAGATGCAAGAGGACATCATCCCCAGGAGGGACTTGATGGACCTCACCCTGGCCACGTCCGTGGCAAGCAGGCGCTGCACTTTGCCTAGAATGGCCTTCGTCCGTTCTTCCGACGGGGCCGCCAGGCGCCTCACTGTATCGAGCTTCGCTCCCAGAAACAGGGCCACCTGCGATGGCACCAGGTGGGACTTTGGGTAGTTTATGGCGAATCCCAGGTCTGTGAGTAGCTGGACGGTCCTCGCAGTGTGTTTTACGGCGAGTTCCCTCGTCCTTGAGCGGATAAGCCAATCGTCCAGCTAGGGGTAGACGTGAATCCCCTGCAGGCGCAGCCGCGCCGCCACTGGTGGTAGGCACTTGGTGAAGACCCTGGGGACCGACTTCAATCCGAACGGCAGTGCTCTGAATTGGTAGTGGCGTCCCTGGACGACAAACCTGAGGAACTTTCGGTGACTTTTGAGGATGGGAACGTGGAAGTAAGCATCCTCCAGGTCCAACGACGATAGGAAGTCGCCTTACTCCAGCTGTCCCAGTACGTGCTGGAGGGTGACCATCCTGAAATTTTGTGATCTGATGTATTTGTTCAAACAACGAAGGTCCAGGATGGGGCGCCAGCCGCCCGTCTTCTTCCTGACGAGGAAGTACCTTGAGTATACCCCGGAGCCTCTTCGGGACAATCTTGATGGCGCCTTTCCTGAGCATCGCCCATACTTCCAACAGCAGTTGCGGGACGTGATTTTCCTTCCTGGCCACCGGTGGAACGTGAGGGCACTTCTTCAGGAATTCGATAGTGTCCTCTTGCCAGGGTATCCAGCACCCAACGGTCGGTGGAGATGGACTTCCACACGCCGACGAAGTTCGTCAGCCGGCCTCCCACCGGGGTGCTTCGGTGGGGGCCCGAGACCGCGGCCGGTTCAGTCCTGCTTGGAGGTGGTGGCCTTGCCACTCTGGCCACCTTGCCGACGGCGGCGAGGCGCTCCCTGCTTGCCGCGACCCCTGTAGGCCTCCTGAGACGAGGAGCGTGCCGCCTGGCGGTAGGACGACGAGCCACCGCTGGATCCCTTGGAGGCACCCTGTCTGCCTCCGGAGCTCCGAAAGGGCCGTCGCTGCTGAAGGGCTCCTAGGGCGCGGGCCGTCTCTGTGTCCGTTTTTATGGCTTGGAGGGATTCGTCCACCGCCTTCCCGAACAAGTTGCTGCCGTCGAACGGCATGTCCAATACCCTGGTCTGGACGTCCTGACGGAAGTCGGTCGCCCGGAGCCAACCCCGTCGTCGTAGGCAAACACCGTTGCCCAGCTGGCAGAATCCGGTATCGGCAATATCGGTTGCCACCGTTATGGCGTGGTCCGACGCCACCTCGCCCTCTTGCAGTATTTCCAGAGCCTCGGACCTCTTGTCGTCCGGCAGGAAGTCCAATATGGGGGGCAGCTTAAACCAGAGCTCCCTGTCGTAACGGGCCACAATCGCCAGGGCGTTGGCCGCTTTGATCGTCGTCGCCGCCGACGAAATGACCCGCCGCCCCATGGTGTCCAACTTCTTTCCCTCGCCGTCCAGCGGGGAATTCGACGTCGAGGCTCCTGACCCCGCCGCTTTCTTCTTTGCCGCCGCCGAGACGACCGAGTCTGGCGTTGGCTGGGCCCTGAGGCACAGGGGAGCGGTTTCGGGGACCCGGTACTTCTCGTACCGGTCCCGTTTGGCTGGTGCCGTGGAGGGGTTCTTGAGAACCAACAGGCCCTCCCCTCCCAGATGTCATCGATTAGGGGCACCATGATGACCGTCTTCCTCTTGGCCTCCCGGCGCTGATAGAGGAAACCTTCCTTTTTCTGCTCCTCCGGGCAGAGCTGGAACAATTTAGATACCCTGGCGATCATGGCGTGGAATGAGCCAATCTCGTCGGGCGGCGAGGCCCGTGCGACGGGAGACCCGTTCCGTCGCCGTCGCCCTCAGAACCCGTCGTCGAGCCCAACGCACCGTCATCTCCCAACTCGTGGGAGGATGAGGAGGGAACTGTAGGCCTTACGGGGGCGAGCGGAGGAGAGGGTTGGGTCCTCTGTCGTTTGTTCTGAGGACTTCCCGACAGGCCAGGTTGCGGGTCATCCGGCCTGGGCCGTGGGAATCTCGTCCTTATCTCAGAGCATAAGGACTGGATGGCAGACAAAATGGCCGCCGAGCCATCCTGAGGCCTAGGGTCCGGCTGCGCCGGAAGGGAAGGCCGCTCTTCCTCGCCATCGTCATCTTCCTCGGTCATCTCCCGAGGATCTTCCTGACGGGATCGAACCTTCTCGAATTGGACTTAGAGGTTCCTCACGGCCTCGGTCAGTTCCTCCTCAGAGGCTGACTCAGAGCTCGAGGAGGGCACCGTGCCCCCCCTCACTTCTTCCATCATGGCGGCCACGACGATGGGCTGAAAAGAGGATTCCCTCCTTGGCGGCAGGGAAACTCTAGTCCCGGAGGCGGTTTCCGCTGGCGGTGTCTCTGCCGGCTTGGCCAGAGTCGCCGCGATCGCCTCGATAGAGGCCTTCGCCTGCTGGGTAGGGGCCTTGACCACCTTAGGTGCGTCCCGGGCCTTCTCCTTCGGGGGAGGGGCGACGCCTCGCTCCTCCTCTTCCGAGATCGGACGGGGCTTCTCCCAAAGCTTACCCGGGGTCTCTGACTTTCTCTTCCCCGATCCGGAGCGTTGGCTCGTGGTTGACGGTGCCGGGGAAGGTGCGCCCTGCCTGGCGACCGAAGAGCCCGACCTTTCAGCGCTCCTAGAGCCAGCGGACTCGCGACGCTTGGCCTGGTGGTGGGCCCCCGTCGCCGGGGCGCCCGCACAGGACTAAGAAGCCCGCTCGGACCCTTTCTTCTTCTCACCCGTCGAGCCCTTCTCCAACCAGCTTGCGAGACGGGATCGACGGTCCCTCATGGTCCGCTCCGACAAGTTCTTGCAGAACTGGCAGTCCTTCTCTACACAAGTCTTGTCCCCATGAAGACAGTAGAGGCATCGCGAATGTTCGTCTTCCTTAAACACATTCTGCAGCCCGCATCCAGGGCAGCTGCGAAACAGCTTGGGTCTGGGCGACGAACTCTCATCCTGGGCCATCTCGAAGTAGGCCGGAAATCGTCTGGAATCCTCCAAGAAGTTGATTCGACGAAATCTTCACCCTTGAGGGGCGTAGGAAAATCCTGCAACGGGTAGCCGTTAACGGGAGTAGAAACGGTGGAGCTTGAGGCTCGATTAACCGAAAAAATGTGAAAATTCACCTGAAAAAGTGCAAAACACGCAGTAAAAGCTCGAGAGCTAAGCACGAGGACTCCCAACACTTGAACGTGCGGTAAAAATCTGAAGATGGCTGCCACAGGCGGGGTTTAGGTAGAGGGCAGTCATTGGCTGTGGTCAGTATGACGCAGAGATCAGTGATTGGTTACTACTACGAAAGACAGATCAGAAACGAAACTGATACTGATTTTTTCTTTACCGAGGATTCCCAGCCTGACGACGGGGAATATTCATGAGCATGTGAATCCATGCCAGACCCCATGCTGGAGAAAAGCAGGGCTTTGGGGACTGGAACTTCAGAAGTCGCCACAGGACCGGAGAATCCGACGAGGGAGAAACTGAGCCGACCTACCACGACGACACCACCGGTGGAGCCCTGCGGAACCGACTCACCACTTCCCGACGACAGAGAAGATCTCCCGGCTGGAGAGGCTTCTTCCCCTGACTGGGGGACACAACCAGTTTACCTTCTTTCTTCGCACCCCAGACTGGTTTGTGGTCGAACTGCCCGTGCCAAGCACCACAGCGGCCGGATAGCCACTCACCACTGAACCGCGAATCAATGGACCGCTCCTACCTGAGAAACTCTGCGGCTGGTTTCTTCCCTGGCAGTGCAACGGACTCCTGTCTTCCTCCCCGACGAGATCCTCTCTTCCCCCAGACGAAGCACCGACTTGCACCCGCTGCCAGGAACAACTGCCCCCGCTGGAGTGTTCTCACCACTTTAAGGTATCGTGTCCGCCAGGCCTCCCTTTCTAAAGATTGCTACAAGGTAATAATAACCCCTTAACCTTCTGGACTGGACTGGCCGCCTTGACTCTCTAACTGGTCCCTCTCTTTGATCCAACTCCTTTTTGAACCGTTACAAGACTTTTGTGCATTGCAACCGTGTGACCTTGGACACATTTCGTTTGGATCCTCTTAAGCGTATCCGGCCTACTGACTCTGAATTCCTAGTGTTACTTTGCCTTCGTCCCTTGTTGTGTTCGTGAAAAAGTGTTGGGATCTGTTTCAATTTATTCTCTGCTTTTCTCTCCCTTTTAAAACAAATTATTAGAGTGCCATCTGCGTTAAGCGCTCACCGCTGTCTGAAAATAAGTGGGGCTTTACTTAAGACTTGTCTAATATTCTTTTAAGGGAGTGTATATCTTTTAGTGACTGTTTTTGAATTGCTTACTATTAGTTCCTGTGTGTTTTTCTAGATGTGGTTTTAAATAAATAATTATATCTCTTTTACAACAAGCCCTAGTCAGTGTTTACTTGTTCTATTGTGTTCTCTTGACCTATTGTGAATACTCTGTATACTGCCTAACTCTTCTTGAGGGAAGTCTGACTGCTCAGCCACAGCTACCAAGTGAATCTGTGTGGTACAGACTGCTACCAAGTGGGTTTACTGCCAAACACCTGTAGTCCTAAATTTTTTGCAGTGGTCCCAGAGGGTACTGCACAGGTTTCTGCCTAACAAGGAGAAATGCCATTTCCTGGTTACTTAGCAACAATTAGGCAATAGTCATTTGAAGCTCTGAACCACAGTTCATTAACTAATGAATCATTCTCCTACGACTTGCCCATATCTGCTTCATTTGTTTCTTTATATCTGTTCTGCCTTTATTCTTGCCACATGGAAATATACCAATGTAACCGTAATTTGATTACACTGCCTATGCCTTGTGACCAATTTGTATTTGACTATAATGCCTGTCTGTCCAATTTGTATTTGACTACAATGCCTATGTCTGTAACAATTTACCTGCTTTTAAGAGCGCCCAGATACCTCAGGGTCAGGTGCGCTATAGAAATATAATAAACAAACTGATCTTAGTAATAGGCGGGGGTTAGCTGTTGAGACTTGAGCATTGTGAAGATTGGAGATACCTCCGTCCCCAAGTGCCGCACAGAAAGAACCCAAGAGCCACTCTCTGCAGAGCCTTTGAGACCACAGGTGGGAGAGGATGAAGCCCGAAACCACGGAACCTGAAGCCGCTGCAAAGGAAACAACGATAAGTACCAGGCAATAACAGTGACTATGCGTACAGAAAATCGGGAGAGGCTTACCTATTGGTGGTAGCTGGAGCACTGTTAACCTAGTGAAGCCGGGGTAGGGTGTTCCGGGACTCACGTGAGCAGCAGTCCCAGATGAGTGTAAGGACAAGCTCAATGAGCTGTGCAGACAATAGATCCACCTGTGAAGAAGTCTGAAACCACGTAAAGCAGTTTCAAGAGTGGCTGAGGGGACAAACAAGTCCAGGATATCAAGGTGTCGTCTAAAAGAAGTCCAAGAGGCAATCCGAGTTCGTTAACCAGGTAGCAATTCAAAAAGCGAGCATCAATCCGACAAGGGCAATCCAGAGGGGCCCAAAAAGTAAGATCCAAGGTCGAGGTTTCCAAAGCAAACGACAGGTAAGAAACGCCAAACAGAGTCCGGAAACAGCTATGAAGCGAAGAACGCACAGCGAATCACTCCTTTTGTACTTGCCGCTTCCTGGTCACGGGACGTGCAACCGCATCATGTGAACGAAGCATCGAATCACGTGAGCGGAGAAGGGCCATCACGTGACGTGGAAGCGCTCGTCTGGTTATTCTGTTTCCCAAGCCCCAGGGCAGCTGCCAATGCAGAAACGGGTGCAACTGCACACATGAGTCCCGACCCGTGTAAGTAATGTGTGACAATGATGTAGGATATGGGCACGCTGTGGGAACCCAAATGGTGTTGGTGGTGTGTGTGATGGCAGGATGCATGACATTAGCCTAACCAGTGCTGGAATCTGCAGCTGTCTCCAATCTTAAGGGCCCTTTCTTGATTGACCTAAGTGAGCCCACTACCTGGTTTTGACCCCACCCAATTATTTGCAGATATTATGCAACATACCCACCACGGCAACCCATTTCACTGTCATTGATCTAGAAAGTGCATTCTTTTTTGCTCCATTGCACCATGACTACCAATATTGTACTGTGTTTATGCATGGGGGGATGCAAGTCCATCACACAAGGCTTCCCAAAGGGTATTGTGAGTCCCCTGGTATTTTTAACAGGGTGCTTCATGCAGATCTAGGTAACATACACGTGCCGAGTACCATCATTCAGTATGTATCTGATTTGCTAGTGTGTAGCGCTACTGAACAACATAACCTTATTAAGATTACTGGCTGACAAAGGATACAAAGTGGAGAGGGCAAAGCTACAATATTGTCAACAGGAGGTCGTGTACCTCGGCCAACTGATTTCTGTTAATGGTAAGAAGGTGGCTCCAGAGCGCGCAGCAGCAGTCTTCAACACACCCCAACCTGTGACAGTTAAAGACGTGCAGATGATTTTAGGGTTGTGCAACTATTCTAGAGCATGGAGTATTTGCTATCATAGAAAGGTCGAAATTCCCTCTTACTACACAAAGAGCATCGGCATACAAGGTCATACTGTTGTCCGATGTAAAACCGTGAACCTGGCCACCTTTCTGACTGAACCAACTACCAAGACCAACTAGATACATGATTGCGCCACATACGAAGGTGACGATGACATTCTGAAGGCGCGAGACTGCGCTCTCGATGACTCAGAGGTATTCTTTGTTGACAGGTCAGTGACTATTGATCATGAGATAGGCAAAAGCCACACTGGTGCGGCAGTGGTCTGATTAGTGGCTGGGGAATACGAGGTGTTGGTCCAGAAGAGACTGCCTGTGCATTACTCCGCCCAAGCAGCAAAACTCATTGCCTTTATAGAAGCGCTGGAGGCGTCCTGGGGTGCTGAGTAACTATCTATTCTGATTCAGCATACATCACCCACTACAGTTTACTTAGGGCTGTCCAGATGGAAAAGAAGTTGGTTTAGAAGAGCAGATGGGTCCCCAGTGCAAAACGCAGCGCTGTTAGTTAAGTTATAGATCTGTCCCGACCCCCATCCAGAAGACCCACTGGCAAGCCCATGGGCCAGGAAGGGTCTCCACTAAAACCAGGCATCCTTGGCCTAGGCCTTCTTGGCACCAGGCTCATACTTGATAAAGGACTTGTATTGGGAACTACTTTAGTTCAGTGTTAATCAACACGGAAGTATCCATATAGCTTGGCTCCTTGGAATCAAGCTATGCGGTATAGTATTTGTGGGTGTGGTACCATAGGAACTATTTTACCTGGACTACTTTCTTAAAGCTATTTAAACCAAACCCGACTGGGATAACACGCTTCGCGTTACTTTGCAATTCTGCAACGTGACGCTCACCGTGTTCAGCTGCACCCGTGAACCTCGGAAGAACAGCATCTGTAAAGGAGAAAAAGGACATCGTTAGCAGCAGCAGCTTATCTGTAATTTCTTCGTTAGCTGTCCATGGCTCTTGAGATCAGCATTCCGGAACCAGCGCTCCTCCCGAACCGACAGATCTGCAAAAAAGAAAGAAACAAGGCATTAGACATTTTTACAATTTAATGAACGGTGCCGAAAGTCTTACCTCGCAAGCCGCTCCTCGACCAGCATCGTCTTAGGAATTCCATGCACCGGGTGAGCACCACGACCTGTGGGAAGACAAGACAACAGGTTAGCAAGAGGCAAGGCATCATAGCGCTGCGCTTAGCGCCTACTCACCGCATCAAGGCGCTCTAAAAATGCCATTACTTACCGGCAAGACCCAATTCAGTCTATGGAACATATTGGGCTTCTGCGCACCTAAGGAAGAGAAAAGACATTAGTTAAACCAAAAGGCATGCATGTACAATAATATAGCACCGCAATAAGACCTACCTGAAAGACTCAAAGCGGGCCAGCATCAGTGAAGTAACTCAATCGCAAACGCCCACCAAGCACAACGCGCCCCCTGCCAAGAAGGCAGGACGGAGAACACACCTGCATTAAAAACAAGGTGAGGAGAGGTCCAGTGAGGCCCCGGGTATACGGGGTGGTGGGAGACCGTTTACCCCAGTTGCCCAGTCTTGAACATTGCCCACCTGTATTCCAGGCAGAACCCTCCCGCTGGTCACACCTGGGAACCGCAGAGAAGGATACCTGAGTCCCAACTCCTGAGTCCCAACTGCTGGGTGGCGTCCCTGTGAAACCAGGTGAGCTATCAGGCAGCAAAAATTGCAGCGTATCTTTCAGTACTAGACATTACAGAGTACCCAGTTACAATTGGAAGTACCATAAACCACACTCCCAGTTACCCAGAACATAGAGTTGCAGGGCAAGGCAAGACGAAAAGCTTCTCTGGCAAAAAAGGGTGCGTGAACAGTCTCCCACTGATCTACTGTGGAGACAGGTCATCACGGGTAAGATGGTGATGCCCCAGGAATTGGTGATGGTTGCATTCGAGCAGCTGCACTACCCCTCCCATGTATTGAAACAGCACATTTCTGCGGACATACAGAAGGATTGGTATGTGCCAACTATTCAGGAGCTGCTAACAATGTTAATTTCGAATTACATAATATATCAAACATAACAGTGGGCAAACATTACAGATGATGCGCGGCACCTTATCGCGCCCCAGCGGCCCATTCACGGAACTACACATTGGGCCTCATTATAAGTTTGCCGGTCCACAAACAAAGGTGGCAGTAAGCTCACCGGCACCCTTGTTTCTGGACCGGCAAACTATGAGTCTGTCTGCCGGAGCCGCTGTGCCTAACAGGTCAGACCCTGCCGGGTGCAACGCCCATGGTATGCAGACTGCTCACGGAAGCACCGGCACATTTAGGAACGATGCTGGTGCTTCCGTGTCCCCACTTCCATAGAGTCCAATAGGACTCTATGGGAATGGGGATTAACAAATATACCAGCACCTGACTTCCCTGCCCCCAGGCTCGTAATGAGCCGGTGGCACCGGGAGGTCAGGCGCCAGTAAATTATTCCGAGTCCGGCGGTAACCCCCCGGTAGCACCGGCAGGGTTACCTCCAGACTCGGAATGAAGCCCATTGACATCATTGACATGGGAGAATGGTGCAATACCTTTCGGTATTTAATTGTCATTGTTTTTCGGCATATACAGATGTCACTTTCACCAGTGTGAAGTGCCTCTGATGCTCACAGGGTTGCGTCCACTTTGGGTGATGAGTTTAAAGCGTATCTGTCTAATCTGATGAAGTCAATCTCTCGATAGCTAGCGCCACAAAGAAGAGAGGAAGAAAACAATGCACCAGAATGAGTGGAATCCTGGGGATGCTGTGTATGCACATAATTTTGCCACAAGTGTAGTGAACTTAGATACAACTGACCATTTACGACATCCATTTGGGGTCAAATTGAAGGAACTGCTGTATTGGGTACACCTCTCGCACATTAGGCATTCGCCCAATTCTGCATTACCAAATTGATGGTCGTTTCATGTCCTGTTGTCCACTTTTTGCACCACTAAAGGCTTCCCTTTCATTGACTGAATGTATGCTCTGTTTGGCCACCATCTATTATGTAATTTTTATTATTGTTCTGTGCATCGACCATACTACCTCAGTAAATTACAGATACATCATTGTTTCTGATGTTAATCGCAATATCAAAAATGTGGCCTTGCCATACTGCGATGGTCACCAATTGCCATCAAAAGCTTATTACTGTACTTGTAAATATAAAGAATGCCATGGCAAAGCTGACTAATAACTTTCACCCTCTACATGATTCTTATCATACGCATTGAATATTTAATGTATTGTTGAACATATGCCTTGGATTCATTTTAGGGATATGCATATATAAGTGCAGCCAGGTTATATGGTTGAGGCATATACAAGGGGGTGTAATATAGGGGGGTGTATACAAACTAACAAAGAGTTGTTTTGGTATGGTACTGTCCTCCATTATGGGTTTCCCGGTTGATGAAACAAGGATTTAAACGGTGCAGGTAATTGACAGTCACATGGCAGTGGAAGCATGGAGGTAAAAGGGGGTGGATGGAAAAAAAAGGATGAACTGTATAAGGGGGTTACATTTGATACATTGGCTGATGTGCACCACCTAGAATTTAGTAACATATGGTCAGCTACATTCGCTCAGTGGGGAAACAGAGGACGACTGGGAGCTGCTATGTGTGCTCGCCGATACCCCACATGCCGGGAGCACCCAAAATATTAGTACCCCCAAGAAATGCCATCAATGTATCCCCAGTGTTTGCTTCATCTAGCACTGTGTCAGGTTTGCAGCTTGTTCAAGGGGCACGGAGTACAGATTGTGGTGACGGATAAAGATGAAGAGAAATGTGTGAAAAACGAACATCCACAGTGTAAGCTGCACCCGCTGCTAAAAAGGGATGGTATGTTGCTTGTGTCCAACAGAGAGCAAGAAGCGGTAGTGAGCTGCCCAGCAGGGAGTTTGGCATGGTTCGACGAAGAAGTAATATGGAATGTCAACATGAACTGTCTCACTATATGGGCTGCACATGTTCCAAAACAGACATGGATAGAAACCTAAGAAATGCCAGTGAAAATGCAGCTGGAAGAAGAGTCCGAGTTGTGTTTGAGGACATGGGACAAAACACTATTTATATCTGATCTTAGCAAGGGCACAGCAGCCTGTATGTACATCTACTGGGTGTGCGGCCAGAAGGCGTACATGCATCTCCCACCATCATGGAGAGGGACATGTTCACTAACAATTTCACATTCAGTCATTCTTGTAGTTCCTGAAGCACGTCTCACTATTGCACCCAAGAATGTTGCAGCACAGTCGAACCAAACCCCATCGCACCTCCCGCAAGTAAAAAGAAAGAGCTGACTATAAAGATAGTAGAGGAGATCAAACTACCTGTCCGAAGATTCCTCCAAACTGCTGAAATAATTCCAGACAAATATCTTCTATTCACCAAGACAGAGGTCTTTTTTTGTTTCCCTTATGCTACCAGGGGTCCAGGCCGCAGCCAATGCCAAATAGTGAGGTGGATCCAGTTGGCGAATGGTACAGAACAAGGGCAGACCGCGATCAAGAGCGAAATGTAGGCTATCCGGTTGATGACTCTTCAGAACCGGTTCATCCTCGACCTACTAATGGCCATGGAGGGGTGTGTATGCAAAAACATCAGAATGTCAACTACTCCCCCACCAGATCCAGAAAATGACAACGAACATTGGGTGGACCTAGCAGGTGAAGGCGGGTGTATCTACCTCACGTGCACCTCGGAGAAATACGCCCATGCAGGGGAAAGCTTACGTCATGTGTGCAGGGTATGGGTGCTCAAAGATGACAAGCGTAGGGCTTGGGAGGGAGCTGCGTTAGTTAATGTCGGATTAACAAAAGGGAGGAATGTTGGGATGCACGTCCAGCTCCCATTCCCCCCGCACGCGATTCAGATTGAGGAAAATATATTAAACGCATGCAGAACTGGGCACGTGCAATGGCAGAGGGTGAAACATGCGTAGCAGAGGTAAAGTGTGGGGCATTTGTATAGTAAGTTGTGTTAAATTAGATATGCCAAGGTATAGGGTGTGTTGGTGTTATTAGAATATAGTGGTCATGAGAAATTCCATCCCCACTGCAGTAAAAAAAACAAAGCAACTCCATATTAGTAGCAAGGCCTAGCCTGTAAAAAGCCACGGTAGAAGCACATCATAATAATGAGTCCAGAATCACTTTCCCATTCAATCCTCCAGCAAACGTGCTGAACACGAAAGCCTTCAGGCCTGGTAGATGGAACATAATTGTATTGTGTTACTGGCCTGCGAAACCAGCCAGGAATGTGAATGACCTAGCACGCGTAGGGCTGCGCCGTTTTGAAGGACAAACCCATGACAGCCATGGCAGAGGTCTTGAGCTCCCAAAAGGCCCAGTCCAGATTTAGTGCACTAGCGCCTCCCAGAATGGTGGCCATCCCATTTGAATTGTCAGATGCCCATGAACAGAACCCCTAAATCCTTCACTATTTGGCTGATTAGCATGCTCATAGGAGGCCCAGATGGGGTCTGGGGGAGAGGCAACCGATAAAGAGGGAGCAAGGTGTGAGCGACTCTGGTATTTGTGCTACGATGTGCAAAGGGTCATGCCAACAAATTCAGTTCCGCGACGGGGAAAGATGGAGTGGGCACCTATGCGTCTGGGATTATGAGAAGCTGTTATTTATTCTGGAAGGGCCAATATGACCTCAGAAGTATATCCAGATCATACAGCCAATCATACAAGCATAACCCAAGGTGGTGGGGCAAAACACCACGTGCTGTGGGACCGGAGTAGATTAGATGCAGCCAATCGGTCGAGGTACGTTAAGGGGCTGCTAATATGCACATAGGGGACAACCAATGAGGGTGATTTATGTATTTTAATTAACATTTATATAGAACAGCTCTGGTTACAGTGGAGCAAAAAACTGTTACAGGCAAAGAACAAGCATAGAAAACATATTCTGTTACAGTCTGATAAGTTATGTAAACTTAGTTACAGTCAATAACAGGGGAATTCTGTTAGTAGCAGCGGGGGGAGTCATTTAAATAGTGTAGATTTGAGACCTTTGTGGAAAGTAGTGAGGGAGGTTTTAGCTCGTAGGGCATTGGCAGGGCATTCCAAAGTAAGGGAGCTAGGTAAGGGAAACCTATACCTCCTGCTTTAGCCCTTTTGATGACCGGTATGCGTAGTTGGTTAGTGTGCTGTGATCTTCTGGGGCGTGCAGAGATATCTCTGTTGATGGTTTTGGAAACGTAGGAGGGGCGGAGAGGCTGAGGCATTAGTGGGTTAAGGTGAGAGTCTTAAAAGTAATTATTTCCTTAACCGGCAGCCAGTGGGCATCTCTTCTGGCTTGAGTGATGTGATCTTTCTTGGGGATGTTGAGGGCCGCTCTGAGCGCATTGTTCTGTACAGTCTGGAGCCGGTTTAGGTTTTTTGCTGAAGTGCCTGCTAGGAGAAACTTACAATAATGAAACTTGCCACCTATTGTGGCTCTGGCGATGAAGAGGCAGTTTTGGTTGGAAAGGAATGGTTTGACAGCATTTATTAGTTTGGTGGTGTGAGCAGAGGCGGAGGCAAATGCACTGACCTGTCTGTTCAAGGACAAAGTAGTTTAGATATACACCTAGAGTCTTTACTGATGATGAGACGGGGATGGTGGTGTTTTCAATGATGAAGGTGTTGTATTTTGGGTTAGGTTTGTTCAGTCTTTCTTTGGGGCCTATGAGCATGATCTTAGTTTTGTCTCCGTTGAGGCATAATCCGTTGGCTGCCATCCAGGCTTGGATGGTGGCGTATATTTGGAGAAGGGCCGCCGAGTCGTGGCCGTAAGAACCGGTGAGGAGGAGGAGGACTTGAGTGTCGTCAGCATAGTCCCTCTGGAACAGCCTCCCTGCCACTCTAAAACTTGAGGAGAACCATCTTCGGTTCCGCGAGCACCTCAAAACCTTCCTCTTTGCTTCTGCCTTCTCCTCCCCTCTCCCCTGTTGATTCTACTCTCCCTTGGCACCATGCACCTCGCCACCCTCTGTCCTCCGGGCCCAGGTACCTGCTCATCTTGCCACCCTCACGCACTGCCTCCGGGCCACCCCCTGCACTGGGGTCTGTATCTGTACCCATACAGCCCTCCCCTTTTCTTCCTGCACTTTCAGACCTACATGGCCTGCTGCCATAAACCCAGCACTTGCCACTTGCTGGCTGCACTCCCATTGTTTGTTGCCTTTTTATTTATTATTTTATTATTATTTTAGTTTATTCCTTCTCGCTCCACACTCTCCTTTTGTTCCCCCTTCCATGCACTTCTCCCCCTTCTCCCTCTACCCTGCACTTGCACGTTCTCAATGTCACTGGGCCTAGTACGATCGTCGTTTTTGTTCTCTCCTGTTCTCCTTCCCTTGCCTTGTCGCGCTCTGAAACACTTGTGTATGAGCGCGATAGAAATAAAATATCAATATCAATAGTTGGCGTAGGCTATGCCGAAGGAGTCCAATTTGTCAAAAAGGGGCTTGGTAAACACAGCAGTGGATGGTGGTGGGAGCAGCGTTGGCCGAGTCTGAGAAGACTTTGATCGCTCCTCCTTCTAGGAAGGAGGTTATCCAAGAGGAGGCATGATCAGAAAAGTGGGCTGCGTTGGTAAGGTGGGCGGTGAGAGTTTTATGATCTACGAGGACAAATGCAGCTGATAAGTCCAGTAGCAGTAAGAGGGCTGGTTTCCCTGTGTCCATTATTTTTGTTATTTGTTTTTTTAGGTCCAGGGGGGCAGTTTCTGTGCCATGGTCTTTGCGCAATCCTGATTGTCTTTTGCCTAGGATGGAGTGGGATTCAAGGAAGTGCTGGATCTGATTATGGGCGGCCTTATCTAGGATCTTGAGCAGGAATGGAGCGGTAGTTGTTGGGGGATGATGGATCAAGGGAAGGGTTTTTGAGAATGGGGCGGACCCAGACTTCTTTGAGACTAGACGGGACGATGCCCGAGGACAAAGAGGCATTAATGAATGCTGTGATAAGAGGGCCTTGATAATATTGGGTGGAGAGATGTCACCTTTCCATGTGGATGATTTGATGTGTTGGATAAGCGCACTGAATTCGGTTTCAGAGACGTCTCTGAAGGAAAAGAGGATGAGGAGGCTTCTGCGTGGGGTTGGAGGGCGTGGCAAGGGGAATCGGATTTAGGTAATACAGTTTAGAAGTGCTTCTTGTATACTGGTGCACCAAGCTTCATCTTTGATGATTTCATCGGGGCTGGTGGGTGGGGAGGTGAGATCTTTGAAGATGGAAAACAGTTCCTTGGACTTGGCTTTGGAGATACAGGACTTGATGTCATTGGATTTGGCCAGGAATATAGCCTTTTTGTATACTGTTGATCTTTTGAATTCATCCCTTGTGGAGTCACAGAGGTTAGACTGCCAATTTGTTAGGGCAGTCCGTTTGTTAGATCGGAGGACTAGTAAAGCGGCGGTGAACCATGAGTTAGTGTTCATGGATTTTTTTTTCTTTTTTGGCTTCGATAGGAGCTATGGCGTTAATGGCTTTGGTGAGAGTACGAGCGTAAATGTCAGCCAGGATGTTGGGGTCATTGGCGAATGGGGGTTTAAGTTCCTTGATGTCTAGGAAGGGACAGAGATTGTTAGCAGTGAGTTTTCTGGAGCTTCTGACTATAGCAGGGGGTGCATATGAGAGCATTTTGGTGGTGGGTTTAGTGGGGATGGAGAATTGGATGCAGTTGTGATCCATTCATGGGTAAGCTAGGTTGGATGTTATGGTGGAGGAGCAGTTTTGGTCTTTGCAAGAGGTGTGGGATTTAGAAAACTTGATACAAAGTTAACCCACATAAACACTCCCTCAGAAGTTAAAAGCAGTCGAATGGGTCTATGTGCCATCCAACCCACTGAAAGAGAGAAGAAGGAAATGCATATAGAATTCTTAGTCCCTGACATAAACGGATACCTTGGCGGGACAAGGTTGTTCATAAACTAGGAAAACAAAGTACTGGGATGAAGAAGAGCACAGAAACCATGAAGATTACTGACTGTACTAGTACAGCTACGAGGTGGACTCAAGGAGGCATGAATATCAAAATGTCAAACGAAATTAAGGGCTTTGACAATAAGCCAGGGCGTGACTGGCAAAAATGTATAAGACTAGACGATGGGTTACAGAACTTGACAAACCCAGCCGGAAGAGGCAACAGTTTTGGAAACCCTCCAGAGCAGGAGTTTCAAATCCAGTTGGCAGACCGGAGACATAGGAAGAAGGGCGCCGGTGAGCAGCTGATGGAGTCCTTGCTGGGTCTGGCAGGAGCTGTCCCAACACCCAGTCCAGCTGAGAGAGGCAGTGGCATGACCTCAGGGAGGTGGGCAGCGTAGCTCGAACGACACAGACCATAAAAATCAGGGAGCCGCAAAAACTCCAGGGCAAAGCAAAGTTGTGTGAAGCAGAGAGGACGCCAACCCCAGTCCCGGGAAGAACCAGAGACGTGCCAAGAGCCCAGAGAAGGTAACGGGAGACAAGGGCAGACCAGTAGGGAGACAGGGGTAGTAAGAGGCTCTCTTCTTAGCTCCTGCTTAACTCGTGATACGACTGGAGAATAGGGTCGCTGAACCACGTAGCGAAGATTTGTGCATCTGAGGAAGGCTTCCCTGTCTCAGTGGTAGCCCCAATGCCACTGAACTTGCAAGTGAAGATGTGTGCATCCGAGGAAAGCTTCCTTTTTGGAACTCATGAAATAACTCTGCCAGGCCTCTAGTTAACTGCTGGGCAAATGTGTAGAATGCTGCTGTTAGCCCATCCTCTCCCGGGCTTTAATGGGGCTCCAATCTATTTATCACCCGTTGCGCCTCCTCCCATGATATCGGGCCCTCTAGTCACGCTCTCTGGGCCTCAATTAGCCTCTGCCCTGTCCACCCTGCCAAGTATGCCTTCTGTCACCCGGTTCCTCCATGTAAAGGTTAGCAAAGAACTCCTCTATTACTTATCTTACCCTCTTCCGTCCCTAGTGTTAGGGCAGAATTCTCTATAAATGGCTGATTGCCCTTACCTAATGAGTCCCACAGCAGTTTTGCTGGATTTCCAGGGTTGATTTATTTCACCCGGTAAGAGTGTGAGCCTTTTTCCCACCCTTGCATGCGTTTTGCTGTGTGTATTTTCACTGTTTGTGTGATCTTGGGCACTGGAGCCTCACCTACTCCAAGTGCACCACTTTATGTGTGTGTTACACAGCACCTTCAGTGCAGTGACACAGGGTTGTCTTTGAGACTTCCCCCCCCCCCTGACTCAATTTTTCTGGGGCTGACTACTGTCCCCCAGAAACATGTAAAGTTGCCATTAACTTTATATAGTCACTTTAAATTACAGACCCAGTACACCCCATCTTACATGGAGTACTGGAAAGGGTTAACTCCTATCCCTTTTTGTCTGTGCCTCTTGGAGCCTTGTTTCGCTCCCTTAACTTTGAGACTTGGCTGGTGGCAGTGCTATCTACCCTAACTTTCCTACCGCGATTATATTATATAAACGTGGTATTGTTCTAGGCTATTATAGTAGCCTCGAACATAAAGCCGCTTGACCAAATATATTTTATTTTGGTTCATGCTGTGAATAGTCGCCATTTCTTTTTGTTAAAGTATTTTTCGTGTTTTTCTCTGCGCGCCAAACCGGGGATGATTCCTTTGTTCGCTGTCTTTTTGCGGGCTTCTGCACAGAAGCCCTCCTTAAGGCGCCTGATAGTCTAGAGGGGCAGGATGTGAGGTAGGGATCTTCAGACCCCTGCCATGGGTTGCCTAAGTAACCCAAGTCGCACTCTTGCCTGGTTGGCTAAGGGGACTGGCCTTGCCAGGCCAGCCACCCTGCTGTGTGATTGATAAAAAGCAGGTCTCTGGAACGAAAGAACCAACGAGGAACTGGAAGAAGAAGACCCCTACAACGACTGAACCGCCCGGTGAAGCGCTGCTGCAGGTCTGAATCTCCAAATCCGACGACAGAAGATACTCCAGGAATCTTCTTCCCTTGAGCTGGTGGGACCAACCAGTTCGCCCAAAATGCAAGCCAGGGCCCCTCTTCTGGTCGAATTCACTGTACAGAGCTACAGTGGGCCGGATAGCCAGGAAGGTCGGACCCTGCTTGGGTTTTAAGGAGCGCACCTTTTATTTGTTGTTTTGCTCTGCTGCTGGTTTCTTCCGTGGGTGGCGCAGGACCCTCCAGTCTTCCTACTTCTGACCAGCCCGACAGTCGCTTCAGGAACCGTGAACCTGCAGGAACCACAAGGAACGTCCGCCTCAGCTACAGCTCCCTCTCCGTTTTAAGGTACTGTGCAAATCCGGTTGTGCGTTTTGCTCAACCGCGGTGAAAGTGTTTGAAATCTTTCTCCAATCCGAGGGCTTGGCCTGCTCTTCTCTTTTGCCAAATTTTTCTACCAACCAACCTCGACCGGAATCTGTGCCACGAACTTTACCGCAAACTACATTAAACCTATTATCTTGAGCAAAAGACTTTTGAACCATTGACTTTGGCCCTAAGCCTTTTCTATCTGATTTTACCCTTGTAGTCTCTCTTGTTCAGTTGCCCTGCTTACTTACCTGTTGATTTTGCCTAATTTCTAATAACTTTGTCTTTCCCTCCCTTTTAAATTGCTGGAGTGCCATTTTGCTCCCACTTCATTTTGTGAGCTTAACTTGTCTGGAATTTAAGGGAAGTGGTGTATTTTTGATTGTGATTTTTTTAACTTGCTTATAATAGTGAAATGTTATACAACTGTTGAGTAAATAAATATATATTCGTTTACTTAGAAACCTTGAGTCAGTGTTTGCCTGAACCATAGTAATTGCTGTCCCTTGTGTAACCACTTGTACTGCTCACTTACACTTGAGAGAAGTCTGGCTACTCTGCTACTGCTACCACTATAACTGTGTAGTACAGGCGTGTACCAAAGGTGAAATTGTACTGTCACTTGTAGTCTTAATTCTGTGTAGTGTTCCCAAAGGGTATTGCATATAATTCTGCCTAACACCCACTATTCACCTCTCCTTGTCCTCCAGTGTTACTATGAAGGCCCTTTGCTCTTTAGCACGCAGCTGTCTCACTAGAACCGTCCCAACCTTGTTTGCATGCTCATAGAAGGTCTGCCTGCACTTCAGTAGAGTACGCTGTACTGACCAGCCAATGAGATGTTTAAGCTGTCTCCTAGCATGAGTCAGATGCCTAGCGATCCTGTTAGCACCCGTCACCTTGTGGGCTGGCTCCAGTCTCTCTCTTTTTCTAGGCCCAGTTCTGTTGTCAAAGCAAACCAGACCGTGCTGTAAAGTTTAAGTGTGGAGTTTTATTACTTGCCCTGTGGGTAAGGGGGGGAACAGTTTAAAAAAATAATTTAAGATCAGAGGAATCTATGGTCCTGCTCAATTCAAATCTATTAACAGCATTACACAGCTTCCTGAATGAAAGAACTGACCGGACTACAAGTCTAGAAACTTCTCAAGAGGAGACAGAATTAACACCATAAAACCACAGATATTCAATTTACAAAGGCTTTTATCATCAGTCAGGGTCTGAGAGTCTGAGCCATAAATACCACATGAGCCAGGCCAGAGTCAACAAGAACAGATTTCCAGCCCTAACTCAACAGAAAATAAATACCATGTTCCTAGTCTTTATCTATGCAGAACTGCAATTGTATTGAAATATATTTGTGTAAAGGAAAATGCCCTTTAATTGTACTTTGCATTACATTGAATTGTTTATATCACATTAATCTCTGGAGCCAAACCTCTTGGAGCATTAATTTAGAAGTTGAAACATTCAGCTGGAAATCCTCTATTAGATGGACCATAATGTAGTTTGAATATGAAAATTAGACCAATTTGTATTTTGTCACAAAGAAATGGTTCACGCTAGTTAATGATATGTTATAGCGTCCCTGTCGCTTTGAGATATGATATAAGTCATTTATAATGCACCTGTACACAAATGTTGCTAGGCGCGACAAGACACGGGAGGGAAGACAGAGGGAGGACAAAACAAACGATCTTACTAGGCCTGGGAAAATAAGTTGAATTTAAATGTAGAAGTGCGTTATATGGAAAAAAACTATAACTCAGTAATTATTTGTGCTATTATGATGAGGATTGCATTAATTGATCTGCGCCAGGAGGAATACGGGTGGAATCAATTTTATGAGAATATGGTAATATTTAATGCAAGACATTCCAGAGATGACATCACATTAAATGGGAGGGATGCTGGGTTTACAATTTACTCCCACCAGACTGCCTCTCCCATTAATACTCCAATGAGTGCAGAGGGGTAGGTCTACTGTGATGTCCCTTTTTGAACACTGTCCAATCACATACACTGACCAATCAGATTGGGGAAAGTGCACACACCTCAAAAAAGGTGGAGTTACTGTTCTATATAAGATTCACCATACACTCACTCAGGAAGGAGAGACACTGACAGACTCTCGGTCACTCACTCACTGATGGAGAGAAAGAAGAATTGATAACAACAGATAGGAGAAGGAATAGATTTCCCTCCTTTTGGACCCACTGATGGATTATTAGCAGAGGCTGTAAGTGAAGCCGAACAGGAGTTAAAGTCCCAGGCCTTATTCTGTAGAGGAAATAGCATACAGGCTGGGGAGGAAAGATGATCCCATCTTGCTGACTGAGGCACATGTGTTCCTTGAGGGGGATAATTGAACCAGTATTTAAGAGGTTGCCCACCTGTCTGTGATAAAGCCAAAAGAAATTCATAAGCGAGTATGTTCTAAAGGGGAGACACTTCTGAGGGCGATGATACTGTAAAGGGGAATTAGACTGAATCCTGGCCCTGTTCTTTGTTAGTACTGTGGGGTGGGAATACATCAAATGATTTTGCATCCCGAGAAGTTAGGGAACGTTTCAGAAGTGTATGTGCTTCTGGAAAAAACATATATAAAGACTAGGTTGACAGTGTGTCTACAGTGAGATCCCCTAACTCTGCTGTGCAAAGATGTCTAGTGCAGAAGAATTATCGTGGAGTTAAATGGACATCTCACTGTGTGCATACCTAGAAAATAATAGAATTGAATTAATTCCTAGGTATACCATCAAGTAGAATACTGTTGTTAAAGTTAAGTTGTTTCAGACAAAAGGGAGAGGGAGATTATTCGCTACCCATTCTCTCGCTGTTCCCATTGAAAGTGAGAAAGGTACACTTTTACCCGATAATTAAATAGAAACATCACAGAAGGGAATGTAGACCTGTTGAACATACTTTCCTTTCTATAAGGCACCTACATACAGGAAGGTCTAGTAGTTGCTGCAATTGGATTTTGAAAATTCTGTTGGAATTCGGACATGTATATTGATTAAGGGGGTGGCATATATTTTGAATAAAGGGGAATTGGCGAGAATTGGATAGGCAGGGATATTTGAAACTTGTTTTTCACAAATGAAAGAATCCTCCTGGAGTCTCATGCACTCAATCAATGGTGCGTGCATGCTCAGGATGAATTAAATGCATAGATACGTATGGTGAAGTGTGTGTTACTAAAGTCGCTTTTTACACAACTGTAGCACTGAAAACGGGAGTGACTAATGTGTTGATTATTTCATATCATTGGCCTTTTATGAAGAAACTATTTGTTTATCTATAATCTGTTTCAATTATTTGCATTTGGTTAATAAATAGATCTTCTGCGTAACCCTTTGTGTTTCTTGTCCCAAAAGGGGAGGGAAGCTGTATGGAATCAATTCTATTAAATTGAGGGTCCCAGATTCATAAAAAGAACACTATTAAATAAAGGAGAAATGTGCATATCTGGTTTGGGCTGGGTGGATAATTCTACTGAATTAGATATTACCCGGTTAAAATATCCTACAGGGCCAAGGTAAGTAAGTGGAAGGGCTTCGGGTCTGTGTCTCTTGGGCATGGCTTCAACATGCCTAGGCTGCCCATGCAGTGAGTACATTACAGGCGTACCCCTCTTTTCCAGCTATCTCTCCTCTCTGTGCCCCATAGAATAGAGTTGAGTCTAACAAAAAATTGGTTCCAATTGTACACATAGCTCTTCCACCGTTTCCTTTTCATGCCTTCCTGTCCATCTTAATTATCCCTTACCCTCATACCAACTATCTACATGACTTTGCTCCTCCCTACCACTACTAAATGTTCTCTGATATTCCTCATTCGGTATGACAGGCAAAGTGCCTCAATGTTATAAAATATGACAGGAGGCGCTGTACAAATACAAGATAATATAACATAACAAAGAATGAAAGAGACAAAAGAAGCTGGGGGAAAACAGTTGCACTGATTCATTTTTACCACTATTCTCTGCATTAAATACTAGTAAAACATGCTTAAATGCAATAAGGGCCATTCGCATTATACTTACGCCTTCATACTCCAATTTTGTGAGGAAATCATAATGCTCTTTCGTGAACACTGATAATCGGCTTCGCCCAGTGATTGGATTTTCTTCCAAGTGAGTGAAATAAAAGAGAGCAAATACAATTGCAAGTCCGCTTAGACTTGCAAGCAACTTCCACTTGTTTCTTTTAACATTCTCTTTAAAAAGATCTTGTTTGTTTGGTGGAAGGGCTTGCCACCATTTTCTTATACTCCTGCAAGCCAAAGAGACAGTCAAGATATAAACGTTAACATCTTACAAAAGCTAGAGTCCCAATGTATATAGCTGTAAATATTTGACAATCTTTGCACACATTTCTCTTTATGTCAGAATATACCAAAATGAATAAAGTTGTCTTTCAAGTTTAAATTTAATGATGAGGAACCTAAGACAAATTCACATGGTTTGAAGATACATCACATGTAGTAGAACCTTTCAAAATAATTATCTTAATTATGTAAAGCAAATGAAGTCTGAGTAAATTCACAAATCTCACCAGCTTTACTTTCATCGAAAAAAGCATTTACAATCAGGAACTTTTTCTTCCCCAAAATATGCTAATGTGTCACTAAAGGGGGATAGAGTGCCCCCGACATTCCAAAAATATTTTAGGAATGAAACTAGCAGCTACAATTTTGATTGTCTGAGAATTTAACTGCTACAAAAAGTATTTGCCATGTATGTTTTTATTGCAATTTGTATACATGAATTGAAGAATAATGTACAAAACCTAAACTTAACAAATATGTTATGTGCTCTGTGAATTTATGTTTTTGTGTTACACAATTATTTTCCACAACTATATTTAAGATTTTAAATTAACAACAACGTGTAAAGTATGGATACAAAGAAGGTGTCTCCATAAAATAAAAATGACACAATAGATTAGAGAACATCCATCTCCAGTGGTTTCAGGAGAAACATGTCATCTGGTGAGTGGGATGGCATACAATCATTCCCCTCTCGTCTTCTGCCCCACCCAGAACAAGGGATTCAGTGGGAGGGATAGCCCTATTATGTCTATGAAGCGAGATAGACTTTGTTTCCAAAAGATGTGTTCTCTTGTGCAGGACCACCACATACCAAAGTCTCCACAACTCCTCCAACATAAACACAAAGGAGAGTAATTCGGGCGGAAGCCGCTGATGCATTCAGATCTGTAAGCCCCCAGCCTAGATATACATCATCAAGCCCAGCAACAAAATTAGCTCCGATTCAAATCGGTTAAGAATTCAGGGTTATTTAGGACTGGTGAGTATAGGCCAGGTTTCAGGCCCACCTGCCAGATTTTATGGGCTTTATCCCAGTAAATCAAAGAAGTATTTGTCAAGGAAGTTCCCTGGGGGGAGGGCCCTTTCAGAAGTGGATATGTTCCTTTTTTCCACGAAGGAGGACTCTGGTCATATTCTGGCAGAGACCAAGGCGCTCAGAGGAGACCTACAGGCTTCCTTGGTGGACCTCACAAGCAGAGTGGGCACTATGGAGAGAAAGGTAAAAATGCCTGGAGAATAACCAGCTCAACACTGACCTGGTTATGATGCACCTGGATGCTAGGATGATGGAGTTGGAGCTGAAGGAAAAAGTGGTGACGCTGAAGGATGGATGATTTGGAGAATAGAGAGAGAAGGAACAACGTCTGGATACTGGGTTTGAAAGAAACAGCCGGGGAAACCTTGAGTCATGTGGAAGAGAAAGCGCAAGCCATTGTCAACCTGCTTTTTTGTAGCAGAAGGAGGCAGAGTAGTCGAGCTGGAGAGGGCACACAGGGTCAGACGACCATATGGCAGTGGCCTGTGTTCCATCGTGGCCAGGTTTCTAAGATACAAAGACAAGGCGGATGTACTGGTTAGAGCACGAGTGCAATAAGAACTGGAATTTGAAGGATCAAATGTTGTGGTTTATCAGGACTTGTCCAACCTTACGCTTTCCAGGAGGAGAGACTGCAGGCCTCTCACAAAGTGGCTGATGGAGAAAGGGATCAGATACAGATGGGGGTAGCCGTTCTCACTACAATTTGAAGTGGATGCAGTGGACTACTGCATTGCTTCAGCATAGGAGGCAGATCAGGTGCTGTCACCTTACCTCGGATTTGGAGCCGGAGTCGACTCCATTGAAGGGGCATGCTACAGACATGGGCAAGCAGTTGTCGGCCCCGGCCCCCAGAGAAGGAAGAGGGGGCAAACAGGGCGGAAATACATGCACCTGAATGGCCCATCCCCATGCAAGGCCTCATGAACGCCCCAGCAGACACTGGGTGGGCACGACCCTGTGGTTCCGGCCAGTGACCGAGCCGGCTGGGGACCGACCTAGTCTCCTTCCTTTGGTGGCCCTCGGAAGGACAGAGGGAGTCTCTGTGACTTTCACAGCGGATTGCAGATTTTTGTTCATGTTTACTGTTTTGTTGCGGGGGTAGCATGTGTCCGCCCTTGGGAGGCGTTGGGAGTCATACGATGATGGATGTGTGGAGTTGCAAAGAGATGGGATGCAGAGATATGGGGCTGAATGAGGAGGTGAAGGAGTCGGGTCGTGGGAACATTAAATGTGAAGGGATTAAACTCACCCATGAAAAGGTCCCTAGTGGCAAGGGAATTCATAGATGCTGCCCTGGATGTGCTGTTTTTGCAAGAAACGCAGAAGGGGATGGGGGAGGAGCAGAGGCTGCGAGGTGCAGACATAGGGCAGGTCCACTGTGCGTCAGGACCAGCGAAGCGCAGCAGAGATTATTTTGCATAAGAAATGACGGCTTCAGGGTTGGACGGTGACTAAATTGCTGGAAGGACGGCTGCCCCTGGAGCGGGGATGGATAGTATTGCCTGAATTGTACGCCCCTAATGAAGGCCAGGTGGATTTATACAGAGCACACTAGATAACATACAGGCGCTAGCAGCAGATGTTTATATACTTGGGGCGGCCCCTGGGGATGAAGGCCGAATGAGTCACCTAGAACATGCCATGGAGGTGCGAGGGCTGACAGATGTGTGGAGAATGATGCACCCAAGGGAGAAGGGGTATTCTTCCCCCCATCCTCTATGTACACAAGGATCGATTATCTGTTATTGAACGGAGACCAGGGGGTGGGGGGGAGAGGGGTGGGGGGGGAGAGTGCTCGGGTGTGATATTAGACCGGTGGGGTGGACCGATCAGGATATGGTTCGGATGAAGCTGGATATAGAGGGGATACATAGAGCGGATAGTAGTTGGAGGTGCAAAGAACTACTCCGGAATGATCCGATATTTGCGAAACAACTTGCTGGAGGTACTGCAGAGTACTTGGAGATAAACGACACAGGGGAGATGGATATGAAAGTAATTTGGGAGGCGGGGAAGGCCATCTGGCGGGGGCTGTTGATCAGGGAAGGGGCGCGCAAGAAGAAGGAAAGAAGGCTTCAGGTGGACTGGGACTGACCTGATATAATGGAGGCAGAGGCACGGATGCGCGCAGAGGGGGGAGGCAAGGAGGATGTGCTGGAGGGATTACAGAAAAAGAGAGCAGAACAAGGCGCTTAGGCTGGGAGATACTTTATACTTAAATATCTTAAATAGACAGAAATTTCATGAGAAAGGGGACAAGGCAGATGCACTCTTAGCCGCACGTCTTTGGGCACAAAGGGTAGAAAGATGGGTTACGACCCTGGAAGATGTAGGCAGAGTCCCTAGAACTGCACCGGTAGAAATAGCAGAATACTTTGCTAACTATTATGAGGGCCTATACGAGACTGAGTGCCCCCAAAGCAACGGGCAGTACCGAAGCGCACTTAAGGGGGTTGGATATGGTGAGGTTTACGGAAACTGACATAGAGAACCTGGAGAGTCCGATTATCACAGAGGAAGTCCTAGGGGCGATCGCACACCTCCCAAATGGCAAACTCCCAGGTGAAGATGGGTATACCACAGGTTTCTACAAGAGATTCACGGGTGCTCTTCTGAAACACGTGGTGAAGGTCTACAATAAAATATTGAACACAGGGATCACCCTTGCATCCTTTAGCAAGGCACTGATAGCCATGATACCCAAGGAAGGGAGGGATCCAACCCGCTGCCCCTCGTATTGCTCCATTTGCTTAATGTTGATGAGAAGATCTTCACATGTATTCTGGACTCCCGCCTGGAAGGAAAGATGCCGCGTCTGATACACCCAGACCAGGTGTGTTTCATAGCGGGTAGACAGGGCATCAACGCCACACGAAAGACCTTGGATCTCATGGAACATGTCTCCAGGGTGCCGGGTGACTATGCGCTGTTAAGCCTTGATGGCGAAAAGGCATTTGATCGGTAGAGTGGGGGTTTCTGTTTGCGGTCCTACAAAAGGTGGGCTTTGGTGAGAGAATGCAGCGGGTCATCGGGGCGATCTATGTGGAGCCTACAGCGCGAATAGTGGTGAATGGGAAAATGTCCAGAGTTATGAGACTTAGAAGGGGTACCAGACAGGGATGTCCACTGTCCCTGCTTCTCTTTGCATTGAGGATGGAGCCGCTGAGTACAAATGTGAGACAGAATGAGCGAATAGCGGGCATAAGTGTGGGGAATGTAGAGTACAAGCTCAGAGTGTATGCAGATGATGTTTTGCTACACACCTCTAATGTGGCTGACTCAGCCCGGAATGCCCTCCAGATATTCGAGGACTATGGGCGGGTATATGGCTTTAGGGTCAATGTGGACAAGTCAGTTCTCTTCCCCCTAGGCCAGGACGTAGGTGGGTGTAGGGAGGAGTTTCACAGCCTTTCTTGGTTGAGAAGATTGAATGCAGTGAAGATTACATTGCTCCCCGAGTAATGTACCTATTCTAAGCATTGCCCATTGAGATGCCCAAAACCTCTTGGGCGGAGTTGATGCATGGTTTATATGGCAAGGACAGAAGCGGAGGGTCACGTATAGGGTGTTCGTGCAGTCAAAGGAGCGGAGTGGAGTAGGGCAGCCGTATATGCGCACTTACTACAGGGCGCACTTACTACAGGGCAGCACGATTTAGGGCACGGATTCCTCACCTTAGAGTAGATCAGCAGAAACAATGGGTGCAAATTGAAAACTATCTGTGGAGACCGGTTACAATGCGGGGAATGGCGTGGGCGCCGCCAAAGGCTAATCCAAAAATAGTAAAGGCACATTGCATAATGGGTCCTTTGTGGGCACTATGGAGAGCCAAGAGGGAAATGGTAAGTGTCACGAGCTGGCCATCCCCACTGAGCCACATATGGGCGCCCCCGATACGGGATCATATCTAGAACCATGCCAGATTCCAGGATTGGTTTGACACAGGATTAGGGAGAGTGGGACAAATGGTAAAGGGGAATGACTTTGTGGATATAGCATTGCTGTAAGAGAACCTGGGTACAGGGTCGATGTCAGCATTCAAGTACTTGCAGCTCAAGGGAGTACTAATGTCAGGGAGATGGAAGGAGGACTCATAGAGGGAACTGACGGTTACAGAAAGGGTGTTGAGCACAGTGGTAACTACGAGGGGATTGATATTGAGGCTATAGAAGATGGGAGAAAGACAAGGGGGCGACGCTGGACTGTGAACAATGGAGAATGCTGTGTGAAAATGCGCACCGGACATCGATTGTATGTCAGTATATGCTCCACGGTATTATATTGCTGTACAGATGGCAGTGGAACCCGGTGAGGCTGTCTAAGATGTTTGCAGTGGTAGACCCCCAAAGCTGGAGAGGCTGTGGCCAAACAGCGGACTATTGGCATATGTGGTGGGCATGCAGAGAGGTGTAGAGATTCTGGAAGGAGGTCCTGGGGAGGATAAGGGCCTTCGATGGGGTGGAGCGAAGCTTGGACACCTCATTGGTGCTGTTTGGTGTGGAGGTAATTGAGGGAGAATGGAGGAGGCTGCCTCACATGGCACACTTTTTGTTGCTGGCTGCCAGAGCCTGCTTGGCGGGGGGTGGAAGAGAGAGGCCTTACTGGGTGATCGGCAATGGGGTCTGAACATATATGTGATGGAATATTTGACTGGACTGCTGCATGACCGGACTCCGTCAAGGGAAGTGGAACGATTGAGATGAATATAGTGGAAGGGACGTGGGGATTTGTAGCTACTTGGGGCGACCAGAAGGGGTTTCTACTTGCAAAGAAAGAAGAGATATGAATGTCAATGAATACTAGGAGGGGGGGGAGAGAATACTAGGAGGGGGGAAAGAGAATACAGAATCCCAGACTAGGCTACGGACTTGTACAAGGGAGGTAGACTCTCACTGGACAGAGAGGAGAAATGGGCAGCAGAGCATGGTACACAAGACTCTTGGGACACGTTGGTTTGCTACCCTGGTGGGAGGGGGAGGGAGAGTGAGGCGGTGGGGGGAGTTTATGATGGTTGGGGAGTAAACGTAAAATGTGCTGTTGGGAACGATTCACAGAAAAGCTATTGCTGCGTCTGATTTTATAACGTTACAATTGCCAATAAAACTGAATAAAAAAATAATAATAATAAATACAAAAATAAAAAAAGATCCTAAATTCAATAGACCATGACATAATATCTCATGCTTTGCAATAGGGTCTACGCACTTCCATCAGGTCGGGAGTCCAGCCTTAGGGTGCCCTTTACCCACAGCATCTGCCCCCCTATGGAAGTCCAGGTAATCCCTTTCATAACTCCCTAACATTCCTCACACTCACCTAGGTGGTCCTAGGTCAGGACCATACATATCAAAAAAAGGACGCCCACTCCAACGAGCATTTTGGCCTGATGTAGCAGCCCAGTGAACAGCTCCATCTCATAGATGTCCTGGGCTTTCAAGGCCCATTCTCGCTCCCTAGGGAGCAAAGCCTTCTTCTAACCCCCGGCAGACACGCACGTGCATCTAGCAGAAAAAAGTGAACCATATGCGAAGCCACCTCCACTCCCCCTGAAGCTTCTCAACTCCAAACAACACCAACCTCTATATCGTACAGAGATTTTATCCACTGCAGGACCCCCCTTCCAGTAGTTCTTCACCTCCTCAAACCCCTACCAAATATGCCAATAATCCGCTCTCTGGCCATAACCCCTCCAGCATTTAGGGTCTATTCCTGCATACATCTATGATTGCCGCAACAGGTGCCACTTCCATCTATATAATAACTTAATGTTGTGCAATTTATATTGACAGGCAATCTATATTCTGTGTGCATTCTTACACAGCATTTTCCACTGCTCCATGTCCAACTCATCCCTCATGTCCTTCTCGCATCTCCTTTTGTGCAATTATAAGTCTCCCGCCTGTGCTGTCAGTAAGCCCTGATATAACTTGTAGATCAAACCATTCATTGAGACCTCTGTTCCCAGTATCTCTTCAATGTCGTCAGAACCCTCTGTATAGCCTCCTTCCACCCTGGCTCCATTAACGCCCCTTTTAGTTGAAGTTATTTAAACACTGACAACAACCCTATCCCCAAACCCTCCTCCAGCACTGGTAGGCCTACAAACTCCTGCCACTTCTCGACCTGCCCCACCCTTTCCCAGCCCTGCCCCGAACCAGTCTTGAAATCGGGCGTGATCTGGGATATCATCCCGTTTTGGAGCCGCTCATATATGGCACAGCGGCGACGGCCGTGTCATAACTCCTGTAATTTCCCTTTTAGTTCTCCATAACAACCATAGTGGGCCAAAAATACAATACCCATAAACTCTCCATGGGATCACTGTTAAGGGCACCCACAGCCATTCTCCTACCGTCACCGACCTCAGCATGTGATTCTCGATGTGCACACACTTTCTCTGCATATCTGTTTGCAGGTGCGGAATCAGGGCCCTATATTGCGACGCTCTAGAATATAAACACGTCTGGTAGCCTCACCCCTCCCTTCTCCTTTGGTTGTATCAACACCCTGTAGGGCACCCTTTGCTTCTGCCCATGCCATTTAAATTTCTCCAACCTGCTTCATCTCCATAAAGTGTGCATCTGGCATTGCAATGGGCAGCACCTGATGAAAATATAACACCTGGGGAAGGAACATCATTTTGACAGCATTCAGCCTACCCAACCATGACAGAGTAAGCCTTGACCATCTCTCCATGTCCCCAAAGAGCGTACACAGCAGCAGAGGGTAGTTATGTATATAAGAACATTGAGATCCTTGGGTATCTGTATTCCCAGATACTTTATATTATCCTTTGCATTCAGAATCTCAAAATCACTCAGGACATCACCTGCCTCCCGTGTTCCTCAACCCAGGGGGAAAAGAACCGATTTGTCCATATTTACTTTGAACCCCGATTCCTATCCATACTCAGCCAGCAGCCGGAGAATGACCAGACCGTGGTAGCCACTTTAGAAAGATGGAGAAAAATATCATCCCGCGTATAGACTAATCGTATACTCTGCTACTCCTACTCTGATGCCAGCTACCTGTTCATCTTGCTTTATCATGATGATGAGCAGTTCTATGGATAATGCAAACAACAGGGGGGATAAAGGACATCCCTACCTCATGCCTCTACTAAGACAAAAGGCCCGGGATGTCTTTCCATTAACCAGCACCCTCGCATTTGGCGCTGCATATATAGCGCCGATTGCACGCCACATTCTTTCCCCAAACCCTATCTTGCGAAGACTGCAAACAAAGATCCCCACTCCCCCCGGTCAAATGCCTTTTCGTCATCCAGGCTCAATAGTGCGAAAGCCTCTGAATCCGCAGAAACATGAGGTCCAGGGCTTTCCTAATGACATCTGTTCCTTGCCTTCCCACAATAAATTCCACCTGATCAGAGTGTATCTACAGGGGCATCATTCCCTCTAAGCGGGTGGCCAGTATGCATGTAAATATTTTTTTTATCTACGCTAAGCAGTGACATTGAACGGTAGAGGAGCACCGTTTTGGGTCCCTCCCTTTCTTAGGTATCACCGTGATCAGCGCGTTACTAAAGGACGCTGGGGCAGTCCCAGTCGCAAGTATATTATTATACACCTTGGTCATCAGAAGGACCCCCAAGAACCGTTAATAAAATCCTGTTGTATAGCCATCCTCGCCAGGGGACTTACCATTGGGGAGTCGCTGGATCGTTGTCAGCACTTCCTTAGCAGTTATTGGGCTCTCCTTGAGTTCGGCCTCTGGACTAGTGAGATCCACCATTTCCACGCCTCAGAGATATTCCTCGGACTGCGTCCCCGCCTCCACACACACTGTATCATATAAGCCCTCATAATAGCACACAAAGCTTTGCGATACGCCATCGGGCGTAACCAGCCCTCAGCTCTCCTCATCCTTCTGACCGCAACCTACGTCTCAGCCCTCTGCGCTCTGAGCCTCACGGCCAACAGTGCGTCCGTCTTATCGCCTTTTTTGTCTAATTCTTGGTTAAGATCAGTGGGCGGGAGCCGATGGGTGCGGTGCTCCTCTACTTTTTAAAAAAAATGTTTTACGGCTCCTATACTTTTATTTTATTTTAAAAAGAAACCGTTCCGGAAGAGTTTCGTTTTAAAATAACAGTGTAGGAAGAAGTTGAAACTTGCACCACTGCTTAAGATACTTAGGTTTGCATAGAGTATCCCCCAATCGAAGTCCCTCCAGTTGAGTCCTCTTGTTTTGAATTGCATCCATCACCTCCCCATTAACTTTGGAATGACCTCCCCACTTCCCTAAGAGCAACAAAAGACTACTGGGTCTTCCGTATAGCCCTCAAAACCCAGCTTTTCTCCTAATCCTCCCCACTTTACCTTTCAGTCAACCCCCCTTCCACTCAGCCAACTAACCCTTTCCTCCCCACCCTGGTTTTCTCAGAATGACTAGTACATATGTAACACTTTTACTGAGCAACCTATGCTATTGTAACTCTACCTGCGTCTCCCTGTAACTCCACTTATACCTCTCTGCATGACTAATTATGTTTCCACTTTTCGGTACTTGACTTGTATGTGCAACAGCGCCTCAATGCCTCTGGGTTGTATGCGCGCTTTACAAATGAAATGAATAAATACTCCCCCTCCATGTGCTTCCGCAACTTCCCTTCGAAAATGTCCCTTCGAAAATGTCTGCTCTAAGCAAGTCCACCTGCAGCCCCCGTTCCCTCTTCTTGTGTGCCGCCTCCTGCATTAAGAGCCCCCTCCAGGTGGCCTTCCCCACACCCCAGACCACATTGAGCTCCACCTCCCTATGTCATTGACCTCAAAGTATGCCACAATGTCCTCCACAAATGTCTCCGCAAAGAGTGGTTCCCGTCATAGGGCTTCCTTAAACCGCCATCGGCTGTCAGCTCTGCTAAGCCCGCCTACATCTAGTTTCATTACAACCGTGTCATGGTTTTACCAGCCCACCAGTCTAATGGCACTGCCGATCACCCTCCCCTTGGTCCCTGTTCAGGAGCAAGTACTCAATTCTAGTATAGGTGGTGTTGGGGGGGGGGGGGGAGAGAAAAAAGTATACCCCTCAATCCCTGGGGGTATCATTCTTTACACATCTACCAGCCCTCCAGCACAATGGCGCGACCCAGATGCCCCTCCAGCCGCTCCCCGAGAGAGAGAGAAAGAGAGAGAGAGAGATCCCTTGCAGACCTTCTGTCCAGCATTTAATCGGTTCATGAATTAAAGTTCCCACCCACAATATACAGGTCTCCCATGGTGGCCATTATTGCATCTAGGGCCCCCCGGATAAATACTGCTTGGCCTTGGCCTAGGCATAAAATGCTGCCAGCACCACCCTCAGCCCCTCCAAAATACCCTGTATCATAAGCAAGCGCCCTCCATCAATTTTGTAGTTGTCATGGGTATCAGGCAAGTAGTTGGGGCAAGATGGGTGGAGGCTTGGCAGGCCTGGCATAGGCACACAAAGAACCCATAACAAATCCCTCCTTTCATTCCTTCCTAGTGTTTGTAGTAACTTCTGGGTTATCACTTCCTGTTGCCAAACAGGAAGTGCATGATAACTCATGAGCTCTCTAGTGTTTGGGTGTGGCTGGCTATATAAGCCACACCCGAGATTCTTCCAGTGCTTAGTGTTGCTTACTGTGAGCTGTGTTAGCAACACACTTGCCGTGCTCTGGATCATCCTGCTTCTGCTTACCTGCTCCGGATCATCCTGCTTCTGCTTACCTGCTCCGGATCATCCTGCTTCTGCTTACCCGCTCTGGATCATTCAGCATCAGCTTACCTGGTTCTTACTCCACGCCGCAGCTATCTCCAGTCAAGAGGGGACTTCTACACCGGCACCTGTAAGCAAAAAGAAGAACAGCGTTAACACGCACACATCAGTAACGCTGCGCATACTCACCGAATCGTCCCACAACGCTGGAATCCAGGTTAGTTGCACTAGCGCACAAACCCCTGTAAGAAAGAAGTGACATTATTCATTGCGCTCGCTCCAATAACGCGGACACTTATTTCACTGCGCTCTCTCTCTCTACGCGGTGCATACTTACCAAAAGCCTCCATGCAAAACGTACCTAACCAACAAGTCTCCAGTAGCGCTGAACCCGGACTCGAGTTGCTAATACCATATAATTTCTCCTGCAAGGGAAAGGGAGAGACATTACCAGGCGTGCTCGAATTGAAGGCGCTGCGCAAACCTACCAGCAGCTAGCTTCTACACGCAGCGCTACTCACCCACAAAAATACCAGCAAACAAAGACAATACGGACAATTTTGGACACTCAACATTCTCTGCGCAATGTTCACTTGTGGGAAGGACTTTCTAGCCAGTGAAGAAACTGGTGCCTTGAACTCTTGGTCTCGCTGTGAAGGCATAAAACAGCGTTTGGCATCTGAACTCAGCGTACAGACATTGGCACCAATTACATGAGTGAATCGCGCCCCTACAAATGCAGGATGGAGTGCATACGCTACTAAAGATCAAGGTAATCTCATAGGGGGACATCACAGCACACAGTAAAGAGAAGGGAAGGGCCCAGGGGAATCGGGTGAATTCAGGTCGGACTGTACACCTTGTAATTGACAGGTATTCCTCCGGGTGAAACAGGGGAAGTGAAGACTTGGGGTCAAGGGAGGCTCGTCCATCGCTCCTGCAGAGACACAGGTAAGTGTGACAGTAGTTACACACTTCTCTATCTGTTGCTGCTTATGCAATATTATTCCCACTCACCCTGCTTCACTGGCCCTGTTGCCCAGTGTACCTGCTCAGTTCCAGCACCTTGCAGTCGCCTCTCCGCCCCCTCTACCAATCGGGTATCTTGAAAGAACAGTATTTCTAGGGCTGCATTCCGGAACTCTCACACCATCAGGGACCTCTTTGTAGATGAGTACAGTCCCTTAACATTCAGTGTCCCCACAGCCAGACTCCTCCCCCCACGCTAGCCCTATCATCTTGTAATACCAACCTGCGCCATCCATCCCATGTATATATCTAGTGCCCCCCCCCATTGTTTTGCTACAGTGACGTAGTGCCTCTCTCTACAGAGTTCACCGCTTACACTTGCTACCCGAAAAACAACCCCACTCATCCAAAACCTTAACTGTATAAACTGCATAAACTCTATTTTGCAAATGGCAGTGAATGCTTCCGAGATGCCTTCCTTCCCACTAAGGGCCACCGGGGGAGGTAATCAAACACCATCCCCCCTCCAGCAGCCTAACAAAACAACCAGACAGCTGCCCTCTACGTAGCTTCATGTCGGCGGTGGCATACACTCCATTCCCCCTCCCCTTCGCAATTACACTCAGCAAGTCTTTCGAGGGGACTGGCCATTTAGACGCATGTATTTGCCCCTGGTGTGTCCTTCCCTGCGCCTAAGGAGGGTCGGCTGCAACTCCTTCTTCCCTCTCTTCTTGGCCAGGCTCACCTGCTGGTATTGCTCTGTATCAGTGTCCGATGTCAGGTGGCTCAATGCCTGTTCTGCTTCCTCTGCAGATGTAATCTGATAGTCTATTCCGTCCATCTCAAACTGTAGGGCAAACAGCAATGTCCACCTGTACATACCTGACCCCTTTTTCATTCAGCCACTTCATGAACGGCTGCCAATCCCTTCTGCGAGAGAACGTTAGAGTGGAAAGGTCTTCGTAAATTGTTATGCGAGAGCCCTCGTACTCCAAATCTTTCCACGTGCGCGCTCTTGCCAACACACCTGTCTTGTCCTTGTAACTTGCAAATCTGGCAACAATGGATCGTGGGCCTGTGCCATACGGCTTACCACCTCTGTGCGCCCTTTCGAATTGCACCTCTTTGTCCACTTCTGCTTCGAACAGCAAATTGACAATGCCTTCCACCTTGGCTCCATTTTGTTGGGGGTTTCCGCGTCTGCTTCCCTCAAGCCCAGTATACGTATGTTATTCCTCCTCTCCCTGTTTGAAAATCATCCATCTCCCGTTATCCATCTGGGCAAAGATCAATGCGATCAAAATGGTGCTCTTGTCCAAAGTTTTATATATTATTCAGTCTCTCCCTTTAAAATTCACAAAAGAAGTATAGTCATCTAGATCGAGTTTTGAAAGAGTTCTTATGGGGTATTGGGAAAAGAGTATTTAATGGTTAGAAGTGTATGTGACGGAGGTTTTGGGTACCCTATCATTGAGAATTATTACAAGAGCTTTTTAAAAAAAAAAAAAAAAAAAAAAAAAAAATCGGTCTTTTATTCTTCTATGAGGAGTCCCAATATGGCCTCAGTTAGAAGAATATGAAATGAGACCTTTTCGAATTGAATACTTATACTCACTAGGTAGACTACCAAGATCGGTCAGTCATTTACAAGCTGTACGTGCTACCAAAGATGCAGTCACATCTATGATTGTTGGGGGTGGACAGGGATTATATTTATATGATGAGGCCTCAATCTGGCAGAACCCAAGACTACAGATTGATAATAGGATGCTATGTTGGAAAAGTTGGATGATAAGGGTATATTGCTTATTAGAGATGTCTGGTGTGAGAAGGAAATGCGGTCCTTTGAGTTTTTGAAGGGGAAGTATGCATTTCATAACCCGGGAGCTAAGGAGATATAATTTATTAAAGGGTTTAATATCGGAAAGATTGTTGATGCTTGATAAACCTTTGTTGCAAAGACCGGAAAGGTGTAGTTTTCTTGCAATTGCTCCTCGTGTAGTGTCCAGTTATTTAAAACTTTTCCCATAAGAGGAAAATGTTAGAATCCCATGGAATAATTTCCGAATGGCATGGTGTGAAGAAATAGGTGGGGAAATTACGGTGAAGGATTTAGAAAGCCTATGGAAAGTCCCAGTTAGGATGAATATTGATCTGAATCTACGTTATATTCAACAGAGGATCTTAGGGCGTCTTTTTTGGACCCAGAGTTAAAATGCACAAACTAGGTTTAACAAATGACAATAAATGCTGGAGTTGCTCTAGGGAAGAAGGAACTATGCTTCACATGTTATGGGATTGTTTACAGGTTAGGTGTTTCTGGAATGATATTTTGGAAAGGGTGCACTTAATTCGTAACATAATCTTCCCAAGGACACAGTTATCTGTACTTTGAAATCTCCAATTAGCACTCATCATCTGAGTTATGCAACTCTATGTTGGGTTAATAAAATGCTTCTAGTGGCGACACAGCACATTTTGCGCCTCAGGAAAAAGAGGAAAAAGCCTTGTGTTGAGGAATGATTAATCCAGGTTCAGTTGCTTTCACGGTTTGAAAATATCAAATGTCATGCATTACATAGAGAGGAGTCTTATAATGAGCAATGGGGTACATTTAATGAGTTCTATGCTTGAAATTTGTAGTAACAGTTTCTAATTAGTTTTAATGTCAACTTTAGAGTGGTTAATTTGATGAGGTGGTTTGTCTTGTATGGTGGTGTGGTTTGTGTTTTTGTATATAATATTTTTGCTTATTTTGATTCTATGTCATTTACAAAATATGATTGTTAGACTATGATTGGTTGTATTTTAGTACTTGGGTAAGACGTTTCTATTCTACCTATGCAAATTTGTGTCGTTTAGTACTGCTTTATTAGTACTGTGATTGCTACTTTTAAATATATTTTGTGTGTTGAAATTATGTAATTTTTGAAAATTTTAAATAAAGTTTTAAAAAAATAAAAAATCAAATCATCCATCTTCATGATAACTTCCTCCTCACGTAGCTCCAATTCTGTCATTCGGGCATCGATGTGCATTTCAACCATATCAGCATTGAGTTCATTATTTTCCAGGCTCTCAATCTTACTTTCCACCGTGCATACCCTCCCCGCTAGGTCTGTGAGGGACGTCTGCAGGAGTGCTTTAATTTCTGACAAAATACTGCCAATGTCATCCTTCATGGCAACGTTCGACACATAAACCCCCGCCAGCAACCTCCCCTCATGTGTCCCCCCGCATCTCCACCAGGCTTACCAGTCGCATTGTACTTGGCTCCAGCGCTCAGATCCTTCGGCGTATGCCCTACTTTCACCAATTACGCACTTCTCCTCTGCGACTGCCTATGAACCAAGACCCTTCCCTGATGAGGCCGCTCCCTAGCCCTGCTCTCCTTAGGCTCCAGGTTCCCGCAGCTCAATCTTTATTAGCTCTCCTTGACGGAACACCCCATCTTCCTTCTCATCAGTGTCCACAGTCACTATCCCTGGGATGTCCTTCCAATGGTTTGATGGTCTGTACAAATTCTCACCCACTTCCGTGGATTACAGGCGCACTAATGTCTGGTGCAACCCCCTCACACAAAAGGCATGGCAGATCCCCCCCCTCTCCAGTTCCTGTTGGTCACCTGGGGATTGTCTTCACTGGGGCCATCGGCTATAGTGGCAGTCTCAAAAATTCCCCTCAGCAGGGTAAAGTCGCCCCCCTCCGGGCAGAGTGCACCCAGCCCCAAATTACTGACACCAGAGTCCTCTTCATTGTCCCAAGTTCGGGGGTAGCCCCCACGTAACAGGTAAGGGATGGCCCCACCACTGCCTCTCGGATTGGGCCTACTCAATGCCGGGCCCGGTAACTGCAACCACTTTGCTTTGTAGCCCCAATTCACTGGATAGTCTGCAAATATGGCACCCTATTGCTCCCACACTTGTCACTAACCAGAGTGTGGTTGGAGTTCCAACAGTATGTGGCACCTGTGCTGGTGTCTGACCTGGAAATGTTATTTAATAATCCTCAGATGAAAGCACCTTTCCTTTTGTGCCCGGATGCCTCCGGCTGCCTCTCACCACTCACCTCTGCAGTGGGGCACACAGCCCAGTCTGTTAAGTGTGGCCTCTGCACCACCCGACCCCCATCTCCTTCAGCGCTGGATGGGCGGTGTCCTGGGGAGCCCACTATGTGATGGGCTTTCCTGGGCCAGTCTCTGTAGTCGTGTCACTGCCACAGGCCCCGGGCTGCAGGCTGTACTTTCCCCTCTTCTGTTTCACTGCCGCCCGCTTCTGTTTCACCACCGGGCTCAATACGATATGCAGGGAAGGAACCCTGCTACTGTGTGCTGCTCCTCCTCCTCTCTGGCCAAGGCAGGGCCGGCCGTCAGTGCAGGGTGCCGTCCCAGACCCCCTCCTCTTTAAGCCTCCCAGGGGGTTAGCACTCAAATTCCCTGCCGCCTCCGCTACTATGGAGGAGCCACTGCACCCAGAAGCACCTGCGTGGCAGGTGCCTCCCGGGTCCCTCTATACTTCAGCCGCCATGGGCCGGTCCCTGCGGCTCTTCAGTTTTCCAACAGAGTTTGCCACGAGCTGGCGCCTGGTGTAAGGGAGAGCACCAGCTACTGTCTTCCACTGCTTGTCGGGTCTGGACGGGGCAGCAGGCTGACCACCGCTCCTACTTGGGCGTGACGCTTTATACTTCGCCGGTGGGTACAGCACCCCCTCCGCTATTCCTTCGCTCTGCTTATTCGTTCTGTGGTGGACTGGTTCTGCTGTTCCTCATCGCCTTTGTGCTGTAGGGAGCGGGAGCTGAAGCTTACATGGCCATATTTCCCCACGCCCCCTTCCATCCTTCTGCACACTTGTATCTTAAGCAAGTTTAAACTTCTATTGGGTTCACAGTGTTAATCAATCAGATCAGATTGTTTTCTGGCTTTGAGAAAGGTTGTTTTCAGTCTCAATAGGGTAATACTGTTGGCTTGGGCAATGCTTGCTCTCTCTCCAAATAAAACGTTTAAATACTTGACATCTTTTATGAGCAATTGTTGCCAGCATGAATGAAGATACAAAGTTTACTCTTCCCTTGAAAAGCGAAACTAAGCACACGCGACCACTTCTTCATAAGGTTTATAAGCTTTACGTTTTTAACATTGGCTCTTGGTAATGTAAAGAAGTACATGCAACCACTTTTTCATAGAGTTTACAAGGTATAAGGGTTTAACAATGGTTCATGGTAGGGTTTGCTCTTCACGCGAGTGAAAAGAAGTTCCCCGAACACACGCATGTGCTACTTTTCCATTGTCCCTTTATTAAGGATTCAACTAACAACTTCAGCTTGCTACTGATTATACACGCATGAATAGTAAGCTGGATACTGTTGCCGGCAGTGCTTGTGCAAGGAATCAGAATGCTAGGGTTGACCCACCGGCTTTTGTGATCTTTGTTCCACGTGTTGTACGTTGCTACTGCTTCTGGCACAACTTCTACTGCTTCTGGCTTCACTTGAGAGCCACACCCTTCCTCGCCGAAGGGGTCTCCGGTCCAGCCACTCAATTAAGCCCTTCTCGCTCCCGAGACCCACGGCGTCACAAAAGCTGCTTGCATCGTTATCCAACGCGCAATCCAATGCGCAATATCTTCAATTAGGCTAACATAAGGAAGGGCAGCCTTCCTGCACGCCTTTCACTGCGCTTTGAGGGAACAGGACCCTCACAGGACAAGCAGGTGAAATCTGCTGCATCAAAGTTCTGATGCCTCTTTGATTCTCCCCCTTCTTCCTGGATTGCCAACACTGTGTCTGCTTTCTTCTGCTTCTGCTGCTCCTGCGTCCACTCCAGCCACTGTTCCAGCTCATTCCAATTGCCTGCAGCTAATGGGCCATTTTATGCCGCTCAGGTTCCTTCCGGTGTGGGCTATTAGGCTTAATTACCCGACTACTACCACAGCATGCCTCTTCAGCCCTCTTTCTCGTCCCAGTACTTACTGGATTATGGGACTTGTAGTCCCCAACAACTAAGATAGTTTTTCTAATTTCTGCTCTTTGGCAAACAGCCATCAAAAGTGTGAGATTACGGGGAAAGTTGAACAGGGGATTTTCTGGTTGCCCCTTCATCCCCCATGTGATCCTCCCACAGTACACCAACCTCAGTGTCGGGATCAGGAAGCGTATGCCTTTCCCTGGCCACATGAGAAGGGTCCCAGGCCAGGTTTCTGGGATGAATTATTACTGAGTAATACTAAAATAGATTGTATCATTGGTTGGGGGAGGTCTGTAGTCGATAGATAAATTAGTCACGAGGAACCATCACCTGGTTTCTACACATTTGGTCTATATAGGAAAATGCAGCTCTCCCCTTCCTCATATTCCTGTCCCTTTCAGTTTATTCTCCCTTTGGCAATTGCCTATATCATCAGCACAGGCCTGCCGATTGTCAAATATTCTATATGCCAAGGTATAATTCATTCTGTTCCCTCTTGATCTCTCACATGTTGTGAGAATGATCAGAGGATAGTGCTCAGCCTTACATTTGTAATTGGTAAGCCATAGGATTCCTGAAGAAATTCACATGGAATTTCCAGGGGCTCAAGCCCTAAACAGGTTCTGGCCTAATTGTATAGGAGTAACTATGACATTGTCGTACACCAGGAAACACACCTGGATGCTATTGAATCAGTTAAAGTGATGTGCGACTAGGTTGCATCTTTCTACTCTGCGCAACGCAGGACAGAAGAAGCGGTGTCTATCGGTCAAGGTAAAGCCTTCAACGTGGCTTCGATGCACACTTTATCTAATCCTGGCAGAAGATGGATAACTGCAAACTTCCTCATTGAAAATGTCCCTTTCACAATGTTAATATCTATACCCCAATCCTCGACAATCCCAGAATTTTGATTCAATATGGGACAGACACTTCAATAATTTACAATACCTCTTCTAATTGTAGGCAGAACTGTTATTCTCACAATGGACCCACACTTGGACAGAAAGTCAACAGACTAGGTTCACAAAAATCCCATAGTCACAAGGTAATGCGTACCACCCTATATTCCCTTACCCCCCCTTAATTTCTGCAAAGCACTTCACCCCATAGATATGCAATAACACTTTTCTATTCAAATTGCCATGTATCCTACTCATGCGTTGATTTTATTTATGTCAACAGAAATTGTTTTAAATGTATTGCTCATGCCAAGGAAGGAGTTCTGACATTACTAGACCATGCCTCTGCTAGTGGCATTTTTTATCTCAATTTGGTTGGACCTAAATGCCCCAAGTGGTGCTTAAACAACTCATTGCTTCATGAGAAACATGAAGTAGAAAATCATCAAACTCTAGGCAGAAATCCACACTACTAATGAATGCAGTGAGATAACATTTGTATTTGTATTTGTATTTATTGTTTTATATGGCGCCTTAATCCAAGGCGCTTTACAATAACAACAAAATATACATTAAACATGGAACAGTAGAAGCAATAATGGTAAACATAAGTCAAACCAGAAAATCAGCATGGAAGGCATATAAGGCTACAATCAGTGGGGTAATCTTTCCACATCAGGTTTACATACTGAAGCCAGACAAATGTGAAACTGAGCTCTTGGGAAAGACCCTGGTGAAAATCTATGCAGTAACAGGTAGCCCATGTAGACAATAATGTCTCTTTGCAAATATACATTTGGCCTAAACTCCACACGGGCCAAACGTTCTCAATTAACCATACTCCATGTCCAAGCCAAATGCTATCCTAGTAAAAACAAACGTGGAAAGCGACTGGCAGGTTCCCTTAAATACAGATCAGACTATTTTAGAGTTGCAATGATCCTAAAGGAGAACAGGAAACAAGTCACAAATGACAAAGTTTTTGAGCAGGTGTTTGAGGCCTATCAGAAATGACATACATTGGAGGTGTCCCCCCACACTTTGAGAGAGTGCAGCTTTCTTACAGGTAGTAAAGACCCTGGAATTGAAAAAAGGCTTTGAATGATTTTTGAATATTGGTGAATCGCGGTGCCGTGATCCACAAAAGAGACTTACCCAGGACAGCCCGACGGCGGTAGTGACATTATCCGATGGAGCAGGACGGCGGCAGCAGTGGCGCAGCTCACAATGCGTTCCTGTGTTGGAACACCAGGAGCCAGGACGTGTTCTGCTCCGAGGGATGGAAGTCAATGAGAGAAGACGGCAGAGGACACTGCAGGACCTCAGAGGAAAAGCCCTAGTCTTTTCCTTAGACAGCACCAGGAGAATGTTTGGAGCACATTATAGCCTATTGGAGGACCTGGTTTCAAATCCCCATAGATGAACCTGGAGAAATGCAAGGATGTACCTAAATTAATAAAATAAGAACCAGAGTCCAAGGACAAGAGCAATAATATGTTAAAGAGGCCCAGGATAATAGAAGAAGAAATAAAAGGAAATAAAGAAAGTGAAAATACAATTGAAGTAATAGAAGACCAAATGGCCAACAGAAGGAGCCTAACACAGGAGGACCAGATTGTAAACACCCTGCTAGCCAATCCTGTAAGCAGGGCTTTTCTCCAATCAGCCGCCTACAGGATGTGGAGGCGTCTGGCTATGAAAGCAGAGCCAGCTCATTCTGAACTTGTCTCAGTCAGCGACAGATTCCCTTTACTTCTCTCCAGATGCTGCTGCAGGAAGAGGAGCTGCATCCTAAAGGAGGAGTTGTTTCAAGACGCCTTGACTATCCTGGAGCACAGCCTACCTGGAAGCCGCCTGAAGATCCTGGAGGAAAATGATTGACCCAGATAGGGTGGAAGATCTGTCCTGCCTGAGAAGCCTAATAAGAGGCTAAGAAGAGTAGCTGACCCAGAATAAAGAAAAAGAGTACCCCTGCAGCTCACCTAAGTCAAAAGGGTGTAAGAGCTGAACTTCCTGAAGAGCCTAAGAAGAGGTTGAGGAAGCTGACTGACCGAGGGAGAAGAATGGCGATGCCCTGCAGCCCGCTTAAACCAAAAAGGTAGAAGAGCTGATCTGCTTGAGAAGCCAGAGAAGAGGTTGGGGAAAAAAGACTAACCCAGGGGGGAAGAAGGAGAGTACCCCTACAGCCAGAAAAGTGAAAGAGCCGACACGCCTCAGAACCTGGGAAGAGGCGAAGGCAAAACCTTGCTATGATCCTGGTAGAGAGAGACCAGGACAAAATCAGGATCAGAGGGGCAAAAGCAAATATCATCTGAAGAGGAGAGGGGCAAAAATCCAGGTCAGCCGAGGATGTGAGGGGCAAACAAGGAAAAAGTGAAGGAAGGTAAAGAAGATAGACTCCTTAAGGAAAGAGGAGTCGCGTGGAGAGAGAGAGAGACAGACAGACAGATGAACCACTCGAAGGATGGAGATAAGAGTACCAAAGCGCAGGACCTGGCTGATCCCTCACCTAAGAGGCCATGCACTTAGAAGGAAACTACAGTTCCCAGTTTCATTGCTTCACGTAGGACTTTAAGTTAGATATTCTATCCTCAATACATTTCGCCTAAGGCATGGACTTTAGGTTTATATTCTTCATTACACCATTTGATTTAGCTATTCTGACAACTCACCTTCAAGGAACTTTTCATTCAGACTTTATTTTATGATAAAGGATTAGATGTGACAAGAGAGTTTACTTTAGGGTTTTTAGTACTTTGGGGCACCTTTTTTACTTCATAGTTGAAGTACACCTTCAGTTTGCATTATTCAAACAGTGATGGACTTCTACATCATTTAAGTTTGAACACTTAACTTTATTTTTTAAACCCTGTTTTGGTTACATCTGCATAATAAAGTATTTTCTTTAAGAAGACCCAAAGTTTGAGACACTTCGATTCGCCATGTCATCACACACGCCACAATATGGAAACACTTATCATGCTGAAGAAATTCAGAATGTAATTAAATCATTAGCAAAAGGCATAGCATTAGGCCGCAAAGGGCTCTCGACTGATTTTTAGAGGTCCTTTGCAGATTCGCTTATCACTTGTCTGCATAAACTATTTAACTCACTAAATTGAGAGGAAGGGAAAATTAGTAATTCTTTGAGACATAAATGGTCCTGTTCCCTAAACCAGATAGCAATATGACATTAAAATGTAATTCTCATTTCCCAGATCAATGGTGAGTGGAAAAACTATTTGAAGATCCTAGGTAATCAAATAAACAAAACCTTATCATTTCTGGTGTCTCTCGGGCAGGTCAAATTTGTGTTTGTGGCCGTTCAGTTTACATCTAATAACACAAGATTGATCTACAATATGATCCATTCTGCAATACAATTAACTACCAACCTATCGGGCATCATATCGCTCAATACCAAGAAAACGTGAGCAGGTCAAGTGGGAATACATGGATGAGATTGAGTCTCACTATTATTTCTCTAATAAAGGTACTATATATAAACCCTAAATCCTCCATCTCAGTGAATGACAAACTATCCATAGTGTTCTTTTTCCTGATTCACCCAATAAGATTTCCCCCTATCCCCTGTGATGAATCTTGCATAGTCCTCACAGAATTTCCACTTAAAGTTGTCAGGATCCGTCCATGGAAGCTGTGGAGCTCATGGCGTCTTTAAGAATAGTATACTTCGGTCTAGTCCTCACCTAACATGAAGTCGCTGGACTATAAGACGCAACCACGCCCCCTTTCCGGTGCGTTGTATCTGTGTTTCCTTCAGACTCTTCAACGCTGCGAGCTACGGACTGTCCTTCCACAGAGTTCCCGCTTAGCCTTTGGCTTTTCATCCCTCCGTTCATTCTGCCCTTCATATCTTGTATTCTCTCCCTTCTCGCCTGTGTTCCGGTTTCTACCTTCCTTCGTTTCTTTCTTTCTGTCCTGTCCGCTTGTTCTGTATTTCGCATTTACTCGGTATTGTTGCAGCGGTATTGTTTGTTTTCTTTCCCTGACCGCGGCACTGTTTCCCTTTTCATTTCACAGCGCCGTGGCACTCCTGTCTTGTTCGCGGTCGCGGAGCTGTTTATTTTAGGCATCCGCGATCACGACTTGGGTACCTTCACTCTCTGGGTTCTGCCATAACTCTCGGTAATTGGGAACTGTTTCTGTATATAAATTCCCTTCTTCAGACTCCTATCGAAGTCCAAGCTTCCTTATACCGTTTTTCCGCATGAACACCGGAAGTTGCTAAGAAAAGACTCCAATTCATCTACAGTCTTTGACTATCCATCTCAAGGAAGAAATACATCCTACCAGGGTTTTTTGTGCCTTTTCGGCTTTTTCCCTGCCATTGGAGGTTTGGCTCCTCGGGGTTCCCCTTGGGCAGGTGTTCCTTCCCTGTCAAGGTGGCCTCTGAGGGAGCCAGGCCTTATTTACGCGATAAGAAGAAGAAGACATTCCAAAGGCAGTTGCCTACCGAAGACAAAAAGGCTAAGAGAAGACCCACCACAGAAACCAAGGACAACATCTCTGAAGGTTCAGGTGAGGAGGAGGTTGGGAAAGGAGGTTACTCACCTGGTGATTGTGACAGTATACAACGCCTAAAGACACCCATGGCGTCCTTGGAGCAGTATCAGGAGTTGGTGGTGGCTATGCAGAACCTTACGGTTGAAGTACAGGCATTGAAAGCAGAGAATGTAGCCCTAAGACAGCAGGTAGTCCTGCAAAGAGATGACCGGGGAGATTTACCCCCTATGGCCCTGTCGTTTGGGAAATATGATGGGCATCCTGGAGGTCTCAAGGAGTTCTTGGATGCCTGCCAGGTATATTTCACATTCCGTCCCTATGCCTACCAGACAGCCCGGTCCAGAGTGGGATTCATCATAGCTAACCTGAATGGTAACGCCCTGGCTTGGGCCACTCCGTTGGTCACAAATAATGACCTTGCGCTACAGGATTACGACCGCTTCATACAATTGTTCAAGGAGAGATTCGATCGGCCGGAGGTCCTGTACACTTCTTTAGAGGCCATTTTGGATGTGAAACAGGGCACTGCAGATGTCCAGACCTACTTATCCCGTTTTATCCGGCTTTCCACAAAGGCAGACTGGCCCGACTCTGCCAAACAGACTATATTCCGGAGAGGTCTTCATGAGGATATCAAGGACGAGCTGGCTCGGATTGCTCGCCCGTCGTCTTTTCAGGAACTCACTACTATAGCCTTACAGATTGAATTCCGTCTTAACGAACGACGAAGAGAAAGGAGAAGACCTAGTCCACTGACTACCACACCTCTTTCCCAACCTTCCCGAGAAAACACCGGAGGGGATGAACCCATGCAGATCGGAACAACCAGGGGGCCTCTAACTCCAGAAGAACGAAGAAGACGCCGCGAAGCAGGACTGTGTATGTACTGTGGCTCTTCTAAGCATCTACTTCGCAACTGTCCAGAAGTACCACCTCGTCGAAAGGAAAACTCCAGCCCCCGAACCTATGCAAGGGAGGTGTCGGGGGAACCAGCTACAGCCCTTGCTTCATTACGAGACCAATAACAGGGGGCGAAGACAATAGACTCATGGTATTCAAGGTCCAACTCTGGATAACGAGTCCTGAGCCCATCGAGGTGTTGGCCATGCTGGACTGCGGGGCCGCAGGGAATTTTATTGACATCGACTGGGCCAGAAGGAACAAGGTGCCCGAGCGCCTCAAAGATAAACCCATTCCAGTGGAAGGAGTGGACGGTACTCCTCTGTCCTCAGGGCCCATAGTCAAGGAGTCCGTTCCCTTACGGATGAAGATGGAACAACATACAGAAGACATGGTATTTGATATGATTAAGGCGGCACACTTTCCGTTGGTCATCGGAATTCCCTGGCTTCGAAGGCACAACCCTTCAATTGACTGGTACACAAACAAGGTATGTTTTGATTCGGATTATTGTCAAGTACATTGCATGGAGGTCCCCAACCTCCAGATCGGAGTAGAAGTGTTAAGTAATCCAATAAAGAAGACAGTATCTTCTATCCCACTCCAGTACCAGGAATACGCTGAAGTCTTCAAGGATATATTGCCAAGAGTACTTCCTCCCCACAGGTCGGAAGATTGCGCCATCAACATCGAGCCTTCCTCTCAAGTTCCCTTTGGTCGGATGTACCCTTTGTCTTTGCCTGAAAAGAAGGCTTTAAGAGTTGACCTAGACGCTCACCTCCAGAATGGACTGATCCAAGAATCCAGGTCATCTTGCGGAGCTTCACTGTTCTTTATACCAAAAAAGGACTCAGCAGAACTCAGACCCTGCATAGATTACCGGGGACTTAATCAGGTAACGGTTAGAGACCGCTACCCCATGCCCTTGATAAGGGACATTCTGGAAGCAGTTCAAGGAGCACAATTCTATACCAAATTGGACCTCAGAGGAGCCTATCATCTTTTGAGGATCCGTAAGGGTGATGAGTGGAAGACTGTGTTTCGGACACCTTTAGGTCTCTTCGAATATAAGGTGATGCCGTTCGGGCTTGTGAACGCTCCCGCCATATTCCAGCGGTTTATGGACAGGATATTTTCAGACTTATTGTTTGTGTCAGTAGTGGTGTACTTGGATGACATTCTGGTGTACTCACGCAGCCTTCCAGAACACAGGGATCAGGTCAAGGAAGTATTATCCCGTTTACAGGCAAACCAACTATTGGTCAAGCCCGAGAAGTGTACTTTTGAAGCCAGGTCGGTGTCTTATCTGGGCTTTATTCTCTCTGCGGCAGGAGTACAGATGGACTCAAGTAAGATACGTGCTATCCAAGACTGGAAAGAACCCCAAAATGTCAAGGAGATACAGAGATTCCTAGGGTTGGCGAACTTTTATAGACAATTCATTCCAAATTTTTCCCAGCTAGTACAACCCATCACTCATTTGCTTAAGAAGGGCGTCAAGTTTTCATTTGATCAAGACCAGAGGGAGGCCTTCAAGCGTTTAAAGGAACGTTTCTCTACAGCCCCTATTCTAGTCCAGCCAGATCAGAACCGACCCTTTATCCTTGAGACCGATGCCTCAGCTGGAGCAGTAGGAGCAGTGCTATTACAAGAGGCAGAAGACGGATTGGAACATCCAGTTGCCTACTATTCAAAGACGTTGTCTAGCAGTGAGCAGAACTACTCAGTCCTTGAAAAGGAACTATTGGCCAGAAAGCTGGCATGTCAAGAATGGCGCCATTTACTACAAGGGGCAAACCATAAGTTCCTTATTCGCACTGACCACAGGAATTTAAAGGTACTCCAACAGATGGAATGCACCAATTCCCGCCATGCCCGCTGGGCATATTATTTCTTACAGTTCGATTTTTGTCTTACCTACATACCTGGTACCGAAAATCAGGTTGCTGATGCCCTATCCCGGAGCCAAGGTGAAGAACCCACCAAGATCCAGGGTCATGAATTACTGCTCTCTAAGGCACTGGGAGTGTCCACCGTGATCCCTTTCTTGCATAAACTTATGGAGCAATATAAGGAGGAAGAAGCACTGCCCCGGTCAGTCATTCAAGACCCAAACGGTTTGTACTACCTAGGGAAGGCTCTCTATATCCCTTCTAAGACCCTGCAGAGCCAGATACTCAAGTGGTGCCATGACTCTCAGTTGTCGGGTCATCCTGGCATACGCAAGACACGGGATCTCATAGGTCGACAATTTTGGTGGCCCACTCTCCGCAAGGACGTAGACAAATACGTCTCTTCGTGCCCGGTGTGTGCCAGTAGCAAAAACCCTACAGGGAGACCGATTGGCTTGCTACAACAGCCAAAAGTACCAGGAAGGGCTTGGGAACATATCTCCAAAGACATTATCGTGGAGCTACCCCTCTCAAAGGGAATGAATACCATCATGGTAACTATCGATTCCTTTAGCAAACTGGCACATTTTTCAGCCTTACCCCATCTACCATCGGCTCCAGAGATGGCAGCAGTATTCCTCAGGGACATTGTCAGACTACATGGCCTGCCTAAGACTATAGTCTCGGACAGAGGATCCCAATACACCTCTAAATTCTGGACCACCTTATGCCAACAGCTAGGCATCGACAGAGCGTTGTCATCGGGTTACCATCCGCAGAGCAATGGTCAGACAGAGAGGCTAAACTCCACCCTTGAACAGTACTTTCGATGTTTTTGCTCTAATAAGCAAGAAGAATGGGCATCCTTTCTCCCTCAGGCGGAATTCGCCTATAACAATGCTCTTCATACATCCATCCGAATGAGCCCATTCCTCTGTACTTACGGGTACCATCCTAACCCCTTGCCATGGTTAGGTATACCTTCCACCAGGACACCTGCTATTGATAGCTTGTTGGCGGAACTCCTAGAAGTTCAGAAGACTGCCAAGAGGGCACTGGAGTCCAGCAGACAGACGCACAAGAAGTGGGCAGACCGGAAGAGAAGTAGTAATCCGGCCTGGAAGCCCAACCAGTTAGTCTGGTTGTCCACAAGGTTTTTGCCAAGATGGGTCCATGCTGGCAAATTTGCACCACGATACATAGGGCCTTTCTCCATTCTCGCACAGATTAACCCGGTTGCTTACAGACTTAAACTACCGGACAGACTCCAAAGGGTGCATCCAGTCTTCCATGCCTCTTTGCTGAAAGAATACCAGACGGACCCGTATGCACGAAGGCTGCCTAACAAAAACCCTTTACACCCACCTGTTCAAGAGGAGTATGAGGTGGCTTATCTGGTGGACTCACGATACCATAAGGGAAGACTTCAATATCTGGTACACTGGAAGGGTTATCCTCAGGAAGAGAGAACGTGGGAACCTAGAGGTCATCTCCATGCTCCTAGGCTCATTCAACGTTTCCACCGCCTCCACCCAGGGAAGCCCGGAGGGCCCCCGAAGGGAAGGGGGTATACTGTCAGGATCCGTCCATGGAAGCTGTGGAGCTCATGGCGTCTTTAAGAATAGTATACTTCGGTCTAGTCCTCACCCAACATGGAGTCGCTGGACTATAAGACACAACCACGCCCCCTTTCCGGCGCGTTGTATCTGTGTTTCCTTCAGACTCTTCAACGCTGCGAGCTACGGACTGTCCTTCCACAGAGTTCCCGCTTAGCCTTTGGCTTTTCATCCCTCCGTTCATTCTGCCCTTCATATCTTGTATTCTCTCCCTTCTCGCCTGTGTTCCGGTTTCTACCTTCCTTCGTTTCTTTCTTTCTGTCCTGTCCGCTTGTTCTGTATTTCTCACTTACTCGGTATTGTTGCAGCGGTATTGTTTGTTTTCTTTCCCTGACCGCGGCACTGTTTCCCTTTTCATTTCACAGCGCCGTGGCACTCCTGTCTTGTTCGCGGTCGCGGAGCTGTTTATTTTAGGCATCCGCGATCACGACTTGGGTACCTTCACTCTCTGGGTTCTGCCATAACTCTCGGTAAGTGGGAACTGTTTCTGTATATAAATTCCCTTCTTCAGACTCCTATCGAAGTCCAAGCTTCCTTATACCGTTTTTCCGCATGAACACCGGAAGTTGCTAAGAAAAGACTCCAATTCATCTACAGTCTTTGACTATCCATCTCAAGGAAGAAATACATCCTACCAGGGTTTTTTGTGCCTTTTCGGCTTTTTCCCTGCCATTGGAGGTTTGGCTCCTCGGGGTTCCCCTTGGGCAGGTGTTCCTTCCCTGTCAAGGTGGCCTCTGAGGGAGCCAGGCCTTATTTACGCGATAAGAAGAAGAAGACATTCCAAAGGCAGTTGCCTACCGAAGACAAAAAGGCTAAGAGAAGACCCACCACAGAAACCAAGGACAACATCTCCGAAGGTTCAGGTGAGGAGGAGGTTGGGAAAGGAGGTTACTCACCTGGTGATTGTGACAAAAGTCTCCTCCCAGGTTGCCAGGGGAAGGCTGCTGCTACCGGATCCTAACCCTGGGGGTGGTATTAGCCGGGTGGATCACCTGATAGAAGAAGGCCACCAAAGGAATTGGATGAATCCGTTAGTAGAGATGCAGTATTCATCCTCTTTTTTGGTTGACGTTTCTACGATACCGGAATACCTAATGGCTTGTTGTCATATTAACGCTCCCCTTCCCAAGACTACCCACATTGTCAGCTCTGAAAACCCTTATGGTAAACATGGGAATGATGTATGTAAGGATCAGGGAACCAAATACCACCACTTCTGATAATTATAAATCCTCCTTTGGTTTGAATCATAAAACCAAGAATCAACCATGAATTCCTTTGAAACGTTCTCCTGAAAGTACATTTTATAAATCATTAAATCGGAGGGGATTAAATAAAGTTGAAATGAATAAGAGCATTATGGGCTTCAAGTCCGATAATGCCCTAGATACTGGGATGAGGAAAAGTGACTCAGAGGCACAGAACTGTGGTGTGTGGTCTAGTGGTTATATTATATATGCACACCTGAGCGGGGCTTTTAAATATGTAAAGCCCCCTCAGGTGTGGGCCATAAAGGAGAAGCAGTGGAAGCAGCAGGGGGAGCAGCTGAGGCAAGGTGTCTCCCTGTCTAGTCCCCAGCAGTTTGTCATCCAGGTTGCCAGGAAACGGCCACTGCTATTGGATCCAGTTCCTGGGGGTGGACCAGTGCGGGAGGATCACCTGGATGGGGTGTCGTCGGGGAATAGAAGTGGTAAATTGAAGGGTGAGATGCGGTCTTCCCTTCTAATGACCACTTTTCCACAACCTTTCCCGTAGGATACAAAAACACTCCCCTCCCACCCCTATTAAGAAGGACGACGGACTAAAACTCAAGCCATTTACCTGACATGTCCCAACACCAGGGTCAGGCAAAGTCAGGCAATTGACCAGAATCGCACACACCTGATGGCACTTTCCCTTCCCCACAGGGATAAAAGGTGGAGTACGAAAGCACATCATGAGCCAGGCAGACCGCACGTCCAGGATGTTAACTCAGCACAGCAGTTCAAGAGGAGGAGAAAGAAGGTGCCACCAGGATCACAGAACCCCACAGACTAGCGGGTGAGACACCTTCAGGTTTCTCACAATGGGTAATGTAGGAATGTAAAGCAGGATGTTTCTGTATGGGAGCGCTGCCTCAATTTTGCAGCCAAGAGGGAAAACTGGATAAACCCAATCTATTGTGGCTGCCAAAAACAGACTCATTGACCATTCACATACACATACACTGGAAACTATCTGCAGTTCAAACGGCAATAGGAACTGAGCTGTTATTACGGGGATAGACAGGATAAGGTGGATGCTTCACCGTGCTTTGGGCCTGGCCTATATTCATTCTGGCAATCAAAGAGAAGAATAGTTGCCAGCGTGCTTGTGGCATATTTAACCATTTCACGAGTCGTAGGGCCACCAGGTTCTTATGGCATCTTACCACAATGACCTGACGTCAGGCCCCTTGTAAATAATAATGCTGCTCCGAAAAGGACGCCTTAATATGGAGCAGCTTTTTTTCGGGGATAGTGTAGTTCCTTTCTGCATCAGTTAGGCAGCGCGAACAGAACATAATTGGATGCAGCTCTTGGGTTGCGGAACACCTCTGGGATAGCACAGCATCTAATACCATAAAGGCTAGCTGGGCCTCTGGACTCCACTCAAAATGGATATTCTGCTAGGTCAGATGGTTCAAAGGTGAGTTGAGGGTAGAAAGTAATTAATAAAGTGGCAATAAACATTGTGAACCCGACAAAACTCTACCTCCTTCACAGTTCAAGGGGCTAACAACTCTGTGATGCCCCAGAACTTTGTAGCGTCCATGACCACCACAGCTCGTGTGTTGACAAAACCCAGTAACTTGATTGATGTTGCATGGAATATTCACTGCTCTACTTTGGGGTACAGGGGTGTAGGAAATCCAGTACCATTTTCATATGGTGAGCATGTTTGGTTTAAGACTCGTAGATCAGATTGTCATCCAAGTAAATAACCAAGCAACAGTCTAAAAATCAGGATTAGTGGCAGAGGGGACCTGTTTTTAATGGTGATGTTGATATATTATTATTTTTTGTTGATTTGGTGGAATAATTTTCAACCTTTCAAAAAGTCATTACACATGCAAAAGGTTACATATATTGACATTATACAAACATATAAAAATTACAAAAGTATGATAAAATCTTGAAAATTATGTTGTGAAATTTGCTTAAAAGAATTGCAAATTCGACATGTGCAGTCCAGGTTAATTAAAACAGCAACAAATAAGATCAGTTTTCAAAATGTAAAATTGCATTTGCCAAAAACATCAGTTGATAGCTGATGATGTGAAAGCTTGACGCTGCAAATCAATAATATGATTTTGTTCTCTAAAAACTATGTATCAGTATCACCATAATTCATTGCACAGCATATATAAACATTGTCTCAGCATTGTCTTCATACGTTAGTCTTAAACCCCTGAACAGCGTAATTAAGTAAGGAGAGATTCCAGATATTGTACTAAGGCTATTTTAACTGCCATTCTGGTTGAGGAAAAGATATTGTACCAAACCTCACTCAATGACAAAGGTAGGTAAGTGTTAAGCAAATCTTTGAAACAGAGGTTGTGCTTCAATACTAGAGATGTACATTCAACAACCAAATGCGGTACAGTTTCTCTCTGAGCTTTGTCATTACAAAATCGACAGAAATTCTGTTCTTTGGGAATAATACTGCGCCTGGCTCATAAATCATTGGTCGGCCATAAATTTTATCTAAATCGTAGAAATTGGCTTCTAAAATGGTGCAATGGGCATTTGATTCAATTGTCAGCCATGATGCATACTTTTTTGTGTCCAAAAAGTAACGAGTTGAAATCTGTGTAAGTACTGCATTTAGCTTGAGTACATATCCAATCATACTGATATCGTTTATTTTGAGCTCTTACTGGGTTTAACATTAAAATGCACAGTTGAGATATCTGCATCAACTAGAGCATTTAGTATGAAGGTCTGCCATTTTCTCGAAAAATCATGTACAGAAGTCAGATAGGTTATTAACAATTACACCTAGATACTTGTACTGGTGAACCACTGAGAGTTTACTCTCTTACAGTATCCAGGTGAAAGATCTCGATATTCGCCTTATTGACTTTCCACATTCTAAAATGAGCATTTTTTTCTAAATTGATCAATATGTTGCTCTGTTGCGCATAACTATCCCGTTTATCTAGCAAACTTTATAGACCTCTTGGGGTTTGTGATAGAAGCACAAGGTAATCTGCGTATAGTAGCCACAAAATTTGTTGTGTTCCTAACTTTGGAGCATCTGCGGTGAATTCCAAGAAATGTTCACCCATGTCTAGAATAAATAGGTTGAAGAGGGTGGAAGCCAATATGCAGCCTTGATTAAGGCCACGCTTCATCGAGAAGGAAGTGGTTAGTAGACCTAATGTCAACCTAACTTGCATTGTTGTATCTGTGTGCAAAAGATTGATTAACGCTATTAGAGATGTTGGACAATGGTACAATTTTAACTTCTTTTTGAATAATTGACGATCTATAGAATCGAATGCTACTAGAAAGTCCACGAAGGCCATATATAATGGTTGCTTTCGAGTGATGCAGTGGGACTTGATTATGTTTAGAGTTATAATGTTTATAGAGGTGCCCAAACCAGCAACAAATCCAGTTTGAAATCTATCTCTTTTGTTTGTTGAAAGTGACCACGCATTCAAATCTCTTAACATTATATGGGTGAAAATCTTGCCAGGTGCATCTAGAAGGGCGATCGGCCTGTAATTTGCTGTATTTTGTCCATCGCCCTTCTTAAACACTGGGAGGATGATGGAATGCCACCAAAAAAACAAGGCATCTGTTGCTTAGAGTTTATATTGGAAAATAAATTGAACAAAATTGTTGCCCATGCTTCTGGATATTGTTTTAGCATGTGATTAGAAAGTCCATCAGCTATTAGTCCCATCAGTATCTTGCGGCCCTCTAAAGACAAGTGTGTTGAGATGTTGTCTAATTTTATGACGTGCCCGAGTGATTTTCTCAGCAAAGGCTTTCTGAACTTTAATACAGTCATCTCTATCTGGCACAAATAATCTGTCCAGAGCACTGGGCTTCTCCCAGTTTTTGAATATCTGAAACAAAGTGTTAGTTTCATTTTCTGCCCTACTTGTTTGCTCGTTGTAGCAGTTCTTCTTCGTCTCCATAATTTAAATTTTATATTCCTTCCCGATTACTTTCCAGACTTCTTTGTATTTCTCCGTTTTCTCTTGAGCAGTATTAGGTCAGAGGAAAACCAACTATGGTGATTAGGGCAATCGTTTCCTATTTTTAATTTAAATGGGACGGTTCTATCCAGAAACGATTCCACATGTACTCTATATTTCTCCACTAGGTACTCAGGGGGATACTGGTCTGTTGTTAAAGTCATGAATTCCTCAAGTCAACTGGCCATTTCAGAGAGCTTTATTTTCGGAAGGTTCCTGCTGAGGACCGGACGAGAAATACCATGGCTATGCTGCCGAGGTTCCGGTAGCTGCAACCTACATATGATAAAAAGTGGTCCGACCATATGCATGGTTTCGTTTCCATTGTAGTCACTTTCATATTCCTGATGGTAAGCCAATTCAAAATGTGGCCCTAAAAACTAAAATTAAATTCACACTGTTATTATGGTTGAGAGTGACTTTAAGATGTCAAACTTCACATTCTGTCTTAATTTCATAAATTCCAACTTTTCTACAGATTATAGCCACCCCAACCCCTAGCCCCTTTATCTGTTTTTTCCCAAAAAAGACTTAATCCGGGAGGCTACTTGATCAATCTTGGGCTCATCGGAGTCCAATAACCATGTCTTCGTAAGACGCATAATGTCTATGTGATTGTCTACAATGTAGTCATAGATGTCCTCAGCATGTTTTGGAAGTGACCTGGTATTAAGAAGGGAAATTTTTACCAATTTAGGGTCTGATACCATGCCTACTTCACTTATTCTGGACATGACACAGGATATATTAACTTCCTCGTCCTGTGGGCTAATGTTAATGTGATTAGGGGGGATACGTCCTCCCTTGAGGCTATTACCGGCAGGTTGAACTAGACCACATTGCGCCCCTCTTGGAAGAGTGGGGGTGTTAGAAGATAATAAAGGGGACAACACAGACTCCACTAATTCATAGTCGCCATAAGGGTCTGGTATACTTTGGACTTCCTTTCTCACCAACTGTTCGTCAAGATAGCGACCCAACTATAACCTCTCAGCGTAAGCTTTGGGCGGCTAGCAATGTGTTCAGCATCAGATGCAGCTCCATATCACCAACTCTGCGAGCAAGGGGGAACAGCACGTCAGGCGTGTCCATGCTCGGACACACCTGCCACAGATATCGGCATGCAAAACTATTATCCCAGAAGGATTTTTAGTTCCAAGGCGTGTGATAAGAAACGGTTGCATCGAGGTCCAGGGAGGCCTTCCTAATGTTTAAAATGTGGTGAAAATAATATGTTCGGGCTACTCACAACAATTTAACAATTTAAAAGTCAAATCTCAATATTTTTAAAAAGAATAATTCCCACAGCTAAAATTGCTCTAAAACCACAAACAGTCACTCTAAGAGTGGCTGTGTGCATTAGTGCGTAGTGCAATGGAAAGAAAATAATGAATTCTTAAAGCTACAAGTGCAAGGGCAGCAAGTCTTGATTAAATAGAGCTGACTTGCTTAACCCCGACACGCCGGTGCTGACACGCCTGACCCTAAACAATATCAGCATGCAAAACTACAATCCCGAAGGGATTTGTGGTTCTAAGGCATGTGATAAGCAACAGTTGCAATGAGGCGCAGGGAGGCCTTCCTATCGTGTAAAATGTGGACAAAGAGTTAACACTAGAACCCCAAATTGATACGATAATCCGGAAATGCTTCCTTCACCTACAAATGATTTAAAAAATCCTACCATTCCTCTCATTCACACACAAAACACTGGCCATCATATCCGTAATCATGTACAGGATAGATTATGTTAACAGCATATACCTTGGAATGCCAGATTACTAAATAAGGAAACTGAAACAAATACAAAACGCGGCAGCCAGACATCTCCTTAAACTCAACAGAAGACATCACACCAGCACATAGACACTGGCTCCCGGGCCACAAAAGAATCCCTTTCAAAACAAAGTGCATATCGCACAAAGCAATACACGGCCAGGGAGCAGAATTAATTCAAAAGAAACTCCATCTACAAACCAACCAGAACCCCAAGATACTGAACTCCCTTTCCAGGGAAATACGAAATATGGAGGACCACGCAAAATTCAGGAAACTCCTTAAAACCTGGCTCTTCAGCTCCAAACACAATGATAGAGTGAACAGCACCTGCACACCTCGTAACCGTCCAAACACTGAAAAAGGAAAAGGAGTCTGAAAACAATAGAGGAATGAGGAACAGGACTGGGAAGAGAGACCTTAAACAGAGATGCCCCCTCTCCTGCCCCCTAAAGAGGGACCACTAAGAAACAGGAGAAACTGCCAGACCAGATGCAACTAGGCCAAGAAAAAAGGCCCAAGGGGCTGGGCCTGGGGAAAATCAGGGGAAGGGAAACTCTTGGCCTAGGCGTACACCCTCAGAGAACCTACAAGTGAACAGGAGTAATGCACCAGACCCTCCCCAATAGATAACAGAAAACACCCATAGGGTATCAAAGAAAATGACAAACCTTTCCCTGCGATTTCCGCACAGGCCAGTGAACACATCCCTTAGCTAGAAATAGGGTCTGTATAAAAAAAAAAAAAGAAAATCGACAGCATAATGAATCCCGCAGAAGCCTAGGAATTAGGACCACTGAGGTGACAATCAAGCCAAAACACAAAAATGGCAACTAGGAGGGAGACAAAGATCACAACTGCCACAGTTCATTCATACAGTTAGACGAATTTCATGGGTAGGAAATGTTAGACACTTAAAACAGAATTCAGGCATGCAAACTGACGCGCTTGGGTGGCTCACAGGGATATATATATAAAAAAAATCTAAATTCACTCATGAGTTTCAGGGGAGGGGGAAGGAGTGACACACTCAGATTGACTCCTGGTTGGGAAGTATGATGCACTTGGATGGGTTTCAGGGGTGGCAGTTGTGGCACAGTTGGTTGACTTCGGGGGTGGGAGGTGTGATGCATTGGATAGTTTTTCAAGGGGGTATGACTCACCTGGATCGATTCCTGGGGTGCAGGGGATATACACTTGGGTGTTTTATTTAGGGGGGCGGGTGCAGCAGGATGGACTCCTAGAGCGGGAGATGTGGTGCACTTGGATAGATTTAGAGGGTGGGAGTTGTGGAACACGTAGATGGACTACGTACCAGGACTCTCATCAGCAACCAGTACTAATAAACTCACCCTCTGCATACACCTCTCAAACTCTGGACTTAACACAACCAGACCTCTACAGCACCACAATCTACACATACTTCACAACACCACAACAACTAAACAAACCACACATAGCCTAGCACAACAGCACGCAGTGTCCAACTTCTGAAAAATCACATTTATGCTCAGTGAAGAGTGTTTCCGAACTGAAGCTGAAAACAGCACATCAAACTCTCTTGCTCTTTCCCCGCTCAACCCCACCAACCACCCACCCACCTTGCATTACAGATCCTCCTGAGCGCTTGGTGACCACACAAGTCCGCAGTATAAAAACCTTTTAACATTAACATATAAATAGAATCGGATATGGTAGTTTATGAGTTACACCCTGTTTTCTTTGTACTTGAAGTGGAGACAGAGAAACTTTAAATAAATGCTTTTTCTGTGTTGTGTGTGCTGCTTAAAACAGTGAATTCTCCCTGGTGCTGACAGTGTAGTATTTTGTAATAATTCAATAGCATCTTGAGGCTTTCACAGGTGTAGTCTGCTACTGGATTTGTGGAAGGGTGCTGTGATGAATCCTACTGACCCCTCACTCAACCCCTGCCTAAAGTCTCCTCTCAGGTGGCCAGGGAAAGGCAGGCGCTTCCTGATCCTGACCTTGGTGGTGGTGTTCTGCAGAAGGATCACCTGCCAAAGTACGTAATGGCTTGTTGTAATAATCATCCTTTTGTTCAACAAGATACACATACGAATAGGGTTGAAAACAATGACAAACTCCTAGGCCTTGGGAGAAATAAAAAGCCGTCCAGAATCCTTGAAACTTGTAAAGCTAAAAAACTTCATAAACTGCAAAAGGTATAGGGAAAGGAAATCAGGGAATAATAACGACCAAAACAAACTGCCCTCCCCTTTCGAATCAGACCTGGTCACTAATCCTTATAATATTCCTAATATTATAAACAACAGAACTGACAATAAAGTAAAACAGAAGCATTAAGAAAACCTAATTTTGCCACTAGGGACTTCAAGTTCCATAATTCCCTAGGTACTGGGACGAAGAAGAGGGCCAAAAAGGTGCGATGTTGCAGGAGTGGTCAGATCATTAATGTAACTGACTCACAGCTGAGGGAGATTGACAGGCTTAAAAAGACCCCTCAGGTGCAGGCCATAGGTGATCGGCAGAAGCAGAGCGAGAAGAGCCAGCAGAAGCAGTGTGGTTCATGCAGGCAACCCAGACAGAAGCTGGAGGAGAGAGATGACTCCGGGACCACGGTGCAGCAGAAGTCAGCAGCCGGTCCAGAGTGTCATGACCACAGGTTAGGTTTCCCATAATAGTGCTAAGAGATACAGGTTCATATGGAATTCATGTTGCCCTAGCTGGTTATTGATTCTAATTCCCCCATGTTAATGGTTGGTTGGAGTTTCCTTAATGGCCGGTAGGTGGTGCCTCTTAGTCAGTTAGCTAGCGGGTCTAGTTGTTTTCATGTGCCGGCTATTTAAGCCCCGCCCATCAGGAGGCTCGCGCTCGCCGCGTACCTCTGTTTTCTGTCACAGCTCAAATATTCCTTGTCCACATACAATTACCGTTCGTTCCATTAGTAACTATTATTAGATATCAGTTCCCTTCCTGTTTTTTCCAGTTTGCAGTCGCTCCGGCTCCGGTCACAGTCCATAGTCCGGAGTCCTGTCATAGCGGTCTCCTCACCTCACAGTCCGTGGCAGTTTCTCTCACGCAAGTACTCCTAGTGATATGCGAATGCATTTGCTTCGTTTTGCTGCCTTATCAGATACTTCGAATTGTGTATAAATGTTATTAGGCTTCCTCACGCATTCCATGATATTAGGCTGTCATTAGCGGGTTCTTGCCTGGCTGTGGAGTTTGCCTTGGAAGTTTGTTTCTAGTCAGATATTTTGGTCACACTTATGTTCATATTACGCAAAGGCATAAAGTGCTTCCATGTTTCCGGCTGAGTAGTTTTTTGACCCTTCTACTTAGTTTCAGGGGTTTACTATTCTGTCACGCATTGTTGTGAGGAAGTTGGCAAGTCGTAATAGTTTTTCACTGCTCATTTGTCTGTATTTTTACACACGCATCTCACCACAGCATATTGCCCCTTTTTAGGTCAATTTAGGATAGGGTTAACCTTCATTTTGATCATTCCTCTTCCCAGTGATAATTGCTCTCCATCACAGAGCCCATTTAGCCTCTTCCCCTTATAAATGAAAAAAAAGAAACATTCTCCTGTGTCCCATCTTCAGGACTTGCGCCCCTGTCTAGAACAGGATGGAGAGCTCAACAAATTAAATACCAAGGTGAGCTATTGCTGGTCCTATAGTTACAAGTCTGTTCCTCCTATTTAAAAAGAAAACTAAGGAAGGGAAAATTGTTATTTTCTTCACAGAAATTCCGTGTCTAGCTCCTAGGAAGGTAGAAGTCAGTTGGAGTTCCAGAAGGTTCCCACAGAGCTCAGGTGAGCATTACACAGAGAGGGTCAAAGTCTCAACGCCTGAAGTGCAGAGGTTGTGCAGTGGGATGCAGTGGGAAGCAAAGGCGAGGGAAGCTTTCGTTCCCTGGAGGCTGTCTCCAGTGGCTGGCATGGATCAGAGGGCCTCAGAAACAAAGCGCTCTAGTAGCATATGGCCTGGGTGAAGGTGGACTACGAGAAGCAGTTTGCCGGGTCGCGAGGAGCCACAAAAGCAGAAGTCCTGTAAGCGATGAGGGGACTGGAGGTGCATGTCTTACCCAGTGAATTCACATGCTGGTAGTGACCCGGATCGCTCTGCACACGCTTACTTGTCCAAAGCAGGCATTCAGAAAGAGAGCAGCGCTCGCATATGAGTGAAAGCAGCTGTGAAAGTTACTTTGAAGTCCGAAATATTGAAAAGCAGCAAAAGCGGCACTAGCGTAAGAGTGAAAGTCATTTTTCAAGCAATTATGAATACCTTATCGAACAACAGTGAAAGTCTTGTATAACAAAATCAAAATGACTGTAACTTTAAACTTGTGAGTCCATGGAAAGCCCAGCAACCCGATGGGGCGATATTGTTGAGAAATAATACCTGCAAGTATTGCCTAAGCCAAAAGCAACTAACATCAAGGCAATTACAATCAAGCAGACATTTCCAAAAGCAGAGGGGGTTAATGAAAAATCGCTCAGTTGTGAACTTGTTGTCCATACTGTATACATACGTTTGTTAAAAGCTGGTCTGAACTCTTTGCCAAAACCAAAGGAAAAGCAGAATAAGACCCCAAGCGTGTCAGTATTTGGTTATTTGTGCAATGGGCAAACAAGAATGTAAAAAAAGGCTGCCATTCTGGAAAATGAAATTTAGAAGGAGAGGAGCATTATTTACAGAAGGGTGTTAAATAACACTAATGTGATTCTTGGTTCCCCCAAAGAGTTGTTACAAGTTTTTGAAGCTACAAACTGTGAAGATGTTGGGAATCCTTTGTAAATTGAACTTAACCACAAAAGCACTGGTTGTTGGGAAACACTGTTCGGGCAGGTGAGTATACCCAGATGGTGAACTTTTGGAGGTAGTAGGCCTGGCATGAGAGTAAATCAGGTGGAAGTCGAAGAAGTGCTACAGAGTGGTCCTGGCAGAGACAATGTATATGCTTATGTTGCAGAGGGAATAGCTGTGGAAAGCGATTTCCAAGAAGTTGTATTTCTTTGGAACGTATCAGTTGTGGCAAAACATCCGACACAAAACAACTATTGTTTAACTGCAAATGTGTACTTTATCTAAGGAGGATCAATCGTACAAGGAAGACAAATGACTTCCATTTTCTTTGTTGAATCATTGGAGAATTGGAACTTTCTGTTGGCCAATTGAGGTTACAGAGAACCTGGATTTAGTTATTTTGTTTTCTTTATCTGTAAAGCAGAACTTCGCTTACAATCTGGGGAAAAGAAATTCACCCAGGTTCTTAGGAGAGATTGTTGTTGCAATACGAATTCACTTATTATTGTTTTGAATTGCCATGCATTTCCTTATTTGTTTATTATATGTCTAAGTGTGAGGGACAGATTACCTTTTTTAGAGCATTTCCTTTAGTTTATTTTGGGCAAGGAAATACTCGTCAGTATAGGGATAGTGAGGCGTTTATCCAACCATCTAATTTAATAAAATGGCATTGATAGCCTTACAAGAAACGTGGCTCATCACGAGTCCGGTATGGGATGGTTATGAGATCTCCCTTCTTCCTGCAATCCCGAGCAGTGGTCGCCCCTCCTCTGGCCTTTTAGTGGGTGTGCATAGAGCTGGTGGCTTTTCCATCACACCCTGGGCCTCGGTAGGAGCCCAGATCCAGTTAGTTCTCATCTTGGGACATTCTCAAAAACTGGCATTGGTAAATGTCTATCGCAACACTACCACCATGGCCGATGATGTTTTTTATGATGGTCTGATTAAGATCCTAGACCTCATAATTTCCAGACACACCATCAACCATACCATTGTTGCTGGACATCTCAATTTGGATTGTCGGGATATACCTTATATCTCTTGGTCTGCACAGAAATGGACAAGTATCATGTCTGATCGTAATTTATACAGGCTAAATGGTTCCGTTACAGGTGATGTCCATTCAAATTCACTTGGCACTGCGGGTCCAGTACGAGCACTCTGGATTATATCTATACGAGTCCATTTCTGTTTCAAAATGTTCAACATCTTCATATCATGGATCACCTCAATAGTGATCACTGTGTGTTAGTTGCACAGATCACATGGAATTTCAAGTATGTCCCAAATAGTCGAGTCTCACATGCTGTGGCAACAGTAAACAATGCAAGAAATTGTCTCAGATGGAATGTTGGCAGGATTCAGTCTCTTGCACACATCTTAGAAGCAAATGAGTGGCATTATAATGGTGCACAATATCCAGACTTATTAAAACCCTTCATACCAAACCTCACCATTTTGCGACACAATCATGTTTGCCATTCACACATTTTTGACCCCGAAATCAAGCACATGAAAGCTGAATATAGAAAAATCAGGAAACAAATACTCTCCCTGAACGATCCTTCATGCTGGCAACGCCTAAAAACTGCTAAATGCCACTGTAAAAACTGGCTTAGGAGTAGGAAATTGTCACAGTTCCAGCGTGACAGTATTTCAATGCAAGCTGCCATGTCTAACAGGAATTCAGCATTTATGTGGCAGTTATTAAATAACCAAAAGTTCAATCCATAGGGTGACGCACAAATTAATGGCGTCTCGGAAGCTGATTGGATTATGCATTTTTCCCCTTATATGCTGACCCGGCTTTTGATGATCTAAGGTATATCCCCTCAACTGATTCTCCTTGGCAATTACAGCTGTCTAAAACATCCATCCGTTCCATTATTATGCAAATCAGCTCATCAAGAGCGCATGGTCCCGATGGGCTCTCCAAAGCATATCCAGACGAATGGGCACACATCCTCTACCTCATCTTCGAGGACATTTTACGCACTCGTACGATTCCAAGGTCCTGGAAAACATCTATTATAATCCCGATCTTCAAGAAGGGCAATCGTTGCCTCCCTGCCAACTACCGGCCGATTGCCCTGCTTGATTCTCCGGGAGAAGTCTTTGCCAAAATGATTCTTGCAGAATTCAATGCCTGGACTTTGCACGCACACTTGCGTGACCCTCATCAAACGGGTTTCGTCGCAGGTATGGGTACATCAATCTATTTATTTGCATTAAACTCAATCAATTTGCAATGTCATCTGCATAAACAAGTATTTTTCACGTTTATTGATCTCAACGCAGCGTTTGATTCAATGAGCCGCGTACTTTTATTAGCAAAATTACAGAGAGATCACTGTCCCGCAACTCTACTGGATGTGATATATGCCTTACATTCCGAAACATCAATTAAAGTTTGCCTGCCCTAGATGGCTTGTTGTCAAAACAGATTCACACATCACGAGGCCTCAAACAAGGTAGTCTCTTCAGCTATCTTTAATTACTTCATTCAAGACGTGAGACATGACCTGTTAACTGTAAATTCAGACTCCCCGAAATTGAACGGTCATCCATTTCAAACGCTCTTATATGCCGATGATTTGGTACTCATTTCTAAAACACAAGTGGGTTTACAACGACTGTTGAACGCCTTTTTTACCTACACCCAAACCAACAAATTGAAAATAAATCTGTCCAAAACTCAAACCGTAGTTTATTCTCCGAAAAGGCGATGCCCGCTCTCCTACGTATGAACCCTTAACCAAACCCCTATAAATAGGGTGCCTTATTACAATTATCTCAGCATTGTTTTTGAGAGTCTAATACAACCAACAGGCCATTTAATGCGTCTTGAAACTAGGTTAACATCATTCATATCACAAGCCAGTATTCTAATGTGCAAATATGGCAAATTTTCTATATTGCCAGCATGGCATTTTTGGACTGCGAAAACCATTTCAGCTTTATTATATGGGCTGGAAACGTTTCAAGAAATTCCTTCTTTACAATTGGCAAAATGGGAGGCAAGATATTGGCGCTGAGTACTACATCTGTCGAATTGCATTCCAGTTGCCTGGATAAGGTACAAACTTGGCTTAGACTCAGTGCAGGCAATCTTGAACTGGCGCCAATGCTCCTTCTTTAGAAAATGTTTGTTGTCAACAACATTCCAAGTTCTGTTGAAATATGTTTCATCATATATTTTTTCATCAAAACAGCTGTTTATCAAATCCTGGTTGACGAGTGTCTATCGCGTGCTAATCCTGGCGGAGGTCTCATTAGATTTATTATTGCAAAACCCAGATAAAACCAAATTGAAAATATATCATACAGATTGGATTCTCACCTGAACCACATGTCTCAAGTATCTAGATGCCGATGAACTTCGATTACCACATAAAAAAATGCACATATTACCACCTTACCTAATTCGGTATCCATCACACAAATATCGGAATAACATTTTAAGACTACGATTTAACTTATGGGTCACGAGAGAGTTACAGGTTAAAAGGAGACTGCTGAGTAACTCGATTAATTTTTGTCACTATTGCAATTCGATGGACACTTGTGAAACCTTGGTGCACCCTATCATGGAATGTAAAGTCCTTCGACCCCCTGCAAGAAATTCATTTTGCGAGACATTGTAATTATCTATGTCTCGCGTCTCAAGACTTGACCTGGTCTCTAATACTAGGTTCTGATTACTTACCATTACAGATTGCTACTGTACATTTTTTATCAAGTTTAAATTTAGAGACTAATTGATATTATTTATTTTTCCTGAACTTCATTTAAAGCCGAAGTCGAATATTCACCATTTTTTGTCTTTTTTCTATGTTCATTCCTTTATTGTTTGTTATAAATTTTATTTAATGTCGAAATCTAAGATTAATAATTTTGTGTTGTTCCTATGTTCATTTTTATCTACTGCTTGTTTTAAATTTATAAAGTTTTATATGTATATGTTTTATATTTGTATTTGAAAGGTTGCTTTATTGCAACTAAAACAAATTTAAACTTTTTTTTTTTAAATGGCATTTGCTGAGAAAACTTCAGAGTTGTCTGCCTCACATTTCTAACCCCTCACAGTGCCCACTTGCACATCTCCAGAACTGCAAAAGCTATAGATATTAAGAAGCAAGGGAGCATGCGAAAGGGAGATAGCCAACCTAATTCTACTCATTAATGGAAAATAATCCCAATATAAAAATACCCACTCCTCACTCATGAGCTTGTACAGTATGACCCAGTTACAAAGTGAGGTGTGAGAGGCTTATGCTTTCCTACTTATATTAGAAAATCACAAAACCATTCTCCTAGGTTAGGTGAGTGAACCAATAGTCTGTGCGTTCTAAATTGATAAAATTGCTTCCCTAAACCAAACCTGCAAAACGTACATGCAATGCGTTATATCCTACATTTGATTCCATGCACAAACCAGAATCCCACAACCCCACACTTACACTGGGGGGAATTAATAGAATTAAACGTGTGTGCCTAAATGGATTTTTTATATGTGAATTTTCTCCGATACAAAAAAAACGTATTTTTATACTGGAGAAAATCAGATATTTTTGGATTGGTTTACAATTGACCAAAGTTGTTTTGTATAAAGGAAAACTGAGATGGGCTTTAATATATTGGTGATAAAACCGCATTGTGGTCACAGAATTAAGGGCTTTTTCGAGGTGGTGTTGCATTATTTAGGATAAGAATGTTACAAACAATATTAATAGTTTTGTTGTGTGACTGTATCTGTGCATTATATTACAGGTGATTCTCACAAGCAGGCCCAGTTTTCTTAAACATTGTTTATTCAGCTTTTCAATATGTACAGAAACCCCAGTACAGTTTTTACAGTCACCAATTTTACCATACAGTTGACAATTCGGGTGCCTCCAGCAGCGTTCCGACCAACAACTCCTTCCACCAAGGATTTAGTATTCTATTCTTCCTCTCCCCCATCCCTTGTGCACCTCTCGCCACCCCACTTCTGAACATGTCATCGGTCCTCCACCGCCCCACCTCAAGGAGGCTACAAGTCCAAGTAGGAATGCAACTCATTGAACAACTGACTCCAATCTACCACCATCCCTTCCTCCAGCTCGGGATCCCGAGTTCTCTGCAGAATATCTAAATCCGCCATCTCACCAGTTCTCACAGCATCTTTCGATCCGGCACTGTCTCCATCATTTCTCCGCCATACTCCGGCACCTAGGGGCACAAGAATAACAAGGTGAGCCAAGGGAATCAACAAATACCTCTTACCACCATAGACTTATCCGATTTACCACCGGCGGTATTATTCTCCATATCTTCATATGCCGCATCTGTAAAGAGGGAGAAAAATAACACGTTAACGCATGCAATAGTTACCGGACAGCGTTGGGTAACACAGACTCTTACCTGAATGCCAGCAGCAGCTAAGAGACCTTCTTCTCACGAACTCAGTTGCAACTTAAGGAAGGGGACAAGAGTGAACAACGGGCACATTGAACTCTTTGAACTTGATACTTACCAATCCCACCTGGGACTTCAGAGTCGATGCTTACCGGAAACTCTCCCAACGCCTTCAAACCAGTGAAGTAACTGTTATCTACGCGCCCCTGCAAGACACGCAGGATGTAGAGCTCATCTTTTACAAACATAAGGTGAGGTTAATAAGGGGATATCGGAGTTGATTAGTGGGGGAAAGCGAGAACAGTTGGGAGGCCATCACTAAAACCCACAGGTGGCTAATCCCTGTCTCCACTTGCAGGAAAATACTTCTTCGGGTCCAGCAGACAAGACTAGGCGGGCCAGTCCAGACAGTCATCTCTGCACTACGCATCACGTTGACGGAGACCGCAGCTGTCCGGGTCCGATCGACAACCCTGTGGGGTCCAGGTGAGCGTAACATTAATTGGAACCTGGCGTTCCTGGGAACTTTCCTGAGTTGTTCCCACATTTTAACCCATTTAGCCTCCGAACTCTGGACCCCCCATATCCCTCTCCCACTTGCTCTTGACCACCAGTCCTTCAAGGGAAATGCATCCCGTATTGCCTGATAAAGTTGGGAAATCTGAGCCCCCCTACCTTCCTGAGTGAGTCGCATCTTCATCTGTGGACTCATACTTGACTCCTCCGGGATGTCTTTCCATATGGCAGCCAAACACCTGGTCACTCTCCCATATGTAAGAAACTGCCCTCACGAGATCCCATATCGAGCCGCCCACTCCTCAAATGACATCAGTGTCCCACCCTCAAACAGATTCCCCACTGTCCGACAACCCCTGTCCCCCAGATCAGATAACCCCATCCGCTGTACTGCCGACCACAGCCACGAATCCATACTGCATGGCAGGTCAGCACTATATAGCCCTCAACTGCAGTTTCCCCAGGAGCCTCTTCCATGTCGCCATTACCACCCAAAATGCATTAGTGGCCCCTTTACCTCTGACCGTACCTCACAGCAGATCTATCCCCTTCCAATAATCCGGAAGAGCTCCCAACAGCCCCATCAACAATTCCCCCCTCATGTTCACCCACACTAATACCACCTATAATTATGCAGCCATGAAGTACCACTCATAATTCGGTAGATTGAGGCCACCATCTAGGCGTGACCGCCGCAAATTTGGTAGCAAGAGCCTCCTCCTTCCAACATTCCACAGCAATTCCCTGATCTATTTGTCTAGCATCTTGAAAAAGACCTTCTTAATACCATAAGGGATATTAGTAAAACAGTAAAGAATCCTTGGAAGTATGACCATTTTACACAAAGCTACCATTAAGGATATAGGCCGTTTTTTCTTCCAGAAGTGGCTTGAAATCCCTTATTCCCGACAATGCCCTACCAGTATTGTAAACAGATAGTGTCCTCGATGTTGTATAACATTTGGATGCCCAAATAGCTGAATGAGTCCCCTTCCTATCTGATCCCCCAGTCAGGGAGGGTAGCGAGGTTGCAACTACAAAAGTTCCCCAATGGGAACGATAGTGACTTTTCTGTATTAATCTGGAATCCAGATAACCTCAAAGTGATTTTCTTTTTCTTTTTTAGAATGTATAGAGTGTGCAAACAGCCCAGGGGCATCGAGGCGCTGTTACAAGGAAATTATTTAGTTACATGGAGCATACATAAGGTGACGCATGTGGCAAACATTGTAAAAATTACATACATATAGCTTCGTGTTCACGTGTGGAACATTACATGTGGTACGTAAAGCAATTACAGGGAAATTAATTAGTTACATGGAGTATATGTAAAAGTGTCAGGTGTATAGGTACCATAAGACATTTCCATTATACTGGTTGTTGAAGTTTACAGCGAGTAAACACGGGCAAACATTGGGAGCTGTAAATTAAGTGGGAGAGTCAAGACTCTGGAACCAACATCTCGGTGGGAAAAATTGTGTGATGGCCGGCAAAAAAAATATCCACAGCCAGAAAGTGGCAGGAATTATCCGCCAAAGTCTAGCATAAAGATAAATACAATTTTAAGAATCCCTGATCGCAAACCAATTCTGACAATGCAGTCTCTTTTTTGTTTGAAAAGTCAACTCTTAAACTGAATACATCTAATGAAAAAAAGACAATTTGAATTGAGCAGTGGTAACATAGGTCCATAGCAAGCTGGGTGGGTGGAGGGGGGTGTTGAACGACGGGTCTCCGTTGAGGTCTGGCGAGGTTTTGAGAATTAACATGGCATCATAGACCGAAGGCCACAAAGCCCAAAAAACACAAGGCTGCCTAAGCTCCTGTGAAGAGATTCAACACTGCAATATCACGTTCTCACTTTAAGCAAAGGGGGTCTTTCTGTGGAGTGGATACTACCACTGAGGAGCCCGATTACAGGAGAATAACCGGTACCTCAAAAGGTGGCAAACAAGCAGACCAGGGAGGCTCCTGAGCACCCCGAACATAACACACCCTCACCTCCCATACATGCAGGGCAGCTTTTGGCTGAGGAACCATAGGTGGTCCGCCTTGCTCCCCTGAGAGGGATGCCGCAGCTTGGCGCATGGAGTGAGGGAATCCTAAACTTGGAAGGGGTTATGAACTTCATTTCAGTTCAGCCTCGTAACACCCAGCGGTAGATAGAAGGGGCGTGTATTCAGGCATACACCACGCTTCACTTGACTGCAACAGACACTCACCCAAGACTGCGCTGGTGAGCAACACCCAGCTCATCAAACGGTAGGCACATGCCATGACAGCGACCTTCAGAGTAGGGCACATAACGCTCGACAGTAGTCGGGGTACTCCAAGCGAAGACTGCAGCTTTCTAACCCAATACCTTCAGCAACATTGGCAAGTTGTCCAGCGGTTTTCCCACATAAAGCAGCAGATCATCCGCATATAAGGAAACAATGTGCCTCATCCCACCTGCTTAAATCCCCCCCCACCCCCACTCATCTCCTTCCTGAGATACCTCACTAACAGCTCCAATGCCATTGCAAATAATATTGGTGAGACCGCTGGCATGTCCCTCTACCCAATACCCACTTCAGCGATACCCATTCGTTCGTCTTTACTCTAGCCGGGAGCCTGTAGTATAAAAGCCATCCTGAGCCACCGGCAGATATTTTCTTCAAACCTGAATGCCCCAACCACCCTAAACAGCCATGCCCACTACAGAGATCCAAAGGCCTTCATTGTATCGAAGGATGCCTGTGCCTTTCCCCTTTAGAATCTTTAACCAGGTCCATAACATGAGGCAAGTGGCATAAATTAATGGTTGTATTCCGCCCTCCTATATATCCGCACTGATCAGGGTGTACCAATACGGGATCTACCCTTGACAATCTGGTAGCCAGGATTTTACCTGGAATTTAGGCATCAGCATTTAATAATGAAATAGGGTGGTATGATGCACAATACAGGGGTATTTCCGCTCCTTTAACAAGACCGTTATCTCTGCCTCCCTCATCTAGACGGGGAGAACTCTTGACTCAAATTCCTCATCGTACACCTTCTTAGGTCTGGGGACCACGATATCAGTATATTTGCAATAAAACCCACCCGGGAGGCCACCACTACCAGGAGACCTACCTTTCTGCATAGATTTGAGCGCCCTGCTGTCAGATTCCTAAATAGGGCCTTCCAACCCCTCCCTGCGATCCCAAATCTGAGGTGTCAGAAATGTGAGGCAGTTTCAACATAAGGGATGCCTAGACTGCCAAAGGTCCTTTATGCTAAATATAACGGAACAACAAAAAATGGACCTTGGCATATGAGATCAGAACATTTCTTAATGTTGACTACACCAACTTTTGTCAAAAAATATATATTTATATGAAATCTTCAAAACTTTGTTTTGTTATTCTCAACAGCCACATTTATATACCACCATTCATTCATAATCTCACTAAATGTTTCAATCTTTCACAAATAAGATAATACATCCACCCAAGAACTCATATGTTTACATAAATCACATATTTTTAGTGAGTATTAACACACAAAATCAAATAGAATCATGCTTATTTCATATGGCTCAACATATGGTCGTCAATGTATAGGCTTTTAATTAGGGCCCGTCGAAGTAGGCGACCTTCTTCAGGAGACGGATGGTTCAGTTACAACCACTCCGGGTGTCAAACTGGTGGGGGATGTCATCCAAATATCTATCTACATATAAACAATATACAATTTGTCAAAGTTCCGATCTCTTATTTCTATAGACACAGATACATCTTGCGTGTATATCTCAATGTATGTATATACATACTGACACTCACCTCCACTGAAAATAATCCTGTGTCAGCGGTGGAATTTATCCTACAGTAATAGCGGAATTCTGCACCTAAACTGTAACAAAAGAGGAGGACAAGGCATCTCAATAAGCCTCCCTCATATACACAGACAAGGCTCACGTCAACATTATGTTCCTTACTGTGTGCCCTTGGACACACCATTTTACCTGATAAGAGATTCAGGCAAGTTGGTGTCTTGCACATGGGTCAACCCTTCCCCATTTATCTTCCTGGTATTTAATTCTGCAGGAAAAACAACCTCAAACGTCTCTAGGATACAACACAGAGAATATATGTGTTGAGCTGCCTAATATAGAACGTTATGATGGGTTGTTGACCATCTAATCATCTCACCTCGTAATATGGAGTCCTTGAATGGTCTATTCTGTTCCCTGAGGAGAGTGTCACACTCCACCGTGGCTGTTGTCCATAATCCTGAAAAGGATAGGATCACATTACTTCATGTCATGCGTCCATGACTACACATTCACAAAATTGTCCGAACAAAGGTCGTAATTTGTCAAACTTCCTGTCTTTTTTTATTTTGCTCTCTGGTGACCCAAATTTGATTTTTCAAAGGTTTTCACTGTTTGTTTCAGTGTGGGAGAACTATTCTAACCTTTCGACTGTCACGTTTCCTGCTGTGCAAACTCTGCAATTGGGCTCAAATGGGGGAAAGCAGTCTTCCTTTGTGCCTTCTGCTGCGCAACCTCTGCACTTTAGAGTTAGGGAAAACAGGACCCAATCAGGACATGGAGTTGAAATCTTCTTGATCAAAGTCCTGGCGTCCCTTCGTTTCTCCCACTTCTGCCTGGATTGCCAACACTGTGCTCTCTTTTTGCTATCACTGCTGCTGCAAGCACTCAAGCCACAGCTCTGTCTAATGTCCTGCAACTGAGGGGGCCTTTTACGCCTCTGGGCTTCCCTCAGGTGTGGTTTATTATGCTTAATTGCTTGAATACTTCTGCCACATTGCTCTTCAGCCCTCTTCCTCATCCCAGTACTTCTGGGATTATGGAGCTTGTAGTCCCCAACATTAAAGATAGGTTTTCTGACTTCTTCTGCTTGACAAAAGCCATTAAAAGTGTGGGAATGTAGGAAATGTTAAACAGCAAGGTTTCCCAGTCTTCCTGACCTGTTTTCCCCCTCATTTGATCCTCCCGCAGAACACGTCCCCCAGGGTCGGAAGCAGGCAACATCTGCCCTTCCCTGGCCACATGAGAAGGGCCACAAGCCAGGTTTAGGGGGGTGGTGAATTACTGCCGATTTATCACACCTGCTAGGACCGTCAGCTGAATCAAGTCTAGCAGTTCATCTGCATCTGCTGCGGAGTACGCACCTTCACTGGTATACAGATATTGATAAAGTCTAAACACCTCATTAATTCCCTCCTGAGTCCTAGCCAGTTCCCACGAATCCCATCTAATATGCGTTGTAGTATGCCAAGGTTGCTATCACCGAATTAACCAGGCCAACAGCCGCCCAGCTTTGTCCCCTTCCCCATGACTCCACACATCCCGCCGGCTCTTAGTCTTGTGCGTTGCGATGGGAAACCAGCACTTTTGCCAAGTCCTCCCCCGTTCGCCGTCCCTCTGCCATGTCTTTTTCCAGACCAGACACTGCCAACTCTATCTTTTGCAGTGTATCCTTCAGCGTCCTTCTAACTATGATTATTTTGGATATACATATACCTCTGATCGTAACTTTCAAGGCCTCATACAGGATCCCCACTTCCTCCACAGATCCCTCATTAACATAAAAAAACTGCATTATCTCCTCCCTCAATGTCTCCCTGAACGCCACGTCCTCCAGGGCCGTGGCCGACATGCGCCATAGCTGTAGCAGTGACTTCCGCCGCAATCACTCCAATTGTGTCACTAAAGGCGAGTGATCGAAAAGGACTCTACCCAAATATGCAGTGTTGCCAAAAGCATGAAAATGTTCTGCCCCCACAAATATATAGTCAAGGCAGGAGTAGGAACTGTGCACTCCCGGAAAAAAAAGAATATCCCTGTTCCTGCCCATGCGACTCACCACAGCTCCACCAAATCCAGGGCCTCAGCCACCGACCTGTCTTTTCTGTACTGTCCAGTTCTGGTCCAGGAGACGGTTCAAATCCCCCCCATATAAACGGGCCCTCACGGTGCCCTCCCACCAGATTCAATACTGATGGGAAGTAATCCTTATCTGCGCTGGGTGCATAAGAATGGACCAGACAGAGATGCCTCCCCTCCAATGCGCCAGGGAGCACCTGCGTCCTCGGTATCGCATCAGTCAATACCTTATTCACCTGGATGGGAACCCCTGACACCACCCAAATTAGGACCGCTCTAGCATATGACGAGCAGGATGTCCCCCCCCACAACATCCTGAGCGAGTCCAAATCCTTCCGCACCATGTTAGTCTCTTGCAGCATGGCCAACTGAACCCCATGCCACCTCAGGACCCTCCAACTCATACGCACTTAAGCCTTTTACCCAAACCCCTGACATTTCACAACATTCAGGCAATCGCCTCCCTTGCTAAAATCACCAATAGTCCCATCCGTGTAAAACCTCCTTCTACCGCACACCCGAACCATACCAAAGAAGCTGTCGCATTCTGCACTGTTAACTCAACTACAAACCTTATACAACTAGGCAGACACACAACTGTCTGCTGAACTGACCCCACCATCAATAACACCCCAAACCTGCCCACCAATCCCTCCCTCTCCCTCTCCCTGCCCTTCCACACCACCTCCTTCTCCAACTGTCTTCAATCCAACTTGCAGCCCACTTCCCACCACACGCAGCTCCCTCTCCTGCCTCCCTCCGCTAAAACTCCCCTGGCCGCCCCCTCCCTTTCTACCCTCATACTCCCCAAAATTGTATCCTCCCTGATCCCCCCCAACACTCTTGGCCCTCAAGTCATTCCCCCACACTTCTCCCCCCCTGCCATGGGTGAACAACCATTGGTCTATGGGTACTCCCTAGCCCACCCCCAATGTCACCCATCATAGAGAACATCTCTTGTTTCCATCACCCCAGGACCTACATCCACTGTCATATTCCCAGTACAAGCTGTCACAAATTTGACTCACACCGCCTCACCCCCCGACCAAGAATCTGTCCTCTGCCTGTGATGTCCCTTCCTCACCCCCACTATGTGGGACCAGGCACCGAGTCCAACCAGTCCCACACTTCCTGCAGTGATGCAAAAAAACAGGACTTGCCATCCACAATGACCTTAAATTTAGCTAGAAAGAACATCATATATTTAATGTTTAGTTATCTGAGGTGCCATCTCACTGCATCGTAGGGTCTCTGCTGTTGTTGTACCTCTAGCGTGAAATCCAGGAAGATGCAGTTTCGTATTGCCCACCTTGTCGTAGCCAACCTTTTCAGGACTCCTGCAGGATAGCGTCCCTGTTCCTGAAATTCTCAATTTTGGCCACTATCCCATCCGGTGTGGCAATATTCGGCACCCAATGCACAGGGTCGACTGTGAATGTAGAGTTTCCGGGATAAGGTGTTCCACAAACACCTCCATGCTGTGTCCCTACTTTCTCTCCAGAACCCCCACCAAACAAAAGTTGCAATATCTGGAACAGCCTTCTGCATCCTCCGCCCTTGCCTTCAATGTCATGGTTGCTCCCATCCGGCCTGCCACCTGGTTCTTGAGGTGTTGCAGGTCATCCTCCACTGTGCTTACTCCCTGCTCCACTTCTGTGACCCTTTCACACACCTTCCGCAAGTCTGTCCTTACAAGAGGCACATCCACCCCTACCTCTTTAATACTCCCCTCAAGGGAAGCTTTGGTGGCTTGAATCGCCTCCATCAGATCATCCAGGGTCACCACCCCCCAGAACCTCCCCAAAAGAGTCCTCCGCCACTGCGCTGGCCGCCTCATGCTTCTGTGGTCTGCATTTGGGGTACGTATACTTGTCCATCCTCTATTGGCCATTCACCATTGTTGCCTCGCTCCAGCCGCCCTGGTCATCAGGCTCATGCCTCTGTGCGGTCAGAAATGCCCCTCAACTATTGAAATGTGGGGTGAGACAACCCACCTCTGCTTCTGGGGTTCCAATTTCTGGGGTACCACAACCCTCTGTTGCATCGCGCTCCCCCTGGCGCTTGTTAGACACATCTGGAGGACCCCCACTCCACTCCTCTGCTCTTCACCTCCAGCACCAGGGTTTCCAAACGGGATTTGTCCCACCTGGCCTGCGACTCCTTCCCAGGGAGCACAGTCACCAAATACCACCCAGTCCTTAACATGAACCCTGGGCTCAGGGTTTTCTGTAAGGTCTGCACCTCTGCACCCCTTCTCTCCTTGTTTACACTGTCAAGGGCCGCACCGCAGGGCACTCCACCAACCTCAGGCCAACACGCCACCTCAGATGATCACCTACAGCGTTGTAGTCTCCGAGCCGGACACCTGCGTGGCCCGCTCCGTACCCGTCAGATTGTATGAATTCTGCGTATGCCACTCTCCCTCACCTCGCAACTCGTTCTTCTTGCCAGCCGCCGCTGGTCTTTGCCCCTCGTGGAGCTCTGCTAATGAAGGGCTGAACGTTCACTGCCGGTCACTGTTGTCCTGCAGCTTTACTGCAGAGGGACATAGCCCCACGCAATTGCCTCCCAGGGACGACCGCTACCACCAGTCACCCCACTGACGTGCGTACACACCGATGTCACAGGCTTGTCTGCACGCCATCAACTCCCTGCAGTCCGGGTTACGTTCCTGCACCTCTTACTGCCAACCTATCAATCGGAGTCCGTCCTGCCAACCCTCCTTTATTGTGGTGGCCATCTTGACATCACGGCTCATGGCGCTGCTTTCCAAACACAGCCTCCACTTCGGGGGTCGCAAAACCGCACGTCCCCAGTCCTAAGCACACCAGAGTATGCCCCGTGTATCTAGGGTTGGGACTTCGTCCAAAACTTCAATTCGCCTCACCAAAAGCAGGATTTCTCAGGATATTCACGGGTGGGCCTGTAGTGTTCATGCTCCGGTCGCTGGCCACACACCCACAGGCAGGCCTAGTTTAACTGGGTAAATAAGCCCTTCTAATATATACCTGATGTTTTGGGGTGACTTATCCTGCATAAGGGGACCACCTTTGGCTTTATTTAGTTTAGATACAATTTAGATTTAATCCCAAACAGCCAGATTCTTTACCAGAATTGTGGGGCTGAACTATATATCAGGGAGTATTAGATGTGGGATGTCCGCTTAATGAAAAGAATGATATGCCAAAATGCAGCTCTGCAATTGGGAATACTAGTCAGAAACATTAAGCTTGAGTGTGACAATCCACTGCAAAAGTCTATGAAGTAAATGTTTATGTAAGTTCAAGAGTTACTCAATACACTGAAGACAGGGTCCCAGGAATGCCCATCCCCACCCCTATTAACATGATGGCCCGCCGAAGAGTCAAGAACGCCTGAAGTCACTCATTATTGGGACAACACCCAAGTGCACCACTAACTGACATGTATGTAGAGAGGTATTCTCTCAGACAGCCATTACAACCTTATCTTGTGAATGAGTTTATAGATGCAGGTGCCTCAACAATGATCATGGATCCAAACACCATAATGGACAGCATTGACTAAATGCAGAGAAACCACTGTGCTGACATCATTAGTGACCCTACGACATAGCTGCGTTACTCATGAAGCACACTTGCAACCATGCACAGCTTACACAAACACACACTCGTATACACAAAGAACGTGCTTACACAGTTCTGTAGAGGACAGATACATATACATACTGTCAACATGTTTCATTATTTTCCTCATTAGCCAAGTGCAGCAACGCTAAACGCAAGGCCACAAAGAGATCCAGAGCAGGCTTGCAGATGCTTACAAATTAACCCTATAGAACTACAGGAATATATAAGGATCCTGGTAAGACCCTGCATGACTAACCTATAGGAAACATAGCACAATATAAGTGTGTAGAAATCATATTATAAGCCTAATGAAAATTATTGAAGGCCGTAAGCTGGAGAACACCAGATGAGGGAAGCAGACTCAAGTTGCACAAAGCTGGAAGACCGAGCTCACAGCCAAGGTCAGAGATAAACAAGCACATTCCAAATTTCAAACGACAAGGGGCCAGCTGCAGAAAACAGAATAAATCCTCATAATTGCAGACACGGAGAGTTTCATTTTGTAGTACAAAACCACGTGATGCGGCCGAACTAGACAATGGATATTCACCCTCGGTGTGAAGATGAACAGTTCTCAGCAATCCAGACCATAAATGAAACATGATTACATTTACAATGTTGCAACGTGGAGCGCAGTCTCATAGGCAAAAGTGGTGTTGCAACCAGATACACTGAGAACCAAAATGGGTCCCAGGCCTGGGGAGACCAGTTCTAACCAATCAGGGGATAGAAGTCCAGGGGTGCATGGCAGCGGGAAAGGGCCAATGGTAAGGCTGCAACCCTGCAACAATGTAATAGATAGTTCCTTGGTGACGGGGCAGGTCAGCAACCTGACATGGAAGGTCCACTAGAGTTAGACGTATACTGACCTTCCATATGGTATACCACTCTGAGCACCCAGATGATGCAATCTGGTATCAAAACAGGAAGATGCGTATTGTGGAATTGAAATGTCAGGAGAATTACGATTGCCCTATATGATCATGGTCGGTTTTTGCAATAAATGACAGTCCGCACTTGCCCTTGGCCGAGTCCTCCGTTTATTCGAGGGAAAGGGTTGTTGGGCCCTTGGGAGCTGGACAGGTATGCTTGTATCAATCCCCAGACTTCTGGTATAATGGTATCTCCTCCAACAACACTCTCAATAACGACTCAAAATGAAGAGTTGTTCAAGTATAACAGCCCTTAAGAGGCTACTTTGTAAAACAAAAGGGAAAGAAATAAATCTTTTTACTAACCCATATCAAAGTCCAAATGGAGTTATAAAGGAGCCTCTGGTAAGGAGCAGAATCATGCATAAGAAGAAGACTGACCACCAGCAGGAGGTATTTCACAAGAGATTCAACTAGAATAGAATGCTTCTGCATTCCGAAAGAAGGAAAACAGAGACTAGGATAAGATACTGAAGGGATGCCTATTTAGTACATTAGGAGAATAGGGGTGATAAGGAAGCCTCTTAGATCCCTTGAGAAGAGATTATACATTTCCGGGGCAGCACCAACTAGCCTGTGTTGTAATACATCTCCTGTTTAAGTCCATCATTTATGTTGTTAGAAATAATGTGTCTCACTAAGCAACAACACAACTCAGATTGAGACTCTGAACAATTTCCCAAAAAGTTACAAAGGAAGTCTGGATGTTGATCCCAGAATGTCTGCCAGGTTCAATGACTATGAGTTGCACAAATTACAGTGATCAAGTTATTTATTGTTTGCAAACAAACGTATGTTGCTAAGTGTGACGTGCACCCTACTTCGAAGTAGATGCACATAAGTGACAAGCAACATAACTGACATGCATGGAGGAGTGGGGGTTAAAGGTGCAAGGGTTTGGCATGTCAGGGGTGAGGCGTACACTGATGAAAGAAGGCGTTACCGCTCCATGTCCTGCAGTATTTTCCATGATCACGAGAGAGTAGCCAGCATTCTTGTTTTTCCTGAATGAGCTGGAATATTACATTAAAACTCCATATCCTGACTCGGCAACTCCTTTGCTGCTTGATTAGCACTGTAGGTCAACTTTCCCTACTTGGTCCATTTGTTGGTTTGTGTTTACTACAAATTGTCATGGATTTTATTTGAAGTAGTCATGGATTAATTTATGTACTAGCTGTAAGGTTTGAGTGTGTCAGTTCTCTTTTCTCAGATGCATACATTTTAAGGACCAGATGAGTAAGGATCAAAAACAATTATTTCTCAGTTCCAAAGCATTCATTTACTGACCAGCTCAGGATATTGAATCAAGGCCTTTAATCTCTTCAACCTCAGCCCCTTGACAGGAGAGTGAATGGTAGGACAGCTCAATAAGAAGGTGTATTTGCTGCTTCTCAGCTCATTGCAGTTGGACTGTTGAGTTTGTCTATTAAGGCATTCAGGGAAGACTACAGTCATGCAGAGTAGCAAAGGAGATGCAGCAGGGGAGTGGTCTGTTTAGCTTAGATGTTATTTTTTGCAGAACAGGGTTTGATTCTGAAACTAAATGTCTTACAAAGTAGGCAATACCAGAGAGTGGAGACTGTCTGTGATTAAGGTGTACATAAGGGTTTTGTTGGATTGAATAACTTATACCGAGTGGTGAAGGGCTAAGAATGTGAACATCTACCAGGAAAGGAATTGGAGGACATAGCTCTATTATTACTATTGCGAGCCATTGGCCAGCATTTACATATTTACGTATTACATAGAGTAGTGCCAAGGCCAGAATACAAGAGAGGCAAGTTGGCAATTTGTTTGGATGGGGGTGCAGGAGCTGGGACTCCTTACATCACAAGCAGGTGGAGGCTTCATTTTGAGTTCCAGTGATAACCAGGGACAGGCACAGAGCATTCTGATGGAGTGGGAGAAGCAGGGAAAAGGAGTGAAAGCAGAAGGTTGCACATGAGGTTGTGAAAAGACGAGGAGTGGAAATTGCAAAAGGGAAAGTACAGTGAGATGCCTCAACAACATAGTAGGGTGCAAGACCCTGGTCGGATTTACAGCCAAGTAGCAGGAATTGAAGAGAAAGGGTGTGTTTCACAAAGCTGAGGACTTTGTCGTTGGGATCATACAAGTAAAAGGCTAGACAAGAAATAAGACTCATAGTAGCTCAAAAATATGTAGCCCAGTTTTCTGAGCAATGGAGTGGAGATACAGGTTTGAGTTCAGTGATATCGGAGTTGTGGCCAGATTTTTCGAACACTTAAGAAGTTGAGCATGGATGTGGCAGTAGTGGCCGTAATAAACTGTAAGAGTTTCAGGTTTCTGTCAAATAGAAGCCCAATGCTCCAAGCCAAGGGTGGGGTTTGAGGAGGTAAGTGGACAGACAAAGGAAATAGGAAGGTGGGGTTGGCATTGGAGGTAGGAAGAAAGATGGTATGAGTCTTTGAACACATGAGCATGATTCAGCACAGAGTTACCCAATAGCAGATGGTGGTTAGTCAGTTGGTAAAGTGTTTTGAGATTGTACGATGAAGAAGTAAATGATCTCATCCGTGAAGAGGTCATAGTTAAAGCCATAAAAGGAATGAGTTAAGGGAGAAGGGGTATATGGTGAAGAAGAATGGTCCTAGGACTGGTCACTGAGGAATATCACATAGATTGGTGTCAGAGTAGGTCCTGAGTACCTATAAGATGGAAAGGTAAGTTATCAGAGAGATAGACAGACACTCAGTTGCATACAGTGTCCTTCAACCCAAGGAGGCAAGGAACCTTAAGGAGGGAGGGTTGCTCCACAGGGTCAAAATCCAGCAGAAATATCTAGAAGTATGAGAATGGAGGAGAGTTGCGTGTGGTGGGTAGTGGTAAGAGAATTTGTGGCATGGATGAGAATGGAGTATTGGCAACAAATGAGTGTCTCTGAAGACAGTTTACTATGCGGTTGACTAAAACCTGCTCAAAGATTTTAGAGCACCAAGAAAGGAGAGAGACAGGTCTGTAGCATGAGGGGTTGTTTGGGTCAGCACTTGGTTACTTTATGAGAGGTAAGACTGTGGATGTTTTGTAACAGGGAGAGAAAAGTATAGATAGAAATTCACAGGGACAATGGGGAAGAGGTGTGATGCAAAGGAGAGTGTGAGGAAGTTGGATTGTGGGGAGAAGTGGTGAGGGGAAAGGTCAACAGGCCGTTGAGCGTAATGACGAGAATACAAACTGCAATGTAAAGACATTTTGAGGACTATAGCCAAGCAGTAAATATAACTTCCAATGATGGTGCTTAACGTTAATTGAGCTACGGTCTGACTGTGAGGACTCCTCATCTAAAACAAAGTTGACAAAACATCACTGCACTATTTAACCAAAGTAATTAATGGACATTAATCCGGCACCATAGGACATTAATTCAACACCATGGAAAAGACAATTAGGGTGCCACATCATTCAATGCATCCCAACATAACACTAGGAAGAGTTGGGTTGATATGTGTGAAGCATTGCCACAGATTTTTAAGTCACAATAAGTTAATGGTTAAAACAACACGGACAAAAATACCAAGTAACTTTGTCACCTGCCAATGATGATTGCAAAGAGTTTCTGAGCTGGTTTAAGTAGTAGCCACACATGAGGGGGTATCAGGATATTTGCTCGCGGTGAGGTATGGATTTGTCGATTCAACTGATGGTCTTTTGCAGCCAAAGTATGATTAAGTCCCATTTGAGAAAAGGTAATTGGCAGTAACATACTGCTTCTGGTCCAAATAATTGAGGACTTGAAATAATGGCTCCTCAAGTCATTATATGAGCTTCTACAAGGAGGTCTTCTACTGTGCCTTAAATGCAATTTGTGATTTGAAAGTGAAGAGTCAAAGAAATTATATTTGATTCTAGTTAAATCATAAACCCCAATGTTGCTTATTGTATTCCACTGCTGGTTTTGGTATATAGGACTCATTCTTGTCTGGAGAGGCCGGCTTGACAGCCTTGAAGTACTAAAAGACCTGAAACATTTTTCCAAGTTAATAAAAGTAATAGAGCGAAAGAAATTGCAGTTCCAATCCCCAAGCTGTTGAAGGCAGATAGGTCTCATTTTTCTTTGGCAATTTCACTCTGAAATAAGAAAAGAAACATTATAATTACTAAAGGGTTGGGAGAAAATGTTAGTCTTTACAGCCACAGTATTACAGCATTGTAAAAGACCTTACAGTCAACCATTTATGTGGCAGAGGGCTTGTATTGTAACAGCGCAAACCTGAACCAATTTCTTTGAGTAAATATGGTAAACTATAGGCATGTTAAAGATTGGTGCTATTCTGGTAAATACCCGGAATATATAATATATGAAAATGTGAAAGCCTTTCAAAAACATTTTCAGGAGATCGAGGAATCACTTCTCTCAGCACACAGATGTTTCAGAGGTTCTTTCTGAAGTGATGAAGTGAAGCTTTCGTGGGGAATGGCTAGCACCTGCTGCAATTTTGTTAAACTGCATTTTTCTATGACAAAGTAGCTAAAGTATTCTTCTCTGCTGCGCAGCATTCCTCTGGTAGAATAATGCAAGAAATGTTCTAATAATTTAATTGCCATTAAGCAGTTAAAAGGTTTATTGGCAATGATATTAAACCAAACTTCTCACCACTACAGGTCTCAGACCATAGTTCAGAATATTCTCAACACAATTAGAAGGTTCCAGTTTGACAAAATAGGCTCAAGAAACCAATGTCCCAAGAACAGTGTATGAATGTTATGGTTGAACTGCAGAAGGTTCCAGTTTGACAAAATGAGCTAATAAATCAAAGAAGCAAAAAGTGCCAAAACAATATGTAAGTGCATTGGTTGAACTGCAAATACACCTCTAATTTACAAATCCAAAAATGCCAATTGAAATTGACCCAAATGCAAAAATGCCAACAACTATACCAAGGATATGTAGATACCTTTGTTAATTACATGATCACAATTGTGCCAATATACATGAACCCAAAATACAAATGTGCCAACAGGTGTTTCGACCCGCAGGGTCCTCGTCAGGGAACACTCTATATCAATTCAGCTCTTAAATTAAGAAAGTGAACTATACATATTATTCACTAGAACATATTGAGTATCTGCTCCTCAAATAATTCATTAGTGCATCTGCTGTAATTTTGACAAATTGAACTCTGTTGGAAGATACAGAAAAAGGGAAAAACAGAGAAGAGCACATACATTTGATATATTTGCAAAGTCTTCAGTTAAACTTGCTTCATTCAGGAAACACCTTTGTGTTGTCATAACACATTAGATTGTCCAATTCTTAAATTGAATTATAACAGAAACATAGCTCTACAATAACACGGCCCAAATGCTTGAATTAAGGCTGTGGACTGCTAGTTTCCTCAAAAGGTGATTACATATTATCAATGAAATATGCAAGGGAGCCACCCAGAGTTCAACTGCTTCATTGTGAATTCATTCACTGTTCAAACTATACCAATTGCTTCATTTATTAGGCATAAGGTACCAACTGTTCAATTGAATGTGTGCTATGCAACTGTTTAATTATGTCTACTGAAAAACTAAGAGATGCTAACATACTACTTAGTGCACATTGCTTGCCAAAACCTGTTTACCTACTACATCACGTTTATATGATGTTATTTGTTTAGTGTTGAGGCCGCTTGTTTGCACGGTCATTTAATGGTCCATGGTCGAGCACTAGAACAACTGTTCTTTCATACGCTATGTTCCACTGCAAAGAGTTAGATATGGGACTTATTTAGAGTAAATAGGCTGGGAATTGCAAGTTAAAATAAAGGAGACTGATATTTTTGCAGATGTTAAAATACACGTAAGCCACTCTTACCGTTTAACCGGTGCTAGATGCATTTCAATTCTGTGCAAGAAAGTAAAGTTTGCCGGTATTTTCCTGAAATAACAAGTATATCTGATCCTCATGGAGACAGCACTTTTTGCGAGTCTGCTTAGCGTCACCGCAAATGTCGAGTGCTGCAAGGGGAAAATATAAACCTTGCTAAGACGCCGAGTGATTGTATTTCAAGTAGCCATTGCTACGGTTCTGGCAATTCCACTTCACGTAACAATTAATGTGTGCTCTCATCTTATATTATTGTTGCTTCAAGTCAATCGCCTGAATAAACGGTATTTTCCACTGCTCTGGCAAAGATTGAGCTGTTTTGGCGCTCCATATATACGTGAAAACCTAACACGTTACTTGCCAAGTGACATTGTCTGTCTCACGATTGTAAACAGAAAAAAAACACGTGTTCATAATAATAGTAATACGTTATGGTTCAGAGAAAAACTTTCCGTATTGTCATCATGATTTATTTAACTAAGAACCCACCAAAACACTAACGGGGTAATTCATAGATTTCAGCGCAGAGGCAGCGCACGCAAGCAGCACAGAGAGGGAGCGTGCGCCAGCCGTGTGCGCTAAACAGCATTCTGGCGCACTGCATATTCATGGAATATCAAAGCCATTTTGAGCGCTGGCACAGAGAACATCCAGCAGCGCCAGTTATGCCCCCAAGAACGCCCCTTGCGCAAGGATAAGGCAGTGAAATCCCCAATGCAGCGCAAAGGGCCGCGCTAACCCTGCACCAGTTCACAGGGCCGGTACAGTGTATTTTGGGGGTGCACAGGAAGTTTTACACGCGATCGGCCCTGGGCGAGCAGGGTACGTTTATTTCGGGGGTGCACGGGAAGTTTTACACGCGATAGGCCTTGGGCAAGCAGGGTACGTGTATTTTGGGAGTGCGCGGGAAGTTTTACACGCGATAGGCCTTAGGCGAGCAGGGTACATGTATTTTGGGGGTGCGCGGGAAGTATAACACACACGATTCGCTGGGCGAGCGGGCTACGTGTATTCTGAGGGGTGCGCAGGGAGTTTCACACGCAAATTGGCAGTGTGGGTCCTCCCAGGTGTGCCCTCTCCCCCCTCCCAAGCCCTGCAGGCAGCCCACAACACAGGGGACTACCCTGCACCCCTGGCCATGCCCCGCAGGCAGCCCATACAGCCTGGCCATGCCCCCCAGCCAGCCCACATGTCACCATGCACTAGTGAGCACCGACACATGTCCCCCTGCACTCCCACCCACCCAGCAGTGACAGGCACCTGTCAGCAGGCCCGACTCATGTCCCCCTGCACCCCCACCCACCCAGCATTGACAGGCACATAACAGCAGGCCCCGACCCATGTCCCCTCACCCACTCACCCACCCAGCAGTGACGGGCACCTGCCAGCAGGCCCCGACCCATGTCCACCTGCACCCCCACCCACCTAGCAGTGACGGGCACCTGCCAGCAGGCCTCGACTCATGTCCCGTTGCACCCCCACCCAGCAGTGACAGGCACCTTCCAGCAGGCCCCGACTCATGTCCCCCCACCCCCAACACGCCATCACGATCCACAATCATGGGCCTTATGGCCACCCAAATCCCACGCCACCCCAGTCCAAACACACAACCAAGTATTACATCCACCCCACATTGAAATCACCATCACATGATACATCCCAAATGGCAAGTATGCACATCAATACATGTCCGTCACACACACACAATGGGTGCAAGTGAATGAGAAAACACACATCGTGACATGCATGAAACCAAAGAGAGAATACCACACATTGAAGTATGAAATAAAAATGTATTAAACACAAAAGCAAGGGAAAGAAATGAAATCACACAATAATGGAAATAATAAAGAAAAAGCTGCATGTCCAAAATATTCAAAAAAAATGTGTGAAAGCAGAATCCAAATCAATCCAAAAGCACATGGGTCCAAATTGTCTGTCCGTCAAACCAAATCCAAAGTGAAAAAAATAAGACAAATCCATTGATCCATGGTAAAAAAAAACTTAAATGAAGTAAAATCCCCCCAGACACGGCTACCCACTCCGGCACGTCAAGGAAGCCTAGTTTCAATGATGCAGAACTAGACACACTTGTGGGCTACGTGTCGGCCCATGGCCGCGAAATGGCAGTGACTGCAGGGTGCAAGACTATGACTGCTCAACGTGGGGCCCACTGGCAGACCATCGCGCACCACATTAGTCCCCTTGGATTTGTGAAGCGCACAGCTGATGATTGCTCTAAGCGGTGGAATGACCTGAAACGCAGAGCAAAGAACAAGCTGGTGTAACGCTCACCTGATTCCCGCAGAGGCGCCGGTCTTGACTGGGTGAATGCCGTATCTTCAAAGGTGATGTGTAACACACGGTTGGCTCTTTGGGCTGGACCTCTGTGCACTGTATGTCTGACTCGAAGAGTAAGATGTCTGCAGATAGAAAATATGGGATTAATGAACTGGGGTTATTGGGTGCCTCTCTCCTCTTCCCTTTCTCTTCTCCTATAGAACCCCAAAGGTTAACGCCCTCACCTTAGGTAAGTGAACGCCGAGCTCTCCATCTGCCTCGGGGCAGGGTGCCGTAACCAGTTTCTTCACTGGATAAGGGTGCAGGCCTCTTGACCTCAGAGGACTGCTGTCCGTCGTTAACTGCACGAACGGTAAGTTCTGGGCACTTCAAATGTCTTAAAAGTCTTTTGTAATGATATCTCTTGTTTTGCAGGGTTCCGGCGATGGCGGATGGCGGGCTGATGAGAGTTGAGGATCGAACCCGCGTGAGGAATAGAAGCGCCTGGAAGCACGTAAGTAAGCGCTTGTAGCCTGATTCACGATGCGCACTAACTGTCCCTTTTATCTTGCAGGTACAAGTTCGGAGCTTTAGAGAAGCTGAAGGGTGCTGGAATACCCACTGGATTCGGCGTGGGAAGGAGTAATGGCACGTGAGTAATAAAGTTGCCCAGTGTCTTTAAATGCACCTTCTTTTGTCTTTCAGATGCGGGATGCAGCGCCGAAGGCCTCCGGAGCGTGCGAAGAGCTGGTAAGCTTTTCTCTTTCAGATGCCGGAATGCAGTGCGAAGACCTCCGGAGCATGCGAAGAGTAGGTAAGCCTTTGTCTTTCAGATGCCGGAATGCAGCGCGAGGCGTTGGTGACAGCCGATGGACCAGGTAAGAGATGCGCTGCCACTGAAGACCGTAGTGCTAACCTGTTCTTTCTTTGTCTTTACAGGTGCTGCTGAAGACTGGATTCCAGGATGGTAAGCCTTTGTTCCCTTAGGCCCAGGATCAGAAGCAGAAGACACGATGAGCGTTCTGCTGCAGAGAATGCAGAATAACGCAAAGCAAGATTCATCCATCGGGTGTGGTTTAAATAGCCTCCTGTAGTGCTTAGATGTCTCCTTCCACAGCCATGCCTAGGTAAGAAAAGAGCTCCTGCCCCACCCAACAGGAAAAGTAGTCCCAAACAGAAGAGGATCAGGGGTTCAACTGGCAGGTAAGTAGGCAGCATGGTCTGCTGCAGGTAAGTCCACCCAAGCATTATGAGCCCGGCGCTTCCAGCGCTGGGACTGGGCATCTTTATGAGCCTGGTGCCACTGGCGCCAGGACAGGGTCCAAAAGGTCCCTATTGGGACTGGCTGGCACTCGGAACCGGGGTTATGGGTCTGCTTCCAAGGGAGTCGGGCAAGTCCTGATCTTTTGGAAGCAGAGATCATGACAGCTGGCTTCCAATCATGCCTCTACTCTGGTGACTGGCGGTGGGTCTCCACCAGAGGAGGAACAACTCACTGAACATGAGTCTATCGCTGGAGCATTCATCAGAGAGGATCAGATCCAAGGCGTGGGAGACCTACCAGATCTTGAAGCAATGTCCGGTGAGTGCCCATGCATGTGTGTTCAATCCATGTGTATGTTGCTTGGGTGATGTGTTCTGATTGAGTGCCAGGTAAGGCTGTGTAGTCATGACTGCTAAGGGTTACCCATGTGGTCCCTCCAAACCATTCCCCGGCCTTGGGTTTCCGTTTCACAGTATCCCTTCTGACCACAGTTGACAATTTGCACATGATTACTGCACTTGCCCTTCAACTGTCATCTTGCCACAGCATTGTTGATACTGTTTTCCTGTTCATTCTGCCTGATTGATGAAATCATTAGCATTGTTTACCACACTTTTTTGTGCCCTACTGCCCCAAATGTGACATACTTCAGTCATAGATTACAGCCCACAATGGCCCACATTTCTTAACTTATTATAGGAATGATTTGACCAATCGGGCTGATTGAGTAATGTGCACCTACACATGGCTTGCACACAATCATTTTCAGGCCTTGTTTGAATGTTGAACATGACAATTGTATTCTGACATGTCGAAGTGACCAACCATTGATGTATCGATGTGCCTGCCATCACTGAATCAGTGAACACTGGCTTTGTTGCAGCGTGTGGCACATGCGTGTTTTGTCACACTTTTTTCCATGTTTTATTTCATGATGTCTATCTCACATGGATGGGTGACAGTACTGATTTGCTACCATCTGGGTGTCCTTGTCAAATCTGCCATGGCTATGCTATGTGCCATCTGTGTGCTGGCATGTGTCATGTATGTGGATTGTCCATGCCACTCACAGGCTAATGTGTGATGCCAGTGCTATCCAGCATGCAGCATATGTGTTGGTTTTCCATCTTGGAGTCATCAGTGTCTGCTTTTTGCCTCCCTCTTCCAACTCATTGACAGTGCATGCATGCCAGAGTTATTGTCATGTGTGACGTGTCATTTCTGTACTGGATGTCTGCCTCGTCATGCCTATGTGTGTGCGCTATGGTGCTCATGCCTGTTTATATTACTTATCTTTCATGTTTTTGCAGGTGATGAGGCATTTGATGCTGTTGAGGAGGAGGAGATGGCACAGAGCCAGGAGTAGTCACAGCCACTACCGGGCACCAGTGGAGGACGTGGGGTGGTTGGGTGAAAATCCAATCCTCCTACAGACCATACTATCCACGGGTGTCTCTGAGTACACCTCCGGAGACCTCTATGAATAAGGTTCTGAATCGGACATTGAGACATATGTCCCGTCGCAGGTGAGTGTTTCTGCCAGGGATGCTGTTCTGTCCAACCCACCTACACCGGGGGTAGACCCCTCTATGGGGCATTCTGTGTTGGAAAGTCTGCCTGTGGCAGTTACATATGCAGGGTCACACTCCACAATATTTGCTCCTGTTCCTGGGCTAGCAGATCAAAGGAGGAATGCAGTCCTGCAGCCTCAGGCAGTGCCAGCACAGCAAGGGGACATACTGTGTGGGAGAACTCAATCTACCCTATAGCAGCACAACAGGGGGCATTGTGTGAAATGATGGCTCAGGCCATGGATAGGGTGGCCATTTGTATTCTCCCCCCTGAAAGGCAGGTGGAGCTTCAGCAGCAGGTAACAGAGTCCATTTGCCACTCACACAGGGAGGACATGTTGGCGTCTGACAGGGACCGACGGGCTGGACTGTAGACTCTGCGCACAGCCATATCTGTACAGTTACAGGCCAACAGGCAAGCCCTGAGGTTAGAACACAGGTCCCTCAGAGATACTCTGTGTGAACTTGAGGTGTCCTGGAGTACAAGGTCAGAACAGCAGCTGACATGCACACTCTCAGCTGAGCTCCAGGCAACCCGTCAGGAGATCCGGGCATCACGCAAGGCCATGCAGGCAGAGATGCGTGCTACCCGTGAGGTGCTGCATGGGGATCTCCATAACATCATCCTGCAGAACCAAACCTTTCACACCTGCATGCTTGCTGCCATGGAGGAGCATGCCAGGGCTTTGCGTAGTCTGCCTCCCATATCACGCCCACCTTCTGATGTTGCACCAGAGGGTGATGACAGCGACGGCAGTTCTCCCACTGTAGCGTAGCCGTGCAGGCCATGAGCCCATGGGGTTTTTTTTTTTTCCTCAACATCCACCCATGTACCTCATCCCTCCTGAGTGTGCCCTTTTCTGACACAGCATTGGGTGTCTTTAAGTAGCTAGGGATGCACACAATGTAGCACTTCCAGGTGAACAATCTCAGGCTGGTATGGTTGTGACAGTTGACTGTCCCTTTTGTCATCATCATTGATTGTGAGCTGGTATGTGCCAGGCCTGTGTGCACTCCGCAGGGGTGGGATTTTAGATGAAGTAATTTGCCACAAGCTGGGTATGGGCTGCCTCACCACGTGCCCTTTCACCTCCCATGCGCAGCGGCTGTGCATGTGGTTGGAGATGTGGGGGCACCGCCATGTCCACCGGCACGGCCCGCCGGGTTGCAACATTGTGCAGAACACATGCTGCCACTATGATTCTGCACACTACTGGGGGCACATATTGCAGCTGCCCACCAGAGCGGTCAAGGGAGCGAAAGCGTGACTTAAGCACTCCGAATGTGCACTCCACTATGCCCCAGGTTGCAATATGGGCTGTGTTGTATCTTACCTCGGGCGGTTTGGTGGGGTTTCGAATTGGCGCCTTCATGTAGGTACTCAGAGGGTAGGCAATGCCCCTGGGGAGGTGATAATGGTTGTCATTAGTGGGGTTTTCACATTTCTCAGTCTCTGACATGCATGCATGTGCAGAGGCATTTATGCTCACCAATTAGCCATGTGTCGCCATGCAGCCCAGCTTCCAGGTCCCGGTTTAGGGGTGACATTGTGAATATGAAACTATCATGGCTGAACCCTGGATAGTTGGCATATACTGAGGTGATGATTCCCTTGGCATCACATACAACCTTCACGTTGATGGAATGCCAGTGCATGTAGTTTCGATAGATGTGCTCAGTGGCCCTGGGAGGACGTAGAGCCACATGGGTGCAATCAATGGCACCTAGCACTTTGGGGAAGTGTGCCACCCCATAAAAGTCCTGGACAACAGCCTGCCTTTCTGCAGGTGTTTTGGGCATGTATATGTGCCTGCGGACTGAGGGGACATGCAGTCATCATGGCCAACACCTGGTGTAGGCAGCATGACTGCGTGGCCTGTGAGACACCCCCGACTATGGCACTTGTCCGCTGAAATGAACCAGTAGCCAAGAAGTGCAGTACATTGAGCACCTTTTCCAAGGGGCTCAGTACTTGGGAGCACAGAGTAGGTGATGTGAGGTCATCCTCCCACTCCCTGACCAGTTCTAGGATTATGTGTGGTGGAAACCTGTACCTCCCATACACCTGGTCATCAGGCATCCCAAAAAGGCTGGTCCTGGGTAATAAAATGCAGGTCCTGGCTATCCTCCTCCTCCTGCAGGGTCCCACGATATTCATCGTAGCGTCTGAGCTTGTTTGTTGTTTGCGTGCACTTTTCTGCTGCGCTGGGCCGCTTATGCCTGCTTCCTGCTGGCGTATGCGTTTCTGGTTTAGCACGTCTTTTTTGGCACACGGCTTTCCCCTGTTCGATTCCATGAATTCGTGTTAGCGCGCGTGTAGGCGTTGCGAGCATTTACCTCCTGTACATCCCCCGTAACGCCCACATTTTCACGCGTTGTTCCCCATTCCACGTATTACGCCCCATGTTCTGCCCACTTTTCTTGTGTGTGCTACACAGTGTGCGCTTTCCCTGTGCGCGTCACCCATGCCGTTTAGTGACGTGTGCGCCCGCGTGTACCACCCACGTATTTGGCACACATCCCAGGTTTTACAAGCGCAGCGCATTCCATGAATCGATGAATGGCTGAGTGCGCGGCTTTAGCACGTGTGCGCTGCAATTTTCCCGCTTGCACTCCCTTTTTTGATAATGCATCCACTAATCCATTAATTATTTAGTATAGGCCATGACTGCTGCTATAGTTCGTTTTGAATATAGCTACACTTGGTATTTAGTATAGCACATTATAGTGTGTTTCGAGGTGCTAGAGAATGTGCTCTGCTTTCTGTCCACATGAATTTACTTTTAGCTGTGCGCGGAAAGAAATGCCGAACAGTGTAAATGTTTTCATAATAAAAGTGATTCTTGGCAGACTGTTAAGAGACGACCTTGCTAGCTGCGAAGAGATGCTTGTTTTGGTTAGAGCAATATGAAAAGAAACAATATGCTTGTTCTGTTCTGAGAATGTAGAATAAATGTCATGTCAGTATGTTCCAGTATATGATTATGCTGGCTGACATTATGTATGCACGCAAGAAGTATAGAATGCTGGCAGCCATAGAATGTTTTCTACGCTTGCAAATTGTAGGTTACCAGGCACAGGAGGTTTGTTTTGAAATGTGCTCACATATTTGCCAGGCTAAAGAAAAGTTTTTTAAAGATGCCTGAGGCTGTTGAAAATTACACGTGTTGTGAAGATGTTTTTGTTAAGAAAAAACCCACAGGGTAAGAAAATTAAATGACTCCGTACCTAAGTGGACTGAGAGCAATAAGGGACAGAGTGAAAGCTATCCTAGAGAAATGGGAAGTAGTCCCAGAATCAGTGCACCGTCAGTGCATGAGATAGGGGTGGCCCAGGAGAAAAAGTTACCTAGGGTATTCTCAAGTGTGATAGATGCTTTGTCACAAGAATGTTCAATTGACAGCAACATTGTTCAAGATAGTGCCATTTCAGGGCAACATAATGTTTTGTCAGAGAAATTCCCTATGTTAGAGCTAGTACCCATTAATGTTGGTCCCTTTTCAGAGAAATGTCAATTGCAGAAATGCCATTATGGAGAGAACTTAGAGAAAGTGAATGTGTTGAGAGAAATGTACACAGTGATTCAGTGCAGTTCTGTTGATGTATACTTGACAATGTTCCAGCAGAGAAATGCTCCTACACAATATTTGGCATTGCGTTCTGATCTGATGGGGAGAGGTGAAAGTGAAAATACATAACATCAATTGTAATAGCACAATTTTGTCATCTTATAGAGAGGGCGACAATGTTTTGCCCGACAGTTTTGAAATTTATTTAGAAGACAAATTGACTGACTGCACAGGGAATATGTGAATCTGTGAATAATGCATTGACCTTTGCTAGAATGCCACGAGGATACACCGACAGTACTAGCATTTACAGTAGAGTACAGGTTGATAAATTAGAGTTGCCAGAATATTGCACTTTGTTATTAGTATGCCAGAATGGCACTGTTAGCTTACTGAATGAAATTGCAAATGCAGGAGAGAACATTTGTTTTTTTTGGGTTTTTTTGTAAGTTTGGTTTTATTAACATTTAACACAATTACGATCTCAGAGCCACAAAGAGAAAACAGGAATTCCGATAATGCTACAAAATTATTTTTACATGTTTCTTCTATCTAACTATTGTAGTCTTACATGACTTTTTCCCCCTCACATTTTCCCTCCGCCCTCCCCCCTGCAGGTCGAATAACAAAGTTCTTTGTCGTCTTGGCGTGTTCTTTTAAAGGGTCACAGTCTTTTTTAAGTGTTTTCAGAATGTAGGGATTTGTTTCAGGGCACTTGACCGTGAGGCTGTTGCATTTCTTCGCTTTGATCACCTAGCCACCTCGTGTACATTGTAGTCGTAGATTTTGGCTGGTCAACGGAACAGCCCGTTAGGGAGGTGTTCATTCTTGTAGTCCATCCATATGGCCTCACACTGTGGTGACTTCCCATGCAATGATGCAGTAATCAGTTCCATTATACATATATTGGTGGCAACATTAGTCCATTCGTTTTTGGTGGGGGTGGATTTGGATTTCCATTTCATTACAAGTGTTGCTCGGGCAGCTAATAACAGCTGAGGCTCTAGGCCTCTAATCTTACTCCAGTCTTCCTCGTCCCTCTCGAGACCAAACAGTATAAGGTAGGGGTCAGCCACCTGGGATATGCCATCTATGTCCTTGATCCATCCCAGGACCTCATCCCAAAAAATCTTTATCTGGGCGCATCCCCACTACATGTGCCAATAATCAGCTTTTTCCCTACACCCTCGCCATCATTTTGAGTTAGATGTTTGAAACATTTTGGAAAGCCAGACGGGGTCATACTGCCATCTGTTTAAGAGCTTGATAGCGTGTCATTTGTATTGATTCGAAATGGATGTGTGAGTGGCGGCGTCACATATAATTTCCCACGTGTCTACACTAATCTGTTTGCCTATGTCTCTTTCCCATCGGCCTTTGAGCGTTTCTGTGGACCCTCCACCCGCAATAATCAACTCTTTATATAGTGCCGATATTAGGCCCTTCAATTCCGTTCTCGTGTCCAATATCTTCTCAAGGAGAGTGAGGTTTCTCATTAATATGGGCTTCCATATTGGTTTTGTTAGGATGCCTTTTATTTGTATATATTGGAATGTGGACAGAGGGCCTACTCCCAGACCTTCTGTCAAGTCTGGTAATGTTATAAAGGAGTCTTTTCTTTGTAATTGCCCCACTCTCTCCAAGCCTGCCTCGTACCATTATTGAAATCGTGCTACGTTAGGGATGTGGTTATTGATACCAGGAGACCATAAGTGGCTTAGGGGGGAGGGCCATGTGGTGATTTTATTCATGTTTGTGCCCTGTTTCCAGATGTCCCATATGACAATCAAAATTGGGTGGACTTTGGTTCTAATATGAAGCCTTTTCCTGGGGGGCCATAGCCATTCAGTTATTGTGGCAGGTGACAGGTAATGGTTGTCCATTTGAACCCACTGGATATCTTTTTGGTTACGCAAATGAGGGATCAGTACCCGGAGTTGGGATGCTTCATAGTATTTTCATAGATCTGGGAGTCCTACCCCACCTTTACCTTTTGGGAGTGTTAGGGTATCATACAGGATTCTCGCTTTCTTCCCTTGCCAGAGGAATTTAACAATGGTTTTCATGGTTTCTGTGAAGAAGCTTCTCGGCATCTTAATGGGTAGCATTTGGAAATGACATAGAAATCGGGGGAGGCATACCATTTTGATGACGTTAAGTCGACCCAGCCAAGATATCGTCATTTTGTTCCATCTAGTTAGGCCTGCATGAAACTTTTGAAGGAGAGGGGGGAGTCTGCTTCATAAAGATCGTCTATACATTTGGTAATCTGTATACCCAAATATTGTAATCTAGTATGTTCAATCATAAAACCTATTGTGGAGAATTTTACCCGATTTTCTTCTTTTTGTCCTTGTAAGGGAAAGAGTATCGATTTGTTTTTATTTATTTTGAACCCTGAGAGCCGACCATATTCTTCTATCATTGATAGTGCTCAGGAGCTGGATGTCAAGGGGTTAGTGATATACAGGAGTAGGTCATCAGCGTAGAGAGCTGCTTTATAATCCACCGTTCCGAGACAAATACCTTCTAGCATGGGGTCTGTTCGCATGGCTTGTGCAAGGGGCTCTAGGGAGAGAGCAAAAAGAATAGCGGAGAGGGGGCATCCCCGACGGGTTCCTCGTCCCAGGTTAAACCATCTGGAGTATTCTCCATTCACAAAAATAGATGCTTTCGGGGCCGTGTACACTGAGTGTATTGCTCTTCTAAATATTGGGCCTATACCTTCTTTACATAGCACTGCTTTCAGAAATCCCCATTCTACCCTGTCAAAGGCTTTTTCTGCATCATTCGAAAAGAGGACTGGGTCATTATTTAATGTCTGTGATGTGTGGAGATCATGAAGGGTCTTACGCATTGTATCTGCCCCCTGTCTCCCTAATATAAACCCAACCTGGTCAGAATGTATTAGCTGTGGCATTAGTGTTTCCAACCTCGCAGCTAGGACCCTCGTGTATATTTTTGCGTCTAGTTTGAGCAGGGAAATTGGGCGATATGATCCACATTTTTTGGGGTCCCTCCCTTCCTTAGGAATCACTGTAATCAGTGCACAGGGGAAGGAATCGGGGCCGTTCCCAGTTTTTATTACTTCATTAAAAAGTTCGGTCATAAATGGCATGAGTTGTGTGTTAAATGCTTTATAGAATCCCGCTGTATAGCCATCCTCCCCCGGGGATTTGCCCAAGGTTAATCTCTCTATTGCGTTTTGGACCTCTTGTTCAGATATAGGGGATTCCAGCTGTTCTCAATCTAGTCCCAGTATTTTGGGCATATTGTTCAGGGACAAGTATCAGTCTGTTTCTGATTGGTCCTGGTTTGTTTCTGAGGAGTATAGGCTCTCATAAAAGTTAGCAAAGCTTTCGGGAATGGTGGGGTGGGTGTGCGTTGTTTTAGGATCATCTTCGACAATCTATGCCACTTTCCGCTCTGCTCTCGGAGCCTAGCAGCCAGAAGTGCATCTTCCATATCCCCCTTTTCAAAGAAGGTTTGTTTCAACATTCTGAGTTTGCGGACTATTTGTTCATGTTCCAGTAATTTCAATTTTTCTCTCTTACCCTTTGCCTCTATGATTTTTAGATGGTCAATTCCCCTGTCCTTTTTGATGTCACCTTCTAGTTGACAAATTTCGGATCTTAATCTGTGCTCAATTATATTTCGTTCCCTTTTTTTTGTTGACCCTTCCCTTATTAAGATCCCTCTCCAAGTGGCTTTCCCCACTTCCCACATTGTCTGCTTGGGGACTTCACCAGTGTCAATTGTTTTGAGGAATTCAGTGATTTTGATCTCCATTTCAGCCTTGAAGGCTGCGTCTTTCCAAAGACTCTCATTGCAGCGCCATTTTCCCCCCCTTAGTTGGTAAGTTTTCCCATTGGATTTCAGCCAGCACCAGGTCATGGTCAGACCATGTGATCAGGGTTATTCCTGAATGTGTTGTGGTGTTGGCGAGTTCTCTGGACAGGTATATGTAATCAATACGAGTGTATGTATTGTGGGGGGCGGAAAAGAATGTATAATCTTGTGCATTGGGGTGCATGTTCCTCCACACATCTATCATATTATATATTTCCATCATCTTTGCCATCTCAGTTGGATCATCTCTTCTCTGACATTGTACGTCCGGATTACCTGGCTTTCTATCTTTGAGTGGGTCCACCCACTTGTTGAAATTGCCCCCAAGAATAATGTGGCCTGTGGCTTCTAAAAGTATTTTGTGGATTACTTTGCGAAGGAATCTGTTTTGTCCTGCATTCGGAAAGGATAATTTTGCGATCGTTACATTCACCTTGCCTATGTTGCCAGTTACCAAAAATGCTCGACTTTCTACATCCGACCATGTTTTCATCTCGACAAACTCTAATCCTGTTCTGACCAAAATACCTACACCTCCCTTTTTAAGTGGGTCTGAACCCCAGAATTCTGTTCCAACACGCTTTCCTAGGATTCTCCGTTCTTCACCCTTCACGTATTTTGTTTACTGTAATAGTAGGATGTCCATCTTAGACCTCTGAAATTGTCTTGCCACGAGTGATCGTTTCGTTGGAGAATTGAGCCCCTTAACATTAAGTGTCCCTACCTGTAGAGAGTCCCTCCCTCTTGAGTTAGACTGTAGCGCCATTAAACATTTTTCTGGGAGGATGGCTCCTATTGCATGACCGACAGTATAGTTTCATTATAAATTGTACGCTGCTGCGACTGCTTTGCGTTTCCATGAATGTTGCTTCGACCTTCCTTTTCCCCCGCCTCCCTCTATCTCTCCCCTCCTTCCTCCCATCTCCTGTCGATGGCGTTCGATGGAGCCCGGTTAACTGCACTGGATCTACGTCGAACCACCTGTGGAGACCGTTACGTCATGCCCCTTAAAATGTTATGATTTTCAATTGAGCCCTCTTAGTGTCCCCCTCCCCAAAGTCTCATGTTACGACTACCGGGATGTCCGTGATTTGATACCTTTTCCGGTCGCAATCTTCCACAAAAAGTTTACATTTGAGTTCTATCTTACCAGGGATGCAGCTGATCAGTTGTCTGCCTCTGGGGAGAGGTTACCTCTCCTGTATTTACTTGATCCCTTCACCCACTTCCTTCTGGGGCCCTGGGTTCGCCATGCTCGATCTTCTCTTTTGGGTTCATCCTGGTTATTTCCTTCACCTTGGGGGCCGAGCAGATCGGAGATGCACGCCCTGATGTCTTTTCCGGTTCTTAGTCTGAATTTGGTTCCATCGTATTCAAATGAGAGGGAGAAGGGGTATCCACATCTATATCGAATGTTTTTCCCTTTTAGATGTCTCGTGAGAGGACCGCACATCCGTCTGAGGGCAAGTGTCAGCGCAGAGAGCTCTTGGTATATTCATATGGTATATTGTAATATGGGCACTACCTAACGTAGTAGTGTCGCTTTTCCTGGCCTTCTCAAGTACTCGGGCCTTGTCTTGAAAGCGATGGAATCGGGCAAGGACCGACCGCGGTCCGCCTGGGGGACCACCGGCCCTATGAATTTGTTCGGTTAGGGGCTCATCAATGGCATCATCTGCGACCAAAAGTTTGATATCATCATGGAGTATTTCCTTTAGGTCTGCTTCAGTCTCTCCCTCTTTCTCTGGAATTCCAGAGATACGTATGTTCCGTCTCTCTCGGTTTTCCAAATCGTCCAACTTGAGCTTAAAATCTTATTCCCGTTGTTCCATTTCCGTCATCCTGTGATCAAGTTGTGCTTCTAAGGTATCTATAGAAGCCTTGTTGTTCTCCACTCCTTCAAGTCTATCCTCCATTTTGTCCAGTCTTTGCGTGAGTTTATCTATCTTGCTTCCTATATTGGCGCTCATGTTTTTAATTTCGAAGGGATTGTGTCCTCCGACATATTCCTTATCTTGATAGATCATCTCCAGCTTGCTGGCCTCGGAATTTTTTTTTCCAGTAGAGGGCGCTGCGCGTCGACGTCCCTCGAGCCGATGTCCCTCGACAGCCTCCGTATCGGCACCGACGTCATCATGCGTATAAATAGAATCACGCACCGTCCGTTGCTCAGTTCCGTATTTTCGCGCCTCGTGGGCCTCGGAATCGCGTTGCTCAGTTTGTTAGTCAGATATATTCTTCATTATTCCTCGAGAATACCAACTCTTACTTAATGGCTTCCTCATCCGAACTGACGACTCCACGGTCCGGCTTAAAAAAATGTCGAGACTGTGGAAAGAAAATGTCGTTGACAGATCCTCACAGGATCTGTTTGTGGTGCGTGGGATTGAAGCACCAATGTTCGGAGTGCGAGGACTGCATGTCCATGACGGCGAAAGCCTTGAAGGAGCGTAAGGGGAAGCTTGAGAGAGGTAAGACAGTTAAAACTCCTTCGAAAGTTTCCTCGGCAGAGTCGAGACATTCGTCTCCTCGCCGACACAGGAAACATTCTCGTTCTAGGTCTCGAAGCAGTTCCCATCACTCTTCGAGATTCAAGCATTCAAGTAGGAGACGTCGAAGATTCCCTTCCTCGTCGTCTTCTGTTTCTCCGAAAAGAGTCACTTGCCCCACAAAACATAGCTCTCAGGCTGAGTGGGAGGAATTCCGTAAAAGGATGCTAAGCGTCTTCGAGAAAGCGGCCTCGACCCCCTCGAAGACAGCTGAGGATGATACCCTGGGTGAAAGACCCAAAAAATCGAAACGCCGCGAGTCGTTGCACCCGGCGAAAGAAACTACTCGAGAGCGTCTGTGCCATCAACGCCATCGTCGAAAGTCCCTTTGACGCATAAATCTGCATCATCAACGCCATTATCGAAGGGCTCATCGACACATAGGTCGATCGAATCGACGCTGCCTCCGTCGTCGATGACGAAAAAGAACAAACCCACGGCCGTCACTAACTCACAGCCAGTGGTCATACCCAGGGCCTCTAACATGACTTCGAGAATGTCATCGACAACCTCGAGTAGGATTCCGATCCTCTCGAGTTCTTCGAGGCCTCTTCCAATCTTCTCAACGCCTATTTCGGAGTTTTTCGAAGCCTTTAACGTCTGCGTCCACAACGTCAATGTTTTCTCAACCAATTATGACAAATCTCGCCCCTTCTGCTCTGGAAATGGGATTTAAGCCATTTCCAAGGTCTGATCATTTCAGACCTTTGTCCTCAATTTATGAGGAAGGGGAGGATTCGGATCAAGAAAGAACCTTTGGGTTGGAGAGATGTGCAACACCTGAACCAGAGGAATTTACCTCTGAGGAAAATAGGTTAAAGGATCTTCGAGAATCCTTACATGAGGCAAGTGGGTTAGATACTTCCCCAGAAATAAAATTTGCCAAACCAGACCCAGGGGAACATGCCGAGACCCCTTACAGAATTTTAATGGCAAGAATTATAGAATTCATGGGTTGGTCTACACCTTCACCTGCATTCCAACAGGATGACCTTAAAGACATTTTAGTTAAAGGCCCACAGGAGGAACCTGTGGTTCCATTTCACGCTGCATTACAAAGAAAAATATTGGCTAACTGGGAAACTCCTGAGGTTATCCCGGCGGTTAACAAGAAGTTATCAGCCAAATATAGGGTATCTACTACTGACCCTGAATTTTTGTCTAAACATCCAACTCCAGAGAGTCTGGTTGTTCAAGCAGCAACTGCATCAGGCAGTATATCGGCATACCCTACTGTTCCACAGGATAGGGATGACAAAAGATACGACTCTATGGCTAAGAAAGTCTTTTCTGCATGTAGCATGTCGTTGAAATCTATTAACGCTACTTGTACGCTCGCACGGTTCAGCCATACACTTTGGGAGTGTGCTTCATCAGCAGCTGACTGCCTCCCAGAGGGAGAAGAAAGGGACGTGTTTCTAAACATCATTAAGGATGGTAAAGACGCAATGTGCGAATCCCTTCAAACTGGCATTGATTCTGCTGACAGTATCAGTAGGGCCATGGCGGCAAGTACTACAACCCGCAGATTTGCGTGGTTGCGAAAGTCTGGGTTTGCTTCAGATGTACAAGCTAGACTTTTAAATAAGACCTTTATACGGCTCTTCTTTGTTTAGTAAGAAGGCGGATGACAGCCTAGTTACAGACATCCAAAGCAGCAGCAAACTCCCTGGGAGCTGCAATCCGTCAAACGCCATATCGCCCCTCAGGAACCTCTTGGAGAGGTAAGTCCTTTCGCTTTTATTCCGCATTCGGAAAAGGCAGAAGACAGTCGGTTCAAAGAGGTCAAAAAAGATTCACCCGAGGTGGACGGGGTAAAAATACAAAAGCCACAGCAGCAGCAGCACAAGGTGCCTCTTTACCCTCGGCATCTGCATCAGCCGCCTCTAAATCACTCTGAGGACTCTCCTCACAAGACACCAGTAGATGGCAGGCTAACTCAACATCTGACGGAATGGCAGACGTCAGATGCCTGGGCATTGGAGACAGTTGCCCAAGGTTACTGGCTGCCTTTTCTACGCATTCCTCCAAGTCATCCACCGGGGAACAGCTCTCAGAAAGTCCAGATCCGCTCCTCTTACAGGAAATTGTAGACCTGCTGGAGAAAGGTGCCATAGAACCGGTACCTGTAGCGGAGAGGAACAAGGGCTGGTACTCCCCCTACTTCCTAATACCAAAGAAGGACGGAGGACTGCGACCTATCTTGGAATTACGAGAATTGAACAAGTTCCTCAGGAAGGACAAGTTCAAGATGGAAACTCTCTCTCAGATCCTTCAGGCCCTCCAGCTCCAGGACTGGCTGGTATCTCTGGACCTTCAGGATTCTTATTTCCATGTGCCAATCCATCTCAAACACAGGAAATACCTGAGGTTCGCAATTGGCGACTCTGATTATCAATTTCGAGTTCTGCCATTTGGGCTGACCTCCGCCCCGAGGGTCTTCACCAAGCTAATGTCGGTAGTGGCTGCAAGTCTAAGGAGGGAAGGGATTCACGTCTACCCCTACCTGGACGATTGGCTGATCAGAGCTGTATCTCCGGAACAAGCTCAGATCCAGCTAGATTATGTCTGCCACTTCCTTCACAAACTGGGCTTCTCCCTCAATTTAAAGAAGTCACAGATGATACCATCACAGAGACTCCAGTTCATTGGAGCGGTCCTGGACACTTCCCTGGGAAATGCCTCACCACCAGAGGTGAGGGCTCAAGATATTCTGCAGATAGTCACCAAGTTTCATAATGCCCAACGTCTCCCAGCCTTCAACTTTTGAGGTTGCTAGGTCTCATGGCATCCTGCATCTTCCTTGTGCCAGAGGCTCGCCTGAGAATGAGATCTCTTCAGTGGGCACTAAGAACTCAGTGGTCGCAATTCTCAGGGAGAATGACAGATCTCCTTCAGGTTCCGGACAAGGTGGCTCGAGACCTTCAGTGGTGGGCCTGTCAGGAGAACATTTTGAAAGGAGAACTGTTTTGGCAACCATGGCCGGAAATAACAGTAGTCACAGATGCCTCACTCACGGGGTGGGGAGCCCATGCCAACGACTTGACCATCAGCGGTCGTTGGTCTCCATCGGAGTCCAGACTACATATCAACCTGTTAGAGCTGATAGCAATCAGACTAGCGCTGAAGGCTTTTCTGCCATCTGTACAGGGGAAAAATGTCCTGATAATGACAGACAACACAGTGGCCATGCACTACCTCAACAAAAGAGGAGGCGTAGGATCACTGCCTCTGTGCAGAGAGGCAATGCAGCTCTGGTTTTGGGCAATCCAAGAAGGAATCTCTCTATCGGCAGTTCACTTAGCCGGAGAGAAAAACTTGACGGCGGACTCTCTGAGCAGGCAGAGTACAGTCTCCCACGAGTGGGAACTAGCTCAGGAAGTCCTTCAACAGATCTTCACCCTTTGGGCAACCCCTCAGGTAGATCTGTTCGCCACCAGCATCAACAGGAAGTGTGATCAGTTTTGTTCAAGGGAATTCCCCCCGAGAGGAGCTCTAGGGGACGCGTTCGTAGTGGACTGGGAGTTTCCACTTCTGTACACGTTTCCTCCAGTCCCTGTCATTCCTCAAATGATCAGGAGGTTGAGAAGGTTCCGGAAAGCCATGATCCTAATTGGCCCGGACTGGGCCAGGAGAACGTGGTACCCGGACCTTCTGGACATGTCCATCTGCCCTCCAATTCGTCTTACACTCAAGGAGAATCTTCTCTCGCAGAAGGGAGGTCAGGTTCTCCATCCAGACATCAGAACCCTCAACCTTCACGCTTGGTTTCTGAAAGGTTGAGATACAAGGATTGGGACCTCCCAGATGACGTCATGGAGGTGTTGCTTTCGGAAAAAAGGCCAGCAACAAAGACCTTATACCGCTGGAACAAATTTTGCAGCTGGTGTAGAGAAAAGAATATCGACCCCTTTTCATGTGGTACACCAACGGTGTTATCTTTTCTACTCTATTTGGCAAATTCGGCCTACAGGTTGGCACTGTCAAGGATTCCTAAATGTCCCCTTATAGCCAGGTCGCAAATTCTTCACATCACTGTCCTGAACCATCAACACTCTTTTGTGGCACTCTGGTGCGGTTGGCCTGAAATTAGAAACACTAACCTCCCCAATTTCGAGGGGTGGACTCAGCACCCCTAGCGTTGAGAGGTACTGGATAGCGGCTCAAGCCCACTTTGCCTCTCAATGGTTCAGATCCACCGATCATCCTCTCCACGTCAAACTCGAGCGCCTGGCCACGGATAGTCGAGATATCCACTCCCTGGTTCCTTCCGGCCCAATCTATCAAATTTGAACACCTCAACCCGGCTGGGTCCACGACACTGTCCTTGAATAAGATATGGAAGCAGGCTTGCACTCCGCGCCCCTCTCATGGTGACCTTCCCCTATGGAACTTTTTCCCAGAGTCTCAGCATGTCGACACCGCGATAATACGCCATTGGTTAGATGCAGGTCTTGATTCTGTCCGGGATGTTTTTCGACCAGGGAATCTTCATTGAATGGTCCGACTTGCCGGAACCACTGGCTACAATATGCAGGCTTGCGCCACTCTTTCAAAAATAGGTTTCCAGCCTTCCCCTCGATCCCCCCAGATGACTCGATATTGTCTGAAATTCTGAATACCACGACCTTTAAGGATAAAGTCTCTAGATTATACAACATTCTCCAGAATAGAGTAACCTCGCCATTCGTAAAGCTCAGAAACTCCTGGGGGGGTGGATCTAAGCGTTGAAATCACATACCAGCGCTAGGACCGCATGTGTGCCGTACCCATGAAATCTCATTCAATTCACGATTCAAACGGATCCAATTAAAGGTACTCCACAGATTCCACTACACCACGGTCAGACTACACTGCATGTCGAGAGACCATCTACCTACGTGCCCTAGATGCGGATCAGACGACGCAAACTACATACACATGATATGGTCTTGTCCGCGCCTCTCCATGTTTTGGGAGGAAGTATGCTCTACTGTATCCAAAGTATTAGACTATATTATTACCTCTTCCGCATTAACATGTCTTTTCCATGAGCTTCTCCAGCTTGGGCGCGACTCCAGGAAATTGGCTGGTCTATGCCTGCGGCTAGCAACCCGCTGCATTCTGATGCTTTGGCTCCGTCCGAGGGCCCACACACACACCCAGTGGCTCTGTGCTGTCACCTGGGAATCCGATACCGAAGAGAGCTAGTCACTCCTACAACCAATGGTGTCAAGACCTAGGAACATATGGTCCCCATTTCACTCTTATATCTCCTCCTTATCCGCTGACACCGAAGATGACGCCAATGACCGGATCTCTCCAGTACCCAACTCTGTTTAACCTATATGATCTGACCATACCTGTGTTGCCTATGGATGGTGTACCACAAAACTACTGCTCTACTGTTCTATGCAATTCTTATCTGACAAATGTACGTAAAATGTATACTTACAATCCACCTGTAATCTACTTGTCTTCCCTGTTGCAATGTCAAGCTTAATAAAGGTTTAAAAAAAAAAAAGAAAATGGGTGCTATCTTTAACTTAAGTAGTTGTATTCTGAATGATAGGTTGCAGAAAATAGGTGATGTATGTCCCCAACGGTTGCAGTATGCATCCTGTTGCTGCTATGATTGGCCTTGCAGGTGGATTGATAAGGCTTTTGTGTATTTTCGAAAGGTAAAAGTGTGGAATTTGCAATTGTTTGGTTTGTAGATACGCTTTCGTCTTCTGTGCGATGAATCCATTGCTTCTACTCTTGTAAGTAACTCCTCCAAATTGTTGGCAATTTCACTGGTAGGGTCATGATCAATTTTAGCATACATTGTATGGTCGTCTAGTTGTCTTTTGCATTCTTGTTTGTGGTCTTCTGTATTGAGCAGGCACCCTTTTTGTCAGCAGGTCTTATGATGATACTGTCAGCTGAGTACAATGCTCTGATAATGGACATCTCACCTCGGCTTAGGTTGCTGTTTTTGGTCTGCCAAAATGTACTTTATTAAGGTTGGCCAGTACCATTCTCTTAAAGATATCAATCACAGGTCAGTTGATTGGAGACACAAACGTGCTCTGGGGTCCTAACTCGACAAATTCAGTTGGTGTGTCGCCCCTAATGTTTTGGGGTGGAAGTCTGCAAATAAGACCTTGAGTTTAAGATTGCGTACCAATTTGTGCAACTCGACTTTGGTATTAAACATACTGGGGCACGAATTTCAGTCCTTTTTGTAACGTTTTGTTTTCTTGCCTGGCAAGAGTCCGGTTTGAGAGGTTGACTACTAGGTCAGATGTGAATGGAACCTGGTCGTCATTCCCTGACTTTTTCCCCTCTGCCCCTCCTAAAAAATTATTTTGTTGAGGATTTCCTGCTCCGTCAGTGTTAGTAGATCCAGGCCCTGCGCTTGAAGTTACCGCGTCTTGACCCGATGTCACGGGGGTCGTTTCTCCTCTATTAGAATTGTTGTCAGAACTGCTGTTGTCTGAGGACGGGTTACTGGGTCTTGGAGGTTGTCGCTGGTATTTATCAAGTAGTCATATGTATCACAACGAAACGTACATATATTTCTTGATTCTAGATCTTCTACATACCATTCTAGGCGTATACTGATGTCCACCAAGATGTCTGTAAAGGTTTCAGCATCTGCGAGTGCTGGCGATTTCTACTGTTGGTTCATCAATTACTTTCGCCAGTGTTGTCAGGTTCATGGAAAGCTCTTTGATCATCAACAATATTAGATTCAGTGAACATTTGTTTAGCATTTGCTCCCACTTCCTTACGAATTCCTTATTCTCCTTGCACAACGTTGGTCTGAGCGGGATTCAGTCTGTAAGGTATTTTTTGGGCTCTCCATTATCTGCCGAGGGTAACTGCATGTAACTTTCTATTGATTAATTTCCGGATGGTACATTCTAATTGTTTGATTATTTTTTGGGTGGGATATGTTGGGTGGTCAAGGATGTTTCTTTGATTAAGCCCAGGATCTCGTTTGCCTGATTGGTTAAAAAACCGAGTGTAGTAGCTCGAAGTTCAGTAAAGTTTGCTATTTTGTCGTATGACATGTTAGCGTGCCACCACTCGAAAAATCGCACGGAAGTGGTAAAGTCTTTATCTGAATGGATGAGTGGACACCACTGAGGTTGAATTAAGTAGATATTGATAATCTTCTCGTAGTCATATTTTTGATCAAGATGTGCATGGGGCGCAGCCCACTGCCAAGTGCCACCGTACTAGGCACCATACATTATGCAGAAAAGAGAGAGACCAAGGCTAGTTAGCCATCGGTGTGGGCCGCACACCCTAATACCCACAAGGGGTTTGTTCACTTCAAAAGTAGTTATGGTTCATGTAATACACAATCTTTTACCAAATTCCAAATGATTTAATCATTCAATAATGTGTAAACAAAAAGTTTAATTCCATAAGGTGAACAATAAAATTAGTAGCAATCCCGAGACTAGGCCTATGCATTTCCACACATGGGTCCTTCGTCAGGGACTTCTACCCGCGCTTGTCACAAATTATCCTTGTGTTGTCCAATTAGTGAAATCAATTAATACAATCATCATTTCAAGATTGACCATAGCATTACATCATGCCATTACCAAATGGAACGAAAAGCAATTTTTGTTCACAATAGCATTTTCATAATACATTATTGGAAGAGTTTCAACAATGTTAATTTACTGGCAGCCCACCAAGCAGCACAAGACAATCATTGACATGAAACATGTATGATAAGAGATATCAGAAACTGACAAAGAACGTTTCACTGACATAAATATTCATGGTTGCTTACATTAAACAAGAATCGTTTACTGTTAATTCTATCGCGTTTAAACCACGTGTGTTAGTTGCCATGTATCCCGAATCGTTATGCATGGGGTGTATCCGAATCGTTATGCAACTTTGTGTCTGCTTTTCATTACTGACCCCTCACATTTGTAATCTCTGTGGCAGTAGGTATTGACAATGCATGAGTGTTTAGATTTAATTACTAAATGGCTTTGTTACTGTAAGTCTACACATTACACATTCTACTTTTTTCTTTAGGCACTTAGAAAGGATTACCCCCCAAAGATGGAACTCAATCTCGAAACGCGTTGGGCCAAAAATGAAATCTTTGTATTTAGGGGTTAAATAGGCGATAGGTTGTCCATTACATATATGTTTTCTGGTGTGCTTTGTTCATTTTTTGTTACTTTTCATAGATCACTTTCCTTAAAAACTGTCATATAGATGTTGATTGATGTAATTTCTAATTTAAAAAAAGATTTTTTTTGGTGACAATGGTTTCTTTCTAAAAAATATGTCACAAATATGTGTTTGATATTCACTAAGAGCGTGACGTCGCTTCCTTGACTTCGTACTATACAGTGTGCATTTGTGGTCTGACCAGTTCACGTTCAGACTCTTCCATGTTCTCAAATAGGAAAAGTCATTAACTTTGCATAAACCACAGTGTAGTGGTAGCTTTTTACATCAGTACCTATTTGCATGAATGGCAATCAAGACAAACACTTTTGCATCATTTCATGGGACTTCTTTCATTCCTAATACTGACAGACTCAATAACAATTTAGAGAGATGAAAGTTAGACAAATCTTTGAGGCAGTGGCACAAGTATAGGTCTAGATGTTGTTTGTTTTTTATTGTCCAGTCGTCATATTGCGAGATCAGCCTGTCAGACTTTCTAGCATTGTTTAGATGTTCTTATAACTTGTAATGGACTTTAATATGCATTCATTCAACAAACAAGATTACACTCTGCAAATAGTCTGTTAGTTTGCTCTTGCACTCAGTTTTCCAAAGCAGCGACCTTCGCTGTACTTTATTCAGGGAAATGTAATTATTTAAAGTATTTTTTACAGACATGGCCATCCTCAGTACAATTACCTTGCGCACAACAATCCCACTCCACCTCCATCAGCAGGACAAGAAACAGGCTGTTTTTTATGTAATTCACTTGAAATGCCCCAGTCACAATTCAATGGAAATACACCTGAAGCACTGAAGGTAAATCCCAACCTTTAATCAACTGTGGACAAATTAATACAATCTGCCTACCTTTATCTTATTAATAACCATAATGTGCATTGCAGGATTTAACTTGCATCACTTAATCAAAAACAGACACCCATCTTTGTAGAAACTCATGAATAGGTGCTAAGAGTAATAATACATTGGTTAAATGTGCTCTGTTCGGCATCCAGGGAATTCGTCCCCTCTCCCCAGTATGGAGCCACCCCCCTTGGAAGTAGGTAGGGGAGCACACTAAGCTTAACACCCCCAGGGAAACGGGCAGGCTGGATCCCACTGGGGGTGACTGCGCCCTCCCTTAGAGGACAGGCAATCCCTGACGTGAATATCTGTGTTGGATTTATGAGGATTGCAAGAGACAACCGTATAAATGTCCCTGGCTGAAGTGGCTGGTGTGATTTCTAACCCTTTACTGTTGCCATCCTTGCATGAAGTGCAGGATCAATGGATTACCCCATCTCGTTGTGGGGAGGAACTTAAAGGTCATTTGAGAATGACAGACAGAGAGACAGAGACAGAGAGACAGAGAGAAGAGAGAGATAGAGAGAGACGTAAGCTTGTGGAATAACAGAGGCACAAAGGGCCTCTTCGAAGTCGAGCCAGGAAGAAGCACCACGCAGACAGCATGGGCAGTGGAAGAGCGAGAAACCCAGCGGTGCGCTGCTGCCTTCTGCAAGGCCGAGAGCCAGAGGAGCTTGGGCATGCCAAACGAAAAGAGATATGACCGCCCAAGAAGAGGTCGACCGGCGCCTGCTGGTATCAAAGCTGAGGTCTTGTCGAGCACTGAAAGGAGGAACCGACGCAAATGAACCAACGAGGAAGACCGGCGTCATGGTTCTGCACTGGCCAGAAAGACTGCTTCCCTGGACAAACGCCACCACAGAGAACAAGGTACACGGTGCACCCGTGAACCGGGAGGAGGGCGGAGAGGTACAGCCACAGCCCAAGGTGGGGAGAAAACCAGCTACACCAAGAAGGGGTGAAAAACATGATAGCCCACAACAGAGTGAGCAACCAGATACCCCAAGAAGGGGTGAGAAACCAGATAGCCCAAGAAGAGGTGAGAAACCATATAGCCCACGATGGGGCAGGAAACTAGATACCCAAAGAAGGGGTGACAAATCAGATAGCCTAAGAAATCTGACATCCCAAGAAGGGGAAGATTCCCTATAGCCCAAGAAGGGTTGATAACCCCGATAGCCCAAGACTGGGTAAGATGCAATGCATTCCAAAACAGATGGAAAGCAAGACAGCCCAAGGTGGGGTGAAAAATGGGAGACCCCCTAGGTGGGCCAAGAGACAGGAAAACCCAATATGGGGTGTGGGGTGCCGAACAGAAAGGCGGGGTGCAAGAAGCAGGATCCCAAAACAGGGTGTGAGCGACAAACCTCTGAGACAGGGAGAAAGAAGAAATACCCCAAGACAGGGTGAAAGACACTTTATTTCAGGACTGAGAAACTACAGGCCGACTCAAAAAGACAGACTGTTACACCAGGAGGAGAAGAAGAAGAAAACGACATTCAGCAAACCTGAACTTTGAAGCATCTGACTGCGCAAATGGCCTCAGAGAAACTAAAGACACATTTGGGTCAGGGTCAGAATCCTGCCACCACTTCCTACGTTCAGTAGAACACACTGACTAGACCTGGTTTGGTTGAGCTTGGGTTATCCCTTTTGGTAGTGGTAGGGACAGAATTCAGCATAGATTAGTCTTTGGACAGAGGACCCTTTTGTGTTGATCAGACATCCTGATGAGCAGCCATTATTATTTTCTTTATAGATTAGGATACAAATCCCCTTGGCGATACAGACATAATGGGCCTTACTTTCTTTATTGATTAAACCTTCATTTATGAAAGGAGGCAAAACGCACAATAGAATTTACATCCATCTGTGTTTTAAAATGTTTGAAGAAAAGCACTCATGTTAATGCTGGAGTGTCACCAATCAAGAGTTTAGGGAAAATGAAAACAGTAAAAGAATGTGCAAGTCACTCACTCTTCGATTCAAGTATTAACTTATGGTAAACACCTTAATTTCTCTGTTGCCTTAGATTTATTTAATTTATATACAGGAGGAACAATGCGCTTTTGAACCCAAAAGAACAAACAATAGATAATAAATCGGATTTGACAGGAAACAGTGAGCTTCTTACAATGGGGTCAGTTTGAGGGACATTCTGACCAGGATGTAGAGGGGAGTAAATGGAACAGCGACAGGGGACAATACATAAGTGGACATATATGTGTAAGAAATTCATTGTGGCAACATAAAAGACAGACACAGTTCATGGGTGTTTATTAAACTGTATGCAGGTTGGAAAAACGCTTATTCTAAACCTAAATCTAAGATGGGAGCAAGCCTCGACCATCAAATGAAAATAAGGCAGTCGTAGTGGCGTTGTGTCAAATAAAAAGGTCCTATACTAAGAAACCTATTGCCAAACCTTACAACTAATACAAAAAGGTTCTGGATAGTCTTCAAGAAAAGAATGAAGTGTTCACAAATAATATGGCAGGATTTGGTAGGCTGGGTTCTTCCTTCCCCACGTTTTGCGCATGGGTTAAGTTGGGATCTTGGAGCACAGCACACACTCGAGCCCTCACAGCACAAGTCGACAGTTCTGTTTCAGCTATCAGAAGCCTCGATGGACAAATCTCTTTTTTTACTAAAAAGTCTCTTTCCTTTGAGAGTCGAACAACAAACAAAATAAGTTCAGTTCCAAATATTCGTCAGGTGATCCTCTCACCCATTGGTCTCCTCTTCTGGGGGGGCAGACCCTTTTCGAATCTCAGCCTCCCTCCGCCGGGTTTACTATGGCTCCTGATTAGGGTGATAATGGTTCACCCATGGGTTCCCCTCTTCTGGGCACTGACCTTGTTCCTCATGTTTTTGGGTGATCGCTTTTTAGCCCCCTGGATCTCACTCTTCTGGGTTTGGATCTTCAAAACAGTTCCTATCGATATCAGGGCCTTTGGAGGTTGAGTCTCCTGGTTCCGATGCAAAAGAATAACAAAGGTTCTTTTTGGGTTGCACTTCAGCTGATTGTTCTACACCTCCAGGTCCCCCTCTTGTGGGTGCTAACCCCCTGCGAATATCAGCCTCCCTCCGCTTGGTTCACTATGGCTTTCTTTTTACTTTAGTGGGATTCACTCCCTTTACTTAATGTCTTTTCAAACTGTTTATAATGTACATCCCTCTGCCGTGTTCACTCTCGTTAACACACTGTTTCTTGGGACTTTAGACTTTGCCCCTCTTTTCTGGCATCCCTCCGTGGGCCACTGCTTATTTGCCTTTACTTTCAATGCTTGCGGAATTCACTTCCCTTGCTTTCTTATGAAGCAGGATTCACTTCTCTTGCTTTCTCTACAGTTCTTAGGTCAAAGGCTTTCGACTGTACAGGGATTTTGCTAGACCTCCTCTATGACCACTTTGACCTGTCTTGGCGGCTCTCCTATGGCCTTCTGGTATCTGTAGTTACGCTCAACATGGGATTGACCAGAGTCTCTCGAGTTAGCACCCACATGGTGCCGGTTCCCGCTACAGCTGGTCTTCTCCTAACACTTTTATAATTCCTTGAACTTCTCTCACTATGCCACTGCGACTGTCATTCACCACAGCCCGGTTCTTATAGGCTCTCCCTTCGACTCACCGGCAGTGATGAACTGCTTGGCTTTCCTCGTAACTGGAGCCCAGGCCAGTACCACGATAGCAGGAGTCTCCCTCGCTCCGGTTTATCAGCGTTGATACACTGAGTGTACCGTTGACATTTGCTGCAACACCCTTGGGCTATTGTCCTCGGTCTTACGATTCCTTCTGCAGAGGTTTCGCACGGTTTTGTCTAAAAGGCCAAGATCGTGTCTCTCCTCGTCAGCCTCTCGATGTTTGCCACCTTTCCCACCTCTAAAACTGCTGGGCCTGGATAGCTGTCTCGTGGTGCCATCTGGCTTGCTCGTACTGTGCTCTCTTTTTAAAAAAAAAACTTTTATACTTTATTTTTGAAATTTTCGAATTCAACAAAAATACAACAAATGCAACAAAGGCGTCCCCCTTCCCACCCACTTATGCCCCCCCTCCCTCCTACGCCCCGCTGATCCCAAGGTGGCCTCCTTTACAGGTGTCATTTTGCAGTATGTTTGTTGGTCTGTACAGAGATTGGCCGATGCGCTTTTGGTCCAGTGTCAGTCTGTGGCTGTTAGCAGATAGTTGATGTATGGGGCCCAGGTGTCTGAGGGACGTGCGTGGAGGGGCAGGTTTCTGATGAATGTTGTCTCCATATGATGACAGTATGCTGCATCCTAGAGCCATAATCGCACAGAGGGTGGGCAACCAAAATCTATGTAGGGATTTGGTGCAACCCAAAAATGCAATAAGCGGGTCCAGCTTTGTGGTTCTCCTACAATAGTCGAGATCTTGGCCAACACCTCTGTCCAGAACCTGTTAACCCCTGGGCACTTCCACGCAAGGTAGAGGATGTTCGCTGGGGCAAAGCCGCATCTATTACATACATCTGAGATGGACTGACAGTGTCTGTGGAGCCTGGCTGAGGTGTTCTACAAAATGGATCAGTTTTTATCTCGAGTTGAGAGAGGCTTTTTGGGTCTACCCAAGTATGTAGTTCCAGTCTTCTTCCTCAATGGGGAACCACAAGGATTTGTCCCACCGTACCATCAGGACTTCCAAACTGTTTGACTCGATTCCCACCAGGTCCCTGTATATCTGTGTATCCCTGTATATCTGTGAGGTTAGCCGGCCTTCTCCTTGCATCTGGATCACCCCGTGAAGTAGCTGCCACGTTGGTGGTTGTGCTGGGAAAGCGGTGAATAGGACCCCAAGTGTGTGGTGTAGGTGAAAGTACATAAATATCTCTAGGGCTTAGTCGGCTCCACGCTCCCTTTCTTGTTGGTTTGTGATGAACATACCATCCACAAACAGATCGCCAAGGGTCACAATCCGAATCTTGTCCACCCACTGTAGGTACACCTGCTTGTTCGTTATGGGTAGTCCTGGGATGTGTTTAGCCGGAAGGAGGGGTGAATATCTGCTGGCGACTTTGCCCTTAGCTGCTATCTTTTTCCATATCATGTACGTAACCAGGACTACATTCAATGTTTCTGGTGGGACCAGGAGATCCCCAATAATCACTGCACGTAACACATTGGGAGTCATTAGGGCTCTTTCAATTTTAACATGTGGGTGGACAAAAAGGGTGGCGTACCAGTGTCGCAGGAATTGTGCCTGTGCAGCCCAGTAGTAGGGCTCCAGGTCTTGTAGGGCTAACCCTCGCCCTGTTGTTGGAAGTGCGAATGTCGCATGGGCTTCTCTAGCTGGTTTCCCAGCCCATATTAGATCTCAAGCTAGGCTGCGCAAGCGCCGGAAGAACCGCCGGAAGTAGCTTCCCGACAGCAATACTAGGATGTTAATAAATAAATAAATAAATAAATACAGGAGTTTGGGTAGTATAATCATTTTAACGAGGGATATGCGGCCCAGCAGTGTGAGTGGGAGGTATCGCCACCTAGCTATTTTCCCCTGGAGCAGTTCAATGGTTCACCCATTGTTGTCACGGAATAGTTCTTCTCGGTTTCTGGACAGCTGAATCCCTAGGTACCGTATGGGGGAGGTCTTCCACCGGAATTCAAAGATCGGTTTCCGAGTCGCTAATGAAAAAGGTCCACATCGTCGGCGTATAGTGAAAGAATTAGCTTGTGGGGGCATATAATGAGTCCTCTCTCAATTTGCCACTCTCTCAGGCCCGCTGCAAGCTGCTCGATCGCAAGGGCAAACAGCAGAGCCGATAAAGGTCAGCCCTGTCTGGTCCCTCTTTTCATTTCAATTGTGCCGACTGTATTCATCCCATTATAATTTTGCCTCTGGGATTCTTGTACATGATTGAAACTAGTCTGATGAAGTTATCCCCTAGTTCTAGTTTCCGTAGGACTGCGGAGAGATAAGGCCATTCAATGGAGTCGAAGGCCTTTTCTGCGTCTAAAAAGGACTGCAACAGCCAGAGTTGTGGGGTTCATGCACTCCATGCCTCCATGACACCGAAAGGGGGTCCGATTCCAAATGACGTGTTGCACCCGGGTATGAATCCCTCCTGGTCTGCCAGCAACAGTCCAGGCATTAGTGGGAGTAACCTGTTTGCTAGGAATTAAGAAAAGATTTTGTTATCAAAGTTTATTAATGTGATCCACCTATGGGAGGAGCAGTCTTCAGGGGGTTTCCCAGGTTTATGAAGCAGAATCACATTAGATTTGAGCATTGTTGGGGGCAGCGTTTCATTTATCAGTGCCACTTAGAACACCAAAAGAAGGAGAGGAGCCCGGGTAGGGGCATGTGCTTTGTAAAATTCACCAGTCGAGGATCCACCAGGGGGCGCTGAGATGTGTTAAAGCATCTCCGCTCGTCTCCCCACCAGGGCGCTGATCGAGGGACCCGAGCCCCCCCCCCCGACACCCCGGAGCGAGACACCGACACCCTCCCCCCCCTGTACGAAGGTGCCGGGCACCCCTGGCCCAAACCTGAAACCCAGGAGTGGAGCAGAGCCGGAGCTGCGAGCCAGCGGACCCCGAGGGCGCGAAACCCCTCCCTCCTGCGGCCCTGCGGCTCCACGGAAAACAACTGCGAGCCCGGGCCCAGAGAGGCCTCGCAAAGGCCCAGGCGTCCGAGGCCGAGGGATCCTGCCGAGAACCGACGGCGGCTCGCGGCAACGGAACGGCCCAGGAGGTGGACCGAGGAGCGGGAGAAGGAGGCGCCGCACCAGGACGAGGAACCCCCCCAGCGGGGTGTCAGCGAGGGAGAGGCTCCCCAGGATTGCACAGATTCTGGCGAAGCCCGCGCGGGGCGAACACGAGTGGCGTGGGAGAGGCCCCCCCCCCCGAGGTAAGGAGACCCAACCCGGGGCTGGGCACCCACAGGGGGCAATAAAACCACGGCCCCCAACACAACGGTGGAAAAAAAAAAAAAAACGGGGAGAACCTGTGGAAGTGGATCCCCCGCCCACGACAAGTGATCTGCCTGGGGCTCCAGCCCCCCCCACAACCTCCTCCCCGCCCCTGGCCGCAGAGCTACCAAGGGCCCCCGCTCCCCCTGGGACGCAAAGGAGACAAGCAGGCCCCGGTGGCCACAATCATTTGGGGGCAGACACCGGGGAGCAAGAGTGTCCAGGGAAGGCCTATGACCTGGAGGGAAACACTGCAGAGGTTTCGGCGCCCGTCCCTTGAGCCCCAAACAACCCCTGAAATGGCCGCCCAAACGCAGCAAGAAGCGGCAGACGCAATCTCAGTCTCCAGGGGAATGGCGGCCCTGTTGGATGAAATTAGAGGATTCCGCGCAGACATCACCCTTAGGCTGGACACCCTAGACAAAAAGGTTGAAAACATAGAAGACAGGGTGCAGTCACTGGAGAACAACATACCTTCGAATGACATTCTCGAATCGCAATTTGACATGCGCCTGTCTGAACTTGAGAGAAGAGAAGAAAAATGCTCATTGAAAATGGATGACTTGGAAAACAGAGAAAGGCGCTGCAACCTACGTTTTCTGGGCTTCCCGGAACAGGACGGGGAAACCCAGGCTGACATTGTCAAGGCAGTCAACGCGGTGGTGAGAGTGCTTTTTGACGGAACTAACACTAACGAACCCACCATCGACAGGGCCCACAGAGCAGGGGCAGCCTCCAGAGGCCCCAGATCCGTCTTAGTTCGCTTCCACTACTTCTCTGAGAAAAGCAGGATCCTCGAACTAGCTCGCAAGAAGGGCCCGGTGGAATGTGATGGGGCCCAGATCTCAGTATACCAAGATTTGTCGGCCTTCACTCTGGCGAGACGCCGTCTTTGTTCCCCTCTGACGAAAATGCTCCAAGCCAAGGGAGTCCGATACAGGTGGGGGTATCCTTTTTCACTTTCTTTCGAGCACGAGGGATATAAGTATACCCTGATCACCGAAGACGACATCCAACGAGTGACAGGCGAACTCCTAGATAACTCGGATTTTGAACCGGGAGACCGCGATCGTGAGCGCACCCCGAAGGGCCCTAAAAAGATCAACGCTCCAAAGGAGAGGCGCAGAGTACGAGGCCAAAGGAAATTCAGGAGAGTGGCACCAGCGTCGCCGGACCCTCAGAATAGCTGAAACAAACTACTAGAATCTGATGAAATCTTTCTCCACTCGACGTTGCAAAGGGGGGATGTTGTTACATTTCAAATTCTTGCATCAAGCCTGCAGGGGCGGGGGGGGCTCGAATGGGCGTTTATAATGAGGTAACGAGCCCGGAGGGGGGAGACATGGTTGGCCGGTTGTGTGACTTTGAGACGATGCCTCAATACAACCAGGCGATCTGGGGGGAGGGGGGTGGGGGGAGAGAAGAGGGGATGTTGGGATGTTGGGGAATTTGTTATAATACGCCAAAGTTTGGGGTCTTGATCACACCCTGGGGGCTGTTCCTAACCCTCAGCGAGGTGCTGAAACATAGAGGGAGTAATGACGCTTGCATCCTTGAAATTGGAGTTATGTGCTTCACAACGCATCCTAATGGATGATTCACTCCAATCCTTGTCAGTGGGGTCTCTGAATGTTCGGGGGCTCAACTCACCCACCAAGAGGTCACTGCTCATGCGGGAATTTACGAGGACGAAACTACAATTTCTCTTTGTGCAAGAGACCCACTGGGTTCGGGGGAAGGAGCCCAAGCTTAAAGCTAAAAATATAGATCAGGTATTCTCAGCCTCTACCCAGTCCAAGAAGAGGGGAGTAGCTCTGCTGGTGTCCCCCGGGGCTCACTTTGGATTTAAGGTGGCACAGGCCAACCCCGAGGGTCTGTATCTCATGGTAAAAGGGGATGTGCGGGGACGCCTGTTCACCCTGGTTTGCATTTACGCCCCAAATGAGGCGCAGGACGTCTTCTGGGAAAGCATGAAGGGGACAATAATGTCATTTGCGGCGGGGACCCTCCTGGTGGGAGGGGACTTTAATATGGTGCTCTGCCCCGAAAGGGACAGAAAATCTGTGAATCCTTGCCCCAACATCCGCCTCCACAAAAAATTGGCATCAACCTTCCAGGCAGTGAATGGGGAATTGGGGTTGTGTGACACGAGTACACCCAAGAAAGGTCTGAACCCCGACTACACTTTTTACTCTAAGCCTCACGATGCCTTCTCGCGTATAGACTACATTTTGGTAGATTCAGCAATGCAGGGTGAGATCACCAGCGCTGGGGTGGAAATCGTCCCCTGGACGGACCATGACATGGTGAAGATTGGTATCGGCCTCCCCCCTACTCCTGTAGCCAGCTCCCGATGGAGTTGTAACGACCTCCTACTACATGACAAGGATACGCGCCAAACCCTTCTTACAGCCATAGAAGATTATTTCTCCCTGAACGACAACGGGGAGGTAGGCACTATGGGAGTATGGGAGGCATTTAAGGCAACCATCAGAGGTACCCTAATTGGCATTGGGGCGGGGAAAAAAAGAGAGAGGGACCGGGAAGAGGAAGACCTGAAAACCAAAATAGAGGCCATACAACCGGGTGGTAAACTGAAAACACAGATGTTCCCTGGGCAGTGGGAGGAATTGCAGAAGCTGCGCACTAGATTGGCTCACCTCCAGGTAGGGCAAACGGAAAGGAAGCTCTCGTTTCTGAAACAAAAATATATGGAAAAAGGGGAAAAGGCCGACAAGATACTGGCCTGGAGACTCCGCGAACTTAGGAACAGCAGGAGAGTGAACTCAATCCGCTCTGTGGACGGTAACTCGACCGCAAGGGACTCCAAAATAGCGGAACAATTCAGGCTATACTATGAAAAATTATACTGCTCAGAATACAAGGGGGATGGGATAGAAGTTGATAGGTTCCTGGATTCCCTCCCTGTCCCGGGCCTGCTACCAGACAAGGCCGACACTCTGGAAATCCCTATTTCCCCGGAAGAGGTAATTGATACTATCTCCTCCTTAAAAAGTGGCACGGCCCCGGGGGACGACGGCTTCTCAGTCAAATTTTATAAGACCTATAGATCCACACTCGCCCCCTTCCTGGCCAAGCTGTTTAACTGTGCACTAAATCAAGGGTCCCTCCCTCCCACAATGATGTCAGCCTTAATAGTGGTCCTACCGAAAGACGGCAAAGACCCAGCCCTATGCCAGTCATATCGCCCCATATCGCTCCTAAACACTGACGTTAAAATACTGGCGAAACTCCTGGCGAACAGACTGGCAAAATTCCTCCCCACCCTAGTACATGGAGATCAAGTGGGCTTTATCCCGGGGCGCCAGGGGTCGGATAACATCAGAAAAACCCTCGACCTTATGCATGAGCCTACCGAACAGGGAGTGGAGGGGTACCTCCTTTCACTCGACTCTGAAAAAGCCTTCGACCGGTCGAATGGCCCTACATGATCAAGGTTCTTAGGAAAATGGGATTGGGAGATAATTTCTGTAGGTGGGTCGCAGCTCTATATAACTCGCCCTCGGCGAGAGTATCAGTTAATGGGGGCACATCCGAACCCTTTTCCCTTTCCCGAGGCACCCGGCAAGGCTGTCCCCTGTCACCTCTCCTATATGCCCTGGCCATGGAGCCCCTGGCTATAGCGGTTAGGAACGACCCGGAGATTAGGGGTATACGATGTGGTGAGTGCGAGTTTAAGCTCTCCCTGTTCGCGGACGACATACTGGGCTATCTGACCAGCATTCACAAATCCCTACCGAGGCTGTTTGATCTCATAAACCTTTTCGGCTCCTTTTCGGGGCTGAGAATAAACGCATCCAAATCAAGTATTATGCCAATGGGCCCAGCGGAACAAGATATTGAGAACAAAACCGACATTCAAGGGGTTAGAATCGAGCGAACATCCACAAGGTATCTGGGCATCACCATCCCCAGAGATCTGTCTCATCTATACCAATGGAATTTCCCTGGAATCCTCGCCCAGGTCAGTAGCGATCTCAAAAGATGGGCCCCCCTCACGCTCTCCTGGCTTGGACGCATGGTCTCGGTTAAGATGAACATTTTACCTCGCCTTCTCTATCTCTTCTCAGCTCTCCCTGTCGTGATACCTGAGGCCTTTTTCGAGGTGCTCCAGTCTCGTGTCCTTCACTTCATTTGGAACGGCAAAAGGCCCAGGGTTAAAACTTCCACTCTGACCCTCCTAAAGTCCCATGGTGGCTTCGGTCTCCCCGATTTTAGGCTCTATTATAAAGCAGCTCAGCTCAGGGTGATGTTGGAGCACATGCGGGACGACATGCGTACATTCTGGACGTATGTCGAAGACACCCACGCACATCCGAGGAAGGTCAGGGACTATCTCTGGGCCCCTCCCAGGTCACTCCCCCCACAACTCAAGACACATCCTACTTTAGCAGTCCTTTGGTCACTGTGGAAACCCAGCAAAGCTAATAATTTGATATCTACATGGCCTTCGCCTCTGTCATCTCTCTGGGGCCCGCCCATTGATCTGGATATGAGGGGCTTTCGGGACACCCAGGCATGGTCTGACATGGGACTGGAAAGAGTCTCCCAGCTTACACGAGAAGAGGGCTTCATTGAATACGACAGCTTGACAGAGGCTCTGGTGGACAGGCCCCCCACGGTTTTTGAATTCCTGCGGCTGAAAGGGATACTTACCCAACCGCGGTGGTCCGATCAGCTTAGTCGCCCCCTCACCCCACTCGAACTAATTCTGGCCAAAAGTAAATCTCGCAAAGGTTCGCTATCTAAGTTTTATAGTATGCTGATTTTAGCCGACCTAGAAGGCAGACAACCCTTCAAGCGCATATGGGAAGAGAGGATGGGGATGCCAATAGAGGATCACACCTGGAGGGCGGTTTTCAAGTGCATTTTCACAGGCTCCCTATACACAGCAGCTATGGAACATAACTTTAAAATCCTCCATTCATGGCATCGCCCCCCGGCGCTATTGTCTAGAATGTACCGGGATGTTTCCTCCCTCTGCCCCAGGGGATGCCATCAACGGGGAACCTGGTTTCATATGTGGTGGAGTTGCCCGTCCATACAGGTATACTGGACGGAGCTCCTAAGCTGGATCAAAGATATCGAGGGTTATGGTCCATCTTTGCACCCGCTGGAAATCCTACTGGGCTCCCCATGCCGGAGTCGGAGGTGAATGCCTTCCCCAAGGTCATATGCGCCATGTTGCGGGCAGGGAGACTGGCGCTTGCGCAAAAATGGAAAAGTGTCCTGGCCCCCTCCAAAGAGGAATGGCTCTGCAAGCTCAGAGTGATTTTCAGCTACGAAAAACTCTCGGCAATAGCAAACAATACTATGTCTGATTTTGTCCAAGAGTGGACGGCAGTGCTGCTGCACGATGATTGTATTACTATGCGATTGTAGAGGGGCGATGGAACAAAAGTTTAAACCAATGGTTGCTATGCGCTGGTCCCCACGCCCCTCAGAGGGTTGGTCTTGCCCTGGCCCAATCACCACATGGCCTTACCCCACTGTCTCAAGGATCACTTTTCTCTATCGCAGCGCTATGCAAGTGTTCTTCCCTATGCTAAATATAGTTGCATTTTCCCTAAAGTTGGCGTAACAATTGTTTGGGGGGAGGGATCGGGAGGGGGGAAGGGGGGTTGGGAGTTAACCAGAAAATGTTTCTGACAATGTGATTTTTTCTTGCATCTATTGCGGGTGGAATAGGCCAGTAGGCCCACCCTGTCGTGTACGTTGTCAATAAAAATAAATTAAAAAAAAAAAAAATTCACCAGTCAGTCCGTCAGGACCGGGTGATTTAGAACCTGGAAGGTCCTTGATCACTTTTATTATTTCCTCGTAGGTGGTTGGCTTATTAAGGGATTCTATCAGGTCTCCCTCTATCCAGAACAAGCCTATTTCTTCCAGATAGTCATGCAGGGCTTCAGGATCTCTGGCATTTGGAACTATAGAGCTCTTTATAGAAGACGCAGAATACTTCCACAATATCTTCCTCAGCATGGATCATGTCTTCTTGAGAGTTTTGTTTGCTTTCTACCATGTGAGGTCGTCTGTCCGCGGCTATTAGCAGTGCACTCCTGGTTTTTGGCCTTCGCCATACTGACGCACTTGATGTCCCCACGCAAAGAACCAAATTTCTCAGTATGAGTTTGCCCTAAATTTATAGTTCCTCGCAGAGCTGGGCGAGTGTCTGGGGTTCTTGATTTTCGGTGTATTCTCTATCGCTTTGATCTGGTTTTCTCCTGCGAGTTCCTTTCTAATGGTACGCAGAATTCAGTTTTCTATGGACATGCAGATCCCATGGACATAGCATTTGAGAGTTTCCCATAGGACCCCACTCGAAGAGACTGAACCCTGTTCAGTATGAGGAAGGGCTGAATCTCCGCCTGTAGTTCCTGGGCGAACACTGTATCTTGGAGCACCCTTACTTTGATCCTCCAGGAGTGTCCTCCTTTCCCGCCTGTTTCAGGTATGCATTCTAGAGTTACTGGGGAAGGGTCGGAGAGAGTCCTAGGGAGAATATGACTCCCCAGCGATATCCCCCTTCCCGGGACACTTCTTCGCGCGACTGTGTCTCCATACATCAATTAAGTCATATGCCATCCAGATTTCTTATACCTGGAGGCTCGCTTTGGTTGTTCCGCCCGGGGTTGTGCTTGATCTGTCCCACACGGGGTCTAAAGTTGTTTTCAGATCTCCCCCCAGATGATCGTGCCTGTTCTAAACCCTGTCAGGTGTGTCATTACCCAGTCAAATGAGTTGGTGCTGTCAATGTTTGGGCTGTATGAGTTCACTATCACAACCAATACACCCTCAAGTACTCCATGCACTAATAGTGCCCTCCCTGCCTCATCTTTGGTCACTGGTATTAGTCGGAACTTCACTCCCTTATTTATCAGGATTGCTACCCCCTGGCATAGACTGAGTAGGAGTAGTAATATCTGTGGCACCGCCATTGTGCACCCCATCTAGCCTCGGAGGATGGGGTCAGTTGTGTTTCCGGAATAAGTGCTACTTCGTTGTTGTGTCTTTTGAGATAATGGGATATTCTCTGGATTTTGGCCGGGTTATTCCCCGGCCCTCTTATAGTCCATGTTGCTACCTTGAGTCCCATCGAACCTCAGTGTCTCTATTCAGTATGGTTTGGAGTTTTCCAGCCATCTTTCCCTGGACGTGAATGAGTACTGCTTGTTCCGTGAGATGTGTCAGCGAGTGGTTTGGTGAGGACCGGACTGCCCATGAAAATAACTACCCTTGGACTTCCCCTTTCCCACCCATTGATCCTCCCTGCTACCCGTTTCTGAGGGCCTCCCATTGTCCCTCCCCCACAGGCAACCTCCAACTCGCCCATTGACACTTCGCTCCCTCTGTTAGGCAGAATCCTGTGCAGTGCCCTTAGGGAGCACTACAGAAAATTAAGACTACAAGTATGAGCAATAAATCCCCTTTGGTATCAGTCTGTACCACAAAGATTTAGTTGGTAGCTGTGGCTAAGCAGTCAGACTTATTTCAAGAGGGAGATGAGCAGTTTTCAGGGTTTACACAATAGGGCTACAGTACTATGGTACAAGGAAACACTGACCAAAGCGTTGTATTAAAAAGAATATATATTTATTTATTTTACACACTTCTAGTTCAACACATTAATCACAGTTAATAAAGCAAGTTAAATTCAATCAAGAAAAGTATACACAACTCCCTAGTAAATTGTAGACAAGTTTGAGCAAGAGTGAAAACTGAGCAAAACGGCACAGTGAAAACCAAGCACAAATGGCACTCCAGCTATTTCTCACAAGTTATACAGGAATATCTTCTTACACACCCTAGCAACACTTCCCAAACGTTTTTGAACAAGTTTAGGCAAGGCAGTACTTTAGCATAGAGAATACTTAACTGAAAACCAAGCAAAATGGCACTTCACAAGTTTAAAAAGTGGGAAGGAAAAGGTGGTTAAAAGAAGTAGGTGCACCAACACAGTTTTTGGTGAGAAGCAATTTGTAGCTGCAGTCAAGTCTTTGGTTAACGATTCAAAAAGGTGGATGCAGAAGGTGAAAGACAATGTTTAGAAGATTGGGGCGGCCAACCCAACAGGTAAGAAAAGGATTTAAAACACCTTTAGCACTACCAAGCAAAAAGAGCGGCCTGGCGGAACAATGTGGCAGAACAATGTACGTTAATATGAAGAAGTGGCTCCTGCGGTGACGGTTGTTCCTGGTACTTCCTGCAGTTCGGGGGATCCAGCAGAGGAAGAGAGGGTCTCTTCATGGAGGAAGGTTCGAGTTACTGCACTACCCAGGGATGAAACCAGCCGCGGTGCTGCCCGACGAATAAAAGGTACGCTCCTTTAAATCACAGTCCGGGTGGATGGGTGCCTGGCTATCCGGTCTCCGAGTACAGGGTACTGGAGATTCGACCAAGGCAGGTCCAGGAAGGCGATTGGCAAACTGGTTGGCCCCACCTCAAGGCAAGAAGGCTCTTTCAGATGAAGATCTTCACTCGTCGTGTGGAGTAAAGTGGTGAGACGCTGCAGCAGGCTTCACAGGTGGTTCCGTCGTTACAGATGTCTTTGGCTTCTCCCCTCTTTGGCTTCTTAGTTCCAGTGGCGACGTCTTGCTCTTCCAGTCCTCAGGACCCTGCTTTTATGAAAAAAGATCCCCATTCATACAGCCTAGCTGTCACTCACAAAGTGGAGTGGTCATCTTGGCGGGAGACCCTCCAGCCTATCAGGACAGAGTGCGACCTGGGTTGCTGAGGCTACCCGGTTCAGGGGTCCTACTCCCTCTCCCACACAATGGACCCACCCCAGACTCAGTGGCGCCGAAAGGAGGGCTTCTTGGCAGAAGCCCGCCAAAAAGACGAACAAAGGATCCCCGACCTGGGTTAGGAGTTTAGAGGTAGACACGAGAAATAAGTTATATTAAGGTTCTGGCAAAAAAAAACCTACCAGAGTAAAGTTAATATAAAAATAAACCGGCGGTATGTTAGAGGCCGTCAGTAAATGTGGTAGCCTCGAACAATGGGAAAATCCCATAGGGAAATATTTGCGGTCGAATATTTTTGGTAGTAACCACTGCCACCAACCAGAAACTTTTGAGAGAGGGACTGTATGGTACCCTCTCGAAAATGAACACCAGGGAAAAACTATTAACCCTTCCCAGTACCTCCATAGTAAATTGGGTTGTACTGGTTTAGTTCATAAAAATTGACATGTAAACTCAATTGGGACTTTACATGCCCTCGGAGACAGTAGTCAGTTCCAGGGTATGGAGTCTATGGTTGGGGGTTGCTACGACACCCCTGTGTCACTGCACGGAGGGTGCTGTGTAACACATATGGATAAAGATGGTTCCTATGGGGGTGAGAAGAACCCCATAGACATTAAACACAAAAATAGCCTAGAACACACATAGCAAAAATGCCTAAGAGTGGGAAAAAGAGTCTCACTCTTAGCAGGAGAATAAAACAAACCATTCAAATCCAGCAAAGCTGCTGGGGTCTCTATAGGTAAGGGAAATTAACCATAAGATGAGAATTCTCCCCAACACCCTCTTAACCCATATCCCTTATGCATTGCTGAGCACGGGCGCTAGAGCCCGGCCGAGACCGCAAGCTACATTCCTGACTATTGGATAGACGCGTCTAAGTTGTTTGAGTCATATTATCAAAGCGTATTCGCCATCAGTGGTGTTTGCTTTGTTACTGTTCCTTGCTTGTTCGTTTATTGGGTTTCAATAACTAATGAACTAAGTATTGCTACCTTAATTGTTGTGTGTTGATCGACTTCAGGGCTGCCCTCTCTCCTGGATCTCAGATTGTTGCGGGGTGGTTGGCCATCAATCTTGTCGAGGAATGAGCTTGCTCTGTGAGGTGAATAACTGTGTTTGTCCTTCGTGTTGGACGCAGAGTTTTGCCGGAAAGAGCATGGAATATTGAATTTTACAGTCTCTGAAAACATCTTTTCACCTCTGCGAAGGACCGACGTGACATCTGTACTGCTTTTGAGAAGTCTGGGTATATTTGGATATTGTCTCGGTCGTACTGAAGGTCTCCCTTTTCCCTGGCTAATCGAAGAATTGTGGCACGATCTAAGTAGTTGAGGAGCCACACCATGATTGTGCACGGGCCACTCCCAAAATCGGATGAGTGGTAGGTATTCAGTGGGCTCTTTCAACTACAAACAAATGAGTCATTAAAACCTCCCCAAACAATTCTTTACACATCGTCTCCACAAATTCCCCCATCTTGTGGAAGCTCTGCCGCTCGCTTACTCTGACTAAGCGAATGTTATTACGGCGGGTTTTCCCCTCTAGGTCCTCGTTTTTGGCCGTTACCGTTTTCATTTGAGCCTCCAGTGGCGACACCCTGGCTACCAGTACGGCCTCCAGCCCAGATATCCTCTGCTCTGCTGTGTCCAGGCGGTCGCCATGCTCGTCTAGTCTGTGTTGTAGCAATGCCGGATTTAAGGTCCAACAGGATCTCTCTGATATCTACCTCTGCGACCGGGACAACATTTTCTTCAGGTTCCGCCATTGTCTCTGTGGATTAAGGTTGAATTTGTGGTCTGGGGGACTTGGTAGAGGGTCCACTCTCGAAGTGAAGTTTCCATTGTAATTAATACGCTTTCCCCATTGTCAGCGGTTATCGCCTGTGGACACTAATCAGTCCAGCTGGGGGAGATCCCAACAGCCTAGGGGGCTCAAGCCCCTCCTGCGGCTCTGAGATGTAAAATCTGCTTTTAGGTGCCTCAGTGCCGATCTGCAACTACTGATGCCAATCCAACCAGCCTATGGGTGCTGGATCGGATTTGGCTTAGTCTAGGCAGTGGTTTCTGTTCGGGAGTCTTGCCCGTTGATCTGTCAAAATCAATGTTGATCATCGCTTTGCTAATCAGGTCTGCGCCCCCCGCTCGACGAGCGCGCCAATTCTGCTCACTCTTGTGGCGCACTATTTATGAGAGGGTTTGCCCAGTAGTGATCTTCCTTCACCCTCCGCTTAAGTGACCTTGTGGAGCAGTTCCTCGTCACTCGTTTGGAGTTCTGGACTGTTGCCGCAGAGTCTTGGCTCCTCTGCTTCTCCACGTCTGTCTCGCCCAGGCTGGATGCTGTGCATTGCCCTCCTGGAGAGAGGTTAGTGGGGAGGGTAGATGTTCACCACCGTTGTGCGCTGCTCAGTTGGACCGGCCGGCTCGGTCTTCTGCGGCATTCACATAGGTATATTGCTTGTTGTATGCCGTTGCTCCGTGCCTTGGTCAGTGGGTGTCAGGACCTGGATATTATATTTTTTTAGGGCTTTCTGCTCTGGCCGTGTGGGGGTATTAGAAGGGTGATTTTAAGCTGGTCGTTAGGAAGTTGTTCTGGCTTTGTTCTTGCGTCACCTGCCAGGAGATTTAGTGAGTGTGTGTGGCCCCTGGATTGCTTGCTGCTTCGGTGGCTTTCCGCCTCCTCTCTCCTTGGCGAAGTGGTTATGCCGTTGAATATTATCCCCAAGCGTATCCTTTGATTGCTGTATTGCCGGCTGCTGGTGCTGTTTTACAAGACAGTGCCGTTCCGTAGCCCCTGGATTCCGAGCAGCGTTGGGCTTATGAGTGCTGTGGTGGTTCAGCCCTGAGTGCTTCCAAGTGGTGGGATTACGAAGGGGCTGATGGCTGGTTAGCCTCGCTGTCGCACCAATACTGGGGCTCCGCTGGGCGGGCTCCAGACTGCCTCCAACCCTAGCTCTTGTATCGAGTCCACGCCAGGGGAGGGGGATGCAGGGGGCAAGGGCTCCGGACCCTCAGTGGGGCCCAGCCAATATTGGGTCGATCCTCAGCCCACCTATGGCTGCCTCAGAGCCAGTGTCCTCGCTGGGAGAAGGGTGTGAAAAGAAGGCTTCTCCTCTTTTCAACGGGGCCGTTTCGATGTCCGGCGGCCAGCTGTTCTTCGAGCCCGCCAAGCTGCTGGTCGAGCACGGCAGGTGCCGCTGTTGTCATTTACCCTGTGTGGGTCTGCAGGCACCCGCCGGTTCTGCCCCCATGTCGGTGGGCCTGTCCGGTGCTGTACACACAAGGGCCCGGAGCGGGCTCCGCACTGCCCCCGCCTCGGACCTCGGTTCGGTGGATGTATATGCCTGGGGGTTTCCGCTGCGCAGGCTTGGCACTCACCCTACGTTCCTCGGGCGGGAAACACAGGTCGGTGTTGGGCGCCCGTAATGTCTGTGTTGGCCACTCGCCAGTTCCACTCGGAGCTCTCGTGTCAGCCTGCCGGCCAGCTTGGGTTACCCTCAGGGGTTTCAGATGCCTTCAGAGCTATTAAGAGCAGAGGTTGCTTCCCCTCCACTCTCACCGTCACAGCTCCACCAACCTTGGCTCGGTGGCGTTGTCCCGATGTTAAGTTTTCAGCCCTCGAGCGGGGCTACCTCCGAGCTGCTTCGCTATTGCCTTTGTTCCGTGAGGGTGGTTCTCCTCGACCCTCCCCACCTCACAGCCATCCACTGGGTCCGGGGAGACCGTCGGGTACTCTGATGGGTCTTGGGCGCCACTGCCGTCGTCAGGTCGGCTTTCTCTCACAGCTGTGGCCTCACTCCCGTCCAGGCGCAGCTGTTGCTTTACAACTGCTGGGGGTCCTCTCCCTCAGAATTTCTTGTGTCATTAGGTCGGGGGGGACTTAGGAAGTCTCCTGCAATGATGAGTGCATTCCCACTGCCACCTTAGATGTTGGATTTTCTTTGTGAAGCTCACAGAAGAGCCGCCATTGCGGTCAGGCTCTCCAGCGCCACCGTACTGTTCTCTCTTGTTTCACCTTTTATCCCTGTGGGGAAGGGAAAGGGTGTCAGGTGTGTGTGTGATTCTGATCAATTGCCTGACTTTGCCTGCCCTTGTATTGGGACATGTTCGGTAAACATCTCTAGTGTTAGTCCGTTGTCTTTAATGGTGCGTGAAAGTGTTTGTGTTGGAAAAAGGGAGAGGTAGAGTTTCTAAGTTTTCTGTGTGGTAGGATGGGGAAAAGGTGTTACATGGAATTATAACCCTCGTATTAGGTTATAATATAACACGTTTGTGGTGAACTAAAAAGGGTAGGTTTTGTGAAATGAGAAGGAGGGTCCTTGGGAATTGTAGTTATCCATACACTGCTGCCTTATTTTTGTCTGTTGGATCCCTGCTTTTAATGCAGTTTATTTGTTCCCTGAAACACTTATTAGTATTCGTCACCAAGTGGCGTTAGTTTGCCTCAATGCGAGCTCCTACACCACTATGGGTGCTGAGCTCACCCTTGTTAAATGATGCAGGGCCTTCTGTCCCCTTCTATGTCGCCATGTTTATTTTCTTATCAATTTCCTGAATGCTCTGCCTGTGTACATCCGGGAGCTCTGTCCCTAGTCTGTGTTCAAGGGGGCTCTCCGTACGGAAAGGACAACTGGTCATCGCAGGAATTACAAACCCATCACACTGGTCGTCTTCCGCGCGAAACCGGCCCCATAATGAAGGATCTTGGTCCAGGATATTTTCCTGGCCCGTTGCGCCTCCTGCCCTCTGGGGTTTACACAGAGATGTTCTGTCGTAAACCCCTCTGGGTAATTAGCACGAACGCTCTCAAATATTACACCAATTTCACACAAATGTATCAATATCACTTCATACATTCAGTCTTTAAATGTAATTAGAACTTAACTTAAATGAGTAGTTAACTGCTGCCCGAGCACCAAAGAAAGAGGCAGGACAAAGGGATGTAGAGAAAGTTATTGGACTGGCAGTGAGAGGATTAGCTGGCCGTATCACATGTATCAAGTTAGCATATCATAAATTGACAATTTCTTGGGAAATGTAGTTCTTTATTTGTGCTGAATTTTTAATATATTGTTGCTGTTGTAATGCTGCTCGAGTTTTGAGTAAAGAAAGAAGAGCATAATCCAAACCTCTGGCCTTGACATAGAATCTGAATTAACTAATTCACCTATGAGATCTGGGACAGTAGTTCCATTGTTACCAGTGATTTCTTAAAAGGAAACCCAAATGTGACTTTAAGGAGTCCAGTCACTCCAAGATTGTATTATTGTCAAGATAACTAAGTACATTTTTTTAGCAAATGGTTAAGCATTATGGCTTCTTGGGCGGAGTGTGTTCTGAGTGTTAGGTGCAGGGACAGATTGCGCATGTATTTTCAGACTATTTTCTGCTTTGGAGGCGGCGACTCTTTCACTACAAAACCACTGGAGACAGGGCAGCGTGTGTGTAATGTGTTCTGAGTGTTAGATTTTGGGTGGCTGGGAGCTGTTGAATCCCCTCCCGCTCCCAGACCTTGCCTCGCACCGCTTTGCACCGCAGGCAGCCATGAAGGGAAAAAAAAGGCTTCCCTTTTTTTGCTTACTACGGAAGAGTCATCCGGATCACCGCAACGCGTATACCGGGTGACTCCTGGTCAAAACACAAGCATAGCAATAACCAACCTGGAACACAGAGACCAAAGCCATTTTTCCAAAATTATTTCACATCAATTGAAACTCGCTGCTTTGAGTCCGTGTGCAAAATTACGAATCCGAGTGATTTGCCGGCGGCTGAAATTACCACGCGCAAATCGTTCGCATGAGAAAGGTGCGAACTACCAAAGGTTTGCACCTTTCTCATACGAACACACATACAAACTCACACCCACACACACACACACAATAGGTACAGAGGAGCACTGGCAAAAAGCAAGCCTCCTACTCACCAACCTGAGTTAGGAGAACCGTTGAATGCCAGTAACCACACTTGACACATGACAGAGAAAAAGGAAGCAATTTGCAATGTCTGAGATACGATCAAATGGAAAAAGGAAATGGGGGGAGGAAGGAGGGTCAACAGAACACATTGTCTCCATCTAAAACACCTCTTTAAAGTGGATGAGGATCTGATACAAAATTGCCAGACTGTTCCATCTCATACCGCCATGTCGATTTGTAAAAACAGAAGACATCAAGACGGTGGAATTCTAAGAGGAAGAAACTACAGATAAAGTGATTCTTAATCTGCACTCAAATGGAGTAAAGTCATCACTATTGGAAATGGCAAACTCCCTTCTGCCACTGGAATTTGAGCTGCTGAAACACTAAAATTGAGCTTAACCCAGGCTACTAACCACTCAAAGAGGAATCGATCTTAGAGAGGGGAAACAACAAATGGTTGAAAGGCTAGTCAATCATCGGCCAGCCACTGTGGGATCATGGAAACTGGACAAATAACTAAAAGGCGAACGTTCCAACTCTCTCTCCAAGAGCAAATTAGATAGGAGAGCCTTTCAACCTCCAAGGATCACTTTTTTCAGTAAGCCTGATTGAATTAGCAGCCAGAACGGTCATTAAAAACAAAAGATGCTATCAACAAAGAAACGTGGCCTCAGCACTCAGCAAAACACCAAGAGGAGCTTGACGAATAGCTTTGGATATCTGATGAGAACAGCCAGTTAACGATGATCTCATGGAATACAAAAGGCTTCAACCATCAATTACAACTCCAGCAAAATGTAAGAAAGCATGCACTCATTTGTCTACAAGAGACATGAATATTGTGGATGGGTATGGTGTGAATCTCAATCCAGCCTATAGGGGGGGAAAAGACAGACCAGCATTCGGCCTCATAATTTTCATCAAACAAGGAATTGGCCTAGGGATCTCTCCCAATGAAATCCCTCTCCAAACCTCCAATATGTCGATCTCAATATCTGCTGTTTGTATGGAAGAGGTAATCCCATTACACAGTTTGATAGCATGAGCAATAAGGATTATGCAAGAGCTGCTGCCTGGATAACGAGCATGGTCTCCCTGAACCTGCAAATGTTAAATGGGCAATTAAAAGGGGACCTTCCGGGAAAAAACCCATAGATCAACGGATCCAAACTCAAGACCTTAGACTATATCTTTGCCTGCCAAGAGGCCAGAAACCATGCAATCAAATTGGAAGCAGCGACAAAAAGCGACACCTCCATTCTGAAGTTGACAATGGACATAAATCTGATGCCCAAAGCTAAGAAAAAGACACATGGGCCTTAACCATATCAGAAGGCAGACATCGGGTTTGGATCGGTCAGAAGGATATTGGCAAAATCCTGAAAAAATACACCTGGCAAAGAGAGCTAGGTGGCGGCGTAAATTTCATCCCTCTATTTCAAGACTACAAGATACAATTCAACAAACATGGCAGGATCAAAACGGTCCATAAACATGTATGCAATGCATTGATAGCCAACAAAAAGGTGAAATTAAGATCTGATTTATGGAAAAATCGGCTCATCGAAATCTCATAAAAAATATAGAAGCCAAAAGACATAAAAAACAAAAACTGGCTGATTTTCCACAAAGCTCAACTAAATCAGACAGAAGTTGAAGCTATGCCCAGAAAAATGACCCCTGAAAATATTAGGTGTATGTGGCAACTTATAAATGAGTCAATAACACCTGAGGATGCAATGCTGTCAAATGCAGTAACAGAGGAAAAATGGGTCAACTTCTACGAGGATCTATTTGGAGCTGGCCAATCAGGGAACTAGGCTGTTGTACCAAAAGAAAGGGAGAAAGTGGGACATATCCATGGATGAAATTGGATCTGCAGGAGCTAATCAAAACAGCAATAGGTGACTCTGCACCAGTGTCATTTACGTAAGAAACTGAGTGACTTGAAATGCAAACAGTGAGAACTACACAATGTTCACTCACCCGAGATTGAGGTCCAAGTCGAGGCTTGATTGCGGAAAGGCCTCTCCTTCCCCACTCAATCCCGAATCAAATAAACCAGAGATTCAAGTTAGGACAGGGAAAACCCTCCTAGGGAAGAAAACCCAAGCAAAAGTACGTGCTCTGTGAATCCTTGATGAATCTTAGTAGTGGCTTAAGCAGACATCTGTTTTATACGTGCAGAGCCGTGCTCAGCGTTCGTTCCGTTTAAGGAAAAAGGGAAAAGGATGAGCAGCATGAAGCGTTGGGTCATTCTGTACGGCAGAGCCACTTACAGCGTTCGCTCCGTTTGAAGGAAATTGGGAAAGGAACGCACAGCGTAAAGCGCTGGATCATCCAGCACGGTAAGAGCCGCAGGTAGCGTACGCTCTAAAATGAATGTTTGCAGCAGCAGATAGTTCCGAAGTGATGAACGGGTTGTGCTTCAAGGATGTTGAATGAGGAACGGGTTGCACTTTGGGCGACATCCAGCAAACAGGCAAGGTTGGACGAAGGATTCAAGAAGGAGGGGAAAAGACAGGGAGAAAGCGTGACAAGAAAAACAAAGGAAGGCGGGAATGGGAAACAGGGAGGAAGTGATAAAGGGAAACAGCGAGAGGCGTCGCTAAGATACTTACAGACTTTGTGAAGCCAGAAAGAAGTAGCGCCATGGGCTGTGGATGGTGAGTAGTTTTATATGGTTCTGGGAGCAGAGTGGAAATGGAAGGCCGCCATTTTGGAATTAACTAGACTGCTGAAGTAGCTTCAGTTCTGTGAAACATATTTGATCTATTTTAGGAAGGGCGAGAATGATCCTGCTATGCATCCTCTTCCATTTGTGCCATAAAGACCATGAGGGGGAGCGGGACATGACAACCAGGCTCTGATGGCGTGACATACAGAGCCATCAAATCTGACCAAGTGACATGGACCCCGTTTATCTTAAAACTCTTCAGGGATGTCCAGGAAAGTGGTGAGATCCCAGAATCGCGGAAAAAGGTGATTGTCGAACCAATCTATAAAAAGGAATCAGAACCGACCCAAATAATTACTGCCCAATTGCTCTGCTTGACATTCTGGGGAAACGCTTTGCAGTGATACTATTAAAACATCTGCAGGCATGGGCGAGTGAGACAAAAAGACAAGAACACCACAAGGGTGTAGGAATGGATTCGAATTTATTCTTGGTCAACCTCTTGAAACTGAAGGCACTAAAGAACAAAAAACAAAAATATATGTGGCCTTTATAGATCTCTAAAAGGCTTTCGACAGTGTGGATAGAAAATTGCTTTGGAAAAAACTCTTAAAGTGGATTAGTCCATCGGACCTACTGGAAGTAATAAAAGCACTCTACACAGACACGAAAGTCCAAATAAGACTGAGCTTGGATGGCTTGCTTTCAAGGGAGATCCCAACAGAGAGAGGGCTAAGCCAAGGCTGCCCCCTAGCACCAACACGTTTCAGTCTGTTTTTCTCAAACTTACACAAAAGCCTAAACGAGGCCAGAGCCTTTCCACCAAAAATCAACCATTCCTATTTAGGTTGGTTTCTATAGGCTGATGATCTCATTATTAAGGATCGAACAACCATTGGACTACAGCAGAGGTTGGCCTTGGTCCAGAATTATGTTAAAAATAACGGCTTGGAAATCAATGAAGTGAAATCAGCTATCGTGATCATAGAACAAAAGAAAACAATGGAAGACACAAAGGTGGCTTCAAATGGACTTTGAATAATGTCAAAGTCCCACTGGTGAAAGAGATGGTTTACCTTGGTGTAACGATTAGCTCGAGTGAGGAAGATAAGCTGAGACAACTAGCCCTGAGAATCAGAGTTAAAATGCTAGTCGGTCAAGCTATGGCAATAAACAAGAAATTCAGCACATTTTCATTAAAATCAACTTTGGACTTTTATAAGATGTAAGTAGTTCCAATTCTCGCATATGGAGCAGAGGCAATGCTCTCATTTCCATGGCGACTGAGGAATACATTAGGAGATGGGTCTTACTGCTGCCAAAAGCAGTCTCACCTGCGCTAATAAGACACAAAATGACCCTAATCTCCATTCACAGAATTGCAATCTGAAAAACTCTGTCTCTCTTCCGAAAATCATACCAAATACTCCAGACCCATACCTGATATTAAAAAACTGGGCGGCGCATGAACACTTCCAGCTGATGGCTTGGAATGAAAGGTGCAGGGAAATCATGGCACATATTCGGATATCAGAAAGAAACTTATCACAAATCCAGATATGGCGAAAACAAAACTGTGGCAGACACACTGGATACTGACAGAGCACGCTAGATGCCAACATAAGCTGCAAAAAGAGATCTGAAAGGAGCAAAGAGCCTACAATGTTCCACCAAAATATTTTACAAAGTTTCCCAGCCCACTCCACCATCCTACCTTCTTGAAGCTCCGTTTAAATATCTTCCCTACATTGGACTCGCTGACGATGTTTGATCCTGCCCTTCCCTGCAAGATAGGGATCAGCAGGAAACCCTGAGACATTTAATGATAAGCTGCTCGAGTCTAACACTAAGGACAATACAGATTTTCAATATATTCATAATAGAAAGTCATGATTCTATTAAAGACACTGAGGCAAAGGATTATGCTCTACTCAACTCTACTCGAGTAGCCAAACCGTTACTTTCACGTTCACGTTATACAAACTGTCAAATGAACTACAACATCCATGAAAACAGAGAAATTTGAAGTTTGTCTCTAATTGGTTTAGCTTTCCACGTGATCTCAACACTCTCATCACGTCCCAAAGTCTATTATAAACACTCCTGTTTTGTTGCCTTCTTCCTCTTTCTGTAGCTGATCGAAAACTGAAAACCTGCGTCCCAACCGGTAAACGCTTGAACTCCCAAAAAACGAATTCCATCATTCTTCATGAACCCAATAGGTTTAGAGTCTGCACCTGTTAAAACATAAACAGAATTACTGAACCAACTATCCCAAGACGGGTGGGCAATCTCAGAGCGATAAATCACATATGAACTACCATGAATCATTACATAATCAACAACCAATTCTCAGTCATGTCAAACTATCTTTGCAATCCAAAAGGTGAGATAGTCCTTGGCCTCTGTGTCTTTAATAGAATCATGATTTTCTATTACGAATGTATTTAAAATCTGTTTTCTATGTCAAAACTCAGAGGCTTGGATTATGCTCGTTTAAAGGTTACTAACCACCAACGTAGCCACGTGATCAAGTGGTCTATAATAAAAATTCTTGAAACTTGACCAGTCTGCCGCTTTCAGAATCTCTAGAATTTCTAGATTCCCATATCTGTAATATAATTACATTTGGAAACTCAGTCGTATACATGTAAAAGTTGAATTTAGAAGTGTGCCCAACAGCCGCTCATTGAAAGTCGAATTTAGAAGTTCACCCAATAGCCTCTCTTTGAATTTAGAAGGGTGCACAATAGCCGCTCATTGAAAGTTGAATCTAGAAGAGTGCCCAATAGCCTCTCTTTGAATTTAGAAGTGTGTCCAAAAGCCTCACATTGAATGTTGAATTTTGAAGTGCGCCCAATAGCCTCTCTTTGAATTTAGAAGTGTGCCCAACAGTCGCTCATTGAAAGTTGAATTTAGAAGTGTGCCCAATAGCAGCTCATTGAAAGTTGAATTTAGAAACGTGCCCAATAGCCTCTCTGTAAAAAATTAAATTTAGAAATATGCTCAATAGGCTCTGTGAAATTTAAACTTAGAAGTGCATTTAGAAGTGTCCCAATAGCCCCTCTGAGAAAGTTGAACTTAGAAGCCCAATAGCCTCCGTGTGAAAGATGAACTTAGAAATGTGCTCAATAGGCCTTATGTGAAAGGTGAACTTAGAAGTGCATTTAGAAGTTGAATTTAGAAGCATCCCAAATAGCCCCTCTGTGAAAGCTGAACTTAGAAGTGCACCTAGAAGTTGAATTTAAAGTGTGCCCAATAGACTCTCTGTGAAAGTTGAATTTAGACTATAGGTGAAAGTTGAATTTAAAAGTGTGCCCAATAGACTCTCTGCGAAAGTTGAATTTAGAAGTGTGCCCAATATCTTAATAGTCTAATACTGTGCCTGGTTGAACCAACTAATCTCCCAAATAACCTCTCTGTGCAAAGTTGATTCTAGAATCCAGAACTGTACCTAATACCTTGCCTGTATAAAGTCAAATAGAGAGAAATGTGCCTATTAGCGTATCCTAATTGATCTAACTAGTGTCCGAATTAGTCTCTCTGTGCCTAGATTTAGAAGTGTAGATGACAGCATTAAGGTTAGAAGCGTGCCTAAATATCCCTTCTGCGCAAAGTCCAAGTTAAAAGTATACCTAATAGTTTATCTGTGTAATGTAGAATCCAGAACTTTGCCGAATAGCTTAACACTACCTCTATACAAAACTGAATCTAGAGATAGACCTAATATCATCCCTATACATCATCTCTGTGCACAGTTGAATCTAGAAGTACACCTAATAGTCTAATATTATCTCTGTGCAAATTGAACTTGAAAGTGTCCCTAATAGCGTGCCCCCACTGAATTTAGAAATACAATTAGAAAACCCTCCTAGACTGCACCTAAAAGTCCCAAATGAGTGCACCCAGTGCACCAGAGCCTGTCGGAAACAACCACCCTGGACAGCCCCCACTTCCCAATCTGCCTGCCATCACACCCTCGCTCGCATTCCCTACCATTCCCCTCTCCAAACACCAAGCCAGAGGGGCTTGATGGCGAGCCAACCACCCTAAGTCCACTCCTTCGCCGAACCCCACCACCGACCGGCCAACGTTAACCACGCCCGCTCCCCTCACTATCATACCGGGCACACCCTACCCTGTATTCATCCACCCCCGCCTTGCCCACAAACCACTGGCACTTCCCCCCCGACCGCACCCTTTCCCCTCCCTAAAAACTACACGCCTAGCCCTAGCAAGAACCGAAGCTGCATCCCTCTCCCCCTCTCCCCCTCTGACCCCCCTACCCTCTCTCACACTCCAATCCCAGAAAAAAAAAACGAAAGAGGAAACGTACCTGGTCCCCCTCAATCTCTCAGTACTCCTCACCTCCCCTGTCGAGACCCACCACCACATTCTCCCAATCGCCTCCTTCCCCCCGGGCTTCACCCTTCCTGAAACCCCTCTCCCTCGATTTCTCATCTACTACAACTGAAACTCCTAACCGTCCACACCCCTCCTTCAAATCCCCCCCGAGCCAATCCCGATCATCCCAACCCACACAGCCACCCAATCCCGCCTTGAAGCCCGGCAATTTTTCTGCTCGCCCACTATTCCCATCGATCATCACCGACCCTATCCACCCACCCCCTCTCCAGATTCCACTCTCTCCGCCACCACCCCCTTCCGCTCCAGCTCCGAGACCAACCTCGAGTACCGATGTGAACTGCGTCCTATTTAATGCCCGATCCGTAGCAAAAAACAGACACTGCATCTTTGACCTCCTCGCCTCGGAGAAACCAGACCTGGTTTTCATCACCGAGACCTGGTTCTCTGATGATTTCGCACCAATCGCTAATGAAGCCTTCCCCCCTGACTACTCCCTCGTCCCCCTGAACTGTCCCTCTAGAGGAGGTGGAAATGCTTTCGTCTTCAAATCTCTCTTCCACGCCTCAATCATCAACAACCAACCTTCCATTCCTTCCTGCGAATCTCTCCTTGTTAAATTATCCCTCTCTCTGTCGCTCTCACACAGCTTCCTAATAATCTACAGGCCCCCTGGCTACGATAGACAATTCGCAAACCACCTCTGTGACTCTATTGCCACCCTTCAACTAAACCATCCCAACCTCACCCTTCTTGGAGACTTCAACATATGGCTCGACATCCCCACCAACCCCATGACTCACTCTCTGGTTGACGGTTTAGACGCAATTAACCTCCAACCCCACATAAATGGCCCGACTCACTATAAAGGGCACACTCTTGATGCCATCCTTAGCTCCAACACCATGATTCATCTAACCCCCCACCCCTATCATCTGGTCCGATCACTTCATTCTCTCTTTTGCCATTCGCTCACCCGACCCCCTTCCCGTCCTCGAATCTGAACCTCCAAATCTACGCAAATGCTGGAAAAAACGAATAATCGTCCCGGACCTAGCCGACGCACTCCTCCAGTCTCCACCTCCAACCTGCCAACTCACTAAACAACTAACCTCAGACACCTTTGACTCATGGTTTAACGTATCTCTGATGGGGCTCACACCCCCTTGCAAACCATCAACCCGCCGTGGCCTCTTCCCCAGATGGTTCACTTCTGAGTTGAAGACCACTAAACAACTATATAAATACCTAGAACGCAAATGGCAGAAAGACAAAACCCAGGGCAAGGCCGAAATCCGGAAAGCAAAAAAAGCCCACTACAACTCCCGAATCCTAAACTGCAAAAGCCCAAGCAAAGAACTCCACAAAATCATCGCCGAATTCACCTATTCAATCTCTACTTGATCACCCTCCCACCAATAATTCGTTCACACAACATCTTGTGTTACAACTACGCCGACGACACTCAACTAATTCTAAAACTTATGAACTCAAAACCCAACTCCAGACCTAACCTGGCCTCCTGCCTCCTTGACATAGAACTCTGGATGACCCAAAGCCACCTCTTGTTAAACCCCTCCAAAACGGAAATCATGGTATGTGGCAACTCCGAACTTCTTCCACACCCACTACCCTGGCCATCCACCATGGGCAACTCACTGACCCCTCCAACTCAGTGAAAAATCTTGGATGCACCCTTGACTCTGACCTAACACTCTCGCGCCAAGTAAACAACGTCTCAAAGTCCTGCCACTACCACCTTAAAACCCTTAGGCCCATCTTTCCAGATCTCTCATTTCCCAACAGACTCTGCGCGGTTCAATCAATCGTTATATCAAGACTCGACTACGCAAACCCCCTATTCCTCAGAGTCCACGCGTACCAACTGAATAAACTCCAAAGGGCTCAAAACGCGGCACCCAAAATGCTACTTGCACTCGGCCCAAGAGACCACATCTCCCCAGCCCTTAAGACGCTGCACTGGCTTCCAGTAGCACGAAGAGTGGCTTTCAAAATCTTATGCATCTCCCATCTAGCACTGCATAAAACTGGACCTCAATATCTTCAAGACAAACTAAAACCCTATCCCCCCCCCACGCACCCTAAGATCAAGCTCAGCTGGTCTACTAGTCATACCTAAGACAAACTCAGATTAGGCGGATCGTCATTCTCAGCCTTGGCCCCCACGCTGTGGAACTCACTCCCACCCCACATCCGCCTGAGGATTTAATGTCTTTCCACAAACTGCTGAAAACCTGGCTCTTCCCCTAAAACCAACCCGTAGCAAGCCAACCCAACAGACCAACAGCATCTCAATGACACCAATCCAACAAACTAGCTGTCCATTTCTTGCATCAGGTAATAACCCACAATATAAGCTAGAAGGACAAACAGAATTAAAAGAGAAAAGTAAATCAAAGCAGTGAAATGGCTAATAAGAATAAATCATACGGAAACAGTAAAGAGACTTAAACTCCTGAAATGGACTTAATGCACAAGGAGTGAACGAAGTGAATGGCGTGGATGCAATAGATAAAACTGATGAAGCCTGTGGAACAGATGAATGCGCTGAGTGGAAGAATGCATGAGTGGAAGAACAGATAACTATATAGTTCAAACGAGTGTGTAAATCGAATGAGTGAATAGATCGGATGAGTGTATAGAATAGATGATCAAACTGAGCGGATAAGTGTGTAGAATGGTTGGGTGTGTAGAGCAGACGAGCATGTATAGCAGATGAGTGCGTAAATAACAGAGAAGCGAGTAAAACGAGGAGTGTGTAGAACTGATGAATGTGCAGAACGGAAGAGCATAATCCGGATTAATGTGTGGAACAGATGAGTATGTAGAGCAGATGAGTATGCAGAGCGCAGGAGTGTGGAAAGCAGATGAATACGGAAGTGCGGAGAGTGTGTAGATCGCTGATGCAGAAAATGTACTGACCTGGCGAATGTATAGAACGGATGAGCGTATGGGGCAGATGAGCGTATGAGTGTAGAGAGCAAATGAATATATAGAACAGGATTACTGCATATCAGCGAATGACCTTATTGCTGTTGAATGAGTGGAAAACAAGAGTGCATAAAGCGGATGAGTACACAAAGCAGATGAGTGCGGAGAGAGGATGAGTGCGGAGCTGTTGAGTGCGCAGGAGGGGGTTGAGTGCGCAGGAGGGGGTTGAGTGCGCAGGAGGGGGTTGAGTGCGCAAGAGAGGTTGAGTGCGCAAGAGGGGGTTGAGTGCGTAGAGGGGATGAGTGCGTAGAGGGGATGAGTGCGTAGAGATGCTGAATGCATAAAGCAGACGGAATGAGTGAAGACTGTAGATGGAGTCTATATGAATAGAACAAATGATATATTGATATATGTGAATGGAATTGATCACATGTATGGATTGAACGGGTGCCGGATGTGAATGGAACTGGTGATGCACATTGACGGAAAAGCCGACATATGTGAATTGAACGGGTGCCGTATACCGACGGATTGGGTGCCACAGGTGGATGATCGGGTGCCGTATACAGACGAAACGAGTGACATATATGGGTGAAACGTATAACATAGGTGGCTGGAAAGAATGAAATATGATGCTACGGAAGAAATATATGGATGGAGTGCATAAAACAACCTGGAATACACGAAACGGTTCTGGGTAAATAGAACGCATTTGACTGCGTGTGGCGGACAGAAGTGCGTGTGGCGGAAAGGAGTGCTTGCATGAGACTGACAGGAGTGCATGCTTGGAGCTGACAGGAGTGCATGCATAGGGCAGGCTGGAGTGTGTAGGGCTGACTCGAGTGCATGAGCGCGTCAATCGGGCCGGAGGGTGTGGAGCCAACTGGGGTGCACGAAGGTGATAGAAATGCGTGACGTATATAGTATGGTCTGGAATGCAGAGAACGTTCAAAAGAGTTTATATCACATCATATCACACCACCATGCTTACTCTCTCCTTACACCACCACTCAACTAGAACACAGAGATACTATGACACCATTCGGTATAACTGTTCTAATACCAACATTCTGCCTCATACTCCCCATCACTCTAAATAAACACTGCTGGTTACCCACCCCCCAGCCAGGCGTTCTCTTCAGGCCTAACGCAGCCACAATCGATCTGGATAAATCCTGCCAGAACGAACACATACTCCTGACCTCTCAACCACCACACCTACCGCTAAGAAGCAGCTATTACCCGAATACCGCACAAGCTGCACACATATCTGGTGCTCACACGCACCTTGAATCTCTCTACTCTCTCTATTGACCTGAACTTCGGTTCCCAAGGGCGTTCAACCTACCAGCGTCTTCAGACCATACCAATGGTATATAAGGCGCTATATAAATGCAAAGTAACATAACATAACATTCTTCTAAGTGTGGTCCCATCTTGAACGCTGTGGACGCTATGGCCCCTCTAGTCGAATGTGACCCGAAATGATCCACATAAATGCCTGCCTGGTTTATGCACCATTTCACCCATCTCGCTAGGTTCGCTGATGATATTGCCCTGAAGGACTCCTTGACCGCCATCAATAATTGAGATTTGCCTGCCGGCCTATACTGAGCTGCAACATTCTTATAGACCTTAAGGCATCTTACCAGACATAGGGCCTCATTACGAGTCCGGCGAAGTGAGCCGGGAAAACCGGCAGGTTACCGCCAGACTCGTATTACCATTCCGCCTCTGTGATTCCCGGAATCACTGGGTCATTACGACCCCGGTGACCTGGGAATTCTGGAGGCAGAATTGTGCAAGTCCCCATCCCCATGGAGTCTCATAGGACTCCATGGGGATGGGGACAATGGAAACACCGGTTCCATCTATGACGGAGCCAGTGTTTCCATTTCCGCCTGCAGGCGGGTGGTGTTAAACCCACCAGGTCAGACCTGGCGGGAGTGACACCTTCCATCTGCAGGACTCCTGATCAACCGGTCTGGAAACAACGGTGGCAGTGGTTTTACCGCCACCGTTCTTTCCGGACCGGTAGGGTCGTAATGAGGCCCATATTCTGGGTCGGTGTGGAAATGCTGCATAATTTACAGTTTTGATCTCTTTCTCTATATAAAGGACTTCCTGCCCCTTCCAAAGCTTTGACACAGAATCCCTCTTGGAGAAAATTAAACACAGCAATGTAGCTAGTTTCACCCAAAGAGCCTTTCTGGATAGTTCTTCATTATCTGGCCATGCCTCAAACATTCTCAGCACTACACTCACTTCGAGAATGTTTTGGAGCTGGAGGTCTCAAACTCTTAATTCCTTTCATTAATCTACATATCAAAGGATGCTTGCCTATTGTGTTACCCTCGACATATTTGTGCCCGGCTGAAATCGCCAACCTAGAAGTGTTAATCGTTCTGTAAGCCTTGTTCGGAGCCGCTTGATTAGCTAGATTGTTCACCACATGAACTATATCTGTACAAACAGGTTGTACCTCCCGCTTCATGCACCAATTACTTCACTTGTGCTATGCACCTCTGTATGCCTTTTTGGTTACGGGAGCCAAAGATTCTCTGATGAATTCCTGATCCTCTCCCTAAAGACCTAGCTTGGACCAGGCTCTCCCGAAATCGCCCACCCTACCAGACTCAGATTACCTACCTGGACTAGAGGATACCTCTCCCCTGTTGGGCCCAGCACAATGTCCTCTCTTTTTGGTAGCATAATTGGAGTATCACACGACATCTCCAACAGATCCGGAAACCAAGGGCGACCTCTCCAACCGGGACTCACAAGTATCACCCTCTCTCCGTCTGTCTGTCTTCTGACTTGTGCCAGCGTTCGTGGTATCATGGCGAAAAGAGGGAATGCATATTCTGTCGCTGGTCTCCAGACCTGGAGAAAGGCATCCGTCGCTGATGCTTCCAGGTCTGGCCTCCAACTGTAGAACCAAGATAGTTTCCTGTTCAGCCTCGAAACAAACAGATCTGTCTGACAGGGACCTCTCCGTCTCATGATCTCCTGAAAGACTGACTCCTCCAGTTTCCAATCGCTGGAGTCCCTCAGGGGTCTCGAATTCCAGTCCGCTATCTGGTTCTGTGCACCTGGCAGGTGCTCTGCCGTTAAACTGACTCTTCTCTGGAGGCATAAATGCTAAAATGGCTTTGCTAGCTCTGCCAGCATCTTGGATCGTGTCCCGCCAAGTCGGTTGATGTTTCTGACCCTGGAAACATTGTCCATCTTGAGAAGAATAGAGCACTTTTCACTTTCTTGTGTCCAGCCTTGTACTGTGAATGATTCTGCCAACAGATCGAGAAAATTGATGTGGGGGGTTAGCTCCTCCTCTGTCCATCTCCCCCAGTTGTCAAATTCCCACACCGGGGCCCCGAGGCCCATCGGCTGGCATCCGAATCTATAATAAGGTCCGGGGACGAGCCAAATATTGCCCTGCCATTGCAGACTTCGATGTGGTGATACCACCACTCTAGTTCCATCCTCGCCTCTTGTGAAATAGGGACTCTTTGTTCGTATGACAGGCCCTGTCTGATGTGTTTTATCTTTAGATTTTGTAATACCCGATAATGAAGGGGCCTGGGGAAAAATGGCCTGAATCGAAGATGACAGATGGCCTACTACCCTGGCCAGTCCTTGCAAAGATATCACCTCCTTCGACATCATGATCTTTATCTCCCTCTTGATAGAGTTCACTTTCTCTAGTGGTAAACTGAGAGCGTCCTGCACAGTATCTAAAATAAATCCCAGAAACTCCATCGACTGGGCTGGGGTCAACTCTGGCTTTTCCGAATTCACTAGAAACCCCAATTGTTGTAAAAAGTATGTTGTGATCTTCACCTGTTCTCAGAGCAACTCTCTGTCCTGGCACATAATGGTATATGATCAATCTGAAACCCTGCTTTCTGAGGTGCCCTTCTAGTGGCCTCACCAGCTTTGTATATCGCCATGGCACTGGTGCTAGGCCGAACGGGAGACATGTAAACTCCCATCTCCAATCTTTCCAGAAGAATTGAAGAAGCTGACATTGGCTCTGATGTATGGGGACTGTCAGGTATGCATCTCTGATGTCTATCCGAGCCAGAAAGTCTCCTTTCTGTAGTATGTGCCTCAGTATATGGATGACCTCCATCTTGAAGAGCCTGTATACCAGAAACACATTTAGTGCCCGGAGGTTGATCACTGGCCTGACCTTGTGTCTGCCCTTCACCAAGAACATGTTGCTTATAAAACCTTGTTCTCCAACTGCCGGTCTGATGGCTTTCTTTAGCCGCAACTTTTCTATCTCGCCATCTAGCAACAATTTGTCTTCTCTGCGGAGCCCGATTGGTCACAGAGGGGTACCTGTACTGGTTCTTTACAAAAAACTAAGAGGAAACCCTCTGCCGTCTGTAAAACCCAGGAGTCTGAAGATATCGCCCTCTAGTTTTCTATATGACCCACCTCCCACTGGAGGGATGTCTGTTTTGTGCGTACACTAGTGGAATTGTTCTCACACCTTTGGGGTTTTGTTGTTGATGCTTGCCCTTTCCTCTCCAGCTCCTGCCCCAACCCCTTCCCCTGGATGGGGAGGAGTTGGCTCGCCGGTCATCCTGCTCTCTCCAGTATATTCTGTTGCCAGATTGCCCATAGTGAGAAGAACAGCTGGCCAAGCCGCCCCTGCCAGCCCTGTAGAAAACCTTCCTCCTGAAGATCTTCTTTAGGGAAGATGGGGCTTTATCTAGAGTGGCATATGTACTAGCAAACTTTGCCATGTCCTTGATGAATGTCTCACGAAACAATTTACCCTTGGCAGCCGCCGCTGCTTCCGACTGGGCTAGTTCCCCTCACTTGGAGTCGATCTTAATGAAGATCGAACGACTTCTCTCCATTACGATGGAACTATTCGCCTAGCCTCCTTTTTCTGCTTGGCTTCCTCTGCCAGTTCCCATACCTTTGTGATTGGCCCAACTACATCGAGCAGCTTGTTCTGGCACATCCTCCAAGACCGGTAGATGCCTTTTTTAAAGTCTTTACCATACTTTCCCAAGAAGGTCATCATGCGATCGTCAATCTCGGGGCTCTCGGTCACCCCCTCCGGCAACCTGCGCCTGGGGCATTCCGCCCTCATTTTGTTTCTTGTCTCTTTGCTCAAAGGCACCCTCCGCCTTCTTTTCAGATAGGCTGTAATATTGTCTGGAGGTTTCCATTCAGGAGGACCTCGTGTGAATTAAAGCATCTGGGTCAAGTTTGTCCCCTTGAGGCTCTTTGCCCGTAGGTTTATTCTTTTTGCTTCTGTTTTTTCTGACATCCCCAGATGTGGAGTCTACCGACTCTTGTGTGCGCCCGTCTCTGATTAGTCGCTGCTTAGGTAGCTCATCTTAGAGGAATCTTCTGTGGTATCCTGGCCATGTTTGGCCCATGACCTTACCTTTCTCTTACCACCCTTTCTCGTGTGGCAAACCTGTGCGGATCTGGGAGCCACGTGTCCTGAAGGTCTTATTTCTTCTCCCTTCTAGGTCCCGGGTGCCTCTCTCCTCAACTCTGCCATGCCCTGAGGGAAGGTCACAAGGTCTTCCATAATGCCCCTGCTTTCCCGCATCGGGTCTTTACCAGCACTAATAGCTCTCTGGACAGCCTGGCCCATCCTGTTGCCACTTACGTAAGGACCGCCAGAGTGCTCTTCAGAGTAATCCCTACTCATGCTGTTTGCCCGTCTCGTCTCTTAATAAGCAGAATACTTGGGCTGCACCCGTCACTTTATTTTTCTTTGTAGCTAGGCAGGTCTGATAGTCAATAATCCACAGTTTATCTTGGGACTGTGCCCATCTGTAGGGAGCTACTCCTTGGTCTTTGACCTCTGGAGTGTTTGCAGTTTTGCTTGGGACTGTGCACGTCGCACGCACCTATTTGTTTGCAAGTTTTCAACCTGCAGTGACATCAGCAGGTGGCGTGTCGAGAATGAGGCTTTGGAGATAATCTCCTCTGACGTGCCTCTCAGAGCTGATGTCCCTGTTGTTCTGAATTTTCTCCAGTGCCCGTCCAGACCTGGAGGTGAACGATTATACTCTCCTGTGTGCTCAGGCGATCCTATACGGAAGTAACGCTCCTACACCAGAACCTCCTAGCGTCTGGTCGCGCCTGGATCGAAATTCCGTGCCGCACCGCCTCCTACAGCCAGCTGGGAACCGGAGTCGAGCCCCATCGCGCTCGCTGATCTCGCATATAAGCTTCGCCAAGTCGCTATGCGCAATGTGTTAAGTATTTATGTAACGTGCACAGTAACACTCACCATATGAATAATAAAGTAAATTCACTTATTGCAGCTGCTCGAGCAGCAGAGGAAGAGGAAGAAGGAAAAAAGACAGGAGTGTTTATGATAGACTTTGGGACGTGATTGGACTGTTGAGATCACGTGGAAAGATAAACCAATTAGAGACAAACTTCACATTTCTCTGTTTTCATGGATGTTGTAGCTCATTGACAGTTTGTGTAAAGTGAAAGTAATGGTTTGTCTACTTAAGAAGTAGAGTTGAGTAGAGCATAATCCGAGCCTCCCAGTCGTGACATAGAATCATAATGTTGAAGAACTCAAACTCAGTGATGACCGGTGGAGAACGATCTGAAGAGGACTCCAGACTAACATGTGCAACATTGGACTTCCCTGAGGGAGCTTTTTTCTTCTCTTCCTGCAACCCAGCATGATCATGACGTTCCCTGCCACTTTGCAAATGTGACAGTCTGAGACTAGATAAAGGTTTTCTTTGTTTTGTTTTATAAACAAAATGTCTTTAAAAATTTGTGGGATCTTCTTTCCATTTCGCACAATGATAAAGCTATGGATCAGGAAACACTTACCAAAACTTTGCATCTGTTTGTGAGTCTGTTCAGACCGACATGCTGAACTGCCGTGCACCTCTCCGTTGAAAACGGCACTCACACCGCATAGACCAAACGTCAGTAGGCATGCCCGTACGAGAGGAACCGGGATCAGAGAGCTTTCAGCTGCAAGCCTCCTCCTCCCACTACAACCCCCACTTCCTCGTTAACCACCAAAACACATGGCTTTCGGTTCAAGACAAGTTTCCCCCCTGTGACAGCAAGGTCGTGCCTTCCCCAGTCAGTCTTTCAGAAATCGTTCACAGGGAGATTGCTTGCAAGCGTTGGCGACTGTGAATGAAAAGCGCCATCTTCCAAGAAAAGGTGATCTGCGTTTTTGCTCCACAACAGAACAAGGCAGCCCAGAGGAAGGAGACACAATCTCTAAAATGTTTTCAGTGAATCGATCAGAATTATTTATACAAAATATACACCGAACTACTAAGTGTTTGAAATACCACAAATGTAAACACTGGAGGCATCGTAAAACGCAAACTCTATGCTTATTATTTTCTAGGGATCTCTTATTGCATCGATACGAAATATGGAATATTATTTATTTTTTTAAAACGTGTTCTTTTCGGTCCCTCGTTGGATTTACCTCGAAGTAAGGTTGGAATCGCCATAATCACTTAAGGGTCGTTTTAGCAAGTTTTTTTTTTTTTATTCAGTCAATTTATCAATAAAATTCAAACAATGCATGACTGTTTTTTACAAATGTGTGTTTTCAATGAAAACTTTATCTGTTAAAAAGTAATTCATTTTATACTAGCTTAAAGTTTGTATTTAATAGATTATGCATTTAAAAACGAATACAACATGTAAGACCAGTTTTTTTTGCAGCCTGCAGGAAAGAGGAAAAAAAAGTGGGTGTAGTATCCATTGCCAGTGTAACATTCAATGCCAGTTTAACACTTCAATATGGCCGTTATCTTTCTGTAATACGCTGAATGAGCCTGGGCTACTGTGGTTAAGATATTCGTGTGTCCTTCCTTGGTTTCCATGGCAGAAAGCAAGTCTCGCCACCTCATTGGCTAAAGCTATACTCTTGTTTTTCTGTCTGATTCGGGGGCATGGCCTACGGCTTTAGTGATGGAAGTGGTTTGCATTACTGCCTTTTCCTTCCAGCAGTGTGATTTGCTGTTGACGTGCTGCTCGCTCACACTGTCATGTTTTCTGGCAAGCGATGGGTCCTAAACACCACTAGGGCCGAGGGAAGGGATCGCAGTGGCTATGGCGGAAGAGGCAGATGTTGATATTGAAGGCGATGAGGTGTCTGAAGCCGTTCCTTTACGGTGAGCACTGTCCGCAGCCTATGTTCGTCTGCTAAAAGAAGGAGCTTCTCCTGTGTCGGGTATCTTACTAAACCGGTTTTTGTAGTTTGGGACCTTGCATTGTGGTACTTGTAGTCTGAAATTCTTAACGTGCCAAGTACAGCTACAGGTACCAGAATATACAACAAAAAACTACTCGACGGCCACCGGTAGGGGATCAAGTCTGTATTGCCCGTTTTAACGTGTTTTATCCTCCCTTATGCACTCACGCATGTGACTTCATCTCACTAGCTGAAGTAAATGTGCCGAAGAAACGTCTTATTATAAAAGATCATGCCACACTGTCATCGATATCTCATTTAGTGCAAATGAAAAAAACAATATTATACTTTTGTATCCTCGGCAGGGCAACATCTTAAACCTGTCAAAAGGGTTTATTCAGCTCATCTGCAGGAATCATGTCATAGTGTTATACTCTGCTAAAGTGGGAAAATAATATGGAAACATGTTTTATTCGCTCCGGAATAATTTTAGATTGCTACATTAAGCTCACCATGTCAATACGTATCTCAACTGTAATACAGAGGTCTTCAACCCTTTAGCTCACCAGCTGTCATAGACTAAAGTTAGTTATGATGTGGGTGGGTACCACGAGCTTGACACAATGTTCATCAGATGCATACAAGACGGACTTGGGCTAACAGCCTATAGTAAGGACTGCACAAACCTAATGGCACCACTGCCAAGCCAAATTCATGACTAAAACATACATGTTGGCACAGTTTTCACAGAAATCGCTACCTAAGCAGCTTGAGACAATTAGACTACAACAAATGCTGAAACGGAGCAGCACACACGGCAGTACACACTCTTGTCACAATCATTGCCAATAAAAAACTGAACTCAACTACTCCACCAATACCGAACTGAAGCTGCCAACAACACATCACAGCTCTCTTGCTCTTTTCTCCAGGTCAGTCTTACTAGCTTATCCCCCCTTGCTCTACAGAACCACCAGAACACAAAGACACCATGCAGGTGGCAACCGTGTGCAGTAAAAGAACCTATAACATGACATAATAAACCTTACTTCATGGCTAGTGTAAATCATAAACCTCATTGTTTATCAACTGTGCAGGAAGATGCCAATTGGCTAATACGTTTCGGACAAAAGAAATAAATGCTAACATAAGCAAGCATTGACAATGCCAACAGTCTGGGCTTTTATGTAGGCACAAGTTAAACATTTTGATTTTGACAATGCTTGCTTTTAACTGGACTTAAGTGAAGGACACGAAGAGTGCTTATAAATAAAGTGGCTGCAATGACACAAGTCTCCCATCTTTTCACCCCCCATCGCTCCACTGAAACATCTTAATGGAGAAAAAATGCAGCTGCACGCTCCTTCACCTTGAAGAGCGGACATCCGTACATATGTTTCAACAAATCAAAAGACTTGGTTAAAGCAAACAAGCTCAAAGAGTTCCTGTGAGGAGGAGTTTTGGGCGAGGAGAGGCAGGAATTGGTGGCAATAGCCATATGGATTAGCATGCAGGGTTTAAAATTCAGGGGAGCTGGGAGCTATTTAGCTCCTGTTTATAGCCTAGAAGAACCTGGTTATCTTAAAAACAGCAGCTAGCTACCAGGAACTACATTTGGCTCCGCAGGCCAACTGATGCCAAACAAGCAAAACCATCTGAATTTAACTCTGTGCATTTGGGACAATTTATAAATAAACATTAGGGGACATCTACATCACATTTAACAGATATAATTGTTACATTTGCGTAACTGTTTACTAGCTCCTCGTTCCCCCAGCGGTAACGCCTGGTGACCAATTACTGCTGGATACCGAAGAGCTGCTGGTAGCTCCTGCTTATCCAATCCTAATTTCGGAGCCCTGTGCATGGCCATGGACAGGGAATGTTTGGGTTCATAACCAACCGACACCTATACACTGATTGTCCCGCCTCATGTGTCTTTCCTGTGTGTCACTCGTCATATGCCCTTCCTCCCAATCTGTACTAATCTGTTCTTTAATGCAATAGTTGTGCTCTTTAGGTCACCTAATAGGACAAACGAAAAACGTCTATAAATACAAAAGACACAGGATGAGTCTAAGAACAGAATTCTCCTCATAGTAGCTACCAGTTTAATCCGTAAGGGAAGGCCTCATTCAGAGGGGGGCCAAGCTGCTTTTATCCACAGCCTTTCATAGACTACAGTTGCCATCATCCCTACAGAGCATAGTCAATGGTGAGTCATAGTTCAAATCATAATTGGAGCCGCAACTTGCAGACCTCTGCTGTAATATGTACGAGAATAAAACAAATTGTCTTTTGCGCTAAACAGATCATTAACATAAGTTGTTGCAACACCTGAAGATTGTATCACACTCAAATCTCAACATACTCTCTTGGGTATTGGGTCTGTAAAAACCTATAAACAATCACACCAAAAACAATGTTTACCTGTATTTATCATTTTTCAGCCTTCTGTGTGCCAACACTTGTTTTGAGCTATGCGATCTTCATCAGGACATAGTTACATAATTGTACCCAAATAATGATTATTGGTACATTAATATGTGATCCAAATTGATACATTGATTTTGATAATTAAAATCAAACATCAAATAATGAACAGGGAACAAAACAAACGAATTGGTTAGTCAAAAATGAAAAACAAATTGATGCAAGCTATTATTATTAGGGCATTTATTGAGTGTGGATGTAGCTTCGGGAAGCAGTGGAGCGCTTTACAGTGATATGGGTAAGAACACAGTGAGGGAAGCAGAGAGCTAACGGGAGGGCATGGTGGGCAATTGGCAGCAAAGGATCTACAAGCAACTGGGGAAAGACAGCGGGGAGCACATCACTGAGTCTCAGGTAGGGTGGGGACGGCAGGATACATGGACCCAGGTGTTAAGGAGGAGTCTTTCCTTGAAGAGGAAGGTCTTGAGCTCTTCCCTGGACTGTACAAGTGATTGGGCAAGTCTGATGTTGACATGGAGGAGGTTCCAGAGTCTTGCAGTATAGACGGGGAATGCCTGTCTTCTGGTTCTTTCATTCCTACATCGTTGTAATTCAAGTCTGCACATTTCCCTACTACTGGTGGATCCCAGGCCTCCAGAGATGCTGCATTTTTCACTGCGGTAGCTTGGGGAATTCAGGGTGACAGCCTTGTTGATGATGCAACAGGATTTGAAGATGATGCAGGCTTGCAGCGGGAGCCAATGCAGCTCGATGAGGTCAAATTTTCTGAGTCCTTTGAGTCTTTGTGCAGCATGCAGGACACATTTCGGCGGTGCCAGGGTAGTCGCCAGAAGTCCTTCTAAAAGTACATTACCACCATCCAGGTGGGAGAGGACCAAAGCTTTGATAGCGGATCTGAAGTTTTCTAGGGGGACAGGCTTGATTTTCCACAGGAGATCAAGTTAGTACCAAGCCGTTTGTGTGTGAGGTGCCTGTCGATGTTGAAACACAAAGTTTAATTTATTCCCTTTATATTGGTTTTATTTATTTGTATTAAAATAGCGTGGATTGTTTTCATTGCAGTCTCACTACTATTCCCATTGTCACATTTGAAAAGCCGTCTGCCACATTAATTGACTCTTTACTCGAAACCAAGCCCTTCCATCTAAATGCTTAATCTGTGTTAACCCTTTCTGTGATTAGTAATGTAAAGTGCTGTTTGTTATAGCAAATACATTAACGTGATCTCTTTCCTGTACCCACAAGCATCATTTTGATTCACTGGAATGTGGTAACAAGTCCTGTATCAAAAATAAACTCATCTCTATCATATATAAAGAACATTGCGAACGGTTCAAATTGAGTTTTGTGGACTGACCTCCATTTGTCTATTGCTCTTGTCAGTCCACATTATTTTAACTAACCAAATGAAGCATTTATTTTCAGGGCTTGCTTTCAAGTAGAGTGGCAATTAATTTTGCATACGGCATATCAAATGTGACTCGAGAAATAGTAGTAAGACAACTAAGAGACAAACATCAAATAGCAATACGTTTTAAAATACAAATCAATGACAACAATAGAAGCGTAATTGATGCAACTTTGCTAATAAGGGAGAATTGCATTGTGCAGTGTCATGAACCGTCGTCTACGTCCTTTCTGGTCCTCCTGGTCCCTGACTCGCAGAGGATTGCATGCAGTATTCCTTCCAACATGGGCGCTCGGAACGGAATGCTCCGGATCAGTCTATGCTTTCCACGCTGCTCATCCTACAAAAGAGACACGCCCCTGCAGCTCTGCGCGTCTCAATGCTACCGCTACCTGTAGTCTGACGTGCTTTGCCGGAGTTCGATCGGGGCTCTCGCTTGATTCCTTGTTCCCAGCTCCTCGATTCCCCGTCCTATCCCTACCCTCTCCAATCTCCTGGAAAACCTTCTGCGCTGAAGTCCCGGTCCTCCGTGCCTCCGAGCGTAACTTGTTCCTGGTGTTACCCTGGACTTTCTGAACGCTCCTGGAAACTGAACTGCTATCTTCACGCTGGACGCCGAAGATCAGCGTTCGGGTCTATACAAATCCCGGACCGTAAAAAAGAAGAAATCCCAGAAGGTCGCAAGTACTCAACAAAAACAGATGAGATGGGGAGAGACTTATGAAAGATTGAGACGCCTTAAAAACGATACAGATACAGAGATGGAAGCCACCTTTCAAGACCTCATGCGAGGCATGCAGGAGTTAACAATAGAGGTACAGAACCTCAAGGCAGAGAACGCTGCGTTAAAGCAGTTAGTTCTATCACGTGATTCAGCGACAAAAGAAAGTGTGACGGTTCTTCCAAGACTCTCCGCGCCTTCCTTGATTCGTGTCTAGTTCACTTCACCTTCAAACCCTACTATTTCTCCACTCCTAGAGTAAAGGTGGGTTTTATGATCTCACACCTCACTGGAAATGCATTGACTTGGGAAACCCCCCTGGTCAATTCAGGCGATGCTCTCTGGATGACTATGATGGCTTTGTGAGAGCCCTTAAGGAAATGTTTGATCGCCCAGAACAAGTGTACAGTGCTTAAGAGAGACTACTCGAGTTTCAACAAGGGTCCCAGGATATGCTCACCTATGTTACTCGTTTCAAACAACTTCTAAAGGAAGCAGACCGGTCTCCAGAAGCTAGTTTTACTCTCTTCTGAAGGGGACGGAACGAAGAAATAAAAGATGAGCTAGCAAGGGTGGCCCGCCCAAGTTCCTTCCAGGCTCTTATGGACCTATCCTTACAGATAGATTTCCGAATCCAAGAAAGAAGAGCAGAGAAAAAGAAGTCTAAGGCGTGTTTCCAAAAGACCAGCACGGAACATGCTCCTAGAGCAGAGCCTGCTGTTCCTTCTACCCAGGACCCCGAAACTATGCAACTAGGAGCCTTCCATGGACCCATTACCCCGCAAGAAAGGATGCGACGGATCCATACTTGTCTGTGCATGTATTGCACCTCTGATAAACATCTGGTGAGAGAATGTCCCATTGCCCTCCACGGCGTTCGGAAAATGCCAGCTCCCGATCCTAGATGGAGCACAGTGTCGGGAGAGAGATGTTTGCTCCACATCAATTCCATCCTTGAACTCCCCATGACAAAATAACCTTGTGGTTCTTCAGGCCTTTCTATCGCCTTCCAAGACAGAATCCTACCCCATCTTGGCATTAGTTGACTGCGGAGCCAGGGGCGTATTTCTAGATCAAGATTGGGTCACTGCTCACAACATTCCACATGAAAGCCGAGTAACAATGCAACCAGTAGAGGCCATTGATGGAAGGCCTCTTTCCTCAGGACCCATTACCCTTCAGACTAAAGAGATTCTACTTTCTATTAATCACCATCAAGAGAGGATCAAATTTGACCTCATCAAATCGGCCCATTCTCCGATGGTTCTCGGAATGCCCTGGCTACAAAGGCACAATCCTTACATCAATTGGGCAGCCGGCTCACTGTTTCTTGGATCTGAATATTGTATGGCTCACGGCCTATCCCGGGATATTGTAACAAAGCCTTCTGAAGACTTTCAAGAGAACCAACAAAGTCCAGTCACCGTTTCTAACATCATCCAGATTCCCAGAGCCTACCAAGTCTTTTCTGATGTCTTTTCAACTGCTATAGTTCAAGCTCTACCTCCTCACAGACCAGAGGATTGTGCCATCGATACCGAGCTCTCTGCAGTGATTCCTTTCGGCAGAATGTTTTATATTATCTGAACCTGAAAAGAGGGCTTTCCGAGAATACCTGGATACTAACCTGGAAAATGATACCATACGCCTGTCTAAATCTTCAGCGGGCGCTTCATTGTTCTTCGTTCCAAAGAAAGATACCAAGGAACTCAGACCATGTTTGGGCTACCGTGGTCTAAATCAGTGTACTCTCAAGGACCGTTATCCCTTACCCCTCATCTTGCATCTCCTAGAAGCAGGCAGAGGTGCAGTAATCTTTACTAAATTAGACCTAAGGGGTGCTTACCATCTCATTCGTATAAAAGAAGGTGACGAATGGAAAACAGCCTTTAGAACCCCCTTCGGCCATTTTGAATACCAATCATGCCCTTCGGACTTGCTAATGCCCCAGCAGTTTTTCAACGTTTCATGGAGTGGGTGTTCTCGGATATGCTATTCCTCTTCGTCATCGTCTACCTGGATGATATCTTGATCTACTCCAAGGACCTTCTAAAGCATGAAGAGCATGTTAAGGCAGTCCTACAACGATTACGTGAAAACAAACTCCTGGCTAAACCCGAGAAATGCCTATTTCACGTCACTTCTGTTCATTACCTAGGATTTGTCCTTAGTCCATAAGGAATTGGAATGGATCCTTCAAAGGTAAAGGCCATACTATCTTGGCCGGCTCCCACTTCCGTGAAACAAATTCAATACTTCCTGGGACTTGCTAATTTTTACCGAAGTTCATACCGTCCTTTTCTGAAATTGTTCAACCGATCATTTCTCTCTTGAAGAAAGATACCCCATTTCTCTGGTCCGCAGCCCAAGACAAGGCATTCCAACGATTAAAGACAGAGTTCACTCAAGCCCCCATCATAGCTCAACCCGACATTAACCGGCCATTCCTAGTGGAGACGGATGCCTCTAACTATGCCATAGGAGCAGTCCTAAAACAGGAATTTGAGGACAAATTGAAGCACCCCATTGCTTACCTTTCACAAACTCTGACTCCCAGTGAGACTCATGATTCCGTCTTTGAAAAGGAGCTATTAGCCATCCGCCAAGCCTTTACAGAGTGGCAACATCTACTCTTGGGAGCTAGGCATCCAGTCCAGGTCCGTACGGACCATCGAAATCTTCAAGTTCTACAATCCTTGGAGTGTAGGAACAGTCGTTACGCCCGTTGGGCCTTCTTCTTTGCCCAGTATCAGTTCCACATCCATCATGTCCCTGGATCACAGAATATAATTGCCGAGGCCCTTTCCAGACATCCTGACTATGAAAACCCTGAGGATCGGACCTTTCCAAAAATGTTTCCCCACACAATCTTTGTTGCCCAAGCACTCACCCTCCTGGAGATTATCCAAGGCCAAACTCGACTTTCGGACCTCTGGAAGGAGCACAAGAGAAATAACAGATGGAATCTCACAGCAAAGGACGGATATTTATTCAAGGACAATCGCCTAGTTATTCCCACTCCTGGACTGAGACAAAGAATCACAACGCTATGTCATGATACCTTACATTCGGGACATCGTGGAATTACCAACACTCTCCATTTAGTACAAAGACCGTTTTGGTGGCCGAAGATGAAGGATGACCTTAGGATCCATGTCCAAACATGTGCCGTTTGCAATCAGAACAAACCTGATAATAAGAAGCCGGCCGGACTCTTACTCCAACCATCAATACCAACGAGACCCTGGGAATTCATCGCCACTGACTTTATCGTGAGATTACCACCCTCTAGAGGCCACACAACAATCAAGGTCACTATTGACTTGTTTACTCATATGGCTCATTTTACACCCTTATCCAAACTACCTTCCTCAACAGATCTTGCCGGAATTTTCCTGGAACACATATTCGGACTTCATGGGCTGCCTTCCAAAATCATTTCAGACCGAGGACCCCAGTACATATCTCAGTTTTGGAAGCAAGTGTGTGGTATTCTAGGAATCCAACGTACCTTATCCTCTGGCTAGCACCCACAAACCAATGGAGCCACGGAGCGTGTCAACCAGACTCTCGAACAATACCTATGTTGTTTCGCCACCAAAGTTCAGGACGATTGGTCACTCCTAATTCCTATGGCCGAGTTCGCTTATAACAATTCAGATCACTCAGCTATCAAGACCAGTCCCTTCTTCTGTAGTCAAGGATTCCATCCATCTGTCCTACCCTCCGTACTCCTACATCCTACCCCAGTACCTGCAGTAGACTCCTGGATCGAAAACCTCATCACAGTCCATAAGGAGGTTAAAGAAAACCTAGAAAGGGCCTGAAAAGATGTCAAACGTTATGCTGACTCTAAGAGAAGATCTAGACCTCCCTATTCAGTAGGAGATAAGGTTTGGTTATCCTCAAAGCTCCTTCCTAGACATTTGCGCCCTAATAAACTGGCTCCCAGATACTGCGGTCCCTTTTCCATACAAGAAATCATCAACCCAGTGGCCTTTCGACTTCGGTTACCTGAATCTTGGAAAAGGATTCATCCAGTCTTTCACACCTCTGCTAAAACCATACATTCAGTCATCCCGAACAGCTCCTAGATCTACCCCTGTTATTGTAAATGATCAACTGGAATACAAGGTCTCCAGGATTTGTGACTCAAGATATCGAGGAGGTCAACTACAATATCTGGTTGAGTGGAAAGGTTACCCTTCCAGTGAGCGTACGTGGGAACCATTGTCAAACATGAATGCGCCCAGATTGGTTTGACAATTTCATCTGATCCATCCGGGCAAACCCGGAGGAGCTGGTTTTCAGAGGAGGCATGCTGTCATGAACCGTTGTCTACGTTGTCGGGGGGAAATTCTGCCGCCGTCGGCCAGGCCGTCCGCAGACCTCCGGGCAGGGAGGCCCCAACTCCTCCCGTATATCCCAAAAGAGATAGAGTATGAGACACACGAAAGAAGCAAGGTGACTCTGCTGTTTATTAGACAAAACGGCAGGGATGGGTCAAGGAGCGTACGCATCCGTCCTGACACACACACAATCGTGGGGCTCGCAGGCCCTTTTTACTTTAGTATGACGCGCTACTTGCGTCACTTGGAACGTTTAGCAAAAAACCTATCACCACTCCGGATTGGTTACTCGAGTGGTAGGGTTAGTATAGCACACATATAGAGAACGGTGTTAGTGGTTGAGGGTTAGTCAGGTGGTATACCTGGGCTGTCCCTTCAATTTGATAAATGAAAGTTGTTACATGAAGACCTCTGAGGATTGGTCAATGTTAATGGCGTCAGTGATAGGAGCCCCATGTTCTGATTGGTCCGCTTGCGAGCCTCCCAGTCTGGGACTATCGCTGTTCCCAGCTCGCGGTGCACCTGTAATTTGCAACAATGTTTTACTACGGGTAGGTGTAAACAATGTGAGGATTTATTCATATGTTGGGAGGTCGACTACTCCCACTGCTGCAGATGTCCAATGAGTCTTTTAATTGTATCTGCCTGTGTCTTGAAACGTGGGATTCAGGCGTCTCCTTCCTCCTGGGCTTGGCATCTTGTCAGGTTTGGCTTTGTCACGTGAGGTGGGACCGTGTTTGAGGCAAAATTCAACATAATTAATATTGTTTTTCCTACTGTGTGCCTGGTTTATCTTGCAGGTGCGACCTTGGCGTTGGCTTGCAGCGTGCGAGATTGCAACATCGTGCCCTTGGCGGTGTGCTTTCGCCGGGCTCATTTTGCAGGGTCAGCAACCCAGTTCTTGCTCATTCAATGTTCATGGAAGCTTTTGCTTGCGGCCTACTTGGGCCTGGTGCATAGGTGGAACCGTTTGATGCAGAGCGCTTTAGGTTACGGTATCATATTGCTCCATCCTCAGTATTGTGTCTCCGTTATATTCTTCATTATGGTACATGGTTCTTAGAAGAAGCGTGAGCAAGCCTTTTTAGATAAGTTCATGATGCGTCTTGCGTTTCTGCATTTTGAGAGCCTATGTGGAAAATAATAAAGATGCACGTCCGTGAGTATGTCTGTCGCCTACGTCATAGCACAGAGTATATTCTTCATGTGGATTGGTGTGGGAGTGTCCAGTGCGTATGTTTGCACAGGTGTGCTAACCGTTGGCTAGGTCGTCATGGCATCTCTAACGACGTGTTGATTTGGTGCTAGATGGTTTAGTCGAGTTCATCCATGCCGCAGGTGTCGGCATGGACAGGGCGGGCTGCTGGGCAGGTAGATGGGCACATCCGTATGTTCCTGTACCAGGGTATTGTCATGATCTCTGCTTCCAAAAGATCAGGACTTGCCCGACTCCCTTGGAAGCAGACCCATAACCCCGGTTCCGAGTGCCAGCCAGTCCCAATTGGGACCTTTTGGACCCTGTCCTGGCGCCAGTGCACCAGGCTCATAAAGATGCCCAGTCCCAGCGCTGGAAGCGCCGGGCTCATAATGCTTGGGTGGACTTACCTGCAGCAGACCATGCTGCTTACTTACCGGCCAGTTGAACCCCTGATCCTCTTCTGTTTGGGACTACTTTTCCTGTTGGGTGGGGCAGGAGCCACTCCCTAGGTTCAGAACACTGGAACTCTTCTGGAAAGCAGGAACTCTTTTCTTACCTAGGCGTGGCTGTGGAAGGAGACACCTAAACACTACAGGAGGCTATTTAAACCACACCCGATGGATGAATCTTGCTTTGCGTTATTCTGCATTCTCTGCAGCAGAACGCTCATCGTGTCTTCTGCTTCTGATCCTGGGCCTAAGGGAACAAAGGCTTACCATCCTGGAATCCAGTCTTCAGCAGCACCTGTAAAGACAAAGGAAGAACAGGTTAGCACTACGGTCTTCAGTGGCAGCGCATCTCTTACCTGGTCCATCGGCTGTCACCAACGCCTCGCGCTGCATTCCGGCATCTGAAAGACAAAGGCTTACCTACTCTTCGCATGCTCCGGAGGTCTTCGCACTGCATTCCGGCATCTGAAAGACAAAAGCTTACCAGCTCTTCGCACGCTCCGGAGGCCTTCGGCGCTGCATCCCGCATCTGAAAGACAAAAGAAGGTGCGTTTAAAGACATTGGGCAACTTTATTACTCGCGTGCCATTACTCCTTCCCACGCCGAATCCAGTGGGTATTCCAGCACCCTTCAGCTTCTCTAAAGCTCCGAACTTGTACCTGCAAGATAAAAGGGACAGTTAGTGCGCATCGTGAAGCAGGCTACAAGCGCTTACTTACGTGCTTCCAGGCGCTTCTATTCCTCACGCTGGTTCGATCCTCAACTCTCATCAGCCCGCCATCCGCCATCGCCGGAACCCTGCAAAACGAGATATCATTACAAAAGACTTTTAAGACATTTGAAGTGCCCAGAACTTACCGTTCGTGCAGTTAACGACGGACAGCAGTCCTCTGAGGTCAAGAGGCCTGCACCCTTATCCAGTGAAGAAACTGGTTACGGCACCCTGCCCCGAGGCAGATGGAGAGCTCGGAGTTCACTTACCTAAGACCTCTTACTCTTTGAGTCAGACATACAGTGCACAGAGGTCCAGCCCAAAGAGCCAACCGTGTGTTACACATCACCTTTGAAGATACGGCATTCACCCAGTCAAGACCGGGAATCAGGTGAGCGTTACAGGTATTTGGTCGTCTGGTAGATAGGCAAATTCCTCTCGTGGCGGGTGTCTAGGCCGTGATCCTCTAGGCCACGCGCGAGAGGGGAAGGGCGGGAGCCTGTTCTTCCATTCTCCCACTTCAGTCCCCCCTCTGGTCGACTTGTCGACCACAAACATATCCTTTTCTTTATCTCCTCGTACTCTCCATATTTTAGTTATTTCTCCCAAATGTCCATAGTGGTTAACATGGTCTTCAAATGACCAATACATATATTCACATGTTCCTCCAGGAGTGCAGTATACCCATTTCCCTATGTAGCTCTTTGGATTTCTTGGGTTTTCGAGCTTCACAGATGGTGGGTCCAGGTGGTTGGTGATGATCTGGTTGCGCAACTTCTCTCTTTCTTTTATGATTGTGCCTGTGTGTTTGCCGTCATCTGTTGGCATCAAGAGGTGCATACCAACCATTTCAATCATCTCGTCTGTGGTGTGTGCCTTCCGGGCCTTCCAAAATCTTATTATGATCAGTGTAGCTCCAGCCAAAATAGTACATACAACTATAATCTTCAGTCCATCTGACAGCCAAGATGGCATCCATGACCATAATAGTGAAAACCAGCTCTCATCCTTTTTCACACCTTTACTTTCATCCATCATTTTTGAGTGCATCTGGGCCAATTGTAAAACTGCTTCTGTCAGTGTACCATTGTCAGCATCGTTGGCAGGGATAAATGTGCAGCATGATTGTCCTATCTTAGCGCAAACTCCTCCTTCCATTGCTGTGAGGAGGTCCAGTACATATCTGTTCTGAAGCGCTACCATCCTCACAGCTCGCAGTTCCTCTCTTATTGCGTTGAATCCATTCACTGTAGAGTTAATTGTCATCATTAGTTCCCACCTAGTTATCTGGAGCCATTTTGCGTTTGCGTAAGCCTGTAGTCCAGGATGTATTATTGAGGAGAAGAACATAGCTGCTCTGCTGAATAGTCTGTGTTCCGGCGGAATTGAGGTGAGTGCTGTTTCCGACCTTCTCCACAGGTAATTTCCTGTCAGAGGTTCTCCTTGTCTTTTCCTTCTGTTGAGGACAGTGTAGTTGCCGTTGTGTCGGTTCTCTGGCCCTTTCCGAGGCTGTGCAGATCTCCTCTTCCTTTTGTTCCCTTCATCCATCTTGGGGAAATTCGCCATATTCACATGTTTCTGGGGTACCACTAGTGATGGTACATTAACGTGTGCTATTGTGCATACACCATTCCACAAAGGGGGCAGTGTGTGGTACGCCTTGTCTCCACAGGCCCAGTAATGGTCCATTACTACTGCTGTTCCTGCTCCCCCCTCAGGTAACTCCATCACGCTTTCACAGTTGGTGTTGTATCCTACATCCACTTCTCCTTTATGTTGGTAGCATACCTTAGGCGCAGTTAGCGGCAGTATTGTTATTGGGTCTTCATCCTTCTCCATCCATGTTAGCATGGGTACGTACTTGACCCAAGTCATCCAACATCTGTTGTTGTGCTCTGCAATAGTTGTAGTATCTTCTCTCGTTACCATGTTGCTGCCAACCACTCCTATGTCCCATTTGTTGTTCATGTACACCTTCCCTGTTATTATCATCAGTGGTCTTTCCCAACATCCGTTTTTACCAGGGACTTCAGTGGCGTACCAATCACATGGTAGGTACTCCAGTGTTACTTTCTTTGTTTCTCCTTTTTCAGGACCACTTGTTATGTATCTGAATCCTTCAGCATATAAACTGCTCTTGTGGCAACTCAAATAAGTCTTGAGGAAGTTGTTTTCATATGGATATGTATCTCGTGTTTTCTACACCAGTTGCACCACTGTCCCTTGAAATCTTCCTTTCGTCTGGAACAGTGCCAGGTATATTATACATCGTGCTATTTTTCCATCTATCTCCATGGCAACAAATGTTCGAGAAGCGCTCATGGCGTATGGGATCAATGAGCAAACGTAGCAGCTGTCTTCTGTTGTCTGTTTACCTATGTGGGTCATGTGCTGGTACCATATGTTGTTTGAGATGTGTGCTGAATCTTGTATGTAGTTGTCAATACCTTTATTATCTGAGTATGTGCTGCGTTTAACTCTATTTTCCTTGTGTGGGATTTTACTAGTACCACCTGACGTAACACCTGTTGCAGCTGGGGGTGGGGGTGCATTAGGTTTGGGTACAGCAATAATATCAACAGGATAGCTGTACTGCCATACAGAGGCAGCCAAGAACCCGGTGATCATTAAAATCCCTATCAATTTTATTACAGATGCTAATTTCACCGGCATTTTGCTCTTACCTTGCTGCAGCCCGGCAGCTTATTCTTGCGACGTTACAGTTGCCCGCCTGAAAATTCTTAATATGCTTGTTATTAGTGTTAGTTGTCGTTTTTAAGCTCTCCCTATCAAGTAGTCATTCAGTGCCCAGGCGAAGAGCTGTTCCCACGCCAATCTAAGCGATCTATCTCTTAGGGCGGGCAAGTATGGTTGGAGGTGGGGCATTGAATGTTCTATGGCCAAGAGGAAGGCTGTGTAGTAGACACGTACCCTCCTTCTTTTCATGTACGTTGGCCGTTTTATTTCATACACAAATTGGTGTGACAATTCTTCCAGGTAAATATCGTCTGAGGGTACCATCTACTCCTGGGCAGTGAATTTGTTAGTTATCTACTTTCTTAACAGTACAATAATACGCTGTACCTGCATGTGCGAGAGAAAAGAAAGAGAGCATTCAGGTGTTTACATGTGTGTATGTGCAAAACAATGTCCTTCAGTTCAGTTATTACTACAGTGGGTAGGGGGTCAATGGGCAGAGGGTTTGGGGCTCAACTGGCGGAAGTCTCTTTACCCTTTGATCGTGTAACCATGGGGTGGGCGGTATGGGGATCACCCCTTTCTTTTCTAGTAGTTGTCTCTGGGGAATCTGGGGGGTGGCAGGGTATGGGGACACTTAGGCCGTTAGTTGTGGTAGAAGTCTCTTCCTCCGTTGGTGACGCTGTTGTTGCTCTTCCAGTGGCCCTGTCGATGGCGCTGGGGCGGGTCTGGAGTTTGTAGATATTTATGTCGTGTAGGTGGTTCCAGGCACGTTTATCCTGTAGCTTTACTGCTCTCGTTGATACCTCCTCTACCAGATGGGGGCCAGTGAATTGTGGACTGTTCCACTTTCTTGTGAAATTGCGAAGTAGTACGTGGTCACCTTTAGCAACTTTGCACAGTCTTTCCTTTTCCAATTCTTTATCCACGTCTTCTTGTTGATCGCTTTTAGACCCGCCCCGCGTGCGCTCGAGCTGTTGAGACACAAACACTACACTAGTAATCAAAGAAGACACATATTGGTACATTTCATCACCAAGGACATCTGCAGTACTCTCGTGGTCGGTAAATGCTCTTGATGTTGGCGTTAGGGGAAGGCGCATTTGACGTCCGGTAACCACCTCGTGAGGGGTGAGGTGGTGGTCGGAACCTGGTCTATTCCTTAGCTCAAATAGGGCTAGTGGAAGGCAATACAACCAACTCTTCTTTGTTGTTTGCTGTATTTTTGCAATTGCCTCCTTTAATAGGCCATTCAGGCGTGCACATATACCGTTGGCCTGTAGGTGGTATGCACATGCAAATTTATGCTTGATGTTCAGCAAGGATGTAATGTGCTGGAACATTTCGTTTGCAAAATGTGGGCCATTGTCTGACCTCAGTACCTCGCACACTCCCCACCTGGGGAAGACCTCCCTCACTAGGAATTTAGCTGCTCTGAATGCATCTGGGTGTGAACAGGGCCCTGCTTCAATCCACCTCGAGAATGGGCATACTACTACAATCATATACCTATTTCCTTGACATACGTTGATCATATCAACACAGTCAATATGGAGATGTCGGAAAGGTCCCTCTGGCCAGGGTATAGTACCTCTTATCACATTCAGAGTGTGACCGGCCGTAAACTGTTGACATGTGAGACAATTGCTGATAAAATTTGACACATGAGAATTTAACTCGGGGCAGAACCAGTCTTCCCTAATTCGTGCTGCAATTACTTGCTTGCCTGTGTGGGCTGGGTGATGTAGTTGGCTCAGGGCGGTGTTCAATAGTGCCAGTGGTATTACAATCTTCCCAGTGTAACTTGGCGCCATAGTGCGTCAGTTGGTGACATTGTGCATCCCCTTTTTACCCATATTTCTTTTTCTGCCATTGGTGCAGCCGCTTGTAGCTCCATTATCTGTGTGGCTGGGAGATGGGTGTACCCTTCTCTTATCAACATCTCATTAGCCATTCCCCTCCCTCTCCCTCTCTGTGACTCTGGGGGGTTCCATATCTCACCAAAGTATGCAGCATACTTCGCATGTGCGTCTGCTGCTGCATTCCCTTTTGAGATGTGGTCTTCACCATTGGTGTGTGCGGTGCATTTGACCAAAGCTAATTCTTGGGGGTCATTTATTGCTTCAATTAGTTCAGCCAATAGGAGGGCATGTTGCACTGGAGTGCCATCAGCTCTCCTAAACCCTCTTCTCCTCCATTTCGACAGCCCTGAGTGGACAGTAGATGTAACATATGCGCTGTCGGAATATATGGTCACTCGTTTGACAAAGCTTTCCTTCAACGCCAAAATTAGTGCAATTAATTCTGCTGCTTGAGCGGAATAATGCTGTGGTAGTTGTACACATTTCATTGCCACACACACCGGTACCTCCATCATTTTTACCACTGCTGCCCCAGTCCTCTTATACCATCCCTTTGGTCGATAGTTGATGACCCATCAATGAACAGGAGCTCACCTCCCTCTAGTGTGTTCTCTTCAACCTTTCTATTACATGAGTACACTTCAGTTATTTGCGTACAGTCGTGGGCATAGTCTCCCTCCTCAATTACTTCTGCTAGGAACCTTGCAGGGTTGACCGTGCTACATCTAACAATTGATAGTTCAGCTCTGGATAAAATGATCTCATAACCTGATGCCCTTTGCGTGGTTAGGGTGGACTTAGGTTTATTCAATATCGCAAATAGTGCATGTTCCACAAACAGTGTAGTTGGGCACCCCATGGTGATTGCTGATGCTTTCTCTACCGCAAAAGCAGCTGCGGCGAGACCTTGTTCGCAAGGGAAATGACCTAACATCACAGGATCTAAGTGGCCGCTGAAAAATGCTACTGGTTTGTAGCCCATGCTTGTTTTTTGAGCCAACACTGCTTTCATTACTGCTGAGTCGCAATGTGAAAATATAAAGAATTGTCGCTCATAGTCTGGGGATGCCAGTACCGGAGCAGTTGATATCGCATCTTTCAATTCATCAAAAGCCTCTTTCGTTTCCATTGTCCATCCCAACTTTTTCTCCCCTTTATTAGCTTCCTTTAATGCCTCAAGCAGGGGTCCTATGTATGAACTGTAATCAAATACCCATGCTCTACAGTAGTTGCACAGACCCAGGAACTGCTGCAGTTCCCTCACTGTTTGCGGCACTGGTGTGTTTGAAATGGCCTGTGCTCTTTGTGGTGCAATCTTTATTCCATGTTGGGATATGAGCTGACCAATGTAAAGTACCTGTTCTTGACAGTACTGTAACTTTTCCATGTCTACCTTGTAACCTTTTTCAGCCAATATTGTCAGCATCTTTAATGAGTCCTCTCTGCATGTTCTTTCGTTTGTACTGCAAATTATTATGTCATCGACATACTGCAACACTGTGCTTTCTACTTCAATGTTACCCAAATCCATCTATATTACTCTGTTGAAGACTGAGGGTGATTCGCAGTACCCTTGTGGCAGTCTGGTGTGTTTCCACTTTGTGTTTCTGTAAGTGAAGCTTGTCAGATCTTGTGAGTCTGGGTGCAGGGGTATTGAGAAAAAGGCATTTTTAAGGTCGATCACTGTAAATCGTGATGCTTCTGCTGGAATGCCACACAATATTGTGGCCGGGTTTGCGACTATGGGGTATTCTGCTTCTACTATGTTGTTCAAGGGCCTGAGATCCTGTATGAAGCGCCAAGACCCCCCTTTAGCCTTGCGCACTGGGTATACAGCCGTGTTACATGGTGATTCTGAGGGGACTAATGTGCCATTATCTATAAGGGCCGTTATGGTTTCATATATGCCCTCATCTGCCTCTTTTGATAGTGGGTACTGTTTCACTCTGGGGAGTATTGCACCTTTTTTCAATTTTATCCTTACTCCCCCTATACTTTTTATGCACCCCACGTCATAGGGGCTAGTAGTCCACAATGATGTGGGTACCTTTGTCATATCCTCCTTAAAGAAGGGGACTGGGGTGGATGTAGGTGCCTCAAGTGCCATTGCAATTTTCTGTGCTACTTGTTTGTATGCCACTCTTAGCCATATTTCCACACTCATCATAAACACCATTTCACCTTCCTCCTTTTCTTCTGAAAACAGCTCCTCATCTGACACCTGGAGAGTCTACATCCTTCTGCTAGTGCTATCACTGCCCTCCATGCTCTTCCTTCTCTGTCTTGGGCATGTACAGCAATGTAATCAGCTGTTGCTATAATGCTCTCAATGTCCACTGGAACTACCTTTCCTTCTGGTTCATTGACTGGTGTTTCTGGTCTGAACAAATAGGCTGCTGGCCTCCTCCAGATCTTTCCCTCTATCCCTGGCATCCATGCAAATGCCATGTCTGTCCCGTACTGGAAGAGCTCGCCTTCTACTGGCTCAGCCCTAATCGATGTCTGTCCGCAGTATGCTTGCATAATCTGTCGTGCTGTGAGCATGTTCATCCCTGGAGTAGAGCAAATTATGCCGTCTTCAGTAAAGGAGATCGTCATATTCAACCTGTTCATTATGTCTCTCCCCAGTATATTTACTGGTGAGGCACTATAATATAAAAGTGGAACTGACATGTCATAATCTCCTATAGATAAGGGAATGTTATCAGTAAAAGGAACCAACCCTCTAGCCCCAGAGAATCCTTGGGTGTTCATGGCTTCGCCCGACATCTTAAATTTACCTTCCCTTATGCAAGACCGGGTCACCCCGGTGTCAACAAGGAATGATAATTTTTTGTCACCTATCGTTACCTCTATGCGTGGTTCCTCCGCCCTATTGGATGTTACCGACAGGATGGGACACACCAAGGCCGTCTGTGGGCTGTCCTATTGAGGGTACAACGATTGACCATTTCCTGTGTAAGGGTTGTGTCCCAGGACCGTCACCCTACCCAGTTGTGTTTGTTGTGCTTGGGGTTGTTGTGTTATCACTACCTGTTGTTGTGGCAGTGAACATGTCTGTGGCTGTTGTTGTGTTATTAGTTGTTGCTGTTCATTTCCCTGTTGCAACGTCTGCTGTTGCTGTAGGCCCTGCTGTTCCTGTGTGGGCCTTGGTTGTCCCTGTTCGCTCCATGATGGTGTACCTTGTCTTACTCTACACGTGCGTGACATGTGCCCTACTAATCCACAACTCCAACACACCGGTGGTTCCCGACTTTGCCATGGAAAGCTTCCTGTGTTGTCCTGGTATACTGGTTGCCCGGTGGGGTAGGAATTTCTAAGTCCTCCCACCTGCTGTTGTGTGTTATATCCGTATGCTCTCCCTCTCATAATTCCTCCTCTTCCCCTGTTGTAATTATAATACCCAGCTCCTGGCATTGAGTATCCTCCTCCCATGTTGGTCGTGTATGGTTGGAGTGGCGGCACCTGTTGTGTTGTAGTCTTTGAGGGTGGTATTTGGGAGAGATCTTGTGCAGCCACTACTTGTGTGGGGCTTTGGGTCATTGTTGTAGGTGCAGTTATTAGTGCCCCTTCCATTGTGTATTTAGTAAGTTTTTTCTGTACTAGTTTAGCCTCTTCCGTTTTCCTATCGTCTTCCTTTTGCTTCATTTTTTCTTGCCATGTCCTACAATGATGCACTATTGTCAGTTGTATTTCTGGCCATGCTTTTGCTTCCATCCCCACTACTTTCTTCAGTTGTTTCTGGACTGCTTCTGGGAGCCCTTGTACTAGTATATGATAGAATATTGCTGGTGTCTTGTCCCATTGTTCTCTAGTTTCCATACGCCATTTCTCTTGGATTTCCTGGATATAATCAACAGGATCTTCGTTCTCACGCATCTTACGTGAGGTAATTGCTCCTATGTCTGATGTGTCTAGGTACTGTACCCTCAATGCCTGCCATAGTGCATGTCTGCAGTTTGCGAATGGTGCCCCATCGTGCGATGTGTTTACTATTGTTACCCCAGGGAATCCCGCTCTCTTCCAAATGTCATCCGCTGCATCCCCTAATATCGATATTAGAAGGCCCTTTACATCTCCCACTGCCAGTTTCTGTCCTGCGGTGTGTTTTTCCATTTCATATATCCATTTATCCGCACCTCCACCTAATGATGGGAGCCTGCACTTTATATTTTCTTTGTCTGTATGCTTCCAAGGGACATACTGTGTTCTAACCCCTCCCCTCTCCAGAAGTGGCATTAAGTTGTGTCTCGTTTTACCCCTTGGGTTCCATAAAATGAGTCCTCACACCCTTCCTCTTCTTCCCTCTCTTCTACATCATCAATTTCGTCCGTATTTCCCCTGCTCGTAACTCTTTCTTCTCCATCTTTTCCCCTTCTTCCATCATTTCCTGTATTTAATATAGGCGTGTGCCTTCGTCCTTCCTGCCTGCGTCTAGGGAGGTCTCTAAGCCGACCTGCATAGGGTGTCAGTTCATTTGTGAAGGGCGCAAGTTTGATTGTACGTAATGAGCGTGAGGTGGTTGAGCATGTAGGGAGGGATGGGAGAGGACGTGATGGGGACGGTGTGGCCTCATGTGTCTGTCTTTCCGCTATTCCTTGCTCTTCCTCCTCACTTCTCTCCAGTTCATCCTTTCTCCCACGGATCCATGGTGAGTCTGTGTTGGTCCGGGTGATGTATAGTTTATCTAGGCTTTCCCTTTCACTGTTTCTTCCTTCCTTCTCCACTTCTTCTTCTTCCTCACTACAAAAGTCAGTCATAAACGGCACCCCCCACTCGGTCTTTTTCCCTTTGATGGTTACTGTTTTTAAGTCTATTAGGTCCAGTTCTCCCTTTACTTCTTTATCAACCGCTCCCCTTTGCGCTGATGTTGTTGCTACTTCTGTGTCTCTATATACATCCCCCCCTTACTTCACTCTCCCTTCTCCTATCTTCTCTTTCTCCTTCATTTCTCTCCTCCATCTCCCTACCATTTTCCTCCCTTTTCCTTTTTAATTCCTCCATTACTTCACTACTCACCTTTTCCAATATCCTTTCATCCTCTTTCTTCCTTTCCCATCTCACCCTCTCCCTTTCTAATATACTCTCTATCACCCTCCCTTCTTCGTATTTCTTAGTCGTTTCTGATAGTAATCTCTTCTTCCACATTGCCATTTCTCTTTCTTTCTCTTCTTCCCTTTTCCTCTCTCGCAGCACTGCTCTTGATACCCTTTCTGCTGCTGCTTTTACCCTTTCAGCTTCTCTCCTTTGCTCCTCAGTTCGTTCCCTTATTTTTTCCAATTCGTTCTTACCTTCTTTCCTTTCCCTCGCTCTCTCTCTTTCCTCCTTCTCGAGCTGTTTGATCAGTTCATTCTGCTCATCCCTTAACTCTGCTAGTCGTTCCTCCAAAATCTCTTCCTTTTGTCGTAACAGCTCTTTCCCTCTCATTCCACTCTCCCTGGTATTATCCTCGCCTGTTTTCCTTACTACCTCCTTCTCTTCTCCTGTTAATGAACCTCGTAATTTTAATAGTATCTGTGCAGCTACCCACTCATCATGTCCTATTTCCACAGTGTGTTCTTCTCCAGTCTTCCCCTCCCCTGCTGGCATCTTCCTAGGAGCCACATATGGTGGCGGGCTGTATGCCGGGTTCGAGTACCCCTCAGCTGCCCTTAACTGTCCTCTTTCTATTTCTCCTAATTCTCTTAAATGGTACAACCCCCCTCCCTCTGTTTTGACTACCTTTGCTAGGGGTGTATCGTTGCTTTGTTCCTTTTTTATTTCATTTTCTTTTGGGTTATTATTCTTTTCTCCTCCCTCTTTTCCGTTCCCCGTGTTCTTTGGGTCTTCACTTCCCTTTTTCCCATTCTCTCCTTCCTCCTTAATCTCTTTTTCTTCCGGTGTTTCCCCCACAGTGAACATTCCATTTGGTCCTGGTCGGGACCTTTGGAACATCCTCCATAAGTTAAACACCTCCACGTGGTTTGCCAACTTCTTCCCTTTGTATGTATTATGCAGATGGTTTAATAGTGAATGTTGGGCATATGGATCAAAGCTACCATTAGGCGGCCATGGTGTTATCATTTTGTTGTCCGTCCCCTGTGTCCATTCTATGCTATACTTGATCAGTTTCTCCCTATGGGGTGACAGTGTTGTACAAATGTGTTGTAGTGGGGTAGTGAGGGTGTTCCCCCCCACCCTCCCGATCCTGTCCCGTGTGACATAGTAGCGCTCCACTTGTTACCCTTCCCCTATTTGGTAGCGGTTATCTCACTAGCAGTTTACAATATACAGTCTTATATCGTTACCTGGCCCCATAAGTTTGGGGACTTGCGATAGTCCGCTGAGGAAAATTATTAAAATATAGTATTTACATTTGTATATTTTCTTATGTCTTTCTTCCTTTACACGACACCCTTACGGCCCCCTGCGGCCGAGGCGCACGTAGCCCCCTGCGGCTGCGTACCCCTTGTGACGTTCTTATACAGTCGTCCTATTTTCACTTGCTCCTCCTCCTTCTTCTACACTTGCCGTGGCCGGTGTTCTCTGTGCGCCGTAACGTCCCCCGTTTCGCCTTTCCTCGATCAACTCATTACCGTTTATCTCCGTTTCCACTCCCTTACCACAGTTCTCTTCCCCACCACTCTCAGAAAGAAAGATGCCTTGTGCTCGGGATATCCTATGAAGGCCCTACTGGTGACGTCACCGATCTATTCGAACTACTGGTAAGTTCTCATATATTCTTTGAGTCCAAAATACACTTGCAATCTACCCCCGTTAACCCCACAGCTGTCTTCCTGTCACTCCTGGAACAAGGTAATCAATAATATAATCGGACTGCGCACGCTGCGTCGCCTCGCGTGTGATACGCCCCTCGACAGGAGGGCTTAACCAGCCAATTATCTTCCGTATTGGGCAACTAACTAGCTACCGCCTACAGGGAAACGTCATCTACCTATCGAGTTTCTTGCTCGAACAATAGGGATCCTCATCTACTCATTGATCAATAAATGCCAAATCGTAGGAAACCACACACACACACACCCTTACACGTAGTCGCGACCTAGGCCAATCAGTGTCTACGAGCGGCCGCACGTGATGTTTTCGTGCTCCGCCCCTTCTTTCGCGTAACGTAACCGACTGCTCTCGCACTCGTTCGACTACCATTCATTTCATTGCCTACACTAAATTGTCAAACCTTTGCCGCGCACCTGTGCAACACCTCCCACCTCCCGTATTTAATTCCTCCCCCCTCCCTCACAATTTCACATTGCTTGTTGTGCGTGGCATGCTCACCAAGTTCTCTTGATGCAGGGCCGCTCGACTGCGTGCACCCCTCCAAGCGGCTCACCACCTCCCCTCGTCTGGACCACATCTGGACACTCGCCAACCGTGGGCGGGATACTTCTCAACCGGCTCCCGAAGGCCAATATCCGGATTGCGCTGTCCGGTCTTCTCGCAGTTCCGCGATGGTCCTGTAGTCCTCAGAAGGGGGCAACGGCAGAGGGGGCCACGCCGCCGGGCCTCCTCGCAACGGGATTACCTGGAAAAAAGTAAAAATAAAAAAGCAGATCTTAAACAGATCTCAGCAGTGCCTCCAACTTGTCGGGGGGAAATTCTGCCGGGGTCGGCCGGGCCGTCCGCAGACCTCCGGGCAAGGAGGCCCCAACTCCTCCCGTATATCCCAAAAGAGATAGAGTATGAGACACACGCAAGAAGCAAGGTGACTCTGCTGTTTATTAGACAAAACGGCAGGGATGGGTCAAGGAGCGTACGCGTCCGTCCTGACACACACACAATCGTGGGGCTCACAGGCCCTTTTTACCTTAGTATGACGCGCTACTTGCGTCACTTGGAACGTTTAGCAAAAAACCTATCTCCACTCCGGATTGGTTACTCGAGTGGTAGGGTTAGTATAGCACACATATAGAGAACGGTGTTAGTGGTTGAGGGTTAGTCAAGTGGTATACCTGGGCTGTCCCTTCAATTTGATAAATGAAAGTTGTTACATGAAGACCTCTGAGGATTGGTCAATGTTAATGGCGTCAGTGATAGGGGCCCCATGTTCTGATTGGTCCGCTCACGAGCCTCCCAGTCTGGGACTATCGCTGTTCCCAGCTCGCGGTGCACCTGTAATTTGCAACAATGTTTTACTAGGGGTAGGTGTAAACAATGTGAGGATTTATTCATATGTTGGGAGGTCGACTACTCCCACTGCTGCAGATGTCCAATGAGTCTTTTAATTGTATCTGCCTGTGTCTTGAAACGTGGGATTCAGGCATCTCCTTCCTCCTGGGCTTGGCATCTTGTCAGGTTTGGCTTTGTCACGTGAGGTGGGACCGTGTTTGAGGCAAAATTCAACATAATTAATATTGTTTTTCCTACTGTGTGCCTGGTTTATCTTGCAGGTGCGACCTTGGCGTTGGCTTGCAGCGTGCGAGATTGCAACATCGTGCCCTTGGCGGTGTGCTTTCGCCGGGCTCATTTTGCAGGGTCAGCAACCCAGTTCTTGCTCATTCAATGTTCATGGAAGCTTTTGCTTGCGGCCTACTTGGGCCTGGTGCATAGGTGGAACCGTTTGATGCAGAGCGCTTTAGGTTACGGTATCATATTGCTCTATCCTCAGTATCGTGTCTCCGTTATATTCTTCATTATGGTACATGGTTCTTAGAAGAAGAGTGAGCAAGCCTTTTTAGATAAGTTCATGATGCGTCTTGCGTTTCTGCATTTTGAGAGCCTATGTGGAAAATAATAAAGATGCACGTCCGTGAGTATGTCTGTCGCCTACGTCATAGCACTGAGTATATTCTTCGTGTGGATTGGTGTGGGAGTGTCCAGTGCGTATGTTTGCACAGGTGTGCTAACCGTTGGCTAGGTCGTCATGGCATCTCTAACGACGTGTTGATTTGGTGCTAGATGGTTTAGTCGAGTTCATCCATGCCGCAGGTGTCGGCATGGACAGGGCGGGCTGCTGGGCAGGCAGATGGGCACATTCGTATGTTCCTGTACCAGGGTATTTGGTCGTCTGGTAGATAGGCAAATTCCTCTCGTGGCGGGTGTCTAGGCCGTGATCCTCTAGGCCAAGCGCGAGAGGGGAAGGGCAGGAGCCTGTTCTTCCATTCTTCCACTTCAATGTCCTTTCTGGTCCTCCTGGTCTCTGACTCGCAGAGGATTGCATGCAGTATTCCTTCCAACATGGCAGCTCGGAACGGAACGCTCATCCTACACGAGAGACACGCCCCGTGGCTCTGCGCGTCTCAATGCTATCACTACCTGTAATCGGACGTGCTTTGCCGGAGTTCGATCGGGGCTCTCGCTTGATTCCTTGTTCCCAGCTCCTCGATGCCCCGTCCTATTCCTACCCTCTCCAATCTCCTGGAAAACCTTCTGCGCTCAAGTCACGGTCCTCTGTGCCGAGCGTAACTTGTTTGCTTCCTGGTGTTACCCTGGACTTTCTGAACGCTCCTGGAAACTGAACCGCTATCCTCACGCTGGACGCCGAAGATCAGCGTTCGGGTCTATACAAATCCCAGACCGTAAAAAAAGAAGAAATCCCAGAAGGTCGCAAGTACTCAAAAAAAACAGGTGAGATGGGGAGAGACTTGTGACCGCAGTAATTTATTTTTCATTTTTGACCAGTTTTATTTTTTCCTGTGCTTCGTTCTTTGCCCATTATTTGTCCTTTTGATTTGATTTAATGTTTGATTTTAAAAATATCATTTTGTCTGTTGAACAGCGCAAAGCTCAAAACACAAGAGTTTGAAAAATTACTTTTGTTTTGTTTTGGTGCAATTTTTGACAGTTTATCACAAACCCAATAGACTATTTTGAGACCTGTCAAATTATTTTGCTCATCTTGTATTGTTGAAATGAAATGCCACACAGTGATTAAATGCACGTATTGTGCGCAAGTTACTTACCAGTAATCTTCGTTATGTTGTTGGGTTTTATATATGCTTTTACCATGTAAGAGATTAGGCGTTATTAGTCTGGTATCGTGGGGAGAGCAAGTTTGCGTTTTTTTTTAAGTGTTGATGCAAAGCAAACCTATAAATACTAGTTGCATCACATCCACTTTCTCTTCCTTGTTCTTACACCAATGCCTTCAGCAGCAAAGCATAGATAAAGACTACAAGCAACAACAGTCTCAAAAGTTGTTGTGGAGGATAAAGTTCTATTGGCACGTGATAAGATCCAAACCTGCTGCGACATACTCGATATATATATATACTGCCTGATCAATCGTCCAAACCAGATCTCAGGAAAGAAGGTTTAGATCCAGGTTTTTTATTTCAAACCATTTCCACTCTAGAAATGGAATACATCCATGCCAAAATGAAACCCACATCATGTACAGGAGACTTGCTGCCATCTAAAGTAATTCTAGCCAATAATAAACTTTTCTCCCCTTTTCTGACAATATTTTTCAACGTCTCAAAAAGCGTACCCAATATCATCAAGGAACTGGTTGTTACACCCCTAATCAAGAAGTCTGGCCTTAACCCTAAAGACCCTGGCAATCCGAGACCAATTACCAATACACCTTTCCTATTACAAATCTTGGATAAGGTTGCATCCAGTCAACCACAGGCCCATTTTGAAGCATCTGCCATCCTGCAACCTAGTCAATCAGTCTTAGAGCCATTATGGGGCTGAGAGTGCATTGTTAAATTTGCAAGCACAGATGCTGGAAAGATTAGAGGGAAGGAAAACTGGCTTGCTGATCCTCTTGGACTTAGTAGCCCCGTTTGACTTGCTGGATCACTCCTACTTACTCAAAACGCTGGCTTCTGTGGGGAAATTCTCCAGTGACGTCACATGGATAAACTTGTTCCTTAGTGAAAGACACTCAAAAATCTGTTGGGGTACTGCATACTCTAAGACAACCCCGATTAAATATGGAGTTCCACAGGGTGGCTGCATCTTTTCAGCCCTTTTCAACTTATACATAAAACCTTTGTGTGAACAATCTAGAAGCTAGGGGCCTGCAATTTACAAACTAATGATTTCCAGCTTCCAATAGACCTTAGCGGGCACTATGATGCAGACTTAGCAAATTTTAGTTCCGTCTGTTCATCCATCCAGGAGTGGAAGGTAAAACATTGGATGTGCCTAAATGGACCAAAAACGGAAGTCATGATTTTTGGTACATATCTTGCAAGAAACAGGCTGGGTCCAGCATACTCTGAGTTCCAGATTTATAGTGAGTGTTAGAGCCTTTTTGATAGCGTGCATGCAATGGCCATCATGCAGAATAACTCTGACACCAAATAATCGAAACCAACTCCGGAAGATGGCAAAGTTTCTGTTTTAATATCAATTTGCTAAAACTGGGAGTTACAAATGATATCAACGGACGTCGCACACGCATTCTCAAAGCATTTCATGAGAAAGCATACTAATATAGTAAAAATTCATCATAGGTGACGTCATACAATGTGGCAAACTAAGAAAAACCTATGGGGGATTATGATACGCTCAAGGGTAACATCTAAGTATACTTTCTATAAGGGGTTGAGTTGTCATTGGACATCTACTGTCAGGTGGACAACTTATGCCCACCTTTAGTGCAAGTCATTGTTAAATACACAGTATATCATTGGCTCTCAAACTATAAGGCCCTTTGTTATATGGCCCTCTACAATTGTTTGGCACGCTTGTGCCATTCTGGAACATTCGGCTCACTAGCAGCACGTAAGCTTATACCCAGATGCCAGGAGGTGGGCATGACTTTACCTCCCCACCTAATTAGCTCAACGTCTCATCACCTATGCCTTCTGCCATGAAGATTGTCTTTGTACTTGGCCTTGCAGTGTATTCTCATCTATGGGAATATAAGGGAGTAAGAGCATGCGCTATTGTAGTTCTGGAACTGAATCAGTTTCAATATGATCCATTTATTCTCTTCTTCGGTCAGTCTTCAACTTCTCTTATTCATTTTCATATTCCTTCCAGAAGCTCCTCCATTAGATTGTCTTCTCTTCGGGGATACATTAGGTATGGTTTTCTTAGAGTATTCCTTTTCTGAAATATTTGCCTCAGAATGGTCACAAATACTGGTGTCAAATATGGCATGATTTCAGGCTCCCAGCATATAGGTAGTAGGGGGGCTGGACCTCCTGTAGAGTCATGTAGCTGCTCTTCTACACTCAGCCCTCTGGTTGATTCATCAACAATATTTTCCCCAGTCTCCACATTTTGGTACCTTCTCTTGTAGAAGTATTTCTTCGGAGTCCAGATCTTGATCAATCCCTTCAGGGAACCTGCTGATTCGACGTGTTCATCCACACTCCAAGTCAAGTAGCTGCACTGTCAATTCGGATTACAATAGACCCATCATCTCACATATTTCTTGTGATTCTTTGGATACTGGAATTTTGTCCCTTCAGATGCTACAATGCTGCCCTATATATATTTCCTGACATCTTCATCAGTTAACTCTTTTGGGTCCAAACCCTGATTCAACATCAATCATGATCTTCATTCCTACTGCTTTCTTTGCTGCCTTCTTGCATTGGGTAATTATTATCCTGACCACACAGAATCCAAACGTCACCATCACCAATATTGCTCTAAGAAACTTGAAGATGTTTGCCATCCACTGCAGAATCCATGTGAATATGGATCCAAACCAGCAGTCATCTATAATGCACTCTCCCATCTTCCATCTTGGTATGTATGCAGGTTTGTCAGCAATGTTATGGCCTCTGTCAAAGTCCCATTCTCATCGTCATAAGAAGGTATGAACGTGCAACAAGATGGCCCGATTTTGGCGCTAACTCCTACTTCCATCGCAGTGATCATGTCAAGGACATATCTGTTCTACAGGGTCATCAGTCATATGGCCCTCAACTCTTCCTTGATAGCATTGAATCCCTTTATGGTGGTGTTGATTGTCTGCAACAACTCCCATCTGGTTATCTGTAACCATTTAGCATTAGCCATCGTCTGCATCCCAAGCATGAAGATAGATTTAAGCATTGAACCAGTTTGGCTAAACAACCTGTGCTCTTAGGGGATAAAGGCTTCTATTGATTTTGCTGAGAAATAGTTCTCTCTTTTGGTTCGATTAAGAAATTCAAGCGCTCTTCTCTTCCTCAAATGGTCATCTACTTTTGGAAATTCTCCAATATTCAGGTCATTCTGAGGAATCACTAATGCTGGAACATGGATGAGCACCAAGGAGCACTTTCCTCCCCAATCTTTAGGTAACTTCATGTAGGACCTGGACCCACAGGCCCAATGTCAATCCATTAGTCCCTTCTCCCATTCTGGAGACATCAACTGTAGTTTTGCAGCCTCTCCTATCTCCCACACAAATTCTTCCTTCTCTTCGGAAACACAATGTTGCATTCACCAATGGAATCACCATCATTGGACCGGATTCATTTGCTACCCATGTCAGCAATTTGGCATGTTTCACCCATGACTTCAAACGCCCATTGTTTACTCTTTGTACTTCTTGCACATATTCTGACTTCAATAGATGAGCTGCATAGGACATCATTCCTGCTTCCCATCCTTTCTTAGATGTTACTTGTCCATAGACCAAGAATTGAGTTGGTTCCCAACATCCAGGTGTTCCAGCTATCTCTGTTATATCTGGGCATTCCATTCCCTGCAGGTCTTTTATGACTACCTCTTTCTGTCCACCTGCAGGATACACAAGCTTCTTGTTTTCCCATTCAGGTTGTTTCTCCATTTGCAACGTCTTGATATAATCATCCAGAAAGGGAATGACCATTTCAATCTCCATTGGTCATACATGCTGCAAGATGAATAAGGCACCTGGCATCCTGCTCTGGAGAGAAGTGTATGCTGCATTCATTGCATAGGGTATGAGAGCGCAGACATAGCAACTTTCCTTAGATGTTCTTTCCCTCACATTTCTCATGTGTTGATACCACATGTTACCCACGTGTGCTACATTGTCTAGATACATGTAGCCCCTCATTATCTTCCACTGCGCTTCTCTTGTGCCTCACATATGCATACGTTGTGTAATACTCATGAAGTATATCAAAGGCAGTTCTCCCCTGGGGAGTACCTTTGGGACCTTTTATACTAGTAGAAGTAACTAAATCAAGAGCATTTTGTGTGGTAGGAGGCACCATTAAGGCTTCTGTCTTATCAAGAGTACTAATGTGATAGAACTGTGAAGGAGGAGAAATGGAAAGTTAGAAAGTGTGATCATGCAGGCATATGTTATACACCAATACATAAGCAGCCGCCTTTTGTGACATTTCGGTCTTTGTGGTTCTTCCTTTAAAACCGTGCCAGCTTCCAAATTTCTCATCTTTTTAATACACTTAATCAAATTACTCTATTCCTATAATTGCAGTACTTGTTCAGTGATCGCAATAAGCAGCCTCCTAATCACAGGCCATTTATAGGATCCTGTAAAAAAAAAAAAAAAGTGAATATCAACGTCTCTTGTGACACAAGCAGGATAAGCTTGTAGGATAAATACAAAAACAGCAAACGCAATCCTATGCACATCCCTATCGGTGAGCACCATAGGTTTAACCAAACAGATATTCAGTGAGAAATGAATCTGGATATTGCTCTAGTTTCCAATCTTTGAACTCAAAATCACATTCAGGCATACTGTGATACGTCAATATTTTCAAAAGTTTATTTTCAAAAGATTCCTGTGATTCTCAGCAAACAGTTGCACTCTTGCTAAAATATCTATAAAAAGTGTTAGTTTGAGTCACAGTCCAAATGCAAAATCTGCTTGAACAGCTGGTCGCTTTATCGTCCTTTCTTTGTCATCGATTGGGTCTGCACATGCTGAAAATCTTCTTCTTGTGATGGGGCGGTCTCGCTTTTGTACAATTTCACGTTGTTCAAGTGAAGCCAAGCTCGCCTGCCTTGAACAACTTTCACTGCTGAATGGGTTCTATTTTCAACACAGAAAGGGCCATTAAAGCGTGGCTCGTGCCACTTTCGGGTAACATTTATTTTTATTAGGACATGATCTCCAGCAAATAACTTGGGTGCCGACTTCAGTTGATCTGGTCTTCATCTGTGTTCTGAGACTGATTCCCCCCCCCCCCCCCCGACCCTTGTGTTGATCTGAAATGAGAGTGCTGCTAGAGGTTATACATGTCAAATAGTTATTCAATTCATCACCTATTTGACTGTACTGTGGGTATCACTTTTATTCCACAATGGACGTGTAAGTCTCTCTCGCTCTCGTGGGGGATAACGAACACCCCCTTCGTTTCCATAACTCCTGCTCTTCCTGTGGTGCACTGCCTTGAATCTCCATTGATTGTGTCATCGGTCATTTATTAAACTCTTCTTGCATTACCATAGTCTGGACTACTTTCTCTGACATTTGGAGTATCAAAAGTTGAAATGTCTGGGGAATACTCAACCCTTTTGGCTTCTGCTTCTGCGGCTTTGTTTCCGCAAGAAATAAAATCTGTTCGCTTAGTGTGAGCTCTGCATTTAACGACCAATATGGCTACTGGGAGCTGCAGTGCCTTAATAAGCCTGTCCAATAAGGATGCGTGTTGCACTGGAGTGCCGTCCGCACGGAAGTAGTCCCTCCTTTTCAAACGTGCTAGCCCTATGTGTATGGTTTATGTCATTTAGGCGGAGTTACTGTACACCGTCACCTCCTGCCCTCAGTTATTCTCGAGCGTGACAATAAGCACTACTAATTCTGCTGCTTGCGCTGAAAAATGAGACGGTAGCCTGGCACTTGCTACAAACTTCAAATTCCCTGTTTAATCAATGCTTCACTACAGCTGCGCCAGAATGTCTTTCCGCACCAGTCTGATCAGTTTTCGAAGACCATCAATAAAGAGAATTTCCCCTTCTGACAAAGCATTTTCTTTCACATGAGGGATTTCATCATAAAATTAAACATAATTAGCACAGTCATGCACTTGATCGCCTTCTGCTGTCGGCTCAGCTATGAATGTGGCAGGATTCACTATCTTACATCTGACAATTTTGATAGCTAGGTTTGAAATCATTACTTCATAGGCAGAAGCTCTTTGGGATTTCAATGTATCTTTTGGCCTTCTCTAAAATAGCAAACGGAGCATGCTCCACGAAGAGTCATAGAGCAGCCCATTACAATACCTGTAGACTTCTTAATTGCAAACACGGCAGCTGCCATTGACTGTTTGCAAGCAAAGTGTCCTCTCATAACTGGGTCTAAAATCACACTGTAATACGCTAATGGTTTGTAACCCAGTGTAGTTCTGTGTCAGTACTGCTGTCATGACTGTCCCATCTGTGTGTGGAAAAAAAATAAATACATTCCTCTGCATAATTGGGAATTCCCAAAAAAGGAGGCATACAAATAGCTTTTTTCAACTCCTCAAACCCTTGCTCTATTTCCTCGGTCCATTCTATTTTTACTTTATCCACTTGTGCTTTCTTTAAGGCTTGCAGAAAGAGTCTTGTATATGAACTGTAATCAAACACCAAGGCTCTAACATAATTGCATAGCCGCAAAAACTGCTTTCATTGTTTCACTGGATTTGCTGTTTTCATGATTGCCTCAGCTCTTTCAGGTGTCACCTTTTTTCCTTCATGTGAAATCAACTGCCCTATGTATAACACCTCTTCTTGACAGTATTGTAGTTTCTCCTTGTCTACCTTGTATCCTTTGTCTGCTAAGATAGTCATCAACTGAATTGAGTCTTGTCTGCACTCATCTTCTGTCGCGCTACAAATTAAAATGTCATCTACGTACTGTATCACCGCACTCTTAATATTGCCTAGGTCCATCTGCAGGACTTGGTTAAAGATCGATGGGGACTCAAAGTACCCCTTGGGCAAACAAGTGTGTTTTAGACGAGTTTAGCGTAACATAAAGGAAGTCCAGTCTTGTGAGTCTTTGTGCAACAGGATCAAGAAAAACACATTGTTCAAATCGATCACTGAAAAATATCGAGCTTCCACTGGGATACTGCACAGTATCGTCGCCGGGTTAGGAACTAGAGGAAACTCTGCTTCTACAATCTGGTTAATCGGTCTCATGTCATGTATAAATCTCCACGACCCTCCCTTTTTTTGATAGGATACACCGCAGTATTGCACAATGATTCAGATAGCACCAGAATCCCTTGTTGAAATATACCCTCATCAGCCTTCTTGAGACATGGGGTACTGTCTTGCTCGAGGTAAAATCGCCCCCGGCTTCATTTTTATTTTGACTTCCTCAATTCCTTTCCACAGACCCACGTCATACGAGCCTGTGGTCCACAGGACACTTGGCACCTTTTCCAAGTCTTCCTCAAAAAATACTGGACTCTGCCGCATTTATGTGATGCTCATAAAGAACACTACTTCATCATCTGTTCGGTCTTACTCTAAACATGTCGTCAGTAATGTCAGTCAACCTGTACCCTTCTTTGAAAGATATTACTGTCCTCCATGGTTGTATTGCTCTTCCCCAAAAAGTGCACGGAACAACCATAAATCACCAATGCAATTATAGAGCAAATACTTTAAACCATAAACAGAGAGACACAATAACTCACAGCCACGCACTCTTTAGAAGATAATCGGCTCTTTACGGCTATTTATTCAAAGATTACAAGTACATAGAAATAACTCATAAAAATAATAAGGACATAGATCACAGAAGAAGCAAAGAAGTCAAAAAGAAATACATCACCGTGAGCGTAACAGGATTCCTCATCTCGTCCAGAAGCGGCTGGAAGGCCCCGGGAACAGCCAGGCCGAGAGCACCACAGCTCACAGGAAGGCCGGACGTAAGCGTCCTCCTCCGGCTGAAGTCTCACCTGACCACCTCTGGGTTTCCACATATATACACACTCCACAAAAGGGAGTTAATTCTCGAACATTCTGGAAATTGCACTTGCGCAGTTGAGGAACAGCCGTCGGTTGCCAGCTGGGTCAATCGAGAGCTTCCCCCAAGAAGCGCAGTGCCTCCCTTCTCTAAAAACACGCTCCACAGAGAACAGTAGCAAGCCATAACAACGTTAGCTTTCCCAGCAGAAATGGCCTTGACCGCATACCAGGTTTGGAAAAGCATGTTTGTCTCAGCACTGTGAATCTAACACTCAGCAAAATGTGTGCAGCGTTTCACTGCGGTATGAAGTAAATACCCAACATGGCTCCGAGCGCTCCCAGAATGCATTGCGCACCCGCACCATTTTGGATGCAGCATAAATCAAGCATAACAATTCCACCCTTTGGATATTAATCTTCCATATCCCGGTGGCACAGGAACCGGTCTCTGAAACCTACCAAATGTAAAGACTAAATTGGGAATACATTGAATGCAACAACAACAAGCAATTATAATAGGCAATATAATAAAAATGCAAGCAAAAATGTAACATAGTGTACCCCCAATATCAGGTATCTATGAAAATAACCAATCCCACCAATTTCTATGATCTTGAGACATTTGAGAATTGAGATCCCTCAAACCTCGAAACTTTCAATAGATCGTGAGTGGTCACTTAAATTGAAACAACACATACCTTCAAAGGCATTACACCCTAAATTTTGTTTTAGCAATAGGTAATCAACAGCAGCTCTGTTCTGTACAGTTGCTTTTCTAATAACTTTACTATCAAGGAGTAATTCTTTAAAGCCTGCAAAGTATGATTAAGACTTTTAACTACTAAATACAGTAATTTCATCAAAGATTTGTAACCTCTAGCAGCTAAACCCCAAACACCCACTAATGAAAGGGTTAATGCTAGAACCTCAGGTTCCGATAACAAATGTACATGTGAATCACAGTCAGGAGATAGCCCTACGGATTCGAAAGTTGACCTTTTACCTTGAGTTATCGCTTAGTGTAAAGGAAACATCATTAATCCTAATCGAGTTAAAAATGAGACCTCCAGAAATGTTAGCTGGAATATAAGTATATGTAATGTTACCACATGAAAAGAGCCATCCTGTTTGAAGTTTCACATGATTCGAATGACTGGCAGTTATCACTGTATGATTGCAGGACATAGTGTTATTTACACTGGTGCATTTGCGTGACATTCACGAACATAGTCGCCTCTCGAACATGGTGTTATTGTACTGATTGGTCAACTCTATTTGTCGACATTTGCCAATTCCTTGTGCTTTGCACGTCATAATGTAACACACATCACCTTGAGTTATATTGTAAGTAATAACGTGTGTGAAATTTCTCCATTTCCTGTCAGTCTCTTGGCAGAACCGACAGTACTCATAAACTGAAAAAGATTGTCTAATGTCTGAGTCTTGAACTAAAGAATCATTGTGTGACGCCGAAGATATGCTTTAAAACCGGAACAGGCGTCGGCACCGCTATTGAACGCGTAGTCAATAAAGCTTCAGCATTGGGCACATCAGTAAAACAAAAGTGTGATATGTTCAGTACTTGCTGTGCCAGATATATCCACATATTCTCTTCATGGGTAATCATGGGAGAGTGTTTCCGTCTTCCTACGATCGCGTCTGGCACGACTGGCATCAAGGTTGTTTTCACCGGCTCCTGATGTGTTTGTCGCATTTCACAAATCCATGTTTTCAATCTGGCGGGCTTTTCGGCACTGGCATAGGGCTGCTTGGGGACAACATTCTTTATCACTATCAGTATCCCCTTGATCACTGGCACGATTTGACATTTTTCAGTTGTAACAGCAGATTGTTTAATTCGCCCAAATGGAGTCCATTTAGTGCCACAGTTATACCAACCAGACCCAGGATCTACAAAGCAAACCCTGAAAAGAGATATCCGTGTTGCACATCACTCTCTCAGGTAACATTTGTCTGCGGGTACATATTGCCATTTCTTTCTACCAGGCTCCATAACTAAAACAACTCGATCTTTGCCTGATGCAATGACACCTGCGGGGCACTGGTGGGCCACTTGGCTTTTCCACCCACACCTTTGCACCCGGTACCATACTGTCTGAAGAGCAAAACCGCGGTCCCCACGGGTAGTTAACACTGTAGGAGGCTCCCCTTTCTTAATCATGGACAATTTAATGGGAATGACAATCAATTGGGCCACTCAATCACCCTTGTGGATTGACAACAATTGATCCCCACTATTCATTAGGATGACTTTAATCTTGCATTGGTAATCAGCATCAATTACCCCTCCCAACACTTGAACTCCCTTCAATGCTAGGCCAGACCTAGGGGCAATCCATCCCATATGCTCTGGGGGAATCTGTACTACAATCCCTGTTTCAATTAAAACTATTCCTCTTGGATCTAATCTTATTTCTTCATTAGAATGCCTACCCCTACTGACTATGGAGGTGCTCGATAGGGAGCTAAAGAACCTGGAGTAATTTCCCAGTATAGTAGTGTTTCTCTGACTGAATTGGGTTGAACCTGCAAATTAGGAGACATTAGTCTCATCAAAGGAGTTTCATCTTCATACACAGGCCTATAGTTTAACACTTGCACCGCATCAAACACGCGATCACGCCAGCCTGCCAAACCGCCGTCTCCAGATTTGCGCACCTGTTCTTTCAGGAACCCATTCATTCGTTCAATTAGCCATGCCGCAGCTGAATGGTAGGGAACGTGATAGATCCACTCAATGCTCTTTTCCTGACAAAATTCTTGGATTAATTTGCCTTTGAAATGTGACCCATTGTCACTTTGAATCTGCAAAAGCACTACATAATGTAATATGATCTGATCTAACAACCTGATGGTGTTCAATTGGGTTGCACGTTTGCACGGCAAAACCATCAAATATCTCGAGTAGGTATCCACAATAGTGCGTGCATACTGATAACCTCTGCTGATTGGCATAGGACCGATATAATCAATCTGCCAAATTTGACCTGGTAATTTTCCTCTTCTTAATTGTGCCTCTAACAATTTGAGATATCGGTCTATGTAATTGGTGTTGGCACACGGGACATTGCAAAATAATGGTTTTCAATACTTCTAAAGGAAGACTGATGCCTCGAGCTTGTGCCCACCTGATAGTAGCCTTTTCTCCAAGGTGCCCACATTTCCGATGGGCCCATTTGGCCAAACCCTCCATATCGTCTTCCCGAGCCTCTGCATCCACTGAGGAAATCTTGGTGTGTTCATCTGCAACAGAATTAAACCAACGTTCTAATGAATCTGTGGCACAATGCCCGTCCACATGATATACAGTGACTTCACTTTGTAACAACATTTCGGCAATATCCTGCCACAGTTCCTTTCCCCACAACTCTTTTGAATGAATCTTCCATCCATTCTTTTGCCAAGTTGGCAACCACACTGCCAATCCATTCGCCACTGACCATGAATCTGTGTACACATAACATTGACCAGGGGGTCTCTTGTTTCAACGCTTGGTAAACCGTGTAAAGTTCTGCGAACTGACTGCTCTTCCCTTTCCCTGTTGTTGTAAACATCTTTTTTTGTTTTGGGATTGTACGACACTGCTTTCCAGTACCGCTCAGTTCCCACGTATCGGGCTGAACCATCCGTGAACCAAGCATGCTCTGTTTGCTCCACGGTCAAATCGCTGTTAGGTACTCCACATTTCACGGGAGACTCATGTTTTTCAGGCACCTCCGGTGGTATGTAATCTGAGGGCGGTATGTTGGATACTTGCTCATGTAGTTTTGCTACTCCACCCTTTCCTGATTTGGCTCTGTCTTGAATATACCATTTCCACTTAATTATGCTGGCTTCTTGAGCATGTCCTATACGATGCGTTTTAGGAGAGCTCAGTACCCACTGCATGATTGGTATTTCAGGTCTCATAAATACATCATGACCCACCGTCATCTGCTCGGTTTCAACAAGAGCCCAATAACATGCCAGCAATTGCTTCCCAAACGGAGTATATGAGTAACCACATCGGCAACTTACGACTCCAAAACCCTAATGGCACACGTTTGCTGTCTTGTTTCTGCCACACACTCCAGTTAGCATAATTGTCTTGCACAGACACATTTAATTCCACTTCGCCTTCCTTCAAGGGCCATAAATCAAGCACCTGCTGCACCTTGTCTTTTGCCATCTCAAAGTCTTTCTGCTGCTCTTCCCCCCCACTGAAACTCATATTTCTTTCGTGTCACCTTGTAGAGGGGGGCCAACATCTGCCCTAAATGTGGAATGTGCTGTCTCCAAAGCCAAACAGTCCTATAAACTGCTGAGCTTGCTTTTTGCTCGTTGGAGTGGTGAATTCAAGTATTTTCTGTCAAGCTTTTGGCACCATTTCTCGATGCCCATGATGCCACTGAATCCCTAGAAATATCACTGTTTCAGCTGGACCTTGAATTTTACTCTGATTAGTCTCCCACCCTTCCTTTTTTAATCCTTCCATAAGGACATCTAGCTGACTTTGCACACTGTGTTCATCCTTGCCCTGCATCAAAATATCATCAATATAATGAGAGATTTGTATGTCAGGTTTACACGGTATCTTGTCTAAGTACTCTGCCACCAGCCGGTGACAGAGTCGGGCTGTGCATGTACCCCATGGGTAGTCTTGTGAAAGTGTACTGACGTCCACCCCACGTAAATGCAAACTGTTCTTGACACTCATCAGCAATTGTAATAGCATCTGGGACTGTGGGCACTAAGGGAGGAGTATGTTTATTCAACTCCCTGTAATCCACCGTCATCCTCCACGACCCATATTCCTTTTTAATAGTCCAGAGCGGATTGTTCCATGAGGTGGTAATAGGGCGTAATACACCCGCCTCCACGTACTCTTTAATGGTGTCTGAGATTTCCTTGTGCCCCCCAGGAATGCGGTATTGTTTCATTGCAACCCGCTTGGTTGCCACTGGCACTTGTACTGGGGGCATCTTCAATTTGCCTACGGTAATGGGTGTACAAATCGATGCACTCACCCCAAACTGATACGTTTTACCGCCAAGTCCTAAGGTTAGCCCTTCCAAAATGTCAAAGCCAATTATATATTCAGGTATCGGGACAATCAACACTTGGTATTTCTGCCTCTTTAAATTTCCTATTTTCATTTCCACTCGCGTTTGCACTGCGGGGGCCTCCTTTCCCCCTAAACCTGTAATCGTAAACTGTTTGCCTTTAAATCGTGTCGGATTACCATGAATCAAAGAGGCCTCCGTCCCGGTGTCTATCAATGCTCGCACCACCTGTGTATTTCCTGGCCCCCAAAAAAATTTTAACATCAGCATGAGGCCGCCTATCCACTTTTATGCAGGCAGACGCTGCCGGAGCTTGGCCGAAGCCCTAGTCAAACTTTGAATGAGTGTGACTCGACTCCGCCTCTAGCATCGCACTCACCACCTTTCTCAAATCAGCGTATGTCGGCTGGTACGGGGAAGGTGTCCCCATAGACCCCTCGTCTTGTTCTTCCGCAGGGGGAGCAGAAGGTGAGGTCTCCCCCTGTGGCGTGGTGACTACTTGTTTCTTAACCTGTTTATAGCGCTCTTTGTCTGCAAGTCCTCGTTTTTTGTATAATTCATACATTACTCTGGTTTCAATGCCATCAATGTCTTTGTGTGGCACGCCATCTTTTAACAAAGCCAAAAACATGTCTTTTTGGGACACTCGGGAGACTCTGCTATCTTGCTGCCTGCCTTCAGTTCTTCTCTCACTATGCCCTCTCTCTCATGGCTTGTTATCGCTCTTATTGCTCTTATCCCACTCTCCCAAATCTGCAAGTTGCCGAATGGCATCTGCTACCTCATCAGTAGCCTTGCCCGTCATACCTACGAGCAAAGTCATAATGACACTTTTGTATGCGGGTGGCGCAGTTTTAATCCCCATGTTTCGAGTTGAAACTGAGAGCGGCACGGCTCCCATGTGATCAGGCGCATCTATGTGAATCGCCTCTTTCATAGCATGCTCCACTTTGTTTCTTCACTTGGCCAATCTGTGGTAATAGGGTATTTACGGTTACATGCTTGGGCTACCAGGTGCAACAAAGACACCTGCGTATCTTGACCATTTGCGTCAGGGGACGGTCCTGCTCTTAAGTACTCCTGTACATTGGTGTCAATTGACGGGGGTAAAAAACGCAGTGAATCAGTAGAATCTACCAACAACCCTGCAGCACCCCCATCTAGCAATCTCACCATCCATGTCAATAAAGCTTCCCCTGATTTTTGCCTCAAACGGGTAATAATTACCCCAACCTCCTGTTGTGTGTAATCCTCCAGTGGATTCTGCGGGTGTGGTCCGGCAGGCTTCGCCGCCACTGTTTTCTGTTTCGCCTCTGGTTTGGGGTCAGACTCATCTGCGGAACTACTTTCTAGGCTGGTCGAATCAAAAATATCACCATCCCACTTGTCCGGATCCCAGTCTACGCCAGCGGTAGCGATTACAGTTGCCACCTTTCTTTTGTTGACCCCTCCCCGTCTTTTCCTATACTTATTCCGGGCTACTCGGACTGCTGCCCTCTCGGCCACCGCCTGATATGTGTCGGCCTTATCTGTAAACAGTTTCATTTGAATCTGCTGCATTAATGCAGTCTGCTGTTCTGCAGCTAACTCTCTCTCTAATCGCAAAACCTAATTCTTCATTTCCACCTTCATTTGATGTATTTTCCTATAAGCATGCAAAAGAACCTAACCTCGCCTACCTAATGCCGCACATTCTTTGCCACGTTCTACTGGAACTTGTTGCAAGCATGCAATTACATCAGTCGGATCGGCATCTCCTAATCCTTTATCCCAAGTTTCACTTAAACCGGCACCACATGCCCATTGCTGAGCCAACTTATCATATGGACTCTTAGTCCAACCTGGGATAACAACATCAGAACAGTCACCGCCAGCGGTAACGTTCTTCTTCTTGAACAAACTACTCATTATCGCAAACAAAGCAAAACCTTGTTGAACCTATATATTTTCTTCTCCAAACTGCAATCACTCCCACAGGCACTCAAACACGTACAAAAGAGAGAACAAAAAAAAAACTTCACTATTCAAAAACTTCACTCACACGACAACCAAATCCTATCTACGTTTCAACAGATTCTTGGACACTCGGAACAACTCATCACGAGCATCCTGTTTGTGACGCCAAAAATGTATTGCTCTTCCCCAAAAAGTGCACGGAACAACCATAAATTACCAATACAATTATAGAGCAAATACTTTAAACCATAAACAGACAGACACAATAACTCACAGCCACGCACTCTTTAGAAGATAATTAGCTCTTTACGGCTATTTATTCAAAGATTACAAATACATAGAAATAACTCATAAAAAATAGTAAGGACATAGATCACAGAAGAAGCAAAGAAGTCAAAAAGAAATACATCACCGTGAGCGTAACAGGATTCCTCATCTCGTCCAGAAGCAGCTGGAAGACCCTGGGAACAGCCAGGCCGAGAGTACCACAGCTCACAGGAAGGCCGGACGTAAGCGTCCTTCTCCGGCTGAAGTCTCGTCTGACCACCTCCGGGTTTCCGCATATATACACACTCCACAAAGGGGAGTTCATTCTCGAACATTCTGGAAATTGCACTTGCGCAGTTGAGGAACAACCGTCGGTTGCCAGCTGGGTCAATCGAGAGCTCCCCCCAAGAAGCGCAGTGCCTCCCATTTCTAAAAACACGCTCCACAGAGAACAGTAGCAAGCCATAACAACGTTAGCTTTCCCAGCAGAAATGGCCTTGACCGCATAACAGGTTTGGAAAAGCATGTTTGTCTCAGCACTGTGAATCTAACTGTGAATGCGGGACAGGCAGTCAGGAGTGGAACTTAAGTAAAACTTTTATTCAGGATACAGGAATTCAACAAAAAGTTCAAGAATGCTTCTTCTTCTTCTTGGAATATGGATGTGGCTTCTCGACCTTGCAGCTAGTCCTCGTAAGCCCACAGCGTCTCAGGCACAGCTCTCTCTCTCTCTCGAAGTCCTAGAAGAGAATGGCAAAGAGACACACCGTCCATCATTTGTTTTTACCTTATAAAGGGGTTGGGGTCTAGTTAGCCAATCAGCACGGACTTAGCTTGGTTCTCCATAAATATCCCCTAAGCCCCGCCCCCTTTCTCTTGGTTTGTAGGAGGGTTGCCTGCCCGGCCCGCCAAGTCAGGGTTCCCGCGAGGAACCCCCGTCTTGAAGAGGTCTGGTACCCTTGAGGTCTCTGTGACGCTTTCTGAAGGTGAGTGTTGGCGGTGAACTCGGAAGCGGGTCTCTGCCTTCCGTGTCACTGGGTACGGCCTCAACCGTGTTGTGAAGTAACCGCGTGGGAAACCGGCTTCTGCCTGTGAAGGCGTTCGGCTTGCCACGGTCCATGCTGCACTCTGAGCAGAACCCCGCCCCGGTAAGCCAGCGGTTGTCCGGAAAGGACGGCCCAATCGCCTCCGTTCTGGTTTTTCTGTTCGCTGGAACAACCTCTTTCCACGTATCCTATACTCATGAAAGTGGTGTCAGCCGTAGTCCTTTCGTCCACGTCTCTCTTAATGCTGTCTTCTGGGGTCCCAAGACTGTTAATTATCTGGACTGGGCTCTCCCGACCTTGCAGCTTGGCTGGTTGGTACCCCCTCTCAGGTGGTCTTTCTTCGACCGGGTGCTCTCTCTCATGTGGTCCCTCCTCTTGCCTCTTCCCTTTCATGCCGTCCACATCCCTCCAATCACACTAACACTCAGCAAAATGTGTGCAGCGTTTTACCGCGTTATGAAGTAAATATCCAACATGGCTCCGAGCGCTCCCAGAAAGCATTGCGCACCCGCGCCATTTTAGATCCAGCATAAATCAAGCATAACAATGGTCTACCCTCATCATCCATTAATTTGAGCATCGCCATTTCCCTGCATACTATGGCTGCTTCCAATTCTATTGGGATGGTCTGTCCCCCCTTCTTCGTCCATAGGTACCATAGTGATACCTCCTATTCTAGGTGTCAGTAGTTGTCCTGTTTTTTCATACTGTTGTGTCTGCATGGAGGTTTGTTGTGACTGCCGTTGCAGTGGATTCATCTGCACTTGCTCTGGTGGCTGTGCCTGTTGCATTTGTGGCGCTTGTGTCTGATACACTGTGATCTTGGGCAAACCCTTCCCTAGTTTGTGTACTATATGGCGGAAGATGAGCTGCCCCCCCCTCTTGAGAATTGCCCATTTGTGTAGATTCCCTTGACTCCCATATATGCGTGCAATGTGCCCTGTCATTCTGCAAGTCCAACACACTGGGGCGCTCGTCTGACAAGTCCCCCTTGGTTCAATCTTCCCTGCGCGTTTTGATTCTCATTCTGTGCATTCTGAAACCCACCTTGATTATTTTGTAGTCCACCCCTTCCTCCTCTATAGCCCATACATTTGCCTCGTGGCATGAACCCATATCCTCCTTGGTCCATCGGGTGCTGACTATTCACCTGCGATGCACCCACTGCTTGCTGCATTCCCAATCCTTCTGCACCTGTCAATAACGCCCCTTCCATGGGAAATGTTGACAATTTATTCTGAACTAATCTGGCTTCCTCAATTTTCCTAGCCTCATCTTCCTTCTTCTTCTCCTGTAATAGCCGACAGTGATGCACTATTGTCATCTGTATCTCAGCCCACGACTTTTCTTCCATTCCCACTTGTTTCTTCATTTATCTCTGTACTGGCTCAGGCAACCCCTGACATAAAATGTTGTAAAACAATGCTACCATTTTTTCCCACAGCTCTCCAAGTTGCCATCGCTCTTGAATATCCTGAATGTACGCAATAGTCTTCATCTTAGGTGTCATAATCGCACCCATACCTAATCTGTCGGGATACTGCACCCTTAGAGCCCTCCAAACACCTGCTCTGCGATTATTGAACGGCGCTCCAGCATGCACTGTTTGTGCTGTCCCACTTAAATAGCCTGCTCTCCTTTATGTCATCAGCTCTTTCCCCAAGAATAGCTGCCAAGAGACGCTTAATGTCCCCTATAGCCAATCTGTTTCCTTCTGTTATTTTCTCTAACTCGTATATCCATTTCCCAGCACCCAAAGCCGGGCTCGGGAGCTTGCACCTTTAAATTGTCCTTATCCATCTGTGGCCATGGGATATAATGTGTCCTCACTACCCCGTTTTCCAATAAGGGAAATTGCGTAAACCCCAACCCGCAATCGGCTCCCATCGTCAGCCTATCCATAGCAGGGACGATCGTCCCTGACGGTCTCCTTGCTGGTAGTGATCTTAACCTGCTCACATATGGCGAAGATTCTCCCTTCTCACTATACAATCGTCCTCGGGGACGCTCTGGATATGTTATGGGATCTGGTGTCCTATCGTAAGGTTGTTCCAGATCTGACCATCTTACTACTTTATCAAATTGCAGGCTTCCTTCAGGAGCACACACGCTCCCTCCTTCTACCCCAAGTAAGTCCATAGGAAGTGACTGTCATCCCCTTCACCCTTGTCCAGGTTTAGTTTGCTTAAGGACAATGCTCTATGGCCGTGACCGCGCAGGCTTCCCTCCTCCCTTTGCGCTTAGGGATCGATCATCGCTGCCTCTGGTTTCACACTCGTTATTTCGCCTCAACTGTTGATAAGCCTTATCAATCCTCTCCCCGACACTCTTCGCATCAATCTTCTTCCAATACTACTCTAGATGCCCCTGACGTTGCATCCTTCAACAGAAGGAACTCTTCTGTTCTGTCCCATCGTATGGCTGGGCTTGGCCCTACTTGTTCTTTACAAATGATACCAGCATCAACACCCCACTGTCTCCTTCGTTCTGTTTCTTCATATAATTCTCTTCGCTTTCTCGCCTCCCATCTAAGTCTATCTTCCTCTTCTCTTTCTTCTCTTCTATCCTGCCTTTCATTGCTCTGTCTATTGTCATATTTTCTTTGCTCCTCTGCTCTTTCTTCTTTCTTTTGTTGCTCCTCCTAATACATCTGTTCTTGTCGCTCCCTGCTCCCTGCTCCCTTCTTATTAAACATAATTTTTATTATTAAATGGTGGAAACATATTACAACAACATAGCATCATGAGAGGGCAACATCACAGGTCAGCCAATAAATGAAAACCCTGCCCACCCCCCCCCATTACGCCCGATTCCCTCCCACACGTATAAGCCACTCCCATTGTCCTCTTCATCCATTCCCCCCTGACCCAAATATCGCTGTGCCATTTGGGGTTTATAAGTTAAGGCTGGAAATGTGCAGTCGTATTCCAGGAGAGGTGACCAGATTGTGTGGAATTGGTGGAGCTTCGCCTCCATAGCTACGGTCACCCTCTGACACCAGCACATCCCAAACCTTCACCCACCATAAAGTCATCTCTGGGACTTCCGGGGCTTTCCAGCGTCGAGCGATAGTAATGTGTGCTGCTAAAATGTGTCAATAGTTTGGATCATGGCTCGGTCTTGGGATAAACCCCCTCCACTAGGGACCCCAGCAATATAGTTTTAGGGCAGAGCAGAAGTTTGCTCCCCTTTATCTCTTGTATCGATTCCACGATAGCCTCTCTAAACAGGACCCGCGGGCAGCTCAACCGCATGTGGAAATATATCCCTTGTGTCCCACATTTCCGCCAACAGGTGGGGGGGAATAGAAGCATGTAAGTGAGGAATCTGTGTCAGGAGGGGGCGGATAGTTCCACCGAAATAGAAGTTTTAGGGCACATTCAGTATCCGTTACACATATGGACGATGAATGGGCTCTGGTCCAAATGTCCAAATGCGGTGTCGTCCAGCTGATGGCCTAGCTCCGTTTCCCATCAGGGCATGAAGTCCGGTCTGTGGGAGGTTAAAAGATCCACCCTCAGAAGTTTGTGTAGTTGAAGATGCCCCCCTTTCCCCTGCCCTCCTTGATCGTCAGTTCCAGCAGGCTTAAAGTGCGTAAGGATTTTTGTTTAATCTCGGGAGTGTATGATCCAATGCCGCAATTGGAGGTAGGAGAACCTGTCTGTTTCTGATAGGTGGAATTCTCTCTTGCACTTCTAAAAAGTGCGGTGTTGGTTGACCACCCACGTATAATTGAGCCAATGTTTGCAGCCCCCCCCTCCGTATCAATTACCGAATGTCCCAGAGGGCATACCCGGAGTGAAGGATAGATTACCAAAGATAGGGGAGAGTGGACCCAAAACCCTTGGTATTTTCTTCCCTTTTAGGGCCTTGTCTGAAATATTCAGTGACATTCACCAAGGAAAGAAGAAGTGGCCATTATTTACGTAACATGTGTGGGATAAATGGAAGAAAGCGGAGGTGGCGATAGCGTTGTGATTGCTCGACCTCCATCCTTTTCGGCGATGGAGCTTCAGAAGTCCATGACATTAAATGTGTGAGTTGAGCTGCCTCTGTATATTTACGTAGATTAGGTACCCCTAGACTCCCCAGGCGGGCAACCCCATCATAACTTTTCTCGGGATTCTCGCTTTTTTGCCCCGCCAGATGGGACTAAGGACCTTCTGTTTTAGTTGGTCTAGGGATAATCACCGGGAGGGAGGCAAAACAGTACAATAGGCGAGGGAGCAAGTTCATTTTTACGGTTGTGATTCGGCCCATTAAGGATATCTCTGGCTTAGCCCATCTGTCTAAGTTCTTCCCGAGCCTGGAGCTCATGAAGGGCCGCTTTGAGAAATGGTTGGACATCAGAGATGATGAGAAGCACATCATCAACATAGAGAGCCACCTTATGCGAGGCGGAGGCGTCCTGGGTCCCCACGCCTTGGATCGAGCCGTTACGTCGAATATGTTGGGCCAATGGTTCCATGATAAGGGCAAACGGCGGAGGGGGGGGGGCGTGCAACCCTGTCGTGTGCCACATGTTAAAGGTATTGGTGTCGGCACATCTGGTTAATTTGTAGTAGAATGCTTGGGGAAGAGTAATTGGCCATGATCATGCTCCTAAATTGGGGGCCAAAGTCAAATGCTTGTAATGTTAGGCGCAAGAAGGACCAATCCACCTTATCAAAGGCCTTGGGTGCGTCTAACGCTAATAGGACAATTTTCCCGTTACCCTGCTTAGTAGATTCGATGAGGTTCACTGCCCGCCTAATATTGTCCCCAGGCTTTCTCCCCATGATGAATCTCGTTGGATTGCCGTCGATTATAGTAGGAAGAAGGGGGGGGCTAAGCGGTTTGCTAGCACCTTTCAGTAAATGTTGGCATCAATGTTCAGAAGCAAAATAGGCCTGTAAGAGGCGCATTCTTTAGAATCTTTACCTGGTTTTAAAATCCAAATCGTAGCTGAGGCTTGCATGGAGGGAGTCACATTGCCCATTGCACCAAACAAATTAAAGAGCGCCGTTAAGGGGAGAACCAGCTGGCACTGAAAATCTTACAGAACTTGAGGGAGAAACCATCCCGACCAGCGCTCTGGGTTTCAGAGACTTAATAACAGCCTCCACCTCCTCTTGTTGGGGCCTCAGTGCCTCCATGTCCACATGCAGTAAGTCTCTAAGAAATGCTCTTGAGCCAGGCGAAGTTTGTCCTGTTCCTCATATTGGGTGACTCCGTGCTGGCCTTTGAGCCCTATGATAAGGTTCTGCTTTTTCACTTGTGGCAGTTTCCTGGTGAGAAGTTGGTTGGCCTTGTTGCTTTTCGTATAATAGCCCTGTTTCACAGCTGTTAGGGAGCGCGCCGTCTCCTCGGCGTAAAGAGCCTCCAGTTTGTTCCGGGCAATACGAAGGGCCGACTGAGCTTTCGGCGACCAGCCCTGTTTGTATTTGCTCTCGAGCTCCAATATTTCCTGTTCCAAGCGTTACCTCGCCTGTTTCTTTCGTCTGTAGTAGGCTGCTGAGTGTGAGATCAGAGTACCCCTAATGTCCGCCATCATGGTGTCCCAAGTAATTGCCGGGGAAGTGAGTTCCGTGGGATTCTCTCGGAAATGGTGTTTGATATCTGTGGCTACCTCACCTCGAAGGCCAAGTCTTTCAAAAGTACTGCCACTGTGGACTGGGCCATGGGGCTGTGTTCCAGGACCTAATTTGTAAGTGTACCGGAGCACGGAACGAGGGAACCTTTGGGGCGATAACTACCTCATTTGAAAAGGATAATAGTTGGGGAGAGGCTAGGGTCAACTCAATTCTGGAGGAAGAACGGTGACCCTGAGAAAAGAACATGAAATCCCTGTATTCTGGATGCAGGACCCCCCAGGTATCAACCACCCCCAGAGATCTCAAGAGGCGTAGGATACTCAAAGCCATCCTAAAGTCCTTAGGGGACGGAGTAGCGGTTCTCTCCTTATCTGGGTCGGGGACCTCATTGAAATCCCCCCCCACCACCCCACATCACGAGAAGCTATCGGGCTCTCAAAAAAGGCTCTTGGCCTTCATTTGTGCATAGACGGTGACCAGGGAGTACAAATGGCCATTGAGTAGTCCCCTTTATTCCATTGAAGCGGCCTTCCGGATCGTTGATCCTGTCCATCTCCTCAAAGTGAACACCACTCAGCAGTAGGATAGCCAAGCCCCCTTTTTTTTAGTGCCTCCTGAGGCCAAAGACTGTAGTGGAAAGTCTCTGCAGCAGAGGTGAGAAAAAGTCTTCCGGGAGAAGATCGGTCTCCTGTAGGAATACGGCTGATCCCTCCAAATCCTTCAAACGCTTTAAGACGGATTTCCTTTTCAGGACTCTAACGTTCAGCAAGACAAAGTTTAGGAGCTATTGGGGAGTTTCCGGGTCTTCTGTTACCCTTGAAAGGGGTGGGGGGACAGGGCGGTATCAGGTGACCGACGGTTGCCATCCCATGGCTGCAGAGAGCTGTGGTTGAGCTCCAACCGAGGTTTTAGCTTCATACCCCAAAATCAACTTTAAACTGTGTGGACCGAGTCCTAACTATGGACTCTGAACTGTCCAACTCCCAAGAGCTGTCATTGCCACCCCAAGGGACCCTTGATGTCATCCGCATTGGGGAGAGGCTTGGGCAGTGTAAAGCCCATCATGCCCTCTTGTGTTCTGTTCCTTAAGATTCTTTTATCTGCCATATTTTCCAGCTCCTGAAAGCTACGCTCCAGAATCACTTGACACCTTTCTTTCAGGAGTGTGAGGGTTGCTTGTTGAGATTTCCGCCTCTTTGGACCTTGGACCACACTGGCCGCCTTGCCTTCAGTGGTGGATCTTCTGTGTCTGTGAGAGCATCTTGGGGCAAACCACCACCCCCCCTATCACCTGGTGAGGAAGGTTTGAGAATCTCTTCCGCATCCTCCAAGCATGCAATCGATCGTGCCACCCCCTTATACGCGAATTGCACCGCCATGGGGAATAGCGAGCGGTACCATCTTCTGATCCCGGAGGAAAAGTGTCAGGAGTCGTAGAGCTCTCTGCTTTTGCATCGTAGCTGTCGCCAGGTCTTGATAGATCTGCAGGTGGTGCCTTGAAATGCCAATTCTCCTTGGGCACAGCTTGCCGAGAGGATCTCCAGCTTCGTGGTGTAGAAATGCACCCTTGTAATGACGTCTGGCGTATTGTCCAGGTCTAGACCTCTTCGAGGGTGCAGTCTGTGGGTACGGTCAAGCTGCAGCTGTGGCTTCCCCAGATGTGGGAGGAGGGATTGGAATAGCTCCCCCACATACTCGGATAGCTCATGGTCTTGAACAGATGACTGGATTCCTCTAATACAGAGGTTATCTCTGAGTCCTGTTTTCCAGGTCCTTCTGCTTGTACTCCTAGATCTCATTTTGGTTCGTCAAGGTGTGGACCTTTTGTTGGACTTCCAGCAGCGAGGCTGCCTGTTCCTAGGATTGATCCGCCAGGTCCCCCAGTCTTTGCTCCAGCTCTGTGACTCTTTGGTCTGTATGTTCAATTTTGGATGTTAACTTGGTGATACAGCTGCATTCTGCCTTGATATCTAGCATAAATGCCTGGATATCATCTTTCATGGCTAGTTGTCCCGGGGGACCCAGAGATACCAGGGGTGGGGACTTCACTGTTTCCTGCCTCTTCCCTTTCTCGGGCGTGAGTAGCATTGTTTTAATGTCCCCGCTTTTCTGCCCTTTACGTGCTTTGCCATGTCAGTAAGCAGTCCTGGGAGCAATCTGGGGTGTAGAGCTTGTGGTCCGGAGTTTCCGTGAGACCCTTCACCTGTGGTGCCTTTGAAGTGAGGGGGATACATATCCAGGAGTGCTTCCACCTTTCCACACCAATCCGGGCTATTCACTGCACGACCTCCGCTCTGTAACTTGCCACACTATACACACACCACCCTTCCAGTGAGCCGGTGGACAGGCGGCGGGGCGAAGCTGGCTTCAGGGGGCGGGTTGTCACCCCCCCCCCCCCATTCCTCACCTGGAGGTAACGATGATGCCTTCTGCAGTTAACTGGAGCTAGTAGAGGGGAGGGCTGGCTCGGGTTCCTCTTTGCAAGTGTCCTCCAATCTGGCGACACCTCATTTCTGTCCCAAGTAGCTATGAATCTTTTCATCCCAAGCTTAATGCGCAGCTGGCTGCCACCCAGAATGTCGCTTGTGTGTTTTGCCCCTGCCGGGGGAGGAGGAGGGGCCGTAGGCTTTAGAGTTTATATACCTGCATTGGGGCTGCAAGGTCTGTCCATCGTGTCTCTAAGGAGCCGTGTAGGAGAGCCCGCTGTGCTAAGGGTGGGACAATGTCTCTAGGGTTCAGCTGCCGTTTAGGAGCTGCAGGCTAAAATTCGCTCTCCGCTGTGCACTCAGCTGTCGGGGGAGAGCCGCCAGGCCGAGCTGAGTTCAGCAGGCCATGCGCTTAACTGGCCTAGCTGGGGCCGCTCACCGCCTCGGTTCATGTATGTTAGGACCTTTCCCCAGGCGGCTGCTGGGCCGCACACATGTCTCCCCTCCAGGTGCCCACACGGTCAACTGCTGGGCTAGGTGGGTCTGGTGAGGGGCCCTCTCAGCTAACAGGCAGGATTGTCAAAGTCTGGCTGAGGACGTGGGGGCGCCTGGGTAAAGCGGATTACAGCGGGCTTGCAGTTGCAGGTACGGGCTCTCCGCTCTCACCCTCCACCATCTTGGAGGGACGCCGCATCTGCGTCCTTCCTGGGTCCTTCGTTGAGGCTCTCCGGGTGAATTCTGGGTCGCCGTTGCTAAAAAGTAGACCATTCTGTGCCTCACACCTTCCGACCCAGGGAAGGGCACAGCAGCGATTCGGTGCATCAAAGGGAACGCTGGTTTCATGTTATTAGATGGCCTTCAGACGGAGGCCATTGGCAGAGCAGCCACATCGTTGGCGCTGCTTGCCACGATTCCCCTGCTCTTTCTTTTATGGTCATCTTCTTTCAATCTCTTCTCCCGTTCCTTGTCCCTTCTATCTTGCTCATCCTTATCTTCCCCTTGCCTAACTTCCTCGATGCTTTTCCCGTCTAATTTGAGCAATATCTGTCCACTTATCCATTCATTCGGCACCAGTGCTACCTCGTCAGCTTTATCCTTCTCTCCTTTCCATCTCTTAATCTCCCTTTCTGTTTCTGTCGATACATTCGACCGCTCACTCTTTTCTTCTTTGTCTTTTATGATCTTAAAGATCTTCTCTTTTCTCTTACTCTGTTATAAGTGGGCGGTTTGTATATTGGATTACTATACCCCGTTGCTGCTTTCAACTCCTTTTAAGGGATATAACCCTATTTCTTCCATGCTATCATCTTTTATTTCGGGCCAGGTAAGAACACCTTCCTCTTTTTCGCTGTCTAAGCATCCACTCCTCAGGTGGCGGATCTTCCCTCTCTTCCTGGTACATCTTCCAAAGCACTAGAATAGCTGACATTTTCTCCAATTTCTTCCCCGTGTACGCAGCGTGTAAGTATGTGGTAATGTGTTGCAGTATTGCTTTTGACAGCGATCCCCCCTTGTGGCCATGGCATGAACATCTGATCTGCCGTGCCTTTCACCCATTCCGCACCATACTGTTTGAGCTTGGGCATTGGGGTGTCAAGGTATTGGTTTTATGGCAGTATGATAACCTTCTTGCCAAATGACGGTATATCATGGTTATCGCGGTATAGCGGGTGTAGTTAACTAATCTTAAATATTTTCTTAAAGGTCATAAATTGTCTGCATTTTGAAACGTGTCTCTGCACATTTTTAGCTGATCCTCCAGGAATCTGAGGCGGCTGCAGATTTGGTCGTTCATGGTGCTCACTCGTTGATCGCCTTGAATGAAAGAGTGACTAGTGGAAGTGTTAAAATGCACTTTTTGAGCAATCAGCTTGCTGCTCAGTCACAGGTCATCGCTTTGAAAATCGGCCTCAACCTGCATTATTTTGGAACCACATGGCATGGGCATCATGACCCCTCGCTGCGATCAGTCATAAAAGTTTGTTTTGATAACGCTTTATCCAATAAAGGGAGAAAAGTCACTCATGTGAGGTCTAAAAGCCCATGTCATTGTTATTATGTTTCTTTTGTCAAAATGTCATAGCCAACACACCCTCACCGAAAGGTTGCATATTGATCAAATCACTATAGCTTGTTTACCATCTGCCTAGTGTATTATAAAGGTCTGATGTTGGAGTCACCACTGACCGTGTAATCCTAACAGGACAGCGTTCAGTGGGCGCTGTTGATTTCTTTCTTGATTCTTGCAATACATGCTCATTTACCTTCTTAAAGATAGTGGCACAAAAACGTTTTGAAAATGACAGTTAAAATACATATCGGCACAAATATGGCCTAGAACACCACATCACCACAGCCCCATCCTTACCATTTTCCCCATGTCTGAGCGTATTAAGACCCTTGTCATGTGAGTTCAGACGGGGGAATGCTTTCATGGGTGGTGTCACAAATCGAGGATGGACATGAGAAATATCTCACCCACATTGCTCTGGATACTTCAAATTGAATGTAGAATCTGTCCTGCCTGCTTGAGTCCAGTGCCATATACAGAAGGCAGATGAAGGATCAAGCGAAGCAAAAACTCTAGTGCCAATCTACATGGAGAACAGTGGGGGGGGGGCAGTTTATATATTAGCACAAAGCACTGATCGGCCGAGTGTTCATAGTCTCAGAGCAAATGTTTTTTTGTGGACAAGCATCCGAAGGGCGTCCAGTTCATTCCCCCCTTTGAATTCTGGGATGTGTAGTTCCCCATCTTTCAAATTGGTGTGAAAACTACAAATAGGCTGATCTTTAACCTGACTCTACTGATCACAGAGAAAGAGCGGTCACAGCACCAAAGCTGCATTTACTAATGTGGCCACACTTTCCCCATGCTATTGTCTGCCAAACAAGGCCCCCGTGGCTGGCGCTTCATCCCACAGTGCAAGATCCAGACTGCGCAGCACTTGCTTACTGCAGCCTTTCCAAATCAGATTGAAAAGCTCACTTATTAGCTGCAATCCCTAAAACGGAATACCGGTATAAACAACGTGACGGTTATTATAGTTCAATTAAGCTGTTCACGGTATCTATAACGGTATACCATTACACCAGTGGGCATGTGCTTTGGCAGTGTTTCGTATGAGTGCATAAGTGGAGTGTCTCCCATGATGACAAGTCTCAATTGACTGTCGATACTCTTTTTCAATACTACAAAAAATGAGCGCGCTCCAATAATCGCGGCTCAAACCTCTACCTTTTCAATTCGCTATGTCTACCTCTGGATTGGTACCAACCACTTCACTAAGGCAGTTACTATAAGTTTTCAACTCTTCTTCCAATAATTTCACAGCTTTTACCACTTCTTCAATATTTCCTCTCAACAGACAAAAAGTCGACTTTACACATTCAATAAACACACCTGTGATCACCTTTTTTCTCCTCGCCTTTTACTTATAACCTGTACAGGGTTTAAAAACGTCTCCTCATGCAAACCTGTTTGCATGTGGCCTATTTGACTCCCGTTGGAGTGTGAGATGATTTCTTCTGAACTCCCTTGAGTTAGGACTCTAGGCACTATCTCTCTTTTCACACAATATTTCCTGTTACTTAAAATTCCTGTTACTTAAAATTACCACAACCCCATCCCCTTAATTTGCCATTCCCCTTAGTCTATTCACCTTTCGTTCGTTAATCCACCCAAGGCCTTCGGTATCGTCACCTCCGCCATCTTACTACTTTCACCTTTCGTCCGCAGAGCGCCTGTGGAAACCGGGCAGGGATTTCGTCAAGGGGGGGGGGCCTGCCCACTGTCTCGGCTCTACTTGCAAGATTTCTATTCGGCTGCTCTCCACAGGAAACCCAGCGATCTTCCGGCTAGATGGCAGAGGATGCCCAATCATCAGAAAGAGCGGTGACGGCGGGGGCGCTGTTGCACACGACAGTAATGGCTGCCTGACCAGAGCGCTCCGGCCTGGGAAATATCCTTAAGGCAATAAATCCTGCATTCGGAGCTCGCTGCGGGACACCGAACAGAACAAGACGTGTGTTAGGCGTGGAGGTACCTGCACAGAAAATCCTGGACCTGGATACCAAGATGGCGGCCGGGTAGACGTGCGTGAGCGCAGCTCCGTCCCCCAGATCGGGCCGCAAACATAAAGAAATACAATTCAGCACACATCAAGCCCGCCTGAGCGAAATAGTCCCCCGCCCCCCCACCGACACACGGTGGAAGGCGTAGTCCAAGAAGAGGAGAGCAGATGTACTGGTAGCGGCCCAGAAGGAACCCGCCCGCACGCAAAGAAACAAATCGAGAAATCTGCTCCCGAAGCAGCCCTACAAGGAAAGAAATCCACAAGGGAAGAGGAGCGCAGCAGAGACCCTCCGGTCCCCGCGGCACCCCGAGGCGGCGACCAGGCGACCAGAGGAAGAAGTCCAGGGAGAGTGAAACGGCGCCCGGCGGAGAAACCGGCGCGGAGCAGCATCGCGGATCCGGGTGAGGACGAGACGCGGCGCGGAGAAAGGCGCCATCTCAACGGAAGGAAAAGCCCAGCCCAGCGGCCCAGACCTGCGGGGTGAAGCGAAGACTAGCTCCACGGGCACGCCAGTAAGAGACATCAGCCCCCAGCAGAGCCGCTCAGATAGACCACACAGGTACGAACAGGGAAGGGCAGTGACGCAGAGGCAGCACCCCCACCATCCCCCCTTGTACGCACCGACCCGAACCGGAAAGCAAAAGAAGGAGAAAAATCAACAGCCCTCAGGGAAGGGAAAGTAATTACTTCTGCGCACCTCCCGTGAAGAGTAAAAGAAGGCCCAGATAACAAACGTACTCGAGCACTGCAATCCTAGGCCCAGAAAAAGGGGAGAAGGCCCTCCCCCAAGCAGCAGACATGGGCCCAGCCCGAAACACATAAACAAGCATGAACAGGACCCAGAGGCACGGGGACACCACCCCAAGTCCCACACCCCACAGAACGACGGCAGGGCCCCCCGAAGCCCATCAGGAAGGGAATCCATACAGGCTGGGTCGCCCACAGATGGAGAACCCCTCCCCTCCCCCCGGCGGGGTAATAGAGCAAAGAGGCCCAGCCGAAATCAAAATCACGACGGGATCGAGGGTGACTCCAATCCTATAAGTATATCTCAAGAGTGAACAGAACACTACACACACGCACACTGGACCTGAAAAGCCGAGAAACCTCTGGCACATCATATAAAAGGAAACAGAGCCAAGACAGGCTCCAGGGCCACACGGAACAGCTGAAACCCCAACCAGATCGACAAGGCAAAAGCGAACGAACAACGCCATAAGCCACCCAGTCCCTAAAGTAGCCTCACACATGTTAAAAAATCGGGACCCGGCATGGACAACAGACACCAACGGTGAACACCAGCAGATCCAAAACAGACCAATATTTGATTCAGCTCTGGAGTACAGATAAAACTGTGCCAAAACAAACAAACAGAAAGACAAGGGGGGATTCCCATCGGATCAGGAAGAAGACGCAGAAATGGCATCAAAAGAAGATATGAAAAATTGGTTCAAGGAGTTTCAAGAGCAATTTATGTCCTCCACACAGGCGCAGTTTGAAAATATGAAAGGGGAAATGAAACAAATAGCCCATGATCTAAGGAGAGACATAGGGAATTTAGAGGAGAGAACAGATAAACTCGAAAGGACGGTCCAGAATATAGATGAGGAAACTCTCCAACAGGCAGAAGCCCAAAACCGGATAGCAAGACTAGCACTGGAATTAGAAACGCAATGTGAAGACTTGCAGATCCCGGCGGTTGAACATAAGAATAAAGAATATGCCGGAAACGGTAGAAGATAAAGACCTCTGCACGACAGTACAACAAGTGTTCCTAGACATACTCTCAGATGGCTCAGGGGATGAAATACAAATAGACAGAATACATAGAGTAGGCCCCCGAAGGACCGGAGAGCCCGCCCTAGAGATGTACTGGTAGCATTGACACAATATACACAAAAGGAGCAAATCCTGAGGAAAGTCAGAACAATAGAACAAATAATAATGAATGGTAGAGAAATCCAGCTATTCCAAGACCTTGCACAATCCACACTCAGAAAGAGAAGAGAGAGGTCCCAACTAACAACATTCCTAACGGAGAAACAAATACGCTATAAATGGACCTTCCTATTTGGTCTCCTTTTCACATGGGAGGAACGTCAACATCGCATCACAACTTGTGAGGAAGGCCTCAAAATTTTGGGCACGCAAGAACAAGAAATAGAAACACCAAATGACAGAACCCCACAGAGAGGAGCGAGAAACGGTGGGATGGCAGACAGTGAAAAGAAGAACAAGATTTCAATCCTGCAAACCAGAACTCAATTAATATCACCCCAGGAACAAAGATCAGAAACAAGATAACACGGTGGGGGTAGCTAAATTGAAAAAGGAAGCACTTGTCAGGGCAGATGATTAGACAAGGATGCAGCAGAGCCGAGAGACATCCTTGGAACCCGCAGAACACAAACAGGGTTTAGGACCCCCTGAAAAAACTAAACACCTGAGACGTTAGAGGGCATGGAGAAAAGGCGGAGCGCCCTAGCAACCATAGGGCCCAGGGCCCTCCTCAGGGAAAAAGTTGGGGGGCAAGGGAGGCAGGGAGGAGGGGGGCAGTTAAGAGGGGAGTTCGAAGGGGAAAGGACCTGAACACCGGCAACAAACCACACCACCGAGACCCACACGAAGAAAGACAACAGAGATGGAAAACTCAAAAGGAAAAATGGGGATAAAAGTACTAACTTATAACATTAGAGGGCCTGAACTTGCCAGTAAAAAGGAAAAAAAACTTCCTACACAGAGAGAAGTTTGATGTAATAATGCTCCAAGAAACCCACATACAGAAAAAAGGAAAAGCCAAACCTGCATAAGAGGTTACAACCAAATTCTCCAATCCAATGATGAAGAAAAAAAAAGGAGTCTTGATAGCATTCGCCAACCAACTCAAGGCACAAATTAAAGGCTCAATGTCGGATAAAAACGGACTATATCTATTTGTGAAAGTTCAGATCGAAAACCACCAATTAACAATAGCAAGACTTTACGCCCCAAACACAGGCCAGGATGGTTTCGTTAAAGAAACGCTCAACAAACTTGAGAACTATGCAGGAGAAGTGATTCTGACAGGAGACTTCAATCTCGCATGGAACCAGAGGGAAGACCGCTCAAACCCCAAGCACTCGCAACAAGGGACACCATCACAAGCGCTAAAAGAGATGATGAACAAGCTGGCTCTAGAAGACGTATGGCGAAGAATCAGAGGCACAACCCAGGGGTACACATACCATTCACAGGTGCATGACACAAACTCTAGAATCGACTATATATGGGCTACAGGGAGCCTAGTGGGGGAAATCCAAGATATTGAAAAAGGCCAAATATCACTTTCAGACCACGCCCCGCTGTGGATATCACTTCCAAAAATACGCAAACGCTCTGGTCTTTGGCGATGGACACTCCCAAGGGACATCATCCTAGACCTGGTATCGAAGGAAATAATCAGAGAAAAGATAACAGAATACTTCGAACAAAATGATACCCCGGAAGTCTCTCCAAGCACACTATGGGAAGCCTTCAAAGCGGTGATACGCAGACAAATAATAGCCCTGAAAGCACAAAAAGACAAAAAATCATATAAATGGGAAAGCAAATTGGAAAAAAAACTGGAAGAGATCAGAGAAGAAATGGCGAACAACAAATCCTTGAAAACAAAGAGGGCATACCGACACGTCCAAAGCCAATTTGAAATACTCAGGACCAAAAGAGCTACTACATACAAAACATTGGTACACGATGAAATCAAACAAGGCAGATAAACTTCTAGCAAGACAACTAAAAGGGAAACAACAAAACCAAACGGTACAAACAATAAAAGATAGACACGGCATAAAGAAGACTCAAACCAAAGACATTAAAGAAATATTCAGAGATTACTACCAGAAACTGTATACATCACAGAGGCTAAATGAAGAGGAACAAACAGCTTTCCTAAGGGAACTAACGCTTCCAGCCATCACGCCAGACGAAAAAACAACACTGGACAAACCAATAAAAGGAGGTCACAAGAGCAATCAGAGACATTCCCAAAAAATAAAGCTCCAGGCCCAGACGGCTATACAGCAGCCTTTTACAAAACATATGTGGACATTCTATCCCCCCTCCTAACAAATCTTTTTAACACCTTTAAAGACACAACCAACATCACTAACTCAATAAATGAGGCACAAATACTAGTCTTCCACAAGAAGGGGAAAGACCCAGAGAATCAGAGCTCCTATCGCCCAATAGCCCTAATCAACATTGATGCAAAACTCTATACAAAAATACACGCAAACAGACTCTCGCCCCTACTCCCCAAACTGATACACCAAGAACAATCAGGATTCATCCCAAATAGGAAAGCCCACGACAACATCAGACGAATCACACATCTCATTGAAAAGGTGGGGATCACAAACACCCCCGCAGCAATATTGACGGTAGATGCCGAAAAACTTTCGACAGGGTGGAATGGACTATGTTTGCAATGCTAGGAAAATGGGCCTGGGGAAAGCATACATACACGTGATCAGAGCCAACTACAACTCACCGATGGCAAGGATTGCCGTAAACGGAGAACTCTCGGATCCAATCAGAATAGGAAGAGGCACCAAACATGGCTGCCCACTATCACCCCTTTTATACGCAATCTTCCTTGAACCCCTTATGGCAAAGATAAGAGCAACGCCCGACATCAAGGGCATAGAAATGGAGGGGCAAACACCCAAGACAGCGGCCTATGCAGATGACATGATGATGACCCTAACAGAACTAACTAAAACACTACCCCTCCTCATACAACTGATGGATGTCTATGGAGCAATATCAGGTCTAAAAATAAATAAACAAAAAATGTTGGTAATGGTCCTGGCCAGAGACAAACAAGAGATATACAAAAAAACGGAAGAGCTAAATTTACAAAAAGCGGAGGACCGGGTGAGATACCTGGGAGTAACATAAACATCCACCATAAAAAATGTCTACTCTGGGAATTAGACGAAACTCATAGAAAAGGTGAAAAGAGATCTGGACAGATGGAATCCGTTAGCAATATCCTGGTGGGGCAGAATCAGTCATAAAAATGACAATACTACCCAGACTACTATACTACTTCAGACACTTCCTGTATGGATACCGGCAACATTCTTCAAGACCCTCACCAAAACTATAACAAAATACATCTGGCAAAATAAGTCTCCCAGACTATCGAAGCAAGCCCTGACTGCTCATAAATCAGGCGGAGGCATGGCGCTCCCCCACTTCAAGTATTACGAGGCAGCGCAATTGTGGGTCCTCAACGAATGGATCCCAAACACTTCAGAGAAATGGTGGGAGGTGCAGGACAGAGCAGTCGCAAGATCAAGCATGCAGCACTTTCCATAGAGCAGACCCGAGCACAGACGCCAAAATGTCAGGATAAGCGAGATCATGAGCTCAATCTTGGAAATATGGGACAGAGCAACCAAGAGAGAAACACTCACAATCGAGCCCGCCCCCTTCATACCAATTCTCGACAATCCAGAAATTCCTCCGGGCATGGAAAAAGGGGCCTTCCCGAAATGGAGGGAAGCAGATTGTACGAAAGTGGGGGACATATATGATGGCCTACAGATCAGAACGTACACAGAATGTCGCGAACTGCTGGGCCTCACGGAAAAGGACAGATTCCAATACGAACAACTACACCACTGGCTCACCACACCAAGAATAACTTGAGCATTGACAAGGGCCCTAACCCCTTTTGAAACATATATGATGACCCAGTCGGGAGAAAAAAAACTAGTCTCCACCCTTTATAAATTCATAAACACCCAGGCGGAGGACATAAAATGGCAGTACATGAAGAAATGGAAGAAGACGCTAGGGAAACAAATCACGGGGGATCAATGGAAGTATATCTGGCAAATAATACCCAAATGGACACGAGCAGTCCAAACAAGAGAAGCGTGGACAAAAATGTTAATCCAGTGGCACTACACCCTGGAAAGACTTCACAGAATGTTCACCTCCTCGCAAGAAAAATGTTGGAGGGGATGCAACGCAGTAGGAAATTGGAGACATATATGGTGGGACTGCACGATACTACAACCATTCTGGTTGGAGGTGAAAACACAAATGCAAAACACCTTCAAGGGAGTAGAAAACCTAGCAGAGGAAGTATGGATGTGTGGCATGTGGAACCCATGAGACAGGACACTCAGAGACACAAAAGAGGAACTTCATGGGCTTCCTTATAGCAGCATGGCTAGCAATGGCACAAAAATGGAAGCAGAAAACACCTGCATCTAATCAAGAATTGCTACACAGAATTTGGACATATGTGGCGATGGAAAGAATCACATACAACATACAAGGGGACAGGCAGAGATGCGTAACAGACTGTAGGGAAGCAATAGAGTATCTACAAAGTGACTATATGCTGCAGTGGTGCCCGCACAAAATCCGCATACTGGACATGTTTACAGGATAGGACAGATGCAGAACAATGGAAGCAGTGGGGCCAGTAAGAACAATATAACTGGTGAGGTGGGAGAGGGGACGGAAAAGGGGGGTGGAAATGGGACACTGTTGAAGTCCTGATGTTCATGTTTAAAGAAATGCCAATTAAAACATATTTAAAAAAAAGAAAATCCTGGACCTGAGAGTGCACTGGCTGCGGAAATGCATTGAATGGAAGCTTCAGCGGGACGGGGCCAAGACGCAAACCGATCCTTGAAACCAGAAGACTGCAGCCCTGGGCCGCTGACGCTCTAGCCATGAGGAGCATCGAGAGGAGAGGCCTGCGAAACTAGAAAGCACACAACGTTGGAGGGAAAGCAGTGCGACCCGACCTGGACGGCCTGTTCCCCCTTTCACATCCACCTTGGGACCGGACACGGAGGGACCCGAACACCACTGTGGCTGTCGGAGGAAGCCGACTGAACAGTGCCGCCCCTGCCGGGAACCGCGCGCCCAGACGGGGGTGAAGCAGAGTTCCCGCGTTCGTGGAGCCTGCGGTCCCGGGTAAGGCGAGTGCCGCTCCGCACTGTGTAACCCCCTGATAGTGTCCCTCTCCCAGCTCGGACACCCCCTTTGGCCTCGCTTGGGTGTGGAAACTGTACTGAAGACCGCGAGTCGTCTAGATCTTCAGAGGCTCCCAGATGAAAACAAACTGGCATTAGAGCAACCTATCACAGCAGAGGAGCTCACTGAAGCAATCAAGGGTCTCACATCCGGCAAAGCACTGGGCTCAGACGGACTGAGCGCTGAATTTTATAAAGAATTCCAGGAAGAACTGGTCCCTATACTGTTAGAAACATGGGAAGAGGCCCTGGGGAAGCAAATACTGCCCTCGACAATGCGTGAGGCCATAATCACGGTACTGCCTAAACCTCTACGCCCGCCACAAGACATCTCATTCTACAGGCCCCTATCTCTTATAAATGTGGACGCGAAGATCTTCGCGAAAGTACTAGCAAACCGCATGCTACCCATAACGCCCACGCTGGTGCATGCAGACCAAAGTGGATTCATTCCGCAAAGGTCCACCGCCCTGAATTTACGCAGGCTATTCGGCATAATGTTGCAAATAAACCCAAATAAACAAGCGGTCGCGTTGTCTCTCGACGCCGAGAAAGTGTTTGATTCAGTCTCTTGGGAATACCTCTTTTCAGTACTGGAGGCGTTTGGAGTGAGCCCCTACTTTATTAAATATGTCAGATTACTGTGTACTGCCCCCGGTGCAAAAGTGTGCACTAATAGAACCACATCTGGGTTGTTCGAGCTGGGTAGAGGCACTTGACAGGGGTGCCCCTTCTCCCCCATTCTATTCGCCTTAACAATAGAGCCTATGGCGGCGGCTGTTCGATTGAGACATTAAAAGCAGGGGTATCACACTGAGAGGAGCCACCCAATTAATATCACTAAATGCAGACTACACACTGCTATACGTTTTGTGAGCCCGATAAGAACATTGCCCCCATAATGGCAGACATCAACGAGTTTGCTGAATACTCTGGATACACAGTAAACAACTCTAAGTCAGAAATGTTCCTGCTCATCCCCTCCACAAAGTGCCCTGCACTGACTTGTGGCCTTAAGTGGTCGGAGCGACATATTAGATACCTGGGGGTGTTGGTCTCTGGGAGTAGACAGACTCTTTATACATATAACCATGACCGCACGTTGCAGGCACTCGCTATAAAACTACAGGTCTGGAGGCACCTCCCAATTTTATTGCATGGCAGAATTGCAATTCTCAAAATGATTGTACTTCCAAAACTGCTATACTTATTTGTAAATATCCCCATATGGCTGGGAAAGGATTTTTTTTTCCAAACTCCGATCTATGGCAGTGGCATTTCTTTGGAATGGAAAGGTGGCCAGGATGGGTTGGGAAAAGATGACGGAACCATATGACACAGATGGAATAGCGGCACCAGACAGAGCTCTACTATTTGGTGGCACAGGCGCAGTTTGCTAAATATTGGTATGATGCAGTAGATAACTCACCCCACACATGGATAGAGAAACACACCACCGCACCCACAGATATTAGATCAGTTATCCTTGACACACGGCATAAAGATTCATGTGATTTTGACCCTGTGACCTGCACCGTGAGAGCCTGGGGGGCAATGTACAAAAGATTGAAACTAGAGTTCCCCTATAACCTCGAGATTCCCCTATGGAACTACCTGAACATTCCCCCCACATTTGATACCAGCATACAGGAAGCCTGGGACCCCGCTAAAGAAATGAGAGTAGGAGATATGTACATAGATGGGAAGTTCGCGACCCTGACAGTATTCACGAGAGGTATGGGAGGGGGCCCGCTGCGAACACTACAGCATTATCGAATGAGATATGCATATCCGGCACGATGGCCATCCTTACCTGACAATAGCCCCCTCCCACCCATGCATACAACTGGTTACAACACAAACAGGGCTGGGAATTTCCAAATTGTATAGGTCGGTACAGACCCACACTCCCACGACAAACCGGGTGAAAGAAAAATGGGAAATAGATATGAAAATGCTGATACCCGATGACAAATGGGTAAGATACTGTGCGCTCACGAAAAGGGTATCACTTATTGCGGGATTGCGCCAAATACAATTTAAAATTCTTAATAGGTTGCACTATACACCTGCCAAAATTGCCAAATTCACACCTGATGACTCGGGCAGTTGCCCCAAAGGCGGGGCCCCGCAAGCGGGATCCTATCATATGTACTGGGAATGCCCAGCCTTGTTACGGTTCTGGGAGATGGTGGCCGAAATGCTGGCAGATATTACACAGATCCCCCCCCCCGCATTTGACGCCTCAAAAATATTTGTTCGGAGATATTGGAAAATGCTCTGAAAATATTAGAAGGCTGTTTAATGTATCATGTGCCGTCGCCAAGAAATGTATATTGCAAGCATGGAAAAGCCCGAACACCCCGAGCACGAACACTTTCCTGCGTGAATTGCCATATATTAACGAATGCGAGGAACAATATGTTCTTACCCAATCAAGCACGAGCCAGCCGAAGGACATCTGGGGCCCCTTCAGGACATGCCTATGTGAACTGCTTTCGGACAGTGAAACATCCATGTAAACTGTACACTGTTTAATTCTTGATAATTATATTATTGTAAGATAGACCATATGCAATGTTGAGTGAATGCCGATGTATCTGCCGAGACACCAATAAAAAGATGTTTTAAAAAAAAAAGAAAGAGCGGTGACAAACTAGATCTTCTGGAATCATCCGCAGTGCTACCACATGAGCGTTAGAGCCCTTTTGATAGCACGCATGCAACGGATGGGATGCAGAATAACTCTGACACCAAGTAATCGAACCAACTCTGGAAGATGGCAAAGTGTTTTGCTGTTTTAATATAAATGATCTAAAACGGAAAGTTACAGACGTCGCACAAGCATTTTCAAAGCATTTCATGAGAAATCATACTAATATACTAAAAATTCATCATAGGTGATGTCATACAACGTCCCAAACTAAGAAAAACCTATGGCGGATTGTGATACTCTCAAAGGGAACATCTAAGTATACTTTCTATAAGGGGTTGGGTTGTGATTGGACATTTACTGTCAGGTGGACAACTTATACCCACCTCTAGTGCAAGTCATTCTTCATCATTCTTAAATACACGGTGTATCATTGGCTCCCAACTCTAAGGCCCTTCATTATATGGCCCTCTACAATTGGTTGGCACGCTTGTGCCAGTCTGGAACATTCAGCTCACTAGCAGCACGTAAGCTCGTACCCAGGTGCCATGAGGTGGGCATGACTACCAATGTCTCATCACCCATGCCTACTGCCATGAAGATTGTCTTTGAACTTGGCCTTGCAGTGTATTCTCATCTCTGGGAATATAAGGGAGTATGAGCATGCACTATCATAGTTCTGGAACTGCATACCCAACTCTATTTCCATCCTTGACTCACGTGACACAATTCAACCCATTTTGTGGTATTTTTCTTAAATTAATAAAACCTATCACCCATGGTGTTCTTTCTTTGCACCTTAACAAGGGATGATTTAGCATCTCCCATTCACTGCCTTCAGGAATAGAAACCAGCCTTGGCTGCTTCAGCCTCAACATCAGGCCAGACAGCCCTTCTCGATTCTTCCACGATCCCCGATAATTCTTTACTGCGACGCAGCTTTCGGTCCTTCTCCATGGGTTTGAACTTAGTATATTTAATTTGTGACACTGGTGTACAGCTTCTATACAATGGCGGCTCCGACTGCAGTCTATTCATTACTTCTATCCAGCTTCTAAGATTACTTGATCTACTTGCGTTGCTGCATCTGTACATTGATTGAACGGCTTGCATTTTCTACAGTGCTTCTCACATGTGCAATCTTCTTTTCGCATATGAAAGCTTACTCGATTCTTTATTTATCAGTTTCTATATGATCCATTTATTCCCTTCTTCAGTCATTCTTCAGGGCGTCATGCCTGTCTCTTGTGACGTCACCAACTTCTCTTGTATTCATTTTCATATTCCTTCGGGGAGCTCCTCCATTAGATTGTCTTCTCTTCGGATATGCATTAGGTATGGTTTTCCTCAGCAGATACCTTTTCTCAAATATTCGCCACGGAATGGTCACAACTGCTGGTGTCAAACATGGAACGATTTCAGGCTCCCAACATATAGGTAGTAGGGGGGGTAGGACTTCCTGCAGAGGCATGTGGCTGCTCCTCTACCGTAGCACTCATATCCCAGTGGTAAAGTGAAAACCCTGTGGACAGTGTTAGAAGCATCTATGAGTGCTGATGCGCACATAAACATTGTTATAAATGCCTAATACCATCTAAAAATACTTTGCCAAATAAATCCACTAGTCTCCTGCAAAAATTGTGAAACCCTGGTTCTCACAATCATTATGCCTCAGCTGGACTATTGTAATGCCCTCCTTGGGGTGACAAGTAAAGGGAGTATACACAGACTTCAGATTGTTCAAAATAACGCGGTAAGAGTAGTTTGTAACATCCCCAGGAAAGAACATGTCTCCAGTTATTGGAGAGAACTCCACTGGCTGCCTGTCGCAGAAAGGATCCAGTTTAAGATCCTTGCACTCACTCATAAATGTACCTTACACAAATGCTAACTAAGCATGTGCTAAGCAGAACACTGCGCTCTAGCACAGCGAACCTACTCGCAGTCCCTCGGGTGAGAAGAACAAAAGGGAAAGGCATTTCCTTCTCTGTTAAAGGGTCCAGGGTTTCCGCAAGGAAGAAAATCTCGCTCCATTTAGAAGGAAGTTAAAAACGTTGTTTAATTGTGTTGTCTTTACAGTTTCTGTTCTTGAAAGTATTTCTCTGTGGATTGCGCCCTGATGTCTGCGGGCTATCGCGCCTTATAAATGTATTTAAAAAAAATATGAAGTGACAAGAGTAAATATTGAGAAGGCAGGGAATGAAGTGATGGGAAATTCTTTGCTGCTGTTAAAATTACGATTTTCATGAACACGTAGCCAAGAAAATATCATTTTCGGTCAAGACATGCAGGTTAGGATTTTGCACATTTACCCCTGCCTGTGAAACGTGCAGTAAAATAAACGCCTTGAAAGTGGAATCCCTCGACCAATACGCTGATCGCAATAGATCTTGGAGGATACTACTACCAAAAATTAGGGACGGCAGCTAGACAGTTTGGCAGGTGAGAGCTTTAAGGACAACCAATAAAGATTGCCCACACTTGCAGCTCATTAAGTCTACATTCTATTAAAGACAAGGAGGCAAGCATTATACTTATACTTTCCTTATTGCTGCCATATCAGCACTTTAAAACATGAGCTTTCAATCTGAACATTTATGGTTTTACTCGATGCCTTTTGAGAAAATCCAACAAAGTTTAAAGTTGAAAACCAAATTTCAGTCCAACATCCCAGGGTACTACGAGCCCCATGATCCTCAGAGTCCTGGTAGTCCTGACCTCCTCTCATCCACCTATCAGTAGCTCGAGTGGGGTATAAGAGCATATAACCCCAGGTCCATTCGTCTTTCTTTGCCCTCAATGTCCTTAACCCTGCACGTTGAATGTCCTTTGAAAAACGAACAATCCTCCTGATTGGAACTGCGAACTGCTCCCCAGAAGCGATGAACTCTTTTGTCCAACGGGACAACTTGTAACTTCATACTTCCATTCTCAATCCATTAAGCTCCTTCAGGCTGTCTTCTGGTCGTCTCCTGCGAGAAATGGAGAACAACTTATGAGGGCGGGAATGTGCTAAGGCTTGCCTTAACACAAGATACTTTACATGTCAAGTTAAGATTTTGCCATTCTGGGTGGGATATAATGCTCGCCTCCTTGTCTTTAATAGAATAAAGACTTCCTGAGCTGTAAGCGTGGGCAATCTTTATTCTATGGCAAGACAGGAGGCTCGCATTATGCTTGTTCAAAGCTTGCTACCACCCTATTTGTTATATCTGACACAGGCTTGAAATAAAATGTCTTAAAGTTTGACTCAGAGGACCAATCGGCTGACTTCATTATGTCCTGAAGTGTGAAACGCCTGCTGCGAAAGCTCTAGAAGCCATAGCTCCCCTAGCAGAATGACAAGTCTTTCCCTGCCCATTGTTGCTGTTGCCACTGCATGATAGGGCTTCCTGCGCGCTATAAGCAGTTGGGTCACTCCTTGCGTTCTAAGATGCGCTGTCGTTTCCACATAATCTTTAATGCAGTTTCCTATTCTCTGTGAAGAAAGGGTAGGAGATAGTTCTCAAATCTGTTTTTGTTCTTTTAGCAATAGTAAAAGCTACTCCCTCCAGATAAACGATCTTTCTAACTATTTCTAGAGCATTGACGTCTGACACTATTTGACATGCCACCAGACATAACAACATTGCTAGTTTACCCGCCGGCTGTGAACGGGAAAGATTTGCGTTTCCTGGCCAACGAAGGAAAAGACTGAAAACGTCTCTAACATCCCACAATACTGCGTATTTGGGTTCTGGTGGTCTCTTAAGCTTCATCCCTCTAATAAGCTGAAGGACCGCTGGGTGTTCCCCTAATGAGCTCCATTCTACTCTGTCGTGATCTGCTGAAACTGCTGATCTGTATACCCCTACCTTTCTGAAGGCACAGCCTTCCTGAAATTTAATCGCCAGGACATTAAGGAGATGTACTACAGGGGCTGAAATGGTATCCAAACTATGTTCTGCACACCATTGAGCCCAACCGTTCCATGCAGCTCCATAGCTCCTAATGGTGGAAGGCGCCCAGGAGTCTCTGATGCAATCTGCAGCGAGTTGTGAAATTCCTCGCAACTCCCATCTTCTCCTGAAACCCTGCAGGCTATCAAGTGTAGCGTGCCCGCTGCTATCAACGGTTGGGTCTGGCCGGTCGGCTGGAGAAGAAGGTCCGGCTGATGCAGAACAATTATTATTATTTTATTTTTTTATTTTTTATTAATTTCAACAAACAAAACCAACCAAATGAAACCAGACACTGAACAAAAATTATACCTTCCAAGTCTCATGTACAGTTTCATGATGTGCCCACCTCCTCCCCGTTACCCCCCTCCCCTCGAGCCTACCCCACAAGCCTACCCCACATCACTGCCTTCCACTACTCTGAGGACACCCCTCCCTCTGCTCACCCCGAGGAACCATTGTCTTCTAGGCAAGTCTGGGCAGACCCAGACAGTGGAACTACTAAGGGCCTCCAGGCTATCCATGTCTCCGCTTCTTCATCTCCCCCTCTATTGACTGCTTCACTCCACACCACCGTTTCCACATCCGCCCATTGTCTAAAGGTCGAGCCACCAAACTTCTACTTCTGGTCTATTACTTGCTTTCCAGCACATGGCAATTCTGCGCTTGGCAAGTATATAAGCCAGGTCTTTGAATTTACTCACATGTTTCAACTGACATGGCCTAGGAACCCCCCCCCCCACCATGCACGCCCACAAAGATTTCACCTCCAGACTAATCTCCTTCTCAGACAAAAGGTGGGCCACCTCCCCTCAGAATCTCCTTATTTCCGGGCATGCCCAGAACATATGTACCAGTCCCACATTCTCCTCCCCACATTTAGGACATGTTTGTGTTCCTGCATTCTTAAACCTTGCAATCTTCTGAGGGGGTCATATACGCTCTATGGGTAACATATAACTGGATTTGTTGCATCCTCACGTTCCTGGACACTTTTTTGTGGTATCCCTGTACCCTCACCCACAATCCATCACTCATAGATTCCCCGGCTTCCTTTTCCCAATCCCATCTCAACTGAATCACCTCCTTTCCCACCCTTGACATCAGCAGTTCGTAAATTCGGGAGACCTCATGGCCTCCGTCTGATACATCATAATATGTTTCTACGGCTGTGTCGGGCTGACCCTCCAGCACTGTTTCTGACCAAGTGTCTTTTATCTTCCGCACCAACCTAGTATAAGTGATATACTGTCCCCGGTGTAAACCGTTGTCTTCCACCAGTGTGTCAAACTCCATTGCCCCATCTTGCCACCCATCCACCAGCGTTGTTATACCAATTGGTTCCCAGTGCTTCCGGACTATCTTCCTCAATTGCTCATCCAACCCATTCAGTGCCACTAGCGGCATCTGTGGGGAACATGTGATCGGGTTCTCCAAGACCCGGCAAGCCCTTTGCCATATCTTCCATCCCAAATCTAACATTCTTGTCCCCCGGTCTTGCTGTGGTTTTGGCAACCATATCCATTCTTTCAGGAAAAACGGGACACATTCAGCCCTCAACAATCTGGGCTCCGATGTGGAGTCTTCCGATAGCAACATATTGTAGTTGGCTGGCCAGATAGTAAATCTCGAAGTTGGGCAAATCTCGAAGTTGGGCAATACTATTCTGTTTCTAGCATTGTGCCATATGAACCCCCTACATATACCCTGTAATTTAGGAAAGAATCGCTTGGGTATCATATATGGTATATTCACAAAGTAGTGCAACAGCCTAGGCAGCACCACCATCTTTAAAAGTGCCGCTCTCCCCATCATGGTCAAAGGGAGCTTGAACCAGAACCTCATGCTGTTTTCAATGTTAGCCACCGCCTTCTCTGTTTCGTTTGTGTTCAGCCTCGACATTGTGGTATACATCAATCCCCAGGTATCTAAAGGTCCCATTCTCCCATTGTATTTGTAATACCGGCAGTTCCTCTCGTGGTATCCCTTTATATCTACCCAGGGGAAATATACATGATTTCTTGGGGTTCACTGTTATGCCAGACAGCACCGCGTATTGTCCCATTACTTCCAGAATATATTGTAGGTTCTCCTCAGGCTATCTCAAATAAAACAGCATACATTGATATCCGATGTTGTCTTCCCTTCGTGCTGATCCCCACCTCTCCATATTGTTGTCTCAAATATATCTCCAGGTGTTCCAGTGCTAAAATAAACCGCATCAGGGACCACAGGCATCCCTGTCTAGTTCCCCTACTGAGTTGCCATCGATCTGAGATGGTCGCTCCCGTCCTAACTAGAGCCAGTGGTTTACTGTACAGCAGTTGGACCCACCTCAAGTACATGGGCCCAACCCCATATTCCTTCAAGGCCGCCATCAACCAGGCCTTCACTGCATCTAATGAAATTATTGCAACCTACTGGGGGTCCCTCTCCATTTGTTCTATGACATGATGGAGCCTTCCGAGATTGTCGGATATGCTTCTGCGTGGAACATACCTGGTCTGGTCAGGATGTATAATAACCAGCCTCAGCCTATTTGCCAGCACTGCAGTAAGTATCTTGCTATCTTGATTAAGCATGGATAGCGGTCTAAATGACCCGCAGTCCATGCATGGTTTATTAGGCTTAAGAAACGGGATGATAATTGCCTCCCTCAGAGATTTGGGCAGCATCCCCCTATCTAACGCCTCATTTAACATTGCCAGTAGTGGGGAGTGCAACTCCGTCTTATACGTTTTGTAGAACTCACTAGGGAGTCCATCCACCCCTGGAGCTTTACTAGTGGGTAAGAGCTTGATCACTGCTTCTAATTCCTCTAACATGATCGGGACCTCTCAGTTCTCCCTCTCTGCTGCCCCCACTTTGGGAGGACTGATGTCCCTCAATGTTTCCATCACATCAAACTCTTCACCCTCTTCAACATCCATATACAGTCGCTGGTAGAACTCGAACGCCTTTATTCACTCCTTCCTGGGTATCTAGTATTTGTCCATTCATCCCCCGTACTGCTCTAATTGTTTGTCTAGGTATCTCACTCTTAAACAACCAGGCTAACAACCTGCCCGGCTTATCTCCCTCCGCATGCTGCCTTTCAACGTATTTTTTTATTGTTCATGTTGCATAATCTCTCCCAGTACTCCCTGCAATCCTGTTGTAATTGTCGTATGGTTCCAGCCTCCTCTGAGGAATGCCCACCCTTAAGCATTATTGTCTCTGATTTCCTTTCTGCTTCATGTAACTCGTGCGTTATTCCACCTTTTAGGCCTTTGGATTTCGATATTGCTGCCCCCCTCACCGCCACCTTAAATGCCTCCCATAATGTGCCAGCTGATTCTACGCTCCTGGTGTTGTTTTCAAAGTATTCCACTATTTCTTTCTTCAGGTCCTCCCTGAATACTGTATCTTTCAAAGCTTGGACCCTAAGTCTCCATGTCGGGATCCATGCTCTGGGTGGGGAGCATTGCCATGCTATAATCAGTGGCGAGTGGTCTGAGAGGACTCTCGCTTTGTATTCCAACTGCACTAGTTCGCCCGTCAACTCCGGTGCAGCATATATGTAGTCCAACCGCGTATGCAGGTTTTGTGGGGCCGAGTAGTGAGAATAATGCCTATTCTGTGGGTGGTGCATCATCCATATGTCCACTAGACGAAAATCACCCAATAGGGTCCTCGGGGCTTTAGCAGCCAGGGTAGGCCTCTCCATCTTCCAATCTGATTTATCAACCCTGGGATCTAACGTGCAATTAAAGTCCCCTCCCCATATAACTGCCCCATCCCGCCCCAATATATCGGCTGATCTTGCTGTATAGAGTTCTGAAATAGCTGGCGGCATCTTGGTTCGGGGCATACGTCTTGATAATACTCAGCTCTCTATTTTCCACTAATCCTCTTATTGGCACCATCCTCCCATCTGGCTCTATGGTAGACTGTAACAGCTTAAAGGTGACATGCAGTGCTATCCACGTAATTTCCCCTCAGGAGTACGCCGAATATGTTGCTTCTATGGTGGCCCCTCTCCATTTCCTCCCCACCACTTCCTGTTTTTCTTTTGTCAGGTGAGTTTCCTGTAATAAAGCAATGTCAGTTCTCTGTCTCTTCAAATACATCATGACCTTATTCCTCTTCAAATAATTATTGAGCCCCCTGACATCCCAGGTCGCTATCATGAGGTCCCCCATCTCATCCATACCCTGTTCCGTCCCTGTCCTCCCTGGTCTTCCGCCTCATGTGCAGTGGTTTATAGGTGTAGGCTCGCTCCCCAACATTTCTTAACACCCCGTCAAACTCCCCAACTCCCTTCCCACCCCCACCCTGCCCATCCCGAACTGCTGCCCAGCTCCATCCCTGGATCTCAGGCTACCCCCCAACTAGTCCTTATTAGGAACACAGCAGGGGGATACCACGTTACTGGTATCCCAACTAAACTAACTACTGGGGGTAAGAACGTGATTCCTTGGTATCTCCCGCATTAACGCCACAGTTTATTTATTTATTTATTCAGATTTTTAAAGCGCACATCAGACCGGGGGCATCGTGGCGCTGTTAAAGATTAGGACATCAAGCTGGTTACAGAGAAAGGCATATTGATTACAAGGCATTTGCATTACAGGAGCATATTTTGGTTACGTATACTAGCATTACAGACTTATATCGTTACAGTACAGCTGTGGGGGTTATGTGAATAGTGTAGTTTGGAGGGATTTACGAAAGGAGTACAGAAAAGGTTCTGCTCGGAGAGAGTTGGGCAGGGCGTTCCTGAGCTTAGGTGCTATGTGGGGGAAACCAATGCCGCCGGCTTTGGCTCTTCTTATAGTGGGTATTTGGAGCTGGTTAGCATGGTGGCTTCTTTTAGGGCGGAGGGAAGAATTCTTGGTTATGGTTTCTGATAAGTAGGATGGTGCTGTGAGATTGATGCATTTATGTGTGAGGGTGAGTATTTTAACATTGATTCTTTCCTTGACTGGGAGCCAGTGTACGTTTCTTCTGGCCTGTGATACATGGTCAGATTTAGGGATGTACAGTTCGGCGCGGAGAGTGTCATTTTGCACTATTTGGAGCCTGTTTAAGTTTTTGGTTGATTTGCCCGCTAGAAGGGCGTTGCAATAGTCGAATCTGGCTCCTATAGTAGCTCTAGTGATGGAGAGGCAGTTAGGAGAGGTTAGGTAGGGATTTATGGCATAAATGTGTTTGTTGATGAGCGCTGATGTGGAGGAGATGGCGCTGACTTGTCTTGTCATTGAGAGAGTGAAGTCTAAGTAGACTCCTAGGGTCTTCACGGATGTGGAGACAGGTATGTTTGTATTGTCAATGGTGATCTGTGAGTATTCAGGGTTCAGTTTGGTTAGAATTTCCTTGGGTGCTAGGATAATGATCTCGGTTTTATCGCCATTGAGACCATTAATTGCCATCCAGGTTTGTATGGTGGGATAGATCTTGAGGATAGCTTCTGTGTCTTGGTCATAGTCTCCGGTGAGGGGGAGGAGGACTTGCGTGTCGTCGGCATAGTTTGTGTAAGCTATGCCGAGTGCACCCAATAAGTCAAAGAGAGGTTTGGTGAAGAGGTTATAGAGGGTAGGTGCGGTGCATGATCCTTGTGGGACTCCACCATTAATGGTGGTAGGGGGAGCTTTGGCCTAGTCCGAGTACACTTTCATGGCCCTACCTTCTAAGAATGAGGTTATCCAGGTGGTTGCTTTGTGTGAAAAGTGTGCTGCATTGAGTAGGTGAGAGGAGAGGATGTCCTGGTCCACTAGGTCAAATGCTGCAGAGAGATCCAGCAGGAGTAGGAAGGCAGGTTTGCCTGTGTCCATTATTTTTGTGATTTGATTCTTTAAGTCTAGGAGGGCAGTTTCAGTCCCAAGGCCCTTGCGGAAGCCTGATTGTCTTCTGCCTAAGATGGCATTCGTTTCCAAGTAGTGTTGGATTTGGTTATGGGTGGCTTTGTCTAGAATTTTGAGAAGGAAGGGGACAGTGGTGATGGGGCAATAGTTATTGGTGGAGGTGGGATCAAGAGAGGTTTTTTTAGGAGCAGGCGATCCCATGCTTCTTCTAGGCATTGTGGCATGATTCCAGATGAGAATGAGGCATTGATAAATGCTGTGATGACAGGGGTGAGTGACTCAGCGCATTCTTTGATAATGGTAGGTGGGCAGATATCCCCTTTTGCAAGTGGAAGGTTTAATGTTTTTGAGAAGGTCGGAGACTTCCAGCTCTGTGACTTCTCTGAAGGCGAAAAGGGGTGTTTGCGGGTGAGGATTGTGAGCGGGAGTTGTGGGAGGACTGTTTTGGGTATGGAGAGCTTTACGCTGGGATACTATTTAATTTTATTTATTTATTTTTTTTTTTTTGGAGTGTTTCAACTTTGTTGAGGAGGGCAGTCTGGATGCCTGTGCACCAAGCTTCGTCCTTAATGATTTCATCAGGGCTGGAAGCGGGAGTGGTAAGTTCTTTGAATATAGAGAATATTTCTCTTGATTTAGAGTTGGCTTTAGAGATTCTCTGGTTATAGGATTCGGATTTGACTAGAAATATTGCTTTTTTGTAAGTCAATGAGATCTCTTTGAATTCGATGAGAGATGATTGGTTAGGCGCTGATTGCCACTTAGTTAGAGCTTTACGTTTCTTTGTGCGGAGGGATGATAGCTCTTCTCTGAACCATTCATTAGAGTGCATAGATTTTTTTCTCTTTTTTTGTCTTTTAGAGGGGTAATTGACTCAATGGCTAGGGTGAGCGCATGGGCATAGGTGTTGGCGAGAGAGGTAGGGTCATGGTTGAGTGGAGGTTTGAGTTCTGGGATATTAAGAAGAGGCGTGAGTTTGGTAGCAGTGAGTTTTTTGGGGATTCTGACTTTAGCGGGCGGGTCCTGAATTAAGAGTTTGTAAGTAGGAGTTGTGGGAATGGTGAATTGGATGTAGAAGTGTTCAGTCCAGAGGAGGGCTGAGATTTTGGTAATGGCAGATGAGCAATTGTGATCAGCAATCCAGTCAATGGATTGTCCTTTGCAATGGGTCGGTGTTGTGATTTTGTGTTGAAACCCTATGTGTGACAGTTCTTTGGCTAGAGAGGTGGCTGCCTTGTCCTTAGGGTCAGATAAGCAAAGGTTGAGGTCACCGAGAAGGATGGTTTTAGTGGAGCTTTTAAGGTTGTTTCATATCATTTGGAAGAGTTGCTTTTGGTAGTCCGGGGAAGATCATCAGTGATTATGATGTTTATGGTACAGTTGGGGGAGAGAGCTAGTTTGACGGTGAGAAGATCAGCATTGTTTTCCCACTGTTGATTACACATTCTAATGGAGAGGGTGTTTTTGAAGATAAGGGCTATGCCTCCACCTTTAAGTGTTGCGGTCCTCTCTCAGGATGGTTTATCCTTGAGGGAGGGCAAGGTGGACGGATGGGCTGGAGGCTTCATGAAGCCAGGTTTCGGATATGGCTAGTAGGTCTAATTTGTGGGAGGTAATGAGGTCATTGATCTCAATAGCATGGGCAGGGATAGAGCGGGCGTTAATGAGTGCACATTTTAAATCTAAGTTAGCTGGTGGTGGAGTATGGGTGTTAGTGGTGAGAGAGGTGAGAGGTGCGTGTATGTGCCAGAGGGGTTGGTGTGTGATGGGTGCGGAGTGTTGTGGGATGGGATGATCGGGGTCAGGGAAGTCTGTGAATGAGGATGGTGTGTGTGTGCAGGAACTGAGTCTGTGGTTCCTAAGGTGTGCGGAGGGTGGGGTGCTGCAGTGAAAGAAGAGATGCTTGGTGTGTGTTCTAAGTCTACAAAGCCTAAGGTGGATAAGGGGCTGTCCGATCAAATTGGTGGTGTGGCGGCTGTGTGAAGTATGGAGGGCCGTGGAGGATCCAATGTGCCAGAGGTCTGGTTGTGGTGTGAGATCTGAGCGTGCAGGAGGCATGCTGAAGATTGCCCCTAGGGTGAGAGCAAAGAGGATGATGGAGGGGGGGGGAAGATGAGGTGTAGGCCCTGTTGAACTGGTTCCTGGGGAAGGCATTTGTGAAGTACAAACACTGTATAGAGCTACGAACAGATCTAGTTGAACAAATTAATTAACGTTACATTCAGAGCATTCATTTGGCAGTGCTATAGAGGCTACAAGGCTAGCAATAGCATATGAAAGCAGTGGCCGGTATGAGGCTGGCTATAGCATATGAAGAACAATGGCCGCTACGAGGCTGGCTGTAGCATATCAAAACAATGGGCACTATGAGGCTGGCTATAGCATGTGAAGAACAATGGCCGCTATGAGGCTGGCCTCAAGTTTGCACACAGGTATAATATATGCAGAGGGCTAGAATTGGCAGAATGGGTATAGTACACACACAATGGGCTAGTTCAAATTTGCACACAGGTAAAAATATATGCAATAGGCAAAATGCACACAATGTACTAGCACAGAAATATCTTGATTGGCCAGATCTAAATGAGGCGCTGCAATGGTATACTGTTGGCCGGATCGCTAGAAGCCAGACGTAGCATTCAGAGGTCGAGTGAGACGTGATGGGCGGTTTCTAAAGACGGCTGTTTGGGAGTTTGTGGCGTGGTAGAGAGAGGTTTTGAGGTCAGCTAGTCGCCGATTACCAGCTGAGGCATCAGATGGGTAGGCTAGCACAGCGCAGGTATGCCAGATGCATGTATCTGGACGTGGGGCGTATGAAGGTAGTGATTGCTGTGAATCGGAGCGGCGAAGGAAGGGGGTGGGATTGCATAAAGTGAGACAGTATCTATGAAGTAGGTCGTTGTGGTACTCGCCTTGGGGAGACGTGTCGGCGGTTAACGGCGTGCAACGGCACACAATGGCAAACAAGGCCTTTTCCTCCTGGCCTTCGCCGACTGGCCGGCTACCTTCCGCCTGCCGGCGGATGTGTTCTGATTATTATTGGTATGTTTCTCAGCAACTGTATGTAGCCTCGATCTGGGGCCGCTTAGCACCGGCCATTTTGGGACCAGGGACTGCTCCGAAGTGAAACATTCATCAGCTGCAGCAAATGAATTAGGAAGCAGATTCTTGGTAACAACAATGTGCTTACCGCGAGGCAGGGGTGAAGGTCCACTGACCTAGGGACCTTCACCCCTGCCTAGGTAGGAGCTGCTGATGGGCCCACACATGGGTGGGGGGATGCCGGTGACCTAATGCAGGGGGAGAAGGGCTCCTGCTGATGGGCCCACACATGGGTGGGGGGATGCCGGTGACCTAATGCAGGGGGAGAAGGGCTCCTCCCCTCTCGGTCTCCTGGAGGCTGGTAAGTGAGGTTGGGACTGGCAAACAAGGCCTCTTCCTCCAGGCTGGCTTCCTTCCGCCTGTGTACTACGCACACCCGTATCTCGCGCCCACTTGTGCGTGACATTTATCATATGTTACATTCAAGTCCAGGGGTCCACATACTGAGTGCACACAGCGGTCAATATCTACATTCTTTTGTGTGCTCAGTGAGCCCCTTTGGGTGTCAAAACTACCCCACAACCACGTCAATATTGGAGCCGCTAAATTAACATCGGCCTAGTCAATAAGTAGTAGGAAGCTGGTTCACTTATCCTGTCCGCTCTGATCATGGCCATCTGGATCAGCCAGGCATCCTTGTGCGTCGAACCAGCTTGCAGCTTCCTCTGCTGTCTCAAAGAAGAACGCCTTGTCCTTGTGTAAGACTTTCAGTTTTGCAGGATACAGAAGTATGTATTTAAAACCAGATTTTCCTCAGCTGTCTTTTTACAGCCACATAGTGTAGACTTTGCCTATGTACCAGCATGGTGTAGTGTGGGTACGCTATAACGGTTGCTGACGCTCTGCTTATCGTTCCACCCTTCTTGTTCTATGATCTTTTCTCTATCTTTATAATTCAGTATCTTAGCGATGATTGCCTGGGGAGGGGCTCCCGGTTGGGGCCTCCTAAGTAGGGTTCTGTGCACCCTCTCGACTGTGACCCCTTGGGTGAGCACGCCAACTCCTATCTCTTGTATCACCATATTCTCCACGTAATTTGTCGGGTCCATGCCTTCCTTTCCCTCCGGCAGCCCCACCACCCGTATGTTACTTCGTGCTCGAACTTCCGCCTCCTCAGCTCGGCTTTCCAGATTGCGCCCCTGTTGCTGCAATATATGAACTTTCTTGGCATTGGCCGTGCTGACATCTGTGTTGATTTTCACTTTACTTTCTAGGCCACTCGTGCGCTCTGCCATCGTTCTTGCATCCTGTCTTAAGAGGTAAACGTCCACACTGACCGAGTCAATTTTTAATTCCAGCGCGGATATTAGTCCTGCCGTAGCCGCGTCGATCTTGCTCCCTCATGAGGATTTCAGCTCTGCTATGGCCTCTAGGATCTGGTGATCATCACGCAGTGGGGTGGTTGTCCCTCGTGAGTCTCCCTTTGCATGTGCGGACACATCCGGTGATTGTGGCAGTTTGGTGAAAATGTCCATCATAGGTTGCTTCCCTTTAACCTTGCTGTTTTTGGACGCCATCTCTCTCGTCGTCCCGCTGGCCTTCACAGTGCTACGTTGTTCCCCTGCGTCCCAGGCTCCTGTCCGTTGGTTGTCTGGGAGCTTCTCTATGGCTGATACATCTGCCCTGTGCAAACTGGCGGTTAAGTGTATTCTTCCGCACCCATGTGGGTGCCTGTCTGTGTCTCTGATGGTGTCGGCCTCTTTCGTCGAAGTCCCCTATTTATCTCCTTTGCCGGCCACCGGGGCTTCGTCTCATGGTGTGATCTCCGCCCCTAGTCTCTTGCATCAAGCCGTGGCCATCTTCCAGCATGTCAGGACTGCTGCTGCCGTGGTGTTTCTTGTTTCCTGCCCAACTAATATAGGATTACGCCTCCGGTCTAATTTCTTCGCCTGTCTTGTTAGTGTGGGCCTTAACATGAGTGCTCCTGGTCTTCAATTACGGATCTCCTGTTCATTCCCTTGCCCTGGTGGTGCACTAATCCCTGCAGGGCTAACTGGATGTTTTGTGGGCACGCGCTTCAGTGCAGTTGTGTCCCCCAGGCTGTCAGCTTTGTGGTCCCGGAGCCGCTGAACCACTCTCCGCGTCCACCAGTTAAGTGGCCTCAGGTTGTGTGCAAGCTCCCGATGGGTTCTTCCTCCACTGCAGTGCTGCTTGATGTGCTTGGCATGCACTGAGCTGCTTGCCAGGGGTCTGTCACAGTGCCCTCTCAGGTCCACAGAGGACATATCCCTCTACCTGGCCTCTTAGCCACACCGTTTTATGTACGGCAACCTTATTGATTCTCCCACTCCCCACTGTAACACCCCGCCAGGCCATGCCGGTCAATGTATTTAGCATGATGCTTCAGTGGCCAATTGGAGGTCTTGCATGTGTGGGAGTCGGGTTATTATGTCCAGTGTTCGCTTCTGTATGCATGTAAATGAAGCACTGAGTGTGTGCCATCTGACAATATCATACCTGGGGTCTGATTAGTCTCAGCCCCCCTAGACTTTAGCTCATATAGTGCCCACCAAAGTTATTTAATATCCTGGTTCTTACGTTATTCCAAGGCCTCATATCCAGTGCAGCTATCCCTTTCAGTGTGCGCCAGTACAGCTGTATATCTGCCGTTATACTTAGCATGCTTGGAATGCTATTGTGCATCTGCGCGGGTGTGTGGGGAACCGCCTCCTGGCCATATGAGTACCCTGCACTGCGTTCGCTGCAGTGTGCAGCAGCTTGTATCTCAGTTACTTATACACAGGCATTCCCGATAGAAACGTTGCCCGCTTTCATCCACCTCTGTGTCTCCGTGCTGCTCTGTTTCATGCATCCGCTTTCACTCAATCGGTCCTTTCATCACGCGGCGATACTTTGTATCTACACGGTCAGCTGTCCGCCAGATCAGCAGTCCACGACGTCTCTGCGGATTCCTGGAGCGCGTTAGCAGTAGGTGCTGCTGCTGTGCCCAGGCACTCGAGTCCTTGTTGAACGAGCAGGCTCCACTTGTAGTGGCTAGCGACGCATATCTTCACTATTTCAGTGCGGCCGTCAGAAAGTTTGTCTCGTTGTTCTGATCAGGGCGGCATTTTTTATCTTCCATCGACCCGCTTAAATTAACTTTGCCAGTTCCTAATGCACTCCGTACACAGTTTTCACCGGCGTTTCGACTGCAGCATGCCTCCCATGTTCAGAGCTGCAGCTTCAAAGCAGCAACTCACTGCAGGCCCTGAGTGCGTATTTTGTCTGGATCAAAGTAGGATCAGCAGGAGCACCTGGAGATCACACCCTAGCCTGTGGCCGTTTAGCCATGCCCCCCGGCTGATGCAGAACAATCCTTGGATAATCCGAAGAAATTTCCATCGCTACTGGAAACGAGGCCTGTGACTTCCAGAAGGGTAGTACCATCACGATCTCTGCTTGTTCTCTGCAGACTTTCGCCAGAGCTCTCCTGGTCATGAACGGCGGGAAGGCATAATGGACTGCCCCGGTCCAAGGGTGCTGAAAGGCGTCTGTACAAGCTGCACTCGATGCTGCACTCGAATCTATCCTCCAACTGTAGTACTTCTGCGTCCGGGCATTCAGTCTGGATGCAAATGTATCTATGTCCAGGGGACCCCATAGTTCCTGTAATCGTTCGAACGCTTGCGGATGTAGCATCCAATCGCTGGAGTCTACAAGATATCGTGAGTTCCAGTCTGCTACATCGTTCTGGGTCCCTGAAAGGTACTCTGCCATCACCGCAATCCTGTTCCTCAGGCGTTAATGCCAGAAATCCTTCGCCAGTTCTGCTAACGTTTTGGACTTGGTCCCACCCAGCTTGTTTTTATGTATTGTATGGCCGAGATGTTGTCCATCATGAGCAGTACACAGCACTTTACTTTGTCTTTTGTGAAAGCACGAACCGCAAAAGACCCTGCTAGCAGTTTGAGACAGTTTATGTGCAAACTCAATTCCTCCTCTGACCACTTTCCTCCTGTCTCTAAGTGCTTGCACCTGGCTCCACAGCCTGATCTGCTTGCATCTGACTCTATAACCAGATCTGGGACGTCTGCAAAGATTGCTCGTCCGTTCCAGGCCTCCATATTCTGCAACCACCAATGCAGCTCTGTGAGGGATCCGTGGTCTAAATTCACTAGCTGGTGGTAACTTAAGTCTCCCTGCAGGTGCCTGATCTTGAGTCTCTGGAGCACTCGATAATGGAGCGGTCCAGAAAATATCACTTGAATGGAAGCTGCTAGCAGACCCACTACTCTGGCTAGACTCTGAAGCGAAATAATTCTCTTCACTATCACTGATCTAAGCTCCTTCTTGATCGCTCTCACTTTGTGTCCCAGGAGCTCGAGTGTCGCCTTTACGGTGTCTATCGTAAAACCTAGGGACTCTATCCTCTGAACTGGTAGTAGCTGCGACTTGTCTAGGTTCACTAGGAAGCAGAGCAAGGATAGGAGTCCCGAAAACCAATTGAACGTTCCTGGTGAACGTAGCTTTGTCTGGCCCTAACACAAGGAAGTCGTCTTGGTAGATGATAATATGGATTCCCCTTTCTCTTATGGCTGCTGCCACAAGCCTCATTAGCTTGGTGAATGCCCAAGGCGTAGATGCTAGGCCGAAAGGGAGACATGTGAATCCCCATATCTCTCAGTTCCACCGGAAGCACAGATATTTCCGAAATTATGTCGCTATCGGAATCGTGTGATAAGCATCCTTGAGATCCAGACGCTGACTGGTCTTATCTTTTCCCCTCTGTGGATTAGGAACATGTTGCTGAGGAAACCCGCTCCTCGCTGAGTATAGCCTTCTTATCCACCAGTTTCGTAGTTCGCTCTCTAAGAGCGCCTCTTCTTCCTGCGCCATGCGTATGGGATAAGGCTCTACTCTTTGAACGGGGTCGCCTATGAATTCTAATTGGCGCCCTCCTACTGCTTGGAGCTCCCATGCATTGCATGATAAAGCTTCCAACTCGCTTCAAAAATTGAGAGTTCACCCTCCCACTCGCACGCTTGCTGTACTCACCGCCTGAGGCAGTGGGCTGCCCGTATGAACCGTTTCCCCTACGACCTCTGGGGAATCTGGCACTGGCCGGGAAGAAGGTGTCCTGCTGCCTTCCCTCCCAGTATTGGGCGTGCGGCCCCTGGGGTCTGCGCAGGAAGTTGTAGCAACTGGACATCGACCCCTGTGACGTCTGGTCCCGGCAAAAACTCGCCCTGGAAATATTTTTCTTATGGAGCTTTGAGCTTTCTCCAATGTAGAATACGTTCCGACAAACTGGGACATCTCCTTAGCAAACGCTTCTCCAAATAGAAGCCCTTTGGTGCCTTCTCCTACCTCATAGGAGGCCAGATCGCTGAGCTTGCCGTCTAATTTTAATGAGGCGCCCCTCCCCTCCTCTGCTCTCCGAAGAGAAGGTGCATTTGGCGTTACCGAGGAGAGACACTGCGCGTTGGGCCCAGTTACTTAGTGCGACGGCATCTACTGGTGTCCCTGTATCCTTGGCCTTTTCCGCCAAATCCATAATTTTTGCCAAAGGCCCTGCTAGATCAAGAACTTTGTCCTGGCATCCCCTCCAGGCGTGTTCGACGCCTTTCCTGATGTCCTGCCTTGCTTTAATTATGAAGGTGACCATTTTGGGGTCGAGGTCCGGTGTCTCAGCTAGTTTCCCTGGCAACTCCGGCCTCGGACATTCTGATCTCATCCGAGATCGTACGTCTCTGTCTAGGGGATTTCTAATATGCTGTGCCATGTACAGCGCCACTCTAGATGATGGCACCCACTCTGAAGACTTCGAGTGCCTAATGGCTTCAGGGACGAACATTTCTGCAGTGTTATATCCTCCTTCGGGCACAACGCTCTCAGTGGGTTTACTGATGTCTTCTTCTCCGCCTTCGTCGTTAGGCGTGTAGCCTTCATCGTACTCCCTTGAATTATTCACCCCTGGGGCAGGAGGTCTATCTTGGCAATCTGCCTTTTTAGCCAGGAAGGCTCTTTTCAGTCTGGTGACAGGGTCGTCTTGTCCTTGGGGAACAATGTTTACCTTTTCCACAATGCTCGGTGGGGTCAAAGAGTCTCTGCTCTTCCAAGCTACCTTACACCCCTTTTTCACAACCCCTTTTTGGGGGGGTCCAGCTGACGTCCCCTCTACAGGGCGGTCTGCCCGTCTTTTCTTGGCTGCCAGCTGTTATGCCTCCAGCAAATCTAGCCTTTGCGCTATAGGTTGAACCCCTTGTGAGACTGCCTGTGCCGGGGAGTCTCCCAGTACTTTCTTAAAACTCGGTGGTAAATCAGTATCCTGCTGAGTGGGGTCTTCCTCAAACTCCTCCTCACTCCACTCTGGTGTGGTGGATGTTGATCCTCTGGGGCTTGAAGATTGAACCATTCCTTCTATTGGCAGTGCCAACCTGCGGGAAGTTAACTGTAAATATGGCTCTGAGACTGTGTTAATTCTCACAGTAACGTTTTTTATTTTTTACAAGGGCATGAGGCTTCTTCGCACTCTGCTCGTCGTTTCGTTACGGAAAACAAACTGAGCAAGCGTTGGGCAGTCCCAGGGAATGACAGGAAGCTCGGAAGCCTCTCGCTCCCCTCGGTCCTAGAGGCCGCCGATTCGCCGGCACGCCTGACGTGATGGAAAGCAGGAGCGGGCCGGCTGCCTGAGGCAGGCGCGTTCGCTCGCGGCTCCGGCCCCAACTCCTCTTAATTATCATAACAAATTGCAATACGCTGATGCGGTAGCTGCTGCACTACACTTCGCGTTTCGGCGGGAACGCTCCTACGCCTCTAAACTTTGCTGACCAAACGGTAACTGCTACTTTAGCTAACAGCTAATAAGTTAAACTTGTCGGTATAATATTCTGTCACTCCCAGCTAACGCGATAGCTATTACAATTCTTTCCATCTTATCACATGTTAAAATACATAGTACTTACCTTATGCAGGCAGCAAAAAGAAAGAGGAATGGACCTGGGATTATATGCTCTTATACCCCACTCAAACTACTGATAGGTGGATGAGAGGAGGTCAGGACTACCAGGCCCCCCCAAGGATCATGGGGCTCTTAGCTCCCCCGAGGATCATGGGGCTCTTAGTACCCTGGGATGTTGGACTGAAATTTGGTTTTGAACTTTAAACTTTGTTTGATTTTGATTTTCTCAAAGGCATTGAGTAAAACCATAAATGTTCACTCTGAAAGTTCATGTTTTAAAGTGCTGATATGGCAGCAATAAAGAAAGTAAAAGCATAATGCGAGCCTCCTGTCTTGTCATAGAATTGCCAATCTTCCAGGATAAGAACAGGGTGACATTTAAGTTAACATCCCATAGAACAGTGTAATTCGGAACTCTGGGCTTAAGATCTTTCTCACCCTTAAGGAAACATCATATTTGAATTAATTGATGGGTTCTGCTAGTGTGGCATCATTAATCTCAGGTCCCCACTCATAAAGTCCCACCCACAATTATGAGAAAGTAATAGGCAGTTTTTAAAGCAAACTTGAATTATTGAATAACAGTAAAGTCAGTCTAAGCAAAGGTGGTCTCAAGCTTTATGCCAGAGAGCTCACCACAGTGTTAAAGGCACGAGTACACTAAGAAAGAAGGAACTTTATAGCCGTTTCACAGATGGGGGAACTTTTATAAGTAAGAACAACTCTAAGCGAAAGGAAGGTGTTTAAGGGTCACTTGATTAGGAAAACCAGGACCACCAACAGTTGGGAAGAAATGAAGGAGCTCATGAAAGAGACTGTACTTTCAGAGAGAAGATCATCCTTCGATAAGAGACATTTACATATTACAGACTTGTGTCAAACCAGAAAACCCTGGAAGACGCCGCAAGACAAAAAGGCAAATGGGAGGCCACCAGAAGAAAGATTCTTTTGGACCCAGTATTATTGGTAGGGTCAGGTAGCTTTAGGTTCGGACTGAGCTTTTGATTTTCGACTTGCTTACAGGAGACGAACACTTCAGTTTAATTTAGCTAGATGGGGAATTTCCATATAATGATATGGCAAAATAGGCCTTTTTCTGTTATTTAAAATAAAAGCACTTAAAAATGTCCATGCTGTGTTCAACTCCTTCTGACACGCTACACCACTCTCCTGACATTTGCACTCCTGTTGGACTTCCACTTCTTGCCATCCTTATGTTTTGTTTGTTTTAATTCTTCCTTCTACTTTTTTATTTTGTTACTGAGGGCTATTCCCCCGTTCCCCCTTTTTAAGGAGTTTCGGTCTTTTCTTTTTTATCTATTTTTATTCTCCTACCCTCCTCCCCTTCAATTTGAGGACATAATGGCTGTTTGTTATTCTTGCACGTTAAGATACGTTGCATCACCACTTGTAATATTACATCATGTTTTGTTATGTCATATTAGCAATGTCTTGATGATTTGTCACTTACTGTACATGGCCAACAAGGCCATGTTTTTGGAGTACTACAAGCAACTGGAAAGTGACTTGTGGTACTCCACAAACACCCAAATAATTAAATATATGTTGGTGGCACTCTGTTCGGGATAAGGACCACAAGTCTCAATATAGACATTTAAATATAACCTTGTAAGCAGAAACCTAAAATTCCTCTGTGGCCCTCTATTAACAGGATTGGGTAACTTCAGCGCAGTTGATTATTTGTATAACCTTACAGAATCCTTCCTCCCTCGCCACCATTACCATCCCCATAAAGCTCATAGCAGGCCTACAAAAATTCTAAGTGACCCTGGTGGCTCAGCTTCGCCCTTGGTGCTTCAGGGAACATTTTGAAGTGGTAGTACTTTACTCCATATTTTTTAGTTTGGGCTATTGGGTGGCACTGAAAGCCCTTCCTTAAAAGCTGAAATTATTGTCATTAACATAAGGGCTTCAAAAATGGGCTTTGAATGAGGGTTGTTAATGGTTTTCCAATGGAGATGATATTTGAGGAGGGAGATATACAGCTGTAATCCCTCCCATTCCCTGCCCCTAGGCAATGTAATCCCTATGGCTAATCGCACCCATCCTGCCCATCTTGGAACTCTATGATTTTGTGTGAACTCTTCCATTCCATGGAGGCATCCGTCTTGGATTACTGTCTCTGAGGAAGATCTCTACACACAAGCTGGCCATCTTTGAATGGTAAATACTCCATGCATCTTCCTATCCAGTGGGACACAAGGCCAAAACCCTTGGCTTTGCCAATGCTTGTTTTAGTTTGTTTGGGAATTTTTATTTTAAAAGTTAAAGTGGCACGTACTTTGCTCGTCTCTAGGGCTTTTTGTCCTCTCTGTCCCTCTAAAAAAAAAAGACCAATAGCAACACTTTTGGAAAGATTTCTGTCACGGTTTCTTCTACTATAAACTCCAGCGAGCTCCCGTGGAAAAAAATGTAAAAAAAATGTAAAGATCCTAATCGGGTTTTTTTGTGGGGTTTTTTTGGGCTCAAGTTTTCCCTCTCAACTCCTTAGTGAAATTTTATAAAAACAAATGGCACTAACGACGTCTGGTGTATTCACAAACTTGGCAAGCTTCCAAAAGGAGAGTCTAAGATGCCTCCAGGGGTCTTTTCCTTTGTATGGATGTGAGTTGGCAGATAGGAGCTAATTCGCTGCTCCTTGTAGCCCAGAAGAGCCTGGTTAGATTGATACCAATAGCTACCAGGAGCTACTTTTGGCTTCCCAGGCCACTTGATGCTCAACAAACAATTTTGTACAATCAATAAATAAACATTACAACACTTCTATACAACATTTAAAACATAAGGGATCATAAATAACGCAATGTACTACTTCCTCAGTGGTAGCTCCTGGTCACCGGTTAAAGCTGGATACCGAGGAGCTGCTTTTTAGCTGTTTATCCCCTCTGAATTTCGATCCTTGGAGTTACTATGATAACCGATGTGGGAGCTCAGAACAAGGATGCTATGCCTCTGTCATCTCTCTCTGCCCCAATCACTCCTCCTCCACTCTCCAACTACCCCAAATCCCCACTGACATGCCCATGGCTTCTTAGTTCCAAATGAGTAAAAATAACGGCATTAAAGCCCTTGCAGTTTCGAGTTGTGAGGACATATTTATTGATGGTCTCTGGATGCCTTTCATAGTTTAACCTAATTGCTGTTTCATTAAAGCCGCTCTTTTTCCCCAATCCAGTGGTTTTAAGATTTGCCTATTTATTTACTGTTTCTCTATGTTTCTCCTTGCATGTCTTACAAACGAGAACTCCACAGGTCCATGAAATGTGAATATATGTATGATCTCTTTATATTGCAGAGTCTGCGAAGATACTACTGGTGGCTTAGTACAAGGTCCATTCCTGGATTCAACCTGGAATGCGGGTCATGCCTTCGTTGTAAGTGATGTTAAATATTTTGGTTGTTAACAATTTCAAATGTTTATCACAGTTATTGTAAAAAGCAAAATCACTTGTGAACTTCTTTCTGCTTCAGGTATTGGTAAAGGAGGTGCCTAGACATTCAAGTAGCAGCATTCAAGTAGCAGCATTGAATTACTCCAAAATCTTGTCCTCTTTCCTCATCACTATTGTGATATCTGTCACCTGCCGACTGAACCAAAGCATTGTACAGCAACGCATTTCCTCACAACCTGCCCCTCCTTTGCCTTCCAGGCCTTTACTCTGATTGGGTGGAGTTGGATGTAAAGCTAGCACTCTGCTCTCTATTTTACATTTTATTTAATTCTTTCCCTTCCACGGTGTTCGTAGGTGCCTTTTTCTATTTCTTTTCTTGCCTGTTTCATCCAGTTTTAACAAATGCAGGTTCTTTGACCAGGCCATTTCCAGCACCAACCCACATAAACGCTGCATGGTGTGTCCTGCCAGAGACCATTCCTGGACACTTTTCAGTCTGTGTGTTGTACTTTCTTTCCAGATCCGTTTGTTCGGGGCTAAAGCAATGAGGTGGCTTTCAAGCACCCTCCACCAATGAGTTTCCTGTTGTTAATCATTGCAGATAGAAGCAATGCAATTACTTTTATTTTCAATAGCACCCCACCCTAGCGACTCTGCCTCAAAGCTTGCCACACGTTCATGGACTCAGGTACTTAGGCTGTACCTTGCACTATTTTTCCACCTCCAAGGCAACTAACTTGGGGAGTGACACCAGTCTTTGGCCTTTACCCTGCATTATGGTCCCAACCCTGCTGGCTACTCACTTCAGAATGGACCTAAGTCCTTTGGACTCTGCTTACTCTGTGATGGGTCGTTCATTATTACTCTGAAGTGCCTGCATGGCTCAGGAAGCTTAGATTACTTGTCCAAGGTGGCGTGGCTGCGGTCTAAAAACAGCGGTTAATCCCACATGCCTGTGCCTCACCCGAGTATTGCCAAGGCCCACCTGGGGTTCAGGCATAAACGCTGGTCTCTTGACCGAGGGCCCGTCGCTCTAAGTGTCCATTACCTAGCTCACTTGTGGGTCCTGAAGGCATGTATCCCCTTGTGACCACCCGCATTGGGTGTTCCTTAGCCGTGAGCAAAAAGCTTGATGCTTTATAAAGACCATCACATCAGAGAAGGTGTGCGTTGCGACAGATCGCTCTGCCCAGTCCTAAATGGTTTCTGGCTCTAGACTAGAGCAGGAGTCCCACTGATGGGGCCTCCCTTTACACTTATAACCTAAGAAAAGAATAAGAACAGTTGCACAATGTGATGTGGTGGAGGTATTTATCAGAACTCCTCCCTCCAACTTCAGTAAGTCAATGCTGTTTTGGCTCGGTGCAACCGTAATCTCTGGAAGTATATTGCAGAGTTTAGTTTTTCCACCCTGCAGTAGGCAGGAACATTTTGAGAACTGCTTTTCTGCCATCCAGCAGCTGTGTTAGGGGCATGTCGGTAGATGTTGTTCATCATGAGGATATGGGCACTAGCAGCATATTCATTGGGAGTATTAATCAGTGTGACAATGCCAGTACCATGGCCTTGTCTAGAAGGAGAGGGAGAGGCCTGCTACAAAGCAATCCAGAGCCAGTCTTGGCCCTGAGCGAGGAAGGGCTCCCTTATGTCTTCCCTTTGTACCTGCCTACAAGTTTGCAATAACCCTTTGTCTCACACCATTTTTTCTTTATCAAGATGGTCAGGTCACCGGTTTTTCTCTTTTCTAGAGCATCTGGAGCGGAGGATCAGCTGATTACAAGAGATCAGCTAGCACTCATCGTTCCCAGTGAAGCACCAGAGACTAAGCCACCCAGAAGCAGCAGCACCCCTCCTAGACGCCAGGAGACCAGCATCCTGCGCCAGCATTGGAAGACATGGAGAGAGGGGGAACAAAGCTGTGTGGTTTAGGTGACCGCATCATAAACAGTGGTTCGCTTTGGCACGTCGGAGGGTGTGCTGGCGCTCTCTCCATTTCAACTCTAGATCACCAGGTGCAGTTAACACGGGTTGGGACCTATTCCACCCAGATACATACCTGCGAATTTCCCGAGGAACAACCCCAACATGCGAACTTTGTCCCGGCCTGAACTTGTGGAGTTTTGCCCCGATTGTATGCATTTGTCTTGCACATACACGCCCCAGGATGGAAAGGCAAGGGTGCGTAGGCAGGAAAGGATTATTTAGGGAAAGGTGACCCATCCTAGAGAAGAGAAGTAATATAAGCAAAAAACAGGGAGAACGAAGTGTGGGTTGTTCGGGTGAGATGACAACAAGAGGCTAAAAGATCAGGAAGAGGTGCGGTGTGGGGGATATTATTTGAGAAGGTGAGATATTGGTTTAGTGAGTCCTAGGTACTGCAGTGTGTGTCTGTGTGTCTGGCAGGTGACAAGAGGGGTATAAGGAGTGAATGTGAAGTGACTAGTACAGGATGAAAGAGGGGTGTTTGCATAGTAGAGGTGGCAGGAGGAGAGTAGTAGTGGGTAGGACGGAAGTAGGAGTAGTTGTTTGGAGGGAGGAATATAAGGTAGAGGAAGGAGTGTTACCAACTAATTGAGTCTGGACCTAGGATGGATTGAAGCATAAAAGTGATAGAGGACTTGTGGGAGGAGCAAGTAGAAGTGGTGAGAGTGGACTGGAGAATGGTGAGACGCCGCGTGGTCGAGAAAGCCTGAATAGAAAGTCCCTTTAGCACACTAACAACTGGCTAGTGTAGGGACAGCTAGGAAGTCCATGAGGGAGTTGACGGCCCCTTTAGAAAATCATCCATGGTACAAGGCAGAAATTAGAAAGTAGGGGTCAACATTCGGTAGATGTTGCCTAGTTACAGAAGCCTGGGTTTAGGAGGAGGGTCATAACAAGATGAGCGAGGGAGACTGTCCAACAAAAAGACTCTTGAACTATCACCAAGACTCAGTACTTTCTGTGCCATCCTTGACACTAGGCTTAACATAAATCCTTCAAAAGTGGCAACTTGCTCCATGTTGCCACACTAAACTCTCGCTCTACTGTCAAGCACTCCTCTGACATCTGCCACCTTCTGGAACTCCTTGATCTTGGTGTTCTTGCTGTTACTGAGACATGCTTTAAGGACAGCTCTGTCACAAGTTTTGACACACTCCTCCATGAAGGTTACAAGATCCTCTCCGTGCCCAGGCCCAACAGGCCAGGAGGTGGAGTAGCCTTGATCTTTTCTGATAGTATCCCTGTTTTCATTGTTTCCACTCGGGTCTACTCCTCTTTTGAATGCCTGGTCTGCAGGCTCTCTCACCTGTCGCCTCTCTTAGTCTGGCCACCTTTTATCGACTGCCGTGCCAGTCCACCCTTTCCTCTCGGAATGGGCTGACCTGGCCTCTTTCTTCTCCTCCTCTTCCCAACTCCTTCTGGGGGATCTTAACATCCATCTTGACTCTCTTGACTCGTCAGAACCTTTCTGAAACCTGTGTGTCTCCCTTTCTCTTTCCATTCTATCCAACGCTCACTGCTGGCCACACCTTAGATGCTCTCATCACCACAGACATCCCACTCTCTTTTCCTCTCACTTCTTCACTCTCATGGACGGATCATTCTCTTCTCTCTTCTCACTTGAAGCTCTTCTCCTTTGGCAATAGCATACCCTACACCACCTCCTGCCTTCAAGGTCATCAGACCCATGAAAAGTGTCTGCGGCGGCCTTTGCCTCCACCTACTCTCCTTCTACACTTGACTCCCACCCTGATACAGCCCTCGCCAACTTTTATCGTTCCGTCTTCAACACTCTTGCCCCTGCCATGAGGGTCCGACTGAAGCCTGCCAAAAAGTGCACCTCTTGGTACGACTCCAATCTGGCTGCCCTTAAATGCAAATACAGAGCAGCGGAACAGAAATGGGGATCTTCAGATACAACCTCTGAGAAGCTAGCCTGCCGCCTTCTTCAAAGGCAATATAGACTCTGCATCCGCTCCAGGAAAAGAGTCTACTTTCAAGCCTGCATCTCCGCGACGTCTAACAACACGGCCTAACTCTTCAAGGAACTGGCCAACCCTACTGCAGACGCACCCTCTACTATACCTACCTAGGCCCTTTACTCAGCCCTGGCCGCACACTTCACCACCAAAACACAGGACATCCTGTCCTCTCTATTTTCTCTCCCTGCACATCTCTTAGGCCCCCCTCAGCCGCCTCTACCGCCTCTCCTCTCCTCCCTCTCCCCCGTCACACCTGAGGAGGTCTCTTGACAAGTCCGGTTTATGAAAGCCTCCTCCAAACAGGTGGACCGCTGCCCCTCCAAAACCATCAAGGACAATATTGACACTCTTGCTCCAGCCTTGTCGATCTCTGCAATATCTCCTTCACAACTGGAGTTTTCCCCTCTCCTCTCAAGCAGTTTCTTGTGCATCCTCTGCTCAAGAAACCCTCTGCCGACCCGTCCATTCCGGCAAACTATCGCCCAATCTCCATCACCCCTTTTTCTGAGAACTCCTGGAGAAGCCTGCTATCACTCAACTTACCCTCCATACTGAATCTGTTGGTTGTCTCCATGACCACCAGTCTGGCTTCAGAGCACGGATATTGCTCTTCTGAACACCTGTGAAGACCTGCTCTGAAATCTTGACTCTAACTCTCCCTCTGTCCTCATTGCTACTCGACCTCTATTCTGCTTTCAGTATGGTAAACCACAACATCCTGATCACCTGTCTCTGTGGTACCCTGGGCATCACGATCAGGCCCTGGCATGGCTCGCCTCCTTTCTCTCTGATCGGCCCTCCCAGGTAGTACTTCTCTCTCCTTTACCATTTTCTCTTTGTATCACCATAAGAAGAATCTAACCTTTCCCCCTGGCTCTTCAATATCTAAATGGCCCCCTTGGCCCACAGGATCTCTACCTTTCTCCAGCATGGGGTCTGGCATGGATTCACATGCTCATGAATATTCCCCGTCGTCAGGCCGGGAATCCTCGGTATAGAAGAAAATCAGTATCAGTTTTGTTTCTGATCGGTCTTTCTTAGTAGTAACCAATCACTGGTCTCTGGGTCATACTGCCCCCAGCCAATGACTGCCCTCTCCCTAAGCCCCGCCTCTGGCAGCCATCCTCAGATTTTTACCGCACGTTCAAGTGTTGGGAGTCCTCATGCTGTAGCTCTCGAGCTTTTGCTGCGTTTTCGCGCTTTTTCAGGAGATTTTTCTCATTTTTCGGTTAAATAGAGCCTCAAGCTCCACCGTTTCTACATCCGATCAACAGGGATCCGTTTCGGAGTTTTCTGCGCCCCTCAAGGGTGAAGTTTTCGTCGAGTTCCGAGGCCTACCCCGGACATGGCCCAGGAGAAAGGAAGCTCGACACCCGGGAAGCTGTTCAGGACCTGCCCTGGATGCCAGCTTCAGAATGTTTTCAAGGAGGACGAGCGTTCGTTATGCCTCTACTGTCTCCATGAGGACAAGACACACAAGGAGAAGGACTGTGCGTTTTGTGGGAACATGTCGGAGCGGACCATGAAGGATCGCCACCTCCGTCTCGCCAACTGGCTGGAAGGGAAGAGCCCGTCGGGCGAGAAGAAGAAAAAGAAGTCAGAGCGGTCTTCTTAGTCCTGTGAGGGTGCCCCGGCGACAGGGGCCCAATAAAAGGCTAAGCACCGCAAGTCCGCGGGCACCGGGAGCGTCCACCCCGTCGCCATCAACCACAAGCCAACGCTCTGGCTCGGGTAAGAGGAAGTCCGAGAACACGGCGAAGCTTCTGGAGAGGCCCCGGTCAATCTCGAAGATTCCGGCAGAGGGGGAGCGAGGCTCGGAACCTCTCCCCAAGGTGAAGGCCCCAGGCGTCCAGAAGGTGGCGATGGCCTTAATTCACCCTGCTAAGACCTCGATTGAGGATGTCGCCGCGGCCCTGGCTCAGCCTGTGGAGGCTACACCAGTGGAGGCGCCCTCAGGACCCATAGTCTCCCTGCCACCGCGGAAGGAGTCGTCTTTCAGGCCCATTGAGAAGACCCCCACGAAGTCCTTGTTGCAAAAGGTGGGGGAGGGGCTCGTGGCCATCGTGGATACGGACACGACCTCTGAAGAAGAGCTCATCGAAGTCGTGGAAGAGGCCCAGCCCATCGGGAGGGATCCCGACGAGGGCAACGACGAGAGCGACGGTGTCGCCGACAAGGCTCCTCAAGAGCCTCGCGCCCGTTGTTTCCGGCGCCGCAGGACACCTCGGCGGCCATTTTGTCTGCGATTCAGTCCTTATGCTCGTTGATAAGGACAAGGTTGCCCCTTCCCCCGACGGAGGTACCTGAGCCAGACCCGACGGGGGAACCGGAGCCAGGACCTTCGGAGAGTCCACCGCATAAGAGGACGAGGACGCATCCTACGCCACCTCTCCCACCTCTGCGGCCTGCTCTGCCTTCCCCCCTGGTCTACTACCCACGGGGATGATACAGGCACGGACACGGCTACGACAGGTACAGATGACGACGGGGGCGACGACGGGACGTGTCCCCCGTCGCCCCCTGCTCAGACGTCCCCGCCCGACGAGATTGGATCCTTTCATGCCATGATTTTCAGGGCATCCGAGCTTTTTCAGCTCTGCCCAGAAGAAAAGAAGAAAGAAGGGTTCCTTTACCAACGGCGCGAGGCTAAAAGGAAGACAGTCCTCGCCGTACCGCTTCTTGATCACATCTGGGATGAGGGGCTCGCCCTCCTCAAGAACCCTGCCAAAGCGTCGGCAAAGAGGGACTGGTACGAGAAGTACCGGGTCCCCGACGCTGCCCCCTTGTGCCTTGGGGCACAACCTACCCCGGATTCAGTCGTCTCGGCGGCGGCAAAGAAGAAAGCTGGGGGGGCATCGGCCTCGACATCAACTTCCCCGCCGGACGGTGAGGGCAGGAAGTTGGACACGATGGGACGACGGATCATCTCATCTGCATCGACGACTATCAAGGCGGCCAACGCCCTAGCTATCGTAGCCCGCTACGACAGGGAGTTGTGGTTCAAAATCGCCCCTCTATTAGACTTCCTTCCGGACGCCAAAAGGGCCGAGGCCCTTGAAATCCTACAGGAGGGGGAGATTGCTTCGGACCACGCCATCACGGTGGCAATGGACATCGCCGACACCGGTTTCCGTCAGTTGGGCAACGGCGTTTGCTTGAAGATTGAGGATGGCTTAAGGCCACGGATTTCCGCCAAGGTTCTGGACATGCCCTTCGACGGGAACAACCTGTTTGGAAAGGAGGTTGATGAGTCCCTTCAGGCCATCAAGACAGACACAGAGACTGCCCGGGCACTGAGAGTGCTCCAACAATGACAGCCGTCCTTTCGGAGCTCTGGAGGCAGACAAGGTACCTCCAAGGAATCCGGCAGTGGCTCCTCCACTTACCGCCAAGCGGCAAGATCTTCGTCCCAGGAAGCCTACAGGGGACGCGCCAAGTCAGGTGGTGCCTGTCGTCGTCGACAAGGAGGTCAAGGAGGCAAGGCGGCCTCCAACAAGATTGAACCGACCGTGGGGTCGGGCCCCCGCCGACGCACCCCGGTGGGAGGCCGGCTGGCGAGGTTCGTCAGCATGTGGGAGTCCATCTCCACGACTGTCGTTGGGTGCTGGACGCCCTGGCCCAAGGACACGCCCTCAAGTTTCAGAAGAAGTGCCCTTGCATTCCACTCGTGGCCAGGAAGGAAAATCACGTCCCTCAACTACTGTTGGAAGTTAAGGCGATGCTCAAGAAGGGTGCCATCGAGCTCGTCCCAAAGAGGCTTCGGGGCTCCGGAGTTTACTCAAGATACTTCCTCGTAAGAAAGAAGACCTGAGGATGGCGCCCCATCCAGGACCTACGACGACTGAACAAGTACATCAAGGCACAGAAGTTCTGTATGGTCACCCTCCAGCATGTGCTGGTACAGCTGGAGGAGGGCGATTTCCTGTCGTCGTTGGACTTGGAGGATGCGTACTTCCACATCCTCATTCTAAAAAGACACCGAAAGTTCCTCAGGTTTGTGGTTCAAGAGCGGCACTACCAGTTCAAGGCCCTCCCGTTCGGATTGAAGTCGGCACCCAGGGTGTTCACCAAGTGCCTCGCAACGGTGGTGGCGCGGCTGCGCCTACAGGGGATTCATGTCTACCCCTACCTGGATGACTGGCTCATCCGGGCAAGGACAAGGGAGCTCGCTGTGGGGCACACTGCGAAGACTGTCCAGCTGCTCACGGACCTGGGATTCTCCATCAACTTTCCAAACTCCCACCTGGTTCCGTCGCAAGTCGCCCTGTTTCTGGGAGCCAAGCTCGACACAGTGGCGCGGCTGGCCTTGCCGTCGGAGGAAAGGACCAGGACCATTCTGGGCAAGGTGCAGCATCTGATGGCCACGGACATGGCTAGGGTACGATCTATCAAGTCCCTCCTCGGGATGATGTCCTCCTGCATTTATCTGGTGCGCCTTTGCAGGCTTCGGATGAGACCCTTACAGGAGTTCCTCGACGCCCGCTGGATCCAGTCGATGGCAGCTTCGAGGACAGGATCCCTCTCAACGACATGTTCCGTCAGGCGATCCGGTGGTGGGGTACCCGCTCCCATCTGTCGGCGGGCACGGACTTTCAGACCCCAGCTCACCAGGTGACGGTGACGACAGACGCCTCCCTGGAAGGTTGGGGAGCACACTTCACGCAAGAGGCCTGTGGCTCCCGGAGGAGAAGTCTCTCCACATCAACATCTTGGAGCTCTGCGGGGTGTTCTGGGCCCTCAGGTCCTTTCTTCTGTCCCTCAAGGGCAAGGTGGTGAGGATCTTCACCGACAACACCACCACGATGTTCTACATCCGGAAGCAGGGCGGAACCAGGTCCCCGGCCCTATCCAAGGAAGCCCAGGATCTGTGGCATTGGGCTGTCGCCCAAGGGATGTTTATGGTGCCTCTTCATCTGGCAGGAATAAAAAACACGATCGCCGACTCACTCAGCAGGGAGCTGCGCTCGTGCCATGAGTGGGAACTATGCTAGGATCAAGTGGATCTACTCTTCCGACGATGGGGCGAACCCCAAATCGATCTCTTCGCGACGGCGACGAATTCCAAGTGCCGGAGGTTCGCCAGCAGGTTCCCCCAGCCGAGGAGCATAGGCGATGCTTTCTCGTTCCCCTGACGGCCTATTTCTTTATGCGTTCCCTCCCCTGCCGTTGCTGCTCCGGCTCATCAACCAGCTCAAGAGGTCCCGGTGCAGGATGATCCTCGTCGCACCGGCGTGGCTGAGACAGATCTGGTTCCCGGACCTTCTGGACTTATCAACGTCCCCACCAGTCAAGCTGCCGACGGACGCAGACCTTCTCTCCAGAGAAGGAGGCGCCATTCTTCACCACAACCCGGAGTCGCTGAACTTGCAGGCCTGGCTCCTGCAGCACTAGAGTTTGGAGGGTACGACATCCCAGCCGACTGCAGAGAGGTTCTTGCAAAGTCCAGGGCGTCCTCAACTCTCAATTGCTACGGACATAAATAGAAGAGGTTCTCTGTCTGGTGCCGTGTACAGAAGATTAACCCTCTGCGGATTACGGCCCCTCAAGTACTGCCGTACCTACTGTCGCTGGCCAAAGCTGGACTGGCTCATGCCTCCATCAAAATACATCTGGCTGCAATCTCCCGATATACCAGGACGACGGGACGGGCGTCCTTGTGGTCTCATCGCCTGGTGAAAGAATTCATGAAGGGACTATTCCGATCATTCCCGCCGGTGAAGGCTCCTGCCCTGGCGTGGGAGCTTAATGTGGTGCTGACCAAGCTCATGGGGGCCCCATTCGAGCCTATGCATTCGTCGCCTTTGAAGTTCCTGTCATGGAAGACAGCTTTCCTCGTGGCCATCACCTCCGCACGACGAGTGGGAGAGATCCAGGCCCTATCTTGCAAGCCTCCATACTTGACTTTTCATGACACGAGGGTGGTGCTGAGGACACACCCATCCTTTATGCCCAAGGTGCCGTTGCACTTCCACCTCAACGAGCCCTTGGTGTTGCCAGATTTCTTCCCATCGCCTTCGTCGCCGGCCGACAGGACTCTGCACTCGCTGGATGTAGCTAGAGCGCTGAAGTTCTACGTGGACCGCACAAAGAGTTTTCGGAAGACGTCACAGCTGTTTGTGAACTTTGGGACTGTGAATCAAGGGAAGGCTTTCTCGAAGACTTCCATTTCCAGATGGCTCTCCGGCTGCATCATGCACTGTCACCGGTTGGCAAACCGACAGCTGCCCGGCCGTCCGAGAGCCCATTCGACCAGAGCGATTGCTGCTACCACGGCGTTCCTGTCTGGTGTGACCCTGCTGGACATCTGCAGGGCTGCGCCGTGGAGGTTGACGCACACCTTCACAAGATTCTACTGCGTCGATCGGGACTCCAGGGAGGAGTTCAGGGTCGGCCAAGCAGTGCTGCGCAACCTGTTCGCCTAAGGTGAGCCTGGTGAGGAGGTAAGAGTTGCTTAATGTTGAGTTGTTGTATTGCTCAATGTTGAGCCTGTTGCCACCTCCCGTGGTTGTGCATGTGTGTATTGCTATGTATTCTCTTATTCATGAGCATGTGAATCCATGCCAGACCCCATGCTGGAGGAGGAACAAGTTACTTACCTGTAACTGTTGTTCTCCAGCATGGGTCGCATGGGTCTGGCATGGATTCACATGCAAACCCTCCCGCCTACCCCTCTGCGGCTCTTCACTTGGTAATACTGCCACTTTACGTGCTACCAAATCTGAGGATGGCTGCCAGAGGCGGGGCTTAGGGAGAGGGCAGTCATTGGCTGGGGGCAGTATGACCCAGAGACCAGTGATTGGTTACTACTAAGAAAGACAGATCAGAAACGAAACTGATACTGATTTCTTTCTATACCGAGGATTCACGGCCTGACGACGGGGAATATTCATGAGCATGTGAATCCATGCCAGACCCATGCTGGAGAACAACAGTTACAGGTAAGTAACTTGTTCCTTACCTCTAACTTTCAGTGTTATGCGGATGACAGGCAGCTCTCTTTCAGGCTACCCTCTGCCTCCTCCTCGCTCATCCCTGACTGTCTATCCGCAATTCAGGCTTGGGGTGCTGCTAACGATCTATGCCTGAATGTCAGTAAGACAGAGATCATCCTCATTGGGACCCCTGCTTCCGCTTTCCCACTTTCCCACTGGCCTGCCTCCCTTGGCCCTGCACCCTCACATACCGATGAGCCAAAAAATCTTGGGGTCATCTTCGACTCCACTCTCTCCTTCTCTTCTCACATCTACGACATCTCCAAAAAGTCCAACTTCCAGCTGCATCTCCTCGGAGGTATTCTAACTTTTCTCACTTTCCCCCAGAGGCTCATCACCTGGTTCTCTCTAGGCTGGACTATTGCAACAGCCTCTTTCTCAATCTTCCTACTTCTACTCTCTGTCCTCTACAACTCATCCAGAACAGAACCGCATGACTTATCTTTGGCCTCAAGCCCATGGACCACATCTCTCCAGCGCTGAAATCCCTCCACTGGCTCCCCGTGGTTGCAAGGATCAAGTTGAAGACCCTCTGCATAATCCACAAGGCGTTCTGGGCTGGGTCCCGCACTACAACACTCTATTCCTAAATACTCTCCCTCTAGAGTCCTCCGCTTGTCTTCCTCCAACTCTCTGCGGATAAGCGGCTTTGACAAACAGATTTGTGGGTAGATCTTTATCCTCTGCAGATGCTCCCCTCCTCCCTGTCCCTCTGTCTTGAGCCGGAGCACCTTAAGTTCCAGAAACTCCTCAAGACCTTCCTTTTCTCTTCCTCCTTCTCTCTCCCTCTCCCCTTCTAACCTCCTTTCTTTTCTCTCCACCCTCCTTCTCCTCCGAGTTTTTGCTAACTAGTTACCTGGTGCACCTCCAGAGCCTACAGGTCTGGGCTGCTGCACTTTGTCAACATTTCAGCTTATGCTCCTTGAGCTGGGCATTCGCTTTGCACTTAACCCAGGGCCCTGCTGGACCGGACTCTTTGCACCCCCCCCCCCTTCTCTGCAACCTCCGTCTGTACTCATGCATGATCTAAATGTACTAGGATCAGTTAGTTGGTCTGTCCTGTCCCTCCCCCCCACCGTCTTCCGTCTCCCACTCCCGAGCTTGATCTCTACTGTACCACTTCATGCACTTGCACTAGTAGAAATGTCGTCAGGCCTAGTATTGTAGTTTCTCTGTTTAGATCATTCAGAATCTTCAAGGCCTAAGAATGATTACTGTATTCCCTTGTTACCTTCCCGCCTTGAAGCACTCTGAAGCACTTCACCTGTGTATAAGCGCTATATAAATAAATAAACGTAGGATGACCTAACCCATAAAAGAAGCACGTGGCATGGTACTTCATCTCCCTTTCAGAGGGAACTGGTGTGTTACATTACTTAACATTTGAGCAGTTGATTTACATTCACAACGGACTCTTAAATTATAAAGTCTTTGGTTTGTTATCAAACACCCCTGCCGAAAAGATGCCTCCAGGCACCTTTTGCAAATCCTGATTCTTTTTTTAAATCTTTTTTTTTGTTGAGTTATCTGTGGGTTCCATGCGCTCCATTGCCACCTGCATCGCTGCTCAGTGACAACCGGAGAAACAGAAAAAGGGGAAATAGTTATTTGGTGATAGGTCTTCTGCAGGCCCCAAGCTTAGGAATATATTTACTTTTGTCGTAGCTTTCTTTATGGAGAACTATCCATGATCAAATTCTCTCCATCAAGGCAATTCCACTCCAACAACTTGGGCAAGTAATTGGCTGGTTTTAACCTGAATGTTCTGTTTTATTTGAAATACTAAATCATCATCAAGTCTTTGTTTATTCGGAACGGAGCATTTCATCATACAATGATGCATATAATTTACATAAACCTCCTTCATAAAAATCTTAATCTTCTAAAATATATTTCTATTCAGTTGGCCTTGTCAACATAAAGCATTTATAATTAGCAGCAGCAAGTGAATTTGTGAACTGGAGGGGCATAAATGAATGTTCCTAATATGCATGTGTGACTGAACGCAGCGAGGGAGCCTGGACCATAGAGGACGTTTCCGGGTGTTCTATCCCCCAAATTCTCCTTCCCCCCCACAAGAGAATTTTAAAAATAATAGGTTAAAATGGTGCATATGCCAGCACTTTCTTTGAATAATTGGATAAAAAGGCACACAGTTTTCAATCAATTTTGTAAGAAAGTACAGGCAAAAAAAACCAAGAGGTGCAAGTCACCAACACCGCGCAGGATTGTTTCCCAAAGCATTTTCTTGAGACTTTTGCACACAACGCATGCTAGCATATGAAACATTTTCATGCTGGTTGTGGTTTGACATGCCTGTGCATGCTGCACCAATAAATGCCAGTATTACCGTAATGGCTCACAGCCAGTAAAAAATGCCAAATAAAGTATATCCAGACTGGCCATACCAAGTGTCATGATTCCTGCCCCTCATGTCCCCAGCCCTCCAAGATGTCAGGCTGGAGCCAGGCCACGATCACCTACATGGCCCTCAAGGGCCTCTCCATCCCTCCAAAGACCCTCTTGGAGTCAGACTTGGCGCTTGTAGCACCAGACTCACTCACTCCCATAGGATAACATTGGGGATTGGACTTGTAGTGCTTTGATGGGGACAGGATGGATGCCCCCACATATTTCGGTTCCCAGAACTGCATGTGCAGTCTAGTCTTTTGGGTGTGGTTCGGCCCAGAGACACGTGGGATACCCAGAGACTATTTAAGCTACGCCCAGGCTGGGAAACATGCTTTGTGTTTTCTGCACCTGCAGCGTGACACTCGGCGTGCTTGGATCAAGTCTCCAGTAGGCCTGCATCTTTCTTCTGTGCCCAGCTCCTGCAAGAACAAGAACACCGTTAGGAACAGCCTTACCTTGCGGCGCTTCTGCTCATCATTCATCGCTCCTTCTGTTCTGCGGGCATCTTCGGCGGTGTCATTCCCATCCCGGCACGCCGCTTCCTAAGGGAAAAGAACAGAAAAAAGGCATTAGTAAGCATTCAGCAAATCTTCGCTTATTTTTAAAGACTGTACGAGCTTCAAACGCTTACCTGAATCCCAGCCACTCTGAGGGAACTCTGTCTCCGGAACTTCTCATCCATCTGCAAGAGGGAAAAGACACTCCAGGTTAGCGTGGAAACATCTAGAGGCGCCGCATACTGTGCTTACTCACTGCATTTCTTCTTCATAACCGGCATCCACGCTGAAAATGTCGCGGCACCTAAAAGACACAGAAAAGACTCTGTTCAATACAAATACGAAAGGGTCGCATCGCGCATTGCGCTCTCACTCACCTTCAGCGCTACTCATCTCAGCAGCACGTCGCTATCCCCGGACGCCGGCCATCATCTAAGGAAGGAAAGGAACAAAGTTAGAGAACTGTCCAAAAGACTCATTATACTTAACTGTCGGACTCTTGCCAGTGAAGTAACTAGGCAGCAACGAGCCTGCATCAATCAACGCGCCCCTGCGCTGAAAGCAGGACGGAGAGCACACTTTCCAAGAAAACAAGGTGAGCTGTGGAACTCTACCAATCTTGTGTTTCAGGCCCAGTCGCCAGTCGAGGAGACTCCAGGGAAGGGTTTGAGGTCGTAAGAGGTCAGAACAGGCTCAGTGACGTCCCCGTGGATACCAGGTGAGCGTTGCACCAAGATAAGCCAGCGTGCCAAGTAATCACACTTGGGTTCATTTTTACCCTTAATGCAAAGTACAAAAATGCCATGACACAAAAATAATATATGGCTACACTCAAGCCAGCCAATCTGGCCACATAATACCCATCACCTTTGCTATACGTTCGATGTCAAGTAAAAACTACAAATGGCATGTAATGCCACAGTAAAAGTAAATGCACACTAAGACCATAGGCAGAGCTAGCCATGCAATAACACTTATGCTCCCTGTACCCTTGATGCCAAGTAAAGGTGTCATGCCCCATTAAGAACATTGATGCGAAATGTTAATACGTGACTAGACCGACCTACATTCAATATAGGACAGTCTAGCTAGGTAATAATGCTAGGTAACAAAAACTATGCTTTACCCTTGATGCACGATTTTTGTGCATCAAGTGTGAAGCAAAAAAAGAATACCATGCCCCAGAAATTCCCTTTCCCTAAATGTAGGGGTCTCGCTCAGGGTGGGGGCTGACACGCATCTTTCATACAATTCCTTGAATGCATGCAATCATAAAAACAAGCACCAACATATACATACATACATACATACATACTGTAAGGGCGCTGAAGGAGGAGACTGACACACGTGGCATGGTGATTACTAAGAGAAAACAGATTTTTCCCTGCATCTAGGAAGGGCTTACCTGCCTCAACTAAAATGCCAATGTGTCTGACAGACTGTCCTTTGTAACTTAAGAAGTTCACCGTCCTGTATCAAAAGTCCCCATCTCTGTCCCTTACACATATAACTAAACTAAAGGTTTGTGGTCTACATTGCCACTCAGCTGTACTCCCTTCCTGCAAGCCCAAAGTTCCCATTGAAAAAGGGAAATATTTACATTTAAAAAATGATGCCGCTCTCATGCTCTTTCTCTGATTCCTCATCACAATGCTTTTATTAACGAGACCCTGCCATGCCCATTTACATTCACATTTTGCTCCACGCCCACGCCTCAAGCAAACACTGTGCCCTCTGTCCCTCACCCCCAACCAAACACTATGCCCCATGGCTCCCACCCCCAACCAAAAACTATGCCCCCTGTCCCTCACCCCCCAAGCGAACACTATGCCCCCTGTCCCTCACCCCCAACCAAACACTATGCCCCATGGCCCCGTCACCCCCAACCAAACACTATGCCCCATGGCCCCGTCACCCCCAACCAAACACTATGCCCCATGGCTCCCACCCCCAACCAAACACTATGCCCCATGGCCCCCTCACTCCCAACTAAACACTATGTGCCATGGCTCCCTCACCCCCAACCAAACACTATGCCCCCTGTCCCTCACCCCCCAAGCAAACACTATGCCCCCTGTCCCTCACCCCCAACCAAACACTATGCCCCATGGCCCCCTCACTCCCAACCAAACACTATGCCCCATGGCTCCCACCCCCAACCAAACACTATGCCCCATGGCCCCCACGCCTCAAGCAAACACTATGCCCCCTGTCCCTCACCCCAACCAAACACTATGCCCCATGGCCCCCTCACTCCCAACCAAACACTATGCCCCATGGCTCCCACCCCCAACCAAACACTATGCCCCCTGTCCCTCACCCCCCAAGCAAACACTATGCCCCATGGCCCCCTCACCCCAACCAAAAACTGTGCCACCTGTCCCTCACCCCCAACCAAAAACTATGCCCCATGGCCCCCTCACCCCCAACCAAACACTGTGCCACCTGTCCCTCACCCCCAACCAAAAACTATGCCCCATGGCCCCCTCACCCCCAACCAAACACTATGCTCCAAACACACTCAAGCATGCACCCATACAGACCCGAACCCCCCAAATCAGCACATTATCAAACATGCACCCATACAGACCTGAACCCCCACCCCCCAACTCGGCACACACACTCTCAAACACGCACCCATACAGACCCGAACCCCCCACTCCCCAACTCAACACACACACTCTCAAACATGCACCCATACAGACCCGAACCCCCCACCCCCAACTCAGCACACACTCAAGCATACACCATGAACCCATATAGATCCGAACCCTCCACCCCCAACTCAGCACACACACTCTCAAGCAGGCACCCATACAGACCCAAACCCCCAACTCCGCACACAAACTCTGAAGCATGCACCCATACATGCATCTCAACATACACAACACGAACATTCAAAAACAAACATTCATACACATCCGACACGCCCCCATCTCAACATACACAACACACTCAAAAACAAACATTCATACACATCCGACACGCCCCCCCATCTCAACATACACAAACATACAGCAGAACAGACCCGACACACAAACACACAGACCACTTACCAGAGACGTGCTGGAAGGCAGGTAAGCTGGAACGCTGTAGAAGTAAGTGGAATCGTACTACGGCTGGCGTGGCGAGCAAGGCTGAAATGCCTTCCGGCATCAAGACTTACTGGCCACGCCATCCGCCGTGCTGGCACTCCATTGGTGCAGCACACACGCACTACGTGGCTCGTAGGAGTGACGTGGTGCGTGTGTGCTGAGCCAATGACTGCCAGTGTTTTGTCCGGCCTGGAAGACAACAAAGACTTTCCTAATGGAGGGCGGCCGATGATGCTCGCGGGCCGTCCTCCATTAGGAAAGTCTTTGTGCCTCGCGGGCCGGAAAAAACAGCATAGCGGGCCGCAACTGGCCCGCGGGCCGTATGTTGTGCACCCATGGTGTAGATCATAAGTCCTTAGTCATATTTTGAGTAATCAAACTAATTGCCACATAAAGTTGAACGCTGGGGTGACAAGGTTGACGTCGCAAATCTACCTTGGATCTTACTGTGTCCCTCTTAAACAATATAGTCTTAATAATCTAGTTTAAGTGAAACCTGTCCTGTTTCTAAGCTGATTTTCTCTCTTCTACAGCTTTATTTTGCCAAAAACGAACCTTATTCTACCTTCAAATTTCTGTGTCAATTCTCCAGCTATACCCCTCCTTTCACCTCTACATTATCACTGCAATGTGCCTCTGTTCCCCCAGCCCAAAAACCACATTTGAATTCAGTGTTTTCCACACGTTTTTGTAAAAAAAGTTTTTAACATTTAAAGCTAAAAAAGTGTAAATGCAACTTTTCAACGCTTGAATCCGGTTGCACTGGGTTTTCAATTTCAACCTGCTTTGTCAACTGTATGATTTTGTGATACTTTACCTTACAATTGCTAGTGAAATACAATACCTGATACTGTGATAAAACATATGCATATCCTTAGATAAACACATATATAATTAATTATTTTTCTAAATCCGAGTGTCATTTTAGGCCTTTGCAAAGGGTTTTAAATCTGTTATTGTCTCTTATTTTGTGAGGGAAGATCGGACCTTGATTCTGTTTGCTGTCTCTTATCCCTGATTACCTTCTGCTTCCTTCTATCCACTCAGAATTTGATAATTTCTGCGTTGAGGGAATATTGCAGGGGAAACCTTAACCTGGGTGCTATCTATCCTAATTCCAAAAGTGCTCCTGTTCATTTTTTCTTTGGATATGTTCTACTAGAAGGTTAACCAAGTGCATTGCTTTCATTTCCATTGTCCCTTTCACCCCATTGGTGATTGCTGCCCAATATAAAAATGTCTGTGATTTTTGTGATTTTTAAGAATAAATATTGTATTTACACCAACCGGCCTGGTTCAAAGTCCATTGTGACCTGGGGGAGGGGGTGTGAGATGGGTCGGGGTACCTGCTCAATTTGAATTCATTGAAATTAAAGAAAAAGCATTCCTATTGAGCACCACATCCCAGGCTAAGACCAAATGTCCTGGTCCAGTGTGTAACGCCCTATTGGAATACTTAACCGATTGCGCCACTGTTCTCGGTCCAGGAGAATGACTACCTCCTCCTGAAATGGATGGCACATTTCTGGTTGCAAATGACTCCCTTCCCTTTTCCTTGGCTACCAGGAGAATTACTCCCTTCTCCTGCTCTGTGGCTTCCCAGTATCGCACAACTAGAGGGAATGACTCACTCCCCCTGGCTTCTCTTATACTTATTTTACAGTTCAAAAAACCGGGTAGATGAACCTCTTCCCCCTGCCTTCATATTAATTTAGTTACACAGTTCACAACACCAGGGAAATTACTCCCTTCCCCTGGCCTTGCTCTCATTGTTACACAGTTGACAGCACCAGGGGGAATGACTACCCTCCCACCCCCCTTTCTCTCACTTTGTTACACAGTTAAACACCACCAGGGAGAATGACCCCCTTCACCTGGCCTTTCCTGACAATACTTTGAGGGTCACAGACCCTGGCTTCCCTCTCTTTGAACTTGGGCACACATGGTTCACTCTCCTACCAAGTACTTCCACAAGGAAGATGGATTCTTTCTCCTTTCTTTTATGTGTGGGCCCCACGCCCGTGTTTCTCTATGGTTTGGTTCTTTCAGCCCTGGTTCACTCTCCTGCCAGGTACTGCCGTGAAGAATATGGCTTATATTACTCCTTTGTTGTGGTTCCGAGACCTGTCTGCGGTTGTTCTCAATAACATTCCTGCTTTTACTGGGTCCTGAGAGAACCACCCTAGCCTGTGCATTGCCCCCTCCGGCTCTTTCGTATCAACCCTTGCCTCTTCCGGTGTTTAGATACTTCGGCGGGACTTCCAGTGCTCTGGGTGCACCTCTGTGGGCTGTCTCCGCTGCAATCATGGTGCTTGTGCGCATTGCTGGCTTCAGGATTTGGTTTGCCGCCTTGTGGCGAACAGAGAGCTCCTTCAGCGTCTTCCTGCTGTGCTATGCTTCTCTTAGGCTACTGTTCTCTTTCCTCTCTTGCGCTGGACAAGATAGGACACTTCCTTGCTGACTGTTTGCGGCTTCTTGGTCCGCATTCTCGTTCCATAAGTCCTTCTTCCCTTTTGTTATTAAACAATTGGTTACTTGGTTGTATACTCCCCTGCGGAAGACTAGACAGTTAATCTTTGTTCCGTTGGGTGTTCTTCATTACTCTGCACCTCTTTGTCGTCTTTGTATTTTTTAGACAAGTCTCTCTAAGGTAGAATATGTTCTTATTCGTCTCAGTAGAGGTTAACTTCCTTACCCTACACATATACATGGGTTAGTTAGGGAGGATCTTGGGGTGTGTGGGGTATGGAGGTATGTTGGGTGATGGATGTCCTTCGCATTCTCCCTAGACAGTTGTCCTTGGCCCCAGAGGGGGAGTCTCTCCCCATGAGAATCTCCAGCTGTGTACCACCTCCAGGGCGACTATCTGGTAACGGCCTCATCTCTCTGGTCTCAAGGGAAGGAGCTCCACCTCGGGGAGAAGTGACATCTAACGATTTCTCACACATGCATACATTCATATATATATATTTTTTTAAAAGACTTCCCTTACCTGCATCCTCCCACACCGCCACAGGGAGAACTGGATGATTCTCCCTTTCTCTGACGTAAACATGCTGACTGATGGGAAAGGAGTCCTTGCGGTGAACCTTGCATGCATATTTTTCACTCAATGTTCTCATTTCCCTCGCTTCACCGACAGCACCTGTGAATTATGTTGAGCATATCGGGGTTTTCGGCATGCTCATCATGCTGTAAGCATTACGTGGCTGCGGGTTCATGCAGTGCCTGTGACCCGGTCATGGGTGGGTGGACTGCGCATTGTATCATGCTTTCTTGCCCTGCAATTTGCACCAAACACTTATGCTTTAGGAAGACATTTATCCTTTAGGAAGACATTTATAGGCCTCCTTTGCGGCATATAACTGCGTTTGTCAGCAAGAAAAGATGCTATTCACAGATAACTTGATATTCTTGGGCACCCCGTTTGGCTCTTCTGGAAGCCGAGGAGCTCAAGTTCAGTAGCGGTCAGCCAGCAGACTGCCGGGCTCACCGGGAGGCCATAACTGCTTTTACTGGTTCTTTCACCGAGGGCCCATCGGGATCTGATACCAGGTCCAGTGGACCAGAGGTGACTCCTGAATTTCAGGAATCTACCAGGTGGAGACTCGGGGGTCACCAATATGTGACCCGAGCTTGCTGCGAGGATTACCTCTTCACCAAGGATCGCACTGAGGGCTGGGCAAGGTCTTTTGCACTGATTTCTTCGTTGAGCAAGTCCCCCTGTGTTTCTCATAAGGTGTGTCGTGGTTCCACTGGTAACTGTTCAGTGAAGCCTAGAACTGAGGTTTCACAGGACTGTGTACTGCATCGGAGCTCCCACAAGATGACGGCTTGAACCTCTTCTCCCCACAACCCCCAGACAAGCAAAAGGATTCCACCCTGACTGTTAAAACACACTGCAGAAGCAGTGTCGGAGGTATCCTCTCCCAAGTCCCACTTTTCAGAGGCTTCCACAAGTTATTCACAACAACCTGCTTAATTTCATTTTCCCACACTGGTCGCAAGTAGGTCTTTGTAAGGATGGACTGGTCCTCCTAACCTATGCCATCTTCCTCAATGAGGTATAGAACATCTTCTATTGGTACCATGGCCACTAAATCAACCTGGACACCAACTGCAGCATCGACAAAATTACTCGGAGGACGGATTTCTTTACTGGTTTCAGAGGCCAATGCACTGGCTGACTAGACTTTATGCAGTTCTACTGCAACAGCTGTTGCAGCCTTCACCTTTTCTACCTCCTGCGATTGTCCCGCCCGCATCCTGTGATGCCTCCCACCTCGACAGGTGCGACCACCAAGGTCTCACCGGTAGGTTCAGCCCCTTTGCCACAGCCTGATTCTGGCATAGGAGGGGACCTGTTGTCAACGGACACCTCCATTGCGACCCAATCGGTGCAGATGGTGGCATTGCAGACACGATGACGACATTGAATAGGATATTTAACTGTCTGCCAAAGCTTTCCATAGCTGAATGTGGGGCGTTCCAAGAATTTCTAGGTCTTCCCGTGCCGGAAGAAACTTGTTGAAACTGGAGTGTTTTCGAGGGTACTATCCCTCTAGAATCAAGAAAAATCAGGGGTGACCTTTCAAAATCATGTGCTAACAAAGGCTTAAACGTTGTGGAAAAATGCATTCTTTTCAGCCTGTCAGTAAAAAAAAAAGTGGAATCTAGACATCGCTAATCAGTCTAATTCATCATGCTTATTGGCTAATCCAGAGCCACAATCCTCTGTTGGCACAGCAACTTTGTTTACAAAATCATTGTCCTCCCTGACGGGTAAGTCTTTTATAGAACAAATATGAATTGATGGAAGTATATGGCAAAAAGTTGCACTGCAATGGTACCTTTCACTTACACCAAGCTAATTGTGATGATTTGCTAGCTTCTACTAACAAGCGCTTCTGGAAGGAGATGGCAGATTTCCAACATTTCCTCCCCCAAGACAACGCTGCAGCATTCAAGTCTGGTCTCGCTGGGCTAACTAATGACTTGGGACAGAAGTCTTCTATTTGTAATATTTTTAACAAAGTTTATTGATTTTATCATTCATTACATAACAAAACATTGACCCCAGAGTAGCCAAATAACATCAACCTTTAAACAACCTATGGGTCCGAAATCCTGTCACACACAGTAATAACAATATATTTTAACATCAGTATCACAGCAATTGTATGAGGCACATAACAATCCGACTACTGCAGTTCAGTTGGCATCCTCCCGTTTCCCCCAGATCTTATTGGCTTTCTCCAGGCATCCTCTAGCCGTATATACCCGCGTTCACAATGCACACATCCACATCTGTAAGCCATTGTGCATGTTCCGGAACTATGTTAGAGCCCCACAGTTTTGCAATATAACATTTAATCAGTGCTGTAGTGGTCGAAAAAAGCAGTTTATCGTAGTGTGTCATCGATCCCTCATCCTACACACCCAACAACAATTTAGGGTCTCTAGACACAGTGCAACCCAGGACTGTCGAGAGCGTGTCGCAGCATTGTTGCCAATATCGTCTTATACGAGGACAATCCCACAATATGTGGAAGAAGGTACCCTCCTCTCGATAACCGTGCAAGCAGTTAGGGTCTGTCGTTCTGCCCCAACGATAGAGTGCCACCCTTGGATAATATACCCTGTGCAGTATTTTAAGCTGTATTAGTATGGCTGTCTCCCTTGGGTACATCAGTATTGCGATCCAGTCTTCAGGCAGGATCGCTCCTACATCCCTCTCGCTTTTGGACTTCAAACTCACTAACTCAGGTGTAACAAAGGAGGTAATGGTACTGTACATCACAGATGTGATCTTGACATTTACAAGGTCCAAGACTATGTTTCTTTCTATGGGAGTGCACTCCGCCATGTTATATAAGGCAGGGAGATGATGTTTTAGTTGAGTATATCGGTATCGCTCAGTAACCGGGAGATGAAATCTGGTAACTAGGTTTTCGAAAGGCTGTAGTTTCCCTCCTATGATTATATCCCCAACTTTTGTAATTCCTGCTGATATCCAGCCTTGCCATCTCGGGAGCTTCTCCACCTCAGAGATTCCTGTTTTGCCACAGTGGTTGTCGGGGTGATTTTCCCTTCCCAGTTAATGTATTTGTGTGCTTCCACCCAGATTGCCGTCAAGTGAGAGGACATGGTTCGGGGGTGTCACAGTATTCGTTTTCTGGTAAAGGGATTCCAATGGGGCTGTCTTTGTTCCCGTCGTAGTGTCGGGCCTAATGTGTGGTAGTGTTGTGTCCCCATGTAGCATATCATTTATTATTGCCATTTTGCTTGCCCAATAATATGTCTGCAGGCGCGGCAACCCAATGCCCCCCTCCCATATGGATCGTTGCAGGGTGTGAAGTGCTAATCTCGGACGTCCGTTGTTGCTCCAGAGCTTTCTCAGGGTTCTATCAATTCTATAGAACTCATGTGTGGAGGATTTGTAATGGGGTATTCTGAAGGATGTATAACAATCGTGGCAAAGCCATCATCTTGAAAAGCGCTGCTCTCCCTAATAGGGTCAGTGGCAGGGCGACTCAGTGTTTTACATCCTCGGTGAGCCGCTCTACAATTGGGTGGAGATTCCTGACCACATATTCGTTCAGATACTTTGTGATCTGTACCCCCAGATATCGGAAGTGGATTGTTTCAACCCTAAAGGGGCAGTCACGCGATACAGCATCCTCCATGCCTTTAATCAGCAATAGTATAGATTTGTACCAGTTTAGCTTTAGTCCATTGAAAGATTCATAATTTTGCAGCAGGGATGTTACTATAGGGCAAGAGGTGGCAGGGTCATTTAGGTATATGAGCAGGTCGTCCGCGTATAACGAGATCTTATCTTCCCAATCATCCGCCCATCGAAAGCCTCTCCATGTCTGGGTGTCCCTTAGTAGTACAGCTATGGGCTCTATTGCCAGTGCAAAGAGCATTGCAGATAGTGGGCAGCCCTGCCTTGTTCCTTTTCCTAGTTTCTGCCTCGGGGGAGTCATGAGTCCAAGAAGAAGTTTCACCCATCCCATAAACTGTTCACCAAAACCCATTCTGCGCATTATTTACCACAGTGCCTCCCAGTATACCGAGTCGAAAGCTTTTTAGAAGTCTATTGCCAGCAGTGCCAGGGGGCCATGGACCGCATGAGTCCTTTCTAATGCTGAGTGCAACCTGTGTATGTTCATGCGTTTGGATCTTTTTGGCATAAAGCTACATTGATCCAGATGTATCAATGACGTGATAACTTTCTGTAGTCGATTCGCCAGTATTTTTGCAAAAATTTCTGTTTGGCTGTTTATTAGGGAGATTGGCCTGTACAAAATACATTGCTCTGGAGGTTTGTCAGCCTTGGGTATCACAATTATGGTGGCTTTCCTTAGGTCTGCAGGTAGTTTGCCCTGTGTTTTGGAGTGTGTATATTCACGCAGTAGGTGTGGTGCTATTTCGCTCGGTTCTATCCTATTCCATATCTCCACCGGGAAGCCAGTTGGTCAGAGTTTTCCCAGAATGGAGCTGTGACATGGCCATTACCAGTCCCTCTTCTGTGATGTTTGTTTCGAGCAGCACTTTTTGCTCGGTGGTTAGGCTTGGAAGGTTGACCTCGTCCAGCACAGAGGTGTTAGTAGGGACAGTGGGTGACCTGTAGAGATCAGCGCAATAAGCTGCAAAACCTTCCGCTATGTCTTGATCAGTTAACAAAGGCTCTGCATTAACAGGTTTAATCGTTCTAACTTGGCTATGACCCTCATCTCTGCACTCCAGCCACGCTAACAATTTACCAGCCATATCACCAGTTTCGTAGATTCTGGCACGCATCGCTCTATGTGCTTGTTTGGCACAATCAAGAGCTATGTTCTTGAAGCGTTTCTGGGCTAATACTAGCGATTAGTCTCAGTTAGTTCTAGTGTCAGATGGGATTGTTCTGCCCCTTTCACTTGCACTTCAGCTTCCTTCAATTTGTTTAGATGTGCTATCTTGTGTGCCGTGGTCCTGGAGAGGATTTCTCCACATAGCATCGGCTTATAGGCCTCCCATAGCATTCCCGGGTCAACAACTGACCCAGTATTCAGTTCAGAATATGTTTTCGTGGTCTTTTGGATATGTTCTACGAATTCCAGGAAACCTAGGTAATAATTGTTGAAGTGCCAGGAAGGAGGGGGACGTGGTTGTATCGTTGTCAGCTCCATCAGTAGGGGAGCGTGGTCTGAGATCCCCTGTGGGAGTAGCGTTGCGCTAATCGCTCTATGTATATCTGTCGCTGCTAGGAAAAAGTAGTCCAACCTTGAGAAGGAGGCATGAACCCCTCAGTGATAAGAGTATTCTTGGGCTTCCGGGTTGAGATCCCGCCACACATCTCTCAATCCCAGCGCCACGGTGAAGGTGGCCAGTTTCGTGTGAGCGCTAGTGTTTCTTCCTCTCAGGTGTGTGCGGTCTATCTCCACGTTCATGACCTCATTGAAATCACCCCCTAGAATCAGTATGTCTGAGGTTTCCTTAACAATTAAAGGGGTGATATCATCTATGAATGCAGACATCAGTGTGGGCGGTGAGTATGCAGCTAGTATTGCTATATTTTGGTTCCACAGTGTTCCAGTTGCATGCACAAATCTACCCCCTGTGTCCTGTACCACCTTGTGTGAAGGGGAGCTTTTTGTGAAGCAATATAAGCACTCCTCGTGACCGCATGGTAAAACCAGCGTGTAGTGCCATGCAGTAGTTGGTACGCTTGAACAGATTGCAGGTTGTACCCGCCAGGTGAGTTTCAGTAAGTAACACCACATCTGGTGAGTGCCTGTTTAGAAATTGAGTAACTAGCCTACATTTAATTCCGCTACCCAACCCGTTAACGATCCATGTCAGGAATGTAAGTTTCGGATATCCTTATTAGGTGGGGCCATTAAAGGTAGATTGGTTGCAGTTTGATCGTATATTTGGATCCCGGGGAGGTGCCTGAACTGCAGCTCCCAGGTGTGGTATATTTGTAGAGGAGTGTGTATGGAGCTCCGCTTCCACGGTGTTGCTGCGTACTGTCCTGTCAAAAGAGAAAGTGTGCCGTAGATGTTGGACCCAAGTTGAACCAAACTAAAAACCCTCTGTTCCCCCACCCTATGCTTCACCCAACCTGAAGCATCTGTCGCCCAAACAATAAAGGCAGTTGTCAAACAAGGACAGCTGTCATAGAATCAAAAATACTCTCGTGTCCAGAGGTAGCCTAGACCAGATGGTCTAGGATATCGTTTACTCCGTTAGGAGTGGGGGGGAGCGGCTGTTTTTCCCCCGTGGCCGCCAAGTGACAGGATGTGCTAAAGTCGCTTAGGTTTCTGATTATTCATCTTTGATCTGTACTCATGTTCCGTACCTTACATCTGGCAGTAGCGAAGCAAGATGGAGCAGCCCACTTTGATTTTCAGTCCCCACCCTCCCCCAGGTGGTCCTGCTCCGGTGGTTGTGGTGGAGGCAGTCTCTGTTCTTGAGGGATCAGGGGGTTCCTGTTCCTACCATTTGGGAGGCCTGCCCAATCCTCCTCTATATGTTGTTCGGCCCAGCGCCATGCTTCTTTGGAGTCAGTAAAGTGGACTGTCGTTCCTTTGTGATATATTTTGAGAATGAAAGAGCAGACCATACTTGACATTTGACGTCTGCAGTTGTTTCTTGAGCTGGTCAAATGATTGTCTTGCTTTCTGCCACTCCCTGGCGTAATCTGAATAGAAGGCAATCTTGGAACCATTATGTTATTGAGCCTTTGGTGCATGCTCTCTGGAGCAGCGCATTGCGATCTCTGTAATTTAGGAGCTTGGATATTGCAGTGCGTGGGGGAGCGCCACGGATTGGCCTGCCCGTATGTATGCGATGCGCTCACTATTGAGAAGAATTTGGAGAAGGAGTCTGATTCAAAAATGTCCATTAGCCATTGTTCCAGAAAAGGTTCCATACTAGGACCCTCCACTTTCTCTGGTAGGCCGAGTATACGCACATCATTGCGCCTCAATCTCCCTTCTCCTTCATCCACTCTTTCCTCCATCGTTTTCAGCCGGTTTTTAATAATGATCAGTAGGTCGTGTATTCCAACTTCCGCGCCGGAGGTGCACTGTTCTGCCATCCCTGTGCGCGACGTCAGCTTCTATAGATCATGGCGGAGGAGGGATACGTCCATGCTTATGCCGTGCATTTTTTGTTCCATGGAGACGAATGAGACCGCGATCGCAGACATAACCTCTTTCAATGATAACGTTCCTTCAGCTTCAGGCATTGTGTCTGGCAGACTGTGGTTGTCGTGTGCAAGGGTTGTTGTCGTATATGATTGATTCTATTTTGTGTAGACAACTTTTTCCTTTTGTCTTTGCCCATGTCTGTTGCCAGCTTCCTAACCTCCGAACCAGGTGGACCAGTATTGACCATAGTGAGCGACGAGTCGTGGGTTAGTCAGCATCAAACCAGTGAGTGGGCTCGCCACGGTTATTCAAATCACCAGCTCATGAGCGTGTTGACTCTCAGCGGGGTAAAGTGTCTGTTCGTCCCGGGGTGCCGGTAGGTGCGGTGTGATCGGGCGCTCCCCTCAGTCCAGGTCTGTTTGCTTGCACCCATTTATTTATTGTTTCATATATCGCTGTGTGCAGTCTTGTCGCGGTAACAGTAGGAACATCTCCCTTAGGTCTCCTATAGAGGTTGGTCACTACATGATTACCTGAGCTTCCACTCCTCCCAGCTTCCTACATGCTCCTCTCTAGCATCTGGTGGGTAGAATCTGTGGCAGTGATGAAACGGGCATGTTTGCCTGGGTCCTCCAACAAGGTAGCGCTTTGCGTGTGTGAGTAATTACTGTGTCTTCCCTTTTGGAGGGCGTTGTTGAGCCAGTAGCAAGGTGCAGGCTTACGTACAGGTTGTTCCAGTGGGGCACACCTAGGCTACCTGACAGGCACAGGGGGACAGCACACTTCTGTGTTGTGTTACTCCAGTTGTCCCACCAGCGTTGCTCCAGACAGATGGTGGCTCAGCGAGGCAGTGACCAAGTGTCTCCCAGGCTAGGGGCTCCCTTTATATGGGAACACTATTGCATTTGCAAGTGATCATCATCAGTGGTACCATTTGGGCATTCCCAGCCCTATTAGTTCTCCTGGTACCTCACCCCCTGTGAAAGCGAGAAGTATAGGGGTGCACAGACAAGTTAAATAACGGTTTGAGAGTGGAAGGATTGTGAATAAGAATGTATCAACAAGAAATAGTGTGCAAATGTTATACAAAGACTTCTGGTGCAATCGGGCTGTCGTCACAAGGCCACTTGGGACAGAGAAAACCAAACAAATCCAAAGCTGTGTATTGCTACCCAGCAAGCCCAGATGCACTCAACAGGGACAATAAGTACCCTCTATTTTAAATCAAAATTCATTTAAACATTTGGCGCCAACAGGGCGTAAATTCTACGGTGTACAAGCACCGCCTAAGTTTCTCTAGTTTCCAAAAGAAAATGTCATAACACAATTTAACGGTGTTAATAAGGATACATTGTAAACACAGGTGTAAAATGAATGGAACAATCAGAACCAAGACATTAGAGTTAACTTTTGGATTTTAATCCTCTTAATCCAATAAATCGTACATGAATAAACAAAAAGTAGTACGATCAGTGTACTCTATTTACATATGGAGAGAGCACTTGTGGGTGTTCCATATAACACAAGTAGGAACAAACGGCGTAGATAGAAAACAGCTTGTATAGAGCAGCACAATTGCAAATCTGTATAGCAGTTTACAGTTTACAAAGCTCTAAATGCATAGGTTCAACCATTCAACAATTTACAAATGAAGTCTCATATTTAGATATAACAAATGAGGCCGACGCGTTTCGGTTCAAAGAACCATCTTCAGGGGATAGACTTCATTTTTCATATTCATAACCATTAAGTCATAGCACAGTCTCTGTGGAGTAGTAAAAGAAACAAGATTTTTCAGTAGAACTCTTCAGTTTGTAAGAAATCCATTATCAAAGTGAAAAGAGTCAAAGTCACTAACCTTGCTGATACAAGAGCCGAGACACAGAAAAGAAATCCAGTCAAAAAGCAATGGGTAGCCGAATGCCACAGATTGCTAGGATATCTGTGGGGGTAAGATCAAAAGACCATCCATTTAGAAAAGCCAGATGGCTAACAGTCCATAGTAGAACAATCAAGTAGAAAAGTAAACGGGCGGCAAAAGTACCAAATTAGGGGCGATATAAGTGCAGTAACAAATGAAGGCCCATACATGCAAACTGTAACGAGTAACAGAGGTAGAGGGAGAAATTCATGACGTTTAGGGGTAGCTGCACACCAACTCGAAAAGTGTACATCAGAAACGAGCACACTAACACAGTCAGCAAATCTCTTCAGAGCGAGTAACGTGAACCGGGATATTCCGAGTGTGACAAATAATAGAGGGAAACGGATAGCTTACCTTCGGATGCGTGAGAAACCAGATCATCACGCCGCAGCCGTGCGCGCGAATTGACTCTGTTCACACAATCCAAACACAAGCGTCGCCTTGGTAAAGTCGCACATGCGCGTGAGTGCACCAAGGCGACATCCATCTTGGTATGGGAAAAACGAGTGTGGCGTAACCATGGAGATGATGAAACAAACTACAGTGACAATGTCACCAAGACAGAGCGGTCAGTGGGCCGGGCAGTATCGCATTGGAGGAAAACAAAGGGACGCAAAATAAGTCATCAGGAAGGTATGGAAAGAGTGTAAAGGGAACGCGCGCGTGGGGGCAGCAACCGTAGCTCAGAGGAACTACGGGGTGCCCCCACGGCACGGAGGTAAACACAGTTCAGAAGCCGTCAGCCAGCAAGTGTAAAAGGCAACACATAGGTCTAAGGTCCAACTAGGAACGGAAGCAGCAGGAGATACAACTAGTGGGGTCTAAACCCAATAAACAAATCAAGTGGAGCAAAGTAATCACACAATGTATAAAAAGCGTGAAGGGATCCTTAGAAAGGATGGGCGCGGGCAAAGGTACAGCATCCTGACCCACAACTAAAGCGAAGGCTAAAAAGATGACTAGACAGGTAACATCAGTCGGGGAGGAACTATGGTCATCGGGCGAGTAAAAAGATAAAATCAACCACAAAAAGGGGCAAAGAGAGTCACCTTGAAGCGATGGAATAAGTACAACAGTCCGCCATGTGAAAAGTCCATGTTCAGATGGTGCATGTTGTCAGATTTGAGACATAACAATATTCATGAACAGAAAGGGTAGGCGGTGCTATTAAGATGACATGTTATTGACATGTTATTACGAGCAAAGCATACCAATAAACAGTTTTCCAAAACACATAAATTTACACAAAACACATAAGGTCGAATTCGGTATTCATGCCACGTGGGCTCAACAAGTCCAACAGTTCAATCCACAAAATCTCCCGTTGCAACAGTTTACGCTGCACATCACCTCCCCTGCTTCCTGCTGTGATTTGCTCCAAGATAACACATTTCAATTGTGCAATGGTGTGTCGTGCTTCAGTAAAGTGTAGTGATACTGGTGACTTGAGACTCTTAGTACGAATATTCGATTTGTGTTCAGACCATCTAACTTTAACTTTTCTGGTGGTCATGCCTACGTATTATAACCCACATGGACATTTTAAAGCATAAATAACATTTTGAGCATCACATGTGCATGAGTGTTTGAGAAAAATGGGTTTACCAGAGTGGGGGTGTGATATGCTGTTGCCTTTAATGATGTTACCGCAATGTTGGCAATTGTAACATGGAATGGCTCACCCCCTGTGCCCACACAGCGACTCACCCCTGCTAACTGTTCGGTTTCACTGTGTCTATGTACTTTTTGCTGCTCAGGGGCGGTACTCACTGTGGTTCTTATATTTGTCGGCTTTAGCTGTGTGCCCCAAGGTCTCTCTACTCCCAAACCGGTATTGTGTGGTGGGGCACCGGCAGTGTGTCTCTCCAGTCCTTATGGGAGCGCACTTTCCGCCCATCCACAGGAAAAGGATTGATGTTCCTGAATCACTCACTGGATTCGGCACGGGGGAGCCTGACGCTCCGGACTTATTACTCGTGTAGTTTTGCAAATGGTGTACGGATTACAGTGCCCCGTTGTGTGGACTTCCTTCACATCAGAATGCGTGGCGGTTGGTTGTGTGGAAGGGTCTTGTGGAGGACTTCAGCGTCTCATGGCTGGGCCCTGAAGTGGATTCTGGAGGCTCTCCCCAGTGTTGTTTTACCCCCGCAGGTGGTTCCCGCAGAGTCGGACGGGGCACACTGACCTCATTCTCCAGCTGCACTGGCTATGTCACCCCACCGCCGGATTGTCTTCCTACTGCGTCTGGGCAGGGTTCACGGACCACTTTCACGCTGCCATGCACCTGTGGTTTTATGAGCGTCTTGTTATGCTCCCGGGGCTTTGTAGTGTCGACTGCACCTACCTCGTGCATCGGGGACCAGCTCCGGGGCTCAGGATCTTCGTAGCCAGCTGTATGTTGGTGTCTGCAGGCTAGGCACAAACCTCTCCCACCTGCGCGCCAGCCGCTTTCACCAGCGTGCACGGGGCATTGGATGTCCGTTGGGAACCACCAGTAAGACGGAGAGCAACACCCAAACCGCCGCGTATCAGGGCGGCGGCCAAGGACACCTTGCAGTGCCGCACTCCGCTGCAGAGCAGTCCTCTGTGCAGTGGGGCGCTCAATGTCAACTGTCACGTCCTGCCCCTTGGTTCCGCAGCTTCAATGGTCCGGTCCTGCTGCGCCGCCCTTGGTTCCCCAGTCCCAGCAGCAGTCCCCAGCTCAGGGATGCGATGCGTACAGTGTACCTCCGGGCACCGGTCTTCGGGAGGCACCACTGCTGTGTCGCAGATAGGTTTCGCAGGACGCTACGGGATTTGCAGGTGAGGTTTGAGGTGCCGCCAGGGTTGTTCTAAACAGGCGGTGCAAGCCCTTCCGAAATTCCACTTTGTTCTCTGCTCGGGCTGCCGTTGGGATTACGTTTTGTACTCCGTAGCCTCTGTGTGCCGGGCTGCGAAAACAGATCTCACGCGCGGCTATCTTGTTTCTCCCTCGCCAAACAGCAGGCTGAGTTTCAAGGACCATTTGCCTTGCACAACACATGCTGTTTGTACAGATTTCACCAGCTACAGATGCCGCAGGGTGTGTAGCACCAGTAGTGATCTTTGGGTGTCGATGATAATTTGATATCAGGCTGGAATATCAGGATGTATGCAGGCGGCCACGGGAGCGAAGAAGGCTCACGTCTACATTTCTTCACTGCTAGCCACGGCCCCCTTCTATGTGTGATATTGATACAGCCTCGAGAGCTATTTGCCTGGGAGTTGACATGGCCATACAGCCTGGGCCAGTGCTACTAATTTTAATAAAGATGTGCACAAAAAAAATGTTGCTCTTCCTTTTTGAAGGGACAGATTTGTTTCACTCATCTACAGATGAAGAATTGACCAAAAATAAGGCCTCTACGTTAACTGCAAAGTCTTTGACGTTCCTTACCAAGGCTCCCCAGAAATCTTTTCCACCTTCTAAGCAATCTGGATCTGAGTTCAGGTCAATAGGTTTTGCGGTTTTCGTGGCTGCCATGAAAGAATAAAGATCGGTCTCCTAGCAGACAAAGCTCAGTCTCTTCTACTACTGACGCAAAGCATCAATGAAGTTTCTGTCCACATCACTCACACATTCCCGGTAGGGGGCAGAGTAATCGAGTACCATCACAACTGGCATTTCATTTCAGAGGATTGCTGTGTCATCCTAGTTGTGTCTTGGGGCTACCGTTTACCCATCCCCACCCCTTTTCCTCCTTCATCTTTTCCCCTCCTTCAAGTGGGTTCAATAGCTCTATTTCTAGAGGTGAACAACCTGCTTCAGATTATGGCCTGTGGTAGAGCAGAACTAGGAGACGGACAAGGTGGTATTGTTTTTAAAATTACTCTTTATTTTTAAATCCGTAAAAACCTAAGCTGCTCCTTACTATAAGGTGCTTTGGACCACTTATATAAAGAAAAGGGTAAACTGGGTGCTCGTCAGGATGTCTGTCACAAATAATAAAGTCCACTGTCTTCGTTTTGTCCCGACGACTTATTAAAGGAAAACATAAACTAAATCTGAAAACAGTTGGACTTGGGCTCTACGCAAATGACTGGTGGTTGGCTTCTGACCACCCCTAGTGTTGGGTCTTTTCGAATACAGGCCCCTCGCCCCAGATCTTATCTTTGGTTCAATTCAATCCAATAAATGTCTCTTTCACCCTATCCTTGGCAGGTTTTCCCTCCTCTGCACGTTTGGGTTTCCAGTCTCTCACCTGACCTTGAGGTTTTGTTACTTTAACCCCCACCTTGGGGTCTCGGATCTCTGTCCCTGCCATGGGCTTTTCTCTTCTCGCCACTTGGAGCCACTGCATACCTCTGTTTGTGCGTCAGTGGCTCGGAGGGAGGAGGCAGGGTCCTGCTGCCGGCCCCCCCCCCCATGAGTCAAATACTGGGAGGAGCTTTGCTCTTCTCAGGGCTCCTGCAGGGCCCTGGGTTTGTCGTCTCTCCTTGCCACTTCTTCAGCGGACGCGGTTTTGCGTCACACCTTCCGTCTACCTTTCCTGACTCCTGGAGCTTAGGTTTGCCTGCATTCCGCGGGCTCTCCGTAGTCTATCTTGTGACACCTGGCATACGCTCTTTGTCTCACAAAAAATTCAGGTTAGTGGTTTATTAGTGGCTAGCCTATCTATCCCCTAAACCTAGATAAGCATCCCATCAGCGCTGACTAGGGCCAGGGACCACACAAGGAATTAGATAGAATGGTTGGTGGGCAAGTAGTTCTAAGTTACATATAAGGTAACTCTAAAAAGGAAATGAAAACAAACCACTAACCTGCTTTTTTTTTTGTGAAAACCATTTTGGGTGTATTGTTAGGTACAAGACCCATCAGTAGTCCTCCTAAGTGTGTTTTTGTACGCTCCTTGTCTGGCCACACTTCACAGGAGGAGAGTCCAGCCCTTAGGTGTTTCTGCTGGCTTCTTTCTCCCTCTTGTTCAATAGAGACTGCCTCTTTATCTTTCTCTCTACAAGTGGATGGGAAAATCCAGTCTTTCTTCGCTCCCAATGCAATGCCTTCACTCGGACGGTCAGAGACCACACCAGCCAGTCCAAAAGGATTTTTCCAATCATTTCAAAAGTTCACACTTGTATAGCCAACTAAAGGAATTGGACTTTCAGAATGCACAGAATTGATGTTATTCCCCATCGGGGAATCTCCTACCCCCAGTAGGATCACGTCTGCCTTGTCCCCTTGAGGGTGTTGATCTCACCTCTCTAGTCCCCATAGAGGTAAGTCTCCCTTGGGGATGGTTGGGGATGAGTACCCTGGATGAGTCACAGACCGTAGCGGAAGTCCCCTCTTTCCCCTCTCTCCCCCCTCCCCCACACAACCACTGAAAGAGGAAGCTGGTTTTACTCTCTTCGAAGTAACAGCTTGTTTACGTCATCGGGCGGTACATGTTTACCCATAGCTGGACAACTGGCTGGTACGTGCAGAGCCCTTTCCACAAGCTCAGCAGTCACTTCAACTTCTTTTGGATTTACTTTTCAAATTGGGTCTGTTGGTCAATGAGAAGAAATCTTGTCTCAGACTCGAGACATCTGGTTCATTTGGTTCTGATGGCATGCAAGCAAGCAAAGGTTTACCCCATTGCAGAGAGGTTGTGGGATACCAAGTTGGCTACCATCCTTTTCTAAATATTCAACCAACCTCAGCCTGGTGATTTCGGCAGTTCTAATATTGTCTTGCATTCTGGCCGTGCCCTCTGCTTGACTGTAGACGACATGTCTTCACCTCCATTTAACTTCCTGCTGGAATTAAGAATTGGGCAAGCAGTCTGTCAAAATACCAGTCTCTTCAGAATTAAAAAGCAACCAAGGGGTCGAGCAATGACTGCAATCTTCTGAGGGGGGTGCTTTTTCAACTCCTCACCAACAGGTATTGACCTCAGACTCACCCCTGTTTGGGAGCTATACTGGGTCAGCTTCAGACAGATTCACTGTGAACTCAGGAGAAGACCCTCCACATACATTTAGTTAAACCTCTGGAAGTTTTCAGGGCATTGAACTAATTTCTTCTGGTCATCAAGAATTCTGTGATGCTCATAAAACAGCATGATTGCTAGGTTGTTATTTACACAAACAAGGTGAAACAAGATAACCTCCTCTTTGACAGCTGGCCACCTAGATCTGTGAATAGTCGATTCAGCATCAGAGAGCACTTCAATCTCTTTATCTAGAGGGAGATCTAAACGTGTAAGCGGACGTACTCGCTCGCATCAAGAATGGGAGCTAAAGGAGTCTATAGTGCGAGACGTTTTTTGTGTTTGGGGAACACCAGCGAGAGACTTATTTGTGACTGTCCAGAACCACAAATGCAGACGTTATGCGTCCCTAACGAGACTGCGGGACGGATTGTACATTTAATGGAATTACAAGAATTTGTATGAGTTTCCTCATGTCCCTCTAATAATGAAGGTCATGTCAAAATCTCGCACCTAACACTGTTGCATTCTGATATTAATAAACCCAATAAACCCAAACAGGTCAACAAGGCTTCGGTGTTCAGATCCTAGGAGGGCCCTCTACCTCTATCAGTCTCCCCGGATCTCCTCACCCAACTGTTTATCAGAGGAAACTGTAACATTATCCCAGCAGCCAGGAAAGCCTCTATGTGCCCTAATAGAACAGCAAATTAATGTGTGTTTGTTACTGTATGCAAGAGCATGTTTTCTGTTTAATAATGGACTTAAACTCTCATCCAGTGAGCAAAAGGCATTTTGATATCCTTCTTGGTTTGTATCCTCTGGTGTCTATACAACACTCTTGGTATTTGAATGTGGTATTAGCTGCTCTAGTTCCTAAACATTGTTAACCCATGACTTCAGCTGATGGAAAATTGGTAATGTGACGCGTTAAGCTGCATTCTTAGTGGTGGTTACCTCGGCCAGAAGGATTAGCAAAATTCAGAGCCTTGTTATGGAGGTTATTCTAAGAACACATTCAAATGTTCTGCCTGAGGATGTCTCTTCGTTGCATATCAATCGGGAGGTTGACGAGCCCCTTTATTAAATTATAATTTTGTTTTCTCTTCTTTCCGCTCAGTCCAATTGTGAAATAACACTTCATTGTTTAGAAGTTAGACGAATGCTAAAATGTTACCTTGATCGTTCTAAATCTAGCAGAATGCTTTTCATTGGTTGTAGCTTGTATTCTAGAATCATACAGGCTTCAAAATAAACAGTTCCCAAGGGCCTTCATGTGCTTGTCTTTGGAGGCAAGACTACAGCTATGGCATACTAAAGGAACATTCCATGAGATGTCATCAACCGAGCGGCTACCTGGGCCTATCCAGCTTTTTCTATGGGATCAGTTATTTCTATTGAAACCAATATATTAATAGATCCAATATATCTCTGCAGCGCAATGAGCTATCCCTCTAAATGTAGCTTTATATATCTGAAGAGCTGGTTCCATCGCCTAGCCCACATAATTTGCTGAAAAACTCATTATACCTATATTTGCCTGCATACAGGAGTTAGCAACCTTCTTCAGATGGCCCGCCCAATTTAATTTTTCTCAGAAGCAAGCTCCTAAGTAGTCAGAATGGTTTGCTTGTATCCTGGTATCACCATTACATGTGATTTCTGTATATTTACTATAATTTCTCGGTCAATCATAAGATTAGAATAGATATCAATTAAGGTTTGCAGAGCTTTTGGGTGTACTTGGGCTAACTGTTTCGACAGCCTTTATTAATAACTGGACCATCATACTTTGCATCGGAGGTACATCAATATTGTAAGTTATTAATACCTTTTTGTCACGGATGGCACACATCACTTCATAGACTAAAGAAGGGACCAAGGGTTTTTATTTTAATCCCCCCCACTCTCTCGTCTCTTGTGGGATGTCCTCGCTAACCCAAGAATTCATAATTCTGTTGTTAGCGCTACCGACCGGTAACCTGTACTGTCCTAAAGCTGCCTTTTGCTAATGGTGACTCCCATTGCTGGGTATCTGAACTCCTTTTAGGGACTTCCTTACTTTCCCTACTCTAACCATAGCTTAGTCTTCTAATTGCTTTATGGATTGTGCCTTGCACTTTCTCTGTTGGACTCAATCTAGTTCAGACGCGCTCATGTATACGTCTTTCCCTCTACTCTCACTGTCTCCCTTCCAGTTTACTCCGCCCACCTGTCTGCTGTCTGTCTGCTATTTCACTCCTCCTTCTTCTCGCCTCCACACTTTGATGTAACATCTCCCACAGGCTACACTCCTGCCGCTCGTGCCCTCCTTGTGCTGCTCGTGCCCCAGCTCTGACACCGGCTCCAGCACTGCTGCTCATGCCCCAGCACCCACACCCCTCCTTTCACTTCATAATGACTCCCTACAGTAACCTCTTGCCACACAAACATGCACACTCATACTGCAGTATCTTTGTACACAATACACCAACACCTCACCTTATCCACAATCTGCCTCCACAATACGCTGTTTAGCCTTCCTCCTAGTCTCTTGGTCTACCTCCTTCTCACATGAAAATCCTGCAGCTTCCTGTATCCTCCTTTATACTTCTGTGGTGTACCAGACGAATATGTTGGACTAATTATTGACATGTTACCATGATGGTTATTAAAACAAAATGCTTATCTAGCCTTACTCCTCTGAAAGCAGTTCCCTTCCTGGTAAACTAAAACTAATGGTGCTTGCCCAATGTCCCAAAAGAAAAGTCTTTAGTCCAAACCCTATTCCGCTAACTATGCCTACCACTTAAGTAAACTTAAACAAAAAGGAGGATGACGGAGCAATGTCCTCTGTGATTGGCTTCTGCCTGGCCCACCACTTGGATCGCTTCTCCCTGTCCCAGCACTCGGACCTGTTCTCCAAGAAGCAGGTTTTAAACGTTGGTCAAAGTTCATCAGTTACTCGCAGTACAGTCCTCAACCTACCTGCAGGTTCTGTATGCCACGGTTCTCAATGTTTATATAAACTTCAGACGGTTTTCTTTTCCTCAGAAAAGACAAGGTTTTCTTTACAAAACTCCACCATTTCCCACTTGGTGCTTGAACGTGCCCTTGTCTTTTTCTGAACTAATTGAACACTCCAGGTTCTCTTACCATTTTACCATTTCTGTTCACTAGGTTTCTTGTTTATAGGACTCCCTAGAGTCAGGCCCTCTATATGGCTTGTGGCAGACCCTCGTTATGGTGTCTGTCTGTTTGGGTTTTCTGGGCTCCCGTAACCCTTGTGGCTTCACCAGCCTTTAGCATAAATGTCTTTTCCATGAGCTCCCCAAAGCCCTCTGGCCCCCTGATAGGCTTGCCTTTTCTCTATTCTGATTTATCTGGCTCCCGTAACCCTTGTGGCTTTCCCAGCCTCGATTCCCACCGTTATCTTGGTTCGGGGCATATGTATTAATGATGCACAACTCTCTATTTTCTATCAATCACCGTATCGGCACCATCCTCCCGTCAGACTCCACAATGGACTGTAACAACTGAAAGGGGACATGTGGTGTTATCCAAGTAATTACCCCTCTGGCGTATGCTGAATACGTTGCCCCTATGGTGGTCCTCTTCCATTTTTTCCTTATCACATCCTGTTTTTCTTTCGTAAGGTGAGTTTATTGTAATAGGGTGATGTCTATTCTCTGCCTCCTTAGATACATCATGATCTTATTCCTCTTCAGGTAACTATTGAGCCCCCTGGCATTCTAGGTTGCTCTTCCGTGCCCAGTCCCGCCTCAGTCTTCCCTTGTCCTCCCCTTCATGCGCAGTAGCACATGGGTGTAAGCTCGTTCCCTAACTGATTCTTCAAACTCCCCATCTCCCTTCCCTCCCCCCTCTTGCCTGACCCCAACTGTCACTCTCCCTGCTCCCCCCCAACTTCCCAAAACTGTTGCCCGTCACCCCTCCGCTCCTCCCTATTTATAACCTCAACTACCCCCCCCCCCAACTCCCCAACCAGTTGCCCAGCTCCATCCCTGGATCTCAGGCTACCCCGCATCTAGTCCCTTTCTACGGCCTAGCCGATACTCAGAACCCAGCACGGGGATACTATACTACTAATATCCTAACTAATCCAACTACTGGGGGTAAGAGTGCGTCTCCTCTGCTTCTTCTGCATCGGAGCTACAGTTTGTCATCCGTTTATATATTTTAAGTACCGCATGACTCTCCCATCTCCGTCCAACTACATTTCCATATATATTAGTCCAAAGGTCAATATATGTGCTGTACTTATCTTCTTAGTATCTATATGTCCGCCCGTACGGCCCTGAAAAGGTACCGGTTCAGTTCTCCGTCTCGTGCTCCGCCTGGTCTCCCGATCCTGACGGACAGTTCCTTGCATCAAGCCATGCAGACACATCCTCTGGAGATAAAAAAAAAAAAGGCCTTGTTCTTATAGAGCACTTTCATCTTTGCCGGATACAGCAGCATGTATCTGTGGCCCGCCTCCCGCAGCCTCCTCTTGACCGCAACATAGTTCATACGCTGGCTCTACACCAAGAGGGTGTAGTCCGGGTTCGCAGTAATGGTCACTGATGTTCCGCTTATCATCCCCCCTTTGCGGCAATGCTCCAAGACCTTCTCTCTGTCCTTCAGTATCTTAGCGATGATTGGACGCGGGGGGGGCTCCCGGTGGCGGCTTCCTGACCAAGGCTCTGTGCGCCCGTTCCACTGCAAACCCCTGGCTGAGTGCACCGCCGGTTATCTCTTGCAATAACATGTTCTCAACGTAATTTGTTGGGTCCGGTCCTTCTTCGCCTTCCGGAAGCACCACAATGCGTATGTTATTTCTGCACGCACACCCTTCTGCTTCTTCAGCTCTGTTTTCGAGGTTGCACACCTGTTGTTGCAACGTGTGGATCTCTTTTGCATTGGTCGAGCATGTGCTTGTGTTGGCTTTCAACTCCTTTTCCAAGCTTCCTGTGTGCTCGGCTAGCGCTCGGACATCTTGTAGATTCACATCCACCCTGACTGCGTCAATCCTGAATTCAAGAGAGGTCTTCAATTCCAGGATGGCAGCGCCCATCTTGCTCTCCCAAGATACTTTTAATTCAGCTGTAGCATCTTGTATCCGTTTGTCGTTGCGTGCTGTGGTTTCTTCCTGTTGTGTGCGCTGTCCATTAGGTCTAGCCCCTTCTGTTGCTGGTGATGATTTAGCGAACTCCTCTAGTGTTGATTGTTTCCCTTTGGCTTTGGTCAACCTAGATGCCATCTTCGCATATGTAAAGACGGTTGTGTCAGATGCTACTCAGCGCCAGGTTGTGTATGGTCTTATCTACAGTGCGAGGCCAATGCTTCCTGCGCCTTATCAGACTTTCCAGTGTTGATCGGCAACTGTTATTCACTGCGTGTTGCTGGAGGCAGCACACTGCCCCGATCTGCGTGACTCATTTACATAGAGGCAGCTACCTCCATTGCCTCAGATTATCGTAACTACTTCCCATAGATTGGGCTGCAGTGTGCCCCCTCTTATCACAGTGTCCGATCAGCCCGTTCTTTGGCACTATAATGGGTGCTGTCACAGGCTGTTTATCCAGACTGGGTGGTGTCTCTCCTGCATTAAGTACATTTAGCGCTTCCGTGATACTGCTCCTTTGTTATCTGGGCAAGGGCCCTTCATATTTCAATGCGGGCATCCTTCACTATAGGTTGCCAGCCATTTTATGCCGCATTGTGTGTCATTGCCTCATTTTGTAGTGGCTCGCAGGCCAACGCTTTGAAATGCCGGGCCTCACACTGCGATGCTGCTCCGTCTGAGTCAGCTGGTCTGTGATACGATGTGTCCCTTTGATTCCCTTTTTCGTTTGTTCCTCAGGGCCGGGGCACCACGCAATAGGCTCGTTTTCCTTGCTTTTTTGCTACAATTGTAGCAGCGTCTCACCGCCGGGCCCGGCTTCGCTAGTAGATCAGCTGTGTTGCTGATACAGTTTCAACTGCAGGGCCCAGCTAGCGCACTCCCTTCAGCGATCTCTTCCATCAGCTGGAGGCTTCCCGTGCCTCACTTCGGGTGTGCGACACCAGGCTTCGCCATTACACACATGGGCAAGAGCGTACCTCCCTTTACAGCACGGTTTCCGACGAGGGCGCTCTCGCCATGAAGCTTAATATGGTGCCGGTGTAGTCCGGTAAGCGGTCCGCCGAAGTCAGATTTAAACGTTCTGAATCTGGTCTCTTTGTTGCAGGCGGCCGCTATTTTCTCCATGTCACTTTCGTTTCTCCGCTATCTTCCGCAGAATTTCTTGCAGTGGCCACGCCGACCGCACAGTGTCTCAATGTATCTCCTTGTGTCCCGGGATTTCATGCACGTCATCGGTGGCTGTGGAGTCTAAATTCATGCAGGTTTTTTCCAAATAACAGTCGGATCAGCAGGAGCTCTAGCTAGATCACATCCTTCTACATGGCCTGCAAGCCACGCCCCCCAAAACCTGCACAGTTACTGATTTAGAACAAGCAAGTTTTAAGTGCTCTACAGAAGGAGAGGTACTCGTCCATGACTCTTATTGATAGCGTAGGTGTGTTCCACAACCTGGGGGCCATGATTGAGAATGAACAGCCTCCCAGTCGTTTCCGTTGATACCTCGCTATCTTAAGGAGTAAGTGCGAGGTGAAGCGGAGCTGTCTAGCTAGACAATAGCATACTATCCTATTTATTAATATTGTAGGCCAACATTGTGCACAGCCCGGTTGGTGACACAGAGCATCTTAAACTAGATTGGTGCCGCCACCGGGAACAGTGCAGGCAATGCAGAAGGGTTGTAGAAGGGGTCAGATGCAGTGCCATAAGTGCCAGTCTTGCTGCTGAGTTCTGGAGCACCTGCATACACTGAATCTGATATTTGGGTTGTCCCAGATATATCCTGTTGCAGTAGTCCAGTGGTCAATGTTGGCACACTGGTGCAGGCCAGTTATAGTACTACCATGGACATGATCATATCTTCCACCGATCGCATGGAAGTTTTTATGTTTGGGGAAATAAAATATAATGACCCCAAAAGTACAGTATACTTACATTGCTTCCTCGTGGCAGATAAACATGTGGGGGACATAAAGCAAAGAGGTCTGCTTACCAATGTGAGCAATACTTGAGGGCCTGCAATGTAAGAGAATCAGACAAGGAGCATGATGTGCAGAAGTCCTAAGCAACAGATAAACCATGTCCAAGGTTATTTCCCCTAAAATAACTCAGCTTTCCATTCTTTGTCTCACCCTTCCTCGCCTCGCCAGCTACACTGCCATCCTTTTAAAGTCCTCACTTCAGGGTATCTCTTCTCCTCACTCACCAGACTGCTTCCTTCCGAGTGGGCCTTTCCGGTTGGTCCATTTTACCTTCCATTACAAAGTGTTCTTTGCCCCTCCAGCTGCAGGTCTTTTGGCCCTCTTGATTTCGGTTTGGGGTGATGTGATAGTCTCCGAAGGTATAGCTATAGAGATAAAGTATCATCCAAATTTAACGCTGGGCTGTCATTCCCACCATCTTGGCACAGTGAGTTATTAGCACAGACATTACCATACAACGTATACCTCTTTGGTGATCAATGCTTGGTAGTCTCCCTTATAGGCTTCTGATTGGTCAAAAAGATACGTGACACAGTGGTTTCTTCAAAGATGCACAAGAGTTATGGCACCAATGGCTGTTTAATTGGCTTCTAAGTTAAATGGGCTTTTTTCCCATTCACAGGAGCCTCTACTAGAAGTCTTCAGTGGAGTAGTTGACGAGCTGCTTCATACTACTTTCCCAAGAACAGTCCTTGTCCCATGTGGTGCACTGGCCAATGTATGACAATCTCCCATCTCGCTTGTGACCCATATGGAATCTGTCATGGTGCTGTGATCATAGAGCAGGAGATGAAAACTTCTGTGGATCCACCTTCTATCTTCCCCAATCATAGACTGCAGTCAGCCATTGCTGTTCAATCTTACCTGCGCCACAACCCCTCTAGTGTTTCATGTAAGGCTTCCCCCTGATCCTACACTCCACTTGGAAGAGAAACACATTCCTTCCATTAACTTCTGGACTCCTAGTATTAACTTCTAATCTTGGAACAATATCCGCAGTGCCTCGGTTTGACTCTTGATATTCTTCCTGACCAGACCTCGGCCAATATCATCTTAGAGGAGCCTAGGTTCTTCCTACCCACAGTTAAACCGCCTTCCCTGGCAATGGAGCTAAGAATCTTTCACAGTTGCATGACCTAAAGATGGATGAAATATTCTAGGTTAATTGCTTGAGTGTAGTATCAGGCCCTTGCCAAGTGCCTTTCTACAGCACTCCCTAATGCTATGATGCCACCAGCTGCCGAATTTCCTGCACCTCTGGGTCCACGTCTATCTCCAATTCGTCTCACCACAGAATCGCACAGACTACAACATTTCCACTACATCCACCCACCAGAAATGTTTGTAGTGGGTGATTGGGGGCATTTAGTGGCTTTGTAAGGAATGCTACCGTGCTGTATTTTTTAGGGATGTCTTCAGTTGCAGGTGCATTGTGGTCATTTAAAATACAAGATTTAAACACACATCGAAGTTAAATTGCAGCACGGCTGTTGAATAAGTGCAACTTAGTTTTGAATAGATTTCCAGAATAAGATTTGTTTTGCCTTACATTTAAGATGAAAGAATTGGTGTGTGAAATGATTTTATTTAATTTCTTTTTCAATGACTTACTGGCCAAACCCCTGCTCTATTAATCAGTGTATAACATTCTTGTTGTGATTTGTAAGCATACTGATGTATTGAAAAATCAATGAGTTGCAACGTGAGCATCTTGCTTGTCTCTCTTCTTTTTTTAGCCATGGACCTTGGACAGCTCTATCAGTGAGGAGAACCGGGCGGTCATTGAGAAAATGTTAATGGAAGAAGAGTATCTTTTTTAACGTTGTTTTTGTTTTAACACTTATTTTGAAAAAAGTGGTTTTTTTTTTTGTTTGATTGTAAGAAGACGAATATTCTATGAGATGTATAGGCCTCATTACAAGTTTGGTGGTATCCTGGTGCTAAAGTCGTGGAATTGCCACCAAACTCAATTACTGTTACTGCCACTTGGTCCCGTAGAGTTACCACAAGTGGTGTGATTTCCCCATTTTTGGCGCCCATAGGACCCGATGCAGATTTTTATTTTGTCAGATTTACCGTTGGTGGAATTACTGTGCTGTAAATCCGTGCATTTTTTAAGTTAAAGTGGAGGATTTAACTCCAGCATCAAGTTGGAGGTGAATCTGCCACGTTTCCTCCGCAAATCGGTAGATTTAACTTGCAGTAATTCCTGCAGTGTAAAAATTATCATTTGGCAGTCCAGGAATTACTGCCACTTTTTTCACACATGGCCAAACTTGTAATGAGGAGTCTTAAAATACACCAAGGTGGGTATTGCAGGATATTTATGGATAATAAGAACATATGATGTCCTGCTAAATGTATAATTCTCTTTTACTCAAATGGCTATACTTGGGTAAAAAAATGCTGTCGTTGGTCTGTGAATCCGGCGGTATTGTATTTATTTTCTGCCACCGGCAATAGTACGGAAGATTTGATGGCAATCAAAATACAGAATGGTGAACATATATTTGCCTGTTTTTCCTCTAGCTGCATAAATTCAGCAGTGAAGAAAATACTGCAGCCGTAATATTTGTACATTTCAGGGGTACGGAGAGCAAATGCTGCACAAACCACTACTCTATCATTAATGGAGTCCATGGTGACCACACATTTTACATTGAAATTCTTTGCCCCTAGAGGTGATGGCAAGGTTTCTCTGAGATTAGCCAGACTATGTTCAAGAGTATAATTCGGAAGAACTGCTCATTGTTTTTTGAGTTTTGACAGCAACGACCTAGACATTAAGGTTTGCTTCAGTTTGTCAAAGAAATATGAAAAAAACAAGGCTCTCAAAAGCAGAATGGTTGGAAGCTGTTATAAAAGTTTACATATTGATAAAAACTGATTGGCCTGCTGCAAAGTACATAAAGGAAAACCAACTAAGTGGTAGCAGAATTGAATTCTGAAGGGTTCCGGGTTTTCAGGAATTAATAGGTTGTTCCTCCTGTCGCCTTGAGTTAAAATAATGTGAAATTTCCATAATCGCCATCTGGGTATCATCCTTAAGAAGTTAGCCAACCATAAGGGAACCTTTTTGGTGGTGGTAAGCAGGAGGAGGAGGAGTGTGAATTGAGAATTTATCCTCATTGAATAGTTCTAAACCAGAGAGATCTGGCCGTGGGTGCTCTGATCTTCCAATCTGTAGTCTGTGAAATGACATGGCAAATATTGCACACACTTGTTTCCATGCTCAGCAGGTGAATATAGCCTTGTTGTAGAGTCCCACTGAACCTCTAAGATTCAGGTCCCCATTTTAATATGGACTTTCAGGGAATAAGGCGTTGTTCCCAGTAAAACGAATGCTACAATACCATGCTACGCCATTGCAAACAACCACCACCATCCAATGCATGCACACAAAGGTTTGAGCACAGCAAACTGCTTGAGGAAACAGACTACATCTTTGGGGTACCCTGACCCGAGAGTCGAAGGGGCTTCCATGAATGCATAAACTGATTCACATCACCTTTTGAGCCTCTGGATGGAGTCACATAGAGGGGAAAAATAAATTGGTGATCAATGACTGGAAAAACAAATATGACAGCAAATTCCCTGTCCGTCACAGTTTAGGACATTCATCCTAACCGTTTGCAATTGATTTCGTCTGAAATTAAGAGATTTGTAGAGGGCACATGGAGTACCATAACACATTGGGGTTATGTTTATCATATCGTTTTTATAAACAATTTCAATAGCATGAAGACACCACCAACATTAGCACTTGCAGGCTGGTGAGTGTGATGAACCCTATGGATTCCCCACTGAATCCGAGCCTAAAGTCTTCTCTTGGGTGGTCAGTCGAAGGCAGCCACTACCTGATCCTAACGCTGGGGGTGGAATTAGTTGGGTGGATCACCTGGGAGGAGAAGGCCACCAAGGGAGTAGGATGACTCAGTTAGGAGAGGCGCATTATTCATCTTTTTCGGAGGGTGAGATTCCATAACACTGGGGACCGATCTATGTAAGTATCAGAGACTCAATGCCACTACTTCTAATAGTTATAATTCCCCCTTTGGTTGGTTCTTGATTTTAGAGTTCAAACCTTTCATTCATTTAAAGGCATCCTCTCAAGGTTTAGTCAAACCATTTAAACAAAGTGAACTATGGAAGGTTAAAAAAACTCAGAACATCCGAGACTTCAATCCCATAATGCTCCAAGTCATGGGACGAGGTTGAGGTGCTCAGAGGTGCCGAACCGTGGTATGCAGTCTAGTGGTTCTGTTGACCTACACCTGAGCAAGACTTTTTACTATTTTAAGCCCCTTCAGGTGCAGGCAATGAGAAGTAGACCGCAGCAGTGGGAGCAGCAGAAGCAGGAGGAAGATGATGCCGGGCCGCTGCTGTGTCACCAGTAGGTTGCAGTGCTGAAAGAGTAGTTTGTCGGGAATCCGAGTTGCAGAGATAGTGCAACAGGAACCGATGCCACGACCAGCTGTCCTTTAGTGGGGAGAGGCTCTCCTAATTCTGTGTCCTTTTCCGGTGGTTGACGTTCACCGGAATATGCGTGAAGCAAAGCAGGCTTCTTTTTGCAGAGGGCGCGAGCAACGGGAGTGTGACCGGAGCTGTCAGATGCCCAGGTCCTGACCAGAACAGAAGTTAAAGAATCAGCGCGTCGAATGGAGGCGCAGAGGAAAACTGGTGAGTTGGCCTTCGATAGGTAACCCCTAGGTGCTCCGCAACAGACCGCTGATTCAAAGTAATGGTCCTTAGTACCGAACTAATGATTTAAAGCATAATGCTTATATTGAATGAGACCGAGTGGAGAAACATTGTAACTCTCATTGTCAAAGTAAAGAGGGGACAATATCTGAACTAAATGAATGTAATCTAGGGAGATTACTTGAAAGGGATGATGAAACCCAGCATTACCTACGACAAAGAGAAGAAATTATAAATGAAAGAAGAAACATTAACAGCTAATTGATGTACATGGGGTCCCCAGGTGACAGAGGAGAGGCCCTCCTTGTAGAAATAATCATGGTGGGAGAGGAATATAACCTGCATTGCATGTTGCAAACAAATCGGTGGAACAAGCCTCATCAATGTGTATTGTGTCCTTATGGAAGAAGTTGTGAACCTCACCACAGAGTACTTGTAGTAGTGTTAGGAGTTTTATCCTGGTAGGCAAGTATACCAGGAAAGGGACTAGTAGAGGTTAATACTGGCAGGTTAGTGGACCAGGAAGAAGAAAAGTACTGCAGTGTGGTGGAAGGTTGTGCTGGAAAGTAAGTGTATAGTCTGATACTGTGTTATGATGAACTGTGTTAAAACCATCCTGACAAACTGTGTTGATGAAGAAGAAATGTGAGAGTGGTTATTCTTCAACAAAGAGAAATTATATTGAATACTGCCTGAAAGTGGAAAGACAGTCGTTTTGGTTTATCAAGCAAGATCTTTTGAAATTTTGACAAACATTTTTGAAGACTTATAAAGTCTGTTTAGTGACAAGACCAACCAAGCAGAACTTGACTTTTGGAAATCACCTTTTTAATTTGAACTTGGTTTTGAGAACATCCTACATTAATCCTGGGGAAGAGGATCTGATCATGGTAACAAGGGTACATGGTTAAAAATTTTGTTTGAATATAATTATTTTGTTGAGTTGAAAAAGTCACATGCCTGTATCATTTAGTTGTTGTATGTATAAGTGTGAGGGACAGGTACCTTTTTGATATTGGTGTTTTCCTTTACTCTTAGTTTAACAGGCATGCACATCTTCGTTAGGTAAGGGAAACCGAGGTGTTTTTCTCACCCTTATTTAATAAACTGGCTTCTTGGGAGCACTCTATTTACTTGTCCGTCTCGCATTTCTGACCTCTCACAGAAGTCACCAGCATCCAATTTTTTACTTTTGCCTGGTGGAATTCTAAAATGAAGATTAATATCAGTTAAAATGTCCTATATTCTTTGGTTTACTCTCCAGCTTGTAAATAAGTAAACACCGCCTGAAAATCATGCTTGGCAAATGGAATAAGCAGATTTCCTAGGAATCCAATAGTTTTACAGTGAATTCTATGCTGGCATAAAACAATATTTTTGAATTCGGACTGAGAAACACGAAGCGTGTATATGGTTCTCCTCACTTCTCGTGCTCTGCAGCAAAATTGCTTTGCGCCTTGTTTTTACACCTGTGCTGCTGCACCAGATTGAAAATGGCCTTCATTTTATCTGTGTACCATCCATAGGGCAATGGCCTTGTGGAATGATGTAATAATATGCTCAAGCATGGTGTAAATGGGACTGATGTTGGAGATGCAGTGTATAAAGTGCTGAAAATATTGTAATACCTCAGATTCTAACTATGGTAACACTATTTTTACTTAATTTGAGGTTGGACAACCACCTCTGCTTTCCCGAGTGGATCTCTGAGAAGTACAGAATAAAGTGAGGGAGAAACCTTTGTTCATGAAAGAATTTGATTAGAAGAGGAATGTGAAATCAATGTGTTTCAAAGTGGACAACTTTGTTTGGGCTATTCACCAGAACATGTGGACAAAGGCGTAACAACTAATCACAAACTTGTAAAGATTAAGGAAGCCCTTGTAAATGCTTTGCATACTGTTGAAGGGAAGGTACATTGATCGTGTAGCAGAGCATAAACAAGGTCCTGTTGTGATTGAAGGGAAGGCCACTGTAACACTTAACCCCTTTTAGATGCATGGTAGTTAACAGACATGACAGTTCCTGTGAGGGAATGGGCAATTGCAAATGGAGATGTGAGATTGATAAGCAGCAAGCGGTTTCCTCATAGAAATGTTGTGAATTTTGTGTTCACCTGCAATTTAAGTGAGGTTTCTGCAAGTACAGTTGAGGAAATGGTTGTGCTCAGTTCGTTGCCAGTTCGAGATTGTCAACCTGTACGTTGTTCTAGTGTACCTGTTCGATTTATGGGGCTGATGCGTCCTTTTCCTTCCATGCTGTTATTTCTTTTTCCTCCGTCTTAGTATAATGATATTTCTGAGGCTTGTGGTTCTAGTTAGAATCGCATGCTGTGCATAGGCTGACATCTAATGGTGAGTGCAGAGTATTGCTTCTTGTGAATCTTCGAAAAGGAACGTCGACTGGGCGTGCCTGTAATACTATTCCTGTGTGACTTGTATTGAACCCCTGATCCTTAATGCATCAAGGTCCCTCCAATTGTTTTTTTTCTGACAAGGAACATGAAGTGATGCGCGAGTACAGAAGATAAAGCAGGTGTTAGACGTCTATGTACCTTCAACTCCAAGTAGGGGAAGGGCAGGCACATGTGCATAGGCTAGCAATCAGCATCAGGAGGTAGTGGTGGGATATTAGAAGGTACAGCACCAAAAAGACTAATCATAGTCTTCAGAAGAATGGGAAACTAGGACTGAGAAACAATGAGGCTTCAGTGGGTGAGGACAAGTAAAGGTCTTTGGGCCTACACCCATACTCTTAAAGACCCATCAATCAATGGATTGAATTCAGGAGTTACTTGCACTCTTGCTTTCTGACACAGAGGGGTCATGGTGATTATTAGAAACATTTATTCAAGTGCAAAAAAGGAAAAGAAAACCCTATGTCACCCTAATTCTAAGAGGTGTGTCCCTGCCTCAACTGAAATAACTACTGTCAGGATGTACAAAGCAAAAGTCTCAATGTCCAAATGCTAAATCTGTCCCTAACACTCCAAGTTTAAACTAATTGAAGAGAGGGTCTTTGAAGCCCGAAGGTAGAGGCGCCCTTCCCCTGGACAAGAACGTTCTAGAATCTTCAAATCTTGAAGTATTGGGGAATATCTCCCTTTCCCCGGCCTCGTTCAGGCTTCTTGTAAAGTTCAACAATTGTTGGTAGGGGGAAGGAGGGGATTCTGCCTCCTGTTGGCCCTTCTCGGGCTTCTTTTCTGTGCCTGGGTCTCTGACCCTGATTTGCAGGCCTGGTTCCTTTTCACCAGGCACAGTTGCAAAAACAAAAGGTGTTTGGATGCATTTCAAAGTGGAAGGGGGTCCTTGAGCCTGGTTGTCAGACCTGATTTCCTCTCTACCGGGGACTGCGACGAAGAACAGCCTGGATGCACCCTGAACGAAAGAATGCTTCCTCCATAGCAAAGTTTCATCTTCCTTAAATATCAATGGTCCGTCACGCTTGTATAACACTACGGGATGGTAGGGAGACAAAGACCCAACTATACAGGTAAGGAAAACTGGGCAGCCACTCTCACAAGTCCCAACCGTCATTGTCAGAACCCCAGAGCCACCACATTCCACAAGGGAGCTGTGACATCACCAGCACTCTATCCACGCACAAACCCCATTACTACACTCCCTCCCTTAAAAACACACAACACTAAGAACGCAAAGGGAACGGTGACCAGCACTGTTAACATTCCGTCACGCACAAAGACACGCACCAGAGCTTCTATACAAAGCAGCCAACAATGTAAAAGAAAACCCAGCGCAGGAAGAACAAAAGGGAAAAACCTTTTACCAGGCCGACCGGACCAACAAAATGCCAGGATCCCTTGGAACATACACACCATTCACACTCACTCTCTCCTCACGCAAACTAAACGGAAGCAATGCCCACCAATGTGGAAAAAGGACAAAACTTCCCTCCCCAAACTCACCCTCCGACATAAAAACCAGCAAAGACCCAAAAGAAAAACTGCACAACCGCCTGTCCCAAGCTGCCCCTCAGGCCTTCTACACCCAAGCATAGCATACTATGTTCAGAGAACGTTCTCTAATCTAACCAGCGAAACCAAAAATGAACTGACACTTTCCACCCTGGGCTGTCCCCCCCCACCCCCCCAGAGCCTCAGACCTGCCACGTAGGATCAACAAATCAAACCATCCTAGACATCACAACATCATCAACTGACACACCCCTTTATATTCGTTGGCATTTTGCACCAGCAGACCAAAACACTGTTCCCAACCACATCACCCACTTTACGTCTCCTTGAAAGTAGGTAAACTGGGGTGGGGGGGGCGCTGTTGCGCAGCAGGCTGATGTGGATGTGAGCTTCTCCCGCTCTGACGTGGCCACCTAAATCCAGGCTGTAACATCTTGGTTCCCCGGTGTGCTGACTACGGACACCCGCACTTTTGGTTGCTGGAAGAGTGCGGCTATCATCTGCTCCGGTTTTGTAGGAAATTGGACCCTGAAAACAGATCCCTGCCCAACACGGCAAACGGCGCCATCTTGGGATCTGGACCCGAAAAGCGCCGCCTTACTGCAGGGTGGCTCAAAACCCCCCGCCTCCTGCACACTGCGGGGCTGCATCCCACTGAAATCAAGGACAGCAGCTGGAGCCCTGCCGGCAGACTTATACGCCTAGGGCAAAGATGAACAAAGCAGAGGCCTCGGTATGGCCAGCTCTGCTGGGGAGCGGCTGATCGTCTGAGCCCGGTCTCCGTTTTCATGTACTGCGGGTAATGGGCGGACCATAATAGAGACGACGGGGTGCCCGGCGGAAGCGAGGGCGCTCGCTGCAGCCCAGCTCTTGAATACACATGCCCGGAGAAACAGCAGACACAAGGTGAGGAGCAGCCCTTCCCTGCCCTACATCCTAACGGGACATCATGAAGTAGCAGAACCACACTGGAGGGTTATTGCCACAGAGGGTACGCCACCTTGGCCTGGGGAGAGACTGCCCTGCCACGACCAGACTGGGACTGCCTGAAGGGAAACGTGCCAAGACCCCACCTCCGTCCATGTGAGTGGAATGAAGACTATTTCAGTAATGGCCCCCACTAAGGCCCAGGGAAGAATGTGAACGTCTGCGGCTCACTGTAACATACCTCCTTGCGGGGCATTCGACCGGAAGGCAGAACATTGCTACCCCCAGACATCCAAACTCCACAGTGGCTAGCTGGGTAGCACCTGATAGGACTCCATCACTGAGATCACCCTGACAAATGGCATCTGCGCTCCACCACAAAGAACTGACCCCGGGGTGCTGGGGGCCAGGAGTAGATAGTGACAGGAGTGGTGACACAGAACAAAGTCACTGGCACCGGCTGGGGGCACCGCTGCCATTGGACCCTCTGTCTACAATTTGTCACCAGAGTAGAGACCGTCACCCCAGGGGCTAAATTTGGAACCACACAATGGTCAAAGACAAACCCAAAAAACTGGCCCTACAGAACAAAATAGACCAATATGCTTTTGGGTCTAGCCAAATGCCCATGCACTAGGGACTGCAGGCATGGGGGATAGATTACAGGACCTGCTTATCTCCCTCAATGTTGTCATGAAGCCCATCTGTGAATCTTGGTCATCCCTGGAGGAAAAGCTAGGCAGTCTATCCACCAAGGTGCCCTTCCTCCGACAGGATCTCCGCAATCTGGCCTTGAGTGGGGGAGACAGAACAAAGGATTTCGGACTTGGAGGATGCCATCAAACAAATGGAGAAACAGTTAGCTGCCGTCACCAAAAGCTAACCCACCTTGAAAACTGGGCAGAAGACGATGAAGGGCGAGCATGCTGCAATAATATACAGATCCACGGGGTGCCAGAAAACGAGGAGGGGCTCAGTGCAGAACTCTTCCTTGAACAATGGCTGAATGAACTGTTTGTCCCAAAGAAGCTGTCCAAGGTGTTCTCAATTGAACGAGTGCACAGAATCCCGACTGGACGCCCGGTGCTCGGGGCGCCACCACGCACAATAATTGCCAGACTCCTTAACTTTCGGGACAGGGATGCCATACTACAGATGGCCCGGGCCACCGGCCCCATTACCTACAACGGCTACTGCATTGGATTTTATCCCGACTACACCAGGGAGGTCCAAAAGGCTTGTCAGTTTTTTGACTCTGTAAAAAAAAAAGTTTGTCTATAAAATACGCCTTGTCTTTCCCAGCACAACTCAAGGTACACCATGAGTAAGTCGACCACATCTTCTACATGCTGAAAGAAGCATGAGAGTGGCTTAAAGCTCAGATCCTGAACAGACCCACTACACCACAACCATTGGTAGAGCGACCGGGACGGAAACCAGGAAGTAACCAATCCCCGGTCCAGTTTGAATCACAAGACGCGGTGCAACCCACGTCTGCAAAGACCGGGAGAGACAGCGACGAAAATGGATAACCGAGGGTCACTCACAATTCCCGAATAGATGGGAGTCGCACAGGAAACTCAACATTGGCGGCCGCTGACTACTAATGTGTGACTCATATCTGCAGCAACGCCGGACACCCTGCAGACGCGGTACCTGGTTGTTTGGCCCCAATAAGTAACACAGTTTGGGTTACAGGTGCTTCAGGTTGGGGGAGGGGAGGGAGTACAGGGAGGGATGTGGGCACTACTGTTTTATGAAACAGATAATAAGAGTTATATTTTGCAGATGTTGGGGGGGTGAGAAGGGGTGTTTGATGGGAACCTTGCTTACTACCTAAGGGCGCAACAGAAGAAGAAACTGGGAATATGAGGTGGTTAGGAAACTGTTTTTGGGGCCAGACGCTCCATGCGTGTATCAAACATTGGCAGTATTTATGGCAAAAGAAGAGGCGATCACTTTGCTCACATGGAATGTTAATGGGCTGGGCTCTGGCATCAAGTGGCGGTTGGTGCTCCAATTTCTAAATGGGTTCACCACAAATATTGCATTGTTGACTGAAACACATCTGGTTGGGACAGATTGCCTCCTCTTTAAAAAAAATGTATAATAAATAATTATGCTACCGCGTTCCATGTCGGATTCTCTAGGGGGGGGCACGCGGGGTGCTAATACTCATACACAAAAGCACCCCCTTCCAAGTCAAAAAGGTGAAACTGGTCCCCTGGGGTAGATTTGTCCTGGTGGTGGGGGAGATTTTAGGGACTATCGGGGGCATCACAGCGGTTTACGCTCCTCCACCTCTCACCCTCGGATCTATTAAATGACATTCAAGCCCTGATGATGCAGACTCAGGTGGACACGTGGGTGCTGGGCGGCGACTTCAATGAAGTCATGGATCTGGGGCTAGACTGCACACATATAGGCAGCAGGAACCTGTCCCACATGACCAAGCTGCGATCCTTCGCCATGGCAATGGTACTGGTCGATTCCTGGCATATGCTTCATGGAGCTGCTGCAGGATACTCCTTTTTCCAATGCACATGGCTCCATATCTCGTATTGATTACTTTCTTATCCCCCAGATCATCTCACCTAGGCTTCTAGCTGTGCAAGTTTTAGACGGGGGGTATCAGATCTCTTCCCCCCCCTTCTCCTGGAGCTAAAGAGCTTTCTGACAAGACCCACAGCGACGTGGCGGCTCAACACATATTACCTTGGGGCCCCAGCGTGATGGAAAGGTTAGCCCAGAAAACAGCTGACTACTTTGATACCAACGAGGGGTCAGTAGACAGCCCGGTCACACTCTGGGAGAGTTATAAGGTGGTGCTGAGAGGGAAAGCGATATTGTTAACAACGGCCGCAAAGGCTATGCACACTAGAGAGGTGGAGAAGGCGTCACTGCCATCAAATCAGAAAAAGGGCTTCTTGCGACTGGCTCCCAAGCCTTACAGGTCACACTTGCCACGACACAAGATCTGCTGCGCAACATGGCCTTAGATAATTCTAGGCCGGCGCACTGGGTGGTCAAAGGCCAGATCTAGGAAACCGGAGCTAAAGCGGGCAGGGCACTTGCATGGCTGGAAAGACAAGACAGAGAAAAAGGTTACGTGAGGGCTCCAAGAGATGCACAAGGGGAAATGGTTGTGGAAGCCACCGATATAACAGAAGTATTTGCTACTATAACACTATTTCTGAGGCTTGTGGAATCTGCTTAGATCACATGCTGTGCATAGGCAGACAGCTAGTGGAAGCTGCAGAGTTTTACAATTTTTTTTTTCGAAACTCAAATAGGGGTGTCGAACTAGAGCGTGTCAGTAATGATATCCCTAGTGCTAGTGTGACATCCACTGTACCCATGATCCCTCACGCGTGTAGGACCCTCAGATTGTTTTTTTCCGCCATACTAGTCGGACGCATGTTGCGGAGTTCCCTTGGCATTTGCCAATTATATTAAAATTATTGTTAAAACTTCTCCGTTCTTTCCACCCTACGCCAAAGATCGACACTGGTGAAGGTCGAGGAAATCAGCCGTCGAAACTCCACGACGGACCTTGGGCCTTGGAAGGCCTCTGGCCTTGGCCCTGTACAAGTAGGGAGAGTGGGGGGTGGTCATACAAGCTCCCACATTTATTTCCTACATATACACGCCCGCTGCCAAATTGATACATGTGGAGAGTACTCCTTTCAGTGTAACAGGCAGTTCCCCCTGGTAGATGGGCACAATACGTGCAATTTGTGTCTCCCACGAGACCATCCCGAGGCTACCTGTTGAGCTTGCAAGCTCTTCAAGCCGAAAACACTTAGGACCACTCCACTAAACGCTGGGCCCACTACGCCAGGCAAAGAGATGCCATGGACGCCGAAGGGTCTTTTAGTGATGGCAGCAACGCTGCCGTATCGGACTCCACAGGACTGGCCGATGGCTCAGTTTTGGGGACAACACCCAGCGGCAGAAGCGCGACACACACCACTTCCTCTAATCACATCAGCCCCGGCCGCGACTCGACACGTGTGTCGAGCGATCGGCAACCAAAGACACCGAGAGAGCGGTCCAACGATTCTGTGTCCTCTGAGCGTTCTCGTTTGAGATCGCCTCATGACAAAAACCAACCGTCCACGGTTGAAAAAGGGGTCGCACTCCTAATACTCCCAGAGGCCCGATCGTCCGAAGACGATTCTGACCTCTATCCCCAGTCAAGACGCGTAGCGTCTACTCCCGAGATTCAAAACACCCTTCCTCCAAGACCATCTCCGAATCTCGTATCACCTCCGATTCTCGACTCGAGGTGTCGGATACCACCTCCAAATCTCGACTTAAGGCGTCGGGTTCCTCGGAGGCCCCTAAAATCACTGGGAAACATTCCTCTAGTCATGAGAAGGGGGAGAAACACAAAAAGCTTTCAGAACTCCATGTTCATAAGGAAAAACAAAAAGCCCCTTAATGAGTAGAAAGATCCAAAGTACCTGCCCCTCCCACTAAGGGGAAGATCATCCCTCCCACTGCTCAAGACATAGGTATGGAAGAAGAAACAGAACAGGTAGTGGTAATCCTAGCTCCAAGGATTGGTGCTCTGCTGATATCGACAGGGTTATGAGAAAAAATACCCTAATTATTTTCATAGTTAGGCTAACACACCAGCTACCTCGGCCCCTTCGGGGTCCAAGGATTCTCAATCCCCTAATAAAAGACCCCGCTCTGATGCCCTGGGGCAGGATTTGGGCACAGACCCTTTGGTCATTGAATCTTACCATCCCAAGTCATATTTTGATGAAACAGACCCACAAATGTCAGAAGACCAAACAGGGGTCTCTTTTTATTTGGGGGGGGGGAGCCATTGCTCAGGCTATCCCTATACTAAAGTCTGTCCAGCGGAGAATTGACCCCTGGATGGTAACTTCAAATCTTACTCGTGCAGTGAATCCACGAGTTGAAAAATTATTCCTTGCCAATTAAAACCAGACTCCCTGGTAGTAACCACCAGAAAGAGGGCAGGTACACTACTCGGTTCTTCAGAAGCACCTCCCGAAAAGGAGCAAGAGAGGCAGGAAGGTTACCACCACTTCCGCTATCAGGCACGAATTGCAAACACCACTACCCTTTTGGCAAGCTACAATTGCCACCAGTGGGAACAAGTAGCTGCTTTGGTATCTTCCGCTCCTGGACCACTGAAGAGCCAGTTGGCTCAGCTGGCAGCAGATGGAAGGTTGGTTTCAGAATGCATTCTGAAAACAAACTTTGATGCAGCAGATAATGCTGGAAGACGAATTGCCGAAGGCACTGTAATAAAACGTCATGCTTGGTTAAGACAATCAGGGTTCAAACCCGAAACTCAAGCTACGCTTATAGACATATAATGCCCCTCCCATGCAAGCTATGCTTATAGACATGCCGGTGGAACCGGACGTACTGTTCATCAAGGCAGTGGAGGAAGCCTTAAAGACAGCTAAGGACGAGTACGAGACACTAAAATCTCTGACAACTTACTAATAAACCGTCAGGACAGAGGGGACACTCTAATTTTCGTTGCTTTTGAGGCCAAAGCTCCCAGAGGGGTTAGAATTACTGTCAAGGAACCTCATGGGGCAAAATCAGTTCCAAGCATCACAAGCCTTCCCCAGAGGGCAGCACAGAGGCCACACTAGGGGTAGAGGTAGCCCCGTCAGAGCTGGTACTCCACCTAGTAAACAGTGACGTTCCGCTTCGGGTCCCCTCCCATGCAACCCCAGTAGGGGGGGGCGCATTTCCACCTTCACCCACGCATGGGAAGGGATCACTTTGGACAGATGGGTGCTGTCCACAGTGTCCGCAGGATACTGTATAGAACTACTAGAGCGCCCCCACAACCATCCTCCAAGACAGAAGGTACACTCGTTTGAGCACCAGAAAATCCTTCTCGAGGAGATCACTGTTCTACTTGAAAAGGACGCCATGGAACTCGTCCCGGGCAACCAGGTAAACAGTTATTTATTCAACATACTTCCTTGTGCCAAAAAAAAAATCTAACAATGCGCTCAGTATTAGATTTGCGCCCTGCAAACAAGTATGTCAAGCCACAAAAGTAATGCATGACTACACTCCAAGAGGTAATCCCCCTACTAAAAAAGGGGATTGCATGGCAACATTGGATATGAAAGATGCCTATTTTCATATTTCAATGTTCCCAGCGCACAGAAGGTTCTTGCGTTTCAAAATAGACAACCAGCACTACCAGTTTAAGGTGCTGCCCTTCGAAATAGCCTCGGCTCAAAGGATATTCACCAAGGTACTGGCGGTGGTGGCGGCGCACCTACGCAGGGAGGCAATCCCAGTGTACCCTTACCTGGATGACTGGCTCATCACAGGTGAAACCCCCTTAATTTGCAGACTAAACATCCAAAGACCTATCAACCTCCTCTTCCAATTGGGCTTCTCAATCAACGAGAAAAAATCAAGCCTAGTACCAAGCACCTCAAAACAGTTCCTAGGAGCTGTCCTAGACACCCAAGAGGGGTTAGCCTTTCCATCAGAAGCAAGAATTCAGAATATGTTGCTGCAAATTCCTCACTATCAGGCCGGTCGCCAAAAAAAGGTACGCAAAGCAATGCGTTTGCTAGGCATGATGGCATCTTGCGTTTACCTGGTTTCCCACGCGCACCTGCGCATGCGACCCATGCAGGAATGTTTGGCGAAACAGTGGTCTCAGGCAAGTGGTCAATGGGACGATCTAGTGGTTGTTTCGCCAACACTATTACAGAGTCTTCGTTGGTGGACAAGAGAGAATCTTACGAAGGGGAAACCCTTCTACAATCCAGAGATAGGCCGTTGTCACAATAGACGCCTCCCTAGCAGGGTGGGGAGCCCACTACCTGCACCATACAGCTCAGGGTCTCCGGTCTCGCACAGTGGCTCAGAACCACATCAACCTGCTAGAACTTCTGGCAGTCTTCAGAGCGCTTCGGGCTTTCAAACCCCTCCTATCCAACCTGTCAGTGCAGATCCTAACAGACAGCACAACGGCAATATTTTACTTAAACAAACAAGGGGCCACTTGTTCGCCAAATCTGTCCAAGCTTGCCCAGAAAATTTGGAGATGGGCACTCAAACGGAAGATTTACCTGTCATCCCAACATGTTCTGTGGGATCCCAGTTCGCTAGCAGATGCTCTGAGCAGAGATCCCCTCCCAGAAGAACACGAGTGGACACTACACAAAGAAGTCATAGTAGACCTCTTCTCTCAGTGGGGTTTCCCCACTATAGAACTATTCGCCACAAGCGAAAACAGGCAATGCCCAGACTTCGCATCCAGGTTCCCCCAGCCAGGCTCCAAGGGGAACGCCCTATGGATGAATTGGTCAGGGATGTTTGCCTACGCTTTTCCACCACCCCTCTGATGAGGAAGGTGGTGAACAAGATCCACAGGAACTGATGACGCTCATCCTAGTTGCTCCTATGTGGGCGAGACAACCATGGTACCCACACCTATGCAAATTGGCGGTGTGCGACCCCATCAAACTCCTGTGCCGGTACAACCTACTCTCCCAGCACGAGGGGCTAACAGTGCATCCTCAGCCCAACTCAATAAATTTGGTAGCATGGATCCTGAAGTCATAGAGTTCGGACTTCTCAATTTACCCCAGAGATGTATGGATATCTTGAAAGAGTCAAGAAAACCTAACACGAGGCACTGTTACTTTGACAAATGGAAACGATTTGTTTTTTGGTGCCAGAATAAGCAAATCAACCCAGTTGATTGAACTCCTTCTAATGTCGTCACCTATATGCTCCACCTATTGGATGCAGGGTTAGTGTTTAACTCACTTAAAGTGCACCTGGCAGCTTTATCAGCCTACACCACTTCCTATAACAAGGTGTCACGGTGGAAAGTGGCAGTTGTCAAAGCATTTATGGAAGGGGAAAGAGACTCCACCCTCCAATTTCTAACCCACCACCAGGTTGGGACCATAATGTGGTACTTGCTAAGCTCGTGGGACCCCCCTTTGAGCCCATGCACAAATCCAGTCACAAACATTTGACTTATAAAACTGCCTTCTTAGTAGCTATCACATCCATAAGAAGGGTCAGTGAAATTCAAGCTCTGTCAGTGCAGGATCCTTTCTTTACTGTTCATAAGGATAAACTGGTTTTACGCACGCATCCTAGGTTCTCACCTAAGTTCATTTCCATATTCCATGTTAACCAGTCCATTGAGCTACCGGCCTTCTTCCAGGAACCCAAAAGCTCTGCTGAGGTCAAACTCCACACACTAGATGTGAGGAGGGCGGTCCTCTACTATGTAGACAAGACCAGGCCGCTAAGAAAGACAGATCAACTGTTCGTCTCCATAGCTCCAGGCAGAGAGGGAGATCACGTCTCTAAGAATGCCAACTCTAAGTGGATAGTCAGATGTATCCAACTGTGCTATTCCCTTTCAGATAAAACTCTGCCTTTTACGCCGAGGGCCCACTCTACAAGAGGTACTGGAGCCACTCTGGCTTTCATTGCAAATGTACCCCTTGACACCATTTGCAAAGCAGCTACATGGAGCTCTATCCACACCTTTACTCAGCACTACAGCATTGACACTCATTCCAAGACAGATATTCAAGTGTGACAAGCAGTTCTAAGACATTTGTTCGCTCATGACCCTTCTCACAACCCACCGCCTTCTAACTGCTTGCTAATCTATGCACAGCATGTGATCTAAGCAGATTCCACAAGCCTCAGAAGGGATACATTAATCACCGTAATCGTATTTCTGATGCTTGTATCTGCTTAGATTCACATGCGCCCGCCCTTCCTCCCCTCTGAGAGAAGGCGCATGGATGCTTGTAGTCTTATCTATCTTACCTGCTTGGATACTCTGTACTCGCGCTACTCCTCATGCTACCTCATGTCAGAAAAAACACAATCTGAGGGTCCTAAACGCGTGAGGGATCATGGGTACAGTGGACGTCACACTAGGGATAGTATTACTGGCACGCCCTAGTTCGACGCCCCTTTTCGAGGTTCGAAAAACAAACTGGAATACTCCTCAGCTTCCACTAGATGTCGGTTTATGCACAGAATGTGAATTTAAGCAGATACAAGCATCAGAAATACGATTACGAGAGTAATGTATCCCATACCCCTCCATGGAAAAATGAGAAGTTGGGGCGTTTTCTTTTAGATTCAATAGCACTACCTCCCCTCATGGCACAGCAGGCACTTTAGCTAGAGGCAGATATTACTGAGGAAGAGGTAGCAACCGCAATGCATGAACTACAGTCCGGGAAAACACCCGGACCCAATGGCTTCCCGGTGGAGACCTGGAAAAGGCTTGAAGATGCAACATTCGGACCGATTCACCGCATTTTCTTACAATGCAAAAAGGAAGTCACTCTTTTTCCCCCCACCCTCGACTTCAGGCAAGGCATATTGTGGTTCTATCAATTCCCGGGAAGCCACCGAGGAATGTGCTTCCTACAGGCCCATATTACTCATTAATGGAGATCCCCGAACGAGTTCTGGCCAACCGTTTATTTGGGGTAATATATCCACTCATTCATCCAGCCCAGTGCGGTTTTATGCCCTCTAAATCCATCCGAATGAACCTACGATGGATCCAGTTTGCCATTGAAAACTCCTCAGCGCTTGCTGCTCCAGCAGTTCTCCTAGCGATTGACTTTGAAAAAGCACTCGATTCGGTCAACTTGGCAGCCCTGTGGGAGATTCTGAGGCATATGGGATTTGGTGGGAACTTTCTAGAATGGGTGCACCTGCGTTACACCTCTCCCGAGGCAATGGTGCGGGTCAATGGGATATCTTCTAGGAGCTGTGCTCTAAGGCCCTGGTCATGACAGGGGAGTCCTCTTTCCCCCTTATTATTCACTCTTGCCATCGAGCCGCTGGCAGTTAAGTTGCGAGCCGCTCCGCAATGGGGGAGGAGGTGGGTTTAAATGGCCTTGGGGAGGGAAAGACAGGGTCTCACTCTATGCCGACGACCTCCCGCTGTACATGTGACCCTGCAACCTCAGTCTGAATAATAGCTGAGACTTTGCTAGAATGTTGTAGATTTTGCGGGTTGAAAGTTAGTTGTCCCAAATCGATACTCTTCCTACTACAGGGAGGGGATAGGGCCATTCCCAAGACAGTCCATACCTTTTCTCGATCTCTGGGTTTAAATACATGGGCACCCACGTGAGCCCCGGCATGGAGGATTTCATCCGTCTTAATCTCAACCCACTGATAAACCGATTTGCGTCGGACACAGTGTACTGGCAAACCCTCCCATTGATGTTAATGGGCAGGGCCACACTCTTTAAAATGCTTATGCTCCCGCGATTCCTAGATGTGCTGCAAAATACCCCATGTCCAATCCCTGCATCACTCATTGCCAGGATAGAGTGTACCCTATGCTGCCTGCTTTGGAGAGGGGACAACCACGCATTCCCCTTAGGACGCTACAGAGGTCGATATGGGAGGGCGGTTTAGGACTTCCTTGCCTACGGAGACATTATTGGGCAGCACAGCTCCGTGTAGCCCATGACTGGATACATGGGAACTCGCGCCTTCCACAAGTAGCAATTGAAAAGGGTTGGATAGGGGAGGTAGAACCAAAACAGGTGCTCTATGGGAAAAGACACAGAGGGAGAGACCCCCACAGTTGATACGCCATGTCAAGCAGACCTGGGTTGCCTCACATCAATACATGGGCTGGTAGAACAAACCAACTATGGGTCAACCCCTGTGGGGAAATATAAACATGCCCAAAGTATGTAAACTGGGTCATTCCAGGACATGGGAGAGACCCTGGCAGATTTGATGTAGGGGGACCGCTGGTTTCATTTGAATCCTTGCAGACAACATATGGGCTTCACAGATATGAGCAGTATGGATATATACAAATGTTCCATGCCATTGGGTCCCAGTTCCCAGCCCTGGCAGAAGTTCCTGAATGTTCGCCCATAGAAGCCAACATCTTTCCAAATCACATGGCCACAAAAGCCACTTCCACCCTGTATCCAGTATTGACAGCATTTGGATCCTGAGAACTATCTGGGCTCACGGAGAACTCGATATCAGATATTGGGGCCACTAGATTCGGAAGACTGGGCGGAGGCACTTATGTTCCCAAGGGAGATAGGTGTAGATGCTATACTACGACTTATCCAATTTAAGGTTTCACATCGGGCAGGCTGCTCTAGAACAGCTTTGGCTCGATGAGGGGTGATTCACCGGGACAACTGCCTGTGATGTGGGATGGAAGGAGGAACCTTTCTTCACACATGGTGGGAATGCTCACAGACACAGGTATTCTGGGCAAATGTTTTGACCAATTGTCTTGGACCCTAGGCTCCCAGATCTCGAACGACCCCAAGCTGGCACTATTGGGTAAATGGGGGGAAGTGGGGTTCGCTAAATATGAAGAAATACTAATTTCAACTGCACTGGGGCTAGCTAAAAGGCTTGTAGTCTCACTATGGGGTTCGCTGGTTCGCCCACGTCTTGGTCAATGGTCTGTTGAAATGATGGGCTGGATGAATGATCTGTACTGAACTCAATGCTTGATGACCTGATGCGCCTGGTGGATCAGGGTGGTGTCGGAACAGTCCTGTTAGATCTTTCGGCTGCTTTCGATACAGTAGACCATGCTCTGATCTCCCGTCTATCTCCGGCTGGCCTCTCAGGCCAAGTTCTAAACTGGTTCAAGGCCTTCCTGGCCGATAGAGCTCAATCTGTCTCCCTGCCCCCCTTTCGTTCTGATGCTGTTCCTCTATTTTGTTGGGTTCCGCAGGGTTCGGCACTGTCCCCTATCCTGTTAAACGTTTTTATCAGACTCCTCCTCCGTCTCATCTAATCGTTCGGGTTCTGCTATTACTCATACGCGGATGACACCCAAATTCTTGTCCGCCTCGACCTCACTCAATCTGGGACAGCTAGCCGTCTCAAAAGATGTCTTGAGGACCTGGCGGACTGTATGGGGACAAACTGGTTAAAGTTGAACGATAGTAAGACTGAGGTTTTAGTTGTAGGTACTACATCTCCCCACCTATTCTGTACCACTGAGTTCTGGCCCTCCTCTCTTCTCCCACTTCCCACTCCTGTAATGTCAATAAGAAATCTGGGGGTTAAATTCTCTGCATCCCTCTCCATGGATGAGCAGGTGGCAGCGGTGTGTAAATCTGGCCACTTTAAGCTCCTTTGAAAGGTTCTTCGTTTTATCCTAGCAGCTTGCCAGGTCCCAGTGGTTGCAATGTTGGTCCTCAGTGTGTTGGACTACTGCAACTCACTCTACCTGGCTCAGCCCTCCTACTTGATTGAGCGGCTACTGCAGAATGCAGCGGCCAGAGCTATTCTTCATCCTCCATTTGTAGCGCATATATCTCCTTTGCTCAGGAAAGTGCACTGGCTTCCTGTAGCAGACCTGATTTCTTTCAAGCCCATGTGTATAGTACACCGAGCCTTTTACGGCATCGGAGCGGAATACCTTCAAATTAAATTTCCGCGCTATGTGCCTTCTCGATCCTTGCGCTCCCACTCAGCTCTCCCGGTAGCTGTTCCCTGCTACCGACTTGCTCGAACAGGAGGACGTGCCTTTTCAGTGGCAGCTTTGAAAGCCTGGAATGACCTCCCTCTTGCGCTACATGGCACTGCTGATCACCTCTCGTTTCGACGACTATTAAAAACTACTCTATTTTAAAAAAATGTAGCTCCTTCATTTAAGACATCCTTTCACTCTAACAGCGCCAGGATGCCCTAGGGTGTATGTGCGATATCCAAGTTCTGTTACCATAATATGAGATGTCAGGATCTGGAGAGGTGGATATATAACTCTCGAGGCTGTCCTCAGAAGGTGTGTGGCAAATGGGAAGAAGTGGGGGTGACCATGAAATTGGACTAACCTGGGTTGCCCTCCCCCGGCCGATGGGCATGTTTAAACATGACCGGAGCAAATATGCCCAATCAACCACCATGACTTTTGTGTTTGAAACCGCAGTGACACTATGGGAGCCGGGCATATGCTACACCTAGGGCTAACCCGCGTGATCAGGGATGCAAAAAGTACATTGGTAAGGCCTGCCCCTATTTGGAATGAACGAACTTGCTCAGCTACCACTTCAACTGATGTGCCATGTTGTGAACCGTATTGTGTTAAAAACCAAGCAATGGTATATGTTTGCCGATTTATGCTCATCAAAATCAATACAAATTGTTATATATAAAAAAAAAAAAAAGAAAGTAGGTAAACTGGGGGGAGGAAAAAAACAAGAAAAATGAACAACCACTAAGGCAAAAACACCCAAAAACCGAGAACCAAACATCTCGACCGGGCACCACAACAATGATTGTCCTACCACAATCGGGCACCCACTCCAAAGGACAACTCCTTAAAACGCACACCTCCAGAACGCTGGGGCACCATGCATTGGAACAAGGCGATACATGATACCTTGCCCACGCACCCTAAATCCCTAGAACACACTCCTACAAGGACCAAAAACCCAATGACCGGGCACCTAACCTTGGAACAAGGTGATAAACGATATCTTGCTCAAACATACCTCAACACTAACCCCTTCGCCCACGGGCTATAATTAATTACGCTAATGCACCAAATTACACAAAGCTCCAACCCACAACGGAACATATCCGCTGCCTTAAAGCCATAGCACTGAAATGCAAAACGCCCTACTTTACAAAAAGGTGAGTAAATGACACCATGCGCCCAAATCACTATGAATGCACTACATTCACACAATCCCTGGATGCATGCCACTCCTTAACATGCTCCTTAACATGCACAAAGGCACCAGAATGTAAATGCATGCACAATACCTACAATCTCTTCGCATAATACTCACATCAATGTTAAACACTCACGTGAACACAAACTCCACAACAATAACATGTATCTTGCGTTTGTACGCGCCACCCCCTTACTAAATCGGTGAAAACATGCACCATCATGTCCGTCACTGATGCGCTACACAGGGAGGAATCCGCAGAACACTTTACCCCAACCATCCACCCATGTCCTTGAGCAAAATCTTTAACGTATGATACCATGTCCAGCCTCATGTCTGAAAAAAATGTACGCAAACGCAGTAAGAAATGTCCCCTGCCCCATTTCTAAAAACAAGAAACATAATTACCCTCATGTCCAAAATGGATGCAGATGAAAACCTCTTTTATTTTTGATCTCCCCCTCCCCCATTATAAGTAAACTGATGATCCTATAATCCTACGGATCAATGGAACATTCCCCTCAAGTTGCATACAATTTGTGCTTCCATATGACCCTGGTAAACCTAAAGGGGAGAGGAGGCCACAATGAAAACACACCAACAAGGAAACAGACACCGGCCTCAAAACAACATACCTCTACCACCCGGGGTAAATGTTCTACACCCTGAGCAATGTGGGCCAAAACACGTTATCATTATAACAGGCCCGGACCCACCTACTGCTCACTTAGACGCTAACTGGATCCCGTTATGCTGTGTCTTGGAAATTTCCCAACACACTATCCAGGAGTTCAAAAACACAAGGCACATCTTTATCCTTGATGTGTTGTCCCACGCTCACAGGGCACACTGTGCTACGCCCAGGGACTCCGGATACTTGTTTTGCATCCCTTCGGTGCTGTGAACGTTCAGATCTCCAATGCTGCACTGTTCAAACTCACTCCTTAAACTCCATGCCCCACTTCCGATGCCTTTCAAACTCCTCCTAGAAGGCATCACCTCGAGGACGACGTGAGCAGGATAAGATCTGCAAGCGCACCAACGGCCACCCACCTGACTAGGCCACAGCATGCTACTCTCCCGTGGCATCACCATTTGTTCAGGCAACACAGGGACGAGAAGTTATCCTCAGTGCATAGCTGGGGAATGGTCCGGCAACAATCTCAACGCTGTTTCATCTGCAGGGTGCTTGGCCCTGCTCCCGGCCATTCCCTCCTGAAATGCCAAGCCCCCAGGAGGAAAACAGGGCACCCACGGGTGGCAATTTGCACACCCTACGCCATGGTGCACATGCACTTTGTCAATCAGAAACGGGGACGCTCCCTCTCTCGCTTCCTCCAACATCAAAGGCATGGAACCCTTCATCTTGCTGACGGTATGGACACAAATGCCTTTCACTACCATGCCGCAAACTACTCCGGACTCCGCCGCAACAGGGGAACTTGAAAGCTTGTGCTGGTGGAGCCCTCAACTCCTTCTTGGTGTGCTGGCACAACACGGCACGGCACCGGCTGGTCACGGCAACTTCCGTGGGCCAGACTCCACCATAGTGGCCTCCTGGGTGTGGGGAAAGTTAGCCGAGGGCAGCGTCCTCCACTTGCTACACCCCCCGCCCAGCAGCGCTGGAGGTAGATCACAAACTTTGGCCTACCATCCCATCCTCGTTGCCGGTGAAAGAAAGAATGCTTTCTCCATAGGTACGTTTCATCTTCCTTTAATGTCCATGGTCTGTCATGCTTATATAACACTACGGGATGGTAGGGAGACGAAGACGCAAGTATACAGGTAAGGAACACTGGGCTTCCACAACCCATTAGACAGCCACTCTCACTCAAGTCCCAATCGTCATTGACAGAACCCCAGAGCCACCACATTCCACAAGGGAGCTGTGACATGACCAGCGCTCCACACACAAACACCATTAATACACTCTCCCAAGCTGTGGTGGCTCCCTGACCCTGGTTGGCATGCCTGGTTTTATCCCACTATGCACTGTGACGAAGAACAGCCTAGATGCACTCCCAAGCTATGGTGTCACGTACAGACTTGGTTTACTTGCCTGCCAAGTACTGCATGCACTGTCAATCACTTTCACAGTTCTCTTTATATGGGTGTGGGACCCATACTTGCACTGCGTGTTTCCGCCAATACTCCACTGAACTTAGATCACTGCTCGGCCAAGTATTAGTCACCAGATTAGACTTTCTGAATGTCTTTTGACTTTTGCTAGGGTCCAGACTCCAGACCCATTCATGTGGCCCTAGGCTTACCTGACGCCTTGGACTGTCTCTGCGATTTTACAGGGCCCTCCGCTCCTCCTGCTCATTCACGTACATTTTTTTGTGTTCTGTGATTTTTCCCGGATGTCCTGTGCAGCTACCGTCAACGGTGGGGCTTCCCCTGTTTCTGTCTCTCGTTTCTGGAGGTTGGCGGTTCTGCCACACCCGTTTCACTCTAGTCAGCCTAGGACCTGTCCTCCATGGCTGCCGACCTTCGGGGATGCAAGGTGCGTCTTCCCTGCTGCTCACTGCACTGTCCCTGCACACTGGACCAGCTTGTCAGCGACCTCCTCTTTGCTTGGCTCCCTGGTCTGCCTTTCTTCTTCCCTGAGCGTTCTCAGTCTCCCAGTTCCTCCATGGTAGGCTTGACACTAGAATGGGCAAAGTGGTTCTTATAAGCGTTCAGTATTGCTCTGCGCGGCCTCCTCGTCCCAATACCGAGTGAGTTATGATGTTGTAACTCCTTAGTGATCTTCCTCGTCTCAGTACTCAACTTTTGTTGGGCTACAAAAATACATGGTATATGAGGGTGGAGGTGAAGGAGAGGTGGGGTTGTTGTAAGGTGGGGTTGTTGTAAGGTGGGGTTGTTGTAAGGTGGGGTTGTTGTAAGGTGGGGTTGTTGTAAGGTGGGGTTGTTTTAGGGCGGGGCTGTTTTAGGGCGGGGCTCTATGGTCGGGGGGCTTGGCAGGGATACTGCATTCTCCCACAATAGTAGTCATTGGTCCCATAGGAGGTTTCCATCCCCATGAGATCCACCCACTGAGCTCCACCCTACAGAAGCAGTGATGACATACTGGGATTTGTCACTGTTAGGACTGATTTTCTATACTCTGGCTTGGTGGACAGATGTATAGAAGGCCAACCTATATTGTGACGGGGACAACTCTGGGAGCTGTAGCCAAAACCGTTCAAGGTAGCAGTGAAAAGAGATCTAGGCTAAGTCTCAAGAAGTGGTGCACTTGTAAAGGGTCCTCAATGAGTACACACAATCACAAATTACACTTAAACAGTATGTATAAAAATAGTTATTTATTTATGCCGAAACACTATGACAAGTGACTACTAACAGATAGAAGTATCACACAACACTAATAATAGATTACATATGTACAGTCACAAGAGTAGCGCATAATACAAATCAAACCCCTTTCAAAAGAAAGTCCTTCCCTAAATTGTCTGGGGCCTTCTGTCCAAAAGTTCAGGAAAAGTTCTGCCACAGTTTGTGATGCTGGAAAAAAGGAAGGTAGGGTCTATGGGGTCCAGTGAATGGTTCCGAGGTTTAGAGGACAGTTTATTCTAACTAACAGAAGTGTCCCCAACTTTCAGAAGGCTTTCACAAGCAAGCAATGACAAAGCCAAAGTATAGTAAAAGTTAGAGAAACTTTTAAAGGGAGTTTAGGGGCAGGTAAGAATCCTTGTAACTCACCCCGTATTCCTCCGATTCTTCACAGGACGTGGCAGGTCAAGTAAAGAAAGTCTGAAGTCGCTTTTCCCGCTGTCAGCCTCTGTCCTTGATTCGCTGGGGTTGCAGGTTCAAGCAGATCTCCAGTCGGTGTCTTTAGCTGGCGCAAGGCTTCTTGGATGAAGAATGCAGAAAAACATGAAGCAGGACCCCTCTCAGGACTGGACTCGACTCAGGTAAGCTGTTTTGGACGGTTGGACAATCCTAGGATCCCCCAAGTTCCAGGCACCAACAAGGAACAGTGACGTCTGCAGCACGGTAGCCCAAACTCAGAGCGGTCAGCCACAAGACGGTCCTTGGACCCTTACAGGACACTTCTGAAGGCTCTTCTTCGCAGGGTACCGAGCAGACATCAGGAATAGATGTTCTCTCCACTCTACAGGTCGCAGCTCCCTCGCAGGACTGCTGAAGATCAATAGCAAGACAGGGCTCCTACAGGACAGCAGCAGAAGTTGGTCGCCAGGCTTCCTTCAGACAGGTCACCGGTCTCTTCATGGGTCTCACAGCTGGACAGGAGTCTTGGCTCCTTTCTGTCCTCCAGGATCTCTCCAGAGTGGGTGCAGGGGTCCTGTTCTTATCCCAAAAGCCAGGTCACAGCCGAAACTCACTCTCGCCAATAGCGAGAACTAGCCCCACACACCCCAGCAGTGGTCCAATCCGGTCCGCTGGCAGGAACACTCATGCATATCGCTCACACACTGAAACCAGTTAGTGGATTGGGACCAGACAGTCCCAGTCCACATCTTGCCATTAAACATACATAGGCCTCCTGTAGCCCGCCACAAGACTCTGCTTTCCTGGGCACTGGTAGGCCATATAAGGATTTGCCTGGCCTTATAGGCCAGGAATAAGGCTAACAAATAAGATGTCCACAAGCGAAAAACCTTGTGGCATGGCCATGTTTGATCACTAGCCACAGTTAGTAGCCAAGCGCAGCAAGGCTAAAATCAAAAGTGCCAAAAATGTGTGAAATGTCACTGTTGCCACCAGCTTGACCTTTTAGCACTCCTAGAGTAATCAAAAATCATTTGAGTGTTATTCTAGAGCAAAAAAACAAGAGTGTACCCCATTGTACTGCATTGTAAAATGCATTGTACAATGATAAAAATGACCACACGTGATAACAAGTTACTAAAAGTAGTAACAAAATAACTAGACTAATATTTAAAAGGCTCTTTGATAATGACAACAGAAGAATATCACCACTGGCAGTTAGAGGAGCAGCTTTGGCACAAAGCACACATTCACCAATGTCTGCTGAAGGATTTTAGACAGTTGACTTGCGACAGGCACACTCACTTGACAGTTAACTGGAAAACTGACCTTGAGAGCCTGAGTGATACTAAAAGCACAGATCTAGGGCTTTACATATATGTGAAGAATAAGGCAGATGGGGTGGTGGGAGGAGCCTGATAAAGCTGTGCCCATCTGAGTGGAGAAGGTGATTTATATTCTAGCTAAGCCTAAGAAATCATCTTTTAAGAAGGAGAAATTACCCTGCTAAAAGTATTATCATGGTTAAGTTTGCACAGATTTACGATCCATGTGCTGCAAAGCCACAGCCAAAGCTAAACCTGTAGTGCAGAAAATTGGGGGGAATTTTGAAGGCACATTTTAAAGAATGAGTGTATTTGTAATTTAAACAAAGGAACCCACTTGGAATTTATAACACCTACTGTGTGACTGGCATGTTGCACGATAAGCAGTCCAAGGTTGGGGTGTAGAGGAGGGATTTAACTTGAAGGAATGGAATGGTACTTTCAAAAGATCCTTTATTTATTTATTTATTTATTGTTATTTATGGTATTTATTGAGCTTCGAACCGGGCTTCGAGAAGCAACGGAGCGTTTTACAGAGGTATATAACAGTTACAGATGCATCAAGGCTCTCATTTCAGAGGTAACAGATATACAGCGGGGGTGGGATGCAGAGGGGCATAGATGAGTTGTACCGCTGTACCAGGTGGTGGGAATGAGCGGGCGGGTGACGTCTAGCGAGTCAGGAGGCGTGAGGGGCGATCTGTTGGCCTAGGTGTTGAGGCAGAGATCTTCCTTGAAGAGGTGGATCTTCAGTTCTTTTCTGAATTATAGGAGCATGGGGGCTAGTCTGATGCTGACTGGGAGGTGATGTCATAGTTTTGAGGCGTAGGCAGAGTAGGCTTGTTTTCTGTCTGCACGTGTCCTGGCTTCTAGTGGTGCGCTGTCTGCCATGGATGCTGAGTTTCTCTGAAAGGTAGCTGCGTGAGTGAGATGATACAGCAAGACTTGAAGGTGATTCCTGCATGCAGTGGGAGCCAGTGAAGGTCGATGAGGGCCGAGATGATGTGGTCGTATCTGCATAGACGCTTGATGAGGTGTGCGGCCGCGTGTACGACACTTCTCAAGGGTACTATGGAGGACAACTGGAGGCCTTCGAGGAGTGCATTGCCCCCATCCAGGTGGGATAGGACCAGTGCTTTAACAGTAGATCTAAAGCTGTCCAGAGGGATGAAGGACTTGACTTTTCGCAGGAGGGAGAGGTGAGCTCAGGTGTGAATCCCTCAGAATTCATAGCTGATAACCATGTCTTTATGTCTGAGTGTCTGAGAGGCTAGGACGGCTCGCAGCTGCTCCATGTATAGATTGAAGATCAGTGGGGAGAGGATGGATCCTGGCGTGATTCCACAGGTGACTGATAGCATTGGCGATCTAGATGAGTCTTTCTGAACAAACTGCTGGCAGTTGGTGAGGTAGAACCAGCGTAGAGCAAGGTCGCTGATCCCCATGCACTGATGTAGGGTGTCTGTGAAAACCTGATGGTCTACTGTGTCGAAAGCGTCCGAGAGGTTGAGCAGAACCAGGAGGTAGGGGTGGCCATCGTCAAGGATGTTGACAGCGTTGTTAACCACCAGTAAGGTTGCCGTCTCTGTGCTGCATCTAGGTCTGAACCTGATTGGTAGGTTCAGAGGAGATTGTTGGTGTTGAGTTGCTGCAGTTGCACTGCTACCGCTTTCTCAATGATCTTACGTAAGAAGGGAAGATTGGTGATGGGGCGATAGCTACCTAGATTATCAGGATCCAGAGTGGGTTTCTATTGTAGAGGGAGGATTTGCCCTGTCTTTAGGGTCGATGGGAAGGTGCCTTGAGTTGGGGAGCTATTGAGGATCTCCAGGTAGGGAAGGAGAGCTTCTGCAGGGAGGGTCTTGAGGATTGATGCTGGGAGGATGTCTGTATACGATGTGGCTTTGAGGGTGGCCAGGGTTTCTACCAGGTCCTTTGTAGAGAGTTTTTTACTTTTATTATTTATTTTATTTTTAATGCACTAGAACAGAAAGCCCATGGCATTTAAGCGCTAATGCAAAGACGGACACACAAATAAATCAAATACTACTAGACCACCAAAAATGCGAGGTTTAGCCAAAAAGCATGGTTTTGAGGCCCCGCTTGAAGAGAGGGGCAAGCCACAAGTTCAGAGAAAAGCCATTCCACAAACGTGGAGCTGCAGAAGGAAAAGATCCTTCAGTGACCTGCGCTAGTTTTGACTTTGGAGTTTGAAGGAGACAAGAATTATTGTACATGGGAGTTCACCTATTAGGAAGCCAAGACAGCCTTCTTGATAGATAAACTGGTCTTTTCCCGTAAAGACAAGTATGAGTAATGCACAAAGTCCGAAAATGAATGTCTCCCAATAGGCAGCCAGTGTAAGGATTGTCTGACAACATGGACATGATCACATTTCCGCAACCCCAATACCCCACGCACAGCATTTCTTTGTACCACCTGAAGTCAGTTAATTTCACTCTTAGAAATCCCCTGCAATAGGCTAGTGCAATAATCAAGACGGGATCCAATAATGGCACGAGTCAGAGTAGCACAGTTAGGAGCATCAAGAAAAGGTCTAAGCTGACCAAGTAGCTGGATCTAGTAAGAGGTACTAGATACCAGGCAACTGATGTGGGCCTTCATGCTAAGCTCTTGATCTAGGACTATGTCAAGCATTTTGACTTTAGGTAAAGTAGCTAGGGTACATTCTGCGGTTTGAAAGAAGCAATAAGCAGTGTTCAGCTTACGCATCTTGGGTGCTATGCCGGTGATGATGATCTCTGTTTTGGCGTTGTTCAGTACCAGTCCATTGCCAATCATCCACCTGTGGTTAAGGTTGTAAATACCATTGATTACAGTGGTGTCAAGAGTGTGGTTGCCTGAGAGTGGTATAAGGCATTGTCTATCGTTTGCGTACACTATGCCCTTTGCATTCACCAACTCAAAAAGAGGGAGGGTGAAAATATTAAATAAAGTGGGGGGTGGGGGGCACACACGATCCCTGAGGCACTCTACATGATATTACGTAGCCATCAGCCATGGCATCCTCATGGTGGACTCTGGCTGTCCCATCCGACAAGAATGAGTCGACCAATCTATATGCCTCAATGGCTTAAGAGGCACAATCTTTCAGTCTGGTACACTAGGGCAGACACCGCTGTCTGGTCCAAAAGCATCATGAGGTTGGTATTCCCTTTGTCACAGTGCTGCATGAATTTTGATTTAAGGTCTTCTAGGGTAGACTCTGGATTGTGAGCACATCTAAATCCTGATTGCTTTGGACCCAAGATGTCATAGCGGCTTAAGAATTCTTGGATCCTCAAATGAGCGGCTTTGTCCAGACCAGAATCTTTAACAGGAATGGTGATATTAGTAAGCCTGCAATGTTAGGATCCAATGTAGATTTTTTAAGTAGAGAAGAGATCCAAGCCTGTTTCATCTCTGGGGAACATGGCTCTCCTGAAAGAAAGAAAAACCAATTACGTGATCAGAGGAGCGAGCTGTGCAGCGCACGATTTCACGATGGATGCCGGGCAGATATCACCCCTACAGTTTCTGGGTTTGATTCTTTCAAGAATAGCCAACATTTCTGCTTCCGAAACATCCCTGAATTTAAACTGTGGTCATGATGCAAAAGGACTCGCATCCTCATCAACCAAGATGCTTAGATTAGAGGAGTTGTCACTCTTGATTTTTTTCGATTTTAGGTAGCATAGAATCCTAGATGGACGTACACCAGTTAGTCTTTAATGATCGAGGAAACAAGTGGTTGAGGCTCTTCCAGCTCTCTCAAGATTTCAAATAGTTCCTTGGTGTTGGAGGCTGCCTCTTTAATTCTTTTGTCATAATATTTCTTTACAGTTGGCCATCTTGTGTGCTTTAATGACGTTAAGGATAGTTTTTTTTATCTTCTAGTGAGTTGGTCTTCTTCCATATATGTAGTTCTTGGTTTTTACTACGTTTTAGTTTCTGGATTTCAGTTGAATACCAGATTTTAGTAGAGATTGTCTTGAATGATGTCCAGGGTGTGGAGATTTCACGAGGAGGGATGTGAAGTGAGTCTGTGGATGCACAGCTGTTGTCTATGTGCTGGTGAATCTTTTAATTTTGTCAGAGATGTTGATGGTGGTGACAAAGCAAAAAACGGTGGTGATGGCTGGAAGGTTTAGAATGTATCTTAACCTCTGGCATTGCTCTGAGCAACCCTCCAGACCATCGTTCTTCGCCTGTCGTTCTTCGCCTGCCAAGCATTACAGAAGGGGACAGACCATATGCAAATCGGGCTTGGTGCCACCCCAAAAGGGGCAGTCCAGCCCAAACTGCCAGGTCACATCCCTTCTGCACGGGACCACAAGCATCCCCAGACATGTTTCAGCCTTTTTGGGCCTCATCAGTGAGGAGTAGCTTGGGTCTATTGGCCCAGCAGGCAGGGTGGGGTAGAGGCTTGACGCAGTGCTTTACCGCTTTGAAGAGGGCTATGCTTTTGTTGTCTGCTTCATGCCATAGAGTTTACTAAAGATGTGCGAGGCAAAGTAGTCAACCTCCCATTTGGTGGGGTAGACTTATTCCACAGCACAACGGATGAGGAGCAGACTGAAAAGAAAGTGAGCACTCTTACCACCAAGTCCTTGTCTGTACTTACCAAACCAACAGCTTCTAAACCCCTGAGTGTGCTCTCTACTGGAGTCCCATTCCCTATCCTTTTCAGGCTTCAGAGGATTCCAGGAGCGTAAGGGAAGGCAACAAGATAGATTGCCTAATACACAAGGGAAGAAGCTGCAGAGGACATACACTGCCCCGCCCTGCCCCGCCCCACCCCTCCATTGTAGGGTGAAAATAACCACTGCCAAATCTCCTTGCAACGCATGTCCAGTATCACATGGCTAGAAAGTGCCTCCTGGTCCTTCATCCTCTGTACCACTGAATGAAGTGAGGTTGTTAAGAAATTAAAGGATGTGTACTGTAAGACTTAAGTACAGAAGACTTCAACACATAAATAGAAGTCTGCTAAACCTTTTAAGTATACCAGCAAGGTATAGTGCAGACTAATGTTTTTGTTTGTTGCTGGATTCCTCTCCTGGTATATCAGTTGCTTATTCTAAGCAATACAATTTACAGGCCATGCAAGCCTTAGTTGGTCGGTTTGGATAAATCTGAGATGGTAGACTTTTTTGCTGAGCTACCCACATGCCCTCGTCGTTTATTTTTGTAAACTTCTATTATATACCAAGCTGCTTTCGATCCCCACCACAGCGCCCTTTTTCAGTCTTAGGCAAACATGCCTTTGCCTGGGAGATTTAGAGTAAATGTATTTGATCAATGCAGGACTGCAATTGAGACAGATACAGGTCTCGAGTTTTAGCAGGATTTAACCTTCTGAAGTGTGAGAATTTAGAACACTACACATTGTCTTCTTACAGATGTTATTGTGTTTAGCTCTTTGGTTTACGGACATCGGGAAAGCTGCTCTGCAACAATTGAAGATTATGAAGGACATGACTGCTACTGTGGACATAGTTTTAAATCATTTTATATGTATGCATTAAGGACAGAATCCTGGATTTACTGTTTGACACCAACTCTCTTCTCTATCTCTACGTATTAATTTTTAGAGAAGTGTAACTCCAGTGTTAGGGCTCCTAAATCCCTAAACCCCATTTCTATGCAACTACCAAGAATGTATTTTCAACAGCAGTGGTACAAGTCTTTCAAGCGGAGGCAGCCATCGAGGTCTGGGGCATACTTTTACGATTTTGACATCAGAAGAGCTAAATCTGTTCCAAAATCGACATTGTCTTCCTCAAAGGATGGCAGAACGTATATTTTACTTTCCAGAGAGGATGCATGCACCACTTACTATCGCAATCAAATGTTTGAAATCCTGGGTTGCAGGAAGGCTTCCAAAATTAGTAAACCATTGAAAATTGATCACCAAAGACCCTTGGGTCCTTTTTATTCTGGGATACTGCTATTCCTCTTCCTTCCCACAACTACCCTGCATCACCATCAGGATTCAAACATGTCTGAAAATGGGGGAAAAAGAACTGGTCCTTTACTTAAAACCATAAGTTCTCCGTTTGTATTAATAATTTTTTATTATACCCAAGTAGACTGGAGGACTGAGATTATGGATTTGTATTGTTTAAACCAGTCCCTCCTGGTGGAAGGTGTCCACATGTTGATGTTGCCCTAAATACTACCATTCAATCTGAAGGTCCCCTTCTATGGCATACTGATTCGGAAAAGAGGGTTTGCATTATCGATGTTTGTCACAGGAGAAGACCATTATCAATACATATGTTTCCTGTTCTATCTAAATTCCTCTTGGCAACAAGCCTCAGACTTCAGAAGGCTGGCAATATACTTTTGGATTTGAGATTCTCTATAAATAAAGCAGTCCTCTAGTTACTACTCTGAATATTCAGTTTCTTGAAACTATTTTGGCCTCTGTGTCAAACAAGACCTTCCGCCCTCAAGACTGAATTGCAGACAGTATTCAAACTGTGATAACACAACCATATAGGCTTGCTGCGTCTCGTGGTTTCTTGCATCCACCTAGTGCCTTGGGCAAGACTCAGAGGACTTTGTAGTGACATCTAGTTCTTTATTGTAGCCAATTAGTGGACCCCCAATCCAATCCTACTCCAATAACAAATCTGGTTTTGTGCCACCTCATTTTGTGGTTTGACTTGAAGAACCCCATATAAGGGGTCCTCTTTCAGCTCTCTTCAGGCTGAGATTATTGTAAAGATTGAGTCATCACGCAACTTGTGACATCACTGCCAGGATTTTTAAACTACGTGGCCTCTAGGTGTGCCAAGACAGAAAAGCCCCATCAGTGTCTTACAGTTGAAAGCAATCTTTCTGGCTCTCGTACCCTTCTGTGTGTATGCAGGGAAAGGTGGTGCAGATTTTTTGCAGCATTTCACTTAAACAAAGACCTAAGAGCCCATCCACTGTCTTTCAGAAGAAATGTGAGATCTGGCTAGTCCCCACGTTTCCTGGTAGCGCTCGATCTTCAGGGAAAGTAAAATGTAATACGAGCAAAAAGACTTCAGAGAATCTCCAACAAGGGAAGAAGTTGGGTGGACTTTATGGACGCATGAGGCTTGAAAATGACAAATGGGTCGATCATGGGGGATTTTCCTCCAGCAACGACCTGGCACCGAGGGCAGTCATCCTCTGCGCTGGACTACATTTTTTTTGTCAGCAGGTCCATTTTCCAGAAGTTCATCACTAACCATTAAGACTGATGTTGGAAGTGACCACTCTAGCCTAGAGTTGCTGTTTTCTGACATGCCCATCATAATGTTGGATAAACAGTCACAAGAAATAACAACAAAGAAGGGAAAAGTACTCCTCTCTAAGTATAGACTGGAAGGTAAAGTTCTCAATAACAACTGACTGAGAACCCCCGAAAATGCCCAAGTAGAAAACTGCCAGCCGGACAAATTCATAAAGTTTTTGTTTGGTCAATTCTTCCACCTAGCCTGGTTGGAGCTGGGAGGCAGCAAGCTCATTGCCATACATTTCATGAGGAAACCTGGGCGAATAAAATGATACTAAGACAAAAGTTAGGAAAACTGAAGAGATCGCAATTATGCCCAGTGGCTTTTAGAAGAGAGTCCAGGAAACTAACCTACGAGTATAAGCACTAGTCATTAAGTCGAAGGATGCTGCGCCTTCAACATGACAGAGAGATGATGCTGAGTATAGTCAGTAAAAACAACTCCTGAAACTTCTGATCCGTCATTAACCAGTTGGAATCGCATCTTAATAGCATCCAATGTAATCTGGTGCCAGAATCCAAGTGGATTGAGTATCTCACGCAAAACTTTGAGAACCCCCACAGAGCCTGCTCAGATGTAACCTAGCACATGACCTTTGATGAACACGATATAGCGGACCTAATAACTAAATATTCTCTTTTTAAAGCCGCCGGCCCGAACGGGTTGACTTACAAGTCCTAAAGAACAACATAGCTTTATGGTTTAGATTGCTAGACTGGCTCTTTAAGGATATTCTTAAAAGGCAAATGTTCACCCCCATCGTGGAAAACTGCAATAGTTATACCATTCTTCAAGCGGGGCGATCGGCTACAATTGACAAATTACCGATCGATCGTCCTCCTTGACATTGAAAGCAAATTGTTTATGAAAATCTTGCTAAAAGATCTGGAAAGATGGGTTGAGAGCGCATACTTTCTGTCTAACTTTCAGACATGGTTCAGAGGAGGCCTTTCCACTGCCCTAATGGGCTGGCCCTAAATCACATCAGTGAGAATACGAGGGGAAAGGGATACCTTCCATTATATGGGGCATGGGTGGACCTCTTAAAAGCCTTCGATCAGGTCAATAGGGATCACCTCTGGAATAAGCTCAGAAGTTGGGGAATCCCCAAAGGCACCCTGTCAATGTTAGTAGAACTACTGTTGAGAGTGAGACTGGATGAACAGGGACATCTATTGAAACTCATCAGGTTGGAGAGGGGAGTCGGACAGCGTTGCCAGAGGGCTCCTCTCTTTTTCAATCTGTACTTGGCAGATATGGCCGTTTCCCTGGAATCGTCGGCATTGGACAGTCCTGTGATCAATGGAAATAAAATACGCTGGTTGGCCTACGCTGATGGTATTGTCCTGTGGACAAAACTGCAACGGCGCTGCAGCGTCTCCTAACCAGGTTGGGTGAATACGCCAAGGTGAATGGACTGTCCAATAACCCAGTAAAATCAAAAATAGTTGTCTTCAGACATGCGCAAAAAAGGGTCCACTATCCCCAATGGCTTCTGTATACCAAGAGTGGAGGAAGTAGTTTACCTGGGCTACATGGTTTGTGCGTCACCATCATTGAGTAAGGTGGAGTCGGACATGAATGGTAAAATCATGCAGCAAATACCTCAAATAAAAAGGTACTCTTCAAATACTGTCAATTTTCAATCCTCCCTCTGACTAAATACTATGTAGCAAAGGTTATTCCAATGATTTTATATGGGCTGGAAGCCAAACCCCTACTTTGGAATATAAACTGGCAAAAAGTGGAGGGCCTTGTTTGGAAGAGAGTTCTCAGGCTCCAAATAAGTCTTTCAATTTCTAGTTTGAGATTTGAACTGGGTTTTAGGTCTTTGGGCCAGCTGGCAGAATGGAGATTGGCCTCCCTCTTCCATTCGATTACTACTGCAGAGGAACACTCACTATACGCAGATATCAAGGTTCACCTTGAGCATTCCAAATCAAAGATGCTTACCAACCTAGAAACAAGAGTTGAGGAATCCTCGTAAAGGCAGACCTAGATTTCGAGACCCTGACCACCAATCCTGTAAAAACAAAAAAGGCATTAGAATTGATGGACTATATCACTACTATTGAAAACATGCTGAACGTAGCCCCCTCAAACTCATTTCTGAAGGTTGACAAGAAATTTGGGACTCTCCCGAGATACCTCGTAAAATTCTCGGATTCGAAGGTTAGAGAAAACGTCCTCAGAATCTGTTTGGCTAGGACCTCTCCTAACTGGAGAGGTCCTTGCCAAATGGGGCTAAGGGGAGGCTACCCAAAAATTATGTGATATATGTAAAAATCTGGCAAATCAAACTCCAAAACACCTGCTAATGGAGTGTGAGGGCACTTGGCCAATAAGAACAGTCTTGTTTACTGGATTTGTGGTCCGTGATGCTGGAATACTCTCAGATATGTTTTGGGACAGACTGATTTCTGGGTATGATACAGCACGGACAATAACTGTGGTACAGGTTTTGGAAAGAAGTAACATCGCACTTTGAAAATACCCCCTATTTATATTTGTAGTCTGTGACTTGCCCGTTCCTCCCCCTTGTCTGAAAGAAACTTGGCGGCCCAATTTAAGTTTCTGTTTTTGTCTTCAAAAATGGAAAGTTCTGTGGATTTATCTTCTCTTCTTTTAATGAAAGTTCTTGTATCTGCAATGCATACTTTTAAACATTTTGAAGGGCAAATGTTAGAAATATTTTTTTTCTTTTTCCCTTCTTTGCTCTCTTTTTTTTCTTTTTATCCATTCTTTTCTTTTTGTTGGCTTTTATTGTTTGTCATCTTATCTTTATGAATTCTTTTTTGTAAAAGGTTTTTGTAACCAAATACAAATAAAAAAAATGTAATTGCAGACACTTTCAAGTAACTGTTTCACCCTTTTCTATCACATGGGAGTTGAAGCAGTCCGTGGCTCAGGAGATCAACAACTTGGGTAACCATCAAATAGATTTTCTTGTGACTTTGCAATTCTCTCTGCCCCAGTTAGGCATCATGGATCAACTGCCTCAACCTCTGGATCTGTTAACCCAGAAGTAGCGGAGGGTACTTCAACCCAATATGCACAAAATGGGTGGACCCTATTTTTTGGAAGGGGGAGCCTTCGAGGGTCAGGAGTATATAACAAAAGAGAATACAGAAGGCAATTACCCTATCTCTCAGACTCGAATTATTAAGGGGAGTGTCATGTCATAGACTTATTAAAACTGTCCACACTGAATGGACATAAACATAAGAAGAGTTGAAGAAAAATGTAAAAAAGATTGAAAAAGGACTTCCCCAACACACTGAACAATATGTAACATGAAGTATGTAATATATAATAAATTAGATAGAAACACAATTTAAAATAGACCTGAAAAAATGGTTACTTAATTTTATAGACCATTTTTTAAAATTAATACAGATACCTAACAAAATACAGTACATTAAGGCACAACATTGGGGTTAGTACGTGTTTAGGTGCAATTATTTTTTGTACAATCACTTTTCAGAAAGAAAGCAGAGTACAAATGTTGAAACACAACTCTGTCAAAAAAGCGTATACATATGTAAAGCCTATGTGATAGTCGACATATGTTTCGGCATGAGGCACAGGATCAGACAATATCACCAATGTCTGTCTTTGCTAGTATAGCCGTCTTCAGAACAAAGTGCGATGTAATAGTAATATGCTTGTAACGAATATCCGTTGTTTTCGTAAATATTTTGATTTTAACCCACTATAAAATCAAACAAACACTTGGTCAGACTCATGGTTCAATTTAAGAAGTGATTAAACATGGGCAGTCAGTTTAAAAACAATGGCCAATGACGGACATTAACCTTTTTTTTTTTAAAGACCATTTTTATTGCTTTTGCAAACAAAACAACATACAACAGACTTGCATTACTTGTCGTTAGGTTACACAATGTTAGCATTTATATTACATGCCCGTTGCCTATCCCAAATTCGAGCCTACTCCATTTTTTGTTTAACATCTGCTCCTGCTTCAGGGGTTAGTTTTCCAATGTCCTCCTCTGAGTCCTGGTCACTCGACCAGTCCTGGGTGGGCCCATATAGTGTGGCTACTAAATGCTTCCAGGCTGTCGGGGATTCCGCTTCTTCCTCCCCTCCTCTGCTTCCCACTTCCTGCCATACTGCTGTTTCGGCTTCGGCCCATTTTTGGAGGTCTCTCCACCAAACTTCCATTTTAGGTCTATTGCATGCCTTCTATCCCATAACGATTCTAGGCGAGTGTATACGCCAGGTCTTTTAATTTACTCACATGCTTTAGGAGCCGTGGCCTCGGGAATCCTCCTAATAAGCATGCCCATGCTGATCCTATATTTTGTTTAATCCCCTTTTCAGCTAGTCGGTGAGCTATTTCTTCCCAGAATTGCCCAAAACATGTGTGTCATCCCCACATTCTCTTCCCTGCATTTGGGACATGCCTGCCTGTTTTCATTCTTGAAACTGGCTATTTTTTGGGGGGTCATGTGTGCCCTGTGTGTTATATACAACTGTATCTGTTGTAAACTCGCATTTCTGGACACTTTCTTGTGGTATATTTGGGTCTGCTCCCACATCCCGTCACTCATGGGCTCGCCAATTTGTTCCTCCCAGTTGTGTCTTAATTGTACCACCTCTTTCCCCACTCTGGACATCAATAGTTCATATAATCTGGATATTTCATGCCCCCCCCCTCTGCTATGTCTTATATCGTTTCTATGGCGGAGTCGGTTGTTAATCTATCGCTACCTCCGACAATGTGTTTTTAATAAGCCGTACCAATCTATTATATGTGATATATTGTCCTTCATGCAGCCTAGTTTCCTTTGTCAACTCCCCAAATGCCTTTATCTCCCCTTCTTGCCATACATCCCCCATTGTTACAATACCCGCCGGCTCCCAGTGCCTCCTTATTGTCTGTATTAGTTGCCCATCCCTTCCTGCCAGTGCGACCAGCGGTATCTGTGGCGAGCACAGGGTTGGGTTTTCTATGGCCCGACATGCTCTGTGCCATATTTCCCATCCCAGCACAGCATCTTTGAGCGCACTTTCGACTCTGACTTGGGCAGCCATATCATCTCTTTAAGGAAGAACGGGGCACATTCTAATCTCCACAATCTCGATTCTGTGGTGGGGTCCTCTGATAACCATTTGGCCACATATTGCAGTTGACTAGCTACATAGTAGATCTTGTAATTTGGCAAATGTATTCCCCATTTATCAAATGTATTCTGCAACCTCCAAAGGGCAATTCTATTCCTAGTAGCATGCCACAGGAAACCCCTGCATATGCTCTGTAGTTTCATGAAGAATCGCCCCGGTATCAAGTATGGGATGTTCCCAAAATAATGCAGTAGCCTCGGTAACACCACCATTTTCAACAGCGCCCCTCTACCCATCATTGTCAAGGGGAGCTTGGACCAAAACTTCATGCTATTCTCAATTTTCTGTACTGCTTCGTTAGTGTTGTGCTGATGTTCCACCTCTACCGCGTGTTAAATAACTATCCCCAGATATCTAAACGTGTTTGGTTCCCATGGTATTTGTAAAAATGGTAATTCGTTATGTGGGGTCCCTACATATCTTCCCAATGGAAATGCGCATGATTTCCTGGGATTCACTGCTATGCCGGACAACAAAGCAAATCTTTCCATCACCTCCAAGATGTATTGGAGATTTTCCTCGGGGTATCTCAAGTACAATAGCATATCATCTTCGTATAGTTAAAGTAAGTGCGGGTCCCCTTTTATTTTGATTCCTACTTCCTCATACTGCTGTCGCAGGCATATTGGCAGTGGTTCCAGTGCTAGGATGTAAAGCATCGGAGACCACGGGCTTCCCTGTCTGGTCCCCCTTCCTAGCTGCCATTTTGTGGAGATGATAGCTCCCGTTTTTACTTGGGCTATCGGATTACTATACAGTAACTTCACCCACTTAATGTACCATGGTCCTATCCCGTAGTGTGTCAGAGCTGCGATCAGCCAGGGCCATTTGACTGAGTCAAAGGCCTTGACCGCATCTAGTGATACATTTGTTAGGCTCACATGGTATCAACGGGGACGCCTGTTTGACCCTGGCTGCCGGATTCACGCTGGACGTGCCCAATTCGTGGTGAAGTCTTCTATGGCAGGTGAGCCTTGTTATGATGTCTGGCGTGCTCTCCGTCCTGCTTTCTGCGCAGGGGCGCGTAGTTTTCTGCGGGTTGAAGCGACCGAGTTACCTTCACTGGTGCCAACCCATTCAAGTGTCTTTAAGGAGTTAAGTCCGATTATAGCAGTCTCTAAAAGCCTTTGCTTTTCTTTCTTGCTATTAATTTCTTTCCTTGTTTGTTTCCCCCTTAGGTGTACAGAGGTTCGGTGGTTGCGCTGCTTGGATCAGGCTCCTGCCGGGATTATGGACGCGGGAGCGTATGATGGATGGTAGGTTAAGCGCGAAGTGCGGCACGTAATGTCTGTTTGGGCTAACCTGTATTCTTTATTCCTTTTCAGGTTGCAATGGTCTTCCTGGGCGTGCAAAGATTTCCGGAGCGGAACCGGCCAAGAAATGCCCAGCCAGGTGAGGATTTTATGGTTACTGCTGTGAATGTCGTGAGTAACCTGTTTAACGTTGTCCTTCTTTCTCTCTCCCTCCAGGTGCTTTGTTCCGGTGCGTGCGTGATGTCCTGAAGATGCTGCCAACTGGATGGAAGACCGCGAGCAGCAGTAATCGACGGATGGAAAGCTGCAGGTAAGCTGAGACTGCTAATGATGTTCTTTTGTCTCCTCTGGAGGTCCGCTATTCCTGGATCGCCGGGTGCTGGTCTCCGAACACAATGAGCGTCACGCTGCTGGCTGCAGAATAAAGTGAAGCACGTTCTGTAGCTTGAGTGTGGTTTATATAGCCCCCCTGTAAAGTAGTCCGGGCTACCACACCTTAAAACACTGCACCACATAGTCTGGTTCTTAGGAACTAGACTGTGTGGGTGCCTCCATGTTGGCTGCAGGCCTTCACAGAAAAAGTAGTCCCTTCAAATAGAAGCCCCAATCTGAACATGAGCCCTTGGGGCCTCAAGTCCTAACCCTACCTGGCATGTACCCATGCCAGTGGGGTTCTGGGTCACGGGTCGTGACAACAATAGCCATTTCATCTGGGTCCTCTTTTGTGTATTCTATTACTTGGTGGAGTCTTCTGAGGTTATTGGATATGTTCCTACGCAGGACATATCCTGTCTGGTCTGGATGTATTAGTTTGTTAATTATCCTTTTCATTCTATTTGCCAACACTGCTGTAAGTATTTTGCTATCTTGATTTAGCTTCGAGAGCGGGCTGAAGGATCCGTAGTCCTTACCTGGTTTGTTGGGTTTGGGCAGTGGGATGATAATTGCTTCTCTCAGGGACTCTGGTAGCCTACCTATTTCGTATGCCTCATTTAGCATCATTAGCAGCGGGGGTAGTACCTCATTCTTATACGTTTTATAGAATTGACTAGGTAGCCCATCGGCCCCTGTGGTCTTACTAGTGTGTAGCTGCGCCACCACTTCTTCTAGCTCTTCTAGTGTGATCGGGCGTCTAGGTCCTCTTGCTCCTCAGCGCTTATTTGCGGTAAACCCATGTCTTCCAGTGTATCTGTTATTTCCCGGCTATCGTACCCGTCTTTATCCTCATATCATTTCCGGTAGTATTCTTGGAACTCCCGATTGATCCCCTCCTGAGTATCTACCCTCTGCCCATCTTGACCTATTATTACTCTCGTCACAGGTCGGGGGGGGTCTCACTTTTATACAGCCATGCCAACATCCTACCGGGCTTATCCCCTCCCGCGTGTTGCCTTTCCACATATTTCCTATAATTCAAATTACATAGTCTCTCCCATTGCTCCACACACTTCTGTTGCAGTTGACTTATAATATCAGCGTCTTCCTTCTATTGTTCCCCCTTTCCGAAAGAAGTCCAGGATCTTTTCCCTGTCTCTATAATTCAGTATCTTTGCTATGATTGCCCGGGGTGGGGTTCCGGGTTGAGGCCTCCTCATCAGGGCCCTGTGCGCTTGTTCTATAGCAAATCCTTGTGAGAACTTGCCGGCTCCAATTTCCTGGATGAGCATATATTCCACATAGTCTGTAGGGTCCAGGCCTTCCTCCCCTTCCGGCAGGCCTACCAAGCGTATGTTATTGCGTTGCGCTCTTCCTTCGGCCTCCTCAGCACGATTCTCCAGATTGGTCACTTGCTGTTTCAGTACATGGACCTCCTTGGCGTTGGTGGTGCTGGTCTCTGTGTTGACTTTCACTGCGCTCTCAAGGCCGCTCGTTCTTTCTGCTAGCGCTCTCACGTCTTGTCTGAACAGGCCTACCTCTATCTCTACCGCATCTATCTTCGTTTCGAGGGCCGCTTTCAGGTCTGCTATCGCAGCTCCCCATGAGGATTTCAGTTCGGTTATGGCCGCCAGGATCTAATGTTCATTTAACATTGCTGTCCCGCCTTCCGATGTGGCAGTCGTTGCTTGCGTAGGCGTATTTGGGGTCTGTTGCGATTTATTAAAAATATCCATTGTTGGTTGCTTGCCCTTTCCTTTGCCTCCCTTGAGAGCCATTACACCTTGCGTCCTCGGCGCAACCCGTCCTCCGCTTAGGGCTGTGTGTTGTTGGCCGTGTTTTGATTCAGGTTTAGCCTGTGGCTTTACTGTTCTTGTGCGGAGCACCTTGTAGTGCTACTGGTTGCTTAATGTTGTCCTCTCGAGTGGGGGCCGCCCACTGCGTAGCTACGATTCTTGCTCCTCTAGCCCGTCAGGGCTACGCTGTCTCAACGGTCCAGGTTCTACTTCAGTTCAGCATAACGGTCGTAGCTTAGTCTCCCCGGGTTCCTCCTTATATGTCCCACGTGCGCCGCTTTTCTCCAAGCAGCGGCCTTTACCACTTATTTGGGTGTGTTTCTAAGTTTTCACAGCGCTTGGGTGCCTTTCAGGGAAGTGAGTCTAATCTGTCGTTTGTTCTGCTGATTGGGCGCTCTGATATATGGCTAGTAATATCTTATTGGTGTGCAGCGGTCATTCCAGCTATATGTCATTCTTGCTGTCTTCAGCAGGGGTATGTTCCCCACTTTCGCCCTCCTTGAAGCTTATCTAGTGCAGATGTATGGAGTGTATGCCTTCATGAACTCTTAGGTGGCTCAGTTATTTTCCCATGCGCATATCAGTGAGGCTTAGTTACTGCCTTTCTTGCGTAGCATCGACTACCTTTTTCTCCAGCATGGGGTCTGGCATGGATTCACATGCTCATGAATATTCCTCGTCGTCAGGCTGGGAATCCTCGGTAAAGAAAAAATCAGTATCAGTTTCGTTTCTGATCTGTCTTTCCTAGTAGTAACCAATCACTGGTCTCTGGGTCATACTGCCCCCAGCCAATGACTGCGCTCTCCCTAAGCCCCGCCCCTGGCAGCCATCCTCAGATTTGGTAGCATGTAAAGTGGCAGTATGACCAAGTGACGAGCCGCAGAGGGTTAGGAGGGAGGGTTCGCATGTGAATCCATGCCAGACCCATGCTGGAGAACAACAGTTACAGGTAAGTAACTTGTTCCTTCTCCAGCATGGGGTCTGGCATGGATTCACATGCTCATGAATATAAGAATACATAGCAGTACACACATGCACAACCACGGTAGGTGGCAAAAGGCTCAACATTAAGCATTACATAAACTCAACGTTAAGCAACGAGAGGGCAGTCATTGGCTGGGGGCAGTATGACCCAGACACCAGTGATTGGTTACTACTAAGAAAGACCGATCAGAAAAGAAACGGATACTGATTTTTTCTTTACCGAGGATTCCCAGCCTGACAACAGGGAATATTCATGAGCATGTGAATCCATGCCAGACCCATGCTGGAGAACAACAGTTACAGGTAAGTAGCTTGTTCCTTATCTCCGTGCCACGTTTCCTCAGAGCTTCCTTATCATGCACTCTGTGTTCTTGACTTCACTTCAATGCCTGTGCCCTCTAACAGCGGTGTTCTGGTTCCTAGGGCTTAGCATGCCCTCTCTTGTCCCGGTACATTTTACTTGGCCATTCTCTCGAGGTCTGGGTGTTCAGAACCATGAAATGGAGAGCGCGTCACTCACCGGGGTGACAATGTGTCAATCTATCTTTTTTCTTTTATTAGACAAGGTTAGAGGCTGTTGTGTGCAACATGTATCAGTCTGTGCGATTAGCGGTGCCCGCTTTCCTTTTATTTGTCTTGCTACATAGCCTGCCGGGGCTGCTGTTTCGTCTTCACTACGGCACATCAATAGTGTGCCGCAGTCACTCGCTTGTCCCCCAGCACCGACTTGTATTGTGCCGCTCGCACTTCGCTTTACATCCAGGTTCTTGGTTTGCACCATCCGCGCTATGCAGAGTTACTGGACCCGGCGCGCTGTCTATGCTGCGCCTCCACGGGGGTGCTCTATTCTCTCAGCAATTTCTCCCAGGCAGCTGCTGCCACCTCTGTTTCGCTGATGTCTAGGAGCGGACCACCACCTCAACGAGTTTCTCTGCTTACTCGCTGGGTATGCGTCCTGTACTCTGCAGTGGGCTCCCTTCACGGGGACGCTGGCTTCTTTTGTCACCACTTGCTTCTTGCCAGGCTCTGTCCTTGCGCACTGGAGTTCCTTTGTCAGGAACCCGCCGCCATCTTGGTGTTTACTGATGTCTTTCGTCCGGGACTTCAAAGTTCCGTAATTACTTATATAATTGCATGATCAGTTTGCAGTAACTCACGTCAGAGTCCGCTATCCTTCATGCTGCATTCATCTTGTTTTCTGGCTGGATTTTGCAGTTCATAGGAATGCGCCTATACAGATCAGATGTCGGGTCTAGGAGCTCCACAGAAGAGCAGCCTAGTCCATGGCTGCCAAGCCACGCCCCCCCACGGACACAAACCTTAACGGTTTTCAGAAAAAGAGTCTGAGACAAATTAAGGAAAAGACTCCGTTGGTGTAAGTCCGGAGCTTGAGACAGAATTGATTATTATCTTCAGTCGTCTCGAGTTATTTGATTGGTATTATGTTGTGGCCTGCAAGTTTAACATAATATATTTTGCCATTAATAACTGCCAGGTATTGCATTTAAACATGTATATTTTACTCAGGCGTTTATTACTCACCTCCACAGTTGTAAAGGTGAAGATTATGTATTTAGTTGAACATCAATTTTGAAATAGAATGGGTAATTTCTCCTATTCTTACAGATGGTTGTCTTCCGTTTCGAAGTGACAGAGGATGAGCACAAAGGGGGAAAAAGGGGGATGAATGTGTTAGTCACTCGTAACACCTATTCTAAGAAAGTTTGTAGGTATGTAATTTAAGAAAGAGGAACTTACTTTTCACCATACGTGATATTATTTGCACACTGGTTTCAGTTTTCCGTCTAATATGACGTCTTGATGAAAAGGAAAAGATGCATGAAGCAGTGTTATTTATACGAGAGTGGCCCGCGATGTTCAAGGTATGGTGAAAGGTTTGATGATATGTAGTGAACAAACACAAACAGAAGGGTCGTTTCAAAATTAATATTAGATGGTTTAGACACCGTAGGTTTTATCTTGGTAGTCGGTTAGTGCTCGATTTCTTATTCAGGCACAGTTTAATAAACGCGGAGAAGGATTTGTCGCATAGACGCGTGATTAAAACGTCACATTTTTGTGAAATAAAAAAAGGACTAAGTATATAAAAACCGCCATCTTGGACGTATTATTAAGCACGGCTGGGTGAACCAAGAGAAATGGGCTGCATTGTCCCTCTATGTGATCCATAAGCAGAGTGGTACACGGCTAGCGTGCACTAAGGACTCCACAGTCGAAAAGAGACATCATTCTTATCGGAGCCACAAAACTCCATATCGGTTATTTAGATTAGAGTGGGGTGAACTAATGAGAGAGCAATAGAGCCTGCAAACAAATCATTGTAGCAAACAAATCACACAAAATCGAAATATTCGACAAAAGTTCCAACCCAAAGCTCAAAAATGTTTTGGTAGTAAGAGATTTATTATACAGTGTTATTATCACTAGTGAAGATCTTGACATATTTTAGAACACATCTTATACAGGATGTTACTCTGATTTTAACAGAAGAAATGGTATTGTTGTTTTTTTTATATATATGTTTGTTATAGGAACAAGCCCCATTCAATGGCAGAATGTAATCCTTATTTTACTGTGTTTAGATTATAAATCCATTTTTGTTGTTCGTATTTTCTAAGGAGTAGATCCCTGTCTCCTCCTCGTGGTGGTTGTGGTATAATCTGGATGATAAACCAAAACAGATTGGTAGGTGCAAGATGTTTTTTGATAAAGTGGGCAACAAGGGGTTTGTTGTCCAGTTTGTTTTTTATGCAAGACCTGTGTTCGCAAATTCTTTGTTTGATGGGGTGTTTGGTCTAACCTATGTATATAGCAAATTAAATGGGCATTTACTGCTGTATATGGCCCATTGTGTGTTACAGTTGGAAAATTATTTAAATTTCCATTTTAGGCCATATAGGTCGATCATTTTGACTTTCTTGGTTAAAGGGCATGCCGAACATGAGCCACATTTGTAATGGCCTTCTACAGGTGGGAGGGACCACAACGTAGTATGACTGATCGGTTTCTCCGCTCTTACCGGCTATGTGTGGACTAGTGTGTCCCTCAGATTAGGTTGTCTTTTAAAGGCGAATTTTGGTGTACATGGTTCAAAGTCTGGAGTTTTGACGATGTGCCAGTTCCGTAGAATGAATTTCCTTAAGTTATGACTAATAGGGGTGAATGTAGAGAAACAGGTGATTTTGTTTAAATGTGTCTTTTTAGAAGGGTTATGGCAGAAGTTACGGTCTGTGTGTTGAGCTTTTCTATAGACTCTTTGTATTATCTGAGAGGGGATAACATCTATCACGTAGGGGCTCCTTCAAAAGCTTACCATGATGTTCATATTCAGATGTTTGAGTGCAATTGCGTCTAATTCTCAAAAATTGACCTATGGGGAGGTTTTCCTTGAGACTGGAAGGATGGAAGCTTTCAAATTGCAAAAGCATATTTTTTTCGGTTTCTTTCCTGAACAATGTAGTTTCCAATTTGCCTTCCGACGATTTTCTGATTTCTAGGTCTAAAAAAGGAATTTTCAACAAATCCTGTGTGCTTGTGAATTGTATGTGCACACTTTGTTGATTGAGCCATTTTGTAAACCGAGTGAGCTCAGTTATAGAACCTCTCCAAATCATGAAAATGTCATCTATATAACAATGCCAACTTACAATGTTATTTTTGTAAGGGTTGGTAGGTTTATAGATAGAGCCCTTTTACAGATTATCCATAAAGAGGTTGACCAGATCTGGGGCAAAAGTAACACCCATACTGGTACTGTGTCATTGATTACAAAAAGACCCTTCATAGAGGAAGACATTTTCGGTAAGGGCAATCCTGGTCCATTCTAAAATGAAAGCCGTGGGCACTAGATGCAGAGTAGTTGTTCGTTTGTTCAGGTATGAATCAATAACTTTAATGCAATCATATTGAATAATCCTAGCAGACAGAGAAGTCACGTCTAAAGTGACCAAAATGGCCTCAGTTGAGATGTTTAAATCAGCTAGAATATGGATCATCCTGGTGGTTATTTTAATGCATGATCACGTTTCTTTAATGAAAGGACGCAGAAACCAGTCCACATATATTGAGAGGGGCTCTAGGATAGAATTGATGGCCGAAACTATCGGCCTCCCTGGTGGATTAGTGGGATGTTTGTGTATCTTGGGCAAAGGGTAGAAGGCTGGAATGATGGGATTTTTCGCAATGAGAAAACATTGTTGATCCACCCTTCTAAATTAGCATGGTACATTAGGCTGGTTATTTCTTTAGTGAGTCTTTTACTCGGATCAGTATCGAGTATACGATAGAAGGGAATATTGTCCAGTTGTTTTTTTTACTTATGTCCTAAGCGGCTTTGTCTAATAGGACAATACCGCCCCCTTTCTTTTTGTTCTTTAATTGAAGTAAAGCTTGTCGTTCTGATTGAGACACATTGTCAGCATGATAGTTCTTTTTTGTCAATAGTAATTCACTTTCATGAGTAATTTTATTTTCAAATGCTATAATAGCTGGTCTGACCAAGTGGTTAGCAGGAAAGAAGGTGGACGGGAGTTTTAAACCTGTTATATTGTCCTTATCTGTTTCAGAGGTGGAATGTCTGAAAAAATATTTCAGTCGCAGTACAATAAAGAAAAAAATAATTTTTGTAATTCTAAAGCTGTCTGAGCGTTATTAGCTTTTTTAGTTGGAACAAAACTTAAGCCTTTACTTGACATTTTTTTCTGATTCTGATGATGTGTATGTGGTCAGATTAAAGACTGCGACTGGTGTTACCAGCTTTGTGGGGGTCGCTGCCAGTTGCGGGTGCGCATCCGGGGGTGACATCCTTTGCCACGCCCTTGAAAAAATGGTTGATTTTGAGGGGCCTGAAGAGCTAGAATTCAAAATGTCTGGATCACTGCTGGAGCTGCTATTGCTGGTATTAGAGAAAGATACAAAGTGTTTTTTCGGATAACCTGTATTTCTAGATCAGCTTTTGTGTAGTTTATTTTGATCTTCATAGTATGAGTCGATGAGATAAGGATACGTTTTAGTCTCTTTTGTATGCTTCTACATCTTTTTTAAGTTTCCAGATTTTTTAATCTAATGTTACTTTTTTAAATTTAGTGATCTCATCTTCTATCTTAGCCAATTTGGTTTTTATGTCTGTAATAATCTTCTCAGTGTTAATTTTATTTTCCAAAGCATCAATTTCCTTTTTTGTATTTTTGGTTCCTCTTCAGCTCTTTGTATTATCAGGATTAATAGGTTATGAGAGCATTTTTTACTGACACCGCTAAAAGCATTTTTAAATGTAGCATTGTCAGTAAAAACTCGAGGTATGATTTTCACCTGAAGTCCTTCCGGAATTGCTCCAGCTTTTAAATAGGTCAACATCAGTTGTCCATGACTATCTGTTCTAACTAATTTTTTCTTTTTTTTTGTCAAAATGTCTAGCTTGTTATCATTTTGAGTCACAGGGTTGTCTTCAGTGCTCAACGCAGAAGGAAGCCAAATTAGTTTTTTATAAAGTTTGTCTGAAAACGATACTTTGTTTATGACTTCCATATCTCAATTTATATGAAAGAACGAGAAAAAATACACAGAGCTCCGTTACTTACAGCAATTGGTACTCGATATTTGTTGTGTTTTCATTTTAAGAGAAAGGAATAAGTGGGCACAGCTTTTTTCTATTCTTAAATGTGTTTTGCGAAAGTTAGAAAAAGAGGTTATTTGGTCCTGTCGCCAGATGCCTCCCCGTTTGCGAGAGGTGGTATGAACTAATGATAAACAAATGACTGGATTGGTTCTCCCAGCCAGTCCGCTGGAAGGACCAGCATGGAAAACTCTACTAACTTTTCATTGAATTCTTTTCATTGTATATTCGTGTTCATTGAAAATTCCTCAAAAACTTGGTTGGTTCAATTATATTTATATTTATTATTCAAAATCGCTTCATAGTAGGCTTATTGCAATGATTGTCGTCCAATGCATTTCGGTCTGTTTGAGACCTTCAGGGACTGTTTTAGAAAAATAAAAAATAACAAATAACCATCAACATAATAAATGAAAGGTGAACCAAACATGTGTTTTAAGCATTATTCAATGTACTCAATACAGAACCATTCAGAGGTGTACCTGTGTTCGTAATTTCCATGGATTCTTGGCCTTATTTATATATTCTCACTTTTGGAAAGTGTTTCCTACAAACTTTCTTAGAATAGGTGTTACGAATGACTAACCCATTCGTCCCCTTTTTTCCCCTCTTTGTGCTCATCCTCTGTCACTTCGAAACGGAAGACAACCATCTGTAAGAATAGGAGAAATGACCCATTCTATTTCAAAATTGATGATCAACTAAATACATCATCATCACCTTTACAACTGTGGAGGTGAGAAATAAACGCCTGAGTAAAATATCCATGTTTAAATGCAATACCTGGCAATTTTTAATGGCAAAATATATTCTGTTAAACTTGCAGGCCACAACATAATACCATCAAATAACTCGAGACGACTGAAGATAATAATCTATTCTGTCTCAAGCTCCTGATTTACACCAGCAGAGTCTTGTCCTTAATTTGTCTCCGACTCTTTTTCTGAAAACCGTTAAGGTTAGTGTACGTCATTGGCCATTGTTTTCAAACTGACTGCCCATGTTTAATCACTTCTTACATTGAACCATGTGTTTTTGTTTTTATAGTGGGATACGAAAACAGCGGATATTAGTTACAAGAATATTATTGTTACATTGCTCTTTCTCCTGAAGACGGCTTGCAAAGACAGACATTGGTGATATTGTCTGATCCTGTGCCTCATGCCGAAAATTATGTCAACTATCACACAGGCTTTAGATATGTATTAGCCTTTTTGACTGTCTTTCAACATTTGTACTCTGCTTGCTTTCTGATCTGTGATTGTGCAAAAAATTGCACATAAACACGCACTAATCCCACTGTTGTGTCTTTTAATATACTGTATCTTGTTACGTATCTGTATTTTAAAAAATGGTCTATAAAATTAAGTAGCCATTTCTTCAGGTCTATTTTAGATTGTGTTTCTATCTAGTGTATGTTATATTAAAAACGTCATATTACATATTCTTCAGTGTGTTGGGCAAGTCCTTTTTCAATCTTTTTTTCAATTTTTCTTCAATGTTTCTCTTTTCCTATAGGGTACTTCAACCCTGTATACTGCTGTTAAACCAGAAAGCTTGGTACCTGAAAAGCTAGACTATTGGCATCTGAACATTTCAGATGGAAGTCTCCTTATTTGGGCCACCAGGAAAGGCTCAACCAATAAAAAGTATACGGCTGAATGGTTAATGTTCGACTTGGATAATGGCGTGAACCCTAACAAAGCCTGCATGGAGCATGTTATCTATTTCATGTGCTTAAAGCTGTCAGCTGGCGTATAAGTGGATACATTGTTTATCGCTATTTGTGCATACTTAATAAGAAATATTTCTCATTTTGGCCCTCCATTGTGAATATCGAGCATCATTTTGAAGATTTGTTGAGACTTCACCCTGCCATTAGACAGCAGGCCCCTAGTTGGACTCTGAACTTGGTCTGTGCTTCTATCACAAACCTGCCCTTTAACCAGTGGCTTCTTGGGATTTTGCGGTTACATGGACAACACAAGACACATTTGAGAACTTCAGGCCTTTGTTGGGACAGAAGCCTCAAGCCTCATCTGACCTCTCACAGAAAGATGGTAGTCTTCAAAACTCTTCCGTCATTCATTGGCAAAATGGTCAGACTTCTGTCTTAAATGGGAGATTACTCTTCCGATCAACATTAGGGAAGAACAGTAGAGACTTTGCATTACCTTGATATAACAAGGTCACTTGTTCTGTATTGAATTGAGAAAGCCACTTAACCATCGCTTCATAAGCTTTGGTAGACGTTCCCCTGGGAAAATGGCATCTAAGGCTTCTATTGGTAGTTAGATATTCTGTGCATTGCCAAATCTCATGAACTAAATCAGGAGCTTATACCATAAGGGCTTCAAGCAAACGACACCAGGGAGGGTTAAGGCAGCATCAGTGACTTTCTTAAGGCAAGTCCCAGTTGGTGAAATTTGCAGGGCGGCCACGTGTGCTATTCCTCGAGCCTTCTCTAAACAGTTTCTTGATAAGTCAGCTAAGAAGTATACTTCTTTTGGGCAAGAAGTACTTTTCCTCATAGCCTAGTTGCAACCAGTTGGGAAGGAGGGAGAGCAATGTAAATTGACCTTCAGGTTGATTTGGGATCTTGTTGTCTTTGCTCTCCCTCAATCATGACATACAAACTCAAAACCCTAAAACATATACTGTGTCACAACTGCCCTGCCTTTCAGTGGCGATTGTGTAGGCAGAGCGGGTGCACGTAGGAACGCTCACGTGCCATTGTTAAGCAAGTAACCATCTTAAAGTGGCAGCTTCATTTTTAGAGGCAGTTTCTTGGCCATCCCAACCTTTTGTGAAGGAGGAAAGAAGGACAGCACATGAATGACCATGAAGGTAATTTTGCTTATTTGCTGGACATATCAAATTGATGACTTGCTAAGTTAGAGTAGTGAATCATGCAAAAATGATTTTCTTTCTTTTTTTTTTGGCATCCTTACCATTGCATAAAGACATAATTCTTTTAAGAACATTTTGTATTTGTATTTATTTCAATTTATATAGCGCCTTAATCCAAAGCGCTTATTTTCTAAATGTACTTTCAATTATTTTGGCAGACATTTTTTAAACTATTTTTGTTGACTGAAGTTTAATGAGTTTTGCTTGGATGCTACAAGAATATAATTTTTATTATTTATTTGTTTTGGTTTTAAAGAAAAAAAGCCTTTACAAAAGAGAATATTTTTCACAGTTGTGCACATTAAGCTAAAAAAGTAAAACCAAAGCAGACCGGCAGAAAGAAAAAGAATGCAAAATAAGGGGAATACAAAAAAAAAGACCTGAGGGCTACCAAGGGGACCAATCGCAGCACGATACGCTCCTTCGGAATGGCGAGTGACTTCCTTTTATGATAGTATAGAGCATTTTGATATAACTTCTACTATTGTAGCCGTCAGCATGATCTCTTGGCCAGCTATCAGCCTGTCCCAAAAAAAATCTGATGTTAGACTCTCTTCTTTAACCACAAATCTCCTATGTAACATCAGTCTTGTTTCCCAGGTTCCTTCGCACTCCAAAAGTAGGTGTGTTAGGGATTGTTGGAATGAGTTTTTTTGCTTGGTCCCCCAGATTTCTTCGAGCCAAGATTTCCCCGGTGTGGGCTAAGTTTAGCCTAAGTCTCCAGAAATGAATTCTTATTCCCTTCTCTGGAAACTTTTGAAGGTAGCGAGGAAGAGAACCAAGCTTTTTATCCACCTTTAGAAAATGGTTAGGGGGATTAAGGTTCCTTACTCCGTCGATGGTATTGATCCAGGCCCTTGTTTCTAGTGTCTTTTTCACTTTTCAGGGTATTGGAAACTAAAGTTTCTAGTGTCAATTCAAGCCTAAGCAGGATACCTCTGACCTTCTTCTCCAGACCAAGGAGTAACTGGGATCTTGAATTTTTGAGGTGTTCATTCACGTCAGAGTAGAGGGAAGTCTTTACTGCTATCGTTATTTCACGCAATAATGAAATAATTTTCCAGTCTGCTCGACATCCAAGAGAAGCTAGACCTAGTTCGAAGCGTAGGCTCACCAGAGGAGTACACATTGGGAGAGCCGCCAAGGATTTTTTCCACAAAAGACCCTCTAGGTTGTTCCGGTTAATGTGCGATAGCAGAGGTTTTGTTTCCAGGCCATAGAGAAGGACTGGAACTGCTTTGGCCAAATAGAACTTGATAAGTGGGAGGATAGAACATTTGCAACATTTTGCATTCAGTCTTTTCATTTGAGGAATAATCTTTATGGCTTTTTCCATAAATGCTGTATTCACCTTATTGTGAGCAGGAGAAGCGAAAATTTCATAGCCCATATAAGGAATTTCTTCAACGGGGGGGACTGCTTTACCATCCAAAACCCTATTTCCATAGCCTGATTTCTTCTTTGGGTGTTTGAAAATAAGGATCTTGGATTTCAGAGGGTTGATTGAAAGTCCATTAGGGTGGCATATTCCCCAAGTTTATTTAGGAGGTGCTGAAGACCAATCGCCGATCTGTCCAGCAGGACTAAATCGTCCGTGTAGGCGAGCCAATGTATTCTCTTCCCATTGATTACTGGGCTAGCCAACGATGATGAAAACAGGAAATCCCCTAGGTCTGACAAAAACAGGTTGAAAAACAAAGGGGCTCCTAGACATCCTTGCCCGACCCGTTTGAAAACCTGTTTCAAATCTGACAGATGTCTCTGGTCGTCAAGCCTCAATCTTATGGTGGTATTCCTATAGAGTTCAATAAGCATTACTAACAGGGGGTCTGGAATCCCCCAACTGTAGAGTTTGCGCCAGAGTAAAGATCTGTCCACATGATCAAATGCCTTAGAAAGGTCTACCCATGCTCCATAGAGGGGGGTGCCCTCTTTCTCACTTGTCTTTTTGCTGAGCAAGTTCAAAATAAGCCCATTAAGAATAGTGGAGAGTCCTTTTTCTAAAGCCTGTTTGATGATGTGAGAGTATCTGCCTTGAGTCCACCCAGTGTGAAAGTTCTCTTAATAAAAGCTGCATGAAAAGTTTACTATCAATATCAAGGAGGGCGATTGGGCGATAGTTTGCTCGGCTTAGCCGATCGCCCCCCCCCCTTGAAGAATGGAATAACTAATGCGTTCTTCCATGATGGAGGAAAAACCCTGGTCTTTAGGATTTCTTGGACGAGACGATTTAGAATCTTGGCCCAAAGTTTTGGGTTGTTTTTTAGGACCTGATGGGTTAGGCCATTTGGGCCTGCAGCTTTTGATGAAGAAGAATTAGATATTAATTCCAGAATGTCATATTCATCAAATGTAAGGAACCAGGGGGAGATCTGTAGGCATGATCAAGTCTGTGGACCCTGTTGGTTTGAAATGTTCTAACCGGTGTTCTACCCATTTTTGTTTTGGGACTAGGTTGCATAGGGAGCTGTTAAACCCAGATTCTATTTGACCCAGTGCCGCCCAGAAATTTCTGGAATTATTTGCATTTAGTAAATGGAGCATTCGCTCACCATCTTCTTGTAGTCTTTGATATGTTTGACTTTTAGACCAATTTCTATAGGCCTGTTTAGCTTTTTTTGATTCTTACAAACGAGTGATTGGATCCTAATGCCTATTTTTTATATGGTGCAGTATTTGTCGAGGTTTCTCTTTTTCCTTTGTGTTTCTCCTTCGAAGATGTGAAGATGTTCTTGTTTGCCTAAAGCGCCTATTTCACTTGGTGGGTGTATAGACCAAATACATTTTCCAAATTTCTCCAGATGGGATTCATCGCTCCAGGTTGAAGATGGTACTTCTTCTAGTAGTTTGTTCAGTCTTTTTCACCCTTGCTTATGTTTTGAGACTCTCAATTTTCCCCTGAAACCCTCTAGTTCTTGGGCATTCTTAATGTGCCGATATTATTGCATATCAGGAAACAAGAGTTCCAAACTTGCATGGTCACTACCCCCCTCCCAGTTTGTAGTTAGGCTAGAGCAGAGACCAGATAGACCCGAGGAAACGAAGATGTAATCTAAGGTGGACTCTAAATTCCCTTGATGCCAGGTTACTCCTGCCTTTTCAGCTTCAGCTGGCTTTTCTTGTAACATCTTGAGATCCCAAGAAGTCCTCCACAATGTTCCTTTTTGCAATGAGCTCCTTTTATTTGCCTGGGCTTACTGCAACAAGTGGTAATATGATCTGCATTGAAGTCCCTGCTAGTAGGATATTTGCTCACTCATGCTCTGTCTTCACCACTGTTAAAAGGGTGTCTAAAGCTTCTAAGAAGTGCTGGAGTTTTGAGTTGGCAGGGTTCCAGTATATATTGATGATTACCACAATGGAATGTGGGGTATCCATTTTCAATTCTAATTTGCAAGCTTGAATTCCCACATCGTTGTTACATAATATTGTGATCGTTTTGATGATGGAGTTTTTGAGGGCAATTATCAACCCTCCCGCTGGTCTTCCTTTTGCTTTCTGGGAAGCCCGGAGATTTTGAATTGTAAAGCCCTCTATCTCAATTGGGTTGACTAACCACGTTTCCTGGAATAGTAGAATGTCATTTTGCCCTAGAAGATCCTCTTTCAGTTTTTTCTTTTTCAGAAAGCTGGGACCACGCGTATTCCAGGATTATAGTTTCAAACTCCTTTGCCTAAAGGAATTTTTCCTCCACTCCTAATTTTAGGCTGATTTGGGAGATATAAGAAGCGTACTGGTCCACGTTTCAGGCCTCCATTTTAGTTTTTTAAAAGTGTTTTGCTTTGGTAGCCTTATAAAAAGTACAGTTTCAAAATAAAAAACAAGTGAAATATTTTTCAAAAATTCAGTCGGGTCAGTGGCAACAGTGCTTAGCTTATTTAACGTTTTCTTGGAAGATCACATGCTGTTTTATTATGTATTACTCTTTGCCTAAATGTTAAATACAGCAGAGGGTTTGTGTGTAAAGCTATATGATATATTTTATTTGTATCACGCTCGTACACAGGTGTTTCAGAGTGCGACAAGAGAAGGGAGGGGAACAGGGGAGAACAAAACAACGATCTTACTAGGCCCAGTGACATTGAGAACGTGCAAGTGCATGGGAAAGGGGAAAAGTGCATGGAGGGGGGAGAGTGGAAAGTGCAGAGCAGAGGATAGACAGATAAATAATTAATACAAAATTAAATAGATAATGGAGCAATATACATGGGTAGTGCAGCTGGCAAGTGCTGAGTTTATGACAGTAGAACTGGGTAAGTCTGATAAGTGCATAAAAAGAAGAAAGTTGGGGGGAGTGGGGGACTGTAGGGGTACAGATGCAGTCCCCAGTGCAAGGGTGACCGGGAGGCAGTGCAGAAGGGTGGCTGGGTGAGCAGGTACCTGGGCCAAGGGGACAGAGGGTGGCCAGGTGCACAGTGCCAAGAGAGCAGATCAGCAAGGGAGAAGGGGAGCAAAGGCAGATGCAAAGAGGAAGGACTTGAGGTGCTTCCAGAACCAGAGATGGTTCTCCTCAAGTTTTAGAGTGGCAGGGAGGCTGTTCCAGAGGGGGGCCCTGGCCGAAGACAGAGATCTACCCCCAGCTCGTTTCTTTGAGAAACGACTGATCCTGAGGGAGTTAGAGGCAGAGGAGCGAAGAGCTCGAGAGGGGAGGTATTTGCAGAGGGATAGCTGAAGGTATTTTGGACCCAGGCCCCAGAAAGCCTTGTGGACAATGCAGATGGTTTTAAATGTAATCCTTGCATCCACGGGGAGCCAATGGAGAGTGTCATGACCGCAGCCTCCAAGGAGTCAGGTTTATCCCAACTGCCTCGGAAGCCGGGTCACAACTTCATTTCCAGGCTCCCATCGGCTCCCATAGGGGCCTTATGGACCTTGTCCTGGCGCCAGTGGCGCCAGGCTCATAAGGGGACCCAGTCCCGGCACAGGACGTGCCGGGCTCATGATGCAAGGAAGGGTGCTTGGGTGGACCTACCTGCTGCAGACCATGCTGCTCACTCACCTGCAGGATGAAATCCTCATCCATCCATGGCTGGAACTACTTTACCTTCTGGGTGTGGCCAGCACCACTCCCTGGGACTGGATACTGGAACTATTCTGGAAGCTGGGACTTCTTTCCTGGGCGAGGCTGCTGTGGAAGGAGACACCTAAGCACTCCAGTAGGCTATTTAAACCACGCCCGATCAGAGCAACGTGCTTCGCGTTATTCTGCAATAGCAGCAGGACGCTCACCGTGTCAGCTCCAGAGAATCTGCAACTTCTGCATCTAGGGAAGAGAAATCCGTAATCTTACCTTCTGAAATAACATCTTTGTCTTCAGCAGCATCTGAGAAGGGAAAAGAACACCAGGTTAGCACGAGATAAAACCAGCGCAGCACTTACCCAATCCATCGGTGCATCTCAAGCCACGGGCTGCAGCTCTCCATTTTTTGGCACCCTGTGGAAGCAAGGACATTGGTTAGTAACCTTCGTGAACCTTTTCCTACCTGCGCTGCATTCTTCTCGCCTCCGCCGACGCTGCTACTCGCATCTGCAAAACAAAAGGACATCATTAAGAAATACAAAACTCCATCCATACGCACGTGTTTTGGGCAGCTCTCATCTTTCTCACTCCTCGGCGCATTCCTCGACATCTATTTTTCTACCCAGCTGCTTCTGCAACCTGAAAAAGGAAAAGAGACATTAAGAAGTGCTTTAAACTTCGAATTGACATTTCTTACTTACTTGCCTGCAATACCTTCGTGCTGCTAACGACGGCCTAGCTCCAAATCTTCATCCTCTGCAACCAAGAGGCTGGACAATCAACCAGTAAAGTAACTGGCTTCGGCACCCCTGCACAGACGCAGGATGGAGAGCTCCGCTTTCACCTATATAAGGTGAGCACATTTAGCCTACGAACTACGTGGGGATTACCAGGAAGGGGAGTCAGCTTGCCTTTCAGGCTTATATATCCTATTAACCCCTTGCTCTCACAATTGCAGACACCTCACCCTTCAGATCAAGATCACAGTGAGGAGAGGGCCTTTCCAGGGTGGCATTCGAGGCCTGCGCGTGACCCTAGAAGACTCCGAGAACCCCCAGCCCAGACCTGCGCCTCCGAGGGATTCAGGTGAGCGTTACAGAGAGATTTCAGAGCTAGAGAGATACGATTCCAGGGCTTGAGGCCAAGGAGAAGTCTCGCAGTCCTGTTCTTGATTAGTTGCAGAGGGCGAAGATTAGAGGCAGGTAGATTTAGAAGGAGGCTGTTAAAATAGTCCAACCTAGAGAGAACCAGAGCTTGGGAGACGGTGAGCTTCTGGGGGAAGGAGAGGAAAGGAAGAGTACCTCTGAGGAGGCGCCGTAGGAAGTTTGACTTTTTAGAGACCTCAGAGATGTGGGCAGAGAAGGAAAGTGTGGAGTCAAAGATGACACTGAGGTTCTTACCCACACAGGTGGGGATAGGAGGAGGGCCAAGCGAGGCCGGCCCGAGAGAGAGGGGAAAGGATGGAGAAGGGTTGTCGATGAGGAGGATCTCCGTCTTGCTGGCATTTAGACAGAGATTATTGGCGGTACACCAATCTTGAATGGCAGTTAGGCAATCAGAGATGAGGGAGAGGAGGTGGCCGAGGCTAGCCTGAAAATGAGTTGTCATCAGCATAGCACTGGAAATTTGAGCATAGAATGACAATGCAGTGGGCGAGAGTTGCCAGGTATTGGTTGAAAAGCCCGGGCGAGAGGTTAGACCTCTGGGGAACACCACAGATATAGAGGAAGATAGAGGATAGGAAGGACCCCAGTTGGACCTGGGAGGTCGATCAGAGAGGAAAGAGATCAACCAGGCCAGGGCCTGATCAGTGATACCCAGGTTTTCAGGGAGACAGTTGAACAGGATGGTATGGTTGACTGTGTTGAAGGCAGAAGAGAGATAGAGTAGGATGAGGACAGAGGGAATGTTGGAGTCAAGGTTGGAGAGCAGATCTTCACGGATGTTCAAGAGAGCCGTTTCCATGGTTCTGGCTGCTCTGAAACCAGACTGGTGGTCACGGAGACAGCCAACAGAATCAGAATGAAGGTTAAGCTGAGAGATGGACAGCTTTTCCAGGAGTTTGCCCAGAAAGGGAGTAATGGAGATTGGGGGACAGTAAGCCGGACAGGAAGGATTAGCTGTGGGTTTCTTTTCTCTATAAACCAGTGATTTTGCTTTATTTTGACCATATTATCATTCTACAGTACATTTTGTTATTCGTATTCCTTAATCCTCAACAAGGCCAGATAACATAAACTAACTGTGAATATACAGAGCGCACGTTCATCCAACTGGGCTTCTTGGTGCTGATAACGTGTTTTTTTTTTTACCAACTCTGTGGTGTTAATTCTATCAACCTTGGAAGGATGAGGGGTGCCGGGATTGTAAAATGTTACCAATAAGACAAAAAAAAACAAATCTCTGTGGTGGATGTCTTTGTCCATTGCACCACAGACCCAGATAGCAAAGTAAAGCATTTGTTGTGGTTTGATGCATGGAGGCATTTGAAATGTAGAAGATCTAATAGGCACATTGATTTCACTTCTAGAAATATAGATTTGTATTTTGTTTTTTGATAAAGGCCTTTCCTTAGTGATTCTTCCAGATATTACTCGTCAAGCAAGCCACGGTCTGAAAAATTTGGTTCAGATTCTAAAGAAAGTATAAGAAGGCAACTTAAAAGGTAAATGCTTCTGTATGTCTATTCTCAGTATGTTTTTTCAAGCCTTTGTAAATCCAAAAAATGTAACATTTGCAAACATAATTATTGATACCCATCACATATTTTATGTCCTATGATGAATCCAATGGAACCATCACTGATTTCCTGGCGGTGACCTCCCATGTGGCCAGGGGCCTGCAGCCGCTACCTGACATAACAGCGGTTTCATGAGAGAGGATCACATCGGAGGACACAACTACTGGGGAGATGGTATGACTCCATTGGAGGAGTAACATTATTCTTCCTTCGAGTGGATTGTGTCCTCCAACGTATTCCTCATCTTAGATGTATTCCATCCAGCTTTGCTGCTCTTCGGAAATTTTTTCAGCAGAGGGTGCTGTGCGTCGATGTCGTCGAGTCGATGGTCCCTCGAAGGCCTCCGTGGAGGGTGAAGTCATCAGGTATGTAAATAGCACACGCGGCTCCCGTTGGCTTCATTTCCGTTTTTCCGCAGTATACATTGCTTCAGAGATTCGGCGCGCCTCGAGTTCTGTGAAGATAGTAAATAAAACGAATATGTCCTTGTCATGGATGCCGACCACGACCCCGAGATCGTGTTTCAAAAAGTGCAAGTCGTGTGGTTCAAAAATGTCGATCACAGACCCGCACCGAGAGTGTCTCCAGTGCCTCGGAGAAGGCCACGACATGTCAGGCGATGACAGGGAAGGCCTTGCGAGAAAGGAGGGGAAAACTACAGGTAGGTCGCAAACCCGACCGTAAAGCTTCTAGCGTTGAGTCGAGGTCCCGTGAGGAGAAATCCCCTCGACGCGAAAGGCATCGGTCCAGGTCCCGAAGCGATTCCCATCGCTCGTCGTCTTCGACGAAAAAGTCAAAGAAACAACACCACATGTCCCCCTCCACCTCGTCCTCCGACAAGTCCCCAAAAAGGATGAAATGCCCCACGAAACATTCATCCTCCGAAGAGTGGGAAGCATTCATGGTCAAAATGATGGAGGTGTTTGAGAAAGTGAAGCCTCGGTCCGCGCCTTCTTCGGCCGGCCGGGAGCGTCATCGCTCTGACACTCGCGCGCCCTCGAGCCAGGGTGATCGTAAAAGGAAGAATAGAGAACCTTCCAGGACGCCGATCGAAAAGGACCGCTCGAGTCGAGTTGACCGCTCGAGGTCACTGACGCCGTCTGAGACCCAACGCACCTCGAAGGGCAAATCTTCGAAGAGCGCCTCGAAGCAGGCTTTGACGACGAACACTATTTTGTTGACGTCGACCCCGAAGCCCTCAGCGCCAAATGCTCCAGCCAAGCCAGGCCAGCCAGAAAAAGGAAAAGACAGGGTTACAAGACCTGTAATACCCTCGGAGCCCTGTAATACACCACCTCCTCCTCCCCCTCTCCCAGAGAAGGTTTTCAAGCCTCTCCCTAGGAAGGGGTTTTTCAAGTTCCTGACCTCAATTTTTGAGGAACAGCAAAGATCTGATGAGCAGAATATACCTTTTGGGCTAGAATATGGCACCCCAAATGTCCCCGAATGCCTGATTTCAGAAGAAAGCAGAATGAGGGACATGGTGGAATCATTACACAATGCAAGTGGCATTGACACATCTCCTGAAAATGACTTTGGCAGACCAGAACCAGGAGAGCATGCCAGTCCATCATACCATCAGTTAATGACAAAGGTAGTATTACTTAGGATGGGCTAGACCATCAGCCCAATTCATCCAGGATGATTTGACAGATATATTGGACAATGGTCCCACCGAAGACCCAGCACTGCCCTTTCATGTAGCCCTGCAAAATAGGGTGTCCAAGAATTGGGAAACTCCGGATTCTATTCCTCCAGTAAATAAATCCCCCACCTCCAAAATACCGCTGTGCCAGTAGCAACCCCGGCTATCTGTCCAAACATCCCACTCCCGAGAGTCTGGTCATACAGGCAGCCACAGCTTCTAACAAACTTGCGTACCCTTCTATCCCTCCAAACAGGGACGATAAGCGTGTGGATGGCTGGGCACAGAAGGTATTTTCAGCTGGTAGTATGGCTTTAAAATCTGCCAACTCCACATGTGCCTTGGCAAAGTTTTCGTACATTCTGTGGGAGTGCATCGCAATGGCGGCGGAGCACATACCAGAAAGGGACGAAAGGGAAGGGTTCCTAGCCATCATTGGAGATGGAAAGGAGCCATGCAGGAATCACTTCAATCTGGATTGGACACTGCGGATAGTGCAAGCAGGTCCATGGGCACTAGCACGGTAATGCGCAGATTTGCGTGGTTACGGAAGTCTGGTTTTGCACCGGACGTACAAAACCGCCTTCTGAACATGCCCTTTGACGGGGTCTCACCTTTTTAGTTGCAAGGCTGACGAGAGCCTTGAGAGGTTGCAGACCTCAAAAGCAGCTGCCAAATCTTTAGGGGCTGCTGATAGGCAACCTCAGCCTTTTCGTGCACCAGGACAATTGTGGACGGGGCGATCCTATCGTTACTACTCCTCATATGGAAAGGCGAGAGGAATGGCCAGTCAAAGGGGCCAGAGAAAGGCCACTTGCGGTGGACGAGCAAAAGGTGCAAAGCCAGCTGCAGCCTCTTTGCCATCAGCAGCTGCAACAACCACCACAAAACCACTTTGAGGACTTGCATCACGAAACACCTGTAGGAGGCAGGCTGTCACAGCATCTGCAAGAATGGCGAGCCATTACTTCAGATGTTTGGGCTCTAGAAATAATAGCCCAAGGTTACTGCCTTCCTTTTTTAACACAACCTCAAAGCAAGCCACCAGGGAGACACCCTTTGAAGTTTTCAGACCCGCTCCTACAGCAGGAAGTCCTAACCCTGCTGGAGAATGGTGCTGTAGAACCAGTACCTGAAGCGGAGAAGAACAAGGGATGGTACTCCCCGTATTTTTTTATCCCCAAAAAGGACGGAGGACTGAGACCCATCTTGGATTTAAGAAACTTGAACAAGTTCCTCAGGAGGGACAAGTTCAAGATGGTTACCCTTTCTCCGATCCTTCAGGCCCTTCAACTTCAGGACTGGTTGGTGTCATTGGACCTCAAGGATGCTTATTTTCATGTGCCGATTCATCTCACGCACAGAAAATACCTGAGGTTCGTAGTTGGAGACTCACACCATCAGTTTCGAGTCCTGCCATTCGGATTGACCTCCGCCCGAGGGTCTTCACCAAGTTAATGGTAGTGGTGGCAGCGCACCTCAGGAGAGGGGGGATTCACGTCTACCCCTACCTGGACGATTGGTTGATCAGGACACGTTCTGCCGGACAAGCACTGGATCATCTGAAAGTCACCTGCCACTTCCTCTACAGACTGGGCTTCTCCCTAAATTTCAAGAAGTCTCAAATGACACCTTCCCAACAGCTCCAGTATATAGGAGCTGTATTAGACCCATCCTTGGGAAAGAGCTCATCTCCCAAGTCGAGGGCTCAAGACATTCTTCAGATGGTTTCCAAATTCCAAAATGCCCAAAATCTCCAGGCCTACGACTTCTTAAGGTTGCTCGGCCTCATGGCATCCTGCATCTTCCTGGTGCCAGAGGCACGTTTGAGGATGAGATCCCTTCAATGGGCTCTAAAGACTCAGTGGTCCCAGTTCTCAGGTCAAATGACTGATCTTCTCCAGATTCCGAACAAGGTTTGACAAGACCTTCTATGGTGGATTTATACAGAGAACATCCTAAAAGGAGAACTTTTTTGGCAACCATGGTTAAAGATCACAGTAGAGACGGACACCTCACTCATGGGGTGGGGAGCTCATGCCAACGATCTGACAATCAGCGGTCGTTGGTCTCCATCTGAGTCCAAACTACACATCAACCTTTTAGAACTGAGAGCAATCAGACTAGTGTTGAAAGCTTTCCTGCTATCTGTCAGGGGAAGAAATGTCCTGATAATGATGGACAACACAGTGGCCATGCATTATCTAAACAAAAGAGGAGGTGTAGGGTCTCTACCTCTGTGCAGAGAGACAATGCAGCTCTGGTATTGGGCAATTCTGGAAGGAATCTCTGTAACGGCAGTTCATCTAGCCGGGGAGGAGAATATGACGGCAGATGCTCTGAGCAGGCAGAACACGGTGTCCCACGAATGGGAACTGGCTCAGGAAAGCATTCAAGAGATCTTCGTCCTTTGGGGAACCACTCAAGTAGACTTATTTGTGACCGGAATCACCCAGAAGTGCGAAAGGTATTGCTCAAGGGAATTTCCCCCGAGAGGAGCCCTGGGAGACGCGTTCGTGGTGGAGTGGAATTTCCCACTATTGTACGTGTTCCCACCGATTCCCGTAATTCCTCAGGTCATCAGGAGGAATTGCCCCGGATTGGGCCAGGAGAACCTGGTACTCAGACCTTCTAGACATGTCCATCTGTCCCCCAGTACGTCTTCCTCAGAGAGAGGACCTTCTCTCACAAATGGAGGGTCAGGTTCTCCATCCAGAAGTCAAAACTCTCAGCCTTCACGCTTGGTATCTGAAAGGCTGAGATACAAGGATTGGGACCTTCCAGATGACATCATGGAGGTGTTGCTTTCGGCAAGAAGGCCAGCAACAAAATCTCTATACCGTTGCCATTGGAGGAAGTTTTGCAACTGGTGCAGAGAAAAGAATGTCGATCCTTTTCTATGTTCTATTCCGGAAGTACTGTCTTTCCTCTTGTCCCTAGTGCATGGAGGTCTAAATGTTGGTACCATCATAGGTTATCTTGCAGCGCTTTCCATCTTCAAGCGCTCGTCGGAAGAATGCTCCTATTTCAAAATTCCTTTGGTAGTGCAATTCTTAAAGGGACTCACTAATGTGTTTCCTCCTTACCCATTCCAAGTGCCAATTTGGGATCTCAATCTGGTTCTAAAATTCTTAATGTGTGCTCCTTTTGAGCCTTTGAAAACTTGTCCATTAAGATTACTGACATGGAAAACTGCTTTCCTAGTTGCTTTAACATCTGCAAGAAGAGTGAGCGAATTACAGGCACTGTCTTCTGGGCCACCCTATACTGTGTTCCATAAGGACAGAGTTGTGTTGAGGGTTAAACCCTCATTTTTACCTAAAGTAGTATCTGATTTTCATTTAAGTCAGAAAATTGTTTACCCGCATTCTATCCTCCACCTCATCCTACTAAGGAGGAGGAAAGATTACACAGGTTGGATCCAAGAAGAGCTTTAAGCTTTTACATCTCTAGGCTTTCCAAGCTTAGAGTGGACAACCAACTGTTTATCGGCTACACCAGAAGGACATTGGGTCAGTCGGTGACAAAACAGACAATATCACGCTGGATTGTGCTTTGCATTTCAGAATGCTACAGATTAGCACAAAAAGGCACAAGAAGGGTTAAGGGATCATTCCACCAGAGGCATCACCTCTTCGACAGCCTTTCAAAGAGGAGTTCCATTAAGGTCCATTTGTGAAGCAGCAACTTGGTCTTCACTGCACACCTTTTCAAAATTCTATAGTCTGGATGATTCTCAGTCTAAGGAGCTGAATTTTGATAAAGCAGTACTATATTCAGCCATCCAAGGGCATTGAAAAATCTAACCCCTCCTCCAGAGAAATTATCCATACTGCTTTGGGAGTCTATCTAAGATGAGGAATACGTTGGAGGACACAATCCACTCGAAGAACAAGTTACTTACCAACTGGTAACGTTCTTTCTATTGGATGTTCCTCCAACGTATTCCTCACCGCCCTCCCAGCCTACCCCTCTGTATATTTTTCCGGGTTATTGCCAACTCAACTCTTGCAAGGTTGATACCCGTCTGCCGGCACAATCTACACAGTACAAAATCAAAGGTGAAAAGGGAAAAACAGAACTGAGGCCAACGGTCGCCGCACGTGCTACTTATATACCCAATGACATCACCCTCGACGGAGGCCTTCGAGGGACCATCGACTCAACGACATCGACGCACAGTTCCCTCTGCCACAAAAAATTCCGAAGAGCAGCAAAGCTGGATGGAATACATCAAAGAGGAGGAATACGTTGGAGGAACATCCAATCAAAAGAATGTTACCAGTTGGTAAGTAACTTGTTCTTCCCCATGAGGAAGACCCTGTGATACCAGATGTCCTGGTGGCCTATTGTCATTCTAATCGGGCCCCCACCTTTCAGCCAAACACTCACAATTCACACAACACTTTTTCTTGATTTGCCTTTTTGAAAAAAAACTGTGAGGAAAACCATCCAGGAGCTGAAAGCCCAAAGAAAGTTATGCACTTCGACTTCCATAGCCACTCAAGGGCTGCTTGGCTGGGCCATGGGATTTTCTTCAAGCAAACCCCGGAGCCGGCAGGCGAACGCCGGCCCCCTCAAAAGGCCTCCATCTAAGGGCTAGTTCTCCCCCTGTCTGCACCTGTCCAGGCCTGGAGGACTGTGAGGCTTCCTCGCTGCCAGCAATAATATCTGATTGCCTTCTCACCGCTGCGGTTCCCCGCTCCCACTGGTAAGCAATCACCCTGTATTGCAATCCATTCCTGTGATGTACTTGTGCTCTCTGGGAAATTCGAACGTGGGTGCACTGGCTACTGCTGGTTACTTGTTCCCCTATAGTGTGTCACCTGCCTGCTGCTTCTTGTTGTGTTCCCTACTGTGTGATTTATCCCTCCTGCACCCTTTTGTGCATCTAGCACAACAGCACTCGTCTGTGCTCTTCTCCTTCACTCTTCTCAATCTCACTTCCTCCAACTTTCCTCCTCGCACCCTCTATGCTGCTCTCGATTTCTCCCATCTACTCCAACTGCTACTCTACTCTCCAATCCTATCCCTATCACTAATTCTGGAAGGGAAAAGGACAAAAGGGATATCGTGGTCTCCATCTCAGGCCTTCCTATCGCTGATCCCTACATCAGTTCTTCCTCCAGATAGACACTTACAGGCATCCTCTTTGTCATTCCCTCCCTAGTCCTATGGACCCCTCATATGGTCTCTGTTCTCTCTCCTTTTCCCTCCTCTCCCATTAATGGTGACACTCAGTGGGAGGTTCACTTGGCCCCCTTCCACTCCTCATCATTAATGTCTATCTGAATGGCACCGTCTTGGTGTAGGGTCCTCAGCCCAATATCCTCCTTTTCGATGGCATGTCGTATCAACTGCCTTTCTTCTCCTGCTATTCTTACCACACCTCTCTGGCTCCTCTGCCACTCCTTCTTCCACTGCCCCTCTGGCACCGTCCTCCTCCTCTCTGGCTACTTTGCCACCTTCCTCTATCACCTCTGCCCACTTTTGGGCCCCTCTCCCGCTTCTGTAGTCTGTACCTCAAGCCTGTATCCCCTCCACGGAAGTCTTTCAAATGTGGCAACTTGCTCCACGTCGCTACACTCGCTCTGCTGTCAAATACTCCTCTGACACATGGTTCACAGCCAGCTCTGTCACGAGTTTAGACTCCCTGCTCCCTGATAGCTACAAGATTCTCTCTGAGCTCAGAACCAACCGTCCTGGAGGTGGAGTAGCTCTGATAGTTACGGAGTAGGTGCCTGCTTCTGTCATTCCTATGCAGGCTTACACCTCCTTTTAAATGCCTGTTCTGCATGCTCTCTATCTCTCCTGGCCTCTCTCTGACTCTGGCCACCATCTACAGGCCACCTGGCCAGGACGCCCTCTTCTTCTGAGTGGGCTGACCTATCTTCTTCCCTCTTTGCCTCTACCTCTCATTTCTCCTCATCGGAGACCTCAACATCCACCTGGATGCTTCTAATTCCTCCTCGGTACTTTGCCGCAACCTCTGCGACACACTTTCCATTCTACCCTCTGGTTGGACACACTCTGTTGGGCATAGCTTGAATGTTCTCATCTCCTCAGACACACCCTAACCCTCTTGAAACTTCTCACTACTCCTCTTGGACTGACCACTTTTGCTCTCCTCTCAGCTGACGCTCTGTCCCCAGGCTAAGCCCACTCCAGCACTGCCACTTACCTTCTAGGTTATTCGGCCCATAAAGCGCGTCTCAGTGGATGCCTTTCCCACTACTTTTTAATACTCCTCCCACGCCTGCGGCTGACTCGCACCCTGACACAGCCATCTCTAAACCACATCTTTCTATCTCCAACACTCTGGACGTCCTTGCCCCTGTCATGAGATCCATCTAAAGCCTACCTCCAAGTGCAACTCTTGGTATGTCTCTGACCTCGCCACCCTGAAATGCAAGTGTGGGGTGGCTGAGAGGAAGTGGAGAGCATTGGTCACATCCTCTGACAAACTGGCCTTCTCCGAAGGCAATACAGAGACTCTGTCCTGTCGAAGAAGACAGCCCACTACGACCTATAACAACACAGCCAAATTCCTTAAATCTGCAAGGAGCTGGCCAATGCTTCAGCAGTCCCCACCTCTCCTGTTCCCTCCCAGGCTCTCTGTACGGCCCTTGCTTCTTACTTCACCACTATCATGTCCTCTCTTTTCTCTTCCTCTACCTCTGTCAGCCCCCCATCTGGCCGTAACTCCCTTCTCCTCTTTCTCTCCGACTACACCTGACAAGGTTTTGTGAGAAACCTGAAGGTGTCTCACCCGCTAGTCCCCGGGGATCTGTCCTCCAGGTTGCCAGGACACTGCCATTGCTTTTGGATCCAGTTCCTGGGGGTGGACCCATGCAGGCGGATCACCTGGATGTGGGGTCTTCAGGGAGTAGGAGCGGGGCACCGGATGGTGAGACGCGGTATCCCCTTCCCTGTAACACCTTTTCCCCACACAACTAGGAACTCGGGCCCACCCCCATACCCCAACAACACTTTCTCACAGACAGTTCATTGTGAGCGACAACAGTGGTCAGACAATTACTGATCATTACACACACCTGACTTCCATCATACTTCCCCACATGGATAAAAGCGTGGAAAAGCACACAAGGAAACAGCAGTTCCAAATTGGCAGTTTAATACAAGGAGAAAGACTGCAAGACCTGCAAGGGTTTCAAGGAGGGAAGTGCTCTTGACCTTGAAAGACTGTTACTTTCAAGAACCTTGGAAAGTAAGAAGCCTAAGACGGGGAACTAAAGCAGAACAAACCTACACTGTGCATCGAGGGTTCCCGGGGCTCTCCTGTGTCGATAATCAAGGCGGGGAGGAGCGATTGCCACCATGGTACTGTCCTTGGCTCTTACAAGAAAGCAGCGCCCGTAAAGATTGCACAGCAGTTGAGTCGGAGAAACTGATACCAAACTAAAAACGTATGTGATTAGCTACGCAAATATAATTGGAAACTAAAGGAGTGAATGAACTTTGGAAGGCCAAGTGAGATACCGTATGCAGAGTGGTCTCGCATCACGTGGGTGCTCATTTGAAGGTCTCTGGTATCCAACTGAAAGGCAACTGTAGTTTAAAACAGAAGTTTGTATGAAAGTGGTCCTGCAACGGGTCAAGTGTTACGCTCACCTGGTCTCTGTGGGGACGTTGGGGCACGGTTGCTGCCCTCCAGGGAACCGACTCCCCTTGGTCAGGCTTCTTCCCCAGCTCCCGTGTTGTGGACTGCACTGGTTGTTGGTACTGCCCCTGCGAGAATACGAGAGGCAGTGAGAATGCTGTGATATGGCTGTGGTCTCCCTGGAACCCTTCTTCCCTGAATGTGGTGAGCATGCGCCTACCCATATAGTCTCACCTGTATTAATTATGATGGCAAGCTATCCGTCCTGCTTCTCACTGCAGGGGCGCTTTTAAATAGACAGAGTTTCTTCACTGGTCCATGTGCGTGGCAGCCCAGACCGGCTGTGGCTGAACCACTTCAAAGGTAAGTATCCTTCGATAATAATTTTTGTCTGTGTTCTATTGTAATGTCTTTTCCCCTGATTATTGTCCGTATCTCTTGTCCTCGCGCCAAAGGTGCCAGGACTGGGTCCAACTGGACCCTTTATGTAGTGGAACTTGTGGTTCTTGCCCTGTGGCCATGACAGCAAGCTAAATCCCATGCACATTCGAAAGTCTTTGCTAAAAACTAAGGTTAACTGCAATGAGTCCGAGTCTGGCTGGGGGAGATTAATTGAAAATGGGAAGAATCTGAGCCCGGCTGAGAGGGATCCGGGGTGAACAGTGAGTCACCCGAGAAAACAAATATTCTTGGAACTTTGTAAAGAGTCGGAGCTGAGCCCGACTGAGTGGGATCTAGGGTGAAGCACCTGTGTTGAATACTCTTAAGAAAAAAATAACTATCTTATTTTATGTACATCAGGCCCTCTGAATCATCAAGAGACTTTGATGAGAAAAGAGACTTGGGCACAGAAGACCCTGTTGCTGGAAATAGAACTGTATGTGTCGGAAGAAACCTGAGTGTGTGCTTTGCTCGTGTGAACCGCTTGACCCATGCTGAAAACCTGGGGAAGGGAGGGCAACTGCCTAATCATCCTCGCATATGATTTTGTGAACACTTCTTTCTTTTTCATGAACATTCTCCCACACTATTTACAAATTAGCGCTAATGATTGGCAAAAGGTTTTTTAGTATAGGCCCTTTTATTTTGACAAGACTCCACTAGGACTGCATTATTATTTGATGGTCGTAGCTTGCTCCCATCTGTAGATTTAGGTTTAGATAGGCAAGGCGTTTATCACATCCTTGCAACAGTTTAATGATCACCCTTGAACTGTGGTCACTTGTCTGTCTTACTGTTGATACCATGTTTTCCTTACAGTTCTAGACCAGCCCAATCTATGAAAGTGTCGTCCAGTGATCCAGACGTGGACCCCTTGCTCACTGTTCTGAGAGAGGCACAGCTCCACTGATGAGGCCCAACAATGCTGAAACACGTGTATGGGGTTGTTTTTGGTACTCTTGTTCAGAAGGGAATTACCATAGCATTTGGGAGCTGGACTGCCCATGTGGGCGGGACAAAGACAGATCTACAAATTGATAGTTCCCTTCTGTGAAAGGTACAGTGAGCTCAAGTGTGGCTTCGGACTCTCGAGTGGGTACCTTCCCAAAGAACCGGTCAATGGGCCGTGTTTGTTCTCTCAGAGGGGTGCCTATGGACTATTTTTTTATTGTACAGAGACAAGGGCTGGTAACGTGGGAGTGGCCGACTAGGAAGGCCAGGAGGATGAGTGGCAGACAAAGGAGTGCAGTAGTGGGGGAACCCCCACTAAGTGGTAAAGGGTTACGCTGCAAAGGGACACCTGTGGGAGAGCGAACAGTGTGGCATCGAGTGGGTGTCGGGACACAGGGGGTTGTGGGGTGAATGATCTACAGAGAGAAGTTATCCCAATACCAGCCGTGTCAGAGGAGAAATGGAGAGGAAGATGGAGAAGGAGGCTACGCAGCCCCACCCAAGCTCCACGGAGATGGGGACCATCAAGAGACATTCAGATGATCCTGGAAGAGATCAGGGGATGACAAGACATTGGAGCCAAAGTTGTTGGCCTGTCGGGAGACACTGTAAGAAAGGCTCAAAGGGGCGCAAATCAGGCTTCCACTGGAATTCTAGGGGAGCAGATCGAGGTCTGATATCGGGACATTGAACGACGAGAAATTGAGTTGGGCCTCAAATTGGACAACATTGAAAATAGGGAGAGGCAAAACAATCTCTGGTTCTTTGGCCTCAAGGAAAGGGAGGGGGAATCCCCTGCTAGACTTGAGAAGAAAATCTAAGAAATCATGGGGATGATCCTATGATGATATGATATGATATGATAGGTTATTTATAACGCGCTTAATACCCAGAGGTTTCTAAGCGCGGACCCAGGGATCGGACCTGTGGTGCTCTGTGTCGTCTTGCTTCCAAGGCGAGCACGTTGCCCCTGAGCTATCCTCCCAGACGTTCCTACTAATCCTAGGATCAAAAGAGGGAACACACATGACCATGGGTAGAGTGCACTGCGCTGGAGGAGGTTAGTAGGAGCCAACACTCTGTCCTGGCGAGGCTACATTACTACTGAGACAAAGGAGACATCCCGGAGAAGGCCAAACACATGGGAATCATTAACTATGAGGACTCGAGTGGCAATATTTCAGGACCTCTCGGTGCAGACCCCCTTGAGGTTGAAAAAGTGTGGCCCTCTCACGAAGTGGTTACATGAGAAAGGAACTTGATATCAGTGGGTTTAACCCTTTTGCGCTAATATTTGAATTTCAAGGCAAAAGATGTCGCCTGGTGTCGGAAGAAGATATCGAGAGAGCCACAAACTCTGATGGGACTCCAGTAGAAGGGGGCCACTCAGGAAGGAGAAGAAGGGTGTCATGATGCCCGCTCCCGGGGAGCCGGTTCAAGCCCTGCGTCCCCGAAAGCGGACATCCAGTCCCCAAGGAAGGACCCAGCAACCCCATATAGGGGCCCTTTGGACAGTGTCCTGGCGCCTATGGCGCCAGGCTCCTAAAAGACATCAGTCCTGGCGCCATAGGCGCCAGGCTCATTATGGGAGTGCTTGGGTGCACTTAACTGATGCAGACCATGCTGCAGGATCCCGACCTCCTTGAGGCCTGAGAGGAACTACTTTACTTGTGGGACTAATTTACCATCCGGGCGTGGTCGGGGAAGGATACATACCTGATTGGAGGAAGGATACATACCTGGAACTTCTTCCAAGGCTATTTAAACCCCACCCGAACAGCCACACGTGCTTCGCGTTGTTCTGCATCTAGCAGCTGGACGCTCACCGTGTCTGCTCCTGCATCCTGACTTCTGCCACGCCTGCCAGCATCCTGGATCACCTGCAAAGGAAGAGAAGAAGAGAACAGAAGAAGGAAAAGTCCTTACCTGCTAAATCCGCATCCCGGAGACATCTCGCCGACAATCCTGAAAAGGAAGACTTTTATTTAAAAGCTCATTGCGTCGATTGCTGCAGCGCCGCATTCCACTCACCTTTACAGGGCGCCTCCATGGTCAGCAGCGATCATCCGGATTCGCAGTCACGCCCCAGCGCCTAGGGAGAAAAAAGACAAGAACAAAAGGTGAGAGAGAGAAGGGAATAAGGTAAGTTAAATCTCCATGTTAAGACTTACCTGTTTATTCATTCCCTCTTCATTTCGGGTCCGCGCCGCATCCTGGCATTTCCGGACCCTGGCCCCTAAGGGGAAAAAGAGACATTAGCGTTAATGAGCGAATGAAAAGACATTACCAAAAAACGCTCATTAAAGACTTACCTGATTTCTACAAGGATTTCAACTCTCATCTCGGGTCGGTGCCTGTTCCCCGGCATTCCGTACCCCGGCCCCTATGGGGAAAAAGACACTAGCATTAGTACATTAATGCATGGACACAAGGGGAACTTCTTATCAAAAAAACTTACCTGGAAGCCAAGCAAGTTTGGTTCTCACCAATCCGAAAATCCAGTGAAGTAACTGGATACCAACGCGCCCCTGCATCAGAAGCAGGATGGAGAGCTCGTCCTTCCAAACCCTAAGGTGAGACGCTACGGGGAATCACAGAAAGGTTTCGAGGAGGGTGAGAGGGGAAAGTGGGAGGCCGATTGCATTACCCCGCAGACAGTTAATCCCCTATTTTCGCCTACAGAAGGTTACTTCTGCGAGCCAGACAAGCCAGATTCTCCAGCATGGGGTCTGGCATGGATTCACATGCTCATGAATATTCCCCGTCGTCAGGCTGGGAATCCTCGGTAAAGAAAAACCAGTATCAGTTTCGTTTCTGATCTGTCTTTCGTAGTAATAACCAATCACTGGTCTCTGCGTCATACTGACCACAGCCAATGACTGCCCTCTACCTAAGCACCGCCTCTGGCAGCCATCTTCAGATTTTTACCGCACGTTCATGTGTTGGGATCCTCGTGCTATTGCTCTCGAGCGCTAGTGCTATTTTTTCAAATTTTTTCTCAAAAAACTTTGTTTTTTTCGGTCAAAAGAGCCTCAAGCTCCACCGACTCTCCATCCGATCACCGGGGACCCGTGTCGGATTCGTCTGCGCCCCTCAAGGGTGAAGATCTCGTCGAGCTACGCTTTTGGAGGACTCCAGAAGTTTCTCAGGCCCGGACATGGCCCAGGAGAAGGGAAGCTCGACGCCCGGAAAGCTGTTCAGGATCTGCCCTGGATGCCAGCTGCAGAACGTCTTTAAGGAGGACGAACACTCCTTTTGTCTCTACTGCTTACATGAGGACAAGACGCACGTGGAGAAGGACTGTGCGTTTTGCGGCAATATGTCGGAGCGGACCATGAAGGACCGACATCAACGTCTCGCCAACTGGCTGGAAGGGAAGAGCCCGTCAGGCGAGAAGAAGAGGAAGAAATCCGAGCGGTCTTCTAAGACCTTTGAGGACGCCCCGGCGACGGGGGTCCATCACAAGGCCAAGCACCGCAAGTCCGCTGGCACCGGGAGCGCCGAACGGTCGGGCTCTACGGGCGCCAAGCAGGGCGCACCCTCCTCGGCACCTTCAGCCACGAGCCAACGCTCTGGGTCGGGTAAGAGGAAGGGCGAGCACCCGGCGAAACTCCTGGAGAGGCCCCTGTCGAGCTCGAAGGCCCCATCGGAGGGGGAGCGAGGCAGTGTCCCCCCCCCTCAAGGATAAGGCGGTGAGCGCACCTAAGGTGGTGAAGGCCTTAATCCATCCGGCCAAGCCCTCTATCGATACTGTCGCGGCGGCCCTGGCTCGGCCTGTGGAGGCTACACCAGTGGTGGCGACCTCGGGGCTCAGAGTCTCCCTGCCACCTCGGAGGGAGTCCTCTTTTGTGCCCATCGATAGGACCCCCGTGAAACCCCCGGCGGGGAAGAAAAAGGGGGGGCAGGGCGTCGTCGTTGATTCGGCCTCAACCTCAGAGGAAGAGCTGATTGAGGTCTTAAGCCACGGCCTTGGCGTGGAAGAAGACCGGCTCGTCGGGATGGATCCCGACGCAGGTGACGACGACATCGTCGAGGGTGCCGACGGGGCTCCTGATCGCCCGTCGGATTCCCCTCTGCCAGTGCCGCAAGACAACTCGGCGGCCATTTTGTTGGCTATACAGTCCTTATGTTCAGAGATAAGGACGAGACTACCGTTGCCGACGGAGGAACCTCTCCCGTCGGGGGATCCTGAACCGGGACCTTCTGGTGCTCCCCCGCCCAAGAAAAGAAGGATTCACCCTCCACCTCCTTTTTAGCCGTCGCGCCCCGTCCAGCCCTCCTCCCCGTCCACCCGAGGGGATGATACGGGGACTGACACGGCAGCGACGGGTACGGACGACGAGGTATACGACGAGGATCTACCGTCGTCACCTCCCACCAGGGTTTCTCCGCCCGACAAGATTGGATCGTTCCACTCCATGATCGCCAGGGCATCCGAGCTTTTCCAACTCTGCCCTGAGGAGAAGAAAAAGGAAGGATTCCTTTATCAACGGCGCGAGGCCAAGAGGAAGACGGTCCTCGCGGTGCCTCTACTGGACGACATTTGGGATGAGGGCTTCGCCCTCCTCAAGAACCCTTCCACGACGCCGGCTAGAAGAGACCGGTACGAGAAGAAGTACCGGGTCCCGGACGCGGCCCCCCTGTGCCTCTGGGCGCAGCCTACCCCGGACTCCGTCGTCTCCGCGGCGGCCAGGAAGAAAGCGGGGGGGGGGTGCGGCCTCCCTATCGACTTCCCCACCGGACGGCGAGGGAAAGAAATTGGACGCTATGGGACGCAGGGTCATCTCGTCTGCAGCGACGACGATTAAAGCGGCCAACGCCTTTGCTTTCGTGGCCCGCTACGACAGGGAGCTATGGTACAAACTGGCTCCCCTACTGGACTTCCTACCGGACGACAAGACGAAGGCGAGGTGGCGTCGGACCACGCCATCACTATTGCGACGGACATCGCCGACACTGGGTTTCGCCAGCTGGGCAACGGCGTGTGCCTTAGGCGGCGTGGATGGCTCAAGGCTACGGACTTCCGTCAAGACGTACAGACCAGAGTCCTGGACATGCCGTTCGATGGGAACAACCTGTTTGGGAAAACAGTGGACGATTCCCTTCAGGCAATTAAAACGGACACTGAGACGGCCCGGGCCCTTGGGGTTCTGCAGCAACAACGGACGCCCTTTCGGAGCAGCGGAGGCAAGGGCGCCTCCAAAGGTTCCGGCGGCGGTTTCTCCACCTACCGTCAAGCGGCCCGCTCGTCGTCTCAGGAGGCCTACAGAGGACGAGGCAAGTCTGGCGGACCCCGCCGTCGTCGCCAAGGAGGTCAAGGCGGCTAAGCCTTGTCGAAACAGGATTGAACCGGCCGTGGGGTCGGGCCCCCACCGAAGCACCCCTGTGGGAGGCCGGCTGGTGAGCTTCGTCAGCGTGTGGGAGTCCATCTCCACCGACCGTTGGGTGCTGGACGCCTTAGCCCGGGGCCACGCGCTCGAGTTTCAAAGAAGGTGCCCGCGCGTCCCCCCCGTGGCCAGGAAAGAGCTTCACGTCCCTCAGCTTCTCCTGGAGGTAAAGGCGATGCTCAGGAAGGGCGTCATCGAACTCGTCCCAAAGAGGCTTCGGGGCTCCGGAGTTTACTCGAGATACTTCCTCGTGAAGAAGAAGACGGGAGGATGGCGCCCCATCCTAGACCTGTGACGTCTGAACAAGTTCATCAAGGCGCAGAAGTTCCGGATGGTCACCCTCCAGCACGTCCTGGGGCAGCTGGAGGAAGGAGACTTCCTGTCGTCGTTGGATTTGGAGGATGCCTACTTCCACATTCCCATCCTAAAGGGGCACCGAAAATTCCTCAGGTTTGTGGTCCAAGGGCGTCACTACCAGTTCAAAGCCCTCCCCTTCGGACTATGGTCGGCACCCAGGGTATTCACCAAGTACCTTGCACCGGTGGCGGCGCAGCTGCGCCACGAGGGGATCCATGTCTACCCCTACCTGGACGACTGGCTCATCCGAGCCAAGACGAGGGAGCTCGCCGTGGAGCACACGGCAAGGACCGTCCAACTTCTCATGGACCTGGGATTCTCCGTGAACTACGCCAAGTCCCGCCTGGTACCCGCGCAAAACGCACTGTTTCTGGGAGCGAAGCTCGACACAGTGTCCCTTCTGGCCTCCCCGTCGGAGGAAAGGACCAGGTCCATCCTGGGCAAGGTACAGCGGATGTTGGTTTCCGATGCGGCTAAGGTGAGGTCCATCAAGTCCCTCCTCGGAATGATGTCTTCTTGCATCTACCTCATTCCCATGTGCAGGCTCCGGATGCGCCCGTTGCAGGAGTTGCTGGACGTGCGCTGGATCCAAACGACGGGCGGCTTCGAGGAGAGGATCACACTCGACGAGAGTTTCCGCCGAGCGGTCCGGTGGTGGGGCACCCGCGCGCATCTGACGGCGGGCATGGACTTCCAGACCCCAGACCACCAGGAGACAGTGACCACGGATGCCTCCCTGGAAGGGTGGGGAGCGCACACCGAAAATCTGCACGCGAGAGGCCTTTGGCTCCCGACGGAGAAGTCCCTCCATATCAACGTCCTGGAGCTCCGTGCAGTGTTCTGGGCCCTCAGGTCCTTCCTTCCGTCCCGCAAGGGCAAGGTGGTGAGGATCTTCACCGACAACACCACCACCATGTTTTACATCAGGAAACAGGGCGGAACCAGCTCCCCAGCACTGTCCAAGGAGGCGCAGGACCTGTGGCATTGGGCCGTCGCCCAAAGGATGTTTCTGGCGCCGTTTCATCTGGCAGGGATAAAAAACACCATCGCCGACTCACTCAGCAGGGAGCTGCGTTCGTGCCACGAGTGGGAACTACGGCAGGATCTAGTGGATCGCCTCTTCCGACGGTGGGGCACACCCCAGATCGACCTGTTCGCGACGGCGATGAACTCCAAGTGCCGGAGGTTCGCCAGCAGGTTTCCCCAGGCGAGGAGCATGGGCGATGCTTTCTCGTTCCCCTGGGAGGGCCTGTTCCTCTACGCGTTCCCTCCTTTGCCACTGCTAATCCGGCTCGTCAACCAGCTCAAGAGGTCACGGTGCAGGATGATCCTCGTCGCACCTGCGTGGCCGAGGCAGATATGGTTCCCGGACCTTCTGGACTTGTCAGCGTCCCCGCCAATCAAGCTGCCGGTGGACGCGGATCTACTCTCCAGGGAAGGAGGCGCCATCCTCCACCACGACCCGAAATCGCTGAACTTGCAGGCCTGGCTCCTGCAGCGCTAGAGTTTGGAGGATACGACATACCGGCCGACTGCAGAGAGGTTCTTGCAAAGGCCAGGGCGTCCTCGACTCTTAAATGCTACGGACACAAATGGAAGAGGTTCTCTGTCTGGTGCCACGCACAGAAGATTAACCCTCTACGGATTACGGCTCCCCAGGTACTGCCGTACCTGCTGACGCTGGCCAAAGCTGGACTGGCACACGCGTCCATCAAGATTCATCTTGCTGCGATCTCCCGATACACCAGAACCACGGGCCGGACGTCCTTGTGGTCTCATCGTCTGGTGAAAGAGTTCATGAAGGGACTGTTCAGATCGTTCCTGCCGGTGAAGGCGCCGGCCCCAGCGTGGGAGCTCAAAGTGGTGCTGACCAAGCTCATGGGACCTCCGTTCGAGCCTCTGCACTCGGCCCCGTTGAAGTTTCTGTCGTGGAAAACCGCGTTTTTGTTGTGGCCATCACCTCCGCACGACGGGTGGGAGAGATCCAGGCCCTTTCCTGCAAGGCCCCGTACTTGACTTTTCACGACACGAGGGTAGTGCTCAGGACGCACCCCTCCTTCATGCCCAAGGTACCGTCGGACTTCCATCTCAACGAACCCTTGGTGTTGCCTGTGTTCTTCCCGTCGCCTTCATCGCCGGCTGAGAGGACTTTGCACTCGCTGGATGTGGCTAGAGCGCTGAAGTTCTACGTGGACCGCACAAAGTGTTTTCGAAAGACGTCACAACTCTTTGTGAATTTTGGACCTGTCAATCAGGGGAAGGCTCTCTCGAAGGCTTCCATTTCCAGATGGCTCTCCAGCTGTATCATGTACTGTCATCGGTTGGCAAACCGACCGCTGCCTGGCCGTCCGAGAGCCCATTCCACCAAAGCGTTCGCAGCTACCACGGCGTTCCTTTCTGGTGTGCCCCTGCTGGACATATGCAGGGCTGCTACGTGGAGGTCGACGCACACCTTCATGAAATTCTACTGCGTCGATCGGGATTCCAGGGAGGAGTCCAGGGTCAGCCAAGCAGTGCTGCGCAACCTGTTCGCCTGAGGTGAGCCTGGTGAGGAGGTAAGATGCTTAATGTTGAGTCTGATGTAATGCTTAATGTTGAGCCTTTGCCACCTCCCGTGGTTGTGCATGTGTGTACTGCTATGTATTCTTTATTCATGAGCATGTGAATCCATGCCAGACCCCATGCTGGAGAAGGAACAAGTTACTTACCTGTAACTGTTGTTCTCCAGCATGGGTCTGGCATGGATTCACATGCGAACCCTCCCGCCTACCCCTCTGCGGCTCTTCACTTGGTCATACTGCCACTTCACGTGCTTCCAAATCTGAAGATGGCTGCCAGAGGCGGTGCTTAGGTAGAGGGCAGTCATTGGCTGTGGTCAGTATGACGCAGAGACCAGTGATTGGTTATTACTACGAAAGACAGATCAGAAACGAAACTGATACTGGTTTTTTCTTTACCGAGGATTCCCAGCCTGACGACGGGGAATATTCATGAGCATGTGAATCCATGCCAGACCCATGCTGGAGAACAACAGTTACAGGTAAGTAACTTGTTCCTTTTGTAACGCTCAGCTGGTTCCCACGGGGGCGCTGGTCTAGCCTGGATTGCTGTGGCCTCTTCTAGCGTGATGCGCAAGACCCGGAACACCGATTGGACAGGACCTCCAAATCGTGCTTGCCTGGCCCGTAGGAATATCCTTCTGCAGATGAGAAAGGGGATTAACAGTCTGCAGAATAGTGTGCTAGCTCCCCCCTTTCCCCCTTTGTTCCTCTCCAACTTCCTCCAAACCCCGGTTTAAGCTCACCTTATGGTTTGGAAGGATGAACTCTCCATCCTGCTTCTGGTGCAGGGGCGCGCGTTCGTCCAGTTACTTCACTGGTTTTCAGAATGGCGCTGGCAAAATCCACTTGATTTTCCTGAACGATGCGCCGTAAGTATGAAAGTTCAAGTGAGGCCCCCTTTATGTTGTCTTTCTAACCTGTGATCTGTCCTTTATTTCAGGTGCAGAATGAAGGCGATGCGTCGAGGGGTTAAACTGCCGAGGTGTGTAGTGATGAGGGCGATCCCTCTAAATGTCCTTATCATTCCCCAGAAATGTCTCTTGTCCTTTCCCCATAGGGGCCGGGGTACGGTACCTGCCAACGGGGCGGCGCCGACTCAAATGTGGAAGAAAAGCCGGTAAGTATTATGGCTGTACATCAGGCTTTCCTTCTGTGTTCTTTCTGCTCACCTTTTGTTTCTTCCCCTCTCCCCTAGGTGCAGAGATGTGGCGTCCGATGCTGACAGCCGCGATGGAGCCGGGAGATGTCTCGAGGACAGGTGAGTGAAGCGTGGCGTTGCAGAGAGCAACGCAATGCTTTTAAATGGAAGTCTTTCTTCAGGGATGCTGGCGAGAAGATTCCGGATGCAGGTAAGAAGTTTGAAATAGTCCTTGGTTTTCACCTTTCTCTTCGCTTCCTTCCTTGCAGGTCTTCCAGGTTCGAGGCGGGCGTGGCTGGAGTCCAGGAGCAGGAGCAGACACGGTGAGCGTTAAGCTGCAGGAAGCAGAACAACGCGAAGCATGAGCTGCTGTCTGGGCGTGGCTTAAATAGCCTCCAAAGAAGTCCCAGGTATGTATCCTTCCCCAACTAGGTATGTATCCTTCCCTGGCCACGGCCATGTGAAAAAATAGTCCCTATGAAAAAATAGTCCCTTTCAGGTCTCAGGGAGGCCTGAAGCGTGCAGCATGGTCTGCATCAGGTAAGTGCACAAAACGGTGGTCAGTCAAAATCTCGAATGACAAAAAGCACGAATCAAAAATCTCGAAAAAAAAAAATATCGAATTTTTTATTTATTTATTTATATATGTTTTTGGGGTCAGGTAAGTAAAAAAAAGGGGAACCCCCCCATTTTCAAAAAAAACGCATTGAAAAAAAAATTCAATATTTTTTTTTTTCGAGATTTTGAATTCGTGCTTTTTTTTCGAGATTTTGTTTTCGAGATTTTGACTATAAACCGCACAAAACACCTCCCTTTATGAGCCTGGTGCCTATGGCGCCAGGACTGATGTTCAACATGAGCCTAGCGCCAAAGGCGCCAGGACTGAGTCCAAAGAGCCCCTATAAGGGGCCGCTGGGCTTTTACCCGAGGGCATGATGCCTGCTTCCGGGGCTGCTGGGCCTGGCCTGGTGCTCCAGGGGTAGGCATCATGACAGCACTCACTCCCAAGGCCCCTCCCAAGGTCGTTCCTTCTGGAGGTTTCGGTTTGTTTGGGAAATTCCAATGGAACCTTTTTACCAGCCGAGGTGCATGTACGTGATCACTGGGTTCCCAAGACCTTTCCTGAGGCCCGTACCCTTTCCAATCAATTAGATAGAAAAGTTTTGATTTTGAGATCTTAGAATCCAAAATGTTCTTCACCTCGAATTCAGGCTCCCCATCTATCTGAATCGGTTCTGGTGGCTTTGTTAATCTGGTTCCTGGGTGCACTGGTTTCAAAAGTGACACATGAAAAACGGGGTGAATCCGCATGTTAGCTGGTAGATCGAGCTTGACTGCCACTGGGTTGATTATAGCTTTGATCGAGTAAGGGCCTAAATACCTTGGATTAAAAGTTCGAGGCCCCTTGAGTGATAGGTGTTTGGTAGCCAACCATACTTGATCCCCTATTTGGTATGGAGGCGCCTCTCTTCGATGCAGATCTGCATTCTTTTTGTATTTCCCTTTCGCATGTTGCAAATGTACAGTTGCATCCTTGAAGGCTTGAGTAATCGTAGAATGCAAATGGTCCACTGCAGGCATTTCAAGGCTCAGAGGTGAGTCCAGGTCTGAAGTACGAGGGTGATGTCCATATAGGGTATAAAAGGGGCTCTGACCAGTTCCAGAGTGTATCGAGTTATTGTATGCATATTCAGCCACCCATAAAATGTCCTTCCAATTACCCTCCGATTGGTGCAACATACATCGTAGATATTGTTCAAGGGTCTGGTTCGTTCTCTCCGTCTGACCATCGGTCTGTGGGTGGTGGCTGGTCGAGAGTCTTACGTCGATTTGTGCCAGTTGACAACACTTTTTCCAAAAATGAGAAATAAACTGGCTTCCCCGATCGGAGACTAGTGTGGACGGGAATCCATGCAAACGGATGATATTTTCGAGGAATTCCTTGGCAAGAACAAAGGCTGAAGGTAATCCTTTCAACGGAATAAAGTGGGCCATTTTGGAAAATAAATCCACCACGACCAGAATAGTATTGTAACCATTACAAGAGGGCAGGTCCGTGATAAAATCTAGTGACAGGGTGTGCCAAGGTGCTGGTGGAATGTCTAAGGGCTGAAGAAGACCGGAGGGTCTTGTCTTTTGACCTTTGTTTTGGGCACAAACTCCACAGGACATCACGAAAGATTTAATATCCTTTCGCCAGGAAGGCCACCAGAATTGTCGTTTAACCTTTTCCTCTGTTTTGGCAATGCCAGGATGTCCTTCCATCAGGGTATCATGATGACGGGAAATAACCAGTTCTTGCAATTCCTTTTCTGGCAAAAATAAGCGTCCTTGGAAGTAAGGTAAGCATCCTTGACTGAAAAGTTAGACCCCCTTTTGATCCAATCCTGCAAGGCTGAAGAGTCCAGGAATTGGTTCACTCGTGCTTGAATGTCTTCAAGGGTTTGTAAAGTCGTTATCCCCAAAATTCTTTGTTCGGGAATTATCGGCACAGGTTCTGAGTTTGGGTCTATTTCTTCCATTCCAATTCGGGATAGAGCGTCCGCCTTACCATTCTTATAGCCGGGGCGGTAGGTGATTACATAATCAAACTCAGCAAAGAACAAAGCCCATCGGAGCTCTCGAGACGATTGAGCCTTGGCAGTTTTTAAATATTGTAAATTTCGGTGATCAATGATCACGGTGATGGTATGCCGGGCGCCGAGGAGATAATACCGCCAAGCCTTAAAGGCGGACTTAATGGCTAATAGTTCCTTATCGGTGATCGCATAATTTATCTCAGGCGGCGAGAACTTTCTGGACCAAAATGCTACGGGGTGCAGTTGGTTGGTTTCAGGGTCTCTCTGAGACAGGACAGCTCCCATGGCTAAGCTGGACGCGTCGGTTTCGACTATATAGGGGAGATCGGGACGCGGGTGCTTCAAAATAGGTGCGGACGTGAACTTAGCTTTCAACTCCTGAAAGGCCTGTTCGGCTTCCTCGGTCCATTCAAAACGTTTATTTTTTCGCAAGAGTGCAGTGATGGGTTGCACCACACGTGAAAACTCCGGGATAAACCTGCGATAAAAGTTGGCAAAACCAAGCATGCTTTGGACACCTTTCACCGAACTAGGTTATGGCCATTTTAGGATGGCATCCACTTTCCGTGAATCCATTCGGACCCCTTTAGGTGTCAGGATGAATCCGAGAAACTCAACCTCGGTGGTATGGAAAACACATTTTTCCAGCTTGGCAAACAGTTTGTGCTGGCGCAGTTTCTCTAGGACGGCCCTGACATGCTTTCTGTGATCAGATTCCGAAGAGGAGTACACAAGAATGTCATCGATATACACGACAACACAGACATCGATGAGTTCCCGAAGGACATCGTTCATGAAGAATTTGAAGGCTGCAGGCGCGTTGCACAACCCGAAAGGCATCACCTAGTATTCGAATAGTCCATATTTTGTACGGAAGGCCGTTTTCCATTCGTCGCCTTCTTTTACTCGTACCAGATGATAAGCCCCCCGGAGATCTAACTTGGTGTATACGCAAGCGTCCTTCATCTGGTCAAGGAGTTCAGGGATCAGAGGCAGAGGGTAACGATTTTTAACAGTTATCTGGTTCAATGCGCGGTAATCGATGCAAGTTTTAAGGTCGCCTTCTTTTTTAGGCACGAAGAACAAAGCTGAGGATGCCGGGGACTTTGACGGGCTAATGAAACCATTGGCGAGGTATTGATCTAAATATTGTCTCAAATGCAGATTCTCTGGTTCAGTAAGGGCGTAAATCCTGCTACAAGGGGGTTGTGCACCAGGCACCAGATCGATTTGGCAATCGTACGATCTGTGGGGAGGTAACGTGTTGGCCTGTTCCTTTTGGTAGACGTCCTGAAAGTCTTGGTACTCTGGAGGTAGTTGCACGGGGACAGAGGTTACTGATGCTAGATTAATCTTTGGATTTTCTTGGTAGCAGGTTTGTGCGCAATCCGGGAAGGTTATTCTCTTCGCTCGCCAATCAATTCGAGGATTATGTGTCTCTAACCAAGGGATTCCGAGAATAAGCTGAAACTGTGGAGCCTTGATTACATCAAACACAACTGCCTCCCGATGGCCATCCGAACCTACAAGTGTCACCTCAGCTGTGGAATGTGTTACCGGTCCAGAGGCAATTTCGGTTCCATCTACTGCGGTGATGACATCTTTGTTGGTTTTAGGACGCAGAGGGAGGTTTATCCTAGAGACCAATTCTCGATCCACATAGTTTCCTATAGCCCCGCTATCGATGTATGCCTTTATAGCATGCAACCGTTTAGGCTGTTCCGGATCTACGAGGACCATTGGCACAATGAAATGCGAGGTCTGAGAGTTAGTTTTCAAGCTCGGCAAGCTGACCCCTACGCTTGCCGGGCGTGGTCGTTTCCCGATACAGAGTTTCCATGGATTTTATCAGCGGCTCCTACCACCTTCTTGGGCGGCTTAACCGGGCAATCTCGTAGAAAGTGTCCAGAGGACCCACAATAAAGGCATAATTGCATCTGTCGTCTTCTTTCCCGTTCTTTTTGAGTTAGGGGTCCTTTAACCCCTCCGATTTGCATAGGCTCCGAGCCATCAGCCCGCTTGGGGTTAGCGTGGGTCTTGGCCAACACCCGGGTTTCAAACTTGGACCGATCTGCTTTTCTGTTTTGCAGCCTGTGATCCAATTGGACCACTAAGTCTATATATTCAGTGCATTCTTGGGGCGGATTTACAACTTGTGCCAGGACATCTTTAAGTTCTCCGCGTATACCTCGATAGAATAACGTGATTCTTTTATCCTCTGGCCAACCAGTTTCCACAATTAGTCTATTGAAGGTTGCAATGTAGGATAGAAGGTCTTGATTGCCCTGTCGCAGAGATAGAAGTTCGTCATCCAGAGCCTGTCCCTGGGAGTGTCGAGCAAATAACCTTTCCATGCTTGTTTGAAATCCTTGAAAATCACAAAGAATCGGGTCATCTTGAGTTACCAGTGGGACTGACCAATCAGCAGCACAGCTGCTGAGATATGACAACACAAAGGCTACCTTGGTCTGATCATTAGGGAAGGCCCCAGGTCTGCATAGGAAGTGCAAACGACACTGATTCATGAATACGGCGAATCGTTTGGGGTCCCCAGCAAAGCGTTCAGGTGGGGCCAGCGGCATGTTTCCAGGTAGATTAATCTGCACCGGGTTACTGGAAACCACAGGAGCGGGGTTATCCCCGGAACCGGGTAAAGGAGTTTGTCCAGCTTGACCTTGCAAAAGCTGTCTAGCCAGGTCATCAGCTCTATCCTTTATTACAATCACTTCCCTCCTGAGGGCACTAGTCTCTTGACGAGCGGCGTGTACTTCGACCCGTAATTCCCCCAGTAATTGGGCCAATTGGTCAGTTTCGGAAGTTTCCATAGCGCCTGGGTGGGAATTTGTAGGAAGGCTTTGCGTTCTGTAACGCTCACCTGGTTCCCACGGGGGCGCTGGTGTAGTCTGGATTGCTGTGGCCTCTTCTAGCGTGATGCGCAGGACCCGGAACACCGATTGGACAGGACCTCCAAATCGTGCTTGCCTGGCCCGTAGGAATATCCTTCTGCAGATGAGAAAGGGGATTAACAGTCTGCAGAATAGTGTGCTAGCTCCCCCCTTTCTCCCTTCGTTCCTCTCTAACTTCCTCCAAACCCCGGTTTAAGCTCACCTTATGGTTTGGAAGGATGAACTCTCCATCCTGCTTCTGGTGCAGGGGCGCGCGTTCGTCCAGTTACTTCACTGGTTTTCAGAATGGCGCTGGCAAAATCCACTTGATTTTCCTGAGCGATGCGCCGTAAGTATGAAGGTTCAAAGTTCAAGTGAGGCCCCCTTTATGTTGTCTTTCTAACCTGTGATTTGTCCTTTATTTCAGGTGCAGAATGAAGGCGATGCGTCGAGGGGTTATACTGCCGAGGTGAGTAGTGATGAGGGCGATCCCTCTAAATGTCCTTATCATTCCCCAGAAATGTCTCTTGTCCTTTCCACATAGGGGCCGGGGTACAGTACCTGCCAACGGGGCGGCGCCGACCCGAAATGTGGAGGAAAAGCCGGTAAGTATTATGGCTGTTGATCAGGCTTTCCTTCTGTGTTCCTTCTGCTCACCTTTTGCTTCTTCCCCTCTCCCCTCGGTGCAGAGATGTGGCGTCCGATGCTGACAGCCGCGATGGAGCCGGGAGATGTCTCGAGGACAGGTGAGTGAAGCGTGGCGCTGCAGAGAGCAACGCGATGCTTTTAAATGGAAGTCTTTCTTCAGGGATACTGGCGAGAAGATTCCGGATGCAGGTAAGAAGTTTGAAATAGTCCTTGGTTTTCACCTTTCTCTTCGCTTCCTTCCTTGCAGGTCTTCCAGGTTCGAGGCGGGCGTGGCTGGAGTCCAGGAGCAGGAGCAGACACGGTGAGCGTTAAGCTGCAGGAAGCAGAACAACGCCAAGCATGAGCTGCTGTCTGGGCGTGGCTTAAATAGCCTCCAAAGAAGTCCCAGGTACGTATCCTTCCCCAACTAGGTATGTATCCTTCCCTGGCCACGCCCGAGTGAAAAAATAGTCCCTATGAAAAAATAGTCCCTTTCAGGTCTCAGGGAGGTTGAAGCGTGCAGCATGGTCTGCATCAGGTAAGTGCACAAAACACCTCCCTTTATGAGCCTGGCGCCTATGGCGCCAGGACTGATGTCCAACATGAGCCTGGGCGCCAGGACTGAGTCCAAAGAGTCCCTATAAGGGGCTGCTGGGCTTTTAACCGAGGGCATGATGCCTGCTTCCGGGGGTGCTGGGCCTGGCCTGGTGCTCCGGGGGTAGGCATCATGACAGCTTTGGGGGCCCGGTCCAGTCCGTCTTCCGAACCCTGCGCATCACCTTAGAAGAGGTCACAGCAGCGCGAACCAGGCCAGCGCCTCCGTGGGAGTCAGGTGAGCGTTACAAAGGGATGTCAGAGAGGCGAGAGATTTGTGGCCCATACAGGGAGCAAAGCCGGCAGAGAATGCAAGGGGTCAGGAAGTTTCGGAAACTGAACACCCCCTCTCCCAGAAGAGAAGTGAAATGAGGGACATGGACCACTTGGCACATGGTTAAATTGCTCTGAGGGTACGATGGGGCCTGATATCGGGTCCCTGCATACCCCCGTACATGAACCCTCTGGCGAGGGGGAGTGAACCAGAGGGGGGTATGTGGAGCAAATCAGTTTTGGTTAAAGAGGTTGGGGACACCCAGTGTTCGGGGGTAGGTTGGATAGGCTCACAGGCACAATGGGGAGGGGGGGAGTTATGAGAGGGGTAACCAGGTAGATGCTAGGGCGAACTGTTCCTCCCCCTATTATGGTTTCAATAGGGGGGAGCTTTGTTGTGCAGCATGGGGAGGGAGACCGGGGGACAGTAGGCCATAGGAAGGTAGTAGAGGGGACAGGAAAGATGACAAACGCTGTGACAGGGACAGGGTCCGGCATTCCTGGTGGTTCGACAGGTGTGACCGACATGTTTGGAGTGCATTGTCGGACACCTCAATCTGGGGTTAAGGAGGGGTGAGGGGGAAGAGGGGAGGGATGTTTCATGCAGCAGGTCTGGGAGGAGTGATGTGGGGGTACCTCTTGAGTGATGTTTAGGGTGACCGGAGAAGGATAAAGACAGGCGATGGCTGAGATTTGTATAGCCATGCTGAAAGTTAAAGGGCTTAACTCCCAAAACAAGAGATCCCTTTTGAGCAATATATTTCGCGAACAGCATCTGGCTATCCTCTTCCTCCAAGAGACTCACTATAAAAAGGGGGAAGACTCAGCTATACAAGGTAAAGAAATTGATAAAAACTTCTGGGCATCATACAGGGATTGCAAGAAGGAGGGAGTGTGTATCCTAGTGGGAACAGCCTTAAAGATGACCGAAACAGGTTAAAAGGGGATTTGGGGGTCAATTTCTAGGAATAAAGGGGTTTTATGTGGAAACTCTAATTACCTTGGCTACCTTATATGCTCCTAACATAGGACAGATGGGCTTCATGCGCCAGGTCTTCCAGGAGGGTTGGGCAGAGGGAGCCACAGTACTGGAGGGGGCTGGGGGACGGCAGTTTAACCTGGCGGCAGATATAACACTAGACTGGTTGCCGGCTTAGGACACAGGCCCGAAAGCGGCAGGCCCAGAGAACACCACCTTCAAGCACTTCCTGCGGGACCATTACCGGGCTGATGTGTGGCGGGGGACACTTCCCTTGGCCGGGGGGGGGCTACATGTTTATTTCACCCAGACATATACAAGGATACACTTGCTCCTGGTTCGCTTGACAGGGAGGCCGAGATGGGGGAACCCAGGATTGAGGCAATTCCGCTGGAGGTCCAATAACACTTTTCTGAGGGACAGGGTCTTTCGGGAATTTTTTGAGAAGGAGGTTCAGGCATATTTTGCGGCTAATAACGGAGAGACAAGTATGATGTTGGTCTGGGAAGCTGCCAAAGCTACATTTTGAATAGATTGTGTCCTCCCACGTATTCCTCATCTTATGATAATTCGTTATCTCCAGCTTCGCTGCTTCGGAAATAAAAAATTCTCGGCAGAGGGCGCTGTGCTCGAGGTCGTGGGTCGATTGTCCCTCGACGGTCTCCGTACCGTGTCGACGTCACTGATGGTATAAGTAGCTCGAGCCGCGCCCGTTGCTCCAGTTCCGTTTTTCGATCGCTTTGCTATCGTGAACGGCGCGCTCCGAGATTTTCTTCGTGAAAATGTCATCTTCTTCAATTCCTTCGACTCCCAAGACTGGGTTCAAGAAGTGTATCGATTGTAGATCGAAAATGTCGATCACTGATCCTCACCGAGTTTGTCTCTGGTGTCTCGGTTCTAGTCACCGAACCGACGACTGTGGTTCCTGTCAGTCCATGACCGAGAAGGCCCTTCGTGAGAGGAGAGGTAAACTGTCGGTGGGTAGGGAAGCCTCTAAGAAGGCTGTGTCCAAAAAGCATAAGAAAGCGACCGATTCGAAAGAATCGGATCGACATAGACACTCCAAGAGATCTCGATCTAGGAGTAGATCGAGACACTCTTCTTCCTCGTCAAAAAAACTGAAGAGGAGACATAGATCTCCCTCATCGTCATCATCTTCTGAGTCGACCGAAGAAATTCGATGTCCGACAAAATCGGATTCCCCCAGAAAATGGGAGGAATTCTGTAAAAAGATGATGGAGGTTTTCGAGAATGCGGCCCGACCCCCTCGAAAGAACCTCAAAAGAGCCATTCCTCTAAAGTCGCTCCATTGGACGACAAAGAGAAGTCAAGAACTACCTTGGTAAAAGCCAGTAGTATCGAAGATACTCGAGTCGACGCAAAGTCGTCGAAGCACCTTGTGAATCGAAGACTCCTCGAGAGTCTAGCACATCTCCGGTGCCTCATAAAAAGATCAAGTCATCGAAGGCTTCAACGGCTTCATCGACGCCATCGGTGTCGACTGCTTCAGCATCGAAGCCAAGAGCGTCTTCGACACCTGTGTCGAAGTCTTCGAAGTTCCCGTCGACAACCTTGAAGGATTTTTCTATTCCCTCGAAGGAAATTGTTGAGGAAGAAAGGAGATTTACTCCGTTGCCCAGAACAGACTTTTTTAAAGCTATGTCCTCAATTTATGAGGAATCTGGCTCGGAGGAAGACAAAGTCACTCCCTTTGGAGTTTCGTATGGCACAAGACAAGTTCCTGAGGAACTCATTGATCAGGAATCTAGAATGAGAGACCTGAGTGATACTCTACACTCTGCTAGTGGAATTGACACCTCCCCAGAGTTAGAATTTGCCAAACCGGACCCTGCAGAACATGCAGACTCAGGGTACAGAGGTCTTATGAACAGGGTAGTAGAATACATGGGTTTGGGTAACACTTCACCCGTATTTGAACAGGACGACATGACAGATATAATTGTCAAAGGTCCCCAAAAAGACCCGGTTCTCCCCTTTCATAGGGGTCTTCAGAGAACAGTAGAAAAAAATTGGGAAAATCCTGATAGCATTGCTGCTACAAATAGTAATTTCCCAAAGAAATACAGACCAGCTGGTACGGATCCTGAATATTTAAACAGACATCCGACTCCAGAAAGTCTGGTTATTCAGGCTGCATCCACAGCAAAACAAACTGCATATCCCACTATCCCTCCGGATAGAGAGGACAAGAAAGTTGATGCCTGGGCCCGTAAAGTTTTCACTTCAGGTAGCATGGCCCTGAAATCGACAAATGTCACCTGTACCCTGGCCAGCTTTACCCATATCCTGTGGGACTGTATTTCGGCGGCGGCTGAGCATATTCCGAAATAAAGAATAATTCTTCCAAAAGAACAAAGGGAAGGCGAAGAAAGGGAAGGCTTCCTGAATATAGTCAAAGACGGAAAGGAGGCAATGGGGGAATGTCTCCAGTCTGGACTGGATACTGCTGATAGCATCAGCAGATCCATGGCTACTAGCACTGTGTTGCGCAGATTTGCGTGGTTGAGGAAGTCGGGGTTTGCACAGGATGTGCAATCCAGACTCCCTAACATGCCCTTTGATGGCTCGAGGCTATTTGGCAGTAAGGCTGACGAAAGCCTAGAAAAACTCCAGATCTCGAAGGCGGCAGCTAAATCTCTTAGTGCCTCCATGCGCCAGCCTCAGAAAAACCTATTCAGGATCAGGATCATCTTCCTGGAGAGGTCGATCTTTTCGCTACGACTCCTCATTTGGTAGAGGAAGAGGACAGGCTTCTCAAAGAGGCAGAAAAAACTTCCCTCGTGGTGGACGAGGAAGAGGTGTGAAATGAGCGTCAGGAGCAGCATCTTTGCCCTCAGCCACACCTCCAAATCTCTGAGACCTTGCTCCACAAGACACCAGTGGGAGGCAGGATCTCTCAACATCTGAAGGAATGGTGAGGCATTACCTCAGATGTTTGGGCACTGGAAATAGTAGCTCAAGGTCACTGTCTCCCCTTTTCTAAAAAGGCCTCAGAATGATCCACCGGGAGCCAACTCCGTAAAAATTCCAGACCCGCTTCTGTTGCAGGAAATTTTAACCCTGCTAGAGAAAGGTGCCATAGAACAGGTACCTGTAGCGGAGAGGAACAGGGGTTGGTACTCCCCATACTTTCTCATCCCAAAAAAGGACGGAGGATTGAGACCCATCTTGGACTTAAGAAACTTGAACAAGTTCCTCAGGAAGGACAAGTTCAAGATGGTGACCCTTTCTCAGATCCTTCAGGCTCTACAACTCCAAGACTGGTTAGTATCATTGGACCTTCAGGATGCTTACTTTCATGTGCCAATCCATCCAGGGCACAGAAAGTACCTGAGGTTCGCGATTGACAATTCTCATTATCAGTTTCGAGTTCTGCCATTCGGGTTGACCTCTGCCCGAGGGTTTTCACCAAACTAATGGCGGTTGTGGCAGCGAGTCTCAGGAGAGGGGGGCTTCACGTCTACCCCTACCTGGACGATTGGTTGATCAGAGCACGTTCTCCAGAACAGACTCGGGAACATCTTTCGATCACCTGCCACTTCCTTCACAAACTGGGCTTCTCCCTCAATTTCAAGAAGTCCCACATGATACCATCCCAAAAGCTCCAGTTTATCGGAGCAGTCTTGGACACTTCCTCGGGAAAAGCCTCGCCTCCCGAGGTGAGAGCTCTCCACATTCTGTAGATGGTAACAAAGTTCCAGAATGCCCAATGTCTACCGGCCTTCAATTTTCTCAGGTTGCTCGGCCTCATGGCATCCTGCATTTTTCTAGTACCAGAGGCCAGGTTGATAATGAGATCCCTTCAATGGGCACTCGGAACTCGGTGGTCCAAGTTCTCAGGGAATATGTCGGATCTTTTGCAAGTCCTGAGCGCAGTTGCTCAGGATCTACTATGGTGGGCTTGCAACGACAACATTCTCAAGGGAGAATCCTTTTGGCAACCATGGCCGGAGATAACAGTAGTGACGGACTCCTCACTCACGGGGTGGGGAGCACACACCAACGATCTGACAATCAGCGGTCGTTGGTCTCCATCAGAGTCCAAACTACACATCAACCTATTGGAGCTGAGGGCAATCAGACTAGCGCTGAAGGCCTTTCTGCCCTCTGTACAGCGAAAGAATGTCCTGATAATGACGGACAACACAGTGGCCATGTACTACCTCAACAAGAGAGGAGGAGTAGGGTCACTACCACTGTGCAGAGAGGCAATGCAGCTCTGGTTCTGGGCAATACGAGAAGGAATCTGTCTATCGGCAATTCACCTAGCCGGAGAGCAAAACACGGCGGCAGACGCTCTGAGCAGGCAGAGCACAGTTTCCCACGAGTGGGAGCTAGCTCAGGAAGTCCTTCAAGAGATCTTAGCCCTTTGGGGAAACCCTCAAGTGGATCTGTTCGCCACTGTGATCAATCGGAAGTGCGAGCAGTACTGCTCAAGGGAATTTCCTCAAAGAGGAGCTCTGGGAGACGCATTTGTAGTGGAGTGGAAGTTCCCACTGCTGTACGCGTTTCCCCCAGTCCCTGTGATTCCTCAAGTATCAGGAGGTTGAGAAAGTTCAGGAAAACCATGATCCTAATTGCCCCGGATTGGGCCAGGACGACGTGGTACCCGGACCTTCTACACATGTCCATCTGCCCTCCAATACGTCTTCCGCAAAGAGAGGATCTTCTCTCGCAAGAGGAAAGTCGGGTTCTCCATCCAGAGGTCAAGACACTCAACCTTCACGCATGGTTTCTGAGAGGTTGAGATACAAGGATTGGGATCTTCCGGATGATGTATTGGAGATCTTGCTTTCGGCCAGAAGGCCAGCAACAAAATCTTTATACCGATGTCGCTGGAACAAGTTCAGTAACTGGTGCAAAGATAAGAATGTGGACGCTTTTCAATGTGGCACCCCAATGGTGCTTTCTTTCCTACTGCATCTAGCCAATCTGGGGCTCCAGATAGGGACAATTAAAGGATACCTTGCTGCGCTGTCAATTTTCAAGCGCACCTCAGAAGAGGTTTCATATTTCAAAATTCCATTGATCATTCAATTCTTAAAGGGGCTTACTAATGTATACCCCCCAGTACCTTTTCATGTCCCAACTTGGGACTTAAATCTAGTACTAAAATTATTGACTTGTATACCTTTTGAGCCTATGCACTCCTGCCCATTGAGGCTCTTAACATTAAAAACTGTACTTTTTGTGGCCTTGTAATCAGCCCGCAGGGTTAGCGAACTTCAGGCTCTCTCATGCAAACCGCCACTTACTACTTTTTTATAAGGATGTAGTCCTTAAAGTTAAACCTTCCTTTTTACCAAAGGTAGTTTCAGACTTCCATTTGTCGCAAAAGATAATATTACTAACTTTTTATCCTCCTCCTCATCTGGGCAAAGAAGAGGAGAGATTGCACAGACTAGATCCCAAGAGGGCTCTTACTTTCTATAGCTCAAGAATGGCTAAATTGAGGCAAGATGACCAACTATTTGTGGGTTATACTGGTCATAAACTAGGATTATCTGTAACAAAACAGACCATATCCCGCTGGATCATCTTAGCCATAACTGAATGCTACAGATTAGCAGGAAAAGAACCACCGGATGGGCTTCGTGCCCATTCTACAAGGGGACTGGCTACTTCTGTGGCTCTAAAGAGGGGAGTCCCGGCAGCAGACATTTGTGCAGTTGCAACCTGGAAAACAATACATACCTTTTGTTAAACATTATTGTTTGGACACTGCCTCCTCTAAAAAGGGTTTATTTGCAAAGGCAGTTCTGCATTCTGTCCACGAAAACTGAAATGGTACTCCCACCTCCAAAATTGCCACTGCTATGGGAGTCTATCATAAGATGAGGAATACGTGGGAGGACACAATCCATTCGAAGAACAAGTTACTTACCAACTGTAACGTTCTTTCGACTGGATGTTCCTCCCAAGTATTCCTCATCGACCCTCCCATCCTACCCCGCAGTACAGTTTACGTTTCTTACACTTTCCTCTCACGAAGTGTGTATCAGTCATGAGGCACGCCTTGGTGTTCCTCCTATATGTGTTCATCGAAAAAACAGAACTGGAGCAACGGGCGCGGCTCGAGCTACTTATACCATCAGTGACGTCGACACAGTACGGAGACTGTCGAGGGACAATCGACGCCACGACCTCGAGCACAGCGCCCTCTGCCGAGAATTTTTTTTCCGAAGCAGCGAAGCTGGAGATAACGAATTATCATAAGATGAGGAATACGTGGGAGGAACATCCAGTCGAAAGAACGTTACAGTTGGTAAGTAACTTGTTCTTCTGGGCCCTCTCATAGCTGAAGGTGCACGGAAGAAGAGGGGAGAGGAGTTTGATAAAGGCCAGGCTCAGTGGTGATTTGAAAGTGTTGCTGTAGCAACTCCTCAGTAAAGGGGCCGATAAGGGAGCGCTCCTGGGGGAGATGAGGCACAAGAGACAGGTGCTCCACACAGCATTGATGGGGGAGGTGGAAAGTAAGATTAGGTTCACGAAACAAAGGTACTATGAAAGGGGAGACAAGGTGGGAACGCTTTTGGTGAACAGAGTGAAGGGGTGCAGGGCAGAAAGGAGAATAGGTGTGATATAGGGGGTATATGGGAGTTGAGGGACTACAGTGGATGAAATTGCTTCCTGGTTCATGGAATATTACCAAACGCTCTATTCCAGAGCAGTGGAGCCCCCAGGGGAAAAGCTGAGTGGGCATCTAGCATACCGCCAGCTCCCCAAGCTTACGGGGGCACAGAGGGAGATCCTGGACGGGGAGGTGACGCGGGAAGAAGTGCTGCGGGAAATCCAGAGACTGAAGGCAGGAAAGACCCCGGGGGTGGATGTGTTTACGGTGGACTTCTATAAGCAATTAGTCCTCACTCGCTAAACCACTGGCAAAGTTGTTTAATTCAATCTTGGGGGAAGCTACAATCCCGCCGACGTTCCTCTGGGCACTGATCATGTCATCCCGAAGCCAGGTATAGACCGATTTCTCTGGTGAATGTCAATGCATAAATCTTCCCCAGGATCCTCGTGTCAGTTTTGAATCTTACCTCCTGCGTCTCATTCACCCAGATGGTTTTGTGATGCATAGGTCGGGAGCCGACAACATGCACAAGACGCTCCATGTTCTTAATGAAGGGGGGGTGTGCCCTGTTGGTGGCCTTAGATGCCAAGAAGGCCTTTGGCTGGGTGATTTGTTCCTTCATGGGGGAGGTCTTAGCAACTATGGGAATGGGCCAGAGGTGGCCCTATACTCCATTGTGTCGGCGAGGGTAGTGGTTAATAGAAGTCTATCGCAGGGTTTCTCACTGCAGCGGGGCATGTGGCTGAGGTGCCCCCCGCTATTATATGCACTGGTTATGGAGCCATGGGCAGCTGCGATTCAGGAAGACGGCAGAATAAAGGTGGTCCTTTATATATAGTAGATGGGGGGGATATGGAGTGAAAGATCGGTCTCTTTGAAGATGATGCCCTGCTTTATATCACAGAGCCGGAGCGATCGGTGCCTCCCCTGTTGTAGAGTCTGGCGCAATATGGGGAGCTCTCCGGCTTCAAAGTTAATCTGGAGAAGTCAGTAGCCTTTAAGGTGGGGGAGTTGTCGGAGGCCGAGGTGGAATACATTGGGAACCTACAGTTTCGGGTCCAGGAGGACTCGTTTAGGTATTTGGGTATCCAGGTGTTACAGAACTACAGTGATCTCTTCCCTAGGAACTTCTCCTGGTGTGGGGGGCCATAAGAAAATACATAGATAGGTGGGCTAGACTGGGGCTCTCTTGAATGGCGCGCCGGATCGCTATTAAGATGGTGGTGTTACCCAAGTTCCCGTTTCTATTCCAGATGCTACCGGTCATGATCCTACAGGCCTTCTTTGTCGAGGTGAAGAAGGGTATGCTAAAACTTCTCTGGGCAGGAGCAAATCAGAGGGTGGCCTCAGGACCTTAATACCAAGTGACAAGGGGGTGTGGGATTCCCAGACCTAGAGAACTACAACAAAGCAGCCCAGCTCCGGATTATGGTGGATCACTTGAACCCGCTTTCTGAAAAACAGTGGGTGCCAATGGACAATGCGATACTAGCTCCAGTTTCACTGGGAGAATAGTTGTGGGTGCCCAAAACCCGTATCCGGCGAAGGGTGCTGCTCCACCTGGTGTTGGAAGTCTTTTGGGCCATGCCGAGGGAAGAGGGAGGGAGAAACAGGCGGCTCACCTCCTGACCATCGCCATTGAATTGCATATGGCCCCCCGGCCCCCGAGGGGCTGAATAGGGGAACCATTGGCGTTTCAACTCTGGTATGAGGCAGGCTCTCTAGAGCTGGTCAAATGTGGAACTGAGGCACCTCTCTCCCGCTGAATAGGCTGGAAGAGGTTCTGAATGTGGTTAGACTCACCCTTTGGATACCTACAACTGAAGGGAGTCCTAACGGACCCCCGGTGGGGGACGAACTTGAAAAGGGAGTTCAGACTTTGAACGGCTCCTGCCAACAGAGAGGGGTACTAAGTGACGCATTGCAGGACTATAGAAGACAATCCTGCTGGCGGAGCCAAAGGATCCACTCACTGTCTGGGTCAGATTGGGGAGGACCTGGGGAGAGACATTAAGGATGCATTATGGACACAAATCTGTAGAAGGTTGCACGGTCAACGATCTCCCTGCAGTATAGGTACCAAGCAATAAAACGGATACACAGGTGGCACTACCCCCTGGCTAGGATAGCACAGATGCCTAAAGGGTACGACCCATGTTGTAGCAAGTGTAAACAGGTGAAGCTTGACTATACACATGTGGTGGGGCTGCTCCAGAGTATAAGCATACTGGAGGGAGGTCCTCTCATGGATTAAGGGGGTGGATGGAATCTACAGGGAACTGTCCCAGTGGCTCCTTCTTTTTGGAGTGTGGTTAGAAGAAGAAGAAGAGGAGGAGGAGGAGGTTGTAGGAGGGCACATGCTGCAGATTATGTTGGTCTCCGCTTAATGTTTGGCCCAACTATGGAAGAAGCCTTGCATGCCAAAGGAAAAGGAATGAGTAGCAAAGATGAGAGCGATCTAAGGCATGGAATACCTTACTCATGTTATGGATGCGTACCGGTCGAATATTGAGGGTTTATGTCTTCCCTTCTTTGAGAAATACAGGCACTAAGAGAGGGCAAAACGAGGGTTATACCATGTCCTGCCTGATCCCGGGGAGATCTGGGGAGAAGGAATTATATGAAAACCAAGCCGTGGCCCTGAATAGTGCTGCAAGGCACCTACACGATTGCTGGGTGCAGAATTAACACGGATCTGTGGGCTTGGGAACAGCTTTTCACAAAAAAAGGGCCTACCCCAAGTTAGAACTCTGTGGACTCAATGAGGACCGGCTGCATGGGGGGGGAGGAAAGGGGCCAGGTAGGGAAGGGGAATGGAAAGTGGGAGGGGGGGGACAGGAGGGACAGTTAGGGGTTGAATTCCTGTTGTTTTTCATTTGAGGAGGAGGTGGAATAACGGTTTTTAACAGTTATGTGAAAATGCCAAGAAAGTTCAATTTGGAAAAAAGAAAAATGGACGCGAGGAGAGTGTTTGCAGGCAACAGCCTTGTCCTTTGTTCAGTGACTCTTTGGCACTTCCCACTTAGGAAACTTGCTAGCAGAACCTAGCAGGGCACGCTATGTGCTGGCTGGGACACTGTGTGCTGGCTGGGTACCGGTTCTGGAGCTGCTGGACGGGTCCTCTGAGTTCAGTATCTCCCTCTGTTCCCTGGGAGATGTTTAGAGGAGGGATCTTGCTCCCCTCTTTGAAATCCTGGCCTTCCTTCATTGACGCAAGCTGTAAGGCAGAATGTACCTTCAGCCAGGGTCCAAATGAGACCTTCCTCTTAATCCTTTTGATGTCATCGGATAAAGTAGGGGTTATTCATGCCTAGAAACACTTGTGTACAGGTGCGTTATAAATGCCATATCATGTATCAACTGCTAAATGAGGGGCTCAACCCTTTTCTAAAGCCAAATGGGCCTCAGTGATTGGTGCAAGCTAAGCCTACCTTAATGAACCAATCCTGGGCCCCCACCAACAATCTTCTCCAAATTAAAATCAATAACAAACAATCAAGCCTACAATCCAACCCAATCATATCCCCACCCTAAACCACCCCATCCCAGACTCTCTGACTCCTTTTAGCTTCTCTCCACTCTCCATTTCCGAAGTGGAAAAGATCATCACCAGCCTTAAACCGGGCAATTGCCAAGGCAACTTCTGCCCGGCACCTATAATCAAGGAAGCAGCTCATGACCTAGCGCCATTCATTACTAAGCTCATCAACTCTTCCTTTAGCTCTGGGATCGTACCTGACAATCTAAAGGACGCGTGGGTCATCCCCCTATTGAAAAAAACCTACCCTGGACGCTAGTATACCCACAAACTACAGGCCAATCGCCACAGTCCCGTTTTTACTAAAAATCCTCGACCGTGCAGCATATCTACAAATTCAAGATTACCTTGAATCTAACATACTCTTGGGACTTAGGCAGTCTGGGTTCCGGCCACGTCCCGGCACTGAAACTGCCCTCATAGATTTAAAAACGCAGATTGAAGATCTAAAAGACAAAGGCAAACTTGCTCTCTCACTCCTCTTGGACCTTTCGGCGACCTTTGATCTCGTCAATCATGAAATTCTCTGCCACCACCTTAAATCAGCTGCACACTTCTCCGATAAAGCTACAACCTGGATTAGCTCCTTTTTAGACAATAGATCTATGCGCGTGTTCTCTCCAATAGCAGCCGCCCCACCTGCACTTGTCTCCTGTGGTGTGCCACAAGGATCTTGTGTTTCACCCACGTTGTATAACGTGTTCACCAAACCTCTCTTCGATATCTTGGACTATCTGGGTGTCGCACCAACTACGCCGACGACACCCAGATACTAATCACTATCTCAGGTGACTACACGGCTGACTCCCTCGCTATCAATGTCATCTACCAGGTCATCCAGGCTGGATGGCTCAACACGGACTCTGTCTTAATGATGAAAAGACTGAGCTCCTTATTCTTGGTTCGCCACAAAAACTTAGCAAATTCGACCCTGCGTTCAAGTCCTTCATCATCGATGGGAATATTATCCCAACCGCCAATGACACAAAAACCCTAGGGATCTACATTGACTCGACCCTATCCCTGACCAGACAAACTAACTCAGTCTCTTCCGCAGCAGCATATACCTGCAAGCTTTTTACAGCCTGTCGCCCTTTCCTCTCCGCAACCAATTGTGTCACCCTGGCTAGAACTCTTGTATTATCCAAGATTGATTACTGCAATGCACTGTACCTAGGCACCAATTGCTGCAACCTAAACAAGCTACAAATTGTCCAAAACAATGTGATTAGAGCTGCCCTCAACATTCCCAGGCGCCAACACATATCCGACACCAGACACAATATTCGCTGGCACTCAGTCCCACAGCGTATCTCCCTGAAAACCCTGGCTCTTACCCACAAATGACTTTATAATCAAGCTCCCTGCTACCTCGCCAACCGATTTGCCCTCCACAACTCCATTAGACCCCGCAGAATGGCTCATTTAAACTGCCTTGAGGTTCCACGTTTCAATCTCCAAAGATCAGGTGGAATTAGCTTCCCTATCTTGGCAGCTAAACTTTGGAACACGCTTCCTAATGAGCTTAGAGCAGAACCCTCATTCCCGAGATTCAAACACCTTACGAAAACCTGGCTGGCCGCCCAGGACATTTAGCTCTGGGTTCTCTGCTTAATTTGTACATGTATATATAATCTGCTTGTCCTCTCATTGCTATTATTATACCTGTAAATTCTGTATTATAATTGTAAACTTTGTAATTATGGTTCTTTCTGTTTTTCTTATGTTGTAACTAAGTGATGCGCCCGGTTGCTCCTGGGCCTGGTGCGCTATACAAAAAAATAAAATACAAATACAAATTCTGTTATAAGTGAGGTCATAACCAGAGTGCTTTGAAACAGGAAAGGGAACGGGTGAGAACATGTACTACTAAATCCCTCCCATCTTCCTGTCTGTTGTGAATCAAAGTGTCTCTCTGGGTAATTGAGCTCTGTGTGGTTCCTGATGAAAAGCAGCAGCACTCCCTTGAAGCGGCTGGTCGTCACCAAGCTACATACTCGTACCTTCCTGAATGGTAAATGGTGATCCCAGACATGACATTTCACTGCCTTGGAAACTAAGAGGTGGGAGCTGACTTCAAGTTGACACAGATGCATATCAAAAGGATCTTGGGTATCCTGTCCTTTGTCAGTCCTGTAACAAGGCCTCTCGCAGGCCTGCTTCAATTAACTTCCAATCATTATGCGCTGCCACCAGCAGGGTGGACAAAGAGTAGGGCGGATCCATGGATCCTTTTGTCAGTTAATGAGACTGGCCATGGCAGGAGGAAGGTTTTGCCTTCCCCCTTCTTGAGATGCTTTGATGTACCCATGGATGTCATATTCCAGCTGAACATGACGGGACTGTGTCTGTAGTCTGTGTCCACCCAGAGTACACGTGACTATGTGTTTGTTGTGCAGCAAGCATAGGCAAATTTGTATGGATTAGCCTCCCACATTTTCCAGAGGTTGATCTCCCATCATTCAATTTGATTACAAAATTTAAAAAAAACTGAGGCGATTCCACACTCCCCGTGCGGATGGTTCAATTCCTCACAGCTGCACAGTCCCATGGACAAGGAGAAGTGACACCCTGCAGGATCCTTTATACTAGTGAGAATCCCCACAAGATCACAGCTCACAGGAAGCTCTATAGCTTCAGTGAAACCATTGCCACACATCCCATGTTGCAAAACCCAATGGTGCAGAAGTTTGTAAAGCCGCAATACAACAGAGCAGAGCCAAAGAGGGCGGTATTTCTAGGACTCAAATGCCGTCTAGGGTTTATCTAGCCTCAGACCAACAACTAAGGCAAACATGAAAGCAGAGGGTAGGGAATGGAAAATGAGAAAAGGACTTGGAAAGCAGGATCAAGACTTCAAAGAAGTAGGGAAATCTACTATGGGCCTGCTTGCACAGGCTGGCAAATATTCAAGCACTTAAAATCCTGGAAAAGCTTGGAAGCACAACAAAGCTGTGCACCCCTCTTCCTTTCCATTTGAGAATAATCCTAAGCCTACAACCAACATCCAACCATTTGAGGAATTTAGCCATCTGTGCGCAGGTGCCTTAGCCAAAACACCTTATTTTACTCCATTAGTTCACAAATCTCAGACCATCATTTCTGTAGACCAACTGCCACCTATTTGTTGTAAATATTGTCCATACACAACCCCACAACATTGGAATGTAGGTGAATGCCTTGATATTCTTTAATATTGTAAATAAAACTAAAGATTCTGATTAAAACTGTTTCTTGTCCCAGATTGTGGGTTAAGATTGTTGCATATGCGACGTAGCGGCGGGAAGTACTAAATTAGGGTCCTTCTTCGTAAAAGAAATCCTTCAAAATCTAAATATCTTCCATAGATAATGTCATTACAGCGAGGAGCAGCCAGATGAGGACTATTTTTAAGATGCCCAGAAGGAGATAACTCTTCCAGTGACACCTCCAAGAAACACTTTTCCTCCTCCATAAAGACACTCCTCCTCTAGGGATGATCGTCATTCTGAGGAATCGCCACCTAAGGTACCATTGCCCACTAGCTCCTCTACTCCAGAGCAGTAGGAGGCATTCAGGCATTGCTTAAAATCTTTGCCAAGGTTCTTCCATAAACTATATTGCAGCAAAGGTTAGTAGAAAAGGGGAATATATTTAGGGCACATCACCAAAGAAAATTATTTAACGAAAGATGGAGTTATAAGTGTTGATCTTAAATGATTTTGTAGGGAGTGGGCATGGGAACGGGGGAAAATTCTTTCTAATTTGTACTGGGAGATATCTTAAATTGTTAAGGATGTTTTTAACTATATTGTAAACCGCCAATAATTCTGCTGATTACCCTAAGGAATTCTTCACCTTAGAATGTTGAATTTTTCATTCAGTGTTAGCTCATTGTCATAAACTTGTTGGGACCTCTTCATTGTTGTTCAGTTTGTATTGATGTAATAGTGTATGAATGAAAGTTGTTTTTATGTCCAATTGTATGAATCCACTTTCTTTGTATTTTCGTCTGTCGTGCATTTTGATCTGTTTTTGAATTTGTCGTTTTTGATGTGCCATTGTATGAATCTACTCTGTATATATTCCCATCTGTCATTTACTTTGATTGTTTGTCTACAAAAGTCATAGAATACAGCATTCGTTCTTAAAAATTGTCCTTTATATTTGTCCTCAATATATTAAATTGTTTTTGATCCATAATCATGCGACATGTACATGGTAAAATAGTGCATAAAACATTAGCTGTTCCATATTAGATGTCTAATGATAAAAAAAAGTTGAACTCTCAAAGTACATTCTGCAACAGGAATATCTCTGTTGGAGTTGTAGGGGTTTACCTTAAAATATTTTGTAGGGAGTGGGCATGGGAATATGTGACAGGTCTTCTAATGTGTACTAGGAGATATTTTAAATTATGGTATTGCGTAATGGGTGGGGGAGATATTAGCAAGGGAAATAAAAAGCGAGTTGTGGAATGTTATCTGCCAAAACATACTTTCGGTCTTATTAATATTTTTGAAGTAGAGAGTAATTCACTTGCTTGTTCAATAGCTTTGAAACACTTGTACTCTGTTGGCTTGATTGCTGTGTTGACGAGGCATACTCTTTAATTTCCCAACTCTCCCACACTACAATCTTAATCGCTCCTCTCCCCACCACCTTCATGCGGGCTGGTTCTGAATACCTAACTGAGACCTCTTCATATTTGGTCTCCATTTTTATTTTTTTATTTTTTTAACTGTTTTTATTGCCATTTTCATAAACAACTGTAAACACATTCTCTAGAGTGCCCATCCCCATCTCCCTCTTTCCTCCTCCCTCCCCCTCTTCGGGTGGTGGTCATTAGATCCTCTGCTTCGGTACACCGCATTCTTCACATAATGTCTAGTATTCTTATGTTGTGGGGCCACCATTGGATCATGTAGTCACTTAGCAGATAAGTGAGAATATTGCCCCAGTCCTTGAGGAAAGCTTTGTGCATTCCTTGTATTTTATACGTCATCCATTCCAACGACACAAATCTCAATACTTTATGCAGCCAGTCGATTTAGCTAGGGTGGATATTTCTGTTTCCATTGCTGGGCTATCGTCAGCCATGCTGCAATGATCAAGGTCATCGCTCCCCTACGCTGTGTTTTTGAATAGTCTTTTTGGTTTGGGGGCCACAGTCCCGCCATCCATACTGTATCTGAAATAGATTCCGGCTTTAGGAGCATTTTACTTGCTTGTGCTTTTAAATCTTCCATAAAGGGATGCAGGATCGGACAGGCCCACCATATGTGTCTCCAATCCCCTTTGTCTCGGCACCCTCTCCAGCATTTGTCACTTGTGGTCGGGAACCTTACATGGAGTCTTTCTGGTGTGTAGTACCATTATACCTGCACTTTCTGCCACATCTCTCTAACTTGGATGGAGCGAGTCAGTTTCGGGATTCTGTTCATGCCGTGGCCCATTATTGTCTCGAGATGGGCATTCCCAGTGTCCTCTCCCATCGCTTCATGTAGGCCCACTGTACATCATCCCCTTGGTTATTCAATAGCTTGTAAAGGTTCGAGACCAATTTCTTTGAGCCCGAGTCGGACGTCATGTAGATCTCAAACGGGGTTAGTTGTCTAGTAGCCGCTTCCTTATTGGAGGGAGAGGAGACCCAGTGCTTCAGTTGGGTATATTTAAATACCTACATCCCGTCTGCATTCCTGGAACGTCATGACCTCTTGATCAATGTACATGTCACTTAACTTTGTGCACCCTGCTTGCGTCCAGCTCTGATATGATCTCTGGTTCAGGCCTGGTTGAAAGTCTGGGTTGAAGAACAGTGGGGTGAGCGGGGACGGGAATGTCGTTAGTGTGCCTCTTTTCATTGCCGCATCCATGCCCCTTTCCCTGCCCCATTACCTCACTTAATATAATATTCGGGTGCCTGTGTTGTTTTGGTAGATAGGGGGGCATCCGCAACCGCCTGGCCCTGTAGTACCAATACATGGTTGGGGGTCTGGGCCACCCATTCCTTGATGACCCTCAATGGTGCCGCTTCATAGTATTTCCAAAAGTGTGGTACTGACAGCCCACCCTGATCTTTACGTGCTGTCATAGTGGACATTGCTATCCGTGGCGGTTTGCGGTTCCATATGAAGGAGCTTCTTGAGGGCCCTGAAGAATATTTGTGGGATCTTCACTGGGGGCGTTTGGAAATAATACAGAAACCTTGGCAGGATCGGAATTTTTATGACAGTCATCCTGCCCCACCAGGAGATATTCAGAGGGTTCCACTTCTCGCAATCTGTTTGCAATTTCACAAGCATGTCTGAGAAGTTTGCCCAATAGGTCTGTACCATTTTGGGCATTCATTTTACTCCTAGGTACTGAAGTTCGACCGGAGCCTTGTTCATTTGTGTCTCTCTTGCCAGTTTATCTATTAGTAGAGGGTCAGCCTTTAGATTAAATATTTCTGACTTTTGTTTATCTTGGGGCTGGAGACATTTCCGAACTGGGCCAGTTCTTGTAGGAGCGCTGGCAGGGATGTTTCTGGGGCTGTTAGTGCTATCAACATGTCATCGGCAAAGGCCATGGTTTTGTGTTCCACCCCCGCCATCAATATGCCTTTTACTTGGCGTGCCTCCCGGAATCTTATCAGAAAGGGTTCGAGAAATAGTGCGTAGAGCAGGGGCGACATGGGGCAGCCCTGTTTCGTATCTCTGGTCAGGGTTATTGTCTTGGAAAGGGTGTTGTTGACAGAGACACGAAGTGAGGGGGATTTATAATTTTCTTTGAACATTTTTATGAACATTGGGCCAAAACCCATTCCCTCCAGGGTGTGGAATAGCTGGGACCATTCTACGCTGTCAAATATTTTCTCCGCATCCAGGGACACCAATATAGCGGCGGTTTGGGTAAACTCTACTTTTTCTATAAAATGGCATACCCTGCGGGTGTTATTTGCAGTCTGCCTGTATGGGATGAAGCCTGATTGATCGGGTCCTATGAGCGCTGGGAGTAGACGGGTGATTCCTGCTGCCAAAATCTTTGTGTATGTTTTATGTTGGGTGTCCTGACCCACGTTTAAGCTATCCTGCTACAACATTTGGTGCTGTGGGCTTAGGAAATTCAAGATGGCGGAAAACCCACATGTGCGCCGAAATCCAGGAAAGCTGCGCAGTTTGTGCGCCCACCAAAATGGTTGCCTCACTTGCCACCCACCAGTGCGAGAATGAAAGGCCGGGTTGCCATGAGGGAAATGGGTTGCCAAAGGAAAAACAGTAGCGCCGGTTAGCTTCAAAGCGCTTTAAAACCACCATTGGACTACCCGCACAGTAGTCTGAAACCATTGGGAATGGCAATGCTGATTGCCAAATGCAACCTAGAAGTGTGGGGAATTCATTTCTTAAATCCCAAAAATGAGTGCAGTACCAGTACTCACCACTATCCAAAAGCCGGCGTTTTAAAACCACTCTGTGTGTTTTTCTGAAGGCAAGCAAAATGCCTATTTCAAACCTTGCAACATGTGCAAAATATTCACTGAACACCAGCAGACATTTGGCAGAATGGAGTTTTGTGTGCCTACAAAACCTGGGAAATGAAGAGCCCAAAAACAATGCTTATAACAAAAATGCTATGGAGTCAGCAGCTTAAGCCTAACTGCAACTGGATTTAAAACCACCAAAATCGAAAATGTTAAATTAAATGAGTGACCTATGTTTGGTGTCACATGCCTTTGTAACTGTTGAAATGTCATAGTTTTGCACTTAGAATCAGCATTCTAGCTGCATGTGTAAAATTACAAGTTATTTTAAAAGCAACAAAAAGTTAGCTGAAGGTCTGGCTTAAGGAACTTGATTTTGCCTAGCAACTACCCATCAGGAGTGAAACTTGAGTCACCACTGTGTTCCCAGGCCAACCTTCCTTTTGCTGCCCAAGCTAAGGATATGCCATCCATCTGATAATTGAATTATCTGTGCTCTGCAAGAGAGTGAACAAAGCCCTCTTCACTCAGGCAAAGGTTTTTATTACCGCAGTCGTAAATTGTAGCTTCCTCTTGGCAGGAGCTGGGAGGAGCACTGCCTGTGAGAGCAAGCTGGCTTGGCAGAACTGGAAAGAACCAGAAATTCAACCTTGTGCTGAGGGTAAACCACACCCCTTTGGAGCCAGAACATAACTTTAAAAAGATGAATAACTCATAGAGCGGACATGTGAAAATTTTATAAATGATACCATAATTCTTGTGATTTTTCTGCCCACAGTTTAAGACGTGGTAGGAACCGGTGGTATGTTCAGGGGGGTTTTAGCGGAAAAGTGGATATTACTCTAAATGTGTGCATGTTAAAAATCTGAAACTTCATCAGTTAATGTCCCTACCCCCTGCACACATGTATGTAAAGTTGGGTCCATGTCGGAAATTGAAAAAGCAGTTAAAAAGTGAAATATGTGCCAGTTCTGAATGCAAGCTCCCAGGAAGAGCAGAGTTTGAACAGGGGATACCTCCTGTAATGCATGATGGGTGCATATGATTTTAAAACAATATGTACCTCTGCAAATATGTATTTGTTTCAAATCTAGATTTGTGTGTAAGTTGACAGGAGGAGTGGACTTTCTGCAGGCTGTAAAATGACATCAATCTGACTCACAGTTCAGTTTGCCAATCAAGCGGAGGAATGGAAGTTTGACCAATTAGAAGCTGAGAGAGAGGTAGGGTCAGTGATGCTAGAACACACCCACATTCTAAACACATAAAAGCAGACAGACAGGACAGATAGGGACTTCCCAAATCCATCTGCAGCGGGACGCTCTGCCGGAAAAATCCATACTTACCTCCACACAACATCCAGAGATCCAGACTTCAAATTCATCAATCTATCCAGAACTAAGAGACCAGACCAGAGGGAGAAAGCAGTGCTGTGCCCAGAGAGTGACCAGAGCCCAGTCTAAAACCCTGACCAGATCCATGGCGAGGCCCATTTCACTCAAGAATATAGTGTGAGTACATAGCAAACTGTGTAGAACCAAGCTTTTAGTTTAAATTCATCTAATTCAATCTATTTAACCTAAGTAGAACTGCTTGATAGCTCCAAATCTGTCACCTGTCATTCTAGCTGCAAAAAGCTGCACTTGTCTTTTTGAAACTTTAAAATTTCAAATCTGAAAAACGACCTTTATTTAATCGCTCATATCTCCGCAACCGTTTGTGCTAGAGACTTGCAATAACTTTCATCTGAAAGGTTAGAATCGTGGCTTTCCTACGAACCTAGAACCGCATTCCTACCCCTTATAGTTTTACCGCAATCGCGGAACACGCATCCGCGAATTTTACCGCGATTTGCAATTTCTTCACATGTAAAAACGGCTGCTGCTGATTTCCATTTGCCAGAAATTCGTTTAACCTGATAACTATCCCTGCATCATTGCTAGTGTGAGCCTGGACTAATATTAACTAGATACCACTCACCCTGAACCTCTGTAAGGGAATTAAAAGCGTTTAGCATATTTCTCATCCATTGCTAGCACATATCAAAGCATTTGGGCCTGTGTTTTCAAAACTCCTATCTGTTTTCTGTTGTCTAAGCTTGCTGGATTGAACTGATTACATTGATTGCATTTCTGAGAACTGTGTGCTTTCCTCCCATTCCCTTGCATTGCATAAAGAGGGGGGGAGTGGATTGCCAGAGGAAAGTGATTACATTGTTGGGTTGAAATCATATTGAGTATTTTCTGTATTGCATTTTCATTCAACATTACATCCATTTGAACTCTATAAAGCATGTTCTACCACATTATACTTCTGTTCCTATTTACCAGTGTGCTACCTTATCCATTTCATCTCAACTCCTTAGTAATTATAAAGAAGTGTGCTAGTGCCAGATTCTCCGTTGTTGATCTTTATCATATCAGATTAAGTGTGCTATTCAATTATTAATTTATTATAAAGCGTGATATATATATATATCTATTTTAAATTATCAAATAAACCTTTTAAACTTGCAAAACAGAACTACTTCTTGGCTCAGTGGGGTCAGGGGGATTCCAAGAGAGGGGTGTTATACAGGGGTAGTCATCCAGAACGCATGAACTGGACCTAAAGATATATCAATAAGGGTTTTCATTCAGTATTCTAGACTAGGCGTTAACTTAGCTGTAGTGCTGAATTGAATCCTCTTACAAAGTGGGGGCTCGAGCCGAGACGTTGGGTTAGATTTACCACTTGTGCAGCTTAATACAGTGTGCTAACTGACGGGATACATACATCCGGTCGGATCACCACGCTGCATTACGCTGTGAAGCATTCCTCAAAAGGGACACTCCAAGAAAAGTTCTGTTCTGCAAAACTAAAATACTAACTTCTGTAAGTCAGGACAGAGACCAATCTCTAGAATGACGACCTTGGTAGATATGAAAATAGCCAGAGAGCACTTCTTACACAAACTATTCGTGAGAGGTGAATGGACTCACCAGGACCAAACAATCTGGTTGCAGGCCATCACGCAACAGGTCACTGAAACAGGGTCAGATATATATAGAGATCAGGGTCCATTACACGTGGCCCTGAGTGAACTATATATGGCTCCTAAGGCCAAAGATGAGCACGACAAGATTGTTAGGATAGCGGCATATTTATATTTATACATGGGAGCCATACAGGATAAATGTGCTGAAGGCCATGATCTGGCAAAAAGGCAACAGATGGCGTTAGAGAAGGCCCAATCTGATCTGGACTCTTCTGAGCAAAGGCTGCACAGAAGCCAGGCGTCAGAAAATGAGACCAGACAGTACATCACTAAAATAAAGGAGGATATGGATGTGCTGCAAAAGGAAAAGTCAGAACAGGATACCAGATTTCTGGCCTTGCAGAAGGAACACCAAGAAGGTTTGGACTCCCTACTGCAAAGCCAGAAAAAGCTGGAGCAACAGCTAGACTTCAATAGGGCATGTGCTGAGCAGGTAGTCACCCTGCAAGGCCACCTAGATAGAGTGAAGGAGGAGAGCAATAAACTGATTCTGAAAGACCTGGATACCCAGGCAGAGTTTGATCAGGAGCGCCAGAAAGCTGGTGCCTTCCAAAGGCAAAGGGACGACCTGGCGGCACAAATGCAGGCGCTTAGTCAGGAAAGAGACGCCTTAGGCCAGGAAGTCTGCCATTTAAAAAGAAAAATGGAAGAAAATCACCTGGCCCACCAGGGGCTGGGTGATCTCCAAAAAGAAAACCAGAACTTGGTAGAGCACACCAGAAGGGTGGAAGATGCTCTAGCAAGAAAGGAGCAGGCCAATAGGGACATTGCCCAGGAGGTAAACCTCCTGCAGCAAAGACTGGCCCAGTTCTCCAGGACCAACCAGGAAGCACAGAGGGAAAATGAGGCCCTCTGTCAACACAATGATAGGCTCCAACAACAGGTAGCGATGCAGGAGAGACTGATAGAGTCGAGTAAGGCCTTAACAGAGGAACTGAAAGCACAAATGCAGGCTCTTGCATTGCAACAGGGAGCAGGGGCGGATAGAGATGAGGTCCGCTGGGAAAGAGAGACTCCTGACCATAACCGCAGGAGCCCTAACCCCAGGGGCCTTCATCTCCCCCAGTCCCTGGACTCTACCACCCCCATGTCCCCTGGCGCACATGAGCACAGGGCCGCAGGGATGGCAGATTACTATCCAGCTAAGAGTATGGGGCCCATAGGCCAGTACCACTCAGGAATGGAGGGGTGGGCATCCGGGTATGGGCACCCAAGTACAGTACAGTTCAATGGGGAACCCCAGGAGAGTAGGCCCATTAAGGGCATCCTGAAAACCTCTGCCCAGTTAGGTCAGTGGAGGGGGTACCCATCAAATCCTGGCAGCAAGGAGGAATCTGAAGACTCCTCTGAACTGCGCAGGACACAGGAGACCAGGTCCCCACATTCTGCCAGCCATTCCCAGGCTCGCAGAATCCGGGAAAACCTGGAAGAACAGACGGGAACCTCTGGGAGCAGTGCCTCTGAGTCCGAGGAAGAATGGACAAGGGTTACCCGAACCAAAAAGGCCAATAAGGCAAAAAGGGCCTTGCTTAAGGACCCCTTAAAGCAGATTAAGGCGATCAGGAGCGTCATCACGCCTTACCATAAGAACGCTAAGTATTCTGTTTGGGAGCACTTAGAGTTGTTTGAACAAATGATGGAGACTTTCCATTTGAAGGACAGCCAAAGCTGTATTCAATATGTAAAGTGGACATTCTCCCCGGAATACTCCAGTTTCTTTGCGGGGCTGGAGGACCAAAATCATTTAAGATGGTCCACATATAAGGCGGCCATCCTGAAACATTTTTCTGTTCACAGAAATTCTCAAGAGGCTCGCAAGGCGGCCTACAATTTGCAATGTGGGGAGGATCAGGCCCCACGAGAATTTGTGCAGGAGTTAAAGCGTGCTTTTGCGCAAACCACCAGAAGGGTGCGCACAGATAGTAGAGAGTTTGTCAATACGTTTTTCCATGCCTTGCCCAAATATATAATGACCCAGCTCGTGAGAGATTTTCATGAGAAAAGATCTTTAGACTGGGTCATTGAACAGGCTACCCGGATCTATGAGGTGCAGAAGCCCATAGAAAATAAAAGCAATGCCCAGAAAAACCCCAAAGCCAACAGCACCCCTGCTGCTGTCAAGGTGGCAGAGGTAAAGGTCACCCCCGTTTTGGATCTGGAGATGGGGGGGCCTAAAAACCTACCTGCACCTAATAATGCTAGGCCCAGAAGGTCCTCGGGCCAGTCACAGACAGGGAGCCAGGGAGGCAGCCCCACAAATGGGGTCCCTCGCTCTCCTGACTATGTAAGTCCTCGCTACAAAGGTAACAGACCCATCCTGGGTTATGTGTGGACTCCTCCAGCCCAAGGGGGGGGATCCAGACAAGCACCTAACCCAGGGAACTTCCCTCCAAACTTCCCACAGGAGGGCAGAAATTTACCAAACCCTGGGCAGAACTTTTTCCCCAGATATCCACCCGACTTTCAGCCCCAAAACCATCCATCCTTCTTTCCCCAATTCCCTGAGCCCAGACCACTGAATCCGGGAGAGGGGAGGCCAAGGGTGGAGGGGTACCCAAATCTTCCCAACCCGGGGTATTACCAGAGGAGGGACAGCTACCCTTCCCGGGATCAGCCCAGGGGAGAAAACAGGGCCCCGTATCAGCCTGAGCGGGTTTCCCAGTTAGAGCGCCAGGTTCAAAACATGGCGCGGGATCTGGGTCACATACTGAGGGCTCAGCAGAACCCTCAGATGGGCGTGCCGGCGCAGAACGCACCCAACTCTGGACCTGGTGCTCCAGAACAATGACGGGGGCAGCACCCCGATAACTCACCGGTTCCCAGGGAGGAGGCACAAAGGGAAGGGGGGTGTAAAGCCTTGGAGGAAGCTTCCTTCCTCACTTGTAAACAGCCCCTGGAAACCCAGGAACCGGAAACAAAATCTCTTGCCCCTGAAAGTCTGCCTCCTAAGGAGCAGAGGGGGGGTAGGAGAAACAAAAGACCCAAACAGACTCAGTTTGAGGAGGAGGTACAGATCTTCCAATTTGAGGGAGAGGGATCCTCAGAGGATCCTGGGAAAAGGATCTTCTCCTTCAGAGAGGGGGGAACTCCTCCCAAAGAAAAATGGGTCCCTAGGGATGCAAATCCAGACTGGGGAGATGTGGAGACTGAGCTACCGCCGCCCACCATCTCATCCCAGAACCAACAGCAAGAAAATCCCCTGGTTCAAACCCATCCTGGTGACTGCCTCCAAAAAGGGGGGGGCGGCCCAGAACCGGAGCCAGGGGAACCCACAATGGCTCTGATCTCCAGTTGCCAACTTTTTCTTTCAGATTCCCAAGACTCTCCACAGAATTCTGCCCAAATCTCCTCGCTAGCGATGTCCAAAACCAGAAAATTAGCCCACCAGTTGTCCAAAAATGTACATTATCTGTGCCCCCTTGAGGAGAAGGAGGGAAGATATTATGCCCCGGTACAAGTACAGGGGCAGGGTACAATCTCAGCACTGGTGGACACTGGATCTCAAGCTACCCTTCTGTCCAGAAGGGCCTTTGACGAACTGAATGCAGGAAGGGGAGAGAATTACCAAATTCCTCTCACCTCTCTTCCTGGACAACTGCAGAACTTTGACGGGAAGGAAATTCCCGTCGAGGGGACGGCAGACTTGGACATTAAGATCGGGCGACATAAGTTGAAACACCCGGTCATAGTTGTGACCCCAGAGGGCACCCCTTGTTTACTAGGGAATGACCTCCTGAGAAGGTTGTCACCCCTAATAGATTGCGTAAACAAGGTCCTCTGGACTCAGACTAGCCGACCCATAAAATTAAAACAGAGTGTCAACCATGTTAGTTTAAACGGCACATGCCACATGGTTGAACAAAAATCTGACCAAGTAGAATTTCACTTCCAGAACAACCAGATTCCAGACGTGACAGTAATAGCAGTAGGACGACAGACTGGTGATGGGGGGTCCTCTCTATTTCTGAAAATCAACCTTCCTTCCAGTCTAAGGTGGTATTCCACGCTGGAAGGAAACACTTTGAAATTCTATACCAATCCACAATCTCAAACTCCCACTCCTATAGTCCAGAAAGATGTGAAATCAGCTCAAAGCCTGGCTGATATTCAGCAAATTGGAGAGCAGTTGTTCATCCCTGTTCAGTTAAATGATGGGAAGGACTCTGTTCTCGCTCGAGTGTGTGTGAACAACGGTAAGAGCTTCATCAGCGAAGCCATGTTCCGCCAACTCCCAAAAGATCCAGCCATTCCCACCTTCAAACTGATAGACAAAGGGGAAATGGACCTGGAAGCACCTGACTCCAAACATCTCCTGCCAAGCAGGTGTATGCTCAAAATCTCCATTGGCAACAAGAGCATAGTCCATAATTGTTGGGTCGTGCGAGACGTCACTGCCGCCTTTTACTTAGGCAGTGACATTCTCAATCGCTTTGCCATTAGTTTGGACCTAATAAACTTCAAAGCTTGGTCCCGATTAGCGGATAATCCCATGGGCTTTGATGATCCAGAAAAAGCATTTAGGTCAGCTCAATTGCTACCTTATGCAGTTGAAATTCAGGTTAAAGAGGAAGTCACCATCCCAGAAAGGACCCGACAATTCTCCCTGGAAGTGAAAGTTAAAAGGGGACAAGAGTTGAAAAACCCTGATGCTTACATACATCTAAATGCTTCTCTCCAACAGCAAGGGTTGGGGGTAAACCCGACTCCATTAATCAACATAGAACATGACCCCATTCTAATAGAGGTGGATAACAGCGACTTAAAGAGTATTACTCTAGCCGCAGGCACCATTTTTGGAATGGCGGTTGATGACCGACATTTCTCCATTGATCTTGTAAATGAACTGTTAGGACCCATCCCCAAGGACTGTTTTGACAGTGACAGTGATGACAACGCAACACCAGACAGGATTTTTACCCGGCATGGGGGGAACTTCCTGGTGTACACGTCCTGCCCCTATGGTAAGGAAGATGTGACCTGTGACTTCAGGAGGGATGAGGTGATTTTCCAGGTCCATGAGGGCTGCCTTTCCCACCTGAAGCCTCCGGTCCAAATCAGCACTCTGACCAGGGACTTCTCCACCCAGCTGGAGGAGGCCGCGGAGATAGCCAAACCAGAAGTCTTTCCAGGCTTCAGGCAGATGGTGGAAGAGAGAGTCAACCTAGCTGATGCCTGTGTGACTCTGGAACAAAAGCAAAAGTTGAAACAAGTTTTCTTGGATTTCCAAGATCTCTTTGCGGTAGACTCATATGACTGTGGTCGCACTGACATCCACACAACCACAATCCCCACGGACCCTGGCATGACTCCTGTGTTTGTGAAGCAATATCGCTTGCCTCTCGCATCAATGGAGTCCCTTACTGAAATAATTAAGAACCTTGAGTCCCGGGGAATAATCCGTCCAGTCCACAGCACCTTCAATAATCCGGTGCTGGGAATATTGAAGCCAAACGGCCAGTGGAGACTCTGCGCTGACCTCAGGGAGCTCAACAAACGGGTCCACACTTCCCGATGGCCTCTTCCCTACATTGACCAAGGGCTGGCCCAGATTCAGGGGTCACAGGTATTCACTGCAATAGACCTGACCAATGGATACTGGACCGTGCCTGTCAGTAGGGAGGACCAATACAAGCTGGCTTTTACCTTTGGGGGCCAGCAGTACACATGGACCCGGACTCCCTTCGGATACCTTAACTCCGGCAATGAATTCAACATTTTTCTACACAAGGCCATGCCCGACTTGGGTGCAAGGGGTAACCTGGCTTATGTAGATGATGTCCTCATCAAAAGTTCATCTGTGGAGGAACACATAGCGGAGATCCGTTATGTTCTGACGCAGTTGAGGGCCGCCGGAGCAAAACTTTCCTTTCAGAAAGCACAGTGGTGTAGAACCCGTGTTAATTTCTTGGGGCATGAGATTACTCCTCAGGGCCTCTGTCCCCAGGAAAAGAAAGTGGAAGCACTTCAGAAACTGAAAGACCCCACAACTCTGCGAGAACTAAGGAGCCTCCTTGGACTGACTAATTACAGCAGAAAGTTCATTGAGGGATACGCAGAGATCACCAGACCCCTGATTCATCTCCTGAAGGGGGGGGTCAAGTGGGAATGGGGTCCAGAACAAGCCGAGGCCGTAAAACAACTCAAGAGAAGCCTCTCACAAGCGCCTTGCCTAGCTTACCCTGTCAGAAACAAGGAGTTCTTCCTGGAGACAGGGTTCTCTAATACGTGCTTGACGGCAGTATTATACCAAAAGCATGACAAGGTCAATAAAGTAATCTCCTATGCGAGCAAAACTTTATCCTCTGTGGAGGAAAAATTCAACGATTGTGAGAAGGCACTCCTGGCAACGGTGTGGGCATTGAAGAATTACCGCCCGTTTATCCAGGGGGAACACATCATAGTGGAGACTCCACACCAGCCTCTGCAATATCTCCAAAGTGACAGAATCCGGGCCGGAAATGTGAGTAATTCCCGAATTACTTCCTGGATTCTGTCAATGCAAGGCTTTCCTGTGGAGGTCAGATATGGCCAAAACAAGAAGAGTCCCCTCGCGCAAGGTCTGGCTGACTTGCATGATTGTGCCAGAGAAAACTGTCTCGAGGACGAAAGTCTAAAAATAAAGGACAACATGGAGGCATACCTTAATTCCCCACACAAAGTCTTTGAAGAAGACAAGTGTGAGGGAATGCCCACTGTCTATGTGGATGGATGCTCTTACCATGTTGACAACAACGGGGAGAAAGAACTAGTGGCCGGCGTAGGGAATGCATGGGTGAATGAGTCCCCAGAACCCTCCGCCGGATTCAAAATTGGTCCCCGAAGTAGTCAGGTGGCAGAATTGATGGCTGTGCATCAGGCCATCCTCACTGCTGTCCAACATCAACTCCACGAACTGGTCATAATCACAGATTCGGATTATGTACGGAACGGGTTCGTGGAGCACCTGGTTAATTGGAAAACCAGAGGCATGTTATGTGCTAACAACAAACCCTTGAAACATGGGAAGTTGATCCAAAACATTGATGATCTGGTCAACTCGAATGAGATGACCATCTATTGGAAAAAGATCAAGGGTCATTCCAAAGTAGAGGGACCAGACAAAACTGGAAATGACTTAGCTGATCAGCTGGCCAAAACCGGGGCCATCCAAGGGGATCTAATTGAGATTGAGTCCCTGTTGGGGGAAATCCAGGTCACTGCTATCACTAGGTCCCAGACAAATGCTCACAACGACCTTTCAATTGCACAATGGAGCAAGGAAACCCCTGATGCTGATTTGATTACCGCTCAGAAGGGGGATCCAATTATTGGTAAATTTTACCAGCACCTTGAGGACCCTGAGAACTTTCCCCTGACGGATACCGATTACATTGGGAAAGAGGACCTAAGAGTGTTGATGAAATGTCCAAAAATGTTCCGGATCCAAGACGGTTTGTTGGTAAGGAAATCCAAAGCTGGCCACGATCAGTGGGTGGTTCCTACCTCATTCCGAAGCCTGATGTTAAGTCACGCCCATGATGCGGCCACTGCCGGTCATAGGGGGTTTCACACAACATTGGAAATCTTAAGAGAGGTTGCATACTGGCCACACATGGGGCAGGACCTCGACCAATACTTGAAGGGGTGTCTTGTGTGTGCACAATTTCAGCCATCATCCCTCACGCACCGGGCGCCTTTACAAAAGAGGGGAATGACACTGCCATGGTCAGATTTACAAATCGACTTTGTGGGCCCTGTGATTCGCTCGGCTAGGGGGAATAAGTACATGTTGACTGTGACATGCTTGTTTACCAAGTGGGTGGAATGTCTCCCAGCCCCAAATTGCAAGGCGGAAACTGCAGCTGCCTTGATGATTAACCACATCTTTTCCCGTTTTGGTCTACCTCAAAGGATTGAGTCAGACAGAGGTAGCCACTTCACCAGTGAAGTAATGACAAAGATGTGGGAGATACTGGGGGTCCAGAGAAAGCTGCATATTGCTTATAGACCAGCTTCTTCTGGGGCAGTAGAGAGATATAACCGGACAATTGTGAGCATATTAAAGAAGTTTGTGGCAGATTCTGGGCCAAGTTGGGATATCCGATTACCTCTGGTCCTAATGGCCATCAGATCTACCCCTTCATCTGCAACCAAAATGTCACCATTTGAGTTGATGACTGGGCGCAAGATGGTGCTTCCGCAGCATTTGCTCTACAGGACCCAAGAGCAGACACTGATAAATGCCTCCACTACTCATGAGTATGTAGAGAATTTAAGGAAACACCTCCAACATGCTTTTGCTTATGCTCAGCGGAATCTAGAAAGATCGGCTGATAGCATGAAGACCCATTATGACCTGAAAACTTCCAGGAAGGAATATCAGGTGGGAGACCGGGTCTATTTATACAACTTCCAAAGGAACCAGGCCAAGCAGCGCAAATTTTTGCCTACATGGAAGGGACCCTTTGAGATCGTCGATAAGATCTCCCCTGTGGCCTACAAGATCCGCATCCCCAAAGGTGGTTCGGCAGAGGGGGAAGACAAGTGGGTCCACATAAACCAGTTGAAATGTTGCCATCCCAGGCACACTCTGCAACAACTGGAGGAATCCTCTGGAATCCTAGCGGGTACTGTATCAGACTAATTCAGTTCCAATCATAAAACATACCACATCTAGTCTCTAACATACTGTGATTGTATGAAACTGTCTCTTAGTCATACTGTTTTTATTAAAATAAGAATGTAATGTTTCGTTATGATAAAATGCATATGCTGCCCCACTATCTCAACAGTGGTGGAAAAAATCGCCTATGAGTAGATATTGCCGCTTTTGCTTTATCATCCTAGGAGAGATGAAACCATGAAGGATGACCAAGAAGGACGATCCGGAGACCGGGAACGGAGATCCAATGGGCCCAGTGGACCGCCCAATACTCCCATCAGGACCGGCGAGGAGAACCGATCGATCAGTACCGGATGGAGAAGAAGATGCTGAACTGTGCCATCTACAGAAGAGGAAGAAGATTATGCGGACAGACCGGTGCATGGGTCAAAACCCTTGTGCACGCGACTCCCCATCGACTCAAATTCAAAGTGCAGTCGCGTGGGGGGGACTTGTTGGGTGTCCTGACCCACGTTTAAGCTATCCTGCTACAACATTTGGTGCTGTGGGCTTAGGAAATTCAAGATGGCGGAAAACCCACATGTGCGCCGAAATCCAGGAAAGCTGCGCAGTTTGTGCGCCCACCAAAATGGTTGCCTCACTTGCCACCCACCAGTGCGAGAATGAAAGGCCGGGTTGCCATGAGGGAAATGGGTTGCCAAAGGAAAAACAGTAGCGCCGGTTAGCTTCAAAGCGCTTTAAAACCACCATTGGACTACCCGCACAGTAGTCTGAAACCATTGGGAATGGCAATGCTGATTGCCAAATGCAACCTAGAAGTGTGGGGAATTCATTTCTTAAATCCCAAAAATGAGTGCAGTACCAGTACTCACCACTATCCAAAAGCCGGCGTTTTAAAACCACTCTGTGTGTTTTTCTGAAGGCAAGCAAAATGCCTATTTCAAACCTTGCAACATGTGCAAAATATTCACTGAACACCAGCAGACATTTGGCAGAATGGAGTTTTGTGTGCCTACAAAACCTGGGAAATGAAGAGCCCAAAAACAATGCTTATAACAAAAATGCTATGGAGTCAGCAGCTTAAGCCTAACTGCAACTGGATTTAAAACCACCAAAATCGAAAATGTTAAATTAAATGAGTGACCTATGTTTGGTGTCACATGCCTTTGTAACTGTTGAAATGTCATAGTTTTGCACTTAGAATCAGCATTCTAGCTGCATGTGTAAAATTACAAGTTATTTTAAAAGCAACAAAAAGTTAGCTGAAGGTCTGGCTTAAGGAACTTGATTTTGCCTAGCAACTACCCATCAGGAGTGAAACTTGAGTCACCACTGTGTTCCCAGGCCAACCTTCCTTTTGCTGCCCAAGCTAAGGATATGCCATCCATCTGATAATTGAATTATCTGTGCTCTGCAAGAGAGTGAACAAAGCCCTCTTCACTCAGGCAAAGGTTTTTATTACCGCAGTCGTAAATTGTAGCTTCCTCTTGGCAGGAGCTGGGAGGAGCACTGCCTGTGAGAGCAAGCTGGCTTGGCAGAACTGGAAAGAACCAGAAATTCAACCTTGTGCTGAGGGTAAACCACACCCCTTTGGAGCCAGAACATAACTTTAAAAAGATGAATAACTCATAGAGCGGACATGTGAAAATTTTATAAATGATACCATAATTCTTGTGATTTTTCTGCCCACAGTTTAAGACGTGGTAGGAACCGGTGGTATGTTCAGGGGGGTTTTAGCGGAAAAGTGGATATTACTCTAAATGTGTGCATGTTAAAAATCTGAAACTTCATCAGTTAATGTCCCTACCCCCTGCACACATGTATGTAAAGTTGGGTCCATGTCGGAAATTGAAAAAGCAGTTAAAAAGTGAAATATGTGCCAGTTCTGAATGCAAGCTCCCAGGAAGAGCAGAGTTTGAACAGGGGATACCTCCTGTAATGCATGATGGGTGCATATGATTTTAAAACAATATGTACCTCTGCAAATATGTATTTGTTTCAAATCTAGATTTGTGTGTAAGTTGACAGGAGGAGTGGACTTTCTGCAGGCTGTAAAATGACATCAATCTGACTCACAGTTCAGTTTGCCAATCAAGCGGAGGAATGGAAGTTTGACCAATTAGAAGCTGAGAGAGAGGTAGGGTCAGTGATGCTAGAACACACCCACATTCTAAACACATAAAAGCAGACAGACAGGACAGATAGGGACTTCCCAAATCCATCTGCAGCGGGACGCTCTGCCGGAAAAATCCATACTTACCTCCACACAACATCCAGAGATCCAGACTTCAAATTCATCAATCTATCCAGAACTAAGAGACCAGACCAGAGGGAGAAAGCAGTGCTGTGCCCAGAGAGTGACCAGAGCCCAGTCTAAAACCCTGACCAGATCCATGGCGAGGCCCATTTCACTCAAGAATATAGTGTGAGTACATAGCAAACTGTGTAGAACCAAGCTTTTAGTTTAAATTCATCTAATTCAATCTATTTAACCTAAGTAGAACTGCTTGATAGCTCCAAATCTGTCACCTGTCATTCTAGCTGCAAAAAGCTGCACTTGTCTTTTTGAAACTTTAAAATTTCAAATCTGAAAAACGACCTTTATTTAATCGCTCATATCTCCGCAACCGTTTGTGCTAGAGACTTGCAATAACTTTCATCTGAAAGGTTAGAATCGTGGCTTTCCTACGAACCTAGAACCGCATTCCTACCCCTTATAGTTTTACCGCAATCGCGGAACACGCATCCGCGAATTTTACCGCGATTTGCAATTTCTTCACATGTAAAAACGGCTGCTGCTGATTTCCATTTGCCAGAAATTCGTTTAACCTGCTAACTATCCCTGCATCATTGCTAGTGTGAGCCTGGACTAATATTAACTAGATACCACTCACCCTGAACCTCTGTAAGGGAATTAAAAGCGTTTAGCATATTTCTCATCCATTGCTAGCACATATCAAAGCATTTGGGCCTGTGTTTTCAAAACTCCTATCTGTTTTCTGTTGTCTAAGCTTGCTGGATTGAACTGATTACATTGATTGCATTTCTGAGAACTGTGTGCTTTCCTCCCATTCCCTTGCATTGCATAAAGAGGGGGGGAGTGGATTGCCAGAGGAAAGTGATTACATTGTTGGGTTGAAATCATATTGAGTATTTTCTGTATTGCATTTTCATTCAACATTACATCCATTTGAACTCTATAAAGCATTTTCTACCACATTATACTTCTGTTCCTATTTACCAGTGTGCTACCTTATCCATTTCATCTCAACTCCTTAGTAATTATAAAGAAGTGTGCTAGTGCCAGATTCTCCGTTGTTGATCTTTATCATATCAGATTAAGTGTGCTATTCAATTATTAATTTATTATAAAGCGTGATATATATATATATCTATTTTAAATTATCAAATAAACCTTTTAAACTTGCAAAACAGAACTACTTCTTGGCTCAGTGGGGTCAGGGGGATTCCAAGAGAGGGGTGTTATACAGGGGTAGTCATCCAGAACGCATGAACTGGACCTAAAGATATATCAATAAGGGTTTTCATTCAGTATTCTAGACTAGGCGTTAACTTAGCTGTAGTGCTGAATTGAATCCTCTTACATTTAGCATCCAGATTAATCGGACCTATCGGTCGGTACGATCCCGGGAGTGCCGGGTCCTTCCCTGGTTTGGAGAAGACGAGCAGCTTTGTTTCATTCATGGAGTCTCTGATGTTCCCTTGTGCCCTAAACGTATTGTATAGCTTTGTCATTTTCGTCGTGAGTATTGCCCTATACTTTTTATAGAAGGCTTCTGAGTAGCCGTCTGGCCCCAGTGCTTTATTTTTCGTTAGGTTTTTGATAGCCTGACGAACCTCTACTTCTTGTATATTTAGTTACGCCTTTCTATCCGCATCCATGATCTGGGGGTAAGTTGTATACTGTGTAGGGGTGCCTTCTGCTTATCTTCTGTGGGTGAATCTGACTGGTACAGGAGCTGATAGTAAGCCCTCATTATCTCTCCCATGTCTTCGTTAGTCGTTTTCATCTGGCCCTTACTGTCTAACTGTTGTATGGTAGTCTTGCGCCCCTTCTCTCGGAACTGTCTGGCTAACAGCTTATCTGCTTTGTTGGTGCTTATATATAGTACCTGTACTTTAGGTTTAAAAGGACAATTTCTGCTTTTTTTATTCTGTAGCAGGCCCAGCTACCCTTGTATGTGCCTCAGAGCTAGTTTGGTCTTTTTACCGTGGTTCTTAACCTTTTCATTCTGTGCTGCCTTCAGTTCTCCCTCTAGCTCCTCCTCCCATTTCCTACTCTTTTTATCCCTTTGTGCCTTCAATGCTAGCAATTCACCTCGTAGGATGGCCTTAAAGGCATCCTATATCACCCCCTGAGGCCCCCCCTATCGTTTTCTACAAAGCAGCGCTCTATCTTTTCCCTGACCAGTCCCACCTGTACACTGTCGTGGAGGATGTCCTCCAGGAACCTCCCAAGACCAGACCCCTCTCTGTTGGTTGTTGATGGAACTGTGCTGTTAATGGGGCTTGATCCGAAAGGGAGATCAGACCAATTGCTACTTCTACCACTTTCCCGATTAATCCCGTGGGCGCCCAAATATAGTCATTTCTGGATTGGGAATTGTGTACGTGAGAAGTGGGTGAATCCCTGCACATCCCCTTTTTTTAAACGCCAGATATCCCGTAGCGCTAGAGTCTCTAATGTTTTCCTGAAAGCTCTTGACGGGGATATAGCCCCTGTCTGTGTCGTGTTACTCCTATCCCTTTGTGGGTCCCATGCTATGGTGAGGTGTCTCCCCCAAGTATTAGTTCCCCTGTGACGAAACCCTGTAGTGCCCTTAGTCGTCTTCAGGAAGCCCTCTTGCCCTGTGTTGGGCGCATATGCCGAAGCTAAGGTGAGCGGTTTGTCTCCAATGATTACGTTAAGGAAGAGGTTACGCCCCTCCTCATCAGCCAGTGACTTATGCACTTGGGCATTCAGCTTATCTAGTATAGCTATGAGGAACCCTGCTCTCCCCCCTCACCCCCTGCATTCACATGGTATACTTGGGACGCTCCCCTGATTCTGACCAGTGTCCTGTCTCTTTTCCTTATAAGTTTCCTGGTACAGCAGGATATCTGCTTGGAGTTTCTACACCTGACGCTCCAACTTCTTCCTTTTGATTGTGATTTGCCCGTTGCCATTGTGGATTCCATACGATGGCAATGGGCGATCTCTCCCCCACCCCCCACGCCGTCATCTGGTGTCTGGATTTTTGCTCCCGGTGCCCTTTTCGGGGCTAGTTAGTGGCAATGCTGTCACCCGCAGGGCTGTTGATTTTGTTCCAATGTTCGGGTTCCGGTGCGCCCCCTGTAGTGTTCCTACTTCGTTTTGCTTGATTGGCGTGTTTTTCTGTGGATCGCCTTCCGTTCCCAGGAGTTTCTCTTCGGCTCTGTCGATTCTCCCCTGGCTTCCAGGTCTGTTTCTTGATCTTGTATGTCCATGATCCGTAGGCCTTCCTCGCATGTGGTGATCCTCTGCTGTTTTCCTTCCCACGTAAAGAGTAGCTCGAAGGGGAATGTCCATTTATATCTGATTTGTTTTCCTACAAGTTCTTTGATTATTGGGCCCATCCTTTTCCTTTTCTGGTGTGTAGACTGCGCCAGGTCCTGAAATAGTTGTATCTCCACCCCGTTCATCCGTATCTGATCCGTTGTCCTTGATCTACGGAGGATCTGCTCCTTCTGGGTGTATGATGTGAGTGCAATCAGGATGCCCTGGGTCGTGCTCCTGGTTCGCCTGTTCTTCGTGGGCCCACCCGTTGGATACTGTCTATTCGGATGTCTCTATCCTATTCGTAGGAGAGAATATCTTTGAAGACCTGCCGGACTGCTTCCTTAAGGTCTTTGTCCTCAACCGTTTCCACAATGTTCTTGATTCTGATGTTCGATCTCTGGGAGCGGGTTAAGTCCTCACATTGGAGTTTGAGATTGTATGTTGGGCGGGCCAGGCGTTCTTGGGTCTCTCCGTATTGCTGTGTTTCTTCCTTCATGTTCTGCACAATTTTCTTTAACATGTCTGTTCTTTCCCCGAGGTCTGTCAGATCTATTTTTATCGCCTGCATTGCCTGTTTCATCTCTTCCTTCATGGTTTCGAATTGGGTGTGGACCGTGGTCATGAATTGGTCTTGGAATTTCTTGAACCAGGACTGCATGTCTTCCTTCGTGGCCATTCCTGCCTGTGCGGTGGCCTGATCTAACTTTGCCTGTTGAACCTCTTGTCCTTTTCCTTTCGGTTGTGTGGCGGAGTCGGTGCTCCACAACTGGACCATATCTGATTCTTGCCTGTGCGTTAGGGTCTGCACCGAGGCCCGTGTTGACTACCCCCTTGATTTGGACATGTGTGCCGCTCTCCGGGTCTGGGTATTCCTTTAGGTGTGCAAGCATGGTCAGGGTTAATGGGGGTGGAGTGGTGATTCCTTTCTCCAAGTGTTGCACGCTTCAGGTGTTTTGGTGAGGGTTTCACTTCACTCTTGGACCTGGGGGTATCTAGAATCTTCTTGTCCACCGGGTCCCTTCTGTTAGTGAGAATTCTCAGAAATGTGCTTATTCCCCTCTACCTTGGAGACCACCAGCAACTTTGCTGGATTTTGAGGACTTGATTTTTTTAACCTGGAGAGAGCAATACCCTTTTTCCCCACTCTCATATATTTTAATGTGATTTTGAACACTGTGTTTTTGGTTGTGGAGTCTGACACACTCCATAGGCATCATCTTTTACATTGTGTCACACATCACCTTCTGTGCTTCAGCTCATATAGACTTTTGCCCATTGACTTTGATTTAACCTGTTATACTGAATGACTCTGCTTAGGGGATCCAAACGTATTTGCCTGCTTAAGAATATTTGTGGTCTTTTGCTTTTTCTAATAACCTTTTCCTTTGACCAAGTTCTAAGAGTATTCTAAATGCAACAGTAAGATATTAATGTCCCCAGCACCCTAGCTATTGAAGCCACCTGAGGGTGTAGATTGTGACTGTGGGCCATCCCAGAAGGGTCTTTACTGATTTAGAAACTAAGAGTATGTAGTTTTGGAATGTATTTGTGTGTCTATATTGCTCCCTTCTGAAGAAGGCTTCTTCTAACTGACTGATAAATTAATAATTGTTTATTCAAGAAACCTTGTGTGTGTAAGTGTATATTTGAATACTTGTCACTGTGAATCTCTGTGTAACTCCCCCACAGCTAACATTGACCTCTCTTCAGATCAGCCTGGCTGCTCAACATGCTACCAACCTGTGTAGCACAAGCTTATACCAAAGGTTGGGTTCCTATTGCCAGGAGGTCAGGGTTGTTCTATTGCACCCAAAGGATACTTCATACGATCTTGCCTAAACTAAGAATTTACTTTGCTTTTGTTCAACTAAAAACCTTCACAAGGCTAAGCTCCACTAGAAAAGCAATTGTAACATGCCAGCTATGGATAACTTTAGGCAGGAAGCCCTGGCCCTTCTAACAGTAGAGCAACTGACCGAAATGTGTAAAGTCAGGAATCTCCCTGTTAAAGGAAAGAAACATGAACTAATTGCAAGATTGTTGAATAATCAAAGTCTGGGTAGTAGGGCTGTCACACTTACTAACCCAGGGAATGTGGAAAATGATAATGAGGATGATATTTCATAGTCTAACTCTAATATTGTTGAAGAGTCAGAAGAATATCAAGAAGAGAGCTCCTCTTTACCTCAACAGGCCCTTATGCCTCAACCTGTATCCATAGGGACCCCCACAAGGTCCATCACTGAGTCCAGAATTTGTGTCTCTTGAGAAAATGAGACTTGAGTTATAATTCAAAAGATTACAAATCCAAGCTGAAACCAAACCTCAGGACATCAAACTAAGGGAAATGGAAATGCAACAGCAACATGCTCTTGAAATGAACAAATTGTCTCTTGAGAATGTTTCTATCCCAGAGTCTTCTAGGTCATCCAGTTCAAAGAGTATGTATGATCTGAAACTGATATTTTGGATTGATTGGGTGCTTTTGAATATAACTATGGGATTCAGGGTTTCACAGGGAATCAGTTGATTCCTTGGCTTTTGTCCAGGCTCCCCCATGTTGCAACTGGTGCTGTAGTGGAGGTGGGGGAAACTTGAAAGATTGGAGTATGAAAATGTGAAGCTAGATTTGGGGAAACTCCTTCCTAGTACCTTAAGAGGTTTAGGACCCTCAAAAAGACTGCGGGTACCCCTTGGGCTACGTGGGTGTGTGAATGTTTGAAAAACTTAGATGGTTGTGTTAGGGGTTACAGAGTGAACTCCTTTGAATGAATGAGAAATCAATTTTTGTTGGAATCTATTTTTTTTTAAAAAAACATTTATTTTATTAAGAGAGCAGGTTAGCATTCAGACCGTCCACTAAAGAAAGAATTTGACAAGGTATTGAGGCATGTACAGTATTGGCACATATATACAGAGTAGCAAAAAAACACATCAAACATCCCACATCATGGCGAAGGGAGAGGCGTAGCATCCTCGTCCGGTATCTGGGAACACAAATAAGTACGCAACAGTGACCAAATGTCTTTGGGCCGACACTGTGTCGGGACCGATAAAACAAAAAGTTCTTCATCGTCGTTTACCAAACATAAGTCTTTTAAGAAATTGCCTCTGGATGGTGCAGTTGTAGACTTCCATGATTTAAGGATACAGCGCTTGGCGACAAACCATGAAATATTAAATAAACGCCTCGTAGTTTCTTTCACCTTACCAATGTCACCAAGCAAGTACTTTAAGGGGGACAGGGTCGCCGGAATCAACGTTATATCTTCGAGGAGTTCTGCCACCTCCCGCCAGAATTCCATAATCAAAGGGCATGACCAGTACATGTGGTAGGGGCTAGCGTTTGGTGCATTGCACTTGGGGCAGGCTCCCGTGCAACTCTCAACAAATTTGGCCAGTCTGGCGGGGGCATAGTGGAGCTGATTCAGAACTTTAAACTGGATCAGCCGTAGCCCTGCGTTCATAGAGACGGATCTGGTGAGTTGACAGAAGCGTGACCACCGTATTTCATCAATCTGAGTGCACGTATCCCGCTCCCAGGTCTCTCTTATCGTATTATGTGACGGGGAGTGGGTTTGTACTAGTGAGTATACCAACGAGACCCCTTTATTGTGACTATTAGGGGATACTATTTCCCCTATACATTCATGTACCTGGGGTTCCAACGGGAAAGATGGCCATCTAGCCGCAAAAGCAGTTTTCATATGATGATATTGAAAGCGTTTAAGTGGGCCTCCTCCCACCATCCCGATGAAGTCAGTGAGTTCACAGAATGTGCCATTTGGGAACATGTCCCTTAGTGTGAATAACTTGTTAGGATCCCAGGATCGTTGAATGGCTTTATCAAATGTTGGGGATATACTCGAGAAGTTCCACAGGAGGACCTCCGGGTCATAGGGGGTCTCAAGGCCTAATCTGTTATATATCTTGGCCCAGGCGCGTATGGTTGTATATACCGGATCAAACGGGCATGTGTCTCCATAGACAGGGTTAAGAAGAAGTGATCTGATGTCATTGGGGCGATCAGCATGTTTCTCCATGGGGATGTGGGGAGATGTGTCATTAGGGTCAAACCAGTGTTTAACAAATTGAGCCTGTGCAGCCAGATAATATAGTTCAAAATCTGGCACAGCAATGCCACCCCGTGAGAATGGTTCCACCATTTTATCCCACCCCAATCTGGCCATCTTCCCATTCCAAACGAAATTAGAGGCGAGCGACTTGAGTTTCATGAAAAAGGACTTGCTGGGCCATATTGGAATGTTGTTAAAATAATATAAGAGTTTGGGTAAGACTAACATTTTGAGAATAGCCACTCTACCATACAAGGACAAGGGGAGGCTAGCCCACGTTTGGAACTTGGTCGTCAAATTCAGTAACAGTTCACCATGGTTCTGTGTATATAACAATTATTTGTCCCTGGCCACCATAATACCCAAGTAACGTACTTGAGTCTGGGTGGGCCTAAGCCCAGCAGTTGCAGCGATGTTACCTGTACAATCCGTAAGGGGAAATATTTCGGACTTGGGAACATTGATTCTGTACCCTGAATATTCCGAGAACTCATGTATGTCCACCATTATGTGCTGTATGTTCTCTACTGGGTCGCGGACATATAGCAGGGTATCGTCAGCATATAGTGAATTGATCTGGGGGTGGGGCGGTCATCCTAAGCCCTCGATAGTAAGTGCGAAAAGTATAGGTGAAAAGGGACAGCCCTGCCTGGTACCTCTGTAGAGCCTAAACGAGATGGACGAAGTGGCGTTGGTCAGAACCTTAGCAGTCGGGTGAGTATATAGTAGCTGTACGCATTTGATAAAGTATCGGCCAAAGCTAAATCGTTCAAGCTCCAGGAAGAGATAAGACCAGGACACGGAATCGAAGGCCTTCTCAGCATCAAGGGCCACCACGGCAGCCTTTGTTGTGGGATCAATGTGTGCCATAACATTAAACAAGCGCCTCAGGTTGAGAGCTGTAGATCTAGTTGGTATAAAGCCCGCCTGGTCTGGGTGAACAAGGATCGACATGTACGGCAGGAGCCTGGTGGCTAACACCTTGGCGAAAATGTTTGCATCGGTATTAATCAAGGAGAGCGGTCTATACGAACCCATGTCATGTGCAGGTCTACAGGGTTTCAGGAGGACAGTAATAATAGCTTTGCGCATCGATTCTGGAAGGTTCCCTTGATCCATCGCCTCCTCCCACACCTTTTAACAGTAGGGGGGCTAGTTCAGTCCTAAATTCCTTATATAGTTCCGGGCTAAGTCCATCCGAGCCGGGGGCACGGCTCCCTGACATTAATGGCCTCTACGATTTCTTCAATAGTGATGGGCTGATCCAGTATGTTATGGGTCTCAGGGGTCAGTGTAGGGAGGTCTAGGCTATCCAAATACCGGAACGAGTCTTCTTTACTTTTGATGTCATGATTGGAATAAAGGGAGGAATAAAACTCAGCGAAGGTGGAATTAATGTCCTGCACCTTATTAACCAAAGCCCCAGTGGGTGTCAAAATACCAGGGATTGGGCTCCGATGTCTTAAGCATGGTGGCTAAGAATTTCCCGGCCTTATTACTCTCCCCATATCTACGGGCTTAGGCAGGCGCAGCCATGTATAAGACTTCCCTGCTGGCTAACGCGTTGAATTCCTTCAACGCGACATGCATTTGCGATAATGTTGCCTTGTCCTGTGTGGCGCTATATTCAGTTTGTAACAGGCCTATTTTAGTTTCGACTGCACCCAGCTCCCGTTTTACAGCTTTAAGCATACCCGTGGACTTGCCCAGGATAGTACCCCGGATCCAGACCTTGAATGCCTCCCAGAGAGTAGCATAAGTGGTTACCGATCCCTCATTTATTTCAATAAATTCCGTGATCTCAGTATGGAGGGCTTCGCAAATATTAGTGTCCCTGAGTATGGCGGGGGGGCATTCTCCACCGTCTAACTGGAGGAGGGGTATCACCCAGCTGAATGCCAAGTGTTACTGGTGAGTGGTCAGAGAGGGTGCGGGGGTGTATTTCACAACTGGTGACCATGCCGGCCAGGGGTGAGCTAATGAACCAGTAATCGATACGTGAATGGGAATCATGGACAGAAGAGTAAAAGGTGAATTTCCTCAGTAGGGTGCAGTGTGCGCCAAGCGTCTACCACATCCATCTGTTCCATCAACTGCCGCACAACCAATGCGGCTCTGGAGGGGGCCCTGGGGGCAGTAGAGGACCATTCAAGGGACTGGTCCAAAATAGTATTGAGATCGCCGCCCCAGATTATCAGTGCCTCCCCTGACGTAGTTAGCATATCAAGTATCGTACAATAGACCTGTGGATCGTCCACATTTGGCCCATATGTATTAACAAGTATTAATTGGTATCCCGCCAACTCCCCCCAGAGTAGTGCATATCTGCCAAGCGGATCTATTTTACTGGAGTGGTATTTAAAGCACAGCTTGGGGTGTATGAGGGTTAACACTCCCCTAGACCGTGTTGAGTATTCCGTGTAGTATCTCTGGGGGCCCCATCTTGGCAGGAATGCAGAATTGACATTACCCAGTGCGTGCGTCTCTTGAATGAAAAGAATATGAGGATCGTGGCGTGTAAAATATGCTGCCACCCTCCTCGCCTTCACCGGGTTGTTAAGCCCGCGAATATTCCAGGGGAGTAGCTTGACTTCTAAGCCCCTATCAGCCTGTGCCATACCCGCATGTTGTAAAAATCATCTGTCCGTAGCCTCGCCCCTGTCGAAAGTGATGCGGCCATTCTGCCATGCAACCGCTCTCTGATTTTAACAATCAAACTACTTTAAACAGAAACTCCCAAAACCATCCCGATCTGACACCAGGAACCCACAACATCTGCCCCAACTTTGTCCCACCCACTGCCCACATCAACTGCAGAATATTGACCCACTCAATAACCGTGGTCGAGCTTGTTTTGGCATTGACCAAACTTCCGGCCGAAGCCAACCTTGTATTCGAATGAAACCCCTTCAGGTGGTCCAAATTTCCACACCAAGAACACCCATTTCCAACCCCTCTTACCTCCACCCTCATCATCACCCCCAACTTGACGATGTACCCAAAAACAATCATGGAACATTCCCGGGGTAGCCATGTTGCCTCACATGGCCGACTGATTGGCTCCAGTCTCCAATAGTCACATGGAATGGAGCCGCCCTGCTTGTAGGACCCATAAGGCTGTAGTGGATACTACATAAGGATACAGACCAATCCGGTCGCCGGAGATCCCTAGTCCTCAGGTCTTGGTCTATTGTTCTGTGCCGGCCTGCCCCCCCTCGGGGGGAGAGGTATGGAAGTCTCTATATACTGTGTGGCCTCAGTCGGGGATTTGAAAAAAAATGCGCCCTACCCGCATGTTGGATCCTCATCTTTGCCGGGAACATCAGAGCATATGGAATCTGGCGGTCTCTAAGGAGTCTCTTGACTGGTTCATATGATCGCCTGCTCGCCTGGACACGGCAGAAAAGTCTGGATATATATGTATTCGGCATTCCTCGTGTTGAAGCGTACCAGCCTCCCTGGCCAGCCGCAGGATTGTGTCCCTATCTCTATAGTTAAGCAGCCGTGCAATTATTGTGCGAGGGGGGAGCACCTGGTTTGGGGGCCGGGGCAAGAGTACGGTGGGCTCTCTCCACCAAGAAATGTTCGGAGGATGACTCAGGACCGAATAGTGTTTTAAGCAGTTGTTCAAGTTGTTTCTCCATTTGGCCTTTCCCAAATGACTCAGCCACGCCGACCACACGGATGTTATTACGTCTTGATCTAGATTCAAGATCCTCGCATTTATGTTGCATTTTAGTCATGCCTTCCTTAAACTGAGCGATGTCACGACCATGTTGTGAGATAGCGTCTTCGTTACTACTAATTCTATTTTCTGCATCAGTGACACGTATGCTCTCTTTTTCAACTCTTGCCTTCAGGGAGCCAATGGTAGACACTATATCGTCCAGTTTCATGTTCACTGCTCGGAATCCATTTTCCACAAGCATGGTCAGCTTGTCCTCCCGTCCTTCAATGTCTGCAGGTGGGGTTTCTGTAACGCTCACCTGGCTCCCACGGAGGCGCTGGTCTGGGTTGCTGTGGCCTCTTCAAGCGTGATGCGCAGAATTCGGACCACCGATTGAACAGGACCCCCAAATCTTGCTTGTCTGGCCCGTAGGAATATCCTTCTGCAGATGAGAAAGGGGATTAACGGTCTGCTGAATAATGTGCTTGCTCCCCCCTTTCCCTCTTCGTTCTCCTCTGACTTCCTCCAAAACCCCTGGTTTAAGCTCACCTTATGGTTTGGAAGGATGAACTCTCCATCCTGCTTCTGACGCAGGGGCGCGTGTTCGTCCAGTTACTTCACTGGTTTTCTGAATGGCGCTGGCAAATCCCCTTGACTTTACTGAGCGATACGCTGTAAGTAGGAAGATGCAAAAGTTCAAGTGTGAGCCTCCATTTATGTTGTCTTTTCTGTCCTTTATTTCAGGTGCAGAACAAAGGCGATGCGTTGAAGGGTTAAATTGCCGGGGTAAAATCCGGCGGGTCAGTGATGAGGGCGACTCCTCTAAATGTCTTTATAATTCCCCAGTAATGTCTTTTGTCCTTTCCCCATAGGGGCCGGGGTGCGGTACCTGCCAGAGATGTGGCGCCGACCCGAGATGCGGAATGGCTCGCTAAGAATAGCCGGTAAGTAATATGGCTTGTGTTCCCTGGCTCACCTTTTGTCTCTTCTTCTCTCCCTTAGGTGCGGTGCAGAGATGCGGCGACCGGCACTGAGAGCCGCGATGGAGCCAGGCGGCGTCTCGGGAGCAGGTGAGTGAAGCGCGGCGCTGCAGCGAGCAACGCAGTGCTTTTAAAAGGAAGTCTTCCTTCAGGAATGCTGGCGTGAAGATTCCGGATGCAGGTAAGAAGGTTGAAATAGTTATTGGTTTTCACCTTTCTCTTCTCTTATTCTCTTACAGGTGTTCCAGGTTCGAGGCGGGCGTGGCTGGAGTCCAGGTGCAGGAGCAGACACGGTGAGCGTTCAGCTGCTGGGATGCAGAACAACGCGAAGCACGTGTGGCTGTCCGGGTGTGGCTTAAATAGCCTTGGAAGAAGTTCCAGGTGAGTATTCTTCCACAGCCCCACCCAAGTAACAAAATAGTTCCTTCAGAAAAATAGTCCCTCCTAAGCCTCATTTGGCTTGGTTCTTCATGCAGCATGGTCTGCATCAGGTGAGTGTGCAGCATGGTCTGCTTCAGGTAAGTGCACCAAACACTTCCCTTTATGAGCCTGGCGTCTATGGCGCCAGGACTGATGTCCAACATGAGCCTGGCGCCAGGACAGAGTCCAAAGAGCCCCTATAAAGGGCCGCTGGGCTTTTACCCGGGTGCGTGATGCCTGCTCCCGGGGGTGCTGGGCCTGGCCTGGTGCTCCGGGGGTAGGCATCATGACAGTTTCATTAGCGTCAGCGTGCACCTCAGTTATGGCGTCCGGCGCCTGGCTGCCGGTAAATGCATCCATAGGACCCTTCCTCTTGTTACTGGGCGTCTTGCCTCCCTTCCCAGCCCTGTGCGGCTTGCCCATGGTGCCAGCCCCGGCCCGTTTGTGGATATTCAGCGAAGCCACCTGATCAGGACGACCGAGTTTGCAGCTGGGGCAACAGGGGTCCTCCGACTCACCCCCTTGCTCCCAAGACGTCTGTAGATTTTCCAGCAGGGACCCCAGTACCAGGGCACCAAGGCCCAATGTTAGGCACCAGCGATGGATATTTTCTCCCACATAGTTAGGTGTCAAAACTCGGGGCGCGCCACAGTTTATGCCAAAGAGGGCCTTTATAGATGACTGGGTGTCCACCAGCGCGTGGGATCGGCCAGGCCACCAGCACAGGGCTTCATGCGCTAGGGCGACCGTGCCTGAAGTCGCCAAAGGTAGTGTAATCTCCTGCGTATGTGCACCCACGACAAACAGTTCTGGATGGGGACCGGGAGGCAAGGACTCCGCAGGAGACTACACGGATGTAGGGCGTGCAATGTAATATCAGGAGCAATGTTGCCCGCTAGTAGGGCGTTTCCGTCAGTCCCCCCTCACTGGCACAGGGGCGCCTCACCTCCCGCTGCTTCACGAAGCCGTGGGCTTTGGCCTCCGTAAATGTATGTAATGTCTTAGCGGGCGTGGGCCCGCACGTAACACAGAGACCGGCTTCCCGTCCACCGGGAGTGTCGGATCACTCGGGGCCAATTCCTCCGCGCCCCACGTGCCGGCTCCCTGCCACGGGCAGCCGCGTAACAGGATGTCACCGCTGTGTCTAGTGGCGTCTCCGCCGCAAATTCCAGGGTGTGGGGCCACAGAAGAGTAGCGGGTATCATACCTGAGGGGGGCACAACGTCTCCTCGTCTTCACGGCCGAACAGCTCTCAGTCCGCAGCTGCTCAGCGTGGGCGCGAGTCAGGCGCGGGCTGCTGACAATGGCCCCGCCCCCACTCGGCCTCCTCCTCGCCAGAGTCCCCGGCTCCGCGTTGCCTCTGCCTGGAACTCCGAGCCGGATCTCGCTCCCAACCAGAGACCGATTTCCACCAGGATTTGGAGACGTTGGGGACCAGACCTCGGCTCATCTACACAGCCATTTGTGGGTGCGTAGGTGGCTCCAAAACGGATGTTTTCTGGACGGATCTTGTACTGGAGCAGGAGCTCAGGATTCAGGCGGCCATCTTCGCCGTGCGCCACAGCGCCCCCCCCTTGGAATCTATTTTTGATGCCGGCTGACTCAAAAGAGATTGATCCCAAGAAGCTAACAAAAGCTGCTGACTTGTGGGTTGCCAACAGGGCTACTCCCAAGGATTCTGGGGCCACTCACAGAAAGTATGAGCGGAAAACAGCACAAGAAAGATGACAAAGAGAATTCTAAAACCTCCCATCCAAAAGAGGGCCACAGACCTAAGAAAGGTAAGCCATTTGGGAAACCAGGTCAGTGTAAGTGTTTATTTGAATACTTGTCACTGTGAATTTCTGTGTAACTCCCCTACAGCTCACATTGACCTCTCTCTCAACACGCTACCAACCTATGTAGTGCAAGCTTATACCAAAGGTTGGATTCCTATTGCCGGGAGGTCAGGGTTATTGTAGTGCACCCAAAGGGTACTTCATGCGATCTTGCCTAACATCATCTTGCTGGGTACTTATGGAGCTGAATGTGTCTGTGCAGTCCCCATGCAGTTTCTTCCTTTACTGGGTGATGTGGCTTTGCCCTAGTATATGGCTTGTTTAATGGTGGCAGTGCGAGGGGTGCTCAATGTCAGTTTGCTCAGTGTCTAGTGAGCATCGTCCTCTTGGCTTTCTGGAGACAGTGCTGCTATCCCTTCAATTGCTCTAGTGTGGAAGGGGGGCTGTGGAAACCCCTGTATTCTTTTGCGTCCACTGTGGAAGTACGTGTCTCGGTGCCCTTATCTTTGTGAGGCCCCTCCTCTGCCGAATGCCTCTGAGGGAGTGTGGGAGGCTAATGGCCTCCGCGTACAAGAGCGCGGGAGGCCACTGTGTAACCTGGTATTTCTGCCCGGTGGGGAGGCTGATGTTTTCCTGCAGGGGAGAGCGCGCCTTACCGCGTGTGCATTTGTTGGTCCCCCGTCGCTCGCCGTGGAGTTCTGCTAGCCATGGGTATATAGGCGGGAGATCCCTCTTCCTTTGTCGGGGACCGTAGAACGTTGATATTGGCGTTCCACTGCTCCGGAGGAGGTGGGGCAGGGCACTGCGATCCTCCCGCCGGTGCCAGTGCTTGGTCTCAGCTTACGCCTGGTTTGGCGATCGAATCGTCTGGGTCCCTCTCCTGAGAGCTTTGCCAGTTACTTGCTGCCTGTGTTCTCCTCGCACCTCCCCTGGGTCTCGCTCCACCCGCTTTGGTGTGCGCACTGGTGAGTCTGGATGTGGCGCTGTATGTGTGCTGCCCCGGCAGTGTTTTTCCCGCTCTGGGGTACGGATGGCCAGCTTCCCCTTCTCAGCGTTCCCCGGTGTGGCGCTTGACCCGGGGGTTAGTTTATGCGCTTCTGCGGTGCGGGTCCCGTCGCTCGGCTATCCTGTTCCATGTATTGTGAGGAGGGCTTGCTGGTCTCCCAGATGGGTGATGGCGTGTCTTCCCGCCTCGGTGCTCAGTTTCCCCGCTTCCCACTAGCGCCGTATAACTGTGTGGGCTCACGGAGTGTCTGCTTTGTGCTTGTAGGTAGCACGCCGGGGTCCCACCTTTTACGGGCTCTCAATCCGCTCTTTTTGTCAATCTTATGTAGTGTGGCCCAGGGGGAAGAGACGCAGTGACGTTCAGACACGTCTGCCCCTCGTGGATGCCACCTTGGAATCCTGGTCTCCAGTTTTGAAGTCTTTCTATCGCTTGGGTCCTCCCACCACCTGGTTGCTATTATCTCTTGCTACTTCCTACTTATACACTGCGCTATAACTCCCCAACCAATCTTTCCATTACACGTTCACCAAATGCTCCCTCTCACTTCTTCTCACTCCGTAGTTGCCCTCTCCACCCTTAATCTTTTGCCCCTTGATTTAAACCTTACCAACATCCAATCCTTCAAATCATCACGTAAAGTTAATCTGTTGTTCCTGAAAAATGTCCCCTCTATCCTGCCACATTCCTCCCTTTCTCCTTGTACCTTATCCCTCGTTTTTTGTTAGTTCTGCCCCAATCTTTCCTGACTGATGTAATCTATCATTTGACTTTTTCTTTTTTTTAAATTATTTTTTTACTCTGTGCCTATTTTAAAGTGCACGCTTCTTGGATTGTGCAAGCCATGTTGGTGTTTGTTTGAAAATCCTCATTCACAATAAATACGACTAATATTAAAATGCAATACAAATGGTTTTCTAATAAAGGCAGGATTCAATACGCATAACCTTCAATGATGAAAATTGTCAGAAATGTTAAAACGCGACTAAAACTGGTGAAATTCAAAAAGCAAATACTAACAGCTGGAAGCCCATACTCGAGTAAAAAGTTGAGATACGTACTGCACTTAAACTTGGACTTGCAGAAGAAAATGACTATCCTAGCAATTGTTTGTATGCAATGTGTGTAATATATGCTCATGTTTTCTTTTGTGTTTTCGCAGTCCACAGAAAAAACCCGGAAAAATCACGTATGTACTTTTTTACAATTGCTGCTTTATTATTGAATTTAATGCTGTAATATGTGAGGTTTCTAGAAGTGTCGTGAACACGTCCCCCTGCTTCCTATCGGATTTGTTTAAAGGAGTGCAACATAAATGGGCAATCCAGCCCTACAGAAACATCTAAAGGTCCGTGGCTCACTGGCTCCCTGATTCCCCTGTCCCTTTCCTGCCTCGATGCATCCAACAGCCCCAAAAGGATGAAATGCCTGAAGCATTGCTACTTTCCACCACTGTTATACTAATTTTCACTAGAAAAATGTCCTTGACTGATTGATAACACCAAATTGACACTCTATTGCACAAATATTGGTGACAGTCTTGTTTTTCACTTCACTTGATTTTACTTAATTAACCTTTTTATATTGGATTTTCCCTGACTATGCCTATACAACTTTTGATTCGAAGACCTCATACAATTTAGGACCCTATCCCAGTGAATAAGAGCTCCTATAGGCCTATTTAAAGTGTCAAAGATGAGCGTTTTTCCTTTTTTGGCCAATACTAAGGTTCATGTTTGAGGCAAAGTATTTCTCAACAAGTGAATAACGGTTGAATCATGCTGCCTTCCCTTTGTAGGGAGGACATGGAGGATAACAAGATCCAAAAAGGAGGAAGGGGCAGGGAGAGGTGCAGTCGTGGTGGGAAAAAAACTGCTTGGTGTTGTTTTTTTATACATTCAGCCATCTAACGTTTGCAGAAAGAATTGAGAGGTGCAAACAATGTAATGTGTGTGTGTGTGTATATATATATATGTTTCTGATGTTTGTTAATCTGCTTAGAATCACATGCTGTGCATAGGTCCGACATCCAGTGGTCACTGCGGAGTATTGCATTTTGTTTTTCGTAGTCGAAAAGGGACGTCGACAAGGCGTGTCTGAAATACTATCCCTATTTACGACGTGCGTTGTACCCACAATCCCTCACGCGTCCAGGTCCCTCAGATTGTTTTTTTTCGCCCAGCTACTGGTCGCCTTTACGCGGAGCTCCTCGAGAGACATTGCAGATTCCATCTCCTCGACCTTTGGTCGTTTTCCTATTTAATATATAACATATCGATCCCTCCCTCGACGCAGTTGTGAAGCTGTCTCCGCCGAGCAAGATCTTCAACGGAGGGGACGAGCGGAGGAGATCCTTCGGCGTTGCCGAACACGTGGCCTGGCCTCGCAGGCCAAATACAGTAGGGAGAGTGGGGTCGTGGGACATCTCTGGTTCTTTTCTGAGAATGCCTTTCCTTTTCCCCTTCCTTTCCCTTGGGGTCGTTATCACGATTTATTGCCTCGGCTATGGAGAGGACACCCTTTAGGTTTTGCCCACTTTGCAAGGGCAAGTTTACTTGGAAGGACAAGCATTCACGGTGTAACCGCTGCTTGCCCCTCGATCACAAAGAGGAGGGTTGCACGGCTTGTCGGCTTCTGAAGCCAAAGACTCTAAAAGACCGTAGGGTCAAGAGGTGGGCGGCCTACGCTATGTCGAAGGCCGATTCTTCACCCGCCGCTGCTACCACCGACAGTGACGAGGAACGTGATAACACGACCTCCGCTACGGAAGTCGTACACCCCTCTAAAGAGCGCTTGCGCTCTTCGTCGTCTGTCCCCGGCCCCGACGGGCTCGGCTCACGCCCTGCTTAAGGGGATGAACACCCCGGCGACACTGACGCACACGATACCACACATAAGCACACAACCCATAGCTCTTCTTCCTCGAAGACGAAGAAAGCATCAGCGCCCAAGGAGACGCAGGTTCCACCGGCGGCCTCCTCGGACCGTTCAGGTTCGAAGCCCCTCTCGCAGCCGCGACCAGCGACTGGGCTTTCGGCAAATAAGGGCGCCGCCCCCAAACCATCGGCCGGCGCGCACCAGCAGAGAGCGCACGCCGCCGTAGAACGATCGACACCCGTAACGTCGAAACCACAGCCCTCCGCTGACAAACGAGTCGCAGAGAGCTTGGCGAGGATCGTTGTAGCCGACGCCTAGAAGCGTACGCCGAAAGACACGTCGAGCGCTACGCAGAGGTCGAAAGACACGCCGAAAAAGCCCGAAGAAAGCCAGGGACTACCCCCTTCAGTCGGGGGGACCCCCAGCACACCGGAAGGCTTTTCGGAAGGCGACGGGACACTTTCCTCGACGTTATGGGAGAGGTCGAGCCGTTTTCAGCTAGATGACACTAATTTTCCCCCGCTAGACCGCTCAGGGGTACCCCATGAAACCATGGAAAGGCTCAATCTCTGCATGGAGAGAATGGAGAGGTTTATGAAGACCCAGAACCCTCCCACTCCCAAGAGAACAAGAGAAGGGCCTCAGGAGGACCCCAGGGCCAAATATCCGAGACTAGTCAATCCCCAGCAGGACACAGCCTCAGACTTCCATAATGTGTATGACCTCACTGGTAAGGAACAATACTTGGAGGAGGAGGATGAATTTGTGGACGATGAAGAGGGACAGAACCAGGAGGAAGGTCTGGAAGACAGCCCAGACATGGTAGGAGAAGGCTTCAGAGAAAATCCAGAAGAAGGACCTTCTCATCCCTGGCAAATCCCCATCAGTATATTCGTACACTGATGTCCTGAACCTAAATCCTCCTGACAATTCACCTGTTAGAAACATGTCTCCCATTGACGATCAGCCCACATTCAATGCCCTGTTGCGCAGAGCAGCAGCACATTTCGAACTGGACACTGGGGAGATCTCTCCTGAAATAGACTTTGTGGAAAGAGTAATTAAGGAGAAACCCCCAGTCAGCCAGACCATTCCCCTCTTCGCTTCAGTAAAGAGAAGAATCATCCCTTCGCTATCCACACCCGCACTAATCAGAGGAGTTAATCCAAGAATTGAAAAACATTTCACTCCTTCACCCTCAGACCCGCTGTACATCAGGGGACATTCCATTCCGGATTCCCTTGTAGTAACTAATACAAGGAAGAGGGCAGGGGTGCCGCTGTCCACCAGCGAGGCACCACCTGACAAGGAGGGCAAGAGGTTATATGCCCTTGCAAAGAGAGTCACATCCTCAGCTGCCTTTTCGGCAAGAATTGCGAACAACAATTCTTTGCTAGCTAGCTATGCGGACGCGCAGTGGGCCAAACTGCGCAAAGACGCTGAAGAAGCGCCGGAACCACTACGTACACGCCTGCTATCAACTATTGGCGAAGGAAATCAGGTCAACCAGAGTATTGTAAAGAACTCTCTGGATGCTGCAGAGACAGCGGGACGTTCCCTGGTTCAGGGAATACTCCTAAACCGCCATGTATGGCTGCGCAACTCAGGGTTCAAACCGGAGACACAGGCGTCTTTAATAAATAAACCTGTTAAAGACTCAAACCTCTTCGGGAAAGCAGTGGATGAGGCTCTGGAGATGGCTAAAAAAGAGTTTGATACTATCAAAACTCTTGACCAGATCTCTAAGCCCACTACCAGACGCGGCTATGGCAACAAACGCTTTTTTCGTGGCCAACGCCAACAGCAGAATCAGCAGCAACAGTACCCTGCCACCAATTACCAGACCAATAGTGGGCAGTACAGCCAAAGAGGCCAGCGCCGGGGCAAAGGGAGAGGTCGGGGGTCCACCCCCAGAGGCTCCCAAGCCCCCAACAACCCCAAGTGACGCGAAGATTCGCGTCCCCTCCCATGCAACACCGGTCGGGGGCCGGATAACATTCTTTCTTCCAGCATGGGAGGGAATAACGTCGGACCGCTGGGTACTTTCCACCGTAGCCCACGGATACTGCATCGAATTCAACAGTTCCCCAACATACAGACCCCCGAGGGGACGACGCATGACACCGGAACACCTTGCCATCCTTCTCGTGCCTCTATCTCAGGTAACGGAAGGTATTTATTCAGTGTACTTCCTTGTACCCAAAAAGGATCTAACCATGCGCCCTGTATTAGATCTGCGCCCAGCGAACAAGTTTATCAAACCCCAGAAGTTTCGTATGGTGACCTTACAGGAAGTGATCCCAGTGCTATCACAGGGAGATTACATGACAACATTGGACATGAAAGATGCATACTTTCATATTTTAATGTTGCCAGCGCACAGAAAATACCTCAGGTTCATGATAGAGGGCAAACACTACCAGTTCAGAGTGCTACCCTTCGGCATAGCATCAGCACCAAGGGTATTCACGAAGGTACTGGCAGTGGCAGCGGCCCACCTGCGCAGGTTGTCCATCCCAATTTACCCTTACCTCGATGACTGGCTCATAACAGGGGATTCTTACGAAACATGCTTCTCCAATACCCAAAAGACTGTAGACCTTTTGTTCCAGTTGGGCTTCTCCATCAACGAAAAGAAGTCCAGCCTAGACCCCAGCCAAATCAAACAATTCCTGTTGGCTCTAATTCAAACAAAGGACGGCCTCGTCTTCCCCTCCAACTAGAGGGTCCAAAACCCACTGTTTCAGATCCCTCAATATGTGACCGGTCGAGAGGTGACGGTACGCAAATCAATGCGCTTGCTAGGCATGCTGGCGTTGTGTATTTATTTGGTACCTCACGCGCGCCTGTGCATGCGCCCTATGCAAGAGTGGCTCAACAGCCAGTGGTGTCAGGCCAGCGGACTATGGGACGATCTAGTGGTGGTCTCGCAGGCCTTGGTTCTCTCGCTACGGTGGTGGACAAAGGAAAACCTGGAAAGAGGGAAACCCTTTGCCACACCCGCGGCGGAAGCCACTCTAACCACAGACGCATCCCTCACAGGATGGGGGGCTCACCTATCCAATCAGACTGCTCACGGAGTGTGGACTCCGAACGTAGCATCCAAACACATAAATCTACTGGAGCTACTAGCTGTGTTCAAGGCGCTAAAAGCCTTCGAGGAACACCTACAAGGCAAGACTGTGTTGGTCCTTACAGACAGCACCACAGCCATGTACTACATCAACAAGCAGGGGGGCACCCATTCTCCAGGACTGTCCAAACTGGCCCAAAATATATGGAAGTGGGCTCTCAAACAAAACATGTTCCTACTGTCACAACATGTACCAGGGGAACTCAATCTGCTGGCAGACAAACTCAGCAGAGATTTCCCCCTGCCCGAAGAGTACAAATGGCGACTGCACGAAGACATCGTCTTCGACGTCTTCACACAATGGGGATTCCCAGAAATAGACCTATTTGCAACCCTGGAGAACTCACAATGCCTAAGTTACGCCTCCAGGTACCCCCAGAACCAATCCAAGGGGAACGGTCTGTCGATGCAATGGTCAGGGAAATTTGTTTACGCTTTTCCCCCGACTCCCCTTCTCAACAAGGTGGTGCACAAGATGCACCAGGAACAAGTGACCATGATACTGGTGGCCCCAATGTGGGCCCGACAGCCATGGTTCGCTCACTTGATGGAGATGTCTCTATCTCCCCCAGTGAAACTCCCCTGCCCGTACAACACAAGACAAGGACAGGACTCTGCATCCATGCCCCCAGAACATAAACTTAGCAGCTTGGCTCCTGAGATCATAGAATTCGGACACCTACAGCTCCCGCAGAGATGCATGGACATCCTCAGGGAAGCCAGAAAACCTAACACTCACCACTGCTATTCTAGCAAGTGGAAGAGATTTGTCATCTGGTGCAGAGGAAAAAGCATCAACCCGATTGACTGCTCTCCCACACATATTGTTCTATACCTGACCCACTTATTGGATTCAGGTCTAGTGTTCAATTCCATTAAAGTGCACCTAGCGGCACTTTCTGCATACACCACTTCCCAACTCAAGGTGTCGTGGTGGAAGATCCCTGTTATAAAGGCCTTCATGGAGGGAGTAAAGAGAATACACCCCCCGATAGCTGACCCAGCTCCCGGATGGGACCTTAACGTGGTACTTACCAGACTCATGGGCTCACCATTCGAACCCATGCACAAAGCATCTCTTAAAGACCTCACTCTTAAGACTGCTTTTTTAATCGCTATCACCTCCATCAGGAGAGTAAGTGAACTACAGGCTCTTTCTGTTCTAGACCCCTTCGTTACAGTTCACAATGATAAGGTGGTTCTACGCACGCACCCAAGTTTTGCTCCGAAATTCATCTTGAAATTCCACATAAACCATTCTATAGAACTGCCAACATTCTTTCAAAATCCTTCCAACTTGGGAGAAAAAACTCTGCACACACTAGATGTGCGCAGAGCGGTCATGTTCTACATGGAAAGAACCAGACCACTGAGGAAGACTAATCAGTTCTTCGTCTCGGTGGCAGCAGGAAGAGAAGGGGATGCAGTTTCAAAGTCCACTATTTCTAGATGTATTGTTCAATGCATCACTCTCTGCTATACTCTTGCTAAGAGAGATCTGCCCTTTAAGCCAAGAGCACACTCTACTCGAGGCACGGGGGCGTCCATAGCATTTATTGCAAATGTTCCCCTTGAGTCCACCTGCAAAGCGGCTACCTGGAGTTCTGTGCACACCTTTACAAAACACTACTGTCTAGATGCACACTCGAGATCTGACTCCCAGGTGGGACAGGCATCATAAGACATCTTTTCTCTACTGTTCCTTCTCATAACCCACCGCCAACTCCGGGTACTGCTCGCTAGTCTATGCACAGCATATGATTCTAAGCAGATTAACAAACATCAGAAGACAATGCATTACTTACCGTAAAAGCATTTCTGATGGTTGTATCTGCTTAGATTCACATGCACCCACCCTTCCTCCCCGCTCGGATGGAAGGAATATAGACTTCCTTTTATATCTCTCTTTTCTGTACTCACTCACGTCTAGAAGGCTCCCTCAGGGCAGAAAAATACAAACAGAGGGACCTCGACGCGTGAGGGATTGTGGGTACAACGCACGTCACTATAGGGATAGTATTTCAGACACGCCTTGTCGACGTCCCTTTTCGACTACGAAAAACAAAATGCAATACTCCGCAGTGACCACTGGATGTCGGACCTATGCACAGCATGTGAATCTAAGCAGATACAACCATCAGAAATGCTTTTAAGGTAAGTAATGCATTGTCATATATATATATTTCTGAGGCTTGTGGAATCTGCTTAGATCACATGCTGTGCATAGGCAGACATCTAGTGGAAGTTGCAGAGTATTAGTTTGTTTTTCGAAACTCGAAAATGGGCGTCGACACAGGGCGTGCCAGTAATACTATCCCTAGTGTGACGTCCACTGTCCCCATGATCCCTCACGCGTCTAGGACCCTCAGATTGTTTTTTTCCGCCATACTGGTCGGAAGCATTCAGCGGAGTTACCTGGCATTTGCCATACTTTGAAAAATATTGTTATATTTCCCCTTTTTCTCGACCCCAACATCGAATCACCGAAATTCGACACTCGACGCCGAACCGGAGAAGAAAGCAACCGTCGAGAGCTTCACGACAGAGTGGGCCTAGGAAGGCCTCTGGCCTCGGAAGGCCTCTGCCCTACAAGTAGGGAGAGTGGGTGGTGGACATACTCTACACTCTTATATACATTCTTATATATTCCTACACTTACCAGCCCGCTGCCTCAAGGTGCGTATGGAGGGTACCCCTTTCCAATTTTGCCCAAAGTGCAACCGCAAGTATCCTTGGGTTGACAGACACGCCACGTGCAATCTCTGCTTGCCCAGGGATCACCCCGAGGCAAATTGCACAGCGTGTTGTAGGTTCAAACCTAAAACACTAAAGGACCGTTCCACCAAGCGTTGAGCCCACCACGCCAGGCGTCAAGAGGCCATGGCCGCGGAGGGTGCCTTCAGCGACGGCAGCGACGCTGTACTTTCGGACGGCGGGGGCAACACGGCGTCGAAAGACAGCCAGGCACAGGTCCCCGACCTCGGAAGGTCGTCCGGCAGGGCGGCTATGGGGAAGACCCCCGGCGACGAAAGCGCAACTCACAGCACTTCCAAACACACAAAGTCCCACTGAGACTCGACGCGCACGTCGAGCTCTCGGAAAGGGGCACATAGGGAATGGTCCGAATCGGCGTCCTCTGGGCGTTCTCAATCTAGATCGCCCCACGACTCCAGGCAATCATCCACTATTGCCAAGAGTGCCTCGCTCCCCAAGGTAACCGAGGTTCAATCGTCGGAAGACGAAGCCGACCTCTATCCCCAGACTGCACTCCAGCAGTTGGCGTCAGCAGCCCAAGTAACGCCTATTCCCGAATCCCAACCTACACGGTCGAAGGATAGTACCACCACTACCAAAGCTCGACGCCAGGCGTCGAAAAAGCTCTGAAGGCCCAAAGAAGCAGGGTAAACACTCTTCCAGCCAAGGGGAGGGGGGTAAAACAGAGGAAGCAGTCTCAGCCTACTTCCACACCGCAGAAACATTCCACTCCTCTCAAACAGACAGGCAGGTCTCACACCTCTATTATAGATGAGACAGGGAAACTCCCCCCAGGCAGAGTGATTCCCAGTTCAAGAGAGTGGTCTAGTGAGGACATAGATAGTCATGTCAAAAATGTCATCATTGGCAGATTTCTATGCCAAAAATCCTGAACATTTTCTCACTTATAACCCCGACGGGTCAGCACCCTCAGGCGCCAAAGATCCAATCCCCCCAAGTAAAAAGTCCCGGTTCGAAACAACACAGTCTTCAGATCCATTCCACATTCACCCTTATTCTCAAGAACAAGAAGATCCTTCCCTTTGTGAGTATACAGATTTGGGCATGTTGGAAGAACAGACTGGGACAGGCTACTATCGGGACGATGAGGAACAAGAGGAGGAAGAGGACGACCCAGAAACATACAGGGTATATTCCCCGGTAGATAAAGAACCACCGGTTACCGACTCCCCTGTCGACAACCAGCCCCTCCTAAATGAAGTCCTATCTCGAGCAGCAAACCACTTCCACATTGACACCCAGGGTGCTCAAGAGGAAAGAGATTTTGCCGAAGAGTTGGTGGGAGAAAGGAGACCTGTTGTGCAGGCCATCCCTATCCTTAGGTCGATCCAAAGAAGAATAGACCCTTCACTGATAAACCCCAACCTCACCAGGGCAGTCAAGCCCAGGATTGAGAAGCTTTTCAGGGCAGCCCAATCAGACCCACTGTATATAAGAGGGCATCTGAAACCGGACTCCCTAGTCGTTACAAACACCCGCAAGAGGGTAGGAACACCCTTGTCATCATGAGAAGCTCCTCCCGACAAGGAGAGCAAGAAAATGTATGGGTTCGGCAGAAAGGTTGCCTCCACTTCCGCCTACCAAGCAAGAATCGCCAACTCCACCACCGTACGGGCGAGTTATAACTGCCACCAATGGGAGGAAGTCGCGGCACTCAGATTCCGCCCCAGAACCCCTAAAGAGCCAATTGGTACGAGTCTCAGCAGAAGGAAGAGCCGTATCGGGTTGCATTTTAAAGGCAACCTTTGATGCCGCCGATAACGCTGGTAGATTGATAGCAGAGGGTACTGTTATCAAGAGACATGCTTGGTTACGGCAGTCTGGATTCAAGGCCGAAACCCAAGCATCATTGTTAGACAAACCGGTGGAGCCAGATCTATTGTTCGGTAAGGCGGTCGAAGGCGCGCTAAAAAATGCCAAGGACGAGTATGAAACACTCAAGTCCCTAGGTCAACTAACCACTAAGCCCCTCAATCAAAGGGGTAATGGCAATTTTTGCCACACACGCGGACAAAATTCCCAAAGAGGGTCAAGCTATTCCCAGGGCCAGGGTATGCATTGGAACAATAACCAACAGTCTGCCCAAGGTTATAGCAGGGGGAATAAGAGAGGACGGGGTACAGGTAGAGGCAGCCCCAGTAGAGGCGGTGGCACGCCTCCACCAAAACAGTGACGCTCCGCTCAGGGTCCCTTCTCACGCATCCTCAGTAGGACGCATTTCCAACTTCACCCAAGCTTGGGAAGGGATCACATCAGACAGATGGGTGCTGTCCACAGTGTCCGCAGGATACTGCATAGAACTGTTAGAGCGTCCCTGAAACCACCCTCCACGACAAAGAACACATTCTTTGGACCACCAAAGAATCCTCCTCGAGGAGATTGTCGATCTGCTAGCAAAGGACGCGATCGAACTCGTCCCGGGACATCAGGTAAACAAGGGTATTTATTCAACTTACTTCCTTGTACCAAAGAAAGATTTAACAATGCGCCCAGTATTAGACTTACGGCCTGCAAACAAATGTGTCAAGCCCCAAAAGTTTTGCATGACACATCTCCAAGAGGTAATCCCCCTCCTAAAAAAGGGGGTCTACATGGCACCATTGGACATGAAAGCTGCCTATTTTCATATTTCCATGTTCCTAGCGCACAGAGTACTTGCGGTTCAAGGTGGACAGTCGGCACTACCAGTTCAAAGTACTGCCCTTCGGTATAGCTTCAGCTCCAAGGGTATTCACCAAGGTACTGGCGGTGGCGGCAGCACACCTACGCAGGGAGGCAATCCCGGTGTACCCTTACCTGGACGACTGGCTCATCACGGGGGAAACCTCAGCGATTTGCAGAACAAACATTCAAAGAACAATCAACCTCCTCTTCGATTTGGGTTTCTCAAACGAGAAAAAGTGGTGCCAAGCACCTCCAAACAGTTCCTAGGAGCTATCCTAGACACACAAGAAGTGTTAACCTTTCCATCAGAGGAAAGAATTCGGAATATACTACTGCAAATTCCTCAATATCAGGCCGGTCGCCAGATAACGGTATGCAAAGCAATGCGTTTGCTAGGCCTGATGGCGTCATGTATTTACCTGGTCCCCCATGCGCACCTGCGCATGCGTCCCATGCAAGAATGGTTGGCGAAACAGTGGTCTCAGGCAAGTGGTCAGTGGGACGATCTAGTGGTCGTTTCGCCAACACTTGTACAAAGCCTTCACTGGTGGACAAGAGAAAATCTGTCCAACAGGAAACCCTTTTACGACCCCGAGATACAGGCGGTAGTCGCAACCGATGCATGCCTAACAGGGTGGGAGCTCACCATCTCCACCACACGACTCAGGGTCTCTGGTCGCAATCAGTAGCCAAGAATCACATCAATCTGCTAGAGCTTCTGGCAGTATTCAAAGCGTTTCAAGCCTTCGAGCCCTACCTACTGAATCTGTCAGTGCAAATCCGGACGGACAGCACTACAGCCATGTCCTACCTGAACAAACAAGGAGGGACTTGTTCGCCAAATCTGTCCAAACTTGCCCAGAGAATTTGGATATGGGCACTAAAACGGAACATCTTCTTGTCATCGCAACATGTTCCAGGGGATCTCAATTCTCTAGCAGATGCACTAAGCAGAGATCCCCTCCCAAAGGAGCACAAATGGTGTCTACACAGAGAAATCGTAGAAGATCTCTTCTCTCAGTGGGGTTCCCCCACCATAGACCTATTCGCCACAAGCGAAAACAGACCATGCCCAAGATTCGCGTCCAGATTCCCACAACCAGACTCCCAGGGGAACGCCCTGTGGATGAACTGGTCAGGGATGTTTGCATACGCTTTTCCACCAACTCCTCTCATCAGGAAGGTGGTGAACAAGATGAACAGGGAATCGATGACGCTCGTCCTAGTTGCTCCCATGTGGGCGAGACAACCGTGGTTCCCACACTTATGCAGATTAGCGATGTGCGAACCCATCAAACTCCCGGGCTGGTACAACCTACTGTCCCAGCATCAAGGTCAAACAGTACATCCTCTACCCAACTCAATGAACCTAGCACCATGGCTCCTGAGGTCATAGAGTTTGGACATCTCAATTTACCTCAAAGATGTATGGACATCCTAAAAGAATCTAGGAAGCCTAACATGAGGCACTGCTACTTTGACAAGTGGAAGAGATTTGTTATCTGGTGCCAGAATAAACAAATCAACCCAGTTGATTGCACTCCTTCAACTATTGTTACAGACATGCTCCACCTGCTGGATGCGGGACTGGTTTTTAACTCACTGAAGGTGCATCTGGCAGCTCTGTAAGGATACACCACCTCCCATAATAAGGTGTCGTGGTGGAAAGTTCCAGTGGTAAAGGCCTTCATGGAAGGAGTGAAGAGACTTCACCCTCCTATTTCAAACCCACCACCAGGGTGGGACCTTAATGTGGTGCTATCTAAACTCATGGGCTCCCCAATCGAACCCATGCATAAATGCAGTCTCAAACACCTGATTTATAATAGCTTTATTATAGTAGCTATTACATCCATAAGAAGGGTCAGTGAAATTCAGGCTTTGTCAGTACAGGATCCTTTCTTTACAGTCCACAAGGATAAACTGGTTTTGCGTACACACCCTAGGTTCTCGCCTAAGTTTATTTCCAAATTCCACGTGAACCAGTCCATCGAGCTTCCGGCTTTCTTCCAAAACCCACAAAGCTCGGCTGAGGTGAAACTACACACCCTAGATGTGCGTAGGGCGGTACTATACTATGTAAACAAAACCAGACCTCTAAGGAAAACGGACCAGCTGTTTGTCTCCGTAGCTACAGGCAGAGAGGGGGATCGCGTCTCTAAAGGTTCTATCTCTAAGTGGATTGTTAACTGTATCCAGCTGTGTTACTCCCTTTCTGAGAAAACTCTGCCCTTCACGCCAAGAGCCCACTCTACAAGAGGCATCGGGGCCTCTCTGGCTTTCATTGCAAATGTACCCCTAGACACCATTTGCAAAGCAGCTACTTGGAGCTCTATTCACACTTTTACTCAGCACTATTGCATTGACACCCATTCCAAGACAGATACTCAAGTGGGACAAGCGGTTCTAAGACATTTATTTGCTCATGAGCCTCCTCATATGCCACCTCCTTCTTCTAACACTGCTCGCTAATCTATGCACACCATGTGATCTAAGCAGATTCCACAAGCCTCAGAAGAGATACATTACTCACCGTAATCGTATTTCTGATGCTTGTATCTGCTTAGATTCACATGCGACCCGCCCTTCCTCCCCTCTGAGAGAAGGCGCATGGATGCTTGTAGTCTTATCTTCTATCTATCTGCACTCACGCTACTCCTCGTGCTACCTCATGTCACAAAGAAAAAACACAATCTGAGGGTCCTAGACGCTCGAGGGATCATGGGTACAGTGGACGCCACACTAGGGATAGTATTACTGGCACGCCCTGTGCCGACACCCATTTTCGAGTTTCGAAAAACAAACTGTAATACTCCGCAACTTCCACTAGATGTCGGCCTATGCACAGCATGTGAATCTAAGCAGATACAAGCATCAGAAATACGATTACAGTGAGTAATGTATCTCATATATATTTTATTCCTGAACCGATTCTGAATGAATTTGCAAAGTTTGGTGGGATTCTGTCAAGAGGGGGCAAAATTAGAGGGGCGGTCCCAAAATATTGTAAAGGCTTATAAATGTGGTGCCATTTGACAAATCTACACAAAGGTTTGCGAAAAGATTATAGATCTAGATATAAATGTTTTCGTAAAGTCTGAATGGATTTTGTTTTTTGACAAATGTCATAATGTAGGTACAAAAAATAGTGATATACCTTTGGTGACTGAGGTGTAGCCTGTGCCATGGGCAGTGGCCCGATTGTCCGGGTCATGGAATAAGGTCATGATCCGGACAATTAGCCTACTGGCCATGACCACGAGGGACAACACATGGGGTTAAAATGGCAATGTCCACCTGGGACTGGCTTTGTGGTAAAGTTATTCAAATTTGGGATAGGTTTGAAAGGGAAGAAAAATGTGCCCGTGGTAATATGGTCATAGGGTTCTCTTTTGCCTTCTGCAGGCTGCCGTGGAAAGCGAAGAGGGGCCCTGTACGGAACCCCCGCCTTCCCTTTCCAAGGTGGCCATCTTGAAAAAGGATTTTCCTTCCTACATCGGGACAAGAGAAATCCTTTTTTTTTTTAGCACCCCAAGTTCCCACTTTGGGAACCTGGGGTGCTAATGGCCTTCATCCCCCATTACAGGGGCTGAAATGGGTGGATAATAGTCTGGAGACCTCGTTATCCACCCTCGCTTCGCTTGGGCTGATAACTTGGGCTGCCAGGCTGGTATCCACTGTTCCATCCTGGAAAGGTGTATAAACGCCGCAATATTGCCATTAGCCTAACACAAAATGCAAATGGATATGTTGGAAAATGTTATTAAGTCTATGTACTTTACTGAGAAATATAAAGTAGATGGAGTCTATACGTTTTTTTTTTTTTAGTTCTATTTTTTAACTGTGAAAGGTGGTTCCTAAAGGAACATTTCTTTTATTGTTTTTGGATGCATTATTTTTTTTGCCAGGAAAGCTTAGAACGAAAGGTGGGGAGGGAAATGAGGGAAGAGGCACCAAACACTAACATGGAGGGGCAGATGGACAGGGGAAAAGGTTGCGCGTGTGTTATTTCTAAGGTAGGGGGCAGTGTTTCTCATGCTCCTTGATTGCAGCAGTGGTGGTGTCTCTTGGGGAGGAGGGATGGCATTATCGGATTCCATTTTAAGATAAATAGCAGTTTTGCTAACAGTATGTACTGTGCACTAGATTGTAAATGGATGAGCAGGAATAGGTGTTGGAGTGGTGCAAGGGAAATATTGAAGTTGAAAGTTCCTAGATCAGTAGGAAATGCAGTTCCGAACTGTCCGCGAAGCACAGATCTTATTGTGAAGTGCGGACGGTTTCTCGGACACATCATCATGCTGCGTGCCAGCGTATGGTCATGTGACACTGTCAGGAAGGTCTGCAATGAAGTCAGATGTTCGTAGACGCCTACGGATGCAAAACTACTTGACATTGTTGCAAGAAGTGTATAGAAGTGTTAAAAATGAATTTTATGGTGATACTTTGTAAATTGGACACAAATATTGCAATATTGGGTAAGTATGATATTAGTAAGTTGTAGGAAAATAGCATGCACTGGTAAAAACCCATGAAATTCACTGAACAAACTTTGTTAAAGGGACGTTATTGTTAAGTTGGACTAATAAAAACCTATCAAATTCAGTGAAAACACTTTGTTAAAGGGACGTTATGGTTTCAAGTAAAACCAAAAACCACCTGAAATTTGCCAGTTATGGTAAGCTAAGCAACCATAACTCGCGCCACCACTGTGCACTGCTAAGAATAACACCCATGACATCAAAGATGACATCACAAATAGGATTGATGACATCACTGTCTAGCCCCTTCTTTTTTTGTTCACTGACATATCTAGGCCAGGTGAGTTTATTCACTGACAGTCAAAAACTTAAAATTCAAAAGGTTTTACATTTGTAGACGTTGCTATTTTCACATGTTCTTACAGTACTTTCCTTAGAATTCAATTGCATCTTATGATGCACATACATAGGGGAAGAAGCAGGCCTGAAACACAGCAATAATTTCTATGCGTAAAGATAATCATGTTAGTTATACACAGTGGCTCATGATACTGCCTCTTGTTTACTTACTTTACTCTCCTTGTATAAGCCCCATATTTGTATACATTGTGGTTTTTTAATGTTTTGTGTGTAGTAGTACAAGTATGTAGTAAGTGATGCAGTATTACTTACTTAGTATATGTTTCACAGTATGCAAAAGTGAGATACAGAAGTATTCACTGTTTTACTATCCAACATTGGAAAATTAGAAATATTACTTCGAAGGGATTGTGTCCTCCGACGTATTCCTTATCTTTGATAATACGTTTCCAGCTTGCTGGCCTTGGAAATTTTTTCTCTGTAGAGGGCGCTGCGCGTCGACGTCCGCTGAGTCGATGTCCCTCGACGGCCACCGTATCGGCGCCGACGTCACCATGCCCATAAATAGCCACGCGCTGCGTCCGTTGCTCAGTTCTGTTTTTACGCGCTTCGTGGGGCCTCGGAACGTCGTTGCTCAGTTCAGTCAGGATAACCCTCTATATCTACTCGAATAAATACCAACTCGTTCTCGATGGCATCTTCATCAGAACTGACGACGCCGCGATCCGGCTTCAAGAAATGTTGAGACTGCGGTAAAAAAATGTCGATAACGGATCCACACAGGATCTGCTTGTGTTGCTTGGGAGCCGAGCACCATTGTTCGGAGTGTGAGGACTGCATGTCCATGACGGCGAAAGCCTTGAAGGAGCGCAAGGGGAAGCTCAAGAGAGGTAAGTCAGTCAAAACCTCCTCGAAGGTTTCTTCGGCTGAGTCGAGGCATTCATCTCCTCGCCGTCGAAAACATTCCCATTCTAGATCTCGAAGTAGCTCCCACCATTCGTCGAGATCAAGACACTCAAAAAAGAGACGTTGACGATCCCCTTCCGCGTCGTATTCTGTTTCCCCAGAAAGGGTCTCCTGTCCCACAAAACACAGCTCTCAGGCTGAGTGGGAGGAATTCAGAAAGAAAATGTTAAGCGTCTTCGAGAAAGCGGCCTCGACCCCCTCGAAGACAGCTGAGGGTGATACCCTGGGTGAAAAACCCAAAAAATCAAAACGCTGCGAGTCGCTGCACCCGGCGAAACATTCCACCCGAGAGCGCCACGAGCCATCGGTTAAGAAGGCACCATCTTCGACGCCGTCGTTGAAGATTCCTTCGATGCATGGATCGGCACCATCGACGCCGTTGTTGAAGGGTTCTTCGACGCATCGGTCGATCGACTCGACGCCATTGAAAAGAGAAGACCAAGGCTACTCCACAGCCAACGGTGATTCCAAGGGGCTCCGGCACGACTCCGAGACCGTCGTTGACATCCTTGAGTAGGATCCCGATCCTCTCGAGTTCTTCGAGACCTCTTCCAGTTTTCTCGACGCCGTTCTCGGCGCCTTCGAAGCCGGTCACATCGGCGTTGACGACATCGACGTTTTCTCGCCCAATAATGACGAGTTTGGCTCCTTCTGCCTTAGAGATGGGGTTTACACCATTTCAGAGGTCAGAGTACCCTGGACTATCTTCAATTTATGAAGAGGGGGAAGTTTCTGACCAGGAAACATTTGGGTTGCATAGGACCACACTGCCTATTTCAGAGTATTTCACCTCTGAGGAAAGAAGGTTGAAGGACATACAGGAGTCACTACATGAGGCAAGTGGGCTGGACACTTCCCCAGAAGTGGAATTTGTTAAGCCAGACCAAGGGGAACATGCTGAAACACCCTATAGAACCCTTTATGGCAAGAATTATTGAATTTATGGGTTGGTCTGCGCTTTCGCCTGTTTTTCAACAGGATGACCTGACAGACATATTAGACAAAGTTCACACACTGTGGGAGTGTGCTTCATCAGCGGCTGACTGCCTACCCGAAGGAGAGGAAAAGGAAGCCTTCCTTAACATTATTAAAGATGGCAAAGATGCCATTGTGCGAATCACTTCAAACTGGCATCGATTCCGCTAACAGTATCAGCAGGGCCATGGCGGCAAGTACAACAATCCGCAGGCATGCATGGTTGCGAAATTCTGGCTTTGCTCCAGATGTACAGGCCAGACTTTTGAATATGCCCTTTGACGGCTCTTCGTTATTTGGAAAGATGGCTGATGACAGTCTGGAAAAGTTGCAGACATCTAAAGGAGCGGCAAAACGTTAGGAGCTGCAATCCGCCAAACTCCTTTTCGCCCCCAGGAACCTCTGGAAGAGAAAAGTCCTTTCGCTATTATTCTGCATTCGGGAAAGGCAGAGGACAGCCGGCTCAAAGAGGCCAAAGAAGACCTACCCGAGGTGGACGGGTCAAAAGTACTAAAGCCGCAGCAGGTGCCTCTTTACCCTTGGCATCTGCATCAGCCGCCCCCAAACCACTCTGAGGCCTCTCCACACAAAACACCTGTAGGGGGCAGGTTAACTCCCCATCTGATGGAATGGCAGGCTATAACGTCAGATGCTTGGGCATTGGAGACAGTTGCCCAGGGTTACTGCCTACCCTTTCTACACATCCCTCACAGTCATCCACCGGGGCACAGCTCTCTAAAACATCCAGATCCGCTCCTCTTGCAGGAGATCATAGACCTGCTAGAGAAAGGTGCCATAGAACCGGTACCTGTAGCGGACAGGAACAAGGGCTGGTAGTTCCCCACCCCCCCTACTTTCTCATACCAAAGAAAGACGGAGGACTGAGACCCATCCTGGACTTACGAGAATTGAACAAGTTCCTCAGGAAGGACAAGTTCAAGATGGTAACTCTCTCTCAGATCCTTCAGGCCCTCCAGCTCCAGGACTGGCTGATATCTCTGGACCTTCAGGATGCTTATTTCCATGTGCCAATCCATCTCAAACACAGGAAATACCTGAGGTTCGCAGTTGGCGACTCTTTATCAATTTCGAGTTCTGCCATTTGGGCTGACCTCCGCCCGAGGGTCTTCACCAAGCTAATGTCGGTAGTGGCTGCAAGTCTAAGGAGGGAAGGCATCCACGTCTACCCCTACCTGAACGATTGGCTGATCAGAGCTGTATCTTCGGAACAAGCTCAGATCCAGCTAGATTATGTCTGCCACTTCCTTCACAAACTGGGCTTGTCCCTCAATTTAAAGAAGTCACAGATGATACCATCACAGAGACTCCAGTTCATCGGAGCGGTCCTGGACACTTCCCTGGGAAAAGCCTCGCCACCAGAGGTGAGGGCTCAAGATATTCTGCAGATGGTCAACAAGTTTCAAAATGCCCAACATCTCCCAGCCTTCGACTTTTTGAGATTGCTAGGCCTCATGGCATCCTGCATCTTCCTTGTGCCAGAGGCTCGCCTGAGAATGAGATCTCTCCAGTGGGCACTATGAACCCAGTGGTCACAATACTCAGGAAGAATGACAGATCTCCTCTGGATTCCGGACAAGGTAGCCCACGACCTTCAATGGTGGGCCTATCCAGAGAACATCTTGAAAGGAGAACTGTTTTGGCAATCATGGCCGAAGATAACAGTAGTCACGGACGCCTCACTCACGGGGTGGGGAGCCCATGCCAACGACTTGACCATCAGCGGTCGTTGGTCTCCATCCTATTCCAGACTACACATCAACCTATTAGAGCTGAGAGCGATCAGAGTAGCGCTGAAAGCTTTCCTGCCATCTGTACAGGGGAAAAATGTCCTGATGATGACGGACAACATGGTGGCCATGCACTACCTCACCAAAAGAGGAGGTGTAGGATCACTGCCACTGTGCAGAGAGGCAATGCAGCTCTAGTTTTGGGCAATTCGGGAAGGAATCCCTCTATCGGCAGTCCACCTAGCCGGAGAGAAAAACTTGACAGCGGACGCTCTGAGCAGGCAGAGCACAGTCTCCCACGAGTTGGAGGTAGCTCAGGAAGTCCTTGAAGAGATATTCGCCCTTTGGAGAACCCCTCGGGTGGATCTGTTCGCAACAAGCACCAGCAGGAAGTGCGATCTGTTCTGTTCAAGGGAATTTCCCCCGAGAGGAGCTGTAGGGGACGCGTTCGTAGTGGATTGGGAGTTAACACTCCTTTACGCGTTCCCACCAGCCCCTGTTATTCCTGAAATGATCAGGAGGTTGAGAAGATTCCGGAAAACCATGATCCTAATTGCCGTGGACTGGGCCAGGAGAACGTGCTACCCGGACCTTCTAGATATGTCCATCTGCCCTCCAATCTGTCTTCCACTCAAAGAGAATCTTCTCTCGCAGAAGGGAGGTCAGGTTCTCCATCCAGACACCAGAACCCGCAACCTTCACGCTTGGCTTCTGAAAGGGTGAGGTGCAAGGATTGGGATCTCCCTGATGAAGTCATGGAGGTGTTGCTTTCGGCCAGAAGGCCAGCAACAAAGTCTTTATACCGCTGCCGTTGGAAAATATTTTGCAGCTGGTGTAGGGAAGAGAATATCGACCCTTTTTCATGTGGTACACCAACGGTGTTATCGTTTCTACTCTACTTGGCAAACTCAGGCCTTCAAGTTGGCACTGTAAAAGGCTATCTTGCAGCGCTTTCTATCTTCAAGCGCACTGCGGAGGAACCATCGTATTTCAAACTACCTCTAGTGATACAATTTCTCAAGGGATTAGCTAAGGTTTATCCTCCAAAACCATTCCAGGTTCTCCTATGGTACTTAAATTTAGTCTTAAACTTCCTAATGGGCACTCCATTCGAACCACTTCACTCTTGTTCGCTGAGATTTCTCAAGCTTAAAACTGTCCTATTGGTAGCACTAACATCTGCTAGGAGGGTGAGCAAGCTACAAGCTCTCTCCTGTAAACCCCCACATACAATTTTCTACAAGGACAAACTTGTCCTACAGGTGAAGCCTAATTTCCTCCCAAAGGTGGTTTCTGAATTTCATATTACTCAGAAAATTACCTTACCTTCGTTCTCCCCTCCTCCCCATCCGGGGAAAGAGGAAAAAAGGCTACATAGGCTGGACCCAAGGCGAGCTCTCAGCTTTTACATCAGCAGAATGGCTAGGATCAGGCAAGCAGACCAACTGTTTGTAGGATACTCAGGTCACAAGTTGGGACTACCCATAACAAAACAAACCATTTCCAGGTGGATTATTTTGGCCATTCTGGAATGTTACAAACTGGCAGGGAAAGAGCCACCCCAAAATCTTAGGGCTCATTCAACTAGGGGTATAGCAGCCTCTTCGGCTCTCCAAAGAGGGCTAGCGGTCCGGGACATATGTGCGGCTGCCACATGGTCGTCCGCACATACATTCACAAAACTTTACAACCTGGATTCCTCCACTAGTCAAGAGACCAGATTTGGCAAGGCCGTATTACATTCGGTCCATCCCTAAAGGGATACATAACATTCTTACTCCCACCTCCAATTACATGCCACTGCTATGGGAGTCTATCAAAGATAAGGAATACGTCGGAGGAAACAATCCCTTCGAAGAACAAGTTACTTCTTACCTTGTAACTTTCTTTCGACGGGATGTTCCTCCGACGTATTCCTTATCGCCCCTCCCATCCATCCCCGCAATAATACTTCCCTTGTGGTTGCAGCTTACGCTCCTTCAAGGTCAATAACCAATTCAGGCATGACTTTTCTTATGCTACAAAACAGAACTGAGCAACGGACGCAGCGCATGGCTATTTATGGGCATGGTGACGTCGGCGCCGATACGGTGGCCGTCGAGGGACATCGACTCGGCGGACGTTGACGCGCAGCGCCCTCTACAGAGAAAAAAATTCTGAGGCCAGCAAACTGGAAACGTATTATCAAAGATAAGGAATACGTCGGAGGAACATACCGTTGAAAGAACGTTACAAGGTAAGAAGTAACTTGTTCATATCTATGGTGTATGCTGCAGCCAATGCCTATGTTTCTGTATGAGTAGTTTCCTGTACTAGAAACAACACTGTAATGGATTGTTCTTTGGAGCAATACATTGCATAATCAAATTTGTAGTTCATCACACATCTCCAGATGACCCCTGACACTTTTTTGCCAACATTAAATTCCCAAGCCCTTGTAGGGACTTCCTATGAAAATGAAATGCACATGTGATGTCATCAGTGATGTCATCAATCATATTTGTGATGTCATCGTTGATGCCATGGGTGTTATTCTTAGCAGTGCACGTGGTGACACGAGTTATGGTTGCTTAGCTTACCATAACTGGTGAATTTCAGGGGTTTTTCGGTTTTACTTGTAACCATAACGTCACTTTAACAAAGTTTTTTCATTGAATATATATTACACGATGCCAGCATTGGATTGTTGCTCCAGGCTGTGATTGGGAATAATATGTAATTGTACAACGAGCAGGTTTTATTTTTAAATCATTACAGCAATGATATATTTTAACCATTGTGAAAATGAAAATGAAAACCTGTTACTAAACAATGACTGGCCGTATAAAATAATTGTGATATTTCTAAAAAAGTATTTGCTTTAATACACTATGTATGGGAATTCACACATCTCAAAATGGCCGCCAGCATTCAACATAGAATGCTTATGGGGTATTTTAAGAGTTGAAATAGAAGTACAAAATGTGTTGTGCGGAATCATAGAGATCGAGCCCTTCTGTACTTAAAAGCAGTTTGCAACCTCATCATATTGTATATGTGAGCAAGCAACGGGAGCGTTGCGAAACGCGTTGTGAGTTTAATGCCTTGAATAAAACTGGATATGGTATAAGAACATTTGGCGAATGGTGAATTGATTTATTTCTTGGAGATCCATACTGGCGTCCTAACCGCGATGAGTGCTGTCCTTATGTGGAGAAGTGCAATCACTTTTCCCCTTGTTTTACTATATATATATATAATTTCTGAGGCTTGTGGAATCTGCTTAGATCGCATGCTGTGCATAGGCCGACATCTAGTGGAAGCTGCAGAGTATTACAGTTTTCGAAACACAAAAAGGGCCGTCAAACTAGGGCGTGCCAGTAATACTATCCCTAGTGTGACATCCACTGTACCCATGATCCCTCACGGTGTAGGACCCTCAGATTGTTTTTTTCCGCCATACTGTCAGACGCATATTGCGGAGTTCCCTTGGCTATAGCCATTATCAAAAATGTATTGTTAAAAAAACTTCCCCGTTCTTTTCCACACTACGCCGAAGATCGAGGAAACCAGCCGTCGAGACTCCACGACAGGCTTTGGGCCTCGGAAGGCTCATGACCTCGGCCCGGGCCTTGGAAGGCCTCGGGCCGTGTGCAAGTAGGGAGAGTGGGGTGTGGTCATTCAACTTTTCCCACTTCTTTCCTACATATAGCAGCCCACTGTCAATTAGTAACACATGGCGAGTACTCAAATTCTGCCTGAAGTGTAACAGGAACTTTCCCTAGGTAGACCGACACAATACGTTTAGGCTTGTAAGCTCTTGAAGCCCAAAACACTCTAGGACCGCTCGATGAAGCGATGGGCCCACTACGCCAGGCAGCTATAGGCCATGGACGTCGAGGGATTGTTCAGCGATGGCAGCAATGCCGCCGTATCGGACGCCGAGGGCAGAGGGGTGACTTCAGACACCCATGCGCAAGTCCCCGACCTCGAAGGACTGAGTGCGCAACACACATCACTTCCACCAAGCATATTAACCCTGGCCGTGACTCGTCACGCATGTCAAGCGATCAGCAACAAAAGGCACCAAGAGAGCGGTCCACCGAATCTGTGTACTCTTGGCGTTCCCGGTCACGATCGCCTCACGACAAAGTACAACCGTCTGCGGTTGAAAGGGGTGTCGCACTACCAATAGTCCTAGAGGGCCGGTCGTCAGAAGACTAGTCTGACCTCTTTCCCAAGTAACACGTGTAATGTCTACTCCAAAGATTCGGCGTCCCTCTTCCAGAACCTCTGAATCTCGTGCCACCTCCGAAATTCGACACGAGTTGTCTAAGACCACCTCTGAATCTCGACGCCAGGCGTCAAATCCCTCGGGGGGTGGGGGGCCTCCTAAGAGCTCTGGAAAACATTCCTCTGGGCATGGGAAGGGGGATAAACAACATAAAAAAAACCCTCAGTCCTAAAGGAGAAGGACCCTAAATCAGTGGTAGAATCCAAGGTCCCTGACCCTATGAAGAAAATTATTCCTCCGACTGCTCAGGATATGGGCATGGAGGAAGAAGAGGAAGAATTCATTCCTAGCTCAAAGGAATGGAATTCTGCGGACATTGATAGGATAATGCGAAGGATGTCATTTATGGCAGGCTTCTATGAAAAAGACCGTAATTATTGCCATAGCTATGTCAACACACCAGCTACCTCTGCCCCTTCGGGGTCCAAGGCCTCTCAACCCCCTACTAAAAGGCTCCGCTCTGAGGCTCCGGCGTAGGAATTGGTTTCAGACCCTTTGCTAATTGAACCTTACAATCCAGAGTCATAAGGCGAGGAGACAGAAACACGTATGCTGGAAGACCAGACAAGGGTTTCTTATTATGGGGATGATGAAGACCAGGAAGAAGAAGAAGATTGACTCATCGATTGATAATCGGCCACTCCTCAATGAGGTACTGGCGAAAGCAGCAGCTCATTTTCAGATAGACACACAGGGTGTCCAAGAAGATGGGGATTTCATGGAAGAAATCCTAGGTGACAAGAGAGCCATTACCCATGTTATCCCAATATTAAAATCCATCCAGCATAGAATTAATCCCTCGCTGGTTATCCCAAACCTTACTCGTGCAGTAAATCAACGAGTGGAAAAAGTATTCAACATTGGATATGAAAGATGCCTATTTTCATATTTCAATGTTTCCAGCGCACGGAAGATTCTTGTGTTTCAGAATAGTCAACCAGCACTACCAGTTCAAGGTCCTGCCCTTCAGTATAGCCCCGGCTCCAAGGGTATTCACCAAGGTACTGGCAGTGGTGGCAGCGCACCTACGCAGGGAGGCAACCCCAGTGTACCCTTACCTGGACGACTGGCTCATCACAGGGGAAACCCCCGTAATTTGAAGTCTAAACATTCAAAGAACTATCTACCTCCTCTTCCAATTAGGCGTCTCAATCAACGAGAAAAAATCAAGCCTAGTGCTAAGCACCTCAAAACAGTTCCTAGGTGCTGTCCTAAACACCCAAGAGGGGTTGGCCTTTCCATCAGAGGAAGATTTCGGAATCTGTTGCTGCAAATTCCTCAATATCAGGCCAGTCGCCAAAGAAGGGTGCGCAAAGCGATGCGTTTGATAGGCATGATGGCATCTTTCATTTACCTGCTTCCCCACGCGCGCATGCGACCCATGCAGGAATGGTTGGCGAAACAGTGGTATCAAGCAAGTGGTCAATGGGACGATCTAGTGGTTGTTTCACCAACACTAGTAAAAAGTCTTCGCTGGTGGACAAGAGAGAATCTTACAAAGGGGAAACCCTTCACGATCCAGAGATACAGGCCGTCGTCACAACAGACGCCTCCCTGGCAGGGTGGGAAGCTCACTACCTTCACCACACAGCTCAGGGTCTCTGGTCTCCCACAGTGGCTCAGAACCACATCAATCTGCTAGAACTTCTGGCAGTCTTCAGAGCGCTTCAGGCATCGGACCCCTCCTATCCAACCTGTCAGTGGAGATCCTAACAGACAGCACGACAGCCATGTTCTACTTAAACAAACAAGGGGGCACTTGTTCGCCAAATCTGTCCAAGCTTTCCCAGAAAATGTGGAGATGGGCACTCAAATACCTGTCATCCCAACATGTTCCAGGGGATCTCACCACGCTGGCAGATACTTTGAGCAGGGATCCCCTTCCAAAAGAACACGAGTGGACACTACACAAAGGTCGTAGGAGACCTCTTCTCTCAGTGGGGTTTCCCCACTAGAGACCTATTCGCCACAAGCGAAAACAGGCAATGCCCAGACTTCGCATCCAGGTTCCCCCAGCCAGGCTCCAAGGGGAACGCCCTATGGATGAATTGGTCAGGGATGTTTGCCTACGCTTTTCCACCAACCCCTCTGATGAGGAATGTGGTGAACAAGATCCACAGGGAACCAATGACCCTCATCCTAGTTGCTCCTATGTGGGCGAGACAACCATGACACCCACACCTATGCAAATTGGCGGTGTGCGACCCCATCAAACTCCCATGCCAGTACAACCTACTCTCCCAGCGGGAGGGCCTAACGATGCATCCTCAGCCCAACTCAATGAACTTGGTAGCATGGATCCTGAAGTCATAGAGTTCGGACATCTCAATTTACCCCAGAGATGTATGGATATCTTGAAAGAGTCAAGAAAACCTAACACGCAGCACTGTTACTTTGACAAATGGAAACGATTTGTTTTTTGGTGCCAGAATAAGCAAATCAACCCAGTTGATTGTACTCCTTCTAATGTCGTCACCTATATGCTCCACCTATTGGATGCAGGGTTAGTGTTTAACTCACTTAAAGTGCACCTGGCAGCTTTATCAGCCTACACCACTTCATATAACAAGGTGTCATGGTTGGAAAGTGGCAGTTGGCAAAGCATTTATGGAAGGGGAAAGAGACTCCACCCTCCAATTTCTAACCCACCACCAGGTTGGGACCTTAATGTGGTACTTGCTAAGCTCATGGGACCCCGCTTTGAGCCCATGCACAAATCCAGTCTCAAACATTTGACTTATAAAACTGCCTTTTTAGTAGCCATCACATCCATAAGAAGGGCCAGTGAAATTCAAGCTCTGTCAGTGCAGGATCCTTTCTTTACTGTTCATAAGGATAAACTGTTTTTATGCACTCACCTAAGTTAATTTCCAAATTCCATGTTAACCAGTCCATTGAGCTACCGGCCTTCTTCCAGGAACCCAAAAGCTCTGCTGAGGTGAAACTCCACACACTAGATGTGAGGAGGGCGGTCCTCTACTATGTAGACAATACCAAGCTGCCAAGAAAGACAGATCAACTGTTCGTCTCCATAGCTCCAGGCAGAGAGGGATATTGCGTATCTAAGAATGCCATATCTAGGTGGAGAGTCAGATGTATCCAACTGTGCTATTCCCTTTCAGAGAAAACGCTGCCTTTTACGCCTAGGGCCCACTCTACTAGAGGTACTGGAGCCACTCTGGCTTTCATTGCTAATGTACCCTTTGAGACCATTTGCAAAGTAGCTACATGGAGCTCTATTCATACCTTTACTTAGCATTACTGCATTGACACTCATTCCAAGACAGATACTCAAGCGGGACAAGCAGTTCTAAGACATTTGTTCGCTCATGACCCCTCTCACATCCCACCTCCTTCTTCTAACACTGCTCACTAATCTATGCACAGCATGTGATCTAAGCAGATTCCACAAGGCTCAGAAGGGATACATTATTCACCGTAATCGTATTTCTGATGCTTGTATCTGCTTAGATTCACATGCAACCGCCCTTCCTCCCCTCTGAGAGAAGATGCATGGATGCTTGTAGTCTTATCTATCTCAACTCCTTGGATACTCTGTACTCCCGCTACTCCTCATCTACCTCATATCAGAAAAAATATAATCTGAGGGTCCTACACGCGTGAGGGATCATGGGTACAGTGGACATCACACTAGGGATTGTATTACTGGCACGCCCTATTTCGCCCCTTTTCGAGTTTCGAAAAACAAACTGTAATACTCTGCAGCTACCACTAGATGTCGGCCTATGCACAGCATGTGAATCTGAACAGATACAAGCATCAGAAATACGATTACTGGGAGTAATGTATTCCATATATATATTAATATATATTAAACGGCCTGCGGTAGCGGCCATGTAGTTATGGTTATGTTGCTAAACTCATACCGCCATGGTGTATCAGAGGACCTGTGCGGCGACGGAAGGGTCTGGAAATTGTACGGTACGGAATGCCTTTGCGGCAATCAGGGAGGGAATGGGTGGGGAAGTTAGAAGTGGTTCATGTGACATATGTAGGCGAGTACTTGTGTGGTGATTGGAGACAGCTGTTGTAACTGCCCCATAGCTTCAGCTGTAAGCTGTTTGCTGCGACTCCTTTTCGTGGTGAGTGGTGGCAGGTCAGTTGCAGGAGGGGACTGAATTGCACATGACATAGGTTGATTGGGAGCGCAGGTGGCTTTGCGCTGCGGATGGATTGCGGTAGTTGGGCACATGGTGGTATGCATGGGTGAATGAAGATGCGGTGGGTCTGTAGTAGGAATAGCCTATTGGGTTCATGGCTGAAGGCTGTAGGGTGTAGGGCATGCACTGAAGAGCGTAGGGCTGCAACATACCCTCCGCACGAAATCATGTTTGACTCTGCATTCGTCAGAGGGTGGTGCTTGCATAGTATTGTGTGTGCAGATTGGCCGCAGTAGGGCCAGTGTTGCAAACAGAATGTGGGTATGTTGCCAGTGGCACCATAGTTTGTGATTGGAAGTGGGTATGCCCATCGTATGTGATTGAAAGTGCACAGGGAGGCAGGAGAGTGTTTTGTTTGTACATTATGGTAACTGTTGCAATTTGTTGTTGCATAGCTCCATGGCGGTGATCTGTTGTTGGACATGCTGCAGTGAAAAGTCGCGCATTGTTGGCATTGGGTGCGGTGTTTGCATACTATCAGTGTGATCGAGGGTACGCTTGAAGAGCAGCTTATTTGTGCTTGGATAATGTGCTGTGTGCAGAATGCTTGCAGTATGGGCAATGTCGTAAACATTTTGTGGTTAAGTTGGTAGTGACACAATACTTTGTGAGTGGAAGTGGGTACAACAATAGTATGTGAATGAAAGGGCGTAGGGGTGTGGAGACAGTGTAATGTTTACACATTGTGGTAACTGTTGCATGTAAAGCTGTGCATGTCCATTGCGGTGTGGAGGTTGGTTAGGAGTGCTGGTGCCAATGGTGCGTATGTGTATAGTGGTAGTTGCTGACATGCTGACATGCATGGTTGCATTACGGTGCGGGGAATGTGGGCAAGGAGCACATCCAGTGGAGCAATGCAGGTTTGACAGTGCATGAGGCATAGAGTGGTGATCTTTGGAGAATGGGTGTGGAGCACGTTGTCGACCTGCTACAGCACCACTAGTGAGTTGCAAAGCGTGTATTGTGCATTCCATGGTTGTGGTGATAGTTCCAACATGCTACAGTATTAGATGTGCAGCAGAAGATGGTGCAGTGAGAAGTTGTGTAGTGTGGACACAGTGCGTAAGTAATGTGAATATGGAAGTGGGTATGGTTGAAGTGCAGCTTTTATGTCGTTGGTTACTCTGCTGTGTGCAGATTTATTGAAGTAGGCCCAGTGTTGTGCAGCTGTTGTGCATAGGTTGCCATTGACACAATACTTTGTGAACGTCAGTGTGTAGGGGTGGTACAGGCTGTGCTATGTTTGGAGTCTGCTAAGTGATTCACGTTTTTGTGAATGGGTGTTTTATGGTGTGGGGGAGTTGGATGGAAGTGCCACTACGTATGTTATGTTTATGCATAATGTTAGGTGCCCACATGTGCATGTTAGGATCTTTGTGGATGCTGCAATTGTGCATTATTCAGCATAGGTTTCTGGTGGAGGGGCTTTGCAATCAAACGGAACGTGTAGAGAGTGTTTAACGGTAAATATGGAGTGGTGGACAGAAATGACAGTGTGCAATGCAGAGGTTTTGTCTGTGATTGCTGCATACACGTTTGAAAATTTGACACCACCCAATGGGGGAGTGCTGCAAAAAGTGACGGTGCAATGGGAAGAAGTATTGTGTGAGCTGTACTGGGCCATGGCTCTCATTGTAGATGGGGAAAGCGCACGTGAACATGCTGCCATTATGAGCAGGGTGGAAAGGCCAATGGAATTGTGGGGAAATAGACCAATAGGAGTTTAGGGCGTGGTTGACAGGAAGATGCGGTACCTTTTCATCCCAATACTGTATTGTGATGGTGATCGAGATGGAGAGACACACAGTGCTTATCTTCTGTGATACCTTTGTGCGCCATCTACACAGGTGTTGTGTGCAAAGAGGCATTGCTGGTTTTTCGGGTTGGAAGGAGTGGAGGCTTTCTGGGCCGGTCAGGATTACTGCAGTTTTGGAGCGATGGTTCGCCTGTGCAGATGTGTGGCGTCCATCACAAACGTTGACTTTGTCATGCTGCACTATGGAAGTCTACATTTGGATTACATGTCGTTTGGACGATAAATCCATCACCTGAAAAGGTTGCTGACCGCATTGGTGTGTATTTTTCCTACTGCCAAGGTCCTTTTCTCATGCATAACGCCAAGAGTAGTATGGGTCCAAGACAGTGTAATTTGTCCCCAGCCAGAGTCGGAAGGTGTGCTATAAACAGAATTATGCGTGTGTTTATGCAGACTGCCAGCATGTTCTCCACCCACTATGAGATCATGAGGTCGCAAAATATGCAGTGGTTCCGTAGAAATGGCATTTATTTGAACACCATTGGCAATGCCGTTTTCTTTTATACTGTGCAAGAAGCTTTGAGCCGAATGTGGTAAAAATGTGAGGAGAGGCAAACAGAAACGCATGTAAAGAGAAAATACAAAACAACTTGCTCGCACGCACATCTATAAAACATTTTTTCTAAACTTCATACATATATGCTGGAAGACTACATCACCTACCGAGTTTAATATTGTTAACCCCCTTACTCACTATCACGAAAAGGTAGTGGATTATGCCGTACTTTCAGGATTACACGTGCCACATCCTGGGTGGCTATGTGGATGTTTGCGGATGGAGAAATTGTACGTACTTTCATTGAACTTTGCAGTGGACATGATTTGGAATGGTATGACATTTGTACTGTAAATGTGTAGCGGCACATTTCAAGTGTTGTACAGGAGTGACAGTGTTGGATGATGACGGCTTCAATGCGATTGGTGGATGCGTGTGCACCTATTTACGCGCAACCCAATGAAATAGAGCTGCAGAGAAGATAGTGCAAAGGGAAGAAGGACTGCTCCACCTTTACAGGGGTGGGGCCCTCGCGCTACTTTGGGAGGCACATGTGCAAAAATCTGCCCTTTACACCACCTTACCCAATTGCGATGGCAGTGTGGGGATTAGCCAATCAGGTAGTGTTATTATGGTTAACTGGAAGGGGAGGTGAAACTGTTGTACATTATACTCTGTGTATTGAGGATGGCTGACATGGCGAAACACATTGTGTACACTGTAGGTGATCCCTTTGTCATAGATCTGCACAACTATGTCCTGCAAAGACACTTTGACGGCAATTTCGGTTTGGAAGGAGCGGACGCATTGTGGAACGCTGTGTATGAGTGCAATTTCGGTGATATGCATGCACTTTGCTAAGACCTCGCCAATTTTCCAGTGGTAGATGTTATTGTCATACATTACGGCGGCATGCATATGGGTTACCTAGCTTGCTTAGATTTGTTACGTAGACTGAGGAGATTGCTGGATATCGTGAGGACAGATTCCCCCACCGCCAAGGTGCTTTTCTCATCCATAATACCACAAAGAGTATGGCCCCCCTGCTCATGGATGTTGTTGCGAGCCAAACGCAGGAAGGTGTCTCATCAACAGAAGCAGGTCAACTTTTTTATCCGCTTGTGGAATGCTCTTCTGCAACAATGACTTAATTAGTTGTGGAAATGCAGAGTTTTTCTAAGAAAATGGCATTTTGTTGTCACCCATTGGCGATGCAGTATTGTTTGCTCGTCTGCAGGGTGTGAAGAGTTTACTGTACTAATGTGAGCACAAGAAAACACAAAAGCTAATAAAAACCGAAAAAGTGTTTCTGTAGAAGCATCTAAACAAAAAAAAAACAGGCTCTTTGAAAGGTCGCCACTTTCCACAAAGTCTCCTACCTTGGTTGCAAGTTATTCCCCGACGCCTGCACGCAGCACAAAAGCCACATCCGTGGATATTGCGGGTGGCGGCCATGAAAATGGAACTGTGGGGATTGTCCAATCAGATGCTTAGGGTGTGCAGCAATAGGAAGAGGGACTCCTGCTTCCCTCGGGCCTGGCCCTCGATGTACTTGGGGACCCGCATGTGCCACATTTGCTGCTTCTCACCATGCTGGCCTATGGAAATGGGACTGTAGCGATTGTCCAATCAGGTGGTGCTCGATGTGAGCCAAAGGAAAGCGCGCCATTAGGATGAAGGACGACTCCTGCTTTACTGGGGGACATCCCTCGTGTTACTTGGAGAAAGGCACGTGCGAAATTCTGCGCTTCTCAGCACGCTGGCCAATGGAAATGGGACTATGGCCTTTGGCCAATCAGGTGCTCAGGGTGTATGTCACAGGAAACAGAACCAATAGGGAGAAGGAGGAGTCCAGGTTTCCCGGGATGCGGCCCTAGCGGTCATTGGGGAAAGGCACGTGGCATATTTTGAACTTCTTACCATGGTGGCCAATGGGAATGGGACTATGGCCTTTGGCCAATGAGGTGCTCTGGGTGTGCGTCACAGGAAAGGGCGGCATTCACTTTTCCAATTACTTTGTGTACTGCGCCTGGCAAACATGGCAAGACGCACATTTTCGTCGTGGGTGATGGCTTTGTGGAAGATCTGTGCGTGTATGCCCTTCAAGAAGACTTGTCTGGCCATTTCGGTTTGGAAGGAGTGGATGCTTTGTGGTGTAGTGTCGAATCGTGCTGTTTCGGTAGACTGCTTGTTGAATGTTGACGTGTGGCCTCTTTGGCATCTGTACGTTTTGTGATTGTGTACTTTGGAGCCTTCTTTTTGGGTTACATGCCTTGTTCCCTTGTGTTTAGTCAACTGAAGATTATGAAGAAAGCAGTGCAGCACATTTTTCCTACTGCCAAGGTGCTTTTCTCATGTATACTTACAAGAATAGTGTGGAAGTATTCCAATGATTCCTGTCGCCAGCCAGAGGTCGGAAGGGGTCTCATCAACAGAAGCATGTGTGACTTCTTGAGTGCTGCTGGGATGTTTCCTGTGAGAATGAGAACCTTGGTTCACGATACATACACCTTTTCAAGGCAAATGGCATGCCTTTGTCGCACAGTGGCAATGAAACATTGTTTCATAATCTACAAATTGCACTGAAGACCCTATTGTAAGAATCTGAGCTGACGTTGAAAACACACATTTGCGTATGAAAATCACAAAATTAGTGTTTCTATGGAAGCACCTTTATAAAAAAAAAAAAAGTCCCCACCACTCCCCTCGTCCCCCATGGCTCTTTTAAGAGCCACCACAATTAAGGATGTCTACTCCCCTGGTTGAAAGTTATTCCCGCACTCCTGCAGGCGCACCGCACAAAATGTCTGCAAATATCGCGATAGTAGCAGGGTGGCACACGTTACATACGCCCCTTTTGAACATGACTGCAATAGAAGTGGGCCGGCAGAGGCTACGGGATTGGGCAATAAAGTTTGTGGGTGTGGTGTGTACGGACAGATTGTGCTACACAGTGTATTTTTCAACAGAAATGCAGAGGATGCGGTTATGGCTGTGTTTCACGAGGCGGAGCGTGCGTGTTTTAGTGGATTCAGACATATATTGACTGAAAGTGAATGGAAAACACTGTGCAGTGGCTACTCATTTTGCAATCTATAATGTGCATGTGTAGTGCTGTGGAATATGTACAATGAAGTGCCCGATTTTGATTTCTCTGTGTGACTCTTTGGTGACATGCAATCATGCCGACATTATTGTTCATTGCAGAGGGAAAAATGCACAACATGTTAAACAAGTTTCAGAGCCGTTTGTGTTGAAGGATGCGCTTGCCCAGTTCATGCGTTTCTTTACGATTTCTTGCATAAGTTTCTATCGCATTATGCAGCTACCGATGTGGCAGCGTCATTTCCTATTTGGTCCGTGAATGCAGACAGGGCGGTACATTGCAAAGACGTGTATTTGTGCGTTTGTTCGACATGTGCCCATGGGAATATGACATTTGACAGCACAATTACTTACCACCAGCTATAGTGTTCATCTTGCTATGCCTGCCATCTCCATTTCTGCAAACCCCATCTAAATTGGTTGGTGCCCTTCTTGAAAGTAGTGATTTTGTTTGTAGTACCTGTTGGGCACTGACTCTCTCAAACTATCTGCAACATGTAAAGAAACCATTTTACAGCGACTCCCCCCCTTTCTAACCAATTGAACTACAATGTTTACCACACTGCCACGCCTCCACCTCTGCATACGTGCATTGCCAATTCAGTTGTTGGTCTGTGAAAGGTGCTTTCATATTTCCCTTTTTTCCTTTCCCAGTTCATTTTGATTTATTATGGTGTTTCACACACGTCAGATGGAACATCAGGAAAGGTCAGGTACAGAAGGGGCAGCACCTGTGCGAATGCTATAGGGGATGTGCCAGGAGACAGAATGATTGGGTGGCTCTCACCTACATAAGCAGCAGTCATTGTAATGCTCCGGTAAGGACCGTTCCCACGCACGTCCAAGTACCTTCCGTCTGCACATTAGTGCGTTGCAGTATATGCACAATACAATGCCCTTTGCCGGGTAAGGGTTTGTAGCGTGGCATATGGTTTGCAAAGGTTGTTTTCACTGCTCCGCTGCCCTACAGGAGGGCCCTTTTTGTTGTCTGGAGCAGATGTGGCAAATGCTGTACATGAAAGTACCCTATGTAATTGTTGGAAGGGAAGTAGCCTGCCCACAGGTCCCTTGTGCTTTCATTACAGTTGTTGTGGTATGCACTACAAACAGTTTGTGGTACGCCATTAGTGATAAGGGTAGCAATCACATATACACATACATTGTGGAATACAAGAATGTTTACAACAACGCGAAACAGAGCTTCATTACGTGCAGCAGGAAGGCATTTCTTGTGTGCGACCCATGTAACTACAGCGCTTTTGTAACCACCACTAAGATTGTTTGCGCTCTGCATATTCTGCTGTTTTCTTACTTGCCTTTACATGCACTAGTATGTGCATGAGGAAGGTGCAGCAGCTTTGCCATTTTGCTGACTTACTATAAACTGTCCCACCTGCAGTTACATGTTTTCTTCAACTGTACATCCGTCAGGCGACCTCTTGATACTTTTTTGTCACACTGCTGAGTGCAGACAAAATGTACCTGTTTCACGGGTCATGGAAAGTCAAGCAGCAGAAACATCAAAGTAATGCGACATTTAACACACCCACGTCACACTGCAGGTTGCTGTTCCTTGTTTAGCAGTGGCCGTTATACAGTTAGGAGTGCTTTAGCCACACATTGGTAACTTTGCTGAGCCTCCCACAAAGTCGGCAGCAGTTCTTTGAAAGCGGTAGCCTACTGCATGAATCCGTAGGGCTGGCGACAGGGGCGGTGTTACCAGCATACAGTGGATGACCTATGCATGGTTCTAGGTGTGGAATGGAAACATGTGCGCTTCCACAACTACTTAAAAGTGCATTGGAAGATGCGGACATGCTGTCACTAATGGAGTCCTACTGATATTTCAGTGTGATTGCACAAATGCCAACCAGGTGCAATCTCCTTAGGAAATGTCCATATTGCTCATCTGTAGTCATCTCGACCAGTAGTGTGCGGCACAGATTTATAATGCACTGTTAATACAAAAAGAGAGCCTTCTGACAAAGTAAACAACATTTACTATGTACATCTGCAATTGCTACGATACACCAACAGTATTCGGAAAAGTAAGTAGTAGCACAAATGGATACATACACCAGACAGTTTGACCATTCCACTCCTTTATCATGAGGGCAGCCAAGGAATCAGTAACAATCCGTTGTTAACGGGACGGTATGGTTATGTTGCCGTACTAAATATCTATCCTCTTTACAGAAAACGCTGTGATAAAGGAATGTTTTGCTTACAGTGCCCTACTAAAAACCTATGAAATTCACTAACAAAAACATTGTTTAAGGGACGATATGGTTAAGTTGCACTAGCAAAAACCTATGAAATTCTATGGAAAAACATTGTTACAGTGATGTTATGGTTACAGGTAAATCTGTAAACCCCCTGAAATTCGCCAGTTATGGTAAGATAAGCAACCATAGCTCGTGCCACCAGTGTGTACTGCAAGGACTAACACCCATGACATAAAAGATGCCATCACAAATCTCATTCATGAAATCACTGATGACATCACACGTGCATGTACTTTTAATAGGAAGCCTCTACAAGAGATTGTTATTGTAATGGTGGCAAAAAACTACGAAAAATTATTGTAAGAACTCTCATGAGATAAGTAGGTAATGGAGGAATGCATTGCTATACACACCATTATATTACACACTTCTTCACTGTACATGAAGGAACATATGTGAAAATGTAGCCATTATCTGCACCAATCCTCATCGAAGTGTAACCTTCAAAATCATTCCATGTTACATAGTCAAATCATGAATGCATTCATTTGAGAGTGTCGGGTACTGTGAAACATGTAAGAAGTAGCTACCAGTGCCTTTTTAACTACATAACTGCACTTCTGCACAGAAACCATTAAGACACCACAATGCATACAAACCTGATCATATACAAGGGAATTAAAGTAAGCTAAAAAGGAGCAGTATTACCTGAAATTGTTCATAACATAACTGATTATCTTCATGCACAGAAGCCAGTGCTGTTTTATGTGCTTTCTTCTTCCCATATATGTGTATGTATCTTATGATGTGAGTGAACCGTTAGGAAAGTAGTGTAAGAACATATGAGCAGGGTGCCATACACAAATGTAGACCCTTTTGAATTGTTTCTTCCTGACTGTTAGCGAAGAAAAGCACCTTGCCTAGTTATGGTAGTGAACAAGCCACACATGTGATGTCATCAGTGATGCCATGGGTGTTAATCCTTGCAGTGCACACTGGTGGCACGATTTATGGTTGCGTAGCTTACCATAACAGGCAAATTTCGGAAGGGCGGGGGAGTTTCGGTTTTACCTGTAAGCATACCGTCAGGAAGGAATCCAAACTGCACTCCAGGCGAGGAAAGATCTCCACTGCATTGAGTCAAAATGAAAAAGCCAGACTCGCGTCGTAATGAATTGCAAACTTTTTATTATTAAAAAAAGGTTTTTGTCAAACAGTTGGACAGCAACAAAAACAGAGGCAGGACGCCATGGGGCACATCCTACTTCAGACAATGCGTTTCGCGCTCCACTCTAAATATACATCATGTGATAACACATTTCAGAGGCAAATCCTTGGGCTGGCCTGCTATTTCAAAAGCCTCAGTCTCTTCCTATGCCTGATGAAGTAATTTGAAAATGATGAAAGCTTGCTAGTAAATTACTTTGTTAGCCGAACTAAAGTATCATCTTGTCTTTTTTGGAGCAACACTCTTTATATTACAATTGGTTAGCACGGTACAAGAAAATGGAACTCTATATACATATTTCTTTTTTTAAATTTTGTTTATTTGTTTGGTTTACAAAAAACCTTTAACAAAAAAGAGAAATGAACAACAAAGATCATTACACAATACATAACATTATAAAAACAGAATCATTGGTACCGATTCACTTTAGAAAGTTTAAAAACAATTAATAAATATACAATTCATTCAAAACTTCCACCAAATTGGCAGCATCATATTTTCCCACCAAATTGCTTCAGTTAGGTTAATTACCTAAAATAAATTCAAATGACATATACATTAAGTAATAAAAGATGATTCCCCATACACAACCATCCCATTAAAATCACAGACAAATATGGCTGCATCATTTTAACCCAAATTCAAAGACTTTAGAAATGATGCATCTGCAATTACATCTGGAAAAATATCTATACTAATACATTGTTGCCATAGGGACTCTAGTTCAGACAGTCAATCAATGGGGTACAATAACTTCCCCAACAGGACTGCCCTCTGTTTGGGGAGTGTCCCTAAAGTCCTGCTTGGTGGTAAGACTTTAGTAAGCTATCCCAGTGGCTTGTAGCTTCCCCAACTCTTAGTATTAGCCTGTACTAACTCAGGACCTTGGTAGAGTCGCAGAGCAGTCAGGCTTATCTTAAGAGGAAGATGTAGGCTGTAGGTAAGTACACTGAACCCAGTAAGTAATGCGCATAAAATAAACAGTTACACATAATTGTACATTAATATAAATTTATTATATTTACAAAATACTTAGCACTGTAAACCATCACACACAGATATACCTTTCAATACTTTCAAAGGGTCCCTTCTAAGTTGGCAGTTGCTGAACGAATACAATTATTACAGGAGTTTGGTAGTTATACCAGTAATACTGCGTACCCACAAATACAGTAATTGTATTTAGTCTACATACACATATAGTGATTTTATTTTTTAGAAGGAAAACTGTTGGTTAGTGTTATCCTAATAGAGCTTCAGGTTCTAGAGGCAGTTTCGCAGCACAGCAAATCTTTCAAAGTCAAAAACGCAACCCTAGCTAAAAGGCAGTTCGTAGCGGCTGAAAGTCTTGCAAAGCAGAAGAAAGCAAACGTTCCTGTGGATACTTTCTAGTCCCTAGGAAGGAAGATAGAAGAAGGCTTAACTAATGTTGAAAACCCTGTTAAAGGACTCGGTAAAGAGACACAAGCAGCAGCTTCAGTCAGAAGTAAGAGGGGGTTGCCATAAACACCTCTATGTGCACTCCAATGCTCTGGAGCGACTTTCTGGAATCAGTAAGCAATACCTTTTTCCTCACAGTTCCTTTGGTTAGAAGAAAATGTGTGTGCTGGATGCTCCACAATGTTGCAGCTCTGGCCCGACCTCTGGATTCACAGGATCTCTCCGCTGCAGTCCTGAGGGAGGACCTGGGGCATGGCTTTAAACAACTTCTTGTATCACTGCGGTTTTGGCGCCCTTTTCTGCAGCACCAGCAAAGGACGCTGATCGCCTGGTCAGTCTTCTTTGCTTGCTGCAGATCTGCACTCTGATGAGGGGGTCTGGGCAGGTTGGATCAGATCTCTGGAGTGTCCTCGAGGGCTCAGCAAAGATTTGGACGGATTCAGTCTTTCCACGACACTGCACTCAAAGTGGGCAGCTGGTCTCCTGGTATTGAGGTTCTGCAGCTCTGGAAACTCACAGGACCTCGGGAGATGGCTCAAATCAAAGTTAATCTTGGGACTGGTTGTTCCCACCAGCCAAAGCACGCACTCTTCTGCAATCTCTCTCAGTAATTCACAGAAAGGGGCATTTGGCTGTCAAATTAGGACAGAGAGGCCCCCAGTAGTAGCTGGTTCTATAAAGGCACTCTGCCAGACAAAGGACAGGGGGATGGAAAACTCCTCCCCCACTTCCTGCCTGCCCATACACTCTGGAGCCTAGGCAGGGACCCAAAGGGTTCCCCCCCAAAGACAAAACAAAACACTGACCTCCCAGAATCGTAGAAGGGCTAATCGCGCAAGTAATGATGAAAAAAGGGAGGCCCCAAGTTGGTACTTGGTTGCCTCTATTGTGCACTACCGGGGCTGTGGACATAGCCTGTGGTATAAAAATTGCACAATAGTTGGTAGAACACGTCCATTGCCAACAGCCATAACTCGGAGGTTGTCTATGCGACTAAAAGGTCACAATAGCAGAGATAAGGGGGATACTAAGTATCCCCTTGGCACTCCACATAAGGTGGTGTGGGCCCATCTCTTAGACTATTACGTTTTTAGGGGGGATACTAACAAGGTAATTCATAGAATTCCGCACAAAAGTGGCGCACGCGGCTGGCGCACAGTGTCCCCGTGCAATACACTGCGCCAGTCGCGTGTGATAAAATCCATTTCATCGCACAGCGTATTCATGGATTTTAGCCTCCAAAACCATCTGTGGCGCAACGACCCTGCAGCAGCGCCAGTTACGCCCCCAAGAACGCCCTCGCGCAAGGAAAAGCCATCAAAATCCCCAATTCATCGCAAATGTCTGCGCTAACCCTGGACCAGTTCACAGGGCTGCCAAACAGCAAACGCCAAGCGGTGAACGTGTATTTCAGGGGTTCGCGGGAAGTTTCACACGCGATTGTCCTGGGTACGTGTATATCAGGGGTGCGCGTGAAGTAACACACGTGATTCCATCAGGGCACGTGTATTTCAGGGGTGCGCGGGAAGTTCCACATGCGATCGTCCTGCGTACGTGTATTCCAGGGGTGTGCGGGAAGTATCACACGCAAATCCAGCAGGGTACGTGTATTTCAGGGGTGCGCAGGGAGTACTACACGTGAATTGGCCGTGTGGATCCTCCCAGGTGTTCCCTCTACACCCTCCACGGCCCCTGCAGGCAGCCCACACCACAGGGGACTACCCTGCACCCCTCCTCATGTCTCGCAGGCAGCCCATCCACCATGGGCATGCCCCCCATCCCAGCCACATGTCACCTTGCACTACTAATCAACAACGCATGTCTCCCAGCACCCTCACCCCCCAGCACTGTGGGGCACCTGCCAGCAGGCCCCCACTCATGTCCAACTCATGTCCCTCTGCACCCCCACCCCCCAGCATCCAGGGGCACCCTCCACCAGGCCCCCACTCATGTCTCCCAGCACCCCCACCTCCCCGCAGTGCAGGGCACCCTCCACCAGGCCCCCACTCATGTCTCCAGCACCCCCACCCCCCAGCACTGTGGGGCACCTGCCAGCAGGCCCCCACTCATGTCCAACTCATGTCCCAATGCACCCCCACTCCCCAGCATCCAGGGGCACCCTCCACCATGCCCCCACTCATGTCCCTCTGCACCCCCACCCCCCAGCATCCAGGGGCACCCTCCACCAGGCCCCCACCCATGTCTCCCAGCACCCCCACCCCCCAGCAGTGCAGGGGCACCCTCCACCAGGCCCCCACTCATGTCCAACTCATGTCCCCCTGCACCCTCACCCCCAGCAGTGCAGGGGCACCCTCCACCAGGCCCCCACTCATGTCTACCAGCACCCCCACCCCCCAGCACTGTGGGGCACCTGCCAGCAGGCCCCCACTCGTGTCCAACTCATGTCCCTCTGCACCCCCACCCCCCAGCATCCAGGGGCACCCTCCACCAGGCCCCCACTCATGTCTCCCAGCACCCCCACCCCCCAGCAGTGCAGGGGCACCCTCCACCAGGCCCCCACTCATGTCCAACTCATGTCCCCCTGCACCCTCACCCCCAGCAGTGCAGGGGCACCCTCCACCAGGCCCCCACTCATGTCTGCCAGCACCCCCACACCCCCCGCAGTGCAGGGCACCCTCCACCATGCCCCCACTCATGTCTCCCAGCACCCCCACCCCCCCGCAGTCCAGGGCACCCTCCACCATGCCCCCACTCATGTCCAACTCCTGTCCCCCCGCACCCCACCCCCCAGCAGTGCAGGGGCACCCTCCACCAGGTCCCCACTCATGTCTCCCAGCACCCCCACCCCCCAGCACTGTGGGGCACCTGCCAGCAGGCCCCCACTCATGTCCAACTCATGTCCCTCTGCACCCCCACCCCCAGCATCCAGGGGCACCCTCCACCATGCCCCCACTCATGTCTCCCAGCACCCCCACCCCCAGCAGTGCAGGGGCACCCTCCACCAGGAACCCACTCATGTCCCCCCACCCACTTAGAAATGCCAATTACATGATACAACCCCAATGGCAAGTATGTAAATGAACACATGTCCCTCACATACACACAATGGGTGTCAGTGAATGTCAAAACACATATCATGACAATCATGAAACCAATGAGATGCTACTACACATTGAAGTTTGATGAAGAAAATGTATTAAAAGCAACATAAATGGAATCAAAAATAAACAAACGACAATGGGAATTAAAAACAAAAAGCAGCATGTCCGTAAAATAATGTAAAACCACAAATCATAATCCAAAGGAAAGGTGTCTAAAGTCACAGTTCAAAAAAGTAAATCCAAAGGAAAATCAAAACCGAAAACCATTGCTCCATGGGTAAATTCCAAATAAAAAAATAAAATCCAACAGTCAACTATATACAGCTTAACCAATCCAGGGTCCATGATCCCAACAGAAGAAATGAAACCTATCTACTAATACTACCTAATTTAAAAAATATATACAAAAATGTGGTCCATTGTCCAAAAGGTCCAAAAAAAACCAGAAAAACCAAAGGAAACCTAACACTAACTACAGAACTATTTACAAGGGCAGCGGGCTAGTCCGACGGCTCACTTCGGGATGTTCCGGGCCAGGGCATCATCGAACTCCTGCTCAATGTCCCGGAGGCGGTCCTCCTCCATGGCCCCGAGGGTCCGCAGGGCCGACGACATGTTCTCCTCCAACTCCCTGCGGATTGCCTCGAGGCACTCGGTCCGCCTCAGGGCCCTCCGCATGGAGTTCTCCGCCCTGACCATCGTGAGCCGTGCCTCTTCCGCCCGCTGCCGCTCCGCATCTATGGCGTGGCCCAACCGCTGCCACACGGAAGACACTTCCCGTCCTGGGTCCTCCTGCCCTCCGGCCGATGCCTGCCCCTCCGATGTCGAAGGCCCCGAGCCATCATGGCTCCCACCTCGTTGCTGCTGCTGCTGTGCCTGTGCCCGTGCCCTGGCTCCTGCTGCCTGCCCATCCTCCACCAGCCGGGGTGCAGTCGTTGATGTGGCCACCCTTGCTGGACGTCCGACTCCCGACTGTGGCAGGGATGTGTCCTCCACCAGCCTGGCCGTACTGTCAGAGGCAGCTCCACAGGGCACCCAGGTGACAAATGGGTGGAAAGATGGCACGGAGGACGACTGGCGAATAGGGTGTTCAGTTGAGGAGGGGGTCGGAACAAGCTCCAGCAAACGGAGGAATCCAACCTGGGTGACCTGTCCCAGTAGGCCGACGCGGTCAACGAGCCATTCGAGATGACGCGCAGTCTCCTCATGAAAAGACTGCAGGTCACCTCGCATGGCCCGTTGACGCAACGCCACACCAGTCAGGACAGGCTCAACCCGTGCCTGGATAGCCACGTCCGCAGGCAGAGGAAGGCCAGTTGTTGTAAGCTCATCCCCTGCTTGAAAACGGTTCTGGACGTAGGCATCCTTGCTGGTGCAAGATGATGCAGTGACAGGATCAGGGACAGGATTGCACACAGGCATCTCCGTGGCGGCCTGTGCTGCCTCCTGTCCCTGGTCCTGCACTGCACCACTAGCACCAGTGGAATCCCCACCTCCAGACCCGGTCTCTGTCGCTTGCACGGCCTCCTCCTCCACCAAACCCCCCACCAACCTGGATGACTCCGTGCCATCTTCCCCCGTTGGGCCCTGTGGGGTCCCAGCAGCCCCTTCTGCTGCCGAGGAGTCCAACTCCGACCTCCGCCTCTTGGACCTCCCCCCGGCAGCTGCGGCCTGGGACGCGGCACCGGACTCCTCACTCCCCGACGAGATGACAACCTGGGAGGGGAGCCGGGCCTTGCGTCTCCGGCTGGCGGTGCGATCCCCGCCGCTTCTCCGCCCTCTTCATCAGTTGACGCTGCAGACAGGGAGAAATAAAACACAGGCATCAGGGCACTGTACAATGGACACATACACACATGACAATTGTACATGAGTGGCATTGGCAAACCTCAGAGATGGCATCACAATCGCCAACACACATGTCATTTCAACTCCCACACATGAGCCATACCACAGCCATATCGCAACAGCCAGCACCATCCATACACATACAACTGCATGAGCAGGCAAAGGTGACCCAGACATCACATGCAACACAGGGAGTGCACTACACATGCACACACACCACCACACTTGCATGCATGTGTACACCTTTGCCAACTGTCGCAGTGTTCAGAATGGCATCCATGTCACATCTGCCAATCAGGCTTCCACATCCCGCTGTCACATGCATCTATGCTGCATCACTGTTGCACCCTTGTCAAATACACACACATGCACATGTACACACTGCTGATACATGCAGCTGAAACCAACATCCATGTGTGACAACACGAACATGCCTACTTACATACACATTCATCCAAACGTGTGCCCACACAACTGCATTTGGCATGCAAGCCTACACACACGAGCACCATCCATGTCTCACACATGAGAGCCCTTGCATGTGTTAGCCTCATGGCCCTGTACACGCCACCCCATACTTGGCTCCATAAAAACACATGTGCAACCTGCACACTACTGACACATCACCACATGCACAGCTTACAATGATGATGCATGTACACTTACCTCTCGACTCCAGACGGGTCTGCCTCTCAAGGACCTGGACGTGGAGGGCTGGGGATATGCGTTCCAGGACCATCATCTGATCGTCCGACAAGTGGCCCCGGCGCCCCTTAGCATCCGCTGCCTTCAAGAGGTGCCGGGCCTTGTTGAGGGTCCTGGACCTGAAGTCCTCCCAGCGCTTCTTGACATGATAGAATAGTCGGTCTGCCACCCCCTCCGCGTTGATGGCAGTCACGATGTCCGTCCAGATCCGAGTCTGTCCTTCCTTGTCGGCGCGCAAACTTCCGAAGAGGGCATCATACTGCCCCAGGACTTGCTCCACCAGGACACCAACTTCGGTGGCAGTGAAGCTGGTGCCCCTCTGCCTCTCTGGCCGGGGGTTGCCAGTGGTGCCAGATGTTGCAGTGCCCAACATGACAACCCCAGAGGCAGGAGTGGGTGGGCAACTGGGTCCTGGGGCTGGTCTGTGGAGCGATGGAATCCCAGTCGGGAGTCTTCGGTTCCAGCAGGGGTGGTCACAGCAACAGCACCCCTGGCTGATGTGCAGGCAGCAAATGGCAGGGCACGTGGGCAGTAGGCCATCAGGCAGCAGCAGATGGCAGATGGCAGGTGGGAGCGTGCTCGTGGCTCTGGCGGCAGAATATCGGCCTTCTGGGCAGGAGCGTGGTCTTCCGTGTGCTTACGTGTGGCCAGCTTGATACGGAGTGATTTGGCACGTGAAAATCAAGCACGTCTGCGTGTAATTCGAGGAAAGGGCCTTAGCGCGTAAGCACGTCAGCACACGTACGCAAATTCATTGGCCCAAAGGCCACCAGCACGTATGCGCGTCTGTGACCTGTGTGCGGGTGTTTCCCTGTACACGGGTGCATGTTACACGTCCAATGACTGCACGTCAGAGTGTCAGCTCCTGTAATTGGAGGATGGGGCCTTAGCGCGTACACGCGGAAGTGACACTGGATGTGTGGGCATGTTTAAAAGGTACGTGTAGAACGCCATTTCCTTGTACGTGCTTTTCGTGTAAAGTGAGTGGGTGAAATCTGTACTTCTTGTCGGTTCACATGCGATTTACTTCACGCCGTTCCAAGTTTGTACTCCCTGTTACCTCTGACAGCTTTTTCTCTTTTTGTCTTTTTCCTGGGCCTATTTCCTCAAACAGCGTTCACTTCTCCTGTTGTCCTGTCTCCTCAGACAGCGTACAATTCTTCTTATGGCGGGGGTGTTGCCAACGCGTACACGCGCATATTTTTCACGTGATTTTTCCTGCCAGACGGTGAGTCGCGCACTTATTTAACATCTGTGCTTGCCCCGTGTGTTGCCTACCCCTTCAGAGGTCAGTCTAGGCTGTGTGTGACACGCATACGTTCATTTTGTGTTTCTGGGTGCCACAGCGTAGTGCAGGTTTATTTTTCCACGCACATGGTCTAGGAGGGGTTCCATGCACATTATCTCCCTTTTTTGGGGTGCCTGTGCGTTGCGTGACCCGTCATCTTCCACCAGGGGTCACATACAGCCTTGCTAGAGCACTAGGGTACGAATTCCATCTAGTACCCTACCCCTTAGACCCCCAATTGCCCACTACAACTCCCATACGCACAACATCAGTGCCATGGTTGGGAGGCCAGCACGCGGTAAGGGTGGCAAAGGTGGCCGAGCCACAAGAGGTGGCTGTGGTGGATACGGTAGGGGACGTGGCCGGGACTTGCAGGGTGCACCTAGCCCCCCATGTGTGGGTGACCAGTCAGGGACACCCATGCCCCCCCCCCTGGTTCAGGGTAACGTGGCTGACACCATCCCTGCTCAGCCCTTGTTGGACCAGCCCATTGTGGCACCAGACCTGGCACAGGGTGACTCCATGGCTGACTTCCAGGTCAGCAGGTCTAGGCCACGTGTGGCGGTGCACGTTGGTGTCACCAGGCCACGTGGATCAGGGGCAGCTATGTCATCTGCTGCCCCGAGTAGGCAGAGTGGGGAGGCTGCAGGGGCAGCTGCGACTCCATCCACCCCAGCTCTGAGTCTCCCAGCCAGGACAGTGTCGGTCCCAGTCCATCCTGCTGACGTTCCCCCTGACTATATCGCACTTCAGCTAATGCCTGCACCAAGTCCCATGCTGAGTGTGCAATCCCACGCTCCTGCTCCTAGTGTCCAGAGCGGCGTAGGACACTCAGGATCCCCACCACCTTCCAAGCGGAAGAGGAAGAGTGCTCGTCCAGTACAGGCTGATGCCCCAGACACGGCTACACAGTCCGGCCCACCAAAGAAGCCCAGCTTCAATCAGGCTGAACTTGATGCACTTGTTGAGTGTGTCCGCACATGACAGCGAAATGGTGATTACTGCAGGATGCAAGACCACACCTGCACAACGTCGGGCACACTGGCAGACCATCGCGGACCTCATGAGTGCCCTTGGATTCGTGAGGCGCACAGCTAATGATTGCTACAAGCGCTGGAATGATCTGAAGCGCAAGGCAAAGAAAAAGCTGGCCTCAAGTCATGCCGCAACTCTAGTGACTGGAGGTGGGTCTCCAGCAGAGGACATAGAACTCACTCCACAGAAGTATGTTGCTGGGACCTACGTCACGGAGGAACAGATCCAAGGCGTGGGAGACCTGCCAGATTACGAGGCATTGTCCGGTGAGTGCACATGCATGTGTGTGTCATCCATGTGCATGGTGTGTGTGTGTGAGGGCTTTTGATTGAGTGACAGGTGAGAGTGTGTGTGCCTGAGTGGTTTGGGTCACCCATGTGCTTCATCCAATACATTCTGCGCACCAGGATTTGGGTATTGCAGTATCCCTTCTGGCAACAGTAGACATTCAGCCCAACCTCACGCCAGTTGCCCTTGAAGTGTCATCTTGCCACAACATAGTTGCGTATTATTCTGTGTTTATTCAGGCTTATTGTCTGCATTCCACCACTTTCACTAGGCATTTCTCAGTCCTATTGTCACATGTGTGACATGGCTATGGTACATGCCATCTGTGTGATGGCATGTGTCATGTATGTGTATTGAACATGCCAATCACAGGCCAATGTGTGATGGCACTGCTAGCCAGCATGCAGCAAATGTGTTGGTCTTCCATCTTGGTGTCATCAATGTGTGCCATTTGCCTCCCCTTCATACGCAGTGACGGTGCATGCATGGGAGGGTTATAGTCATGTGGGACATGTGTCAATGAAGTACTGTTTCTGTTGCCTCTCAGCCCTAATTCTGTGCCATGGTGCTAATGCCTGTTCCCATTTCTTTTCTTTCATGTCTTCGCAGGGGATGACTCACTTGATACTGCTGGGGTTGTGGAGATGGTGCAGACCCAGGAGGGGTCTCAAGCCCGACCGGGCACCAGTGAGGGATGTGGTGTGGTGATGGGTGAGAACCCACACTTGCTGCAGACCATCATCTCAAGGGGTGTCTCTGGGTGCACCTCCCCCGAGCTCTATTCAGGTGTCGATTCGGATGATGAGACCTATGTGCCGTCGCAGGTAAGTGTTTCTGGGAGGGATTATGTACTGTCCAACCCACCTGCACCAGGGGTAGAACCCTCAATGGGGATGTCAGTGTTTGTAGGTCCGCCTTTGGTGGTTACGGATGCAGGGTCACACTCTGCAACATCTGATCCTGTTCCTGGGCCAGCAGATCAGAGGGGGAATGCAGTCCTGCAGCCTCAGGCAGTGCCGGCACAGCAAGGCGCAGTTCGCCTTGCCCCAGACAGGTGTGGTGTCCGCTGACGCGGTGGCCGTACGCCACCTGGCAATACCGCATGGGAGCAATCCATATACGGTATGGCAAACCAACAGGCAGCATCATCTGAGATGATGGCTCAGGCCATGGATAGGGTGGCCACTTCCATTGTCCCCCAAGAAAGGCTGATTGAACAACTACAGCAGGCAACGGACTCCATTTGCCAGTCACACAGGGAGGACATGTTGGCGTCCAACAGGGACAGGCGGGCGGCACTGGAGACTCTGCGGGAAGCCATTTCTATTGAGTCCCAGGGCCACAGAGAAGCCCTGAGGGTGGAACTCCGTCAGCTCAGGGTAACTCTTGTTGAGCTTGAGGCTTCAACTAACACAAGGACAGAACAGCAGCTGGAGCGGCTCACATGTACGCTCTCAGCTGAGATGCAGACAACTAGGGAGGATGTCCGGGCATCCCGTGAGTTGTTGCATGGGGACCTCCGCACGATTATCCTCCAGAACCAGACCTTCCACACCCGCATGCTTGCTGCCATGGAGGACCAGACTAGGGCTTTGCGTGGGCTGCCTCCCATAGTGCCACCACCTCCTGATGCAGCTGCAGAGGGTGAGGAGAGCGACAGCAGCGAATCTCTCACAGTAGGTTAGCCGTGCAGGCCATGAGCCCATGGAGGTGTTTTTTTCGCAAGATCCACACAGGTGGGTTTTGGTGTGCACCCTGTCCTCGGACCTCCTGGGTGGCCTCCCCCACTTCCCCTAGCCCATTCATGGCCATTTTTGATTTTTGAATTTTGATTTTTTGATTTTTTGGACAGTGTTGCCTTGTGTGGCTCCCGTGGGCATACGCTGTATTGTGGCTGGGCACATGCAGGCTTGTCCTGAATTTGGGTCAGATGCTTGGATTTGTGTGACACACACCCCTCCTGCTTCCCGTTTCCATGGGCTTGCAAAGGGTGTGCCCAAGTGACATTGACTTACATGGTGACATTGGACTCCCATTTGATGTGTGGGCAGTCTGTAGTCAATACTGTGTATACATTCCTAGTGCATATTGTTGTATTGTACACTGCATGGTGTATTGATAAGTGCCTCTGCATCCATCTCATCCTCCTAATTTGCAGGTCCATTTCTCATGTCTTCACAAGGCGGTCTACTTTGGAAATGGAGTCCATGTTGTAAGCAGTGCACCTACACTTTTGCGTGGCGCTAACACTACAGTTGGAAGTGTTCGAAGTGCTGGCATTATCAGGTAGTGAGGCTACCATTTAAGTCCGTACTGTCATGTTTATGGTAGGTTGGAGGTTGTGTAGGTGATTAGTATTATTGGTAAATATTTGGTAATGTGTGTTGTTGGTCCTGCATTACTGTGAGCATTTCATGTGTGGCCAGTTTCCATTATGGACACTGTAGTTTGTGACATGGACACTGTAGTTTGTGACACTTGTGTCATGTTGTGGGGATTAATTTGTTTGCTCTCACATAGCATGACCTGCCATGGTGTGTTGTGTGGCGGTGCCGGGGAGGGGTTGGGTGACATGGCACTGTTATCATGTTGTATTTTGCAAGTGGGTATTCTTTTTTGCTGCATAGAAGTGTGTATTTTGATGACACTGCATTGGTGGTGTTTGTGTAGGTAGAGATGCACACATTGTGACACTTCCAGATGAACAATCTCAGGCTGCTATGGTTCTGACAGTTGACTGTCCCTTAATTCATCATAATTGTCAGATTGAGTCATCATTGATTGTCATATGGTATGTGCCAGGGCTGTGTGCACTCCACAGGGGTGTGATTTCTATGCAAAGTAATTAGCCACCAGCTGCGTACGGGCTGCCTCACCCGGTGCCCTTTCCCCTCCCATGCGCAGCAGGCGTACATGTGGTTGGGGATGTGGGGGCACCACCATGTCCACCGCTAGGCCTTGGCGTGTTGCAACATTGTGCAGGACACCTACTGCCACTATGATCCTGCACACTACTGGAGGAGCGTATAACAGCTGCCCGCCAGAACGGTCAAGGGAGCGAAAGAGTGACTTGAGCACTCCGAATGTGCGCTCCACTATGCCCCGGGTTGCAATATGGGCTGTGTTGTATCTTACCTCGGGAGGCGTGATGGGGTTCCAAATTGGCGTCATCATGTGGGTGCTCAGAGGGTAGGCACTGTCCCCTGGGGAGGTGGTGATGGGGATCATTAGTGGGGTAGTGACATTACTCTGTATCTGTCATGCATGCGTGTGCTGTGGCATTTATACTCACCAAGCAGCCATGCATCGCCATGCCGCCCAGCTTCCATGTCCCTGTTTAGGGTTGACATCCTGTAAATGAAGCTGTCGTGGGTGGACCCTGGATAGTTGGCATATACTACTGAGTTGATGATTCCCTTGGCATCACATACTACCTGGACGTTGATGGAATGCCAGTGCTTGCGGTTTCTATAGATGTGCTCAGATGCCCTGAGGGGGACGTAGAGCCACATGGGTGCAATCAATGGCACCTAGCAATTTGGGGAATTGTGCCACCCTGTACAAATCCTGGCTGACAGCCTTCCTTTCTGCAGGTGTTCTGGGCAGGTATATGTGCCTGCGGACTGATGGACGTGCAGTGATGATGGCCAACACATGGTGTAGGCACCGGGACTGCGTGGCCTGTGACCCCCCCCTCCACTATGGCACTTGTCCACTGAAATGATCTGGTAGCCAAGAAGTGCAGTACATTGAGGACCTTCTCCAGGGGGCTGAGTGCTTGGGAGCACAGGGTGGGTGATGTGAGGTCATCCTCCCACTCACTGACCAGGTCGAGTATTATGTGTGGTGGAAACCTGTACCTCCCATAAACCTGGTCATCAGGCATACCAAATAGGCTGGTTCTGGGTGTGAAGATTCTGGCCCTGACTATCCTTCTCCTCCTCTTGCGGTATCCCACGGCCACTGCTGCTAGGAACGGTATATTCATCCTGGCGTCTGAGTTTGTTTGTTGTTTGCGCACTCTTTTATGCTGCGCGGGACGTGCGCCTGCTTCATGCTGGCTTATGTGTTTCCAGATTGGACCTTTTTTTTTTTTTGGCGCGTTGTAGGCGACCGTGTAAATCTTCCCGCCCACCCCAGGAATACACGTAACACGCTCTCCCAGGCCCAGTCGCGAGTAAATATTCCCGCCCACCCCTGGAATACACGTACCCCACTCTCACAGGCCCAGTCGCATGTGGAACTTCACGCGCACACCGAAATACACATACCCTGCTGATATCGCGTGTGGAAGTTCACGCGGACCCATAATACACGTACCATGATGAAATCGCATGTAAGACTACCCGCGCACCCCTGAAATACACGTACCCAAGCAAATCGCACTGCTGGGGGCCGGGGGGTGGGATACAGGAGTGGGGGCCTGGTGGAGGGTGCCCTACAGTGCTGGGGGGTGGGGGTGCAGGGGACATGAGTTGGACATGATTGGGGGCCTGGTGGAGGGTGCCCCACAGTGCTGGGGGGTGGGGGTGCAGGGAGACAGGAGTGGGGGCCTGGTGGAGGGTGCCCTACAGTGCTGGGGCGTGGGGGCACAGGGAGACAGGAGTGGGGGCCTGGTGGAGGGTGCCCCATAGTGCTGGGGGGTGGGAGTGCTGGGAGACATGCGTTGGTGGGCAGTAGTGCAAGGTGACATGTGGGTTGGCTGGAGGGCATGGCCATCGTGGATGGGCTGCCTGCGGGACATGAGCAGGGGTGCAGGGTAGTCCCCTGTGGTGTGGGCTGCCTGCAGGGGCCGTGGAGGGTGTAGAGGGAACACCTGGGAGGACCCACATGGCCAATTCACGTGTAGGACTCCCCGGCACCCCCGAAATACACGTATGCTGCTGGTTTCGCGTGTGGAATTTCCCGTGCACCCGGAGTACACGTACCCTGCTGAAATTGCGTGTGGAACTTCACGCGCACACCGAAATACACGTACCCTGCAAATTCGCGTGTGAAACTTCACGCGCACCTTGGAATACACGTACCCTGCTGAAATTGCGTGTGGAACTTCACGCGCACACCGAAATACACGTACCCTGAAAATTTGCATGTGAAACTTCACGCGCACCTTGGAATACACGTACCCTGCTGAAATCGCGTGTGGAACTTCACGCGCACCCCGAAATACACGTACCCAGGGCAATCGCGTGTGGAACTTCCCGCAAACCCCGTAATACACGTACCCTGCTGATATCGCATGTGGAAGTTCACACGGACCCATAATACACGTACCCTGATGAAATCGCGTGTAAGACTACCCGCGCATCCCTGAAATACACGTACCCAGGCAAATCGTACTGCTGGGGGGTGGGGGGGTTGGGAGACATGAGTGGGGGCCTGGTGGAGGGTGCCCCACAGTGCTGGGGGGTGGGGGTGCAGGGGGACATGAGTGGGGGCCTGGTGGAGGGTGCCCCACAGTGCTGGGGGGTGGGGGTGCAGGGAGACAGGAGTGGGGGCCTGGTGGAGGAGCCCCTGGATGCAGGGGGTGCAGGGGGACATGAGTGGTGGCCTGGTGGAGGGTGCCCCACAGTGCAGGGGGACATGAAGTGGGGGCCTGGTGGAGGGTGCCCCACTTTGCTGGGGGGTGGGGGTGCAGGGGGACATGAATGGGGGCCTGGTGGAGGGTGCCCCACAGTGCTGGTGGTGGGGGTGCAGGGAGACAGGAGTGGGGGCCTGGTGGAGGGTGCCCTACAGTGCTGGGGGGTGTAGGTGCAGGGAGACAGGAGTGGGGGCCTGGTGGAGGGTGCCCCTGGATGCAGGGGGGTGGGGGTGCAGGGGGCCATGAGTTGGACATGAGTGGGGGCCTGGTGGAGGGTGCCCCACAGTGCTGGGGGGTGGGGGTGCAGGGGGACATGAAGTGGGGGCCTGGTGGAGGGTGCCCCACAGTGCAGGGGGACATGAAGTGGGGGCCTGGTGGAGGGTGCCCCACAGTGCTGGGGGTGGGGGTGCAGGGAGACAGGAGTGGGGGCCTGGTGGATGGTGCCCTACAGTGCTGGGGGGTGGGGGTGCAGGGAAACAGGAGTGGGGGCCTGGTGGAGGGTGCCCCTGGATGCAGGGGGGTGGGGTGCAGGGGGACATGAGTTGGACATGAGTGGGGGCATGGTGGAGGGTGCCCCACAGTGCTGGGGGTGGGGGTGCAGGGGGACATGAATGGGGGCCTGGTGGAGGGTGCCCCACAGTGCTGGTGGTGGGGGTGCAGGGAGACAGGAGTGGGGGCCTGGTGGAGGGTGCCCTACAGTGCTGGGGGGTGTAGGTGCAGGGAGACAGGAGTGGGGGCCTGGTGGAGCGTGCCTCTGGATGCAGGGGGTGGGGGTACAGGGGGACATGAGTTGGACATGAGTGGGGGCCTGGTGGAGGGTGCCCCACAGTTCTGGGGGGTGGGGGAGCAGGGGGACATGAAGTGGGGGCCTGGTGGAGGGTGGCCTACAGTGCTGGGGGTAGGGGTGCAGGGAGACAGGAGTGGGGGCCTGGTGGAGGGTGCCCCTGGATGCAGGGGGTGGGGGTACAGGGGGACATGAGTTGTACATGAGTGGGGCCTGGTGGAGGGTGCCCCTGGATGCAGGGGGTGGGGGTACAGGGGGACATGAGTTGTACATGAGTGGGGGCCTGGTGGAGGGTGCCCCTGGAGTCTGGGGGGTGGGGGTGCAGGGGGACATGAGTGGGGGCCTGGTGGATGGTGCCCCTGGTTGCTGGGGGGTGAGGGTGCTGGGAGACATGCGTTGGTGGTCAGTAGTGCAAGGTGACATGTGGGTTGGCTGGGGGGGCATGGCCATGGTGGATGGGCTGCCTGCGGGACATGTGCAGGGTAGTCCCCTGTGGTGTGGGCCGCCTGCAGGGGCCGTGGAGGGTGTAGAGGGAACAGCTGGGAGGACCCACACGGCCAATTCACATGTAGGGCTCCCCGGCACCCCCGAAATACACGTAGGCTGCTGGATTCGCATGTGGAATTTCCCGCGCACCCGGAGTACACGTACCCTGCTGAAATTGCGTGTGGAACTTCACGCACACACCGAAATACACGTACCCTGCAAATTCTCGTGTGAAACTTCACGCGCACCTTGGAATACACGTACCCTGCTGAAATCGCGTGTGGAACTTCACGCGCACACCGAAATACACGTACCCTGAAAATTTGCGTGTGAAACTTCCCGCGCACCTTGGAATACACGTACCCTGCTGAAATCGCGTGTGGAACTTCCCACGCACACCGAAATACACGTACCCAGGGCAATCGCGTGTGGAACTTCCCGCAAACCCCGTAATACACGTACCCTGCTGATATCGCATGTGGAAGTTCACACGGACCCATAATACACGTACCCTGATGAAATCGCGTGTAAGACTACCCGCGCACCCCTGAAATACACGTACCCAGGCAAATCGTACTGCTGGGGGGTGGGGGGGTTGGGAGACATGAGTGGGGGCCTGGTGGAGGGTGCCCCACAGTGCAGGGGGTAGGGGTGCAGGGAGACAGGAGTGGGGGCCTGGTGGAGGGTGCCCTACAGTGCTGGGGGGTGGGGGTGCAGGGAAACAGGAGTGGGGGCCTGGTGGAGGGTGCCTCTGGATGCAGGGGGGTGGGGTGCAGGGGGACATGAGTTGGACATGAGTGGGGGCCTGGTGGAGGGTGCCCCACAGTGCTGGGGGGTGGGGGTGCAGGGGGACATGAAGTGGGGGCCTGGTGGAGGGTGGCCTACAGTGCTGGGGGTAGGGGTGCAGGGAGACAGGAGTGGGGGCATGGTGGAGGGTGCCCCACAGTGCTGGGGGGTGGGGGTGCAGGGGGACATGAATGGGGGCCTGGTGGAGGGTGCCCCACAGTGCTGGTGGTGGGGGTGCAGGGAGACAGGAGTGGGGGCCTGGTGGAGGGTGCCCTACAGTGCTGGGGGGTGTAGGTGCAGGGAGACAGGAGTGGGGGCCTGGTGGAGGGTGCCCCTGGATGCAGGGGGGTGGGGGTGCAGGGGGACATGAGTTGGACATGAGTGGGGGCCTGGTGGAGGGTGCCCCACAGTGCTGGGGGGTGGGGGTGCAGGGGGACATGAAGTGGGGGCCTGATGGAGGGTGGCCTACAGTGCTGGGGGTAGGGGTGCAGGGAGACAGGAGTGGGGGCCTGGTGGAGGGTGCCCCTGGATGCAGGGGGTGGGGGTGCCAGGGGACATGAGTTGTACATGAGTGGGGCCTGGTGGAGGGTGCCCCTGGATGCTGGGGGGTGAGGTTGCAGGGGGACATGAGTGGGGCCTGGTGGAGGGTGCCCCACAGTGCTGGGGGGTGATGGTGCAGGGAGACATGCGTTGGTGGTCAGTAGTGCAAGGTGATATGTGGGTTGGCTGGGGGGGCATGGCCATGGTGGATGGGCTGCCTGCGGAACATGTGCAGGGTAGTCCTCTGTGGTGTGGGCCGCCTGCAGGGGCCGTGGAGGGTGTAGAGGGAACAGCTGGGAGGACCCACACGGCCAATTCACATGTAGGGCTCCCCGGCACCCCCGAAATACACGTAGGCTGCTGGATTTGCATGTGGAATTTCCCGCGCACCCGGAGTACACGTACCCTGCTGAAATTGCGTGTGGAACTTCACGCACACACCGAAATACACTACCCTGCAAATTCTCGTGTGAAACTTCACGCGCACCTTGGAATACACGTACCCTGCTGAAATCGCGTGTGGAACTTCCCGCGCACACCGAAATACACGTACCCTGAAAATTTGCGTGTGAAACTTCCCGCGCACCTTGGAATACACGTACCCTGCTGAAATCGCGTGTGGAACTTCCTGCGCACCCCGTAATACACGCACATGCTATTTTTCACACAGCGGGTGTCCGTGTTTGTCGGTACCCCTTTGCACCTCATTTGTCCTAGAGGGCCACAGGATGGATCATTCATCATCGCTGTATATGGGTGCTTTTTGGTAGCGCACATTTTTGCGCACATTTATTTCAGGCGCAGGGACGCTACCGCCTGCTTTCTTGTGGCGTACTTGTTTGGCCCTGTGCACGTCTTTGACCGTGCGCTGGTTTGCCCTATTCGATTCCATGAATACGAGTTGTAGGCGAGCGTGTGGGCGTTCCGCGCACTTGCCTCCTGTACTTCCCCCGTGACGCCCATATTTTCACGCGTTGTTCCCCATTCCGAGTGTTACGCCCCGTGTTCCGCCTACTTTTGTTATGTGCGCCGCGCTATGTGCGATTTCGCAGCAGCCGTGGCGCACGCCTTTGGATGACCTGTGTCCCGGCATGCGCTGCGCACTTTTTCAGCGCACATCCAATATTTTTCTCGCGCACGGACTTCCATGAATCGATGTGCGCTGGTTTCCCTGTGATTTCCGCAGTTGCACTGCGATTTTCGCACTTTTACTGCGAATCGCACGTTTTGGCACCTCTGCGCCGGAATTTTCGGTGCTCATTAATTCCATGAATCGGCCTGTAAGTATCTCTCGTTCCTTTAGAACTGTAGTTACTACAGGATAAAGAAAAGAATCTCAAAGGAAGATGCTAAGGGTCCCCAGCAACACTGCCTATAAGGAGCTGTGTGCTGCAATAGTAAAATACAAATGCCTTTAAGAGTTTATGGAGAAAAATAGACTCAATAGTACAGGTAGAATACAAAGAATAGAGTTGCACCGGAAGTGTGCAGAAAGTGTGGAGCTGTTGAGCTGAGGACGCTGTTGGCCGCGCTGTCTGCTTTGCTGCTTTGTTGGGTATTCCAACAGAACATTGCCATTGGCAAGCGGAAGAATCACTGATGTGGAAACGCCGTTCGCATCTGCAACTGGAAGTAATTACTGATTACTTCCATTTTGTGCTGGACTCAAGCTGGACCTTTAAGGTCTCGATTTAGACTTGTGATTACTAGTGAGCTGTTAGTTGTGTGTGGCTGTATGTACGTAGGTCTCGCCCCCACCTAATTCTTTTATTTTCTTTATTTCCTGCCGTCCCGCCCCGAGCCCACCCCCTACTCGCAGCAAGCTATTTCTACCTGGTGCACGCGCACCAGAGGTGTGCAGAAAGTGTGGAGCTGTTAGGGTGTGTTAGGCAGAAACCTGTGCAGTTCCCTCTGGGACCACTGCAAAAGATTTAAGACTATAGGTGTTGGCAGTAAACCCACTTGGTAGCAGTCTGCACCGCACAGATTCACTGTGGTAGCTGTGGCTGAGCAGTCAGACTTCCCTCAAGAAGAGTTAGGCAGTATACAGAGGATACATAAATAGGTACAGAGGTACAATAGCACAAGCAAACACTGACCAGAGCTAGGTGTCAAAGTATAAACTTATTTATTAAAGGTACACTCATAAATTACACTAGCACATTAGAAAAGATAAGAAAGTCAAACACAGTTACTATTACTCATATGTACATCCCTAATCGTTTGTTGGACAATTCTAAGTTAACACCACTTATTTCCAACCAGAGGTGAGCGCTTAACGTTAGATGGTACTCCAACAAGTATTACCAAAAAGGGAGGGAAAAGGCAGAAATAAAGAGAGCAGTTAGGTAAAACACTTTTCACATAAGGTTGGCAAAGACAGTCAATAGTGGAACCAGGGGAATTAGTTCGGGGCCCGCGTTAGAGGGAGCCAGGCGAAAATGTGCCCAAGATCACACAATGTCACAAGTCTTTGCAGGTGAGTAGAAAACGGTTTTACTATGGTTCTGAAAAGTTTAGTTAGGGTGTCCCAGGCCTACCCAGGTTCGAGAGCCGAGGGCTAAATCTACCCCGTACAATCGGTGGCAAGGGAGGCCGGGCGGATCACAGTACCTTTAAAAGTGGAAAGATTCCTCCAGCGGTGGTAGTCGCTCCTGGTAGTGGGTGCAAGTCGATGCGTCGTCCCGAGGAAGAGGTGATCTCGACGGGGAGGAAGGCTGCAGGTCGTTGCACTACCAGGGATGAGGCCAGCCGTGGAGTTCTCCGGTCACAAAGGATTTTTATCCCTCTTTCGCGGTTGAGGTAAAAAGTGGTATCCCGGTTGCCGGGGTGCTTGGCACAGGCAAGGCGGCCACGAGATGCTTCGGGACGGCGAAAAGAAGGCAGCAACTGGTTGTCCCCACCAGTTAAGGGAAGAAGACTCTCCGGCGGGAGATCTCCTCTGTCGTCGGGAAAAGTGGTGAGACGATTATGCAGGGCTTCACCGGTGGTGTCGTCTTGACAGATCGGCTCGGCTTCTCCCTCTTCGGCTTCTTAGGTCCTGTGGCGACTTCTGAAGAACCAGTCCCAAAAACCCTGCTTTTATGCAGCAAACCCCCATTCATACAGCCTAGCTGTCACTCAAACATGCTAAGTGGTGAGCGGGGTGGCTCACCACTTGGGCCAATCACACTAGAGTGCGACCTGAGTTGGCAAGGCAACTCGGTCTAGGGTGCCTAAAACCCCTCCCACACCCCCTGTGGTACCCAGACAGAATGGCACCACTTTGGAGGGCTTCTGTGCAGAAGCCCGCCAAAAGTGGAACAAAGGCTCGACTCGGGTTCAGGGTTACTGAAGTGAACCTAGACGCCATTTTGGCGGCGAGTTCCGGCAAAAAATCCCAACCGGTGAATTTATATTAAATAAATAAACCGGCGGTATCTTTAACATTGCACCAAAAAGTGGTGCATCAAAAACCAATGGGAAATCCCATTGGGAAATATTCCGGTGGAATATTTCCGTGGTATCCACTGCCATCAGCCAGAACTCGGCGAGGGGGGACGGGACAGTACCCCTCGACAACAGACCCAGGGGCAATCTAATTGCCCCTACCAGTACTTCCACAGTAAAATGGTTTTTACTGGTTAAGTTCCTAAGTTAAGACTAGTAAAGTCAATGGTAACTTTACAGACCCAGGGAGACAGTAGTCAGTCCCAGGGTGTGGAGTCTATGTTTGGGGGTCTCTAAGACACCCCTGTGCTACTGCACTGAGGGTGCTGTGTAACACACATTCAAAAACCAATGATGGCCTATGGGGAAAATTACCCCCCCAGCCCATAAGCACATAGCAAGTCACAGAGAACACTCTCAAGTCATGTCCAAGAGTGAGGATAAAAGAGTCTCACTCTTGGCAGGAGAAAAAAATAAACCCCACAAAATCCAGCAAAGCTGCTGGGGGACTCACTAGGTTAGGAAATTCAGCCTAAACAGAGAATTCTTCCTAACAGGGTGTGAGGGTTGAGGTGAGTACTTGGAGTGAGGCATCTTACATGTAATGTCTTAGTCTTCAAACACCGATGTTTGATTTATCCCTTACCATTCTCTTCATTGAGAACTAACTACAGTAGTTTATAACTGAGTGTATGGTGCTTAGTCTAGTTAGTTTCTTGCAGAACTCGGCGTTACCACTAAGTCCGAAGGTGGTTTGTCTTCTTGTAGGCATTGATTCTAACGGGGTTATTGCAACATAGCAGCGTGCTGTTGGCGTGCTCGATACCCTCTTTTTAATTTTTTTTCCACTATCTGGTAATGACAGTATAGGAACTATTGAGAGAAGGATAAATCTCCTTGCCTTGTTATATGATACTATTTGTTAAGTGTATTCTGACCTGCATTATGCACCTGCTTAGGAGTTGAGTTGGTGCTTTTGGAGTAAGAAGAGTGTAAAAAGGATTTGGGGATTCATGTGCACGCTATCAAATTGATAGTGATTTATTTGTTAGCAGTGCGCTGTCAAATCCGTAAAGAAACGAGTGGGAAATCATTGGGCCTAGAGCATGGTTCATGGGCTTAGAAGCGGCAGAAAATGACATGTGACCAAAGCTGCTGCACCTGTACCAATAATCGTGTCGACGGAGAACCCAGATAGAGAGGACTCTGGTCCGTTGAATTGCTCGAATAGGCACAGTATTGGGGTTTACTTTTTAGTAGACATCAGTTAGCCCGTCGGAGCCCATGATTGAATTGGGGGTGGTTCTACACCCCGGTCAAGAGACTGTGACCACAGCATTAGTATTTGGTCACGTAATGGCAGAGCATGCCAACAACATTCAAACTTCATGAATTTAATGATGTAGACCATGATGTGTTGGTAGCGGACATGCTCTATGAAGGGGAAATTACCATGCAAAGCGAGACATTGAGAAAGATGGGGGTAGAACCATTTAGAAATCCCATCTCTGACGTCTCAATGCTAACTCCTGTGATTGAGGCAGAGCTAGGGAAACGTATGAGGCTCTCCTTTGGCCCTTCAACCCTGGCCACACAAAGGAGGTCCGGGATTGAAAACGTCTTCATGATCAGGAATTCATTGGACAATACCAACAGGTTACCGCTACAGACCCAGGTGGCCACATTGGGTGGGGGAGCCCTTACGGACCAATCTAACAATCAAATAACTACAAAAGTCTATCTCTCTACAGAGATTTTGAACATGAAACTATCTGAGCAAATGAGGTTATTGGACCACGTGTCAGGACCATCAATGCATCATTGTGGGTCTTGAGAGCCCGAACTAGGATCCCCACTCGGCCCCCCTCGGTTAGATGTCACGGCTGTTGTTGTTGAATTCCTAGTGATGTCACGCATATTGAACCTGTTAGATAAGGGCCACGAGCAGGCACACTGGGAAATTGGTGTAATGAAGGCATCACTAACAGAGATCTGTGTAAAATTAATAGATTGGAGGGTCTTCTATTTACATGTGATGCGGTCTCAGCTCTCACCCTTGGTGTAAAATAATCGGTAACTGGGGTTGTTAAATCCACCCAAACGCCTGGACACTTAAGGATGGTTGGAAACAAATCTGTTGTTTGCTGAGGTAACTGCCCTTAAGGTCCAGAAGAGCGTGGGCATGGGCAAAAAGTTGGACCTGGGGTTATCCCACGTGGTATTTAAAAAGGCTTGTACATTAGAAAAAATAACGATTGATGTAAGAGAGATCAAAGAGACACAGGCTCGTGATTGTTACAATCTTACTGCTGAGGGCAAGTTGAATACTGACTCTACCTTTAATCCCAGAGAAGGTGTGGATAGTCCCTCAGTGCTGACAGATCTTATTGATCTAACAGATGAGAGTCAGGAGTGCAACGTACAAATTGCTTGTGATCAACAGACTCTAGACAATGGTGAAGGACCTATTGTTCTCACACGCAGAGAGAAAAGATTGGCTTTAAAGCCCAGAAGCAAAGGGCCAACCAAAATAAAGCTAAGATTGCGAATGTGAAAAAATCAAAAAATCAAACACGAAATAAAATCGATAATCATAACTCCCATATAAAGTAAATATGTAATTTTTCTAACAATGATGCCATTATTGACCTTCTACAACTCAACAATGAATAGAAAGCATTGTTTAATATTAATAACCAGGATCAAGGAGTAGGAGAAATTGTACCTAAAATGGTAATAAGAAAAGAAATAGGAAACATTTAAATAATGCTTTGCCTACCCCAGAGCTTGCACCAAACCTTATTGACTCGCTGATAGATGATGATCATAACAACCAATATAGAATGCATAAAGAGAATGAGCTATCGAAATTCTATCCCATAATTGAGAGCAAAAAAGCAACCAACAGGATTGTGGGTGCGACTGGTGGCCACGGTCCGAAAAAGTCCCTAGAAGGAGCAACTCTTGGGGGCACTACTGAGCCTAGAGGTGGCATGACAATGATGGCGCAAAAGCTTGTGAATAGTCACCTGAAATCATATTGACGGGAGGAAACCGTGATCTGTGGTGGACTCCCAGTGGCGGCTTCAACATCTATGGACAAAGAGAGCAAAGGCCTACCAACCCGTACGGCCCCCACTTCCTCTGAAGATGAGGATGGCAGTGAGGCTAAAAGGAATTTTTCCCAACCCAATCGGGTATCCACGCAAGATATGCCGTCTATAATGGGGTGGGAAAGTGATATGACAAGAAACGGGAAGGCTAGTCTAAATAGATCTTAAATGCTTAGAGCCTTCCAGGCAATACCGTCATTGAGAACTTTAAGATCGGACAATATTGACTGGATAAAGTTAACCCATAACCAAAATAATTGCATGACCTGATCGTACCACTCCCCCATAATTAAGCAACTAATATGTGATCTTGCCCACATTGGCCTGATACCCTTCATCTATAATACTGAAGATGAAACAACTATCTTTGTTGAAACCCCTTTGCAGATTGCTGAGACTGCCCCTGGTTTGCTCCCAAATGGGCTGCCTACACAAATTAATCAGGACATGGTAAAACAGCTGATGGCCTTTGCAGCAGCAATAACTGAGTTTACAGGGTCTCAGTCGCACAGGGGTAATAAAAGCGGCAATGCCACCTGTAGCGCAGCAATAATACTTTTACATTTTTGTCTTGGAGCTCATGTGGGCTAAGAAACTTCCATTCCTGGTTTAAAGAGTTAGATCATCGAATTAAAACTGAGGTGGTTATGCTACAGGAAACAAAGCATATGACCCACTTTGATGTTCAAGGTTATCATGCGAACACTCAATGGGCCACGAGAGGGAGCATGGGTATACCATCAGGAGGACTTGCGGTCCTGATAGACAATGCTTGTAGACTGTCCTCTAATTTTATCCATGAGGATGATTCGATTCTAGCAGTTGAACTGTTAATCCATGGTGAGCCTAGGGTGTGTGTATTAGTAATATGTATATATTGGAATAGATGGACAGTGCTGTTTGATGATATGAGAGAGCGATTGGACACGATACTTGAAGGAGAAATTGTCCGCAATCCGCAGGTCAAAATTGTTGTAGGAGGAGATTTTAAATCAATTTGTTATGGCTTGTCTGCAGATAATGGAATAAATCGGGCAAATTATAGGTCTACCTCAAACTGAAATAGGTAGACTTTTTCATGGCCTGGGACATCCAAATGGTGCCTCTGACTGTGAATGCTCACACCTATACACAGGCTTGTAGAAATGTAAGATCATTCAATGGTTACTTTTTTGTGTCTACCTCAGTATTTGTGGTAGTGGATCCATTTCAAATCAGTGATTTAGGCTATGGGGACCTTCTGGCTATCCAGCTGATAATGAAACAGGCGAATTAAAACTGAGGTCAATTTTACTTTGCTCGAAGCAGATAGACACCATATTTCGGTTAGATGGCACCCAGCAACCTGCCGTAAGTTAATTAGTAGAATCAGGTCTGATCCAGGCATCGTAACCACTGATAGTCTTGATCAATATTCAAGACCGTTAGTGGAACTGAATTCTAGACGATATTAATTGTTTGGCGAATGAAAATTCGGTCCCCCGGCTATCCTGCACAGACATACCTTTAATTTGATAATTGATCAATTAAAGAAAGAAAAGAATAAACACATACGACTGCTTCGCAGACAAAATTTCTTGTCTGACTTATTTTGATCAAATAAGGAATATTAGGCAAGCGTACAAAAACAAAGTTATAACGTTAAAAAGGGACTTCTTTATGGTAGATAACCAGCGCATGATGCATACCTTATTGAAAAATGATTCAAGACAGTTAAGGGCAATGCTTAGAACCATTACTGGTGACCCTGAGCTCTATAAAGAACCCTCTTACTCTTACGTCCCGTCCCCTTTCCTCCATACTTATGGGACATTTCTCCGTCCTGTGGGACGATACCAGAGCACTTTGTAAAAGCATCCAGAATTTTGCAAAAATTATAGTACCTCCTATCTTACGACGCGGGGCACGGCATGCGGCCCTAGCCCCGCCCATCTCGGCTCCGCCCCATGCATCGCCCATCAGTCCTTTTATCTGCACGTTTGGGAATGGATGCACTTGCATCCGCAGAAGATTTTCTTCCTTTTTCCTCTCCTCTGGCTCTCGCTAGCGATCGTGTACTCGTCTGTCTATGTCGTCCAAACTAGACTTTCCAGATTGTTCATCGTGTCATTGACGCTTCGCTAGGGTGGATCCCCATCCTCTTTGTTTAGAGTGTTTGGGTCCGGACCACCATTGGGACTCCTGGTTTTATTGCGATTCCCTTTCGGTCCGGGCACTTCAACGTCAATTGGAGCGGTGGGAGGAGGTGTTTCGACATACTCCTCCTTCGCATTTTCAATCTTTTATCGGCGAAAAGAAGTGGTATGATATGATATGATATGGCATTTATAACGCACCTATACACAAGTGTTTCAAGGCACAGCGAGGCAGGGGGGAGGGACAGGGGGGAAACAGGCAACGATCCTACTAGGCCAGGTGTCATTCAGATCGCGCAAGTGCAAGGGTAGAGGGGAAGGGAAAAGTGCAAGGGGAAAGGGAGAGGGGAAAGAGCAGTACAGGGTTATAAGCAAAAAACATTATAAATAATAGGGCCAGCTGGTGGCAAGTGCGAGGTAAGTGCAGACAAGTGCTAGGGAAGGGGGCTGTCGGGATACAGACACAGTCCCGCAGTGCAGGGGTTGCCCGGGAGGCAGTGCAGGGGAGAGTGGCTGGGCAGGGACCGAGAACGGTGAGTGGCCCAGTTGCAGATTCCGTGCAGTTTCAGTAGGGGAGAGGGGGAGAGAAAGTGGGGGCAAAGAGGAAGGTTTTGAGGTGCTTCCGGAACCGGAGATGGTTCTCCTCAAGTTTCAAGGAGGCAGGAAGGCTGTTCCAGAGGGAGGCCCCTGCAGAGGAGAGCGATCTGCCCCCAACTCGTTGTTTGGAGAAGCGGCTGACCCTGAGGGAGTTGGAGGCGGATGAGCGAAGAGCTCGAGAAGGAAAATATTTAGGAAGAGAGAGTTGAAGGTATTTTGGCCCAAGGGCCCAGACGGTCTTGTGGACAATGCAGAGGGTTTTGAACTTGATCCTCGCAGTCACTGGGAGCCAATGTAGTGATTTCAGTCCTGGAGAGATACGGTCCCTGGGCTTGAGGCCAAGGACAAGTCTCGCAGTCCTGTTCTGGATGAGTTGCAAAGGGCGGAGAGTAGAGGCGGGCAGATTTAGATGGAGGCTGTTACAGTAGTCCAGCTTCAAGAGAACCAGGGCTCTAGAGACAGTGAGCTTCTGGGGGAAGGAGAGGAAAGGAAGGATACCTCTGAGGAGGTGTAGCTGGTAGTGTGACTTCTTAGAGACGTCGGATATATGAGGAGAGAAGGAGAGTGTCGAGTCGAAGATGACCCCAAGGTTTTTTGCCTTGCAGATAGGAGCGGGAAGAGGGCCAAGAGAGGCCGGCCAGAGAGCTGCAGGGAAGGAAGTAGTGGGTATGCCGATGAGTAGAATCTCAGTCTTACTGGCATTAAGGCAGAGGTCGTTGGCGGCACACCATTCCTGGATAGCAGAAAGACAGTTAGAGATGAGGGAAGGAGAAGAGAAGGCCGAGGGTAGCCTGAAGATGAGCTGGGTATCATCCGCATAGCACTGAAAGTTGCGGCAGAGAGCGGCGATGCGGTGGGCGAGAAGTGCCAGATACTGGCTGAAAAGCCAGGGAGAGAGGTTAGATCCCTGGGGGACACCACAGGTAGAGAAAAAGATGTCAGAGAGGAAAGATCCCAGTTGGACCTCGGAGGGTCGATTGGAGAGGAAAGAGGTCAACCACGCCAGAGCCTGACCAGTGATACCCAGGTTATCACGGAGTCGGTTGAGCAGGATGCTATGGTTGACAGTATCAAAGGCAGAAGAGAGATCAAGCAAAATGAGAACACATGGAATGTTCGAGTCAAGGTTCAACAGCAGGTCCTCACGGATGTTCAGGAGGGCAGTTTCTGTGCTTTTGGCAGCTCTGAAGCCAGACTGATGGTCATGGAGACTACCCACAGATTCAGCGTGGCGATTAAGCTGGGAGATGGCCAGTTTCTCCAGGAACTGCCCAGGAAGGGAGTGATAGAGATTGGGCGATAGTTAGCTGGGCAGGAAGGGTCGGAAGAGGGTTTCCTAAGAAGGGGGGTGCACAAGGGAGTGCTTGAGAGGGGATGGGAAAACTCCAGAGGCGAAGGAGTGATTGCAGAAGTTGGCAAGGGCAGGAGCCAAGGAGTCGATGTGGTCCTTGATAGTTTTGGAGGAACAGGGGTGGACCTGTTTTGACGAGACTTGTCTCGAAACCTCGTCAGCAGAGAAAAGGGGAAAGGCAGAGAAGGAGAGGAGGGGTGGCTGCAGAAGGGCCAGAGGAGGGGCAGGGAAAAGAGGAGGGGAGGTGATAGGAGGAGAGTGAGGACAGGATGTCCTGAGTTTTAGAAATGAAGTGAGAGGCCAGTGCCGTGCAGATAGCCTGGGAGGGGACAGGAGAGGTAGAGATTGCAGCAGGGTTGGCCAGCTCCTTGCAGATTTTAAAGAGTTCAGCCGAATTGTTAGATGCTGCAGAGATGCAGGCTTGGCTAAGGGCTCTCTTTTTGGTGAGAACGGAGAGCCGGTATTGCCTTTGGAGCAGGCGGCATGCCAATTTGTCAGGGGATGAACATGAAGCACGCCATTTCCTCTCTGCCACCCTGCAATTGCGTTTAAGGGTGACGAGATCCGAGTCATACCAGGAGTTACATTTGGCTTTGGGCTTCAGGCGGATTCTCATGACAGGCGCAAGGATATCAAGAGTATCAGATATAGCAGGAGGAAGTGGTGCCCGGTAATTTCTTTACTTTTCAGAGCACCCCGGCCGGGGTGACACCTTCCTAGGCTCTTCCCGGACCGGGAGGAGCGTTGACCGCTCTATCACCGGGGATTGCCCCGAGGTGCCTTCTGGGCCTAATAATTGTACCAGAGTTTTCTCCGAGGGAATCCGTAAGGGGCCTGTGGATATCGGAGTACGCTCCGAGGCCCCTCCTGTGGGGGTTGCTTGTAGACCTTGTTCTACTGAGTCGTGGGGTACCTGAGCTCGCTCTGAGGCCTCTTTATAGGCTTCCCTCAAAAGTACTGTGGTGCCCCCCGGGGCCTTGGTTGGGCTTGGTGTTACCGAACACATGTTCGAGGCCTGCGCTTGTAAGGCTGTGACCGGACAAGGGTCCGAGGTCCCTCGTACAGAGGCTAAGGAAACCAACATTTCTGAGAGGCCTGATAAGGCCTTATCGGTGAAAGCTGTTTCTCACTGTTCCCGCTCTTGTGGCGACGCAAGAACTGTTGAGGGGGCAAGGAGTGAAAGTTCCTCCTTTATCGGCAGTGCCGAGGTCCTTCCCTTGAAGGCTAGGTCAGCTATTGGTATGTCGCAGAAACATTCAAGGTCACATAGTACCGGCTCGGCTGAGGTTCCTTATGTAAAGGCTAAAATTAAGACCCCTGTTCCACCGTCGGGGACCCCTGCCTCACTTCCACACGTGCCGCAGTTCCCCTCAGGTGACGGCAAAATGTTGGCCGTTCCCGCCAGGACCACGGCGGCCATTTTGGGCGCTTCCCCTACAACTATGCCATCAGCCTCAGGTGTAGGAGTTGGTTCTGCGGGTGAACATAAGATTCCTTGTGCACATCCGTTTTGTCCAGTTAACGACTGGAACGCTTGGATGCCCCTTCCGCACAATATCTCGTTGCCTATGGGTTCGGCACCCTTGATTTTTGTGGACACTTCGGGGGATGGGCCTGTTTGGCAACCCTCCCCTCTGCGTCCCTGGAATCATCCTCCTCATGAGAGGCCTCCTCCGGCAGCTCCAAAACCGTCCCCGGAGGGTGCCTTTTTCGGTAAATTTCAGACGCTCATGCGTACTGACCGCATGAGAGAGTATTTCAAGGATCTTTTTAGGGAGATATGCCCGCTTCCGGCTCCACCCGCTCCCCTGGTGGTTCCACCGGCACCGCCTTTGCCTGCGGTGCCTCCCCCGACCCTTCCACCCTTGCCTCCATTGTCCCCCATGGACAAAGCAGTGCCTGACGCGGTTCAGCAGGATTCTGACCTGTCGGATGATGCGCAGGGCGATCAGGACAGCGAAGTTCAGCCCCGCTCTATTAAAGCTTTTCATGACCGCGTACTCAAAAGAGGTGCAGGACAAAGTGCTGGACCTGCCGTTTGACGGTAAGGTGCTTTTCCATTCCACAATGGATGTGGAGCTGACCAAGACGAAGGACAATACCCAGATAGCAAAGTCCTTGTCTGTCCTGGTTAAAAACCCTTTTTAGGACCCAGAGACTGTTGTCGCAAATCCGGCCCTCCTCTGGTTTCAGGGGGTTTCTAAACCGGAAATCCCGCAGAGTGGATACCCCTTTGGGAAATTCCCACCGGAGGCAGCAACGGACTTGGTTTTTCTCCCGCTCCTCAGCCTCCTCCTCAAGTTCAGGTGGTAACACCACTGAAAAGCCTGCCAAATGAGGGTTCTCTGCGCTCGCACGAGACCCCGGTGGGAGGACGTCTTGCGTCTCATTGGGAGGCGTGGCCCCGAGGACAGGTGGGTCTTGTCAGTCGCTCAGGGGGGCTTCCGCTTACCCTTACCCCCGCCCCACCTTTCAATTCTCCCTCCCAGCAGTCTGGGTCACCCTCCCTAAAAGCCTTGGTTCAGAAACTGCTGGACCTCAGAGCTGTGGAACCTGTTCCCCTTGGTGAACGAGGGGAGGGCTTCCACTCCAGGCTGTTTACGGTGCCCAAACCCAACCAGGCTGGCCTGCGTACCATCCTAGACCTTTCCCAGTTCAATCTTTTCCTACCCCAAGAGAAATTCAAGATGATCACGCCCGGCGAGATACGGTCTTCCTTGCAGATGGGCGATTGGCTCAGCGTGGTGGATCTTCAGGATGCATACATGCATAGTCTGATGTGGAATCCACACAGGAGATATCTGTTTCTCTGTGGAAGAGGAGCACTTCCAGTTTCGAGTGCTTACTTTTGGCCTCAGCTCGGCACTGCGTGTCTTCACGAAGATGTCGGTGATCGCGGCCTAAGTCTGCAGGGTATCCATGTGTATCCGTATTTGGACGATTGGCTTTTACGCAGCCTTTGCCCGCAATCTTCAGTCTCTCCTTCAGCTCCTGTTCCACCTCGGCCTGTCGGTGAACTGGCGGAAATCTTCCATGACGGTCTCTCAGGACTTGATTTTCCTGGGTTTTCGCTGGAACACGATCGACTGCAGAGTGTACCTGACCGGGGACAGAATGGCAGATCTGTTGGCCACGTGTTAGATGTTTGCGCAGTCGGAGAGCATGTCGGCATGTTGGTTCCAGAGGCTTCTGGGCCTCATGGCCTCGTGCGTGTTGGCTCTTCCTCTTGCCCGTCTCAAAATGAGTTCTTGGCGTCAGGCTGTGGATCCGGACTCCAAGCTAATAATCATTCCAGCTTCCATGCGAGCGGACCTGGAGTGGTGGTCGTCTCTCAGCAACCTGTCCGTGGGGCGCGGGTTCCTGGACCCACTCCCTATGGTGACGGTCACAACGGACTCTTCCCTTCTAGGGTGGGGTGCGACGTTGGATCTTCTTCAGGTCTCGGATCTTTGGTCGCCTCAGGACAAGCTCCGCCATATAAATCACCTGGAGCTTCTGGTGATCTTCCTAGCGCTCAAGGCCTTCCGACCGATCATTGTCAACAAAGTGGTCCGTATCCGCACAGACAATGTGGTGTCAATGTTTTACATCAACAAACAAGGGGGCACCAAGTCTCCCCCTCTTGCGGACCTGTCCATCCAGATTTGGGAGTGGGCGGTTCTTCATGGTGTCTGGCTAGTTGCAGTACACATTCCGGGCCAGCTGAATGTCACGGCAGATACCCTCAGCCGGCAGACGATGGTCAGCTACGAGTGGGAATTGAAGGCAGAGATCCTCTCATGGATTTTCCTGCGTTGGGGCACTCTGGAAGTGGAGCTCTTGGCGACAGCGGCGAACAAGAAACTACCTCTGTATGCCTCCAGCAACGGGTTGGGGGCCTCCTCTCTGGGGGATGCTCTCAAGATTCCATGGCACAACATGAGGGCTTATGCTTTCCCGCCCCTGCCTCTGGTTCATCGGACTATTTGCAAGCTGAAGAACACAGTGAACTGTTCCCTTCTACTCATAGCCCTGTGGTGGCCGGTCAGGTTTTGGTTCTCAGAACTTCAACACCTGTCAGTGTATCTACCGATCAGGTTACCGGTGAGCCCCGATCTTCTTCACCAGGGGGAGCGACAGCTGTGGCACCCCCCCCCCACAATCGCTCAGCTTGGCAGCATGGAGTCTGAGTTCAGGTCTTTAGAACATCTTAGCCTGTCTGAGGATAACATGCGTATTATTCAGGCAGCCAAGAAACCCTTGACTAGGTCCCAGTACAGAAGCAAATGGCTCAGGTTCTGTCATTGGTGTTTAAACAAACAGCTGGACCCAAGGGCGGCCGCTGTGCCATAAACCTTTCGAACCAATGGCCATGTTAGACCTCAAGCACCTGTCGTGGAAGGGTGTCCTTTTTTCGTTGCCCTTACTTCAGCAAGGCGCGTCAGTGAGCTCCAGGCTTTGTTGGTGGAGCATCCCTTCTTGGTTTTTCACAAGGATAAGGTGGTCCTACGGACAAACCATGCTTTCCTGCCGAAGGTGGTCTCTGATTTCCATCTGAACCAGTCAGTCTCCCTGCCAGTCTTTTTTCCCAACCCTGCTTCAGAGGCGGAAAGGGTTCTGCATTGCCTGGATGTTAGAAGAGCTCTTAAGTTCTATCTGGACAGAACATCCGAATGTAGGAGTTCTTCTCAACTGTTGGTGACCTTTGGTAATCCACAAGGTAAGCAGGCCTCTAAGGCGACTATTTCCAGATGGATCGCTGCCTGCATTACGGAGTCTTACACCGTCCAAGGACTGCAGCCTCCTAAAGGTATTCATGCACACCTGGTACGGGGCAAGGCAGCCGCAGTTGCCTTTTAGAAATGTCCCCTGGGAGACCATTGCAAAGGCGGCTACTTGGGCCTCCCCATCGGCTTTTTGTAAGCATTATTGTCTAGACCTGAGCTCAAGATCAGATGCTCAGTTTGTGCCCAAGAACCTTTTTCAGTAAGGGGTTTTCCATCCACCAATAGTTCCTGTAAGGAGTGCTTGGGAATCTCCCATAAGTATGGAGGAAAGGGGACGGGACGTAGGAGTATAACCAGGTTACTCACCGTAGTGACCACCTTACTCCTAGTCCATAGTCCCCTTTCCTCTATACGCCCGCCCTCCGTCCCCTCTAATAAGGTTCCTCTGTTATTGCTTAAAGATCTTTGACCTGGCGATAGAAAAGGACTGATGGGTGATGCGCGAGGCGGAGCCGAGATGGGCAGGGCTACGGCCGCGCGTGCCGTGCCCCGCATAGAAAGAGAGGAGGGACTATCATTTTTGCAAAATTTTGGATTCTTTTACAAAGTGCTCCAGTCCCGTCCCTCAGGACGGAGGAATGTCCCAGAAGTATGGAGGAAAGGGGACTATTGTCACGACTAGAATCCCCTTCCCCAAACTGCTCCTCACCTGTGTCTTCTAGTAACTCCTCCAACTTCGCTGCTTCCTTCTTCTTCTTGGGTCTTTTAACTTCTATTGTCTTCTTCTTTCTTCTGATGTAAGTAGGGACACGCTCCCTCAGTGGCCACCTTGATCTGGATTGTATACAGATCTCGTGGATCCCTGAGGAGCACGCCCCTCGGACAGGGAAAAAGCCAAAGGCTAAAAAAACCTGTTAGATGATTCCGTTCTTCCCCAAAATAGATGTGTAGTCGTGGAGAATTAGAAAGGGACACTTCCGCTTTAAGACTAGGCTAAATGTAGAATATCAGCAGTGTAGGCAGCAATCCGAAATAGTCTTTGTTGTAAGGAGTACAGACAAGTGTCCAATGTGACCACACTGAACGAGACTGGAGACTCTGATCCCTTAATGACCGGTTTAAGGATGGAATCGAAACAGACGGTTCCGGAACACCGGAATGAGATGAAGGCGGTCCAAACAAGGGGCGGAATGAGGAAGGTAAGTTCCGATCCGGGAAGCCAGGAAGGCAGGTAAATCTTAGCTTGTTAGGTTCACAGAAAGAGAGGAACACAGAAAGCAGGAACGGAGAGATGAAAGAACTGATCAAAAACAGAAAGACTCACGTTACAGAGAAAGTCAGTATTAGAACAGAGCAGAAGGCGGCTAAGAGAGATAGCCGAGGTAAGACACTTAAACGGAGGTAGCGTTGTCTAACGAAGATAGTCAATGCTACGTGCACAAGAGAATAGTGAAAAAGCTCCCGCAACCTTACCTGAAGACCTGAATAATCCTAGCCTGCGGAAAAGTAGGAAAGGGTGGACTATAAACAGGTAGGAAGGTTAAAATGACAGGGAAAAAGCTCTGTAAGGTAAGTCGCTTTGGGAAAGGGACTGGCAGCGCACGTAACAAATCTGATACAACGCGCCGAGCACCAGTGTGCACTGTTGTTTATTGGTTACGACGGCCATATTGGAAATAGACTAGACCGTCAACGTGGAACAACCATGACCATGTTAGTAGTATTTCCAGCGACTCAAGATCTTCCAGGGCTGGTGCATGACAACTATGGACTTAGGAGTAAGGTGGTCACTACGGTGAGTAACCTGGTTAACATCGGCTTTGGTGTGGGTACCATTTAGACCTGGTAAATATCGATTACAATCCAAATTTGCAAGTCTCATATGCAAGAACTTTAGTAATCTGATCTTGAAGGAGTTCCCCTGGTCATGTGACGATATCCTTTATGCGATCAATAAGATCAAAGGCTAGAGGGCTGCAGGGCCTCATGGGATCCCGCCCTGCGTCTTAAAATCTGATGCAGAATTGTGGCCAAAGATCCTCAAAATCAAATTTGATAACGTCTATCAATCAGGCCTGATCCCCCTGACTTGGTAATCAGCTAATAGAATCCCAATTTACAAAAAAGGCACCGTATGTGACCCCACACATTTTAGACCTGTAGCACTGATGGATGCATCCTCCAAAATGTTCACCTTACTATTATTGGAAGAGATCCAGAGCCACATTGATTGCAATATTTTGTCACGGTATCGGGTGGGGTTTTGCAGAGCAATGGGGTGCCCCCTTAATGCAACGATCGTGGCCCACTTGCAAGATAAGACCAAGCTCTCAAATACAGGGCATGTTTATATGACGGCCCTGGATTTGAATGCCGCGTTTGATACAGTAGTAAGAGATTTGCTCTGGGAAAAAATGATCCATCTTGGTTTTCCAATGCACTTAGTTGCTATGGTTGTGCCATTGCATATGCATACAAACTATAGAATAAGGCTTAACAAAGAAGGGGCCCTTACTGACAGAATTTATACTGAGATTGGATTGAAACAGGGTTGCAACTTGGCAGCTGTGCTCTTTAATCTTTACCTATCAGATATGGATACAGCTTGGAACCAATCCATCATTTACCCGGTCAAACTATGTAAACTGGTATTAAACTGGATTGGATTTGCCGATGACTTGTTACTCTCTGACATGACCCCCTTTGATCTTCAGCCTAAACTGAACTTGTTTGCGTGTTTTGCCCGTAGCCCTAATCTGCATGCAAATCCTAACAAATCTTTTATTATAACGTTTGCTGACGGAAAAAGGAACACATCGGGATTTACTTGGTTTCTTAGTGTAGTTAATAATTTCTCCATCATGCCTATACGTTATCTCGGATATACCCTTACATATAGGTATATATTCAGTAGCTAGGTGGAAGGAGACACTGATAAATAAAATTAAACCAATGACATCTCAAATAAAGATCATTCTCTTCAAGTACTGTAAGTTCTCTTTGCTTCCCATCATCCAATTCTACCTGTTAAAGGTAGAACCGATAATTCAATATGGTTTAGATATATGTATAGCAGAGATGGACTCATTCCTCGATTTCCTGCAAGGAAAATTAGGGAAAACAGTATTGGGTCTTGCGCTCTCAATTCCAAATAATATGATATGCCATGAATTGGGATTGTTACCCCTGTCTGCAAAATGGCACTGGCGCATGTTCAATAACTATGCTAATATGTTGGCTCCCCCGAGTCAATCGATGTATGAGGAGCTTCACCAAATGGTTGTAGAGGGCTGACTCCCTTCGATGTTAAAGTTCAGGAATAAAATGAATCTAATGTTAGTATTGATCCTGGTAACAAAGGAGGATTTAGCTGCCAGACTTCCTTGCTGTAAACGCAAATTCCAAACACATCAATGGTGTTTACTGTCTGATTGACTTGGTAGATCCAAGGCCTTTTATGAATATGCTAAATATAGGAGGAAATGGGGAGAGAAAGCAATGTATATTCTGCAATTCCCATGTGAGAAATCAAGAAAAATGTATATGCGTTGCAACCTGAATCAACTCCCTACAAATGAGTACATTATGGGGATAATGAAAACGTGAATGCTACAACTGGAAAATGTTGCTTTTGCATCAACTCTTAATGAATTGGATACATTGAAACACTTGTGTACGAGCGCGATAGAAATTAAATATCAATCAATCAATATATTGTGCCCAATTTGAAAATATTAGAACTTTGAAGACCAGCTCTTCTCCAAGTCAGATCTCTCCAGGGAATCCTTATGGAGTAGATGCATGTGGGGGAGGAGTTTAAACCTTCTCAAACTGATTAGAGTGTTGTATCACATTGATGAAAAATTATCAGAAAAACGCAATTAATTGGTATTTCCTTGCAGTTAATGGTGTGTTGTGTTACTGGAAATAAATTCAAACAAGAAGGTACTAATACTTTTTTATCTAGCTTATGCCCCTATACATGAGTGACATTTCAGGTCATTTATGCTTTGGAATGTAAACTTGTAATGTGTTATCAACTAACAACAAAATGGGAGTTGATTTAGGAGGAACACAAATTGTTCTAATGGTTTTACAGAGAAGTACCATTTTCTTATACCTTTTTTTTCCTAAAGGATGTAGGGATGTTTGTATGATTATGTATGAAATCTTCTGAATATTGAATTACAATGTTTAAAGAGAAATAGTTTTTTAGTTGGAGAATGATTTTAAATTGCATACGATGTCGATTGTACCTTTTAACGTTTTGTAAAGGTTTGATGTAAACTATATTCAATAAAATAAAATTTAAAAAAAGAATAGTGGTGCAAATGAGAGAGCCCACAAGAAAAGATGAGTTGAAAAAGGCTCGTTCAGGATTAAAGAAAAAGCTCCAGAAGTCCACTAGGAGAGGGGATGAAGCATATAAATGATCTCCCTAACACCCTCTGCCTTTAAAGAGCTTCACACTTTAATTTGTGCTTACTAGTTTCTGATGTATCTTTCTCACCGCAAAAGCGACATGCAGCATCTGTTGGAGAAATAATTCTCCTTTTCAAGTAAACCTCCTTGGTTAGTAACAAGTTCCAATGTAACCTTAGCAGCAATGTTCGGTAAAATCGATTTGTAAATGTTACAAACATTTAAACCAGGCTGTGCCAAGACATGAAATCCCAGATAGATAAGGCTATGGGAGCACTCAATTATGGTCTTCTGAAAGAGCCACTGTCTGCGCACCCACTTCCTCCCCTCGACCACACCAGGATCTTGGTTTTACTGGGATTAATCTTTAATTCATTAACACTGGCATAGGCCGTAAAACCCTGCAGAAGTCTATGTAGACCAATCTGGGTGTTGTCGAAGAGGAGGAAATCATCAGCTAATGCAATCCATGGTACTCCAATATTGCCCAGTTTTGGATAAACAAAGGCCAAGTTATTCAGATGCTCATCATCAGAAATGTGAACATCGAACAGGCAGATGGCCAAAACGCACCCCTGCCTGAGCACCAATCCTACTTGATAGATCTCATTCTTTAAGTCTCAGTCTGACAGCAATGTTAGAGTGCAAACCTTTTAACCGCTTTGTAGACCTCTCGGCAATCCCCAATTAGACAATTCAGACCAAAGTCTATTACTGTTAATGCTGTCAAAGGCTGCCGAGTGGTCCACCAAGGCTACAAAAGTTAGACCTGACAGTTCTACCCACTGTGGCTCTGAAACCACATTTAACTGCATGATTGAAACATTAGTATGCTGGGAATTAACAACTGGCCAAAATGCATCCCGTTTTAGCAGGATTTGTAAAATTTGTTCTGCATCTTTTTTGCAAGAGAATAGCCCAGTGGGATTTACAAAAGGTGTATACCAATGCTTTACTTTCTTTTATTGCCAACAGTTTAGATATGCTAACACCCAAGCAATTATTAAGTACCCCAATGGATCTCCGCATTCTACGCTTTTCCTCAGCCAGGGCAGCGTCTTATACATGATGGCAGCAAACGGTTTTCCTGTTCAATTTTGGGGCAAGATTCCAAATGGAAAATGTCTTAAATTCATAAAGGAATTAAATATTTGTCCATTTTCCACTCCAAATTGCTTTTGTTCATCACATCGGACAAGACCTGATTTAATATCTTAATATTCCTAGGGGACCAACAGATCTGAGTTCCACCCGATTTTGTACTCTGCCCTACTGGACCGCGCAGAGATGTAGAACTCCATAAAACAATGTTAGCGGTTACAGGCGAGTGGTCACTGCACTGATTACATTCAATCAATAGATTCAGCTGTCAAATCAAACTGAGTCCATAAACATATCATCTAGAGTGCAATTAACATCTCCCCTTTGCCAAGTTGACTTAAATACCTCATCCTCAGGGACATTACCATTCAGAGCTGTTAGCCCTACGGAGAGCATTGGGAGAAGCCACTTTCTACTAGCCTGTGTTTTCGCATCTTGTCTGACTGCATCTTTCATTATTTCCCATGCTTCATCCAATTTGTGGGATAAAACAATTTGCATTCAAGTCCCCAGCAAGAATAATATACATACATACATTAAATCTGCGCCATCTCTTTTCTTTCATTATAGGGTGCAGGTTTTATTTAACGGATGGCAGATAGGTGATTAGGCAAGTCAAATGGAGGCTTTGAGGTTGATTGATGTTTATACAAAGAAGACATTATTGTTAGCTCAGCTCTCTGTAAAGATATGCAGAGTTAGCATAACAAAGTGGAAACTTATAATGTACTTTGGACATATCACGGTAAACAGTTTTCCCGGAATGGGGAGTTTTTGCTGCAGTAGATTTCATTGAGGTAGCTATTGAATTTTTTACATTGGATTTTACTGTAATATATGTGGGGGCGCGTTTGGGTGAATAATGTAGGGAGGTTAAGGGGAGGGTTGCAGGGGTTCTCCCCCCCTTCATATATTTGCAACAAAATCTTCCAGTAGTTTTTTTATTTCTACTTCGCTGAAAAACATTTGAAGAATTCACATAGAACCGTTTTCCCACTTCATGTGATAAAATATAGGATAAATTAACATATTTTTACTTGTATATGTAAAATGGTAAGAAAGTACACTCTGATGTGTGTGTTCACTAAAGTGTTTTTTTTAGGGCGCCCTCCACATTGCTCCTAAGGCCCATAAGACCCCTGACCCCCTCCTGGCCTGTTTGCTTACAATAACTCCAAACTCTCTTTGCTGGTGGCTCTGGCCAGGGCATTCAAAGGAATTGTTTTGTGCCCTTGGCGCCACAGTACCATTGCTCTTTCATTTAAGGACAACGTCAATGGCTACTCTGCGCTGCCTGTGGAAGGGTGCATTGGTTACACCTCTCAAGGCATGGGCAGTGCAAAAGGTTGTGTCATGATCTCTGCTTCCAAAAGGTCAGGGTTTTCCCAACTCCCTTGGAAGCAGATCCATAACCCAGGTTCCGAGTGCCAACCAGTCCCAATTGGGACCTTTTGGACCCAGTCCTGGCGCCAGTGGCACCAGGCTCATAAATATGCCCAGTCCCAGCGCTGGAAGCGCCGGGCTCATAATGCTTGGGTGGACTTACCTGCAGCAGACCATGCTGCTTACTTGCCTGCCAGTTGAGCCTCTGATCCTCTTCTGTTTGGAACTACTTTTCCTGTTGGGTGGGGCTGGAGCCACTCCCTAGATTCAGAACACTGGAACTCTTCTGGAAGGCAGGAACTCTTTTCTTACCAGGAACTCTTTTCTTACTTAGGCGTGGCTGTGGAAGGAGACACCTAAGCACTACAGGAGGCTATTTAAACCACACCCGGTGGATGAATCTTGCTTTGCGTTATTCTGCACCCTCTGCAGCAGAACGCTCATCGTGTCTTCTGCATCCGGTCCTGGGCCTAAGGAAAAAGGCTTACCATCCTGAATCCAGTCTTCAGCAACACCTATAAAGACAAGAAAGAACAGGTTAGCACTCCGGCATCTGAAAGGCAAAGGCTTACCTACTCTTTGTGCGCTCCGGAGGTCTTTACACTGCATTCCGGCATCTGAAAGACAAAAGCTTACCAACTCTTCGCACGCTCCGGAGGCCTTCGGCGCTGCATCCCGCATCTGAAAGACAAAACAAGGTGCGTTTAAAGACATTGGGGAACTTTAATACTCACGTGCCATTACTCCTTTCCACATCTAATCCAGTGGGTATTCCGGCACCCTGCAGCTGCTCCGAACTCGTACCTGCAAAATAAAAAGACATTTAGAGCGCATCGTGAAGCAGGCAACAAGCGCTTACTTACGTGCTTCCAGGCGCTTCTATTCATCACACGGGCTCCATCTTCAACTCACTTCAGTCCGTCATCCGCCATCGCCGGAACCCTGCAAAACAAGAGACATCATTACTAAAGACTTTAAAGACATTTGAATGACTCGAAACTTACCGTTCGTGCAGTAAACGACGGACAGCAGTCCTCTGAAGTCAAGAGGCCTGCGCTACCTATCCAGTGAAGAAACTGGTTACAGCACCCTGCCCCGAGGCAGATGGAGAGCTCGGCATTCACTTACCTAAGGTGAGAGCGTTAACCTTTGGGGGTCTACAGGAGAGGAGAAGAGGAAAGAGATAGGGACACCCCAATAACCCCAGTTCATTAACCCCATATTTTCTATCTGCAGACATCTTACTCTACACGTCAGGCATACAGTGTACAGAGGTCCAGCCCAAAGAGCCAATCGGGTGCTACACATCACCTTTGAAGATACGGTAGTCGCCCAGTCAAGACCGGCGCCTCTGCGAGAATCAGGTGAGCGTTACAGGTTGGTCCTTGTGTGAAGTGGCACCCAGACTTCGTAACAAAGTAGAGCAGCCATCAGCAGGCCCACTGCTAGAAATTCTGGTTCCGTAAGAGAAGAGGTTTGCTTCATAGATGCCACTGGGTAACTGCTATAGCATCTGACAACAGTGGGAGCGGAGTTCGGTAACGAGGCAGAGCTGAACACAAATGACCTACTCCTGGAGAGTCAAGGTCGGCTCTGCAGAAACTCCTGTGTGATTCCAGGACTGGCAACGGGTGATATGGGGTTGTATGTGGCTCTGATGCCCGTAGTCTGGTAGTGCTTGATTAGTATTATTTTGAGGGTGCTGCTTGCCATCTGTGGGGATGAGGGCACTAGGGAGGTGCACTAAGATCAGGGTATTCCGAATGTCCCAGCTGCAACTCTACCTTCTGCATTCCCATCCGGGACACCGAGCAGTACTATCTTTTGGCGATAAGGAAGCCTGTGTTTACTCCTCTTCTCAGAACACTGGGCCCTGGGGTGGCAACACAGGACTCTGTGCCCTCCTTGTTTATAACATTTATAGGATGGGCTGTAGGTGGGGACTAGACTAGTGTGTGGCCTGACAGCCGGATAACCCTGGCTGACTCTGGTCTCCAAGGGTAGGGTGGTCCTATTGGAGGGGGTCAGTATACCTCTTTCTAATTATCAGGCAATGGTCTAGACTCTGAGGTATGGAGGAGGGGCTGTCCTGTAACGAGACCCTGCATCTGACGCTGACAAATGATCTGGTGGCCATTTGTTGGGAAGTTGCATTTCACTGCAGTGTTCCACTGGACGGTTCTCTGTGTTGGATCACACCTTTAGGGATGACAATCTTTGATGAAGCATACTAGAAAAATCACACAAATGGAGCCATTGATCAATTTGTTCAGTCTAAACTTTCAAGAGACACCTTGGGTCTGTGTATGACTTTTGGGGGTATGGAGGATTCCACTAAAACAGTGGACAGTGAGTGTCAAGAGGTTCAGAGTGCCGAGTCAACCGTTCACCTCCTGGTGGCTTCACTAAATTTAAAGGCACTCCTATCTAAGGCCTAAAAGAATACCAGACTTCTTTCATTAAATGATGAAATAACTCAAAAGGGAGAACTGTACGCGTTCATCGATTCATTCAAAGTGATCACAACCAAGCACAGCGACCACAACATCTTAGTAGCATCATGGCCGGTATTTAAAGAAAAACCTCAAATGATGACTGTCTCAGTAGAAATTGGCACTCGGGGCACACGACTAAAGATAATGAAAGAAGCGATATGCCAGATTACGAAAAGTTACAAGGGAGGGCATGACCAGAAGGAGGGACACTTGAACTTGCTTGAACTTGGAACTCCTCACTCCGTTTTCATTCCAAAGGACCAGCAAAATAACATCCGCACATATAAAATTCAGAATTGAGGGAAAGGAGATGGAGCATGAGAAAAGCCAACGGGCGCGCTAAAACCTGCCCATCGAAACAAAACGTCACCCTTGCAATAAAATCAAGAAACAGCTACAAAACCTGGCTATCAACGTTCCGCGGAACACTCTACCAACAAGACTCGGAGACAATGCTATGAGCGGTCTGTAGTAGGCACTCCAAAGACTTCTGGACCCTGGCCAAAGCAACAACATCGACTACTGAAAACACCATACAAAACTGTGTCAGTTAGCAAGCATGGTCATCGCATTTCAATGATCTGTTCCAGCATCCCACAACTGTAGTGAGCTCTGGCGAAAAACTCAGCCAGTGTGAATGGGCTGTCGATCACGACAAACCCTCAATCTTGAAGAAGATAAAAACTTTGAAAAACTCGAGAGTCCCATTCCCGACGGGATCTCCAAAGTTCAGTTAAAAGCAGACCCCGATGAATGGGCGGCCTTGATCTCAGAGATTATCAGCAGATTCTTGGCCAGGAGAAACCTACCTGAATCATGGAAAACTGCCAGCATTGTTCCAATCTCCAAGAAAGGCTCCAAAAGTGAGCCTAAAACTATTGACCAATAGCCCTGCTCGGTGTCATAGGCAAGCTATTTGGATCTCTACTCTTAGATAACTTCCAAGATTGCCTGAAAGAGACAGACAGAGCGGACCCATACCAATCAGGTTTTGTCAAAAACCTTGGCACAACTGCGGACATAATGTTGATCAGTATCCTCAAGGCAAGCGTGATGGAAGGGCGCCCCAGAATTTTCATAGCCTTCATCGACTTGGTCCAGGCACTCGACTGTGTGAATAGAGAAAAGCTATGGTCAAAACTAATGAAAGCAAAGTGCCCAGCCGCCATCCTAGAACCCATCAAAAAGCTATACTCAAACACCTCCATGAGAGTGTGGCTCAATGCAGCAGGCCACCTGTCAAACCCCATAGAGACCAACAGAGGGGTAAGACAGGGTTGTCCCTTGGCACCAGCACTATACAATGCATACATGGCCGACATAGTAGACCTGGAAAACAACACCGGCCCCTTCCCGCCTACCATAGGAGAGTCAAAGATCACAAGGCTCCTCTATGCAGATGACATAATCCTCCTGGACCAGACAGCAATCGTATTACAGTGTCAGTTAAAAACAGCCTTCTATCATACTTTCTTTTTTTCTTCAAGCCAGAACCATCACAATAGCAGCGCAAGCATCGATCCTCGATAGAAAATGTGTCAAATTTTCTTTATTGACAATGATCAATTTTTACAAAGCCAAGGTTACACCAGCAATTACCTAAGGTGCAGATGTGATGCCACAACTTCCAGCTACACTCTGGAACAAACTGGAAGGCCTATTCTGGCTCAAGGTCTTAAAATTACCATCCTCAACTCCCGCGGCAGTAATTAGAAGGGAACTTAGCTTGTCCTCATTGAAATCCGTGACAGACAGAAACAGCTTGCTTTTCCTCTGAAAAATTGAAAGAAAGCCTCACCCAAAAAATTCTGGAAATCATCCATAATGAAATGATGAGCAGGAAAAGCCGGATGCTGACAGCCTGCTTAAAAAAAAATGAGGACCTACTCATGACAATTGGAAGCTCACAAGAGGAATTAGAGCGCATACTGGACAAAGTGAAAACAAAATTAAAAATGCCCAACTGCCCCCAGAGGTTTTGTAACTGAAAGGACACTGGTCTGTGCAACCTCCAATCTCTGGTATCCTCCACATACAGTTGCAGTCTGCAATCACATTCTGCTTTCCTGGAAGATGTTCGGGCGCTATTGCTAGCTTCCTCTCTAGGCAGTAATGCCAGAAGTCTTTCGCCATCTCTGCCAGCATTTTCGATCAAGTTCCCCTAACTTGTTAATGTACCACACTGCTATGATGTTGTCCATCTTCAACAGAATGCAGCAGTTTGCTCTCTCACCGCAAAGGAACACGCAAGCAGCTGTAAACAGTGTATGTGTAGCTTTAACTCCTCTGCTGACTATTTTCCTCGTGTCTGTAATTTACCGGACCTTGCGCCCCAACCGGACCTGCTGTCGTCCGATTCTATCACTAATTCTGGCACATCTCCGAAAATGGCCCTGCCGTTCCAGGCTTCCATGTTCTGCAACCACCAACCTAGCTCTGCTTTCCCTTCTTTGTCTAATAGAACACTCTGGTGATATTTTTCTCCCCCCCCCCCTCCAACAGCCCCCTTGCAAGTGCCTGATTTTTTGCCTCTACAGCACTCTGTAATGCTCCAACTCCATATGTTCCCTCGGAACGTGCTTCAATTTCTCCCGATTGGTCAGAAACTCTGAGGTCAGCAGAGCACCTGATTCACTAATGTCTCTTTGTCCTGTGTGAAGATTAGAATGTCATCCAGGTAAACAATAATCCTGATCCCCCTGTCTCTGATTGCTCCTGACACCAGTCTCATGACCTTGGTGAACACCCAGGGTGCCGAGGCCAACCCGAAGGGGAGGCACGAGAGCTTCCAACTCTGACCGCTCCACAAAAATGTTAGGAACTGCCTATGGTCCTGTGCTACCGGAATGGTCAGGTAGGCGTCTTTCAAGTCGAGTAAGCCAATCTGCTTTGTGTAGGATATCTCTGAGGTGAATACCCTCCATCTTGAAGTACCTGTAGACAAACCAGCTGTTGATCTCCTTAAAGTTTATGATTGGCCTCAACTTCCCTTTCCTGTACACCAGGAACATATTGTTGTAAAAATCTGTCTACCTCGATGGGCACTGCTCTATCGCTCCCTTCTCTAGCAGACTGCAAAGTCTGCATCGAGGAGCTTCTCCTCCTCTCTCGTCATCCTGAGCAGCACTGGGGCATGCTCAAGAAGGGGCAAGCTCATGAACTCTAGCTTGAAGCCTGCTACTGTCTGCAACACCAAAGCATCGACTGAGATAACGCTTGCATTGCACACTACCACCGGTAGCGCTCTGCTGTCTGTAGCCTCTGCAACCATGCAGGCCCCTGCCTCTTGAGGGGGAAAAAGGCATCGTACTGCCTACTCCCCCAGTACTGGGCTGTGGGTCCCCGGGGCCTCCTTGTCGAGCTGAAGCGACCGGCCGAACAGCCCATGTGCCTGCCGGTCTCTGCGACAACCCATCCATCGAATATCTTTCGAATGGACGTCTGGGCTTTCTCAAGAGCTGTATACGTCCCTATGAATCGGGACATTTCCTTAGCGAAGGGTTCTCCGAAAAACACGCCCTTCGCTGATTCACTCACTTCATAGTGCGCAAGGTCTCCTAGTTTGCTGTCTATCATTAGTAACAGACTGCAATGCCTCTCCGAGGAGAGGGCAAATGAGGCACACTGCCCTATGCGCCCAGATGGCCAACGTGACTGCTACTACAGCTTGCCAGTATCCTTGGCTCCCTCTGCCAAATCCATTATTTTGGCCGGGGGACCTGTCATGTCCAGGACTTTGTCAAGGACTTTGTCCTGGCAGCTCTTCCAGGAACGGCCTACACCTTTCCTGACTTCTTTCGCGGCTTTGGTAACACTGGTGACAATTTTGGCATCAAGCTCTGGGGGTGTTCATCACCTTGCCTGGAAGCTCTGGCCTAGGGCTTTCTGCCCTCATCCTGAACCGCATCTCCTTCTCTATCGGTTTTCTGATGCGTTGTGCCATGTATCGGCCCACCCTCTGGCAGAGTAATCATTCCGTAGAATTCGGGTGTCTAATGTTCTCTGGGTCGAACATGTCAGCTATGTCGTCCACATCCTCCAGATTAGCTTTGGGCAATTGCACTGTTTTGTGCTCACTGGCAGTCTTGCTACCTTCATTCTTGCCACTATTGTCCACTTAATCATCATCACATTGGAGATTATCTCCGTTCTCCCACTCCTCATTGGAGGTGACTTCGCCTTCATTGGCAGCCCCTATATTTTTTTGGCCCCCATGGAAGGGGGTAAGAGGTTAAGAGGTTTGGCAATGCCGTTTTCCCCAAAAAAGCACTCTTCAACTTTTTTAAAGGGGTCAGCTACCTCCTGTGGTATCACAACCATCTGGCCTGGGTGTTTGGGAGTAGAAGAGTGGGTGTTATTCCGGGCCTTATCCTCCCCCCTCCTATACAACCCCTTTCCTGGGTTGTTTACCTGCGGTGCCTTTGCCAGGACTGAGCTCTTTTTTTTTTCTTCTTAGATGCTAGGGACACTGTAGACTCTGGGGATTTGTAGTCCTGTGTAGTGGAAGGTTTGTTTTGTTGGATGTTTGACTGTTAAAAAAAAAAAATGTAAAACAGAGAGTGAAGATTTGAAAAGGCTACTGTGAATTGTAGCATTAAAGAGTTTAAGCGGTCTTGACATAGAATTGAGGGGACGGCTTATGTTCTGGTATCCCATCTGTAGTGCCCGCAGCTGAGAACATTAAATTGTCGTGGCATCTATGCTTTGGTCGACTGTTCCTGCTCTGATCTTGTGTGCTGGGGGTAGTGTTAATGTCCTGGGTCTGTTATGTAGGATTTGCTAGAGAGAATAACCCAATGAGCGAGGCCTGAAAAGATAATTAGGATTCATGAATAAATACTGAGTGCAGGGCAGTGGAATAGGCATAAGGGGGTACATAGTCTGCAGCTGTCCATGAGGGAGTATTTCCCAAGGTGTGTGGGTATTTGTTTGGAATTTGCAATTAATTCATGTGCTTGTAATCCCTAATTGCCTATTCTTGTTTTAATAAGCTTCGTACTTGAACAATTAAAATATGAATATTTTTATCATTTAGGGAACGATCGCCCGCAAAACCAGCTAGCTTGCCATTAAAATGGACAACGGAAGAAAAAGCGCTTTTTGATCAAGGATTGGTAAATTGTTTCATATGTCATATGTATTTTACATATTGCCTTATTTGTATAAGCATACATGTGCAGTTCCATTTAACAGAATGAGCCGCAGCTTTCGATTAGGCTGAAAGTGTTAACATTTGAAATTCATCAGCTACAAATGCTTTCCTAGAGATATTCAATCTTTGTCAAAATGTAATCCTTCCTGCGTGGGAAGAACTCTGATAATTCTAGCCAGAGGAAATAATGTGGTACACACTGTAATCGGCAACCAGTAATCCTGCCCAAATGTATTGTCGTGTATTTCCCATTCTTAAGATCACGCTGAACATGTCACCGCCTTTTAATGTCTCACCCCTCCTAATTTCTTTGCTTTCCAAATTTAAGGCCAACATATGTTGAAGTCACCTTTCTCTGGCTTGGGTCATATAGAAATACCCTTACTGCCTTGATTGGTGCATAATAGCCATGATCTGGGTTTAAAATGGCCTCAAATTCGGGAGCCATGTTTGAGCCACTGCTATGAAAATGGTGGCGGGTCAATATATTATAGGGCAAAGAAAAGGAAAACGAAATAATTTCACAGATATATTAATTCCTTGATTGGAAGTCGCTCATGCACATTTGGATTCAAGTTCTCATTATATGAGTAATGGATAGTGTTCTTAGAACATTAGACAGAAATCCTGTGTACGTTATACTGCTACTGGACCTTTCATCTGCATTTGACATGTATTATCTCATGCTGATTAGGCACCTAGGAGTAGGAGAAAGTAAAACATTTCACTCATTGCTCTGAGCTGGTATCTACCTAATACCACAAGTTGGAAGTTATGTATGTATCTATCAACCCAACATGCCGAAATGCTTTGGTATCCCTATCGTTGTCTACCTTATCAAGTAACCTAAGCTCATTCCCAGAGGTTTCAAGTTTCCCCCTTTCTATTTGTCACTTGTCATCTATCACGGTTTTCTTTCTTTTTCTTTTTTTCTTTTACATTGTGTGACCTTTGGCACTGAATGGAAAATGACGAAAGCAAAACTGCCAGTCCCAGAAAGCATAAAAAAATATAGTATTGGATGCCCTAATCCCAAATGGAATGGGCAAACGTAAGAGCTTTGGTTTTATACCTTAGGCCTCCACCATCAATCATAGAAGGATTTCACTGAGTTTTGCACACCCATCAGTGGGTGGAATCATTCATATGGCCTGCCACGTCATCAGCTGTGTGACAAGAGGGCACATGAATATTAGCTGTAACTAAATTTCTGATGTTTGTTAATCTGCTTAGAATCACATGCTGTGCATAGGTGTAACGCTCACCTGATTCCCGTAGAGGCGCCGGTCTTGACTGGGCGCATACCGTATCTTCAAAGGTGATGTGCAACACACGGCTGGCTCTTTGGGCTGGACCTCTGTGCACTGTATGTCTGACTTGAAGGGTAAGATGTCTGCAGATAGAAAATATGGGATTAAGGAACTGGGTTATTGAATGTCTCTCTCTTCTTCCCTTTCTCTTCTCCTGTAGAACCCCAAAGGTTAACGCTCTCACCTTGGGTAAGTGAACGCCGTGCTCTCCATATGCCTCGGGGCAGGGTGCTGTAACCAGTTTCTTCACTGGATAAGGGGAGCAGGCCTCTTGACTTCAGAGGACTGCTGTCCGTCGTTTACTGCACGAACGGTAAGTTTCGAGTAACTCTAATGTCTTTAAAGTCTTTAGTAATGATGTTTCTTGTTTTGCAGGGTTCCGGCGATGGCGGATGACGGGCTGAAGTGAGTTGAAGATGGAGCCCGTGTGATGAATAGAAGCGCCTGGAAGCACGTAAGTAAGCGCTTGTTGCCTGCTTCACGATGCGCTCTAACTGTCTTTTTATTTTGCAGGTACAAGTTCGGAGCGGCTGCAGGGTGCCGGAATACCCACTGGGTTAGATGTGGAAAGGAGTAATGGCACGTGAGTATTAAAGTTCCCCAATGTCTTTAAACGCACCTTGTTTTGTCTTTCAGATGCGGGATGCAGCGCCGAAGGCCTCCGGAGCGTGCGAAGAGTAGGTAAGCCTTTGTCTTTCAGATGCCGGAATGCACCGCGAGGCGTTGGTGACAGCCGATGGACCAGGTAAGTGAAGAGCTGTCACTGAAGACCGTAATGCTAACCTGTTCTTTCTTGTCTTTATAGGTGTTGCTGAAGACTGGATTCAGGATGGTAAGCCTTTTTCCTTAGGCCCAGGATCAGATGCAGAAGACACGATGAGCGTTCTGCTGCAGAGGATGCAGAATAACGCAAAGCAAGATTCATCCATCGGGTGTGGTTTAAATAGCCTCCTGTAGTGCTTAGGTGTCTCCTTCCACAGCCACGCCTAGGTAAGAAAAGAGTTCCTGCTTTCCAGAAGAGTTCCAGTGTTCTGAATCTAGGGAGTGGCTCCTGCCCCACCCAACAGGAAAAGTAGTTCCAAACAGAAGAAGATCAGAGGCTCAACTGGCAGGCAAGTAAGCAGCATGGTCTGCTGCAGGTAAGTCCGCCCAAGCATTATGAGCCCGGTGCTTCCAGCGCTGGGACTGGGCATATTTATGAGCCTGGTGCCACTGGCGCCAGGACTGGGTCCAAAAGGTCCCAATTGGGACTGGTTGGCACTCGGAACCTGGGTTATGGATCTGCTTCCAAGGGAGTTGGGAAAACCCTGACCTTTTGGAAGCAGAGATCATGACAGTACCCCCCCCCTCAAGGCCCGTCCCAAACCGGGCTCCTCTGGGGGTTTTGGCTTGTCAGGAAATGTTCGGTGAAATCTTTTGATTAGGCGAGGAGCGTGGACATATTCAGCAGGTTCCCAGGATCTCTCTTGGGGGCCGTAGCCTTTCCAGTCAATTAGGTAAAATAGTTTAGATTTGGAGATCTTGGAGTCCAGAATGCTTTTGACTTCAAACTCGAGTTCTCCATCAACTAGGATAGGTTTTGGAGATTTAGTTAGTCGGGTTTGAGGTTGCACGGTTTTTAATAGAGAGACGTGGAAGACCGGATGTATCTTCATGTGCGGGGGCAAGTCCAACTTGACCGCTACTGGGTTTACTATGGTAGTGATGGAATAGGGACCAAGGTATCTTGGGTTGAATGTGCGTGGCCCTTTTAGAGGTAGATATTTGGTGGATAACCAGACTTGATCGCCTACTTGATATTGAGGGGCTTCCTTCCGATGTTGATCTGCTCCTTTATTGTATTGTTCTTTAGCCCTTTGAAGATGAGAAACAGCTTCCTTAAAGGCTTGGGTGATTGTAGAATGCAGGTAGTCTACTGCTGGTGTTTCAAGATCTTGGAGGGGATCCAACTCCGAGGTTCGAGGGTGACTGCCGTACAAAAGAAAAAACGGGGTTTTCCCAGTTCCCGAATGGACAGAGTTATTGTAGGCATATTCGGCTACCCAAAGGATGTCTTTCCAAGTTTTTTCAGTTTGTTGCAGCATGCAGCGTAAATACTGTTCCAGAGTTTGATTGGTCCTCTCGGTTTGTCCGTCGGTCTGAGGGTGGTGACTGGTCGATAGTCTCACATCAATTTGAGTCGACCGACAGCAACTTCGCCAAAAATGAGAAATAAATTGACTACCTCGATCCGAAATTAGAACCGAAGGAAAACCGTGCAGTTGGACGATGTTTTCGAGAAATTCTAGGGCCAGAGTTGCTGCTGTTGGCAAGCCTTTGAGCGGAATGAAATGCGCCATCTTGGAGAATAAGTCCACGATTACTAGAATCGTATTGTATCCGGAGCATGGAGGTAGATCGGTGATGAAGTCCATAGAAAGCGTATGCCAAGGGCGAGGTGGGATGTCAATAGGGTGTAAGAGGCCTGCTGGTCTTTCCTTTTGACTCTTGTTTTGGGCGCATACTCCACAGGACATTATAAAGTCTCTGATATCTTTTTTCCAAGACGGCCACCAGAAGTAGCGCTTGATCTTTTCTGAGGTCTTGGCCATACCGGGATGTCCTTCCATTAAAGAATCGTGATAACAAGCGATTACTTTTTTCTGTAAATCTGTGCTGGGTAGGTATAATCGTTCTTGGAAATACAATACGTTGTCCTTTACTGCAAAGTCCTTTCCCTGCAGATGCCAATTCTGTATGTCTGCTGGAGTTACAAGTTGCCTGGCTTTATCCTTAACTTCCTCTATGGATTCTGTGGCGATTACACCCAGAATTCTTTGTTCAGGAATGATTGGTACAGGTTTAGGGTTGATCAAGTGTTCTTCCACTCCCATCCGAGAAAGGGCATCAGCTTTACCGTTCTTTGTACCAGGTCGATAGGTAATTATGAAGTCAAACTCGGCAAAGAATAATGCCCAACGGAGTTGTCTAGAGGATTGGGCTTTTGCGGTTTTCAAATATTGCAGGTTTCGGTGATCCGTAATCACAGTAACGGTGTGTCGGGCCCCCAGCAGATAATGCCGCCAAGCCTTAAAGGCAGACTTGATAGCCAGAAGTTCCTTGTCAGTAATCGTGTAATTGATTTCAGGAGGCGAGAATTTGCGGGACCAAAATGCCACGGGATGCAACTGATTGGTTACCGGGTCCTTTTGTGATAGAACTGCCCCCTTGGCAAGGCTTGAAGCATCAGTTTCCACGATGTAGGGGAGTTCGGGGCGAGGGTGTTTTAAGATTGGTGCAGAGATAAATTTAGTCTTCAAATCCTGGAAAGCTTGTTCCGCCTCGGTAGACCATTCAAAACTTTTGTTTTTCTTTAACAAGGCAGTGATGGGCTGGACTATTCGAGAGAATTCGGGGATAAACCTGCGGTAAAAGTTAGCGAAGCCTAACATGCTTTGCACACCTTTTACGGAGGATGGTGATGGCCATTTGAGAACTGCATCGACCTTCTTTGAATCCATACGCACTCCGCCAGGTGATAATATGAATCCCAAGAATTCAACTTCAGTCACGTTGAAAACACATTTTTCCAACTTAGCGAAAAGTTTGTGTTGACGCAATGTTTCGAGGACCATTTTCACGTGTTTCCGATGTTCAGATTCCGATGAAGAATAAACGAGGATGTCGTCAATGTAAACAACAACACACACTGAGGACATCGTTCATAAAATATTGAAAGGCGGCCGGGGCATTGCAAAGTCCGAAGGGCATGACCTGATATTCAAATAGCCCATACTTGGTGCGGAAGGCCGTCTTCCATTCGTCGCCCTCTTTTACTCGTACCAAGTGGTAAGCTCCTCTAAGAACCAGCTTTGTATATATGCATGCTTTTCTGACTTGGTCCAGGAGTTCAGGGATCAAAGGTAACGGATATCTATTCTTAACGGTGATCTGGTTCAGGGAGCGATAATCTATACAAGTTCTAAGGTCGCCTTCCTTTTTTGGAACGAAGAACAAAGCTGAAGAAGCAGGGGACTTGGAAGGACGAATAAACCCATTTGCCAGGTATTGATCCAGGTATTGTCGAAGGTGAAGGTTCTCAGGCTCGGTGAGGGCATAAATTCTACTACAAGGAGGAGTAGATCCAGGTATCAGGTCTATCTGGCAGTCATAAGACCTATGAGGAGGTAGAGAGTTAGCCTGATCCTTCCCGAAAACATCTTGGTATTCTAGGTATTCGGGAGGTAACTGGGGAGTCTCTGAAGAAATTGCTGCCAGTGCAACACCAGGTGGAGGGTGACAAGTAGAGACACATTCTGGGAACTGGACCGTTCTTGCTCGCCAATCGATCAGAGGATTGTGTTTCTCTAACCAAGGTATTCCTAGAATAATCTGAAACTGAGGGGCCTTGATCACATCGAACACGATCTTCTCATGGTGTCCATCTTGACTTACTAGCGTCACCTCTTGAGTGGTATGCATTACTGGCCCGGAGGCTATCTCCGTACCATCCACCGTAGTAATGACGTCCTTTACAGCCTTGGGACAAAGAGTTAGATTCATCCTCAAAACCATTTCATGATCCACATAATTGCCGATGGCACCGCTGTCGACGTAAGCTTCAATTGCATGTAATCGATCCGGATTATCAGGGCTAATGAGGACCATAGGTATCACGAAATGCGAGGTCACGGAACTGGTTTTCACGCTCGGCAAGAGGACCTCTATTCTTGTCGGGCGAGGTCGTTTCCCTGCTCAGAGTTTGTAACTTTGGTAACTGCAGCTCCTACTGCCTTCTTGGCAGGTTTCACCGGACAGTCTCGAAGAAAGTGCCCTGAGTTTCCGCAATAGAGGCATAATTGCAACTGTTTTCTCCTTTCCCGCTCCTTTTGTGTTAGAGGACCTTTCAGACCTCCTATTTGCATGGGTTCCCCAGAGTCTACTCCTTTGGAAGGAGTTGGCGGTTTGGAAAATACTCGAGCATCAAACTTGGAACGATCGGCCTTCCTGTTCTGCAGTCTGTGATCTATTTGAACGACTAAGTCTATATAGTCCGAACAATCTTGTGGGGGATTCACTACTTGGGCTAACACATCTTTGAGCTCTCCACGTAGACCTCTATAAAACAGCGTAATCCTTTTGTCCTCAGGCCATTGAGTTTCCACTATCAGTCTGTTGAAAGACGCAATATAAGCCAAAAGGTCTTGATTACCTTGTCGCAACGAAAGCAGCTCATTGTCCAAGGCCTGCCCCTGTGAATGTCTTGCGAACAGTTTTTCCATACTGAGCTGAAAAGCTTGAAAATCATGGAGGACCGGATCATCTTGATTTACTAGAGGGATCGACCAGTCTGCCGCATTGCCACTAAGGTACCAATGCACGAAAGCTACTTTAGCTTGATCAGTTGGAAAGGCTGCTGGCCGGCATAAGAAATGCAACCGGCACTGATTGATAAATACTGCAAACCTCTTTGGGTCACCAGAAAATCGTTCGGGCGGAGCCAGAGGTACATTCCCAGGTAGGTTGATCTGCACTGGATTCATAGAGGATGTAGAAGGAAGATTTCCCCCAGATGCGGGTAACGGGGTCTGTCCGGCTTGTGACTGTAGCAATTGTCTAGCGAGATCATCTGTTCGCTCCTTGGAAATAATCAGTTCCCTTCTTAGAGCGTTCGTTTCCTGACGGGCTGCATGCACTTCTGCCCTTAGTTCCCCAAGTAACTGGGCTAGCTGGTCGGTATCCGAGGTTTCCATAGCGCCTGGACAGGAGTTTTGTGGTAGGCTTTGCGTTCTGTAACGCTCACCTGATTCCCGTAGAGGCGCCGGTCTTGACTGGGCGCATACCGTATCTTCAAAGGTGATGTGCAACACACGGCTGGCTCTTTGGGCTGGACCTCTGTGCAATGTATGTCTGACTTGAAGGGTAAGATGTCTGCAGATAGAAAATATGGGATTAAGGAACTGGGTTATTGAATGTCTCTCTCTTCTTCCCTTTCTCTTCTCCTGTAGAACCCCAAAGGTTAACGCACTCACCTTAGGTAAGTGAACGCCGTGCTCTCCATATGCCTCGGGGCAGGGTGCTGTAACCAGTTTCTTCACTGGATAAGGGGAGCAGGCCTCTTGACTTCAGAGGACTGCTGTCCGTCGTTTACTGCACGAACGGTAAGTTTCGAGTAACTCTAATGTCTTTAAAGTCTTTAGTAATGATGTTTCTTGTTTTGCAGGGTTCCGGCGATGGCGGATGACGGGCTGAAGTGAGTTGAAGATGGAGCCCGTGTGATGAATAGAAGCGCCTGGAAGCACGTAAGTAAGCGCTTGTTGCCTGCTTCACGATGCGCTCTAACTGTCTTTTTATTTTGCAGGTACAAGTTCGGAGCGGCTGCAGGGTGCCGGAATACCCACTGGGTTAGATGTGGAAAGGAGTAATGGCACGTGAGTATTAAAGTTCCCCAATGTCTTTAAACGCACCTTGTTTTGTCTTTCAGATGCGGGATGCAGCGCCGAAGGCCTCCGGAGCGTGCGAAGAGTTGGTAAACTTTTGTCTTTCAGATGCCGTAATGCAGTGTGAAGACCTCCGGAGCGCACGAAGAGTAGGTAAGCCTTTGTCTTTCAGATGCCGGAATGCACCGCGAGGCGTTGGTGACAGCCGATGGACCAGGTAAGTGAAGAGCTGTCACTGAAGACCGTAATGCTAACCTGTTCTTTCTTGTCTTTATAGGTGTTGCTGAAGACTGGATTCAGGATGGTAAGCCTTTTTCCTTAGGCCCAGGATCAGATGCAGAAGACACGATGAGCGTTCTGCTGCAGAGGATGCAGAATAACGCAAAGCAAGATTCATCCATCGGGTGTGGTTTAAATAGCCTCCTGTAGTGCTTAGGTGTCTCCTTCCACAGCCACGCCTAGGTAAGAAAAGAGTTCCTGCTTTCCAGAAGAGTTCCAGTGTTCTGAATCTAGGGAGTGGCTCCTGCCCCACCCAACAGGAAAAGTAGTTCCAAACAGAAGAAGATCAGAGGCTCAACTGGCAGGCAAGTAAGCAGCATGGTCTGCTGCAGGTAAGTCCACCCAAGCATTATGAGCCCGGCGCTTCCAGCGCTGGGACTGGGCATATTTATGAGCCTGGTGCCACTGGCGCCAGGACTGGGTCCAAAAGGTCCCAATTGGGACTGGTTGGCACTCGGAACCTGGGTTATGGATCTGCTTCCAAGGGAGTTGGGAAAACCCTCTGCTTTTGGAAGCAGAGATCATGACAATAGGTCCGACATCCAGTGGTCACTGCAGAGTATTGCATTTTGTTTTTCGTAGTCGAAAAGGGGGCGTCGACAAGGTGTGTCTGTAACACTATCCCTATATTGACGTGCGTTGTACCCACAATCCCTCACGCGTCCAGGTCCCTCAGATTGTTTTTTTCCGCCCAGCTACTGGTCGCCTTTATGCGGAGCTCCTCGAGAGACATTGCCAAATAGTTTCTTCGACCTTTGGTCGTTTGTTATTAATATCAATAACGTAGATCCCTCCCTCGACGCAGAGCTGTTTCTCCGCCGAGCAAGATCTTCGACGGAAGGATGAGCGGAGGAGATCCTTCGGCGCTGCCGAACACGTGGCCTGGCCTCGCCGGCCATACACAGTAGGGAGAGTGGGGTTGTGTGGTCTTTCTTTCTCTTTAAGAATGCCTTTCTCTTTCCCCTCACTCTCTTTCGAGGTCGTAGTCACACTTCTTGCCCTCAGCTATGGAGAGGACGCCATTTAGGTTTTGCCCGCTTTGCAAGGGTAAATATACCTGGAAGGACAAGCACAAACGGTGCAACCGTTGCTTGCCCCTCGATCACAAGGAGGACGGCTGTGCGGCCTGTAAGTACTTAAGCCCAAAACTCTAAAAGACCGCAGGGTCAAAAGGTGGCCGGCCTATGCCATGTCTAGGTCAGAATCCTCGCCCGCTGCCGCTGCCGCCGAATGTGACGAGGACAGTGATTACACGGCCCCCGTAACGGAGGTTGTAGACCTCTCGAGGGAGCGTTCTCGCTCCTCTTCGTCCGTCCCTGGCCCCGACAAGCCCGGCTCACGCCCAGCTTATGGGGATGAACACCCCGGCGACAAGGACGCACACAACAAATCTCATAAACACATACCCCACGGCACGCATTTGTCGAAGATGAAGGCAGCCATAGTGCCAACGGAGGCGCCGGGCCCACCGGCGTAATCCGCCGACCGTAAGGGTCGCCAGCCCTCCCCGCTTCCGTGGCACTCTGGAAATAAGGGCGCTAACCCCAAACCCTCAGGCGGCGACGTGCCTCGTAAGAGTGCGCACGTTGCCAGTAAAGAATCAATGGTACCTAGCGCGACTACGAGCGATCCCTCGACAGAGAGAATGATCGCTGAAAACCTCGCGCGTATATCTTCTAGGGACGGCCAGAGACGGGCGACAAGTGACACGCCGAAAACCGCGCACAAGGCCAAAGAAACGCCGAAGGCGCCGGAAAGTAGGCTGGGACAGCTCCCACCGTCGACGGAAAGCCCTAGCCTGCCAGAACACTTCTCAGAAGGCGAAGGCACCTTATCTTCGACACTACGGGACAGATCTAGGCAAATACAAGGAGAAGAAACTCCTTTTTCACTCCCAGACCGCTCTGGCCTACCTCAGTGGACCTTAGAGAAGTTCCAGTCCTGTATGGACAAGTTAGACAGATTCATGGCCATTCCAGAAAATAGGACACCTAAAAGACCTAGGGAGGTACTCCTAGAAAGTCCAAGGGCTAAATGCCCGAAGTTGTTCTATAACCCCTTTCAGGAGGATATGAACTCTTATGACCTCACCGAAGAGGACACTCACTTCCAGAAAGGAGAGGAGTTTATTAATGATGAAAACCAACAAGAGGGAGAAGGCTTCCATGAGGACACTAACATAAGTGAGGAAGGGTACGAGGAAGACCCAGGTGAGGGTGACCCAAATCCCTGGCAGTCACCATCAGGGTCTACAGAGCCAGACATTCTAGACATCAGGTCTCCTCAGACCATACCAGTCAGGAACCCTTCACCTGTTGACGATCAGCTCACCTTTAATGCGCTGCTGAGGAAGGCAGCAGCACATTTTGAGGTCGAAACTGGGGAGGTCACCCCAGACACTGACTTCATGGAAAGGATTATCAAAGAAAAAAAACCCACCAGCCAAACAATTCCAATACTCGCCTCTGTTAAGAGACGAATCAACCCTTCACTGACCACCCCTGCACTAGTAAGAGGGGTTAATCCAAGAATCGAAAAATTGTTCTCACCCTCTCAATCAGACCCACTATATATTAAGGGTTACTCAGTCCCGGACTCCTTAGTGGTGACTAACACTAGGAAAAGGGCTGGGGTTCCACTGTCTACCAGCGAGGCACCCCCGGATAAAGAGGGGAAAAAGCTTTATGCCCTAGCCAAAAGAATTCCCACCTCGGCAGCGTTCTCAACTAGGATTGCCAATAATAACACATTGCTGGCAAGCTATGCTGATGCGCAATGGGGAAAGCTTAAGCAGGACATCGAGGAAGTCCCTGAACCCCTAAAAACTCGATTGCTGGCTACAGTTGATGAAGGGTCTCTGGTCAACCAAAGCATCGTTAAAAATACCCTTGATGTAGCAGAAACTGCTGGCCGCTCTTTGGTACAGGGAATTCTGCTGAAGCGCCACGTCTGGCTTCGCAATTCCGGGTTTAAGGCAGAAACGCAAGCGGCGCTCATTAACAAGCCTATTGAAGAGTCTAACCTCTTTGGAAAGGCAGTGGACGACGCACTGGAAAATGCAAAAAAAGAATTTGATACCATAAAGACCTTGGACCAAATCTCAAAGCCCCCTAACAGGCGGGGATTTGGCAACAAGCGTACTTTTCGTGGCCAACGCCAGCAACAGAATCAACAACTTCAATATTCTGACAAAAACTGCCAAAGTAATAGTGGCCAGTACAATCAAAGAGGTCAACGCCGTGGCAAGGGGAGAGGTCGGGGTTCCACCCTTAGAGGCTCCCAAGCCACCAACAACACCAAGTGACGCAAAGATTCAGGTCCCCTCCCATGCATCGCTGGTCGGGGGCCGGTTAACATCATTTCTTCCAGCATGGGAGGGAATAACATCAGACCGCTGGGTACTACCCACCATAGCCCGCGGCTACTGTATAGAATTCAACAGTTCCCCAACATACAGACCCCGAGGGGACGACGCATGACACCAGAACACCTCGCCATCCTTCTCCAAGAAGTGGACCAGCTACTGGAAAAAGGGGCTATAGAGGTCGTGCCTCTATCTCAGGTAACGGAAGGTATTTATTCAGTGTACTTCCTTGTACCCAAAAAGGATCTAACCATGCGCCCTGTATTAGATCTGCGCCCAGCGAACAAGTTTGTCAAGCCCCAAAAGTTTCGTATGGTAACCTTACAGGAAGTGATCCCACTGCTAGCACGGGGATTATATGACAACACTGGACATGAAAGATGCATACTTTCATATTTTAATGTTGCCGGTGCACAGAAAATACCTCAGGTTCATGATAGAGGGCAAACACTACCATTTCAGAGCGCTACCCTTCGGCATAGCATCTCCACCGAGGGTATCACGAAAGTACTGGCAGTGGCAGCGGCCCACCTGTGCAGGTTGTCCATCCCAGTATACCCTTACCTCGACGATTGGCTCATAACAGGGGATTCTTACGAAACATGCTTCTCCAATACCCAAAAGACTGTAGACCTTTTGTTCCAACTGGGCTTCTCCATCAACGAGAAGAAGTCCAGCTTAGACCCCAGCCAGACCAAGCAATTCATAGGGGCTCTAATTCGAACAAAGGACGGCCTCGTCTTCCCCTCCAACGAGAGGTTCCAAAACATGCTGTTTCAGATCCCCCAATATGTGGCAGGTCGAGAGGTGACGGTGCGCAAAGCGATGCGCTTGCTAGGAATGAAAGCGTCCTGTATTTATTTGGTACCTCACGCGCGCCTGCGCATGCGCCCAATGCAAGAGTGGCTCAACAGCCAGTGGTGTCAGGCCAGCGGACACTGGGACGATCTAGTGGTGGTCTCGCAGGCCTTGGTTCTCTCGCTACGGTGGTGGACAAAGGAAAAGCTGGTAAGAGGGAAACCCTTTGCCACACCCGCAGTGGAAGCCACTCTAAAACCACAGACGCATCCCTCACAGGAGGGGGGGGCTTACCTATCCCATCAGACTGCTCACGGAGTGTGGACTCCGAGCGTAGCATCCAAGCACATAAACCTACTGGAGCTACTGGCCGTGTTCAAGGCACTAAAAGCCTTCCAGGAACACCTACAAGGGAAGACAGTGATGGACCTTACGGACAGCACCACAGCCATGTACTACCTCAACAAGCGAGGGGGCACCCACTCTCCAGGACTGTCCAAGCTGTCCCAGAATATCTGGAAGTGGGCTCTCAAACACAACATGTTCCTACTGTCGCAACATGTACCAGGGGAACTCAATCTGCTAGCAGACAAACTCAGCAGAGACTTCCCTCTGCCCTCAGAGTACGAATGGCAGTTGCACGAAGACATCGTCTTCGACGTCTTCACACAATGGGGATTGCCAGAAATAGACCTGTTTGCAACTCTGGAGAACTCACAATGCCAAGATTACGCCTCCAGGTACCCCCAGAACCAATCCAAGGGGAACGGTCTATGGATTCCATGGTCAGGGAAATTTGCTTACGCCTTCCCCCCCCCCCCCCCCCCCACTACCCTTCTCAACAAGATTGTGCACAAGATGCACCAGGAACAAGTTACCATGATACTAGTGGTCCCTATGTGGGCCTGGCAGCCATGGTTCGCTCACTTGATGGAGATGTCTCTATCTCCCCCAGTGAAACTTCCCTGCCCGCACAACATGCTGTCACAGGACAAGGGCAGGACACTGCATCCATGCCCTCAGACCATGAACCTAGCAGCCTGGCTCCTGAGATCATAGAATTTGGACACTTACAACTCCCGCAGAGATGCATGGACATCCTTAGGGAGGCTAGAAAGCCTAACACTTGTCACTGTTATTCTAGCAAATGGAAGAGATTTGTCATCTGGTGTAGAGGAAGAAGCATCAACCCAGTTGACTGCTCCCCCACGCACATTGTCCTGTACCTGACCCATTTACTGGACTCAGGTCTAGTGTTCAATTCCATTAAAGTCCACCTAGCGGCACTTTCTGCATACACCACTTCCCAGCTTAAAGTGTTGTGGTTGAAAGTCCCAGTTATCAAAGCCTTCATGGAGGGAGTAAAGAGAATACACCCTCCGATAGCAAACCCAGCTCCCGGCTGGGACCTGAATGTGGTACTTATCAGACTCATGGGCTCACCCTTTGAACCCATGCACAAAGCAACTCTTAAGGACCTCACTCTTAAGACCGCTTTCCTAATACCCATCATCTCTATTAGGAGAGTAAGTGAACTACAGGCTCTTTCTGTTCTAGACCCCTTTGTAACAGTTCACATAGATAAAGTGGTTCTACGCACACACCCAAGGTTTGCACCGAAATTCATCTCAAAATTCCATGTAAACCAGTCAATAGAACTACCAACGTTCTTTCAAAACCCTTCCAATTCGGGAGAAAAAAGTCTGCATACACTTGATGCAGAGCTGTCATGTTCTACATGGAAAGAACCAGACCACTGAGAAAGACTAATCAGTTCTTTGTCTCGGTGGCAGCAGGAAGAGAAGGAGATGCAGTTTCAAAATCCACTATATCTAGATGGATTGTTCAATGCATCACTCTCTGTTACACTCTTGCTAAGAGAGAACTACCCTTCAAGCCAAGAGCACATTCTACTCGAGGCACTGGGGCATCCATAGCATTCATTGCAAATGTTCCCCTTGAGTCCATCTGCAAAGCGGCAACCTGGAGTTCTGTGCACACCTTTACAAAACACTACTGTCTAGATGCACACTCTAGATCTGACTCCCAGATGGGACAGGCAGTATTAAGACATCTTTTCTCTACTATTCCTTCTCATAACCCACCGCCAACTCCGGGTACTGCTCGTTAGTCTATGCACAGCATGTGATTCTAAGCAGATTAACAAACATCAGAAGACAATGCATTACTTACTGTAAAAGCATTTCTGATGGTTGTATCTGCTTAGATTCACATGCGCCCACCCTTCCTCCCCGCTCGGATGGAAGGAACATAGACACCTTTCTACATCTCTCTCTCTCTTTTCTGTACTCACTCACGTATAGAAGGCTCCCTCAGGGAAGAAAAAATACAAACCGAGGGACCTCGACGCGTGAGGGATTGTGGGTACAACGCACGTCACTATAGGGATAGTGTTACAGACACGCCTTGTCGACGTCCTCTTTTCGACTACGAAAAACAAAATGCAATACTCCGCAGTGACCACTGGATGTCAGACTATGCACAGCATGTGAATCTAAGCAGATACAACCATCAGAAATGCTTTTACGGTAAGTAATGCATTGTCATTCATATGGACTGGTTTCTGTCGTCCAGCAGACCAAGGTCTTGGTATCCCTGGCAGGGGCATTGTATGTCATTCCACAGACAGACCTGGGGGCTCTGAAACATCTACAGTGGTGATTTGGAACAGTATAAAAGTTTTGTAACATCAAGTAAAAAAGACCCTGGTGTCTGGTTTAGTAAAAAAAACAGCATTTGAAACACAATTTCAAGGCCACTTTGAAAGGGGCAGTTTTTCAGATTCTATGTAGGATTATCCACCAGGTCCTTTATAAGGTGCAGGTCCACACTACATTTTATACATTCTAGACTAGGTTATGCTGAACTACGAACATGCTTTCTCAAACTTCTGGCTCGGAACACTTCGGGCAGACTAGTTTGAGGCCTAAAGAAGTGTCCATGTGTGCAGATTCCTTGTCTGACAACCCGTAAATAGCTTGTGTTCACAATTCTATTCGTTATGTGCATAACCTTTGACACGATGGTTCCATACATATGAGTATAATAAAACTATACTCTTGATACAGATCACCAGCGTTGTCTCTTCAAATATAATCTGCTCCTTTGACCCACTGCTTCCTGCCAGAGGTGGAGGATGCTATTCTGAGAATTGTGCTCCAAGTCTGTTCCTTCACTCCAATTGAGTTTCTTGGGAATTACTGAAATGGGTGTGCACAAGGGGCTGGCAAGCAGCCAACCCAACTTATTGCATTTGGCAACCGTCCTTTCTTGCCAATCTAGATCCCCTCTTGAATCTCCCACAGCAATTTCAATGGAGGAACACTCGCTAAACTGGGCCTTGGCCAGAATCTGAATGTCAGAAGACCTAGAATTGAACTAACAAGGATTTAGACATTGGTCCAGCGTGAAGGGAAACCAATAAAATGGAATTGACTTGAAGTACTTTACATTGCAATTGGTGCTCAAAAAGATTTCTGGACATTTTAGCTTGTGATATCTGCATCTTTCCAGCTTCAGGCGCAGGAAGTAAAGTCTCAAAAAGGTGGCCCCTGTGGCTCCATGATCAGCCTCCAGCTAAAAAGAGGAAGCGCCATCCAACGCCTCTGCAACAACTACCAAACCCGCTTCGGGTACCCTCCCCCCGATGGACACAGGGACGGACACGGCCACGATGGATGATGACATTGTCACGGTGGGCAGATCACCGCAGCAGGGGCCGTCCCCTTCGGATGAGGTTAGGTTGTTTCATGTCATGGCCGCCAGAGCTTCTGAACTTTTCCAGTTTACGACCGGCCTATACCAGAGGTGCGAGGCCAAGAGGAAGACCATCATGGCAGTGCTCCTCTTGGATGACGTGGGAGGAAGGCTTAGCCCTCTTGAAGAATTCCTGAACGGCCCTGGCCAAGCGTGATAGGCTAGAGAAAAAGTACTGGGTGCCGGAGTCCGCACCGAAGTGCCTACGGTCTCAACCGTCGCCGGACTCGGTGTCGTTGGCTATGAGGTAGAGGTCTAACCCCTTGTCCTCAGTCCCTCCGGACAGCGAGGGGAAGAAGGTGGATGCCATGGGGAGTAAGGTAATTTACTCTGGTGTCTACCATCAAGGCAGCCAATGCATTGGCGATCCTGGCCAGGTACGACGGCGAACTGTGTTACAAGTTGGCCCCGATCCTGGAGTTCCTACCTGACGACAAGCGGATGGAGGCGATCGCATACCTCCAGGAGGGAAAAGTGGTGTCAGACCATGCCATCAGTGTCTATGGACATCAGCCGACATAGGCTGTCTGTCTCCGTTCTCGAGGCTGGCTGAAGGGTACCAATTTCCGCCAGGATGTCCAGACGAGGGCACTGGACATGCACTTCGATGGGGATAACCTCTTTCGGAAGGCCATCAACGAGTCCTTGGAGCCCATCAAGACTGATACTGGTACGTCTCATGCCCTGGGTACTCTCCAATAACACTGCTCTTCCTTACGCGCCTCCGGAGGATCGTCGGGCAGATCGAGGTGGTCAGCGCCCTCGTTGCACCCACGGCGGAACGCAGGTGCCAAAGCAGGACTGAACTGGCCAAGACGTCTGGCCGCCCACCCATGCACCCTGGCGTGAGGCCGGCTGACGGGATTCATCAGCGGGTGGGAAAAGATTTCCACCACAGACATTCCCTGGAGTTTCAGCAAAGGTTTGCGCAGATTCCTCCGGTGACCTAGCAGGAGCAGTACATCCCTCAGCTACTGCAGGAGTTACAGGCCATTCTGCAAAAAAGGGAGAGGAGCTAGTTCCAAGACGACTGTGAGGCTGCGTTTTCTACTCCAGATACTTCTTTGTCAAGAAGAAGACTGGGGGCTGGAGGCCCATCCTAGACCAGCACCGCCTCAACAAGTTCTTCAAGTCCCAAAAATTCAGGATGTTCACGTTGCAGCACATGCTCGACTAACTGGAGGAAGGAGACTTGACGCCTACTTTCACATCCCCATTCACAGGAAGCATCGAAAGTTCCTATGCTTCGTGGTGCAGGGATGACCCTACCAGTTAAAAGGCTTCCCTTTCGGCCTAAAGTCAGCTCCCAGGGTGTCAAGAAGTGCCTGGCATCACGGTCGGCCTATCTACGTCTACGAGGGATACACGTGTACCTGTACATCGAGGACTGGCTCATCTGGGCCATTTGAGGAGAGGTAGCTGTCGAACACACAGACGGCCGTCCAGCTGCTGATGGATCTGGGGTACTCCATGAAATTATCCAAAGTCCTCCTTGACACCATCGCAGAATGCACTGTTTCTAGGAGCCTGGCTCAACGTAGTCTCCTGTTTAGCATTGCCCTCAGAGGAGAGGATAGCGGCCGTGCTGCAGAAGGTACAACGGCTGGTGTCACTGAAGATCACTACAGTGCGGGCCATCAGGTCGCTGCTCGGCATGATGTCGTTGTGCATCTACCTTATCCCGACTATGCAGATTGCGGATGCAACCTCTTAAGAAGTTCCTGGAGGACGATCGCTGGATTTAAGTGTCTGGAAACTTTGTGGACAAGATCCCTCTTGACGAGGTGTTACGTTGGCCGGTAAGGTAGTGGTGCGTGCACTCCAACATCACCCAGGGCACTGGGTTTCAAACCCCCCCCATACCAGCCCAAGGTCATCACAGACGCTTCCCTGGAGGGCTTGGGAGTCCACACTGGACGTCTGCACGCCAGAGCACTGTGGCTGCCGGAGGAGAAGGATCTCCACATCAATTTCTTGGAGCTGCGGGCAGTGTTGTTGGCCCTCAAGTCATTCTTTCTGTGGTGAGGATCTTCATGGACAACACCACCACGATGTTCTACATCTGGAAGCAGAGGGGCACTTGATCCCCATTGCTCTTCAAAGAGGTGCAGAACTTGTGGCACTGGGCCATTGAACAAGATATGTTCTTCATCCCCTTTCACCTGGCGGGAGTAAAGAACACCATCACCAACTCCCTTAGCAGGGAGTTGCGCTCCTGCCACGAGTGAGAACTTTGGCAGGACCAGGAGGACCGCATCTTCATCAAGTGGGACAGGCCCCCAATCGATCTGTTTGCCACGGCGACCAACTCCAAATGCCAGAAATTTGCTAGCAGGTTCCACCAGCCAAGGCGCATGGGGGGGACATGTTCTCCTTCCTGTGGGAAGGCCTGTTTCTGTACGTGTTCCCCCCCCCCCCTTTGACTCTCCTGCTGCAAGTCATCAGTCCACTCAAACAGTGCCTTTGCTGGATGATACGTGTTGCCCGGCGTGGCCGAAGTAGATTTGGTACCCGGACCTTCTCAGCCTGTCAGGGTCGCCTCTGGTCAAGCTGCCAGTGGTTGCGGATCTGCTCACCAGGAAAGGAGGTGCAATCCTGCATCACGTCCCAGGATCGCAGAACCTGAGGGCTTGGCTCCTGCAGCCCTAGCGTTTGAAGGATTCCAGTTGCCAGCGGACTGCAATAAGGTTGTTGCCACGGCTAGATCGTCGTCAACTCAACAAAAGATTTAAAAAAAAAAAAATGTTGTTTAAAATATTTTTTTTCTTCTTTTTTTCTCAAACAACTTTTATTTAAATTAACATGTTTTGAGTACAGAAACAAGCTTAACATTGGGTACAGTACAGTATGAACACTTTTGGGGAACGGCCCCTGGATCTGCCAGTTTGCTGTATAACAATGAGGTACAAAAATGAGTTAGCTGCGCCCAAATCGGTTTCCCCTCCCACCCCCACACATGAATCTGGAAACACATGCTAACATGCCTGTTTATCAACATTGTGTATAAATAGCACAGCTAACGAAGGCAAATAGCACAGCTAACGAAGGTCAAAGAAGAATGGTGGTTCCAGCCACCCCCTCCTTGCTTCCAGGGGCAAGGCGGGATCACAGAGCAGAAAAATGTTGCATCATTGAGGGCCTAGCGGCCATTGCAGGATATCACTCGGCATAGTCAATGAATGGGGCCCACACCGAGACACGCTTTGGGGAACGCTCTTCATATGGTGCCGTGATTTTGTCCCGTCTTGACCCACCACATTTGAACCACAAGGCCCTCGGTCATCTTTCAGGTGCGGGCAATGACCAGCTTTGCTGCCAGAAGGAGATGGGCAATAAAGGTCGCCATTGGATCAGTAAGGGGGAACGCCCCACCACCAGTGTCCCCCAAAAGCACCTCACGTGGGTCCATGGGGAGGGTCAACCCTGTGATCTCCTTAGCACCTCCTTCCAGTAAAGGCCCACCTTTGGGCATGACCAGACCATGTGAAACAGGGAGCCCACTGCTTTGCAGCCCCGCTAACAAGTAGCGGGGTAACCATTGTCCACATGATGCAGCCTCTCTGTAATGAGATACCATCTGTAGCGGTACCGGATCTCCCGTGTCCAGAATCTTGTATAATTTTGAGGTCCGCCCCCCCCTCCCATAGTATCCTCCTGTAATGTCAGCTCGAGGACCGAAAGAGACCTAACGGCCCCCTTTCTTGCATTTGGGTGGGAGGCCCAGTGCCTCAGCTGCGTAAATCTGAAACACTCCTAGTCTTGTATGTTAAAAGTAAGCTTGCATTTTTTTGTATGTCAATGTCCTATTGTCTTTATAAAGCTGCCGTAAGCATTCCAATCCTCCCTCCACCCATTTATTAAAGCCCCCCAGCATCCTGGTAGGAAACCTGGGTTGTTCCACACAGGTTAGAAGGGCGACAAACCCCTAGAGATTTCCCATCTGCGAAAAGCCTTTCCCATGTAATAAAGTGTGCTTTTAGTTGCGAGCAAAGAGAAGCCACATTCCTGCCCCAGATGTCTCCCCTCTGTTAGGTAACCGAGATAGGTTGACTGCCGATTGGGCTTGTTCAATTCATTTCCATTTTGGCATTCAGGTTGGGCCCTCCCCAGGTGAAAGCGTGCAAGAGCTGCGCTGCGAGATTATAACGAAACACATCCAGGACCCCCAAGCCTCCCACCCTCGCTGGCTTTAGAAAGATCCTCCTGGATATTTTAGCCCGCTTGTTCCCCCCCCAAATTAAACCGAGAATCTTCCCCTGAAGTGAACGAAGGTCTGAGTCCTGGACTCACTGCCACTCCTGAGCTCAGGTAGAGCAAACGTGGGATCAGATTCATTTTGACTGCTGCGATGTGGCCAAACTAGGAAATCTCTTGGTGTTCCCACCACCCTAAATCCGCGAATCGTTCCAAGAACAGCGGGGGAAAGTTGATACGAAATACCTCAGATGGCTTGCTCGGGATACGAACCCCCAGGTTCGGGATAGTCCTGGGTCCAGTGATTAGGGGCCAGCACTCCTGTAGCCGCTTTCTCCTGGGGCCTGAGAGACACATCCAGACCGTGCGACTTACCGTAGTTCACCTGAAAGCCTGAGGCCTGGCCAAACTCGTTCAGCTCCTCCAACATCGCCTCCATAGGAGGAAGCAGAATTACTCGGGTTAAGCAGGATGTCGTCCGCATTAAAGGACACTTTATAGTCTGCACCACCCACCCTCTCACGCCCTCAATAGTCTCTTTAGTCCTAATGCGGTGGGGAGTGGCTGCATTCAAAAGGGAAAATTAACGGGGATAGTGGGAAGACCTGCCTTGTGGTGATGGTTAGACTGGACAATAATTCCCCATTCACGTTTAGGTGTATGGATTAGTGCTGATAGAGCGCCATGACCCAGCAAATGAACCCCGGTCCAAACCCAAAACTTTCCAGGACCCTCCTCGGGTAACCCCAGTCCACTCTGTTGAAGGCTTTATGGGCATCCAGCTTGATGATCCCCAGATCCAGGCCCGACCTCCTTCCCACCTCCAACAAAAACCCAGCCCGCTTCTCCAGGTTATCCTGTGCCCCCGCCCTGTAATGAATCCCGTCTGATCCCCATCTATGATCCTGGGTACAACCCCCCCCCCCATCATTCGACGTGCCAATATTTTTTAGAAGAACTTTGAGTCTACATGAATGAGTGAGATGGGGATGATATGAATCGCAGATTGTTGGGTCCTTCCCTGGTTTAGTGAGTTAGACGGTCGTCGGGGGCCCCCATAGATGGGGTAACCATTTTGGAGGTCCTGAAAGAGATAAACAATCTCACCAGTGGGTGGATCAAAATATTACAAAACTGTGTAAAAAGGGGCTGTGAAGCCATCAGGAACCGGGGCCTTATTTTTCAGTGATGTCATAACCCATTCAACCTCTCCCGATGATATAGGTGCCTCAGGGCCTCTTGGTCTGCTAGAGAGAGGCAAGGCAGGTGAGCGTCCCTCAGATAGAAGACTTGGGCCTCCTCCAGCGAGAGCTCCCCCTTATATACTGCAAAGTGTGCTTCAAAGATGCCTGTTTTGACGGGCTCATCCCGCTGTAACACCACGTTTTTAGCATGTAAAGCCTGCACAGAGTTCCTGGACTGGAGTTTGCGCAGCTTGGCTACCAGCAGCCGGTTACCCTAATTCCCCTTGGCGTAATAAAACAGCCTAGATTTCAATATTGCCTGAGCTGTTCTGTCTGCCAGGTGTGCTTCCAGCTGCTTCCGCGCCACCCTCATAGCCTGCATTGCTCTGCGGGACTCCAATTTCTTTTGCTCTTGCTCTGCTTGGGCAACTTCCTTTTCTAGCCCCTCGCGGATGAACTTCCTCTCTCTGGTATCTGATGCTGTCCTGCTAATAAGTTCACCCCTTACCACCGCCTTCATAGCATCCCACACCATGTCCTGTGAAGGACCAGACTGTTCATTTTCTTTAAAGGAACTGGAGATTACTTCCCATAACTACCGGATCGTACAGTTTCCAAGGGTGCCTGGGCCTCGCAGGTCTATCCAATATTGCTAGGGTCAGCAGCATGGGAGCATGGTCAGATAGTGAACGTATGCCTATTTCTGCCTCCCGGAAACATGGGTATAGTGCGCTCGGTACCAGTATTAGGTCCAACCTTGAGAAGCCCCCGTGGACATGTGAATAAAAGGAGAAATCCCTGTTTTCCCCGTGTGCCAGCCTCCATGTGTCCACTAAACCTAGTTCTGAGTAAAAGGCAAAATGCTGTGGAATATTTGAAGTCCAATAAGTCTAATAGTGGGTGGGAGAGTCTTATGTACTATGGGATTGGGAACCAAATTGAATTCCCCACCCAGTAGGATCTGCTCCTCAGTGAATGGCAGTATGTTAAGTAGGAGACTTTCCAGGAAACTGTCTTGGGCGATTTTGGGAGCGTACAAAGGACCTTCACTTTCGTGATCGGGATTTGCCCGCCCACCAGAATGGCAACTCCTCGCTTTTTCTCTCCCCCCGAGGCGAAGTACTGGTGTGGGAACTCCCTGTTTTTTCATGCACCTTTTTGTCTGGAGCCAGCAGGTGAGTCTCCTGCAGGAACACAATAGAGGGGGGCATGTCCCTTAGTTTGCCTAGAGCTGACTTTCTTTTGACTGGGGAGCTCAGGCCCTGTACATTCCACGTGCGCATCGCTATGGTGTCTCCCCCACCTCCACATCGGCATTTGCTACATCACCGGACATGGACGTGCGAGTGCAGGCTTCCACCCCCTCCTTCCCAACTCGTGAACCATACTCCCAGCAACACCCTATTGTGAATGTCTGTCTCACAAACATTTTGGAACGCAACACCCTCACCCCCCTAGGTACCCCTCCCCGTACAAGCTCGAACATGAGCATTTTCCCAACATTAGAGAAATTTGTCAAGGGCCCGACTTGGAGGGCAGAGAAGAACCCTTGTTTTCTTTAGTTCTTTTTTGTATCTTTTATTGGTTTTACTTAACATTACACTATGTCACATCAGTCAATCATCTGCCATAACAGTGTTGTTCCACTTATTAAACTTTAACCTTTCCAACTCACCCTAACAATCGGCCCCTCCCACACCGACACCTTAAACAGTAAACTACATATGCAATGTATCTGACATCGTTTGAATTATCATATCTGAGCTGATTTATTTTCTGTGGTCTGACAAAACATGGTCACAGTCAGTTATCCATTGCATCAGATCTGGTCCGGGTTCCTGTATTTGCTCCCTCATCGCCTTTTCCCATACACCTGTTTCAGCCGTAGACCATTTTCTCAAGTCCTCCCACCACCTGTTCACATTTGGGGCGACTTTAGCTTTCCATGTCCTAGCAATACTACGCTTTGCTAAGACATATATTAGGCCTTTCATCTTCCCCATTGCTTTTTGTTTCATTCCTCTTATAAACTGCCCCAATATACATGCCCCGGGTGACTGTACATCCAGGACAATGCCTACCATCGCCACCTTTGTAGCTGTCTTTCCAAAATTCCTGAATAGCAGCGCATTCCCAGAACATCAGCGTATTATCTGCATTTCCTGTGTTAAATTTGGGGCACCTCTGCTTGCTGGCTCCTTTGAATTTGGCTATCGCCTCCGGTGTGAGGTATGCCCTTGGGGGTGTCACAGTATTTTTTTTTTTGGCGGTATGATAACCTTCTTGCCAAATGACGGTATATCATGGTTATCATGGTATAGCAGGTGAAGTTAACTAATCTTAACAAATATTTTCTTAAAGGTCCTAAATTGTAAGCATTTCATTTTGAAACTTGTCTCTGTACATTTTTAGCTGATCCTCCAGGAATCTGAGGCGGCTGCAGATTTGGTCTTTCATGGCGCTCACTCGTTGATCGCCTTAATGAAAGAGTGACTAGTGGAAGTGTTAAAATGCACATTTTGAGCAATGAGCTTGCTGCTCAGTCACAGCTCATCGGCCTCGACCTGCATTATTTTGGAACCACATGGCATGGCATCTTGACCCCTCGCTGCGATCAGTTATAAAAGTTTGTTTTGATAACGCTTTATCCCATTTAAGGGACAAAAAGTAAATCATGTGAGGTCTGAAAGCCCATGTCCTTGTGTTTCTTTTGTCGAAAATGTCATCGCCAACATACACTCACCGAAAGGTTACATATTGATCAAATCACTATAGCTTGTTTACCATCTGCCTGGTCTATTATAAAGGTCTGATGTTGGAGTCACTACTGACAATGTAAAACAGGACAGCGTACAAGCGGGCGCTGTTGATTTCTTTCTTGATTCTTGCAAAACATGTCCATTTACCTTCTTAAAGATAGTGCACAAAAACATTTTGAAAATGACAGAGTTAAAATACATATCAGCAGAAATATGGCCTAGATCACCACAGCCCCATACATTTTTTTGTTTTTTTTTCTCCACTTTTTAAGGCACAATGTTTATTGCCTGTAAATGACAAAACTGAAATTAAATAAGATTAAATTGTGTAATTTTGAAACATTTAAAATACATCAGCAACATAGTGTTATATACTTTTTTTTTCAAATATTTTTTGTTTTATTTTAAAACCAAACAAAACTCACACAACTGTTTCAATACATAAAAAGCATCATTAGACCATCACATTTCCATTAAAACTCCCCAACTTCCCCCCTCCCCCCTTGAACTAGAGCCGGTTCTTGCATGTCGTTTGCAGGAGCATTATCGGGTAGCACAATACTTAAGCACTCATCATCCGAGTCCTCTGTTCCGTTGTTACCCTGGTGAGGGTTTGCCATAGAGGCCACCAATTGCCGCCAGGCCAGCAGGGGCCCTACTTCCTCCTCGCCACCCCCTAGTGACCGCTTCAAACCAGACCACTGATTCGGCTTCCGCCCATTTTAGGAGGTCCGCCCACCATAGCTCCACCTTAGGCCTGTGGGCGGCCTTCCAGCCCATGGCGATTCTGCGCTTGGCCAAAACGTAAGCCAAGTCCTTCATTTTGCTTATATGTTTTGAGTGTCGGGGTCTAGGGAAGAACCCGAGCATGCATGACCAGGCTGATTCCATGTTCAACCCCACTCCCCCTTCAGCCAGTTTCAGTTTAACCTCATCCCAGAACCTGTGCACCTCCGGGCAAGCCCAAAACATGTGTAACAGCCCCGCATCCACCTCCCCACATCTGGGGCATTGCTGCGTGGCCGGTCCCCCAAACTTCGCAATTTTCCCAGGAGTCAGGTAAGCCCTGTGGGAAACGTACAATTGAAGTTGTTGAAACCTTGCGTTCCGGGACACCTTTTTATGGTACCTCTGGGCCCATTCCCATTGACCATCTGTCATGGGTCCCCCCACCTCCTCTTCCCAATCTTGTCTCAGTTGGAGCAACTCCTTCCCTGCCTTTGCTCGCAGGAGCTCGTATATCCTCGATATTTCGTGCCCGCCCTCCAATACATCATACATAGTTTCCAAGGAGGCGTCAGGATCCTCCGCTAGCACCGTCTCGGACCATCTTTCTCTAGTCTTTTTCACCAGCCTAGCGTAGGTTATATACTGGCCACCATGCACCCCCGTCTCTTCGTGCAATCTCTGAAAGTCCAATGCCTCCCCTTCCTGCCATATGTCCCCGAGAGTGGCCAGACCCACCTGTTCCCAGTATCACGGACCGATTCAAGTAGTTGAGAGTCGCTCCCGCACAGCGCCGCCAAAGGGGCCTGCTGGGAGTACGGCTCCGAGTCCCCCCCAATCTTCCATGTCCTGTGCCAGATCTCCCAGCCCAGCCTCAGTAGCCACCCCCTGCCCACCAGTTTGTCTCTACGCAGCCACAACACTTCCTTCAGAAAGTACGGGCCGAGTCTCCAGGCAGAAGCCTTGCTTCCGCCGAGTCTTCATCCGAAAGCCACCTGGCCACATACAGCAGCTGCCCCCGCCAGGTAATAGAGTTCAAAATTTGGCAGGCCTATACCCCCCTTGTCACATGGGTTCTGGAGCTTCCACAGAGCCACCCTGTTCCTGGAGTTACCCCACATGAAACCCCTACACACGCTATGAAGTTTCACAAATAGGCTCCTAGGTATCAAAATCGGGACATTCACGAAAAAGTGCAAGAGTCTAGGCAGGACCACCATCTTGAGCAAGGCCGCTCTCCCCATCATGGTCAGGGGCAATTTAGACCAAAATACCATGCTGTTCTTGATCCCCTCTATCGCTTTTTCCGTGTTATGCTTGTGTTCCGCCTCGACCTTGTGGTAAATATTTATTCCCAAATACCTAAATGTCTCGGTCTGCCATGGTATTGGCAGGCAGGGCAGCCTCTGTACTGGGACCTTCCTATATCTGCCCAACGGAAACAGACTAGACTTTCTAGGGTTCACCGATATGCCCGAAAGGGTGGCGTACCGTTCCATTACCTCCAACACATACTGCAGATTTTCTTCCGGATAACGCAAATAAAGGAGCATGTCATGCGCATATAATGATATCAGGTGCCCTCCACTTGCAGTGCTTATGGCCACCTCCCCATATTGTTGTTGCAGGCATATTGCCAACGGCTCTAGTGCCAGTATATATAGCATGGGTGATCAGGGGCATCCCTGTCTTGTCCCCCTGCTAAGTTGCCAGGTATCTGAGACTATGGACCCCGTTTTGACTCTCGCTATCGGGTTGCTGTAAAACAACTGGACCCATCTGAGGTATCCAGGTCCCATTCCGTACCCCTTCAGGACCGCTTTCAGCCAGGGCCATCGTACCGAGTCGAAGGCTTTGACCGCGTCTAACGACACTATGGCCAACTCGCCCGTGTCCTCCTCAGTCTGGTCAATGATATGGTGTAGCCTCCTGTGGTTATCGGTGATGTTCCTGCCTGGAACATATCCCGTCTAATCTGGGTGTATCAGTTTCCCGATCACCTTCTTCAGTCTATTAGCCAGTACTGCCGTGAGTATTTTGCTGTCCTGGTTGAGCATGGACAACGGTCTGTACGACCCACACTCCACGGTCGGTTTGCCTGGTTTCAAGAGTGGGATGATCACAGCCTCGCGGAGGGACAGTGGGAGTTCCTCGTTGAAAGTGGCAAGCAGTGGCTGAAGCAGCTCCTGCTTGTATGTTTTGTAGAACTCACTAGGCAACCCATCCGAACCAGGCGCCTTGCATGCGGGCAGATTCTGAATCACCACCTCCAGCTCATCCGAGGTGACGGGTGCGTCTAACTCTGCACGTTCGAGTTCGTCCAGGGTGGGCAACTCTATGTCCTCCAATGTGTCCAGTATGTCTTGACACATATCCTCCCCCGTGTCCTCATACAAGTGTCTGTAAAACTTAAGGAACTCCTCGTTTACCCCTTCTTGGGTGTTGCATATGCAACCTCTCTCATCCTTAATCTCACTGATCACTGAGCGGGGGGTCTCACTCTTATACAGCCAGGCCAGCAGTCTGCCCGGCTTGTCGCCCCCTGCGTGTATCCTCTCCGTGTATTTCCTGTAATTGAGTCTGCACAGCCTGTCCCAGAGTGCACTGCAGGACAACTGTAGCTCTTTTATCTTGGTTCCGTTATCATGAGCAGTATTCTCACAACGTGTGAGATCCTCTAGCTCCCTTTCCGCTTCTTGGAGTTCCCTTCCTTTCGATGCCGCCCTGGAGAACCTTGGCTTTGGAAATGGCTACCCCACGCACCACCACCTTAAACGCTTCCCACAGTGTGCCCACAGAGCATACGCTTCCCGTATTTATATAAAAGTATTCTTCGATAGCATCCCTCAGACCCTCCCGGAACCCCTCGTCGTGCAGAGCCTCAGTCCTGAGTCGCCATGTTGGGATCCGCGGTCTTGGGGGCTGGTGTCTCCACTATACCACCAAGGGCAAGAGGTCAGATAGTACTCGGGCCTTGTATTCCGCCCCCACCATGTCTCGCACTATCTCCTCCATTACAAACATGTAATCTAGCCTTGTGTGCAAATCATGTGGCGCTGCGTAGTGTGAATATTGCCTATCCGTAGGATGCAACCTTCTCCACACATCCTCTAGGCATAGGTCTTTCAGTAAAGTTCCCAGCGCTTTGGCCGCCGGTGCCGGTTTCCCTGCCCTGTCCATAGACCTATCCATTCTGGGGTTAATGGTACAATTAAAGTCCCCCCCCATACTACCGTGCCCCCTGCCAGGGGCCCAGTTTACAGTAAAGGGTCCTAAAGTATGCCGCCGTGTCGTTATTGGGGGCATACAAATTTATGATATGCACTTCCCTGTTTTCCAGGAGACCCGTTACCACCACCACCAGTCTACCCTCCGGGTCTACTATAGAGCCAAGCACCCGAAACGGCACATGCGGCGCCACCCAAGTAATAACCCCTCTAGCGTACGCCGAGTACGCAGCACCCACAACATTGCCCTTCCATATTCTCGTGACCACCTCCAGCCTTTCCCTAGTGAGGCGAGTCTCCTGCAGCAGGGCTATGTCTACCCGCATCCTCTTTAAGTACAGCATCACTTTATTACGTTTCAAGTAGCTGTTAAGGCCCCGTACATTCCAGGTCACAATTCTAAGATTACCCGATGCCATCTGTTCGGACTATCCCCATCCCATCCCTACCCACAATGCTCCCCTTGCTAGTTTGTTTTCTGGCTCTCTCCCTGCTATTCACAAACACTCCCCTTCCCCACCCCCCAACTCCACACCACTGCACACAACTCCCCTCCTCCCTCCTCCCTACCAACCCCCAACAATAGCCCAGCTCCATCCCTGGATCTCAGGCCTACCCACGTCTGGACCTGTCTCGTATCCGAGGACAAGGACCCCACAGGGCGTCACCTATCTAACAGTGACCTAACTAAGTGTATGACTATTGGGTTCTGAGGGTGCTTCCTAGGAGCTCCCAGTCATCTATTTAGGAGAAGTGCATTCAATGGGACCCGCCGGCAGATACCATGACTTCCTCCCCACAAACACCATATTATTCTATATTCCAGTCCCAATGTCATGACTATGGCACCACGGGTGCCTCAGCAACGTGCTACTTATCTCCAGCCGCTTCCATCTGGACATCCGGTTCCTGGGGTCGACCCTGCATATCCAGCCAATCCATCCCTTCAGTCGGTGTGTCAAAGAAAAGGGATCTGTTCTTGTAAAACACCTTTAACCTGGTGGGGTAGAGCAACATGTGGTGATGGCCTGCTTCTCTAAGCCTCCTTTTCACCGATCCAAAGTTCATTCGACTGCGCTGTACAAGCAGCGTATAGTCCGGATGCGCCGTTATTTTCGCTGACCCCCTTTCTATCATACCTCCTTTTTGGAAAAATTCGAGAATCTTTTCGCGGTCACGATAGTTCAAGATCTTCGCGATCAGCAGTCGCGGGAGGGCTCCTGGGGCCGGCCTCCTGGTCAAGGCCCTATGCGCCCTTTCAACCGCGAACCCCTGGGTCAGCTCCCCGCCTGTAATCTCCTGCAAGAGCATGGTTTCAACGTATTCCGTGGGGTTCGGTCCTTGCATTCCTTCTGGTACACCCACTATGCGAATGTTGTTGCGTCTGGCGCCCCCTTGCTTGCTCTGCTCTGTCCTCCCGATTGCCCATTCGTTGCACAAGGGCATGAAGCTCCTTAGCATGTGCAGTGCATGCCTCTGCAGTCGGGACCAGCGCTTTCTCAAGTTCTCCAGTGCGCTCTGCGATCGTTTGCACGTCCTGATGCAACAGGTTCACCTCTTCTTGGACCGCTCCGATCTCGAGGTCCAGGCCCTCCTGCAGCTCTTTCATGGCCAGGCACAACTTTGTTTCCCAGGCCACTTTCAAGTCGGCAATTGCTGCCACCACCTCCTGGATAGTACCAGGTGGGTCCGTCGCCATCACAGGGGTCTCTTTGCTCTTGCTCCCTTCCGCGCCTGGGGGCGACTTGACGTAGGCCTCCATCGTGGGCTGCTTGATCCGGGGTGCACCACCTTGGAAGACATCCTGCTGCGTCGGTTGGGCAAGATCCCACCATGCTCCTCTTCACAGCACTGTCCGCGTGGTCGCAGACCACCGGTTGCCGTCCAAACCTGCGCCCGTCTGCCACACGTGCCCGGAGTGGGCTGTGTCCTCCCACGTACTCGTGCACTATTCGCGCCGACGTTCCAATGTGCAGGCCCAGCGTAATCGGGCCAATTCCCGCACACTCGGTGTGCCATGTCCGTGTTGGAACCTGTGTTGTCGCTGCATCCACTCCACTCCACTTCGTGTCTCCAAGGGGGATTGTTCCTGGGCCCCCCTTCCGAGGCCGCTGCTCCCCTGATATATGTCCTGCCCCATGCGTGTTCACACAGCTCAATTCGACTGCTATATCAGCGGTGGAACGGGGCTACAATGTATCCTGTCGTTTTCATGTTTGTATTCGCTCGCAGTCAAGAGTTTGCGTTAGCCCATGCGGGCGGCCAACACATCTCCGCTATGCGGGCACGGCTTGTCTGTGGTGGCTCCGTGTGCCCATAGGGCTTCCCCCCAGCCGTTCCGGCGCTCCTATGCGCACATCTGGTGCTCGCAACAATGGGAGACACAGTGTATCCGGCCTTATCGCCGGTGCTCACCGATGGCTTCTTAGCCACAGCGACGCGCTCACTCCCGCACTGTGCCTGCCCCCCCTCCGCTCAGGCGTCGGGGCAGTGGGTACTTCTGGCGTACCGTGGGCCCCCGTCTGGGTGTCTCTGCTTCCGCCTCATGGCGAACCCATTCCGGCTGTGTCCCTGCTGCAGCCCGTGCGCTCACAGGGCTGAGATGCTGCGGCCCTTCTGTCTATATCTCCGGTCCTATGGAGCGCCTCGCGGGGTCTGCTCGCCAGCCCCTCCGCTGCAAGCCTTCGTTAAACTCAGGACCGCCCTGCGGGCACGCCACAATCTAGGGCCTCCTCAGTGGGGGCCCGTACTTTTGCCCACACGACCGACCAGAAGTGCATGCAATGCGTCCTGTTCGTTGGGCATCCGTTTTTGGTGCGCACGCTTCGCTCCGGCCGGTTCTGTCCTTCTCCGCCTCACGGACCATTTATGGCCCTTTGTCCACGAGCAGCCATCTTGGGTGCTGTCCTTTCCCTGCGCGATCGTCCCCTTCTGTGAAGTCCAGTTCTGGGAATATGCAGTCTCGCTGGTGGGGGGAGCCCTCACCATGTGCCCCCCGCTTTCATGCACCCGTGGAAGCGCTGTGGACTCGAAAGTCCGCCGAAAACATCACTTCTTTCCAGGATCATACATGGATCGTCGGGAGCTCCTCCAAGGAACGTCCCCTCACGGAGCCATCAAGCCACGCCGCCCCCCCCCCCCCCACAGCCCCATCATTACCATTTTCCCCAGGTCTGAGCGTGTTAGGACCATTGTCATGTGAGTTGAGACGGAGGAATGCTTTCATGGGTGGTGTCACAAATCGAGTATAGACCTGAAAATATCTCACCCCTTTGCTCTGGATACTTCAAATTTAGAATCTGTCCTGCCTGCTTGAGTCCAGTGCCATATGCAGAAGGCAGGTGAAGGATCAAGTGAAGCAACAACTCTAGTACCAGTTTGTAAATCTACACTGAGGATCATGGGGGGCAGTTTATATACTAGCCAAAGCACTGATAGGCCCAGTGTTCATACAGTCTACAGAGCTAATGTTTTTTGTGGACATGCATCAGAAGGGCATCCAGCTCATTCCCCCCTTTGAATTCTGGGATGTGTCCATCTTTCAAATTGGTGGCAAAACTACAAATCGGCTGATCTTTAACCCGACTCTACTAATCACAGAGAAAGAGTGGTCACAGCATCAAAGCTGCATTTACTAATGTGACCTCACTTTCCATATGCTCTTGTCTGCCAAACGCCACATACCACAGTGCAAGATCCAGAATGTGCAGCACTTGCTTACTGCAGCCTTTCCAAATCAGATTGAAAAGCTCACTTAATAGCTGCAGGCCCTAAAACGGTAGACCAGTATAAACAACGGAACGGTTATTATAGTTCAATTAAGCTGTTCACGGTATCTATAACACTATACCGTTATACCCCTATATGCGCTTCGGGTTATATAAAATGGGAGCCTCTGAAACCTGGAGTTTCTCGAAGCCTGATGTAACCCCATCCCTTGTCCTCTTAGGCCCTCCCCAGCTCTCCTTCCCACTCCGCTCTGCATTTAATTTCCTCATTCGAGGTGCTCCCAATTAGGATATCATACAGCCTTGAAACTGCATGCCCCCCCTTCCGAGACGTCTAGCATGCTCTCCACGTCTTTGCTGGTTATCTGAGCCCCTTTTTTAAATTGTTTTTAAGATAGTCCTATGCTTCAGAAATTGGCCGCTGTGTATGCCCGTGGATGTTTGTAATGCTGAGCAAGAGTGTCTCCCTCCCATAGGACCCCTGTTTTCACTATCCCACAGGGTTCCCAATGTATCCTGACCCCATCCAGCAATCCCCCCTTGTCGGTCTTTACTGCCACCAATGAAGTCTGCGGTGAGATTGTGTCCTTGACCCCCATGACCCTACAAGCCTTCTGCCAAACTTTGATGCCCAGGATCACTAGAAATGGGTACTCCTTGGGGTCCCTCTCACGTACCCATACCAGGTCTCTCAAGTGTAGCTTCCCATTGCGGTCTGTAAGAGAGCATTGTCAACTGTAGGTTTGTCTGCCATCCAACTCACTACATATTATACCTGGCCCGCCAGGTAATATAATTCAAAGTTGGTTACCTTCAACCCTCCCATCTCGTAGGGCCTCTAACATATGTAATGCCACGCTGTGCCTACCACAAAAAGCTCCTACACTCCTTATCTAACGTGTGGAAAAACCTCCTGGGTATGTCAAACGAGACATTCCTGAAAAAGTTCAGCAATCTGGGCAGGCCCACCATTTTGAGAAGGGCAGCTCTGCCCATCATTGAGAAAGGTAGTCTGCTCCAGAATTGCATGGACTTGGTCAACCCATGTTTAGCACGCATGGTGTTCCGTTCATGCTCCAGGCGTCATGGTATATGTCTAGACCTAGATACCTGAGATGGGACACACTCCATGGCAAGGGCAGCACAGCAAGCTGGTTTGCCATACTCTAGCTAACTGGGCCAATGGAAACGAGATGGACTTGGTCTTGTTTATCCTTATCCCTGATAATGTACCAAAGTTATCCAGGACCTCCAGCACATACTCTAGGTTAACCTCAGGGTCTCGCAAGTATATTAACATATCATCTGCATACATGGATACCATGTGTGCTACCCCATCTATGCTTATTCCGATATCTCCGTATTCCGTCTCAAGTATGCTGCTATAGAATCGCTGGCGATGGTATACAACATCAGGGACAATGGGCATCCCTGCCTAGTGCCCTTTTGGAGCACCCATCTATCTAAGTAGGTTGTTCCTGTCCTGACCCTTGCCATTGATTCCGTATATATCGATCTCACCCACCTCTTATAATTGGGGCTAAACCCCATTTTAGTCATTGTAGCATACAACCAGTCCCAGTAGACAGAGTCTGAAGCCTTGGTCGCGTCCAATGACGCCACTGCACAATCATCTCGTCCGTCCCTGGTACTATATATCACGTGGTGTAGTTGTCTCAAGTTCCAGGATATGCTCCTAGCAGGGACGTAACCTGCCTGGTCTGATTGAATTATCCTATGTATCACTTTCCGCAGTCTGCCCGCAAGCACTGCAGTGAGGATTTTACTGTCCTTGTTCAGTAGCGACAGGTGTCTGTAGGACCCACAATCCGTGGCACATTTCTGTGGCTTCGGCGGTGGGATTATTAGGGCCTCTCTCATGCTATCTGGGAGATACCCCGCCTCAAAGGCTTCATTGAGTAATTTGGCTAGGACCGGCGCCAGGATATTCTTTGTAAAATTCGCCCGGCAGACCATCTATACCTGGTGATTTGCCCGTAGATAGAGATCTTATTGTGGCTAGGACCTCCTCCACCGTAATAGGTTCCTCAAGCCCCTCATTCTGCACCTCGTTCAGATTTGGAAGGTGTATTAAGTCCAATGTATCTAAGACAGCCTCGATGTTGCACATGTGTGTGTCTGGGTACAGGTTTTTTGTAATATTCTCAAAATGTTTCATTAACCCCTGCTTGTGTGTTTTCTACCTTGCCCTCCCCTGTTTTGTATAGAGTATATTGGGACCCTCCTGTCATCACTCTTATGGAGCCAGACAAGCATTCTACCAGGTTTATCTGCAGAAAGCATGGGTTCTTTCTGTATACTTAGCATAACTGAACTTGCTTGGCCTATCCCAGTGAGCCAAGCACGCCTGTCGAATGCCCATCTCCTCGTCCAAATCCCCCCCTCTACTATTGCCCCTCGCCAGTCCTGCACTTTCCTTTTCTGTCTTTTCTAGGTCAGTGATAATGGATTTCCTGACTCCCCCCGCAGTGGCTATCATTTCGCCCCTTATTACCACTGTGTACGCTTCCCACACTGTGCCCACTTGTTTAACACTCACCACATTAGTCTCCATAAACTCTGTTGTGCGCTGTCTAACTTGTTCCTGAAATGCAGTGTCCAGCAGTGCTTTGCTCCTGAGTCTCTAGTTGGGTATGGGGGGCCTTGGAGTCCCTATCACCCATTTAAGTCAGAGAGGTGCATGATCTGAGAGTAATCTTGGTAGGTATGTGGCCTCGACAAATTTGGTAATGTGTTCAGTGGAAACGAACAGGTAATCTAATCTGGTGTATACTCCATGAGGGGCATAGTAATTAGAATAGTCCCTACCCTCTTCATGCAGGGTCCTCTCTATGTCAGCCAATTAAAATTGTGACAGAACTATATTCAGTATTTTGGCTGGGTGGGCTGGTCTTTTAAATTTATCAGATCTGTCTATTGTGGGGTTAAAGGTACAATTAAAATAGCCAACCCATATCGCAACTCCATCCGAGTATGGGGCTAGTCTTGAGTACAGGGATTTGAAAAAGATTGTGGCGGCGTGGTTAGGCTCATCAGTATTTACTATATTCACTGTCACAGAGGGAGCAATCCATGTCGGGACACCGCTGGCATATGTGGAGTATTTAGAGCCCAATACCGCCGAGTCCCATTTTCCAGCCAGTTTCATCATCTTTTGATCAGTTAAGTGTGTCCCCTGTAACATAGCTATACCAACCCCTTGTGGCTTCTTTAGTATGTGATTAACCTCTGCCTTTTGGTATAGTTGAGGCCCCTCACATTCTAGGTCATTACTTTTAGGTCTCCCGCAATTGCGATCTTAACCACCCAAGTTCGATAATAGCTATGGACCAGCCCAGTATATTTCCTAGCAATGTGTTCATATCTCCACTGTTTCCGTCAGGCAACTCTCCCTCCCACCCCATACTTCCCCAAACTACTCCCTCTCCCCATAACATAACTCCCTGTCTAGTAATGCGTCGCCTAAACACCACTTCCGCTCCTCGAACTCTCGCCTGCTGGCAGGGCTTCTGGTGCCCAACGGGTGTTTACTATCGCGTACCCTCAAATAGAGTTATAGGGAAGCAGCTGGCCCGTCCCAGTAAGTCCTGTAACAAGACCTGTAAAACGGAGCCACGGTGCTCCTGAAGTAAGCATAGTTCATGTTGCTGTTGTATTGTCCGATCAGTGAAAGGGCCTATTCCTAGTCGTGACCTTATTACTCTGGGCGCTGTCCATCAAGTCCTGGGCTTCTATCAGCGATTCGAAGAACAAGGCCTTCCCGTTGTGCAGTACCTAGAGTCTAGCTGGATAAATCAGCATGTACTTGAGCCCCACCTGTTCTGTTTCTGAAACGTGTAGTCCGAGAAGAACACTAACTTGGACAAGGCCCACTGTACCATGCCACCATTTCTGGAGAATGCAAATATTTTATCGCTGTCCTTGTAATTAAGTACCTTTGCTATAATGGGCCTTGGAGGGGAACCAGGTGGCGGTTTCCTCTGTAAGGAGCAGTGTGGTCTCTCAATGGTGAAGCCCTGGGTCAAATTCCCTGGTCCCAGCTCCTGGAGCAGTAGGTTCTCTTCAGTCCTTATGTTGTTGCGTCTCACTCTTCCTTCCGTGTCTTCTGCCCTTTCTTCTAATAGTTTGACTTTCTGCTGTAACACATTCATCTCAGTTGCCATTTACACCCTCTCAGCAGTATTTTCAATGACCTGCGTTTCCAGCATGGTTGTACCCACAGCCAGGCCTCACACATCCTGCGTAATAGCCCCATATCCACCCTGACCTCTTTGATTTGAGCTTCTAGTGTCGCTTGCAGGTTGAAATGGCGTTTAGTATCTGCTGATTTCCTATATTAGTAGTTTCTGGTTGGCCCGCCACCCCATCAGTGGTTCCATTACCCTCCTTGTCCTTCCCCGTTCCGTCTTGGCTTTTGGCGTAGGACTCCATAGTAGTTTGTTTTTCCTTGACTTTGTTGTGCCTGGCCGACATCCCTTTGGGAAAAAGATGCGTTGTTGCCCTCACCCCTGTGCTCTACTTTATCAATGAGGAGTACCGGCTTGCCAGTTTGTTCAGTGCTTTTTAACTACGTGGCCACAACCACTGTTTCACATAACCGCTCTGCCGGGTCTGTATTAGTTCACTGCTGTTTCACCCTTGTGTTTCGTGCCAGCTGTACTGCTCTCCTTGTTGGCGGGCGATCCCGCGGCTGTGCCCCGTGGCCTGTCACACTGGTTCACTCAGCCGAGCGCTCCGCAACCAATGCTCTGCGCACCTTCTGCCATGTGGTGTCCCAGAGGCAGCTTTTATCAAGAATCACGGCTCTCCACTAAGTGTTCCAATCCAAGCCTACCGCTTTTGAGCGGACCTCAACCAGACTGATGTTCAAGGGTCCATATGGTGCCACCAAGGCCATACGAGGTAACTTCGCTGTGTGAACAGGCGGGTCGGAGGGGAACTGTTGTGACCTGCTCCCCACCAATCTGGCCGGCCATCACAGAATGTTTACTTGAGGTGAGTGTGGTCTTCCAGTCAGGAGGCCCCCATGTCTCAGGGTGATTGTGTTCCCATGCATGGGCCGCCTGGAACAGTATCTGCCCTGCTTATATCTTGAAGGCCCCTCTGGCCTCTCAAGTGCTACGTTATGAAGGGCAGTAAGTATCCAGCACTTTTTGTGCAGCAATGCTGATGGGCCTTCCCTCTTCTTATCCGGTCCTCCTGCCCGCTTGCGTGCTATCTCTGCATGTCTGCTGGGCATGCAGTCCTACCTCCACTATGCTAGCAGGTCCTGCAAGTGCTCTCTTTTCCTTAGGTGACCGGGGGGGTGAGGGGGATAATCTCTGTCCATGCTTGCGGCTCATGAGGCTGCCAGGTCCTGGTACAAAGCGACATATTTGAGTATGTTTTGTAAAGTAAGTCTGTGAAGCCGTTGGTGCCTGGTGCTGTGTGCTTCAAAGATTTATTGGCAGCTTCCAACTCTTATGGGGTTGTTGGGCCTTCAAGGGATTCCTTTAGGTCAGTAGGTCAGGGGGAACCCTTTGGGGAGTAACTATCTGTCATTATTTTTGATGGTAATCCATCATTGTGTTCAATTTATCTTCCTCTGCTACCTGCAGGGACCCATCCAAACCTTTCAGCACCTGGATATTGTTCAGAGAGTGTAGCCTTTTCAGCTTATGTACCAGCAATCGGTTCGCTCCATTGCCCTGGATGTAGTAAAATTGTTTGGTCTTGGAGGGGGCTTGCGCATAACTGTTAGCTACGTGCAATTCTAGTTAGGATTTGGCTCTCCTCCGGTCCCTACATGCCCTTCTGGATTGTGTACTCTTGTGCTTCCCCTCGAGAACCCTAACCTCATTCTCCAGCTGGGTTTGATATAGCCTGTTGATCCTGGGGAAAGCTGGTGTACTCGCCATAATTTCCCTGTATTACAGCCTTCATTGCGTCCCATACAATCGCATGGGAGCAGTTGGAATTGGAATTTTCGGCAAAATAGTTAACATGGGCTGTGAAGATCTCTTGGCAGATCGAATCGTCCTATTGGAACGTATCACATAGTTTCCAGGCACGCCGGGGCGGGCCAGGGAAATCAAGCGCCTTAATGTGGGCAACCACCGAAGCATGATCAGAGAGGACCCTTGATAGAATGTGATCCTGCCTGAGACATGAGAAAAGAGAGCTTGATATGATAAGCAAATCTTTTCTTGAGATACCCCTGTGGACAAAAAAATAAAAGATGTAGTCTCGCTCCCCTTTATTGGATAATCACCAGACGTCGACCACCCCAAGTTCCCTAAGAAATTTGTCTGACTCAATTGCAGGTCTATAATCTTCTAAAGTCGGGGGAAGGGATTTATCCACTGTTTGATCTGGCACTGCATTTAAACCCTCACCCATGAGTAGTTGGCCTTCACCACCGGAGGAGATTCTATCCGTGATTGTCTGTAGGAAACGGCCCTGGTCACTGTTGGGACAGTATATCGAAATTAAGGTTTGTTTTCTCAACCATGCACCCATTGACTAGGATAAATCTGCCCTGTGGATCTCTTTTCACTGAGATCTCAGTCATGGGGACTTCCCTGCCAAATACTAATGCAACCCCCTTATTTTCTCCCCAGAGGTGGCGAAATACGCCCTTGGATACTGCCCGTGCCAGAGGCTGCGGGTCACCGATGTCTGCTTTCTGGGCTAATTTAAGCTCTCTACATTCCTTGTAAGCACATTTCATACACGCATTCCCTTTAGCAATTTCTTACAAGTAGTGTATTGTACCGTGCCCCTGCTGTGATCCCCGATTCCCTAGGATATAGGACTTTGCGACATTAAACCTAGGCTGTTGTAATTTAAGAAACTTGTGACAATACAATATTTTAAAATTCATTAAAACCTTAGGAGAAAAGAAAGATTCCACCCCCTCAGCTAAACCTCACGATAGAGTAACGAAAAGAGAAACACTCCCTGGGGCAACCAGCAACGACATAGCAATGAGGCCCAGCTTCCATCCAAGCAACATAGAACTTTCAATCTACAAAATCGTTCTAGAGAAGCACGAGTGGACCCTGGGGATCCCACCCATAGAACCCAACAGTGTACCGTGAAATGTAACCCTCCAAATCCTCTGACAACAATTATGTAGGCACTATTCAGTCTCTGCCTGCTTCAGTCTGAGGTTTATACCTTAATCGCAGTTCCTCCACCCACAGAGGAGCTAACCCAGCACGGATCAGACAGCAGGGGGAGTTCAGAGGACCCCCCCTCTCCCATCTATCATCATCAGAGCTACCCCTTTTATTCTTGCATAATGGACCTTTGGGCCTACTTCTTCTCGCCGCTCGGGTCCAAGACTCCAAGGACTTGCCAGGGGGCCCACTCCCGAAACTGAGCTACCCTCGATCTCCTCCCCCACAGCGTCTGGGTTGAGCAGACGTTCACCATATTTCAACTTTTCAGGGATTGTGGTCTGCTTTGAAAAACAGTGGTAGGTGATCTTCCTCTCCCAAAGCCACTCCGCCAAGGTCCTAGCGTCTCACCAGCATGGTGGTGACGAGGTCCTGATACAGGGCCTTGGACGCGTCCCTGAATTGCACCTTTGGTGATTGGCCACCCTCATCCATTGTTTGACCCTGTAGAAATGAACTCTGGCTAGAACATGGAGGGGGTTGACCTGCGCTGTCTTGGTTGAGTGCGGTGAAGTCTATCCAGCGCCTCCAACTCGGCGTTCTCTGAGAGTCCCAACATAAGCTCAAGAGATCTCAGACAATTTCACTGATGTCGCTGTCGGTGACTGTCGATGGGTTACGCTGCAATCAAATGTTATTGCGGCAGTAGCGATTCTCCACGTCCTCCTGCTTTGCCTCCAGTGCAGGGATGTCATTTGGGGGTCGCAGCTGTGATCCCTGTGGTATCCCTTGCTAACCCCGTAATTTTCTTTTACAGAAGCTCTTGGGCACTGGAGTAGTAGGGATCCCCGCAACACCAGCAGTGCGGGGGACCCCGCCACACCAGGTCTGGGGGGGACCCGACCCAGTCCTCACCAATGACGGTTGGACCGGGCTTGCAGCGTGAGAAGGAAGCGCTCAGTAGCGGTTGTAGCTAACAATGACATATGCCACATGTCACATACCACGTTCAGCTCCAAACCTTTTTCCTGCGGCTTCCTCGGTTCCGGGTTGTGAGCAGCAAGGAGAATCCGAGGGTGGCCTGGAGTGACGAAGCTGGAAAAACAGGTAAGAAGTCTTTTTTTTAAATATTTTTTTTTAATGTGATGTGTATTTTGCATGTGTGAAGTGCGTGTCAGATGAATGTATGGGCTATGGGTCAGGGAGTGGTGGGTGAATGAGAAGTAATGTGATAGTGTGTGTGTTTGAATTTTGTGGATGGATTGGTGGGTGGGTTCCTGTGGAGAATGCAGTGAGAGTAGATCTAGGTGTATGAGTGAGTGGCTGGTAGGTGAATGAGTATAAATATGATAGTGTGGTTCATTGTTCTGGATGGGTACGCATCTGTGTGGAGAATGGATTGTGAGTGGATGCGAGAGAAGGTGTATGGGTCAATGAGTGCTGGGTGAATGAGTAGGAATGTGATAGTTTGTGTTTGAGTGTTCTGGGTGGGTGCGTTTCTGTGGGGAGACAGAGAGGGAGAGAGAGGGAGACAATGTGTGAGTGACTGGTGGGTTAATGGGTATGAATGTGATTGTGTCTGTGAATGTTATGGGTGGGTGCATGAATGTGAGAGGAGATGGGTGGGTGAAAGTGTTTTTGTGTCTGTCTCTCTCCCTGCGTGACTGAGGACCACTGGAGTATTTTTGACTTTGCATGTTTTACTGGTATTTTTGGGCAAAGCCAAGTTCATGTGTGTCCTTACCTGGATAGACTGGCAGTTTGTTACAGCCAATCTAGCCATTGCTTACTTTGGCATGACATTTATTACTTGGCATCCTTGATATTACTTCGCTAGACTGACGTTTTGGTGTAGTGACCTGTATATTTAGAATGGATTGTGTCCTCCAACGTATTCCTCATCTGACTTGTAATGTCCACCGCTGTACTGCTTTGGAATTCTTTTTCGGCAGAGGGCACCTTGCGTTGATGGCATCGGGTCGATGTCCCTCGAAGGCCTCTGTCGAGGGTGACGTCATCGGATGTTATAAGGAGCATGCACAGCACCCGTAGCCTCAGTTACATTTTTTCTGCAAATGTGTTTGCTTCGTAAAACTTGGCGTGCCTCGTGGTTACTGTTAAGTTACCAAATCATGTATTCTTTTTCTACCCTGCTGTTTGGCTTCAAGAAATGTCGGGACTGCAGCTCCAAGATGTCGATTACGGTTCCGCATAGAATTGGCCTGTGGTGCTTGGGCTAGGACCATGCAACGGATGACTGCTTGAAGTGCGAGTCGACTCCCACGGCCTTGCATGAACATAAGGGGAAATTGATGCTAGGAAGTGTGTCCCAGCCTTGTAAATCCAAGTCTGCTGGTATTTCGACCGACAAGTCGAGAGAGGAGACTCACTCGTCAGAAGTCCAAGCACTCCAGGTCCCGCAGTGGTTCGCGCCACTCGTCCTCTATGTCACCGCAGTCCAGGAAGTGACGTCACAGTTCGCCTTCCTCTTCGCCTCCTCGAAGAAGGTGACCTGCCCCACCTCCAGGTGAAGATATTTCAATCCCAAGGCACAGTTCTGTCCGTGTGTTCTGACGAAGCGGGCAAATAACGGTCTCGGCTGGATGCTTGCGCGCCTTCGGGCATGGGTGGATGGTGTGATAAACATTGGGAGCCTTCGAGGCATTGTTTGGACAAGGCATTGGGTGTACACCAGAGGGTTCTATGTGATTTCATCGCCGCACTTTTCATCGCAGGGTTTTTTGCCGCGATTTTTGTTTCTTTTTTTTTTTTTTGGGGGGTGGGTTAATCCCCCCGAACCCCCTTTCTTTTTTTCTTTTTTTTTACATCCCGAACGCCCAAACCCATTTTTTAAAAAATTAACCCCCCCCAAAAAATGCGATGGTTTTTTTTTTTACGAAAAAAAAATCATGGCAAAAAAACCCCGCAATGAAAAGTGCGGCGATGAAATGATGGTATACCCACCAGAGACGTGCCATGTCTAGGTCACAGCCTTCGTCGAAACCTGTGAAGTCCTAGAAGCCCTTGAAGGTGTCGATGCCATCAGTGCCATGCCCGTCGGGTGCGCCTGTCGAGTCTTTGCCCCCATTCAGGCCCTCGATGGCCGTCTGAGCCATCAATGCCATCTGGGCCCAGATACCTGTAACTGTGGACCCTCCAAGGAAGGCTACTTCTAAGTCTGTGAAGACTGTTACAGAGAAGAGGCGTACTCCTCTCCCAAGGAAGGACTTCTTTAAGTTTCTCCAGGACATTTGAGGATGAAGAAAGGTCAGAGGAGGATGTTGGGCCATTTGGTCTTCCATATGGGACTCTTGGTGTTCCGGAGTCTCATTTCTGATGAGTTGGATGGAGGATCTGTGTCAGTCCTTGCATGATGCCAGTGGCCTTACCACTTCCACAGAGATGGAATTTGGTCGGCTGGATCTGGGCGATCATGCCGACTCCTTAACGAAGATTGATGTTGAGGGTTGTGGAGTACCTGGGCTGGGCCAGGCCTCCGTTGCAGTTTGAACAAGATGATCTTACAGACATTCTGGATCAGGGACCGTCCACTGACCTGGTGTTGCCATTTCATATGGCATTGCAAAAGAGGGTGGCTGCTACTTGGAACATCCCGGAGAGTATTCAGGCGGTGAGCAAGTCGTTGACCAAGAAATACCGCTCATCCTGTAGCAACCCCAGCTACCTGTCCACACACCCCACTCTGGAGAGATTGGTGGTTCAGGCGGCTAGGGCCACCTTGAAGCAGGCAGCGTACCCTACCTCCCTCCTGATAGGGACGATAAGCGCATGCAAGGTGATTGGCACGCAAGGTATTTTCTGCTGGGAGTTTGGAGTTGAAGTCGGGCAACTCCACCTGTGCCTTAGCAAAGTTTTTTCACACTATGTGGAATTGCATCTCTTTAGCGGCTGAGCATATTCCCAAACAGGAAGAAGGGGATGGCTTTCTAGCTTTTGTGAAGGATTGCAAGGATGCCATGTGTGAATCCCTTCAGTCTGGGTTGGACACTGCGGATAGTGTCAGCAGGTCCTTGGCCATGACCACCGTGATCCGCAACCACGCAAATCTGCGGAAGTCGGGGTTTCCACCAGATGTGCAGGCTCGTCTTCTCAACATGCGCTTTTTTTAAAAAAAACATGTTTTAAACTCTATTTATTGTTCAACGGTGGTCTCAACAGTTACAGCAACATACCCCATCAAGAAACACAAGTCGATAGGCAAAAAAAACATTTACGTTCAACATTATGTGGACATTTCATCATCTGAAAGCAACTCACACGGATAGGCTCGGAAGGGGCCCCATATGTCTTTTGGTCGGCTTGCCCCCGTCAAAAGTCAAAACAAATTGTTCCTCGCATTCATTAATGTATGTAAGTTCGCGGAGGAAAGTGGTCACATTTGGTGGCACAGGCATCTTCCAGGCTTGCAGGGCACATTTCTTAGCCACAGCACATGCGATATTAAATAGCCTCCTGGTTTTCTCAGAGCACTTGCCAATGTCTACAAATAAATATTTCTGGGGGGTCAGCTGTGGGGGTATCTGTGTAATTTCAGTCAGTATTTCGGCCACCTCTCCCCAGAATCTCAGGAGAGCTGGACACTTCCAGTACATGTGAAAGGAGTCCGCATGTAGGGCTCCACACTTGGGGCATTCCCCTCCATGTTCCGCAGCAAATTTTGCCATCTTAGCTGGCGTGTAGTGTAACCTATTTAGGAGTTTAAATTGTATCAGACGTAATCCTGCATTCAATTAAACTTTTTTTGTGAGTGAACAATATCTGCTCCATTTGTCCTCTGGGATAGGCATTTGCAAGTCTGTCTCCCATTTGTCCTTGACCTGGTTCACCGAGGGGGTGTGGGCTTGTACTGCCCCATATAGTTTAGAAATGCCTAGCCCGGCCTTCATTGTGATGAGTTGTGTACAGGGGTGTTGAGGAGGTTCATCTGGGAACATTGGCCATCTTTTCTGAAATGCGGCCCTTACTTTGTAGTATTGTAGTATTTTGAGCGGCCCACCCCCATCGCTCTAGTAAAGTCTTCTCTGGTTGCAAATTTACCATCTATAAACATATCGCCCACCTTTATTTCCATGTGTGGATCCCAGGCTTCCTGAATACTCAGATCCGACATAGGGGGGATGCCCGGAAAATTCCACAAGGGGACCTCTGGGTTGTATGGTATTTCCAGCTTCAGTCGTTTAAATAATGCCCTCCAGGCCCTGACCGTGCAGCTAACCGGATCGTATTCACAGGTGTCTTTATGACGTGAATTAAATAGGACCGATTTAATGTCCGGTGGGAATATAGTTTGTGCTTCCACCCAGGTGTGTGGTGCAGCCCCAGGTTCCTCGTACCAATATTTTGCAAACTGTGCCTGTGCGACCAGGTAATAGAGCTCAAAGCCTGGAGCCGCTATGCCTCGGTGTCGTAGGGCTCTGTCATGTTCTCCCACCCGATTCTGGCCGCCTTCCCGTTCCATATAAAGGTTACTACCAGCGACCGTAGTCTCGAGAAAAAGTCTCTACCAGGCCATATGGGTATATTAACAAAAAAAATAGTAGTTTGGGGAGAGGTATCATTTTAAGTAGGGCTATCCTGCCGTACAGGGATATAGGGAGGTGTCCCCAGATCTGTAGCTTGGAGCCCAATGTTTGCAGCGCCTTCTCATGGTTGTCCGCATAGAGGGTTTGCCTGGTCCTAGACACTAACACCGCAAGATATCTAATATATTGGTCCGACCATTTAAGGCCGCAGGTGTTCGCAGGGCATATAGTGTGGGGTGTGAGCGGGAATATTTCCGATTTGGTTATATTGATGACGTATCCTGAGTAATCCGCAAAATCATGTATATCAGTCATAATGGGTACTATGTTTATTTCTGGCTCGCGGATGTAGAGTAACTTACAGTCTGCGTAAAGTGAGATTAGCTGGATAGAACCTTTCATGTTAATTCCCTTGTCCCTGTGTCTCAGCCGAACCGCAGCTGCCATAGGCTCAATAGTTAGGGCAAACAAGATGGGCGAGAAGGGACAACCCTGCCGAGTTCCCCTACCCAGTTGGAACATCTCAGAAATGGTTCTATTTGTGCAGACTTTGGCACCCGGAGCAGTATAGAGCAGCCTTACGAATCTGATAAACGCCGTCCCCACCCCAAACGCTTCCAAAATCGTGAAAAGGTAGACCCATGATACAGAATCAAACGCCTTTTCGGCGTCTAGGGCTACAGCTGCTGTGCTTCTGCCCGGGTCAATCTGTGCTATTATACTAAATAGTCTGCGTAGGTTCAGCGCGGTGGACCTCTGGGGAATGAAACCATTCTGATCGGGATGGACTAGAGTGGAGACCAGGGGCAACATTCGATTCGCCAGTACTTTAGCAAAAATCTTGGCATCAACATTGATGAGCGAAAGGGGCCTGTATGATGACATGTCGCTAGGTGGGCGCCAGGGTTTGGGGAGCACAGTGATGATGGCTTACCTCATCGTTGGGGGTAGTATGCCTCCCTCTAGAGCTTCCTCCCAGGTTTCCAACATTATGGGGATCAGTTCCGTGCGGAAATCCTTATAGAATTCAACCCCCAACCCGTCAGAGCCCGGTGCTTTGCCCGACGCTAGCCCCATGATTGAGGCAATCATTTCTTCCGCAGTGACCGGCTGATCTAGTGCCATTTTACTCTCGAGTGAAAGTTGTGGGAGCCCTAGCGATGCCAGATATGTTCTAATCTCAGTAGTCGTCTTCCTATCTTTGTTTGAATACAGCGTCTGGTAAAATTTGGCAAATTCTCTGTTTATCCCCTCTTCGCTCGTCAGTACCTCGCCATCAGCGTTTTGTATGCTAGTGATTGGGAATGGCTGCCTCTCATTTTTAATCAAGTTAGCCAATGTTGTGCCCACCTTATTGCTCTCAACATATCTGCGTGCTCTGGCAGTGGCTGCTGTATATTGTATTTCTCTAGCAGCCAGCTCATTAAAGGTTTGGATATGTTTTTTTAATCTCGGCCAGAACGGCCTTATCGTGTGTACCGCTATACGTCCCCTCAAGGCTGCTCAAGGTATTTTCTACCCCCTCTAGTACCCTCCTCACTCCCTTCAGGAGTCCAATGGATTTCGAGATAATTGCCCCCATAGCCCAGACCTTAAAGGTTTCCCATACTTTGGAGACTCGTGCCACCGACCCAACGTTATTCTTGAAAAAATTTGTTATTTCTTCCCGTAGGGTCTCCGCTACACCCGGGTCACCAAGTATCCCACCCTGCATGCGCCATCTTCTGGCAGGTCTAGGAGCATCTCCCAACCTGAGCTCCAGTGTAACAGGGGAATGGCCGGACAGTGTGCGGGACAGGATTTCGCAGCTGTGCAGTGTCTCGGAGAGGTTCTGGGATAAAAAGAAATAGTCTTTTCGCGATTCACTGTCGTGCACGGACGAGTAGTGGGTGTAGTGTCTAACGTCAGGGTGTAATGTGCGCCGTGCATCTATTAACGCCATTTGTGGAAGGAGTTGTCCCAGTGTTAGTGCCATTTTGGTCGGTGTCCTCGTTTTCGTACTGTATCTATCCATTACCGGGTTCAGGGCCATATTGAACCCCCACCCTCCCCATATTATGGAGGAAGCATCTTGTTTATTGATGTTCTCATATATGTTTAAATAAAAATCTGGATCATCGATGTTGGGACCATATGTATTAACCAGAGTGATTTGCTTACCCGCTAACTTCCCCCACACAAGAGCAAACCTCCCCATCGCATCCACCTTGTGCCCCTCCGCCCGGAACCCCAGTGAGGGATGAAAGAGAGTGATGACCCCCCGGGACTGGGACGAATAGCTCGTATAATATCGTGTCTTACCCCATTTGGGCATTATTTTTATAATTCATATTTACTGCGCCCATAGCGTGGGTCTCCTGTAACATCACGGTCTGAGGGCAATGTTTAGAAACATAGTTATTGACCTTCCTGGCCTTCATCGGGTTATTTAAACCTCTTACATTCCAGCACAGCAGTGGTATTTGCAGTCCCCCTGTGGTAACATTCCCATGTGTAATGACACTTGCCATACCATCATCCAATTCCAGTATTCACTCGGCGGGGGCAGCAACCACAACTGCGAGACCACTTAACCTTCAAACCAAACTGAACAACCAAGCAACTTATCCCCCTGCCCCCTTCCATCCACAGCTCAGCGCAGCCAACTGTTGCCTCGTACCCTGAACCCCCACCCGCATCATCTCCCCCAACTCGACGATGCAACCCATGAACACTCATAACTCGTCCGGTGGGCTTTCCTGTTGAGTTAGTGGACATTTCCAAAGGGGCAGCCACTGTCGACACTTGGCCGCCCACGCCGGAAGCCCCAGGCTCAGTAATTACGGAGATCAGTCCAGTCCAGTTGTGTCGACTTATATGAAGGACGGTGAGCAAGATACCATGGCGGGGATGGTGTGGTTTCATCGGTTTGTCAGATCTCTTCATTCTTCCCCAGGATTGGGTCTCGCATTTTGATCCACATTTCGGTCTCTAGGGGGCAACGGGATGGAGGACTCCACGTATGCCATAGCTTCAGCAGGGTTCTCAAAGAAATGGGCCCTCCCTCCGTGTTGGATTCTCATTTTTGCGGGGAACATTAATGCGTAAGGGACACCACGGAGCCGTAGCTGTCTTTTAACCATCTCATAGGACCTGCGCTGTGATTGTATGTTCGCAGAGAAATCCGGATAAATGTGGATTCTATTTTCCTCATATTGTAGCGTACCTTTTTCTCTGGACAGCCGGAGTATTGTATCCCTGTCGCAATAGTTGAGGAGCCGTGCTATGATGGTACGTGGTGGAGCGTCCGGCTTCGGAGGCGGTGCAAGGTTACGGTGAGCTCTTTCAACAAGGAAGTGGTCCAAAAGGGATCCTTACCCCAGCACAGACTTTAGCAGTTCCTCACTTGCCTTTCCATGGAGCCCCTGCCGAACGTCTCCGAAACCCCAAATATCCGAATGTTGTTTCTGCGGGACCTCGATTCGAGATCTTCGCACTTATTCATGGTTTTGTGCAGCTAGGTTTGAAGTAGGGCTATGTCGCGGCCATGTTGTGTGAGTACCCATGTTGTGGGGGGGGGCGGCACAAGCATCCGAAAGCCGAGACACGGACCCATTGGATCGCCTGGCAACAATGGTGCAGAATGGGTTCCTGGCTGTTAACGTCATAGTGGCTACAATTGGTTCCCTAAAAGCGAGAGTGGAAAAGGAAAGCTAGCGCATCATGGAGGCAGAGAACAGAATAAGCTCCCGTCCTCGGGTCGTTATTATTGAGCTCTCGCGACCCTCTCCCCGGATCACTCACCGCGCCAGCGGCACGAGCCGGGCCTCTGCTTCGATGGGGGAGTGTGTCGCTGCAAAGCCTTTGACCGGGTCTTGCCTTCCTGGTCCGACGCGATTGTGTCTTCACCCAGGCAGGGGGCAGCGTGTAGTGCGTTGCAGTCCCTCAGCCGCGCCTGGGTATGGACGCGTCACCCCTCCCCCACTCGGCCGGCTCGCGACTACAAGCACCGGGCTCACGTAGATGCCCTGTGGAGCCCTCGGGCGGCCGCGTTGCAGCCCAGCAGTAGCCGCAGCCTCACACCCGGATATCTCCGCTGTTCCGGGGCCGCCGTAGTCAGCGTTTTCAGGATTCCTTCCTTAGACCTTCCGCCACAGTATTTTATGGTCAACCGTCGACCAACTTGGAGCTGGAAGGATGAATTTGTTACAAGGATTTTGAACGAGCCGGAGCTCTCCACCTAGGCGGCCATCTTGAACGTGCGCAACAGCGCCCCCCCCTCCTCAACATGCTCTTTAACGGGTCGCATCAGTTTGGCAGCAAAGCTGACGAGAGCCTTGAGAGGTTTCAGACCTCCACAGCAGCTGCCAAATCTTTGGGAACAGCTGTTCGACAACCTCTGCCTTTTCGTCCTAGGAGACAGCAATGGAGGGGTTCCTTTCATACTACACCTCATTTGGAAGGGCGAGAGGGATGGCCAGTCGGAGGGGCCAACGTAGGTTTCCTCATGGTGGACGAGGTAGAGGTGCCAAGGCCGCTCAAGCAGCAGCCGCTTCCAGACCGCTCTGAGGCCTTGTCTCATTGTTCACCGGTAGGGGACAGGTTGTCGACACATCTAGAAGAGTGGTGAGTCATTACTTCAGATGCTTGGGCTCTGGAAAAAATAGCCCACGGCTACTGCCTTCCTTTTCTAAGACTGCCTCACGACAATCCACCAGGGAAGCACTTGTTGAGGGTTCCGGATCCGCTCCTTGTCATGAGATTTTGACCCTGCTAGAGAAAGGCGCTGTAGAACGAGTGCCTGTGGCGGAGAGGAACAAGGATTGGTATTCCCTGTATTTTCTTATTCCCAAGAAGGATGGAGGACTGAGACCCATCTTGGTCTTGTGATATTTGAACAAGTTCCTTAGGAAGGACAAGTTCAAGATGGTCACTCTTTCTCAGATCCTTCAGGCCCTCCAACTTCAGGATTGGTTGGTGTCATTGGACCTGCAGGATGCTTATTTCGAGGGGATTGTCCCCTCCGACGTATTCCACATCTTTGACAGTAATTACCACAGCTGTGCTGCTTTGGAAAACTTTTTTGGCATAGGCATCCTGCGTCGATGACGTCGATACGCTTCCTCAAGATCCTCTGTCGACGGTCAACGTCACCGGATGTTATATCTAGGACGCATGACGCCCGTACCCTCAGTTCCGTTTTTTCTGCAAACGTGTTCGGTTCGGAATCTCGGCGCACTCAAATCTTCTACTTCGTTTGTGAAAGTTGAGATCATGTCTTCGCCTTCTTCTACCCCGAAGTCGGGCTTCAAAAAGTGTCGGGACTGCGGTTCCAAAATGTCCATTATGGACCCGCACAACGTCTGCCTCTGGTGCCTCGGTGAAAGCCACGCCACCAACGACTGCGATGACTGCCAGTCCTTGACTTCGAAGGCCTTGCGGGAGCGGGAGAAGTTAACGGTAGGTAGGGTATCTAAAACCCGTAAGCCGAAATCTGCTGGACTTTCGACCGACGACTCGAGGGGCGACTCTCTGCATCAGCGTAAATCTAGGGGGTCTCAGAGTGGGTCCCGCCATTCCTCAGCCTCTTCTAGGCATTCTCAGAAGCGCCTTCCTCGTCCTTGTCGGAGGACTCTGCCAGACGGCGGGTAGCTTGTCCCACCAAGCATTCATCGCCGGCGGAATGGGACGCGTTCCGCACGGAGATGATGGCGATTTTCGAATTGCGGGGCACTGTTCCGTCCGCGCCTTCGAGAGAAGCCCGCAAGGAGCGAGCTATAGCCACCGCTCGCACGCCTTCAGGATCGGGCAGTCGGCGCGATCATCGGGAGCTGTCGATGTCCGATCTGACAAGGTTGATCGTCATAGCCGTGCCAGGTCCAGGTCCCGATCCTCTATGCCGTCGGAGCCTGTGAGGCCTTCTAAGAAGGCATCAGTGCCGTTGGCGCCAAGTCCGTCGAGGGACTCTCTCTCGAGGCTCCGGCTCCCAGGAAGTCGTCAACGCCATCGGTGCCGTGGCCGTCGAAGGCCACGCTCGGGGCTCCGGCCTCGAAGCCTTTGTCGAAGTCGTTGGCGCCTCGATTGACAGTGACGCCAATTCCATTGGCGCCCGCGACGCCTTTTGAGGAGGATTTACCAGAGGTGCCCCGGAGGGCTGTGGAAACTCTGAGGAAGGCCCTCAGTAAGTCAGTGAGGCATGTCTTTGAGCCCTTCTCTGCTCATCCCTCCAGGCTTGATTTATTCCAGCCTTTGGACTATATTTCAGAGGTGGAAGAAGGGTCGGATGAGGAGGGGGTTGTGCCTCCTGAGGTTCCTGATGACCTCTTGTCTGGTCACAGCCAAGTGGAAGACCTACGTCAGTCTTTACATGACGCCAGTGATCTGGACACCTGTCCGGAGGTTGAGTTTGAGAGGCCTGAGCCTGGTACACATGCTGAGTCCTTGTACAGGCGTCTCATGTCGAGGGTGACGGAGTACTTGGGGTGGTCTGCTCCACCTGTGGATTTTCTGCAGGATGACCTGACAGATATATTGGACCAAGGTCCACCTACTGACCCGGTGTGGCCATTTCATATGGCCTTACAAAGAAGGGTGGCGGCGGCTTGGACTGCTCCAGAGAGTCTCCCGGCAGTGAATAAGTCTCTTCCGAAAAGATACCGTCCAGCCAGTGGTGACCACTCCTACTTGTCTACGCACCCCACTCCGGAGAGTCTGGTGATGCAGGCGGCTACGGCCTAGCGAAGCAGGGTGCGCACCCTACCATCCCTCCTGATAGGGACGACAAGCACTTTGATGGTTGGGTGAAGAAAGTATTTTCATCTGGGGTTATGGCTTTAAAGGCAGCCAGCTCCGTTTGTGCCTTGGCAAGATTCACTCACACTCTGTGGAATTGTGTATCTTTGGTGGCTGAACATATTCCCGAAGGTGAGGAACGGGATGGTTTTCTAGCCCTCGTTCAGGATGGCAAGGACGCAATGTGTGAATCCGTTCAGTCGGGTCTGGACGTGGCAGACTGTATTAGCTGGTCCATGGCGGCGAGCACCGTGATGCGCAGGTTTGCGTGGTTGCGGAAGTCTGGGTTTTCTCCTGATGTACAGTCCCGGCTTCTCAACATGCCCTTTGATGGTGTCCATCTTTTTGGCAGCAAGGCTGATGAGAGCCTTGAGTGGTTGCAGACCTCCAAAGCTGCGGCAAAGTCGTTGAGCGCTGCAGTACGTCAACCTCCGCCTTTTTGTCCTAGGGGACAGCAATGGATGGGAGGTTCCTTTCGATACTACTCTTCCTTTGGTAGATCAAGCGGGGCTGCCAGTCAAAGTGGGCAACGTAGGCATACCAGAGGTGGAAAACCAGGTACTCGAGGTGCCACAGCCGCTCGGGCAGTTGCCTCTTTGCCCTCAGGCACTGCCGCAGCCGCTTCCGCTCAGTCATGAGGCCATGGCCAATGGTTCGCCAATTGGGGGAAGGCTGGTGCAGCATCTTGTAGAATGGCGTGCCATTACTTCAGATGTGTGGGTTCTGGAGATCATAGCCCATGGCTAGTGTCTTCCGTTCCGGCAGAGGCCTCACGACAATCCACCAGGGAAGCTCCTTTTGAAGCGTCTGGATACGTTCCTTGCGCAGGAAATCCTATCCCTGCTGGAGAAAGGCACCATAGAACTAGTGCTAGTAGCGGAGAGGAACGAGGGCTGGTATTCTCCATATTTTTTGATCCCGAAAAAAGACAGAGGAGGAAGGACAAGTTCAAGATGGTTACTCTTTCTCAAGTCCTCCAGGCCCTTCAACTTCAGGATTGGTTGGTGTCTCTCGACCTCAAGGATGTTTACTTTCATGTGCCGATTCATCCCAAGCACAGGAAGTATGTGAGGTTCGCGGTTGGAGACTCGCATTTTCAGTTTCGGGTGCTGTCGTTCGGATTGACCTCCACCCCGAGGGTCTTCACCAAGCTGATGGTGGTGGTGGCAGCGCATCTCAGGAAAGGGGGGATTCAAGTCTACCCCTACCTGGACGATTGGTTGATCAGGGCACGCTCTCCCGAGCAAGTCCTGGATCATCTGTACATTATCTGCCACTCCCTTCAGAAGCTGGGCTTCTCATTCTTAAGAAGTCTCATGTGACTCCTACCCAGCGGCTCCAGTACATCAGAGCAGTGCTCGACACATCCCTCGGGTGAGGTCTCATCACATTCTGCAGATGTTGGATAAGTTTCAACGTGCCCAGAGTTTTCCCGCGTTTGAGTTCTTGAGATTGCTCGGCCTCATGGCATCCTGCATTTTACTGGTGCCAGAGGCCTGGCTGCGGATGAGATCTCTGCAGTGGGTGGTCAAGATGCAGTGGTCACAGTTCTCTGGCAGGATGTTGGATCCTGTTCAGATTTTGCCCTCTGTCGCCCAGGACCTTCTGTGGTGGGCTGTCGAAGGAAATCTGTTGAAAGGGGCTCTGTTTTGGCAACCGTGGCCGGAGGTGACGATCATGACAGACGCATCCCTCATGGGTTGGGGAGCTCATGCCAACAAGCTGACAGCCAGCGGTCGTTGGTCTCCGTCGGAGTCCAGGCTCCACATCAATCTGTTAGAGCTGCGGGCTGTCAGGCTAGCCCTGAAGGCTTTTCTGTTATCTGTGCGGGGGAAGAATGTCCCGATTATGACGGACAATACAGTGGCCATGCACTACCTTAACAAAAAGGGGGGGCAGGTTCACTCCCACTGTGCAGGGAGGCGATGCAGCTCTGGTTCTGGGCCATCCAGCAGGAAATTTCAATCTCGGCAGTTCATCTGGCCGGAGACGAAAACGCGGCGGCAGATGCTCTGAGCAGGCAGAGCCCGGTCTCACACGGTTGGGAGCTGGCTCAGGAAGTTCTGTTGGAGATCTTCATCCTTTGGGGAACCCCACAAGTGGATTTCTTTGCCACCAGTGTCAACTGGAAGTGCGAGAGATTCTGCTTGTGGGAATTTGCTCCCAAGAGGAGCCTTGGGGGACGCGTTCGTAGTGGAGTGGTCCTTCCCACTGCTGAACGCGTTCCCTCCAATCCCCGTCATTCCGCAAGTGTTGCGGAGGTTACGGAGGTTCAGTTCCCAGATGATTCTCATTGCTCCGGCATGGGCCAGAAGAGCATGGTACCTAGACCTTCTAGACATGTCCATCTGACCTCCACGTCGTCTTCCCTAACGAGACGATCTGCTCTCGGTGGGGTTGAGTTCTCCATCCAGAGGTCAAGTCTCTCAGCATTCATGCTTGGTTTCTGAAAGGCGGAGGTATAAGGATTGGGACCTCCCTGAAGACGTTATGGACGTGAAGGCCCGCAACGAAATCCCTGTACCGTTGCCGTTGGAGAAAGTTCTGCGACTGGTGCAGGGTACAAAATGTGGAGCCTTTTCAATGTTCCAATCCTTTTAGTTTTGTCTTTTTTGCTTTCTTTAGCCCACAAGGGCCTGCAAGTAGGTACCATTAAGGGGTACCTAGCGGCGCTGTCCGTATTTAAGCGCTCGTCTGAGGAATGTTCTTATTTTAAAATCCCTTTTGATTTCTCAGTTTCTAAAAGGGCTAACTAATGTGTTTCCACCATCACTTTTCCAGGTTCCGGGCTGGGATTTGAATTTGGTTTTAAAGTTCCTAATGGGAGCTCCGTTTGTGCCCTTACATTCTTGCCCTCTGTGACTGTTGTCCTTTTAAGACTGTATTTTTAGTTGCGGTTACTTCCGCGCGCAGAGTGAGTGAGTGAGTTGCAGGCATTCTCAGCCAAGACACCTTACACGGTGTTCCATAAGGACAGGGTTGTCTTTTCGGTTCGTCCTTCTTTTCTTCCAAAGGTTGTCGGAATTTCATTTGAGCCAGAAGGTAATTCTTCCGGCGTTTTATCCTCTCCGCATCCTGGTAAGGAAGAGGAGAGGCTCCATAGGTTGGATCCTAGGAGAGCTTTGAGTTTCTATCTCTCACGGATGTCCCGGGTCAGAGTGGACGATCAGCTCTTTGTTGGTTCGCTGGAAGGCGTTTAGGTCAGGCTGTTTTCAAACAGACCTTGTCCAGATGGATCATTTTGACGATCTCTGAATGTCACCGGTTGGTGGGTAGGGACCCTCCAGTAGGCTTACGGGCTCACTCTACTAGGGGTGTGGCTGCTTCCACGGCTCTACAGAGGGGCGTTCTGACTCGCAACATTTGTGAAGCAGGAACGTGGGCTTCTGTCCATAACTTTGTGAGACACTATTCCCTGGACTCTATCCATGGACAAGATTTGTTAAGGCAGTCCTATATTCAGCAATTTGATTGGGCATTCTAAAATTCTAAATTCTTTTCCCACCTTCATACGTTGGTACTGCTTTGGGAGTCTGTCAAAGATGTGGAATACGTTGGAGGACACAATTCCCTCGAAGAACAAGTTACTTTCTTACCTGGTAACGTTCTTTCGATGGGATGTTCCTCCGACATATTCCACATGGTACCCTCCCAGCCTGCCCCTCTAAAGAATTTCTTATGCGATTGCAGCTTACGTTTCCACAAGGATTTCAGCAGTCATACTGGCAGGTGGTTGGTGCCACACGTTCTGGGGAAAAAACTACAACTGAGGCTATGGGCGTCGTGCGTCCTAGATATAACATCCGGTGATACCGACCGTTGACGGAGGTCCTTGAGGGAGCGTATCGACTCAGGACGTCTACGCCGAAAAAGTTTTCCAAAGCAGCACAGCTGTGGTAATTACTGTCAAAGATGTGGAATACGTAGAAGGAAGAACGTTACCAGTAAGAAAGTAACTTGTTCTTTCATGTGCCGATGCATTTCAAGCACAGAAAATACCTGAGGTTTTGCAGTTGGTGGCTCGCTCTTTCAGTTTCGTGTCCTGCCATTCAGGTTGACCTCCGCCCGAGGGTCTTCACCAAGCTCATGGTGGTAGTGGCAGCTTATCTCAGGAGAGGGGGGATTCACATCTACCCCTACCTGTACGATTGTCTGATCAGGGCGCGTTCTCCCGAACAAGCCTTGGATCATCTCAGCGTCACCTGCCACTCCCTTCACAAACTGGGCTTTTCCCTCAATTTCAAGAAGTTGCATATGACACCATCCCAACAGCTCTAGTACATTGGGGCTGTGTTGGACACGTCCTTGGGGATGTGCTCGCCACCCAAGGTGAGGGCTCAACACGTTCTCCAGATGGTCTCCAACTTTCAACAAGCCCAGACTCTTACGGCTTTCGAATTCTTTTGGTTGCTCATCCTCATGGCATCCTGGATTTTTCTGGTGCCAGAGGCCCGGCTGAGAATGCAATCCCTTCAGTGGGCTCTCTGGACTCAATGGTCCCAGTTCTCTGGCAAGATGTCGGATCCCTTTCATGTTCCCGTCAAGGTCTCCCAGGATCTTCTGTGGTGGGCCAGCGAGGAAAATCTCATGTAGGGGCAGCCTTTTTGGCAACCGTGGCCAGGGGTAACAGTAGTGACGGATGCTTCCCTCACTAGGTGTGGGGGCGCATGCCAACGATCTGACCATCAGCGGTCGTTGGTCTCCATCGGAGTCCAAACTACACATCAATCTTTTGGAGCTGAGAGCAATCAGGCTAGCACTGAAGGCTTTCCTGCCGTCTGTACGGGGAAAGAATGTCCTGATAATGACAGACAACACGGTGGCCATGCATTACCTCAACAAGAGAGGTGTAGGGTCGCTCCCTCTGCAGAGAAGCAATGCAGCTCTCGTTCTGGGCTATTCAAGAAGGAATCTCCCCAACAGCGGTTCACCTAGCCGGAGAGGAGGACATGGCGGCGGATGCTCTGAGCAGGCAGAGCGCAGTGTCCCACGAGTGGGAACTCGCTTAGGAAGTCCTTCAGGAGATCTATGCCCTTTGGGGAACCCTGCAGGTGGACCTGTTGCGACCGGTGCTAACCGGAAGTGCAAAAGGTACAGCTCGAGGGAATTTCCTCCGAGAGGAGCTGTAGGAGACGCGTTTGTGGTGGATTGGTTGTTCCCACTTCTGTACGCCTTTCCTCCAATCCCTGTCATTCCTCAAGTTCTCAGGAGGTTACGACGGTTCGGGAACCGCATGATCCTCATTGCTCCGGATTGGGCCAGGAGAGCATGGTACCCGGACCTTATAGACATGTCCATCTGTCCTACAATATGTCTTCCCCAAAGTGAGGATCTTCTCTCGCGAGGGGAAGGTCAGGTTCTCCATCCAGAGGTCAAGACTCTCAACCATAACGCATGGTTTCTGAACAGTGGATAATTAGGATTGGGACCTCCCGGATGACGTGATGGAGGTGTTGCTTTTGGCCAGACGGCCAGCAACAAAGTCCCTGTACCGTTGCCATTGGCATAGGTTTTGCGACTGGTGTAGAGGAAAGAATGTTGATCCTTTACAGTGCTCAATTCTGGAGGTACCCTCCTTCTAACTTTCTTTGGACCACAAGGGTCTTCCAGTGGGAACCATTAAAGGTTACCTAGCTGCGCTTTCTATCTTTAAGCGCTCATCCGAGGAATGTTCCTATTTTAAGATTCCACTGATCACTCGGGTTTCTGAAAGGGCTCACAAATGTGTTCCCGCAAAAAGGCGACGGTCTGGGACCTCAATTTGGTCTTAAAATGTCTGATGGGCGCTTCGTTTGAACCTTTGCACTCTTGTCTGTTGAGATTGTTCACATTTAAGACTGTTTTATTGGTGGCAGTTACCTCTGCTCGTAGAGGGAGAGAGTTGCAGGCACTCTCTTCTAAGCCACCCTTTACTTTGTTCCACAAGGACAGTGTTGTATTACGAGTACGTACGTCCGTCCTTCCTACCTAAGGTAGTGTCCGAATTTCATTTAAGTCAGAAAGTGGTGCTCCCCGCCTTCTATCCTAGTAAGGACAAGGAGAGACTCCATAGGTTGGATCCTTGGAGGGCATTGAGCTTTTATCTTTCCAGAATATCCAAGGTCAGAGTGGGCGACCAGCTCTTTGTGTGGTATACTGGACACTGATTAGTCCAGGATGTTTCTAAGCAGACCTTGTCTAGGTGCATCATCCTCACAATTTCAGAATGCTACAGGTTGGCTGGCAAGGACCCTCCTGAGGGCTTGCGGGCTCATTCCTCCAGGGGCATGGCTACATTGACAGCCCTACAGAGGGGTGTACCAGTAAAGAACATCTGTGATGCTGCAACGTGGTCTTCCCTAGACTGTTTGTTAAACATTATTTCCTGGCTATTTCCCATGCTCAGCATGTCGCCTTTGGTAAGGCAGTGCTTTACTCTGCCATTTAATTGGGTATGTCTAAATGCTTCTCCCTCCTCCACTCATGGATACTGCTTTGGGAGTCTGTCATAGATGAGGAATACGTTGGAAGAACATCCAGTCGAAAGAACGTTACCAGTTGGTACGTAACTTGTTCTTCTTACTGCAGCATTACTTTTTATTAGCTGAGCATCTATGAAGTGGCCTGCTGCACAGTGTGGTGGTGCGGCAGCACTCAACTATGTATGCCCTAGGATGCAATCACGTTGAGGCTCGGGTCAACTTCAGGCTCTGGGTAGAGACTGTGAGGCCTGGTGGAGCAGAAGAAAGCCCATGGAGGCTGTTCCATGCTCAACACCGGCAGAAAGGTGGAGCGCTGCTGGCTATGATGCCGAGCGGGAAGGATGAGAAGGCTCTGTTAAATGGAGGTGAATGCGTGGAAGTCGTAAGGTGGCCTACCCTCCATGGATGTCGGGTTAGGGGCCAACCGAGCAGTGTGAAACATGCAGAGTGGGGGATGGTGGATTCCTCTGCAGTTCAGTGCTGTACAACGGGCACCACAAAAGCAGATCAGCCGTGTGACTCGCCGGGGGGGGCAGCCGGAGATGGTAGGCAACCCCGGGGCTCAGCATTAGCCTCTGCGTCTGTGCTGCACCAGTGGAGTGCTGGATTCAGGGTCTGTGAGGGTGGTGGCCGCCATCTTGGGGTCTCAGGCACGAACTCTCCCGCAATGGGTAATTCGCTCATGGATCACTTCTGGAGAGCGAAACCTTGACCGATGTGGCTCACAGTGTTCCTCCACACCATCTCACGGTTCAGAGGTGGCTGGGGAAAAGATAAAGCAGAATCACTGCATTGTCGCTGGCTACAAGCTAGTAGCTCTCGCTGCACCATGCTTCGGCTCCAGTCCACGCTGCCGACGTTTCTGCTCGATCTCTAATAAGACTCTGAAATGTTGACACAGGAGACGCGTGGCTGGGCTCGATGAAGGCACTGCGGCCGCAGCTTCAGACTATACTTCATTGATGAGCTGTTCTTCACTGAGTTCCAGCAAGTATCTGGAGAAAATTCTCCTTGCAAGATGTTGAGATCCCAATGTGTAAAGTTCTTGTGGGAAAAGGGTGAAGAAAGGTGATTATCCCCTGTGCTTTACCAATCCCAGATAAGCATGTTTTGCCTAAAATAAAACCCTTGGTGCACAAACTGGCAGTTATCGACATATTCTTCGACAATGACATCGTCTGGGAAGCCCTCGACGAGCTAATCCTCAAGCCACACCCCTCCATACAGGTCTACGACTCTGCCGACAGCAAAGGCACCTTCATCCTTGAATCTCAAACCGTCAATGGCTGCATCAGCGATTTCCTCGTTGACGAACAAAAGTGTGAAATCTTCCAAACCTCCTCAATTGATTACCATTGCTTCACAAATGGTGCCAACCATCCTCGATGACCATTGATTCGTCAACAGCCTCATCTACACCCCTTTCGTCTGCCTGTCCACACAGGATCCCTGCGCTGCTCCGGTCACCTCAAAAGCCTAAACCCCATTCACACTGCAGCTCTATGCTCGCAGCTCTGCCCACCTTTTCGGTACTTCAATATTCCTACATCTTGGAACACAGATTTGATGCCAACTTTGGAGGCCTGAAGGGGTGTTTCGGAAGATGAAGTTATCTGGGTTGTCTCGGGCACAGCCCCTCCACCAGTGCTTTTCGCGCCACTTCTGATGGACCTGCCAGGCCCCTCACAACAGCCTCAAGTGCATTACCCATCTATGGACATTTTATCCATCCTTAAGACTCCGGTGTTAGAACTCCAAATGGGGGTCCCCACTATTTTTCAACCACTGGACCCAACATCTGCTATGCTGTCCCAGCCTTGGATTCCATGCCGCCACCAGAATCCACCTCCACCAGAGGAACAGCCTCAAGATGTCTCCTCTGACAGTGAGTCCTACAAGGACATATATCCGGATATGGCCTCTACACTCTCCTCCTGTACAGACTAGTTCAATGATCTTTTGCCCACTGATGGGAAGCCAGAGCAGCTTCCGCCAAGTGGTTTGCCCTCGGATGAGATGAGATTTCCATTTTACCATGACTAGAGTAGCTAAGATGTTTGACTTCCACGCCACTGAGCAAAAGATGCAAGAATGTATTCTAGCAAAGGGAGAAATCAAGGAAATTTGTGGTGTCAATTCCAATCCTGGATGACATCTGGGAAGACGCGCATGTTGCCATGAAAAATCCTTTCATGGCTCTGCTGAGAGACTGATTTTACAAAAAGTATGGGTCACCAGAGTATGCCCCCAAATTTCTATCCACTCAACCAAGGCCCAACTCTAGTCTCTGCAGCAGCCAGACAGAGATCGGTCAACCCCTCATCACTGTGTGTAGTCCCTCTGGACAAGGAAGGCAGGCAGCTAGATGCTTTTGACAGGAGAGTCATTCCCACGGTAGAAACAATGATCAAGGCTGCCAACTCGCTTGCCATTCTAGCCATAAATGACTGTGGTCTGTGGTTCAAGATAGATTCCCCGATACCAAAAAACACAAGAATTTGTGCTTCTCAAGTAGGGCATATCTGCCGCTAATCATGCCATCTCTATGGCGTTTGATATCCCTGACATGGGATTACACATGATGGGCAATGGCAAAGTCTTTCGTCAAGGTTGGCTGAAGGCCACACCTTTTAGTCCTGATGTACAGGTAAAGGTCGTTGATGTGCCCTTTAACACGGAGGACCTTTTTTGCAAAACAAGTGAACATTGTTCTGCAAGCCATTAAAACAAATACAGACACAGTGCAGTACTTCAACAGTGACAGCTTTTTCAGTCTTTTGGATCAAAGCAGCACTTCTTCTGCAGATCCGGCAGAGAGAACTTTTCTTTATATTGCTCCTTAGGCATACAGGGGAACGTTGTAGGCCACAGGCGAGCAGTACACCCCAACTTGTACTTGGTTGCCTTATGAGGAGCTTGCAAGAGTTGATATTGCTTATTAATTACTTCTTTGTCCCACGACCGATGATAGTCTAGTCTTTGCTATTTCTTTTCACTGACTACTTCATGGACTCCTACGCCGAAGACATCCACTATTGCTCAGCGACTGGAGCATTGATCGATGTCTGTCGACTGCGTGGCCTCGGCCCTCCGGCCAGGACCTTACAGTAGGGAGAGTGGGGCCCTGGGTTGATTCTTTTTGAGAATGCATTTCCTTTTCTCTTCCCTTTCCTTCTTTGTTCTGGTTGCTATCTACCTCTGCTGTGTAGAGGATGCCATTTAAATTTTGTCCGTCATGTAATGGAAAATTCCCCATGAAAGACGAGATGGCTGTTTCAATAGGTGTTTACCTTGTGAACATGACAAGCATTCTTGTAAGTCTTTCAAACTCTTTCGTCCAAAGACATTAAAGGACAGGCGGACAAAGTGGTGGGCGGCCTGCGCAATGCAGGCCGAATATTCTTCCCCCGTTGGCACCGCTGCTTCGGATGACGAGGACTCCAGTGTCAGCCATGGCTCCGATCTGGAAGCCATAGACCTTTTGGCTGAACCCTCCAGTTCCCAGATGCCCGTCCCCAGACAAGCAGTCCACAGGCACTGTTATAGGAATTTGTACCGCAGCGACGACGACACACACGTGCCACCTAAGACAAAACACACAACCCCCTAAGGCCTCCTCGAAGCACACGCTGAAGAAGCGCCAAACGCCAACAGGCCTGCTGAAAACGTTGACAGTGCCACCCGAACCTTGCCGTCCGGCCCCCTCTGCGCAACAGTCTTCTTGCCATGCGACTGGGCTTTCCTCTCACAAGGGTGTTCTCACAAAAAAACACACAGCTGCCGACAAATCGTCCAACTGCGACGACGCCTACAAGTCGAAACTCTGCATTCAGCCATCGAAAATACGCAAGAGTCTTGCAGCTATTATTTCGGCAGCGGAACACCACAAAGGCCCCAGCTTCTCGCTAGGTCTTCATCAGATAAATCTCCCCCTTCTGAACAGTCTTTCCTCCTCCAGACCCCTCTGCTTTCATCCCTGTGGACTAGACAGAGATTTGAGAATTATATGGATAAGATGGCCCAATTCATAGACTTCTCTGACGCATACATTACTCCCAAGAGGCCTTGGGAGGAAGACTCCTGCCCCATTCCACCAAAGCTGCAGAAGCTTCCTATTCCTTCACAAAGACATCAAGAGGAGATCTTTGATTATTCAGAACAAGAAGATGCATATGAGGACAATGCTTTTGATCAAGACACTGCTGACCAGGACCCATACTGGGATCAAGATCAGCCAACAGATCAGCGTCCTTGGCTCTCACCCACTCATACCCCACACCCAGACATTATTTGTCTAGACCCGCCTTCTTCATCTCAGCAGAGGCAGTCATCCCGAATAGATGACCAAATGTTATTTAATGCCATCCTAAAGAGAGCCGCAGATCATTTTCAGATCGCTACACAGGAGGCTGTCCAGGACTCTGACTTCATTGAGGACATTCTCAAAGAAAATCCTCCCACTAGTCGGGATATTCCACTTCTTAACTCAATAAAGAAATGGCTAGCCCCTTTTTATTGTCTCCTTCCTTTACAAGGGCAGTCAAACCTTGGGTTGAGAAGTTGTTTTTCGCCCCTTTCCATTTGACCTTATGTATATTCAGGGTCATACAATACCAGACTTGCTGGTTGTTACAACCACCATGAAGTGGGCAGGGGTGCCACTGTCCATGGCGAAGGATCCCCCGGATAAGGACTGCAAGAAACTCCGTGCCCTAGGGAAACGTATTACCACATCTGCGGTCTATTCAATCAGGATCGTGAATTATACAACCCTTCTCGCTAGTTACAGCAACGTACAATGGAGCCTGCTTCAAGAAGGCCTCAGAGAGGTCACTGAACCCACACGATTACGCCTGCTGGGGGCGTCACAGAGGGCAGACAGGTGACCCATAACATACTAAAGAACACTTTAGACGCTGCTGAAACTGCGGGATGCACTCCAGCACAAGGCACTCTACCCACGAGCGTGTCTGGCTGAACAACTCGGGCTTCAAGCCAGAAACTCGGGCCTCCCTGATAAATAAACCCGTAGAGTCCAACCTATTTGGTAAGGCGGTCGATGACGCCTTGTAGAGTGCTAAAAAAAGAACATGAGACACTGAAATCGCTCCACCAAATTACAGCCAAGCTCTTCCAACAGCAGGGAGGTTCTAACTCTTGTCATTCCTTTCGAGGTCAGTGCTACTCCCGATCTCCCCATTGTCAATCTGGCACTGCAGGTACCCCATGGTCCTCCAGACAAGGCTCATCTGGCAAGAGCTAGTATCAGCAAAGAGGACAGCGCAGAGGCAAGGGTAGATGCAGAAACTCTACCCCAAGAGGCTCCGGATCCCCTCTCATGCCTCCCCGGTCGGGGGACGTTTCTCATCAATCATTCATGCATGGGAGGGGGATCACATCATACCAGTGGGTGCTAAAGACCGTCACCCACGGTTATTGCATCAAGTTTTACCGGCCACCTCGATATCACCCACCAAGGAGCAGACTCCTATCACCAGCACACCTGCAAATCCTGCTGGAAGAGGTGCAGATCCTTCTGGAAAAGGGCGCTGTAGAAGTTGTCCCCATTCACCAGGTAAACAAGGGTATTTATTCAGTCTATTGTCTTGTACCCAAAAAGGATCTCACCATGCGCCCTGTGTTAGATCTGCACCCAACTAACAAATATGTCAAACCGCAAAAATTCTGAATGACAACATTGCAGGAAGTAATCCCACTGCTGGTGCAGGGGGTATTACATGGCCACATTGGATATGAAAGATGCATACTTTCATATTTCAATGTTACCAGCACACAGAGTCCCTAAGGTTCATGATGGAGAACACCCACTATCAGTTCAAGGTTCTTCCCTTCGGCATCGCCTCAGCTCCATGGGTGTTCACGAAGGTACTGGCGGTAGTAGCTGCTCACCTGCGCAGGCAGTCCATTCCAGTCTATCCTTACCTCGATGACTGGCTCGTAAAAGGGGATTTGTACGGAACATGCCTAATAAATATCCAGAACAAGGTAGATCTCTTCAGCCAAGGCTTCTCGATCAATGAGAAAAAGTCCAGTTTAGACCCTAGCCAAGTAAAACAGTTTTTGGGGGCTCCAATTCGGACCAAAGACGTCCTCGTCTTTCCCTCTCAACGAGAGGGTTCAAAACATCCTGTTCCAGATCCCTCACTATGTAGCCAGTGACGAGGTGACCGTGCGCAAAGCCATGCGACTGTTAGGAATGATGGCCTCATGCATTTACCTAGTTTCTCACACTCGTTGGCGCATGCGCTCTATGCAAGAGTGGCACTCGGGCCAAAGGTGTCAGGCCAGCCCTCGTTCAGTCTCTGCAGTGGTGGTCAAGGGAGAACCTTCTGCAGGGAAAAACCTTCACCACCCCGGCAGTAGAAACCACTCTTACCACAGACTCTTCTCTGACGAGGTGGGGGCTCACCTCCTTCAACAGATGGCGCACAGCGTGTGGTCCCCAGCGGTAGCATCCAATCACATAAACCTGTTAGAATTCCTAGCAGTATTCAAGGCCCTGAAGGCTTTTCAAACACACCTCCAGGGGAAGACAGTTCTAGTCCTCACAGACAGTACTACGGCCATGTATCACCTGAACAAACAGGAGGCCCTCGCTCTCTAGGGCTGTCCAAACTGTCACAGAACATATGTAAATGGGCTCTCAAACACAAAATGTTCCTCCTGTCCAAGGGAACTCAATCTTCTGGCGGACGTACTCAGCATTGATTTCCCCCTTCTCGAAGAGTACGAATGTTAACTACACAAGGACATAGCACTCAATGGGGCTTCCCAGAGATCGACTTGTTTGCACCTCTGGAGAACGCACAATGCCCAGTTTACACCTCCAGGTAGCCTCAGAAGCGCTCCAATGGAGAATGATCTCCGGATAATACAGTCTGGGTAATTTGTCTCTGCATTCACCCCTTCCCTCTCGATTGCCCTGCTCAACAGACTAGTGCACAAGATGTACCAAGAGCCAATCTGAATGATTCTGGTGGCCCCGATGTGGTCCCACCAGCCTTGGTTCTCCTATCTCATACCAATGTCAGTCTCCCCGCCCAGGAAACAAACATGCTATCTCAAGACAAGGAAGAGACACTACATCCATGCCCTCAAACTCTCAATTTAGCATCCTGGCTCCTGAGGTCATAGAGTTTGGGCACCTCCAACGCCCTCAAAGATGTATGGACATACTCGGAGATCCACAGGAACCTAACGCCAGACACTGCTACTCCAGTAAATGGAAACACTTTGTTATCTGGTGTAATATCAAAGGCATCAATCCTGTTGATTGCACACCAAAACGTTAGATTCAGGTCTGGTTTTCAATTCCCTAAAGGTCCACGTAGCTGCGCTTTCAGCGTACACCACGTCCCAAAACAAAATTTTGTGCTGAAAGATTACAATAATTAAAGCGTTTATGGAGGGGGTGAAGAGGATCCATCCCCCCTATCTCAAATCGAGCTCCCGGGTGGGACCTGAACGTTGTACTTGCCAGATTAATGGTGCCTCTCTTTGAACCTATGCACAAAGCTAGCCTGAAAGCACCCACCTACAAGACTATCTTCCTGGTGGCGATCAATAAGGATGGTTAGTGAACTGCAGGTCCTTTCAGTTCATGACACTTTCGTCACGATTCACAAAGATAAGGTGGTCCTGCGCACTCACCCAAGATTTGCACCTACATTTATATCAAAGTTCCATGTAAACCAGTCCATAGAACTACCCATCTTTTTCCAAAACCCCACTAACGTGGCAGAAAGAAGCCTCCACACACTAGATTTGAGGAGAGCAGTTATCTATTATCTGCAAAAGACAAAGCCACTAAGGAAAACAAACCAGTTCTTCGTTTCAGTGGCAGCTGTTAGAGAAGGGGACTCTGTCTCTAAATCAGCGATATCAAAGTGAACCGTGAACTGCATCGCACTGTTACACTCTTGCCAAGAGAGACCTGCCCTTCACGCCTAGAGGTAGGTATAACAGTGGGTTCTCCCAAATTTTTTGTTTTCGGGGGGTCAGGTCTGTGAACAGGGAGAATTAAGGGAGAAGAGAAGACGAAACAGACTGACTACCCCTCTCTCTAAGGTCTTTCGACACTTCAGATACAGGTGCTAAGGTGCTGTTATATGAATCTACAGCGATTACCTTATAGAAGAAAAAATTATTGAACAGAAACCGTTGAAAATATAAAGATATAAATCACTTTAATAGTTGGTTTAAAACCACATTTTTTAAAAAACTATACATTAATAGGCTTTTTCATACGTCACTCATACCTTTCATACCAATTCATTCATTCTGTAACATAAGTGTTCGGCAATTTACATTTTCTTTAAGCATATTGGTTGTTGGTAATATGCATGACATTAGAAAAAACACAATTGGTTTTTCTGTAGGTCGACATATGTTTCGGCCCCTTTCAATAGTCCCATCGTTGTCTACGGTGGTCTAAATAGTCATTATTGGGCAATCTTCAGGACAGTGATGATTTTGTGAAAGCTTACAGTCTTCACCCTTTTTCGTATGAAAAGCCAAATCTAAAAACATAAATTAAACATATATTACATTATGTAACGGTCTGATCTCTGCTAGTTATTATCAAGGTGATGGCTTGATTACTATGCCAAAAAGACTGCACCAACCTGTGGTCGGAAAATTATTGTAGACCACGGAGATAAGTTTGTAGGGTATCTTCTGTATTACCCTTTTCTAGGGCCCTGTCGAAAGGGGACACAAAGAGGGAAATTACTACCTTGCGTGTTTGTTCTATCAGCACACAACTAAAAAATGTGTTTGTTTTAACATCTCAGAGGGAACTTACAGTTGACACCTGGATATGGATGAATCTTCAGGTTTCTGTACTCCGATGTCACGTGGTGAGTTATCTCCAAGTTGGAGCTGTTTGCATCGGCACCTAAAAAAGTTGTGCCTGCAAAAGAAAAGGACGTTCAATGAACTAACTTTCTATGATCATATCATGAAAACTCCAATTCTAAAAATGGAGATACCGCTTATTTGCGGTTATTGTAACCAGAGGCCCCCACCAAAGGTGAGTCAAGGTTGTAATTACTTTTGATGGGGATGCAGTGTTGTCAAATCAAATGCATGAAAGAGGTATTTGTATTGCGGCCTTCCTACAGCATGCCTCAGTGTGCCCGAACGGCCCGTGCGCGAGCTCAGAACCCTCTGGCACACCGGAACACGGTGCACGAGCATGTCTTGTTATCGCTGGTATAGGGATAACTGAGAGATAACATTTTTGACTTGTTAATTGAGCGCACGCCGAACAGAGTATATTTACCCCTGGCCGCGAGATTATACGAAGCCTTTCACTCGCTACTGCGTGAAGAAAACACTAGTACTTACTTGTGTTATTTATTTGAAGGATGCGGCAATTTTGCTCGAATAGCGTCTTCTGGCGTGTAAATGAATCGCTTTAGCAGAAGGGAGGGGCTTTGTCTTTTAAAAGATCACGTGTTGCCGAAAAACGTGTTGTTAATGTGGAACTTAAGCCGTAATAGTGAGGCCATATGTAAACGTGCAGCACAGTGCTAGCTCGCTATGGTTACCAAGGGACCTGGAAAGCACCAGGGACACTTACGAGCAAAGATGTAGCTTCTATTCGGATAGCGCAAGCTATACAGTGTATCATAGTTTCAGTTATAAATAGACATTGCTGTGGAATCAATTTTTCAGAAACTGATTAATCTTAACTTCTCGACTGTGCATTGGTGTAAATCAGGGAAAAAGGTGCTGCTTTATTTAACCCATCAGACCATGTATCTTGAGAGTTACACGTTGCATTGTATATTGTGAACACTTTGATGTAAATATATTCTGTACTTTAGTGTCACAGATTTCTGCAATTTGCGAAATGTATGCGAAAAAAGGTTTGCGAAAAAAGGTTGAGCATGCATCTTGGCTGTGGGACTATTGATTGTATCTATTGCCCGCCCATAAAGTGTTTAATGTGAACGGGAACCACTTGTTCAATGACAGATGATTAAATTAGACATGGGTGACTTACAGGTGTAAAATGGTCACAGTCTTTTTCTTTGTTATTTAAAGAAAGGCACTCCATTCGACAGCTATGTTAACCCATTTTGGACTGTTCTCAAGTTGTAAATCCATTTTTGTTCTGCTTGAGTTAGGATTTTATCTTTGTCCCCATTGCGACGGGAGATTTTGATCACCTGAATGACACACCATAGAAAGTCTGTGCACTTATGTTGTTTAACACCGTGGGTAGTATATGCCATCATATGCCCATCATATGCCCATGCGACTTGGTATATATAGGCAAAACAAAACGGCCTGTCCGTCAACGGATAAACGAGCACAAATCTTGTATTCGTAATGCAGTAGAAAATAAACCATTAGTGGCTCATTTCTCTAAAAAACAACATAAGTGCACAGACTTTCTATGGTGTGTCATTCAGGTGATCAAAATCTCCCGTCACAATGGGGACAAAGATAAAATCCTAACTCAAGCGGAACAAAAATGGATTTACAACTTGAGAACAGTCCAAAATGGGTTAAACATAGCTGTCGAATGGAGTGCCTTTCTTCAAATAACAAAGAAAAAGACTGTGACCATTTTACACCTGTAAGTCACCCATGTCTAATTTAATCATCTGTCATTGAACAAGTGGTTCCCGTTCCCATTAAACACTTTATGGGCGGGCAATAGATACAATCAATAGTCCCACAGCCAAGATGCATGCTCAACCTTTTTTCGCAAACCTTTTTTCGCATACATTTCGCAAATTGCAGAAATCTGTGACACTAAAGTACAGAATATATTTACATCAAAGTGTTCACAATATACAATGCAACGTGTAACTCTCAAGATACATGGTCTGATGGGTTAAATAAAGCAGCACCTTTTTCCCTGATTTACACCAATGCACAGTCGAGAAGTTAAGATTTTTTTTTTTAAATATATTGTTTTTTCAAAATACAATACAACCAGCATCATCAATGTAGTAATCGGTTATGTGTCAATAGTAACTCCCCTCTTCCCTCCCCCCCAATGCAAACCCAGACCGGGACATTGGGCCGTCTACTGCTTGCGCTAAGGCGGGCCTGGGCTGTCCAGGTCCTCGCCTGAGGAGCTGTCCTCTTTAGGGCGGAACAGAGCTGCTGTGAGGGCTATCCATTGCAAAAGGTCCTCAGAGTCGCCAATTTTTTGTTGTCGGTGCGCCAGCTCCCAGGCCCCCGTTTCGGCCACAGTCCATCTACGGAGGTCTTCCCACCATGTTATGAGTCTAGGGGCGGTGGGGCGCTTCCAGGCCATGGCGATGCGCCTTTTTGCCAGGATGTACATTAAATCCTTGAGTCTGTTAAGGGGCTTATTCTTTTTGCCTCGTGGGTATGAGCCCAATAAGCAGGCCTTGGGGGACTGCACGTCCAGTGTTATGCCCTCTTCTGCTACCCTAGCTTGAATTTGGGACCAGAAGGTCTGTAAGGCCGGGCAGGCCCAGAACATGTGGGTCAGTGAGGCTGCGGGTTCTTGGCACTTGGGGCACGTCACTACACCGGTGCCGCTGAATCTTGAGATGACAGCTGGGGTAAGGTAAGCTCTGTGAATGATATAGAATTGGATGAGCTGGAAACGGGCGTTCCTGGAAACTCTTTTGTGGTATTGTGTTATGGTTTCCCATTCCGTGTCTCCAAACTGCGTGTTGAGTTCAGATTCCCATTTGCCTTTACATTTGAGTTCGTTAGGTGTCGTGTTGTCGATTAGGATTTCATAGAGCCTCGAGGTTTTGTGCCCTCCTTCTGCAACGCTCAGCAAGTTTTCGATGGCCTCGTGCCCGGCGCAGAGGGATTCTGCATCTGGCCATCGCTTCTTGAGCTTTTCCAACACCGCCCCGTGTAGAAGGAACTGACCCAGCGGGACCCCCGTCAGCTCGTGCAGCTCAGGAAATGTGTGGATGCCCTGGTCATCCACCAGGTCACCCAGGGTGGCGACACCGGAAGGTTCCCATATGTTCCGGATCGCCTTTCGGTCCTCTGGTCTGGTGGACATGATGGCGGCTATTGGGATTTGTGGGGTGTAAGGGTCGGTCAGCTTGACCGATTTGCAGGCCCGATTCCAGATCTGGGTGCCCAGGCGGATTAGGTGTGTATTATGCGTTTTTGGCGCTGGTTTGATCCAGAGAAAGTCCCTGAGCAACCAGGGTGCGTCTGGGGGCTGTAAGAGGCGTGTGTCCATTGAAGCATCATCAGCCATCCACTGAATCACATGCTTGAGCTGGGCTGCTATATAGTAGAGCTCAAAGTTGGGGGTTTTTAGGCCTCCTTTGTCGTACGTCTCTGTGTTATGTCCAGGGCGACTCTGTGCCTACTTTCCCGCCATAGAAGTTTCCTACAAAGTTTATTCAAGTCCCTGAAGAAATGTTGCGGGATATTGTAAGGGACATTGGTGAAGAAGTGTAGAAGGCGCGGGAGTGCCACCATTTTCAGGAGTCCCGCCCTACCAGCCATCGAGAGGGGCAGCTTGCACCAGATGTCAATTGATTAAGCCAGGCCTTCCTTTGCCCTGCCGGTGTTTAGTGCGTGTTCGGCTACGGGGTCGCGGTGGATCATGACACCCAGGTTTTTGAATGTGGTGGGTTCCCATTTGAGGGCTAGAGGGGGGAGGTGTTCTTTCTCAGTCTCGCTAAGGGCAGCCAGGGGGAATAGGCAAGACTTGCTGTGATTGATCTGGATCCCGGTGCATCTGTGGAACCCATCTAGGGTTTCAAGAATGTAGGGGAGGATGTGTTCGGGATCTTTTAGGTAGAGGAGCATGTTGTCTGCGTACATGGAAACGAGGTGGTTCACCCCGTTTATCATTATACCCCCGTCTCCGTACTCCCGCCTGAGGTATGCCGCCACTGGTTCGATCGCTAAGATGTAGAGTAAAGGGGGTAGGGGCACCCCTGCCGGGTGCCTCTGGCCAGGCTCCATTTTTCTGCAAAGGTGTTGTTGGTTCGCACTCTGGCGGTGGGATTAGTGTAGATGAGTTTAACCCAATTTATGAAGGCCGGACCGATCCCCATCTTGGATAGGGCGGCGTAGAACCATTTCCATCGGACCGAATCAAAGGCCTTAGAGGCGTCGAGGGACACAACTGCGTTTTTGCCGGGTATGCTGTTTGTGCTGTGTATGACGTGATGCAGCCTGCGCAGGTTCTCTGAGATGGAACGGCCCTGCACGTAACCCGTTTGGTCCTGGTGTATGAGGTGTGGGATGGCTGCTTGGAGTCTTCTGGCCAGTAGTGCTGTAAGGATTTTGTTATCTACGTTTAGCATGGACAAGGGACGGTACAAGCCGCAGTCAGTGCTATCTTTGTCGGGTTGAGAAGTTAAGATTAATCAGTTTCTGAAAAATTGATCCCACAGCAATGTCTATTTATAACTGAAACTATGATACACTGTATAGCTTGCGCTATCCGAATAGAAGCTACATCTTTGCTCGTAAGTGTCCCTGGTGCTTTCCAGGTCCCTTGGTAACCATAGTGAGCTAGCACTGTGCTGCACGTTTACATATGGCCTCACTATTACAGCTGAGTTCCACGTTAACAACACGTTTTTCGGCAACACGTGATCTTTTAAAAGACAAAGCCCCCTCCCTTCTGCTAAAGCGATTCATTTACCCGCCAGAAGACGCCGTTCGAGCAAAATTGCCGCATCCTTCAAATAAATAACACAAGTAAGTACTATTGTTTTCTTCGCGCAGTAGCGAGTGAAAGGCTTCGTATAATCTCGCGGCCAGGGGTAAATATACTCTGTTCGGCACGCGCTCAATTAACAAGTCAAAAATGTTATCTCTCAGTTATCCCTATATCAGCAATAACAAGACATGCTTGTGCACCGTGTTCCGGTGTGCCAGAGGGTTCTGTGCTCGCGCACGGGCCGTTCGGGCACACTGAGGCATGCTGTAGGAAGGCCGCAATACAAATACCTCTTTCATGCATTTGATTTGACAACACTGCATCCCCATCAAAAGTAATTACAACCTTGACTCACCTTTGGTGGGGGCCTCTGGTTACAATAACCGCAAATAAGCGGTATCTCCATTTTTAGAATTGGAGTTTTCATGATATGATCATAGAAGGTTAGTTCATTGAACGTCCTTTTCTTTTGCAGGCACAACTTTTTTAGGTGCCGATGCAAACAGCTCCAACTTGGAGATAACTCACCACGTGACATCGGAGTACAGAAACCTGAAGATTCATCCATATCCAGGTGTCAACTGTAAGTTCCCTCTGAGATGTCAAATCATCACTGTCCTGAAGATGGCCCAATAATGACTATTTAGACCACCGTAGACAACGATGGGACTATTGAAAGGGGCCGAAACATATGTCGACCTACAGAAAAACCAATTGTGTTTTTTCTAATGTCATGCATATTACCAACAACCAATATGCTTAAAGAAAATGTAAATTGCTGAACCCTTATGTTACAGAATGAATGAATTGGTATGAAAGGTATGAGTGACGTATGAAAAAGCCTATTAATGTATAGTTTTTTAAAAAATGTGGTTTTAAACCAACTATTAAAGTGATTTATATCTTTATATTTTCAACGGTTTCTGTTCAATAATTTTTTCTTCTATAAGGTAATCGCTGTAGATTCATATAACAGCACCTTAGCACCTGTATCTGTAGTGTCGAAAGACCTTAGAGAGAGGGGTAGTCAGTCTGTTTCGTCTTCTCTTCACGCCTAGAGGACACTCTACTCGGGGCAAAGGGGCTACCATAGCATACATTGCAAATGTTCCTCTTGAGTCCATTTATAAAGAAGCAACCTGGAGTTCTGTATAATGCTTTGCGCAACACTACTGCCTAGATGCACACTTTAGGGTTGATTCTCAGGTGGGACAAGCGGTGCTCAGGCATCTGTTTGCTACTGTTCGTTCTCACATCCCACCTCCATCTCTGGGTACTGCTCGCTAGTCTATGCACAGCATGTGATTCTAAGCAGATTAACAAGCATCAGAAGACATGCATTACTCACTGTAGTAGCATTTCTGATGATTGTATCTGCTTAGATTCACATGCGCCCACCCTTCCTCCCCTCATGGAGTAGAAGGAACATGGACATCTTGCACCTTCTCTTGTCTGTACTCACTCACGGCAGAAAAAACACAATCGGCGGGACCTCGACACGTGAGGGATTTTGGGTACACTACACGGCCTGTTAGGTATAGTTTTAGTCACGCCCATGTCAACAGCCCCTTTCGATCTTCGAAAGAAAGATGCAATACTCTGTGATTACCACTAGATGTCGGACTATGCACAGCATACGAGTCTAAGCAGATACAATCATCAGAAATGTTATTATGGTGAGTAATGCATGTCACATGCATGTCACATTACACACACATGCACTCACACACCACATCTCCCTTCCTTTCTCTCGTGACTGCTATCCCCTGGGGATCTCTCTCAGGTGGCCAGGGCATGACCATTGCCTTTACATTCAGAACCTGGGGGTGGACCAGTGCAGGAGGATCACCTGGGTGAGGGGTCTTCAGAGAGTGGGGGTGAGACGCGGTATTGCACCCTTTCCCGTACCCATGTTCCCTCATGTTATCCAATGTCCCAGCCACCGCCCTTTTACACAAACATTGGGCTGAGAACGAGAATGACCGAGAGTAACTATGCTAACTCTTATACATCGCATTGGACATGTCCCAATAATTGGGTCAGGCAAAGTCAAGCACTTTACTCTAAGTGCACAAATCTGATGCCAATTAGTTCTCCTCACACGGATAAAAGGCAGAGCATAGAGACACACTCTGAGCGAGGTGGAACGAGGTGGAACATGATTTAGAGCAGAATTCCGGGGTGAAGGCGAACCTACTGGAGCAGGGCAACGGACCGATGGACGAGAGCCACAAGTGGAGAACACCAGGAATTCCCTGCAGGAGGTTGTTGCCTCCAAAAGGCAGAGAAAGAAACGTGGAGAAGGCCAAATCCCAATCGAGAAGGCTGCATTCTGTTTCAAGGAGGCCAGCTACTCTACTGGGTGAACAGCAGAGCTGGGAGGCGAGGCCACGACTGTGGTACCAATCAATAAAAGACAAGAAAGAAACGCACACAGTCGGTGAGTTGGCAAGCGACATGAGATATGTGCTAAAGAAAGATTGAAGTTGCAATATTATGTCGCACAATTGAAGGCTGCAAACGTGTGGATGAGACAGGAAGAAAGGCAGGCCTGCGAATGAACTTTGAAGTAACAATATCTGTAAAGTCAGCGATAATGAGTAACTGGTCCAGCGAAAGGAAGTAGCCCACTCGAAAGACTCTGTGAAAGGTGAAACATTTGTAGTGATAAAGTGAATGAGCTGTAAAAGCGAGGTGATCAAAATTAACCCAGAGGGAAGGGCAAAGTAAAAGGTGAACGTTGAACTTTGCATAAACAGTGAACTACCCAGACCAGGAAGCACTGGGGCAAATGACACGAGAACGTAAGTTGGAAAGTCGAAGTGGTCCTGGAGAGGTCTGTAGAAAAGCCATGCAAATTCAAAAGTCTTCGACATCAGGAAACGGTCCGAGCTTGACTGAGAGAGACCAAAAGGGTCAGCAGTTACAGGAAGGGAACCTCTAAAGGAGGTGACTTGAGCTTGGTGAAGGGAACACCCGGGAAGTGATTTGTTTTGCTTTGAGAGGTCTGAGCCCGACGGAGAGGGACCAACCTGAATTTTATGGTTAACTGTGTTGTGGAAATTGTAACGTGAGACTTTAACCTGGAAGGCCAGGCGGGCCTCGATCCATGTTGTGAACTGCTTTTGTGTTAAGAATCTGAGCCAGAGTGTGTCATTGTGCCTACGGGGACCACCTTACTCTGCTGTCCAACGTGGGGAGGAGAGCTGACTTCGATACATTTATTCTTTATATTTGAACTCTAACTTTCTTTTTCATACATCTTCCTTTTACACTTTTTCTACAAGATATAGGGCAGGCATTAGGGTTTGTTAGTATACTATTTGATGGTCGAGACTACTCCCATTTTAGCTATAAGGCAAAGTAGGAGTTTCTCCAACCCCATTGAAACATCAATAAAGGTTGTGCAAATTGTACCTTTTGTGTCAGTGTCATACTTGTGATACCATGCCTCCCTTACACCACATATCACACATAACGTGGTCTTTTCACTTTCACCACTCTCAATAATTCCACACTGCCCCCATCTGCGACCGTTTGGCAGATTTATTTGTATATGTGTAAACCATCCACTCCAGACACTCGCCTCTCCTACCACTATGCTCTCACTCTACACCAACACACAATGGAGCACAGCTATACCCCTCGATCATATTCAGCCTAGTTGCTCACATACAAACAATACTCCATGAACACCTCATCATGCCGGAACGCAGCTATACCCCACGAAAAAAATCAGCCTAGCTGCACACATTATAGTCCTACACGGGCCTAATGCAAAATGCAGTCTCGGAAACCAACCACCTGACTGCACACATTCAACTAATCTCTCACTACCACCGCACCTAGTGTTAAGTTGCAGCTACCATAACCAACACTTAGAGAGAATAGAGGGAATATTTTTTTCAGGACCTCTTTAAGACAACCCTCAACACATGAAAGACCAAGAATATACCACACTAATGCTTAAAGGGTCCCTTGCTTCTCCAGTACCTTGTTACTGACTCATATATGTATGCTTTTTAGTTCATTATATCACAAGATACTAATTCCAGGCAATTTATTTATCAAAAATATCAATTTATTTACTCTCAGTAAAAGCATCACTAAAAGTACAATCACAATTTTCTCTAATACAAATTATTACACTATTACCTAAGATCAATTATTGCACATTTTTCTCTATTTTTGGCCTCATTGGCCACAACAAAACAAGGCTCTCTAAAACAGGCTACTATCTAATACATTTCTTTACTAACAAATAGTTCATCAGTAGAGGACAGACACATCAGTTCTTAATCAATTTTTTGTGTCCTCCCCTTTCTTTACTGGGTTAATATCCCCATATTAGATGTTCTAATCATTCATACTCATATCATCCATACATTCTCTCATTCTGTAATCCACACTACCCAACATGTTTCTTTCCTATACCGATTTATACAATTCAAGGAAATTCTCCAGGGGTTAATTAACATATAGTAGCAGTCTGCTATACAATGACCAATTAGTCTTCTTATGCTCTCTAGACTTCTTGGTCAAGACTCTTGAGTTCCACTGACGTCTATTTAATTTCTGAGCCAGATTCCCAAAGGACGCGGTATCTGTGAGAAGCAAGTATATGAAGAATGGATTTAATTATTAAACCAACTTCCCTGTAGTATTTATTACTACATTTAAGGTATTTAATTTATCAATAATAGGATTAACTTCCTTCATTCATTTGTTGATGACATGCACGACTTAGTAGAGGACATTATCACAGCACAACATCAATTCTTAAGGAGGTATACCCTTATTCTACTATCCTACCCTCTCTATATTACACAGTAATTCCCCTGTTCTCACATGGGTTATTTATTAAGATATTTGTAGTTTCTCCAGGTTCGCAGTACAGTGGAAGTACATTATTTACTTTGTAGTTGTAGTAGATTGGTTGTTTACTTTCTTCCATCCCAATATCTGTCTCTGGAAATTCTCTCATTCCCATTCACAGTGAGTTATTTAATTTCTGTGGTCACCTATTTTGAAACATATAGGTACAGGGATGTATCTTACTAGTATTCCAAAAAAAAAAGGGCTAATGGTTTATGTCTTTATAATGTTATTTGAAATATCACTTAAAGGTGTACCTTTTATAGAGGTTCCCATAATTCTAGAACACAATCAGCTACGTCTGTAGTTTCATAGTTCTTTCCGGCTCCTCCCAGATTTTCATTTGAGTTGGAGGCTTCCTTGTCCCCTAATCGAGTAGGGTGAGAAAGATTGTCTGCATCACTTATTAATCCCCATATCTTGTTTAGCGCTAAATGACAATTTCGGGCTACTTGATAACAGAGGCATACTTACAAATGATGCTCACACTCGTCCCGAATTCACATATAGTTTTTCTTCCGGTACCATGAAATTCTCTAAGTGTGGGCACCTACCAAGGAAAAATGTTTGTTCGGTCAGATTTAAGTCACCCACGCTATTTCGTGACCCTCCTCTAGTCTACCCTTCGTCAATTCCACTTTCTTTCTTACCTTATATTTCCATGGCTGAATGTCTTTGCCTCGCGGTTCAATACCGGCGTTCACTTGTCTCTGTCAGGTTCTGCCGTCTCATCTTACACAGTTGGAGGGGCTCGTCCGCATCCGGTTCGTTCCTCTTTTCGGCTTGCAGCCATTTCCGTGTTCTTTTATGCCGACCTGAGTTGCAGCTACCATCAGGCAAATCACACTTGCTGCACATGTATTGAGTGAACCTAAGCACTCTATACTGCCCTACTCTCTCGACTGACCTGGACTACGGTCCCCATGGGCGCTCAACCCACAAGCGCTCTGAGATCATACCAATGATGTATAGAGCGCGATATAAATGCCAAATAGGTGCAGGCAATAATGTGTAAATAGGAGTCCAAATAAAAAAACATGCTGAAGTGATTTTTAAAAGGTTTGCACTCAACCAGAAAACCTCAAGAGCAAAGCGGACTGTAAATGTGAGGTATGAGAAAAGTTGCCTGCATGTTTTTATTACTTCCTTAATCACTTATGCTTGTTGAGAAAAGAGTTAGATGTTGTAAGTGACTTTTTGTTACCTTGATTTTGAGTTACACTTATAGATCTGTGTTAATAAAACTAGTGAAGATTGACCATGCAATCCCCCACCGAGGTAAGATGGGTGGATGATAGATGAGACCTTATATCACTATAGAAACTTTAGTTAATTATATAAGAGAAAAGGGGCTAGGTTACCTTTTATAGAAAACCCATGCCTCAAAAGCCAAGGTGTTGAAAATCAGACCAGGCATTTTAGTATATTGAGTTAGAAATTATGTGTATGATCTGCATTTCTGGTGTAGGTAGGTGAATACACTCACAGGCCGATTCATGGAATAAATGTGCGCCGAAAATCCCGGCGCAGAGGGGCCAATACGTGCGCTGCGCCGAAAATTAGCGAAAAGCGCAAGGAAACCAGCGCACGTCGATTCATGGAAGTCCATGCGCAAGAAAAGCAGAGGACGTGCGCTGAAAAAGCGCGCGGCGCAGGCCGGCGCACAGGTCACCCAACGTCGTGCGCCACGGCCACTGCGCTATCACTCCGAGCGCAGCGCACAGCTCTAAAGTAGGCGGAACACAGGGCGGGACACTCGGAATGGGGAATAAAATGGGGCACAACACTCGGAATGGGGAAGAATGTGGGCGGCACGGGGAAAGTTTAGGAGGCAAGTGCGCGGAACGCCCACACGCTCGCATACAACACGTATTCATGGAATAGAATAGGGCAAAAAAGCGCACGCTCAAAGCAGCGCACAGGCACAAACAGGCACAAACACGACCGCCACAAGAAAGCAGGTGGTAGCGTCTCTGCGCCTGCAAGAAATGTGCGCTAAAAGGTGCGCCAACAAATAGCACCTATATACAGACATGATCAATGTCCAATACTGTGGCTCTCCAGGACAAATGACGTACAAAGGGGTACCCACAAACACAGACACGCGCTGAGAGAAAAAATAAACGTGTGCGTGTATACCGGGGTGCGCGGGAAGTTGCACACGCGATATGGCCGGGTACGTGGATTTCAGGGGTGCGCGGGAAGTTCCACACGCGATTAGTCAGGGTACGTGGATTGCAGGGGTGCGCGGGAAGTTGCACACGCGATATGTCCGGGTACGTGGATTTCAGGGGTGCGCGGGAAGTCCCACACGCGATTAGTCAGGGTACGTGGATTGCAGGGGTGCGCGGGAAGTTCCACACGCGATATGGCCGGGTACGTGGATTTCAGGGGTGCGCGGGAAGTTCCACACGCGATTAGTCAGGGTACGTGGATTGCAGGGGTGCGCGGGAAGTTCCACACGCGATATGGCCGGGTACGTGGATTTCAGGGGTGCGCGGGAAGTTCCACACGCGATTAGTCAGGGTACGTGGATTGCAGGGGTGCGCGGGAAGTTCCACACGCGATATGTCCGGGTACGTGGATTTCAGGGGTGCGCGGGAAGTTCCACACGCGATTAGTCAGGGTACGTGGATTGCAGGGGTGCGCGGGAAGTTCCACACGCGATATGGCCGGGTACGTGGATTTCAGGGGTGCGCGGGAAGTTCCACACGCGATATGGCCGGCTACGTGGATTTCAGGGGTGCGCGGGAAGTTCCACACGCGATATGGCCGGCTACGTGGATTTCAGGGGTGCGCGGGAAGTTCCACACGCGATATGGCAGGGTACGTGGATTTCAGGGGTGCGCGGGAAGTTCCACACGCGATATGGCCGGCTACGTGGATTTCAGGGGGTGCGCGGGAAGTTCCACACGCGATTAGTCAGGGTACGTGGATTTCAGGGGTGCGCGGGAAGTTCCACACGCGATATGGCCGGGTACGTGGATTTCAGGGGTGCGCGGGAAGTTCCACACGCGATATGGCCGGGTACGTGGATTTCAGGGGTGCGCGGGAAGTTCCACACGCGATATGGCCGGCTACGTGGATTTCAGGGGTGCGCGGGAAGTTCCACACGCGATATGGCCGGCTACGTGGATTTCAGGGGTGCGCGGGAAGTTCCACACGCGATATGGCCGGCTACGTGGATTTCAGGGGTGCGCGGGAAGTTCCACACGCGATATGGCCGGCTACGTGGATTTCAGGGGTGCGCGGGAAGTTCCACACGCGATATGGCAGGGTACGTGGATTTCAGGGGTGCGCGGGAAGTTCCACACGCGATATGGCCGGCTACGTGGATTTCAGGGGTGCGCGGGAAGTTCCACACGCGATTAGTCAGGGTACGTGGATTGCAGGGGTGCGCGGGAAGTTGCACACGCGATATGGCCGGGTACGTGGATTTCAGGGGTGCGCGGGAAGTTCCACACGCGATATGGCCGGGTACGTGGATTTCAGGGGTGCGCGGGAAGTTCCACACGCGAATTGGCTGTGTGCTCCCAGGCATTACCTGTACACCCTCCACGGCCCCTGCAGGCAGCACACACCACAGGGAACTACCCTGCACACCTGCTCATGTCTCCCACCACCCCCACCCCCCATCCACCAGGGACACCCTCCACCAGGCCCCCACCCATGTCTCCCACCACCCCCACCCCCCACCCCCCATCCACCAGGGACACCCTCCACCAGGCCCCCACCCATGTCTCCCACCACCCCCACCCCCAGCACTGTGGGGAACCTGCCAGCAGGCCCCCACCCATGTCCAACCCATGTCTCCCACCACCCCCACCCCCCATCCACCAGGGACACCCTCCACCAGGCCCCCACCCATGTCTCCCACCACCCCCACCCCCAGGACTGTGGGGAACCTGCCAGCAGGCCCCCACCCATGTCCAACCCATGTCTCCCACCACCCCCACCCCCCATCCACCAGGGACACCCTCCACCAGGCCCCCACCCATGTCTCCCACCACCCCCACCACTGTGGGGAACCTGCCAGCAGGCCCCCACCCATGTCCAACCCATGTCTCCCACCACCCCCACCCCCCATCCACCAGGGACACCCTCCACCAGGCCCCCACCCATGTCTCCCACCACCCCCACCCCCAGCACTGTGGGGAACCTGCCAGCAGGCCCCCACCCATGTCCAATCCATGTCTCCCACCACCCCCACCCCCCATCCACCAGGGACACCCTCCACCAGGCCCCCACCCATGTCTCCCACCACCCCCACCCCAGCACTGTGGGGAACCTGCCAGCAGGCCCCCACCCATGTCCAACCCATGTCTCCCACCACCCCCACCCCCATCCACCAGGGACACCCTCCACCAGGCCCCCACCCATGTCTCCCACCACCCCCAGCCCCCACCCCCCAGGGACACCCTCCACCAGGCCCCCACCCATGTCTCCCACCACCCCCACCCCCCATCCACCAGGGACACCCTCCACCAGGCCCCCACCCATGTCTCCCACCACCCCCACCCCCAGCACTGTGGGGAACCTGCCAGCAGGCCCCCACCCATGTCCAACCCATGTCTCCCACCACCCCCATCCACCAGGGACACCCTCCACCAGGCCCCCACCCATGTCTCCCACCACCCCCACCCCCAGCACTGTGGGGAACCTGCCAGCAGGCCCCCACCCATGTCCAACCCATGTCTCCCACCACCCCCACCCCCCATCCACCAGGGACACCCTCCACCAGGCCCCCACCCATGTCTCCCACCACCCCCACCCCCAGACCTGTGGGGAACCTGCCAGCAGGCCCCCACCCATGTCCAACCCATGTCTCCCACCACCCCCACCCCCCATCCACCAGGGACACCCTCCACCAGGCCCCCACCCATGTCTCCCACCACCCCCACCCCCAGCACTGTGGGGAACCTGCCAGCAGGACCCCACCCATGTCCAACCCATGTCTCCCACCACCCCCCATCCACCAGGGACACCCTCCACCAGGCCCCCACCCATGTCTCCCACCACCCCCACCCCCAGCACTGTGGGGAACCTGCCAGCAGGCCCCCACCCATGTCCAACCCATGTCTCCCACCACCCCCACCCCCCATCCACCAGGGACACCCTCCACCAGGCCCCCACCCATGTCTCCCACCACCCCCAGCCCCCACCCCCCAGGGACACCCTCCACCAGGCCCCCACCCATGTCTCCCACCACCCCCACCCCCCATCCACCAGGGACACCCTCCACCAGGCCCCCACCCATGTCTCCCACCACCCCCACCCCCAGCACTGTGGGGAACCTGCCAGCAGGCCCCCACCCATGTCGAACCCATGTCTCCCACCACCCCCACCCCCCATCCACCAGGGACACCCTCCACCAGGCCCCCACCCATGTCTCCCACCACCCCCACCCCCAGCACTGTGGGGAACCTGCCAGCAGGCCCCCACCCATGTCCAACCCATGTCTCCCACCACCCCCACCCCCCATCCACCAGGGACACCCTCCACCAGGCCCCCACCCATGTCTCCCACCACCCCCACCCCCAGCACTGTGGGGAACCTGCCAGCAGGCCCCCACCCATGTCCAACCCATGTCTCCCACCACCCCCACCCCCCATCCACCAGGGACACCCTCCACCAGGCCCCCACCCATGTCTCCCACCACCCCCACCCCCAGCACTGTGGGGAACCTGCCAGCAGGCCCCCACCCATGTCCAACCCATGTCTCCCACCACCCCCACCCCCCATCCACCAGGGACACCCTCCACCAGGCCCCCACCCATGTCTCCCACCACCCCCACCCCCAGCACTGTGGGGAACCTGCCAGCAGGCCCCCACCCATGTCCAACCCATGTCTCCCACCACCCCCACCCCCCATCCACCAGGGACACCCTCCACCAGGCCCCCACCCATGTCTCCCACCACCCCCAGCCCCCACCCCCCAGGGACACCCTCCACCAGGCCCCCACCCATGTCTCCCACCACCCCCACCCCCCATCCACCAGGGACACCCTCCACCAGGCCCCCACCCATGTCTCCCACCACCCCCACCCCCCATCCACCAGGGACACCCTCCACCAGGCCCCCACCCATGTCTCCCACCACCCCCAGCCCCCACCCCCCAGGGACACCCTCCACCAGGCCCCCACCCATGTCTCCCACCACCCCCACCCCCCATCCACCAGGGACACCCTCCACCAGGCCCCCACCCATGTCTCCCACCACCCCCACCCCCCATCCACCAGGGACACCCTCCACCAGGCCCCCACCCATGTCTCCCACCACCCCCACCCCCAGCACTGTGGGGAACCTGCCAGCAGGCCCCCACCCATGTCCAACCCATGTCTCCCACCACCCCCCATCCACCAGGGACACCCTCCACCAGGCCCCCACCCATGTCTCCCACCACCCCCACCCCCCATCCACCAGGGACACCCTCCACCAGGCCCCCACCCATGTCTCCCACCACCCCCACCCCCCATCCACCAGGGACACCCTCCACCAGGCCCCCACCCATGTCTCCCACCACCCCCACCCCCAGCACTGTGGGGAACCTGCCAGCAGGCCCCCACCCATGTCCCCCTGGCCCCAGGTCCTGACGATACACAATCATGGCAGTAATGGCCAGCATACCCAGCACAAACACCCAGGCAAGGATTGCATGCACCCACATAGTGAATGCAATCACATGACACAACCCCAAAGGCAAGTATGCAAAAGAACACATGTCCGTCACACACACATACACAATGGGTGCAAGTGAATGTCAAAACCCATATCATGACATGTAAGAAACCAAAGAGAAAATAACACAAGTGTAAGATAATATAAAAATGTATTAAAAACAAAAATTAAGTAAACCAATAAAACATACAACTATGTGGCAAAGTAAATAAAAGGTCCATGTCCGAGAACAAAAATGATAAACCAAAAAACAAAGGATTAAAAAATCAATAGAATTTGTCCAAAGCAAAACCATGTAGTAGGAAATCAAAGAAAAACCATTACGTCATGGTGTAAACAATACGAAAATAAAGAAATGTATCTCCCAAAAAATAACAATATATACAGGAATGTTCCAGGGTCCATGAGCCCAACACCACAAATGAAACCTAATACTAACTAATAAAAAAAATATGTACAAAAAAGTGGCCATTGTCCGAGCGGTCCAAAATAATTAAAATAAATAAAGGAAACCTAGCACTAACTAACTAAAAAACTATATACAAAGGCAGCGGGCTAGTCCTGCGGCTCACTTGGTGATGCTGGCCAGGGCATCCTCGAACTCCATGTCAATGTCCTGGAGGCGGGACTCTGTCCTGGCCCCGAGGTCTCGCAGGGACAACCCCATGTGCTCACCAAAATCCCTGCGAGCCTCCTCGAGGCACTCAGCCCGCCTCAATGCCCGACGCATGGAGATCTCCGCCCTGGCCATGGCGAGCCGCTCCTCTTCCGCCCGCTGCCGCTCCGCACCTATCCGCTGGCCAAACTCCTCCCACACGGAACACACCGCCATGCCAGGGTTGCCCTGCCCTCCGGCCGATGCCTGCCCCTCTGATCTTGATGGCCCTGAGCCATGATGCCTCCCACGTCGAGCCCGCTGCTGCCTCCGACGCCACTGCCTCTGCCAGCACGACGGCATCCAGGCTGATGGTAACCACCGACGCCGTCGTGCACGTGCCCTGCCCGATGATGCCGGCACATCTTCCATCTGCTGGGGTCCACTTGCTGTGTTGTCCACCCCTGCTGGACCTCCGACTCCCAACTGTGGCAGGGATGGGATCCCCACCGAGCTGGCTGCATTGGTCGGGGCAGGTCCACAGGGGGCCATGGTGGCATCTGGGCCGGAAGACGGCAAGGAGAACGACCGGTGGATAGCCTGCACAGAGGAGGAGAGGGCCGTCAGATTGGCCAACACATGCAGGAACCCCCCGAACATGGCCGATCCCAATTGGGCCACGTCGGCACGGTGCACTTCGTGATGACGTGCGTGCTCCTCCCGGGAAGCACGCACGGCATCACGAATCACAGCCGTGCGCATCGCGACCCCAATCAGGACCTGCTCCACGCGGCCAGGGGTTCCCACGGCCGCAGGTGGAGGGGAGTCAGTTGACATGGACATCCCCTCTACCTGCGGACGGGCCTGGGACGGGGCATCCCTGCTGGTGCATGGTGGTGCACTCACAGGGTCAGGGACAGCGACATGCACAGGCACCTCCACGGTGACCTGTGCTGCCTCCTGCCCCTGGCCCTGGACTGCACCACTTGCACCAGCAGGGATGCTCCCACCAGGCCCCATGTGTGCACCAGTGTCGGCCTCCTCCTCCTCTGTGCAAACCACCAACCTGGATGGCTCCTCACCGTCTTCCGCCGTAGCAGGCCCCTGTGGGGGCTCACCCACCCCTTCCGCTGCAGCCGTGGGGGCATCCCCGCCGCCTTGCTCCACAGCGCCGTCTCCGCCCTCTTCTTCACTAGCCGCTGCGTAGAGGGAGACAAAGGACACAAGCATCAGGCTACTGTAAAATGGTCCCCTAGACAGGAAGCAATAGCAGATGAGCACCCCTGTCAAAGTACACTTCCATCATGTCCCTCCACAACACATGGGTCAGTCCAGGCAAAACACACACAGTAACAGGCATGGTGCATGCCATGCACATTTCCATGCATGTCCAATTGACTCTTGAAACATTCAATGATATGTAACTCACATGCATCATGGCTCATGCATATCACATGCACACACTTCACCTCAGTTACATCCATCTGGCCCCAAACACTACGAACACAGGCGAAACAAGGGTAAGTTGGGTGCGTCACTGAATCTGTGCATTGTCACACACATGTGTCATGCATCCATGGCATGCACAAGTCACAGACACGCAGGTCAGGCACACAGACATGGCTACCATATATGTACCTGGCATCAGCACCCATCCTTCACCCCCATCCATGTCCAGGTACAGAGACTGGCATGCTCTCATGTCCTAAATCTGCATAGGGCTCCCCATGCCGCATTTCAACACATGCAACAACCATGTGGGTCACACATCACTGGTCGCACATGCATTACCATGATGTCCCTGCACACATACATGCATACATGGCCCATGGCACACATACAGGCAAGTATCATAGAACCAGCACACCGCAACATGCCCTGTCTCACACAGTAATGCTTGCACACTTACCGCTCAACTCCAGACGGGCCTCCCTCTCAAGGACCTGGGCGTGGAGCGCTGGGCGTACGCGTTCCAGGACCCTCTTCTGGATGGAACTCATGCGGCCCCGGCCCCCCTCCACGAGGCGCCGGGCCTTCACAAGGGTCCTGGACCTCAAGTCCTCCCAGCGCTTCTTGATCTTCTGGACGTTGCGGGTTGCCACCCCCTCCGCGTTGATGGCAACCACACAGTCGGCCCAGATCCTCTCCCGTCCTTCCTTGCTGGCGCGGGACGATCCAAAGAGGGCATCATACTGCCCCAGGGCATGCTCCACCAGGACACCAACTTCGGTGGCAGTGAAGCTGGTGCCCCTCTGCCCCTCTGGCCTGGGGTTGCCACTGGTGCCAGATGTGGAAGTGCCCGACATGGCAACCCCAGAGGCAGGTGTGGGTGGGCAACTGGGTCCTGGGGCTGGGCTGTGGAGCGATGTAATCCCAGTTGGGAGTCTTCAGTTCCAGCAGGGGTGGACACAGCAACTGGACCCCTGCAGATGGCTGATGTGCAGGCACCAAATGGCAGGGCACGGTGGCAGCAGGCAGGCAGGCAGGCAGGCAGCAGCAGATAGCACGTGGGAGGCTGCTCAGGGCACTGGGGGGGCAGTAACTCGGCCTTCTGGGCAGGAGCGTGGTGTTCCGTGTGTTTTCGGGTGGCCAGCTTGATACGGAGTGATTTGGCACGTGAAATTCCTGCACGTCAGCGTGAAATCCGAGGAAAGGCCCTTAGCGCGTAAGTGCGTCAGCACGCATACGCGATTCTATTGGACCAGAGTCCCTCACCGCGTAAGCGCGTCTGACGTGATCCGCACGGGCGTTCCCCACTCAGCACGTGATGACGGAGCACACGTGGAAATACTGCACGTCAGAGTGTCATCGCGTGTAATTGGCCAAAAGTGCGCGTACACGCGATTGGCCTATGTACGTGTATTACATCGCGTGTAATTGGCCAAAAGTGCGCGTACACGCGATTGGCCTATGTACGTGTATTTCATCGCGTGTAATTGGCCGAAAGTGCGCGTACACGCCATTGGCCTATGTACGTGTATTTCAGGGGTGCGCGGGCACTTACACACGCAAGTACGTTAGCGCACCTGTATGCCTGCTGCGTGGGAATTTCCACACGCTATTGGAGTGGGAACTAGATTCCAGGGGTGCGAGGGTCACACGCTCGCCTAGAACACGCGCAAGGCATTAATTTGCGCACTTATCAATAAACAAGCCAGATGCCAGGATGAACATACCGTTCCTAGCAGCAGTGGCAGTGGGCTACCAAAGGAGGAGGAGGAGGAGAGTCAGGGCCAGAATATTCACACCCAGAACCAGCCTATTCGGGATGCCTGATGACCAGGTGTATGGGAGGTACAGGTTTCCAGCACACATCATACTGGACCTGGTCAGTGAGTGGGAGGATGACCTCACATCACCCACCCTGTGCTCCCAAGCACTCAGCCCCCTGCAGAAGGTCCTGAATGTACTGCACTTCTTGGCCACTGGATCCTTTCAGCGGACAAGTGCCATAGTGGGTGGTGTGTCACAGGCCACGCAGTCACGCTGCCTACACCAGGTCTTGAACATCATCACTGCACGGCCATCAGTCCGCAGGCACATATATCTCCCCAGGACTCATGCAGAAAGGCGGACGTGCATCCAGGAATTCTATGGTGTGGCTCAATTCCCCAAAGTGCTTGGTGCAATTGACTGCACACATGTGGCTCTACGTCCACCCAGGGCAACAGAGCACATCTATAGAAACCGCAAGCACTGGCATTCCATCAACGTGCAAGTTATATGCAATGCCAAGGGAATAATCACATCAGTATATGCCAACTATCCCGGGTCCACCCACGACAGCTTCATCTACAGAATGTCTACCCTATGCCGGGACCTAGAGGCTGGCCAGCATGGAGATACATGGCTGCTTGGTGAGCATGAATGCCACTGCACATGCATGCATGTCAGATACTGGGTCATGACACAACACCACTAATGATACCCATCACCACCTCCGCAGGGGACAGTGCCTACCCTATCAGCCCCCACATGATGACCCCAATCCGGAACCCCACCACGCCACCCGAGGTAAGGTACAACACAGCCCACATTGCAACACGGGGCATAGTGGAGCGCACATTCGGAGTGCTGAAGTCACGCTTTCGCTCCCTTGACCGTTCTGGCGGGCAGCTGTTATATGCTCCCCGAATAGTGTGCAGGATCATAGTGGCAGCATGTGTCCTGCACAACGTTGCAACACGCCGGGGCCTGCCCGTGGACATGGTGGTGCCCCCACATCCACAACCACATGCACGCCCGCTGCGCATGGGAGGGGAAAGGGCACGGGGGGTGGCAGCCCGTACGCAACTGGTGGCCAACTTCTTCACCTAGGAATCACAGTGCTGGCTAGTGCACACTGCTCTGGCACATACCATCTGACAATCAATGATGACACTACCTGACAATGTCACAAAATTACTTGACAATAAACTGTCAGATACACATCAGCCTGAGATTGTTAACATGGAAGTGTCAATATGTGTGCACCCCTACCTACACATAAACCAGCAATGCATCACAACGAAAAGACACAACTCCATCAATCAAATATGCATTGCCACATTCCCTTCACAGTCCCGCCACTGAGGACACCATGTCATGGTATGTGAGAGCAAACAAACTGGCCATCACAACATGACACCGGTGTCACAAATAGCAGTGCCCCAAATGGAACATAGCCGCACTTGAACAGCTAACCGCGCTGGAGCCACTACTACACACCTGTGTAAGAGTAATTTCAATCAAATTACACACCAACCCACCCTGAAGCCCACCCAAACAAGACACAATGCATGTAATCAATGGTAGTCTCATTACCTGATTCTGCTGGTATGTCCTCACCGTCCAGATGTACAGTGATGGCGCCACGCAAAAGTGTCAGTGCACATCTACCGACATGTAGTCTGACTCCAGAGAGTATGCCCGTGTGAAGAACTGTGTGAAATACCTGCAAAACATGAGCAACATATGTAAGTAGAGGCACATATCAAACCATCATGCATAGTTAGGTGCAACAACAATGTACACTATGAATGTCTACACATTATTGACTATGGACTGGCCAACAGCTCATGGGAGTCCAATGTCACCGTGTAATTTGCTGTCACTTGGGCACACCCTTTGCAAGCCCATGGAAACGGAAGCAGGAGGGGTGTGGATGTCTGCTACCCAAGCATCGAAACCAAACTCAGGACAAGCCTGCATGTGCCCAGCCACAATACAGTGTATGCCCAGGTACCCACACAAGGCAACACTCTTGGAAAAGAAAAAAGAAAATTGAGAAAAAATGGCCATGAAAGGGCCGGCGGGGGGGGGGGGCACCTATGAGGTCCGAGGACAGGATGCACGCCACAATCCACCTGTGTGGATCATGGGAAACTAAAACACCCCATAGGCTCGTGGCCCACACGGCTACTCTGTTGTGGGAGATGAGTCGCTATCGCTCTGGCCAGACCCTGCAGCTGACTCAGGAGGTGGGGGAGCTGCCTCAGAAGATGGTGTGACAATGGGAGGCAGCCCACGCAAAGCACGAGTTTGCTCCTCCATGGCTGCAAGCAGGCGGGTCTGGTAGTTCTGGTTCTGGGTTATAATCATGCAGAGGTCCCCATGCAGTGACTTCCGGGATGACCTGACCTCCGCACGAGTTGCCTGCATCTCGGCCGAGAGCGTCCGTGTCAGACGCTCCAGCTGCTCCTCTGTCCTTCTATGGGATGAAGCCTCAAGCTCTAACAGGGTCGACCTGAGGTGATGGAATTCTTCCCTCAGGCCTTCCCTGTGGCGCTGGGACTCCATGGAAAGTGATTCCCGCAGAGTCGCCAGTGCCGCCCGCCTGTCCTTGTTGGACGCCAACATATCCTCCCTGTGTGCCTGGCAGATGGACTCTGTAGCCTGCTCCAGTCGCTCCATCAGCCTTTCTGGGGGGACAATGGAAGTGGCCACCCTATCCATGGCCTGTGCAATCATCTCGGATGATGCTGCCTGTTGGTTGGCCATACCGTAGATGGATTGCTCCCAAGCGGTATTGCCAGGTGGCATACGGCCACCACGTTGACGGGCACCACACCTGCCTGGGGCAAGGCGGACTGCGCCTTGCTGTGCCGGCAAGGCCTCAGGCTGCAGGACTGCATTCCCTCTCTGATCTGCAGCCCCAGGAACAGGATCAGAGATTGTGTGGTGTGGCCCTGCATCCGTAACCACCGGAGGCTGAGCTGCCGACACTGACATCCCCATTGAGGGCAATGGCCCGGCTGCAGGTGGGTCGGACAGAGGAGATTCTCTCCCAAGAACACTCACCTGCGACTGCACATAGGTGTCATCCTCCGAGTCTACACCTGAATACTGCTCGGGGGAGGAACCCCCAGAGACACCCCTCGACAGCACGACCTGCAGCACTTGTGGGTTTTCACCCACAAACACACCACGTCCCTCACTTGTGGAAGGTCGGCCCGGGTTGCCCTCCTGGGACGGCTCAACCGCCACATCCCCAGCATCAACAAGTGCTTCGTCCCCTGCAAAGACATGAGAGAGAAAAATGGAAACAGGCATTAGCACCATGGCATGCAACAAGGGCTGATGAACAACAGAGGCAGTAGTTCTACGACACATGTCCCACATGACTGGGAGACCTCCTATGCATTCACCATCACTGGGTCTGTAGGGGAGGCTCAGGGCATACAATGTACAGATTGGAGAGCAACGCCTGCTCACCATGCTGCCTAGCACTGCCATCACACATTGGCCGGTGATTGCCATGTCAAAGGCACATGCCATCACACACATGGCATGTGACATAGCCACCAAGTGAAGAGGGAGAGGAGGGCAACTTTTTTGGATTTCAACCACTCTGGTCCTGACATTGCATCATCACATCAATAAGTTAACATGTTGTACATGGATCTGCTAGTCCAAATTGGACACGATGCACAGTGCCTTGTCTACATCAACAAAATGCAGTAAACAATGAGATTCCACCTCCCCATCACCTGTAAAGGAATCATATAGCATTCGTGAAGCACCGGTCCAGAAATGTATGAAGGTACAGCGGAGCACTGAGGGGTGGTGGGGCAGTAGGGGATGCCAGTCAACAATCCTACTGGTGCTGGTGTCATTCATGTCACGCAAGTGCAGGGGTGGGTGGCACAATGAAGTGCAAGGGGAAGTGGCGGCTGGAAGTGCTGTACAAGGTAAGTAGGACTTAACGTCAAGGGCAGATGGTGTTAGGCGCAGACAAGTGCTGGGGGGGGTGGCCTATAGGGGTACAGAGACAATCATGCAGTGCTGTGGGCTCGGAGGGGACAGGGGAGGTACACACTGCATCTGGCTCGGCAAGGTCCTTGCAGATTTCTATGTGTCCTGCAGAGTTGTCACATGCCGCAGATATGTGCCCTTGGATTGGGGATCTCATCTTGGTGAAAAGGGTGAGGCGCTATTGCCTTTGGAGCATGTGGCAGGCCAGTTTGCCAGAGGATGAGCATGATGCAGGACATTCCCTCTCTGCCACCCGGCACCTGTGGTCTGGGTTCACAAGATCCGAGTCATGCCAGGACTCTGCATTGGCATGGGGCTTCAGACAGGTGGTCATGACCGTGGCAAAGACATCCAGTGTACCTGACATAGAGTGGAGCATGGAGTGGGCCCTGTCAGGATGGGAGTGAGCCTAAGGGGGAGCTGGATGGGGGGGAGATTTTGGCAGCATGAGCCTCGACTGACACACACTTCATGGGTTGGAATACCAAGAAGGTGTGTGACAGTGGTGAGGGTGGCTTTGCCTGTGGGGTGGTGAGGGTGAGCTGGGAGGAGAGGAGAATGTGATCACTCCAGGAGAGAGGAGTGCAGAGATGGACGGAGAGGGGAAAGTCAGATGAGATCAGAGCATCAAGAGTGTGCCCTGCAGAATGAGTAGGGACAGACGGGAGTCTAGAGGGTGAGAGGGAGTTGCTGAGGTCACAGAAAGGTCACGTGGGGGGGTCAACAAGCATGCAGGTGGATGCGTACAGCACCAAGGAAGAGGATTTCTGTGTCTGGGGACATGAGTGAGGAGGAGAGGTGAGGACACTCAGAAAGGAAGTAGTACATTTGACCAGTTTTCCCAGACACAGTACGCACAGTTTGTGAATGTCAAGGTGTGGTAGAGAGAGACGTCACACAAGCCATTCCAGAGTGGAGTAGGTCTAAGTAGGAGTGACAGTGGCAGGAATACCCTCAGGGAAGCCAAGGGCACACCCCCCCTGCACAGTAGTGGCGGGCCAAGGAGAGGGTCTCCTGAACATCAGGTAGGAGTGTGTGAAGGATGCAGACAGAGCTGGCCGTCAGACATGTTTCCATGAGACCAAGGATGTCAAGGTGCATAACCTCATGTAAGTGACAGATATCGGAGGAATGCCTGATGCAGCCGCAGTGAAAGGAGTGTAATTGTGGAGGAGGTTGACAGCCTTGGAGGACTTACGGGGAGTGCTAGAGATCAGAGGTGCAGCATGTGTAGGAGTTGGAGTGGGAGGCGGAGAAGGATCATGGGAGGGTGCAGGGAGGCAGTGCAGGATTGATGAGGAGAGAGGAGGGGGGACAGCAGGAGAGGAAAGGAAGTTGATGAGATGTGGGTAGCATTTCTCAAGGAGAATGAGGTTGGCCTAAGGGCCTTGGACTGAGATGCTCCCATTACCATGCACATCAATTGTGGCCTCTGAGGATTGGAAGGAGGCCAGGAGTACACCCCAACGGGTCCCACCATTGATGGTGGAAGAGGAGCAAGGAGAGAGGACAGGGACCATGTGAAGGGTCTATGGGACAGGCAAAGGCATGTATGTGCAGATGTCAGTGAGAGTTGGCTTTGAGTAGGCTCAGATGCACTTGTCAGCAATAGGGTGGGTCGCATTGGAGGGCAGGGTGCCCTCATTTGACTGTTAGCAAGCAGGTGTCGTGAGTAGGGCACGATGGTCTGAACTGTAGAAGTCAGGGAAGATAGACCATGAAGAGCAGCATGGAGTGTGAGGGAATGGGGCTCGAAACCAGACGGTACCAAAGCACACAGGTAGGAGGTGGATGTCAAGGCAACATCCACAGTATGACAGCATGTTGGTTGGCATTTATATACAGAGGACGCATTAGCATGTGGTATCATTGCATGTCAGGCATGTGAAGATGAAACTTGATTGGCTGGGGGAAAGTATAGGAATGGTATGTAAGACATCAGATGAATAGACAGGGGAGTATGAGCAACAATGTAGTGACAAAATGACAATTCAAGGGCAACTTCCATGGTGTAGGGCCATATGTGCACTGTTGCCAGTTGGGATAGTGCTGTGGGCAGATGGTGTTGCACTGAACATACTGGATGAGGCACATGGGTGCCACTATCAACTCTGCCACACACCCCCTTGACAGGCACCCAACATGAATGCTTCACACACACACCATGCACATGGATAATACACACATGCATGTGCACTCACCGGATGATGCCTCGTAATCAGGGAGATCTCCCACACCTTGGTGTTGTCCCTCGGTGACGTAGGATCCAGCTACGGACTCGTGTGGTGTGAGTTCTATTTCCTGTGCTGGGGACCCACCTCCAGTCACCAAGGTTGCGGCATGACTTGAGGCCAGCTTATCCTTTGCCCTGCGCTTAAGGTCATTCCAGCGCTTCTGGCAATCACTAGCTGTGCGCCTCACTACTCCAAGGGCACTTATTCTGTCAGCAATGGTCTGCCAGTGTGCCTGGCGTCTGGCATGTGTGGTCTTGGACCCTGCAACGATGACCATTTCCCTATCATGATCTGACACATACTGAACAAGTGCATTCAGTTCGGCGTCTGTGAAGCTTGGCTTCCTTGATGGGCCGGACTGTGCAGCCGTGCCTGGGGCATCAGCCTGTGCCGGACGTGCACTCTTCCTCTTGCGCTTGGAAGGGGGTGGGGATCCAGAGTGTCCTACGCCGCTGTGGACACTAGGGGCAGGAGCCGTGGTGGACTCAGTACTGGGTGTGTGGGATTGCACACTCAGCATGGGAGTAGGTGCAGGCATTGGGGGTAGTGGGATGGGGTCAGGCCTGATCTGAGGTGCATGAACTAGGACCGACACAGTCTTGGCAGGGTGTATGAGAGGTGGGGTGGATGGAGCCACACCCTGGCTACGGGGGCCAGCAGATGACCTATCTGGCATAGATGCGCGTGCCCTGATGACACCAATGTGCACCGGTGCACGTGCAGTGGACCTGCTGACCTGGATGTCAGCGATGGGATCACCCTCGGACAGGTCTGCTGCCACAATGGGCTGGTCCGACAAGGGCTGATCAGGGTTGGTATCAGCCACATGACCCTCAACTGGGGGGGGGGGGGCATGGGTGTCCCTGACTGGTCCTCCAGACTGGGGGGGACAGGGGCACCCTGCAAGTCACAACCACGTCCCCTAGTGGATCCTCCACGGCCACCACGTGTGGCTCGGCCACCTTTGCCACCCTTACGGCTTGCACGCCTCCCAACCATGGCACTGATGTTATTGTGCGTATGGGAGTCGGTGTGCACAATTGTCCTGGGCAATTGGGTGTCAAAGGGGTTGGGTACCAGATGGTATTCGTACCCTAGTGCAGTGGCAAGGCTATATGACACCCCTGGGGAAAGATGACGGGTCACGCAACGCACAGGCACCCCAGAAAAGTTAAGGAACGTGCACAATACCCCTCCTAGACCACGTGTGCTGATGGAAAACCCTGCACTACGCTGTGGCATCCAGTAACACAATGAACGTATGCGTGTCACACGCAGCCTAGAATGACCTCTGAAGGGGTAGGCTACACACGGGGCAAGCACAGAAGTTAGATACGTGCGTGACTCACCGTCTGCCAGGTAAAAGAGCGTGAGAAATGAGCGCGTTTGGTTGGCAACACCCCCGCCAAAAGAAGATGTGTACGCTGTCTGAGGAGACAGGACAACAGTAGAAGGGGACACTGTTTGAGGGAACAGGCCCAGGTAAACCAGTACAAGAGGAAAAAGAGAAAAAGCTGTCAGAGGTAACAGGGAGTACGAACTGGAAACGCCGTGAAGTAAATCGCGTGTGAAACGACAAGAAGTACAGAATTCACCCACTCGCTCTCCACGAAAAGCACGTACAAGGAAATGGTGTTCTACACTACCTTATATACAGGCCCACACGTACAGCGTCACTTACGGCGTGTACGTGCTTGGCCCATGTTCACCAATCACACGCTTTGTCACTTCTGCGTGTGGATCCTTTTTCACCAATCACACGCTTTGTCACTCCTGCGTGTAGATCCATTTTCACCAATCACACGCTTTGACACTGCACGTGCAGGTAACTATAGACGCACATATGCTGGTGACGGGTTTTCGCGCGATTCGCTGAGTGTGGGGTTTTCACGTGCAAAATCACTCCCTATCAGGCTGTCCACGCGTTCAAACACGAAAGACCACGCTCCTGGCCAGGAGGCCAAATTACAGTCCCCCAGAGCCCTGAGCACGCTCCCACCTGCCATCTGCTGCTGCCTGACTGCCTGCTGGCCACGTGCCCCACAGTGCTGGTGGGTGGGGGTGGTGGGAGACATGGGTGGGGGCCTGGTGGAGGGTGCCCCTGGTGGATGGGGGGTGGGGGTGGTGGGAGACATGGGTGGGGGCCTGCTGGCAGGTGCCCCTGCACTGCTGGGGGGTGGGGGTGGTGGGAGACATGGGTGGGGGCCTGGTGGAGGGTGCCCCTGGTGGATGGGGGTGCAGGGGGACATGATCAGGTGTGCAGGGTAGTCCCCTGTTTTGTGGGCTGCCTGCAGGGGCCGTGGAGGGTGTACAGGGTACACCTGTGAGGGCCCACCCAGCCTATTCGCGTGTGATAATTCCCACGCACCCCTGTAATACACGTACCCTGGCCAATCGCGTGTTGAACTTCCCGCTACCCCTGTAATACACGCACCCTGGCTGTTCGCGTGTGATAATTCCCGCGTACCCCTGTGATACACGTTCCCTGGCCTATCGCGTGTTCTACTTCACGCGTACCCCTGTAATACACGTACCCTGGCCAATCGCGTGTTGAACTTCCCGCTACCCCTGTAATACACGCACCCTGGCTGTTCGCGTGTGATAATTCCCGCGTACCCCTGTAATACACGTTCCCTGGCCTATCGCGTGTTCTACTTCACGCGTACCCCTGTAATACACGTTCCCTGGCCTATCGCGTGTTCTACTTCACGCGTACCCCTGTAATACGCATTCCCTGGCTGTTCGCGTGTGATAATTCACGCGTACCCCTGTAATTCACGTTCCCTGCCTAGTCGCGTGTAGAACTTCCCGCGTACTCCTGATTTGAAGATTGCCCGCTTTGCTTTCCTTGTTTGCCTGCCCTGTGAAGTGGTCCAGGGTTAGCGCAGCCCTTAGCGATGATTTAGCGATTTTGATGGCTTTTCCTTGCGCGAGGGCGTTCTTGGGGGCGTTACTGGCGCTGCTGCAGGCTCGCTGCGATTCTCTGCGCCACGGCTGGTTTGGGAGCATGAAATCCATGAATACGCTGTGCGCGGAAATCAGTTTTAGCGCACGTGCCTGGCGCAGACTATCGCAGGCGCACGCTGTGCGCCAGCCGCGTGCGCTACTTGTGCGCTGGATTCTATGAATTACCCTGTCAGTATTTCCCATGGCTCTTACAAAATGTAGGATTTTATATTTTTAGTCCATGCAAATGTTTAAGCTGGATTTATGAAGCAATTTGGCTTCCCTGTGAAATAATATATCCTATAACTGCAAGAAGTGGGATTCATTTAGTACTTGTTTGATCAACTGTGAGCACAAGCAAGAGGAAAGTAGAAATCATCTTGTGTTGAGAAATTGTTAGTGGATTTCTACCTGGAACATGAGTTGACCGGTGTACCCTAGAAGAAATGTTTTTTTGTGTACATCTATACATATAATAAAAACAGGCGCTGTCATAAATGTTCATTGGGTATGTTTTTCTACAGTCCAATTGGTTTTGTACTCTACAAGACTTATCCCTTGGTTTCAAGGCCACAACCTCCAATATAGGCCTATACTATACAAGGCTGGTAGAGTGGCAGAGCAGCCAGGCTCATCTGAGGAGGAGGATGTGAGCTGTAAATCAGTACAAGGTAATCAGAACATACATAGATCCAAAGAAACACTTACACACTTGCAGTTAGATTAAAAATAGTGAGTTTTTTCTATATACAGAACGCAGTATAAACTCAAAGAAATATTGTTTCAATAGCAACATCAAATGTTCATTTAGAATAGTAAGGAAATAAAGCAGTTGAGTACATTGTTATATACTTTCTGATACTTGTTAATCTGTTTAGAATCATATGCTGTGCATATGATCCGACATCCAGTGGTAACCGCAGAGTATTGCATCTTGTCTTTCGGGGCCGAAAGGGGACGTCGGCTTGGGCGTGTCTGTAACACTATCCCTATTGTGACGTGTAGTGTACCCAAAATCCCTCACGCGCCGAGGTCCCTCAGATTGTTTTTTTCCGCCCAGATTACTGGTCACCCTATTGCGGAGAACTTTCATTGACATTGTTATCATCTTGTTTATCGACTTTGTCGATTATCTCCTAAAGTCATTTCAACAGTGCTTCCTGTACTATGCCGAAGACTGCGGTGGACTTTCGACGCCTGCGATCAGGCGGCAGAGGCGTCCACGTGGCCGGGCCCTCTGGCCGGCCTACACAGTAGGAAGAGTGGGGTTGGGGTGGCCATATCCTTTCAGCTATGTCTCTCTTCTTTTCTCCTCTTTGCCCTCTAGGTCTGATCATCACCTTTATTGCCTTCCGCTATGGAAAGGACACATTTAGGTTTTGCCCCTCTTGCAGGGACAGATATCCTTAGAAGGACAAGTGCAATCATTGTCTACCTCTTGACCATGATGAAGCGTGGTGCGCGGCCTGTAAACTCCTGTGCCCCAAAATGCTTAGGGAGTGCCGCCTTAAGTGGTGGGCAGCCTACGGCATGTCGCGGGCTGGGTCTTCCCCCACCGCAGCACCCGCCGAAAGTGACGGGGGTACTAGTGATGACCATCTCACGATGGATAGAAACTCCTAGGCCTGCCACGCCCGTCCCCGAGCCAGTAGGCCTGATGCGAGTCACGCCATGGGGATAACACCCAGCGACAGGGGTGTAGAAGATCGCCACACTAAACACACAACCCTAACCCCGGTTTCGATGATACCGTCGAAACGGGCAAAGCGCCAACAGGACCACCGAAAATTTCAACGGGATCCTCTGATCAGCAGCGTCTTGCGACTGGGCCTTCTAAACCAAAGGGCACTACCTCCAAAACGCATCTGGACGTCAAAGCGCGCATAGCTGACGCTCCGTCCCCTAAGGCCCCGGTAGGAGAAAAACCTACTGCTAGGCCTCCTAGTCAACGGGCACATCGCCCCGCTTCGCCGAACATCTCCGAAAGCACTGCTAGGATTGCTTCGGCAGTGGGGCTGAAGGAGGGGTCTAAAGAGATGTCGAAGCGCAAGGAGCGGCCTGCAGACACGTCGAAAGACGCGCCAAAGCACCCCGATGCTTGCGAGGACTACGTAGCTCTATTGGAGACAAATTTCGGCGACATAGGGAGGAAAATGAAAATGTTCCACCCTTAGCCCCTTCTGGTTCATCTAGATGGACCAGAGAACAATTTGAAGGGTGTATGGATAGGTTGGAGAAGTTTCAGAGCACCCTACCCCCAAAAGACCTCGGGAGGACCCTCCCTCTGTGCCGCCTTCTAAATTTCTTAGACATGTAGGACCTTTTTAGGAAGATTACACTTCCATCCACCCCGAAGACGAGATCCAGATGGACACGTATCAGGACATTTATGATGATGATGATGAGGAGGAGGATACTTCCTTCCTACAAGACTACACTGTGGATGACCAGGCGGATCCAACGGGAGACTGGGAGGACAGTCACCAGGTTGAGGCGGAACCATGGGCACTCCCTCCTCACGACCAGGACCCGGATGTCCCATGTTTGGATTCCCCTCCCTCCACTCCGGCCCGCCAGCCTTCCCCAGTGGACGATCAGATGGCATTCAATGCAATCTTGAGAAAGGAGGCTGAATATTTTCAAAAAGCCACCCAAAAGGCTTTGCCTGAAGACTTTGTGGAGGATATCCTTAAAGAAAAGCCCCCCTCCAACCAAGCCATACCTCTTCTGAATTCCATTAAGAGGAGATTGGCTCCTCCTTGATCACACCAGCCCAGACTAAGGCAGAAAATCTGAGGGTGGAAAAATTATTTTGCTCATCACCTACTGACCCCTACATACATTAAGGGCCATGCCACCCCGATCACTAGTGGTTTCCACCACCCGAAAAACAGCGGGGGTACCCGTTGCTACAGGAGAGGCGCCTCCCGATAACAAGTCGACAAGGCTGTATGCCTTGGGAAAATGAATCACCATGGCAGCTGCCTTTTCCACGCGCATAGCAAACAACACTATGTTGCTTGCCAGTTATGCCGATGCGCAGTGGAATCTACTGCAGGAAGGTCTCCAGGAGGTGCCTGAGCCGCTAGAACCAAATTACTTGCCATCGTGACCGAGGGCAGGCATGTCAACCAGAACGTACTGGAAAAACACCTCTGGATGCTGCAGAGACGGCGGGAAGATCAGTAGCTCAAGACACCCTGCTCAAACCGCATGCTTGGCTCAGGAACTCTGGTTTCAAGCCAGAAACCCAAGCACCTCTTATTAATAAGCCTGTCGAGGAGACAAATCTCTTTGGTAAGGCAATCGATGATGCCTTGGAGACTTCCAAAAAGGGGCATGCGACTCTTAAGTCCCTTCAGCAAATCACCCAAAAGCCCTCTCCCCCCTCCCCCCCAGAGGGGAAGCGGTTCCCGCAGGTCCTACGTGGCAAATCCCACACAAAACCTGTATAATACGGGCAATACCTGGAACTATCCACCCAGGGGCAGCAGCGCAGGAAGGCAGAGGCCCCAACTCCAGGGGAACCACAGCCTCTGGTCAGAAATGACCTACGGATCCAGTTCCCCTCCCATGTCACCCCGGTCAGGGGGCGCTTAACATCTTTCCTTTCGACATGGGAGGGGGATAACGTCAGACCAGTGGGTTCTCAAGACAGTCACCCACGGGTAATGTGTGGAATTCGCCCGACCACCACATTTCAGACCACCCAAGGCACGACGCCAGACCATCTGCGAATCCTGATACAAGCGGTGGAAGCACTTCTGGAAAAGGACGCCATAGAAGCCGTCCCTATTCTTCAGGTAAACAAGGGTATTTATTCAGTGTACTTCCTTGTACCCAAAAAGGACCTCACCATGCTCCCTTTTCTAGACTTGCGCCCAGCGATTAAATTTGTCAAACCTCAAAAGTTTTGTATGGTAACTGCACGAAGTAATCCCACTGTTGCAACAGAGGGATTACATGGCGACACTGGACATGAAAGATGCATACTTCCATATTTCAATGTTGCCAGCGCAAAGAAAATATCTAAGGTTCATGATAGAGGACAGGCACTATCAATTCAAAGTACTCCCCTTCGGCATTGCCTCAGCACCAAGGGTGTTTACAAAGGTTCTGGCAGTAGCGGCAGAACACCTGCGCAGACTCTCCATCTCGGTTTACCCTTACCTCGACGACTGGCTCATAACAGGGGACTCTTATGAAGCATGCCTATTGAACACTCAGAAGACAATAGACCTCTTGTTCAGTCTGGGATTCTCCATCAATGAGAAGAAATCCAGCTTAGATCCTAGTCAAGTCAAACAGTTTCTGGGGGCTCTAATTCGGACCAAGGACAGCCTTGTCTTCCTCTCCAACCAGAGGGTTCAGAACATGCTCTTTCAGATCCCGCAATATGTAGCCAGTCGGGAAGTGACGGTACGCAAGGTCATGTGACTGCTAGGAATGATGGCGTCATGCATTTATTTAGTTCCTCGGGCGCGGCTGCGCATGCGTCCCATGCAAGAGTGGCTCAACAGCCAGTGGTGTCAGGCCAGCGGACAATGGGAAGAACTAATAGTTGTCCTGCCAGCCCTTGTTCTCTCCCTGCAGTGGTCAATGGAAAACCTCTTGAAGGGGGAAGACCTTCACCACCCTTGCAGTAAAACCACTCTCACGACAGATGCATCTCCCACGGTGTGGGGGGGGGGCTCATCTGCTACCGCAGACAGCGCATAGAGTGTGGTCCCCACAAGTAGCGTCCAACCACATAAATCTATTAGAGCTATTGGCAGTATTCAAAGCACTGAAGGCCTTTCAGACACAGCTACAGGGGAAGATGGTTCTGATCTTGATGGACAGCACCACAGCCATGTATTTCCTGAACAAACAGGGAGGCACACACTCTCCGGGGCTATCCAAGCAGTCCCAGAACATTTGGATGTGGGCTCTCAAACACAAGATGTTCCTGCTGTCCCAATACGTTTGCGGCGAACTCAACCTTCTGGCGGACGTGCTCGGCAGAGATTTCCCACTACCCATAGAGTACGACTGGCGTCTACATGAAGACATCATCTCCAATGTCTTGGCAGAATGTGGCTTCCCAGAGATCGAATTGTTTGCCACTCAGGAGGACACCCAATCCCAAGACTATGCCTCCAGTTACCCCCAGAACCGCTCCAAGGGGAACAAGCTCTGGATTACATGGTCAGGGAAATTTGTTTACGCTCCCCCCCCCCCCCGACTCCCCTACTCAGCAAGATAGAGCACAAGATGCACCAGGAACCGGTCACAATGATATTGGTGGCTCCCATGTGGGCCTGCCAACCTTGGTTCCCTCATCTGATGGAAATGACTCTCTCCCCTCTTATGAAGTTGCCCTGCCCGTACAACATGTCTCAGGACAGAGGGGAATCACTACACCCATGCCCACAATCTCTGAACTTAGCGGCCTGGCTCCTGAGGTCATAGAGTTCGGACACCTTCAGCTCCCTCAGAGATACATAGACATACTTAAGGAAGCTAGGAAACCTAACACCCGGTATTGCTATTCCAGTAAGTGGAAACGCCTTGTCATCTGGTGCAATACCAAGGGCATCAACCCTATTGACCTCTCTCCTAACCACATAGTGTTGTACCTGACCCACTTATTAGACTGAGTGTTAGGGAGAATTCTCTGTTTAGGCTGAATTTCCAACCTAGTGAGTCCCCCAGCAGCTTTGCTGGATTTCTGGAGTTTGTTTTTTTCTCCTGCCAAGAGTGAGACTCTTTTCCTCACACTCTTGGACATGATTTGAGGGGTTCCTTTGACTGTTAATGTGTTTTATGGGCTATGGGGTCTTTTACCCCATAGGGTCTCATGTGTTTTTACTATGTGTGTTACACAGCACCCTCCGTGCAGTGACACAGGGGTGTCAGTGACACCCCACCATAGAGTCCGTACCCTGGGACTGACTACTGTCTCCCAGGGAATGTAAAGTCACCATTGGCTTTACTAGTCCCAAATTATGAACAGAAACCAGTACAAACCATCATATTGTGGACGTACTGGTCGGGGAAATTCGATTGCCCCGGGGTCTGTTATTCGAGGGGGCACGTCTCCGTCCCCCCTGATCGAGTTTTGGCTGGTGGCAGTGGTACTACTTTTTATATTCGCCCGCGAATATATCTCTATGGGATTTTCCCATTGTTCGAGGCTACCAACCTTAATTATTTAATTCCTATAGCCTCGAACATACCGCCGGGTTATTTATTCAATATTAATTCACCGGTTGGTATTGTTTGCCAGAACTCGATTCTAAAATGGCGTTTGTGTTCTCTTCTGTGACTCCAACCCAAGTCGAGCCCTTTGTTCCACTTTTTGGCTGGCTTCTCCACAGAAGCCTCCAGAAGTGGTGCCACTCTGTCTGGGTACCACAGGGGGTGTGGGAGGGGGTTTAGGCACCCTGGACTGAGTCGCCTTGGCAACTCAAGTCGCACTCTTGTGTGATTGGCCCAAGTGGTGAGCCGGCCGGCTCACCACTTAGCATGTTTGATTGACAGCTAGGCTGAATGAATGGGGGTTTCTTGCATAAAAGCAGGGCTTTTGGGACTGGAACTTCAGAAGTCGCCACAGGACCTGAAAGATCCTAAGAGGGAGAAGCTGAGCCGACCTGCAACGACGACACCACCGGTGAAGCCCTGCTGAACCGTCTCACCACTTCCCAACGACAGAGGAGATCTTCTTGCCGGAGAGTCTCTTCCCCTTGAGCTGGTGGGGACAACCAGTTCGCTTTCCTTTTCGCCTACCAGGACGTCTAGTGGTCGAATTGCCCGTGCCAAGCACTCCGGCAACCGGATAGCCACTTACCACTGAACCGCGAAAGGAAAGACCGCTCCTTTGAATCGAGAAACTCCGCGGCTGGTTTCTTCACTGGCAGCACAACGACCTCCTGTTTTCCTCCCCGACGAGATCTCTCTTCTGCCAGGCGAAGCACCAACTCGCAACCGCTGCCAGGAACAACTGCCCCCGCTGGAGTGTTCTCACCATTTCAAGGTACTGTGTCCGCCTGGCCTCCCTTTCTATAGATTTCTACAAGGTGACAGTAAATTCTTAACCTTATAGACTGGGCTGGTCTCTTGACCATCTAACTGGTCCCTTTCTTTTGGTCCAACTCCTTACTGAACCTTTTTGAGGCTTTTGTGCACTTTTCAACCGTGTGACCTTAGACACATTTCGTTCTGATCCTCTTAACGTGGGTCCGGCTTTCTGAACTCTAACTTCACGGTTTTATTCTGCCTTCCTCTCTTGCTGTGTTCTTGTGAAGGTGTTGGGATCTGTTTCCATTTATGCTCTGCCTTTCTCTCCCTTTTAAACCGAATTATTAGAGTGCCATCTGCGTTAAGCGCTCACCGCTGTCTGAAAATAAGTGGTGCTTTACTTAACACTTGCCTAATATTCTTTTAAGGGAGTGTATATACTTTAGTGACTGTGTTTTTGAACTTGCTTGATATTGGTGCCAGTGTGTTTTTATAGATGTGTTTTTTTAAAATAAATAATTATATATCTTTTACACCAAAGCTCTGGTCAGTGTTTGCTTGTTCTACTGTATTTACCTGCTCTATTGTGTATGCTCTGTATACTGCCTAACTCTTCTTGAGAGAAGTCTGACTGCTCAGCCACAGCTACCAGGTAAGTCTGGGTGGTGCAGACTGCTACCAATTGGGTTTACTGCTAACTCCTGTAGTCCTAAACTTTTGCAGTGGTCCCTAAGGGAACTGCACAGGTTTCTGCCTAACACTGAGGACTGGTTTTTAATTCCCTAAAAGTTCACCTAGCTGCTCTCTCAGCCTACACTACGTCTCAACAGAAGGTGTTGTGGTGGAAAATACCTGTTATTAAGGCATTTATGGAAGGGGTTAAGAGAATTCATTCCCCCGTTTCCAACCCAGCTCCCGGATGGGATCTAAATGTGGTATTGACCAGCCTCATGGGGTCTCCCTTTGGACCAATGTATAAAGCAAGTCTAAAAGACCTTACTTATAAGACGGCCTTCCTAGTGGCTATCACTTCGATTAGAAGTGTTAGCGAACTACAGGCCCTTTCAGTTCTAAACCCTTTTGTTACAGTCAACAAGGATAAGATGGTTCTGCGCACTCCTCCTCGGTTTGCGCCTAAATTAATTTCGAAGTTCCATGTGAACCAATCAATTGAACTACCCACTTTCTTCCAGAATCCCACTAGCATGGCCGAAAAGAGCCTACACCCACTCAATGTGCGCAGAGCAGTCATGTTTTACCTGGAAAGAACGAAACCATTGAGGAAGACAAACCAGTTTTTCGTTCAGTGGCAGCTGGTAAAGAAGGGGATACTGTCTCTAAATCCGCTATCTCAAGGTGGATTGTCAAATGCATCACACTGTGTTATACTCTTGCTAAGCGAGAACTGCCCTTCAAGCCTAGAGCACACACTACTCTGGGCAGTGGGGCTTCCATAGCATTAATTGCAAATGTTCCACTTGAGTCCATTTGCAAAGCGGCAACCTCGAGTTCTGTACACACCTTTACAATGAGGAACAGTTGCTTCACTTGAGCTAATTACTTTGTAATGCCATTAATGCAACCTAAACCCTTATCCTGTCGGGGGCAAAATATTCTAGCCCTGCATGGTGTTCCTAGCCCTAGCAAGCGCTGATGCACCGGCTACGCATTAGAACCACCAGGGGGCAAATCTCACCCTATGTTAATTTCCAGGGACACAAAACACACAATATTATTTTCGTCAATTTTTTCAATTTACTATCATACAAAATTTGGCCATAACAGATTAAAACACCGGCAGTTGCGAAAACTACAACACATTATTTTCCGCCTGCACCTTTGGGTCAGATAGGCAGGTCACGTGGGACTCTACATCAGGGAAAATTTTTATTTAATTGCCCTCCGTGAGGTGTGCCTAGTTGGCCCAAACTAAAACATTTTAAGAAAATCCACATCACACACCACTCTCGTAAATGTGCGAGGGGAACATAACATATCTACAACAAGAAGTCACAGAATCTATAACATTGATTCTAACACAATTCTTTCTAAAAGAGCATCAGTCCACTTGTGTCACTCTAAGTAAAGTGACATCCATATGTCTGGTCGACCGGTTTCAATGATGTCTTTCGTGTATCATATTCTTCAGGACCCATTGTTTCTTCCATAGACCCAATCTGCAAACCCCATAAGGGTAAAGTTGCGACATGTTCTGTGAAACAAAATGAGAGAAAGTCAGATTGACTTCTCTCATATACAGGATAAAGGTAGGGCGTTTCTTGTTTATTCTCAAAGATATAACATGGGATCATTTATTTTCCAATGAGCTAAGCCAGTCAGCTAGTGACATTAAAAAGAGGCTGTCTTCACCACACCCCACCACCATCAAGTGTGTGACGTCATGTCCAGTGCTATAAAAGTCATACCTCTTTGTCTGTTGTATGTGCAAAGGCACGGTCACTTCCAACAGTATTCACACGTTCTAAAGCTTCTTTTTAGAAAAGCCACCAACCTTGGTGCTAGATCTGAAAACATAGGGTGTCTTCTATTAAATAAGCTGTTCACCTGCTCACAGAATCATGAGTAACCTTATCCAAGGTATACCATCCCCGTGTTTAAATGATGATTATAAAATGAGTACAACTGACTCACCACTCGTCAATCTCTTTTTGACCCAGTACACCTCTTGTGGTCTAATGTTCTTATGGGAAGTGCCTTTTGGGATGGTCCTGTGGATGGAAGAAAAATCCCCAATCACATAGATGGTCCCGGACCATGTGGCGTTTTTTGTACAAAACCGTGGTTACATCCCCACGGTGCTTCTGAAACCATTAGTGGGTTACTTCCCCACACTATCAATCCCCTCCAGGGTCGAAGGAAGCACCCATATTGCAGATAATTGTCCCACCTCCTGTTACGATAACCTCATTTAGCACCAGGTATGCGGTCCAAATTATCATGTACAGTATTGCATTTACAAACCCACCCTTTCAAAAATGCTTTTTGACATGCTTTTTGACATTAAAGGTACGCTTAGGAATTGGAGCGTATACCGCTCACGTTTAATAATAGCTTACGAGTTATTTTCGTCTGGGCTTCTCTGCCTCTCGTGCTTCATTCACAGTTTCGTTTACCTCGCGGAGAACGCCACTCGGCGTCTCCGCGTATTATGTAAACGAAACAGGAAGCCCACAGTGTACCGTCAGCCAATGGACGCCCGGAGATGGTTCACGTGTTCCCGCGGCCATTTTGCATTGGGCACAAGCGTACGCCGGAGGGCTGCAATGCCATCCTATGGCGGCCATCATGAACAGGGCAAGTCACTCTCCCTCACATAGCGTTTTTTCGGCATTTGCCGGTGTTGGCACAAATGTGGCTATCCTAAACTGAAAAATACTAATGAGATAAACCCTTTATATCATGGTTGCTAGAGGTCAAACAGTTTGTTTAAGCAATGGGAGACACTGGGAACAGGCCGACCGAGACAACAAGTACATTTTAATGCACATGGTTTCCAAGGAAACTATGGTGGAGGCCCTGGCCAACCCCAACCACAAGTGCCCCATTTTTTAGGCACACGCGGGGTGAACAGAGGCAGGCCCAGGTGGCAGATGTACTCACCCAGGGTAACACGGAACAGGGGACAGAGCTTCCCGCAGCCAGCGTTTCCTTAGTCATGAATTTCTCACGACATCGATTAACCAATGCAGAAGAACAAATACTACAGAAGGGCCTGTCCTTTGTCCCAACCGCAAGGTATGATCCTTTTCAGACCCGCATAGAGAACGCAGTTAATGCGGAAAATACGATTGAAACAATTTTTTGCAGACAGTGATGAAACAAAATTGGTTGAGGATACTGGACTCCGAGCACCTTCGAAGTTCATTCCACCATTCCATAGTAACACACCCGAGTCAGTAACCTTTGAACAAGCTCTCTTGAAGAAGTTGGAAGAACTGGAACACAGTCTCCCATTTATCAACAACAATTGCACAAAAGAACAGCTGTCAGCATTGGATGATTTGGCTAAGAATGATGCCATCATAATAAAACCGGCCGATAAAGGCGGTGGAATTGTGCTTATGGACCGTGAAGATTATGGGATCATGGTTGATAATCTTCTTAAAGATGGTAGAAGTTATCGAAAATTACCAGGAGACCCAACGCAAGCAATTCGCAATTTAATCGCGCCTTTGGTCGAAGAGGCACTAGCAGAAGAACTAGTTACTAGTAAAGAGGCTGCTTTCCTCACACAGCCACATCCAAGAATTCCGGCTTTTTATGCATTGCCCAAGGTCCATAAGGGTGTTATCCCTATCCCTGGGAGACCCATTGTGTCAGGAATACTATCCATCCTGGAACCTCTGTCACAGTATGTAGACTGGTTTTTGCGGGATGACATACCGAAGATGATCTCGTATGTTAAGGATTCAACAGACATGCTGGTCCTTATTGATCGCACACCTTTCAACACCATAGAGCAGTGGTTAGTAACTATGGATGTGGAATCTTTATATACGAGTATACCGCAACTGGAGACCATAGAAATGGTAAGAAGACATCTTTCACAGAAAATCGATTTAGGGAGGGGCCAGATTGAATTCATTACGGCCCTGACAGAAATAGCACTAACTAAGAATTTCTTTCTGTGTAATGAACAATTTTACCAACAAATTTCCGGGACAGCCATGGGGGCAACTTTTGCCCCCAGTTTGGCAAATCTCTATGTAAACCATTTTGAAAAAGAACACATTTACTCCGCTACTAATCCGTTTCTGAATAATATCAAACTGTGGCGGAGGTATATTGATGACATCTTTATCATCTTTGAGGGCAGTGAGACATCACTACACGAATTCCATCGATGGATCAATGAACAAAATGCATTCCTGAAATTTACATTGGACTGCAGTAAAACAGAAACACACTTTTTGGATCTCCATGTGGTAGCAGAAGGTGGGGGCCTGACCTCAAAGGTATACAGAAAATCCACTGATCGCAATGCACTACTTAGCTACGGAAGTTATCATCTACGTGCATTACGAGACAATTTGCCATTTGGGCAATTTTTACGCTATAGGCGGACTTGCACTAAAATCGCTGATTATCAACAACAATCGGGAGAGTTGAAATCTCAACTCCTGCGGAGAGGGTACCCCAAGAAAATTGTCAAGGATACCCAAAAACGGGCCAGGAACATACCACGTGCCATCACTTTACAACAACATGCAAAAAGCACTCAAGGGTCAACGATTACGGCAGTTTTAAGCTAATCCCCTATCTTTAACACCTTGAAAAGAGAATTTAAGAAGCTATGGCCTATTCTGAACACCGGCAAATCAGAACTGGGGGTGCCAACTTTTGCGATAAAACGAAGAAGGAATATCAGGGATAGTCTGGTCCATACTGTGATCGAACCAAAGCATGCTATAAACACGAACACACTTTGGGATGTACCTGCTGCGGCCGGACATACCCCGTGTGGAATGTGCAGTATGTGTAGCCAGACCGCAAGAAGTCTGTCCATTGACATAGGGTGGAAGACACCGTGGGTGCAGAGGCATCTAACGAACTGCAATAGCCGAGGGGTGATATATATGATCACCTGTCCGTGCAACCTGAAATACATTGGGATGACAACCCGCCCAATAAAAACACGTTTGATTGAACATAAATCATGCATACGGACAAAGAAAATGACTGCTCCACTTGTTGCTCATTTTGACCTGGAACGCCATACAGAGGAGGACTTTAAATGGACCATCCTCGAAAAAATAAGGCCACCCTATAGAGGAGGTAACTTTTATGAGATACTCCTCAAAAAAGAGCAACAGTGGATTTTCCGCCTAGATTTAGTGAGACATGGGCTAAATGAAGAAATCCAGTGGAATGCGCTAGCCGTGATAAAGTAAAAAGTGAAGGGGTCATAGGCCCCTCACGATTGGGGGTCCCCCTCCCATGTGGCCCTTCCCAGTGTCTCCCATTGCTTAAACAAACTGTTTGACCTCTAGCAACCATGATATAAAGGGTTTATCTCATTAGTATTTTTCAGTTTAGGATAGCCACATTTGTGCCAACACCGGCAAATGCCGAAAAAACGCTATGTGAGGGAGAGTGACTTGCCCTGTTCATGATGGCCGCCATAGGATGGCATTGCAGCCCTCCGGCGTACGCTTGTGCCCAATGCAAAATGGCCGCGGGAACACGTGAACCATCTCCGGGCGTCCATTGGCTGACGGTACACTGTGGGCTTCCTGTTTCGTTTACATAATACGCGGAGACGCCGAGTGGCGTTCTCCGCGAGGTAAACGAAACTGTGAATGAAGCACGAGAGGCAGAGAAGCCCAGACGAAAATAACTCGTAAGCTATTATTAAACGTGAGCGGTATACGCTCCAATTCCTAAGCGTACCTTTAATGTCAAAAAGCATGTCAAAAAGCATTTTTGAAAGGGTGGGTTTGTAAATGCAATACTGTACATGATACTTTGGACCGCATACCTGGTGCTAAATGAGGTTATCGTAACAGGAGGTGGGACAATTATCTGCAATATGGGTGCTTCCTTCGACCCTGGAGGGGATTGATAGTGTGGGGAAGTAACCCACTAATGGTTTCAGAAGCACTGTGGGGATGTAACCACGGTTTTGTACAAAAAACGCCACATGGTCCGGGACCATCTATGTGATTGGGGATTTTTCTTCCATCCACATGACCATCCCAAAAGGCACTTCCCATAAGAACATTAGACCACAAGAGGTGTACTGGGTCAAAAAGAGATTGACGAGTGGTGAGTCAGTTGTACTCATTTTATAATCATCATTTAAACACGGGGATGGTATACCTTGGATAAGGTTATTCATGATTCTGTGAGCAGGTGAACAGCTTATTTAATAGAAGACACCCTATGTTTTCAGATCTAGCACCAAGGTTGGTGGCTTTTCTAAAAAGAAGCTTTAGAACGTGTGAATACTGTTGAAAGTGACCGTGCCTTTGCACATACAACAGACAAAGAGGTATGACTTTTATAGCACTGGACATGACGTCACACACTTGATGGTGGTGGGGTGTGGTGAAGACAGCCTCTTTTTAATGTCACTAGCTGACTGGCTTAGCTCATTGGAAAATAAATGATCCCATGTTATATCTTTGAGAATAAACAAGAAACGCCCTACCTTTATCCTGTATATGAGAGAAGTCAATCTGACTTTCTCTCATTTTGTTTCACAGAACATGTCGCAACTTTACCCTTATGGGGTTTGCAGATTGGGTCTATGGAAGAAACAATGGGTCCTGAAGAATATGATACACGAAAGACATCATTGAAACCGGTCGACCAGACATATGGATGTCACTTTACTTAGAGTGACACAAGTGGACTGATGCTCTTTTAGAAAGAATTGTGTTAGAATCAATGTTATAGATTCTGTGACTTCTTGTTGTAGATATGTTATGTTCCCCTCGCACATTTACGAGAGTGGTGTGTGATGTGGATTTTCTTAAAATGTTTTAGAATTGACGATTGGGCCAACTAGGCACACCTCACGGAGGGCAATTAAATAAAAATTTTCCCTGATGTAGAGTCCCACATGACCTGCCTATCTGACCCAAAGGTGCAGGCGGAAAATAATGTGTTGTAGTTTTCGCAACTGCCGGTGTTTTAATCTGTTATGGCCAAATTTTGTATGATAGTAAATTGAAAAAATTGACGAAAATAATATTGTGTGTTTTGTGTCCCTGGAAATTAACATAGGGTGAGATTTGCCCCCTGGTGGTTCTAATGCGTAGCCGGTGCATCAGCGCTTGCTAGGGCTAGGAACACCATGCAGGGCTAGAATATTTTGCCCCCGACAGGATAAGGGTTTAGGTTGCATTAATGGCATTACAAAGTAATTAGCTCAAGTGAAGCAACTGTTCCTCATTCTGTTTTGTGTGATACAAGTTTACTAGGTAACAGAAAGGACACATACCCGTCGCTAGAGGTAATGTGAATTTTAGCAATATCCCTGTGTGGTAGACACACCTTTACAAAACACTATTGTCTAGACACTCATTCTAGATCTGATTCTCAGGTGGGACAAGCAGTATTAAGACATCTTTTCACTACTGTTGCTTCTCACAACCCACCTCCAACTCCGGATACCGCTCGCTAGTCTATGCATAGCGGTGTCAGCCCCCATTGGCGCCCCCCCCGTATTGTGTGAGGATGACATACCTTGGGAACCAAAACCTGAGCAGCCAGTGAATAATAGTCTGTGTTAGGGAGAATTCTCTGGTAATTTCCCAAACCTAGTGGGTCCCCCAGCAACTTTGCTGGATTTTTGGGGTTTCTTTTTTTCTCCTGCTAAGAGTGAGACTCTTTCTCCCACTCTTAGGCATGATTTGAGAATGTCCTTTGACTGTGAATGTGTTTTATGGGCTATGGGGTCTTTTACTCCATAGGGCTTCATGTGTTTTTGGTATATGTGTTACACAGCACCCTCAGTGCAGTAACACAGGGGTGTCATAGTGACCCCCAAACATAGACTCCATACCCTGGGACTGACTACTGTCTCCCAGGGCATGTAAAGTCACCATTGGCTTTACTAGTCTCAAATTGTGAACAGAACCAGTACAAACCATTATATTGTGGAAGTACTGGTAGGGTTAATTCGATTGCCCATGGGTCCGTTTTCCAAGGGGGCACTGTCCAGTCCCCCCTTGTCGAGTTTCTGGCTGGTGGCAGTGGATAACACGCAAAATATTACCACTTCCCCGACGACAGAGGAGATCTTCTTGCAGGAGAGTCTTCTTCCCTTTAAGCTGGTGGGACCAACCAGTTACCCTTTTTCGCCTCCCTGGACGTCTCTTGGTTGAATCGCCCATGCCAAGCACCCCAGCGGCCGGATAGCCACGCTTCACCACTACCGCGAATAAAAGGGTTATACCTTTTAATCGGGAACTCCGCGGCTGGTTTCTTCCCTGGCAGTGCAACTAACTCCAGCTTTCTTCCTCGTTGAGATCACCTCTTCCTCTGGTCGAAGCCATGACTTGCACCCGCTGCCAGGAACAACTGCCACTGCTGGAGCTTTCTCACCATTTCAGGTACTGTGTCCCGCCTGGTCTCCCTTGCAACAGATTGTCCAAGGTGCCCCGTAAATCCTTGACTTTCTAACTGGGTTGACCTCAGACCAGCTAACTTTGCCTTTCCGAACTGATCCAACCTCTTTCTGACTTTTCTGCAAAGACTTTGAGTGCATTTCCACTGTGTGATCTTGAGCACATTCCGCCTTGCTCTCTCCAAGAGTGGGCCTGGCCTATGAACTTTTGGCTCTACAGTAGATCCTGCCTTTCTTGACTTGCTGTGGTTTCTTAAAAGTGTTGGCACTGTGTTATTTCCATACTCTGTCTTTTCTCTCCCTTTTTAAACAAATTATTGGAGTGCCATCTACGGTTACACGCTCACCTCTGTTTTGCTAATAAGTGGTGACTTAACCTAGACATGTCGAATAATTAACTAGGTAGGTGTATATACTTATAGTGACTGTGTTTGAACTTGCTTGATATATTAGTGCCAGTGTATTTTCATAAGTGTGTTTTTAAATAAATAATATACTTTTATGCCAAAGCTCTGGTCAGTGTTTGCTTGTTTTACTGTATGTTTAGCCCTATTGTGTATACTCTATATACTGCCTAACTCTTCTTGAGGGAAGTCTGACTGCTCAGCCACAGCTACCAGGTAAATCTGGGTGGTGCAGACTGCTACCAATTGGGTTTACTACTTATTCCTGTGATCTTAAACTTTTTGCAGTGCTCCCTAAGGGAACTGCACAGGTTTCTGCCGAACAGTCCGACAACAGTTTACATTTTTGGAAACGCAGATCAGTTTATTTGGAGCATACAACACAAAGGGGGCAGTCCCAGCCCTAAAGCATCATGGTTCATGACCATGTATACCACAAAACACCTAGCCCCTAAAATGTGGGGCAAAAACTCTGAATGTTCCGGTGTCCTCTTGCCGCCTTCATACATGTCGCAAGGCACCGGACATACGCTCCAGATTGGTGCACAGAGTGCTTCTACCTCGGGCCACCGCACATGAAGGTGAGGAGTCTCCAGTGTCCATAGGGGATTCAATGCCCGTCGTCCGAGTTTGGCTCGAATACGGCCATCGGGAAACCGCCCATGGTTCAAGCTGTGGCGTACTCCTCCCTGGCTAGGACTGCCCCGAACTCTGCTACGCTTTAGGGGTGGCCCCCCGCTACCCCAATGCCCCATGCTTCAATAAAACCTATCCTTGTTCTAGCTGCAAACGACCTTCAATGTTCACCTAAACCACAATTCCAACCCATCACAGGCTTTATTCAACATCCCTTTTCACCTTGTAAATCCACCTTGTGTGAGGACCGACCGCTTACCCTTGTTCTAGCGGCACCCGGCCTTACAGTGGGTCATGCTTTCGCCCAGTTGCCTTTGTAAATAAGTACTTGCATTGTAAGTGCCCCAAGTGTGCTTGTACCAACCTCAGATATTTGCTGTGGCATTTATCCTGGGGCGGTGTCCCACCGCTTGTCCAACCTCACAGGATCACTGTCCCATGTTACTGGACAGACCTTTCCGTTGAATGTGACCAGCCTTGCAACTTACAGTGTGTGTACGCCATCTTGGTCTGAACATCGGTATGTACTGTGTGTGTCCGACATCTTACCATTTACAATTGTCTCGAGGGTAGTCGTGTGCGTTTCAGCAAGACCCTTAACTTGTAGCCCAAACATAATACAAAATTATGTACACCTTTCGTGTATCTTTCCCATCCTCCAGTCTTACCGCTGGCATGTCCTTGTGTGATGCCCCACAGTTGACCAACCCCTTCAAGGATGTGAGCCATGTTACTAGACCCCTAAATTATACCTGGGTCGGAAGTAGAACTCAGCGTGCATTTATGCCACCCTTTACTCTTACCACGGCAATGTCAATGTGGGCGTGCCCACATCTTACCAGACCTTTCGCGATTGTTACCATGCGTTCCTGGTCACTCTACTGGGACCAAACTGAGGCGATCGTAGACGTCCGGTATTATTCTCATATCCTATAACACATAAGCACACATCTATTACTTACATCATACATCTTTCGGAACAGTGTCCCCCAGTTGGTCCATCCATCCACCTTATGTTCCCCTTGGCCTCAACGGCTGCTGGTGCTGACCTCAATTTCCTGGTCAATAATGTCTGCTGTACAACAAAACAGCCCAATTACCTCTTTCTCAGTCAACCTTGGTAGCTGGGCAGAGGAATGAAAAGCATGTCTTAACTATTTCAGACACCCGAAATTATATATGAAAATCCTGCCACATTATTACACATAGTTAAAACAAAAGTTTTCATAAAATTGTTATAAAAAACAAAGATTTTGGTCCTAAGTGCTTTCCACAAGGCACGTCATACACCAAAATCAATAGAAAAGAGAGATGCACTTTCTCAAAGTTCAACCATGTCAGTAACTGTAGTTAGTATGTGACATGAATTGATTGATAACAGATACTCATTGCTCTTAGATTTTTATAGCATTTCATTATAAGGGGAGCTGTAAATATGAAGGAACGTTGTTATTGTCCGTATTCAAAATCAGGCAAAGTCTCTTAGGATGTCTCAAGGATGTCTACATATGTTTCGGCTAAGATTCCGCATTGACGCCAACCCTGGTGTCTTGCTCTTCTAAGTTTAGCCCTCTTCAGGACGGTTGATTTCTTAACAGAATGACACAATGTTCAAATATTCCCCAATACTTCAGAGTTTACAGGATGCTCTAAAACAAATAACAAGGTGCAGGAAAGTGTATTAGAGTTCTTAGATTTTTTTTTTTTTAAAAGTGGCATAGGTCATATATTATAGGACTTATGTTCCCATTTGTACATACCACTAACCTTGTCGGTATCTTGTGGTTAGACTGGAAATTCGTTTTGCATAAAAGGAGATGTCTTCCTTCTTGTAAGGTTGCGTAATGCAGATGCCTCTACGTTTTTACCTTCCACTAATGAAAAGTTGGAGTATTTGCAGGTGGGAGGTGTCTTCTTTCTTTAGCAAGCTATGTGATGTTGCTGCTTCTGTATGCCTCCTTTTAACGGTAGATACTATCTGTAAGTGATCATACTGAAGTGACTGTCACTCGTCTTTCTTAGTTAAATATTAAGTTTACATTGCTGTTTGTTGTGCACTAACATGATCGATTAGGTATCTTGTGGCGCTAGATGTATGGTCGTTTCAGAAGTTGAATGTTGTCTAGCTTGGACGAGCGTCCCCGTATTTTGCAGGTTTATTTGGCATGACTGTCAAGGAGAGAGAAGCGCGGTATATTAAGAACGTCGTCGTTGTGGGGACAAGGCTACATTTCTGCCGGTATATATTTCGCTCATTTTTGTACATCCCTGCGACATCTTCATTTTTCTTTTGTCAAAGCGCTCAACTGTAGTGTTACTACTTAAAGGACGCAGCGTCTTTGTTTTATTTTTCTTCTTTTTCGTATTGCGGTGTAACTCGCGTAGGTGGATGCTTTCACTTTCTGGCTTGTTTGTTTCCGGCTACGGTTTGTATCCGCCTTTGACTTCAGTTCGAGTCGTGCGGTTAAGCACTAGACTTGACTCCCTCCATCTTGGATGTGCTGATTGATCCGCCATGTTGGAGGATAGTTAGCATAATGGACAAATGTCACATGTTCTTAGTTCTTCTTGCTCAAGTATTGGATTTTTTTGTATAATTCACAAAGGTGCAATGGTTACTTAATATCATACCCTTTTGGAAAATTCGGTGTGATTCACACGTGTGCAAATTTTTTTTAAAGCGCATTGTAGGTGTTCAATTTTTGTTCCTACGGAGTCGCACTGGGAATATTACTTAAGGGGTGGAGTGGTCTATCTTAATGTTGAAAAAATATATCCGTATATGGAGCACAAAAAAAACTGCTTTAGTTGGTATTACATGTTTTGATGTCTAACCCACGATGGGGTTATTTATCTGTAGATGTATGTTGGTTGCTATTGCATTTCAGAAAAAAAATCCCCATTCGACTGCCGTGTTCAAACCGTTTTTTACAGTATCCAAATTGTAAATCCATTTTTTCTCACATTTGCAGAGTGCCAGGTCTCTATCGCCGCCTCTCTTGGAGATCTGTACTGTCTGGATAATGAACCAGAACATTTAATGAGGTTTATGTTTAAGGCACGCATAATGTGCCACAAGTGGTTTATTGGGAGTTAGATTTCTGATGCTTGATCTATGCTCACCAATTTGTTTGATTTGCCTTTTTGTTTTTCCAATATATAAAAGTTGGCAGGGCCATTCGATGGCATACACGACCCATTGCGAGGAGCGGTTGGTAAAGGTTTTCAGCTGCCAATTTTTGCCTTTCAGAGTTATGTTTTTCAAATTTTTCGTGAGTGGGCAGACGGAACATTTGCCGCATTTAAAATTCCCGACCACTGGTGGTAATTCCCATAGTGTTCTTTGTGGGTCTCGGATGCGCATTTGGATAAGTGTGGACCAATCTATCTTTGAGGTTTTTTTTGCCTCTTGAAAGCAAACCTTGGTAGTGCTGGATTAAAGTTCTCAGTTTGAATGACGTGCCAGTTTTTTATGACCAACCTTCGGAGTTCATGACTGATTGGACTGAAGGTTGTGACACATGTTATTTTATCTGCAATTGTTTTAGCTGTTGGATTTAGGCATGTGTCTTGATTTGCGTTTTTTGCCCTTTTGTAGGCTACATTTGTTTCTTTGGGTAGCCCCTTGCTTTTAGACGCTGTTTAAGGTGTTTTCCATGGGTCTTGTAGTCCTCCAGCAAAGTGCAGTTTCGTCAGACTCTTATGAATTGGCCTATGAGAAGGTTGGCTTTTAAGATGGCTTGCTGGTAACTTTGGTACACTTTTAGAGTATTTTTGTCCGTGGGCTTCCTAAAAAGTTTAGTGGTAAGTTTTCCATCTTCTCGGTTTTCTATTTCCAGGTCCAAGAAAGGCATGGTTTTGGTGTTACGATTCATCGTGAAGCTAATATTGACATTTTGTAGATTAAGCCATTGTTGGAATTCTAAAAGATGAATGAGTGAGCCTCTCCAAATCAGAAAACAGTCGTCTGTGACAATACCATGCTCCAATATTGGCCTGGTATGGGTTATTGCTGTCGTAGATGGATTTTCTTTCTACATGGTCCATATATAAGTTAGCAATGTCTGGGCCAAAGGTAGCGCCCGTACTAGTCACGTGTTTTTGGTTGTAAAAAGCCCCCTCATACAGGAAATCATTTTCCGTCAGTGCCAACCTGGCACACTCCAGGATGAAGGCGGTTGGAACTGTTGTGTTGCTAATATTTCGTTGGTTTAGGTAGTATTCCAAAATATGTAAGCATTCTAATTGAGGGATGCTTGTGTATAAAGAAATCACATCGAGGGTTACTAGGATGTCACCAGGTTGGATGTGAATAGTTTCTACAATTTTTATCATACTTGTAGTATCTTAAATGTATGATTTCATTGGGAGAACAAAAGGTCTCAGGAACCAGTCGACTTAGATGGACAGAGGTTCAAGCACAGAATCTATAGCTGAGACTATAGGCCTGCCTGGTGGTATCGTGCTATTTTCATATACTTTAGGCAGCAGGTAAAACGCTGGAATGGTGGGGTCGGTTTTTGTCAAACCTCTTTTCGTAGTGGTCAATCCACCCTTCTTCACAAGCATGGGTCATTAGGCTGGATATCTCTATATATTCTCTTTTAATCGTGATGTTGGGTCATCTTGTAGTTGCTGATAGAATTTATTGTTTGTCAGTTGTGAAATTACTTCTTTATTAAACGGAACTTTGTACCACAGCACAATGCCACCTCCTTTATTGGAAGATTTTATGACGGACATGTGATTATTTTGTAAATTTTTCAAAACTTGGCGTTCAACTATAGATAAATTGTCTTTGGAGGTGTTTTTAGTATTCAGCGGTTTTCGGGCCTCTTCAATTATCTTATTTTCAAGTGCCACTATTGCGGGGCTAACCATTGCTGTAGTCTGGCAAAATGAAGGTAATTTTAGCTCTGTGGTGCTTTTTTCTTTTTATTTCTCAGTCGTTGATGGAAGACGGAAAAAGTATTTCAAAGGGATAGATCTAAAGAATTTTTGAAGTTCAATTTCTGTCTTGAAGTTTTCCGCTCTAGTAGCAGGCACAAAACTCACCCCTTGACTTAGTACGGAAATTTCCCCTTCTGTGAGGACATGCGTTGAAAGATTGAAGATTGGTATTAACAGTTCTGTGTCTGCATTCGTGGTGGGCCCTGCGATCGTTTGTGGCCTCCTCAGCCCCTCCCTTGAAAAAAACTGCTGTTTTTGATTTTTCCCTCCACGTGAGGTGCTGGCGTTGGTGCTGTTATATGAATCGCTACTGGTGGTCCTGTTAATAGTATTAGAGAATGTCGCATTGTTTTTTCTGATATCCGTTTCTTCCTCTTTGTGGGCCTGACTTGTCTTGGTTATCGTAGTACGTTTCCACAAGATCTGGATATGTCTTGGTTTCTTTGTACATGTCAATATCTTTTTTTAATTTCCAATTTTTTTTATCAATGGTCATATTTTTGAACTTCTTTATTTCATCAATTTTTGTTCCAGTTTTTGCTTAATGTCATTGATTACAAGGTTGGATTTTATTTTTTCTTCCAGTATATTAATCTCGGCTTCTTCCTCTGCAATGTCGATTATTAGGATGAGCCAATCTCGTAAGCATTTATTTCCGACCCCACTAAATTTGCCTTTAAATTTTGCATTGTCTATAAAGACACGGGGGATGTTTCTTACTTGCAGTCCCTCTGGGATGATTCCACAACAAGCAATGTAAACCTAATATTTAACTAAGAAAGACGAGTGACGGTCACTTGTGTATGGTCACTTACAGATAGTATCTACCATTAAAAGGAGGCATACAGAAGCAGCGACATCACGTAGCTTGCTAAAGAAAGAAGACACCTCCCACCTGCAAATACTCCAACTTTTCATTAGTGGAAGGCAAAAACATAGAGGCATCTGCATTACGCAACCTTACAAGAAGGAAGACGTCTCCTTTTATGCAAAACAAATTTCCAGTCTAACCACAAGATACCAACAAAGGTTAGTGGGATGTACAAATGGGAACAGAAGTCCTACAATATATGACCTACGCCACCTTTTTAAAAAAGTCTAAAAACACTGATACACGTTTTCTCCACCTTGTTATTTGTTTTACAGCATCCTGTAAACTCTGAATTATTGGGGAATATTTGAACATTATGTCATTCTGTTAAGAAATTAACCGCCCTGAAGAGGGCTAAACTTAGAAGAGCAAGCCACCAGGGAGGGTGTCAATGTGGAATCTTAGCTGAAACATATGTAGACATCCTTGAGACCTCCTAAGAGACTTTGTCTAATTTTGAATACGGACAATAACAATGTTCCTTCATATTTACAGCTCCCCTTATAATGAAATGCTATAAAAATCTAAGAGCAATGAGTATCTATCAACCAATTCATGTCGCATATTAACTACACTCACTGACATTGTTGAACTTTGAGAAAATGTATCTCTCTTTTCTATTGATTTTGGTGTACGACGTGCCTTGTGGAAAGCACTTAGGACCAATATCTTTGTTTTTTATAACAATCTTATGAATACATTTTGTTTAACTATGTGTATTAATGTGGCAGGTTTTTCATATATTATTTGGGGTGTATGAAATAGTTAAGACATCCTTTTCATCCCTCTGCCCACCTATCAAGGTGGACTGAGAAAGTGGTAATTGGGCTGTTGTTGGTGTGTTGTACTGCATATCTGGTCCCTATACAGCCCTAACCCCCATTAACAAAAAATTGGGACATACCCATTATATATCCCATTAATGTCTGCTTAAAGCCCTTCTTTCATTTCTAAATGCACAAACCCTAATGGTGCCTCCACAGTAATACACCTTCTTCCAAAGTTAGCCGGCTACTCACTACGCTGTTTGACCGCCTTTTGCAAGTGCGGCGACATTCCGCATGGAAAATCCCATAAACCCCATTGTCAACATAACTAAGTCCCCCCACCGAGCACTGTGGACACCTTGCCATTGAGTAGGCTCCCTTCACCGTACCTTGCCCCTTCCGACACAAGTACTCTTTCCAGATGACCTAAACCTGTGCATGGTAAAACACATATGTTACTCCCACAAATTCAATTCCCTCATTTTATCTCGACGTATCTGTATTTAATCCCTCATTTATTTTTACATCCACTTTGATCCATCGACGTACCCAACAGCAGACGGGAGCACCCTATCCTTCCAATTACCCCCAAGTTCACAAAACAACCTACTGTGGTGCTCGCTTAGTCCCCTTCCAAACCCCCAACAGAAAATATGTTTGTATAAATGGCACGCAATCCGCATACCCGATGCATATCTAAAAACACCCCTGCCGGCTACCATGATTCCAATAGACTCCAAAACCTGCGACCCCCCCCCAGTGCCCATATGCTGCACACCCTTCAACATTTAATTAAGCAACATTGCGCATCCTCCCTGATCTCGTTCAGCATTACCTTGATTTAAAACCTGCAGGGTTTCCAGCACAGCCACAGGAGCCATGAACTTTAGCAAAACAGGGCTGTACTATGGTTGCCGCTGACTGAAGTCCTGTTAAAACGAGCATGACGAAGTCCTGCTTGTTGTTGCTGGTACAATCGTGCTCGTACTGTTGCGCCATTGGGGCCTACAACAGTTTTGTCAGGTGTACATTACGCCTTGCCATGCACTGCTATTATATGACTTGGAAGTCTAACGCGGCGTGAAGGCCGTGAGCAAACAAGCCTCAATGCAGTAATGAATACGTTTTACTCCGCTGCAAATGACATCGGTAAGTTACCTGTTACATACTGTTCGTGCTGGAAGCTGACACAAAATATGTGAAACCCTGGGTCAACACAGATGCATAATGGAGGCACAGCCTAAATCAGCCAGCGTATCTTAATTGAAATAAGCATGGCAATCCATGCACCTGCAGTAAGGAAAGCTATCCCCATCCTTTAAGTAAAAGAGTGCGCCCTGAAACACTTGTCTATAGGCGCGTTATAATTTCCATATCTTTTCAGAATTGCGCGGTAAATTCGCCCAACCGCAATCGTGGGAATGAGGGGTCATGAAAGAAACAGTACCCATCCATGGTACAAAGTGAACATATGCCTCGGCCTGAATCATAGCCCCTTATGACGGTCGCCATTAGCCACGAGGTTTGCAACCAGATTTGCGAACGGTTTGTAACCACTCGCACCTTTACTAAATACGCCTCTACAATAGCCCCCAGGCCACCCAAACAAAACCCAGCAGTAAAGGAACTGTATTTCAAGCTAACCCAAACCCCAGGGCCACAAAGCAACAAAACATCCATTTAAACCGTGCTAATCACCTAGCATTCTGGGAGTTGTAGTCCCTGTTCCCATCCATGTAAACTGGTTGTGTCAAACCATCCCAAAATTGTTTTCCTTGCCGGAGGACCCCGGCTCCGTGGAACACGCACATTGCTGCCGCATGGCGCACATCCCTACATAAAAAACCTGCACATTGCTGCCTCGTGGTGCACATTGCTACATAAAAACCCATCTGCGCCTCCGGCCCTTCCAACCATTGCTTGCCTATTCCTCCATTCCACCGGAGCTGGGAGTGCGCACCCACAGGCCGCTTGGCGTGACATTAACAAACTCCTGGCCCCTTTGACCAATGTTGCTTCTTTGTCGAATAAAAAGGGGGCCATTAAACCCAAAGCCCCACTCAGATTTCCTAAGCAGTCCATACCGCGTGGTGGCGCCTTGCTCTTGGACCGCAAAAAGACACTATGCGTCCCAGCGTCCCCATAGGACAACTACCCCATGCCTGCACCAGGCGGCACCCTGTGTCAAAATCAAAACTGGGTTCCACAAGAGTAGGCAATTTTACATCCAATTCCCCCTCCTCCTCACCCGAGTCTTCAGAAGAGGATTTGTGTCTTCGCCCCTTTCCTCTTGGAGTTTTCTTTTTTGAGTAGAGGTATGGTTGTCCTCCGTTAGAAGCCACTCTGCCACCCTGATGGGACAGGGAAGCAAAGGACCTCTCTCTAAAGGTGCCAAAGTGAGGAAAAAAACAATGCGAAAAGAAACCTCTCTGAAGTTGGTGTTAGAAGCAGTCGTTGATGCGAGATGATTGATGATAGAAAAAAAGGATCCAATGTCGGATGGAGTAGAAAATGATCAGGAATGCTTGTGCAGCCAAATGATGAAGTTAGGCAAATTCTCCGGAAAGGTTTCCCAGGTTACACAGCTTCCTTTGAAACAGGTGAAACGACCCAAAGGTTGGAGAACAGAGCCCAGAAAGCGGTAAGCCGAGCAAAGGGAGACGAGGAGGAAGAAAGGAACAATACGGAAACAAGGAAAAAGGGCAAGAAGAGCGAAAGGAGAAAATGAAAGGACCGGGAAAAAGATAGTGGAAGGAGGTTTCACATGCGGGACAGAAACAACCGAGGAAGAGAAAGGAAAAAAATCACAGAAGCAGAAGAGAGAGGAGTGAAAGAGACCGTAAGAAAAGGGGCAATAGCCGGAGCCGTCGGAAGAGTAGCAGAGAAGAGAAGCAGAGGGCGAGGGTGCGAAAGCAGTCAGGACAGAAGGCATGGAAGGGAGGAACAATACTGTAGGAAGGCAGGAAACAAGCAAAATGCACGGAAAAAGCAGAGCACGGTTACCCGGAGCAAAAGCGATGGGTTGCAACGTGCTGAGCACAACAAAAGGGCGTGATTACATACGGAACCACAAACGGAGGAGAGAACATGCTAGAGCGTTAAAGCAGGAAGTAACTGAAAAAGATGGAACCGTCTAATGGCGACATAGTAGTGCTTCTGGAGGAATTTGCAGTGAGGTCGGTGTATGGTAGCAATGGTCAAGACAATACTGCCCCCGGTAATCCTGCCATGTGTAATATGTGGCACAGTATCCATCATTCACTTCCCCAAACTGTCTTTTTGAAAATGTATTCCTCTAAATGTTCTGTAACCGTGGCAATGAATGCCCACCCTTTCCGCCTACCATTATGCCGGTCGCCATTAGCCACGAGGCTTGCAACCAGGTTTGTAACAACTCGCACATTTCCTATCAAAGCAGTATTTCAAGTCAATCCATCGTCGCCACCTGTAGAAAGTAAGACTTTGTGGACGCTTCATTGCCTTCCCTCATCCTTCTTCCCCAGTTTCTGCATTCTATGGTGAGCGGAGAGCGGTCAGCTCGAAAACAAAAACACCTTACACCTTTGAGAAAACGTAGTAACATCAGGCAGCGTGGCCACTACGCCATTGTATCTGGCCGTGGACCAATGTCGCCCATCCCAGGTTTGGCCTTTTTGCTGTGCGCCTAATAGCGACACTGTCGTTTTTACATGTGCTTGTCATCCTCTTTTTAACCATACTAATCCCTAGTGCACTGCACGAATAGAAGTGCGCGCAGGCCAAACCATTATTTTCAAACACGTGGTGGAGATACCACAAGGACCACAGTGCAATCACAGTAAATTATATGTGCATGTGGCTACCACAATAGTAAAAAACGCGATACGCGACATATTGAAAAATGATCGTTCTAATAACCCCAAAGAAGGCCAACGAAAAACCCAGCTGGCCTGAACAGATAATGCTGCACATGTGACTGACACTCCAGTGATACCACCGTACGTATATGTAACCACAGTATAATAACAGAAAAATGCGTGCGCATGTCGTACAAAAGTTTGACCCAGTGACCACATTACCAGCCCCTGGCAACTAGACCACATAAGCACACACAAAGCAGCATACACGAACATTTGACCAAGTGCCCCGATAGTGCGTCTGGTGTTCACAAAATGCGGTACTGTGCGCCACACCAAGCGTTAACAACCTCGCCCATTATCCGTGAATTCCTTATAGTTTGTATTTGTATTTGTTTCTTTATAACGCGCAAACCATCAGGCCCGGAGGCATCAGGGCGCAATTTGTACAAAGTTACAAAAATGCATATATACAGACATACAAATTACAGAAATTAACATTAACAGAAGTATTAACAGGGTTCCTATCTACAAATATTACAGTGGTTTCAGTGCCGCTTAGGCTTAGCAGTGGATATACCCATAGGGTGTACAAAAAAAAAGTACCGGAGGTCGGTGGGTAAGAGCATTTAAGACAGGGGTGCTGAGCATGTCTTAAAGTTGGTCGAACAGCCAAGATTTGGTATTGGCCTTGAATGTGTTGAATGAGTCTTCAGCTCTGATTGTAGCGGGGAGGGAGTTCCATAGCTTAGAGGCTAGGACAGGGAAGCTCGAGCCCCCTGCTTTTTGCAGTTTGAACCTAGGGATCAATAGACAGTGGGACTGGGCAGTTCTTAGTGGTCGGGAGGTCGAGTGGCGTGACAGCCGACTGCAGAAGTAGATAGGGGCCTTGTTAGCCAAGCATTTGTGCGTAAGGGTGAGTGTTTTTAGTGAAATTCTCTGCTTGACAGGTAGCCATTTTAGGTTGGTTCTAGATTCTGAAATGTGGTGGTTGCGGGGGATGTTTAGGGCAGCACGGATGGCATTGTTCTGGGTTGTTTGGAGTTTATTCAGGTTCTCTTGGCTGGTGCCTAAGTAAAGAGCACTACAATAATCAATTTTAGCCATAATGAGGGTTCTAGCTAGTGTGACACTGTTAGGGGTGGTAAGAAACGGTCCGCAAGCTGCAATAAGTTTGCAGGTGTATGCCGAAGCAGATCTGACTGCATTTATTTGTCGGGATAAAGATAGGGTGGCGTCAAGGTAAAAACCTAACGTTTTAGTATCTTTCGAGACTCGTATGGTGTTACCGTCAATGGTGAATGATTGATAGGATGGCTCTAGTTTGCTCAGGCGTTGTGCGGTGCCCAGGATCAGGAGCTCCGTCTTGTCGTCGTTTAGGCATAACTGATATTGGGCCATCCAGGCTTGGATGACCAGGTAGATGTCGTTAAGGGCCTCAGTGTCAGCTAGATAATCACCTGTGATGGGAATGAGTATCTGGGTGTCGTCTGCATAATTAGTGTAGGAGATGCCCAGATAGTCAAGCACATCAAAGAGAGGTTTCGTGAAAATGTTAGAGTGTAGGTGACACGCAAGATCCCTGAGGTACGCCGCAGTGAATTAGCGAACGGTCCGCGGCTGCGGATGAGGCAAAGACCCTCATGGATCTATTGCTCAAAAAGGATTTGATACAGGCCGCAGCAGAGGATGAGAAGTTGGCAGCAGAGTGGAGGTGTCTGCATAGGATCTGGTGGTTGACCAAATCAAATGTGGCTGAGAGGTCGAGAAGTAGTAGCATTGCTAGTTTGCCCTGATCCTTCAATACCTCAATTTGGGTTTTAGGTCTATTAAAGCAGTTTCCGTCCCATGTCTGGGGCGAAATCCGGATTGTCGTAGACCTAGCAAGTTGTTAGATTCCAAGTAATCTTGGATCTGAAGGTATGCTGCGCGGTCTAGAATCTTAAGCAAAAACGGAACTGTGGTGATAGGCCGAATTTTAGTAGGTATGCTTGGGTCTAGGGATGGTTTCTTGAGCAAAGGGATCACCCAAGCGTCCTTAAGGTTGTCCGGGACAATACCTGTTTTAAAGGAGGAGTTGATAAAGGCCGTAATGAATGGGGCCAAATCATGTGCAGAGTCCTTAATGATGGGAGCTGGGCAGGGGTCACCTTGGCAGTTGGATGGTTTAATTCTAAGGATATTTTCTACCTCGGTAATGGTGAGAAGGCAAATGGTTTGGTGTTAGCAGTGTCTGAAGGGAGGGCCCTGGCCGGGGAGTGTGAGCAGTTGTCGAGCTTCAGGCTGTCCTGATTGTCTTTAATTTTAGATTGTAACATAGAGATTTTATTTAGTAAGGCTGCTTGAATGTTAGCACACCATTTACTATCTTTCGTGCAAGTGTCTGGGGGGGAGACTGGAGTTTCTAGCTCTTTTAGGATTCTGAAGAGTTCCTTTGTATTCGAATCAGCTTGCAGAATGCGATTGTTAAGAGATTCTTTTTTTGCGGTGATGATAGCCTGTTTGTAGGTAAGTGAGGCAAGAAGGAAACCATCTTTATGCTTATCAGAGGGGATGGCTTTTCCATCGATTTTCAGCACAGCGTTTAGCTTTGCGGATCATTCTTAACTGTGGGGTGAACCATGAGTTGAGATGTGCTTGTGATTTAGCCTTTGTGATTTTGAAAGGTACTATAGAATCTATTGCCGTAAGCATATTTTGGTTATAGGTGTCTGCTAGGGAGGTGGGATCAGAGCAGGTGTTGGTGGCCGCATTAAGGGAAGGGAGTAACAGTGGGAGGAGTTTTTCCTTAGTTATGTCCTTTTTACTTCTAGTCGGGAGTGCTGGGGCTATCGATGTCGGAGTTCACAGGGTTGCTTTGATATTAAAAGTTATGATGTGATGGTCAGACCATAAGCAAGGGGTATTGTCAAGAACCTTAATATTACAGTTAGAGCCGGCTAACCAGTCAAGGGTTCTGCCTTTGATATGGTTGGGTTCTTGAATGTACAAGGTGAAGCCGAGGTCAGTTAGAACATTCTCCAGATCTATTGCGACAGGATCTTTTAGGTCACCAAGACCTAAGTTAAGGTCACCTAGGATGATAGTTTGTGAATTATTTTTAGTTTTGTCAAGGAGGAGAGTTGATATTTCACCGACAAAGGTCGGTGCCGGACCTTGGGGCCTATAGATAAGGTGGAGGGTGGCTGTTTGGTTGGGCGTTAGTGATAGTTTGACTGACAACGACTCGGCTGATTCGAGTTTGGAGTCAGGTACCACTCTTAGGTCAAGAGCGTTTTTATGGAGGAAGGCCACACAACCGCCTCTGGAATGGGCAGTGGTACGGTCACAACGCGTGATGCCATAGTGGGCGGTAAGGCAAGGGATAGTGAGGGGCCAGATGCAGCATGTAGCCATGTTTCGGATATAGCGATGGAGTCGAGGTCAGAGGTGGTGATAAGGTCAGCGATGTCTAGTGCGTGTGCTGTGAGAGATCTAGCGTTGATAAGGGCGCCCTTGAACACAGGCAGTTTAACCTCTGTGGTGGTGGAGTTGCATGTGGCGGTGGATGAGGGTGAACCAGGTGGTGAGTGTGAAGTTTGCTTGGTGGTGGTGTTGCGGGAGTGTCGAAGGCGGAATCTGGTGCCTAATCTCTTCTTTCAAAGAGAGAGGGGGCATGGTTGGTTAGGTGTGAGTTCCCTGGCGAAGTGTTCCAGCCACAGCGCTGGGTCATTAAGGTATTGGTTAATAAGGTTGCTAGAGTAATGTAAGCCTGCAGAGGTTGCTGCAGGGCTCATTCTAGGAGGGAGTCAGTCAGTTGGCTGTGCCTGGTGGTGTAGGTTCGGGCAGGCCAGACTATTGGGTGGCTGGTCGGGTTTGGCCCAAAGGGGGAAGGATGTTACAGTGGGTGACTGAGTGACTTGGGCAGCCCGTAGGGCTAGAGTGAAGTATAGTAGAAGGTGCACATTGACGTGCATGGTGGTAGTGCTAGTTATCTGAATAGGATGCCTACGCAATTGTTCACACTAGTCAAGATAGGGTCTCATTAGATGGGACTATAGTTTCAATAACCAGAGCGGCACAGTGGATACAAGTGCCTCGAGTAGACTAGGTGTCAGCAATCATAAAGGTGACCTGAGAGTACAATGTGAGCAAGAGCATAAACAAGAGATACCTAAATTCGATTATAGCAATGAGAGCCAAAAAGGCACTACATTCAAATGCAAAAGGCATTGAGAGCCAAACAGGGCACTAAATTCAAATGCATAAACAAAGGACACATAAATGTGATATGCCTGTGAGGAGTAGGCATGGTATGGTTGTCCACCAGGATGCAGGGCACACAGGCACATCTAGGGTTGGACACTGTTGCAAATGCTAAGCAGCATTCAAGTCCAATACAATGATTAGAGCACATGGCAGGAGCAGGAGAGGTGATGGAAGGAGCTGTTTTGGGTGGATAGATATATAGAGGGTGCAGATCGAGTAAGTTAGACAAACATAGATTACTCTCAGCCTCATGGGATACGAGCAAGGGGTATGGCCCTGGGCTCTGGTCAGCTCGGGACAGTTGTTGGCCTTGCCCTCAGGGCCTTTCCAGGAAGGGCCGGCTTGCGCCTCCTGGCGACTGATAGGTGGAGAAGCCAATCATCCGGCGTCTCTGGTCGGGTGAGGAAGCACAGAGGAGGGGAGGCTTCAGAAGGCACGGGCGGCCATCTTGGAATGGCTTCAGGCTCGTGTCCTGTAATGGTGATCGTGTGGTTGTGGCTCAGTCAGAAGGACAACCACAGCTTTGCAAGAATTGCGATGTGCAGCAAACACGAGTTAAACTGAACCCCTCTCTCCTGGAGCAACTCATTGCCCCGCAACTCCAACTCACTGACCAGTTGTATATAAAGTACCCATCGCTTTGTTTTAATTTGCCAACACGCCCTAACCCATTCAACATTAGATAGCCATTATAAGTCGCATTTAACTGTAACTGATGAATCCGAACAAAGCCCCTTTCAACATTGTGCAAAATCTGAAATTATTGATGCTCAAACACAAAAGCCGGCAGCCAACCCTGAGCCCATCCATAAATCACTGTAATAAACGTGGCACGGCGGCTGCCTGCTGCAGCATACATCGGCCTCTCCATGTAGGCCAGTTAACACAAAGAACCAGCCCATTCGGTACTGAGGACGATGAAGCATCTCATACAACACTGTTAAGAAAAATAAATACCTCTCCTGCGGCACACATACGCATCCACTCTCTCCATCCCGCCGCCTGAATGGAAAACCACGAGGCAACTGACAGACACTATGATGGGAGAAAAATGTCCACCCGACCTCTGTCCGTGCACTGCCTTGGGGGCATTTCCAAACAATACCTCAATACTGCAAAGCCATCTAGCAAGCCTCTAGACAAAACACAAACCACATAATTCGACGGAAGAGGACTGGAAAGAGGCTGTGCGCCAGTTCTCCTCTGTATTTGTAGGCCGTCCCCAGGGTGGGCCGGAAATGCCCTCCCTGGAAACGGCCTACCCCCACTCGTGACGGAGCGGCAGGGGGTGTGACCCGCCTATCCACAAGGGGAGGGGGACAGCCAGAGGGGCGCCCACGCTATGTGGGACGTCCCTCGAGCGCCCCCTGAAGGGGCTTGAACCTCCCCTCAGCATGTGATTCTAAGCAGATTAACAAGCATCATTAGACATGCATTACTCACCGTAATAGCATTTCTGATGATCGTATCTGCTTAGATACACATGCGCCCACCCTGCCTCCCTGCTGGGGTGGAAGGAACATAGACATCTTACTACTCCTTCGCTATGTACTCACCCACAATAGCCTGGGCTCCTCCATGGCAGAAAAAATACAACTGGAGGGACCTCGACGCGTGAGTGATTTTGGGTACACTACACATCACGATAGGGATAGTGTTACAGACACGCCTATGCCGACGTCCCCTTTCGGTCCCCGAAAGACAAGATGCAATACTCTGCGGTTACCACTGGATGTCGGACCTTATGCACAGAATGTGAATCTAAGCAGATACAATCATCAGAAATGCTATTACGGTTAGTAATGCATGTCTTTCTTATAAACACACAGTGACGTCAGTTAAGGTCATTAAAATACTTATTTTAAGGCAGTCTTTTCCCTAACAAGAAAGCAGTTCTTCAGTTCAGGTTTTGGAGGGAAACAAGCAATGCCCAAGTCAATAGGAATACAACAGTTCTGGTGCAAATCTTCTTAGTACAAGTAAGTAACAGGTCAGTTCGGTTTGGAAAAGGTTCAGGAGCTTAGGAGATGCTTTCCTGGTGGGGCAGAGGCTATTAGGCCTGGGCGACTGCAAATGGGTGAATACCCAAACAGTAGAAACAGTCCTCCAAAAGCAAAGGAGCAACACAAACGGCTTCAGGTAAGTTTCCCTTAAGCCCCACAGGACTTTAAGAATGAAGAAGCTAATGCAGCTGGATGCCTCCTGGATGCACGGCTGCAAACCCAGTCTACTAGTCCTTGGTCATGATAAAGAAAGGGGGGACTCTGAAGGGGCTCCTGCAGCAGAAGTCGAGAGAGGAACTCGCCAGTACAGAAATCTTCATACGCCAGTGTTGTTTTGTGGTTTTGGTGCCTTTTTCTAAGCACCTGTAGCTAACGATCACTTTTGTAATGTTCTTTGGTTCTCGGTCCTGTACTCTGAGGAGAGGATTTGTGGCTCTGGAGGTCCTCACTGATGCCACCAAAGTTCCACCGAGATTCGTCAACTGCAAGGCAATGCACTTCAAGGTGGTCGAGGTAGCCCGGGTATTGGAATTCTGCACCCCAGGAAGATCGCAGGACGGGGGGGGGGAAATCTGCTGAGATTGAAGAATGTCTTGAAGCTGGTTATGCCCACCAGCTCAGAGGAGGAAGTCATCCTTGGCGGTGGGTCCCTGTCGATTCACAAACGGGATCAGAACAGCAGCGGTACTTCAGCGGTTACTGGAGGTGCTGCCAGCTTCTCTGGTAGTCTTCTTCGGAGCTTCAATTCCATTGGTCGACTTAGCCTTCTGTATCAAAAGCCTTGTCTTTTATGCAGGAACCCATTCATTCAGTCCTATGGACCCGTCAATCACTTGGGGGTGGCTGCCCTTGCAGGACAGCCAGCCTCCCAGTTCAAACTGGTTCCAGCCAGGCATGCTCTCAGACAAAGGCATGCAATGTTTCAAGCTCCTCCCTCGCTTCCTGCCTCAGCAAACGCATTGGAGCCTAAGTGGGCTTCACAAAGGCATCCAGCCAAAGGCAAATCTCAGAGGGACCCACCCCCACCTGGAATGGTAGAAGTAGGGCCAACACAGGACACACAAACGGAAAATGTTGATTAAAGAAGACTGGGGCCATTTAGGGAAAATGGTCACCCATGGGTGCTTTACTGCAGTTGTGACAACAGCCTGCGATTAACGAACACAACAATGGTAAAAAGGTATCCACTGCCATCAGCCATTTAGGTTTGTCTGTTACTGTACCTATAAAAGATCCAGCAGGAGTGGGAAAGGAGTTACAATGTAGCCCCTCAGCACCTCAAATAAAGATGTGTGTGCCTATTCCCACAAAAAGAAAGGTAAGTAAGATAAAAGTAACCTACTATCCTGGAGAGCAGTAGTTCTCAGGAAAAAGTCATAAAGGGCAGGAAGGGAAGCCCGAGGGACTCCCCAGCAACACTGCACATAGGGCGATGTTTGCTGCAAAATGTATTACAGATTCCTAAAGTGAAATACATGGAGGAAAGCATGACTCCATTAAAAGAAAAAAATCATAGTAGCAGAAAAATAGGATTCCCATCTCGGAGCAAAAGAATGAGTGGTAAAAAGACACACTCGGAGTAAAGCAGAAAAAACAGTTGCAGAGGAATTAGCACAATAAATGAAAATTCTCCCTAACAATGTACGCTTTACAGGGGCTATGCTGACATTTATTGTGAGCACAGGCATTATAAAAGTGAACTTTCGAGTGAGGGCGTTAGCTTAAATGTCCTAGGCATCATGAAAATGGACTACCGTACACGTTATCGGATTTTTGACAAGTTATCTATTGGATTTTTTCATGAGCTATTTTATAGAACCATTTGTAAATTACATGGCTTATCACATGTTTGACTAAAACTGGTTTTAATTTCTGGGCAGTAGAGGTGAAAGCTGGTTACAATGTAATTAGAATATCTTGTTTCACGGTCATAATACTGTGAGCTATGATAATGATTTAATTCTGATAGTTGCAGGGCCAGATACCCCTTTAGTGGATGTGGTATATTGAGCCCTGCAAGAAGAGATGGTGAATTAAATTGTCAAAGATTTAGTGGCCCTCTGGGAAGAGTTAAATTGGACTTTGCACATGGAGGTGTTCAAACAGCATGTGGAATTGCAGTCAAGATGCGTAACTTTAGCAGGAGAATGGAGCTCTCTACAAAAAGGCCAAAAAGCCACAGTTCCTTTGTGCTCGTTATTGTTCCACTTCTGTGGAACTCTGAAGAGTTCTGCAGTCCTGCTCTGGAATTACATTGCAAGAATGGGAGAACCACCCCTGGCGCTGGTGGATGTGTCACAGGCCCTGTGGGTACAGAACAGGTTAAATGAAATAAATGAGGTGGCAGTCAGTTGGAAGGTACTGGATGGCAGACTACACAAAGCACCCCAGTGCATAGGGACTGGACGCCTTACCAGTATGCGTCCATAGGCGAAGGCGAGCAGAATCCTACCAATTTACCAAACCCTCTATCTCAGAGTCACGACCCTGTTAGAGAATCCGACTCTCATCTGTGTGTCTTCAAGAGGCTCGAGGACAAGCCGTTTCCCTGGTGGATACAATTTGATGTATTGTACATCTCAGCACGCAGCCTCTGGAGGCAGCAATGGGGGGCGGGGGAAGAGTGGGGGTAGTGTAGTAACATCTATAGGGAAGAAGGATGTGCCATGGAAGTTGTCACATCTAAAGGGTATCTATTGCGTTGTTTCATCCCCAGTAATTATTTCGAAATCAATTTTTTTTTCCGACTAAATTATTTTGAAATAACGAATCGAAATATGTTTTCTAACATAGGGAACGGGGTTAGGGGGGCACCCCCCCAAATATTTATTTATAAAAAAAAGTGAGATTTTTCGAATTATTTTGTTGAAATAAATTATTTCATAAAATATCTCATCGATGTAGGGACATATAACCATCCAAGCAACATTAAAGGGGAATTTCTCCAGAGGAACGTGCGTAATGCTGATGGGCAGGATCCTCCGATGTCTGCTCTTGATGGTGGCCATCTCCTCCTTGCAGAGTAGCACTGATACACATACGTGACTATTCCTGTGTTACCAGTCCATAAACAATATGCAAACTGTGCATTGAGCTAGCAGCATGGCAAAACGGCTGGCAGAATTACACGTTTTCAAACGCCAGAGTGTTAAATAAGGTCTGTGAAATCGTAAGGCGAAATCAGAATAATGGAATCCCTTAAATGTACACAAAAGGTCAAAAGTACACGAGATAGAATGGTGTCTATGGAAATAAATCGGACTCTTTCTCATCCCAGCTGGCTGGGACTGAGCGAAAACAATCGGCAAGGGCGGCGATCGTAAGCACTCTGGCGGCCACTGTGAAAGGCGCTTAGACTGAGTTTCAGGACTGGCTGCTGGATGTGTACAGCAGCTAGAGGGTCAAGGTAGACATTCTGGAGAACTACTAAGGCTCGGTCATTTTGAGGATCCCTTCTGATGTCTGCAGGCCAAAACCTCACAGTTTGCAGCAAAACATAGTGTATATTGATTTGGCATCACAAAACATCACAAAAGCACAAAGATTGCAAATATAGGCCCAAAAATAAAGGTGGAGGTAACAGTGCATGTTATGCTGAAAGACAAACACATTGAAGTGTCCTTGCTGCTGCCATAATGAAGGTTGTACAGTGATAACGGAATTCTGTATTTCCACCTCTCTGCCCTCGAATGCAGTGGAGTCAAAAACACGTGAACTTTCAGAAGTAGCTATTCCATATTGGCTTTGGACACGAAGAAAGTGCTGAATATGGATCTTGTATACAATGATTTTGGCCATTTGTGCATAATTGTTTAGGTTTTCTGAGTTCTCCTGCATGAGGGTATGTATCCTTGATCTTTTTGCATAGTAAGGGTGGGAGAATACTCTGGACTTTGCATGTGTAATACATTTGGCTCTCCGCTGCTTCATTTTCCTCTCCCCACACTTGTCCATGAGGTCATGGAGTTTGGTGGAGTGAAATAGTCCTGTTAACCGGATTAGCGTTTGAATTCATAGTTCCATGTTATATACTTGTTATGTTGATTTATGCCGCGCACAGCTACCACCCAGGTAGTCTCTAGACTTGCTGCACTCAATAAATGGAAATTGACTTAGAATAAAATGCGTAACCTTTCGGGCAAGTTAGCAGTCTTATCAAATATAAAACCTGTGCAATAGACAAAGAGGGTGAAGCTTGCATGTGCGCACATAATGGACTTGTCCTATAGATTTTGATCCCACAGTTCAGGTCTAATACTTATAATGTACCCAAGAGCGCATAAAAAGTCACAATCTGCTTTTTGGTCACAAAGCACTACGTTGTCCCTTAAATACATACGCATCTGCAGAACGTGCATGGAAGATTTATAAAAGCTACTCCCTGGAAGTAATCAACCACTTTCTCTAACCCAGCATTAAGAACATGCACTGTAGTCATGGTTGCAGAACTTGGATCTTCGACATTTAACTTGCAGTCCCAGTGTTGGCACTTGAATGAAAAATGTTGGGGTTCTGTTTTAATAATTTCATTCTGTGCCTCAAATTGTTAATCTGTAATGTAATTTAAGATTGTACATTGGGCCAATTAGAACTGTTCTATCCATGAGTCATTTGATGGTCTCTAGTATCCAGTCTCATGACTGAGCTGTCTTTAGAACACCCCATGCCTGAGCTGCTTCTTTCTTTAAAAAAAAAGTCATCTCTAAAAGGCGTGTAGGTCAGCACTATAGTAAATACCTAAAATAAAGAAAATAACATTTCTGCTGGGAAGACTAAATTCAGATCTCGAGAGAACAACACTGAACAAGCTAATGCTACTGCATCGCTTACTTGTTGATTGGGCTGGTTCGCAGCACTTTGCTATAACACAAAAATAAAACTGCTTGCTAAAAATCACATTTTGTTTTCAAACTCCCATACAAAGAGTTCTTCGTGTCCTGGCTCTTTGAGTAGCCAGTGCCGTGGGGAATTTTTAGCAGACACTAATCCTGAACACATGTTTGCACTGTTAAGAAACTCCTTCCCTTTCAAGTTGTGGCCAAGGCTTTTAATGGTCGTGTCCCTGTACTGTGCGTTTGCGGTGAGATTTCTTACTAGGTGCATAAATTGATTCAGGAAAGATCCATCTTAAGCTGCACTACAGACAGCTCTCCTTCATTTTGTATTTTCGAGATTACTTTTAAATCGCACTGGAATGCTTTAAAACAAATTGGACTTTAGAACTGTTAGCAGTGGAATTAATAACTTTGTTTTTGCTATTCTAGGCGAAATTCGGTAGAAGGTGGACAAGAATTGCTAAAATGGTGGGAAGTCGAACTGTTCTGCAAGTAAAGAGCTATGCCAGGCACTACTGTAAAAACAAAGTAAGTATAAATAACAGGTTTGTTGTGCAAAAGAGATGGTCTGGCTTTGTTATCATTGCATTCTTAATTGTGATTACTCATGACTAAGCAGCTCTCATCCAAACGTTTGCTATTATGACATCATGCAGGACTTCGTCCCAAGGAGTCAAGACCCCAAACGACAAACAGCCTTGAGAAACCATGTATTTGATATATTGGTAAAAAGGAAAAAAACTGAGTTTCGTACACAAAAGCGAAAAGCTAACCTTCTTCCTCCTAAATATAGAATCCCAGTTTTGACTCATATCAAAACAAAATATCGAAACTGGATGCGCTATTACCGAGCAAACCTCTATCAAAAAGATGGAGAGAATATGTTATCCATGACTCGGAATCAAAATACAGCTCAAATGTGGTCCACACTAAATCTAGCTTCATCTAACCCCCAAACACTGATACAGTCGCATAATGTATCCGAAAAAAGTTGGATTGCACATTTTACCAGAATATATGCGCGACCTATAACATCACCTGCGGGGCCGCACCTTGGTAAGATTATGCCATTTCACCTCAATTTCACCAAAGGTGATATATTGCATATTATTTCAACACTGAGTGAATCCAAGGCTCCAGGATTAGATGGGCTTTCGAATAAAACATTCAAGAGTAATCCGAATTTATGGGCAGAGGCCTTATTTCAGATCTTTCAAAATATTATTGTTACACAAACTATTCCTGCTACATGGAGACACTCTATAATTATACCACTGTTTAAGAAAGGCGATTGTCAGCAACCTCAAAGCTACCGTCCAATTGCTATACTAGATGCTCCAGGCAAATTGTTTTGTCGGATTATTTTGCGAGAATTCAATGATTGGACGCAGCAGAAATTCAAAAGAGACCCTTTCCAGTCTGGGTTCACTAAAGGAATTGGCACTGCTCCAAACATGCTCGCACTTAATCTGATCAAGCAAAAATATGTTAATGAAAATCGCAATCTTTATGTTGCCTTTGTTGACTTCAGTAGTGCATTCGATTCAATTGATCGGCATCTACTATTTCAAAAACTCCATCAACACGGGTGTCCCTCCTCAATTCTCACATTAATAAAACTCTTGCATTCCCACACCTCTTTGCAGGTGAGATTATCTTTAGAGGGGCTCCTTACAGCTATTATCCCAACTGAGCGAGGCTTAAAGCAAGGGTGTATCCTTGCGGCTACATTATTTAATTTTTTCCTGTTAGACATCGGTATGAAATTTGAGAATACAATCTCTGATTCACCTAAGCTAGGCATTCAGAAAGTGACATGGCTGCTTTACGCCGATGACCTGGTATTACTGTCATGTTCACCCTATGGTCTTCAAAACCTGCTAAATAAATTGCAAGAGTATGTGCTTGAGAACAATTTAACTATTAACCTTGAAAAAACTCAAATTGTTGTGTGTCATAAATCAGCAATCAAATAAACTTGTAGATTTACTTGGTCTTTGCACAATCAAGAGTTACTTGTAGTGCCTTACTACAAATATCTAGGTGTCCCATTTTCAGAAGTATTGAACGATGATATATATCGTGTCACACTTGATGCAAAAAATCGCTCGCTAATATCGCAAGCCAAAATTTTAATGTTTAAATACGGCAAATTCACACTAACTCACGTAATTGCCTTTTTCCAGCAAAAAGTAACTCCCATTCTAATCTATGGAGCAGAGACTGTAGCTCCAAAGTCAAGAACTTTTTGGGACCGCCTTGAATCTCAATTTTGGAAAGGTTTGTTGAGATTGCCGCAATCGACCCCAATCCCAATGATTCGTTATGAACTGGGACTAATCTCCATATTTTGTCAAGTTTTATGGAAATGTTGCTCATTTTATCGGAAATGTTTAATTGGTGCATCGTCTCACAATATCCTGGGTGTGTTGGCTAACCATTTGATAACCTCCAAATTGAAATTCCCAGAGAAATGGTCTGAATGTGTATTAGACATACTAGTTAAGGCTGACATCTCAATAGAATTATTGTTGACGAATCCAACCAAGGCAAAATTAAAACTGCACCACCATGACTGGATAAACACGCGCCAACAATGCTTAGAATATGTAGATTGCGACTTGGTAAAGTATTCGCACAAAAAAATGCGTAGTCCAGAGTCATATCTAATTAAATGTCCTTCAAGCTATATGAGAATCCAGTTGATGCGCATTCGGCTAAATTTGTGTTTAACAAGACAGATCTTGGGAAGGAGACATCTGGTGCCCCAAGATCAAACCTTTTGTAGATACTGCCTTAACTACCAAACAATTGAGACTTTATGTCACTTAGTGGTTGAGTGCCCAGCTCTGAAAAATGTGAGGTACAAATGTTTTCATGCAAAATGTAACTTCTACACAGAATATTCTATTGAAAAAATTTGGAATTACTTACTAGCACGAATTCCTCTGTTCAAATTGCGTTAGTTCAATTTGTTAATCATGTGATCCCTGATCAACCAAGCTAAGAATGCAAGACTTGTAACACTACGTATTTGAACTTTTTAATTTTACCTTTTATATCAAATTAATTTTATTCAGATTTACAATGTATGAAACTATTGTTGATGTAAACTACTCTGTTTGAAAGGTTAAATTATTCAGCCAAATCAATAAAAAAAAAAAAAAAAAAAATTGTGATTACTAGAATATTATTTCCACGTGTACATGGATTGAATGTCTTTTGGTGATTGCTTCATTATTGCAATTTTTTGTATCAAGATTGCTCTTTGCATAAAACTTTGCTTTCACAAACTGGGATTGTAAACTATTTTGTTTTGCGATCTGTAATAAAAATAGAAGTTATTGGATATTAGCTACAAATTACATTCATTATTTTATGATTTTAATAAAACGCAGATTTAATCAATTATTTGTAATGTTTAGATCTTCTTACTTTTGCAGCTTCAGTCTGAAGAAACTGGAAAAGAGGAAATTATTAATTACAGAAATACACATCCACTTGTGAAAGGGAATCAAGAGAGCACCTGGGCATCTACAAAAGTATTGGGGCCTGCTGATCCCAATCTTAACGCAGTTAAAATTGAAACACTATCGGATGATGAAGAAGTTGATATCACAGATGAAGCAGATTATCTTCTTCCTGGAACACCATCACAAACTGACCAGTTAAGCAGTCCTAATATTTCACCAAAAGTGATCACTCCCAGAGAATATGATCCTGGTTTTATTGAACGAGATAACAGGACCATGGCTAGCCAGGATTGCCTTCTTCTGCCAGAGTTAAGTGTAATGTCTGCATTTGAAATTCCCAAGAATATGTTTTGCACTGAAGGCATGAACTCCATAAATTATGGGGACTCTGTAGCACACACCATCCAGCCTTTGCAAGGGGTTAGCAGTCCCTCAAGTCAAACTTCTGATCTACTTCTCCATCAGGAAGGGACCGACCCGTTTGGTGATGACATACTTTTACTTCCTTCTTGTCAATTGGAGGAAGAGGAGGAGCTAAAACCACCTGATCAGGAAGTTGAAATTGACAGAGAGGCCATCATGGAGGAGGAAAAGCAAGCTATTTCAGAGTTCTTTGAAGGGCGCCCATCAAAAACACCAGATCGTTATCTCAAGATTAGAAACTTTATTCTGGCACAGTGGTAAGAATGTACTACAAAAGTGTATGAAAAGTAGAAAATGTGGTAGGATCCTGTTGCCTGACGAAAATAAGTTATTGTGTGTATTATGTTTGACATCCTCTATATCAATGAAGTTGCCGATTTACTGCAAAACCCTTCTGCCAGGCTGCTCTTTAGATACTTTCAATAATTTGCTGTACTGACACTGTGGTGTGCCGAAACCTAGGAACAACCTTTATTGAAAGCTCTTTTCAGTGACTTCAAAGAAAAATGAATGGACAGGTTAATACATACAACTTGATATTTAATTTTCTTAAGACTGCCTCCAGCTTTCTCTTCAGACGATTATCTGAAACGGTCACATTGTCCATGTATTATGATTTGGAAACAGTAGTCGGCATGCCAATAGACGATTCAGCAGTGCGCATGCTGGCCAAGCTTCCCTCATTTAGCTGTTAAGGACAGAGAGGAAAGAATAAGAGCGTGCATTGTGTTCTAATCGGTTTGTGATGGACCACCTTCTCCCTTTTCTTTCTGCTGCAAAATCAGCAGGGAGAAACTTGTTTTACATGCCGTTTACACGTTACACGTGTATAATGTCAATGATATGTTCTTGTGGCCACACCTGGTTTCCACTACAGTACTTTTTGGTGTTTAAGGCAAAGCATGCAGAGTAATTTGATTATTTATTGAGTGCACATACACTCGTAGGCACCATGATGCTAAGGACCAGCAGAAGAGTCGTCACTGGACTACACTAAAAAGGAGAAGGTCTTGAGAGCTCGGCGAAAAGCCAGATGATTCTCTGTACCCCGCAACCCCACAGGAAGCGAGTTCCAAAGCTTAGAACATGCAGTAGAGAAAGCCGAATCCTCAGGACTACATTGACTGCATTGAACTGAGAGCGCAATACTGTGCAAGGGATAGACGGTCGAAATTTCTGCTGTAGATATTCGGATGCAAGTCCTTAAAAGGCCCGATGAACCAAGCATATAGCGATTTCAATTGAACTTGGTTTTCAATGGGGAGCCAGTGGAGCTGGGGAAGAACCGGGAAAATGGAGCGGAGAAATGACCATGGGAAACCATGCGAGCTGTAGAGTTTTGAAGCAGCTGAAGTCGTCCCAAGAGGCCGAGTGGCTGTGCTAAGTAGTGCGAGTTGCAATAATCTACTTCACTCTGCACAAGGGAGACAACCACAGGCACATGTAGACCAGAAGGAATAAAAGGATTTTCGTAGCACTTTCAGTTTAAAGTGCCCGGCCTGGCAGACAGCTGCCACCTGTGCATCATGAGTGCGTGAAGCACAAAGTTTGACACCCAGGTCCCTTACTACCAGAACAGGGGAAGGGAGTGCGCCAAGAGTAATAGGCCAGAAATCCTACGTCCACAGAGAAGCAGGAGGGGATGGGGGGAGCACCACCAATACCTCAGTCTTGTCCCCGTTCAGCCTTAGCCAATTATCACTCATCCACCCACACACCACCTCCAGTCATCCCTACAGCCTCCTGCTGATAAACTGCATATAATCGGCATACGAGTAGCAGTGGAGACTGTGGGCAGGAATGAGTTTGACATGGGGCTGAATATGCACGTTACAGAGTGTAGGGCACAGGGTGGAGCCCTGAGGAACACCACAGGAAAGGGCAAGAGGGGCAGAGCAAAAAGGAGAGGGGGACGGACTACGTCCAGTAAGAAAGAACTCCAGCCTGGCCGGACACCCCATCCTCAGCCAATCGTACAACCAAGATGGAGTGGTTTACAGTGTCGAAGGTGGCGGACAGTTCTAGAAGAATCAGTGCCCACTCAACCTTGTCAGAGCCAGGCAATATGATCTACAACAGAGATCTCTGTACCTCGACCAGGGAAGAAGCCTGACTGGAAAGAATTTAAAAAAAAAACAACTCTCAAACAAGCTCATCAGAGGGGAGATCAATGTCTCTAGCAGTTTCATGAAGAAGGGAAGTAAAGAAATTGGGCAAAAATTAGAAAAGCACAGAAGAATCATGTGATGGGTTCTTTAGAAGGGGAATTACCAGGGAGTGCTATAGATGAGGATGGGTAATACCTGCAGAGCAAGAGCGTTTTACCGCCTGACCCACCCTTAAAGCAATCTGAGTAATATCAGGGCCATAAATGGGGAAAAACTGCCATTGATGCATAGATTCAACCACCGTATCAGGGGTAAGTGGAATCATCGATCCTAAGACCGACAAGGCGATTTTGTCTCTAATATCAACTATCTTCTAAGAGAAGAACTGGGCCAGGGAGTGACATAATTAACTAAGCTCTCACAAGTAACAGCGCCTCAATGCCCGTGGGCTGCTTGCGCGCTATATAAATATAAATAAATAAATAATTCCGGAGAGGGAGTAACCACCGACTGGACATTAGGAGCAGATGACAAAGCGCGAACCAGACTAAAGAGTTCCCAAAGCTGATTGAACGATGTCTGAATCTTAGCTGTATAAAAACAGCATTTAGCCTCTTGGCTAGCTTTACAATAGCAGATAGTTTCCTGTCGAAGCAGGATTCTATCTACTTCACAATAGGATCTCCTCCATTTTCGCTCGGCTTGCCTACATCTGAGCCGGTGAGATCTTAATTCACTGGAGAACCAAGGCTCCGATGAGGCCTAATGAAAATTGGAAAGCTTAAAGGGAGCCAGGTCGTCGGCTACATCCCTAAAAGTGCATATAAATATGGAGAAATCAACAGATTGGGTAGCTCCACACCTACTTTCAATTTTAGCAGTGATGCAGAAATGTGCTTATATTTGTTGGTGGACCACACTTTACGACTATCTGGTAATAATGTAAACCCCTTTTCTTTCATAAACAGACATTTTGTAAATCTTTAATAATACTAAACAAACTGGGCTTTTATAATGTGCTTCATGCCGGAGACCAGCCTCTAAGCACGGTGTGAGAAACCTGACAGGGTCCTCGCATCTACTCTCCTTGGGCCCTCTTCTCAGGTGGCCAGGGAAAGACCGTTGCCTTTGGATCCTGACCCTGGTAGTGGCGAAGCCAGGACGGATCATCTGGGGGGAGGGTCCTTGGGGATTGGGAATAGGGTGCCCACAGGCAAGACATGGTATCTCCTTTTCCCTATTGATTATCACCCTAACTCTCCCTTAGCCTTTATGGGCTATTGTAAAACATTTCCCCTCATGCTCCCACATTTAACCTATGACAGTACAGGGATGAGGAATAGGCGACTAGGAGTAGTGAACACTAGTAACTCATTTCACCAATCTAGTACTGAGACGAGAAAGATGCCTGCAAAGTACTATGAAGGTCAGGCATGTCCCTCTGATTAGTCAAGCAAGACCAATTGAGAACTCGCACCTGCAACCTGTCAAGTGGTTGCAGGTGTATAAGAAGAGAGGTGAGGAGCAGCAAGGAGACCAGCCGCAAGGAGGCTTGTGTGGGAGAGACCAGCAGGGGATCCTGCCCGAGAGGAGGTTGCTGTGGTGGGTCCTGCAGACATTGAGTTTCTGTTGGAAGGTGAGAAAAGGGAGAATGCCTCTGAGGAGGTGAAGCTGATAGTGGGTCTTCTTGGCAAAGTCAGCGATATGAGGAGAGAGAGGGGAGTCGAAGATGACACCCAAGGTTTTGGCCTCACACTAGGGTGAGGGGTGGGGGCCCATGGAGGGCAGCCAGAGAGTAGGAGGGAAGGAGGGGGCAAGAGTCCCAATGAAAAGGATCTCAGTCTTACTTGCATTAAGGCAGAGGTCATTAGCAGCACACCGTGCCTGAGTTGCAGTCAGACAATCGGAAATTAGAGAAGAAGGCGAGGATGAGGAGGACAGAAGCTTAAAGGAGAGCGGAGTGTCATCAGCAGACCACTGGAAACGAGGTGAGTAGTGGGCAAGAGGGGCAAGGTGTAAATATTGAACAGCCACGGCAAGAGGATAGAACCCTGAGGGATGCCGCAAGTAGAGCGTGCGATAGAGGAGAGAAAAGGGTCCAATTGAACTTGGGACGGCCGATTTGAAAGGAAAGAGGTCAACCAATCCAGTGTCCGGTCCGTGATGCCGAGGGTATCATAGATCCGATTTATGAGGGTGGAATAGTTGACCGTGTCAATGACAGATTGAGGAGGATGAGGACGGAAGGAGAGTTTGAGTATAGGTTTCAGAGCAAGTCCCCACAGGTGTTCAGGAGAGCAGTTTCCATGCCGCTGGCAACTCCAAAGCCAGACTGGTGGTCATGGAGACAATCAACAGATTTCGTGTGTGGTGATTAGTTGGGAGATGACCAACTTCTCCAAGAGTTTGCCCAAGAAGGGGGTAGTGGAGATAGAATGGTAGTTAGGCGGGCAGGAAGGGTCTGCAGACGGCTTTGTTAGTAGCGGGTGCACAAGGGAGTGTTTTAGGGGTAATGGGAAGGAGCCAGTGGTAAGAGTGGCTACAGAACTCAGCCAACAAGAAGGAGCGAGAAAGGAAATGTTGCCCTTGCTAGTTCTTGAGCTGGGGAGCACCTGTTTGGAGGAGACTTTCATACGGCAAACAGTCTTGGTGACCTCGTCAGACTATATTGGAGAGAAGGGGGAGAAGGAAGGAGGGAGGGGGCGGGCCAAGGGAGGCCAGGGTATGGTAGGAAGAAGGGGGGGGGAGAGAGAGAGAGAGAGAGAGAGAGATATATATATATATAGATATGTCCTGAGTTTTGGTTGTGAAATGGGAGGCCAAAACCCTGCTGAGGGCCTGGGAAGGAAGAGGCGACTGCAGCAGGTTTGGCAAGTTCCTTACAGATTTTGAAAAGTTCAGCCATGTTTGTGGCACCTGAGATGCGGGCTTGAATATGGGCCCGTTTCTTGGAGCGGATGGAGAGTCTATATTGCCTTTGCAGCAGGCGATAGGCCAGTTTGTTAGAGGATCTGCTAAAAGCAAACCACTTCCGTTCCGTGACTTTGCTCGTGCGTTTCAACGATGCTAGATCGAAACCATACCAACTATTGCACTTGGAAGCATGCTTCATGCGGATTCTCACGGCAGGGGCAAGGATATCAAGGGTGTTGGAGACAGAGAGGTGAAGGTTAACAAGGGCTGCGTCAGTGTGAGAGTCAAAAGCAGGAAATGGGGAATAAAGGAGGCGGCAATGACAGCTACTGACACTGGCTTAATTGGTCGAATGACTGAGAAGGTGACTGGCAGTACCGGAAGAGGCTTAGCCAAGGAGCCTAGGAGTTCAAGATGGGAGGAGAGAAGAGCATGGTCAGACCAGGAGAGAGGCGTAGTTAGAGGGTTGGAGAAGGAGATATCAGCAGAGATGAGCGCATCAAAGGTGTGCCCGGCTGAGTGGGTTTGACCAGAGGGAAGAATGGTGAGGCAAAGAGTTGGAGGTTGCGGAAGAGTAAAGTGGCCGCATCATGGGAGTGAATTATACACTTTTACAAAAGTAAAGGAGAATAAATACCTGCTTCAATGGTAGCTGCTTGCGGTTACACTTGTTACATAGTTTGACACTAATGAAAGTTCTACCGTATTCGCTGTACTACCGCACACTCGCAAAGAGATAGATATACAGCAATTGTATTTAATTAGCAAAACCACTTGAGATAGTCTTTTTGGGCGGAAAAAAGTTGGTTAATCACACAGTAGCTGAGCTTAACTTTCTAGAGACACTTTTCGGACAAACTAGTGCTTTAAAAGTCCAATTCCTAAATATACATGGAAGTCAGTTCGGAAGTACTTCAAAGTCTTAGGAAGTAGCAAACCAGCAAAACGTCCTTAATATACTTTGTCTCTAGGGCAAGATACTGGTTAGTTAACACAACGATGGGACCCTTCAAAAGGACTCACTAAAGGGACACAAGCCAGCTGCATTGCTCCGATATTAGAGTGGACACCCTGGATACACCTTTACGCACTACAGTCACTCTGGAGCAACTTCTTGGTTCCAGGTAAGTTATACCATTCACCCCACGGTACCTTAGGTTAGAAGATCTGCTCATAGCTGGATTCTCCTCTCTGCATCAGCGAAGGACCCGTTCTCCTGATTCCTCGTTCTGGTGATGAAAGGAAGTGCTCTGAATGGGATGTCTCAGCAGCAGTCTTGAGAAGGACCCTTATGATATGATATGATATGGCATTTGTAACGCGCCCCTTGGCACGGATGTCTTAGTCTCCTGCTTCAGTCTGCGGTTTTGGCAACTTTTCATCAGCTGCACACAAAGGGCTGTAGTCGTCTGGTCGATCGTCTTTGCTTCTGAAGTCCTGCATTCTGTTGAGGGGACATAGATGAGTCGGATCGTGTCTCTGGATGTGCACCTGCAGCTCAGCAAAAACTTGGACGGAATCAGCCTTGCAAAGATGATGCACTTCAAATGACTCTGAGGTTTCCTGGTATTCATGCTCTGCTGCTCTGGGGTGGTACAGCACCTCGGGACATGGCTCAGTTTGTAGTTTGTCTCAGGGTTGGTTGGACCCACCAGCCAAACGGAAGGAGTCATCCTCTTCGGAGCTCCTCTGTCGAATAGAAAACAGAGTCAGAAAAGCAGTGGTCGCTTTGAGATGATAAGGGTCTGCAGGTGTCTCTGGTCGTCTTCAGCTTAGTTTAATTCAGTTTCCACTGGTCGACTTGCCTTTCACCTCAGGAACCACACCTTTTATTCAGTTTCATCACATACTCCTCTGCAAACTCTCTCAGCATTTTACAGAAAGGGGTGGGTGGCTGTTAAACGGGACAGCCAGCCCCCAGTGGGAACTGGTTCTATTCAGGCACTCAGGCATTCAAAGGGCAGGGGAGTGAGAAACCCCTCCCCCACGTCCTGCATGCCCAGACACAATGGTGCCTGGGTGGGGACACCCAAGGGTTCCCGCCAAAGGCAAAACACACACACAGATTTCCCCCTCCCAGAATGGTAGAAGAAAGGCTAACAAACAGCAATCATGCTAGAAATTATGAAAAAAGAAAGGAGCCACCATGTTAAAACGTAGGTGACCCTGTTGTGCACAACCGGGAATGGAAATGCAGTCGGTGGAAAATAAATAGCACAGTAATTGGTAGAACATGTCCACAAACACCAGCCATAACTAGAAGGCTGTCTATGTGACTAAAAGTTCACAGGAGCAGAGATAAGGGGGATACTAGGTATCCCCTTAGCACTCCACATTAGGTCTCTAACGTATCAGACTCTATGGTAGTGAGGACACGGAAGCACCGGCACCGCTGCTAACGGTGCCAGTGCTTCTGTGAACATTCTGCCAACCGTGGCCCCTGTGCCTGGTAGGGTTAAACTTGTCGGGCACAGCGGCCACGGCAGGCAGACTGAGTTTGCTGATCTGGAAACAAGGATGCCAGTGAGCTTACCGGCACCCTTGTTTCCGGACCGGCAAACTCGTAATGAAGCCCAATGTCATGATCCATCTCAAATCTCTGGTTGGTAGGGAGGTATTTGAATCAAAGCCATTTTCTCAGACTCATTTATGTGTGATAGAGATGATCTTATTGAATCTCGGGTCAATTGAAATCCCCCCAGGGTATTCCAGGACGCAAGTGAAATGGCTGTGCTTATTTATACTAAACATGATCTGCCTGCTCTATTCAGAACCAACTGCAACAGTCTGGTAATAGATTTGGGATTGCTGTGATAAACCAAATTGCCATAGTCATTTTTGTTCAACAGCAGAGCTTGGATTAGGTATAGCAGAACATGAAAAGTGGTTGATTTTTTGTTTATTTCCCATGAAGTGTGATGGAAAGTGCTCATTTCCGGTGAGTCTGTAAGTGACTTGAAGAAGATGGCTAGGTACATGGATGTGAGTTACCAAGGGAAGGCTGCAGCAATGGAGTGGTATCCTATGGGAGCACCCTTGCTGATGTTGACTATGTTAGACTGACTAACTAGAGTTGAAGCTGCGTTTGTTGGCTCTCAACCAGTATTGTACCGTTAGTAAGCAATCCAAGATTCTTAGTGAGAAATTCTGTTCAATACAGACTCTGAAAGTCAATACGGACTCTGAAAGTCAAACAGAGGTACCCTTCAGACCGCTGGATTAGCCTGCATTCCTTCAGGAAAGCACAAAGAATTTGTAGTAGTACACCAGAGAATAAAACATCACTCTCTCTGCGATGATATATTAACAATTATTGAAGCAGAAATGTTTTTGTTACTGATTACTCCAAACTGTTTTTTCAAATATTAAGACACCTCGTAAAATAACCCATAAACCTACGTAATAGGTCAGTCAGGAAATGATGGTTTAGATGACAATGTTGTTCAAATATTGCAACACGTTCTCCTGATGCAGGCCCTCCACATCCTTTCAAAGTGAAGTGCCATCAGCAATCACAAAAATGTTGCCTTCCTAAATTCAACTTTTGCACAATGTCCATGGACTAAGTACGAGCCACTGTTTCTACATGAAACTACCCTGTTGCCTGTCAAATCCTTCCACCCACATTGTCTAAGTGCTAGGTTTTGTTATCCACTACATGAGCAACTCCCTTGCTGAAAAAAGTAGCACTGCAAAGTTTTTAACATTTCTGTATCAAGCCACAATTAGAAACACACCCTTTGGATATTATATGGCATTTATAACGCGCCTATACACAAGTGTTTCAATGTGTGAAGAGGCAAGAGAGGGGGACCAGAGGGAAGACCTAGACAACGATTTTACTAGGCCGGGTGTCATTGAGATTGCGCAAGTGAAGAGGAAGGGAAAAGTGCAGGGGTGGGGACAGTGCAGTGCATGGGATCAACAATAAAAATAAATAGAATATATAACAGCAATAAATAAAAGTGCAGCCATCTGGTGGCAAGTGCAAGGGTAAGTGCAGACATCAGGTGTCATGTGCTGGTAGGGGACTGAAGGGATAAAGAAAACAGTCCCCAAGTGCGGGTGTTGCCAGGGAGGCATTGCAGGTGTGCAACTAGCGGAGGAGGGAACCTGGGCCCGAGATCAAAGGGTGGCCAGGTAACCAGTGCGGATTCAGTTTCAGCCAGGAGTTAAGCAGGGGAGAGGAGGAGAGAAAGCAGAAGCAAAGAGGAAGGTTTTGAGGTGCTTCCAGAACCGGAGGTGGTTATCAAGTTTCAGGGAGGCAGGGAGTCTGTTCCAGAGGGAGGCCCCAGCCGAAGAAAGATCTACCACGAATTTGTTGCTTGGAGAAGCAACTGACCCTGAGGGAGTTGGAGACAGACGATCGAAGAGCTCGAGAAGAAAGATATTTTGGAAGAGAAAGTTGAAGGTATTGAGGCCCCAGAAGACCTTGTGGACAATGCAGAGGGTTTTGAATTTAACCCTCGCAGCCACTGGGAGCCAGTGCAGAGATTTCAGCCATGGAGAGATACAATCCCTGGGCTTGAGGCCAGGGACAAGTCTCAGTCCTGTTCTGGATGAGTTGCAGAGGGCAGAGAGTAGAAGCAGGTAGATTTAGAAAGAGGCTGTTGAAGTAGTCCAGCCTAGAGAGATCCAGAGCTCTGGAGACAGTAAGCCTCTGGGGGAAGGAGAGGAAAGGAGGAATACCTCTGAGGAGGTGCAACTGGTAGTGTGACTTCTTAGAGACGTCAGAGATGTGAGGAGAGAAGGAGAGAAGGAGAGAGTGGAGTCGAAGATGACCCCGAGATTTTTAGCCTCGCAGGTGGGAGAAGGAAGAGGGCCAAGAGAGGCCGGCCAGAGAGTGACAGGAAAGGAGGGAGCGGGTGTGCCGATGAGGAGAATCTCTGTCTTACTGGCATTAAGGCAGAGATCATTGGTGGCACACCACTCCTGGATAACAGACAGTCAGAGATGAGAGAAGGAGAAGAGCTGGCTCAAGGTAGCCTGAAAACGAACTGAGTGTCATCCGCATAGCACTGAAAGTTGGGATGCTTATTAATTATCATCACATTGCAATAACGGCACATTGCAAACTTGGCTTCTTGGCACCTGCAGTAACATGCCAACTCCATTTTATTCAAACCCACTCTCTCCAGGCAGATGGCTGGTTTTCATCTAGGCTATGAAACTGATCCTGGATTGATGTGCGTCTGAGAGGAATTGCTCTGGCACACTGATGGATAGCTTAACATAATTTGATTACTCTTGATCTATCCACAGCATTTGACAGGCTCGACCAACAGATGATTCTGTAATGGCTACAGCGTCGGAGTAAGCACTGAGCCGACTAACTTAATTCCTGTTTGATCAACACATCATCATAACTTTCAATGGCTTGGAATCCAAGCATACTAGAGTAATCTGTGGAGTTCCTCTGTGATCAACTTTATCCCTTCCTTTCAATATTTTCACTGAACTATTACATGATTTTCTGTCAGAACTGAATGTGGTTTATCATGGCCATGCAGATGATGCCAAACTTTCCACCCTATGTAATAATAAACTCTACTACGATCTTACAATTATTAATAGTTGGATGAAAATACCAATTGGCTTACACTTAACAGTACCAAAAAGTGTGCTGTTGTGCGTACCCGAGCAAATAAACACATCTTCAACCCCCCACACTACTTTCCAAATTTTGGCACTGCTGCTCTCTGTCTTGCATAAAGACCATTGGTATTGTTTTTGATTCTCATCTCGGCTTGACTTCTCACACACTATACTGTGATAGGATGGCACACATGTTGTAGTCAGAAAATGTGTATTTTGTAATTGTATTCTCAAGCCAGAGGCAAGGAGTTTTTCCAAGGAACTAACAAGTCCCAGCCCATCTCCTTAGTTTGTCTGCATTGACGTTTCAGAAGCATTGTGGATCCAAGAAACCACTGGGTCTCGCTCTGTCTCCTCATTGGTGTACAGTTGATGCCATCCCTCCTGAAGTCTTATCCAGTCTCTAGTTGAAAAAGTGTGTGTCGTGACATCTCCATCCATTTTTTGTCATGAAGATATAGAAGAACCCTGCCTCCGCCTCAGTATTGACTCCAAAGAGATGTGGATAGGTCAAGGCCATCCTTTAGTCTGGGGGAAAATGCTCCAGGCACATACCCCTTTTAATGAGAAATCATTTGCCTGTTATTTTTGTACGTATCTGTGGTATTGAGGAGTATGTTGGTGTTGCACTGCCTGTATTTCTATTTGAATAATCTACATAGCCTGAAGTTTTCTCATTGATTCCGTCTCATTGCATAAGGATATTGTTTTTTGTATCTGAGAAATATTAAGTGTGAGTTTATAGTATCCCACAAACAGGTTCTCACACAATTTATCGTATGTTTTTCCAATTCAAGTACCTCGCTACTTTTGGCAGAAGGTGAAATAACAAAAAAATATTATAGGTTAAGATGAAGCAACCCTTGTCCAGTAACATTTGAATAGATGTGATACAACTGGTTCTTCCCACTGTGAATGCCATGTTGAATGCTTCTATGGCTACCACATCTGAAGTTGCCATGGTATATTTTGTATTTGTTTGAATAGTGTCTCTAGTGTCACGGATGTGTGATAGCAGTCTCTTGACCATTAGAGAAAAAACCTAGTAAGTGTGTCCCTAGGAGATAGGAACAGAACACTTACTCAAAGGAATATGTTTAACAAAGTTTTATTTTGAAGCAAATGGTTGAGTGCAGATAATGAACCAACATCACCGAATGCCCTCCAGTCAGTAAAGTGTTGAAACAAGACCAGAGTCTCATAACCCCAAACTAGGCCTCAATTTCTGCACTCACTGCTAGTTTATAGACGAGTGAAAACTGACATTTGGCAAGCGAGACAGTATGTGCAGAGTGCATGTTGAGAATTGAGGGGGCAAGTTGAAGGAGGCGGATTGGGGGGTAGAGGTTAAGGGAGGAATGTAGCGTTTGTGAGGTAGATTATAGGGAGATGGAGTCAGGAAAGGTAGGTGGGGGCAAGACTGTGGATGGATTTGAAGACCAGACGAAATAATTTAAAGAGGTACATTTTGCATTAAGAACCTGCTGGCAAAAAGGTGGTGTACAGAGGTGGTGCAGGAATGCCATATATTGTAGAGGGTGCTAGTAGTTGAATACTTTTCCGAGTGATGATAATAGCGTTTTCTAAGTATTTCATTCAGTCACTGCTAGTGTTCTGATTCAAGGTGAACGGTTTTTAAATTATACATTTGTTTATTGTATTTCATCTCTTCTCGAGTTGCAGTTCTTGGTGCTTGCAGTTCACATTGCCCTGGGCTCCAGGCATTAGGCTAATCTTTATTCTCTATATTGTTGGTAGCTAGTAGAGTGCTTTCGCCCCAGGGTGATGGTGTTAGGTGGCTTGATGCCTCTTGAAATGTTGCTGCTTTCTTTTGGATTGACTGGAGTTCGTGTCTAGTAAGTATGTGCAATTTGGCCCATTTCTGCGGCGAGCTTGCAAGTTCTGAGATCTCAAATCGGACACATGGCTTTTCTGTTTAACCCTAGGCAGATGCCATTGCAATAGTCGAACCTGGATAAAAACTAGTCCCTGGCACCTTGACATTCTTTTGACCGATTGTGTCGCCCCAATGGCATACCATATATACTGCTGGTTTTTCATCTGCACATTACATTTCAGTCACACAGTGATTTTTAAGTCTCCAGTTGTCGACCTCAGCAACTCGGACAATAGGCCCCATTTCCTTCTTCATAGTAATATACTGCAAAAATAAATGCAAAATGAAAATGCCACTGACATTGGACCCACCCTATTCACTTGCCATGTTATCCATCATGGTCAGAATTAAAGATTTGCTGACCACGGGCTGTCTGAAATTATTAAGTTCTTGTTTGTTAAAAAGTCTGAAAGGCAATTGCTCAAATGTGCTTGTTTAATGTAGTATACCTCATTCTCAATATTCTGTTATGTTGTTGTTTGCAGTGTATAGTGTTAGGGAGATTTATCATTTTTATGCTTCATCCCCTCTCCCATTGAGACCCACAGCACAATTTGCTGGACCTTTTCAGTCCTGAATGAGTGGATACTTTTTCCACTCATTCATTCTTGTGGGCTCTGTCTTTTGGAACTCTATTCTCTGGTCCATGGTTCTTAAAGGGATGTGTGTTTTACTACTGCAGCACACAGCTCCGTATGATCACTGTTGCTAGGGGCCTTTAGGTTCTCCTTTAAAATTCTGAGAGATTGGCACACACCACCTTAAGTGGAGTGCCAAAGCGATACCTAGTATCCCCTTTCTCTCTGCCTCTGTGACTTTCTAGTCAGATAAACAATCACCTAGTTATGGCTGGTGGCAGTGGACGTGTTCTACCAACTATTGTTTATTTCTTATTCCGCAGGCTGTCCATAGCCTTGGTAGTGCACAATAGGGGTACCCAAGTACCAACTTGGGGCCTCCCTTCTTTTTTCGCCATTACTAGCTTGGTTGTTCTTTGTTAGCCCTTCTTCTACCATTCTGGGGAGGGGAGGTCAGTGTGTGTGTGTGTGCCCGCCCGCCCGCTTTAGCAGGAACCCGTAGGTATCCCCGCCTAGGCTCCAGAGTGTCTGGCAGACAAAGGACAGGGAGGTGCCTTCCCCGAGTGCTTGAATAGGTCCAGCTCCCACGGGGGTCTGGCTGTCCTGATTGGACAGCCAGACGCCCCCTTTCTGTAAAATGCTGTGAGAGATTGCATAGGAGTGTGTGCTGGAACTGTATAAAAGGTGAGGCTTCTGGAGTGAAAAGCAAGTCGACCTCTAGAAGCTGAAGTAACCAAAGAGGAAGACAACCAGAGATGCCTGCAGACCCTTTGCAACAACATGAAGCGACCACTGCTGTCCTAACCGTGTTTTCTTTGTGACGGAAGCGCCCCGATAGGACTCCTTCCCTTTGACTGGTGGGAACAACCAGTCCCCAGACAAACTTTGAAACACGCCATCTGCTGAGGTTCTAGGAGTTTCCAGAGCTGCAGAACCCCAATACCAGATGACCTGCTGCCCATTTCGAGTGCATCGTTGTGAAAAGGCCGAATCTTTGCCGAAATCGTAAGGACACTCCAGAGATCCGATCCAACTCGCCCAGACTCCCTCAACAGAGTGTGGGACTTCAGGAAGCGAAGAAGATTGACCGGCCAAGCCGTGTCCTTTGTTGATGCTCAAGAAAAGGTGCCAAAACCGCAGAGAGAACCAAGTGAAAGTTGTGCTACATGTCCTCTCTCAAGGCTGCTGCTGAGAGATCCCGTCCATTGTTCTGACTTCCATCATTAGACCAAGGATTCCGGAGGTCGGGTCCAAAGCTACAATATCGCAGAGCATCCAGCACAAACATATTATTCTAACATAAGGTACTGTGGGAGGAAAAAGCTATTGCTTACACAATTCCAAGAATTCGCTCCAGAGCATTGGAGTGCACTTAAGGAGTGCACTGCTCGTGTCCCCTTCTCAAGTCTGTTTTAAGGTCTCTGTTGTTAGTTATTAACTTGCTGCTTCAATAACCCTAGACACTGGTAGAAATCCACAGGAACTCTTTGTAATTAGCTGTTTGTCAAGACTTCAAGCCTCTCTGAACTGCTTTTAGCTAGAGCTGCATTCTTGGACCTAAAAGACTTACTAGCCGAAGAAACCGTCTCTAGAATCTTCAGCTCATGCTACACTAACAACCATCTTCCTCCCTTTAAGTGACTTTACTATGTGTTTGCAGATTTAAGGAAGCCATGGTATCGATAATAAGACAGACACAAGTGACCACAGTTCAAGAGTGTTTATTGAACCTCACAAGGGTGTACCTATCTAATCCTAAATCTACAGATGGGAGCAAGTTACGACCATCAAACAATAACGCAGTCCGAGTGGAGTCAAAATAAAGGGACCTACACTAAAAAAACCTATTGCCAATCCTTATCTCTAAATACAGAATAGTGTAGGGTAGTGTTCATGAAAAAAAACGAAGTGTTCACAAGTGTCCCAGGAGAGTCCCAGTCTGCCCCAGTCCCTGTGTGAGAGAGGAGCTGCAGCAACGACCTGCGTTTTGCCACTTTTTCTATTTACTGTGTTGGCCCATTAAAGCTTTCTGGCTGGAACGCCAAGACTCCACCTTAAAAGATGTTCGCGTGACTATAGATGGCAACATTGTAGATCGTAGTCTCGCAGACCAAGGAGTCAATTTCACTTGTGCACAGAAGCCAAATGATGACTCTGGAGGAAAAGCTATAGAAATAATACGGCGCCGTTTCTCTCACCGTTTGATGTAACAGATCATGAGCGTCTCTAAATACAAGTCTCTGTCGACTCAGTGCGGCTTAACACGTTCGTGTCAATCCCCCACTTCGCACAGGTGATGATTGTTTTGCTCTACAACGTGCGCACGAGAGTCCCTGCACAAACCCTGATTCCGAAAGTGAGATGCTCCATATTTTGCAAACCCAAGTTTTGCTCCATGAAATGACAACCAGGAAACCATTAATGCCTTTCCCCGACAAAAATTTGCAGCATTGTTCAAGGGGGTACGACATAAAAACAAAAGGAATGGTGCCCTCAAAAAAGTCTTCTAACAAATAATTTGTAGCTAAAGTGGACACGCAAGCTAAAGTGGACACGCCAGATAAAGCGAGGCAGGCAAATTGCGTGCACAAGAGCGCCATGCTGGCTGGGTCTCTTCTGCACCCAATAGCTTAATAGCCACGCCTGCTCGTACTGCCCTGCAACTTTCATGTGCCGTTCTTGAAGATAAACGACCACCTGTGAATGGCTCTGCAGTTCCTGCCAAACTGAAAAAATTGGCAGGTCAAGACCTAGCAGCCCGTGAAGCATGTCTGGCAGAGCGATTGTCAGCTGATTATCAACAAATTAAGTACAAGCTAATCAACAGTTTCTGTTCCAAATCTGTGAAAAAGCTTCATTCACAGCCTAAAATTACATTTGCAGAGGATGAGTTGCAAAAGTCTCAACATTCAATTTGACACTTGCAAACCAAGACCCAGACAAGCACACCGCTCATGAAGGGTTTGGCATTAAAAGATCAAGTTCCACTGTGCAGCAAGGCCACCGTGTTAGATGCTCCTTCCACGTCTCCCAGCTGCACATCGACTCAAGTATGAGCTCCAACATCGGTCAGACACAGCCTTGCCCCGATTCTCTCCATACACAGGACCAAGAAATGGAGCGCTCTAACAAAGCGAACATATCAGTGGCTGCAGGCATTCAAATTCACAATAATGTGCTTGCAGCAACCTCTTTAGCATTGATTCCATTTATGAAACTGTATGAGTCCCTAAATGACTCTATACAAGACCAAGGTTCCCAGCTATCTACCAGCTTGACAAAAAGGGAGAAACTGGAACAATCTAATAATGCTTTACAGATGCGCACAGAAAGGGAAGCAGAAATATCAACACAATGGCATTATCGGCTAGATGATTTAGCATCTAGCGCAAACACTGACATTGCAACCCTTATGAATGCAGTCCTTGAATGCATGAAATGGCTGAGGCATAATGAAAACAAGGAAAGTGGGCATTCTGAAATATAACCCACCAAACACACTTCCTGGCACACAACTGCTGTCAAAAGCACAGGATCACAAACGTCGTCTGCCAAAGTGCTGAGCGAAACACCGAACGAACTAACTTCTGACTCAGCCGTGGGTTCAGCTCCCAGTCGGAAAACGCTAACTGAAGCTCCTGCCGTAAATGTGCCTGCTATTCTGGCAAATTCTGTATCAAACTCGACTGATCTGCCAAGTACAAGCATCTGTGTCTCAGGGGATGCTTCTGCAAATGGCTCTAATCCTGCATAAAAGCTGTCCACTTGTGCCCAGCAAATCAAAGCAACCATCCTTTGGAATTTTTATTGGGTCCGCTATGAATTTGTCTTAGAGTCTTTTATCGAATAAAGCCAAGCCAGAACAACTAACATGTAAGGCCACAAAACCAGGCTTAAAGCGAAAGTCTACTAACACTAAACAATTTATATGAAATTTACCCACACCTCAAAAACTGGGGTTATTTGATCGCAACAAAGACAAGAAAACTCAAAAGATACACTCAGAATCAATTGTTGATTTAACTAAAATTCCAAAGGCATCTGATCAGAAAACTGTAATTAAAAAACAAAGCTCTAGGCAGAGAGCACAAATTGATTCTGAAACGGACGCTAGTCGGATGCAAGACGAATCAATCAATTTATGCGATCTGTCGACCTACTCCATTGAATCAGCTAACTCTATGAGTACTAATGGTGGAAGAAGGCTGCAGCAGTCGGCCCGATTGTTTCGGTTGCCAGTACGATCTTGCGTGGTAGGCCTAACAATATGGAACATGAGGACATACCCCCTCTTAAAGAACTCGATTGCGGAGCAGCGAAAACATCGACTGATGTCCACACCCTCAGTATCAAAAATGCGACAGCAGGCTCTGTGGAAAGACCTGCGCAGGTTCCTCACAGAGCCATAAGTTCAATCCAAAAATGACTTTGGCTCAAATGAAGAACCAAGGAGATTTCAAAACAAGAATGAGGTCAAGGTCCCCTGTTGGGGGAAAAAAACAAAAATCTGGAAGATTAGAGTTGAAAATCTTTTCCCGGATGACAAGGACATCAATCTCAATCGAAGAAACATGATGCATTTACTTCACACAATTCCTTCCCTTCGGACAATTACCTCGGACAACATTTCTATTGTCGAATACATCTCAGAGGATGTCGCAAATAGGATATTTCTGCATATAAGATCGAATGCAGTAGAAAAAAAACTCTACTTGCTGCAAAGGACGAGTTACTATTATACGGCTTTGACATCCAGGTAGAAAAATAACAATCCGACCTGAGCGTAGCTAGTAACCTGTCGCCAGTAGGCGCAAAATATTCCAATGAGTCTAGAAGAGAGGTGCTAAGGCAACATTTCAAACTGAAATCGCCCAAACCATCTAAAGAAGCGCGCTACCAACAAAGCAATGATATTAATTCAAGAGGAAGCGCTAACTTTAGACAGAACTCATAACTAGCATATCTCTGTGGAGAGGAGAAGTGTGGACTAATCTCATGGAATACAAGAGGTTTCAATCACCTGTTCCAAGAATGGTCTTTACCTTTAGAAAACAATTTTGTAATATTTCTTCAAGAAACTTGGCTGCGTAAAACCCCAGTTAAAGACGGCTATACTATACTGCTAAACGCAGCTGGCAAAAGCAAGCTGGGCCGTCCTTTTTCTGGGCTAAATACTCTAGTGAACAACGCTTCCACCGAAATTTGAACGCTTCCACCGAAACTTGAAACTGAACGGGCAAGAGATCAGCTGGGTTTACTATGCAGACGACATTGTGCTATTCGACCTAACTCAAATTGGTCTGCAAAGACTTTTGAATAACTTAGTCTCATATTTTCAAGCAAACGATTTAGTGATGAACACGAAGAAATCTAAAATAATGGCAATCGGACCAGGACTCAAAAAGACTTCCAACCAATTGGAGTGGTCAGCAGCTGGTGAGTTAATCGAGACTGTATCCGCAATCCGATATCTGGGTGTGCACAAAAATAGCTCGATCTGTGAATCAGCTTGGGTGGCAGAGTTGAAACATCCTTTGGCCATACTAACAATGCAAGGCCAAAAGCTACATTTTGAATACGGCAAATTCACTCTCCAACCATTACAGACTTTTTATATACAGAAAGTAATCCCTGTAATTGCGTACAGGGCAGAAGCAGGATGGAACATTTATCGACGAATTTGGGCCATCTTGGAAGGCCAATTTTGGAAGAAAATTCTGCGACTCCCAAGCAGCACCTCGTTTGTTGCATTAAGATGGGAACTGGGCTTGGAGACATTACATGGAACCATCCAATGGAAATCTATTGCAGTCTTACGTAAAATGCAGTTGTCTAATATAGCTCTAGCATTCAAGATCTTTGAATTAACACTAAAGAATGCACATGAAGGAATTATTTTGGCGTGGGCAAACAAAATCGGGGAAATCCTAGAAATAGATGATATTTCATGGCAGATGCTAATAGCAATACCTCAACTTGCTAAGAAAAACTTAAGGCAATGGAACTGGATTTCGAATGAAGAACTGCGTACGTCAATGTCATCATCCTTGAATCTATCTCTATCTAGTAACCGCCTAGACAAACTTCCAAGATATCTATCAAGATCTCCAACCAGATGACATCGGAACAAGTTTCTGAGGCTACGTCTGAACGTTTATAAAACTAAAGAAGTTCTATGGAGAAGACACGACTTGAAGACTGCTGACAATCTTTGTTGATTCTGTACAATGGAAATAGAATCACTAAAACATCTAATTATGGAATGTCCCACAATAACTACTCAACGGCTATGTTTTTTGGGCAGATTTGCACCACCTGACATCAATTTGGATGATTGGTGGTGGAAGCTGCTGGCTGGAAATAATGTGATGTTAACCTGTGCAGTGATTGATTTCCTGGAAAAACTCTTGTAATAGTGACAAATCTCTTAATTGAATTGAATTATATAGGTTGCTGTACTCCAGCAAATGAATTAATGTGGCCAGCCAACACTGACAAAGTTCCATTTTGACAAATCATAAGATGGGCGAGAGGGAAGTGGAAACAAACGTCCACCATAGATGATTGAAGAACCATCAATGGCTGGTATAAATGTTGTTTGGGCCCACATGCTTGATTGGGCTTATGTGTTTTATCTCTTAGTGATGTGCCTTGTGATGTCACTATTCTTGTTTTGTAATTAAAGTTTGTAAAAAAACTAATTGTTACAAATGGAAAAATAAAAAATAAGATATGTCAGGATGTTCTGGTACCCACGTTTTCAGCACGGGAAAGGTGGTTCACTCGAGCATAGCACACTCTCTGGCCTCTTCGGCATGAGGATACAGTTCCATTACCCTCATTAGGGCCTTCTGTGTCTACATTTCTTATGTTATCAAAGTCTCTTGATTCAGAGAGCTTGATGTACCAAGCGAAAAGTTCCCTTCTTCTTACAAGTACTCAAGTAAGGCGATTCACACTTCACTCTTGATTCCCCCCATTCCGAGCTCAGATCCCCTTCTCCAATGTTCAGAGTATATTCCTTCTCGGGTGACTCATTGTTCACCCCCGATTCCCCCTGAGCCGGGCTCAAATCCTTCCTCTACACAATTAATCTCCCTCAGCCCAGTTCGGACCAATTAGTTCATGTTGGTTATGAAGACTTTTGAATGTGCACAGGGTTTAGCTTGACGCTTTGCAGGACCACTTCGATTTCGCCATTCACAATTTACATTTGCCCCCTCTAAGTTGCATTACCTAACATAGACCTTTGAATGAGCACCCCTGTAGTGCCGACCACTCTGTAAATGCTATCTATCTTGACTTGTAAAGTTCATTCACTTCTTTGATGTTCAATTATATTCACATCGTTCATCACATATGCTTCACAAACTGTTCTCTTCAGATTCCTCTATACAATGTTAGAGCTTGCAACCTTGGTTCTAACACAGACCGGTCTGCTATGAGTCTTTCCGACTCACTGACTGTGCTGACTTTACTTGCTCTGTTGTAGGAGCCAAGGACAGTGCCACATCGGCAGCTACTCCTCCCCACCTGTGCTATCAATGTGGGAGAGCCTCAGGTACCTCCGACACACAATGCCAAGTCCATTCGGGCTTCAGCTTTAATTCCAGGTCTTATGTTTCTTATTCTTTATTCTTGGAGGCTCGTGAAAGTAGCGTTGTTTTTCACCAAAGTGGTGAAGGGCACTTTCTTTGTTGCAACCCTCTCTGGTCTTGCCATCTTTTTCCTCGTGTGAAACTGCCATCTTGGAACTGCTGCTTCCTCTTATGTTTTTCCTTATTCAGAGTGTGCTTTCATGCTCCGCCCCTTATCCGTGATGGAAGTCAGGTGTGTGTGTAATGATCAGTAATTGCCCGACTGTGCCTGACCCTTGTGTTGGGACATGTCAGATACACGGCTTGGGTGTTAGTCTGCTTTCTCTCACAGTGAGCTGTCTGTGAGAAAGTGTATGTGTCAGGAAAGGGGGTCGGGGTTGAGTTTCTAAATATCCTACCCTAGGATGGAGAAAAGGTGTTCCAAGGAAGGGGATAACGCGTCTCACCATTCAGTGAGCCACTTCCACTCCCCAAAGACCCCCCACCCCATCCAGGTGATCCTCCCACACTGGTCCACCCCCAGGAACTGGATCCAAAAGTCCTGGCCGTGTCCTGGCCACCTGGATGACAGATCCTCGGGGACTAGCGGGTGAGACACCTTCTGGTTTCTCACATAGAGTAAATGTATTACGGTATAAACGGTTGAACCCGCATGAGTGCGCAATAACGAATAATACAATAAGATTGTCTTCTCCTTTCTAACTTTGCTACAAATGTAACAGCGAAGTGTATTATCAAGTATTCCTAAGTGTTCTAATGTAAACATCTCAAGTATTTAAAGTGGCTCTGGTGTAAACAATAAATAGATACTTTTTATAAACATATATGTGGAAGTGCTTCTTTGTTGTGCCTGTCTAGCTACGATTCAGTGTACTTACCTACAGCTCACATCTTCTGTTAAAATGAGCCTGACTGCTCTGCCATTCCACCAAGGTCCTGAGCTAGTACAGAATGATAACCACTGTGATAGCTTACAAAAGTCTTATTACCAGTAGGACTTCAGGAAAAATCCCGTCACATATAGCTATAAGCATTTAAATGAGTGATATTAAATTAAGTTTTTTGAACCCTAGGTTATTTGTCTTCAGCTTTAAACTTTGTTTAAAAGAAGACTGGGCCAGCGTTTGTTGCATAATCATCAGTTTGTTATATGAAATTGGTGCCAGTTTGAAGTGATGTGAATTATTTGTTTTGGTTCTATGTTTTTCCACTTCTTTTGTATGTATAACTAACCTTGGATACACTGCTTTATTTTTATTAGGGAGAAGTGCAAACCTAAGTATCTTAATAAAACATCAGTGCGTCCAGGTCTAAAGAACTGTGGAGATGTGAACTGTATTGGACGGGTACACACATACCTAGAACTCATAGGAGCAATCAATTTTGGATGTGGTAAGTTGTGGTTCACCTTGAAGTGGTACTATGTGTGAATGTTTATGAAATAAGTATACTGAGTCCTAGGAGATCCTAGGAATGTCACTGGTTTATTTTCCTTTAATAAGAGATATACAAGAACCCCTGACTGATGGGTCATAACTGGGCAGTAGTCAACCTCCAACTGTCTCTTTCCTAGAACCCTACAGCAGAAGTTCTCCGTAGAAAGGTGGCTTACCAGCATTCCAGAATCCAGAGGCGTGCACTGTAACTATTCACATACATGGTAATGCATATGTAAATGCTCTCATGATGGGACCTGCAACATTTTACATACATGATGCAGCCTCTTTCCCACTGAGCTATAACAACTCTCCATCCTCTGAATTTTGGCTCCAGACCATTACTCTGGCCATATTCCAAATATATAAAGTTTTTCTAAAAAAATACATTTTATTGATTTTTACAACAAACAAAACATAACCCTCACACCTGACATTTCGGGTTACAAGCTTCTTAGCATTTGCATATTGTTTATTACTGTTTCCCCCGTACCCCGCTTTAACTCGAGCTTCCTTCTCAGTTCCTCGGATTTCCCTTCTCCTGGGGTTAATCCCCTTTTCCGGTCTCGGGCATGTCATATTCACTGGAATTGGCATGGGAGGATCCCAACAATGTGGCTACCGTTTGTCTCCATGCTATCAGAGGTCCCACTTCACCATCCTCCCCTCTGCTGGCTGCCTCGTACCATACTACTGTCTCGGCATCTGCCCATTTCTGGAGATTGTTCCACCATACCTCTAATCTGGGTCTGTGAGCTGCTTTCCAGCCCATACCTATTCTCTTTTTGGCCAGAATGAAGGCCAGGTCCTTGAGTTTGCAAACATGTTTCAGGTTGCGTGGTCTGGTAAATCCGCCCCCACCATGTATGCCCATACCGATTCCACATCTAGCTTAATTCCTTTTTCAGATAGTCATAGCTTGACTTCCTCCCAGAATTTTCCCACCTCCGGCCATGCCCAGAATATATGGATCATCCCAGCATCCACCTCCCCACACTTGGGGCATTTTTGTACTTCTGTACTCCCAAATCTGGCGATCCTTTGGGGGGTCATGTATGCCCTATGGGAGACATATAACTGAATCTGCTGCAGCCTCGCATTCCTAGACACCTGTTTATGATATCTCTGGGCTCTTTCCCACTGCCCGTCTTGCATAGGTTCTCCCGCTTCCTCCTCCCAGTCCCGTCTCAATTGGAGCAACTCCTTACCCACTCTGGACATCACCAGTTCACAGATCCGGGATATTTCGGTCCCTCCCTCCGAGATATCGTACATCGTTTCTATGGCAGTGTCAGGTTGTTCTGCTAGTACTATTTCGGACCACCTTCACCCATTTAATTATTCTAGTATATGTGATATATTGCCACATATGTACCCCAGTTTCATCCATTATCATTTGGAAGTCCAATGCCTTCCCCTCTTGCCATATATCTCCCAAGGTCGCTATGCCTACCGGCTCCCAGTGTTTGCGGATCCGTTTCCTCAGTTGCTCATCCACCCCGCGTAGCGCCATGAGTGGCGCCTGCGGGGAGCTTGGCGTCGGGTTTCCCACAGCTCGGCACGCTTTGCTCCATGTCTTCCAGCCCAGTTCCAGCAATCTCGATCGCCCATGCAGCTCTGGTTTGGGTAGCCATATTAGTTCTTTTAGGAAATAAGGGTCTCATTCACCCCTCAGCAAGCTAGATTCTGCTGTCTCGTCTTCCGACAGCCACCTTGCGACATATTGTAGCTGCCCTGCCAAGTGGTATATCTCAAAGTTCGTCAGGTTTATGCCCCCTCTGTCATACGTATTCTGTAATTTCCATAGGGCTACTCTGTTTCTGGAGTTGTGCCCCAGGAAACCTCTACATAAACTCTGAGTTTAATAAAAAAGCATTTGGGCAACATGTCTGGGATATTTGCGAAGAAGTGTAGTAGCCTAGGTAGGACCACCATCTTGACCAAGGCCGCCCTTCCCACCATGCCTAGGGGGAGCTTTGCCCAGAACCCCATGCTGTTCTTGATACCTTCCACCGCCCTCTCCGTGTTGTATTTGTGCTCGTCTCTGATTGTGTGATATATATTAATCCCCAGGTATCTGAATGTTATGGTCTGCCAGGCTGTCTGCAAAATAGGTAACTTCTCCTGTGGGACTCCTCTGTACCTCCCCAGGGGGAACATGCATTATTTTGTTATGCCCGAAAGAGTTACGTAGAGCTCCATCACCTCCAAGATGTATTGCAAGTTTTCCTCAGGGTACCGCAGTTATAGCAGCATATCATCCGCATACAATGATATCAAGTGCGGTCCCCCTTAGTGTAGACACCTATTTCTTCGTACTGCTGTCTCAAACAGATTGCTAATGGTTCTAGTGCAAGGATGTATAGCATAGGGGACCACGGACAGCCCTGTCTCATGCCTCTGCTAAATTGCCATTTGTCTGAAATTATCGCTTCCATTTTGACCCTAGCTGTTGGGGAGCTATACACCATTTTCACCAACCGAAGGTACTCTGGTCCCATCCCATATTCTTTCAAGGCCGCCATCATCCAAGGCTACCTTACGGAGTCGAAGGCTTTCACTGCATCTAACGAGACTATTGCATTTCACTTGGGTCGCCCTCTGTCTGTTCTATGATATGGTGGAGCCTCCTGTGGTTATCGGATATGCTTCTACCTGGGACATATCTGGTTTGATCGGGGTGTATGAGTTTGTTTATTACCCTCTTCGGTCTTTTCGCCAGCACAGACATGACAATCTTACTGTCCGGGTTTAGCATGGATATGGGCTTGTACGACCCGCATTGGTTTGAGAAGCGGATTTAATTACCGCCTCCCTCAGTGATTCCGGCAGTCTCCCTTTCTCAAAGGCCTTGTTTAGCATTGCCAATAGCGGGGGGAGCACTTCTTGTCTATACGTTTATAGAATTCACTGGGGAGCCCGCCTGTCCCCGGGGCTTTGCTCGTGGGCATATGTATTACCAGTGTCTCTAATTCCTCTATTGTGATTGGGGCATCCAGGTTCTCCCTGTCTTCCTCATTCAATTTAGGTAATCCAATGTCTTCTAGTGTCTCTCGAGTCTGCTGCTCTGCAGTCTCCCCTGCATCTTCATAGAGGCATTTGTAGAATCAAAGGAATCCCTCGTTCACACTCTCCTGGGTGTTCCAGACTTGGCCCGCTTCTCACGTTATCTCCCTAATTGCTGATCTTGGTGTCTCTTTCTTGTATAGCCATGCGAGCAGCCTCCCCGGTTTGTCTCCCCCTGCATGTTGCCTTTCGATTTATTTTTTGTAAATCAGATTACATAGCCTCTCCCAGAGCCCACCACAAGCCTGTTGTAATTGGCTCACCTGTTCGGCGTCTTCCTGTGAGGTCCCCCCTCTTTTCATAATTACTTCTAGTTTCTTTTCTGTCTCCTGTAACTCTCGCTCTATACCCCCTTGGAGCCCTTTGGATTTAGATATGGCCGCCCCTATCACTACCACCTTAAAGGCCTCCCATAGGGTTCCTTCTGACTCCACGCTTCCTGTGTTATATTCAAAATACCCAATTATCTCCTCCCTTAGGTCCTCTCGGAATGCAGTATCCTTCAATGCCTCGGCTCTAAGACTCCATGTTGGCATTCTGGATCTGGAAGGCTGGTGTCGCCACACTAGGGCCAGAGGGTAGTGGTCCGATAATATTCTCGCCTTATATTCTGAACCTGTCATTTCCCCAACAAGTTCCGGAGTGGCGAACATGTAGTTCAGTCTCGTGTACAGGTTGTGTGGGGCGGCATAGTGTGAGTAGTGCCTATCATTCGGGTGTTGCTGCCTCCATATGTCTTCCAGCCCTAAGTCTCTCAGCAGGGCTTGTAGCGTTTTCCCTGCAGGGGTGGGCTTATCTAATTTTGTATCTGACCTGTCCATTTTGGGATTCAGTGTGCAATTGAAGTCCCCACCCCATATAACGGCTCCTCCTATTTGGGGACTGATTTTACTATATAGTGTCTTAAAATAGGCCACTGTATCTTGGTTAGGGGCATATGTGTTTGATGCACAGTTCTCTGTTCTCTAACAGCCCCCGAATGACTACCATCCTCCCGTCCGGCTCCACCGTGGCCTATAGCATCTGGAAGGGCACATGTGGCTCCACACAAATGATTACCCCTTTGGCATATGCCGAGTACGTTGCTCCTATGGTGGTCCCTCTCCACTTTTTCTTTACCACCTCTTGTTTCTCTTTGGTGAGGTGGGTTTCTTGCAATAAGGCCATATCCACTTTTTGCCTTCTCAGATACATCATTACCTTATTTCTCTTCAGGTAGCTGTTGAGGCCTCTGACATTCCAGGTTACTATTCTAAGGTCTCTCATTATCATCCATATCTTATCGCTTCTCCCTCCTTCCTTGTCCTTCTCTCCGAGTTTGCTTGGTGTGGATGTGAGCTCGTTCCCTGTCCAATTTAAACATAAACCCCCCAACTGGTCCCCCCGCCCCCTAATCTCCCCAACTAAATTCACTGCACACCTCCCAACTCCCTCCCCTCCACCCGCCCTTCCGGTTCCCAACTGTTGCCCAGTTCCATCCCTGGATCTCAGGCTGTCCCGCATTTGGTCCTTTCTCGGTGATGCCGAGATTAGGAACCCTGCAGGGAGTTACCGATCTATCGGTAACCTAACTAAACTGTCTATGGGGGTGTGAGAACGAGTCCATCAAGTCTCCTGCAATTGTGCACGATTGCGCTACGCCCGGTCACATCTATTTATTCAACCCACCACATGTCTATCCCAGCTGGCTTCGCCCTAGCTTATATTCAAGTCCCAGTGTCGGGTTTACAGCACCTCGATTACTGCAGTCGCTGTCTTACTTATATGATCCGTCTTCTGTCTGGTTGTCTGTTTCCAACGGGCAGTTCTGGGCATCCAACCACTCTGTTGTGTCCTCGGGGGTGTCAAAGAACAGGGCTCTGTTTTTGTGATACACCTTATGTTTCGCCGGGTACATCGGCATATGTTTGTAGCCCGCCTCTCGCAGTCTTTTCTTCACTGACCCATAGTTAATTCGTCGTCTCTGCACCAAGAGTGTGTAGTCCGGGTATGCTGTAATAATCGCTGATGCCCTTTGTATCGTGCCACCTTTCCGGAAATGTTCTAGGATCTTCTCCCTATCTCGATAATTCAGGATTTTGGCAATTATTGGTCTGGGGGTGTGGGGGGAGGGTCCTGGTTTTGGCTTCCTTGTTAAGGCTCTGTGCGCTCTTTCCACTGCAAATCCTTGGACGAGTGCCCACTCCTCCTATTTCTTGCAGCAACGTCTCGACATAGTCCATTGGGTTTGATCCCTCTGCACCTTCCGGTAGTCCCACGATACGTATGTTATTTCTACGGGCACGTCCCTCCGCTTCTTCCGCTCTATTTTCCAGGTTGCTCACATAGTGTTTCAGAATGTGGATCTCCGATGTATGGGATGCACATGCAGCTGTGTTTGGGGTCCAGTTCGCCTGTGCGTTCTGCTAACGCTCTGACATCTTGTCTGAGTAGATTCACTTCCTCCTGGACTGCGCCAACTCGGAGTTCCAGTGCTGCCTTGAGTTCAACCATGGCTGACTCCAGTTTAGTTTCCCATGTTAGTTTCAGGTCCGCAGTTGCTTCCGGGATTTGCTGATCTTTGCGTACCGTGGTAGTGTCTGTGGGGTGAGGGGGTCTTCTCCTTACTTCTTGTTCCTTCTGTCGGCTGTGGTGTTCTTGCGTATACCCCCAGCATGCATTGTTTTCCTTTTGTCTTGGTCTGTTTGCTTGCTATCTCAATGTTGTCGTATGTCTCAGTTCGGGCTATCGAGAGTGTAATCTCCGGCTCTTCGAGACTGTTATGTAGTTAACTGTGATTCGTGAGGGAGGCTGTGGTTTAAGTCCACGTGTGTTTATTTGTCCCGTGAGTGGGTTGTGCTCTCCCACATCTCCTGGCTGCTGCCACTCCTATTGCCTTTGTATACCGGCCCTTATTGGGCCGTGTCACCACCTCCGCTCTTCAGGGTTCATGGTCATATGCCGGCCTTGTGTCTGATCCGACGATTCTTTGTATGCCGCAAGGCCTCTTTGCTGTGCTCCTTGATCTTACTGTGATGTCTGCCAGTGTCTTGCGTTAGCCCCCTTATGTCCGTGCCTTTGAGTCTGCTTCCAGCCTCAGCACTGCATGCTCCTTTACTGTTATATGGTATTCGCTTTCTTCCAGCTATCCCAGGTTGTGCCGAGTATCCGCCTTGTCTAGTGTTTATAATGGGTCTCTGGGCAGCGGGTACATTGCCTGTGTGTATTTATGATTTATGCCACGCGGCGTTCCAGGGCTTTATTTCTTCCTTTTCTCTCATGGGTTGTGCGCTTTGCTTTCCCCTCTGCTTTCCGATTGAGCGCTTGGTCCCCAAAGCCTCGTTAGTCGAACCTTTAGGCTGTCTCTCTGCAATTGTCTACAGTTTGCGCCCACACAAAGCCTCTTGCCTGCTTGTTGTTATCCACAGTTTGCTGTGCATCCAAGGGGATGCCCAGGGATTCACGCCTCGATCGCCAGCTGGATGATGTTGTTTACACGTGTCCGCCCTTAGTCATATCACATTTGTTATGGAGGACTCTCCTTACGTCCAGGTATGCGTACCGGCTCACTCTACACCACTTCGTGGCACCCCTTCTGGCGACAGCTGCTTCTGCTGGTTATTCTTGCTTTTTTAAGCCGGTTTCCCACGTTTACCTTACCCTCGGGTCTGCACCCCCTGCGTAGTTTTCCTGCCAGGATGTTTGTGTTGCTCGAGGCACACCCACTTCTCAGACCGTAGTCTGTGTCCTATGTAGGCCGCTTTGACCTGCTACACATGGCGTTCTGTTTGGATGGTCCATTCGCCGTCGCTGGCTTTTACGACCATGGGCGCTGCTGTGCCTTCTTCCTTACTTCTGCCGGTGTCCTGATGCAGCTCTATGTCCGCTGTTTCCTCACGGTCCCAGCGTTCGGCAGCCTTATGTCCAGATGCCTTCTGTTCGCCTTCGGTAGAACTTTGCCCCAATGTTATTGTTTCCACGTCCATTCGGGCTGCCTGTGACCCCCGGTCAACCCCTGTCTCTGCTGCAGCGTGCGCTTTCCCAGGGTTTGGTTCTATAGCTTGGAATCCTGTCCCTCACTCGGTTGATTCGCTGTCAGCACCATGCATATGTCTTCTCATCCGCTCATCGCTATCTACATAGGAGTTGCTTCTGTGCCTGACACAATGTATCTTCCAGTACGTTCAATCCCGTTCTTCTTGCTCCCACTTCATGCGCTGCAGTTGTGTGAATGTCCTTGTTGCTACTATTTGTATCTTGCCTTCATCTATACACCAGACTTGTTTTCCATACAGAGCGGGGCTCCGCTTCGCTTTTCTTGTCATGTGGCGCTGGGTCTTTGTATCAGCTTCGACGGGGCGCCATTTTGGCTCTTTTGTTCTTGGAATCTCGTCGGCTTCTATGGCTCATATCTCTCTTTTACGAAGGCGCTTTGCATTTGGCTTACCGTCACTGCATTCACATATTATTCATAATGCAGTGGCTACAGTTTCACCGCTTGTTGCAGGTGTGAAACCATTGTTATCAGCCGGAGCTCTCTGGCTGCGCGCCCTAGCCCGTGGCCATGTAGCCATGCCCCCCAAATATACAAAGTTAGAGTTGTGTCAGACATCAGTTTTTACAATTATTTCAATTACTTTATTGATCATATAGTAAAATGGTTTATATAAGTGTTAGAATTGCTGACACCAAAAACAACACAGGCATATAGTCCCCACACAATATAAATTAAATCAGTCTGGTATTGTACATTCAAGAGTGGTGTCGATTTCCCAGTGAGTAAAAAAACCTACTAAAAGTTTCATTTTAAAGATAAAATTAGTAAACCATGTCCGGGTGAATTCTTTAATTTATCAACATCAATTTGTAACTCAATTAGCTAGATACCCAATATTATCATACTGATACTGTTGAGTATTTGTCATTGAGTTTTTCAGGTTGATGTTGATCAGTTAAAGATTTCACATGAACATGGTTTCCCCAATTTATTTTTATAGAAGTTGAAAAATTGATTAGGGTTTCTCAACTTTTGTATTAGGTAAGATTTTCATAGTTATGAGAAATGTTCCTGACCTGTATCAACCCCAGAACATTTTGCTTTACTGGTGGATTATCTTTCCTTATACCTCTGTGAGTGGGAACCTTGGGTGTCATTTCTAAGACTCTCCATAGTGTTTTTTTAAAAGCTTATCCTCTTTGACAACTTGTTGGCAATGCATGCCTATTGTTGCTGGGTTGCCCTCCGGGCTCCCCTTTTAACTTTCTCTGGCTAACCTTGTGAGAACTACATTTCCCACAGGTAGGAAGGATCTTTGTATCCCTTTTACATCGTTTTTAGGTAGAACCAGTACCCCCACTCTGTGAGGTGCTGGGGAGACCATGTATCCCCATTCTCATTCATTACCAGTTGTGAAAAACCAAAGGGTTTCTCACCCACTAGTCTCCAGGGATTTCTATCTCAGGGTGCCAGGGCATTGCCATCGCCTTTGGAGCCAGACCCTAGGGGTGGACTAGTGTGAGAGGATCACCTGGGTGAGGGGTTTTCGGCGAGTGCGGGAGAGGCAGCCAATGGTGAGACGTGGTATTCCCTCCTTTTTTGTACATTCAACCCATCCTATTTTTTAGGAGTATCCGATGTCCCAACTTCCTCCTCCCCTTTCTACACAAGCACTGGGCCAAGATAGAGGGTGACTGAGAGCAACAAGAGCAGCCGCCTAAAGGCTGTGAAAGACGCATGGAGAAGGCCAGATCCCAAAGTAGAAGGCTGCATTGTGTTTCAAGGATGCCAGCGACCCTCCAGGGTGAACTGCAGAGTTGAGGAGGCGATGCCAAGCGTGTGGTACTAACCTTGAATTGGAAATCTTTAAACCAAGAAAGAAACTCAGACAACCGGTGAGTTGACAAGCGACCTGAGAGACTGGTGTGTGTTAATGAAAGATTGAAGTGGCAAAGTTATATCGCAAGTGAAGGCTGAAATGGTGTGGATGAGACGCGAAAAAAGGCAGACCTGTGAATGAACTTTGGAGTAAGGACAGCTGCGAAATCATCGATATTGAGTAACGGAGTGGTCCGGCGAAAGGAAGTAGCCCACTCGAAAGTCTCTGTGAAAGGTGCATTGTTTATAGCGATAAAGTGAATGAACTGTAAAAGTGAAAAAAAGTGATCAAGTTATCCCCGAAAGATGGGTGGGGGGGGAGTAAAAAGCAGAACATTGAACTTTGAATCGAAGTGGTCTTGCGGAGGTCTGTAAAGAAAGCCATGCACATTCAAAAGTCTTCAACATCCGAAAACGGTCTGAGTCCGACTGAGGGAGACCCAAAGTGTAATAAGTTTGGAGAAGGGAGACCCCTGCAAGCATTGTCGAACTTTTGTTTTGAAGAGGTCTGAGCCCGCAGAGGGGGACAGGCATGCCCTTTTTGTTGCAAAGATATTTGGAAGTCTAGGAAGAGAGACTTTAACGTGGCTCGATCAACATCTTGAACGGTTTTGTGTTTAAAACCCGAGCCAGAGTGTATTATCCTGCCTACGGGGACCGCCTTACTCTGTGCTGTGTGACGTGGGAAGGAGAGCTGATTCAGCCACATTTATTCTTTATATTTGAACACTGATTTTCCTTTACATTCATATCTCCTTTATATACTTTTTGTACAAGAGATGGAGCAGGCATTAGGTTTTGTTAGCATAGGCCATTTTGCTTTGACGGACTGCCCTAGGACTGTTTCATATATTATTTGATGGTCGTGATTACTCCCATTCTAGTTATGGGGCACAATAGGAGTTTTTAGAAACCCAGAAACTTTTTAATAAAGGTTTTACAAACTGTACCTTTTGTGTCAGTGTCATACCTGTGATACTATGCCTCCCCCCTACACAGGGTGAGGGAGGCATGGCATCACGGGTATAAAACTGACACAAAAGATACACTTTGTAAAATTTTTATTGAAGTTTCAATGTGGTCGGCAAAACTCCTACTTTGCCCTATAGCTAGGATGGGAGTAGTCTCAACCATCCAATAATAAAGAACAGTCCTAGTGGAGTTCGTCAAATCAAAATGGTCTATACTAATAAAAACCTAATGCCTGCCCTATATCTTGTACAAAAAGTGTGAAAAGCAGAATATGTATACAAAGGAAAGTCAGCGTTCAAATGTGGCTGAGTCAGCTCTCCTCCCTACATTGGACAGCACGGAGTAAGGCAGTCATTGTAGGAAAGAGGACACACTCTGGCTCAGGCTCTTTACACAAAGGCAGTTCAAAACGTGAAAGTCTTTCTTTCCAATTTCCAAAACACAGTTCACCAAAACGTTCACGTCGGTCTCTCTGTCGGGCTCATAGCTTTCACAGCGAAACAAAACACTTGCAGGGGTTCCATTCCTCCAGTTTAATTCACCTCCTTCAGGGGTTCCCTTCCCCTAACTCATAACACCTTTTATTACTCCCTCAGTCGTGTTCAGACCATTTCCTGATGTCAAAGACTTTCGAATGTGCATGGCTTTTTTTTCTACAGTCCTCCACAGGACCATTTCGACTTTTCCAGCTTTCAACTTTATTTGCCCCAATGCTTCCCGGTCTGCATAGTTCACTGTATTATGCACCAAAGTTCAATGTTCACCTTTTTATTTTCCCCTTTTCTCTAGGTCAATTTTAACCACCTTGCTTTACAGTGCATTCACCTCATCGCTACAAACTTTTCACCTTTCACAGAGACTTTCGAGTGGGTTACTTACTTTCGCCAGACCACTCCATTCATTTGCAAGTCTGCCTTTCTTCGCGTCTCATCCACACGCGCGCAGCCTTCAATTGTGCGATATAACGTTGCCACTTCTTTCTTTAGCACACACTGGTCTCTCATGTCACTTGCCAACTCACCAGCTTTGTGCGTTGCTTTCTTGTTTTTACTTTCTTCCAGTTTACGAGTTAAGGTTAGTAAAACAGGCTTGGCCTCGCTTTCCCAACTCTGCCATTCACCCGGAGGGTCATCCTTGAAACACAATGCAGCCTTCTTGTTTGGGATTCGGCCTTCTCCACATGTCTTTTGTGGCCTTTTTGATACAACAAACTCCTGCAGGGAAATCCAAGGGTTCTCCACCCGTGGCTCTCATCCCTCGGTCTGTTGCTCTGCTCCAGTAGGTTTGCCTTTGCCCCAGAAGTTCTGCTCTTACTCGTGCTCCTTGCTCAGTGTGTGTCTCTGTTTCTCATTTTATCCGTGCAAGGAGAGCTAATTGGTATCATATGCATGCACTTGGAGTCAAGTGCCTCACTTTGCCTACCCCAATTAGCAGGACATGTCCAATGCAATGTGTAAGAGTTTGCATTGTTACTCTGTCGCCCTCTTCCCAGTGTTTCTGTAGAAAGGGGGTGGTGGGAGTTAGGACATCAGAGAACCTATGAAATAGGAGGGATCATGGGTATGGGAAAGAGAGGAATACCGCGTCTCGCCATTGGCTGCCTCACCCCCACTCCCTGAAACCCCTCACCCAGGTGATCCTCCCGCGCTGGTCTACCCCCAGGGTCTGAATCCAAAGGCAATGCCCGTGCCCTGGCCACCTGAGCGAGAGAGATCCCCCGGGGACTAGCAGGTGAGACACCCTTTTGTTTCTCACACCAGGACAAGCTTACCTTATATGGCTGGTGGCAGTGAACCTTTTTATTAATTTGGTGCACCTTTACTGCAGGCCGTTTCCACAGCCCATGGGTGCTCAATTTACCAAAATGCCCCCTGGCTTCTTTTATCGCCATTTTAGTGTGCCTTGTCCTTAATTGTATCTCCCCCTGACTATGAGGGCAGGAAATTCCTTTGTGTGATTTTTATCTTTGACAGGAATTCTGTGGATTCCGCACCCAGGCTCCAGAGTGACTGTGAGGGCAGGAAGCGGAGGAGTCCAAAACTCTTCAGCATGCCTGTGAGAATCCACTTCAAAATGGACGACTGTTTGTCCTGAAAGGATTGCCAACCCCCTCCAGCACCCCCACCCCCAAGTTTGAATGTAGCAAGGCTGTTTGATTGGCTGGATTCCTGCATAAAAGGTCTGATCCTGTAAGCTGAAAAGTTATTTGATCTCTGGAACCAAAACCGAAGAAGACCACAGCTGGTACGATTTTCAGCGACCAGAGAGCCTGCTGTGTAACTGGAGCCTGCTGCAGCCCATCCTTCCAATCGACCTGGAGATACCGAAACGATGAACCCGACCCAGAGCCTGGTGAGACCCCCCCAGACTCGAGAAGACCTGCATTTTGAGCCATCCCACGTCGTGGTGCGACCTTGCGGGCTGCAATATCCTGGGGCCTCGCTTGCAAACAGCGTGAATCCGACTAGTGATATTCTGTCCGATGTGTTCCTTAAAAGGTGCCAAATCTACAGAGCCACGTCCAGCCACGAAGAAACCATTGTCTGAAGCTGTCTGTGTCCATCTCTGCTAAAAAAACATCCAGGGTCCTGTCTTCTGTACTCCTGACCAGGAATGCAGTGCCTGTGTTTTTGGCTGCAGATCCTGAGGTCCCTCCTTTGGCATCCTCTTCTTCTGTGCTGAGTAGTCCATGTGAAGAACATCTTGTTTAGAGCGTTGTAAGGAAGGCATGGTATCAAACAGTGAAGACAGACACAAGTGATCACAGTTCAAGGGTGTTTATTGATCTTTAAATGGGTTGGTTAAAAGCATATCTAAATCTAATATTTAAGCTACAACCCCATGTTTTCAGCGCGGGGCAAGGCAGCACGTTCGAGCTTCGCGCACACTCTGGCTTCTCGGCCAGGAGGATACAGTTCAAAGCACAAACATCAGGGCCTTCTGTCAAAGCCTCTTTTGTGATAAGTCTTGCTGCTGAGAGTCTGTCATAACAAAACAAATCTCAAAGTTCCTTTCCTATCAGGATTTTCACATGCACACGTTTTTGCTTTCATTGCTCATCATGGGTCTCCCTTCTTCAGGTGTGTTAGGCAAGATTGTATGCAGTAACCTTTGGGTGTACTACAACAACCCTGACCTCCTGGCAATAGGAACCCAACCTTTGGTATAAGCTTGTACTACACAGGTTGGTAGCACGTTGTGCAGCCAGGCTTATATCAAGAAGGGTGCAGTGTGAGCTGTAGGGGAGTTGCATATAGATTCACAATGACATGTATTCAAATAAACTCTTACATACAAGGTTTCTTGAGTAAACAATTATTCATTTATTTACCAATCTGTTATAGTAAGCCTTCTTGAGAAGGGAGCAACATAAAGACCACACACTAATACACTCTAAAAATACACACTCTTAGTTATCTAAATCAGAAAATATCAATTTGGGATGACACACAGGCACTACCTACACCCTCAGGTGACTTCAATAGCTAGGGTACTGTTGGCATTAATATAATACTGTTGCATTTAGAATATTCTAAACATACGCAGAAGAGAGGAGTTATTCAAGGAGCCAGGCCAGCAATTGTTAGGTTAGCAAAAGTCAAGGTGAACTGAAGCTCTTCTTGCAGGTAAGTAGAAAGTATTTTCCAATGTTTAAAAAATGTTGGTAGAATAGAAGCAATCAAAGTAGGGCCACAAGCTGATTAGGCTTGTGAGGTAAAGAAGCTGCAAGCAATTCTACACATGCAACCAAGCAAGTCGCCAAGGAGGACAAGTGGCTACACAACTCGAGGTAAGTTCTCTAGACTTTACAGTACCTTTAGGTTGAAGAGAAAAGGGGCAGCAGATGACTTCTGTTCCTGTGCAGCTCTGCAGATCTCACTGTTCCCGGGCCTCAGTCGTGGGGACAAAAGGGAGGACTTCTGGGGACTCCTGCACTGCAATGGGACAGTCACCTCTTGAAACTGGCAAACTTAAAACAAGTGGCTGTTCGGTGTTTCAGCTCCTCGCAAATAGCAACACTGCGGTTCCTGGCTGTCAAGATGGGCTTTCCGTGCATCTCGAGTCCCGCACTCTGTTGAGGGGGCTCAGCCTTGGACAGTCCTGCTTCCTGGGAGTCCGGAGGATCTTCCTGGAGCTCTTGGCCAGCTTAAAAGCAACACACACGAACTGGTGTTCCTCGCCCTGGCTATTCGGCACCAGCAGTGACTGCATTGTATATTCGACCAGCTTTGAGAGGATGTCCAGGTGGCTTACATTGGAGTTGATTCGTCCCACAGCAGCAGGGCTTCACCGGGCAAACCAACGGTCCAGGATTTGCAGTAGGTGTCCTCTTCAAGTTCTTCTTCGGATTCCTTCGTCCAATGGTCGACTCTGCCTTCCAAGCCAAAAAGCCTCGCCTTTCATGCAGCTTGTTCTCATTCATTCCAGTCTAGCTGTTAGTCACCCAGCAGGGTGGCTGTCATTGTGGGACAGCCAGCCGGCCAATCACCTAAGAGTGCATCTTTGTCTCCTAGGAGACTAAACACAGGGAGTTCTGGGCACTTCCCTTGTTTCCTGCCCCCGCCAGACACCATGGAACCAGAGGCAGACTTCACTCGTGAATCCTGCCAAAGGCAAAAGGAACAAAGGGACCAAACCTGGTTTGGCGCACCGATTAAATCTCAAGAAGGACCTTTCCACAAAGAAATGGCGAAAAAGGTCTGGGCCATTTTGACAAAAATGGCACCCATGGGTGCTTTACCGTGGCTGCGAACGCAGCCCGTGGTAAAAACCCATAATGGTAGTAAAAAGTAAACCACTGCCACCAGCCATTCAGTGAGGAAAGGGTAACATAAAAATGTTACATGAGAAGCTAGACAAAGGGGATACTAAGTAACCTTTCTAGCACCCTATTGTAATATAGTTTGTGCTGGGTCTAGAAAGTTACAAATGTAAGTAAAGTCAATTTCACTTTACTGCTCTGGGAAACAGTAGTTTATCCCAGAGAAGGTATTTAAACCTTGGGGAAATCTGGAAGACTTCCCTTTGCCACTGCACTGAAGGTGCTATGTGACACAATGTAAAAGATGATGCCTATGGAGTATGTCAGACTCCACAACCAAAAAGAAACAGTGTACCAAATCACATTAAAATACATGAGAGAGTGGGAAAATATTCTCACTCTCTCCAGGTTAATAAAATCAAGTCTTCAAAATCCATAATTTCTGGAGAGACCATCAGCATTTTGGTGGTTACACCCTGACCTATGTTTGATGGTAAAATCAAACCCGTATAGGATGATTGACCATCTTAACAATTTAGGATTCCCCCCCTACATCTGCATTAACCATCTCAAGGGTTGGTGGTCTGTTTAAATTACAAAGGTAGATCCATACAAGCATGGTGTAAACTTCTTCAAAGACCACACAATGGCAAAACATTCACGTTCTATGGTTGCCCACCTTGTTTAAGGTTCCTTGAGTTTTCTACTGATGAAGCAGATTGGATCTCATCCAGCTGACTCAGAACTGCACCTATACCTGTATTGGAAGCATCAGTTTGTACAATAAAGGATTTGTTGTAGTCAGGAGCTCTCAAGACTGGAGCTTGACAAAGGGTTTTCTTAAGTCCTTCAAATGTCTTGGTACAATCCTCATTCCACCTGACCTTCTTGGGGAATTTGAGTGAGGAGATCACATTCAAGGGAGAAGCTATGCCCCCATAGTTCTCAATGAAGTTCCTATAGTAACATGTGAGACCTAGGAAAGGCTCTCACCTGCGGTTGAGTAGTAGGGGTGGACCAGTCCTGTACAGCTTGTACTTTGCTAGGCAATGGACTTTTTTCACCACCTCCTAACTCATGCCCAAGGTAGACCACTTTACTCTGACCAATTTGACATGTACTTGCCTTTATGGACAGATTGGCCTGCTCAAGAGCCTGCAATACTTATCCTAAGTGGTCAATATGTTCCTTCCATGTAGGGCTGAACACTGCAATGTCATCCAAGTATGCCATGCAGATGCCTCCATCCCATTCAGAACATGATTCACCATCCTTTGGAATGTAGCAGGTGCATTATTTAGTACAAAAGGCATAACCTTAAACTGGTAGAGGCCTTCTGGGGTTGAAATGTAGTTTTCTCCTTGGCATGGTCTGTCAGAGCTACTTGCCAATAGCCTGAGGTTAGGTCAAATGTACTGAGGTACTTGGCTAAACCAAGTTTGTCCACCAGCTCATCTGTCCTAGGTAAAGGATGGGCATCAGTCATAGGGACTGCATTAAGAGCTTTATAGTCCACACAGAATCTCAATTCCTTGGATCCTGCCTTTGGCAGTAGTACAACTGGACTAGCCCATGGACTGGTAGAGGGCTCTATTAGCCCAAGACCAAGCATCTTCTTGATCTCTTCTTTTATGTGGGTTCTTACATAGTCTGACATTCTGTAACCCCTGCTTTTGACAGGTAAACAGTCACCAGTGAGAATCTCATACTGGCCCCAAGGGGGCCAAGCCTAGTGTCAGTGAAAATAGGGGGGCAAACTGATTTAAAAGAGCTTTGCACTCCTCCTGTTGTTCCAGTGTCAGATCAGAAGAAAGATTAACTCCTATCTTCCCATCTAAAGGTTGTCCCCTGAGGAAGTCAGGTAGAGGCTCACTCTCCTCCTCCTGATCCGAGGCTCGAAGCAAAGCTCCCAGTACTGGTCTAGAGACATAGGCCTTTAGGCAGTTGGTGTGAAAGACCCTGAGGGCCTCCTTAAGTTTGCCCAAGTCCACCAAATAATTGGCTTCTCCAAGTTTTACCACAACCTTGAAGGGTCCAATCCATTTGTCCTATAAGGCGCTCTGCCTTGTAGGTACTTAACTACTACTAGCTGATCTTGAGTAAACTAAACCATGTTGGCCTTCTGGTCATGCCGATGTTTAACCAGAGCCTGACCTGCTTTCAAGTTATCTGAAGCTTCTGTCATCATGTGTGTCATTCTCCTTCGCAGACCTAACACATAGTCAGTAACTCTCACTGGCTTGTGGGAAGGCGCACTCTCCAACCCCTCCTTGATTAGGGCCAATGGACCTCTAACCGGATGACCATAGAGATGATCAAAAGGACTGAATCCAACCCCTTCCAGGGGGACTTTCTATAAGCAAAGGGAAGGCATGGCAGTAGAAGGTCCCACTTTCTTCTAACGCACCTATCATGCTCTTCATAGTTCTATTAAACCTCTCCACCAATACATTGGTTTGGGGATGGTAGGCTGTTGAGAATTTGTAGGTCAATCCATAGTTTTTCCACATGGCTTCCATGTAGTGGGACATAAAATTGGTCTCTCTGTCTGAGATAACCTCTTTAGGAAAACCTACTCTGGTAAATATACCAAGTAGGTCCTTAGCCACTGCCCGAGCAGTAATAGTCCTTGTAGGTATGGTTTCAGGATACCTGGTAGCATGGTCTACCACAACCAATGTAAATCGGATGCCTGAAGATGTGGGAGGGTCTAAGGGACCAACATTGTCGATTCCTACTCTCTCAAAAGGGACTCTCACCACTTGGAGAGGCACCAATGATGCCACGTTCTTGGCTCTACTCTTGCCAGAAGTCTGACAAGTGTGACAGCTTCTACAGAACTTAACTACATCAGACCCCATCTTAGGCCAGTAGCAGTACAGAGAAATCCTTTCCTTGGTCTTCTTAAAACTTTAGTAGCCAGCTAAAGGAATCTCATGGGCTAACTGTAGGAACTGAGGTCTTGCCTCCTGAGACACTACAAGTCTTCTGTAGTCCCCTGGGGTAGTCTCAATAGGTTCCCTGTAGAGGAGGCCATCCTCCCAGTATAACCTATGCTTCCCTGGCTCTTGCCCTACCAGCTGGGAAACTGCCTGTTGGCGAGGTCCTTCAAGAGTAGGATACTCTCTTTGACCTCTGCTGAAGTCTGCCCTACAGGGGCCACCTTCTGCAAGCAAGGTCTGCAGCTCAGGATGGTCTTTAGGATCCAGATTCCCAACAGGGGGAAGGTCTTCTTCCAGCTCTGTCTCATCAGTAGCTGATTTACCATCTTCTGGTTGAACCTTACACTCAGCCTTGGCTGGGGGAGAAGTCACAGGTGTGACTTGGGACTGTCCACTCGGGATGTCCTGGTTTTGTGCACAGGACTGCTACTCTTCTTGTTTCCTGAGACCTTGGGTTTCCTCTGTCTTTTCTTTTCTGGAAGTAGAAATGTCCTTCCTGTGGACTGGGTGTTTATAGGTCCTTCTGTAACAACCCACTGACAGTCATCTAAGGTGAGCTGTATGGCCTTCTTTGTCTGGTCCTTCTTCCTTTTACTGGGAGGCCTGGGGGTGCTTGATATAACTCCAAGAGTATTCTCAAAAGGACTCTCCCAGGTACATCACTTTGTTCACTGACGGGTATTCTTACAGTCATATTGTTGCACCGGATGAGAGCTGGTAGTATTGGAACCATTTAGAGAGGGCCTCCAGCAAACTTAGTGGACCTTTGGGTGCCTTAGCAACATCCTCAGGTTTGAAAAAGTTTTCATCCACCACTGTGTTGCTGGCTCCAGTGTCTCTAATGGCAGGTGTTGCCTGACCATTCATAAGTATACCGTCCTTGTAATATTAGTTTGTGTTATCTGGAATAGAATTATACACATCTACAGTCTGCTGTTCCCACAGACCCAGGGACACTAAATAAACACTGGCTGAGACTCCAATGGGATCTTCAGCCAATAGATGAAAGTTTCCACTTGCCATATGAACTTCTCCCTCAGGGAGACAAAGGAGGCAGTGTGGACCCCTGAAGGTTTACCCTTGCATCTGGGATCCCCTTTCACATGGTCAGTGGACCCACAAGCATAACATTTACCAAATGTTTTCTGGAATAGGGGTTTTGAATGGATTGTGTCCTTCAACGTATTCCACATCTTTGACATGTAAAGTCCACAACTGTGCTGCTTCGGAAACCTTTTGGCAGAGGGCGTCCTGTGTCGATGGCATCTATTCGATGTCCCTCGAAGGTCTCCATCGAGGGTGACGTCACCAGATGATATAAGTAGGACGCACGGCGCCCGTAGCCTCAGTTCAGTTTTGTCCACGAACGTGTTTGCTTCGAGAACTCGGCATGCCTCGTGAATCTACTTTGAGAAAATGTCTTCATCTTCAACCCCTCCGGCTCCGCGGTCAGGTTTTAAGACCTGCCAGGGCTGTAAGTCCAAGATGTCCATCACAGACCCACACCGTATCTGTTTGTGGTGTCTGGGCGAAAGCCATGATACCGACGACTGCTCAAAGTGCCAGTCGTTGACTGCCAAGGCCTTGCGGGAGTGTAAGGGGAAATTGCAGGTAGGTCGGATGTCTAAGCCCAGTGAAACCAAAAAATCGACGGGTGTTTCCACTGACAATTCGGGGGTGACTCTCCCCGTCGAAGGGAATCCTGGGGATCTCGGTCCAGGAGTGGGTCCCGCCACTCATTCTCCTCTTCTAGGGACTCCCGGAAGCAGCGTCACTGGTCGCCTTCACCGTCCTCATCGATGATGGCTCTGCGAGGAAAGTGGCTTGTCCCACTAAATCCTCGACTCCTGAGGAATGGGAGGCCTTCAGGGAGCAAATGCTGGTGATTTTTCAATCCCAGGGCACAGTCCCGTCCGCGCCTTCGGTAGAATCCGGCAGGCAACGGTCTCCGTCCGATGTTCGCGCGCCTTCGGGCCCGGCAGGTCGGCGCGATAAGCATCGGGAGCCATCTAGGTCTAGTTCGGACAAGGTTCAGGTGGATCGCCAGAGACATGCCAGTCCCCATAGAAATCTGGGAAGGTGTCGAGAGCGACATCGGCGCCACGTCCTTGGAGTGCGGCTGTCAAGTCTTTGTCTTCGAGCTGGCCCTCAGAGCCGTCTGCGCCTTTGGCGACGCCAAAGCCATCGGTGCTCTCTACGCCGTCGCTCAAAAATGGCCGGAATTTGCTGGTGGAGGCCCTTGTGACTGTGGATCATCCGAGAAAGGAGTGGCCTGTTATGGACTCCAGTGCTGCTCCTATCCGTAGAAAGGAGTTCTTTCATTCTCTGCATGACATTTATGAGGATGAGGAGAGGTCTTATGTGGAATTGGAGTCTGTTGAAACTCCTGAGGCTCCTGGCATGGTATTTCCGGGGGACAGTCAGTTGGAGGATTTGAGACAGTCGTTACATGATGCCATTGGCCTGGACACATCTCTTGAGATGGAGTTTGGGAGGCCAGAGCCTGGGGATATAGCTGAATCCTCCTATAGGAGGTTGATGTCGAGGGTCACTGAGTACTTAGGGTGGTCCGACCCTCCAGTTGATTTCATTCAGGATGACCTGACGGACGTTTTAGATCAGGGTCTGTCCACTGACCCAGTGTTTCCTTTTCATACTCCTACGTCCCGTCCCCTTTCCTCCATACTTATGGGACATCCCGCCGTCCTGTGGGACGGGACCGGAGCACTTTGTAAAAAGCATCCCACAAAAATGTTTCAAAAATGTGTCCTTCCTCTCTTTCTTGCGCGGGGCCCGGCACAGGGCCGTAACCCTGCCCACCTTGGCCCCGCCCCGCGCATGGCCCATCAGTCCTTTTCTCCGCTCGCTCGGGACTGGACGCCCTTGCATCCGCAGAAGATTTTCTTCCCTTTTTTCCTCTGTGGCTCTCGCTAGCGATCGTGTACTAGTCTATCTATGTCGTTCAAATTAGACTTTCCAGATTGTTCATCGTGTCACTGACGCTTCGCGAGGGCGGATCCCCATCCTCTTTGTTTAAAGTGTTTGGGTCCGGATCACCGTTGGGACTCCTGTTTTTACTGCAATTCCCTTTCCGTCCGGGCACTTCAAAGTCGGTTGAGGCAGTGGGAGGGGGTGTTTAGACAAACTCCTCCTTCGCATTTTCAGGCGTTCATTGACGAAAAGAAGAAGCGCCCGATAAGTTCTTTACGTTTCAGAGCACCCCGGCCGGGGGATACCTTTCCGGGTTCCTCCCGGGTCGGGAGGGCCGTTGATCGTTCTGTCACTGGGGATTGCCCTGAGGTGCCCGTTGGGCTTAATAATTGTACCAGAGTTTTCTCCGAGGGTCTCCGTAAGGGGCCTGTGGATACCGGAGCACGCTCCGAGGCCCCTCCTGTGGGGGCTGCTTGTAGGCCCAGTTCTACTGAGTGGTGCGGTACCGGAGCTAGCTCTGAGGCCTCTCTATCAGCTTCCCTCAAAAATAAGACCGGGGTGCGCCCCGATGCTTTGGTGGGGCTTAGTGTCACCGAACGGATGTTCGAGGCCCGCGCCAATAAGGCTGTTACTGGACCTGGGTCCGAGGCCCCTCGTACAGGGGCTAAAGCTACCAACATTTCTGAGAGGCCTGACAAGGTCTTATCGGTGAAGGGTTTTTCTCACTGTTCCCGCTCTTACGGCGACACCAGATCTGTTGAGGGGGCAAAGAAGGAAAATTCTTCTTTTACCAGCAGTGCCGAGGTCCTTCCTGGGAAGGCTTTTTTGGCGGTTGGTATGTCGCAGAAACATTCCAGGCCTCATAGTACCGGATCTGCCGAGGATCCTTGTGTCAAGGCTAAGGTTAAGACCCCTGATCCATCGACGGGGACCCCTGCCTCACTTCCTCGCATGCCGCAGTTCCCCTCAGGCGATGACAAAATGGCGCCCGGTCCCGCCGCGGCCGCGGCAGCGGCAGCCATTTTGGGTGCTACCCCTACAACTATGCCATCGGCCTCAGGTGTAGGGCTTGGTTCCGTGGGTGAACGTAGAGTTCCTTGTGCGCATCATGAGAGGCCTCCTCTGGTTCCAACACAGTCCCCGGAGGATGCCTTTTTCGGCAAATTTCAAACGCTCATGCGTACCGACCCCATGAGGGAATATTTCAAAGGGCTTTTTAGGGAGATATGCCCGTCCGCGCCTCCGGCTCCTCCCGTACCTCCGGTGGTTCCGCCGGCGCCTCCCTTGCCTACAGTGCCTTCCCCGACTCTCCCGCCTTTTCCCCTTTTGCCCCCCGTGGACAAGGCAGCGCCTGACACGGTTCAGCAGGATCCTGACCTGTCGGATGACGCGCAAGACGATCAGGACAACGAGGACCTGCTCCGCTCTATCAGAGCTTTTCATGACCTGGTACTGGACATGATGTGCTTCTTGGATGTTCCAGTGCCCGAGGTACCCGCTCCGCAAGAGGGCGTGCTTTCTGGGGCGTTCACCCTGTCTCCTTTGGAGCATACCGGTCTGTTGTTGCAAAAGGACGTTCTGGCCGAGGTCCGCAGGGTCTGGGAAAAGCCACACTCTGGACCTTTCATCAATAAGGAAATTGACGCACGATACAGGCTGCATTCTTCGGAAGAGGTGGCCCTGTCGTCTTGTCCGCCCCCACTCCTCCACAGTGGTGGCTGCGGCCACTTTGCAGTCCAGGCCTGCAGCATCCTCTTCCACGACAGCTACTCAGGTTCTGGGAAAGGACAATAAGCTCCTTGACTCCCTTGGGAGAAAGATTTTCGCTAACTCAGCCTTGCAGCTCAGGCAGGCCAATGCCAAACTGGTGTTAGCGGGGGCTAATATAGGGATGTGGAAAGGTCTGTCGGAGTTTGAGGAGTTCATTCCAGTCGAGAAGCTGGAAGACTTCAAAGCGGGATTATCCGACGCCAGGGTCTTGGCCCAGGATCTCCTGGAGGCTGCGGCTCATCACGTAGACACCTCGGCTCTGGGCCTTATGCTGGAGGTTGATACCTCACGGCAGGCGTGGCTGCATGCTACCAAATTCTCAAAAGAAGTGCAGGACAAGGTGTTAGACCTTCCGTTTGATGGTAAGGAGCTCTTTCATTTTACAACAGATGTAGAGCTGACCAAGACGAAGGATAGCACTCAGACAGCTAAGTCTTTGTCGGTCCTTGTTAAAACCCCTTTCAAAACCCAGAGACTGTTGTCGCAAAGCCGACCCTCCTCTGGCTTTAGGGGCTTCCTAGACCGGAAATCTCAGAGTGGATACCCCTTTGGGGAATAACCGCCAGAGGCAACAACGGACTCGGTTTTTCTCCCGATCCTCAGCTTCCTCTTCAGGTTCAGGTGGCAACACCACCGAGAAACCTACAAAATGAGGGCTCTCTGCGCTCACACGAGACCCTGGTGGGAGGACGCATCGCGTCTCATTGGAAGGCGTGGCAGACCATCACCGAAGACAGATGGGTCTTGTCAGTCGCTCGGGCGGGCTTCCGCTTACCCCTGCCCCCTTCCCCACCATCCAACCCTCCTTTTGAGCTGTCGGGCTCGCCCTCCCTCAAAGCCGAGGTTCAGAAACTTCTGGACCTCAGAGCTGTAGAACCCGTTCCCCCTTGGGGAGCGAGGGGAAGGCTTCTACTCCCGGCTGTTTACGGTGCCCAAACCCAACCAGGCTGGCCTGCGCACCATCCTAGACCTTTCCCAGTTCAATCTTTTCCTAACCCAAGAGAAATTGAAGATGATCACGCCCGGCCAGATATGGTCCTCCTTGCAGATGGGAGATTGGCTCAGCGTGGTGGATCTTCAGGATGCGTACATGCATATTCTGATTATGAATCCACACAGGAGATATCTCCGTTTCTCTTTGGGAGAGGAGCACTTCCCGTTTCGAGTGCTTCCTTTCGGCCTCAGCTCTGCGCCGTGTGTCTTCACGAAGATGATGTTGGTGATTGCAGCCTATCTTCGTCTGCAGGGTATCCATGTGTATCCGTATTTGGAAGACTGGCTCTTACGCAGTCCTTGCCCGCTGAAAGCAGCGGGCAATCTTCAGTCTCTCCTTCAGCTCCTGTTCCGTCTTGGGCTGCCGGTGAACTGGCGGAAAATCTTCCATGACGGCCTCGCAGGACTTAATTTTCCTGGGTTTTCACTGGAACACGATCGACTGCAGAGTGTACCTGACCGGGGACAGAATGGCAGATCTGTTGGCCACGTGTCAGATGTTTGCGAAGTCGGAGAGCATGTCGGCCTGGTGGTTCCAGAGGCTTCTGGGCCTCATGGCCTCGTGCGTGTTGGCTCTTCCTCTTGCTCGTCTCAAGATGAGGCGGACTCAGATGGCTCTTCGGAGTTCTTGGCGTCAGGCTGTGGACCCAGATTCCAAGCTGATAATGATTCCAGCTTCCATGAGAGTGGACCTGGAATGGTGGTCATCTCTCAGCAACCTGTCGATGGGTGCGGGTTTTCAGGACCCAGCCCCTACGGTGACGGTTACGACGGACTCCTCCCTCCTGGGGTGGGGTGCGACGTTAAATCCTCTTCAGGTCTCGGATCTCTGGTCGCCTCAGGACAAGCTCCTCCACATAAATTATTTAGAGATTCTGGCGATCTTCCTAGCACTCAGGGCATTCAGACCGATCATAGCCAACAAGGTGGTCCGCATACACACGGACAATGCGGTGTCGATGTATTCAATCAACAAGCAAGGGGGAATGAAGTCTCCCCCTCTTGTTGACCTGTTCATCCAGATCTGAGCGTGGGCTGTGCTTCATGGTGTTTGGCTGCTTGCAGTGCACATCCCGGACCAGCTGAATGTTACAGCGGATGCCTTCAGACGGTGGACAGTGGTCAGCTACGAGTAGGAGTTGAAGGCGGAGGTCCTCTCATGGATTTTCTTGCGTTGGGGCACACCGGAGGTGGACCTCTTCGCTACGGCGGTAAACAAGAAGCTTCCTCAGTATGCCTCCACAGGGGGGCTGGGAGCCTCCTCTCTGGGGGATGCTCTCGAGATTCCATGGCACAACATGAGAGCTTACGCCTTCCCGCCTCTGCCTCTAGTCCACCGAGCAATTTGGAAGCTGAAGAACTCGGTGAACTGTTCCCTTCTACTTATAGACCCGTGGTGGCCGGCCAGGTTTTGGTTCTCGGAACTTCAACACTGTTGGTGTATCCACTGATCAGGTTACCAGTGACCTCCGATCTTCTTCATCAGGGAGAACAGCAGCTGTGGCTCCCCTCCCCACAATCGCTCAGCTTGGCGGCATGGTGCCTGAGTTCAAGTCTTTAGAACATCTTAACTTGTCTGTGGATAACATGCGTATTATCCAGGCAGCCAGGAAACCCTCGACTAGGTCCCAGTACAGAAGCAAATGGCTCAGGTTCTGTCATTGGTGTTTGGACAAGAAGTTGGACCCAAGGGGGGGGCTACAATTGACACAGTGCTGTCCTTTGAGTCCTTCTTAGCAGAGTCGGGTGTCCATGTTCTGTCATGCAGAACTTACCTTTCACCGGTTTCCGCTTACCTTTCTACGGACCAATGCTCTTACTCTCTATGTAATACAGTGGTTAAGAGACATTTTGCTGGTTTGACACGCCTCTGTCCTCCAATTCGTAGTCTGCACCCGTCGTGGGATCTAAATGTAGTCCTAACGGCGTTGTCATAAGCCTTTCGAGCCAATGGCCACGGTGGACCTCAAGTACATGTCCTGGAAAGTGTCCTTTTTGTTTGCCGTTACGTCAGCAAGGCGGGTGAGTGAGCTCCAGGACTTGTCGGTGGAACATCACTTTTTGGTCTTTAACAAGGATAAGGTAGTCCTACGGACGAATCCTGCTTTCCTGTCAAAGGTGGTATCTGAATTCCATCTGAATCAGTCGATCTCCCTGCCGGTCTTTTTTCCGAACCCTACCTCGGAGGCAGAAAGGGTTCTGCATTGTCTCGATGTCAGAAGGGCTCTTAAGTTCTATCTGGACAGAACTTCCGAGCTTAGGAGTTCTTCCCAACTGTTTGTGACTTTTGGTAACCCTCAGGGTAAGCAGGCGTCTAAGGTGACTATTTCTCGGTGGATCGCCGCCTGTATTACGGAGTCTTTCACCATCCAAGGGCTGAAAGCTCCTAAGGGTATTCATGCACACCTGGTGCGGGGCAAGGCAGCCGCGGTTGCTTTTCTGAAATATGTCCCCTGGGAGTCCATCGCTAGGGCAGCTATTTTGGCCTCCCCGTCTGCTTTTTGTAAGCATTATTGTCTTGACATGAGCTCAAGAGCTGATGCTCAGTTTGGTCAGGCTGTGCTGAAGAACCTTTTTCAGTAAGGGGTATTTCCATCCACCCGTAGTTCCTGTTAGGAGTGCTTGGGAATCTCCCATAAGTATGGAGGAAAGGGGACGGGACGTAGGAGTATAACCAGGTTACTCACCGTAGTGACCACCTTACTCTTAGTCCATAGTCCCCTTTCCTCCATACGCCCACCTGCTGTCCCCTCTAATAAGGTTCTTCTGTTATTGCTAATAGGTCTCTGACCTGGCAATAGAAAAGGACTGAGGGGCGAGGCGCGGGCGGAGCCAAGGTGGGCGGGGTGACGGCCGCGTGCTGGGCCCCACGCAAGAAAGAGAGGAAGGACACATTTTTGAAAAACATTTTTTATGATGCTTTTTACAAAGTGCTACGGTCCCATACCACAGGACGGAGAGATGTCCCATAAGTATGGAGGAAAGGGGACTATGGACTAGGAGTAAGGTGGTCACTACGGTGAGTAACCTGGTTATTTGGCATTGCAGAAAAGGGTGGCGGCTACTTGCCAGTCTCCGGAATCTCTTCCGGCGGTCAACCCCCGGAATCTCTTCCGGCGGTCAAGTCGTTGACTAAGAAATAACGGCCATCCAGTAGCGACCTCAGCTACCTATCCTCTCACCCTACTCCAGAGAGTTAGGTGGTTCAGGCGGCCACGGCCACCTCGAGATAGGTGCCGTCACTACCATCCCTCCTAATAGGGACGACAAGCGCTTCAGTGGTTGGGCATGCAATGTATTTTCAGTTGGGGGTATGGCGTTGAAGTCGGCCAACTCCACCTGTGACTTGGCAAGGTTTTCACACACTCAGTGGAATTGAATCTCTAGCAGCTGAGCATATTCCCGAGGGGGGAAGAAAGGCATGGCTTCCTTGCTCTTGTGCAGGATGGCAAGGACGCCATGTGCGAATCCCTTCCGTCTGGGTTGGACACAGCAGATCGTGTTAGCCGGTCCATGGGTGCGAGCACTGTGATGCGCAGGTTGCCGTGGTTGCTGAAGTCCGTTTTTGCTCTGAACATGCCCTTTGATGGCCCTCATTTGTTTGGCAACAAGGCTGACGAGAGTCTTGAGAGGTTGCAGACCTCAAAAGCTGCTGCTATATCTTTGGGCACAGCTGTGCGTCAACCTCTGCCTTTTCGTCCAGCAGTGGAGGGGGGGTTCCTATCGTTGCTACTCCTCTTTTGGTAGAATGAGAGGAGCCGCTAATCAAAGAGGCCACCGTATAGAGGTGCCAAAGCTGCTCCGGCAGCTGCCTCCTTGCTTTGAGGCGCTGCCACAGGGCTCCATAACAGTTATGAGGCCAGGTCCCATTGTTCGCTGGTTGGGGGCAGACTGTCTCAACAGCTCGAAGAATGGCGAGCTATTACTTCAGATGCGTGGGTTCTGGAAACAATAGCCCACGGCTACTGCCTTCTCTTCTTAAAGCCGCCTCACGACAATCCACCGGGGAATCTCTTTGAAGCTTTCAGATCCGCGCCTTGTACAGGAAATCTTGACCTTGCTGGAGAAAGGCTAGAACTAGTGCCTGTGGCGGAGAGAACAAGGTATGGTATTCCCCATATTTTTTTATTCCAAAGAAAGACGGAGGACTGAGACCCATCTTGGACTTGCGTTGTTTGACCAAGTTCCTGAGGAAGGACAAGTTCAAGATGGTTACTCTTTCTCGGGTCCTTCAGGCCCATCGACTTCAGGATTGGTTGGTGTCTCTGGACCTACAGGATGATTATTTTCATGTGCCAATTCATCCAAAGCACAGAAAATACCTGAGGTTTGCGGTTGGCAACTTGCACTTTCAGTTTCGGGTCCTGCCATTCGGATTGACCTCCGCTCAAAGGTCTTCACCAAGCTAATGATGGTGGTTGCAGTGTATCTCAGGAGAGGGGGTGTTCACGTCTACCCCTACCTAGATGACTGGCTGATCCGAGCGCATTCTCGCGGACAAGCTTTGGATCATCTCAGCCTCACCTTGCTCTCCCTTCACAAGCTGGGCTTCTCCCTCAATTTCAAGAAGTCGCATTTGACACCTTCCCAACAGCTCCAGTACATCGGTGCTGTGTTGGACACGTCCTTGGGGAAGTGCTCGCCTCCCAAGGTGAGGGCTCATCACATTGTGCAGATTGTCAACAAGTTTCAACGTGCCCAGTGTCTTCCAGCTTTCAAATTCTTAAGGTTGCTCGGCCTCATGCCATCCTGCATTTTTCTGGTGCCAGATGCCAGACTGAGGATGAGACCCTTCTGTGGACTCTCAAGATGCAATGGTCGCAATTGTCAGGCAAAATTTTGGACCCCGTTCAGATTCCGTTCTGTCTCGCAGGATCTTCTGTGCTAGGCCAACAAAGGGAATCTATTGAAGGGGGAGCCCTTTTGGCAACCGTGGCCGGAGGTGACGGTGGTGACGGACGCTTCCCTCACAAGATGGGGACCCTACGCCAACGAGTTGTCAACCAGCAGTCGTTGGTCTCCGTTGGAGTACAAACACCACATAAACCCTTTAGAGCTGAGGGCCATCAGGCTAGCCCTGAAGGCTTTTCTGCCGTCTGTGCGGGGGAAGAGTGTCCTGATCATGACGGACAACACAGTGGCCATGCATTACCTCAACAAAAAAAGTGGGGGTAGGGTCACTTCCGCTCTGCAGAGAGGGGATGCAGCTCTGGTTCTGGGCAATACAACAAGGAATCTTGCTCTCGGCAGTTCATCTAGTCGGAGAGGAGAATGCAGCGGCGGACCATATGGCTCAGGAAGACCTTCAGCAGATCTTTGCCCTTTGGGGAAACCCTCAAATGGATCTGTTTGCAACTGGTGCCAACCGGAAGTGCGAGAGGTTTTGCTCAAGGGCATTCTTGAGGAGCTTTAGGGGACGCGTTCCCTCTTATATACACGTTTCCTCCGGTCCTAGTCATTCCTCTGGTGCTAAAGAGGTTGCAGAGTTTCGGATCCCACATGATCCTTATTGATCTGGATTGGGCAATGAGAGTGTGGTGATACCTGGATCTTCTACAAATGTCCATCTGTCCGCCACAACGTCTTCCTGACAGGGAGAACCTTCTCTCGCGAGAGGGGGGTCAGGTTCTCCATCCAGAGGTCATGACTCTCAACCTTCACGCTTGGTTTCTGAAAGGTTGAACTATAAGCCATTATTTCCAAATCGAACCTATCGCTAAGGCTAGCCCCTACCCAAACCTTACAATCTTGTGAAGCCCTCACTGCCAAACTCCCCATAAACAATACTCAATCCTAAACCATTCACCTAATCTACAGACCTCCAGGCCCGCTTGGGACCTTTGAAGAGGATCTGCATAAGCTTCTAACCAATAATGCTAAAACCAATTCACAACTGCTGGTACTAGGGGACTTTAACCTAGGATTTAATGACCAAGCGGACGTGCACGCCTTGACCATTGCCAATGCCATTAATTCCCTAGGATTCTCCCAAAAAGTCAACAATCCCACCCACACGATGGGTAGAATATTAGAGTGGGTCGCTGACTCTAACTGTACAGTAGCCATCTCTTCAATCTCGCCTTTACCATGGACTGACCACTCATTAGTGTCCTTCAACCTCTTAACCGCCCGACCACCCTCCACAGTTGTTCCCACGGCACCATCGTGCCTGACTAGAAACAAGAAGAACATGACAATAGACAATGTGATACCGGCCATCCTCCCTACATTAAATGCACTACCTGACAACCTAATCCCTAGTACTCAAGTTCACAAGTATAATAAAATAATGACTGAGACTATGGACAAAATTGCCCCACTTAAAATGTATACAAGTAAACCTAAAGCCCACTTAAATAAATGGTTTACACCTGAACTTAAGGCCCTACGCCTTACTAAGAGAAAATGTGAATCTAATTGGAAACTATGCCCAACTGATGAGAATAAGGCTAACCTAACATCTATCTTCCGCCATTATAAAAATGAAGTTTGCCTGGCAAAGAGGAACTCATACAATGATAGCATTGCCAATTCTAATTCAAGCATGAAGGAACTCTTCTCTATACTGAAGGAACTTGAATCACCCATTGTCATAACAGACACTTGCACTAAGGACCAGACCTGGTGCACAGATATCCAACATGCTCTAGCTAACAAAATAAATACCCTCCAAAACAAAATTCAACTAAAAAAAGACTTGCTCAACCTCGCCAATCTGCCTTTGCCACCACCTAATGCTACCCACAATCCTCAAACCAGTAAATTCTCCTTCACCAAAACTACTACACTAGAGATAGAGAAAATCATCCTTACCCTCAAACCATCTAACTGCAAAGGTAACATCTGCTCAGCACAGTTAATAAAAGACGCTGCCAGAGATGTATCACCTTTTATATCCAAACTTGTTAACGCGTCCTTCTCCACAGGCATCATCCCTGCTAACTTAAAACAATCTTGGGTGCTCCCGCTGCTCAAAAAGCAGACACCAGACCCTCTTATCCCCACTAATTATCGCTCAATTACCACAGTTCCATTTCTTCTGAAGATCTTGGACAAAGTGGCCTATACGCAGATTCAAAAACACCTTGAATTGCATAAGTTACTAGGAGCTAGACAAGCTGGCTTGAGCCCACTACACGGAACGGAAACAGCCCTTATCGATTTAAAGACCCAAATAGACGAACTGAGAGATCAAGGTAAGACAGCTCTCCTCCTTTTACTAGACCTCTCAGCTGCCTTCGATCTCGTGGACCACAAGGTCCTCCGCAGACATTTGGACTCTGCCGCTCACTTCTCCACACAAGCCATTAGATGGATAGAATCCTTTCTGAGTGAGAGAACTATGAGAGTTTTTTCCCCATCGGCAGCAGCAAACCCCATACCCATCATATGTGGTGTCCCCCAGAGATCCTGCGTCTCCCCTACTCTATACAACATTTTCACCAAACCTCTGTTCGATGATCTGGATAATCTAGGTATCACCTACACTAACTATGCAGATGATACACAGATTCTCCTCCCGCTTTCTGGAGATCACAGCAAGGAAAGGGAGTTGGTGAACAGAGTGTACCTCATCATTCAGGCATGGATGGCAACCCATGGCCTCTGCCTGAATGATAAGACAGAGTTGATCATTCTGGGCACACAAGCCAACATCAACAAATTGGGCCCGGACTACTCTGCTTTCAGCATAGATGGAAATGTGATCAAAGTCTCAAGGGAAGTTAAAACACTTGGTTTTTACCTTGATTCTACCTTGTCTTTTACTAAACCGGTCAACTCCCTAGCTTCTACCACAGCCTACACCTGCAAATTGATAAGAGCAGGTAAGCCCTTTTTATCCAATAATAGCTGCCTGATCCTGGCGAGAGCCTTAATACTTTCCCGACTCGACTATTGCAATGCCCTCTACAGTGGTGCTAACAAAGCCACCACCCAAAGACGCCAAACTTTTCAAAATAATGCTCTTAGAGCTGCACTTGGCATAAAGAAAAGGGAGCACATCTCCTCTATTAGGCGGCAACACAAATGGTTCTCTACTGACAACAAAATCCTTCTAAAAATGATCTCCTTGACCCATAAGGCTCTTAATAATGCTGCTCCCAGTTACCTGACGGACAAAATAAAAAGAAAAACTTCAAATAGACCCACGAGAATAACCAACTCCAACTGCCTGGTAGTACCCAGATTTAGACTTGCCAAAATTGGTGGCACCAGCTTCCCTGACAGAGCTGCCAACTTGTGGAAGACTTTGCCACCCAACCTAAGAGCAGACCAACCTTTCTCACACTTCAGAAGGAACTTCATCAAACACATTAATGCTAACAATGCCTAGATACCTGAATATGACTCCACTCTAGGCTTAGCCCTACTCTATTGTAAATAGGTACTATTAGCTACCCTTCATTATGTCTATAACTGTTAATACTGCATGTATACTCCTTAGTTTATCCTGGTAATCGTAATTGTAAGTTTGTAAGTGTACATTTATGTAATATTGTAAATTTTATTGATTGTACATTTTTATTGATTGTACATTTTTATTCATGTAACATTGTAAGCCTCGCATATACTTTCTGCTGCGCCCGGTAACCTTTGGGTCTGGAGTGCATTATAAATAAATAAACAAACAAACAAACAATAAGGATTGGGACCTTCCGGATGCCGTGATGGAGGTGTTTCTTTCAGCCAAGCGGCCGGCGACTAAATCCTTGTACCGTTGGCGTACGTTTTGTGACTGGTGCAGAGGAAACAATGTTGATCCTTTTCAGTGTTCCATTCCGATGGTTCTACCTTTCTTGCTTTCTTTGGCACACAGAGGTCTTCAAGTGGGTACCATTTAAGGGTTACCTGGCGCAGCTGTCTATTATAAAGCGGTCGTCTGAAGAATGTTCTTATTTTAAGATTCCTTTGATTTCCCAGTTTCTAAAGGGGCTCACGAATGTGTTCCCCCCACCCCCTCAGTCCCCTTTTCAGGTGCCGGTTTGGGACCTGAATCTGATCTTGAAATTCTTGATGGGTGCTCGGTTTGAACCTCTGCACTCTTGTCCTTTGAGACTATTGTCTTTCAAGACGGTTTTCATAATTGCAGTTTCATCTGCTCGCAGAGTTAGTGAATTGCAGGTACTTTCATCTAAGCCACCCTTTACTGTGCTCCACAAGGATAGGGTTGTACTGAGGGTGCGTGCGTCCGTCCTTCCTACCTAAGGTAGTGTCTGAGTTTCATCTGAGCCAGAAAGTGGTACTTCCTGCTTTCTATCCTCCTCTTGGTAAGGAAGATGAGAGACTCCATAGGTTGGACCCTAGGAGAGCTTTGAGCTTTTATATTTCTAGGATGTCCAGGGTCATAGTGGATGACCAGCTTTTTGTGGGGTACAGTGGACACCGATTGGGTCAGGCTGTTACCAAACAGACCTTGTCCAGGTGGATTATGCTCACCATTACTGAATGTTACAGATTGGCGGGCAAGGACTCTCCTGAGGGGTTGCGTGCTACCTCCACCAGAGGCGTAGCTACAGCCCCCGACTTGCAGCGGGGTGTTCTATTAAGAACATTTGTGATGCTGCAACATGGGCTTCCATCCATACCTTTTGTCAAGCATTACTCCCTGTCCATGGTCAGGATTTGGCCTTTGGTAAAGCAGTGCTTTATTCTGCCATCTGATTGGGTGTTCTAAATTCTTCTCCCTCCTCCAACCACGGATACTTCTTTGGGAGTCTGTCAAAGATGTAGAATATGTTGGAGGGCACAATACATTCTAAGAGCAAGTTACTTACCAACTGGTAACGTTCTTTCGATTGGATGTTCCTCCAACGTATTCCACATCGCCCTCACAACCTGTCCCTCTGAAGAATTTCCTTTTGCTGTTGCAGCTTGTGTTCCCTCAAGGCTATGTGCAGTCAAGCAGGCATTGTGCTGGGGCATGTCACACGTTGTGGAGGGAAAAAACATGAACTGAGGCTACGGGTGCTGTGTGTCCTACTTATAACATCCGGTGGCGTCGTCTTCGACGGATACCTTCGAGGGACATCGACCCGATGCCATGGACGTAGGATACTCTCTGCCGAAAAGTTTCCGAAGCAGCACAGCTGTGGACATTACATGTCAAAGATGTGGAATACGTTGGAGGAACATCCAGTCGAAATAAATTTACCAATTGGTAAGTAACTTGTTATTCTGCTGACCTCCCTCTTGCTTGGCACCAGAGGTTTCACTAGACTGACCTGGTTTCCCAAATGGCTTACCCTTCTTATTTTTGTGGCCCTCTTTTGGATGGTAGGTTTTAGAATTCTCCTCGTCATCTTTCTTGTGCTGCTTCCCCTCATCCTTTTTGTGAGTGGCCCCAGAAGCCTTGTGAGTGGCCCTGTTGACAACCCACAAGTCAGCAGCTGTTGCTAGTTTCTTGGGATCAATCTCTTTTGAGTCAGCCAAGTGCTGTCTCTGCCTAGGAGAGCAGGCATCAAAAATAGACTCTAACAAAAACAGATTTCTCATTCCTTCAAAAGTAGTTACTCTGTAACTCTTAACCCAACCATCTGTTTTTCAAACATTCACACACCCAGGTAGCCCAAGGGGCACCATCACTCTTTTCGAGGGTCCTAAACCACTTATGGTACTGGGAAGGAGTTTTCCCTAATCTAGCTATCAAAGCAAGCTTCACATTTTCACACTCCAATCTTTCAATTTCCCCCACTTCCATTACAGCATCAGTTGCAATCTGGGGGAGCCTAGACAAAACCCAAGGAATCAACTGATTCCCTGTGTAACCCTGAATCCCATAGTTATATTCAAAAGCACCCAACCAATACAGAATATCACATCATATATACTCGCTGGTTGTAGGTCAAATGGTCGAATCTAAATGGTCGACAGGACAAATGGTTGACACCAAAAGGTCGACAGGTCAAATGATCAAATTTTATTTTTTTGGGGGGGTCCCCCCGAACCCCCTTTTTTTTTGCTAAAAAAACCCTTTGTTCCCTAAACGAAAACCTAAAAAAATATATATAACTAAAAAAAAAATTTGATCATTTGTCCTGTCGACCAAATTGTGTCGATCATTTGTCTGTCGACCATTTGACTAGACACCATACTCGCTGCTTCTTTAGGCATGTAAGGTCTCTTTGGACTGGAAGACCTAGAAGTCTCTGTGATAGAAACATTTTCAAGAGACAATTTCTTCATTTCAAGAGCATGTTGCATTTCCATTTCCCTTAGTTTGAAATCCTGATGTTTGGTTTCAGCTTGGATTTGTAACCTTTTGAATTCTAACTCCACTCTCATTTTCTCAAGAGAAGCACATTCTGGAGTCAGTGATGGACCTTGTGGGGTACCAGTGGCTAAAGGTTGAGGTAAAAGGGCCTGTTGAGGCAAAGAAGGGCTCTCTCCCTGAGACTCCTCTTCTGACTCCTCTAAGACGTTAAGAGTTAGACTTTTGAATTATCATCCCCAATATCGTTTTCCACATTTCCTGGGTTAATAGGTGTGACAGGCCTAATACCCAGACTTTGATGATTCAGCAATCTTGCAATGAATTCATTTTTCTTTCCTTTTACAGGGAGACTCCTGGCCTTACACATTATTTTCAGTTGCTCTACTGTTAGAATGACCAGGGCTTCCTGAAGTTATCCATATTTGGCATGTTACAATTGTTATTCTAGTGGAGCTTAGCCTTGTGAAGGTTTTTAGTTGAACAAAAGCAAAGCAAATTCTTAGTGTAACAACTCTACAATAGATCCTCACCGCCTGCCACCAGTGTTAGGCAAGATTGTATGCAGTACCCTTTGGGTGAACTAAAACCACCCTGACCTCCTGGCAATAGGAACCCAACCTTTGGCATAAGTCTGTATTACACAGGTTGGTAGCGTATTGAGCAGCCAGGCTTATCTCAAGAGGGGTCAGTGTGAGCTGTACGGGAGTTACACAGAGATTCACAATGACAAGTATTCAAATAAACTCTTACACACAAGGTTTCTGGAGTAAACAATTATTAATTTATTTACCAATCAGTTATAGTAAGCCTTCGTCAGAAGGGAGAAATATAAAAACCAAACACCAATACACTCCAAAAATACACACTCTTAGTTATCTAAATCAGAAAAGTTTGGGATGACACACAGGCACTACCTACACCCTCAGGGTGCTGTTGGCATTAGTATATTACTGTTGCATTTAGAATATTCATGGGAGTAGTGTTAAAGAGAAGAGGGTTCAGAATTAAACAAGTATTCATACAGTTATTCTTAAGTAGGTAAGTACTTTCAAAACAACCCCCAATGTGAAGTTAGTTAACCCTTTCCCGGAAAGAAGGCAAAACACATAAGCAGAAGAGAGAAGATTCATTCAAGGAGCCAGGCCAGCCAATGTTAAGTTAGCAAAAGTGAAGTTGAACTGAAGCTCTTCTTGCAAGTAAGTAGAAAGTATTTTCCAATGTTTAAAACATCTTAGAAGAATAGAAGCAATCAAAGTAGGGCCACAAGCTGATCAGGCTTGTGAGGTAAAGAAGCTGCAAGCAACTCTACAAATGCAACCAAGCAAGTCTCCAACGAAAGTGGCTACACAACAAGAGTTAAGTTCTCTTAGACATTGCAGTACCTTTCGGTTGAAGAAAAAGTGCAGCAGATGGCTTCTGTTCCTGTGCAGCTCTGCAGATCTCACTGTTCCTGGACCTTAGTCGTGGGGACAAGGTGAGGACTTCTGGGGACACCTGCACTGCAATGGGACGGTGACTGCTCGCAATTGGCAAACCTCAAACAAGTGGCTGTTCAGTGTTTCAGCTCCTCGCTTCTACCGCAAATAGCAACACTGCAGTTCCTGGCTGTCGAGATGGGCTTTCCTTGCATCTGGGATCCTGAACTCTGTTGAGGAGGCTCAGTCCTGCTTCCTGGGAGTACGGAGGATCTTCCTGGAGCTCTTGGCCAGCTTAAAAGCAACACACACAAACTGGTGTTTCTCTCCCTGGCTATCCGGTTCCAGCAGCGGCTGCAGTGGATACTCGACCAGCTTTCAGAGGATGTCCAGGTTGCTTACGTTGGTGTTGATTGGTCCCACCAACTCAAAGAGAGAAATCATCCTTGCAGGGACTTCTCTGTCGATATGAATTTGGAGTTTCAGCACAGCAGCAGGGCTTCACTGGGCAAACCAATAGTCCAAAAGTTGCAGCAGGCGTCCTCTTCAAGTTCTTCTTCGGATTCCTACGTCCAGTGGTCGACTCTGCCTTCCAAGCTAAAAAGCCTTGCTTTTTATGCAGCTTGTTCCCATTCGTTCCAGCCTAGCTTTCAGTCACCCAGCAGGGTGAATGTCCTTGCCGGACAGCCAGCCAATCACCTAAGAGTGCATTCCTGTCTCCTAGGAGACTAAGTACAGGGAGTTTCGGGCACCTCCTTTGCTTCCTGCCCCCGCCAGACATACTGGTGCCAGAGGCAGGCTTCACTCTTGAATCCCACCAAAGGCATAAAGGACAAAGGGACTAAACCTAGTTTGGCACACAGAGTAAATCTCAAGAAGGACCTTTCCACAAAGAAATGGCGAAAAAAGAAGACCGTGGCCATTTTCACAAAAATGGCACCCATGGGTGCTTTACCGTGGCTACAAACGCAGCCCACGTTAAAATCCCATAATTGTAGTAAAAAGTTAACCACTGCCACCAGCCATTCAGTGAGGAAAGGATAACCTAAAAATGTTACATGAGAAGCTAGACAAAGGGGATACTAAGTAACCCCTCCAGCACCCTATTGTAAGATAGTGTGTGCGGGGTCTAGAAAGTAAAGTCAATTTCACTTTACTGCTCTGGGAAACAGTAGTTTATCCCAGAGAAGGTATTTAAACCTTTGGGAAATCTGTAAGACTTCCCTGTGCCACTGCACTGAAGGTGCTGTGTGACACAATGTAAAAGATGCCTATGGAGTTTGTCAGACTCCACAACCAAAAAAAAAACAGTGTACCAAATCACATTCAAATACATGAGAGAGGGGGAAAAAAGGGTCTCGCTCTCTCCAGGTTAAAAAAAATCAAGTCCTCAAAATCCAGCAAAGTTTCTGGGGGTTTCTAGGTAGCGGGAATTGGCACATTTCTGAGAATTCTCCCTAACAAGGTGTAGACCCCCTTTTAGCACAATGTTGACACTTGGTCTCCCTCGTTCAGGCTCGGACCAAGGATCTCCCTCAGTCAGGCTTGGATCCTCTTGATATGGATCTCCCTCGTTCGAGCTCAGATTGAATGTTCGATGGATTTGGCTTAATCCGTTGTAGGACCACTCTGATTCACTTCACATAATTGTTTTCATCAATCTACTTTAATTTTTCTTGGCAGGATACCTTACTACTCTGTCAAAGGTATTGTATCATCCGATGGCCCCATTTCAACCACCTCTTCCACGCCGGGTCCCTTCTTCCCCAGTAGACCCAGACCTGGGTACGGGGATGGATACGACGACGGATGATGACACAGCGGACGGTAAATCTCCACATTTGGATGCTCCACGCCATGATCGTCGGGGCTTGTGAGCTATTCCAGCTGGCACCTGAGGAAACTAACAAGGAGGGCTTCTTGTATCAAAGGCGTGAGGCCAAGAGGAAGACTACCATGGCAGTGCCCTTTCTGGACGATGTTTGGGAGGAGGGCCTGTCCCTCATGAAGAACCCTTGCACGCCTCCAGCCAAGCGGGATAGGCTGGAGAAGAAATATAGGGTGCCTGAGGTCGCAATCATCGCCGATTCGGTGGTATCAGCGCCCATGAGGAGACGGTCAACCCGTCCTCGTCTTCGGTCCCTCCGAATAGTGAGGGGAAAAGGATGGACACTATGGGAAAGAAGGTGATTTAAACCGCAGCGTCCACTATCAAGGCAGCCAATGCAGTGGCAATCCTGGCCAGGTACGACAGGGAGCTGTGTTACAAGCTGGGTCCGATTCTGGAGTTCCTCCCCGACGATAAGAAGATGGAGGCAATTGCTCTCTTCCAGGAAGGGGAAGTGGCGTCCCATCACGCCATCACAGTTGCATTGGACATTGCCGACACAGGGTTGTAGCAAATGGGGAACAGTGTCTGCCTTCGTTGCTAAGGTTGGATGAAAGCCACAAAATTCCATCAGGAAGTCCAAGCGAAGGTGCTGGACATGCCCTTCGACTGAGAAAATCTATTTGGGAAGGTCGTCGACGAGTCCCTCCAGGCCATCAAGATGGATACGGAGACGGCCTGTTCCCTGGGCACTCTCCAGCAGCAATGCTAGTCTTTTTGCTCCTCCAGGGGAAAGTCGAGCAGGTCTTCAAAAGGTTTCTCCATATTGTACCGACAGCCTTCCAGATCCTCAACACAGGAAGCCTACAGGGGCCAGTCCTAGGCCTACGGTAACAGAGGACAGCATCGCCATTGCCCGCAGGGCAAGACGCCGGTGCCGAAGCAAGTCGGAACCCACCAGGACGTCGGGCCCCCACTCGTGCACCCCGGTGGCAGGCCGGCCGATGAGGTTCATGGTGCATGGACAGCACTACCAGTTCAAGGCTCTACCTTTTGGCTTGAAGTCTATCTACGTCTACAGGGAATACACGTATGCCCGTTCTTTGACAACTGGCTAATTCGCACCTGCTCGTGGGGGCTGGCCGACCGACACACAGAGACGACTGCCCAGCTACTAACAGATCTGGGATTCTCCATCAACTATCCAAAGTCCTGGTTAACGCCAGCACGGAACGCGCTGTCCTAGGTGCCAGACTCCATACAGTGTCTTGCCTGGCGTCACCCTTGGAGGAGTGGGTAGCAGCCATTCAAGGAAAGGTGCAACGACTGTCACACACGAAGACGGCCACAATGCGTCCCATCAAGTAGTTACTGGGCATGATGCCATCCTGCATCTACCTCATCTGGCTCTGCGGGTTGCAGATGCAACCATTCCTGGACACCCGCTGGATACAGTTGTTCGGAAGCTTCATGGACAATATCTCTCAACGACGAGTTCCAGGGCACAGGGTTTGAAAACCCCCCATCCCAGGAGACAGTCACCATGGACGCCTCCCTGGAAGGATGGGGAGCGCACACCGGACGTCTCCACGCCAGAGGCCTGAGGCTGCCGGAGGAGAAGAATCTTCATATCAACATCCTGGAGCTATGGGTAGTGTTCTGGGCCCTCAAGTCATTCCTACTGTCTCTGAGAGGCAAGGTGGTGAGGATCTTCATGGACAAAACCACCATGTGCTACATCAGGAAGCAGGGGGGCACTCGATCCCTGGCTCTCTTCAAAGAAGCGCAGGACTTGTGGTGCTGGGCCATCGGACAGGGGATGTTCCTCATCCCTCTCCACCTGGCGGGAGTCAAGAACACCATTGCAGACTCCCTCATCAGGGAATAGCGCTCCTGCCATGAGTGGGAGCTTCTTCAGGATCAGGTGGCCCGCCTATTTGTCAAATAGGGCAGGCCTGTTAGGCAGAAACCTGTGCAGTTCCCTTTAGGAACACTGCAAAAGATTTAGGACTACAGGTGTTAGCAGTAAACCCACTTGGTAGCAGTCTGTACCACCCAGATTTACCTGGTAGCTGTGGCTGAGCAGTCAGACTTCCCTCAAGAAGAGTTAGGCAGTATGCAAAGTATACACAATAGGCACTCAGATACAATAATACAAGCAAACACTGACCAGAGCTTTGGTATCAAAGTATATAATTATTTATTTAAAAACACACTGTTTGAAACACTCCAGCACTCTTATTGTAAAACACTCTGAACACAGTTACTATTATAATATATACAACCCTTATTCCTTATCAGATAAGTCTTAGTTAACACCACTTATTTCCAGACAGAGGTGAGCGCTTAACTATAGATGGCACTCCAATAAGTTCAAGAAGAAGGGAGGGAAAAAGACAGAATATGGGAAGATACACCACTCTAAGATTTAGCAACATTTTTAGCAAGGCAGAAGAGCAAAAGTCACTTATGAGCCAAAGTCCATAGGCTGGGCCCACTCTTAGAGAGAGCAGAGCACAAATGCACCCAAGATCACACAGTTACACTAGGCTTTGAAAGTCTTGCAGAGAGTTCAAAAAGAGTTTAGAGAGGCTTAGAAAAGTTTAACCAGGGTGTCCCAGGCTAACCCAGGTTTGAAAGCCAGGGGCTAAATCTACCCCGTACAGTCGGTTGCAAGGGAAGCCAGGCGGAACACGGTACCTTAAGTCGGAAGGATCCTCCAGCGGTGGCAGTTGGTCCCGGCAGCGGTTGCAAGTCTCGGCGTCGTCCTGGTGAAGAGAATATCTCTGCTTGGAGGAAAGCTGAAGGTCGTTGCACTGCTTGGGAAGAAACCAGCCGCAGAGTTTTCTGGTTAAAGGTATTCTCCTTTATTTCGCGGTCATGATAAAACGAGGTATTCCGGTTGCCGGGGTGCTTGGCACAGGCAAGGCGGCCACGAGATGCGTCGGGAAGGCGAAAAGACGGTGAAACTGGTTATCCCCACCAGTCAAAGGAAGAAGACTCTCTGGCGGGAGATCTCCTCTGTCGTTGGGAAAAGTGGTGAGACGGTTCAGCAGGGCTCCACCGGTGGTGTCGTCGTGGCAGGTCGGCTCAGCTTCTCCCTCGTCAGATTCTTAGGTCCTGTGGCGACTTCTGAAGTCCCAGTCCCCAAAGTCCTGCTTTTATGCAGAAAACCCCCATTCACTCAGCCTAGCTGTCACTCAAACATGCTAAGTGGTGAGCCGGCCGGCTCACCACTTGGGCCAATCTGGATGGAGTGCGACTTGAGTTGCCTAGGCAACTCAGCCCAGGGTGTCTAAATCCCCCTCCACCCCTCCTAAGTACCCCAGACAGAGTGGCACCACTTTGGAGGGCTTCTGTGGAGAAGCCCGCCAAAAAGTGGCACAAAGGGCTCGACTTGGGTTGGAGTCACAGAAGAGAACACAAACGCCATTTTCGAACCGAGTTTTGGCAAAAAATACCAACCGGAGAATTAATAATAATTAAATAAACCGGCGGTATGTTCGAGGCTATCGTAATTAAATAAATAAAGATAGTAGCCTCGAACAATGGGAATATCCAAAGAGAAATATATGCGGTTGAATATAAAAAGTAGTATCTACTGCCACCAGCCAAAACTCGATCAGGGGGGACGGAGACGTGCCCCCTCGACTTACAGACCCCGGGACAATCGAATTGCCCCAGCCAGTACGTCCACAATATGATGGTTTGTACTGGTTCTGTTCAGAATTCAAGACTAGTAAAGACAATGGTGACTTTACATGCCCTGGGAGACAGTAGTCAGTCCCAGAGTATGGAGTCTATACTGGGAGGTCACTATGACACCCCTGTGTTACTGCACTGAGGGTGCTGTGTAACACACATCACAAAAACACATGAAGCCCTATGGAGTAACAGACCCCATAGCCCATTAAACACATCTAGAGTCAAAGGAACACACTCAAATCATGTCCAAGAGTGAGGGTAAAAGAGCCTCACTCTTGGCAGGAGAAAAAAAATAAACCCCAAAAATCCAGCAAAGCTGCTGGGGGACTCACTAGGTTAGGAAATTCAGCCTAAACAGAGAATTCTCCCTAACAAGGCCCGAGGTAGATACTTTTGCGATGGCAAGTGCCAGGAGTTTGTGTGAGAAACCTGAAGGTGTCTCACCCGTTAGTCACCAGGGATCTGTCATCCAGGTGGCTTGGACATGGCCATCGCTATTGGATCCAGTTCCTGGGGGCGACCAGTGCTGGAAGATCTCCTAGATGGAGGGTCTTCTAGGAGTGGGACACAAAACAGTGAGACGTGGTATCCCCTTTCATAGAACACCTATTCCCCATCCATCCTGGTAGGATACCTAAAAACACACAACCCAACCTCCCTTTCAGACACAAATATTTTCTCACGGACAGTTGATTGTGAACGACGACGGATTAACACCAGAGCTGTATACCTGACATGTCCCAACGCAAGGGTCAGACAGAGCCAGGCAATTACTGATAATTACATACACCTGACTTCCATCACACCTACCCACATGGATAAAAGGCAGAGCACAAAAGCACACTCTGAGCAAGGGTAAACGCACAAGGAAGCAGCAATTCCGAGATGACAGTTTAAACCGAGGAGAAAGGTGGCAAGATCAGAGAGGTCGACAAGGAGGGAATTACCCTTGCCCTTTTCAGCAAACTGCGACTTTTAAGCAGCCTCAAGGAAAAGAAACATAATACTGGGAATTGCAGCTGACAAACGGTGTAGAATGTGTCAAAGGTACATGGGGCCCTCCTGCATTGATAGCCAAGGCGGGGAGAAGTGATTTCCGCCTTGACTGTGACAACCAATTAGGCCAACAAGTTCATCACAGCCGGTGAGTTGGAGAAACAGATAGCAGACCGAACTGTTCTGCTCAAGGTTACAAATGGCAACACTGTATGAAGGAAGAGAACTTGTATATTAAACTTTGTGAAACCGAGATAGGTACCATGTACAGAGTGGTCTGGCGCCACGTGCATGCTCACTCGAAGGTCTCTGTTTGGTGCCCCCGAATCCCCCTTAACGGGGAAGAATTGGTGAAATAGAAGTGGTCCTGCAGCAGGTTACGTTAAATCCTGTGCAAATTTCAAAGTCTTCGATTGTCTGTAAACTGAAATTGGTCTGAGCCCGGAAGAGGGGCATCTTGGATGAAGCTCACCCCAGAAAATGGTTGTGGCAAATGTGAACCCGAGAGAGAGATGCCTAAAAATTGAAGTTGGTCTGAACCCGACTTAGCGAGGCTAATGGTGAAAGAAGGATCAGAGCCTGGCTCAGAGGGATCCAGGGTGACATGTAACATAGTAATAAGGTTTGGCAATATTGTTTCTAGTATGGGCCCTTTTTATTTGACTAGACTCCACTAGAACTGTATTATTATTTGATGGTTGTAGCTTGCTCCCATCTTAGATTTAGGTTTATATAGGCATTTTTCACTCCCTGATGAAGTTCAATAAACACACTTGAACTGAGATCACTTGTGTTCATCTTACTTTGATACCATGCCTTCCTTAAATTTGGCAGCAGATTCCACCAACCGAGTCGTCTGGGGAACATGCTCTCCTTCCCATGGGAAGGGCTGTTCCTGTACGCGTTCCCTCCATTCCCTCTCCTGCTACGATTCATCAATACACTGTGTCCTTGCAAGATGATACTCATTCCCCTGGCGTGGCCGAGGCAGGCTTGGTATCCAGACCTTCTCAGCCTGTCAGTGTTGCCTCCGTTCAAGCTGCTAGTGGTTCAGGATCTTCTCACCAGAGAAGGAGCCGCAATCCTTCATCACGAACCAGGATCGCAGAACTTGAGGGTTTGGCTCCTGCAGCACTAGAGTTTGGAGGATATGTGTTGCCTGCGGACTGCAGGGAGTTCCTTGCCAAGACCAGGGCGTTGTTGACTTTAAAGTGCTATGGTCATAAGTGGAAGCGTTACACTACGTGGTTTCGTTCTCAGAAGATTACCCCTCTGAGGATCACATCACTGCAGATCCTTCCATACCTGCTATCCTATTTGGCAGCTATCTCCTGCTACACCAGGTCTACAGGAAGATCTTCAATTTGGTCCCATTGCCTTGTCAAGGAATTTCTCAAAGGACTTTTTTGGTCTTTCCCGCCGGTGAAGGCTCCTGCCCCTGTGTGGGAACTCAACGTAGTTCTGACGGGGCTCATGGGGCAGGGCCCCTTCGAGCCGATGCACAGGCACCTCTCAAGTTCCTCTTGTGGAAAACGGCTTTCCTTGGTGCCATCACTTTTGCCAGAAGGGTAGGTGAGATCCAGGCGCTATCCTGCAAGCAACCATACCGGACTTCCACAAATCGAGGGTGGTGCTGCATATGCATGCCTCTTTCATGCCGAGCCTTTGGTGTTACCTGTTTTTTCCCAAAACCTTAGTCACTGGCGGAAAGGGCCTTGCATGCGTTGGACATTGCTTGAACCTTAAAGTTCTACTTTACACGCGCAAAGAGTTAACGGAAGACCTCACAACTGTTTGTGAACTTTGGTCTTGTGAGCCATGGAAAGGGGTTATCTAAGGCTTCCATTTAAAGGTAACTTTCTGGCTGCTTCATGCACTGCCATCGGTTGGCGAACCGACCGCTACCCAGCTGTCCGAGAGCCCACTCCACCAGAGCGATCGCTGTGACGACATTCCAGTCTGGTGTGCCCCTGTTGTACATCTGCAGGGCTGCTGTGTGGAGGTCCACGCACACCTTCACAATGTTCTACTGCGTCGACAGGGATTACAGGGAGGAGTCCAGAGTCGGCCAAACAGTGCTACACAATCTGTTCGCTTGAGGTGAGACTGTTCCGGAGGTAAGAATTACTTTCTTCTGTTGTCTTGCCACCTCCCCTGGTTGTGTAATGTCGTACTGTTATATATTCATTATTCATGAGCATGTGAATCCATGCCAGACTCCATGCTGGAGAAGGTTTAAGTTACTTAACTGCAACTATTGTTCTCCAACATTGGTTTGGCATGGATTCACATGCAAACCCACACTCTGTCCCCTCTGTGGCTCTTCTTGGTCATACTGGCACTTTATGAGCTTGTTACATCTGAAGATGGCTGCCAGAGGAGGGGCTTAAGGAGAGGACTGTCATTGGATGAGGGCAGTATGACCCAGAGGGCAGTGATTTGGTTTGAAGAGAAATACAGCTTTTTTTTAAAAAAAAAAATTAATATTTTATTGGCATTTTTTGGTCATTACGTCATGCATTATGTTTAATCAATATTCCCCTCAAAAACATTTTAACAATAACTCTTATCCCCCGCCCTCACCCTCAGCCATGGATCGAGCACTGGTATCTAGTTTGTCCATCGAGCTCACAGAAAACATTCCAAGGCACAGTCTGTCAATTCCTTGCGCACTGGTGTCTTGGGCTCGGCTTTTTGTGGCCCCTGTAGAATGATTATCTATCTAGTGCCTCATATCTTTGGGGCATCATCCCTGGTGTTCATTGGTATCTGAGTAGGCCTCCGGGCGTGCTTTTGTCACTTCAGGCCAGGCGCTCGTACTTCTCGAAAAAGGGGAGCCAGAGTTCTTCAATGTTAGATCTAGATTCATCAATGAGGTGTGTCAAAAACTCCATGTCATAGATGGGCCGGACCTTGGTGACCCAGTCTTTTTCCCCTGGCATGTGTGGGCTCTTCCACTTTTGGGCTAGACAACACCTAGCTGCCACCAGCATTACCTGTAGCATGTGGCCCTGGGTTTCCTCGTGGTTGTCCCCTACATCAATCCCAAAGAGAAGCCAGGGGCACAGGGACCTACACACTCCAACCCCTTTAATCCAGGATAGGACCTCTCCCCAGTATGTCTGCACCGTGGGGCATTTCCACCACATGTGTATGTAGTCACCTTTTACTTTACAGCATTTCCAACAGAGCGTGTCATCCCGCTCTCATCCTGGTGATCCTCTGGGGGGGGGGGTTAGTGCCACCTATGCAATACCTTTAGGGTCCGATGTCGGTATTGAAGCGAAGTCGTTGATCGGTGGGCTCGGATGCACATTTTAGACCATCTCTTGTCGTCAATTGCCCCTCTCAGGTCCCTTTCCCATTGTGTCCGGGCTGGTGGGGTTTCCCCAGGGGCAGAGAGCAAGAGGAGTTTATAGAGGTGAGATATGACCCCCCTGGAGCCCCGGGTGGAGATTAGCAGTTTCTCGAAATCTGTCAAGTCTCTCCTAAGAGTGTCGCCCCATGAAGGTTCGGTGAGGACTCCCTTGAGCTGGAGGTAGCGGAACAGTGATAATTTGCCCAACCCCAGGGCCTCCTCCAGGTCTATTAGGGGCATGAAGGATCCTAAATCTTTTGCAGTAAGACCTGCCTCGTAAGACCTCCTCGTACCACTGTTGGAATGCGGCTGGTTTGGCTACTTTGTCTATAAACGGGGGGCCCAAATGCAGCTCAGCGGGGAGGGCCAGGTGGTGAGCCATCTATAGTAGCCTCCCTTCCTCCAGATCGACCATAAAACCCCCAGCATCGGGTGGTGTAGGACCTGTCTTGGAATACGTGATCTTGGGACCCATAACCATTCATCCAGCGTGACCGGGGCAAGTACCTTGTTGTCCATTGCCACCCACTACTTTTCTGTCCCAGGGTTGAAGTGATCTGTCGGGACTCTCAACTGGGCAGCCTTGTAGTATGTTTCAAGGTCTGGGAACCCCACCCCTCCGTCCTCCTTGGGCCTCTTTAGATCATCTTATGAAATCCTATGCTTCTTGCCCACCCAGAAGAATCTCAAAAGGGTACGTTTTGTTGTCGTTAGGAAGGTCTTGGGCACCTGGACAGGGAGCATCTGAAACAGGAATAGGAATTTAGGGAGGACCACCATTTTAATCAGGTTAATACGTGCCATCCATGAGAACCCCGAACCCGCCCACCTCTCTACATCCCTCTTGACCTCTGTCCAGAGTGGGGTAAAATTATTGGGGAAGAGGTCTGCAGGGTCACCTGTGACCTGGACTCCCAAGTACCGGAACCCGTCCCTCTGGAGTCGGAAGGGGAGCTCTCCTATGTACTCTGTCTCTTTGTCCGATAAATGTCCCCCTATGAATGTCACCGACTTCCCCAGGTTAACCTTTAATCCCGAGAGATCTCCGTCGTGCGCTAAGCCCTACAAAACGTGGGGAACCGTCTGCGACGGTCTAGTGATATAGAGGAGTGTGTTATCGGAAAATAGGCTAATTTTACAGTGGGAGTCACCTATCTGTACTCAGTTGATTGCTTCATCATTTTGGACATAGATCGCCCAGGGCTCCATAACTAACGCATATATTAGGGGGGGGACAGTGGGCAGCCCTGTCTCGTGCCTCTCCCTAGGGGAAAAGCCTTTGATTATATCCCGTTTACAAAGAACCTTGGCTGAGGGAGCGGAGTATAATGCCCACATTCATCCCAGCCATCTCGGTCCCATCCCCACCGCACAGAAAACCTCCCTCATGAATCCCCAACTAACCCTGTCGAAGGCCTTCTCTGCGTCAAGTGCCAGCAGCAGAGCCCCTTCATCGCAGACCATCCTTGAATTTAGAACATAGAGGGTTTTGCGCATGCTGTCGGAGCCTTGCCTGTTGAGGAGGAATCCCGCCTGATCTGGGTGGACCAGGCGGGTTAGGCATCTCTCTAGTCGGGTTGCTAGAATTCTGGCAAAAATCTTAGCATCTGGATTCAGGAGGGAAATGGGCCTGTATTATCCGCAGTCTGCCAGGTCTCTGCCCGGTTTGGGTATTACAGTGATGAGGGCCTGCAGGGCTCCGCTAGGATGGCTTGGCACTGCTTGTAGAAATCCACTGTATACCCATCTCCCCCCGGGGCCTTTCCCACTTTTAGCCTCTTAATGGCGCCTTTCACCTCTTCCACTGAAATATCCCCCTCCAGCTCCTGTAATTCCAGGTCTGTCAGTCGGGGTAGTGGGTGTTCCGTTAATTATGCCCGGATCTCCTCCACTGATTCCCCCTGTTTTGTATAGAGTTCCCTGTAGAAGTCTGCGAAGCATTCTACTATTTGTTCCTTCTTGTTGCACACATTGCCACCTCTATCCCTAGTAGGTCCCACCCTCCTCTCCATTCTGCATCCCCTGGCTCTGCGCGCAAGTAGAGTCCCCACTCTGTCCCTCCTTTCGTAATATCTTTGTCGCGTGTATCTCAATTTCTTAACCACCTCCCCTATGAGGACCGTATGCAGTGCCTGTCTCTTCTCTTGCATCTCTGCCAGGAGGGTTTCCCTATCATCCCCATTGAGGCCGAGCCTCACGTACAGGGCCTTTAATTCTTCTTGGATCTTGTTTTCAATGAGCCCTCTCTCTTGCTTGCGCCTGGAGACCTCGGCTATCTGGAGACCCCGGAAGGTGGCCTGTGCCGCTTCCCACACCATCACCATGTCGGATTCCCCATTATTGTTTGTCTCAAAGTAGGCTACAATCTCATTCCTTAGAAAATCTCTGAAGACTGGGTCTCTCAGGAGTGTGTCTTAACAGTGCCATCGGGAGGATCTCGGGGACAGGGGCAACGGCAGTTTGCCACCAACAATTCATGGTCGAACCATGTTATTGCTTCCACCTTGGTGAGCGTAGCCACCCCTCTCCCTTCCTCCGTGGTTAAGAGCAGGTCAATTCTCGTATAGGTGTAGTGTGGGGGAGAGAAGAAAGTGTATCCCCCGGGCCTGTCCACGCCTTGCGCCACACGTCTGCCCAATGGTGTTCCCTTAGAAGGGTCTGTAGAGCTAGATTGTCTTTGGTGACACCACGTGACCCCGCTCCTCTTGCCGTCCACCAATCCAGTTTGGGGTCCATTATGAGGTTGAAGTCACCTCCTAATATCATGGCCCCCTCTGCCCATTCGTCCATTACCCCAAAGATCTGGGTCAGGAACCGTATCTGGCCTGAGTTGGGCGCATATAAGGTGGCCAGAGTGATGCGTTCGCCCTCACAGGTGCCCTTGATCCCCAGGAATCTCCCCCCAAAGCCCCTCTTGGTTTTTATGCTTGTGAGGTGGAACGTCTTGTTCAGAAGAATGCCTACCCCTTCCTTCTTTGAACTTCTGTGGGTTGCCCAGAAGTTGCTCCCAATTTCCTTTCCTTTAATCAGCGACTCTTTTCCCTGTTTATAGTGGGTTTCCTGTAGGAAGAGTACCATTAGCTGTTTGCGGAACATATTGCTAGTCAATGATCTTTTGTTTTGAGAGTTTAAGCTCTTGACATTGAGGGTGCCTATCCTGCCTTCAACCATTGTCGTCCTTGGTCTTGTTTACTTTGTCCTCCTTCATTTGGTTCCGACATAAGGCCCGTTGTGAAGCCAAGAACCCTGGCTCGATCTGGCTGACCCCCTTCCCCTTGACCCCTGTGAGTGTCTCCTCCCCACCCCATTCTTTGGTCTCCCCCACCGTCCCACCCTGTCCTCTCCCCGTCCCTTGTCCCCTCCTTTCCCCATTTTAAGGTGTTCATCTACGTTCCCCCCAGCCCCAGGTAGTTCAAGGATCCGGATACCCATCTCTATCACCATGTCTGGGATGATCCCGTTCTACCCTTGGCACGTGTGCCCAAAGTAGGATCTCTCATTTGCATCCCTCTCCCTCCGCCCATGTTATTAAACTTGCGCCCTGGCCGCGGGCCCATTAACAATTTGGTAACCATTTAATGAACAACAACTAGCCCCGTAACCTTGGAAGCTGAACATGGCGCCAACGAGGCGTGCGGTCATAGTGCCTGGAGGCCTCAGCCCTCATTAACTTCGATGCCCCCATATAGCATTGTCGTTGAGAAAGAGACCTCGCCCATTTCTTAAGAAATAATATCAGGGTCACTTCAGATGTCCCTCGGAGGCCGTTGAAGGGTGTCTAGTTTTTTTAAACTTGCGGGCCCCTTTCACCTTTGCTTTACCACTGAGTTTGTCTGGTCTGCGCAGACCCTGTGGTGGGTCCCGAGCGTCGTCTCCTTGGCCACCTGAATAGCCGACACGGTCACCCACCAAGTCCTCTGTGACCCGTTGGATGTCCTCCTCGGACACCAGGTGGTGCTTCTCCCCCATCCACTCAAATGCCAAATGGAAGGGGTGGCCCCAACGGTATCTGACCACTTTCCCCTAGAGCCATCTGGCGAGATTGCTGCACTTTTTCCTCATCAGCAGGGTGAGGGCTGACAGGTCCTGAAAGATGGCCACCTTGAGTCCCCATATTATATATGTATCCGAGACTCTTGGCTTTTTCCAAGATCTTGGCTTTGTCCTTGTAGTAATGCAGCCGAGCCAACACCGAGCGAGGGCCCCGCCTCCCCCTCCAGCGCGGTGGACTCTGTCCAATTTAATCTCCCCACCAGCATCCGCCTCCAAGACAATCCATATGATGTCATGCACCTTTCCCTCTAAGCCTTGTGGACTTTCGCCGTCGGATTCTACCAGGCCAAAAATGTGTAAATTATTTCTCCTCTCCCTGTTTTCCATGTCGTCCACCTTGAACCGCAATTCCTCCTCGTGACGTTGCACTCTTGGAACCTTGCCTCCATTTGAGTTTCCAGGAGCGCCGTGGAGAGCTGGTTGTTTTCAACTCCCTCCATGTGGTCCTCCAGGGTAGTCACTTTTGTTTTGAGGTCTGCGAGCTTGGCGCCCATATCTGTTCGCATCCCGCGGATTTCCTCTAGGATCATCTGAATATTGTTTTGGATGGCACCCAGGTCGGGTGGTGGTGTGGATGGTCCCCCGGCAGCCATGTCGCCCTCACTGGCGTGAAATTGGTACTTTGTGAGGGCCTCCTTCCAACTCATGGGGATCTTGGTCAGGTCGAATGTAGCAACTGCCTCATGTGCGGCATGCAGCAGCGAGGATCCTGTGTCTAAACTTGTGGCTATCAGTGGTGTTACTATAAGGCCAGCGGGAGGGATGCAGTGTCTATGGGTGCTGGCTCCAGAGGCGAATTGGGTCTGCGAGAGACAGGTGAGTACCCCTGAGGCGGCAGTTTTTGGGTCCTGAGACGGGGCTCCTGGGCCCTATCCAGGTCCGGTGTGGCGGTGGGTAGGAGACTTGGCCCGTCCGCAGATGGGAAGACCCTGGGCAGTGGTCTGTGGGTTCAGTACAGGGTGGGAGAGAGCACCCTCCACAATGCTCCTCAGGGCAAGGGTGTCCCCTATCCAAGTGGCGCTCTTCCAGGGGCCCAGCCCAAAGGGGTTGGTTTTACAGACCTTGGCCTGTCGAGCCCCTCACCTGTAGCGTGGGTCCATGTGTGCCCCCCAGCCAGTTGTGTTAGGGGCGTGCTCCCACGACGACCCAGGCTGGGGAACCTCAGATGTGGGCCTAATTGGGGCCTCTGTGACTTCCTGGATGTTTCACTGGGTGTGTGCCTCTTTTCCCCCTGGGTGTCTGCAGGCCACTGGAGGCTTAGTCGGTGTCCACTTATGGGCAGTTGGGGGCCGGAAATGTGCAGGCTCTTCCTGGGGTGGGGGGATGCGCTGCTCACTCTGGATGCCTCCTCTCACCTTGTGCAGCGGTGGGGGTGTGCGCCTGCGTGGGCCAATGTTGATTCTTTGTGCCTGTGGGCTCCCTGGGGTTCCCCTCGTCGTGGGGTGAGCAGTGGTGGTGCATCTGTCCCCTTGCGGCTCCGGCCCCTTAGCAGCTTAACTCCTGCGGCCGCGACCCGGGAGGTTTCACTTCACCCCCAGGTCGCGCAGCACACGCCTGTAGAGGGAGCAGGAGCAGGACGTCCACTGGGCCCGGGCTGCCCTGCAGCACTGCCCCTCAGCGCTGTACTGCTGTTCTGGACCACGAGGCCGTCCCTGGGCACTCCGAAAGTGTTCCGCTGCCTCTGCTTCCTCTCTCTCTGGGATGGGCACTTTTCGTGGCCCGCTGTGGTTTTCTCGGTTTCCCTCTCTCCGGCCCGGGCAGTCAGCGGCCTCGATGGTTCCGTCAGGCGCACAGCTCGGGGTTGTGGGGGAGGGGCACCCAAGACTCCCGCCGATGTATCTCGGCCCAGGGGGCTCCGACAAACTTCTGGTTTGGACCCTTCAGGGGGCCACAAGTTCCCATGGCATTATTTAGCTTCCATGTGTGGGATGGAACCTTTCCTCCGCATTAACTCTGCAGATTTCACGGGGCTGGGTATGGAGCTAACGGCTCAGGAGGCCATCTTGCCTGCGCCCCCTGTTGGCCTCAGAAATACAGTTTTTAAGGGAAAGTGAAACTGTTTTACTGAGGATTCCCAGCCTGACAGTGAATATTCATGAGCATGTGAATCCATGTTGGAGAACAATAGTTACAGGTAAGTAACTCAAACCTCCTCTGTACTACGTTATTAGTGTTTTGGTAGTATATCCGGGCTACAATTATTACAGAATTATCTGTACTTCATTCTACTTGAAAAACACAACTACCAGAGGCACCCATAACCTCCATTCTCTCACCTTGGCAAGATAAGCGTTGCAACTTTAAATGGCACACTGGTTCAGGTCTAGGTTTACAGATCTGGTCACTATTGTTAGTCACAGCACTCACCGACTAAATCTTCTATATCTTTAATGATTCTTCGCAATAAATAAACTGTCTTTATTTTCTGCCACAATTGTCATCCCTAGACCACCTTTATAGACACTTGCCATACTCGTTTCCCCTTCAATTTACTTAAATGTTTTGTACACTTAGCATTATTCATGACTCCTGTCCATGTCTTAACGCATTCCACATGCCTCTTACATCCATCTTCATTCAACACCAATGTCCACTCATTCCTGCTACAATGCATGCTTCCACTACATAGGTCTACTGAGACAGTCGCCTGTTTAGGTGCCACTACCTACTGTGATGTAGGGCCTGGCGGAGGAAAAGTATGCATACATGCCCCATTCCATTTGAGGGATGCTAGTCCAGTCTGTGTTTTAACTTACATTCTGGGACTTTTAGTCCCAAATTGTCCCATTACTCCTGGACTCCAATCTCAGAATGAAAAGTAAAAACCAGGAGTCAACTAACATCTCCCAACTGGAATGGGACATGTTGGCGTGAGTTTCCGAGATTCCCCAACCCATCAGCAACCAGTGTGCACCAAACGCATGTGGGATGTTTTAACCCACTAGTCTATGCCCTGCAACATCACTGTGCGCTGCTTGCATCAGAAACAACAGAGTGGCCGCCAAAAAGATCTTGGCGCTAAAAATCTCTGAAAGTGCGCAGGAAAACCTGAAAAATAGGCTGCCAATCCATTTTGCCTAGGTCAGTGGTAACACAAGAGACCACTGCCAAAACCTATCATTTGGCTGCCCACATAGGAAAATGAAACTACTTGAAAAAGCAGTGCTGCATTGCAAAGGAAAACCCAGAACTGCTTTAAAAATCAGTTTTTCCTTGGCTGTGGAAAGTGCAAAAATCATGGTTCCCAAACATCAGAAAAGATCCAAGATCCTTGTTGGGTGTTAAACATCACTTTATTTAAAGAATTCACCTAAGCACAATGTCAGCAGAAACATATTTTATCATAAGAAAATCCACATTCAAAGATGCTTGCTTGGAAAAATGTTAAAGATGGGCGCAGTACCGCCGCTCGCCTGTGTCAGAAGCTAGCATTTACTTATACTGTCATTTAAACTTGTGCCTTAAAATCAAAGTATGGAAAAGAAGAGACTTCCCATCAAAAGCAATATAGGGTGACAATTCAATCTCTGTTTTAAAAAGGCTGGATTTAAGAGATTGTGGCTATATTTGTAAAAATGTAAATTGTATTTTAGAGAGAGACTATTTTAAACATTGTTTTAAAAGTAAGTTAAAGCCAGCCACACTGAGCTTCAAAGACATTCCACAGTTTCTCCCCAAACAAAGGAATCTTCCCCCCTGTGTGAAAGGAAATGGGAGGGGACTTTGGCTGTTGCTCTGACAAGAAACAAAAGACTCCCTTGAATGAAAGGAAATGCAAATTCGGGTGTGACAGAAAACTGCTGCTGGCAGGAAGAAGCCTGGGACTTCTGTGGCCCAGCCAAAACCTTGGGGGCAGAGACAGTTTTGTTTATTCGGAGAGTACAGAAAATATCTTTTTGAAAAAGACTCAGAAAACTGAACAAAATTGGTAAAAATCTGTAAATAAGTTATGTGCATGTATCTGAAAAAATGTGTACAGAGCTGACACTGAAAAACTGTCATTTGTGAATGGAAACTCTTAAAAAAAAAATGTATGGATACGTGCCTTATTTAATTTGGGATGTAAATATATATTAGCAAGTTGGTGATATTGGAAATATGTTTTATATGAAAAACAGATTTTCTGTGTAGGAACAAAGGGGAGTCTCGGAAGTCTAGGCGGAGAGCATAGGGCAGAGGCTAGCTCTCCCTGTATGCAAGTAGTTTAAGGGAAATTCCAGAGACAATGCTAGCAAATAACAGATTAAAGGTACATACCAAGCTGTTAGTTGAAACAGGTATTCACAGGAACTGCAAGAGCAGGCTGTAAACAGAGACAGAGAAAAGGCAAAGACAAGCAAGTACACTGGGCAACACGGATTGATCAGAAATAAGGGTGTATTGGAATATGATAAGGGATCTCCAGGGATTAAGGAAAGCCCTTGGGATAGGTACCAGCAGATTACTCTTAACAACAGTCATACAGCAACGTCATGACTAAGGCGTGTCGAGGAAACTGTTGTACTCAGTGCAAGGGTAAAGCTGAAAGACCATATACTAAGGCAGGTACGACTTCAACGGACTACGTGAAGGCAACAGAAGTCTTCCCTTATCTGATCTGAACGGAGACCAACCCAGGGTCACACTGTAAAACGGATTCAAGTGGAGACACCACAGTGGACCAAGATGTATAAAAGTAGAAAGCACTGTTGAAAGAAATAACCAGGTACAGGACAGGATAGGATATCAGAAGTTGGAACAGGCAGGAAGCAAGGCAAGGAGCACAGAGGAACAGGGCAGAAGGCAGAGGAGTGTGGCAAGGCTACAGGCAGGGAAGCCCAGAGGAGAAGGGCAGAAGGCAGCGGGGTGCGGCAAAGCCGTCAGGTGGGAGCCCAGAGGAGCAGGGCGGAAAGTAGCGGAGTGCAGCAGAGCCGTCAGTCTGGAGCCCAGAGGAGCAGGACGGAAGGCAGCGGAGTGCAGCAGAGCCGTCAGGTGGGAGCCCAGAGGAGCAGGGCGGAAAGCAGCAGAGTGCAGCAGAGCCGCCAGGCGGGAGCCCAGAGGAGCAGGACGGAAGGCAGTGGAGTGCGGCAGAGCCGTCAGGTGAGAGCCCAGAGGAGCAGGGCAGAAGGCAGCGGACTGGAGAGTGAGCTGCAAGCATCAACAGCAACAGGAATCAAAAGGCCAAAAGAGGATTTCCAGAAAAGGTCAAAAAACTGGTAACCGAAGCACCAGCACGAACTCCCAGAGAAAGCAGTTGACTGAGAACTGCGTCTGTTCAAAGTGAGCTTATAAAGGCCCTTCCGGCCAGTAGGGGGAGCTGATTGCTGACTCTGGCAGCTGTGTTCTATTAAGCCTAGCCCTGGCTTCAGTAGCCTGCAGCAGTAGCAGTGGATTCTAATCAAGTGCTCTCCAGCTCTCTGCAGCGTAGCCTGCAGTAGCTTGGAACAGGTGAAAGCAATCGGGCCCTCTGCAGCTTTAGTAGCTTGCTGCAAACAAATGTATTTAGTGTGCCTCCTCCAGCCCTCTGCCTTTTGGACAGCATACATGTCCCAGAATACATCTGCTGGTTTAACCAAAAAGCCGGAATGGAACATGCAATTAGATTAGTCCAAAACTGCAGCGGTAAAACAAGGAAATAAAGGAAGAGACGCATGTAGTGGTGCTGGGTGGCAGGCGAGCAGGATCGTGACAGGGAGGTTTTTCCCTGGATTGAAAATTGCTGCATCACTATGACACATTATGACACACTGTTTCTTTCTCAAATCAGGAGAGAGGGAATACTTTAACCAATAGGCTTCTTAGAGGGCTGGGCTTAGTATAATTAGCCTACCCACCCCCTTGGGAAATACATAAATGGGGACTGTTGAGGGCCTACAGAGACACACATTCATGCATCAACTGATTTACTGGCGAAGCGCTCTGCAGGAAGAACCCAGATCAAGACTCCAGAACCCAGATCAAGACTCTAGAACTCTGAAAGCAGAAGGCCCAATCCAAAGCTGAACCCTTCTCAGCTGGCCTTTAAAATCTTGCAACCTGATTTTAACCCCAAAACTTCCAACGGGCACAACCAATTCAACAGCCGGGCTGTGCTGTTTCTGGTTCTCGCCAAGAACCCTTGCTAGAACCCAGAGATCTAAACCAGTACAGCAGAGCTGTAACCCAGAACCAACCCGTCCGATCCAGTCCAAGAGGCCGTGCAGAGACCAGAGTGCCTTGCTGAGTGCAGAACTAAGCGCCTGAATCCTGTCCGGTGGCGAGCAGATTCCAGTCCAAACCCTTGACCAGATTTTTGACGGGCCTATTCCAAAACCATAGTTGTGAGTATCTAGCATAGAATTGTCCATAGCCAATCTCATATCCTTAAATAATCCAACCCATTCCAACATATTCTGAACTGCATTATAGAATCTCTTTTGTCTGTCCTGAATCCTTCTTTCATCCATATAATCCTGTGATAATTGTAGTGATACATCATCTTTGCGCTAATATATATTTTCTGAAGAAAGGCAAGTGTTGCAGCAGGAAAAGATCAGACAGAGGCGCCTCTGGACTGGTGGCTGTACCGTCTTCATAGCCTCCCTTAGTGTTAAGATATGCTTGTTTGTAAATCTTCAAAAGCGCTTCTTTCATTTGAAATCTTGACTCATTTTGAGAAAAATCAACCTTTACTAAAACCTTCATAACTTTTGAACCGTACATGCTAGAAACAGTGTCATTTTGAAGCTAACATCCTCAGCTTTCAAACAAATCCAAAACCTTATAGTTTTGACGCAATCGCGCTTAACTTAACGCGCGTGGAAAAAGTTGCCGCAAATCTGCATTTGGCACAATTTCATCCCATATAAAACAGCTATTTCTTGCATTTAACCTCTGAATTCCGTTTCCTATCTACCAGTTATTCAATCATCAGTGCTAGTGTTTACCTGAAGCTATCCAAAGCGGCTCCCACTAGTTCTGAATCAGATTAAGCGAATTAAAATCAATTTTTAGCATTTTTCCCATTCATTACAAAACCACATTCAAAACCTTCGACCTGTTTCAAATCATTACTGTTTGTCTCTATGCTTGCTGGGGGAACTGGGATTGAAACAGCATTGGTTAAGATTGTATATTCCTGAAACCTGTTTTCTCTCTTTCCATCTCTATATTGGATATAAGGGGAGGATTGAGTAGCATCAGGGGGAAAGAGTGTTTATATTGCATTTGATTGAATTCATATCAAGTTTGATGTCTGTGCTGCATTAATCTTATATCATTGCATTTCATTGAACCCACACCCAGTTTTTTTATTTTCATCCATACTCCTATTGATTAAAGAGATTACCTGTAATATCACCCAACGCTGATCAGTGTATAAATATTAATAGTGTGATATCCAGATATTGTTCATAATTCATAAAAGTGTGATATATATATTGTTCAAATCCATCAAAAAAATCTTTTAACTTTGCAAAACAACCTACTTCTTCGTTCAGTGAGACCGCGGTGATTCAAAGAGAGGGGTGTGATATAAGGGTACATCATTCAGAAATAAAAGAACTTTAGACATAAAAATATATAATTTAAGGGTTTCAGCTGGGCATCTCGCGCTAGGCATTGACTTAGGTGGAGTGCTGGGTTGAAACCACTTACACGCAAGAAGCCCCAAGATCAATGTGAAGAAAGGACTATGACCAACACCAGGTCGTTCAGATTGGTTTTCAGGGAACATCCTATTTTTTTCTCAAAGAATAGAAAAATGTTCCCCTAAATCACCTGTTGCCATCATTTAAATTTTCTAAAACATAAGGGCTCCCAGACTGGAAAAGGTCTCATTCAGAAGACTAACTGAACCATTGATGGGTTGTATATATAACTTTCCCCTTGAAACGTTCTGCTCAGGAAGCACATTAAAATCCTTGTCTGCTAAAATCCCCAATTATTCGCAATGAGGGCAGAAATTGCCATACCTATTGTCAAGTCGAATATTCTGAAGCACCAAGGACTACACTGTTATATTGTTTATTCAACTATGGTGGTCCGCAAGCATGTGCACCAGCTAATACATTAGTGGCAATTTGACACGTGGATAGGATCACTGTTGACATTCTGCAGTAGTATACACTTCCCTTTTGGGGCAGATAAGGACTCTATTGGAGAAATTCTCAGAGTTGGATTAGCTATGCTGCAGCAGTTATGGGTGCCTTAATTTAGACAGGCAAGAAAAGTGGGTGAGCACAGTGGAAGCTCAGCAGTAGAGCGAGTGAGTCAGCCAGTGCAGGAGTGGGAAGGAGATCACTTATTGCTTTGTTATGGTAAAGAGAGGGAAGAGGTGGAAACGACTGTGAAGTGGAAAAAGGGGGATAGGCCTGGGGCTAAGGGAAAATGGCAAGAAGAAGGTGGGAAAGACCTAGAGAGCAAAGCAACCGGCTTTGTCATTGAAAACTCACAACTAATCATATTTTGCATGGTGGAAGCTCCTTTCCATTAAAATTGATTTACTTTTTATTCCATTAAGTTTAATGTTGATGAAAGGCATTTGCCCAACAATCTAATAGCTCCCTATATAGAGCAAACCCTCTAACTCCTTATACTGGGCCTAGAGGATGTCAACTCTGATTAACTAGAGAAGAGGTAGAGGTGGCCATTAATAAGCAACTTCCTAATCGTGCCCCTGGACCTGATGCTATCCCAGCAGACATTTTCTGCAATGAGGTGGCCCTGTGGGCTCCAATCTTGACTAAGTGCTTTAATGCATTTCCGGAGCTTCGTCTTTACCCGTCAACATGGAGGCAGGCAATCATTTTCCCTATCTTTAAGAAAGTGATCCCTGTAGTCCTCTTTCTTATAGACCCATTTCCTTGCTCGATACTTCTTTTGAAATCTTTGGTCGGGCGGTCTTGGCAAGGTTGGAACAATGGATCTCTGACTCTGGGGTCCCTACAGAGACTCAATATGGTTTTCGCCCGGGGCTGGGAACTAGGGACCAGGCTTTGAATTTGTATTTGGTGGGAGCTACCTCTATATATGTGAGGGGTGAGCCCCTGTACTTAGCATTTATGGACCTGAGCACTGCATTTGATAAAGTAGATCGGGCTATGCTCTGGGCGGTGCTCAGGGACATGGGATGCCCGGAGGATCTGGTTAAGGTCCTCCAGTTAATTCACAAACAGACTTCAGCCAGTGTCAGATTTGGGGAACAGGGACAGTGCACAGCTTTCTTTGAAACCGTTTTGGGTGTTTGTCAGGGCTGTGTTGTGGCCCCGGTAATGTTTGCTCTCTATGTAAATGTTGTCTACCAAGCCTTGGTCAGTGCACAGCTTTCTTTGAAACCGTTTTGGGTGTTTGTCAGGGCTGTGTTGTGGCCCCGGTAATGTTTGCTCTCTATGTAAATGTTGTCTACCAAGCCTTGGTCAAATCCTACACGGACTATATCACGGTGGGTGGTGTCCCAGTCCTAGGCTATGCCGATGACATGGTTCTAATCGCTCACACCCCTAGAGCCCTACAAAGTCTGGTGGATGTTACACCCACTTTATGGTTTCAGGAGTTAGACACCTTAAAATGCGCCAGATAACGATAACGAGAGGAACGAAACAGGGCTGCCCCCTATCACCACTATTGTACGCTCTCTTCTTAGAACCCCTCCTAATTAAAATACGAGAGTCAATACACATTAAAGGGATAGAAATGGCGGGTCAGCAACACAAAGTAATTGCGTATGCAGACGATATGCTAATAACCTTAGAGGACCCTGAATCTACTTTATCGGCCACAGTTAGAGAACTAGAAAACTATGGGACCATCTCTGGCCTAAAAATAAATAGGAAAAAATCAGAGATCCTCATCCTGGCAGGGGATAGAACGAACATAGAAAAGCAGGCAAAAACACTGGACCTCAAGATAGCACAGAAAGGCATTAAATATTTGGGAATGAGTATACCCCCAAAAATAGAACAATTCTACGGGGAAAACTACCCGTCGCTAATTTTAAACATCCGAAGAGAATTAAACAGATGGAACCCACTACAGATATCCTGGTGGGGTAGAATACAATCAATCAAGATGACCATCCTCCCAAAGGTACTATATTATTTTCAGGCTCTCCCAGTGGGGGTCCCAGACACGTTCTTCAAAACCTTAACAAAAATGGTATCGTCCTACATATGGAAAGGGAAAACACCGAGAATTGCCAGAAAGGTCCTCACGGCCCCAACCAGAGAAGGAGGAATGGCGCTACCCCACTTTAGAAAATACTATCAGGCAGCACAGCTCAAAGTTCTAAGGGAATGGGTGGGGGAGGATCCGCAACAGATATGGGCCAAACAAGACAGAGCAGTAGCAAGGACCCCACTGGTAGAACTTCTCTGGAAACAGAAGCAGCACAGGCATGAAAATCTAAGGCTAAGCGAAATCATGAAAACCACGTTAGAAGCATGGGATAGCCAAACAAAAAAAGGCATAATGACCACAGCGATAGGACCCTTTACACCCATCTGTAGAAACCCACTATTTCCACCGGGGATGGAACAAGGGGCATATGACACATGGGAGAAAGCGGGCATTACTAAAATAGGAGAGATGTTTATGGACAAGGAAATCATCCCCCTGGAGTCGTGCGTGGCAACCACGAGAATCCCTAAAAGCGATAGATACAGATATGAACAGCTAAAACACTGGCTCAACTCTCCAATAATCACCGAGGCAGCAACCAGGGACCTTACAGGGTTCGAAACATACATCATATCCAACACGGGGGAGAGAAAGTGGGTTTCAACGTTATACAAATACATAAACTCACAAGGGGAAAGCATTAAATGGTCATACAGAATAAAATGGGGCAGAACACTGGGGGAGGAACCAACGGATAAACAATGGGAGGATCTATGGAAACAGATCCCCAGAATGACCCGCTCGGCACAAACCAGGGAGATGTGGGTCAAAATAATGACACAGTGGCACTACACTCCAGAGAGGCTCCACACAATGTACCCTAACACGTCCAGCCGCTGCTGGAGAGGATGTGACGAAGTGGGGACTTGGAGACACATATGGCATGACTGTAAAGGCATAAAACCCTTTTGGGAAGAAGTGAAAAACGAGATGGGCAAAATATTCCCGGATGTGGGGTTGATGGGAGAGAAGGTGTGGCTCTGTGGAATCAAAGACGACACAGCAAGGCAATACAGCAAAATGCAATGGAGATCATTCATGGGACTACTCATTGCAGCTTGGACCACCATTGCACAGAACTGGAAAAATAAAAATACCCCACTGACCTACACCTGGCTACAGAAAGTTTGGGCCCATATAACAATGGAGAAAATTACTCACAAACTCCAAGGAACAGGAGACCAATTTGTAAGAGAATGGGAAGGGACCCTGCAATACCTCCAGTCAGACTTTATGGAGCAATGGTGCCCCCATAACATAAAAATATCAGACATATTTAACGCTTAACAGGATCCCTGGACAAAATGACTCCATCCATCCCGTGGGGAGGGAGGGGGGAGGAGGGGAAGGGAATGTTATAAGATTCAATGTTAACTTCTTCATGTAATATTTATGTAAAACTAATAAAAAAATAAGTTTAATGAAAATGCGCAAGATACGGAGTGGAGGTAAACCCATTCCGAGGGTCACTAGTTTTGACTACCCGGGAATTTGCTTTACGGAGAATTGGCGAGGGTTGGGCCATGTTGATAAGCAGTGTCTGAGGATGAGGCAGGCGCTTGGGGGTCTGTCACGCTTTCAACAGAACTGTGTGGGGTGCCCAATTAACCTTATCTTAGAAATATACAGGGCTCAAACAAAAACTGCTACTAACTACGGGGCTGCACTGTGAGGCATGGAAAGGATCCAAAAAATGGAAAACGTGGAGAATGCCTTGCTTAAAAAAACTTCTTGGATTGCCGCAGTCTGCCTCAAACTATGGGACACATTTGGAACTAGGATGCCCCCATATTGCTGATGAGTGGTTATTGGCTCCGGTCTCGCATTGGTTGGCATGGGCAAATCAGAAAGCAATTCTCTCACATAAGATTTCAAGAGCCCTCCTAAGCAGCTCAGCAGTACAGAAAATCCCATGGCTCAGGTATATTCAGAAATGCATCAGACAGTTAAACGGCGCAAATCTAGTTTGCCCACCAAACATTTTGACCCTATGTATGGTTAGGGCACAAAAGCAACTGTTCAAAACCATTTTGGTGGCAAATAGGGAGTCTGCTGCCTTACGCATTGGTGCAAACAGAATGCATATTGTGTATGCAACAGATGCTATTCAGCCATATCTACTCCATAGTGATAATCCTGTAGACCGCTGGGCTTTGACTCGAACACGGTTTGATTGCTTATGGTAGGGGCACAAACTAAAAGCTGGACATATAGTGTGCAACCTACAGCTTGACCCTTTTGTCAGTGGCCGGCGGAGGATCTCCTACACTTTGTATTGTTCTGCCCACATTATATAGACTTAAGACGGAGAACACTTTTGCCACTACTCAGATCGGCCGGCATGTCTCAGGCTAAGCTTGCCTTATGTTATTTGCTGTCGGCAGCTACGATTCCAGTGGCTTGGGGTATGGTGGATTATTTGAGGCGGGCCTGGTATCAGAGATCCAAAACCGTGGCACAGAATTTGATTAAGCTCTGAAATTTGAATCGTAATGAATTGTTTGGCTGCTCTTTGTGTATATTACCTGACTTACACACATGCACATTTTAAATCTGTATGTATTGTTTGTAAATTTATTCTCTAGATATTTTTTTAATACGTTGAATTGACTTTTGTAATGTATGCATTTTTATTCTGTTAACGGTTTATGGATAATTTGTTTACGAATAAACTTTTATGATGATGATGACAATCTAATGCCCTAACCGCTCTGGCGGTGGGGTTACCTTGATCTTCCCAGAGTGGGTCCCTTCTTCCCTTGTACCCACCCAGACATAGTCCTCCCTCGAGAGTCTGATCTGCAAGCTGGTCATCTATCCTATCTCTTCCCGGACCATTGCCACTATCTATAGGCCACCTGGTTCTATCACCCTGTTCCTCTCTGAATGGGCTGATTTCTCCTCTATCCCGACATCTTCCTCTAAACTCCTTCTACTGGGTGACTTTAACATCCACCTTGACTCCTCATGCAGGGCATCCACTCTTTTCTGTGACCTCTGCACCTCGCTCTCCCTCTCCATTCTCCCCTCTAGTCCTACCCACTCGGCTGGACACACTCTTGATGCCTTTATCCATGCAGATCTTTCGCTTTCCTCCCCACTCGCCACCCTGCTCTTCTGGCCAGACCACCCCCTCCTCTCCTCCTACCTGGGCCCCCTCAACCGCCTGAACGCACCTCCCCTAGCTTTCACTCTTTTTCTATCCCGATGACACCACCCTGCCAGCATTCTGCTGCCTGCATCCTTCCTGCAATTCATCTACTGCACCACCAGCTGTCCCAATATAAGCCTGGTAATTCGCTGGGGCTAAGTACACGTCGGTGCCAAGACTTTTTCAAAAACAGAATCTTCCGTTTTACATTTTCTTCTGTGATTGTGTGTAAAGTGAAGTGGGCACCCTGCCGCTGGCTGTTTGACCACATCCCGACGAATCAGGTCCTTGTTTGAATAGTGATTCCATCCTGGCCTCACTTTGCCTTTGGCCTTCCAACATGGCTGCTCCACGATCTTCTCGACCCATCCCATTGGTTTCTTTCGGCTTGTTAAGCCAATCGTAGCAACCGGGAGGCGGGAGCCAGCCCATACAGCCAAAGGCCCAAAACGAAGGCCCCTGTCTCCTACCAGGCCGGTCCCACCCAAGGGTCTGCCTCCTAAGGTCAGCTCTGTGTCGGACTCCCTCATTCCATTCTGCTTGCCTGCCTGTGTTTCGTTGTTAGATGTCCCCCTTGGATGTGTTTGCCTGCATGAATAATTGTATCTACCCTTTCCCTGACCCGGCACTGATGGTGTCCTGGGCCCCCTCTCCCTCTCCCTTTCCTTCACCCCACTTCTACCCCCCCCCCCCCCTCCCTTGGCTCTGTCCCTCCTGGCACCTTCATCACCACTCTGTCCCACATCACCACACTGTTCATTCCCCTCCCTCGTTATACAGTAGCTGTATTACCTCCTCTGCTTCAACATGCCCCGCCTTCACCGTAGTCTGAATCTGATGGCCACACTATGGAGGTTCCATCCCTGCTATGTTGCTGATGCTATTGATTGACATTTTGTTTCACGTTGGTTCACTCTCCCCCTCCTCCCCTTTTTACACACCCCCTCCCGGAATCTTGTCATTCCCACGCTGGACCTTTTGATCACTAAATAATCATTGTTATCCTAAATCATATTGTGCACATCAACGACTTTCCGTCATGGCATGCACATTCCAGACTCTTGCTTCATAATTTGCTCAGTTTTGACTTTGAATCGTGGCAGTGGTCACTCCACCTTGGTTGTTTCTGACCCTTATCACTGAATTTCATCTGCTGCTCCTGTTCACCTACTCACTGTCTCTCAGTCCTTTCTTTTCTCCCTTGTCTTACCTTCTCCCCTGCCCCCCTTCCCCTCTCTATAGCTTATGTACTTGCACTACCAGAATTGCCCCGAGGCCTAGTATGATGGTCACTGTTTTTGTTCCTCACCCTCCCTCCCCACTGTTGTTAATTACCATGTACTATCAGAAATGTTGTCAGGCATAGTACCATAAGTCTTTGTTGTCCCCTTTCCTTTCCCCCTTCCTTCACCCCTCCTACCCTCCCTATATTGTCATTTTCGATGCACTATCAGAAATGTCATCAGGCCTAGTTGTTTGCCCCTTCCCCCCTCCCTCCCTCAACTATTGTCTTATCACTTGCACTATCAGAAATGTCGTCTGACTTAGTATGATAATTCTGTGTGTGTTCCTCTCTCCCCACCCCCACACTTCCCTCACTTTGTCAGGTGTAGTACAATAGTAAATTACTCATTCTTGTTGTCTCAAGGCCTGTAAGAATGTTATTGTCTTCTTCCCTTTCTCCCTCTCCTGCCTTAAAGCGCTTTGAAACACACTGTGTATAGGTGCTATACAAATAAACGATCAATCTGCCAATCTCGTTTACGTACATCCGCCTGATGAAACGAGTGTCCATTGCTGCACCTTGCATCCACTTTCATACCACCCTCTCCTCCCACTGCAGACTCCTCCTGAAAGTGGCAGAACATTGGCTCATCCTCTTAAAAAATGGCCTGTCGCCTTCTCCAAAGGAAATATCGTCGCACCATAGTTCTAAGGAGAGGGCCCACATATCAGCCAGCGTCTCTGGAGCATCCAACAACACGGCTGAACTCTTTAAATCTACAAGGATCTAGGCAATCCTTCTGCAGTCTCCACCTCGCCTCCTCCCTCTCAGGCCCTCTGCACTGTACTGGCCACCCACCTCACTGCAAAGACTCAGGACAACCTGAGCACTCTTTCTTCCTCCCCACTCCTCCCACCCCCATTACCCTGCCATCCCTGGCTTCCCAATCTCCCTCAGCCTTTCTCTCCTCCTTCTCCAGCATGGGGTCTGGCATGGATTCACATGCTCATGAATATTCCCCGTCGTCAGGCCGGGAATCCTCGGTATAGAAAAAAATCAGTATCAGTTTCGTTTCTGATCTGTCTTTCTTAGCAGTAACCAATCACTGGTCTCTGGGTCATACTGCCCCCAGCCAATGACTGCCCTCTCCCTAAGCCCCGCCTCCGGCAGCCATCCTCAGATTTTTACCGCACGTTCAAGTGTTGGGAGTCCTCGTGCTGTAGCTCTCGAGCTTTTGCTGCGTTTTCGCGCTTTTTCAGGAGATTTTTCTCATTTTTCGGTTAAATAGAGCCTCAAGCTCCACCGTTTCTACATCCGATCAACGGGGATCAGTTTCGGAGTTTTCTACGCCCCTCAAGGGTGAAGATTTCGTCGAGTTACGCTTTTGGAAGATTCCAGAAGTTCCGAGGCCTACCCCGGGCATGGCCCAGGAGAAAGGAAGCTTGACGCCTGGGAAGCTGTTCAGGACCTGCCCTGGATGCCAGCTACAGAATGTTTTCAAGGAGGACGAGCATTCGTTATGCCTCTAATGTCTCCATGAGGAAAAGACGTACAAGGAGAAGGACTGTGCGTTTTGTGGGAACATGTCGGAGCGGACCATGAAGGATCGCCACCTCCGTCTCGCCAACTGGCTGGAAGGGAAGAGCCCGTCAGGCAAGAAGAAGAAAAAGAAGTCTGAGCGGTCTTCTAAGTCCTGTGAGGGTGCCCCGGCGACGGGGACCCAACAAAAGGCTAAGCACCGCGAGTCCCCGGGCACTGGGAGCGCCGAACGGTCGGGCTCCTTGGGTGCCAGGCAGGGCGCATCCTCCCCAACGCCATCAACCACGAGCCAACGCTCTGGCTCGGGTAAGAGGAAGTCTGAGAACCCGGCGAAGCTTCTGGAGAGGCCCCGGTCGATCTCAAAGATTCCGGTAGAGGGGGAGCGAGGCTCAGACCCTCCCCCCAAGGTGAAGGCCCCAGGCGTCCAGAAGGTGACGATGGCCTTAATTCACCCTGCTAAGACCTCGATTGAGGATGTCGCTGCGGCCCTGGCTCAGCCTGTGGAGGCTACACCAGTGGAGGCGCCCTCAGGACCCAGAGTCTCCCTGCCACCGCGGAGGGAGTTGTCTTTCAAGCCCATTGAGAAGACCCCCACGAAGTCCTCGTTGGAAAAGGTGGGGGGGGCTGGTGGCCATCGTGGATACGGACACGACCTCTGAAGAAGAGCTCATCGAAGTCATGGAAGAGGCCCAGCCCATCGGGAAGGATCCCGATGAGGGTGACGATGAGAGCGACAATGTCGCCGACAAGGCTCCTCGAGCCCTCGCGCATGTCGTTTCCTGTGCCGCAGGACACCTCGGCGGCCATTTTGTCAGCGATTCAGTCCTTATGCTCAGAGATAAGGACAAGGTTGCCCCTTCCCCCGACGGAGGTACCTGAGCCAGACCCGACGGGGGAACCAGAGCCAGGACCTTGGAGAGTCCACCGCATAAGAGGAGGAGGACGCATCCTACGCCACCTCTCCCACCTCTGCGGCCTGCTCTGCCTTCCCCCCGGTCTACTACCCACAGGGATGATACAGGCACAGACATGGCTACGACAGGTACAGATGACGACGGAGGCGACGACGGGACGTTTCCCCCGTCGCCCCCTGCTCGGGCGTCTCCGCCCGACGAGATTGGATCCTTTCATGCCATGATTTCCAGGGCATCCGAGCTTTTCCAGCTCTGCCCAGAAGAAAAGAAGAAAGAAGGGTTCCTATACCAACGGTGTGAGACTAAAAGGAAGATGGTCCTCGCCGTACCGCTTCTTGATGACATCTGGGATGAGGGGCTCGCCCTCCTCAAGAACCCTGCCACGGCGCCGGCAAAGAGGGACCGGTACGAGAAGTAGTACCGGGTCCCCGACGCTGCCCCCTTGTGCCTTCGGGCACAACCTACCCCGGATTCGGTCGTCTCGGCGGCGGCAAAGAAGAAAGCTGTGGGGGCATCGGCCTCGACATCAACTTCCCCGCCGGACGGCGAGGGCAGGAAGTTGGACACGATGGGACGACGGATCATCTCATCCGCAGCGACGACTATCAAGGCGGCCAACGCCCTGGCTATCGTAGCCCGCTACGACAGGGAGTTGTGGTTCAAAATCACCCCTCTGTTAGACTTCCTTCCAGACGCCAAAAGGGCTGAGGCCCTTGAAATCCTACAGGAGGGGGAGATTGCTTCAGACCACGCCATCACGGTGGCAACTGACATCGCCGACACCGGTTTCCGTCAGTTGGGCAACGGCGTTTGCTTGAGACGACGAGGATGGCTCAAGGCCACGGATTTCCGCCAGGACGTACAAACCAAGGTTTTGGACATGCCCTTCGACGGGAACAACCTGTTTGTGAAGGTGGTTGATGAGTCCCTTCAGGCCATCAAAACATACACAGAGACTGCCCGGGCACTGGGAGTGCTCCAACGACGGCGTCCTTTCGGAGCTCCGGAGGCAGACAAGGTGCCTCCAAGGGATCCGGCAGTGGCTCCTCCACTTACCGCCAAGCGGCAAGATCTTCGTCCCAGGAAGCCTACAGGGGACGCGGCAAGTCAGGTGGTGCCCGTCGACGTCGACACGGCGGTCAAGGAGGCAAGGCGGCCTCCAAACAAGATTGAACCGACCTTGGGGTTGGGCCCCCGCCTAAGCACCCCGGTGGGAGGCCGGCTGGCGAGGTTCATCAGCGTGTGGGAGTCCATCTCCACCGACCGTTGGGTGCTGTACGCCCTGGCCCAAGGGCACGCCCTCGAGTTTCAGAAGAAGTGCCCTCGCGTTCCACCCATGGCCAGGAAGGAAAATCACGTCCCTCAACTACGGTTGGAAGTAAGGGCGATGCTCAAGAAGGGTGCCATCGAGCTCGTCCCAAAGAGGCTTCGGGGCTCCGAAATTTACTCAAGGTACTTCCTCCTAAAAAAGAAGACAGGAAGATGGCGCCCCATCATGGACCTACGACGACTGAACAAGTACATCAAGGCACAGAAGTTCGGTATGGTCACCCTCTAGCATGTGCTGGGACAGCTGGAGGAGGGCGATTTCCTGTCGTCGTTGGACTTGGAGGATGCGTACTTCCACATCCCCATTCTAAAAAGACACCGAAAGTTCCTCAGGTTCGTGGTCCAAGGGCGGCACTACCAGTTCAATGCCCTCCCGTTCGGATTGAAGTCGGCACCCAGGGTGTTCACCAAGTGCCTCGCACCAGTGGCAGCCCGGCTGCGCCTACAGGGGATCCACGTCTACCCCTACCTGGACGACTGGCTCATCCGGGTAAGGACAATGGAGCTCGCCGTGGAGCACACTGCGAAGACCGTCCAGCTGCTTACAGACCTGGGATTTTCCATCAACTTTCCAAAATCCCACCTGGTTCCGTCGCAAGTCGTCCTGTTTCTGGGAGCCAAGCTCGATACAGTGGCGCGGCTGGCCTCGCCGTCGGAGGAAAGGACCAGGACCATTCTGGGCAAAGTGCAGCGTCTGCTGGCCACGGACATGGCCAGGGTAAGATCTATCAAGTCCCTCCTCGGGATGATGTCCTCCTGCATTTATCTGGTGCGCCTTTGGAGGCTTCGGATGAGACCCTTACAGGAGTTCCTCGACGCCCGCTGGATCCAGTCGACGGGCAGCATCAAGGACAGGATCCCTCTCAATGAGACGTTCCGTCAGGCGATCCGGTGGTGGAGTACCCGCGCCCATCTGTCGGCAGGTACGGACTTTCAGACCACAGCTCACCAGGTGACGGTGACGACGGACGCCTCCCTGGAAGGTTGGGGAGCACACTCCGGAGATCATCACGCGAGAGGCCTTTGGCTCCCGGAGGAGAAGTCTCTCCACATCAACATCTTGGAGCTCCGCACAGTGTTCTGGGCCCTTAGGTCCTTTCTTCCGTCCCTCAAGGGCAAGGTGGTGAGGATCTTCACCGACAACACCACCACGATGTTCTACATCCGGAAGCAGGGCGGAACCAGGTCCCCGGCCCTATCCAAGGAAGCCCAGGATCTGTGGCATTGGGCCGTCGCCCAAGGGATGTTTCTGGTGCCTCTTCATCTGGCAGGAATAAAAAACACGATCGCCGACTCACTCAGCAGGGAGCTGCGCTCGTGCCACGAGTGGGAACTACGCCTGGATCAAGTGGATCGACTTTTCCGACGATGGGGCGAACCCCAAATCGATCTCTTCGCGACAGCGGCGAATTCCAAGTGCCGGAGGTTCGCCAGCAGGTTCCCCCAGCCGAGGAGCATGGGCGATGCTTTCTCGTTCCCCTGGGACGCCCTATTTCTTTGTGCGTTCCCTCCGCTGCCGTTGCTGCTCCGGCTCATCAACCAGCTCAAGAGGTCCTGGTGCAGGATGATCCCGGTCGCACCGGCGTGGCCGAGGCAGATCTGGTTCCCGAACCTTCTGGACTTGTCAACGTCCCCACCAGTCAAGCTGCCGACGGACGCAGACCTTCTCTCCAGAGAAGGAGGCGCCATTCTTCACCACAACCCGGAGTCGCTGAACTTGCAGGCCTGGCTCCTGCAGCACTATGGTTTGGAGGGTACGACATCCCGGCCGACTGCAGAGAGGTGCTTGCAAAGGCCAGGGCGTCCTCAACTCTCAAGTGCTACGGACATAAATGGAAGAGGTTCTCTGTCTGGTGCCGTGCACAGAAGATTAACCCTCTGCGGATTACGGCCCCTCAAGGACTGCCGTACCTACTGTCGCTGGCCAAAGCTGGACTGGCTCACGCCTCCATCAAAATACATCTGGCTGCAATCTCCCGATATACCAGGACGACGGGACGGACGTCCTTGTGGTCTCATCGCCTGGTGAAAGAATTCATGAAGGGACTATTCCGATCATTCCCTCCGGTGAAGGCTCCTGCCCCGGCGTGGGAGCTTAATGTGGTGCTGACCAAGCTCATGGGGGCCCCAATCGAGCCTATGCATTCGGCGCTTTTGAAGTTCCTGTCGTGGAAGACAGCTTTCCTCGTGGCCATCACCTCCGCACGACGAGTGGGAGAGATCCAGGCCCTATCTTGCAAGCCTCCATACTTGACTTTTCATGACACGAGGGTGGTGCTGAGGACGCACCCCTCCTTTATTCCCAAGGTGCCCTCGGACTTCCACCTCAACAAGCCCTTGGTGTTGCCAGTTTTCTTCCCGTCGCCTTCGTCGCCGGCTGAGAGGACTTTGCACTCGCTGGATGTAGCTAGAGCGCTGAAGTTCTACGTGGACCGCACGAAGAGTTTTCGGAAGACCTCACAACTGTTTGTGAACTTTGGGACTGTGAATCAAGGGAAGGCTCTCTCAAAGACTTCCATTTCCAGATGGCTCTCCGGCTGCATCATGCACTGTCACCGGTTGGCAAACCGACAGCTGCCCGGCCATCCGAGAGCCCATTCGACCAGAGCGATCGCTGCTACCACGGCGTTCCTGTCTGGTGTGGGCTGCAACGTGGAGGTCGATGCACACCTTCACAAGATTCTACTGCGTCGATCGGGACTCCAGGGAGGAGTCCAGGGTCGGCCAAGCAGTGCTGCGCAACCTGTTCGCCTAAGGTGAGCCTGGTGAGGAGGTAAGAGTTGCTTAATGTTGAGTTGTTCTATTGCTTAATGTTGAGCCTGTTGCCACCTCCCGTGGTTGTGCATGTGTGTACTGCTATGTATTCTCTTGTTCATGAGCATGTGAATCCATGCCAGACCCCATGCTGGAGAAGGAACAAGTTACTTACCTGTAACTGTTGTCCTCCAGCATGGGTCTGGCATGGATTCACATGCAAAGCCTCCCGCCTACCCCTCTGCGGCTCTTCACTTGGTCATACTGCCACTTTACGTGCTACCAAATCTGAGGATGGCTGCCGGAGGCGGGGCTTAGGGAGAGGGAAGTCATTGGCTGGGGGCAGTATGACCCAGAGACCAGTGATTGGTTACTACTAAGAAAGACAGATCAGAAACGAAACTGATACTGATTTTTTTCTATACGGAGGATTCCCGGCCTGACGACGGGGAATATTCATGAGCATGTGAATCCATGCCAGACCCATGCTGGACAACAACAGTTACAGGTAAGTAACTTGTTCCTTCTCTCCTATCACATCGGACAAGGTCACTAGGGTTGTCCGCTCTATGAAGGTCTCCTCCAAACATGTTCTTCCTGTTCTTCCTGAACTATTAAGGACATTACCTCCCTTGCCCCTGCAATTGGTGATTTCTGCAATCACTCTCTTGCTACTGTTCTTTCCCCTCTTCCCTCAAGCACTGTCTTGTATGCCCCCTCCTGAAAAAGCCTTCCACCAACCCCTCCTGTTCGGCTAACTACCAGCCCATCTCCATCACTCTTTGTTGGGAAACTCCTTGAGAAGCTGTTGTTCCCCCAACTTGCCCAGCATACTGAGCTCGTTGGCTGCCTACACAATCATCAGTCTGGATTCCGAGCTTAGAGAGGCACAGAAACTACACAACTGTGCGCATCTCATGACACTAACTCTCCCTCTGTTCTCATTCTACTTGATCTTTCCTCTGCATTTGATACAGTCCACCACTCCATCCTTCTAATACGGCTCCATGATACCCTTGGTGTCTCAGAATGGGCCTTGAACAGGCTCACCTCCTTCCTCACTGACAGTCCCTCCCAGGTCATCTGGGGCTCTTTCTCCTCTCCTACCTCTATCTCCACGTGTGGTGTTCCCCAGGCTCTAACCTCTCACCCTGGCTCTTTAATGTCTATCTCGCTCTGCTTGCTCACCTTATCTCTACTTTTTCCCCTCACTTCCAGTGTTATGCAGATAACACCCAACTCTTCTTCAAACTCTCCCTACTTCCTCTACCATTCCCGACAGCCTATCTGCTAGCCATTCCTTGTGTGCCTCCAATGATCTCTGCCTTAATGCCAGCAAGACTGTGATCTTCCTATTTGGATATTTGGATTCCCATTCCTTCTTTCCTCCCTTCACTATGACCACCCTCTACGGGCTCTCCACCATTCTCCTGCATCTGGAGCCAGAAACCTTGCAGTGCTCTCTCTCTTTCCTCCCTCACACCTTGGGCCTTGTCAAGAAGGGCAATTTTCTGCTCCACCTCCTGAGGTAGCCTTCCTTCCCTCACGTTTCCCCAGAAGCTCAATGTCTCTAGAACTCTGGTAATCTCTAGGCTGGACTATTGCAACAGCCTCTTCCTTAATCTACCCTCTTCCTCTCTCCGCCCCCTCCAGCTTTTCCAGAATAGGGCTGCAAGAGGTATCCTTAACCTCAAGCCCAGGAACCGTATCTCTAACCCTAAAATACCCCCACTGGCTCCCGGTTGCTGCAAGGATCAAATTCAAATCCTTCTGCATCATCCATAAGGCTGCCTGGGGCTTAGGACCATCTATCTACAACTCGCTCTCACCAAATTCCTTTCTTCCAGAGGTTTAGTCTCCTCTGGCTCTAACTCTGCCTGTCAGGCGTTTCTGTAAGAAACAAGCTGGGTGCAGACATCTCTCCTTGAGGGGTTCCCTCCTCTGGAACAGCCTCCCCCTAGCTCTTTATTTTGAACCGGATCTCTTTAAATTCCAGAAGCTCCTCGAGACTTCCCTCTTCACCTCCTCATTCCCCCTCTCACTCTAATACCCCACAGTCGCTGAGATTGTGGCCTGGGGCATTAGACCCTTGGCACAATATCCTTCAGCCTTCTGCTGCATCCCAGCACATGCCTTGGGGCACCCACTGGCTTGTGCTATCACAGGCCTGCACTAAGTGATCTCTGCCTGGCACTTACTGTTGCACTCAACAGACCCCTTGGCACATTCCTCAGTGGAACTGGTAGCACTTACACCCTCCCTGTCCCATATCTCGATCCCTGCACTGAATGTTCACAAGGCCTAGTACGACCACCCCTTTCCTGTTCATCAGTTTATTCTATTTGTCTTTGGGCCCATGTTCGAGCCCCCCCCTCACCCCCCGCTTGTCCTGTGGGCGCTTTGAAACAACATTTCTTGATGTATAAGCACTTTTAATCTGAAATGGAATACTGTTGCAGGCAGCTCTTAACTTGATACTGGATCCCTCTGTTCATTTTAAGATTTGAGTGAAGTGAGGGCAGAATGCATATTGTTCCATATAGCTGTGCTTTCAGAAGAGATCATGCAAAGATGCCTAGCAGGAATTACTTCATGCAGTACCCTTTTTGATTGATCTACATTTTACCATGGTAACGATCCGTTTCTTGCCTGCATTTATGTAGAGCAGTGCGTCTATAACCGACCGAAGCCTGCAGACAGAGCCAAATCCAAAGAAGCCGAAGATGGGATGGAAGCATATCAACTCGCTCAACGATTACAGTCTATGGTTCGTAGCAAACAGTAAAGCAGTTTTGCATCTTTTACCAGACTGCGGCATGGCCACCAATAGTAGCATCCTCAACGTTTAGCAGATATACATCTTGAACTACACTAAAGTAGTTTCCAATGGGGAGAGTGCTGAACTATCACAGTATAGTATCTTAGCTTTTTGCTGGAGATTGTGCATTCTGTGTGAAATTGTTTGAACGGATTGCATTTGTACCAGTGGTTCTTGTTCCTGTAGAACCACAGGTAAAGGTTTATTATAATGGCCATGTTCAGCATTTTAAATGTTTTTGCTTAGAACATTGTATTTATTTGTTTTGAATACAACAAAACATGTCACCAATTTGACTATTCACAGTGCTGTGTTTTCTTTCTGCATAGTAGGCATTATTTTACATTAGTACCCGGGCAGGGTCAATGAGCTTGTAAAACGCAAGCTCATTGGCCCTCGCCCGGTCTTACCTGCCCCAGAAGGCTCGGAGCTCCGTGCGGGCCAGAGTTCTTCCCGCGACTGGCAGCCCATTCCATGGCGGCCATTTTTTTCTTTACTATTTTTTTTCAATGGCCTCCATGGAAGGGGGAGAAGGGACTACACGTAGTCCCTACTCCCCTTCCATGGCGGCCATTTTCTTTGTTTACTATGGCTGCCATTGAAAGAGAAAATGGACACAATGCGTCTCGCAGCCGAGGGTAAAAAAACATTAGTACTCCGGTCTAACGGGCCGGGGGACTGATGGCAATATGCCCCTCGATTGCGGGCCATTAGTGCATAAGGTAATGCCCCCAGGGCTTTCGATAAGGCCCTCACTATGCTCTGGCCTATAACTATGGGTCCCGGGGGCATTACCTTATGCAGTAATGGCCCGTAGTCTCGGGGCATATTTCCAAATTAGTTGGTAGAAGTTAATAAGCATACACAGGAACTTCCTTTTTCCTAGTTGGGTAAGTGACAGAGCACATTGTCTTCAAGAGGTTTAATCCTTGGGTCCAGTCTTCCTTTCCCCTATCGCTATCAATAATTCACAAAGTTCAAGCACCTGAGTTACCCCAAATCCCACTAAAGTATTTTACCATCTCTGTAATGTTATCCCGAAAATCTGTAAGACAAATTACTGGTTTACCTTTTTGAATGCATATTTTCTAATTTTTTAATCCATGGCTTTGAGATATTTCCTTTATATCTATTGCTTGTAGTTAAAGGCAAGTTTCTATGTATATAGGCAGTGGTCGAAGTAGTGGAACTATGTTCCTCGTGCCCCGCCCCCTTTTCTGCCCACACCCCCTATTCAACCCCATACATGGGTCCTTCCTTTCCTCCACTCCACCTTGCAACATTGTGTTTTACAAAAGTTCTAGCAAGACTGAAGAAGACGCAATGAAAGAAAATTGATTTTAAATTATCACAATTAGTGTGTCCTTGTCCCACTCAGCTTGCACCTTCATGAAGCCTCCCCTTCACCATTCTCACCTTTTAAAGAACATGGCCAGCCACAGACACACCCCTCCCATTGCCTGCTAACGGGTTTGAGCCAGCCATTCATATGCAGATCGCAATCAAGATGGGCGTTTTGGCTGCTTGGGAAAGCTTGAAATAAACAATCCCCTTCCAGCACCAAAGAGCGCAGTGCTATGTTGCACTGGCTTGATATCATCAGAGCTCAGGTTTGTGTCCCCAGTTGGAATGAAGTTAAAACAAAAAACGTTTTTTTAAAAAGGTTGCCTTCCTCGAACGGTATTCTGGGTCGCGTAAAGTAAGAACAATTATGGGTTGCTCCGAAAAGTAAAGGAACGTTGTACCCTTTAGTTCCCACCCACGTTCATCTTTGTATGTAGGGTTAGTTTCTGTCTAGACTATCGATTAATAAGTAGAAGCTTTAGACTTTTCCAGCATATGGTAAACTACATATCTCATTAATGATATCCTTGTGGCCTAGGTTATTTACAAATACTCGTATGAGTTGTGCTGAACTTTCTGACAGCAATAATGTAGCAATCGAGACCATCAGGGGGCTCGGGCAAGATGGTGACCTTGGGCAAGATGGGGACCTGAGTTCTGAGCTCCCCTAAATTCGGCAGAAGGGCGGATTGGTAACACAGAAGGAGTGAAGTCACCCTAATCTCCGGTCCACCCTCAACATTAAGCACCTGGGCTAATTGCGACACTTTAGAGCCAATGCACTTTGGGAAACACTGTGGCTAATGCATAGACCCTAGCTGTAGAGGGCCTTGGGAACATTGGAAGCGTGACGTGATGCACGTTGAGGGCCAAGGCGGGGCACACTGCGAGTGGACGGTGTGCTCACAGAAACTTAAGGGTCAGCACAGTGTCATTTTTGCCCACAGGGCCCTATGCCTTAAATCTGCTAGAGGGCCCCAGGCGAATAGGTCATGGAAACGGAGCCTAGAGTGGACGGAGTTGCAAAATGATGAACTTTAGTTGTGTTTATTAGTTTTGTGTGTTTGGGATCTGACTTTAACTAGAGGCAGCTGGGCATCCTCGCCAGGTTTTGCTGTCAATGGTGGTAATAGTGAATGATGAAGCCTGAATGTAATGTTGGAAATTGTAGGGTTCAAGGCAGTATGCAATAACATGGCCAATGGGAAGGGACATTATATAAGGTGATATAATGGGATAATTGCTACAGAATGCAGAACCATTTTTGCATGTCCCCGGTGTTCTTACCCCACTTGAAATGTCATTGAAGATCACAGATTTAAAGGAGATCACCTTTTAATCTCAAAACATACCGGGTGTTACCTTTGTTGTGGGTGCTGATTGTGGCACTTGAAAGACCCCTTAACTCCAACCAACTAGCCCCATTTCTCATCCAGCTCCACAGGGCCCTGCTACAGGGCAGTGAATGGAAATGGAGGAAATAAGGGCAGGATAATGAGTAAGAAAAGCAGAGAAGGAGCAGGTAACATGAACACTGATGGGACAGGAGAGTGGAGAATTAAGGAGGGCAGAAGCGTGAGGGAGAGATTGAGAGTGAAAGTAGGGGATAAGGTGATTGAACAGAGCCAGGTGAGGGTAAAACGGTGAATGGGTCCAGAGAATGAACGAGGGCAGGAGCATGGGGCAGTAGTTAATGAGGCACAGGGGTGATCGGAAATGCGGGGTAAAGAGGATTAAAGGTAGGGAAATATAGAGCAGGTCGTTCAGGAGTGTAAGGAGGATGGGGAATAATGGAGGTCTAAAGAGTCGGAGAAATTAAGAATGTGGGAGGGCAGGAGAAGGGATGCAAGTGAATGAAGAATGGGGAGTGGAGGGGCAGCAATGCAAAGGCAAATGTTGTGATGTGGGTGCTAGGCAAGTTTGTATGTAGTAGCCCTGTGAGAGACTACACCAGCCTTGTCCTCTTGGTAGTAGGTAACCCACCTATTGGTATAGGTCTGTACTACACAAGTTGGTAGTCACTTTGCAGCCAGACGTATCTCAAAAGGGGTACATGTGAGCTGTAGAGATGTAACATAGAGGTTCACAATGACAAGTATTCAAATAACACTTATACTCAAGGTTTTCAAGTAAAATAATTATTTATTTAACAGTTGGTTTTAAATAAACCTTCTTTGGAAAGGGCAATATGCAACAATAAAAATACACTTCATAACTCTTTCTCAATTTTAAGATAAGTAAGTAGATGCCCTTTTGGGATGTCGCACACACACTTCCTACACCATGAGGTGACTTCAATTGTTAGGAAATTGTGGACATTAATATATCACCCTTTACACTTAATGCAATACCGAGGTGGTGTAACGGAAAAGGTTAGGGAAGGAAAAAGGTTAACAGGTTCATAGAGCATGTGAATACTTTTCAGTGTCCCAATGAAGTCTAGGTTAGACCTTTAGCAGCAATACAAGATAAACGTATGCACCACTTGTGAGGGACAGTTAAAACCAAAGTGAATGGGTCAGAGGAGTCTGCAGGGAACCAGGACTGCCAAAGTCACTTTGGACAATGTCTAGGGAGATTTGACGCTTCTTCAGATAGCACATAAGTGTTGCACAATGTTTTGAGAGAGTTTGTAGAAAAAGAATCACTGTAGGCTTGTGAAGGGCAAAGCTGCAAGCAACTCTATAGAAAAAGCAGCTACTGTAAGTCGCCAGTGAGAACAAACCAGCTACAAACAATAAAGGTAAGTACCCCTTTTGTCAAGACAGTACCCTAGGTTGGAAGAAGAGAATCCAGCTGGCTTCTGTTCATGGAGCAGTCCTGCAGGTCCTGGGTTCCTGAGCATCAGTCGTGGGAACAAAAGGGAGAACGTCTGGAGGACTCCTGCACTGCATTTCGAAGGTCGACAGCGGCTCGGAGCTCTTTCCAATTCAGCGGCACTTCGCGTTTTCAGCTATAGCACCACCGTGGTTCTTGGACACTTGAAGTGCTCCCCTTGCTTCTGGGGTCCAGCGCTCTGTTGAGGTGGCTCAGGCTTGGGTTGTACTGCTTCGGGAGGGTCCTTAGGATCTTGCTGGAGCTCTGGCCTGGCTTAAAGACAATGCATTTGTTTCTGGTGTTCCTGACCCCTGGCACTCGGTTCCAGCAGCAGCAAGGAAGTACAGCCAGCAGGGACAGGGGTTCCAGCAAAGTTAGTCTTGGGGTTAGTTGGTCCCACCAACCCAAGGGAAGGAGTCGTCCGTTCCGGGCTTCTCTAGTCAATGCGAAATTGGAGCTTCGGCACTGCAGCAGGGTTTGACCGGGCACTTCAAAGGTCCAGGAGCGTACTGCAACATTCTCTTCCAGTTTCTTTCGTCGGATGTTTCTTCCAGTGGTCGACTCTGCCTTCTGGTCGAGACCTTTTATGCAGGTTTCTCCCATTCATGCACAACCTAGCTGTCACTCAGGCAGCAGGGTTGCTGTCCTCTAAGGACAGCTAGCCAGCCTATCAGCACTGGGTGCATTAAGATAACCAAGGAGACTAAGGACACAGAGTTTCAGGCACCTCCCTCGCTTCCTGCGCAGCAAGACGCACTGGAGCCACAGGCGGGTTTCAGCATTCAAGCCTGCCAAAGGCAAAACAAACAAAAGGGTCAAACCTGGTTTGGTGTACAGAGTAAAACCCAAGAAAGACCTTGCAAGCAAGAAATGGCAAAAAAAGAATACCAGGGCCATTTTGACAAAATGGGCACCCATGGGTGAAATACTGCAGCTGAGGATTCAGACTGCTGTAAAAACACACAATGGTAGAAAAATGAAACCACTGCTACCAGCCATTAATTGTAGAGAGGGTAACATAAAAAGGTTACATGAGTAAGTAGGTAAAGGGGCTACTGTGTAACCCCCCAGTACTTCCACATAGGATGGGGTGTACACAACCTACATATGAAAAACAGGTAAGTAAACTCAATTTCACTTTATTACTCTTGGAATCAGTAGTTTATCCAAGAGGAGGTATTTAAAACTTATGAGAAATCCAAAGGGCTTCTCTGTGATACTGCACGGAGGGTGCTGTGTGTCATAATACAAAAGTAGATGCCTGTGGAGTTTGTCAGACTTCAAAAACAAAACGGTGTTCAAATCAGATCAAAAATACATGAGAGAATGAGAAAAAGGTCTCACTCACTCCAGCATAAAAAGTCCTAAGGTCAAGCAAAACAGCTTTGCATCTATAAGGTTGAAGGGAATTAGCACAGAAATGAGAATTCTCCCTTACAGAAAATGGTGAAGCAAGCCAGGTGAGTATACAAATAGCAGAAAAGTTATGAAGAGAGCGGGATTTTTATAACAAAGAACTTTTGGCAGAATTGGAGAAAGAAAGGAGGATTAACGGAATGTAGCAAGGACAGGGGACGACATAGTGTTATGATATGATATGTTATAGCATTTATAAGGCGCCTATACAAAAGTGTTAGTGGGATAGAACAGAGGAAATTGCATGTAATGAAAAAAGGGGGGGCGAAAGAATGCTGTTTGGGAGAAAAAGGAAGCAGGAGGGAAAGGAGTAAAAGAGGAGCATATTTGTGATGCAAGGTAAGCAGGTGCTTGCATTAGCTGCCCACCTTTACGCTGTCACAGCTACAATAGATAAATGAACAGGGAAACAATTAAAATACAGCCACTTAGATAAGGTTGTATTGCAATGGGCCAAAAAGATCCATCCACATGGTTGACGAAAATCCCTTTTGTGCAGGTTCTCCATGCTCACCCTCTATCAATTAGGCAGCTGTCATGATGCCTACCTCCAAGGAGCCAGGTCCAACCCAGCAACCCCAGAGGCAGGCATCATTTCCCCCAGGGGAGTGCCAGCGGGCCCAAGCTTGGGCCCTTTGGACGCAGTCCTGGCGCCTTAGGCGCCAGGCTCATGTTGGACCTCTGTCCTGGCGCCTTAGGCGCCAGGCTCATAAAGCTAGACATGTGTTCAAGTGTTTTGATGTGCACTTACCTGATGCAGACCATGCTGCCACATCCAGGCCCTCTTGAGGCCTGAATGGAACTACTTTACCTGTGGGACTACTTTCCACCCGGGTGTGGACGGGGAAGGATACATACCTGATCGGAGGAAGGATACACACTTGGAACTTCTTCCAAAGCTATTTAAACCACACCCGATCAGCAACTCACGCTTCGCGTTGTTCTGCTCCTGGCAGCTGGACGCTCACCGTGTCAGCTCCTGCATCTGGACCTCAGCCACGCCTGTCAGTATCCTGGGTCACCTGCAAAGGGAGACAAAAGACCTTACCTGCTAAATCAGCACCACGGAGACATCATACCGACGATCCTGAAAAGGAAGACATCATTTTAAAAGCATTTCGCTACGATCGCTGCAGCGCTGCATTTCACTCACCTATCCTGGACGCCACCATCTTCAGCAGCGATCATCCGGATCCACAGCCACTTCCCAGAGCCTAGAGAGAAAAAGACAAGAACAAGGTGAGAGAAGGAAGGGAATAGGAAAAGCTCAGTTTCCTTCTAAGCCTTACCTGTTGGGTCATTCCCATTTCATTTTGGGTCTTGCCGCTTCCAGGCATTTTCCGGACCCCGGCCCCTATGGGGAAAAAAGACAAAGACATTGAATGAGCGAATGCAAAGACTTTACCCGAGCGCTCGTCCAGAACTTACCTGTCATTTACTGGAACTGCACGTTTCACTTCGGGTCGGCGCCATATCTCCGGCATTCCGAACCCCGGCCCCTAAGGGGAAAAAGACAATGAACATTATTATTAAGCTTGGACTTTTGAACTTGCAACAGAACTTTTACAGAGCCTTACCTGAATAGTCAAGCTTACCTGAACTCCCATCAATCCTCAATCCAGTGAAGTAACTGGGTTTCAACGCGCCCCTGCATCAGAAGCAGGATGGAGAGCTCATCCTTCCTGACCCTAAGGTGAGACTTCACGGGGAATCGTGGAAGGGTATCGTGGGGGGTTGGAAGAGAGTGGGAGGCTTGAGCATAACTCAGTCAGTAGGTAATACTCCCTTTTCACGCACAGGGGAATATTCCTGCGAGCCGGAGAAGCCAGAGTAGAGGGGCCCTTCCTGTCCATCTTCAGAGTCCTGCGCTTCACCATTGAAGAAGCATCAGCACTCGAAGCCAGACCTGCGCCTCCGTGGGAATCAGGTGAGCGTTACAGCAGCTAATCAAGCCCAGATGAAACCCAAAGTCGGCGAACTGGGCTGTTTCTGTAGGATGGCCAACCATCCCGCATTTTGCGGGACTGTCTCAATTTCATGTGCCGTGTCTCTCGAACAGCCAGTTTGGGACAGAAATAAGCCCTCGCATTTCTCCTCTGGAGCAGGGTCAGCTGTCCAAAGTCTTCCCAGCTGTAAGGAAGGCATGGTGTCAACAGTAAGACAGACACAAGTGACCACAGTTCAAGGGTGTTTATTGAACTTCAACAAGGGTATGATAAACGCCTAATCCTAAATCTGCATATGGGAACAAGCTACAACCATCAAGTACTAATAATGCACTCCTAATGGTGTCTCGTCGAAATAAAAGGGACGATACTAAAAAATCTATTGCCAATCCTTAACTCTAAATACAAATAGTGTGGGGGTAGTATTTATGAAAAAGAAAGAAAAGTTCACAACAATTATATGTCAGGATGTTCAGGCCATTGGCCTCACTTACCCACGTTTTCAGCACGGGACAAGGCGGTTCACTCGATCGTAGCACAATCTCTGGCTCCTTTGGCACGATGATACAGTTCAGTTACTAGCATCAGGGCTGTCTCTGCCCAAGTCTCTTTACTTATCAAAGTCTCTTGATTCAGAGTGACTGATGTACCAAAATGAACAGTTATTTTCCTCTTACAAGTACTCAATTCGGGTGATTCACTCTTCACCCTGGATCTCCCTCATCCAGGCTCAGATCCCTTCAATACAATGATCGATAATTTGGATCACCCTCTTCCAGGTACAGATCCCCTTTTACAATTTTCATAAAATATTCATTCTCGGATGACTCACGGTTCACCCCGGATCCCCCTCAGCCGGGCTCAGATCCTTCCTCTTACACAATTAGTCTCCCTCAGCCAGGTTCGGACCAATTTCAGTTAGTATCAACTTTCGAATGCGCACAGGGTTTAGCTTGGCCCTTTGCAGGACCACTTTGATTTCACAATTCATTTTTACATTTGCCACTTCTCAGCTGGATAGCTAACAGAGAACTTCAAATGAGCGCCCACGTGGCGCCAGACCACTCTGTTTACGGTATGTGTCTTCGCTTCAAAAATTCTGTCACTCATCTGCTGTTTAATTATTCACGTTGCTTGTCATATACGCTTCACACACAATTCTCTTCAGATTTCTATGTACAATCTTGCCGCTTGCAACCTTGGCTCTAACACAGATCAGTCTGGTATCAGTCTCCCCGACTCACCGGCTGTGCTGCTTTACTGGCGCTGCTTTGTTGTAGGAGCCAAGGACAGTACCACAGCGCCATATGCTCCTCCCTGCTTTGGCTATCAACGTGGGAGAGTCCCGGGTATCTCTGACACACAATGCAGGTTTCTTCAGCTTTTATTCCGGGTCTTGTTTCTTATTCTCGAATGCTCATAAGAGTAACAGTCTTTCTCTGAAAAGGTCAATGGCACTTTCCTCCTTGCAACCCTCTCCGGTCTTGCTGTCTTTCTCCTGGTATTAAACTGCCATTGTGGAACTTCTGCTTCCTCGTGTGCTTTGCCTTGCTCAGAGTGTGCTTTCGTGCTCTGCCTTTTATCCGTGTGAGGAAGTGTGATGGAAGTCAGGTGTGTGTAATGATCAGAAATTGCCGGACTCTGCCTGACCATTGTGTTGGAACATGTCAGGTATATGGTCCGTTTTGTCTCAGTGAGCTGTGAGAAAGTGTTTGTGTCACTGTCCGGTGTTCCACTTCCACTCCCCAAAGACCCCTCATCCAGGTGATCCTCCCGCATTGGTCCACCCCCAGGAACTGGATCCAAAAGCAATGGCCGTGTCCTGGCCACCTGGCTGACAGATCCCCAGGGACTAGCGGGTGAGACACCTTCAGGTTTCTCACACAGCTCACACTTTTCATGTGACAGTTAAAAGTTCAGGGAAGCACAGCACCATTCCCACTGCTCCCCCAGTACTCCCAGGTTCAGCTTTGTGTCAACCTCATTTCAATAAACCGATTAGAGGTTGAGGGCCCAGACACATGGGCATCAGTTTAAGGACTGTTCTCACTTAAAAGGTGTGATTGGTGGGTGATAATAAATCAGAGGGCAGTATAATGCTGTATAAAATAATGGCACAAGCAGATGACCTTATATTGAATTCTCTTTCACTGTGTATATATTTTTTTTATACGAAATGATATTGTTTTTAGGTCCACATTCCTTTGCAGGCTGCTACTTCCATTGTGCATTCAGGGTAGTGAAAATAAAAGTCAAGTTGGTTTCTTATGTGGTTTGTGTACTTTTAAGGGCATTATTAGAAAAACTATTTTTTTTTTTTTGGAAACCCAAACATTAACAAGTATTTGTGACCTATCATTGGGAAGATATGCAGTCAAGTGCTTAAATCACAGCCTAAGTCCAAATACTGATTTCACCACTTTAACGAAGTGTATGAGCCTGGGCAAATAATTTAATCTCGCTGTGCCTGATCTGCTGACATTGGGTGTTGCTCAAGTGATTTAGTTTACAATTTCTGCTATGAAGAAAAAATTCTCATGGTTTACTAAACTATTGAGTTGTTGCATGTTAATAATAGTGAATATTTATATATTCCATAGCACATGATTCTCTTTGTTTACACGTGAAAACGTCTTGTAATGTCTTTACCAATGGTGTCCTAGAGTATTGAAGACTGATGTCACTGCCTGTAATGTTATTTACTGTGATGTTGCTTCTGATCATGTCAATCCATATTGTGCAAATTAGGGTTCTGCATATCTTTCGCTGGACAGGTCCGGAAGACAAATATGAACATATCAATGCTTTGTTTGCCTAAAAGTCCCACAGTTTTAATTTGGTTGCTAAGTAGCCTCAGGGAGAGGAGGCGGGGTGGGAGTGGCAAGCAGCCGCCCTTTTTTTGGCAGTCTTACTACACAGTAACATATTTCTTTTATGGCATTAAATGTGTGTGTTACTGGCTGCTCTTTGCTGGCTGCTGTCGTCTTAACTGAAGACATGAAATGTGCGCTTTGCAGCAGGTTACAAACTGCCTTTGATAGCCCACCGACTCCAGTAGTGTTATCACCTCTTTGCCTTTTACTTTGGTTTCATCTGCGTTAGCACCTTGCTGACAGAGCAATTATAAACATGTGAGCTCTAATACTGCTCTTTGTTATTCCAATGTGCCTGACTGCCAGCAAGCAGGGATGAGGGTGTGTCTGTTGTAGCTGTTGTGAGGAAATTGGCAAGGAGGCGGACCAGGTCACACACGGCCTGCTTGGCCTTTGTCTTCTGGTCAGCAGCTCTGGGGGCCACATAGCATCCTCGGACGAGGATCATAAGTATGCCGCACTGGAAACCCTGGCGGCGAGTGGGACAAGATCCGGGGCACTTGGAGAGGAAAGATTAGGGCTCCCGAGGAGCTTCTTTTCCCTGTCTGTGGATTTCATGCCTAGGCTTCAATTTGGCAGCAACAGACAAGTGGAAACTATAGCCCACGTAATGTGGAGGATACAGATAGGAACACTGCTCTCTCTTATTGTGATTAAGGTGCGAGGAGGGATACGGGTGCACAGAGGAATCTTCCTCATAGTGATTACAGTCTCCCGGAAGAGAGTGCTGAGTGCCTGGAATGACAACCATGGGCACAGTGACACGATCTGTCTACCAAGCCTAGGTTGGGGGAGTGGATGAGTATTACCCATGGGTGGATGTAAACAACACATATGAGGATTGCCTTACCCAAGTGACACAGGCACAGAGAGGGATTAATGGGTCTTCTACAATAGGGAGACTTTTCCCTCGAAAAAACAAGAGGTTACTCGAACAGATTGCAAGAAAAAGGATACAACAATTAGTTGGTATCAGCACGTCCCAATCCAGCACTAACCCAGATCCTTTGGTACCTCCCAAGAAAACCAATCCTACCTGTAGTGAATGAGTTGGTTTTTGGAAACCTAGACTGTAGAGATGTCTTACCAAAGCTTGGAAAGTCCAGAGACCAGAAAACCGACGAACGCAGTTGCCAACTTCGAGATCCAGGAAATCCAGGATTAACGCTATCCCGAGCGGCACGAGGGCGCAGTCCCTAACAATTCCTGGGGAAGCAGTGGACCTAGCCCGAACGGCACAAGGACACTCTAGAACAGGCAGGGTCCAATAAGGTAATCCAATGTCCAGGCCAGAATCCGGAAGAAAAATTAAGAAAAACAGTGATGAGTAATAGGACACAGACCACAGCAGCTATAACAAATCCAAAGGGCAATATAGTTCGCTGTCAAAAGAACAGAAGGTCTGGTGACCAGGTTAACAAGTTCTGAACAAACAGAGCAGATAAGGACAGAGAACCGGGCAATCCAAGAAACTGAAGAAAGAAGTCGGTAATGTGGAAAACTGCAGAGAAAAGAAGCACAATGAAAAGCCACTGAACGCAACGCAGTCCAGAAGCACCAGAGCCATCGCGCTTTGCTGCTTTAAACTGAAGGAGTCCCGCGCTGAGTTTCCTGGCGGTAGCGAGATGCAGAGTGCGCAGTTGTCAAGTGACAGGAGTTGGAACCCATGGTGTTCATGGGAAATGTAGGCCGTACTCAGGTCTTTCGAACTAACCGCTGCACAAGCTTCCATGACAGTCTCCACTCTCACCATAGGACGTGCCGCTGGCAACAGTAGGTCGGAATCGCTCAGTCAGGTGGGGCACCCACGCACTGACCGGGAAGTGGGGGAGCATGACCCAGATAAGCCATAAACCGTCAATGCAGGGGTTGCAAAAGTACAGCAGTGATGCAACCAATGTGGCAGCAATGGAACATGAGACACGTTTACCATTGAAACAAGCACTGGAAGACCTACCAACCACAAGGACAAATTTCAGTGTCCTCCTTGAGGAAATCTGATCCATGCATGGGGACATTCAATCCTCTCTGAAAGAGATTTCAAGATGAGTAAATTAAGTGGAAGAGACGATCAAGTCTTTAGAAAATAACCAGCTGACAGTGGATGTTTTAGAGATGCACCTGGATGCAAGGATACGAGATATGGAGGTGAAGGCAGATGACATGGTCCTCAAGATGGATGACCTCGAAAATATTCATATACGGGGTAAATAAGGGAGAAAGTAAAAATCCCCAAGGATTGGAGCAGAAGATAAAGATGCTCTTGAAAACCCTATTCAATGAAGAGCGGAAAGATGAGAGGATTTTTACATGAGACCTAATCCATCAGGAGAGAGGCCCCCCCAGGAGGCCCCCGACTGATATCGGCGAAGTGCCACTATTACTGCAATAAGGTAGATATACTGGCTAGGTCCATGGTGAGCTCGAACTGGAGCTTTGGGGGCTCGAGGGTTGACATCAAGATATGTTGTCTTTTACTTTTTTGTGGCTGCATGAAAAAGGGGTGACATATTGATGGGTGTATCAATTTGGAGCAAAATGAGTAGTGGGAAGCATTGTGGGTGGGGGTTATTTTGGGAAGTAGGGTCAAGAAAGGGAAGGAGGTTTACACCAAGAAGTGGGCTCAAGAGGTGCCAACTTGTCGAGATGGATATGCTATCGAAGTGTTCGATATCTGATCAATGCTCGGTCCATGAGACTCCCAACGCTGTTTTATGTTAAAGGGGAAGTTCAGTCAAAAATGTTATTGTCCCAAAAGATGGGCAATAATCAAACAAATATATAAAACCTATTTTTAAAGAAAGTTCCTATGTAAAATATTGAACAAATGAGGCTCAAAGTTTTTACATGGGGCATCCATTTTGTGATATTAAGCGGCCTCCTCTGTTCATGTAAAGCTCTGCTCTGGCAGAACATGGAGAGGAGGCTGCCAGTGTGTACAATTGCCTTCACTTTAATTTGTTTTCTTTGCTCCCCAAGCCCTGGGAAGTACAGAAAACATAAAATGAAAGGCACAGCAATTATAAATACTTTGCGAGCTGCCGGCAGGGTTTTCATAATTGCTGCAACATTCTTTTCTAGATTCCCGAGCACGGGAAACTGAAAAATGAAGTTGCATCAATTATGAATACTCTGCTGGATGCCGGGGAAGTATTCATAATTGCCTGGACTTGCCTAAAACAAAAGGTGCAGCAATGATTGCTGTGGTTTTTTTTAAGTTTTCTGGGCTCCCTCGAGCCGGGGGAGCCCGGGAAACTTAAAAAGAAAACCACGGAAATCATAAATACAACAATGTTGTATTTATAACTGCCGGTACTTTCACTTTGAGTCTCCCGGGCTTCCCCGGCTCGGGGGAGCCCGGGAGACTGAAAGCAAAAGCCACTGCAGTCATAAATACAACGCAGTTATATTTATAATTTCCATGGTTTTCTAAGTAAAAAAAAAATAATAATAAGCACTTACCAGCAGCAGACGGCAGGAAGAATCCTGACTGCATTCTCTGCTCTCCGGCAATAATGAAGCAAAAGCAGGCTGTAATAAACAAAAACTACCAGTAGGTGGCTTTTGCTTCATTATTGCTGCGAGGGCAGAGATTAACAAAAGCACAGGAGTCTTATCCATTTCACAAAATGGATGCCTCCTAGTGTTTGACATTTTTGAGTTTGAGCCTCATGTGCTCAAAATTTTACATAGGAGCTATCTCCTTTAAGTGACGATGTTACATGTGATATGTTGAATGTGAATGGCCTAAACTCTCCAGGAAAGAGAGCATGAAGGTTATTTCATCAGGAGGCACTTAATTTTTTTTTGTTATTTTATTTATTTATTTTTTACAGGGAGGAGGAGGAATATTTGACCTGCAATGGAAAGAAGCGGGAGGATCAATATGTGGTTCAGGCACTCGCAAAAAAGGGAGGATTGGGTATTCTATATAAGAAATCCCTTGGATTTGAGATAAAGGATACCAAAAGAGGGATGGGTGGTAGATGGGTGGCGTTGAAATGTAAAAGAGGGAACCAGATCACAGAAGTACCCAGTTTGCTCCAAGTTGATGAACTGGAAGAATGGTATGTTGATTTGGGGAGGCGATTTCAACGTAGTGATGGACCCAAAGTGGATAGGTGTGCCACAAGGTGTAATGGATAACGGGAAGAGAGGACGTGGAGCACCCTGTAGACTCTGATACAGAAACATTTCTTAGTTGATGCTTGACGGGCGGTGAACCCAGAATTGAGGGAATACACGTTCTACTCTATTTCATAGAACACCATTATCCGTATTGACCACACATTCCTGCAAGCGGGACAAGAATATCTCATAAGGGAGGCCTCTATACAGGTGGTGAGGTGGACGGATCATGACCTGGTGAGGGGGATAGGCTCGGGAGAGAGAAAGAATGCAGTCTTTAAGGAAGCGATGAGGCAACATAACAAAATCTTCTTTCGAATAAACGGTACAGGCGAGGTGGGATTGCATATGGTATGGGAAACATGGGAGGGTAACTCTCAGGGGCCTGTTAATGTCAGAAGGCGTGGCAAAAAAAGGGAAAGGCTATTACTGGAAGAAAAATTTAAATAAGAGATTAGAGTGTTAGCAGCCAGGATTAGACAACCAGAGAAGCCGATACTATGCGACAAGAAGCGATTGGGGAAAAAAGAAAGGAGTTGTGGGTAAATAAAGCTTACCCCAAGCACCAATACTGTGAACCGTTTTATTATGAAAAGGGGGACAAAACAGGGGCACTATTAGCATGCAAAATGAGAATACTAGTGGAGAGAAAGGTGATTGAGAATAGAGACAAAGGAGGGTAGTTGAAGACACATCCCAAAGAGGTGGCACAAAGGTTTGGGGAATATTACAGGGACCTACATGGAACGGAAGAAGAGATGGGCGAGGGTACTAGGACATCCTTCTTGGATGTACTAGAGATACCGAAGCTAACTCTGATGGACTAACACCTATTGACTTAAGGGAGGTACTAGCTGCAATGAAAGCTGGTAAGGCCCCAGGATGGGATGTTTACACTCAGGGTTTTATAAGAGATGCAGAAGGTCTTTCACCATTCCTTCAGAAGATGTTTAATTCCATCATGGAGGGTGCGACAATCCTGGAATGCTTCTTCCAAGCAAGGATAATTATGTTGCACAAGGAAGGGTGCAATAAACGGGCGTGTGGATTCTAAAGACCCATCCCGTTGTTGATTTTTGACGGCAAGATTTTCACCACCATACTTGCAGCAAGGTTAAGCAGTCTTCTACCTAAGCTGATCCACTCAGATCAGGTGGGCTTCATCAAGGAAAGGCAGGGGGCGGATAATAATAGAATAACGCTAGACCTAATGGCGAGGGCTCAAAGGGAAGGAGAGGCTGTGCGCAGGGGGAGACCTGATCCCTTTTCCCAAGCCGGCCTACCAGCCTAACTGTGGGATCGTGGGCCTTCTGCAGCCTATACAGTTGCTTAACCGTGATGCCCATCAGTGGGTGTTTGTCATGACTCCCACTACAGCCACATGATGTTCCACGGGTATGAATGGCAGCACATTCCGGAGCTTCCGTAATGCTTTGACCTTAGCCCCCACCTGTGCTTTGCTTCCCAAGTTCTCCTGCCACACACAGCCCACATTCTTAATTTTTGTAGCATATTGTAGCTCCTCGCCAAGGATACTGGGGGTGGAGGTTTCTTTAGTAGTCAAAATCCACTGCCTCGGACCAGTGTGAGCTTGGTTTTGCTGTATTAAACTGCAGCTGGTTATTAGCCATCCATTTATTAATGTCTAATAGACATTGATTGACTTTGGTGAAGGTGTCCTCCATGTTTACGGTCTTGATGTAAATTTGAGTGTCGTCAGCGTATGAATGGTAGCTCAGCCCATGACTCTTCAGAATATTTAAGACTGGTCTGAATATACAAGTTAACTATCAATGGAGACAAGGAGGATATCTGTACAGCACCACACCTCAATACAATAGGTTCAGAGGTAAATATCACCTGCTGGGTTCTGTCTGCCAGAAAAGACCCAAACCATTTAATGGCCTGTTCAGAGACCATGCCAACTCTACTTAGATGATCTAGCATGATTCCATGACGACAATGTTGAAGGACGCGGTTAAGTCAAGCATCAAAAAAAGTGTCCCCCCGCCTCCATCCGCAACCTCCAAAAATAGTTGTGTACTGCTAGCAGAGCTGTCTCCGTCCCTTGCTTCGGACGGAATCCTGATTGGAACTTATCAACAGCGCCTCGTCTCAACAAAGGTTTGGAGTTGGGAAGTGACAACTTTCTCCAGAATATTGGCTGGCCAATTGTTTTTTTTTTTAACTTTATTTTACAGCTGACGAATACAATACATCATTATTATTTTTCTGAACTCCTACACATACAGTTTAATTGCATTACATTGTAAAGACAGTAGCGATTTTATGCATATAGTATTAACAGTTCGACTGGTCATCTTCCCCTTCTGACTCTGACTGGGTGGTGTCTAAGTAATTTTTAAGAGGGCCCCATATGTCCTTTGGCCTTGAGGTGGCATTGATTCCCCTGGCATAGTTTATTTCGCTGTAGTGGACATACATGAAGACTCTTAGCCATGTTTGCTTTGTGGGCAGGGCTTTCTCTTTCCAGCTCCTCAATATGTTTCTTTTGGCCACTGCACCCGCCACTGCAAACAGTCTGCGAACCTTGACTGGCACTTTGCCAATATCTCCCAGCAGATATTTGTGAGGCGTGGCTGGTAATCACAAATTCAGTATGTCGTTAAGGGTGGAGGCAATGTCCTCCCAGTACTGTTTTATAGGTGGGCACTCCCAGTACATGTGTATCAAGTTTGCTGCTGGAGCGTCGCATTTCGGGTATCGTGTCTGCTTGGAGGGGTCAAACTTGGCCATCTTGCTGGGGGTGATGTGCAGGTGGTTTAGCATTTTAAATGGGAGCAGTCTAAAATTGGCACATGAGGACATGGTTTTGGTGAAGTAGCGCCTATCGTTTTTTTAAGACAGCCGTATCCAAGTAAGGTTCTTTTAATAATGGTGTCCCTGTTGCATTCTTTAATGCATCGGCGACCAAGCCCTGAGCCAGGGATTTGTTCACAAAGGTGGTCATAAAAGGGGCAGTATTTTGAGCTAACCGCCTGGCAGAGCAGGCAGGCAGCACAAACGCGAGATTGTTATTTGGCTTGAGGTTTGACAAGAGGGAAAGTACCAGCTCCTCTGTCACCGGTTGAAACTCAAATCTCCCCATAGACTCCAAGCCTGCAGGTGCTACAGCATCAGCCTGTGGATCCGGTGGCACATCCTCCCCCTCCAATACCCCAATGCTCAGTTGTATTGCTTCTATCTTTTCTTTGGAAAAAAAAAAAGATTAAAAACGTTGGCTTGTGACAGACCGAGGGAAGCTGCGATGCAGTTTGGCTTGCAAAATCTGGAAACCACAGAGAAAACTTCTCTTTGCTGATTCCCAGCCCTCTTAATCTCACCATGAAGGAAGTCCCTTTTAGCCCCAAAAAATGGAAAGCTTGTAGATCTTCAGCGCCACCTTGGCCCTAATGGCATTGTCGGCTAGCATACTTTTTCTCCACAGCTTGTCTGTAAGTCGCACCTGCTTTCGGAGTGGCACCAGCTTTGGAGTAAACCAAGGTTTAGAGACTCCGGTGCCCTTGGCTCTCAATGGGGCATATTTGGAGCAGATGGCTTCCAAAATTGAGGTGCCCATGTTGAAGTAGTCCTCACTCGGCAGAGTACTATTGATACTTTCCCACCTCTCCCTTACTTCATCGCCTGTTATCTTGGCTAGGTCTTTGGTTTTCCTTGTGAGGACAGGTGATCCGTTATTCACCACCCCCTTCACTGTTACTCCTGTAACTAGATCAAACAGTTTGGCCGAATGATCGGACCAAAGGATGGGGACAGTCTCCTCGAATACTACACAACTCCCCCTGGCCAACACCAAATCCAAACAGTGCCCTTTGACGTGATGGGGCAGTCGCCAATATTAATAGGCCATGATTCCCCATTAAATCAAGTAACTCATTAGAGTCTGGGTGTATGCCATTATCCAGCCAGATGTTCAGATCCCCCAAACACAGGAGTTCCTTGTATCTACTCCCAAATGAGGCTAGAAAAGTGTCTAGCTTCTCCAAAAATCTCCTGACCGGCCTGTGGGTCCCAAGGTCACTTTCACTGAACGGGTAGGGGACAATATGATGCACAGCTGTGCCATCACAGAGTCATCTGCCCATTCTAAGGCCTCAGCATGGGAAACCTGCAGTGAAGATCTATAACTTACTGCTATGCCTCCACCGCTCTTACCAGCTCGATTAATATTCTGGATACAGTAGTTCTCGAGGGCTAAATAGTGAAACAGTCTAAGATCCTTCAGTGAGCCATGTTTCATTTAGCAGTAACAGGTCCAATTCACAGACGCTAATAAGTTCTGCCACTTCCATTGCGTGTGCCATGGCTGAACAAGCATTAAGCTGTGCTGCTCTGATTTTAAGCGTCCCTGACTTGTCTACCACCTCCGGCACCTAGTCCTGCGGGGTCGCTTTAGATATTCCCAGGGACCGAATCCTGTCCAGTGTTATAAGTTTGATCCCCCCCCCCTGCCATTGTCTAGCTGTGCCAAAGCCTGGCAAGTGTTACCGCAGCCCTCCCATACTTACAAACCGGTGCAGAAACCCTGTTCCCCACCTGTAATAGCAGTGTTCACCCCTGGAATCCGGCAGTATAATCTGCCGCCAAAGGCCACAAATCAGCCTAAACAGGTTTTGCGTCAGTGCCTTGTGCTGACGCGAGTCAGTTAAGCCCTGTGGTGCCTACACGTGACGTGTCAAACAGTGTGCCAGAAGTCCAAAATGTAAATTAAGTCCCAGCACTGAGCAGGGCCAGTAGGTGGATGCACTTCCCTCTCCATCCCTGCGATTTTTACTGCACCACTACAGTGATTAGATGTTTTGCAAGTTTCACAAGGTAGAGTCATGCACAACACATTAAAATGTCAGGATTTAAAAACGCTATTCAAAATATGATTTTCGATCCGGCATTCACTCCTTCACTAAATCGCAGTGTTTACAACAGACACACAACATGTAAGTGCAAACGCCTGGAGAGACGTTGCCTACGATACTAGATATTTTAAAGGCATACTGGAAACTCTCAGGGTTTAAAATCAACCTTCAAAAATCAGATGCCATGTTGGTAGGAGGGGACTCGGGTGCAATACAAGACCTATTCAGGGAGATGCACATATGAGTACAGACATCTACATCCGCTACTGAGGGTAAATGTTACCAGAAATCTGTCAAAATTGTATAAGACTAATTTCCCTCCCTCTATGGTCACAGATAATGACAGATATGAAAAGATGGGACCACGTGATACTGTCCTGGGTCAGGAGACATTCTGCGATTAAGATGAACTTACTGCCTAGACTATCATTTTTATTCCATATGTTACCTGTGGAGGTCCTGCAATTCCTATAGTAAGGAAAGAAGTCCAGGGTGCCTAATGACACTGGTCATACGTATGGAGGAAGGGGGTGCGGTGACACCCACAGCTGAAGATCTGCTACAGAGTTTTAATAATCACATCAGGGCGAACACGGATAAGCAATAGGTGCCCCTGGAGAATGAACTGTGTACACCGGTCACAATTGGGGAGTGGCTATGGGTGCCTGAGACAAGGGTTCCGACTAGAGTACATAAACACCTGATTCTGCAGACTTTGTGGGCAGTTTGGAGAAAGCAAAGAGATCTGGATGGAGTGACAAACCTGGCCCTCGCCCCTCCGCTATGTTTGCGTGCGTGCCAATACGAGATCAGATTCCTGAACCACTAAGATTCCAGAAATGGTACGACGGAGGATTGGTGAGGGGCGGCCAATTATGGAAAGATGGTACATTTATTGAACTAGGGCATCTCTAGGCTGCGCTAGGAGTGGAAGCCATGCCTCCGTTCATGTACCTACTGTTGAAGGGTGCTATGACGGACCGCAGATGGAAGGGCCTGGTGGATAGAGTGTTGACTGCTTTTGAAAAGATTTTAGACGCACAACTGACAGCAAAGGGGCTAATATCCAAAATGTATGGGGCTCTGATGGAAGGGAAGAGTGCGGGAAAATCCTTCCAATAGATCAATGGAAAAAAGGCATGGACAGGAACTGGGAGATTATAAATGGATGATATTCTGAAAGGGAGCTTGGAAAGCATCATATCCATTCAATATAAATTACCCAATTACAGGTTACTAACTAGGTGGCAATATGTGCCCCAGAAGCTATCGAAAATGTACACAGGGGCTAGACGGGATTCCTGGAGGGACTGTGTAGAGGGAGGGACATACTGGCACATGTGGTGGGGTTGTCCAGACATACTGAAAGGAAGTTGTGGGTTTGATTAAAGATGTAGATGAGTTACAAGGCCAGTAGATCCAATCTGTGTGTTTGGGATGGAAAAAGAGGATGAGACGGAAAAAAGCACCATTCACATAATGAGAAATCTTATTGGCAGCAAGAGCATGTCTAGCAATACATTGGAAAATACCTAGAGTGCCTACATACAGGGAATGGGTAGGGAAAACGACACAAATGCTTTAAATGGAATCTATCATGGCATTGCTACAGGAACAACTGAAAAAGCAAGGATAGGACTGGTTAGCATTTCAAAGAGTACATCTAGAAGAAATACAACCAAATAAAATCGCCAGAAGATAGGCTAGAAGAGTACTAGATGAGGTCATAACGAACGCGGATCGCTATAAGGAGCTGCCCCAGGTCGATGGAGTTGGTGTGTGTGTGTGTGTGGGGGGTAGGAGATCCAGGGGGAGCCTGGGCGGGGAGGCGTTTGGGGTTAAAGAAGATGAAGGTAACAAGGGGTCCACATGGTGGTAGAGTAGAGAACTAATGAGCGTGAAAATAATATCAATGTTTAAGCTGTGGATCACTGTTGATGTGAGCGATTGGAGGGGGTATTTGATGGAAACAATAGTGACAAATGTACAAGTACTGGTGACTGTTATTTTTGAAAATGTAATTAATAAAATGTTTTAAAAAATGATAATGTAGGAATCTGCAATGGTCCCTTTACACATCTCCAGCACATTCCACTAGTTCGGATCCAACCTCAGGCCTCTGCGTAACATCATTTGGGAGATGTAGCTCTTTTGTAGACCATTGAGACGTTTGAGTATGCAGTAATTGAGGCTTTCTAGGATTTGGTCTCCCAAATTATGGACTTCAGGATGTACACCTCCTCTGGTTCCGGCACTTACTGCTGCATTTCTGACTGCTATGCTGGTCACCCACAGCTAGTGTGCCAACATTGGATCTTTGATAGATTCAAATACTTAGAATACCATCCTGTAAAAGGGCCTGTATTCAAAGCGTGCGACTCTCGTAAAGAGCCCCATGCTCTACAACTATAGTTACAGGAAAGTAAATGTGTGTATCTTACAGAATTGGCCACTACTCTTCCCCTCAGTTCAAGCCTGATAGTCTCAAAGCCTGATTAGGTCTATGACAAAACTGGAGGAAAGCTACTTGTAATATGGCAAGGACATTGGGTTCAGTTGTGTGGGTTCATGAATATAGATTGTGGTGGTTAGTGGAGTAGCGGTGGTCTGCATGGTTAATCTACTGCATTAAAACTATACTCAAAGGACTACCTCTTGCGTGATCTTTCTAGGATAGAATATGCGAGGAAGGTAGCAGAATTTGTGCATTTCCTCAGTCTGCCATGCCCCACAGCTGCCTTCAGTGAAGACTGAGAGTAGCGTGATGGTTGCAGGAGGGCAGGGGTGGACCCAAGAAGGTGTGGGCTTCTGACCACAGGAGGTAAATCCTGCTACCCTTCCCAAATTGTGGTTTTTAAGGCTGCTGGCAAGTTGCAGCATTAGAGGTCTGCATGCACGCTCTGCAGCGCGCGCCGCAGCATAGAACAGAGTGCATGCCTCCAGTAATCCGGCTGCTAGAGAAAAGAACCTTAGGACATAACCATGGACTGGTTCTGTGTAACCAGAATGAGTCTCTGTTGAAAGTCCTACTTTGAGTCTCTGGTGAAGGTCCTGCATTCATACATTAAGGCACACACCGAAAGGAAGGTTCTCATAGGAGAACATGTTCTTACAAGCCTATGTTAAGGACAATTGCAGAACAAATAAAACTGAAAGTTAGAGAAGCCTGAAAGTCCAGTTAACAGATGACCATGCCTGTGAATGTTCACCAACCAGAATAATTTGTACCCACCCATGGAGAACCACCCAGCCCATGGGCGGAATGGAAAGAGTTTTTGAGTAATTACTTGAACGCGGTAGATCATGAAGGACTGACTGCAAAAAACAAACATTCCTTATTACTACTAGCTTTGGTTTCAGAGAGGCAAAAAAGCTTTTGCTGAATCCATCCAATCACAGCGCAACAATGTGTCAGTAATATGACTGTTAGCAGGCTTTCAAGGAACAAGGGGCTGAAGAAACCATGGAAGAGTATGTTCCAGCACTACGCACACTTGTTATACCGTGCACATTTGGCATTGGCATGGGGGTGGACAAACTCATAATTGACTAAATCATAATGCATACCAATACCGTAATACGATGATTCAAGAATGCATTTGGATTTGTGGGAATCCTATGCTGGCTAAAGCTATTGCAGTCGCTAAAATGATAGAAGATACAATATGTGTTTAAAAGCCTTCAAGAGTGAAACTGCCGAAACCTTTGAAACCAACAGAAATTGAACAGATTAAAATTGTTAAGAAACCACCTCAAACTACAAAAGCCAAGACTATAAAGTTGATGATCAAAAAAGGAAAACCTGATGCGGACAGGAGCAAATGGTTCCACTGTGGAAGGCAAGGCCATTTCCCCACTGCTCTTACCTACTTAGCTGAAAGTGTGCTAATTGTGGCTTACAGGCCCATTTCACTGTATTGAGTCAGGAGAAACGCTTGGAGGAAGAACGATTAATGGTGGCGGATGTCCATTCAGATAAACCATCCAACATGAAATGCCCAAGTTGCACAGTATGTCAAACACATTCTGAGCACGAGGATGGTGGATAGTTGCTCCCGATATTCAATCATTTCCAAAACTTAATGGGAGGCTATGTTAAAACAAGGACTTGAGCAAAGCCCAGCATAAGGATCGCGTAGGCTTTTAAAGTTCTCGAATTAACATATTCCAAGCCTTGATTGAATTCAGAGGAAGATCAGGGGTGGCAAAGATTTATTTGGCAACAAAAACAGTATAAGCATGGACACGTACCAAGTAGCCATAAGGATGAAATTGGATCTGAATGACAAAAATACAATCTTGTACTTGGAACCTGGTTGTGTGGAAGAGGACATGTTGCCAGACTGTTCAATAAAGATGTTTAAAATGCTATGCATACCAGATTGTCCTAAAGCACTGTGTAATCTCTGTAGTAAACATAGTCAAAACATTCCACTTGCAGGTAGAAAATGAACTGGAGTGTTCAGTATTTCAGAAAACCAATTCACCCATTGATGCCGCAGAATGGGTGAGCCTGATCATTGTAGTGCAGAAGAAAAATTGAAAGATTACAATGGGTGTGGATCTTGAAGATTTTAACAAGAAAATAGCCCTAGATCAGGACCTCAGGTCAGTAATTGCCTAAATGTTACATTGTGTCCTGGATGCCAACCTGCCCACCACACTAGACTTATCAGCTGCATATCACCAAGTTCTCCCGACAGAAGAAAGCAAACTGCTGCAGCTTTTATTACACCTTTCGTGCGCTTCCACTACTGCAGAATACTATTTGGGTTCGCATCAGCAGCCAGAGTGTTTCTTTGAGGGCATGGTTCATCTCTCTCTGGAATACCTGGCACCCTTGCATATCCGGATTACATTTTAATGTGTGAAAGGGCAAAGAGAACACCATCTTAAACTGCACATGGTTTTAGTAAAATTGGAAAACAAAGGGTTACTGGAATTAAGAAGTACAAGTTAAAATCCCTAAAGGACCGCGCAATTAGCAGAAGAGAACATAGTCCTAGGGATGCCGCATTGTAGGCACTCAAGGAAGCACCCAGACCTGCCAATAAAGATGAATTAAGGGCTTTTCTGGGTTTAGCTCAGTATTATTGCAAATCCCCCAAATATTTTTGCAGAATTAAGCTATCTTCATTGTGAGCAAGCTATAAAAGAAGAGATGAGCAGGAGTCCTAATTTGGGAAAATTTCATATTCGTAAGCTGGCCATCATTATCGTAGCCACCAATGCCAAAGGACATGGGGCAGTGCTCTCACAAATAATGAAAGGGGTGGAAAGAATAGTGTGCTATGCTTGTAGATCAGTATCCGAAATATACTAGTGGTAGAGGTGGCGTTGTTGGCTTGTTTATGGGGAGTAGAGCATTTTATGTAATACATCTGGGGAAAGCCATTCGCCATCTGCACTGACAACAAGACTTTAATTGAAGTACTCGTGGTTAAAAGTGTGTTGATCAATAAAATATATATATGTAAACAATTTTTTTCAATTGTAATTTAGATCCGAATATTTGTACACTTTGTGTAAGCTTTGCTTAAACCAATTCATAATGCAAAAAAATCAACTTGGGCCTGTCAACCACCACAATATGTAGACTTTATTTCCACAAGTGCACCTTCCTTAATATAATTATGAAATAAGTAGCATATTTGACGTTCAAGAAGACTAGAGTTAAACCAAATTTGACCAAACAACATGAAGCTTTTAGGTACTTCACCATTAACAAGAATATTATCATAGCACTAGGTGATAACGGGGGTCCTCTAGTTATGAGTTAGACACAGTACAACACATAAAGTGTATGACATTTGGATTATAATGACACATTTATGGTTGTATTCAAAGCCAGTCAGTGGCATAACTGCCCTAATCTACGCTGTGGTAAACACATTGTGATCTAAAATAACTGTCGGGTGTAACATGTAAAGTGTCTCTTGTGTCCATAAGGCTCTAGGAGTACAGTCCCAGCCAATCTCCCTAAATGTCATCTCGCTCTTTCATCAATTGGCTGCAATTAATCGAGCATAACTGGCCCATTGACAGATCAACTCAAAGGACTGAAGTTCAACTGGCTTCAATGGGTGGAACACACTGAGAAGGCCTTTAATCTACTATGCTTATTTATTTTCTATAGCGCCGGAACCCGTGGACATCAGATTGCTTGACAAAAACATGCGAGGACAACAAGGAGACGGGACAAGAGCGAGCTAGGGTGCAGGAGTTATTCCAATTGAATGGTTTTTAATTGCTTGCGGAAAGGCCGCAGAAATTCTTCCAGTCGAAGTGCCAGATGGAAGGGAGTTCCAGGTTTAGTAGCAAGGAAGGTGAAAGTAATTCCATTGCCTCGAGTGTGGTTGAGCTTGGGACACACTAGTAGTTGCTGGTTACTAGGTTTCAGGGTTCTCTGTGGATCGTAGTTCTGAGTTTTTCTACCAAATTGTTGGGAGCTTTGCCGTAGACATATTTATGCGCGAATATGATGGTCTTGAATTGGATTCTGGAGTGAATTGGGAGCCAGTGATGTTTTGTCTGTGCTCTGAGATGTGCTCTGGATGTGTTTGCCCGGGCTCATGTTCTTAATGATGGGAACAGCATCGTTTTGAATTATCTGCAGCTTGGTGATATTAACTTTCGATGCACCCCTTAAGAGCGTGTTGCAATAATATAGTCGAGAGAGGATGGTTGCTCTGTCTAGGCTTTCACAGTTTGTTTCTGAGATGAAAGGCTTGATTTACCTGAGCAGATCTAGGTGGTAATGTGTGGTTTTCACTAAGTTGTTTACTGATGAATCGGAGCTCAGAGAAGAATCAAAGTAAGTGCCTAAAGTTTTGACTTTACTGAGTGTAGGGATATGGCAACCGTCAATCTCAAAGTAGGCATACTGCAGATCTAATTTGGGTCTAGCTTGGTGTGGGCCAAAGAGTAGACGCTCTGTCGTAGAGTTGTTGAGGCACATCTGATGGATTGTCATCCACTGTTTGATTCTATGGAAGATGCTGTCTAGTCGGTCTTGGTTGCCATTCTGTCATGATCACTGGCCCAAGAACACAGACACCACACCATCTAGTGATGGGGGTAATGGGTCACAGGACGCGTGTACACAGGGGGCCCGGCTGGACTAAGTCCTGGCGCCTTTAGTGCCAGGCTCATGTACAAATATAAGCAGGAACGCTTTATTATGGTGCAAGAGTGTTTCATTCACAAGAACTTTTCCACATGCTTTTATTTCGGGAGCATTTCCACGAGCATACTGTTGGGTGTGGCTCTCTAGGCCCAGGCTGCACGTGCAGACTATAGTAGTGGCAGGGTGTGGCAAGCAGGCCTAGACTGGTGAGCATGGCCTCAGGAGCTCAGCTATATAATCTGCTCTAGCCCCAATGCCAGCGCTTTACGTTACTTTGCATTCACATGCAACGTGACACTTGCCGCCGCTTGGACCAGCTTACTAACCTTCCAGCATTATCCAGCATACTCACCTCCCGGAATCCGGCGATCATCATCGCATCTGCATACTCATCCTCTGAAACCCAGCGATCTTGATCCGACGCCGCTCTCCTCATCCACAAAGTTGATTCCTGTGAAAGAAGACGAAAGACAAGGTTAGGCAAGTCCTCACCCCTCAGTCTGACGTCGCGCCGCATTTGAACCACAAGTGCAGCGTTAGAAGACCACTTTCCCGTTACCGGACCACTGTGGTTTCATTCCTCATTCACTCCGACTGCATCTCAGGCTCCGCAACTGCTGCAGGGTCCACAATTCCACCTGCAGAGAGAGAGAGAGAGAGAGAGCAAAAGAACAACATTAAAGACGGAGCGAACAACAAAACAGGAAAAGAAATATACAAATACAGCGAAAGCTGGCTGAAAGCAAACAAACTATACAAATACAGCGAAAGCAGGCTGAAAGCAGAGAGAAAGCAACAGGTTTAGAAAGACAGACAAGCAGAAGCACTCACTGGAGAGAAATGGATTAGTCGCAGCTGGACTAGACTACCACGTGCAGGGACCAGTGAAGGAACTCGGTCCCAGTCAGACAAGCGTCCCTGCCAGAAGTAGCAGGACGGAGAGCTCATCAATAATATTAATCAGGTGAACCTTCTAGGGGCAGGGCAACCTGCAGGAATTACGTCCTGGGAGGAAGGGTCTAGAAGGGCCCCTAGATCAGAGACTGGGATACTCACGTCCCTTCATATTCTCACAGGAGCAGTCCTGAGCAGCGCTGCCTATTGCTGCAGTTCACAGGATAAGCGCAGAGGGAGAAGCCAAACAAGGGGAGCCTAATTCCCGGAAGGGCTGCAACCTTGCCCCAACTCCTCCGCAGAGACCAGGTGAGCGTAACACATTCAGGATGAGCAGGAGTTGCGAGTCAGCATAATTAGAAAATACAATATTGTTGTTAATCCAATTTGTAGCCTAGTGGCCTGATATATACATTGGAAAGAGTTGGGGACAAACTGGCTCCATGGGGGACCCCGTAACAGATGGCAGCAGGGTCAGAGCGGAAACCACCCCAATGCACAGCAGAGACTCTGCCTGACAGGAAAGATTGAAACCATGAAGGGCTTGATGGGAGCATTTCGATGTATTTTGGAGTGTCTTAAGCAGGATGTTGTGGCCTAATAAATCAAACGCTGCGGATAGGTCCAACAGCATCAGCAGGCCACATTGATTTTTATCTACCATGTCAAGCATGTTATTTTGAAGGTTTAGCAGAGCCCATTCTCTGCTATGATGTGCCCTGAAACCGGATTGTCTGGCATGAAGAATGGAACGTTGGTCCAGGAAGTCTTGAAGTTGTTTAGTAGTCATCGTATCAACTATTCTGAGAAGAAAACAAGAATTGGTGATGGGTCTGAGATTGGAGGGATCTTCAGGGCTGAGACTCGGCTTCTTGGCTAGTGGTTTGACAGTTTTTGTTAATGCAGTCGGGAACAATACTTTCCTTAAAGGTTAACAAAGCGGGTGAGAAAAGGAATAAATAGTGGTTTGTGAAAGAGGATGATCTTAGAAGGTAGTGCCTCACCTGGGCAGGAGGTTTGCGCATGTTAGCAAGAGCTTCTGGTGGTAATAAAAGACAAGGTTGGGTGGTGTTCTACCGAGTTCAAGTTTCCTGGGGTGATGTTGGTTGGAGGTGAACCACCTGGGGTCGTTGGGGTTGATGGGGGCAAGGGTTCTGATTTTCTCCCGTGCTACTGAGATTTTATCTGAGAAAGCGAACTGTATTTTGAAGCAATCTTCTTTAGTTGGCTGGATTTGAGGCTTTTCTAGAGCTTTCAAGATTTTAAAATGTTGCTTTGGGCAATTAATGGAATCCGCTATTTGTTGGTTTAGGAAATCTTTCTTGCCATCAAAGACTATTTCATAGGCTTTTTGTCAAGTCCTTCAAGATTGCTTTCTGGGAATTTTATTAGTATTTAGACCAAGAACTGTATGCTTTGCGTTTTTTTCTTTTTTTTCTTTTTTTGCTCCAGTGCAGGAATAAACTAGGAGTTGCGTGAGATCATTCTCTTACGTAGTTGTTAGCAATCCTCTCTCCTTATGCCAAACTTCACAGAACTGTTGATCCTTTAAATGGATGCCTTGCAAGTCAGTCTGGGTGTGGAGTACTTTCCCAAACTCCAAAAGAGGTTGAACAACCAATACTCGAACCAAGAGAGAAATTATGCCACCTTTTAGTTGAGTGCTGGCTGTTCGGTGGGCTATGAAAGTGCTTAAATATTCCCTCACAGGAAGATAGTTTATCCTGGTCAATGACCATGCCCATCAGACTTGGTGGTCCAGTAGCAAAAAAAGACCTATGTGTATTGAGATGATGCCCATCCTTCAGCCATGCAATGTCACTGTGGTACCTCAAAATCCAGTCTGCAAACCCTCTTCGACTACCTCAGGACATATTCCCTTTGACAACCCACTAGAGAGCCAAGGGTAAGAGGGGAAGATGGTTGAGTGTTAGGGAGAATTCTCTGTTTAGGCTGAATTTCCTAACCTAGTGAGTCCCCCAGCAGCTTTGCTGGATTTCTGGTGTTTGTTTTTTTGTCTCCCGCCAAGAGTGAGACTCTTTTTCTCCCACCCTTGGACATGATTTATGGTGTTCCTTTGAATGTTAATGTATTCCATGGGCTGTGGGGTCTTTTACTCCATACAGTCTCATATGTTTTTGTATGTGTGTTACACAGCACCCTCCGTGCAGTAACACCGGGGTGTCATAGTGACCCCCCACCATAGACTCCATACCCTGGGACTGACTACTGTCTCCCAGGGCATGTAAAGTCACCATTGGCTTTACTAGTCCCAAATTACTAACAGAACCAGTACAAACCATCATATTGTGGACGTACTGGTAGGGGCAATTCGATTGCCCCTGGATCTGTTATTCGAGGGGGCACTGTCCCGTCCCCCCTCGTTGAGTTTTGGCTGGTGGCAGTGGATACTACTTTTTATATTCAACCGCGAATGTATCTCTATGGGATTTTCCCATTGTTCGAGGCTAATACTTTTTAATATAGCCTCTAACATACCGCCGGTTTATTTATTTAATATTAATTCACCGGTTGGTATTTTCTGCCAGAACTCGGTTTTAAAATGGTGTTTGTGTTTGCCTCTGTAACTCCAAACCAAAGGTCGAGCCCTTTGTTCCACTTTTTGGCGGGCTTCTCCACAGAAGCCTCCAAAAGTGGTGCCACTCTGTCTGGGTACCACAAGGGGGGGTGGGATGGGGTTTAGGCACCCCGGACTGAGTTGCCTTGGCAACTTAAGTCGCACTCTTGTGTGATTGGCGGCTCACCACTTAGCATGTTTGATTGACAGCTAGGCCGAGTGAATGGGGGTGTGCTGCATAAAAGCAGGGCTTTTGGGACTGGAACTTCAGAAGTCGCCACAGGACCTGAAAATCTGACTAGGCAGAAGCTGAGCCGACCTGCTACGACGACACCACCAGTGGAGCCCTGCCGAACCGACTCACCACTTCCCAACGACAGAGGAGATCTCCCGGCTGGAGAGTCTTCTTCCCCTGACTGGTGGGCACAACAAGTTTACCTTCCGTGCTCGCATCCCAGACGTCTTGTGGTCGAATTGCCCGTGCCAAACACCCCGGCAACCGGATAGCCACTTACCACTGGACCGCGAATAAGAGGACTGCTCCTTTTAATTTAGAACTCCGCGGCTGGTTTCTTCCCTGGCAGTGCAACGGACTCCTGCTTTCCTCCCCGACGAGATCCTCTCTTCCTCCGGACGAAGCACCGACTTGCACCTGCTGCCAGGAACAACTGCCCCCGCTGGAGCGTTCTCACCATTTTAAGGTACCATGTCCGCCAGGCCTCCCTTTCTAAAGATTGCTACAAGGTAACAGTAATCCCTTAACCTTCTGGACTGGGCTGGCCGCCTTGACCATCTAACTGGTCCCCTTCTTTTTGGTCCAACTCTTTCTGAACTTATTGCAAGACTTTTGGGCACTTTGAACCGTGTGACCTTGGACACATTTCGACAGGAGCCTCTTAAAGTGGGTCCGGCCTTGTTAACTTTGATTTTACGGTTTTAACCTGCCTTCTTCTCATACTGTGTTCTTCCGAAAATGTTGGGATCTGTTTCTATCTTCGCTCTGCCTTTCTCTCCCTTTTAAACCGATTGATTAGAGTGCCATCTTCGTTAAGCGCTCACCGCTGTCTGAAAATAATTGTTGCTTTACTTAAAGACTTGTCTAATAATCGTTGAAGGGAGTGTATATCTTTTAGTGACCGTGTTTTTGAACTGCTTGAGATTAGTGCCAGTGTGTTTAACTAGATGTGTTTTTAAATACATAATTATATCTTTTACACCAAGCTCTGGTCAGTGTTTGCTTGTTCTACTGTGTTTTTTGACCTATTGTGAATACTCTGTATACTGCCTAACTCTTCTTGAGAGAAGTCTGACTGCTCAGCCACAGCTACCAGGTAAATCTGGGTGGTACAGACTGCTACCAATTGGGTTTACTGCCAACCACCTGTAGTCTTAAATCTTTTGCAGTGGTCCCAGAGGGAACTGCACAGGTTTCTGCCTAACACTGGTGTACAGCAGTGGGATTTGTATTGAGTATACACTTTAGTGTGCTTTTTGAATACTTTAGGACAACTAACCACAAAGCTTAGCACTAAAAAGCTGATTTTCTAACTATGTCTGCTATGGAGAGTTATACCCTAGAATTATTGTCTGCCAAAACTGCTGATTGCTTAAAAGTATTGCGTAGACATAAGAATCTCTCTGAGAAGGGCAAGAAAATGAAACTTGTAGAAAGATCGTTAGAAAACCAAAGTCTGGGTGGTAGAGAGGAATCTACCCCCCCAGCAAATGTAGAAAACAGTGATGGTAATGATCTGAATCAAAGTCTTAATAATGAGTCAGAAGAGGAAAGTGAACCTAATGAAGTTAGCCACTCTGAGCCTCTGTCTGCCTTACCTACTGTACCTACTGGGCCTATACCAGGTCCTACATGTAACCCTGCTTATTTTGAACTTGAAAAAATGAAGGTTGAATTAGAGTACAAACGTTTTATTGCTCAATCAGAACGAAACCAAGAGCTAGAGTTCAGAAGAATGAATGCCCAGGCTGAGCAGAAGCAAGCTGAGTTGAGACACAGAGAAATCGAGCTTAATCATGAACTAGAAATGAAAAAGTTGTCTGTGGAAAATGCTTCTCTCTCCTCTGGTTCCTCTAGGAGTTCCAGTCCCAAAAGACCCCGGATGCCTAAGGAATTAGTGGGTATGTATGAACCTAAGTTGGATGTGTTGGATTGGTTAAAAATGTTTGAGTATAATCATGGGCTCCAGGACATCACAGGGAATGAGCTACTTCCCTGGTTGTTCTCTAGGCTTCCCCCTGTTGCAACTGATGTGGTAATGGAGTTGGGGGAGGTGGATATGAAGGATTATGAATGTGTGAAACTAGCTTTAATAACTAGATTTGGGAAGACCCCTTCCCAGTACCTTAAGAGGTTTAGGACCCTCACAAAGCATGATGGTACCCCTTGGGCTACCTGGGTGAGTGAAAGTTTGGAAAACTTAGAGGGATGGATTAAGGGTTACAGGGTTAACACTTATGAAGGAATGAAGAATCTTGTAATGTTGGAGTCAATTTATGATGTCTGCTCTCCTGAGCTCAGACAGCACTTGGCTGATTCAAAGGAATTGGATTCCAGGAAGTTAGCTAAGGCTGCTGACTTGTGGGTTGCCAACAGGGCCACTCACAAGGATTCTGGGGCTACTCAGAAAAAGGATGAGGGAGAACAGCCAAAAAAAGGACTCCAAAGAGAATTCTAATAATTCCAATTCCAAAGAGGGCCCCAAATAAAACCAAAAGGGTAAGCCACAAGGGAAACCAAATCAGGCTAGTGTACCTTCTGGTGCCAAACCAGAAGGAGGTCAGAACAAGCCACCATTCCAGAAAGCATTTGGTAAATGCGTTGTTTGTGGCTCTACTGACCATGTGTCAGGTTTCGTGGGATTTGGATGAATGAGGTGGAATGAGGATATGATTAACATAAAGTATGGTTTGGGCCTTAACTTTCTGTGCAGAGTGTGGAGAGCTTCCCAAGTCAAAATGGAGAATTCCAAAAGGATCAGTGATTGGCCAGAAGTAAAAGAAAGGCATTGTTGGAACATTCTAAACCGCCTTTCATTGTCAGAAGCCCAGCTGGAAGGTCTTATGTTTGAAGCTCTTAAGTTTTAGAAAACTTTGGTTAGGCCCTTGTGCCTACTATTAGTTATTTGGACCAGGAAAGTGTTGGAGATTTAAAAAGAAACTTAGAAAACGTTCCGGTGAAAGAAAGAAGCAAGTTAAGTGATTTCATTATCTTTTATGGAATTTTATGATTATCAAGCAGGAGTTAAATATCAAAACTATTAATTAACTTGTTCCTGTTTTTCTTAGTTTTTGTTTATATAGTAGTTATTTTTGTTCTTTCAAGAATTTATTTTTTGCACTTCTAGAACTGTATTTAAATTAATTGAACTGCGTCACATTATTTTTTGCATCTGGCAAGTTGGAGTGTGGAGGTCTGTTATTCATTTTAGCGTCGTGTGTTTTTTCGGCCGTATAAAAGTTTATTGAGTACTGTACCTTTTGTCGGTAACAGTGCTTTTCTTAGCGTCGGACTAGCGTTAGAAATCTTACACTGTCTGCGCAAGTGACAGTGTGGTAGCCACGCGACTCCGAGGCGTTATGTTTAATTTACTAACATTCTAACCTGGCGCGTGATCTTCACTGGGCTGCCTCTTCAAGGATTAGTCTCCGGAACTGAGGAATTTCTCCTTTCATGTTTGAGCAATTCATATTAAGAAGAGTGGAAGACTATTCCTTTACGCATGCGCCCAAGCCAGTTTCATTTTTGAACTCAATTCCTTGTTCATGTGCGCTTCCATTTTAGAAGGAGTAAACAATATCTTCACGCATGCGCATATTCTGGTAAAAGGAACGCTTCTTTTACGAGCGATCTTCTTTGAAAGAAAAAGATCCAATTAATGAACACTTTTACACATTCAGAAAACAAACAATTTTAAATTGAATAGTTAGAGTGTCATTCTTGGAATTTGTGTTGAAGCTAGACACCAATACAAACTACATGTATAATATTTCCAGCGGGTTGTTTGGGTAAAAGACAGTTGAACTGCTTGAAGACAAACTCATTAAACTGAGAGAGATTAGCAGTTTTTTGCAAAACCGAATTGAAGAAATCAGTAAGAGCATCTAAGACTCTATTTTTATGTTTTCTTCAGTAGAATTCATACACGTCCTCTACGTTATTCACAGAGGATAATCAGGTATGGTGGCGTGTTTATTTACTTAAATTTATAAAGAGAAGTCAGAGCCAAGGAATTCAAAGGTTAGTGACTAAAGTGAATTTGTTGTTATTTTCACCAACAGGTTGGCAGATAAAGAAGCTGAGCAAAACCTGAAGTTTATTATTTTGTCCCATTTTCCCCCTTTCCCTTGGGGGTGCTCTCAACTGAACTGTTTGATACCAGTTAAGAGGTTAGCATCCAAAGGGGACTGCGGGGGTTCAGCAGCTTCCGGGGACAACTTCAGATTTGAGAAAGCCTGACACCATGTGAAAGGAGATCCCAGATGTAAGGGTAAACCTTCAGGGGTTCAGCTTGTCTCCTTAGCCTTCGCTCCAGAGGAGGAAGTACAAATGGCAAGTGGAAACTTTCTATTACTGGCTGATGAACCCATTGTGTTAGTACCAAAGGCAGTGTTTCTTTAGTTTCTCTGGGTTTGTGGGAACAACAGAACTTAGATGTCTATAATTCTATCCCAGATAATACTAAAGAGTATTATAAGGACAGTGTCCAGGTGAATGGTCAGGCGACTCCTGCCATTAGGGACGCTTGGGCCAGCATAACTGTGGTGGACAAATCGTTTATTCAGGCTGAGGATGTTGCTAAGGCACCCAAACGCCTCACCAAGTTAGCTGGAGGGCCTGTGCAGATGCTTCCCCAACTACCAGTTCTCATCCAGTGTAATGACATGATTGTGAAAATACCTGTCAGCATACAAAGTGAGGTGCCAGGAAGGGTTCTGTTGGGTAATGACTTGAAAACTCTTGGAGTAGTGTCACATACCCCCAGACCTCCTAGTAAAAGGTTACAGGAGCTCACCAGACCTGCACGGGAGAGAACCATGAGAGGTGCTCCCAAGGAGATGATGAAGAAAGAGATCACTCCTGGTCCACTGGAGATGTCAGCTGCTGTATCTAAGAAACTAGAAGAAAGAGGGAAACCTAAAACTTCTAAAAAGAAACCCACAGCCAGCACTCCAGTGCAGCCAACAAGGACTTCCCCTAGGTTTTCCGAAGTTACACCAGTAACTCCCCCTTCAGCTGAGGCTGAGAGGGAGGTACAACCCTGTGTGGTTGAACTAGACTCTGAGGAAGAGCTAGTGGAAGGCCAGGAACTCATTAGAGATCTGTATCCTGTTGACCATCCTGAGCTGCAGTCTTTACTGGCAGAAGGTGGACCCAACAGGGCAGACTTCAGTAAGGGACAGAGAGAATGTCCAACTCTGGAAGGTCTTCACCACCAGGCAGATGCTCAGGCTGAAGGGCAAGAGCCTGGGAAATATAGGTTACACTGGGAAGATGGCCTCTTCTACAGTGAACCAACGGAGTCTGCACCTGGGGACAACAAACGACTTGTAGTACCCCAAGAGAACAGACCACAGTTCTTGCAGTTAGCCCATGAGATTCCTTTGGCTGGTCACTTGTTTCAAGAAGAGTAAGGAAAGGCTCTCACTCTACTTTTATTGGCCAAAGATGGGGGCTGAAGTAGATAAGTACTGCAGGAGCTGCCACACCTGTCTGTCATGCCGCCGTCTTTTGGTGGTCGCTGGCGGTTATGGAAGGCTTGGCGTTGGCGGCGCCATTAGAAGCTCCGTGTGTTTTTTCTTTCACTTCCTGGTTTGGCGGTCTAGTCTTTTTCTTCTGTGTGTCTTTCCTTTCACTTCCTGGTTTAACGGTCTAGCCTTTTCTCTTGTTTCCGTATTTAACCACGCCCCTCTCCGGGCTCTGTGCGTTGCAACTTTGTTTCTTTCGCTTTGTTGCCGTGCTACTGTGTTTCCAGTACTTCTGCCTGTTGCCTGATTTACTCAGTACCTTAAGCAGTATTCCTTTCTACTGCTCCTTCCCCTTCCTTGAATTTCCCTGTTTTTTCCGTTCTAACGGTTCCCGTGCCTTTCGGGGCTCCTCTATCCCTTCCTGTTTTCCGGATCGCGTTCCGGTTCCTGGCAGTGGTGTGTACTTCCATCCCGGTTCCTCTGGCTTCTCCTGCTCCAACTTCTACTATCCCGGACTTTACTGCAGCTTGGACTTCATCGGATAGACTTTCCTGTTTTCACCTGCATTCCGGACTCACCAGTCAACTCCTCCGGCCCTGATTCGTTACCAACACATCCGGTGAGAGGTTTTTTTAAGCGGCTGCTTTTTTCCTCTCTTCCTGGCATCTTCGGGACAGGGGCCGGCTGCTTCCCTGTTTATCAGGGAATCAGGGTGGCTTCTTCCCACGGACGACCGTATCTCTTCACAAAGAAGAAAAGACCAAAGGACAAGTCCTACAGACGAGGAAGTCTTCTGGAAGAGACAGGTGAGGAGAAAGGGGAGGTGGACATAGACTTATCTGATTTGGAGGATTCTCCGTTATATCCCAGCACTTGTGACAGTTTGCAACGCCCAGAAGAGAACACAATGTCTATTTCGGAACAGGTCCAAGATTTGCTCACTGCAATGCAGAATGTGACATTAGAATTACAGGCTGTGAAAGCCGAAAACGCTGCTTTGAGGCAGCGTGTCGATCACTTCGAACAGTCCCGGAGTGATCTGCCTCCCATGCCCTTAGCCTGCGGTAAATACGATGGCTCTCCAGCTAGATTCAAAGAGTTCATGGAGGCATGCATTATCTATTTCACTTTCAGACCACAAACATATGCCTCAGACTCAGCCCGTATAGGTTTTCTAATTTCTAACCTTACGGGTAACGCTCTTTCTTGGGCTACCCCTCTGGTGACCAGTGCCAGCCCTTTACTCCAAGATTATGCCGGGTTCACCGCCCAATTCAAATTGGCGTTTGAAAGGCAAGAGTCTGCGGTAGTCGCCAGTGAACAGTTACTGGATATTCGACAAGGAAGTTCGGATCTTCTGTCATACATCTCCCGTTTTAAACGGGTGGCTGCTGACGCAGGCTGGGAAGAGAACGCTCAGTACACCATCTTTCGCAGAGGATTAAGGGAGGACCTTAAAGATGAATTAGCAAGGGTTAACCGACCAGCTACTTTAACCGACTTGTGGTCTACTGTTATTCAGCTGGACTTCCGCATCTCAGAACGACGGTCTGAACGTCAAAAACAGCGTGGATTTCCTGCTACACCTGATCCTGGGATTCCCTCTCCTTCTCCCACCTGTATGTCGAAAGAGGAACCAATGCAAATTGGAACTACCCGAGGGCCACTTAACTCGGAAGAAAGAAGAAGACGCAGAGAGAACAACCTGTGTATGTATTGTGGATCCAATCAACATATCCTTAGAGACTGTCCTAACGTGCCTCCAAGACGTTCGGGAAACGCCAGTCCTCGGAACTAGTTGGGACAAGTTACCGAGGGGGATTTCCTGGTCCCTTCGTCTCTTTATCAGTCACTCCCACGCCGTTCACAGAAGACAACCGTCTTATGGTAGTTGGAGTAGAGTTATGCCTCTCTCAGCAGTCCTATGAGGTTTTGGCACTACTGGACTGTGGTGCTGCCGGTTGCTTTATGGATTTGGTTTGGGCAGAAAAGGTTGGCATTCGCCGTTTGCAAAAAGACGAGGATCAAAAGGTAGAGGGTGTAGATGGTAGACCACTCAGCTCGGGCCTTATCACTCATACTACACCTCCTATGCAGATGAAGATCCTACATCACAACGAAACCATTCAATTTGACCTCATCCGAGCAGCACATTTTCCATTAATCCTGGGAGTCTCGTGGCTTCGGAAGCATAATCCGACCATTGATTGGACAAAGAATCAACTGTCATTTACATCAGCCTTTTGTCGTAGTTCATGTTCCTCACAAACCCAACATACTGCGATTCATGTTTTTCCGGAGTTAAACTCTAGTTCGGAGGTATTAAAGGTAAACAGCATCCCCAGAGAATATCTCCGCTACCAGGAGGTGTTTACGGACGATGGTCCTCAGAAGTTACCACCTCATAGACCAGAGGATTGCCAGATCGTTCTCCAGCCCAACGCTGTTGTACCTTTTGGAAGGATGTTTTCTCTTTCCCTCAAGGAAAAGAAGGCACTTAAAGAATACCTGGATGCTAATTCACATCATGGCCTGATCCGACCTTCGTTTTCTCCTGCTGGGGCTTCACTTTTTTTTTGTTCCAAAGAAAGGTTCCGATGAACTTCGCCCTTGCATTGATTATAGAGGTCTTAACCAAGTTACTCTCAGAGATAGGTATCCCATGCCACTGATCGGAGACATCCTGGAAGCTGTTCAAGGGGCGAAGATCTTCTCAAAGATTGATTTAAGAAGAGCCTACCACCTTTTGAGGATACGATCCGGTGATGAATGGAAGACGGCCTTTCGCACTCCCTTCGGACACTATGAATATTGTGTTATGCCGTTTGGTCTTGTCAATGCTCCATCTGTATTTCAAAGATTCATGGATCGCATTTTCTCCGATCTACTTTTTCATTGTGCTGTCGTCTATCTCGACGACATTTTGGTTTATTCTAAAGACGCTCAACTTCATGCTAATCATCTCCACCAAGTCCTTCAAAGATTGCAAGACAATCTACTCAAGGCCAATGCTGACAAGTGCATTTTTCAAGTCTCCGAGGTCAACTATCTTGGCTTTATCCTGTCTTCAGAAGGTATCCGCATGGATCCCGCTAAGATCGACGCCATCTTGCAATGGCCAACACCTCATACCATCAGAGACGTCCAAAGGTTTTTAGGTTTAGCCAATTTTTATCGCAAATTCATCCAAGGATTTTCGGATCGAGTTCTACCCATTACAAGGTTGCTAAAGAAGTCATCCATGCCCTTTACCTGGTCTTCTGAGGCAAACCGGGCTTTCCAACTTCTCAAGGAGGAATTCTGCTCTGCCCCGGTACTTCATCAACCCGATCAGAATCTAAGATTCATTGTGGAAACTGACGCCTCTTCTGCAGCAATTGGGGCAGCTCTCCTACAGGAACATGAAGGGTTAGAATATCCCGTTGCCTACATGTCCAAAACACTGAATGACAGCCAGACACATTATCCGGTAATAGAAAAAGAACTACTGGCAATGAAATCCGCATGCGAAGAATGGCGACATCTCCTACAAGGAGCTAATCATCCTTTTGAAATCAGAACAGATCATAAGAATCTTAAAATTCTGCAAAAGATGGAATGCGTCAACTCACGTCAAGCTCGCTGGGCACATTTTTTCTCCCAATATGATTTCGTACTGACTTACTTACCAGGTTCCAAGAACATACTTGCTGATGCCCTTTCCAGAAGACCAGATCCAGACAGGGTTCTGAAGGAATTTCCCAGCCTCATGCTACCAGAAGTTAAAGTGATCTGTTCTGTGGAGTCATTCTTGGACAGAGTCCGTAAGGTCACGCGGTCCACTTACCCTCTCCCGAAGGATCTATCCATGCAAGATGGTTTATGTTTTCAACAACAACGATTATTTCTACCAGACAGTTTCACCCGTCAGTCGGCTTTAAAATGGTGCCATGATGATCCAACAGCAGGACACAGAGGTGTAAAGAACACTTGGGAGTTGCTTCTTCGCAGGTTCTGGTGGCCTGGGATGGCCAAAGAAGTTACAACCTACGTCAATTCATTCCCGGTATGTTGTCGATCCAAACACAGCACTCAAAAGGCAATTGGGTATCTCCAACAACAGGACCTTCCAAAGAGGCCCTGGAGCGTTATTTCTACAGACTTCATTGTGGATCTGCCACCTTCAGAAGGTTGTTCATGCATCATGGTAACGGTCGACTGCTTCACTAAGATGGCACATTTCACTCCCTTGGCGGGTCTTCCTACTGCAGCTGAGATGGCGGCTGTATTTGCCAGAGAGATATTTCGCTTACATGGTACCCCGGACAAGATTATTTCTGACAGGGGATCTCAGTATACCTCGAAGTTCTGGAAGGAACTTTGTGAAAGACTGGGTATGGAACGTGCTTTGTCATCCGGTTTCCACCCACAGACCAATGGACAGACAGAAAGAACGAATGCCACTCTGGAGCAATATCTTCGATGCTTCACTAATGCCCAACAGGACAACTGGGTTAGTCTGTTGGTTACTGCGGAGTTTGCCTATAACAATGCAGAGCACAGTGCCACTGGTCTCAGTCCTTTCTTTTGTTCCTATGGTTTCCATCGTAACTTTATTCCTTCTCTCTCTTTTCCTCCTTCTACAACTCCATCTGTTGATGCCCTACTTACCAGTATCTCGGATGCTCACAAGTCTGCCACAAGTTGCTTGCGAGCTAGCAGTCTCCGGTATCGATCTTACTGCAACCTTAAGCGCCAGCCGGTTCCGGCATGGCGTAAGGGCACCAAGGTCTGGTTGTCTACTAGGTTTCTGCCTCGTTGGCTTCGCCCCTCTAAACTATCTCCCCGCCATCTGGGTCCTTTCCCTATACTTCACCAGATCAATCCTGTGGCCTTTCGTCTCCAGTTGCCAAAACATATGCACCGTCTCCATCCGGTGTTTCATTCCTCTCTCCTGAGGGAATGCAAGGGTGATCCCTACCATCGCACTTTGCCACGAGATCCGGTTCCCAAGGTGGTTCCTTCTGATGAGTATGAGGTGGCCTCCATTCGGGACTCCCGCTATCATCGGGGTCGCTTGGAGTATCTCATCCACTGGAAAGGTTATCCACACTCAGAGGACTCCTGGGAACCGGTATCTCATGTTCACGCTCCGGCGTTGATTCAGCGGTTTCACCGTCTGTTCCCGGGTAAACCGGGGGGGGTGCCGCTTGGGAGGGGGCATACTGTCATGCCGCCGTCTTTTGGTGGTCGCTGGCGGTTATGGAAGTCTTGGCGTTGGCGGCGCCATTAGAAGCTCCGTGTGTTTTTTCTTTCACTTCCTGGTTTGGCGGTCTAGTCTTTTTCTTCTGTGTGTCTTTCCTTTCACTTCCTGGTTTAACGGTCTAGCCTTTTCTCTTGTTTCCGTATTTAACCACGCCCCTCTCCGGGCTCTGTGCGTTGCAACTTTGTTTCTTTCGCTTTGTTGCCGTGCTACTGTGTTTCCAGTACTTCTGCCTGTTGCCTGATTTACTCAGTACCTTAAGCAGTATTCCTTTCTACTGCTCCTTCCCCTTCCTTGAATTTCCCTGTTTTTTCCGTTCTAACGGTTCCCGTGCCTTTCGGGGCTCCTCTATCCCTTCCTGTTTTCCGGATCTCGTTCCGGTTCCTGGCAGTGGTGTGTACTTCCATCCCGGTTCCTCGGGCTTCTCCTGCTCCAACTTCTACTATCCCGGACTTTACTACAGCTTGGACTTCATCGGATAGACTTTCCTGTTTTCACCTGCATTCCGGACTCACCAGTCAACTCCTCCGGCACTGATTCGTTACCAACACATCCGGTGAGAGGTTTTTTTAAGCGGCTGCTTTTTTCCTCTCTTCCTGGCATCTTCGGGACAGGGGCCGGCTGCTTCCCTGTTTATCAGGGAATCAGGGTGGCTTCTTCCCGCGGACGACCGTATCTCTTCACAAAGAAGAAAAGACCAAAGGACAAGTCCTACAGATGAGGAGGTCTTCTGGAAGAGACAGGTGAGGAGAAAGGGGAGGTGGACATAGACTTATCTGATTTGGAGGATTCTCCGTTATATCCCAGCACTTGTGACAGTGTCAGACTTCTGGTAAGGTTGGCTCCAAGAATGTGGCACCTTTAGTGCCTCTCCCAGTTGTGGGAGTCCCATTTGAGAGAGTAGGGATTGACATTGTTGGTCCCCTTCATCCTCCAACCTCCTCAGGCAACAGGTTTATACTTGTTGTAGTAGACCATGCTACTACGTACCCTGAGGCAATTCCTATGAGGACTGTTACTGCTCCGGCTGTGGCTAAGGCCCTCCTTGGTATTTTTACCAGGGTTGGGTTTTCTAAGGAAGTAATCTCTGACAGGGGGTCGAATTTTATGTCCCAGTACTTGAAAGCCATGTGGAAAACCTGCAGAGTTACTTACAAGTTCTCAACAGCATACCACCCTCAGACAAATGGGTTGGTTGAAAGGTTCAACAGAACCATGAAGAGCATGATAGGTGCTTTAGAGGACTCCCTTAAAAGAAAGTGGGACCTTCTACTGCCATGCCTTCTCTTTGCTTATAGAGAAGTCCCTCAGGAGGGAGTAGGTTATTCTCCCTTTGAACTTCTTTATGGTTATCCGGTCAGAGGTCCATTGGCCCTGATCAAGGAGGGGTTGGAGAGTGCTCCTTCCCCCAAGCCAGTCAGAGTAACTGACTATGTGATAGGTCTCCGAAGGAGAATGTCGCACATGATGGCAGAAGCAAGTGACAACTTGAAAGCTGGACAAGCATTGGCCAAGCACTGGCATGATCAAAAGGCTAACATGGTTGAGTTTAATCAAGACCAGCTAGTTCTCGTTATGATTCCAACAAGGCAGAGGGCCGTGCAAGACAAATGGATGGGACCCTTCAAGGTTGTGGGTAAATTTGGAGAGGTCACCTATCTGGTGGACTTGGGCAATCCCAATGAGGCTCCAACAGACTAAAAGCGTATGTCTCTAGACCTGATGCAGGAGCTTTGCTTCTAGCATCATCAGAGGAAGAAGAAGAGAGTGAAACTCTTCCTGATCTCCTCAGAGGCTTACCTTTAGAAGAAAAGATTGAAGGAGTAAATCTCTCTTCAAATCTGACACCTGAGCTACAGGAAGAGTGCAAATCTATGTTAAATCAATTTGCCTCTCTGTTCTCACTTTCACCAGGTTTGACCCCTTGGGGACAGCATGACATACTCACTGGTGACTGTCTGCCAGTCAAAAGCAGAGGATATCGAATGTCAGAGAATGTAAGAACCCACATCAAAGGTGAGGTCAACAAGATGCTTGATCTCGGGGTAATAGAGCCCTCTACTAGTCCATGGTCTAGCCCAGTTGTGTTAGTACCAAAGGCAGGATCTAAAGAACTTAGATTCTGTGTAGATTACAGAGCTCTTAATGCAGTCACTAAGTCTGATGCCCACCCTTTGCCAAGGACAGATGAGTTGGTGGATAGACTTGGGGTGCAGCCAAGTTCCTCAGCACATTTGACTTGACGTCAGGCTATTGGCAAATAGCCCTGACAGACCATGCCAAGGAGAAAACTGCATTTTCTACCCCAGTTGGCTTATACCAGTTTAAGGTTATGCCTTTTGGATTGAAAAATGCACCTGCTACATTTCAAAGGATGGTAAACCAGGTTCTGAATGGGATGGAGGACTTCTGCATGGCATACTTGGATGACATAGCAGTGTTCAGCAATTCCTGGGAAGAACATGTGGACCACCTGAGATATGTTTTGCAGGCTCTTGGAAAGGCCAATCTGACCATAAAGGCAAGTAAATGCCAGATTGGACAGAGTAAAGTGGCCTACCTTGGACATGAGGTAGGAGGTGGAGAAATAAGGCCTTTGCCCAGTAAGATTGAAGCTGTGCAAAATTGGACAACACCTACTACTCAGACCCAGGTGAGAGCCTTCTTAGGCCTCACTCGGTACTACAGGAATTTCATAGAGAACTATGGGACCATAGCTTCTCCACTGAATGTCATCTCCTCTCCTAAATTCCCTAAAAAGGTTAGGTGGAATGAGGAATGCAATCAGGCCTTTGAAACCCTGAAAAAGGCTCTTTGCCAAGCCCCAGTACTCAGAGCTCCTGACTACCATCAAACTTTAATTGTGCAGACAGATGCTTCAAATGTAGGAATCGGTGCAGTCCACCGTCAACTGGATGGGAAAGGTAGGGAGCACCCCATTTGCTTCATCAGTAGAAAACTGAAGGATCCTGAAACAAGGTGGGCAACCATTGAACGAGAGTGTTTTGCTATTGTGTGGGCTCTGAAGAAGTTTAGGCCATACTTGTATGGTTCTACTTTTGTCATTCACACTGACCACCAACCCTTGAGATGGTTAATGCAAATGAAAGGGGAAAACCCAAAACTACTGAGATGGTCAATCTGCCTGCAAGGGTTTGATTTCACCATTGAGCACAGGTCAGGGTGTCACCACCAAAATTCTGATGGTCTCTCTAGGATGTATGCCCTCGACTAGAGGTATGAGATTCATCCAGGAGTGGATTAAATCCTCCTGTCCCTTAGTCTGGGGGGGGGGGGGGCGAGTGTTAGGGAGAATTCTCTGTTTAGGCTGAATTTCCTAACCTAGTGAGTCCCCCAGCAGCTTTGCTGGATTTCTTGAGTTTGTTTTTTTCTCCTGCCAAGAGTGAGACTCTTTTTCTCCCACTCTTGGACATGATTTATGGTGTTCCTTTGAATGTTAATGTGTTCCATGGGCTATGGGGTCTTTTACTCCATAGGGTCTCATATGTTTTTGTATGTGTGTTACACAGCACCCTCCGTGCAGTAACACCAGGGTGTCATAGTGACCCCCCACCATAGACTCCATACCCTGGGACTGACTACTGTCTCCCAGGGCATGTAAAGTCACCATTGGCTTTACTAGTCCCAAATTACTAACAGAACCAGTACAAACCATCATATTGTGGACATACTGGTAGGGGCAATTCGATTGCCCCTGGGTCTGTTATTCGAGGGGGCACTGTCCCGTCCCCCCTCGTCGAGTTTTGGCTGGTGGCAGTGGATACTACTTTTTATATTCAACCGCAAATATATCTCTATGGGATTTTCCCATTGTTCGAGGCTAATACTTTTTAACATAGCCTCTAACATACCGCCGGTTTATTTATTTAATATTAATTCATCGGTTGGTATTTTCTGCCAGAACTCGGTTTTAAAATGGCGTTTGTGTTCGCCTCTGTAACTCCAAACCAAAGGTCGAGCCCTTTGTTCCACTTTTTGGCGGGCTTCTCCACAGAAGCCTCCAAAAGTGGTGCCACTCTGTCTGGGTACCACAGAGGGTGTGGGAGGGGGTTTAGGCACCCTGGACTGAGTTGCCTAGGCAACTCAAGTCGCACTCTTGTGTGATTGGCCCGGCCGGCTCACCACTTAGCATGTTTGATTGACAGCTAGGCTGAGTGAATGGGGGTGTGCTGCATAAAAGCAGGGCTTTTGGGACTGGAACTTCATAAGTCGCCACAGTACCTGAAAATCTGACGAGGGAGAAGCTGAGCCGTCCTGCTACGACGACACCACCGGTGGAGCCCTGCTGAACCGACTCACCACTTCCCAACGACAGAGGAGATCTTCCGGCTGGACAGTCTTCTTTCCCTGACTGGTGGGCACAACCAGTTTACCTTCCTTTCTCGCATCCCAGGACGTCTTGTGGTCGAATTGCCTGTGCCAAGCACCCCAGCAACCGGATTGCCACTTACCACTGGACCGCGAATAAGAGGGCCGCTCCTTTTAATTGAGAACTCCGCGGCTGGTTTCTTTTCTGGCAGTGCAACGGACTCCTGCTTTCCTCCCCGACGAGATCCTCTCTTCCTCCGGACGAAGCACCGACTTGCACCCGCTGCCAGGAACAACTGCCCCCGCTGGAGCGTTCTCACCATTTTAAGGTACCGTGTCCGCCAGGCCTCCCTTTCTAAAGATTGCTACAAGGTAACAATAATCCCTTAACCTTCTGGACTGGGCTGGCCGCCTTGACCATCTAACTGGTCCCTTTCTTTTTGGTCCAGCTCTTTCTGAACTTATTGCGAGACCTTTGGGCACTTTGAACTGTGTGACCTTGGACACATTTCGACCGGAGCCTCTTAAAGTGGGTCCGGCCTTGTTAACTTTGACTTTACAGTTTTAACCTGCCTTCTTCTCATACTGTGTTCTTCCGAAAGTGTTGGGATCTGTTTCTATCTTTGCTCTGCCTTTCTCTCCCTTTTAAACCGATTGATTAGAGTGCCATCTTCGTTAAGCGCTCACCGCTGTCTGAAAATAAGTGTTGCTTTACTTGAAGACTTGTCTAATAATCGTTGAAGGGAGTGTATATCTTTTAGTGACCGTGTTTTTGAACTGCTTGAGATTAGTGCCAGTGTGTTTAACTAGATGTGTTTTAAAATAAATAATTATATCTTTTACACCAAGCTCTGGTCAGTGCTTGCTTGTTCTACTGTGTTCTTTTGACCTATTGTGAATACTCTGTATACTGCCTAACTCTTCTTGAGAGAAGTCTGACTGCTCAGCCACAGCTACCAGGTAAATTTGGGTGGTACAGACTACTACCAATTGGGTTTACTGCCAACCACATGTAGTCTTAAATCTTTTGCAGTGGTCCCAGAGGGAACTGCACAGGTTTCTGCCTAACAATGAGATCCTCTGCTTGGCTCTGGAGATAGCCAAGCGGTGTCCCTGGCGGCGTGTGCCTCTTATCGCCACTGGACTTTTGGCTCCAGACGGAGGTATTGGGAGGATACTCAGATTGTTCTCCCTTGGTCATATTCACATGGCAGGGTACAGACCCATAACCCTTCTTCAATGAAGAGCTTGAATCTCCCGCTAGGCAGCCTTCGAACCCAAGGAAGGAAAAAACAATGCCTTGCGTTCACCAGGGTCAGTTTGATCCACATAGTGTTAGCAGCACTTGCCCTGATACAGTTATAGACCCACCCACTAGGTCAGATGAGTAATCCATGCACACCAATCAAGACTCTCCTTGAGACCTGGAAAGCTGCCCTTGATACAATGTTCCATGTTGGTGAGACGAGGAGTTGGTAGAAGCTGAGGTAGTGGTGATAACAATAGAGGTGGTAGCAGCCATGGAGGAGCAGGTGGTAACAGAGGTTTTAACAGCAGAGGAGGATGTAACGGCACAGGCCTCCCGTAGCGAACAGAACAGGAAGGCAGGAGGAGGCCGGTTTGGCACAAGTCAGACAAAAAGGCTGGAAGAGGGTAGACCTTTTCAAGGAGGCCAGATTACTCGGGCAACCAAGGTTGGGATGCCCTGAGCTTTGTGGAAGTAGTTATAGCGGGTCCGAACAAGTATCGGGAAGGAAAGGTGACCATACTTGACTCCACCTCAAACTGGCAGACAAACTACACTATCCTTTTAGCTGGCAGGCGAGATGGCAAGGCTTACCCGATACGCCTTGGGGCACCAGGACTGTTCATGGGGTTCAGGAAACCTGCAACGCAACTTGGAGTTGAGACCGGAGGCGGGTTATCAAACCTAGTGTGAGAGACTTGGCTTTGAAATCTTTGATTTTCTGTTATTGCATTTTAATTGTTTTTTGGACCTCTTTGTAAACCGTGTGAACTAAACTTCGAGAGTCAAGTCTTTTGTGTATCCTGTGTGCAAATGCTGTAGAACATATAGAATAGGCTTTTAATAGAAACTACTAAATAATTCAATGGAAAATCAATTTGGCTTAGTTTAATAAGTGTAAGTCAAAAAGTAAGGCAAGACAATTCTGTCCCATTTAACATGCACCAATAGAAAAAATCTTTTCTTTTTTTATAGCGTACTAGGAGGCGGCGAGTACGTGATTCTTGGGGCAATTGGCGAGATGCCAAAGAACTGGAAGGTCAGACGTTTGAGGTAACTAGCCAACTCTTCAGATATTTTTTGAAAGACTATATGTGGAGATTTTTTTTTTCTTTCCAAATTAGCATGAATATACAATGTACTAAGATGACATGGTGAATGAGGCAACCCTGGAAATAATGGAAACCTACACAACAAATGTAAAGTAGCGAAAGCAGCATACCGGCACTCATAAACACAATGAGTAACGCTTCATGGTTGATAAAATGCCTGGGTTACAGTTAATGGAAGAATGATTCCAAGGAAATAAGGTAAAGGCAAAGTGCTTCCCTCTTGTTGTGGCTGAACTAATACCACAAGCCACCAGTAGTGACCAACTGTTGTCGGTACTTCATAATGTACAGAGCCAAGTAGTGCATTTATTATTATTGAGTTCTTAGTGTATCCTTCTGCATGCCATGAGGGGAACGCACTGTGGTGCTTATGAGGTGGTTCACACTTTTTTTATTGAAATTGTAAGGTGGTATCTTTCTCGCTGTTCTTGTTGTTCTTTCTCTTTTACTCTCTCTTTTGCTGTCCCTCTCATTTGCTCTTTCTTTGTCTCTTTCTCTTTGTCTTTCTGCCTTCCTCTCTCCCGTTCTCTCTTTCATGGTCTCCCGGTAGATCTGAAAGGAAGGGGGGGGTAGGTGAGAGTTAGTTAGTGGGAGGATATAGACCGCACAGTATTGCTCCTGTTCTGTTGGTAGTTTTAGTTCGTAAAAAACTGTCCCTGCTTGAGTTTGGTGTTTTGTCTTGGGTGTGAATCTGTACATGATTGTTTTGTGTGTCTGTAGTGTAGTGTTGGAGATTGAGTGTGTTATGATTGGGTGGGATGTCGGAAGTGATGTGTAGTTTTTTGTGTGATTTCAAGTTGGTTATGTGGCAGAGGTGTTTGTGTTGTATTTGATGGTTGTGAAGTATGTTTGTAGGAAAATTGAGTTTTAGTACGATTGATGGTGTGAAAGGTCAGTGTGCTTTTGTAGACTATATTGTTTAGGTTAGGCTGCACATTCCTTGCACGGTGGTTAGCAATCTTATGTTTTCTTTTGTTTTTTTGTTTGGTCTGCCCAGTTCACTCAATACGTGGCCTGTACTTGGCATTTAGTCAGAAAGCAAATGTGTTAGTACGACCTTGCCAATTTTTCTTTGTTGGAGAAGGCTGGCAGATGGCTCTCGTATTTTCCAACAGATTTGTTTCCTTACTGCCCTGCAGTCACTTCAGAGAAGCTACATTAACCAATTCAAAAAAACGTGTTCTACAAATGGATGATCTCTTGCTTGACTTCATACATGTGTTTTGAGCAGTAGTCCTTTGTAAATGCTGTCACATATTCTATTTTAAAAGTAGCAGTCAAGACTTCATAAAGAAGTGGCAATAAATGCCCACCTCTGACTGATTGTACTGAACTGGTGAGTGGCTAATTGCAGCTTCTTGTAAAGCTGAAAGTTTGCCAGCTGCTTTATGACAGTTTAGGGTGGTTATGAGGCAATTTCCAGGGATTGGTTGCTTAGAGAGAAGGGGCAACTTCGATAAATTCAGACTGCCCCAAGTGTCCTGAGTGTGCCCCAATGTAAGAATGCATGTGAAATGGAGATGGTAGGGGTAGCTGGACCCCACTTTCATAATGGAGCACAAGTGCTCTGAATGTACTGATTGTCAAATATCGCAAGACCTTTCTGAAATGAAACCCACCACCATCCAGTGAAGACTGCTTTTTTCCCTAATGTTGGAACACTAATTCTAACTGCTGCTTGCTAAAACAAAAAAAAACTCCACTGTAAAGAATCCCACCACTTCCCATTCTACCCAGTGCTGCACAGATTGTTTTGACTTGTTTTACTCCCCCCACGGTTGGCACACATGCTCAGAATACACTGCTTGCCAAATGTCACATAGCTGTATTGTAGTTAAACCCCCTGCTACCGTACTGTGGACTTGGCTTTGCCTCCTGATTGTTAAAAAGCCAAAGCTATGGACATACTGTTTTAAATGCTTATAAAACTGCACTGCAGGGTTCTAAATTTCTGGAAGCTTTTTAGCTCCTGCTTCTAGCCCTGTATAGCCTGGTTAGCTTGGCGCCAACAGCTACCAGAAGCTACACTTTGGCTCCCCAGGCCATCTGGTACGATAGAAACGTACCTTTTGTAGACATTCCCAAATACAGAAAGTTAATGTCACAAAGAAGAATTCGAGCCATCTAGAGGACATGTAAAGCATCATGGATTGTACATAAAGGACACAATGTACAAGTTTAAATCTCACATACATGTTCTGTTTCAAATCTGACTGTATTAGTTATGAGGACCTAAACACAGGATGTTTTCTCGAACTAGGCACCCGAGGGAGTTCCAAGAACTTTCCCTACTCTATCCAGTGGTTGGTGTTCTAGAAGGATATGGAATTGTGCCTTACAGACACCTTGCTTAATGTAGTGCTTCCTCTATCCTGCTTGCTTTCTATTCCTCTCCTGTCCTCTCACTACACTCCCCCTCCAAATCCACCCCTCTACTCTTCTCTCCCTCTGACATCTGTCCTTCAGTGCATCGCCTGTACCATTTTATATTGCTCCACCCTTTGTCACTCTTCCTTTCTCCTTCACACTTCTAGTCCCTCCTCCACACAGCTAGTCCCTCCTTCTATTCAGACACTCTCCTGTCACTCAGTCCCACGCACTTCACATGCACTCCTTACACTAACTCACCTAACCACACTTGCCACACTATCACATGGCATCACTGCCGGCACTACGGAGGGTTATGCTTGCTGCCAATCCTTTTTGGTGCGGAACGCCAGTAGTGCTGGTTGCTGGAAAGTTTTTGTTACTGACTCGCCTTCAGCTAATTTTACGAATTGCATGGGGCGCTAGATGCTTACTCTATCTTTGATGCTGTTTTCTTGGCTCCTAGGTTTTGTTGACTCAACAAGAAAGAGAGGAAATCTGGCGAGCACTTTGCACATGAGGCGTGGTGTGAGACAACGGTGTACGACATAAAATGCTGGCTCCGAGGGGGGCAGGGGTAGCGACTGGGACCCTTGCAATTGCCACCTTTGTCCTCACGGGAAAGGACTGGCTCTGGTTGGCTTCCTGGTTGGCTTCCCACTACCAGCTTAAGAGTGCCCATCCCCTTGTCAAGAGGCCAGGGTAGTGGCCTTGTGACAATACACAGGACAGAGGGTTATCTGTGGGCAGTAGGCAAAATATGTTGTGTAGCTTTTACTGTACCCTCTACACTTGTGCTAGTAGGAGGGGGTGTCAACATTGGTGAGCAAACCCTCACGTCTCATTTTGACATACAGCAAAGCCTCCAAGAACATTCGCCAAGTAATACACAAACACTGGCATGTACTTAGGCAGGACGAGCATCTGGGATGTACCTTGGGGTCCAACATTAATATTACTTATAGGCGTTCAGCCTCTTTGAAAGATAATTTGGTATCGAGCTATATGGCCCTAGAGCAGCACCAGTGACTCTAAGCTGGTTAAGTACCAACCCAGAGGGTTTTCAAAGATGTACAAAATGTAAGGCTTGCAAATTTGCAAAAAATATCAAACAATACCAACATCCTGTTCCGAAAAACAATGTGATCATAAAATCTAGAATCACTTGCGAAACAGAGTACGTTGTGTATGTCCTTACCTGCCTGTGCGCTAAGTGGTATGTAGGGAGTACGATCGGCAAGTTAAAACTTAGAATTTTGCAACACATCAGAGCAATCAAAAATGTTGATCCAACATACCCAATGGCCCTACATTTCCAAGAAAAGCACGGGGGAAAACTCGACGGCTTTTGATATTTTGGAATACATGTTATCCAAAAAACAGCAAGGGGGGAAACCGAGAACTCCTCTTGCGACAAATGGAAACCAGATGCATCTTGGAACCTAGATGAAGAATTATGCACATTCCTAGGAACTTGATAGGGCTCCAGAGCAATCTAAGCAAAACATTGATCTGCCAAAGATGATCCCAGACTGATGCATGCTAAGTTGAGTTCCTGTCACCTCAAGTATTATGCGTATTGTATTGTCCTTTGTTTAAAATATATTGCTTTTTTTTATAATATATTGCATTTATAGGATTGCGTCAACCCACATGTAAAATGTATTTGATTGTTATTGGTTTTTGGTCTGTTTCAAACATGGGTGTTATGTTTTCTCACAATCACAATGATTAGAGGGTCTATTTAGTTTTTTACCATTCCGAGATCTTTAGTTTGTACTCTTTCACTTCTTTTTCTTGTAAGGGCAACCAACGGATATTCTCTGTTGAAGTATTAATGCAACACAATGGAATAACAGTTACATGCACATCTTTCTTAATTTCCAATCTGTCTCTTACTCCTATTGCTCTACATTATTTTTTTAGGGTTATCTACATTATATGGGGCTTTTTTTTTAAGTGAGGTTTTATTATGTGTAGGCAATTGCCCTAACAATGATTTGGGAAAATGGTTTTTAATTCATGCAAGTAACAAATGATTCAAGTGTAAAATACATCTGTTTTTAAGGATGCACTAAGCATTTTATCATGTTCCGATATAGAATTATGTCGTGAGGCTGCTAAATGCACATAGCACCTTAACAACATCTGCTGTATTTTGCAAATTTTGCACAGCTCGGGAATACTGGTAAAGGTATTTGAACGGGTAAAACTAAGTAAACCTGAATCGAAGAATTTAAAAGAATGCGTGCACTACGCACTTTATTTTAGATACTGCATGAAATTATTTATTTATTTTTACTAGAACTTACCTCACATAAAGTGGTTTTTGATAACTATAAACGCTCGCCCTGGGTTAGCTAAGCATGTTCGAAAAAGCATGTTTTGTTTTTCTATGCTATTAAGCTTAATGAGTTCTAACACGCTTTAACCCATTCCAAGATGGCGAACTTGTATAAGAGACAAAAAGAAAGTGTGCACGAATCTCTACGCAGAAGTCTTAGAGTTGATGACTGTATAAATAGTCCTTCTATTGTGTCTGTTGCCCTAAACGTGAACAAGCGGTCTGTTGATTTTTGGCTGACATAACTTGGTTTCCTGCCTCAGTGTTTTGCTGCGATTACTGCAAGCAAGACTGTTTCCCGGAGTGCCTTCCGCCTTTCCTGGACCTAGATTCAGGGTTTTATATATTATGGAGCACCAACAGTTGCGGTCTTCCTCCCTCCCACAATTGTGTCCTGGTCGCCATCCAAACCGCTATCTCGCCATGCCATCCCCACTAGCAACTGTCTTTTTCTTGCCCTTTAGGTGCTACCCCCCCCAAGTTATTGTCACCCATCTCTGCCCCACAGACCGGATTGTGTGGAAAATGGAAGACTGACAAACAGAATGGGGTTGCATAATGCACATGTAATTATTGATTAATAAACATTTCCATCAATTTTGAAACTACTTCGGATGCAATTGATTAATTTCCCTGGCCAACAGGAAGAAATATAAATAAACGTATCCCCAAAAGACTCATCTATGCAATGAGTAACACAAATGCACATAATGCACAGACAATCATTCCAAGTATTTAACGCACTACAGAAACGTTTACATACATATAAAATAACAAGATAGTCAGAATTATATATATTTTCATGAAAAACCTTACTTCAAATAATATAGATATCATTTTGTACGAATAGATGCACGTTTCAAAACCAACTTCAAATTTACCATCATATGGGGCAAATTACCAAGTGTTCACTCCGTACTAAATATTTCTTAAATAAATTACATCCTGTAATGCTGGTAATGTATACATTACCGAAGATTCACAAAAGTCTCACAAACCCTCCGGACGACCAATTATTGCAGCCACACACAGCATACTTTAGCCATTGGCCCAATATTTGAATAGGATCATTCAGCCCCTTATCTCCACTAGCTCCACATACATTAGGGATACGGAGTAACTTTCTCACAAGATTGAAAGACATCAGTTTTGCTCAGGGCTGTAAAATCCTGTTAAATATTGATGTCTCTAGACTTTACACGAACATTGTCCAGGATGTTTGTCTATAAGCTATGGAATGGTTGTTACTTTCGGAAGATTCTTGTAAAGCTGATTAGGTCTTTGTGTTGGCGCTCAATAAGATTGTGTTGTCAAAGAAAATTTCACATTTGGTGAACGCTAGTTTCTTCAGATGTAGGGTATGTCGACGGGGGCTGTAATGGCCACAAGTTACGCCAATACTTTTATGCTTTATTTGAAGATACATGTGCTACACTTCGATAGATGAATGCAATATCTCAAGATCTACGTCAGATATATATTGACGACATCTTTGGTATTTGCAAAGGCACAGTCACTGAACTCTTAAATTTATTTGACTTCATGACTCACATTCAACCACGTTGCACATTTTCCATGATACATAGTTACACTAAAGTCAACCTTTTGTATATGAAAGTCTACTGTGTCAATTGTGAATAGAGAAGCACTATTTTCTCTAGACCAACGGACGTTTGGCAATAGGTTTTCACCCTAAAAGGACACTAGAGAGTGTTGCACTAAGTCGATTTCTAAATTCAGGTACATTATTTCTTGTGATGGTGATTATAAGGAACAGTCTAAAACCTTGAAACAGAGGTTTTTTGATACAGTACACAAATTAATTGGTTGAGTCAGTAGTACAGAGAGTGTGTTAACGCGGGAAACACTGTTGATGCCAATATTGGATAAGACTAATCCTCCATTAGTTTGTCGCTACATTCTCTGAACAGAGTTCAAAGAACTGTCACATTATCAAGAACAACTGGCAGATGCAGATACTTAAACTTGACCCTATGTTAGACTATTTACATCTCCACCTGTTTCTGCCTACAAAAAAAATCCCTGAGAGACTATTTGTAAGAGCTGATGTAGGACATAATGAACAAGCAGGTCTAGTTACAGGGGAACGCAACCTTGCAATAATTGCCAGCATTGCTTAAACATAATGTAAGTCAGGACACTTACTCAACCCTACTCTGGGGGAAAAAGATTGCCTTAAGCCATTCAAGCACATGTGACTTAATGAATATTGTATATGGTCTGAAATGTCTGTATGGATTATTTTATGTTACTATTGCACTGGACTGAGCATAAATAGAACATCAGGCTCAACAATCCTAAATCTCCAGTAGCTGTATGCTATGTTGAGGCACGACACAATGTTGCACAAATACAATTGGTTATTTTAGAACATGTGAGGCCCCACAGAAGAGGCAGTGATTTATACTACCAATTTTTCTAAAGGGAGATATTTTAGATAGAGTTGTGGGACTCCATGATACCAAAGGGTACGAATGCGGAATGGACTTGTCAAGTTTTCTCTAAATTAATGTTGGTTGTAAATCTTTGTTTAAATTGTGAGGGGGCACCAACGGGAGATGCTTTTCCAGCAGTATTTGATATATATGGTCATGATTTAATGTGACAAAGATTTTGGTGATGAGGTTGTGAGCGGGATGTTTTACCCGTGATGGGTATCTGATTTGATGAACACTTTAGTAAAGGGACTGTGAGCAGGATATGCACCCTTGTCGTGTACTTACGTTGCCTTTGGTGCCTCCCAAAATTTCACTATTGTCATATGGAGGATATGAGTAGTCCTCCTAAAGATTGTGAGCGGTCTATTTATTGCCGACATGAAACTATGGGTAGTTTAATTGTTGCAGTGACTCCTTGTACAAGGGCGATCGCATTGAGATGTTACATGAATTTAAATGTTTGTGGTGTTGATTTTGTGACAAATCCCGGACATTATTTAAATTAGGTTAGAACAATGGGGACAGTTGAAAACCTTCTGAAAGACACTCTGTATTTGTTATGGTCCTCAATTATATCCATACTGTTGCAATTATGTGACATCACATCTTGATTATCCAGACCCAGTGGTTTTAATGTCAGATATTGACTATATTATCTTTAAGCCATACGAGAGCATAAGGTATATAGGCAATGTTTTCTACACATTATTGCTGCAGAACTTATTTTATTTGTGAACTTTGGGTGAGGATTAAGTACTTAATAAGTTTGACGTTAGTATGTTGTTACTCTTTCTAAACTATTCTAAGATGGCAGCCACCCTGATGATCCACATCTTGAGAGGACGTAGTTTCCTTGTCATGTGGACACACCGGCTCAGCTTTAAGAATCATGGTAGCCGATCTGTGCCTCGCTTCCTGAGTGAGCTTCTATTAGTTTAATTAAGAAAAATTCTGTATTGTGACTCTAACCAATTGAGAGGGGATAACCTAGACGGCCATTCTTTTAGATGATGATTACCTTTTGCTGGGGATGGCTTTATGGGATCCACATTGATGCAATTTTTACAACACATATACTCTTAACTTCTCTAATACAAAGTGGTGAGCAATGTCCTCTACCTTTCAAAAGAACATGTATATCTGTGCTTTGGGAGCATTTTAGAACTCTGATGGCATTAATATTGTGATTACATGTACTTATACGCTTGAGTGAAAGGATATTGAATTTTGCAGGTTAATTATACATACTATCGAAGTGAGTTTTTTTTTTTTTTTTTACATAAATGAGAATGGGTTGACGGATTAATTATAGTGTAGGAAAACTGCATGATTTCCCTTGAAAACTGATCTATGTGAATATTCTAAACGCATTGAGGCAAATGAAAAAATTGGCAAATACTCTTTGGAGTGAAAACTATGTAATTTGCCTGATATGGTGGTACGTTTGAAGTTTGTTTTGAAATATGAATCTATTTGTACAACAAGATATCTACCCTATTTAAAGTGAAGTGTTTCATGGAAATACATATAAATCTGACTATCTTGCTATTTTCTATTAATGTGTGTGGATGGGCTTTTAATCACCTCTACCCAAACAGGCCCACCATTTCAGCGAGTTCATGTTTGTACGTAAAGTAAGTTTATTGTACAGTTGTCTGGGGAGCAGTTTGATGGCGCTGCCCACATAAGTTTACACATTATATATAATTTTGCAACAGTTAAAACACTCCCGTATATTTTATCACCATCTACCCACCCACATACGATTGGACAAAACTTCTTCAAAGAAATCCCATCTTTCTCCAATTCCTGCATTCTCATTGGTAGCCATCATCTTTTTTTTGTTTATTGGATTTTCAAGTTTACAGAACAAAAGACAAAATAAAATCCGCTTCCCCCTCCTTAAACTACCCCCACCCTTTCCCAATATCCAACTTCCCACCTCTCCCAACCCCCCGGATACACAGGAAGTTAAAGCAATATACAATTCACACAATGTCCAAAATGTGCAGGTTCCAAGGGCAATATTGTTATACATAATCTCCAGGTACAAAGTTCAAAATCGCATCCCAGTCCGACGAAAACTTAGCCTGTTCCCCTTGAATCACATAGGTGACTCATTCCAAAGCTACAAAGTTCCACAACTTATTATACCAGTCTCTGATATGTGGAGGATCCGCCATTTTCCAGTTCCCAGACAATACTAAAAAGGCATCCAGCTGAATAATGTAAAGCACTTTCCCCTTAAATTTTGGCCAAGCTATATTATCAGCTCGAACCATACCCAACAAAGATTCTGCAAGGTTTCGCTCTATCTCGAAATCAAACATTTTCCCCATGTTTCCCATCACCTCCCTCCAATATTGAATCAACTTGGGGCATGACCACCAAACATGTAACCAGTTTCCCCCTCCCTCCACATCTCATCCAACATGAAGCTGAGACTGACGGGCAGTTTTACGCAGCCTTTCAGGGGTGTAATGCCATTGAAACATTAGTTTAAACCAGAACTCCCTGATCTGAATAGTGCTCTTCATTTTTGGGATAAGGACCAAAATTGACTCCAAGCGTCAACTTGGCCCAAGCCTGTTGACATGTAGATGTCTTTTTCATCTGATAATATTCTATAGAGTTTAGAAATCAAATGAGGATCTCCGGCGTCTGTAGTCAAATAAATGCTCAAACGGGTTAAGCTTTCTTATGGCAGCAGAATTATTGGGTGGAGCCAACAACCAGTGACAAACCTGGAAGTATCTAAAACTCTTCCTCTCCTGCAGAGCAAGTTCCTCTTTACAGAGAGCAAAACATTTGATATTGTGTCCAAAAAACATCTCTCTAAATTTTGTACAGCCGGCTACTCTCCATTCGGGAAAGGCGTTTAAATTGCGGGTTTACAAAGAGAGCGATTAAAGGGGAGAGGAAAGAAGTAATATGGTGCTGCTCAATCGAGTGATCCCTTTGCAAAGGCCTAAAATGACACTCAGATTTTGATAAATAATTATATGTGTGTTTAAATAATGATATGCATATGTTTGATCACAGTATAAGATGTTATATCACTATCAACTATAAGGTAAGGTCACACCAAAGCATACAGGTCACAAAGCAGGTTCAAATTGAAAACACAGTGCAGCCGAATTCACACATGAAAAAGTTGGATTTACACTTTTTTCAGCATTAAATGTCAAAAGGTTTTTTTTAAAAAAAGATGCACAGCACTGGTTCAATATGGAAGTGAAAGGAGGGCTGTAGGTGAAGAATTGAGAGAGATTTGTAAGTTAGAATGAGGTTCGTTTTTAGGAAAATAGAGCAGTTAAAAAGAGAAACATGAAAGGCAAATTTTACTTAAACTAAATTATCTACACTATATTGTTAAAGAAAGCCACGGTACGTTCAAAGATTGATTCGCAACGTCAACCTTTTCCAGCTGTGTTCAGATCTATGTGGGAATTATTTTAAATTATTCCAAATAGTGATTAATGTATTACCAGAGGAGGTGAAGGAAAGAATTGCGCTAATACTAGAAAACAAGAACAGGGTGCACAGAAAATTAGAACAGTCTATACAAGTTATTAGGGTATGGATAGGGTTGCTTAGAGATTGGAACAAAGACAAAAGTCAAGAGGGAGTAGACTATGTGTTATGGGATGGGGAATACTCCCAGTCCGCTCTTAAATTTGGGTTCAGAAACAGTCAACCGGGTTCTGGATCCAGCGCTCGGTAACCAGGTGGCGGTGGACTCTCCTAGCAGAACAACAGCTGTGCCTGTCTGGTCACCGGATAATGAGGACAGCTGGATGGCAGGATTGCAGCGGGCATGCAGTAAGTGGGCAAAAAGCTGGTCAGGTCTCAGGATGCTTCCCAAAAGAATACCACAGCTTTTCCCTTTGGTTATTGGGATTTTTAACTGGGATTTCAGGATTGAGGCCTTGCTGGGGTAGAATCAGAAATGCTTTTGCCTTACATTGGAATCTGGAATCAGCTATGCTATGGCTTTGCAGTGGGATCTGGAATCTGGCATCTGGCATCTGGCAAGATGAATGTAGAAGATCAGGAACGCAGGTGCAGGAAATCAGGAATGTTATATCACTATCAACTATAACGTAAGGTATCACAAAAGCATACAGTTCACAAAGCAGGTTCAAATTGAAAACACAGTGCAGCCGAATTCACTCATAGAAAAGTTGCTTTTACACTTTTTTCAGCTTTAAATGTCAAAACGTTTTTGAAAATGGATGAAAAACACAGAGTTTTGGGCAGGGTAATAGATGCACAGCACTGGTTGAATATGGAAGTGAAATGAGGGCTGTAGGTGAAGAATTGAGAGAGATTTGTAAGGTAGAATGAGGTTTGTTTTTAGGAAAATAGAGCAGTTAAAAAGAGAAAATCGGTTTTAAAAATGAAAGGCAAATTTGACTCAAACTAAAACTATCAAACTAGACTATTGTTAAAGAAAGCGATAACACGTCACCCTTTTCCCGCCGTGTTCAGATCTATGTGGGAATTAATTTAAATTATTCCAAATATGGCTAATGAGTTACCAGAGGAGGTGAAGGAAAGAATTGCACTAATACTAGAAAACAAGAACAGGGTCACAGAAAATTCAAACATTCTATACAAGTTATCAGGGTATGGATAGGGTTGCTTAGAGAGTGGAACAAACACAAAAGTCAGGAGGGGGTAGACTATGTTATGGGATGGGGAATAATTAAAGTTCACTCTTAAATTTGGGATTAGGAACAGTCAACCGGGTTCTGGACTCCAGGGCTCGGGTCACCAGATGGCAGCGGACTCTCCTAGCAGAACGGCTAGGCCTGTCTGGTCACCGGATAATCAGGACAGCTGGATGGCAGGTTTGCAGCGGGCATGCAGCAAGTGGGAAAAAGGCTGGTCGGGTCTCAGGATGCTTCCCAAAAGAATACCACAGCTTTTCCCTTTGGTTATTGGGATTTTTTAGTGGGATTTCAGGATTGAGGCCTTGTTGGGATAGGATCAGCTATGCTTTGGCCTTGCAGTGGAATCTGGAATCAGCTATGCTTTGGCCTTGCAGTGGAATCTGGAATCTGGCAAGATGAATGTAGAAGATCAGGAACGCAAGCGCAAGAAATTCAGGAAAGAGTCTATATAGCGTTCTGTCAGCCACCCTTTGTATAGAGCACGGTGACATATATGATAGGGCAGGCTTAGCTAAGCATGCCTCTAAACAACTGGATTGGTCAGGAGTGATGGTTACCGCCTTCCTCTCAGCTGGTTGGGTTTCAAGGGCATGATGTCAGATTTATGATGCAAGTTTTAGAATGCCCAGAACCTCCGACAGTTACGTTAGCTAAAATCCTGTTTTGCCATAAATGGCACATTTGTACAGTTGAAGCATCTTAACAAATTACATAAGCAAGTTACATATGTTATGCACAGGATGGCAGTCCAACTCTACAATTTGTAAGACATTGTTTCGCCCTTCTAATAATTTTTAGTCATTTTTAGTGTAAAATATTCGGCCTAAAATTCTATAACTTTATACATGTGTATGGATTATCATTAGGCATATCAGTATTGATTTTCACAATGGCATCAGGTACACTTTACATGGAATACCCAATTCTCTCCCATTTCTGTTCCCAAGGTGGCAGTGGAGGCTACGTCTTAAATTAAAACTGTTAACTTTTTACATTCCTGTGAATTACTGTTGCAAAAATAACCATCTTCAAAGTTTCTTAATAAAATAGTCTTTTGAAACAAATGGGCATCCTTTGTCCTTCACTGGAACCATTTTATTCTCTTCAGCCCAGTGTGGGGAGAGTTTTTCCCAGTTTGATTGAAGGTTTTATGGCCCCCTCCATTTCACAGGTTGGTGTCCCAGAACTTCCATTGTAAGGGGCCTCACTCCAGGCCATAGTCTGCCAAGGTAGCAATTAGCACTTGTGTGTTCTAGCATCTACTGTGAGAGGCCTTCTGTTGCTGGCAACCCCCCCAAGCAGAAACCTGTTTGGGGCTGATTTCCCCCAGGCAGCCAATGCAATTTAATTCCTTATTTTATTTATTTTTGTTATAAATCAGAATAAAGCCTTTTGAATAAGATCTCCCATATATGTTTCACAGAACAAAACCCCTTCACATTGCTAGATAAGGGCAGGACCTTATCCAACATACACTTTTAAACAAGTATTTTTCTTTATTTGCAAAAGTACATTTAAACGTGGTGACTGCTGGCATTTTTCTTTCAAATTCGGTTTGTCTCTTCCCTATGAATTCCAACATTGTTCTGCAGTCATAGTTAGTTTCTTGTACTCAGCAATTTGTTTAAAACTCAGATACACTGAAATTGACATAGGCCCAGAAAGCCAGGGCCTTTTTGATGCATTGATCTTTGACATTTTGTAGCCCAAAAGTAGAGCGTTTCCCGTGTAGCTGAAGTAAAGCTTCTTTTGATTCCTTCAGATCTCAACAACAGCCTGTCCTTCAGGGATACTGCTCTTGTCTGCTGGAGCACAATGTGAATGTGGATGGGCTTGGCAGGGTCTCATTAATAAAAGTACTGTAATGAGGAATCGGAGGAATAGAGCATCAGAACGGCATCATTTTTAAATGGAAATATTTCCCTTTTTCAATGGGGAACATTTTGGTGTGCAGCAAAGCAGTACTGCTTTTTCACTCCCCTTCTTTTGTACATGTACGCAACAAAATGGCAGGCTTTCTCAGTGTGCCCCCTTGTTCCATCCTGCCCAATATGTGCTTGGCAAGATGGTGCAGCCATCTTTTTGTAGCTGCAAAACGCAGTTTTGATGTGAGGCAGTGGTGCTCAAAGGAGTCAGCGCAGCCATTTTGCTGATTCTGTTGAAGTGCAGCTTGGTTATGGATGGGAGTACTCCTGAGTGGGTAAATATATCCCACAAATTATATGTGAACGTTTCTTTACTGCAGTGAAAATGGAAGACTGTCATCCTGCATTGGTTGCTAGGAGAGTATACATGGGCAAGTATGTGTTTGTGTGTGTGTGTGTGTGTGTGTAGTGCGGGGGTGTTTTGTGTGTTTGTTTCTTTTCTTTTTTTTCTTATTAGTCTTCTGGGACTACCTTGACAAATGTTACCCGGAGGATTGTTGGCCGGAGCTGAATTCATGCTCCTGTCTTTTCAAAAGGTCTTAACTATATTTGTTAGCAAAACATAAATCCAGCAGACTCTCCTAGTCGGGTTGGACAGTTTGAAGCTCTCCAAAGCATGGCACTCCGTCTTTCTGTTGCATGTGTAAAACCCATGATGTTTTATATTTCATCCACACAGGCCAATTGTTTATCTTTCAGTCATGGATTGTTATGCGTTATTGACCAGTGGGATGGAAACGTGAAGCATTTGTACTCCACTGAGAGGCTTGAAGGGAGGGCGTCTTGATGTTTGAGTTTAATCAGATTCAATGAGGTATATATTAAGCCGTAGACATCATGGTCAATAAGCCCCCAATTTGGAGTGTTTTTTGACATGGCAGCAAACCTTCAACTCGATTAAACAATGAGATCATTATGAAGATTGCACATGTTTTCAGCATGGCCACTTTACACATTTTCACTGTGGTCTTCTTTGCCATTTTTTTCCTTTTTTTTAAAATTGGATTTTCCCCCATGACTCCCGTCTAACGCACCCTGCGACCCACCGCCCCCAATTCCCTACCCCAAACACACAGCACATATATATTCAAAGACAAATAAATTAGGCAGAAATTACTGTGGTGAAAATTGCACGTTTAAAATGCAAACGTATAGGGACTGCAGTGAAAACATGGCATCATACAACCTTGATAGATCTTAAAGGCTGTTATATCAAAATCACCACTTCACTTGTGGCAGGCACTGGCAACCTTGTCTTCAAAATCAAAACTTTCTTTTGATCATGTTGCTCATTCTCATGTCATGCTGTGCTTGCAAGTGTGTGTGCCGTATATTATATAACCACCTAGTTTCCCCTGAGTGAAGTAGAATAGTAAACCCTCAGTGAAGGCTAAACTTACATACCACCCCACTGGAGTATGATTTTTAGGTAAATGTGCCTCGCCTGTTACGCAGAGACCTTCATCGGCACAAAGGCTCAGGAATGTGGCACCAGGGCACACTGCTGATCCCCTGGCAACAAAAGCACACTAAACCTGGTACCTTGCAGATAAATCATAGTTTCATAGAACATAAACTGCTCATTGCAACAAACAAGCTATTTACTTTTTTTTAAGAGAGCGATCTAGAAACTGATAATACAGGGACATATGCCCTGTGTTGCCAATAAAAGTGAGAATTACTTTGAAAAGTGTACCTCCTGGGTCTGAATCATTGTTTTGCCTCCACCAGGTGTGCAGTCTATATTCTTAATGTACGGCCTCTTGGTGGACTTCAGATTATGGTCATCTCTGCTCTTGCATAATAACGAACCAAAGAATGATTGGCGGATAGCGTTTGCAGATTACAGATAGAAGTGTCAATCAGATGTACTTTCCATACTGGTATAAAGCTGTTGATTCTCCAAACAGATGAATGGCTACATACAGTGTGGTAAAACCATTTTGAACAAACCATCTGTGAGACAGGCTTGGCATCAAGAGAGACAGAGACTCAATTTGAAAACCTTTATTATAAAACTTCATTGGGTTGTTTTTTTGTGTAACTGGCCCTAACTCTAATGGAGTTGTTCCCACAATGTATGATTCTACGGGCCGTCGATGCCTGTGTCAAAACCTATGCTTGCCTTCACCCTTAAAACAAATTGGATGTTAGGTCTTCTTAAACAAAAATGGTGGTTCAAAAAGAAATGCAAGCCAATGCTGCTTTCAGGTAGCTTTTCTGTCAGATTTCGTTCTACCAGTTTAAAAATAGTTCAACACAAAAGGGATGCCCTTGGGATCTTCCAGGTAGGGCTCTTGCAGCAGGACAATATAGTTTACAATGTCTCTGGGTCTCTTGGGGTTCCCTTGCCCAAGCTCTGACCGCTCTGATTCCCAAATCGAGTCACAGTTCCTTTCAGGCCTCCCTTCACCAAGCCTTTACATTTTATCTCTACAATAATGTATTTCAGTTTCCTTTGGGCCTCTCAGGGATCCCTTCCCCAAGCATAGGCCCCTCTGGAATCAAAAAGTTCACTTAAGATGGCCACGTGGATGCAGGACTCTTGAACGCGTCCCTCTGTCACCCAGGCTCTTAAACCTTGAATGTGCCCCCAACACGGTCAATTGACACCATGCAAGGATGAGGGACCATGGAGGCTCCACGGTGACCGAAAACCAAGAGGAAATCGGTGCACCAGAACTGATGTTTCGTCCCTCTCCCTCACAGCGTGGAAAGTGAAAGCAAAAAGGGGAAGGCTGGCGCTAATGCGGTCCGCGCAACAACTGGTTCTGGCAGTGAGACCGTGGAGGTAAGCCCGACCCGACGAGCAGACGGAGACCTCTGCCCTCACCCTCCCTGAACCCCTTTCCCCCGGATCAGGGATACTTAACATTTTCTTTGGAGAGGTGGTGTGCTTCGCTGATCGGCAGGGGGAAGGCTTCGTGCCTCGCTCCCGGCACTTATGATACACCGAGGGTCCCGCCCTGTCTGGGGGACCCCAGTAGCGTAGAAGAGGAAACTGGGAACCCGTCCGGTGCTCAAGGACCGGGAGGTCTGGTCCTGGTCCCTCCCCGCCTGCAGGAGAGTGTAGAGATTTGCGGTTTGTGCAGGCTACCAGTCACTGGACTGTGCTTGGGGAGCCTGGACCCAAGAGACTGAAGTTGTATCCAGAGCAAGGGTGCTAGCGTCCTGCAGGGTGAGGGCCCCCTCCTTAGGCGGGCAGGGCCGGTACACGCCCCTAAAGGAAGTACTAGCTGAGGAGGATGACGTGACCCCCATGAGGTGTCGTCCCCTGAGAACAGTACCCCATGGTGGAGGGGGACTTGGATGAAGGCTCAAAACTGAGCAACACCCCCTGTAGAATCCTTGAGTGGATGTGATCAAAGAGGCCCTGAGATCCTGTCCTTGTGATGTTGGCCTCAATGATGCCCTTGTAACGCTCAACTGATTCCCACGGAGGCGCTGACCCAAACTGGACTGCTACAGTTGCTTCTATGACTCGGAAGACGCTCTGGGCAGGACCTCCGAATATTGACTGTCTGGCTTGTAAGGTGAGTTTTCTGCAGGTGGAAGAAAAAGGGGTAATTACAAGCTGGTTGGATAAGTTCTCCCACCAATCTTCTGCTTTTCCCACTTCTTGGTTCTCGACTGGTCTCCACGAACTCTCACCTTTGGTTTAGTAAAGCCAAGCTCTCCATCTTGCTTCTGGTGCAGGGGCGCGTGGAATCCAGTTACGTCACTGGATGATTTCAGTGTTTAGGCTCAGTGCCCTTTTGTGGCTTGTAATAGTCCTTCAGGTGCCGAGGAGCTGTTGGCGACACCACCACTGCTGTGCAAGAAGAGGCTCGTGAGTATAGAAGATCAGAGGCCGCTTCTGAAGGAGCACCCTTTTATAATGTCCTTTTCTGTCTTTCAGGTGCCGAGATGCTGTGGGCGATGCTGCCGCTGTTGCACGTGCGGTGGCATGTAAGTATAACTGAATTGTGGCCATTTCCAAATGGGCGCCTCTGATAATATCTTTTCCTTCCTTTCAGGTGCCGAAATGCTGAGGGCGATGCTGCCGCTGCTGCGCGTGAAGAAGCGCGTAAGTATTTCTGAATTGTGGCCACTTCAAAATGGGCACCTCTAATAATGTCTTTTCCTTTCTTTCAGATGCCGAAATGCTGAGGGCGATGCTGCCGCTGCTGAGCGTGAAGAAGCGCGTAAGTATAACTGAGTTGCGAACCCTTCGGCTCGGGCACCACTAACAATGTCTTTTGTCTTCCAGGTGCTGGGATGCTGCCGAAGCGAAGGCCGTGGTGAACTCCGGTGTGATCACGGATGGATAAGGTAAGCGAGCGCAGCTGCGAGCGTGTTGCCCGTTTTCTAACCTTATGTCTTTATTTGCAGGTTGTCGGAGACTGGACTCTTGTGGCTGAATTCTGGTGAGTAGATGTTCCTGTGCCTTTTCTTCATCCACAGGTTGCTGCTCGAGAAGCTGAGGGTGTGTCTGGACCTGGAATGCAGGAGCCGACTCGGTGAGCGTCCTGCTGCTGCTGCTGCAGAATAACGCGAAGCACGTGAATTCTATCGGGCGTGGCTTAAATAGTGGAGAAGTGCTTTGGTGCGTATTCTTCCTCCAGCCTCACCCAGGTAAGAAAAGAGTTCCTGTAACAGAGGATTGGTCCCTCCCAGCCAGTGGCTGGGACTTCACCCAGCTTGGATTGTTCTAGGTGAGTATGCAGCATGGTCTGCCACAGGTAAGTCCACCCAATCACTACTGCACACTTTAAGAATATGAGCCCGGCGCCCATGGCGCCGGGACTGTGGTTCCTTATGAGCAGGACATGGTCCAAAGGGCCCCTGTAGGGGTCTGCTGGAACCGGGGGTGTGGATGATGAGCCTGCTTCCGGGGACGCTGGGCCAGTCTTGGCTCCTCGGGAGTAGCGCTCATGACAGCCCTTGAGGTAAGGAGTTGGGGAGCCCGCAGGCAGGGAGAAAGAGAATCACGGTAACTTTGGATAGTGGCAGACAGGGCCTCCACTGGACGTGGGATAGTACTCCAGGTGTGTGGTTCCTGAACTCAGGGTGTGTGCCTTCCTACCCAGTCCCTGACACAGAGGATATAATTCCCCGGGGGAAGAGGTCTCTTGACTTTTCAGGGGTGTGGACATCTCTCTGGACATCACCCCAGCCCCCAACACACTGAACAGCTCTTAGGAACCCACTTGTGATCACAATAGTTACCCATCCCCAACTACGCACATCATGGACGCGACAATTCCAGAGGTATCGCTGGCTATCGCCTATCAGAGGGGGAGTGTGCCCCAGAGGGCCCCTGCTCACGACGGTGCTCCACCTAGGGTGGTGTTTTATGGAACCCAGATCACGCCTGGCAGAATTTGCATACATGGGCAGGAAGGAAAGCAAAGACAACAGAGACGGGACAATGGTGGCGAGGGTGGGGACTCGATGGCAACGAAGGACGTCGTTTCACTACTGGAAGAGATCCAGATATGAGGGCCGACATTGGCAGAAAAGTTCACAAGATTTGACAAAATGGAAGAGAGGCTGCAAGAGGTGGAACACAACCAATCCTCCTTGGACACCCTGGAGACCCAAATGGATGTAAGTTTGGCAAATATAGAGAGCGGGAAGCAGAAATGGTGCTAAGGTGGACGATTTCGAGAATCATGAAAGGAGGAATAACCTTTGATTTTTCGGGATCCTGGAAAAGGAGGCAGAGACCCAAAGGGACCTCAAGTCAATAACTCACAATCTCACGAAACTCCTCTTTGGGGACAACTCACTTGACAAAACAAAAATTGAAAGGGATCATAGGGCTGGAGGCCCGAGATCAGTATTGGCGTGCTTCCACAACTACCCAGACAGGCTCAAGATCCTAGACCAGGCCAAGGCCAGGGGGCTGGTCCTGTTGGGAACAGCAAGTATTACTGTCTTCCAGGACTTGTCCTCCCTCAACCTCGCAAAGAGGGGACTGTGCCTACCCTTGACAAGCTGGTTGAGCGGAAAAAAGGTGTGCATTACAGATGGGGATTCCCTTTTTCGATGTCCTTCGAGCTTGAGGGGCAGAGGTACAGGCTCACCAGGGAGGAAGAAATAAATAGAGCCACGAGAGAGATACTTGTCGAGGAAAGATTTGCCATGGGATCCCAGATGGAGAACGGAGGAGCCAGAAGATGGCGCATTAAGGGACCGAAAAGGAGGAAAATCCCGGGCTCCAGGAAATTTATGAAGCTCAATGCCTCTCCCCAAACACATCCTGATCATATTCTTGGGGATGACGAGGGATAAGCTTGGCATGAAGGGTTATTCACAGCTACATAGTTTGGCACTTTGGGACTTCTGTCATGTACCTTTGGACTACGGCTGTGCTCCCTAGGGGTATTTCAGAGAAAAGAGGAGAGCACAGTCAGCACCTTAAGGATTGCAAAGAGCGAATGGGTTTGGCACAGGGTTTCGGAAAGCTTGAAAAAGTTTAAGATTGTTTTGGTTCGTATGGGGATTGTTGAGTTTGGAGGCATGGGTTGGGGCACCCGACACTTAGGTGCAGAGACATGTGGCCTGGGCTTCGGGCTTGTTTGGTGGCTCAGACTTGCCTGGTGATGGTAACTGGGAGGGACTGTGCGCTGTGTGGGTGGTGGGGAGGCGGAGGGGGATTTTGGGGTGGTTAGGGTGGATGTGATGGCTCTTGTAATGTTCACCGTGGTAATCAAGCCTTTAGAGCTTGGGGGCTTACGTTCTCTGTGGGGACTCACTTTGGGCATAGGACTTGCACATGGCTGCAATAGGTGGAATCGATAACAGTGACTGTCTTTGTGTATGTACACTGAATATAAAGGGACTAGGGATTCACCCGATCCCGTGGTCAGACCACAACATGGTCTCTGTAGACATTAATTGGGAGGGTCTGTACCCCAGAAACTCCAAATGGAGATGTAACGATTCTTTGCTGAAGGACCCGGTATTTAAAGGAGAAATGGAGAACAGAATTAGGGACTTTTTTATCATCAATGACACTGGGGAGGTAGGGAAGAGCACAGTATGGGAGGCAGCTAAGGCCTGCTGAACGGGGAGGGGCTCCTTAATAAAAGGCAACGCACACTCCTAGAAAAAGGTTTGTGAAAGAATAGGAGCCCTGGAGAGGCTTGCCCAGTCGGCACCCAGAGATCGGGAGGACCGTATTCTGGAAGCTTGGGGCCTGAAAGAGGAGTTAAAACTGCTGGAATAAGAGAAAATAGTTTGCAACTTACAGTTCCTTCAACAGAAATTTTATAAGAAAAGAGATAAGGTCAACACACTTCTGGCAGCGAGACTGGAGGGACAACGGGCAGAGGGATGGGTCACAGAGGTCGAGCGTAGGGTGGAGGGAGAAGGGGACACAGCGGAAGGGATTCAGGAAGCATTTGCTCCATTCTATGAGGATCTATATAAATGTGAGTGGAAGGGTCCCAGGGAGGAGATCGAGGAATATCTTGAGGGTTCCCACCTCCCCTCTCTCCAAGGCATAGAGAAGGAGGCCATGGATGCTCCAATCACTGGTGAACAAATTCAGACCGCTATAGAGCGTTTCTGAGTGGGGAGTGCTCCAGGTTTCTATAAGACCTTCTTGGCGTGCCATGCTTCCCTTCCTGATGCTACTTTTCAATGACATCATGGAGATGCGGAGAGCACCTGACTCCTTAGTCCAACACCTCATTACGGTGATACCCAAGGAGGGCAGGGACTCTAGATCCTGTGGCTCCTACCGCCGAATATCACTTTTAAACATAGGTGCCAAAATCTATGATAGGGTCTTGGCTGCAAGACTTGAGGTGCATTTACCAAAATTGGTTCACTCTGACCAAGTGGGTTTTGTGAGGGGGTGCCAGGCAGTAGACACCATGAGAAATAAATGAGGCCCAAAGGGATGCAGGGGGACCCCACTCTTCACTCGGTAGATGCTGAGAAAGCTTTTGATGGGGTTGAATGGGATTTCCTTGAGGTGGTCCTCATTAAGATAGGGCTGGGCAAGAGATTTCCCCGTGGGCATGTGTTTTGGTTGACGGGGGGGATGCTCGAGGTGGGACAGCCTGGGAAGGACGAGACAGGCTTAACCTCTCTCCCCTGCTCTCTTTGTGCTCTCACTGGAACCCCTCGCTCACAGACTGAGATGGGACCAGCGGGTGGAGGGGATTAGTGTTGGCGGGAAAATGTATAAACTGGGCTTGCACGCCAATGACCTGTTACTCTATGGGGTACACCCACTGACCTCAGACCCAGCCGCAGTAGAGGTGATTGAAGAAAATGCTTGAATGACAGGGTTCAAAATAAACACAGGCAAATTGGTCCTTTTTCCACTAGACAAAAGCAAAGACGGAAAGGAGGGTGGTTCTTATCATTGGGCATGACAATTATCCTGGGGACACTGCAATACTTGGGCATTAACGTTACAAGAGAATTAAAGGGCCTATATCAGGCGAATTTCCCCAGCCTCCCCTCCCCCGGGTCCTGATGACTGGGGTAGAGAAAGATCTGAGAAAATGGAACAAGCTGACCTTCTCTTGGATGGGGTGACTTAACACGATTAAAATGGTAGTGCTTCCCAAGATTCTCTATTTGTTCCAGATGATCCCCATACAGATCCTGACTACTACTTCAAAGCATCCAGGGATTCTCTCTCACGATTCCCGAAAGACAGTGGGAGTGGGGGGTGGTGACTCCCAGGGAAACACACGTACTATAAAGCCACTCAGCTTAGGGTCCTTATCCCGCACCTCAGACGGCAGGAAGACCTGCAATGGTTGGGCCTTGACAATCACCATTTGAGGCCTGCAATGGTCAGTGAATGGCCCTGGGTTCCCAGGTCGGAATTATTACATAGGGGACACCCCATTCGGGACACCATTTGGAGCATTTGGCATCAGGGAGCGGATCAGCTGGTGTTACAACTTGGCCATCCCCGTTGGGTCATCTTTGGGCTCCAGGGATCAGGGACGCAATCCCGAATCCAGAGAGGTTTCAAAATTGGTACGAAGCAGGTCTGGAAAGCGCAGGACAATTATGGAAAGATGGCAACTTCATTACTATACAGGAGTTGGAAGAGGTACTGGGGATGGGCTCGCTCTCTGTCTTGCTATACCTACAATTGAAGGGGGTGTTGAGGAGGGAGGCCTGGATGGAGAAACTACAGAGGGAACTTACACCCTTCGCGATGGTTTTGGATACTGGTTCAGGCTCTAGGGGATTAATTGGTGCATTATACAGGGAGATGAAAAGAGGATCCTCAGATAAGCTGAGACAGGCATGGGAAGGCTTTCCCCGGCAGAAGATAGCAGATGTGCCGTGGGGTCTCCCAGACATCCATTTCCTGTCAGTACAAACTATTCTTATAATGGTCGAGATCCGGATTAATGTCAAAATGTAAATTGTGATCATTATAAAAGTCAATAAAAGCTGACATTTTAAAAAGTTCACTTAAAAGTTCACAAACACAAAACACCAAATGTTCACATTGTCGGCATGCACCTCTCATAGCACAGTTCCTTCTGGTGAGGTTGCAACAGCTTTTCCTTCACTTTGGAGGATTTTGCTCCCAATTCTCTCTGTCATAGCTCCCCGTGTCCACCTTCTATCAAGTGGCGCTATACACCTCCTTTGGTCAACAACGGTGCAGTATCAGAGAATTTTGAGAACACAGAGCTGTGGCTCCTCCCCCTGCGCGACCTCTCTGATACCTGGCCTCTCTCCTTACACTCTTTATCTTCCTTCTGGCACCTTTTTCCTCTCTGTGACTCTTGCACACTTTTCTCTTTTCCCGTGCCTCTTGCAAACTTCCTTTACCTTGCCGTGCCTCTTGCACACTTCGTGTTGTCCCCACCTTTCTCACTTTTCCTTCAGGTCGCTTGCACCCTCTTTTCTTTCTGTTCTTCACAACTCACTGTTTCTGCTTTTTGTGCTGTCGCCATGCGAGTGCATATTATTTTTCTCTTGCTTTCTCTCGCTTTTCAATTATCGTGCTGCTTGCACCTTCCACTGCTACTCTTCCGATGCAGCCAGCCTCACGCTACTGAGTTCCTCCAACAGCAGCCTCCTGTTCCCTTGCTTCCGCGATACAACCAGCATCCAGCAACCCCAGCTCGCTCATTCACGCTGGCAGAATTCCACCGTTTATATCTTGACAGAGGGTCAATTGGAGTCAGGTGTGTATGGTTATTGTCAAGATCCTGAGCCTACCTGACTCTATTAAGGGGACATGTTAGTGGTAGAATGTAGGCCTCTCCATTCGTCTTCCTCTTCACAGTACTTTTCACACAGTCAATCTCTCTAACTCTTGGTTGCCTCTTCCTCGTCCCAGTACAGGTTGGAAATGGGGAGGATGAAAATGGCCAAGACGGAAACTGATATTTATATGCGTATTAATGATAGGTTGATTGAGAGAGGGGAATCCCCTGGCTCTTTTTTTATACAACTGGGGCGATTCCCCTTTTGTTAGGTTACTCCCTACCCCTGGTACCCTGCCATGAAAGTACTGGTCTTGACAGCACACCCTATGATCTGAAATGAGGGACGGTAAATAGGTGTTGAGGTCAAAGCCATGCTTTTGTCTCATCTGACCCTCTGCATTGCCTGCTTCTGTTCTGGTACAATATATCTGCCTCCCGTTTGGATCAGGGACAGTGGAACCTGCATATCCCATGCATGAAGGCTTCAGGGAAGACTTCCTCCTTGCCTATCGTCCCTTTGGGGTACAGCATCCCATGTATGGATACTCCACTCCTAATCCACAAAGACCCTCCACCCGGGTGACCTTCCCTCACTTGTCCACCCCCAGGATCTGGATCCAACAGCGATGGCCATCCCATGGCCACCCGAGAAGAGGATCCAGAAGGAACAGGAGTGAGAATACCCTCTGGTTTCTCTCACAGCCCACACCTAAAATGTTGTTGTAAGGGTGTTTGGGTTAGTGACTGATATAGTCCCCTGAAAATTGGATGAAAATACGTGGTTAGAAACAGAATTTAGGGTTAGGTTGGCCATTGGTAGTTGTAGAATATACCTTCCCAACTTCAACCATAGATAACACCCAGTACCTGTACAGTAAATAAAGGCCCACAAGGGTGGGTAGGGAGGACGGGTTGTTTTATCCCAACAGAATGTTCTCCTTTCTTTCGATAAATATAAAAGTCCCAAGGATTCCCTGCTTGGCAAAGTGTTTCTGTCTTGAGAAAATAATGTACCCTTAAAGGCATACACCCATGCTTCGAGCTTCCTTCCCTCATCTTCAAAAACCAACCAATCTCTGAAGGAAGGATGAACAGTTTCTGACCGTAGGACCGCCTTAGTCCCTTAATTCCCTTTTTATCATTATGGGGACTTTCTCCAATAAATATATCACCTCTAGTACAGGAACCTCCTGGCTGAAATTCCTGTGTTTTGAAAACTGGGATATCGTATCAGTTTGCTTTCATGTGGTTGGGTGGGGAGGGTGAGGAGTAGGCATGATCATGTACTCCTAAAGATAGGAAAATAGCCTGCCCATCCGCCCGTCATGTGCTAGACTGGTTCTAGGCTCTTCACTAGCCATTGTGAAGAGAAATAGCAGCATGACCCTTTTCCTTTAAAGGTCTAGTGAGCTGCCATGGATTAATTCTGAGATTTTCCTCATCCCTCCTCCTTCACAGTTTAGCTTCAGCCACTGAGAGGAAATGAAGGACAAACGGCAACAAATAGGCATCAATATTGCCTCAGCAAAACCATCTGCACATCCCAATGTCAAAGACTACCTGACATGACTGACCAAAGAAATAATGGAATAATACCAGTCTCTCTGTCCAGTCTGCATGATATACAGACGCTCTCACTTGTCTTTCCAGAAACTGACTAGACGGAGTCCAGGGACAGAATTATGTACTATTGGTCACCCCTTATGGTGGAGGTGGGACACAACATTAAGTGCTTCCTCTGGGTTCCCTAGATATGAAGTATGGTTGTCTTCTGAGGGTTCACTATGTGGGGGCCCAGCTTAGGAGAGGCATTTTCCCCGATGACCCTCCCTAGCGTGATTGTGTCACTGGTTGCAATCTGCCAGCACATCTGTGGTAAGAAGTGCCTCCGTTGGTGCGCAGCACTCACAGGTGCCTGTCTTCCTGCATTTTGTAGGAGCCGTATATGTATGTGGAGGTGGGGGGGTTGGAGCGGCTGGGTAGTTGGGCGTGTGTGTGTGTGTGAACGAAGAGCAGAATGACACATCGATATTAGTGATTCAGCCTGAGAATGTTCCTTTGAATAGTTTAATAGACCAAATGTGTTCTGCAAGTTTGATTCCATGACACTGTATGTGTTTGTATGGCCATTCCAATTGGCAATCACAGGATCATTTAAGTGGGTGCTGTATGGCCTGCATATGAATTACTACATATTAATTAACTTACTTATCTTCACATATTCTGCCTTTTTCCCTCCCTTTTTCATGAACTTATTGGAGTGCCATCTATAGTTAAGCGCTCACCCCTGTCTGGAAATAAGTGGTGTTAACTAAGACTTGTCTGATAAGGAATAAGGGTTGTATATAGCATAATAGTAACTGTGTTTAGAGTTTTTTTTTACAAATAAGAGTGCTGGAGTGTTTCAAACAGTGTGTGTTTAAATAAATAAATATATACTTTGATACCAAAGCTCTGGTCAGTGTTTGCTTGTGCTATTGTATCTGAGTTCCTATTGTGTATACTTTGCATACTGCCTAACTCTTCTTGAGGGAAGTCTGACTGCTCAGCCACAGCTACCAGGTACATCTGGGTGGTACAGACTGCTACCAAGTGGGTTTACTGCTAATACCTGTGTCCTTAATCTTTTGCAGTGTTCCCAAAGGGAACTGCACAGGTTTCTGCCTAACACTGGTGTACAGCGGTGGGATTTGTATTGAGTATACATTTTAGTGTGCTTTAGGATACCTTAGTGCAACTAACCACAAAGCTTAGCACTACAAAAGTAATCTTCTAACCTGTTAACTATGGAAAGTTATAGTCAAGAGTCCCTTGTTACAAAAACTGCTGATTGTTTAAGAGTTCTCTGTAAGCATAAGAATCTCCTGACTAGAGGCAAGAAAATGGAGCTAATAGAAAGGTTGTTAGCTAACCAAAGCCTGGATGATGGTTCAGAGGAACCTACCACTCCAGCAACTGTACATAACAGTATTGAGATTGAAACTGAACAAAATGTTGATGATCTTAAGGAAGAGTCAGAAGAGGAAGGTGAGGCTGCTGTGACTGTCCCCCCTAGGCCTCTGTCTGCTCTACCTGCTGTACTTACTGGACCTTTACCAGGTCCCACATTTAGTCCTCAATATCTTGAACTAGAGAAGATGAAACTGGAATTGGAGTTTAAAAAGCGTAATACTCAGGCTGAACAAAGACACCAAGAACTAAGGCTAAGAGAAATGGAGCTCAAGCATGAGCTAGAAATGAAGAAATTGTCTGTTGAAATTGCTTCTCTCTCTGGCTCCTCTAGAAGTTCCAGTCCTAAAAGACCCTGGATGCCTAAAGAATTGGTTGGTATGTATGAGCCTAAGTTGGTTGTGTTGGATTGGTTGTCTCTGTTTGAATATAATCATGGGCTCCAGAACATCACAGGAAATGACTTACTCACCTGGTTGTTCTCTAGGCTTCCCCCTGTTGCAACTGATGTGGTAATGGAGTTGGGGGAGGAGGATAGGAAAGAGTATGAATGTGTGAAACTAGCTTTGATAGCTAGATTTGGGAAGACCCCTTCCCAGTATCTTAAGAGGTTTAGAACCCTCAAAAAGCATTATGGTACCCCTTGGGCTACCTGGGTGAGTGAAGGGTTGAAAAACCTAGAGGGATGGATTAAGGGTTACAAGGTGAACACTTATGAAGGTATGAAAAATCTTTTTTATGTTGGAGCCAATTTATGATGCCTGCTCTCCTGAGCTCAGACAGCACTTGGCTGCTTGAAAGGAATTAGATTCCAGAAAGCTAGCTAAGGCTGCTGACTTGTGGGTTGCCAACAGGGCCACTCACAAGGATTCTGGGGTAACTCAGAAGAAGGATGAGGGGAAACAGCCTAAAAAGGACTCCAAAGAGAATTCTAATACTGCAAATTCCAAAGAGGGCCCCAAACAAAACCATAAGGGTAAGCCACAAGGGAAACCAACTCAGGCTAGTGTGCCTTCTGGTGCAAAACCAGAAGGAGGTCAGAACAAGCCTCCATTCCAGCGAGCCTTTGGCTCATGCTATGTTTGTAAGGCCACTGACCATGTGAAAGGAGATCCCAGATGCAAAGGTAAACTTCCAGGGATCCAGCTTGCCTCCTTAGCCTTCGCTCCAGAAGAGGAAGTCCCAATGGCAAGTGGAAACTTTCTACTGCTGGCTGATGAACCCATTGGTGTCTCAGCCAGTGTTTCTTTAGTCTCTCTGGGGTTGTGGGAACAACAGAATTTAGATGTGTATACTTCTATCCCAGATAATACTAAAGAGTATTATAAAGACAGTGTCCAGGTGAATGGTCAGGAGACTCCTGCCATTAGGGACACTGGGGCCAGCATAACTGTGGTGGATGAATCATTTTTCTTTCAAGGCAGAGGATGTTGCTAAGGCACCCAAATGTCTCACCAAGTTAGCTGGAGGGCCTGTGCAGATGTGTCCCCAGTTACCAGTTCTCATCCAGTGTAATGATATGGCTGTAAAGATACCTGTCAGTATACAATGTGAAGTACCAGGTAGGGTTCTGTTGGGTACTGACCTGAAAGCTCTTGGAGTTGTGTCACATACCCCCAGACCTCCTAGTAAAAGGTTACAGGAGCTCACAAAACCTGCAAGAGAGAAAACCCTGCGAGGGTTATCTCAGGAGATGATGACAGAGATCACTCCTCTCCCACTGGAGCAACTTACTGCAGTAACTACCAGATAAGGAGCAAAGGGGCAACCCAAGACTCCTAGGAAAAAGCCAGCAGCAAGCACTCCAGTGCTTCCAACAAGGACTTCCCCTAGGTTGTCCGCAGTTACACCTGTAACTCCACCTCCATCTGAGGCTGAGAGGGAGGTACAACCCTGTTTGGTTGAACTAGACTCTGAAGAAGAGCTAGTAGGAGGCCAAGAACTTATTGGAGATCTGGACTGGAGACTACAAGCGCCTTGTAGTACCTCAAGAAAACAGGCAACAGTTCTTGCACTTAGCCCACGAGATTCCTTTGGCTGGTTGTTAGGCAGAAACCTGTGCAGTTCCCTTAGGGAACACTGCAAAAGATTTAAGACTACAGGTGTTGGCAGTAAACCCACTTGGTAGCAGTCTGTACCACCCAGATTTACCTGGTAGCTGTGGCTGAGCAGTCAGACTTCTCTCGAGAAGAGTTAGGCAGTATGCAAAGTATACACAATAGGCACTCAGACACACTAATTCAAGCAAACACTGACCAGAGCTTTGGTATCAAAGTATATAATTATTTATTTAAAAAGACACTGTTTGAAACACCCCAGCACTCTTATTGTAAAATATTCTAAACACAATTCCTATTGTAATATATACACCCCTTTTTCCTTATCAGATAAGTCACAGTAAAACACCACATATTTTCATACAGAGTTGCGCGCTTTACTAGATGCCACTCCAATAAGTTTGTGTGAAAGGGAGTGAAAAAGACAGAATATGGAAAGGTACACCACTCTAAGGTTCATGAACACTGTTAGCAAGGCAGAAGAGCAAAGGTCACTGGTGAGCCAAAGTCCAAAGGCTGGGCCAACTCTTAGAAAGAGCAGAGCACAAATGCGCCCAAGATCACACAGTTACACTAGGCTTAGAAAGTCTTGCAGAGGGTTCAAAAAGAGTTTATAGAGGCTTTAGGAAAGTTTAGCCAGGGTGTCCCAGGCTAACCCAGGTTCGAAAGCCGGGGGCCAAATCTACCCCGTACAGTCGGTAGCAAGGGAAGCCGGGCGGGACACGGTACCTTAAGTGGGAAGGATCCTCCAGCGGTGGCAGTTGTTCCTGGCAGTGGGTGCAAGTCGCGTCGTTGTCCAGGGGAAGAGAAGATCTCGACTTGGAGGAAAGATGAAGGTCGTTGCACTACCAGGGAAGAAACCAGCTGCTGAGTTTTCCGGTTAAAGGTGGTACCTTTGTTTCGCGGTCGTGGTAAAACGTGGTATCCCGGTTGCCGGGGTGCTTGGCACAGGCAAGGTGGCCACGAGGTACGTCGGGAAGGCGAAAAGACAGTGAAACTGGTTATCCCCACCAGTCAAAGGAAGAAGACTCTCCGGCGGGAGATCTCCTCTGTCGTTGGGAAAAGTGGTGAGACGGTCCAGCAGGGCTCCACCGGTGGTGGTGTCGTGGCAGGTTGGCTCAGCTTCTCCCTCGTCGGATTCGTAGGTCCTCTGGCGACTTCTGAAGTTCCAGTCCCCAAAGCCCTGCTTTTATGCAGAAAACCCCCATTCACTCAGCCTAACTATCACTCAAACATGCTAAGTGGTGAGCCGGCCGGCTCACCCACCACTTTGGCCAATCAGGACGGAGTGCGACTTGAGTTGCCTAGGCAACTCAGTCCAGGGTGCCTAAATTCCCCTCCACCCCTCCTAAGTACCCCAGACAGAGAGGCACCACTTTGGAAGGCTTCTGTGGAGAAGCCCGCCAAAAAAGTGGAACAAAGGGCTCGAATTGGGTTGGAGTCACAGAAGAGAACACAAATGCCATTTTAGAACCGAGTTTTGGCAAAAACTACCAACCGGAGAATTAATAATAAATAAATAAACCAGCGGTATGTTCTAGGCTATCTTGACTAAGAAAATAAAGATATGAGCATCGCACAATGGGAAAATCCCATAGAGAAATATTTGCGGTTGAATATAAAAAGTAGTATCCACTGCCACCAGCCAAAACTTGATCAGGGGGGACGGAGAAGTGCCCCCTCGACTAACAGACCCCGGGGCAATCGAATTGCCCCGGCCAGGACGTCCACAATAGGATGGTTTGTACTGGTTCTGTTCAGAATTTAAGACGAGTAAAGTCAATGGTGACTTTACATGCCTTGGGAGACAGTAGTCAGTCCCAGGGTATGGAGTCTATACTGGGGGGTCACTATGACACCCCTGTGTCACTGCTCTGAGGGTGCTGTGTAACACACATCACAAAAACACATGAAGCCCTATGGAGTAAAAGACCCCATAGCCCATTAAACACATCTAGATTCAAAGAAACACACTCAAATCATGTCCAGGAGTGAGGGTAAAAGAGTCTCACTCTTGGCAGGAGAAAAGAATAAACCCCAAAAATCCAGCAAAGCTGCTGGGGGACTCACTAGGTTAGGAAATTCAACCTAAACAGAGAATTCTCCCTAACACTGGTCACTTGAGCTTCAAGAAGACCAAGGTAAGGCTCTCGCTCTACTTCTATTGGCCAAAAATGGGGGCTGAAGTAGATAGGTTTTGCAAGAGCTGCCATACCTGCCAAACTTCTGGTAAGGTTGGCTCCAAGAATGTGGCACCTTTAGTGCCTCTCCCAGTTGTGGGAGTCCCATTTGAGAGGGTAGGGATTGACATTGTTGGTCCCCTTGATCCCCCAACCTCCTCAGGCAACAGGTTTATCCTTGTTGTAGTAGACCATGCTACTAGGTACCCTGAGGCAATTCCTATGAGGACTGTTACAGCTCCGGCTGTGGCTAAGGCCCTCCTTGGTATTTTTACCAGGGTTGGGTTTCCTATGGAAGTAATATCCGACAGGGGGTCAAACTTTATGTCCCACTACATGAAAGCCATGTGGAAAACCTGTGGAGTTACTTACAAGTTCTCAACTGCATACCACCCCAGATGAATGGGTTAGTAGAAAGGTTTAACAGAACCATGAAGAGCATGATATGTGCTTTAGAGGAACCCCTGAAAAGAAAGTGGGACCTTCTACTGCCATGCCTTCTCTTTACTTATAGAGAAGTCCCTCAGGAGGGAGTAGGCTATTCTCCCTTTGAACTTCTCTATGGCCATCCAGTCTGAGGTCCGTTGGCCCTGATTAAGGAGGGATTGGAAGGTGCTCCTCCCCTCAAGCCAGTCAGAGTGACTGACTATGTGATAGGTCTCCGGAGGAGAATGTCACACATGATGGCAGAAGCTAGTGATAACCTGAAAGCTGCACAAGCTTTGGTCAAGCATTGGCATGATCAAAAGGCTAACATGGTTGAGTTCACTCAAGACCAGCTAGTTCTCGTTATGCTCCCAACAAGGCAGAGGGCCTTGCAAGACAAATGGATGGGACCCTTCAAAGTTGTGGGAAAACTTGGGGAGGTCAACTATCTGGTGGATCTGGGCAGACCCAGGGAAGCTCCTAGAGTCTTCCACACCAATCGACTGAAAGCGTACGTCTCCAGACCTGAAGTAGGAGCCTTGCTTCTAGCTTCAGCAGCAGAGGAAGAAGAGAGTGAATCTCTCCCTGATCTCCTCAGAGGTGTACCTTTAGATGAGAAAATTGAAGGAGTCAATCTCTCTTCAGATCTGACACCTGAGCAACAAGAGGAGTGAAAATCTATGTTAAATCAGTTTGCCTCCCTGTTCTCACTTTCACCAGGCTTGACCCCTTGGGGACAGCATGAGATTCTCACGGGTGACTGTCTGCCAGTCAAAAGCAGAGGATACAGAATGTCAGAAAATGTAAGAACCCATATCAAAGGGGAGGTCAAGAAGATGCTTGATCTCGGGGTAATAGAGTCCTCTACTAGTCCATGGTCTAGCCCAGTTGTGTAAGTACCAAAGGCAGGATCCAAAGACTTGAGATTCTGTGTGGACTATAGAGCTCTTAATGCAGTCACTAAGACTGATGCCCATCCTTTGCCAAGGACAGATGAGTTGGTGGATAAACTTGGTGCAGCCAAGTACCTCAGCACATTTGACCTTATGTCAGGCTATTGGCAAATAGCCTTGACAGACCATGCCAAGGAGAAAACTGCATTTATAACCCCAGTTGGCTTGTACCAGTTTAAGGTCATGCCTTTTGGATTAAAAAATGCACCTGCTACATTCCAAAGGATGGTGAATCAAGTTCTAGCTGGGATGGAGGACCTCTGCATGGCATACTTGGATGAGATTGCAGTCTTCAGCCACTCCTGGGAGGAACATGTGAACCACATAGGACATGTTTTGCAGGCTCTTTAGCAGGCCAATTTGACAATCCAGGCAAGTAAATGCCAGATTGGTCAAAGTAAAGTGGTCTACCTTGGGCATGAGGTAGGAGGTGGAGAAATAAGGCCTTTGCTCAGCAAAATTGAAGCTGCGTAATTGGACAACACCTACTACTCAACCCCAAGTGAGAGCCTTCCTAGGCCTCACTGGGTATTACAGGAATTTCATTGAGAACTATGGGACCATAGCTTCTCCACTGAATGTAATCGCCTCTCCAAAATTCCCTAAAAAGGTCAAATGGAACGGGGAGTGCAATCAGGCCTTTGAAAGACTGAAGAAAGCTCTTTGCCAAGCTCCAGTACTGAGAGCTCCTGACTACCACCAAACTTTCATTGTACAAACTGATGCTTCCAATGTAGGTATAGGTGCAGTTCTAAGCCAACTGGATGAGAAGGGTAGGGAGCACCCCATTTGCTTCATCAGCCGTAAGCTGAAGGATCCTGCGACAAGGTGGGCAACAATCGAAAGAGAATGCTTTGCTATTGTGTGGGCACTGAAGAAGTTTAGGCCATACTTGTATGGTTCTACTTTTGTCATTCAGACTGACCACCAACCCTTGAGATGGTTAATGCAAATGAAGAGAGAAAATCCAAAACTATTGAGATGGTCAATCTGCCTGCAAGGGTTTGATTTCACCATTGAGCACAGGTCAGGGTGTCACCATCAAAATGCTGATGGACTCTGTAGGATGTATGTCATCGACTAGAGGTATGAGGTTCATCCAGGAGTGGATTAAATCCTCCTGTCACTTAATCTGGGGGGGGCGAGTGTTAGGGAGAATTCTCTGTTTAGGCTGAATTTCCTAACCTAGTGAGTCCCCCAGCAGTTTTGCTGGATTTTCGGGGTTTATTTTTTTCTCCTGCCAAGAGTGAGACTCTTTTACCCTCACCCTTGGACATGATTTGAGTGTGTTCCTTTGACTCTAGATGTGTTTAATGGGCTATGGGGTCTTTTTCTCCATAGGGCTTCATGTGTTTTTGTGATGTGTGTTACACAGCACCCTCAGTGCAGTAACACAGGGGTGTCATAGTGACCCCCCAGTATAGACTCCATACCCTGGGGCTGACTACTGTCTCCCAGGGCATGTAAAGTCACCATTGACTTTACTAGTCTTGAATTCTGAACAGAACCAGTACAAACCATCATATTGTGGACGTACTGGCTGGGGCAATTCGATTGCCCCGGGGTCTGTTAGTCGAAGGGGCACGTCTCCGTCCCCCCTGATCAAGTTTTGGCTGGTGGCAGTGGATACTACTTTTTATATTCAACCGCAAATATTTCTCTATGGGATTTTCCCATTGTTCGGGGCTACTATCGTTATTTATTTAATTACGATAGCCTCGAACATACCGCCGGTTTATTTATTATTAATTCTCCGGTTGTATTTTTTTTGCCAAAACTCGGTTCTAAAATGGCATTTGTGTTCTCTTCTGTGACTCCAACCCAATTTAAGCCCTTTGTTTCACTTTTTTGGCGGGCTTCTCCACAGAAGCCCTCCAAAGTGGTGCCTCTCTGTCTAGGGTACTTAGGAGGGGTGGAGGGGGATTTAGGCACCCTGGACTGAGTTGCCTAGGCAACTCAAGTCGCACTCCGTCCTGATTGGCCCAAGTGGTGAGCCGGCCGGCTCACCACTTAGCATGTTTGAGTGACAGCTAGGCTGAGTGAATGGGGTTTTCTGCATAAAAGCACGTCTTTGGGGACTGGAACTTTAGAAGTCGCCACAGGACCTTAGAATCCAACGAGGGAGAAGCTGAGCCGACCTGTTATGACGACACCACCGGTGGAGCCCTGCTGAACCGTCTCGCCACTTTTCCCAATGACAGAGGAGATCTCCCGCCGGAGAGTCTTCTTCCTTTGACTGGTGGGGATAACCAGTTTCACCGTCTTTACGCCTTCCCGACGCATCTCGTGGCCGCCTTGCCTGTGCCAAGCACCCCGGCAACCGGAATACCACGTTTTACCACGACCGCGAAATAAAGGGTAATACCTTTAACCGGAAAACTCAGCAGCTGGTTTCTTCCCTGGCAGTGTAACGACCTTCATCTTTCCTCCAAGTCGAGGACTCCTCTTGCTCTGGACGACGCTGAGACTTGCACCCGCTGCCAGGAACAACTGCCACCGCTGGAGGATCCTTCCCACTTAAGGTACCGTGTTCCGCCTGGCTTCCCTTGCCACCGACTGTACGGGGTAGATTTAGCCCCCGGCTTTCGAACCTGGGTTAGCCTGGGACACACTGGCTAAACTTTTCTGAGCCTCTCTAAACTCTTTTCGAACTCTCTGCAAGACTTTCAAAGCCTAGTGTAACTGTGTGATCTTGGGCGCATTTGTGCTCTGCTCTCTCTAAGAATGGGCCCAGCCTATGGACTTTGGCTCTTCTGCCTTGCTAAAAGTGTTCCTAAATCTTAGAGTGGTGTATCTTCACATATTGTGCCTTTTTCCCCTCCCTTTTTCATGAACTTATTGGAGTGCCATCTATAGTTAAGCGCTCACCTATGTCTGGAAATAAGTGGTGTTAACTAAGACTTGTCTGATAAGGAATAAGGGTTGTATATAGCATAATAGTAACTGTGTTTAGAGTGTTTTACAAATAAGAGTGCTGGAGTGTTTCAAACAGTGTGTTTAAATAAATAATTATATACTTTGATACCAAAGCTCTGGTCAGTGTTTGCTTGTGCTATTGTATCTGAGTGCCTATTGTGTATACTTTGCATACTGCCTAACTCTTCTTGAGGGAAGTCTGACTGCTCAGCCACAGCTACCAGGTAAATCTGGGTGGTACAGACTGCTACCAAGTGAGTTTACTGCTAATACCTGTAGTCTTAAATCTTTTGCAGTGTTCCCAAAGGGAACTGCACAGGTTTCTGCCTAACACTGTGTCACTGCTTATACTAGTGATCCAAACATATCAATGGAGTTGTGTGGGTGAAAGCACAGGGACAAGCCCTAGTTTTTTCGGGAGTATTGACTCCCTAGTTTTCTTTTTGAGGAGCTGTTGCCTATTTGTAGGGAGTGCAAGTGGTTGATACACCCCTGTAGGGCTGACAGGATTTTAAAGTGGTAAATGCTTGCAGCGGGAGCCAGTGCAGTTCAATGAGAGTCGGTGATGTGGCAGAATTTGCAGAATCCTTTGAGGCATGCTGCAGCATGTAGTACATATCTCCAGGCTTCCAGGGTGGACGCTGGAAGCCTTCCAGAATGGTATTCCACCATCCAGGTGGGTATCGGAAGTTGTTTTCTAGGATGAATGGTATGATTTTTCTGCAGGAGCAAAAGTTGCTACAAAGCTGCTTATTTCTTTCTTGCTATGTGTTCCTTGAATGAGAGGTGTCTGCTGGTGTAGAACCCGGGGTGTGAAGAGCTCCGGATTCACAGTGAATGTCAAGGTGTTCAGCAGTAGGAATTTTGTCTGGGGGAAGGGGTTGGACTTCAAATAAGCACGGGACATCCATGACTTGATCAATATGAGGCAGGCCTTGAGCTATTGTGGATGTCTTTGATTGAGGATATCTTGAGATAGAGCTGCATGTCATCAGTGTATTGGTGGATGTGGCTGTTGTGTGGTGCGAGGAGGGTTTCAGAGCGATTCCATGTAAAGGTTGAACATCAAGGGCAAGAGGATGGATTCTTGCGGGACTCCACAGGTGATGGGTAGAGTTGATGTGGCGGAATCACTTTGGGCGAATTGTTGGTGGTGAGCAAGGTAGGATTTGAACCAGCTCACTGTCTCGCTCATCCCCATGTGGCCATGAAGAATGACTGTAGTTTCTGGTGGTCTACTGTGCTGAATACTGCTGAGAGATGGAGGAAAACCATGGGTCAAGGTTTGCCATCGTCGAGGATGTTTCTCTGCTGCATCTTGGACTGAAGCCAGATTGGTAGGGCTGAGGGCGGTTTGGCATTGATGTGTTTTATTTTTATTGTTTAAAGCACTGACCTAGCTCGAGCGCAGCAGAGTGCCGTACAAGGTTTGGGTTGCAAGCATTTTGGCTGGCATTTTTTAACAGTAGCGCAGTACTAGGAGTTGTTGTCTATGCGTCTACTGGGATTAGTTCATGGTTCAGTGCCTTTTGAAAATACAATGGCTTGAGAGATTTGCGTATTGGAGAATTGTGGGGGCATTCCGAGTCAATACTGGGATAGAGTTCCAGAGGCTGGTTGTCTGAGAAGGGAAGGATTGTTTGTAGGTCCTTTCTTTGCAGACTAGTTGCGTTTCGAGCCAGTTGGTCAATTTACTGGACAAGGAGCATGTGCCACCAGATGTGTGGAGTTTAGCTGCTAGGTACGCTTTGTCATGACCCCAGCAGGGCAAAACAGTTGGCAGGACCAGGCCATGGGCAAAAGACTGTATAAGAGGCCTCAAGGGCAGGTAGGACATTATGCACCTGGTTAGGCTGGTCGGCTGAGGTCTGAGACTGGCTCTGTGCCCCAAGAGGACAAAACGAGTCCAACTGGCTCCATTCACTGGAAACCTAAAACGAGCCCAACTGGCTCAGTGTATCAGAAATACAAAACACAGTAAGACCCAAGTCACGCAGGATTTTCACATCTCTGAGGCCGCTGTGTGCACGCACTCAGCGTTTGTAATAGCATGCTGCACCTCCCATCAGCGCTTCCTGGAGCACCTTCATTCTTGAATCCGAGAACCAAAGGACATGAGAACCAAAGGACACAAGAGCCCCAAACCACCAAGCAACAAACAGAAGAAGATGACGTGCCTGATATCCCAGCTCGAGGGACCTGCACTACTCTGGACAGCAATTTGATCCCTGCAAGACAGGATAAATTCAACACTGAAAAGACAAGTTGAACAATTGCCGTTACTACATGGGTATATGTTATTAAGCATTGAAGAGGCATTTGGAACCACTTCAATGCCTGAGAAGAGAGGGCAAAAGCCGACCACAGCTGGACTCAGTGACTGAACTGAGCTATGCAGCTTCAAGAGTCCATGCCTCGCACCGCAGAAAGGCCCAGCATATAGTGTTACAAGGGAGGGCGGAGAGTGTTGGGAAACGTACCAATAGCACTGTTTGTACCTTGGTGAAGGGAAAGCCATCTCGAATCACAACCCTTATCCCTCCGATCTCAACGGTGCAATGGCATACTTGAGTGCCATACACGGTTTGTGTGTGAGTGTTGAAGACAGACGTCGGATGATCCATTGGTGCCCCCTCAGGATCCTAACAGGTAAGTGTTAAAGAACGCTGAGCTCACGTTATTGTCTTGCACGGACAGCATGGAGGTTGATGGCCTTGCTCGATTGCTGGGTGATCTCTGGTCTGAGGTTCATGCAGCCATGGCTGAAACCAATTCCTTAAGGCGGGAGCTGGTGTTAAATTGGAAAAGGACTGAGCTATTCGTTTTCAGTAGGCCCAAGCATGGCAAGTCCCATTGCCCAGGGTGCCCACGTTGTCAGGGGTGGTCTTCAGGGGTGCAGGTTATGACATCCACTATCCACCCAATACAGGTAGTTGCCCCTACTCCTGTCCCGATAGCACCACCGGAATGCTTCTTAGGAGACCCACAGAAGTACGCTGTCATCACAACCAATGCAAGTTGCGTTTCTTGTGTAGACCCAGTGCAGACCAAGGTCGTCCTTCAGATTCTCCTATTTATGGGGACATGCCGTACATTGGTCCATACCCCTGGTGGACAGAGACAAGCCCCTTGTATGCAATTTTTAAGGCTTTCGGGGGGAGCTGGAAATTTCTTTTGCACGTCAGACGCAAGTACAGCCCTTGGATAGCGAACTTCCATCCTTGAAACAAGGGTCACAGGACCTTCTGGCCTATATTGCCACATTCAGCTGCCTGGTAGCAGAAACCAACAGGCCAGAAAAGAAACGCACAACCTTATTCTACCGCAGGTTGCAAAGTGAGCTCAAAGGAAACCCCCTGATCTTTTTCTGGATTACAGTGATCTAGTGCTGCAACTCGATCACCAGTTATCCAAAAGAAAGGTATTTTGCACCTGTTATGAGTCACACTCATACGACCTAAGGACAGTGCTTACCGTAACATGACCACAGAACCCATTCAGCTGCGGGGGGAAATGTGGCCCACCAATAAAGAATGAGAAAGCTGCAGCTCTGCTTGTACTGTGGGAAATCAGCATATTTTGTGCCCGGTTGCACAGTAAAGCCAACACAAAAAAGCGCAGGAGCTATTGACCGTGGATCACCACTTCCCGGGAAATGAAGAAGCCAGGATGCGTAGAGACCCACCTGCTGTGCAAAGAGAAGACCCAGGTCTCCCATTTTGTCATCATCCCATTGTCCCCAAGCAGAGCCAAAGCGTGACCGGCATTGAAGCCTTCCTGGATTGTGGCGCCATCAGCAGTTACATGGACCTAGAATTAGCTGCTCACTTGAGTATCCCTTTACGCTCAAAGGCTATTTCAGAGAATGTACGGACCGTGGATGCCACGTGATTGGCCACAGGCCCGGTAACCACCTGCACCGAGGAACTTACCAAGGTATGTCAAGAAGGGCATTGTGAAAGTATTTCCTTTGACCTGATAAAATCCCCCTCAGTTTTTAGTTATCCTGGGAGTCCCTTGGTCAGAACAGCACAACCCAAAGATCGATTGGAGAATAAGAACATTAACTTCTCGTCTGACTAGCAGGCTGAAAAGACATCACCAAGATGCCAGTACTCTATATCCGCTGGGACTGACAAACCCACACTGGATATGTTTGCTGCACTGCCACAGGAATACCATGACTACGAAGATGTGTTCGGCAAGGAACAGGCCAACACTCTGCCTCCACATTGCACGCACGACTGCCAAATTGATCTAGTGCTGAACACCCAAGTACCATGCAGTCACATTTACGCCCTCACTGCACCCGAAAATGAACATCTCCATGCCTGTCTGGACCAGTACTTAGCCAATTGTTATATCAGGCCCTCTAAATCACCAGCTCCCTTGCCGTAATTCTTAGTCTAGAAGAAAAGTGACCTGCGGATGTGCTTCAGTTATCAAGCGCCGAACCGCATCATGATCAATAATCGGTACCTGCTTGCCCTCATTCACATTCTTTTGGACCAGGTGAAGAATGCTACCATATATACCAAATTAGACCTTAGGGGCGCTTATCTTGTACGGGGGAAGGAAGTCTAGGAGTGGAAGACTGACTTCTGTACAAAATATGGACTCTTTGAGTATCAGGTGATGCCCATTGGCCTGTGCAATGCCTTGGTGGCCTTCCAAAATTTTATGAATGATGTGCTACACGACCTACTTGATGGTTGTGCAATCGTATATAGTGACGATATCCTGATTTGTTCCAATACCAGATAGGAGCACGTCCATCATGAAGGTGCAGTATTGGAATGGTTAAGACAACACTGCCCGTTTGCAGAGCTGGAGAAATGCTCTTTCTATGTCACCTGAGTAGAGTTCCTGGGGTTTATTCTAACTCCTCAAGGCATAATAATGGATAACCGAAAGGTAGAAGCCATCATCCAGTGAGATTCACCAACAACTTTTGCCAATTTTTATATGCGCTGCCTCCCAGATTTCTCCAAGATTGTGCATCCTATTACTACCATGCTCAGGAAGAACAGTCCAGAAGCTGAGAGAGCCTTTCACACTTGGAAAGAACGACCCTACACTGCACCCAAACCAAGAAAAGCCCTTTGTGGAGGAAACCGACGGCTCCAATATCGTCATGGAAGCAGTGCTATCCCAACAAAATCAAGAACCAAGTGTTTTTGCACTCATTAGCGTTTTGGGCCAAAAAATGCACACCTCCGGAACTCAATTATACAATCCCAGATAAATAACTACTAGCCATCAAATCAGAGTTCATGGAATGGCAGCACTTCCTGCTAGCAGCCAAGCACCTGGTTACAGTTTACACAGATCACTGCAACCTGCAGTACTTGAAATCAGCACAAGCTCATAATGAGCCCTTTCTGCTCATAACGCAAAGTGTTTGGCACTGTTCTTCACAGAAGTTGACTTTGTCATAGCCTATCAACCTGGAGTCGAACAGGAAGGCAGATGACCTTTTACGGATAAGCACTAACCAAGAAGAGGAAGAACAAGCACATTATCCACCGGAACCACCACCCATCATTGCTGCAGTTAACATCATCGGTGGGCTCAACCAAGGTCGAGATAAACTCGCCATTCTACAAGACAACATCTGAAGAGCACTATTGATTGTCGAACTATGAATCTGGGTGCAAGCGGACCTTACACATTTGCTGAAGAAAGAATTGCCATGTCACCAAGAACTCTTATACGTCCCAGGAAAAGCCCTACAAGACCAGGTCATAAGAGAACATCACTACACGTTGCTAGCAGGCCATTCCGGTATTAAGAAAACTACTATTATGCTACAAAGGTTTTTTTGGTGGCCACCCTTGACTAAGGATCTAGCACAATACATGTGACATCTGTGCGCAAAATAAACCTCTATGACAAAAACCCAGAGGGGTTCCTACAACCGCTGCCAATTCCCCCAGCACCTTGGCATACAGTATCAATGGATTGTATCACAGAACTACCCACCTGTCGGGGGTACAATACCATCCTTGTAGTAGTGGACCTCTTATCCAAAATGGCCCATTTATTGCCTTGGAAGTGACACCCCCATCCATCACTCTGGCACATACCATCCTTCAACATGGTGTTCACTTACACAGTTGTCCATCAGTCTTAATATCTGATAGGGGGAGTCGATTTGTATCCTGTTTGTGGTTGACCTGTTGTTCAGCCAAGATTGATGTCGTAAACTCGATGAGTCACATCCCCAAACAGATGGACAAACGGAGAGGGTCAACCAAAACCTGGAACAATACCTGCGATGTATATTGACAAATGCAGATACCGATTGGATTTGCCTTCTCTGGGCAGCTGAATATGCATATAATAATACGCCACATTTATCCACAGGGTACACCCCCTTTTATCTACTACATGGTTGCCACCCAAGCACTTCAACCTATGACCCCACAGACCGTCCTGAAATACAGGCGATACAAACTCCCCACAACAACATCGAACAAACGCTAACCCTAGCTCAAGGCAACCTTCGACTCGCCAAGTCTGTTTACAAGCAAAATGCTGATCGAACAGATGCCTGAAATCATAGATGGGGAGCCTGAAAAAGAAGTACGCAAAATGCTTGTCTCCGAAACAGTGAGAGGTAAATTATATTACCTCATCGATTGGAATGGGTATGATGTTGCAGATGGGTCTTGGGAACCCTCATCCAATGTATATGCTGACAGTTTGATATGCCAATTCCATAGGGAGCACCCTGAAAGGCCTGGGCTAGGAGGATGGGTTTTAGGTGGGAGTGCTGTCATGACCCCAGCAGGGCAAAACAGGTGGCAGGACCATGGGTATAAGACATATAATGGACTTCATTGGGGCGTTAGGACATCATGCACCCGTTTAGGCTGGGCGTCCCTGGTCCGAGACTGGCAAGGGGGCCATCATGCAAGCCCAACTGGTTCTGCGCACCAAGAAGACAAAACAAGCCCAACTGGCTCTGTGTGCTAGAAATGCAAAACAAAGCAAGAAACAAGTCTTGCAGGATTTGCACATCATGGGTGGAACGGGGGGACATTTTGGTTGAGCAGGGCTATATAAACACTCCGCGACCTCATGCACGTGCTCTGCGTTCATAGTAGCACGCTGCACCTGCCATCAGCGCTTCCTGTGGCACCTTAATTCCTGAATCCAAGAACCAAAGGACACAAGGATCCCAAACCACCAAGAACCTCGAACAGAAGAAGAGCACTTACCCGATATCCCAACTCCTTGGACCAGCATCACTCTGGATAGCAATTTGAACCCTTCAAGAAAGAACAAGTGGAACAGTTGCCATAACGGGCATGAGTATACTTTATTGAAAATTTTAGAGACATTTCGAACCACTTCAAGGCCTCAAAAGAGAGGCCAGAACCGACCACAGCAGGACTGGGTCGTTGGCATCGGTGACAGAACTGGGCTGAGTAGCTTCAAGAGTCCACGCCTCGCACCATGCGAAGGCCCAGTTTATAGTGTTGCAAAGCATGTTGGGATGGTGGAGTGTGTTAGGCCACGTACCAATAGCACTGTTTGTCCCTCTCACAGCTTCACACTTTGTTACCTTGGTGAAGAAAAAGCTGTCTCTAATCCCAACCCTCATCCCGCCGATCTCAACTGTGTAAGTGCCATACACGGTTGAGGTGTGAGTTCTGAGGACAGACATCTGAGGATCCATTGGTGCCCTGCAAGACCCCGGCAGGTAAGCTGACTGCTTTGTCGATGATGCATGCAGTCTTGAACAGTATCCTGTTTTTGGAGAAGTTGTCTACCTGCTGCTTTCACTACGACATTACGTAGAAAGGCTATAGGCTATAATGACCCAAAGGACAAAACAGCAACCTCCTTCCTCAAGGACCTCTCCAACCTAGACTTCACACAAAAAATCCTGACACCCACCCACTCCAAAGGCAGAACTCTTGACTGGCTGGCCGACCATAACTGTAACTCCTCTATCACATCCAACACATTCCTCCCTTGGACAGATCACAGCTGCATACAATTCTCTATCCCTACGTTACCTACCAGAAAAACACCAGTACATAAATCCGCCACCCTAGCCAGAAGCTCCAAAAAGTTAACTGCAGACAATCTACTCCCCCTTCTCAACACCCCATGCCTCGCCCCTCCTTTCCCTCAAGATCCTAACATCCTAGCAGACATACTCAAGGATACGCTCACCAATGCTATAAACTCCATCGCTCCTCTAGAAGAGAAAAAAGAAAAAAAATCCTTCCACTCAAACGCATGGTTCACAGAGGACCTCCAAGCTCTGCGTGACAAAAAGCGCCAAGCACTTAAAAACTGGCAGGCCAACCCATGCGACATCACCAAAGACTTATTCAAAGTCACTGCAAAAAAATACAAAACCGCCATCTTCAATGCCAAATCTGAATCATACAACCGTCGAATACTAGACTCAAAGTGCCACTCAAGAGAACTCTTCTCTATCTTTAAAGAGCTCACAGTGCCTCCCACTTCCTCCGACGAGATCATCAAGGATGAAGGCTGGTGCAACAGTATCCAAGCCGCCATGCTCAACAAAATAGACCTCTTACAAAACAAAATCCGCGACCACTACAATACCTTGCCAAAACAGAGTCGACACTTAGATTCCCAATCCCGTAGCAAAACCACTAACATTCCCAAATTTGCCTTTAAAGAAGTTTCAGAACTAGAAGTCCTGGACATACTGAAACATCTGAAACCATCGACTTGCAAAGCCGATACATGCCCCCCTAAATTAATCAAGGACTGCGCTGAACCACTTGCCCCAATCATTACCGCATTCATTAATGCCTCATTCAAGTCCTGCTCTGTCCCAGACAGTCTTAAAGAAGCCTGGGTGCGCCCACTTCTAAAAAAGCCCACTCTCGACCCCACGATGCCTAACAATTACAGACCTATAACAACTGTCCCCTTCCTTCTCAAGATTCTAGATAAAGTGGCACACAGCCAAATCCAACTATACCTCGAATCTAACTCCATCCTAGGCACCAGACAGTCAGGCTTCCGCAAAGGTCATGGAACAGAGACTGCTTTGCTGGACCTAAAAAACCAAATAACCAAGATATTGGACAAAGGTAAACCCGCCCTTTTACTTCTCCTCGACCTCTCTGCGGCATTCGACCTAGTGGACCACAAGACCCTCACCTCACACCTCTCCCACTCCGCACATTTCTCTGACCAAGCCACCTCCTGGATAACCTCATTTCTTGAAGGGAGGGCCATGAAAGTCTTTTCAAACATTTCGAGCGCAACACCATCCATAATACACTGCGGTGTCCCTCAAGGCTCCTGTACAGCACCTACGCTTTACAATCTATTCACTAAGCCCCTATTCGAGAAACTTGATGCACTTGGGATTGCCTACACCAACTACGCCGACGACACCCAAGTGCTCCTCCCTCTATCAGGCTCATACCACAAAGACGCCCTAGCTCTAAAACTCATATATGCCACCATTCAAGCCTGGATGGCCACTAACGGCCTATGTCTTAACGGGGATAAGACTGAAATCCTTATCCTCGGCCAAAAATCCACACTGGCCAGGCTAGACAGCTGCTATGCCAATTTCAACATCGACAACTGCACTATCCCAGTCCTATCCTCTGTGAAAACGCTAGGGGTCTACATTGATGCAACCCTGTCCATGGACAAACAAGTTAGTGCCATTGTCTCCGCATCTGCACTAAGCACTAAACTCATCAACGCCATTAAACCATTCCTTTCCAAAGAAAACTGCCTTTCAATAGCAAGAGCTACCATAGGCGCTAAACTTGACTATTGCAATGCACTTCTAGCCGGCACCTCTGAAAAAAACCTAAACAAACTCCAGGTCACCCAAAATAACGCTCTAAGAGCAGCATTAAACATCTCCAAAAGGGACCACATCTCACTGGCAAGGCAATCAGTTCACTGGCTCCCTGTCAAAGAACGCATCACCTTCAAGGTACTGACTACTACCCACAAATGTATCCACCACACTGCACCATCATATCTCTCAGACACCATTCTCAGACAGACCTCATCCAGACCTACCAGACTCTGCTACACTAACCAACTCACTGTACCACGCATCCACAAGATTACAGCCGGGGGGCTGGGTTTCCCCTACATAGCACCAAAACTTTGGAATAATCTCCCCCACGCTCTAAGAGCAGAAGGCTCCCTCACAGCGTTTAGAAAAAAACTCAAAACCTCTCTCTTTAACTAAAATTCCTCTACCTACTGCCATTCAGGGACACACTGCTAACTATTGCTACTGCCCAAACTGTATGCATGTATGCCTCTGTATGCTGTAACTAAGACGCGCTTTCCCTGTAACCAGCGCTATTCTGTAACCAGCGCCACGATGCCTCAGGGCTGATTCTGTGCGCTTAACAAATGCGAATAAATAAATAAATAAATAAATAAAAGGGTTGAGGGTTGATGGGTGATTGGGTGGTAGTTGCTAAGGGTCCAGTGTTGCCTTCTTGAGGATTATTCCTGTCTTGAGGGGAAGTTGCCTTGAGTGATGGAGCTGTTGATGATTTCTAGGTAAGGATAGAGTGCTTCAGTTGGAATGTTCTTGAGTACGGAGGCATTGCGGATGACTGCATACTATGGAGTTTTGAGGGATGCTAGGGTGGCAGTTAAGTATTGCATGGTGTTTCAAATGTTTGCTGGTTTTGTAGGATGAGATGAGTGCTGCGGTCAGTTGTGGTGTTGAATGCTATGTGCTGGAAAATAATGTTTATCTTGTTGCTGAAGGAGTTGATTGAGGTAGATTTTTTTTATGCAGTCTGTACCAGTGCTTCAGTCACAGGGTTAACTAAATGCTTGTTGGCTTTAAAGAGGGCTCAGCTTTTGTTGTCGCTGTTGACTTTGGTTTTCTGGTATTAGTTGGCCGTTACTGTGGTCATTTTGTCTGTGTGTAGCACGTAGTTAATTGCGCACAGTGAGATCTGATGCACTGTAGGAGTGTCACCAAGGCTGTTCTTGTTTTCTGATGTTTTTTTTGTTGAGGTTGAGCTCTTGAGTGTACCAGGGTTCAGAAGGTTTAGGCTTGTGGGTGCAGTGTTTTACCTGGGCAGAGCATTTGATGTTGGTTACGATGGTGGTGGCGAGTTCTTAGTGAAGAGTCATACTCCTGATGGGTCTGAGGTAGATCAGCCTGCACGAGGGTGGAGGTGGCAATGTCTTCTATGAGAGCTTCTACTGGGAATTCTGAAGACTTGTTTGCTGGGTTGCAAATGGCTGTGCATGACCGGTGTGCTGTGTCTCCATTGTCATAAAACCAGCTGACAATGGTGGAGGGGGATAGTCCTATTAGATGCAGGTCTTTACGATGAAGTGCATAGACTGCTCTCTGTACCGGGACATATTCTAAATTAATTAAAAAATCTGACTGTTTCCATGCAGCAATTGATTAAAGAACTTTCACAAAAAGGATTAGAAATGGCTTTTTGTCCTAAAATAAATGACTTTACATTTCTGCAGAGGGAAGAGTTCCTCTGTTTTATATTCGTTCCGAAATTCACAAAGATGTCACAAAACCTCCTGGACACCCGATAGTGTCTGGATGTGATTTGATTCTTGAGCCCTAGTGGGTCTCTGGGAATTTTCTCATTAAACCGCTGGTCACAATGGACATCGAGTCCCTGTACACTATTATTCTGCAAGATAAAGTGAATATTGTGCTGAAGGAGTGCCTTGTTAACCGCCCCATGCCGCAAACTATTCCCACCAATGTTCTTTTTTTTTTCAAATTGATTTTGTGGCCTGAGTATTCAAGAACAGTTTTTTCTAGTTCCAACCAATACAAAGGTACCGCCATGGGATGGCCATTTACGCCCAATTAGAACTAGCAACCCATTTAGTTCATCAATTTCCTTTTACAAAAGGTTTATAGATGACATATGTATGATTTGAGATGACACCAAGGTGTAATTAAACATTTTCTGACATGGATAAATAATCAATGCGAATCTAAATTTCTATTGTGAAGCTAACCCAAGATCCATTTCATTCTTAGATTTGATTACACATCAAGTGAAAGGTTGGAAATGCACCTTCAACAAAAAAAAGACTGATAGAAATAGAAATGTCTTCACCCATCAATCACCCCAAGACACTTTCACAATATTTACTTTATGGTATGTTCTTACGCATTCACAGAAATTGCACTCCGTTATCACTCTTTGACGTTCAATCAGACATTTTACGAAACAGTTTACCGGATAGGTGCTGTCTCCAAAAACATTTAAGCAATGCCGCAAGCATGCAAGATTCACCAACAAATTCCATTCTCGAATCAATTGATGTGTGTCACCACTTTTTGTAAATGCAAAAAAGCAGTAAAAGGAACTAGCCTCAAAAACTGGTCTCTTTTAGTGCACTTGATGCTTCATTTGAAAAACAGTATTTCGAGGGGATTGTGTCCTCCAACGTATTCCTTATCTTTGATAATACGCTTCCAGCTTGCTGGCCTCGGAAATTTTTTCTGTAGAGGGCGCTGCGCGTCGACGTCCGCCGAGTCGATGTCTCTAGACGGCCACCGTATCGGCGCCGACGTCACCAGGCCCATAAATAGCCACGTGCTGCGTCCGTTGCTCAGTTCCGTTTTTCCGCGCTTCGTGGGGCCTCAGAACGTCGTTGCTCAGTTCAGTCAGATTAACTATCTATTTCGACTCAAATATTCCTTATCGTTCTCGATGGCTTCTTCATCAGAACCGACGACGCCGCGATCCGGCTTCAAGAAATGTCGAGACTGCAGTAAAAAAATGTCAATAACGGATCCACACAGGGTCTGTTTATGGTGCTTGGGGTCCGAGCACCATTGTTTGGAGTGTGAGGACTGCATGTCCATGACAGCGAAAGCCTTGAAGGAGCGAAAGGGGAAGCTCGAGAGAGGTAAGTCAGCCAAATCCTCCTCGAAGGTTTCGTCGGCTTAGTCGAGGCATTCGTCTCCTTGCTGTCGAAAACATTCCCATTCTAGATCTCGAAGCAGCTCCCACCATTCGTCGAGATCTAGACACTCAAAAAAGAGACGTCGAAGGTCCCATTCCTCGTCTTCTGTGTCCCCAGAAAGAGTCTCCTGTCCCACCAAACACAGTTCTCAAGCTGAGTGAGAGGAATTCAGAAAGAAAATGTTAAGCGTCTTCGAGAACGCAGCCTCGACCCCCTCGAAGACAGCTGAGGGTGATACCCCGGGTGAAAAACCCAAAAAATCAAAACGCCGCGAGTCGCAGCACCCGGCGAAACATTCCACCCGAGAGCGCCATGAGCTATCGGGTTAGAAGACACCGTCTTCGCCGATGTCGAGGATTCCTTCGACGGCATCGTCGAAGATTCCTTCGACGCACGGATCGACGCCGTTGTCGAAGGGTTCCTCAACGCATCGGTCGATCGACTCAACGTCGACGCTGATGAAAGAGAGGACCAAGGCCACTCCACAGCCAACGGTGATTTCAAGGGCCTCCGGCACGACGCCGAGACCGTCGTCGATGCCCACGAGTAGGATCCCGATCCTCTCGAGTTCTTCGAGACCCCTTCCAGTTTTTTCGACGCCGTTTTCGGCGCCTTCGAAGCCAGTTACATCGGAGTCGACGACATAGACGTTTTCTCGTCCAATAACGACGAGTTTGGCTCCTTCTGCCTTAGAAATGGGGTTTACTCCATTTCAGAGGTCAGAATACCCTGGACTTTCTTCAATTTATGAAGAAGGGGAAGATTCTGACCAGGAAACATTCGGATTACAGAGAACCACACTGCCTACTGCAGAGGATTTCACCTCTGAGGAAAGAAGGCTGAAGGAACTACAGGAGTCACTACATGAGGCAAGTGGGCTGGACACTTCCCCAGAAGTGGAATTTGTTAAGCCAGACCCAGGGGAACATGCCAAAACACCATATAGAACCCTGATGGCAAGAATAATTGAGTTTATGGGTTGGTCTGTGCCTTCACCTATTTTCCAACAGGATGACCTTACAGATATATTGGACAAAGGCCCACAGGAGGACCCAGTGGTCCCCTTCCATGCAGCCCTACAAAGAAAAATTGCATCTAATTGGGAAACTCCCGAAGTTATCCCTGCAGTCAATAAAAGATTGTCAACCAAGTATAGGGTAGCGGCTGGTGACCCTGAATACCTGTCAAAACACCCGACCCCACAGAGCCTGGTGGTTCAAGCGGCAACTTCATCCAGCAGTAGGACTGCTTACCCTACTGTCCCACAGGATAGGGATGACAAGAGGTACGACTCTATGGCAAAGAAAGTCTTCTCTGCCTGTAGTATGGTGTTGAAGTCCATCAACGCCACCTGTACGCTCACCAGGTTCAGTCACACACTATGGGAGTGTGCTTCATCAGCGGCTGACTGCATACCCAAAGGAGAGGAAAAGGAAGCCTTCCTTAACATTATTAAAGATGGCAAAGATGCCATGTGCGAATCACTTCAAACTGGCATCGATTCCGCTGACAGTATCAGCAGGGCCATGGCGGCAAGTACAACAATCCGCAGGCATGCGTGGTTGCGAAAGTCGGGCTTTGCCCCTGATGTACAGGCCAGACTTTTGAATATGCCCTTTGACGGCTCTTCATTATTCGGGAAAAAGGCTGATGACAGTCTGGAAAAGTTGCAGACTTCTAAAGCAGCAGCAAAATCCTTAGGAGCTGCTATCCGCCAAACTCCTTTTCGCCCCTCAGGAACCTCTGGGAGAGGAAAGTCCTTTTGCTATTCCGCATTCGGGAAAGGCAGAGGACAGCCGGCTCAAAGAGGCCAAAGGAGATCCACCCGAGGTGGACGGGTCAAAAGTACTAAGACCGCAGCAGCAGCAGGTGCCTCTTTACCCTCGGCATCTGCATCAGCCGCCCCCAAACCACTCTGAGGCCTTCCCACACAATACACCTGTAGGGGGCAGGTTAACTCACCATCTGACGGAATGGCAGGCTATAACGTCAGATGCTTGGGCATTGGTGAAAGTTGCCCAAGGTTACTGCCTACCCTTTCTACACATCCCTCAGTCATCCACCGGGGGAACAGCTCTCTAAAAGTTCCAGATCCTCTCCTCTTACAGGAAATTATAAACCTGCTAGAGAAAGGTGCCATAGAACCGGTATCTGTAGCGAAAGGAACAAGGGCTGATACTTCCCCCTACTTTCTCATACCAAAGAAGGACGGAGGACTGAGACCCATCCTGGACTTACGAGAGTTGAACAAGTTCCTCAGGAAGGACAAGTTCAAGATGGTAACTCTCTCTCAGATCCTTCAGGCCCTCCAGCTCCAGGACTGGCTGGTATCTCTGGACCTTCAGGATGCTTATTTCCATGTGCCAATCCATCTCAAACACAGGAAATACCTGGGGTTCGCAATTGGCGACTCTCATTATCAATTTCGAGTTCTGCCATTTGGTCTGACCTCCGCCCCGAGGGTCTTCACCAAGCTGATGTCGGTAGTGGCGGCGAGTCTAAGGAGGGAAGGGATCCACTGTAACGCTCACCTGATTCCCACGGAGGCGCAGGTCTGGCTTCGAGTGCTGATGCTTCTTCAATGGTGAAGCGCAGGACTCTGAAGATGGACAGGAAGGGCCCTCTACTCTGGCTTCTCCGGCTCGCAGGACTATTCCCCTTAGGGTCTGAAAGGACGAGCTCTCCATCCTGCTTCTGACGCAGGGGCGCGTTGAACACAGTTACTTCACTGGATTGAGGTTGGATGGGAGTTCAGGTAAGCTTGATTATACTGGTAAGGCGCTGTAAAAGTTCTGTTGCAAGTTCAAAAGTTCAAGCTTTAAATAATAATGTTCATTGTCTTTTTTCAGGTGATGAATGAAGATTCCTTTGGAGACTTCTTGCAACAAAGCGCTGATGTTGATGTCTTTTCCCCATAGGGGCCGGGGTTCGGAATGCCGGAGATATGGCGCCGACCCGAAGTGAAACATGCAGTTCCAGTAAAGATCTGGTAAGTCCTAGATGAGCGCTCAGGTAATGTTTTTGCATTCGCTCATCAAATGTCTTTGTCTTTTTTCCCCATAGGGGCCGGGGTCCTGCTTGGAAGCAGCAAGACCCGAAATGAAATGGGAATGACCCAACAGGTAAGTCTTAGAAGGAAACTGAGCTTTTCCTATTCCCTTCCTTCTCTCACCTCTTATTCTTGTCTTTTTCTCTAGGCTCTGGGAAGTGGCTGTGTATCCGGATGATCGCTGCTGAAGATGGAGGAACCCAGGAAAGGTGAGTGAAATGCAGCGCTGCAGAGATCGTAACGAAATGCTTTTAAAAATGTCTTCCCTTTCAGGATCGTCGGTGATGTCTCCGTGGTGCAGATTAGCTGGTAGGTCTCTTGTCTCACTTTGCAGGTGACCCAGGATGCTGACAGGCGTGGCTGAAGTCCAGATGCAGGAGCTGACACGGTGAGCGTCCAGCTGCGAGGAGCAGAACAACGCGAAGCGTGAGTTGCTGATCGGGTGTGGTTTAAATAGCTTTGGAAGAAGTTCCAAGTGTGTATCCTTCCTCCGATCAGGTATGTATCCTTCCCCGACCACACCCGGGTGGAAAGTAGTCCCACAGGTGAAGTAGTTCCTATTCAGGCCTCAAGAGGGCCTGGATGTGGCAGCATGGTCTGCATCAGGTAAGTGCACATTAAAACACTTGAACACATGTCTAGCGTTATGAGCCTGGCGCCTAAGGCGCCAGGACAGAGGTCCAACATGAGCCTGGCGCCTAAGGCGCCAGGACTGAGTCCAAAGGGCCCCAGCTTGGGCCCGCTGGCACTCCCCTGGGGGAAATGATGCCTGCCTCTGGGGTTGCTGGGTCGGACCTGGCTCCTTGGAGGTAGGCATCATTACAGTAAGCCCCCCCAAGGCCCCTCCCAAGGTTCTTCCCTCCGGGGGTTTGGGCTTGTTCGGAAATCTCCGGTGAAACCTTTGTACTAATCGAGGTGCGTGACATGGTTAGTAGGCTCCCACGATCTCTCCTGAGGTCCATATCCCTTCCAGTCAACAAGATAGAAGAGTTTCGACTTTACCACCTTGGAGTCTAAAATGTCTTTAACTTTGAATTCTAATTCCCCTTCAATTTGAACTGGATCTGGAGGCTTGGACAATCGGGTTCCTGGTTGTACTGGCTTCAAAAGTGATGCATGAAAAACTGGATGAATACGCATGTTGGACGGTAGATCCAGTTTAAAGGCCGTTGGGTTGATTATAGCTTTGATGGGATAAGGTCCTATGAATCTGGGATTGAAGGTTCGCGGGCCCTTGAGGGGTAAATGTTTAGTTGCTAGCCATACCTGGTCTCCTACTTGGTAAGGAGGAGTTTTACTTTGGTGCAAATCAGCGTTTTCTTTATACTTTTTCTTGGCTTGCTGTAAATGAGTTGCAGCTTCTTTGAAGGCTTGGGTTATTGTGGAATGCAGATGATTTACTGCGGGCATTTCCAGGGTCAGAGGTGGATCTAGATCAGAGGTCCGAGGATGGTGACCATACAAAGTATAAAAGGGGGTTTGTCCGGTCCCAGAATGCACTGAATTGTTGTATGCATATTCTGCGATCCAAAGGATGTCTTTCCAATATAACTCGGATTGGTGTAACATGCACCGAAGATATTGCTCGAGAGTCTGATTGGTTCTCTCGGTTTGTCCGTCGGTCTGGGGGTGGTGGCTGGTGGATAACCGCACATCTATTTGTGCTAGTTGGCAACACTTCTTCCAAAAATGTGAGATAAATTGACTTCCACGATCCGAGACTAAAATGGAAGGGAAACCATGTATGCGAACTATATTCTCCAGGAATTCCTTGGCCAAGGTGGAAGCTGAAAGCAAACCCTTTAAAGGGATAAAGTGGGCCATTTTGGAGAATAGGTCCACAATTACAAGGATTGTGTTGTAACCAGCCAAGGAGGCAGATCTGTTATAAAGTCCATTGACAGGGTGTGCCATGGTGCCGGTGGAATATCCAAGGGTTGAAGTAGGCGGGCTGGCCTTTTCTTTTGAGCCTTGTTTTGGGCGCAAATTCCACAAGACAGTACAAAAGACTTTGTCTTTTCTCCAAGAAGGCCACCAGAAGTGGCGTTTGATTTTTTCCTCCGTTTTAGCGATACCAGGGTGTCCTTCCATTAAAGATTCATGATGATGGGCAATAACAAGTTCTTGCAATTCTTTACTTGGCAGAAACAACCGCTCCTGGAAGTAGGGTAAGTCATCCTTAACGGTGTAATGAGGACCCTTTTGACTCCATTCCAGTAAGGTTGAAGAGTCTAGAAGTTGTTTTACTTGCGTTTGGATATCCTCAATAGATTGCAATGAAGTTAAGCCTAAGATTCTTTGCTCAGGTATGATGGGCACAGGTTCTAAGCTCGAATTAGGTTCTTCCATGCCAATCCGGGATAAGGCGTCTGCTTTTCCATTCTTGCAGCCAGGGCGATAGGTAATTACAAAATCAAATTCTGCAAAGAATAGAGCCCATCGGAGTTGTCGTGAAGATTGAGCTTTGGCCGTCTTTAAATACTGTAAGTTTCTGTGGTCCGTAATTACGGTGATGGTGTGTCTTGCCCCGAGAAGGTAGTGACGCCAAGCCTTGAAAGCAGATTTGATGGCCAGTAACTCTTTATCAGTAATTGTGTAGTTGATTTCAGGAGGAGAAAATTTTCGGGACCAAAAGGCCACTGGGTGTAGTTGGTTAGTTTTTGGGTCTCTTTGCGACAGGACAGCTCCCATGGCCGAACTGGAAGCATCGGTTTCCACTATGTACGGGAGATCTGGGTGCGGGTGCTTCAATACAGGTGCAGAGGTGAATTTGGTTTTCAGGTCCTGGAAGGCTTGTTCGGCCTCAAGAGTCCATTCGAAGCGTTTGTTTTTCTTTAGGAGAGCGGTGATGGGTTGGACTGTTCGGGAAAATTCCAGGATGAATCTTCGATAGAAATTGGCAAAGCCGAGCATGCTCTGAACTCCCTTCACCGAGCTTGGAGATGGCCATTTGAGGATGGCGTTCACCTTTCGCGAGTCCATTCGGACTCCTTGAGGTGTCAGGATGAATCCGAGAAACTGAACTTCTGTGGTATGAAAAACGCATTTTTCGAGTTTTGCAAATAGTCTGTGCTGGCGCAGTTTCTCAAGAACTGCCCTAACATGTTTTCTGTGATCAGATTCTGAAGAAGAGTACACCAGGATGTCGTCAATGTAAACAATGACGCAGACATCGATAAGTTCCCGAAGAACATCATTCATAAAGTACTGAAAGGCGGCAGGTGCATTGCACAAACCGAAGGGCATCACCTGATATTCGAAGAGCTCAAATTTGGTGCGAAATGCAGTCTTCCATTCGTCGCCTTCTTTTATGCGCACCAGGTGATAAGCTCCTCGGAGATCTAACTTGGTGTACACACAAGCGTCTTTCACCTGGTCGATAAGCTCAGGGATCAAGGGCAGAGGATAACGATTCTTAATCGTTATTTGATTTAGGGCGCGATAGTCTATACACGTTCTAAGGTCGCCGCCTTTTTTTGGCACGAAGAACAGAGCTGAAGAGACGGGAGACTTGGACGGGCGAATAAAACCATTGGCTAGGTACTGATCTAAATACTGACGCAAATGCAGGTTCTCAGGTTCCGTAAGAGCATAAATCCTACTACAAGGTAGTTGAGCATTGGGTACCAGATCGATCTGGCAATCATAAGACCGATGGGGAGGTAACGTGTTAGCCTGTTCTTTCTGAAAAACGTTTTGGAATTCTTGGCATTCTGACGGTAGCTGTACAGGGGTGGAAGTTGCTGTGGCTAGACCCATAGCTGGATTTCTTGGATAACAAGTTGGTTCACAATCAGGAAAACTTATCATCTTTGCTCGCCAGTCAATTCTGGGATTATGTGTTTCTAACCAAGGAATTCCAAGAATTACTTGAAATTGTGGGGCCTTGATCACATCAAACACGATTGCTTCCCGATGTCCATCCTGACCCACCAGTGTCACTTCAACAGTGGAATGCGTTACAGGCCCTGAGGCTATTTCGGTTCAATCTACTGTAGTAATGACATCTTGGGTTACTTTCGGGCGGAGAGGAAGCTTAATCCTGGAAGCCAATTCACGGTCTATGTAATTTCCTATAGCTCCACTGTCGATGTATGCTTTTATAGCATGCAACTGCTGAGGCTTTTTTGGGTCCACGAGCACCATTGGCATGACGAAATGCGAGGTCAAAGAGTTAGTTTTCAAGCTCGGCAAGCGGACCCCTACACTTGCCGGGCTAGGTCGTTTCCCGAATCAGGTGTCTCTAATTCATTATCAGTAACTCCAACCACCTTCTTAAGTGGTTTAACTGGACAATTTCGAAGAAAGTGACCGGAAGTCCCGCAATACAGACAAAGTTGCATTTGCCGCCTTCTCTCTCGTTCTTTCTGCGTTAATGGTCCTTTAACACCACCGATTTGCATAGGTTCAGATACGTCGGTACTCTTGGAGGTAGCGTGGGTTTTGATCGGTGCTCGGTTTTCATACTTGAACCGATCTGCTTTTCTATTTTGAAGTCTGTGATCAAGTTGAACCACCAAGTCAATGTAGTCTGCGCAGACCTGGGGTGGGTTTACTATCTGAGCTAGAACATCCTTAAGCTCTCCACGCAGGCCTCGATGAAACAATGTGATCCTTTTGCTTTCTGGCCATCCAGTTTCCACAACCAATCTGTTAAAGGTGGCTATGTAGGACAGAAGATCCTGATTACCTTGTCGTAAGGATAGCAGTTCGTTATCAAGGGCCTGTCCTTGAGAGTGTCGAGCAAACAATCTTTCCATGCTGGCCTGGAAGCCCTGAAAATTCTGGAGAATGGGATCATCCTGATTTACCAATGGAATAGACCAATCGGCAGCACTGCCACTGAGGTAAGATAGTATAAAGGCTACCTTGGTCTGGTCGTTAGGGAAGGCTCCGGGTCTGCATAGAAAGTGTAAACGACATTGGTTTATAAAGACGGCATATTTCTTGAGATCCCCCGCAAAACGTTCAGGCGGGGCCAAAGGCATGTGTCCAGGTAGATTAATTTGTACCGGGTTACTCAAACCCATTGATGTGGAAATGTCTCCGGAATTAGGTAAAGGAGTGTGCCCTGCCTGGGCCTGTAATAACCTTTTGGCTAGGTCATCAGTTCTTTCCTTAGATAAGATCAGTTCTCTTTTGAGAGCGTTAGTCTCTTGGCGGGCTGAGTGCACCTCTGCACGTAATTCCCCCAAAAGCTGGGCCAGCTGGTCAGTCTCGGAAGTTTCCATAGCGCCCGGGTGGGAAATTGTGGGTAGGCTTCGCGTTCTGTAACGCTCACCTGATTCCCACGGAGGCGCAGGTCTGGCTTCGAGTGCTGATGCTTCTTCAATGGTGAAGCGCAGGACTCTGAAGATGGACAGGAAGGGCCCTCTACTCTGGCTTCTCCGGCTCGCAGGAATATTCCCCTTAGGGTCTGAAAGGACGAGCTCTCCATCCTGCTTCTGACACAGGGGCGCGTTGAACACAGTTACTTCACTGGATTGAGGTTGGATGGGAGTTCAGGTAAGCTTGATTATACTGGTAAGGCGCTGTAAAAGTTCTGTTGCAAGTTCAAAAGTTCAAGCTTTAAATAATAATGTTCATTGTCTTTTTTCAGGTGATGAATGAAGATTCCTTTGGAGACTTCTTGCAACAAAGCGCTGATGTTGATGTCTTTTCCCCATAGGGGCCGGGGTTCGGAATGCCGGAGATATGGCGCCGACCCAAAGTGAAACGTGCAGTTCCAGTAAAGATCTGCTAAGTCCTAGATGAGCGCTCAGGTAATGTTTTTGCATTCGCTCATCAAATGTCTTTGTCTTTTTTCCCCATAGGGGCCGGGGTCCTGCTTGGAAGCAGCAAGACCCGAAATGAAATGGGAATGACCCAACAGGTAAGTCTTAGAAGGAAACTGAGCTTTTCCTATTCCCTTCCTTCTCTCGCCTCTTATTCTTGTCTTTTTCTCTAGGCTCTGGGAAGTGGCTGTGTATCTGGATGATCGCTGCTGAAGATGGAGGAACCCAGGAAAGGTGAGTGAAATGCAGCGCTGCAGCGATCGTAACGAAATGCTTTTAAAAATGATGTCTTCCCTTTCAGGATCGCCGGTGATGTCTCCGTGGTGCAGATTAGCTGGTAGGTCTCTTGTCTCCCTTTGCAGGTGACCCAGGATGCTGACAGGCGTGGCTGAAGTCCAGATGCAGGAGCTGACACGGTGAGCGTCCAGCTGCGAGGAGCAGAACAACGCGAAGCGTGAGTTGCTGATCGGGTGTGGTTCAAATAGCTTTGGAAGAAGTTCCAAGTGTGTATCCTTCCTCCGATCAGGTATGTATCCTTCCATGACCACACCCGGGTGGAAATTAGTCCCACAGGTAAAGTAGTTCCTATTCAGGCCTCAAGAGGGCCTGGATGTGGCAGCATGGCCTGCATCAGGTAAGTGCACATTAAAACACTTGAACACATGTCTAGCTTTATGAGCCTGGCGCCAGGACAGAGGTCCAACATGAGCCTGGCGCCTAAGGCGCCAGGTCTGACGCCAAAGGGCCCCAGCTTGGGCCCGCTGGCACTCCCCTGGGGGAAATGATGCCTGCCTCTGGGGTTGCTGGGTCGGACCTGGCTCCTTGGAGGTAGGCATCATTACATCCACGTCTACCCCTACCTGGACGATTGGCTGATCAGGGCCGTATTTTCGGAAAAGGCCCAGACCCAGCTAGATTATGTCTGCCTCTTCCTTCACAGAATGGGCTTCTCCCTCAATTTAAAGAAGTCACAGATGATACCATCACAGAGACTCCAGTTCATTGGAGCGGTCCTGGACCCTTCCCTGGGAAAAGCCTTGCCACCAGAGGTGAGGGCTCAAGATATTCTACAGATGGTCACTAAGTTTCAAAATGCCCAACGTCTCCCAGCCTTCTACTTTTTGAGGTTGCTAGGCCTCATGGCATCCTGCATCTTCCTTGTGCCAGAGGCTCGCCTGGGAATGAGATCTCTTCAGTGGGCACTGAGAAGTCAGTGGTCACAATTCTCAGAGAGAATGACAGATCTCCTCCGGATTCCGGACAAGGTAGCCCACGACCTTCAATGGTGAGCCTATCCAGAGAACATCTTGAAAGGAGAACTGTTTTGGCAACCATGGCCAGAGATAACAGTAGTCACAGACGCCTCGCTCACAGGGTGGGGAGCCCATGCCAACGACTTGACCATCAGCGGCCGTTGGTCTCCATCGGAGCCCAGACTACACATCAACCTATTAGAGCTGAGAGCGATCAGACTAGCGCTGAAAGCTTTCCTGCCATCAGCACGGACAACACGGTGGCCATGCACTACCGCAAAAAAAGAGGAGGCGTAGGATCACTACCACTGTGCAGAGAGGCAATGCAGCTCTGGTTTTGGGCAATTCGGGAAGGAATCTCTCTATCGGCAGTCCACCTAGCCGGAGAGAAGAACTTGACAGCGGACGCTCTGAGCAGGCAGAGCACAGTCTCCCACGAGTGGGAGCTAGCTCAGGAAGTCCTTCAAGAGATCTTCGCCCTTTGGGGAACCCCTCAGGTGGATCTGTTCGCCACAAGCACCAACAGGAAGTGCGATCTGTTCTGTTCAAGGGAATTTCCCCCGAGAGGAGCTCTAGGAGATGCGTTCGTAGTGGACTGGGAGTTTCCACTCCTTTACTCGTTCCCACCAGTCCCTGTTATTCCTCAAACGATCAGGAGGTTGAGAAGATTCCGGAAAACCATGATCCTAATTGCCCCGGATTGGGCCAGGAGAACGTGGTACCCGGACATTCTAGATATGTCCATCTGCCCTCCAATCCGTCTTCCACTCAAAGAGAATCTTCTCTCGCAGAAGGAAGGTCAGGTTCTCCATCCAGACACCAGAACCCTCAACCTTCACGCTTGGCTTCTGAAAGGTTGAGGTACAAGGATTGGGATCTCCCTGATGACGTCATGGAGGTGTTGCTTTCGGCCAGAAGACCAGCAACAAAGTCTTTATACCGCTGTCGTTGGAACAGGTTTTGCAGCTAGTGTAGGGAAGAGAATATCAACCCTTTTTCATGTGGTACACCAACAGTGTTATCGTTTCTACTCTACTTGGCAAACTCAGGCCTTCCAGTTGGCACTGTAAAAGGCTATCTCGCAGCGCTTTCCATCTTCAAGCGTACTGCGGAGGAACCATCGTATTTCAAAATTCCTCTAGTGGTACAATTTCTCAAGGGTCTAACTAATGTTTACCCTCCAAAACCATTCCAGGTTCCCTTATGGGACTTACATTTAGTCTTAAACTTCTTAATGGGCACTCCATTCGAACCTCTTCAGTCTTGCGCGTTGAGATTTCTCACGCTTAAAACTGTCCTGTTGGTAGCACTCACATCTGCTAGGAGGGTGAGTGAGCTACAAGCTCTCTCCTGTAAACCCCCACATACAATCTTCCACAAGGACAAAGTTGTCCTACAGGTGAAGCCTAATTTCCTCCCAAAGGTGGTTTCTGAATTTCATATTACTCAGAAAATTACCTTGCCTTCATTCTACCCTCCTCCCCATCCGGGGAAAGAGGAGGAAAGGCTACATAGGCTGGACCCTAGGGGAGCTCTCAGCTTTTACATCGGCAGAATGGCTAGGATCAGGCAAGCAGACCAACTGTTTGTAGGATACTCAGGTCACAAGTTGGGACTACCCATAACAAAACATACCATCTCCAGTTGGATTATTTTGGCCATCCTGGAATGTTATAGACTAGCAGGGAAAGAGCCACCCCAAAATCTCAGGGCTCATTCAACCAGGGGTATCGCAGCCTCTTCGGCTCTCCAGAGAGGGGTAACGGTCCGGGACATATGTGCGGCTGCCACATGGTCGTCCGCACATACATTCACAACATTTTAAAATCTGGATTCCTCCACTGCTCAAGAGACCAGATTTGGCAAGGCCGTATTACATTCGGTCCATCCCTAAAGGGATACATAACACTATCACTCCCTCCTCCAATTACATGCCACTGCTATGGGAGTCTATCAAAGATAAGGAATACGTCGGAGGACACAATCCCTTCGAAGAACAAGTTACTTCTTACCTGGTAACGTTCTTTCGACGGGATGTTCCTCCGACGTATCCCTTATCGCCCCCTCCCATCCATCCCTGCAGTGACAACTTTCCTTGTGGTTGCAGCTTACGCTCCTTCAAGGTCACTAACCAATTCAGGCATGTCTTTTCTTATGCTACAAAACGGAACTGAGCAACGGACGCAGCGCGTGGCTATTTTGTGGGCATGGTGACGTCGGCGCCGATACGATGGCCGTCGAGCGACATCGACTTGGCGGACGTCGACGCACAGCGCCGTCTACAGAAAACATTTCCGAGGCCAGCAAGCTGGAAGCGTATTATCAAAGATAAGGAATACGTCGGAGGAACATCCCGTCGAAAGAACGTTACCAGGTAAGAAGTAACGTGTTCTTTGCTTTGAAAACATGGAAGTCTTAAACAAAAGCTGGTTAAAGCTTCCAGGACTGTTCCAAAATCAATTTCCACTATCCGAAGCCTGTGGAATGTGCCTGTAAAAGGCCACTGTCTGTGTGGACGGTTGTACAGATAGTACGTTTTCAGAGTGTCAAACCTCATTTTGTCAGGATGAAAAAACATGGGAACTGAGAACTTTCACTATGTGTAAAAGGAAAAATGCTATTTATGTCATTAGATGCCATAAATGAACATAATTCTAAAATCAGCACTTGCAACTACAATACACCATTGGTTGCCCAGAATGTGTCACATGGCCACAGCACGGATGACCTCCTATGGTTTGTGAATGAGAAGGTCAATACCCTAAATGCTCAAGTATTGCTAAATAGGTTATCCTTCAAAGAACAATTGTGGATATAACAGGTTTAAATGGTTGAGCATGGGTTAAACCAACTGGAGGAAGTCAATCCATTACTTAAACAAGAATGTAGGCACCTTAGCAGGGTCATCCTCCACTCCTAGATGGCCGCAGCGCTGCACACAAGTTTCACATTGAAGCATCATCTTTCTTTTATGTTTATTCTTATGTTCAAACTCCGTTCCTGAGTTTAAGTCTCTGTTCAATCTGAGTGCGGTCAGCAAGGCGGGTTGAACTCTGCTTGTTTTTCCAATTGCGCTTGAACACTTTTCTGCGTGGACTTATCTGTCTAGTACCCGCACCACAAATACCGGCATAAATGAGCATTTTGCACTGATCCCTTGATTACAGGAAAGCACATGTGGTCCACGCCACAAGTGCTTTCATTATTTAAAAAAGCATCAGTGATCCTCATAATGAAGGAGAGGATCCCTTTGCAGCAGTGATCACCCCCTGCCCCCCATCCCAAACATCTTTTGGCGGTATGTGTTTAAAGACAAAGCAGTTTTATTAAGATATGGATATTACTGAAGACAACTATTATTAGGAGTAAGTTCTCCCATTCAATTTGTTTTTATGCAGCTGTTCTTCAACTGAATTTCATCAGCGGTAGTCTTCCCACATTTTGATGAGTATTGTGGTGCTTTGTTACACATGAGGTGGTGTTCACAATGAGTGTAAGTTCACTTAATTTGTGTTACCCCACAACTCTGTTACAGGTGGAGTTTAATCATCTTCCTGTACTTGTGAGTATGAAGTAAAAAAATATATTTTGGAGACGATATCTAAATAGCAAGTAGGGAATGCAATAATTATGTTAATTTTTTTCAGTGATATCACCCTGAGGAAGACGTGATACCACAAACTTTGCTTGGGTAATTCCTTACAGGACATATATACATTTTGTTTTGCATTAAAGGTTATATACTAACCACATGTATTAATTAAATCAATGTTTTACAGTTTATAATATTCACAAGGCTGGCAATAATGAAAGCCACATTACAGTACTATCCAGAACATTAATTCAATTTGACAACTGTCATTGAACTTGAACAAAGCAATGAGTTGTAGTTTTTCTAAACAATAGGGATCTTTTTGTTGGCTAATATCACATGCCAATTATTAGTCTTGGGAAAGGCCAAGATGATTGAAACACGTGTCGGCTAGTGCAAGGTACCAATATTTTCTTTATTTTCAGTGATTGAACTGTATATAATTGGACATGGATAAGGTAGCATTGATTTTTATCCCTTAAGTATCCTAACTTTGTCCAATTGTACTTTATTTGTGTACTGTTGATGCATATTACATTGTTTACTAAGACACCATTGGTTAAGCGCAATGTTTCTAGTATACTAAAATGTAAATTATTTAATAAGGAATAGTTTAGAGCAAAGCCTATGTACACCAGAACTTGCAGCTATCTGTCATCAGGGTTGAGTGTATTTTGAATCTACAACTTAAGTGCACCCCAACCCTTGACTGCCCATCCTTTGTTTCTGTGTTGCTAGGGATGCTGACGTTACTAACGTAGATCTTGTTGGCACGCAAGAGACATGGTGGTGGCCAAGTCTGTGAACCCTCTGATCAAGGAGTTGTTTAGGCCTTGGGTGGTCTGTAGATAAGGTAGACAGTTACTGTGTCAGTTGAGAGAGCAAAAAGTGGCAGGAGAGGTTTTCGAAATAGGCAATGGTGGCGATGTCCATTTAGGCGATTGGCCATGATGCCTTGAATGATGGTGAGACATCAGCCCTTCTCCAGCGTTGGTTCTTTCATGGATTCACATGCTGTGAATATTTCCCCGTCGTCGGGCTGGAAAACCTCGATAGCTTTAACTTGGTGTTTTCCTATGGAAAACTTTGACACTTTAGTGTCCTATCAACGTCCTTTTGGGTGTTCTATGCCCCACCAATAGGACGTCTGTTATAAATAGCCCCGCCCCTGCGGCTTCCCTTCAGATTTCAACCGTCTCCAAACTGTTGGGATCACCTCGTGTTTCTTCATGTTTTTTTCACATGCATTTAGTTTGTGGGCTAGGATGTCATCTTTAGCCCAGAAGAAGTATATTTTTCGGCCTTGTGCTACCTGCGGCATGAAGGTGTACGAAGGAGATGGTCATATGGACTGTTTACCCCCATCACTCGGCGGATACCTGCAAGATATGTCCGTGGTTTTCGCAGAAGATCTTGAAAGACCGTAATCGGCGGCTCATATATTGGCTTTATGAGGGCACGTACCTGGCTTCTGAGGTGGGTTCGGCCCGGGGGAGCCAGTCTTCCTGAAGAGCAGAGAAGTCCGCAGAGCATCGCCGCGTCGGCAGAACCCCCTGATAAGAAACATCGGGCCGCATTGCCTGCATCGGAGGTGGGGAGAGGCAGCAAATCTTCGTCGAGGCCGCATCATTGGAAGAGGGTGAGTGGCTCTTCGTTGTCCAAGCATGGTCGGCCAGACAAGTCCAAGGGGTCTGGTGGTAGGCCCGAGAAGTCTACGGTGTCGATGAAAAACCTGGCGAAGCCGAAGGAGAATTTGTCAAAGCACTCGTCGTCCAGGGACCATCACAAGTCTTCGTCCAGCCAGGAGTCTTCGAAGCACCATTCCAGTTGTTCCAAAAAATCTGGGTCTCCAGTGAAATCGAAGCCAGGGGACGTGGTTCAGACGACGAGCTCGTAGACTGTTGTTCCGTCGTCGACGGTAGTGCTGCGGTCTACGGTCCTGTCATCGACTGTGTCATCGGCGCCGTCAACGACTTTGACAGATAGTGGTCCGCTGCTGTTGTCGTAACAGATGGAATTGGACGGGTTGTTGACAACAGGTGGGGCATGGCAGACCTCTGCCTTTGAGTCCATCCTTCCTGAGAACATGTTGCAGCAAGATCCTGCTACGTTTTCTGTTTCTTTGGGAATGGAGGAGGAACAGGAGCCAGTGTTTGACCCCTCAGTCTTGGGCCTTCGATGTCGAGTGGGGTGGGGGCTGGGCCGCCCCTTTATCCGTTGGTTAACCCGCAATCTCTGCTGTCGTTGCAAGTGCTGTCTACGCTTCAATCTTTGTTGGGGCAACTGGATGCAAGCTTGCCTCCTCCTCCAAATCCGGTGGTCGAGGGTTTGCCTGGTGAGGCACCTAGGAAGTTGTCTCCGGAACGGTTGCCATTGCTATTGCCAGTGGGGTTGACGGACTACCTGAATCGGACCCTGAGTTTGTTCCGCGGGACACCCTATCTACTGTGTCGTCGTCGCCGATGAGGGATGACGTGTGGGATACGGACATGGAGGTGGAGCAGCCCCATAGTCTGGCTCAACCATCGCCTCCGGATGATATTGGGGTGTGCCACGCCATGATGGCGAAAGCATGTCTGGAGTTTGGGCTGGTGCCTGAAGAGAAACATAAGAACTGCTTGTTCTTCGACCATATGGGCAAGCAGAGGAAGGCAGTCTTCTCTGTGCCGATTCTCAACCACGTGTGGCAGTAGGTCCTGCGCACGATGTGCCACCCGTTTTCAGAACCGGCTGTGAAAGGTCGCCTTGAAAAGAAATTCAAGGCTCCGGAGTCTACTCCTAGATGCCTGGTATCGCAGCCCACGCCCAAGTCAGTGGTGTCGTCGGCTGCCAGCCGTAAGGCCAAGAGCCAACATAAATGTGTTAAAGCTCCAGACAGTGAGGCCAGGAAGCAGGATGCTTTTGGAAAGAATGTCTTGACGGTAGGGGCTACGACTGTGAAGGCTGCAAATTCGTGAACTGTGTCATCGGCTGGCCCCGATTCTTGAACATCTGCCAGAGAAACACCGAAAGAAAGCATTGCTGTTGGTTCGAGAGGGGGAGGTGGCCCCCAACCACAGCATCAATATTGCTGTGTACCTGGCTGAGTCAGGTTTTAAACAGATTAATAATGGAGTGGTGCTCCGATGGCAGGCCTGGTTGAAGTGCACTGACTTTCACCCGGATGTCCAATGTAAGGTCATCGACATGCCCTTTAAGGTCGAGCACTTGTTCGGTGAGAAAATTGATGAGGCCCTGAAAGGGATGAAAGAGGATACGGAAACCGCTAAATCCTTGGGTTCCTTGCAAAGTGGTTGCTCTTTTTTTTTTTTCTCCTTTCACTCCTTTCGCGCTTTCCGTGGAGCCTCGGGGAGTGCCCGCTCTGCTTCCGCCAGAGATCGAGGGTACGGGCGCCCCAGCTACTCCTCTCAAGGGTATCGCCGTTCTGTCCGGTCGGCGCTGAAGGGCCGGTACTTCCAAGCTCAGCGAAAGAAGAGTTTGCAGTCCACAGCGTTTAAGGCGGAGCAAACTAAAGCTCAACAATGTCTGCCATATGGACAATCTGCTGGGGGGTCAGGGTCGCCATCCACGTCGACGAGTGGCGGAAGGTAACATCAGTTAGACCCATTGCGTCTTGGCCACTCGAGTTCCGGCGTCCTCCAGTTCCTATTCCGCCGGTGCATGTACTGCAGCCGCATCTTCCAAGCCTGCGGCAGGAGGTGGTTCTCATGCTAGAAAAAGGAGCGATAGAACCAGTTCCGGTTGCGGAACGGGGCCAAACTGTACTTCGTCGTGAAGAAGCCCAATGGCAAGTGGAGGCCTATTCTAGATCTTTGGGCATTGAACAAGAATCTGCAATGCCTGAAGTTAAAGATGCTCATCCTTCAAGATGTCATCCGTTCAGTGCAGCCGGGCGAGTTCCTGGAGTCGTTTGATCTTCAGGATACCTATTTTCACATCCCTATGCGTCAGAAGCCCTGCAGGTTCCTGTGTTTTGTGGTCTAAGAGGAACACTATCTGTTTCGGGTCCTCCCATTTGGCCTGAAGTCATCCCCCAGGATGTTCATGAAGTGTCTGGCGCCGGTGGCGGCCTTCTTCTGGAGGGAAGGTCATCATGTGTACCCCTACGTGGACGATTGGTTAGTGAGGGGTTTGTCGCAGGGAAGGGCACGTGAGTCTCACATGGCAACCATGCGGCTTTTGCAACGCCTGGGATTCGCTGTCAACTTCGACAAATCATATTTGACGCTGTCCAGAGAGTTGGTGTTTCTCGGGGCACAGTTTCTTACCCTGCAAAATCTGGTGAAGCCTTCCAGCGAGCGTGTGGAAAAGTTACAGGCCAAGGCAAGCAAGTGGAAAGAGGGCGCCGTGGTCTCGGTCCGAAGTTACACGTCGCTGTTGGGGGCCATGGCATTGTGTATTCGTGTTCTTCCCAATTGTCGTCTGTTCATGAGGCCGGTGCAGGAGTTCCTTGCAGACAGATGGTCACAAAGTCGAGGATTGTGGTCAGACAAGTTGGTGGTCGACAAAAGTTTGGTGGAACCCCTTTGCTGGTGGACAGGCATAACCAATCTTGTAAGGGGCATGCTGGAGATAGAGTTCCAGTTTACGATCGTAACAGGTAGGGTGGGGGGCACACCTCAACAGGTCACAGTTGCAGGGCCTATGGTCTCGGGTGGAGACTTTGTTACATATCAGTGTGCTTGAGTTGAGGGTGGTGCTCTGGGCACTGAAGTCGTTTCTTCCGCGGATTGGTGGTGAGGGTGTTAACAAACAATACCCCATGATGTCCTATTTAAGGAAACAGGGGTTCACACATTCACATTCTAGACTCCTGGAGACGCAGGACGTTTAGCTCTAGCTCAAGGGATCAGCATTGTCGCTTTCCATCTGCCCGGGGTTCTGAATGTTCAAGCGTACGTGCTCAGCAGGGACGCCAGTCAGCTTCACGAGTGGAGGCTGAAGGAGCAGCAGGTGACCAGGATCTTCCGCTGATGGGGAGGCTTCCTCCGTTGGATCTGTTTGCTACGAGGGATGACCAGCAGTGTCTGGAGTTCGCCAGCAGAGGGGCTCATCCTGAGTCATTGGGGGACGCGTTTTCGTTCCCGTGGACTGGTCTCTTCACGTATGAATTTTCCCTCTTTCTGCTCATTCGCAGGACCATCCAGTGGATTCAGAAGTACCAGTGTCGAGTGATTCTGGTGGCCCCGTTCTGGCCCAGGCAGATGTGGTTTTCAGATCTCCTTCATCTCACGGTGGAAGAACCGATTCGGTTGGGAGCGGATCCGGATCTCCTGTCTCAGGACGACGGCAGAGTGTGGCATCACGACCGGCGCCTGGCAGCGTGGCTCCTGACCACTCAGAGTTCGGTCATTTAGGAATACCCTGAGAGTGTCGATGTATTTTGGAGGCAGCGAGGGTGCCTTCCATGAACGTCTCGTATGGACAAGATTCTGTGAATGGTGTAAGGGTCATCCTGGGGTTGAGCCTTTGAGCGTTTCTCTGGCGAAGGTTCTCCTGTACCTGTTGCACTTGGCGTAAGTGGGCCTGGCGCTGTCATCCATTGAGGTGTATTTGGCGGCGATTTCTAGGTTCACGACAAAGCGCCATGCTGCTCCTCTGTTCAATGTTCGCTTCGTGAAACATTTTCTGAAGGGGTTGTTCGGGCATTTCCTCCGGTGAAGAAGTTTGCACCGGTGTGTGGCCTTAATGTGATCGTTTTGGCTTTGATGAAACCTCCTTTTGAACCCTTGTCGAGCCATGTCGACGGCTCCTTTGAAGTTCCTCTCATGGAAGGTGGCAATTACCTCGGCCAGGCGGGTGTCTGAATTGCAAGCACTGGTCATTGACCCGCCTTACCTGCGATTTATGAAAGACAAGGTTCTCCTCGCCACCCGCACTTTATCCCGAAAGTGCTGTCTGCATTTCACAAACTTGCCTCTATTGCTTTACCCTCGTTTCTTGCTAATGTATCCACGCCAGACTAAAGGGCCCTGCATTCTCTGGACGTTAAGAGGGCCCTAAGGTTTTATCTGAATTGTATGCAGGACTTCAGGAAGTCACGGCAGCTGTATGTGGCATATGGGCCGTTCAACAAGGGTAGGCCATCTCCAAACAGGGACTTTCCCGCTGGGTTTCCTCTCCAATCTCGTTTTGTCACACTAAAGCTGGCAAGCCTTTGATGGGGACTTCCGAAGGCTCATTCTACGTGGTCCACGGCGTCGTTGGCGGCTTTGTGGTCTGGGATACCGCTGGTGGACATTTGTCTGGCAGCCTCCTGGACGGTGCCGCATACCTTCACCAGGCATTACTGTCTGGGGCAGCAACATGTGAAAGATGGTGGGGCGTGCGGTCCTCCAACGCCTGTTCCATTAAGGTAGGTCCCGTAGCTTCAGGGTTTTTTCTATGTGCTATATCACTTACTGGGTTTGTTATCTCATGTATGTGATTAAGTACTGTTTGATTGGTTTGCCTGTGACACACTGCCACACATTGGTTGTACTGCTATGTAATCTATTCACAGCATGTGAATCCATGAAAGATCCAATGGTAGATAAGGGAGTAGTTTCTTACCTGTAACTCCATTTCTCCAGCGTTGGTATCTTCCATGGATTCACATGCGCCCGCCGGCCACCCATACAGGCAAACCTGATTTCGGGGGCTCTGAAGGGAAGCTGTGGGGGCGGGGCTATTTATACCAAACGTCCTATTGGTGGGGCCTAAAGCACCCAAAAGGGACGTTGATAGGACACTAAAGTGTCAAAGTTTTCCATAGAAAAATGCTAATTTAAAGTTAACAAGGTTTCCCAGTCTGACGACGGGGAAATGTTCACAGCATGAGAATCCATGAAAGATACCAACGCTGGAGAAATGGAGTTACAGGTAAGAAACGACTCCCTTCTTGTTTGGACGGTCTCTTTGTAGGATCATGTAGCCATTGGGGATTAGAGCGTCTAGGATGTTGGTGGAGGTAGATGTCATCCAGGTCTCAGTATTGAAGATGGTGTCCAAGTTGTGTGTGATGATGAGGTTACTGATGTCTGCTACAGGGTTTGATTGCTGAGCTGACATTGGCGAGAGTTGGTTTTAGTGTAATAGTGAAAGTTGTAGTGCTGATGTTGTCTATGGTGCCATGGGTGAGGTTGCTGCAATGCTGTGTCCATGATGTTGCTAGTCAGATAGTCGGAGGTTGGCGATAAGTGGGGATGGTGGATGTTGGGAAAGATGTTCTTTTTGCTGCTTTCCTCACATAGGCTTTTATGGGACCCCCTTTCATTTTGTTTCGTTTTTGCTTCTAATCTGACTTTTTGGAGGTAGGTCTACTTTGTGCTTATTTTTGTGGGGAAACTGATCAGACCCTAAGACTATCAGTACTGGGAGAATGTCTTTGTTTTTCTTGTATTTTGAGAGATTTCCCTCTCCTAACTTAGATCAGTGGTGGTCTTGTCAAGGATCATCTACTGAGGCGGTGCAATTGAGAGAGACACTTAAAAGTTTTTGAAACTTTTGGAACATTTAATCGCAAACTCTGGCATTCTAAATCCAACAGTAAACCTACCTGAACAGTATAACTTGTGGAACTGGTGAATTTGAGAAACTAATTCTAGGTATGCTCATATGGGTTTTATCTCTGGTCTGCTCAATTGATTACTTACCTGTGTTTACTGGCTTTGAATCAACTGATTTTCTCTCTCCAATTGTGTATATATGTTTGATGGCGGTTGTTTGATAGTACTTGCCTGATGGTTTAATTGTTAGTGTGTATTTAATGGCACAATAATTCGATGTATATGTTTGTACATATCTTTCTAACTGGAATTATCAAAGTGTTCTGTGTGTCTCATTGAAGCCCTAGACCACTCTCACATCCTCCTGTGTCTATGCCTTCCCACTCTGCTACCTATCTTGATTGGGATTGGCTAGACTTCAGTGTTTTTCTTGTTCACTTTAATAGACTGACTTTCAGAAAACCAACCCCAGGGTTGATTTTGGAAATCCATCTCAGCAGTGGGTATGGGCTCTTAGGAGGGGTGAAACGCCTATTCGAGGGAGATTACCTGATATTTGAGAAGCAGAGGGGGTTCTGTGTCCTTGAGGACCAAACTGAAATTGCTCTTTTCTTCGCCTGCCCTGTTATCTAATAGTTAAGGAAGAGGCATGGCTAAGCAGGTGGATGGGGTTTAGATCACGTGACCTAGAACCACTTGCACCAGCCCACCAACTGCAAAAGAAAAGAGGCTGGAAGCTGCTGAAGTAGGTGGAAAAAGAGTAGCAAAATTATAATGCACCAAATGATAAGCAGTTATTGATGGGTGGGTGTGGCTTAGGTCATGTGGCCCAGATCCTCTTGCATCAGCTCAGCGACTGCATGGTCTTGGAGTCATTTTTTCAACTAATTGAGACAACTCAATGGGTGGGAATTTGCAGATGGCCAGTGTAATCAATGGTGTTTACCAAATATACGTTGCCCACTTACAGGCTCATCATTGTGTTGCAGAGAATTTCCTTTAAATGTAAACTCATTTTTTTGAAGTATAAACTGTTAGGGAAATTGGACAGCCCAGCATATAGGCACGGTTGTGGCATTGGATTCAAACATCCTGGGAAAATACTTGTGAAATACTGGCAATAATCCCTCCTAACGTTAAGTATTGTTACTTAAGGGCAGGTTTTGAAACTCACGAGCTACACGTTCACATGCACATCATGTCCAATCTTTACTGCATAATGTAAGCCATCTCAGAATAACCGTGTCTATGAAGGCATACCAAAAAACAAACAATAGGACTGGTTGCTCAATGACCTTTCCTTGTTGCAGAGGGGAAGGAGGACAAGTTTACTAACAATTCAATAGTCACACGAAGAATTGTCAAATTATTTTAAACATTTTATTGAACAATTGGGCATATTCTAAAATTCGTATCAAACATTTAATATCTGAATCTCAAACCGTATTAACAATCAGCAGAAAAACAAAGATTGGTGATCTTTGTTCAAACCAAAGTCAACAACACATAAAAATATATCGTACAATTAAATGCTACCTTATCCCTGTAAAATGTCTCCCACTAAAAAAACACAATACAGAATGAAAGGCATAACATCACCATTAAATCACAAGGGTGTACTCACAAACTATAAAACATATGACTAATGAAGTATGAAATTGAAGAGCAACAATTTGTAAAAAGAGCATATATTAATGCTCTGTTCAAACCCAACATTTTTCATTCCCATGCAACGCAAAATGATTGTTCATTCGGGGGAAATTCTTCAGGGGACTATTCGCAAGGTAACAATATCACTGTGGTTCCTGCTCCTTGAGGGACAGCTTTCATGTGGTCGTCCTACCTTCATGGTGCTCTTCAGAAAAGTGAAGGGGACAAATAGGGGGGGGGCAACACATTAGTTGTTGCACAAGGGCTACTAATCGTTCTTGGCCAATTATTAAATCTGGGGCATTCCTAGTTAATAGCTGTTGGAGTTCGAACACTTACCAGAGTATCTGATTTCACTGTGTTAGTGGAGCCGTAGGGGTCTTATTCCGCTGTACCAGTGGTATCCTAAGGGGGCATAGTGAAATAGACCAGGATTTATATAAGCCAATAATTGAATTTGGCTCTTACAAAAGACGGGAACCCGTCTTGTAACTTTTTCATTATAGGTGTTAGAGGATTGTAAAACCGACATCATAATCCTAGCTACTATCTGTATAGAAACGTGCGTGTGTTTGCCAGTCCATTTAGTCCACTGTACGGTTCTCCGCACTGGGCTGTGAGCCGTCCTGGTCTTATGTTAGGGGATGACTATATACGCTCTCTTCGGCGCTTTAGAGTGATAATATTATGATGTTCAAATGTGCTTCAAAGATGGTATGCTGTAGAGGTGCGAACGGCATGGCTGAATGTTTTTAAAAAAAACAAAATAATGAATTACCCAATGCAACCATGCAAGCGAATGGGCAAACCGTCCATTAATACTGTGCGTGATACATCTTTTTTGTTTGTTTAGAAAGGTGGTACTGTAAAGCGCCGAGCCATAACGCAGCGACCTGTGTCCTCCTCGTAAGTGTAACTCTCATCGCGTACTCATGCGCTCTTAAACCATAAAGTAAGCATGCATACACCGTGTTGTGCAGCCCCGTGATAGATTCAGTATATCGAGGGTTCTAATGCCCGCACTCACTTGCTATCACTTATCTTAGTTATGGCTCTCTTTCCAGGGCGTCCTTCTTAACGCAGTCCGGCTTGCCATAGGTGAGGTACACATACGAATATAGAAATGGTAAACGGATTACCGTTACGTCATGTCTTTCCTTGATGAAAAACGGTACACTGAAGAATTGTGGGTAGACGGCCTGTGCTGGTGCGCTATGCTCACCTAATGATACTCAAGCGGGATTATGCTGCGCGTCGTGAAACATCAAATGGTGTACCCACTCTCACCAAATCGCAGAAAACAGCTATGGAAGTTATGCCACGTACTGCGCGCTATCTATCCCCTCAGCAGCACTAAACATCGGAATGTAGGGATCGAGCCCTAAATATAAGGAAGAATAGCTTGACAAAGCGTTTGCACTTACTAAGCTCTTGCACATACGCTGAGCCATTTATGGAACATTCCATTTGATATGAATACCAATTTCAAATAAAAATGTATTGGTTATGAAGAAAATCTACGCTAATCCACAAGAATTCACAAGGTTGTGCAACTTTTCCACCCTTATCTGCCAGTAGTTTGAAATTAATTTAGCCTTGAGAACGACAGAGGTCGAAACACGTGTCGGTTGACATTCTCAGCAATAAATAATTCACTACGACCTGTGTTTTGCTGACATTTTATGTAATTGACAACTACTTCCAATTGAATTTTATGAAGTTTATTCCAGTCCATGTACAGTTATGTACCACTTTGAGTAGAACAAGGGGATAGCGCGCAGTACGTGGCATAACTTTCATAGTTGATGAAAAACGGCTTAGCCGATGGTTCTTGACCGCCGCGTTCCATGAAAGGTGAACTAAACATACGAATATGCCCAATTGTTTAGTAAAATGTTTAAAAGAATTTGAGAACTCCTCGAGTGACTATTGAATTGTTTAGTCATTCTGACTATAAACTTGTCCTCATCCCCCTCACACGTTAGCTCTGCAATAAAGAAAGGTTATTGAGCAACCTGTCCTATTGTTTGTTTTGTAGTTCAGAGGTCCAGGATTGACCGGTTAGCTTCCTTCCCCCTAGATTTCCCCTTTAGTTTTTTTTTATATTCATGCATACCGCTGATATTCGGTGCTTGTCATTTCACTTAGCTGCATACTCTGCTATTCAAGAACATTCCTACCACTTAGACGCGTCTGCCACACACACCACATTGAGCCTGGAAACGTGGCTAAATATGCATCCTGCATACCTTTTGGGCTTTCAGTGTTATTGGTGTTAAGTTGTAGATATATAATCAATATGATTTCAATCATTATGAACCGTGCTTGTTTAATTATTCACATTCTCATTATGCAATTTGCTCAGGGGGGTGATCTCTGGAGATAAACTGCATCGACTGGAGTGGGGAAAAGGAGGACGTTGAAGCAGGGAAAACATGTCTCTACATAAAACATGAAGTTGCCTACATAGTGTAACTGGATTAACATTGTATTCGTTAGAGACATTTTTTAGGCACCCTATACGATAAACCTTTGTATTTGTAAAACACTAAAACGAATGCAACATGCAACCCTTTTTGCTTTGCCAGTGTTCCTTCATCCTGCTTTTCCATTTATTTCTCCGGACGGATACCATTCTTTTTAACATCCTGGCCGGTTATACATCAGTCCATACATCCCATGGCATTGATCAGATTTTATCAAGTTGAAGCTAACCGTTCCTTATTTGGAAAATAGCTTGTTCATCATTTGTCAGAGAATGTAAGAAGCTAAGCTACAAATGACAAAGAAGATTAAAATAGCAGATGTAGTCACATGTATAATTGATTAGTGAGTGTTTTATTTGGCATACATTTAATGTTATTAATGCTTTAAAGCGGATTACACTAGATTGCTTTAATGTGGATTACGCTATGTAAGCAAGCTTCAAGGCAGTTGGAAAAATAATGGAGACATTTGGACATGCTCATCCCATTACAGTGCAAATAATGCTATAGAAAAAGATGGAGAATGATTGAACGGCCAATAATGAGGTTATGCAGTGTAAGCCCGCATAGAAATTGCATCATGCACAGAAGAAGAAAGATGATTGGTGTGTGCCACAGATGCAAGCTTTTGCGGTTTTCGCTTAACGTATTCATTTCTTCTTCTTTAGCATCTTTCAGCAGAGGAACTGGCTAGTAGGTACGATGAGGAGAAAAGGAAATCTGCAAAGAGCTCCAAAGTACCAAGACAAGTAAAAAGGTACAGCCATCATGGGACATGAACAATACTGTTGAAGAAATAAGAGCATATAGAGCACTGTACATACTAGCTAGACAATTATCTCTTTCATAGGTTAGCAAACACATGACTGGCACATTAACACCCTAGCCATTTTCTTTGGTTGATAGTTTGAATTTTAAGAAAGTATACACCACTGTTAGTGAATGTATTTTAAGCCCCTTACCATAAACCTTGTTTAGTGGATGAAGGTGATTGGGGCTTAAGAGTACACTGTTGCATTAATACAAAGACTGTAACAATTCTACCCTACTAAGGTGATTCCCACTCTGTCAGGTGTTGTTGAGTTTTATAAAGTGCATGTTTCACCCTTAGGCATTAAAGCGCTATTTTGGTACTAAAGCACAAGTGCTAAAGAGTTGAGAAAAAAGAACCGTTATAGTTTGAACTGAATAACCACGTATATCGCAAAGGGACACCTTTTTATAGCATTGTTTTCTGCATGGACATGTTTTATTTACCATTTATCATCAGAATGGGACTTTTTACTCTTATGTTTCGGCATAAAGTAGTTGTACGGTGGTGCTGCCTAAACTGCCCGTTGAGCTTGTTGTTTATTTGCAGAACAGAGCATTGACATTAATCAGGTGTTGTACACCGACAGCCAATTTAAAGAAGATAGTGCATGGAGCTATATGTCCTTCATGCCAAGTATTACCAAATACACACAGCCTGCTTGTTCCACAGACAGTGATAAGAAAGCCTATGGAATGCTTTCCATCTCTTAACATGGACAGGCTGGATGGTACAAGCACATGTTAAAGTCCCAGTTACTGAAAGCTGTGAACAATATCCACCAGATCTGTTTAACTCAATAGCATTCCATTTACGACAGAGCCAAAAGTAGGGTTGAACCACTCTACAATAGAATACAGACATACATGACATATGAGATCACGGCCATGAACACATGTGCTGCTCGATAATCATAATTTGGAGTAAGATCCGACTGTTAAACTGTACCGCGACCTAGGACCAGTTTATTAGCCATGCCCATGCTAAAACAGGGTATCAACACTCATGTCAACACGCTAGTTCTAATTGCTGTAAGAAAGATCTGATTTCATGAAGGACATATGCCTGCTTCTTGCTTCTAAACCTTAGAGCTGTATTCATGCTTTGCCATTGACCTCTGGAACACCTGAAGTTTCTGCTTTATAAACCCCTTGCTGTTAGGGAGAATTCTCCGAAATGTGCTTATTCCCTCCACCTTAGAGACCTCCAGCAAGTTTGCTGGATGTTACCTGGAGAGAGTGAGACTCTTTTATTTTCCCCCACTCATGTATTTTAATGTGATTTTCAACACTGTGTTTCTTTTGGTTATGGATTCTGATAAACTCCATAGGCATCATCTTTTACATTGTGTCTCACAGCACCTACAGTACAGTGACACAGGGAAGTATTCCAGATTTCCCAAAGGTTTAAATACCTTCTCTGGGATAAACTACTGTTTCCCAGAGCAGTAAAGTGAAATTGACTTTACTTACATTTGTAACTTTCTAGACCCAGCACACACTATCTTACAATAGGGTGCTGAAGGGGGTTCCTAGTATCCCCCTTGTCTAGCTTCTTATGTAACATTTTTGTTACCCTTTCCTCGATGAATGGCTGGTCGATGTGGTTTACTTTTAACTACTGTGGTGTGCATATACCGCGGGCTGCATTCGCAGTTGCAGGAAAGCACCCAAGGGTGCAATTTTTGTTAAAATGGCCCCGTTCTTTTTTCATCATTTCTTTGTGGAAAGGTCCTTATTGAGATTTACTCTGCGTGCCAAACCAAGTTTATCCCTTTGTTCGCTCTGCCTTTGGTGGGATTCACGAGTGAAGAACGCCTCTGGCTCCAGGATGTCTGGGGTGGGCAGGAAGTGAGGGAGGTGCCCGAAACTCCCTGTGCTTAGTCTCCTAGGAGACCCAAATGCACTCTGTAGTGATTTGCCGGCTGACTGTCCGGCAAGGACAGCCACCCTGCTGGGTGACTGACAGCTAGGCTGGAATGAATGGGAGAGAACTGAATAAAAGGTGAGGCTTTTGGCTTGGAAGGCAGAGTCGAACACTGGACGAAGGAACCGAAGAAGAACTTGAAGAGGATGCCTGCTGCAACTCCTGGACCATTGGTTTGCCCGGTGAAGCCCTGCTGCTGTACTGGAACTCCAAATTCGTATCGACAGAGAAGCCCCTGCAAGGACGACTTCTCCCCTTGAGTGGGTGGGACCAATCAACTCCAAAGTAAGCCACCTGGACATTCTCTCAGAGCTGGTTGACTTTCCACAGACTTGCTGCTGGAAACCGAAACACCAGAGAGAGGAACACCAGATTGTGTGTGTTGCTTTTAAGCTGGCCAAGAGCTCCAGGAAGATCCTCCAGACCCCCACGAAGCAGGACTGACCGAGCCTGAGCCCCCTCAACAGAGCGCAGTACCCCAAGAAGTACTTCATCTCATATAGACTTTTGCCCATTGACTTTGGGTTAGCCTGTTCTACTGAATGACTCTTATTAGGAGATCTGAAAGTATTTGCCTGGTTAAGAATATTTGTGTTCTCTTGTATGTTCTAATAAACTTTTCCTTTGGCTTACTCCTAAATGGTTCTAAATGCATCAGTGATATGTTAATGTCCCCAACACCATAGCTACTGAAGTCACATGAGGATGTTTGTTGTGTCTGTGTGCCAGCCCAAAAGGGTATTCACTGATTTAGAGATATTAAGAGTGTGTATTTTGTGAAGTATATTTGAGTTACTGTGTTTATTGCTCCCTTCTGAAGAAGTCTTACCCTAACTCACTGATAAATACATTAATAATTATTTAGGCAAGAAACCTTGTGTGTAAGTGTTTAATTGACTACTTGTTACTGTGAATCTCTGTGTAACTCCCCTACAGCTCACATTGACCCCTCTTGAGATAAGCCTGGCTGCTCAACACTCTACCAACCTGTGTAGTACAAGCTTATACCAAAGGTTGGGTTCCTATTGCCAGGAGGTCAGGGTTGTTCTAGTGCACACAAAGGGTACTGCATACAATCTTGCCTAACGCCTGCTCGCAAATTTCACTCTGACAGAGTTCCATGAATACCTCTCTAACTCTGCAAACAGGCAAGGGCCCCAGGTGCAAAATGTAGAAATACCACAATCGGATCCATATGTATTTTTGGTCGGGTCGGCCTAACAGAACAAAATTCATATACACATTATATTTTGTTTCATGTTTTCTGCGGCCAGCCCCTTACAATCTCTCAGATTAGCCTTAAATTCTTTCTTGGGCTTCTCTTATGCCATTTCCATCCTGATTGGCACTACTCTCCCCTGTGAGAATAAGGGAAAGTGCGAGCAAAAGGGAGAGCGAGATCTAGAAAAAGAGTGGGACGTTCTGAAGATTAAAGAAACTAAACTAGATGAAGCGATAGAGGTGGTCCAGAGCGAGGGAGACTGAAACATTCTGATTTGGACGAATGACTATAACAAAGGACTGTGACAATGGGGGTGGACTGTTATTTGGGAGGGCTCTGACAAAGTGCTCTGATGAAGGGGATAATCGAAAGAATGCTAAGTGGAAGGACACAAAAACAAATAATTTATTACAATACCATTGCTAATTGCCATACTCTCAAAATATTCTTGTCAACACCATTTTTCTCTTTCGTTCTAGCATTGTTTTGGCCACACAGCGGTACTAAAGTGCCTGCCCTTTTTGCCAAAAACAAGAAGATAAGTTGCACCCACCAAGGATGGATGCATGCACGGCAGGAAGTTCAGAGTTGTATTACAATGTATCAATGTACCAATCTGAAAGCCTGAAACACAACTTTAGGCAAGGTTGGCTTCACCGTCGTTGAGCCAAATCTATTAACAAGTAAGGTCTTAGTGAGGTGGCGGGGTGAGCCTAGACCAAATTAGATGGTTTATTATGATAATGGCTAATTTAGCACATGTTTGATATCAATGATTTCAATACATTTGCTTGTGGTTCTGGGTGGGGGGGGGCAGGAGTCTTGAAGAGTTGGGATCAGTCATATGATAGCCAAATGTCAGGGTTTAGTTAAAATTAGGTATTAAATAAGCAGCACATTTTTCACTGCTATGCATACATTCAGCATTTTTGTATTTTATTTGGATGTTTATAGTGCTTTACGCCAAAGAGCTGTGCAAACCAATACAAAACGGCGGCATTAGGGATTTAGCATTTTATACTTTATCCCCTCTCCTGCAGCACTTTTTGCTGGACTTGCGAACCTTTTTCTTGTTCTGCTGAATGAGGCGAGTACCCTCCTTCATTCTGTTTGCTCTGATTATGGGAATCCTGTTCATTGTATCTTTATTTTTTATGGAGTCCTGCTGTCCTCCATTCTTTTGAAGGCATCTGTGTTAGAATTTTTGCAGTACACAGCACCCTGTGTGCAGTGTCGCTGGGAGCACCTTGGGTTCTCCTTTTTATCTTTTTTTTATTTTCCCTTAAGTACTTGTGTTCTCCAGGTTTGAAGGATACTTTTTATCCTTTTTAGCGTTTTCCTTCTGAGAGATCAGCACACACCACCATAGGTGGAGTGCTGATGGGTTACTTAGGTTCCCCTTCCTCTCTGCTCCTGTAACATTTCTGTTACAGTAACAACCTACTAAGTATGGCTGGTTGTGGTGGATGTGTTCTATTGACGTTTGTGCTATTTTTGCTTGCAGACTGTTTTCATAGCTGCAGCTATGCCCAAAGCTGTGCAATAGCACCTTGAAGCATCTCCCGTGGTAGATGAGATTACCAATAAAGATCTCAGACCAAATAACCAGACAGACTCAAAGAATATGGTAAAGTACTAATTCATTTTCAATTTAATAAAGCTGGGTCAACTGGCAGACACCAGATTGCGCACTCACACACAAACTTGATTACACAGCATTTTTATACCCAATATGCGTAATCTATGATGTCATCCTACGTGGCAAACTGTAAAACCTATCGACGGGAGGGATTGGTTTGTGGAAAATATATACATAGAATACATGTGTTAGTACTTCGTTGGCTGTTTATCTGTGACGCACGCCTCAAACGACCTCAAATACGCATGATACTGATTAAAGCGGACAAAAGGGAAGCAGTTTGGTCTATGCAACATTGTTTAGCAGGTTGCCCCATAGACCCACTGATTGGTTGGCATCCCACCCAACCTTTGACCTTTGAATCGGCTAGCAGCACATAAGAAAAACGAAGCCCAGGTGCTTGAATTAAGTCAGATTACTCCCCCCACTTTCCCAATTAGTCCATCATCTCTCATCAGTCCGGACATGAGCCAAAGTTTCCGTTTGTGGTTGCCCTTGGTGCCTGCTCTGTGTTCTGGGACATTGAAGGGAGTGTAAGCACATGAGTATCTTCATCCACAGCTTAATGAATAGCCCTTGTTTTCAACTTCTGGATCATGTGTGAGGAGACTGCACACTTGTCAACTTCGACCTCCTATTTGCTGCTATTTGATTTAATTATGTTGGGTGTAATTGCTCCTCTTGGCTTCTAAAGACTTGCTGACTGCATCTTGTCGGAGACATATTCATTGTTAATTATCCAGCACTTTAGCTCTTTCAAATGTTTTCTTCTTCTTTAATCTAAGAGAAATATGTCTACCGTCTTCCTCCCTTTGTGCTTTGGAGCAATTCCTTGAAATAGCATCCTTGATCCCAGGCCAACATAGACTCCTCTTTGTTTTGCACGTCTCCTGACTCTTCAGCCCTGGTCTGTTTCTGAGGTAGCTGAATTGAATCTTTGCATGAGCCGGCGTCCTTAACACATTATATTGTTCTCTATAGCAAGCATCTATAGGTCTCATCTACCTTGCTTTGCTGCGTTTATACCCTTTTTTTTTTAAAATTTTATTATTTTTTAAACCAAACAAATAATACAAACCAAACTAGCAGCGTTATTTGCAACAAAACACATGAACATCAATAAATGAACACCACAGCACCCCCAATCCCTCCCCCTCAAGAGCTTGTTTATCTTCCTCATTCCGTATCTGCTGCGTGTGGCAGGGTATCGCTTTCTTCTGAGACTGCAGAATCCGTTATTGTGCCAAACAGTCCTGTTATTAACACTCTCCATGCTAGCAAGGTACTCACTTCTTCTTGTCATGATGCCTACCTCTAAGGAGCCAGGCCGGGCCCAGCAACCCCAGAGGCAGACATCATTTTCCCCAGGGAAGTCTCAGCGGGCCCAAGTCGGGGCCCTTTGGACTCAGTCCTGGCGCCTTAGGCGCCAGGCTCATAGCGGACCCCAGACCTGGCGCCTTAGGCGCCAGGCTCATAGAAGAGGATATGTGTTTTAGTGCTTGGGTGCACACTTACCTGATGCAGACCTTGCTGCTTCATCCAGGCCCTCTTGAGGCCTGAATGGGACTACTTAACCTGTAGGACTACTTCACCACCCGGGTGTGGTCGGGGAAGGATACATACCTGATTGGTGGAAGGATACATACCAGGAACTTCTTCCAAGGCTATTTAAACCCCACCCGAACAGCCACACATGCTTCGCGTTGTTCTGCACCTAGCAGCTGGACGCTCACCGTGTCAGCTCCTGCATCCTGACTTCAGCCACGCCTGCCAGCACCCTGGAACACCTGCAAGGGGAGAAAGGAAGAGAATAGGAGAAGAAAAGCCCTTACCTGCTAAATCTGCATCCCGGAGTCATTTCTCCAACGGCCCTGAAAAGGAAGACATCATTTTAAAGGCATTTCGTTTCGATCGCTGCAGCGCTGCATTTTACTCACCTTTGCAAGGCGCTTCCATCTTCAGCAGCGATCTTCCGGATTCAGCTACGCCCCGGCGCCTAGAGGAAAAAGACAAGAACAAAGGTGAGAGGGAGAAAAGGAATAAGGAAAGCTCAGTTTCCTTTTAAGTCTTACCTGTTGGATTATTCCCACTGCATTTCGGGTCCTGCCGCTTCCTGGCATCTCCGGACCCCGGCCCCTATGGGGAAAAAAGACAAAGACATTGAATGAGCGAATGCAAAGACATTACCTGAGCGCTCATCCAGAACTGTTTCACTTCGGGTCGGCGCCATATCTCCGGCACTCCGAACCCCGGCCCCTAAGGGGAAAAAGACATAAGCATTAGCGCTTGCTGCAATTAGACAACGAACATTATTATTAAGCTTGAACTTTTGAACAGAACTTTTACAGCGCCTTACCTGAACAGTCAAGTTTACCTGAACTCCCATCAATCCTCAATCCAGTGAAGTAACTGGGTTTCAACGCGCCCCTGCATCAGAAGCAGGATGGAGAGCTCATCCTTCCAAACCCTAAGGTGAGGCTTCACAGGGAATCGTGGAGGAGGTATCGTGGAGGGTTGGAAGGGAGTGGGAGGCTTGAGCATTGTTCCACAGTTGGTAATACTCCCTTTTCACGCACAGGAGAGTATCCAACGAGCCAGGGAAGCCAGAATAGAGGGGCCCTTCCTGTCCATCTTCAGAGTTCTGCGCCTTCGACGCCGCGCCTCCGTGGGAACCAGGTGAGCGTTACAGAACGCGAAGCCTTACCACAATTTCCCACCTGGGCGCTATGGAGACTTCCGAGACAGATCAGCTGGCCCATCTTTTAGGGGAATTACGGGCAGAAGTGCACTCAGCCCGCCAGGAGACTAATGCTCTCAGAAGGGAACTAATCCTATCCAAGGAAAGAACTGATGATCTAGCCAAAAGGTTATTGCAGGGCCAGGCAGAGCACACTCCTTTACCTGTTTCCGGAGATATTTCTACAACAATGGGTTCGAATAACCCGGTACAAATCAATCTACCTGGACACATGCCTTTGGCCCCGCCGGAACGTTTTGCGGGGGATCCCAAGAAATATGCCGTTTTTATGAACCAATGCCGTTTACACTTTTTATGCAGGCCCGGGGCCTTCCCCAACGACCAGACCAAAGTAGCCTTTGTATTATCTTACCTCAGTGGCTGTGCTGCCGATTGGTCTATTCCATTGGTAAATCAGGATGATCCCATTCTCCGGGATTTCCAGGGCTTCCAGGCCAGCATGGAAAGATTGTTCGCTCGACACTCGCAGGGACAGGCCCTTGACAACGAACTGCTATCCTTACGACAAGGTAATCAGGATCTTTTGTCCTATATCGCCACCTTTAATAGACTAGTTGTGGTAACCGGATGGCCTGAAAATAAAAGGATCACATTGTTTCATCGAGGCCTGCACGGAGAGCTTAAAGATGTTATAGCTCAGATAGTAGATCCACCCCAGGCCTGCGCAGACTACATAGACTTAGTGGTTCAACTTGATCACAGGCTTCAAAATAGAAAAGCAGATCGGCTCAAGTATGAAACCAGAGTACCTATCAAGACCCACGTTAACTCCAAGAGTACTGACGTTTCCGAACCTATGCAAATTGGCAGTGTTAAAGGACCATTAACGCAGAAGGAACGAGAGAGAAGGCGACGAATGCAACTTTGTCTGTATTGCGGAACTTCCGGTCACTTTCTTCAAAGTTGTCCAGTTAAACCACCCAAGAAGGTGGTTGGAGCCACTGATAACGAGTTATTGACACCTGGTTCGGGAAACGACCTAGCCCGACAAGCGTAGGGGTCCGCTTGCCGAGCTTGAAAACAAACTCTTTGACCTCGCATTTTGTCATGCCAATGGTGCTTGTGAACCCAAAACAGCCTCAGCAGTTGCATGCTATAAAAGCATACATAGACAGTGGAGCTATTGGAAATTACATAGACCGTGAATTGGCTTCCAGGATTAAGCTTCCTCTCCGCCCGAAAGTAACCCAAGATGTAATTACTACAGTTGATGGAACCGAAATAGCCTCAGGGCCTGTAACGCATTCCACAGTTGAAATCACTCTGGTGGGTCAGGACGGACATTGGGAAGCATTCGTGTTTGATGTGATCAAGGCCCCACAATTTCAAGTACTTCTTGGAATCCCTTGGTTAGAAACACATAATCCGAGAATAGACTGGCGAGCAAAGAAGATAACTTTTCCTGATTGTGAACCAACCTGTTACCCAAGGAATCCAGCTATGGGTCTAGCCTCTGTAACTTCCACCCCTGTACAGCTACCATCTGAATACCAAGAATTCCAAGACGTTTTTCAGAAAGAGCAGGCTAACACCTTACCTCCCCATCGATCTTACGATTGCCAAATCGACTTGGTACCCAATGCACAACTATCTTGTAGTAGGATTTATGCTCTTACTGAACCTGAGAACCTGCATTTGCGCCAGTATTTGGATCAATACCTGGCCAATGGTTTCATTTGCCCATCAAAGTCACCAGTCTCTTCCGCTTTGTTCTTCGTACCTAAAAAGGAAGGAGACCTTAGGGCCTGTATTGACTACCGCGCCCTAAATCAGATAACGATTAAGAATCGTTACCCTTTGCCCCTGATACCTGAGCTTATCGACCAAGTAAAAGATGCTCGTGTGTACACCAAGCTAGATCTCCGAGGAGCTTACCACCTGGTACGTATAAAAGAGGGCGACGAGTGGAGGACTGCATTCCGCACCAAATTTGGGCTCTTCGAATATCAAGTAATGCCCTTCGGTTTGTGCAACGCACCTGCCGCCTTTCAGTACTTCATGAATGATGTTCTTCGGGAACTTATCGATGTTTGTGTCATCATTTATATTGACGACATCCTGGTGTATTCCTCCTCAGAATCTGATCACAGAAACCATGTTAGGGCAGTTCTTGAGAAATTGCGCCAGCACAAATTATTTGCTAAGCTCGAAAAATGCGTTTTTCATACCACAGAAGTGGAGTTTCTCGGATTCATCCTGACACCTCAAGGAATCCGAATGGACTCGCGGAAAGTGGACGCCATTCTCAAATGGCCATCTCCTAGCTCTGTGAAGGGAGTGCAAAGCATGCTTGGCTTTGCCAATTTCTATCGAAGGTTCATCCCGGAATTTTCTCGAACTGTTCAACCCATCACAGCTCTCCTAAAGAAAAACAAACGCTTTGAATGGACTCTTGAGGCTGAACAAGCCTTTCAGGACCTGAAAACCAAATTCACCTCTGCACCTGTATTGAAGCACCCGCGCCCAGATCTCCCTTACATCGTGGAAACCGATGCATCCAGTTCGGCCATGGGAGCTGTCCTGTCGCAAAGAGACCCAGAAACTAACCAACTACACCCTGTAGCCTTTTGGTCCAGAAAATTCTCTCCACCTGAACTCAATTACGCAATTACCGACAAAGAACTACTGGCTATTAAATCAGCTTTCAAGGCTTGGCGTCACTATCTTCTCGGTGCAAGACACACCATCACCGTAATTACGGACCACAGAAATTTGCAGTATTTAAAGACGGCCAAAGCTCAATCTTCGCGACAACTCCGATGGGCTTTATTCTTTGCGGAATTTGATTTTATCGCCCTGGCTGCAAGAATGGTAAGGCAGATGCCTTATCCCGGATAGGCATGGAAGAACCCAATTCGAGTTTAGAACCTGTGCCAATCATACCGGAACAAAGAATTCTGGGCTTGACTTCATTGCAAACCATTGAGGACATCCAAGCTCAAGTAAAACAGCTTTTTGACTCTTCTGCCTTACTGGAATGGAGTCAAAAGGGTCCTCACTACACCGTTAAGGATGATTTACCCTACTTCCAAAAGCGGTTATTTCTGCCAAGTAAAGAATTGCAGGAACTTGTCATTACCCGTCATCATGAATCATTAATGGAAGGACACCCCGGTATCGCGAAAACAGAAGAAAAGATCAAACGCCACTTCTGGTGGCCTTCTTGGAGAAAAGACATAAAGTCATTTGTGTTGTCTTGCGGAATCTGTGCCCAAAATAAGAGTCAAAAGAAAAGGCCAGCCGGCCTACTTCAACCTTTGGACATTCCACCAGCACCTTGGCACACCTTGTCAATGGACTTTATAACTGACCTGCCTCCTTGTGGTGGTTACAACACGATTCTCGTAATAGTGGATCTATTCTCCAAAATGGCCCATTTTATCCCTTTAAAAGGATTGCTGTCAGCTTCCACCTTGGCCAAGGAATTTATGGAAAATATAGTGCGGTTACATGGTTTCCCTTCCATATTAGTCTCAGACCGTGGAAGTCAATTTATCTCCCACTTTTGGAAGAAATGTTGCCAACTAGCACAAATAGACGTGCGGTTATCCACCAGCCACCACCCCCAGACCGACGGACAAACCGAGAGAACCAATCAGACTCTCGAGCAATATCTGCGGTGCATGTTACACCAATCCGAGTTGAATTGGAAGGACATCCTTTGGATTGCAGAATATGCATACAACAATTCAGTGCATTCTGGAACCGGACAGACTCCTTTTTATACCCTGTATGGTCACCATCCTCGGACCTCTGACCTAGATCCACCTCTGACCCTGGAGATGCCTGCAGTAAATCACCTACATTCCACAATAACCCAAGCCTTCAAAGAAGCTACAACCCACTTACAGCAAGCCAAGAAAAAGTATAAAGAAAACGCTGATTTGCACCGAAGTAAAACTCCTCCTTACCAAGTAGGAGATCAGGTATGGCTAGCAACTAAACATCTACCCCTCAAGGGTCAGCGAACTTTCAATCCCAGATTCATTGGGCCTTACCCCATCAAAGCTATTATCAACCCAGTGGCCTTTAAACTCGATTTACCATCCAACATGCGGATTCATCCCGTTTTTCACGCATCTCTTCTAAAACCAGTACAACCTGGAACCAGACTCTCTGAGCCCCCAGGCCCTGTCCAAATTGATGGAGAATTAGAATTCGAAGTGAAAGACATTTTAGATTCCAAGATAGTTAAGTCGAAACTCTTCTATCTTGTTGATTGGAAAGGATATGGACCTCAGGAAAGATCTTGGGAACCCAGTAACTATGTTCACGCACCACGATTAATTCAAAGATTCCATCGAAGATTCCCGCACAAACCAAAACCCCCGGAGGAAAAGACCTTGGGAGGGGCCTTGAGGGGGGGTACTGTCATGATGCCTCCCTCTAAGGAGCCAGGCCGGGCCCAGCAACCCCAGAGGCAGACATCATTTTCCCCAGGGAAGTCTCAGCGGGCCCAAGTCGGGGCCCTTTGGACTCAGTCCTGGCGCCTTAGGCGCCAGGCTCATAGCGGACCCCAGTCCTGGCGCCTTAGGCGCCAGGCTCATAGAAGAGGATATGTGTTTAAGTGCTTGGGTGCACACTTACCTGATGCAGACCTTGCTGCTTCATCCAGGCCCTCTTGAGGCCTGAATGGGACTACTTAAACTGTAGGACTACTTCACCACCCGGGTGTGGTCGGGGAAGGATACATACCTGATTGGTGGAAGGATACATACCAGGAACTTCTTCCAAGGCTATTTAAACCCCACCCGAACAGCCACACATGCTTCGCGTTGTTCTGCACCTAGCAGCTGGACGCTCACCGTGTCAGCTCCTGCATCCTGACTTCAGCCACGCCTGCCAGCACCCTGGAACACCTGCAAGGGGAGAAAGGAAGAGAATAGGAGAAGAAAAGCCCTTACCTGCTAAATCTGCATCCCGGAGTCATTTCTCCAACGTCCCTGAAAAGGAAGACATCATTTTAAAGGCATTTCGTTTCGATCGCTGCAGCGCTGCATTTTACTCACCTTTGCAAGGCGCTTCCATCTTCAGCAGCGATCTTCCGGATTCAGCTACGCCCCGGCGCCTAGAGGAAAAAGACAAGAACAAAGGTGAGAGGGAGAAAAGGAATAAGGAAAGCTCAGTTTCCTTTTAAGTCTTACCTGTTGGATTATTCCCACTGCATTTCGGGTCCTGCCGCTTCCTGGCATCTCCGGACCCCGGCCCCTATGGGGAAAAAAGACAAAGACATTGAATGAGCGAATGCAAAGACATTACCTGAGCGCTCATCCAGAACTGTTTCACTTCGGGTCGGCGCCATATCTCTGGCACTCCGAACCCCGGCCCCTAAGGGGAAAAAGACATAAGCATTAGCGCTTGCTGCAATTAGACAACGAACATTATTATTAAGCTTGAACTTTTGAACAGAACTTTTACAGCGCCTTACCTGAACAGTCAAGTTTACCTGAACTCCCATCAATCCTCAATCCAGTGAAGTAACTGGGTTTCAACGCGCCCCTGCATCAGAAGCAGGATGGAGAGCTCATCCTTCCAAACCCTAAGGTGAGGCTTCACGGGGAATCGTGGAGGAGGTATCGTGGAGGGTTGGAAGGGAGTGGGAGGCTTGAGCATTGTTCCACAGTTGGTAATACTCCCTTTTCACGCACAGGAGAGTATCCAACGAGCCAGGGAAGCCAGAATAGAGGGGCCCTTCCTGTCCATCTTCAGAGTTCTGCGCCTTCGACGCCGCGCCTCCGTGGTAACTAGGTGAGCGTTACACTTCTTCCCCACACTTGCTACATGCCTCCTGCCATACCACCGTTTCAGCCTCTGCCCATTTTTGCAAATCCCGCCACCATACCTCGACCAGTGGCTTATGGCACTGCTTCCAGCCCATGGCAATCCTTCGTTTTGCAAGCACATATGCCAAGTCCTTCAGTTTCCGTGGTCTGGGAAACCCTCCCAACAGGCAGGCCCAGGCCGTATCTATATTGAGCGTGACCCCTTTTTCTGCTAGTTTTTGTGCCACTTCCCCCCAAAAACTCTCAATCACTGGGCAAGACCAAAACATGTGTGTCATATCAGCATCTTCCGTATCGCATTTTGGGCACGCTTGTCGTCCCGCATTCACAAACTTAGATATTCTCATCGGGGTCATGTAGGCATTGTGCGTTATGTAGAACTGTATTTGTTGTAATCTGGCATTTCTGGACACCTTCTTGTGGTGTCCCATAGCACGCTCCCACATCCCATCAGTCATCTGTGCTCCCACCTCTGTTTCCAAATCCAGCCTCAAATGCGTCAAATCCTTCCTACCCGGGTCATCACCATCTCATACAGTCTAGAGATCTCGTGCCCTCCTTCTGACATGTCATATATTGTCCCCATGGTGGCGTCTGGCTCCTCCGCCAATACAGTCTCAGGCCAGGTTTTACGAATAATCTGCACCAGCCTTAGATATGTGACATATTGGCCTCTGTGCAAGCCTGCCTCTTCCCCTAATTCTTCAAAATCCTTAATGACCCCTTCTTGTCAGACATCTCCCAATGTAACCAGCCCGACCGACTCCCAGTAGGTCCTGATTATCATTCTTAGTTGTTTGTCTTCCCCTGCCAAGGCCACCAGCGGCACTTGCGGGGAACACGGGTACGGGTTCTCCATCAGTCGACATACTCTACGCCACATCTTCCACCCAAGCAACATCATACCCGGGCGCTCCTTCATTTCAAGTCTAGGCAACCAAATAATTTCCTTTAGGTAAAATGGAGTACAGTCCTGTCCAAACAGCCTAAATTCAGGAGTTACCTCATCAGAGAGCCATTTGGCCACATATTGCAACTGGCCTCAAAATTTGGCAGCTTAATACCCCCTCTTTCATAGAAGTCCTGCAACTTCCATAGCGCCACTCTATTCCGAATGCCATGCCATAGGAAGTCTCTGCACATACTATTCAGCTTGGCAAAAAACTTTTTAGGTATCATGTACGAAATATTGCTGAAAGAATGTAAGAGCCTGGGCAGGACCACCATTTTGAGCATCGCCCCCCGTCCCATCATCGCCAGCGGCAACTTCTCCCAAAACTTCATACTTATACGGATTTTTCCCACAGCCACCTTGGTATTATGCAAATGTTCCTCCTCTACCGTGTGATACACATCTATTCCGAGGTAGCGGAAGGAGCCAACCGCCCATGGTACCGACAACACTGGCAACCGCTCCAGAGGGGTTCCTCTGGAGCTACCCAATGGGAACATGCTCGATTTTTAACATATTGAAGATTTTCCTCTGGATATTTCAGATATAATAGCAAATCGTCAACATATAAGGATATTAGGTGTTTCTCTCCCCCCACCTCAATGCCTATCATGTCATATTGTTGTCTAAGGTACACTGCTAGGGGATCCAGGGCCAGAATATATAACATCGGGGACCAGGGGCACCCTTGTCTGGTGCCTCTGCTAAATTGCCATCTCTCGGATATCAACGATCCTGTGCGTACCCTAGCCACGGGTTCACTGTACAGCAATTTCGCCCACCTAACATAGCCCGGCCCCATCCCGTATTCCCTCAGGGCCTCCAGCAACCATGGCCACCTCACTGAATCGAAAGCTTTGACTGCATCTAGGGGCACAACCGCCATTTCACCCTCGTTCTTGTTCCCCTCTTCAATCACCCGGTGTAGTCGCCTATGGTTGTGGGTTATATTCCTGTTGGGGACATAACCTGTCTGGTCCGGGTGTATCAGTTTACTAATAACTCTACGCAGCCTATTGGCCAGGTCTGCCGTCAATATCTTGCCGTCCTGGTTCAACATTGACAAAGGCCTATAGGAGCCGCAGCTATGCCCTGGCTTGTTGGGCTTAGGAAGCAGTATAATTATCGCTTCTCTAAGCGATTCCGGCAGCCGGCCCACCTCAAAAGACTCATTGAGCATTTCTAGCATGGGGCAACTGCTTCACCACCTCCTCCAATTCCTCTAGAGTAATCGGTGCATCCAGCTCCTCCCTTTCTTCGGCACTAATCTTAGGTAATTCCATATCTCTTAAAAATCTCCTCTCGATTGCCCACCCCCCTTTGTCCTCATATAATGCCCTGTAATAGTCTGAGAATGCCTCATTGACTCCCTCTTGAGTGTCCGCTACCTCCCCATCCTCTCTAGTTATCGTCCTAATCGGGGGCCTAGGGTTTTCGCTCTTATATAACCACACCAAAAGACGGCCGGTTTTATCCCCACCTGCATGTTGTCTCTCAACATACTTCTTATAGTTAAGGTTGCAGAGCCTTTCCCAAAGCTCTGCACACCGCTGCTGCAGTTTGAGTACTAGTTCCGCATCCCCTCCTGCCCTATTGGTTTCCCGTTCCAGTTCACCTTCGGCTTCCCCTAACTCCATTAGGACCCCACCCTGTAGGCCCTTTGATTTAGCAATAGCAGCACCCCGCAATACCACCTTAAAGGCTTCCCAGAGCGTGCCCGCTGAATCCACACTGCCAGTTTTTTCCTCGAAATAATGTGTGATCTCATCCCTGATATCCTCTCTGAAGACCGGGTCCCTGAGCGCCTCAGCCCGGAGGCGCCACGTGGGTATCCGCGCACTGGGGCGGCAGTACTGCCTGCCCAGAACCAGAGGCGAGTGGTCCGACAGGACCCTCGCTTTGTAGTCTATTTGAGTGGTCTCTATCACCACATCTGGCGTGGGAAAAAAATAATCAAGTCTCGTATGCAGTTGTTGTGGGGCTGAGTAATGCGAGTACTGTGTTTCATTAGGATGTTTCAGCCTCCAAACATCTGCCAGCCCAAAGTCGTCGAGCAGTGTCTGCAATGCCCTGGCCGCTGGGGTGGGCCTATCAATCTTATCATCGGATCTGTCTACCTTGGGGTTGAGCACGCAGTTAAAATCCCCTCCCCAAATAACCGCTCCCCCCATACATGCACCCAGGTTGGTACACAGAGTCCTAAAATATGCCGCCGTATTTTGATTGGGGGCATAGGTATTTATAATGCACACCTCCCTATTCTCCACCAGTGCCTTCAATAGGACTAACGTCCCCTCCGTATCGACCACCTCTTGTGTAAATTGGAGCGGAACGTGCGGTGCCACCCAGACCAACACTCCCCTAGCGTAGGCAGAATACAGAGAGCCTACTACAGTACCTCTCCACTTCTTCCCCACGAGTTCCAACTTTTAGCCGGGGCAGATGCGTCTCTTGCAACAGTGCAATATCAATCTTCTGTCTTTTCAAATACATCATGACTTTGTTCCTCTTTAAGTAACTATTGAGTCCCCTGACATACCAGGTTACGATCTTAAGGTCCCCCATAGCTCATGAGTGTCCTCCCACCTTCCGCGTAGCAAATCCCACTCGCCCACGCGATACAGATACAGCCCTCTGACTTTTACTTGTAGCTTCTTGTACAAACTCAAACTCCCCATAACTATATACACTACAAATTCCCCACTTCCCTCCCCACCCTCTACCCATCCCTTCCCCAACACCACACACCCCACCTGCTGCCCAGCTCCATCCTCGGAACTCGGGCACCCCCACATCTAGCCCTGCAAGCACCAAACAATGCCCAGAGCTCAGTAGGGTGAAGTCGCCCTAATGCCACTTAACTAAAGTTACTAAGTGGGGTAAAGAGATCCGCTCTGCAAGGCTCCCCTAAATACAGTAATAGTAACAGTGCTCATAATATCTTGTGCAACAGTCTGACCTTCTCTCCCGAAGGCCGCACAAATGACTATAATCAAGTCCCATGGATCTATACCGCGCCATCTTGTGGCACCCTCCTCGTGCACTACTTATCTCCTCCATCTCCTCTTCCCGTCCGAACGTCAGGCTCCTGGGGACATCCCTGCGCGTCGAGCCATCCCATGGCATCCACCGGAGTCTCAAAAAACAAAGTTTTGTGTTTATGAAAAACTTTCAATTTTGCCGGGTACAGCAACATCTATTTATGGCCTGCCTCTCTCAATCTCCGCTTTACCGTCCCAAAGTTCATGCGGCTACGTTGCACAGTCAGGGTATAGTCCGGGTAGGCCGTGATGTTTGCCACTCCTCGTGTAATCGTTCCTCCCTTGCGGAAGTGTTCCAATATCCTCTCCCGGTCCCGGTAATTAAGGATTTTGGCTATTACTGGCCTAGGCGGGTTTCCTGGCTGTGGCCTCCTTGTTAGAGCTCTATGCGCACGTTCCACCGCAAATCCTTGAGATAAGGCTCCTCCGGGTATCTCCTGCAGCAGCATAGCTCAATGAACTCCGTAGGATCGTGGCCCTCCGATCCCTCCGGCAGGCCCACGATACGAATGTTGTTTCGTCGGGCGCGTCCTTCCGCCTCCTCCGCTCTGCTCTCCAAGTTGCCCACTCTCTGTACCAGGGCATGCAATTCGGCCTTATGGGAGGCACAATCCGCGGTATTCGGGCTCACCTCTTTCTCGAGGGTCTCCGTGCGCTCCGCCAAGGCCCTGACTTCCTGCCGGAGTAGATTCACTTCCTCCTGCACCTCACCGACCTTAAGGTCCAATGCCGTTTTCAGCTCAGTTACGGCCAGTTCAAGTTTAGCTTCCCAGGCCGCCTTTAAGTCCGCAATCGCAGCTAGGACCTCTTGGTTGGTACCCGTCACCGTCATGCCGCCTGTAGGCGACTTGTCCTTACTCTTGGAATTTTCTGGACCAGGGGACCTCTTAGCAAAGTCATCCAAGGTGGGCTGCTTCGCCTTCGGCCTCACCGTTCTACTAGACATGACCCAGAGGACCTGTGTTCTGCACAAGTTACAAATGCGCACACAGTACGCCTCTATCGCTCGATCATCGTGCGGCCTGCTCCTTCCTTTGTTTAGGTCGTTGGTCGGCCATTTTGTGTCGTCTTTCGTCTCCGGTGCTCCTTATCTTTTTTGCACAAAGCTCCACCGCCGCTCCTCCCACGCCTTCCAAAAGTTCACCAAGCGCGGTCAGACCATTCACACACCGACATGTGTGTTTGCAGCTGTCGTAGGCACGTCGTTATGCACTATTCCGCCAGGATAATTTCAGGATCTCGGGAGCTCCTCCAGATCACGTCCTCCTACATGACCCTCGTAGCCACGCCCCTCGCTGCGTTTATACACTTATTGGTCAACAAGATACTTAATTATTTGTATATACGATTGCTTTATCGTTTCGTACATGTTTTTCTCATCACTTCAGTTACATTGTTACTCTTGAGTATTTTCATATCGTTTCAGTATTTCCTCATATAGCTCCTTTATGACATCACTCTGCCCATGTCAGATTTCACTGTGCACTACCAGTGGTGCATGCTGACATCCCTCCACACTACATCCTTTCACTCCTTCAGTGCGAGGATGCATTTGATACTGTTGTCTGAGTGCATATCATCTCTCGTACACTCAATGCAGTATATGCATAACACTTGGAGTCCCATATAGAACCCGTCTCCTGCTGTTCCGGTATGATGATGATGGTGACGGGGCGGGAGTTAGGCATAGTGCTCCACCTGCTCCTCTACCTTCCCCCTCTGGTCGAGTCCTCGACCACATTCTTCTTCTCTTCATTCTCCTTTATCATCTCTTCATACTGTTATTTCTTGGGGACCCATATCTTTGTCAACCCCCCCCCCAGGTTTCCTGCATTCTTCTTATGTCAATCCACACTCCATGTCTTGTGGCAGCAGTCTCCTGATGGTAGACAAAATAGTCAACATCGTACATACTTTTTATGATCCTTGGGATAGTAGAGGCTTATTCATGGAGGTTCAAGGGTACTTTTCTTTCTTTTTTCATGGGTACTGTCCTCATTTTGCATCTGCTCACCAGTTCCAGTGTCTATATCAATCACGATCTTCATCCCAATAGCTTTCTTGGCTTTCTTGGTTGTCTTCTGGCACTGTCCCAGGATGATCCTTATGAGATAGAATCCCAGCAATACCGACACGAGTATTGCTCAGAGTATTTTGAAAGCATTGGACAGCCAGGTTAAAATCCATGGAAATGGGATTGAGAACAAGTAATCTCCTGCTATCTCAGCAGCTTTATCTTCCAACTTTGTATGCAGGTTTGTCAGCATAGTTACTGCTTCTGCCAGGGTTCCATTTTCTCCATCATGGGATGGTATGAATGTAATGACGTCCAGGACATACCTGTTCTAGATAGTCATCAACCTGATGGCTCTCAGTCCCTCTCATTGCATTGAGTCCCTTTATTGTTGCATTAATCAGATCATCTGCAGCAGCTCCCATCTGGTGATTTGCAGCCACTTCACTGTAGTCTGGAGTCCTGGCTTAAATATAGATGTCATAACATTGCTGTCTTGCTGAAAACGTGGTGCTCATCGAAATGTCTTCATATGCCTTTGATTTTGATGAAAAGTAGTTCTCCCTTTTCAGCCGGCAAAGAATAAGGTATCTCTTCCTTCTCTGGTGTTCATTCATCTTTGTAAATTCATTGATCTTGAAATCACTTTGAGGGATCACTAATGCTGGAACATGTTTCAATACAATAGAACATATTCCTCCCCAATCTTTAGGCAACTGCATGTAAGCACTGGATCCAAAGGGCCAGTATCGGTCCATCAGTACAGCAGTTCCTCCATTCATCCCTGGGACCGCGAGTATCTGTCCACATCCTTTGTTTTCTCCGACTGGAACTGAACCTCCATTCCTGAAGCATGTAGTTGCATTCTTCAATGGCATAGAAACTGATCCTGCTTCATTGTCGACCCATGTTAGTAACTTGGAATACTTGGCCCATGATTCTAGGCATCTGTCAGTCACTATTTGCACTATGGATACTGGTTCTTTCTTCAATAAATGTGCAGGGCAAGATAATTGCCCATCTTCCCATCGGTACTGGTGGCAACATGCCCATATACCAATAGCTGAGGTATTTCCCACCATCCTGGCTCTCCTGACCTTTAAGTCATGTCTGAGCAATCCATCCTCTTCATTTCAACAATTTATATTCTTCCTCCAATTTAGGATGGATACATACGTTTTTTGGTCGTCCATCCCATCCCACCTTCCATCCTTTTTGTCTTTACAAAAGTATGTTCATATGGAAATTGTCATGATGCCTACCCCCGCGGACCCAGACCAGGTCCAGCAACCTCGGAAGCAGGCATCAAGTTATTTTGAGCAAGCCCAAAATACCCTGCTGGGGGCTGTTTGGGTGCGGCCTTGGCGCCTATGGCGCCAGGCTCATATGGAGGGTCAGTCCTGGCACCATAGGCGCCAGGCTCATAGAGTAGAACTTACCTAATGCAGATCATGCTGCAGGCTTACCTGATGCAGACTATGCTGCAAGAGCTCCAAGCCAAATGAGGCTTGGAAGGGACAATTTTACCTAGGGACTATTTTTTTACTTGGGTGGGGCTGGGGAGGAATACTTACCTGGGACTACTTTGGAGGCTATTTAAATCACGCCCGAAGAGCAGCACACGCTTCGCGTTATTCTGCATCCAGCAGCGTAACGCTTACCGTGCCTGCAAGCCTGCATCCAGTCTTCTGCCACGCCCGCCTCAAGTTTGGAGCTCCTAGAAAAAGGGAGAAAGCAAGAGAAAAGGTTAGAACAAGAGCAATACCTTTGGTCCTTACCTAAATTCCCGATCCATCGCGCCTTCGAGCTGGAAGAAAGAAGTTATTTTATGCACGTCGCCTCGCCTGCTGCAGCGCCGCGCTGAACTCACCGGCCTTCGCAGCATCTTCACATTCCACCGCATCCTCCTGCATGTTCCAGCCGCATTCCGGCACCTAAGGAGTAGACAAGAACAGCAAGGTGAGCCAAGAGAATACACAGAGGAATATTAGTTACCCCCCCCCCCATAGACTTACCTGATTTTACCACCAGGGGTACTATTCCTCTTCACGGGTCGGCGCAGCTTCCACTGCATCTTCGCCGAACCCCGGCCCCTAAGGGGAAACAAAAGGACAGCAAGGTGAAACAAAGGGACTGGAACCCTCCTCACCACAATAGACTTACCCGATTTTACTGCCAGAGGTATTATTCCCCGAGACTTCATACTTTCTCTCAGCGCCCGAATAAAGGAGAAAGTAACAGGTTGACATTATTCATCGAACTGTATTGGAAATACAAATCCTTACCAGAATATTACTGGTTGCCATGAGGAACTCTTCACTAGGGTCAAGCTGCAATCTGTAAGGAATCGGACAAGAGTGAAAGTCAAGCATTTGAACTCTTACGAACTACATACTTTTTGGAGTCAATATTGTTCTGGAACTCACCAATTCCTTCAAGCCAGTGAAGCAACTGGTTATCAACGCGCCCCTGCGCTCAATGCAGGATGGAGAGCTCATCTTTTCAAACCATCAGGTGAGACTGTAAGAGGGGACATCAAAGGTGATCTGTGGGGAGAACAGCGGGGGTGGTGGGATTTACACTCAACTCCACTGGTGGTTAATTCCCTTTCTCCATTTGCAGAAGAATATTCCTACGGGCCAAGCAAACGAAGCTAGGTGGGCCAGTCCAGTCTGTCATCTCGGCCCTACGCGTCACATTGGTGGAAACCGCAGCTGTCCAGTTCAGATCAACGCCTCTGTGGGAGCCAGGTGAGCGTAACAGAAATATTCCTGTTTATCGCCATTGTAAAGTTGCCCATTTTCCTTCAAATTATGCTTTGGTTGTACACGCTGCTAGATGGCTGAGACATATTGCATCATGTGCAGGCATCTCTTTGGCAATAAATGTCCTTGCTGCATTCATGGCATATGATATTAAGGAACAGACATAGCAGCTTTCATCTGACATTCTTAATCCCACCTCCGACATGTGCTGATACCATAGGTTATTCTTTAAATGAGCCGAATTATCAAGATATGTGTTTTATATCTTCATGATGTTCCCCAATATCCCTTTTAAATCGAAATAGATACCTTGTTAGATTAAGGATACTGTGTGTGCTTTCATCAGGGGCAATAGTAACTGTTTCATTGTTCCCTTCCATGTCTGTTTTATTTCTTATAACTTGTCTAAATGCCATACAAACCAGGAGGAAGACACAAATCGTAACACAGAATGATATCACAATTATTACTCCACGAAAGCTCATCGACTTTCTTGATGGCAATCAGCATCTTATATTCTGAATCCTCCCCATTTTTACTTCGACATTTACTATATAACTCAAAGTCTCTATGAATCATACCTTTATATCAAGAATTGCAAGATGATTGCTATGATTATTCCGAAAATAATATAATAGTTTTTAGGATTTCCCAAAAAGCATTATATTTACATATCTTCTTACTAAAGTAGGGTAAGACCGTAATATGTATGTAAAAACAGCATACAAGAATGTGTGTATTGTTATTATAATGGGTAACATAAAGATTGTGCTTCTTTTTTCAGCTCCGGTAATTCACACATTGTTCCGTTGGCCAATCTAAAAAAAAAGGTTCCATGTCAAATGGTAAAAGATGTTGGGTTTTAGTCTAAAGTGCTGCTTTGTTCTTCATTTTCCTTGTCTTTACTCTTAACCATAGAACGAGTCTGCATTCGCAGAACTTCTTCTCTTGCTTCACAGTCAGTAGATGTAGGAGGGGTCTGGGTTTCCCCTTTATATGGTTTGATGTCGTGCAAATGCAGCCAAGCTCTTCTTCCTTTTAACTTGGCAGCTGTAGGGGTAAGTTCTTCCACCTCCTATGGACCTTCATAGTGGGGCGGGTTGCACCTAGAAACACTTGTGTACAGGCACGTTATAAATGCCATATCATGTCCAAGTGCATACAAACGTTTGTACCAACACCTGGTCCCCTGGGTAAAGGCTGGGTTGTTTTATGAAATCTTCTGCTTCAATAGGTTGACCGTCTTTGACGCTTCTCTATGACCACACCATTGTGTTTTTTGAACTGTTGACATGAAAGAAACACTTAGTCATTGTTGTTAGGTAATCATGCATCTCATCACCCAATGTCTTTGCTACACTATGGGCATCAGTTTTTAACCTGGTTGGAGGAGAAAGGGGGATGCTCATGCAGCGTCCAGTCACCAATTCATGAAGTTAGATGTGATCTGAGCTGGTTTCTTGGGCTTATAAGGCAAAGAGTAGGGAATATAGCCATCGTTCAGAGCGCCATTCGCCTGTGGGAGATACACAGAGGAAACCGTATGCTCAGTACCTAATAGAAGAACTATTTGTTCGAACAGCTCACTTACAACATGCGGTCCATTGTTAGACTGCAAAACCTCACACACACCCCATCTAGGGAACACTTCATGCACAACGATGCAATTTACGATAAACTGTGCAACATGTTGTAACAGATTTGGCGAGAACCACTCTTCTGCTATAGTAGTAGCTTAACTCTCTTGAGTCACATTGTGATGCTGGAAATGCATCTGAGGGACAGGGCCTCTGAATCCTTGTCCTTTTTCTGTTTTTACCGTGTGTTCTGTTATGTTTTCTGCCCCGGAGTCCATGTGGGACTCCTGGCAGTGCAGCTCTCTCTTTTGGTTTGGTGAACAGACCCATGGGATACCCTTATGGCACCCATGGGTAGGGGTGCAACCCTGTGCCCCTAGTGTATGTTTTTGGGCACCTGTGGGTGGCCCCAGAGCAGGGTATGGGCTGGTGGCAGCTCTGTGCTGAATTTGACAGGTGCTCCGGGTGTCCTCCATTTTGGGATACCCAGGCCCTGCCATTGGGATCAGTTGATTCCTGATAGAAAACCAGATGGCCCCTGTGGCCTCTTGCTTTCTATGGCCTGTTATCTTGTTTTCCCAAAGACCTGGGAAGCCCTGTCTCTGTCCCTTCCCACTGACTGGCTGTTGGGTGGAAGTTCCATGTATGGTATTGTTGTGAAGGCCAGCTAGACTGGCTGGAGCCTTCCCAGTGACTGTATGTTGTGGGTACCTCCTGTGGGTGGGACCTGGGTGAATGGAGTGTGTGACCAATATACACTTCTTGTTGTGGTTGTCTGGTTTCTGGCATGAGAGACAAAGACCGAGACAACCCTGCCCGAAACTGGCCTGAATGCAGTGTGTAGTGTTGAATGGCTGGGTTCTTGTCCCAATCCACATTTCTTGTTGTGAGTGTCTGGAAGGGAGGAGTGTGGCCTGAATGCACTGTGTACCTGATTGGCTGACTGACTGCATGAATGCCCTGCAGTATGATTGGCTGCTGAGTGTGTGCCAGCAGCGTGGATGAGAGTGAGGATAGTATATCTGGGGACCTCTCACCACTGGAAAGGTGTTCAGTGTTCAGAAGGGACCTTTGGTTGAGAAGCGACCATTGTGCTCCTGAAGCAGCCAGGGAGCTGAGTCTCCACTCTACGAGTAACTGGAACTGCTGATCCTCGACGTCCAGCTGGAAGAAGAAGACTTGCTGTGGCATTTGCTTCGACCGATCCGAAGGCTGACGAATTCGTCGAGGGCTGACCCGAGAGAGGACCTGGTAAGGCGCCCTCTTCCCGTGCTCCGAGGGACCATCGAGCATCGCTCCATCTTCGCCGAAGCGCCCTGGAAGACAGACCCCCGAAAGGTTGTCGACCCGAGACGGGACCGCTGAGGAGATCGAAGTGAAGCACCCGGACATCGACATCGACGCCGTCGAAGTCCATTGCCGTCGACCAGGGTTCGCAGGTTTGTGAAACCGCTGGAGGCCCGTCGAAGTTGTGTTGCCCAGCCGTGGGAACCACTTGACGCCGTGCCGCCGACGACCGGAGCCGTCCGCTCCTTTGCCTAAGAACATTCTATCGAAGGACTCGCTCGACCGCTTCGTCGACCGCTTATCCTGCCGGAGAAAGTCGAGGACGACCAACGCGCCGAGGAGAAACCTGCCGGTGGGTTTCCCGCCACCCAACGACCTCAAAGACTTGGACGATTCGACGCCCTTGCTGGGTTTCCGTCTCTACAATCTTTGCGGTCCAGAACTATTGTCATCGAGGTGCCCCGCACACCTCCGCCTTGCAGGACGCCGACGTCTCGACGCCGACGAGCACCTCTCGGACGAAGCTGCTGCCTCTTCGACATCGTTCTACCTCGTTTGTCGACGGACGTTCGACGCCCCGTGCCTCCCGCTTGAAAGGGAAGGCATTCAAGAAGGGCCGTCGATTCCCCGTCGACGAACAGCGAGTCCCTCGACGTCTGTCGACGCCTTCGAGGAGCTCGACTCCACCAGGTACATTGGGGGGGTAAAACATTATAGGAGAGACTAAGACTTACAGAGCAATATATGGACTGGGCTGGTGCTATATCTTTCCTTACAGGTTGCCCAGGTGGGGGGGATCTCCACACAGAACTGTGCCCAGTGGTAGGGGCCGTTACTCTGCCTATTGCTCAACCATCTTATTTTCTCTCCTCTCTCTATTGCTGGTTTCACTCTATTGGTCTGTGTGATATTGTACAGTATTGTTCATGCACTTCAATGAGATCTAGGGTGGTACCACTTTAGGATTGTAAATATTTGTCATTGTAGATTTTGCCAGAGTACAAAGTGAGTTATCATGATAAATGTACATAACCTTAACTTTTGATTATATAAAGACTGTGTTCTAACCAATACAGAGTGTGGATATTCCTTTGTGGGGGCTTTGGGGATACACTGTACTTAAGAACCAGCCTGCATCACCTCCTGAGAAGCTAGGCCTTGATTGCTCGACCATTGCTACCGAATAGAGAATCTTGGCTGGGGTCTCCTGTGCCTCTCCTCCACCATATAGGGAGTGGGAGTACAGACACCCCCCACCGGTCGTTGAGATCCGTTCTCTCGCACTGTTGGCAAGCGGTGGGATGCTTATGGTTTTAAGAATCAGTGTATAACCGTGCCACTTACAAAGGATATTTGCCCTTTATTAAATTAAGGTTTAGTTGTGTACAAGGTAACTGCATTACAAACAATGGAGTCTATTGCGAATGGCAAATTAACTCGGATGAGCTTGGAGGCTCTCCAGAGTGCTTGTGAAGCTAGGGAGTTAGACTTTGTGGATAAGTCTAGGGCGGAGCTGATAGCTGCCCTGGTGGACTACCAGACTGATAGTGAAACTCTTGATGAAGGGGGGAATGCAACCAATGAGGACTCTGCCCCTGGGGTTTCTGCTGAATCTGTTTCTGGGAATGCCGCCATTCCTGCTGCCTCTGTTCCAAACTCCAGCAATTCCTTAGAACTTGAGTTATTAAGGATGAAATTGGCCTTTGAATACCGCAAGTTGGAAATAGATGCTGAGCTTAAGAGAGAGGAGTTGGCTCAACAAGTTGCACTCAAAAATAAGGACCTTGAACTCAAGAGCCAGGACACTGAATGTCAGAGGATCCAGCTAGAGAAAGCTAGAGTGGAGACTTCAGCTAGATCCAGTGAGAGTGTCAGGTCCCCAGCCACCAAGTTTATGAAAGATTTGGTTGGTGTATTTGTGGAGGGTTCGGATATCCTCCAATGGATTGAAGCGTTTGAAATGGCTTGTGAGATTCATGATGTGGATAAAAGAGATTGGGCAAAGTGTTTGTTAAGCAGAGTGCCTCAAACCGGGTATGACTGTATTCTGAAGCTGAGTGTGGAAGAAAGGGGTCAGTACGAGTGTATGAAGTCTGCTTTGATTGCCAAGTTCGGCAAGACACCTACCCAATACCTTAGAAGGTTCAGGGATTTTAAGAAAAAGGAGAATATGTCTTGGGTTGACGGGGTGAGTGCTGCGCACATGAACATGATGGGGTGGATCGATGGATACAAGGTTAAGACTTTTGTTGAATTGTCCCACCTCTTGTTTTTTGAGCATTTCTCTGAAGCCTGTTCACCAGAGCTGCGTCAGTATGTGGCTGACCAGAACATTTTGGACCCCTTTAAGCTGGCTAGGTTGGCTGACAAGTGGGTCTCCCACCGGGTGTCCCCTAAGGACTCCAGTGGGAAGGACAAGGATAAAGAGAAGGGGGACTCTCAGAAAGCTGAGGAGTCCCCCAAGCAATCACAGTCGGGTAAACCAAAACCTTCCTCTCCTAAGACCCAAAAATCTAGTGGGGATAAGTCATCTGGGGGTGGGAATAAGAGTAGTGGTCCACCTGCTGCAAAGCAGGTTCCCAGTGGTTCCAGTACCGTACCCCGCACTCCTGGCGCTTGTTGGGACTGTGGGGCTCTGGATCACAAAAGGGGTGACCCCAAGTGTAAAGGTAAGGCACTTGGAGTACAGGCTGTCAGCCTGACCTACCCTTACCCCGTGTCTGAGGTGGATGCCACTGTCCTCCCCTCCTCTGCCGGTATCACATTTGGTGCTCCGGTGGAGATTTCCTTAGTGTCCCTTGGGGCCTGGGACCAGTACGCGGAAGTACTGGCGACTATCCCACAGAACACCCATAGGTTTTTGAGAAGTGTCCTCTTGAATGGCCAGCCTTCCACTGGTTTGAGAGACACTGGGGCAAGCATGACAGTGGTGGACAGGACCCTGCTCAGGCCAGAGGACTATGAAGGCGCTCCTCTGCAAACTACCAGGTTAGCTGGTGGGCCTCCCAAATTATCACCTGTAGCCTTAGTCACACTCATGATTGGCGACAAGACAGCGAAGCTTCCTGTCCTGGTTCAGGACAATGTCCCTGCTAACATTTTGTTAGGGAATGATCTAGTAGAGTTGGGGTTGATCTCGGATGGTCTTCCCATGACTGCTGCTGCCGTCACTAGATCACAGGTGACACCGGGTCTGGCTGTGGGTCAGATACCCGAGCCAAAGGCGAGGCCTAAGGCAAGAAAGAGGAAGACCAAGAAGGCCACCCCTGTGGAGGGAGCACCTTCTCTTCCTGCCGCACCCATTGGGATCCAGGCTCCGGACGGGCTGGGTCCAGTGGAAAACCCCAACTCAACTCCTTTGGGAGAAGAGGCAGAAGACTCTCCTGTGGGAGAGGTTCTCAACCCGGAGGATCATCCCGACCTTCAATGCTTGTTATCTGAAGGGGGACCCTCCCGGGCAGGCTTCTGTAAGGGACAGAGAGAGTGCCACTCTCTCGAGGGACTGAGGAAACAGGCCCAGGCACAAGGAGAGGTGCCTAGGAATTTCCGGATTTATTGGGAGGGTGAGCTCCTTGTTAGTGAGCCCACTAAGCCTGAACCTGGTGCCCGCAAGAGGTTGGTGGTACCCCAGGTTTACAGGCCCTTCCTACTGCAGTTGGCGCATGAGGTGCCCTTGGCTGGTCATCTTGGGACCAAGAAGACTAAGCAGAGGCTCTCTGCCCATTTCTACTGGCCACGGATGGGAGTAGAGGTGGAGTCCCACTGCCGGACCTGCCCAACTTGTCAGTTGTCTGGCAAGACTGGAGGCAGTGTCATTGCCCCACTACAGCTGTTGCCAGTGGTAGGCACACCATCTGAGAGGGTGGGCATCGACATCGTCGGTCCCCTTGACCCTCCCTCATGTCTCTTGCTAGCTTCTGGGCAAGAAGAGGATGAGAGTGAGCCCCTTCCTGATTTGCTGCATAGCAACCCTCAGGATGGCTCAGTGGAGGGAGTACATCTCTCTCCAGATTTGACAACAGAGCAACAGAGGGCCTGTAGGGCTTTGCTCCAACAGTACGCCTCTCTGTTTTCACTGAAGCCAGGCCTTACACCGTGGTGTAAGCACGAAATTGACACTGGTGACAGTGTGCCTGTCAAAAGCAGGTGCTACCGTATGTCAGATACCGTTAAGAACCACATCCAGGCTGAGGTCGCCAAGATGTTGGATCTGGGTGTTATTGAACCCTCAACCAGTCCCTGGTCCAGTCCAGTGGTCCTTGTCCCCAAGGCAAGTTCCCAGGCGGGTACCAAGGATTGGAGGTTCTGTGTGGACTACCGAGGAGTCAATGCCGTCACCAAGACTGACGCGCACCCATTGCCCAGGGCTGATGAGCTCGTGGGCACCATCGGTGCTGCCAAGTTTGTGAACACCTTTGACCTCACTTCAGGCTATTGGCAAATAGCTCTGACAGGCCATGCCAAGGAAAAGACGGCCTTCTCAACACCTGAGGGACTCTACCAGTTTAGGGTCATGCCTTTTGGGTTGAAGAATGCCCCTGCCACCTTCCAGAGATTGGTCAATCATGCGCTCAGTGGGCTGGAAGCCTTTTGTGTGGCTTACTTGGACGACATTGCCGTCTACAGTTCCACCTGGGAAGAGCATTTGACACATCTGGATAGGGTGTTGCAGGCCTTGAAAAGGGCTAACCTCACTATCAAGGCTACCAAGTGCCAGATAGCTCAGGGGAAAGTTACCTATCTTGGTCATGAGGTAGGAGGGGGTCAAATCCAACCTCTCGCCAGTAAAGTACAGGATGTACAGAACTGGGAGACTCCCACTACTCAAACCCAGGTGAGAGCCTTTTTGGGCCTCACTGGGTACTATCGCAATTTCATGGCAGACTATGGGACCATAGCTGCACCTCTGACAGCTCTAACGTCACCCAAGCAGCCTAGGAAGGTTAATTGGACCGAAGACTGTCAGAGGGCCTTTGATGGCTTGAAAGAAAGTCTGTGTAGGGCACCTGTGTTGAGTGCGCCTGACTACAGCCGACCCTTTATCGTCCAGACGGATGCCTGCGACACAGGAATTGGAGCTGTCTTGTCCCAGTTCGATGACAAAGGGAGAGAACACCCTATCATATTCATCAGTAGACAACTCAAGGGTAGAGAACTTAGGTGGGCTACTGTTGAAAAGGAGTGTTTTAGTATAGTTTGGAGCCTTAGGCGTTTTAGGCCCTACCTTACGGGGTCTACCTTCAAGGTCCAAACAGATCATAAGCCCCTGAAGTGGCTTATGCAGATGAAGGGTGAGAACCCGAAATTGCTCAGGTGGTCCATTAGCCTGCAAGGGCTAGACTTCACCATAGAGCACAGACCAGGGAAGAGTCACGATAATGCAGATGGCCTTTCCAGAAGGTATGTTGACCGTCTGGATGAGGGTGTCTATCCCGTGGGAAATTAGACACCCTCCACCTCAGTCTGGGTGGGGCGACTGTGATGCTGGAAATGCATCTGAGGGACAGGGCCTCTGAATCCTTGTCCTTTTTCTGTTTTTACCGTGTGTTCTGTTATGTTTTCTGCCCCGGAGTCCATGTGGGACTCCTGGCAGTGCAGCTCTCTCTTTTGGTTTGGTGAACAGACCCATGGGATACCCTTATGGCACCCATGGGTAGGGGTGCAACCCTGTGCCCCTAGTGTATGTTTTTGGGCACCTGTGGGGGGCCCCAGAGCAGGGTATGGGCTGGTGGCAGCTCCGTGCTGAATTTGACAGGTGCTCCGGGTGTCCTCCATTTTGGGATACCCAGGCCCTGCCATTGGGATCAGTTGATTCCTGATAGAAAACAAGATGGCCCCTGTGGCCACTTGCTTTCTATGGCCTGTTATCTTGTTTTCCCAAAGTCCTGGGAAGCCCTGTCTCTGTCCCTTCCCCCTGACTGGCTGTTGGGTGGAAGTTCCATGTATGGTATTGTTGTGAAGGCCCAGCTAGACTGGCTGGAGCCTTCCCAGTGACTGTATGTTGTGGGTACCTCCTGTGGGTGGGACCTGGGTGAATGGAGTGTGTGACCAATATACACTTCTTGTTGTGGTTGTCTGGTTTCTGGCATGAGAGACAAAGACCGAGACAACCCTGCCCGAAACTGGCCTGAATGCAGTGTGTAGTGTTCAATGGCTGGGTTCTTGTCCCAATCCACATTTCTTGTTGTGAGTGTCTGGAAGGGAGGAGTGTGGCCTGAATGCACTGTGTACCTGATTGGCTGACTGACTGCATGAATGCCCTGCAGTATGATTGGCTGCTGAGTGTGTGCCAGCAGCGTGGATGAAAGTGAGGATAGTATATCTGGGGACCTCTCACCACTGGAAAGGTGTTCAGTGTTCAGAAGGGACCTTTGGTTGAGAAGCGACCATTGTGCTCCTGAAGCAGCCAGGGAGCTGAGTCTCCACTCTACGAGTAACTGGAACTGCTGATCCTCGACGTCCAGCTGGAAGAAGAAGACTTGCTGTGGCATTTGCTTCGACCGATCCGAAGGCTGACGAATTCGTCGAGGGCTGACCCGAGAGAGGACCTGGTAAGGCGCCCTCTTCCCGTGCTCCGAGGGACCATCGAGCATCGCTCCATCTTCGCCGAAGCGCCCTGGAAGACAGACCCCCGAAAGGTTGTCGACCCGAGACGGGACCGCTGAGGAGATCGAAGTGAAGCACCCGGACATCGACGCCGTCGAAGTCCATTGCCGTCGACCAGGGTTCGCAGGTTTGTGAAACCGCTGGAGGCCCGTCGAAGTTGTGTTGCCCAGCCGTGGGAACCACTTGACGCCGTGCCGCCGACGACTGGAGCCGTCCGCTCCTTTGCCTAAGAACATTCTATCGAAGGACTCTCTCGACCGCTTCGTCGACCGCTTATCCTGCCGGAGAAAGTCGAGGACGACCAACGCGCCGAGGAGAAACCTGCCGGTGGGTTTCCCGCCACCCAACGACCTCAAAGACTTGGACGATTCGACGCCCTTGCTGGGTTTCCGTCTCTACAATCTTTGCGGTCCAGAACTATTGTCATCGAGGTGCCCCGCACACCTCCGCCTTGCAGGACGCCGACGTCTCGACGCCGACGAGCACCGCTCGGACGAAGCTGCCGCCTCTTCGACATCGTTCTACCTCGTTTGTCGACGGACGTTCGACGCCCCGTGCCTCCCGCTTGAAAGGGAAGGCATTCAAGAAGGGCCGTCGATTCCCCGTCGACGAACAGCGAGTCCCTCAACGTCTGTCGACGCCTTCGAGGAGCTCGACTCCACCAGGTACATTGGGGGGGTAAAACATTATAGGAGAGACTAAGACTTACAGAGCAATATATGGACTGGGCTGGTGCTATATCTTTCCTTACAGGTTGCCCAGGTGGGGGGGATCTCCACACAGAACTGTGCCCAGTGGTAGGGGCCGTTATTCTGCCTATTGCTCAACCATCTTATTTTCTCTCCTCTCTCTATTGCTGGTTTCACTCTATTGGTCTGTGTGATATTGTACAGTATTGTTCATGCACTTCAATGAGATCTAGGGTGGTACCACTTTAGGATTGTAAATATTTGTCATTGTAGATTTTGCCAGAGTACAAAGTGAGTTATCATGATAAATGTACATAACCTTAACTTTTGATTATATAAAGACTGTGTTCTAACCAATACAGAGTGTGGATATTCCTTTGTGGGGGCTTTGGGGATACACTGTACTTAAGAACCAGCCTGCATCACCTCCTGAGAAGCTAGGCCTTGATTGCTCGACCATTGCTACCGAATAGAGAATCTTGGCTGGGGTCTCCTGTGCCTCTCCTCCACCATATAGGGAGTGGGAGTACAGACACCCCCCACCGGTCGTTGAGATCCGTTCTCTCGCACACATGCACAGGGTAGAGGAGCTGCTCCAATGCTACCCTCAATACTGCTAGATGCATAACTGGCTTTCCAGTGCTATCCTGTCTACAAATTGCCTCAGTGGGGGTTAAAGAACGTTCCTTCTTGTTCTATAAATCCTTCTCTTCTTGTGGTGCTCGACCTTGTATCTCAATTAACTGGCCAATAAACGGCATGTTAAAGCCCTCCTTTATCAACATGCGTCGTCCTGTCATCTGTTTAACACTTTCTATTTCAAAATTAGAAGTGGTTGGGAAATAGGCTGCCTTTTTGGCTTCTAAGTCTGTGGCTTTGTTTCCGCAGGAAATTACGTCTTTTCTGCATATTTCACAACTGCTAGTCAATGTGAGTGCTAGTACTTCAAAAAGTTTATACAATATGGCTGCATGTTGCACCGGAGTGTCGTCTGCGCAGTGGAAGCCCCTCCTTTTCCAGTGTGACAAACCTGCATGTACGGTTGACGTCACATAGGCGGAGTCAGAATACACTGTCACTTCCTCATTTTCGAATATCTGAAGCGCAGCGATAAGCGCCACTAATTCTGCAGCCTGTGCTGAGCAATACAAAGGTAATCTCACGCTTGTGACTAGTTCAAATTCACCCTCTCGGTTCAACTTTACTACCGCTGATTGGGTATGCCTTTCACCAGTCATTGGGTACATTTTTGATGACCAATCAATATACCCCCCTGCCTCCCTCGGAGGACATTTTCTGTAGCTTGGGAAATTTCATTATAGTTTTCAGTATACATTGTGCAATCATGTACACAGTGGCGGCTGGTGACTATGAAAGGTGGTGGGGCGTAAATTTGCCAGGAAGAAATTTGGAAGCAAGAGAGCGCAGCGAGCGAGCCCAATGCATATCTAGGAGAACAAGGTGTTCCCCCCCCCCTGGGAAAACTTAGGAAAAAGGGCTTCCAGAATGTGAAATTTATTGCCAAACCCACACAAACATGACCTAAAAAACATTAGGTTTTAGCTACTAATTGTGGTATGTTATTCTTACGTATGCAAGTGTGTTGGTGAGGTATTTTACAGCAGCTTGTATTGAGAATAGCTGGCACTATGTTGTATACATAAAGAATTTAAATTACCTCTGAAGGGGTAATTTCTAGGTATGAAGGCAGTTGATGGGCAGGGCTGCTCCCATTGGTGGCAGTACCTCACTGATTTGCATATGGCTGGATCCCTTTTGTAATGGCACAGCCCGGCGAAAAAACAGTGGTGTGGAATGTTGCCCAGAGCAGTGGCAGTGGCACAGATTAATTCAAAACCTTCCACCCATCATGTTTTTTGGTTTCAGTGCAGTCATGAAACACTACAGATATTTAGTCAACTTAGAAACTGTGTATCTTTCATAACATTGCAGAGGCGGAGGAGGAACAGCAGACATCCCAATAATGCTGTAAAACGATCAATGTGACTTGCAGGTTCAAATCCCAGCGAGAGCAACTCAGACTTTCATCCATCTGAGGTTGAGGAGTATCAACTTCGGTTGGGTGATATTGTATGTTAATATGTTCTATGTGAAGCACTTTAGTAAAAACGCTATTTATATATATATGAATATCACATTGTTTAAAATGCAATTCTGCAATGGAGCCTTTTTACTGTAAATAATAATGTTAAGCTAGCACGCTGTCATGTGTAGTTATTTTCTTGTACTGTGGTTTCCTTCCTTCCTATTTATGAAATACGGCATTCTTTCTGCGTGCAAGACTGTTTCTCCCCAGAGCACTCCCTGATGAACACTAATGAGATCACAAATGTAATTAATACTGCTTCAAAAAGTAAGGCGAGTGCAATGAGAATGTAAAGTTCCTTGAAGGTATTGTATTACAGGAAGTTTAATTGTGTTGGTCTGTGATCATGCAATCGGCTCATTGATGTCAAACCATTCCTATAAAAACAGGGCGCAAAGTGCGACCTTAACCCTGAATTTGCATTTCATTTCTTTATTTTTGAAGATGACATAAACATGCATGCCATTTTACCATTACTGGTATGCTTGCCTTGTGATGGCGTATATATGGAAAAGGCCTGAAATTTCGGTCATTTTATAGACATGGTGCTAGTGCCAACCAAGTGCCCTGCAAATGGGATTGCGTAAAAACGGTTTCTAAATGTATATATTTCAGACCATATGCTCCAGTGCAGTATTACCACAACCTTTGCGCAGTGTTCTCTTGCATATGCCCCTCCCTTGCTAGCGCAGATGCATGCTCACGAGGAATGGTGAGACTGACACAACAGAGAAGAGAGCAATAAAAGAAGACCCATAGCAAACGGTGCCTGGTGCAGGGGTCCCTGAACCATTTGGCTCCTTCTGCTACCAATGATGAAACTTCCTTTCTCCTAATCTTCACAGCTATGTGTCAGTCTTCTCTGCAGGGGCCTTAACTCCCCATAGCACAGTGATAATGAGCTTCTCTCGAGGTCTTCGCTCTGCACTATGCATCTTTCAGTGCGTATATCACCTCCACCTGCATTCCTGCAATCATCAAATTAACCATCCAATCCATGTTCTAAAGCTAGCTGCCCTACTTCACAACTCATTGGTTACTGAAGGACATTAATTTCCCTCCCACTAATCTCCCTATCTCTCGACATGGGAGCACCAAGAGTTCTTTTCTGGGAGTCCTTTCTCTCGAATGCTGCTGCAACATCCCTTCCAGAGTCCCTCCTTTCTTTACCAAGACCAAGGAACAGGAGACCGTGTCCATCACTGTTGCAGTGTGAAAGCATCTAGCTGCATTTCTTCAACCACTTCTCAGGTACTGTGTGTTACGAAGCAGCTCCCAAGCCTTCTTAGGTTGACATGCTAAGTTTATTACAGCTTCTCAGGACACCTTCACAAGCAGTTACATAGTCCTTAAGTAAGTTACATTAATAGGACAGAAACACTGGCAGCCCATCACCCAGGCTTCAGGCTGACTACCTGCCCAACATAGCACCTTCCCTCAGGCATTCCGACACTCAGACACAAACACTCCACATGACATCACAACATTCCTTCTGCATTCCCACTAGGGGTGTTACGGTATTAGTTTTATGACGGTACAATAACCTTCTTGCCAAATGACGGTATATCATGGTTATCGCAGTATAGCAGTTGGAGTTAACTAATCTTGACAAATATTTTCTAAAAGGTCATAAATTGTCAGATTTATCATCACAAACAAAACCATGCACCCAGGGCCAGAATTGGGCTTTTCAACATACTTTCCACTGAAATGCCACCCCTTGCTGGAGCGGAGGGGGGGGGGGGCGGGGCCCTGCTGCGACTGGCAAAGCAAACTGAATAGCTATTCTTAAGTGGTCATTTAGGCTTTTAGCTCCCCCACTGGCTACTGGTGAAGATGAACATGTTTCCATATTGATAATCTGCATGCCACAGATCAATGGATTCTGATGGTAGTATACGCTTGTGCGCATACACACACGCACACGCACTCTCTCTTTACGTTACAGCCTTTAGTTTACTTCTGGGCCAAAAGGTGTTCAGTAATCACGGACATGTTACCCTTTGGTATGGCAGCAGGGAATACCCACAGAGATGATTAAATTTCGCAGTGTGACTTATTATATGTAAATTCAATGATAGAACCAGAGAAATCCGCCATTGTCATATGTTTAGAAAACATTATCCATTATAAATATATAAACCCCAAAGCCGCCAACCCAAAGTCCCGGGAGGATAGCTCAGCGGCAACGTGCGTGCCTTGAAAGCAAGACGACACGAAGCAACACAGGTTCGATCCCTGGGTCCGCGCTTAGAAACCTGTGGGTGTTTAAGCGCGTTATAAATACGCAACTAAGACAAAAACAATTACGCAACTAAATAAACAAAACCAATTTCTTTAACAGCGCCTCGATGCCCTGGGGCTGTGTGAGCGCTTTAAAAAATAAATGTAAATAAAAAAAGTAAACCCCTTTCCTTCTTGGCACTGTATTTATTCTTCCTATTGCTAACATGTTGATTTTGTGTCAGGCACGTGTGGTTTATGGAATGGCATTAAAAACTGCTCAAACTGAAACTACTTGGCAGACGGCACATCCAACAGTGCAAGACCAAGACTGCGCAGAACTTGCTTACTGCAGCCTTTCCAAATCAGATTGAAAAGCACACTTAAAGGTATGAACGGTATACCGGTATAAACAATGTGACGGTTATTATTGTTCAATTAAGTGGTTCACGGTATCTTTAACGGTATACCGTAATACCGTTACATCCCTAATTCCCACTACCAAGCTAAGCCAGACACAACACATCTTCTCCCCTTACATTGGCACATTGCACAGAGCAACAATACATAACGCATACACAACACACCTCCCCTCTCCTGACAACAGCACAGACATTGCACAACACACCTCGATACACATCAAAATCATTCACACTGCCTGACATCATCGGGGTAAGCACACATGTGCTCTGACACTCAAACACTTGCCTCATACCTGATGTGCTGGCCAGGCACACCAGGACCAACAACTAATGTCACTGTCGCACTCCGGACCCTGATGGGGTGAAAAGAGTTACAGAAGGACACACAGTACAGCTAAACACAGCCGCACGTGCACAATGAATAGAACAATACATTATTTGTGGTAAATAGACCACAAAGTCGGGTTAATACGTGACCATGCAATGCCTAATACCACAGGCACACCCAAACCAACCAAAACCGGGGGCGCTACCCACCCGTACACACATACCCCTAACCATGCGTGACTTATACTGCAGTCACAACCCTACACCTACTGGGGGCGCTACCACCCAGATACCAAACCATTCACCTCGGATGATTGACCACAGTCAAGCTCCAACACTTGGTGGCGCTACCGCCTCACACAGCCATACGTAGGATAACCATGCATAACTCAATACAGTAATGCCCCGACATATATGGTGGCGCTAGCTCCATAAACCCAAAAACACTGTTTAACCCTGCGTGACTCATCACAATCACGCCCATACTGTACTGGAGGCGCTACCCCCAAACACCACATAACGTGGCACTAACTCCCAAATGCCCTTGTGTATATCATTCCACACCCATACTCAAAATATTACGAAGGCGCTACCCCCAGAAATCACATTTGGAAGGCACAAACAAGCTGACCTGGCATTCACATCATCAGCAAAACCATACTTATATATCACATATAAGCTTCACCCAAAACTAAACTCATGGGAGGCGCTACCCCCAAATTCACCAAATAATCACATCCACACCTATACAAGAAACAATTGAAGGCGCTACCCCCAATCTCACTAAATTCCCGGAGCCAATACAGATTTTCTATACTGTACACAATGCATCACATAAGAGATTATACAGTTCACATTGCATTGCTCTATACATTTGAAATGATGCATTTTTTTAAAACACCTTATTTCATGAATTCCGAACCAATCCAATCCTAATAGTCCATGTCGCAACTTAGCGACCTAAACGCTGAAAATCCTCAAGAAGGTTAGTTCTAGACTCTAATACAATACAATACATGTCATGAGCACATTTCCAAATCCAATCCTAAAAGTCCATGTTGCTATAAAGCGGCCTAAATGCTGAAAGTCCTCAAAAGGTTAATCCTAGTTTTCAAACATGACCCACACCACTCACAAATAATCATGAGAAATCCATGCAGCAAACACCCATACCATTACCTGAAGTAGCTAAACAGAAATGCCTTTGCTTAAAACAAGATGTCAATGTCACCTCCTATGTATCTACAAATCCTCAAAGTGTAACCATCCACTCTTAAAACACCAAATATCAGTGGCGCAACACATGAGGATAATATCACAAAAGGATACTTAAGTCCCTTCTCCTTGAATCCTCAGAAGATAACCCGTCACCATCTCAGTGGTCTGTCCATCAGTTTTTAGACAACCAAACAGCACCTCGCCCCCCGCACCATTCCTCCTTCGGTGGGGAGAATGATAGATCTCCAAGTCTGCGTTGCATTTACAATACATAGACTTATACCCTCTCCATGCCGCTCAGACTGCATAAGTAGTACTCCAACGGGGCATCGCTTACTTTCCCTTCGCTGGGTAGACAGCTACCTGAACGTCCCGCCACAGTACAACACAGCGCACACTCAACTTCTTTGTGCCGTACTATTCCTCAATGAACGTTACGCAGCGTCCTGAACACGCAGCCTCACGCCTTTGGGTTACTTACTCGGAAATCCCCATCATTTCTCACCCTTGACACGATACAGCCGCATTGCTTAAGCCTCCCAATGATTCCTGCATCTCCTGAGCATTCGGCTCATTCGCCAACTCCGTACACTTCCATACTGGCGTCACCATTCCCTGGCCAGACACAGGGTAGTGAAAATCGCTGCTCACCCAACGGTCACCGTCTCTGGCATCTACTGACTCTGCTTTATGCATCACAATCACTTTACGCTTTACCAGTACAAAGGACACATCCCTTCACCCTGGATTCATTTACTTTCATTTTCTTCATCATGGGGAGCTTTCCTTTGGTTTGCCTTGCCCCTTGTTTTACCTGCTGGGACATATGATTACACCTAATGGGACAGCTCTGCTCTTCCTTTATGGGCAAACCTCTGACTTTACATTGCAAGCAACTACTTCCCACTTCACTTAACCGGAACAGCATCACTTTTCTCCCTGTGGGCCAGCTCCTTTCTACATCCTATGCAGCATGACTTCTCATTTCATTACTGGGACACAGCTTCCTTTCAACTTCTGGCCCAGCTCCCTCTCCAGCCCCCGGGACTCAGCTCTCCCTCCAGATCATGAGCTGCTGGTCCCTTATGCTACGGGGTCTATGGGGTCTTTTTCCTCCCCCTTTGACGCCCTGGGTGATGGGTCTTACTTGTATTGGGGGCAGTGTTGTCCTTCTTCTTGTCCTTTCCTTTCCTGCACCCCCCGCAGCAGGTTTCTTCAGCTTCCTACTTTTTCTTGCACTTGGGTTCTTCTTTAAGACCGACTCGTCGCCAGTGTTACGAAGCAGCTCCCAGCCTTCTTAGGTTGACATGCTGAGTTTATTACAGCTTCTCAGGACACCTTCACAAGCAGTTACATAGTCCTTAAGTAAGTTACATTAATAGGACAGAAACACTGGCAGCCCATCACCCAGGCTTCAGGCTGACTACCTGCACAACATAGCACCTTCCCTCAGGCATTCCGACACTCAGACACAAACATTCCACATGACATCACAACATTCCTTCTGCATTCCCACTACCAAGCTAAGCCAGACACAACACTGTGCAACTCTGGGTAGTACCTGCCTGAAGCCATTTTGTTGCTCCTGTGTTACTGGAGTGCGGATTCCGGTGTTTGGTTGTTCACCCACACCATTTGCCCAGGCCTAATGCTTGTGTGCCTATAGGGAGCCTGTCCCAAGGTCCCTGAAACATTGTTGACCCTTGAAACTATCCTACTGATGAGTAATTTAATTATTCTGTGGAACTTTGTCTTTTCTGCAGCTGTACCTCACTTTGCACCGACTCCAACTTAGTTAGGGATGGACTGCTAAAGTATTGAGATCATTGAAAACAATTTCAAGTAATTGAAAGTAGTGAACTGCTATTGATGGTGCTAAATAGCTGTTTTCATTCCAAAAACAATACATTCTCAGAGTGCCTATAACAAGTGATTCTTACCATTGATCTGTATTCATGATTGGTATTACTTCCCAGTATTGGTTTATTCACCTGCAGTATTGCTGATGTTTTCTGTTATGTTGCTTAGTCTAAATAGTACTGATTTACCTGAATATAATGTTGCCTTGTGTATATCAAATAAATGTCTATATTTTACTATAACTAAAAGTGTAAGTGTTTCTCTGGGCCTATGTATTAACTGAGTTCATTGCACTTAGCTACAGCTCAAATCCCCCTCATAAGATAAGCCTGGGGTGGCACTACCTAGGCTTATGCATTGCTTTAGCAACGCCTCGTTCAATATCCTGAGGCAATTATTTCGAGACCTTGAGAAACTGTGTAGGTGTTTCCTATGGCAGGGGGGAGACACAGAGTAGCACTAAATGTGCTACTGTGTCCCTACGGACAAGGTGGATTGAAAATTCTGAACTTCGAATTATACCTCCTGGCATGTCAATTACAGCATATGGTGCAATGGATGGCAGATGAGATCATGACAGAAACGACACTCCTTCAACTAGCTGTCAAAAATATGTAACTTCGGGATCTGCTTTGGATTCCCGGGAAAGAAGTGAAAGGTCACCCATATCTGGTGAGGTTGGGTGTCCAAAATGGGAAGAGAACCTGTAAAATCATGGAATTAGAAGATCCAAGATCTCCACAGGTCCCCATTGGGGCATGGGGCAGTACAATGGTGCGGACCAAGTGGAAACCCTGTGGTATTGCCACATTGGGAGACCTACGTAACGAAAAAGGGTTACTGACGTTTGCTGAATTACAGGAGATTCAGGCATACCAGCAGGGCAATTTCTGTTGCACAGGGCGGTGCTGGGAGTGGTTACTAAAAGGTGGCCTTGTATCACTGGCGAGGTGATAAGGTCAGAGGACCTAGAGAGCCTGCTTAGTGTCGCTGAGGGCGGACATGAAATCTCTAGAATTTATTAAGTATTAATTGGGAACCCCTCGAGGGACGAGCTTAAGTGCAGGGGAAGATGGGAAGCCGAATTGGGTAAAGGCTTTGAAGATAAAGAATGGGGTGCCATATCTCTATATCATTAAAAAGGTCTCCAGAAACGCCAGATTGCAATTGAATCAACTCTATATCACAAATAGAGCATACCTTACGCCTGCAGCAATTTCCAAATTCAAAGGCGCAAGTACACAAGAATGTCCCAACTGTAATAAGGTGCGAGCAGGGATGTTCGGATGCCAGGTGATACAGGGGTTCTGGGAGTAGGTAGCTCATAAAGCCGCCCAAGGCGGTGTAAGTTTGGATATACAAGCCCCTGAGGCATGTGTACTGGGCAGGTACAAGAGGAGTTCAAAGAACAAACCATTGAATAACCTTAAAGATTTAATGTATATACTGCCCAAACGATGTATAGCTATGAGGTGGAAAGATGCTAAGGGACCGAGCGTTGTCAGATGGTGGGAGGACTTGAAGAAATGGGTGGCGGCTGAAACTGGAGTGTGGGAGAAGGCACTCTGTGAACAGAAATTAGATATGAGCACAGACATACAGCAGTGGCTTGCCTTTACTGTGTCACTGTTCAGCCCAGATAAGGAAGATGTTGCTGCATCAGAGGATGCAGGTTAAATAAATGGCGAGACTATGGACCCAATGTACAATATTATAGAATGTATAAATAGAGTATAAGGGGAGTAGGGACATTTGGTGGAGGGATTATATGATGATGTTGAATTGATGCATATGTAACATTGTTGTGACGTATTGGTTATTGCAAATAGAAAATAAACAATATATATATATTTTTTTAAAGTTAAGCCTGGCTACTCTGGCATTATACCAAACCTTTGGGTAGTACAGACTTGTACTAAGAGTTGCAGCCTGTATACCAAGAGATAGCTTTATAGTCTCACCTGTTGGTAGACTTTAGCAAAACTCCCCTAACAGGCACAAATCAAAAATGAGAATATGGACGAAGAAGAGAAAAAAGATAGTCCTTCAGACGTGAGCGAAACATAGAATAACAGGGAAAAAAACAAAGAGGAAGAGTGTTCCATTGGAAGGGAGCCAACATGGAAAGGGAACGGAAGAGGAACCGGCACATGGGGGACGATGGACAGTAAGTAGGAACAGATTCTGAATGTGGGGAGATTTTCAGACCAAGCAGAGAAAATGACAAAGCAGACGAGAATCAAAAGGAAGCCAGTGAAGAGGAGCTGGGGCAGGAGACAGACCAAAGCGGGTATGGGAGAGCAACTGAGAGTTACAGAAGAGCACAAAGACCGAAATAACTGGGACAAATGAGGGGTAGCAAGACCAAAATGAAGTGGAGCAATAAGTGAAGAAATAAAACAAATGAGGGATACACGAAGCTTAGCAAAAGGGAACGAAAGAAAGGGTCTAGCTTTTTGAATGTTAAAAAGATGGAAAAGGAAGGAACAAGCAAAGGTTCAAATCTGAAAGGAGAAAGTAAGAGCAGAATCAAAATATAGCCATGGTTACATGCATATAAAGAGAGAATTAGGAGGAAACGACCGAAAGTTGGGAAGTGCGAGGTATAGTAGTAGAACTCTGAGTAGAACCTCTGTTTTGTAGGGTTTCAGGTGGAGAAAGTGGTTGGACATCCAAGACTGGATCGCTGTAAGACGGGAGGAAGATAGTATTGTGAATAGTAGGGATGAAACCAGAGAAAGCTGAGAATCGTCCTCGTAAAAGTGTATGAGAAAGACCAAAAGAAGAAATAATAGAAGCAAGGGGAAAAGTGTACAGAGAAAACTAAAGGGGGCCCAAAACCGAGATAGAGGCACACCATGACTAAGAGGAAGCTCAGGTGAGGAATCATCCGTGCCAGAGACACAGTAAGTATGGTTGGAAAGATAAGAACAGAAGCACTGAAGGACAGAGTTTTTAAATGCAAGAGAATCATGCATTTGTTTCTAGAAATGGGTACGACGTCCTTTCATCGCCTGCATTTCCTTCCCCTGGCATTTTAACGTGCATATTACAACGAATATGTTCATCAAATGTTTTAGGTGGGTTTGGGAAAGGGCAGATAAGGGTTTGGGTGGGTAGGCAATAGCCAAAAATAGGTGTGGGAACACCCATCCCCAAAAAAAAAAACGATGAGCATTTTCGTTGGAATGTACACGTTAAAATGACAGGGGATGAAATTGCAGGCGATGAAATGACATGGAACCCTAGAAATGGTAGGTTCTACTGAAAGTCTATCCAATGAGGTTTGCAGAAGAACCAAATGATATAGCTTTTCGCATCTATAAGCGCACTTTGTATTTGGGATTAACACAGAATTGGCTTGCAAAGTCTAATGCTTCATGAGGACTGTTATGCAAATAATTCTACTCAATTGTGACTTGCTGATTGTGATATGGGATCTCATTATGCTGGATCTAAACCAGTGAATGCAGGCTTGCCTAAACGTCCTATAGCACTTCTTTGACATCCCCTTTGAGGTGTACTGATGCTTGTCTACATACCTCGGATGGGCTGGCCCAGTTGATGTATGTTAGGAACGTTTTTTCTGCTACTTTCCTCCCATAAACTTCAATGGGACACTTTAAAAACACTTAACACAGTCCTGACTTTTCGGAGGTAAGTAAACCCTTCTGCTTTACTTCCTTCTTCTTTTTGCTCCTTCTTACGGGGAGTCTGTACTGAGAGACTGTCTCTTAGTGAATTTCTTGTACTGTTACAATTGCACACATCACCATAAAGTGAAGTGCGGTTAAGATATCTTGTATCTTAACTTTTTTTATGATGACTTTTTAGTTACATTTACAATGTGCATATGATGGGCTGGTGGTATTAGATATTTTTCTACCGCATTTTATTCCTTTTACTCGTGCACCTTTGCATTTACAGAAAAGACTAGTACCTTAAGATTGCAGTGCCATGGGGTTTTTGCTTGTCAGTTGGCCATATTGTTCTTTGGCCTTCTACCTGCCCCACTTGCTATATATGGTTATCCCTTTCCTGGGGAAATCCGCAGCTTTTCGGTAAAAAGGGGGGTTTGTGTGTGAAACTGGATGTGGGGGTGAGGACTCTCTGGTCCCATTATAGATCATGGTGCCGGGATGTCTTTTGCTGGGCTGATGTTGTGACCAGTGGCTATCATTTTTACTTATCCTACCAAACATTTGGTTCTAAAGGTTACATCATGGTTCCATTGCTTATTTGTAGTTAAGTTTGGTTTAAACTATTTTGCTTTTCGGAATCGTACCCTTGCATGTAAAAAAAGATGAAATTGGGTCCTATGACCCCCATGCAAATTCCCTCCTCATCCCATCACTGACCACAATGCAACAATAACAATTTGTACATTTGACTGTCTATGCCCCGCTGTTTAGTTCATGTTCAGAGTCTTTTTTGTGGGTCTGCTCGAAGTCCTCTGTGAACGGAATATAGGTATTATAAAAAATAAAATAAAAATAAATAGGTAAACACTGCAAGTGAACGTTACATGAATGCATTTTACTGTTTATTTGCCTGTCAGTCTTTTTATGAATTCATTAAAAAAATATATATGTTCTCTCTTCCATATAAAATGAAGGCCAGATGGTGCAATTATACAATCACTGCTGACTCACTCATACTGCCTGTTCAATCATAGTGCAGTCATATTTTTATTGGACATAATTGTTTTTATTTCCTAGCTCTTTTGATCCCTTTCAACTGATTCCTTGCCGTTCTTTTAATGAAGACAAACAGGTACATACCATTGACGATTCACTTTCCTATGTATATTTTGGTGTGCATGTTATTGTTAGCATTAAATACCGATTGTGAAGTCCCATTGTACAGCCAGTATTCTTCTGAAGATTTACCTAAAGGAGTTTCTTTCTCAACAATGGCATGTTATTATGTATTAACCTCTCTGTTGCTTTACTGTGTCGCTGAATCTTCGTTTTTGTACGGTTATACATTGTTAGAGAGAATTCTCAGGAATGTGCTAATTCCCTTCTACCTTAGAGACCCCAGCTCTTTTGCTGGACTTTAGGAATTTTTAATTTCTAACATGGAGAGAGCGAGACCTTTTTCCCACTCTCTCTCTCATGTATTTGTCTGTGATTTGGTCTCTGTTTCTTTTCACTTGGAGTCTGATAAATTCCATAGGCGCCATCTTTACATTGTGACACCAAGCACCTTCAGTGCAGTGGCACAGGGAATCTGTTAGATTCACCAAAGGTTTAAATACCTTCGCTTCAGAACCTCCTGCTTATAGCTATTTTGCGATCCTGCAAAATAATGCAAAAAACTGCAGTTTTGCAAAAAAGCGCAAAAACTCCAGTTTTTGCAAAAATTGCTGTTTTTGCAACAACAAAAAAAAACTCAAGGGGCCAGTTTCTCAACTCTTTTTTGGTCTCAAGAAATGAAATGCGCAAGCACATCTCATCACTTGTGCAAAAAAAAGCAGCCTGATTCACAAAGGACATTTGAATGGATGCTTCTTAAATGCACCCATTCAGATGTCCTTTTCACCCCTTTGCGCAAATCAGGTGGCGTTTTGCATCCCAAATTGACAAGCAAGATGCGCTTTTAAATGTGCAGAAGTTGTAGGCCACCCTCTGCGCCCACTTTAAATACGTGCACAAGGCGTGCCACTGCATTGCAGGTTCTTTACTGACCCTACGGACTCATGCAATACTTTAAAAACAAAAACAAAAAACATTAAGGGCCAGTCATGGTGAAATGCACGGGGAGCCTGTAAAACATTGTCGGAAGAGCGCTTCCAACACAAACGTATTTAAGGCGGCTGGCCAGCACATCATTTGCGCTACAGCTCAGCCCTGTGGAAATGCGCAGGCCACCTTTGAGATTAAGGTGGCCTGCTCATTTCCAAAAATGAATTATCTAAAAACAGCACATCCTCTGCTCTAATTTTAGATGCCTCATTTTTTGAGGATCTGGGCCAAAATCTTCCATTTCTTCAAAAATTGAAAAATGGTCACAGTAGGTGAGAGAAAGGAGTGAGAGGGCGAGTGATGGGTGAGCTATGGTGTGGTAGGCAAGAAAGCAAAGGGAGAACAGAGGGAGAGCAGTGGGTCAGAGGGGGAAGCATTGGGCACGAGAGCAGAGTGGATGCAGTGGGGTGGTGGGCCAGAAATCCGAGAGAGAGCTGAGGTACAGAAAGTGGAACTAGCTTGGGCACAGGGATAGTAGCGGGTTAAAAGCAGAGAGGTTGTCCGGAAAGAGGCAATAAGCTGCACATTGGGAGAAAGGATGAGGAAACAGTGTGATAAAATGGGAGAAAGGATGCAAGATGCAGAAGTAGCACGCAAGAATGAAGGACTGTATACTACGGGAGGAATTGGGGAGCGTACGGTGTGAGTTGGGAGTATGATTTGGAGTTTGGCAGGGATTGGAGAGCGCAAATTGTGACTTGGCAGTGTGACAGAGCTTCGTGAGTATGTGTATGACTGAGCGTGAGGTTTGAAAATACAAGTTGTGATGGGGAATTGGTGAGATGTGCGAGGTGTGTTGGGTGAGAGAGGTGTGTGGGTGTTTGTGGGATTAGCTAACATAGAAGGGGAATATTTTCTGCATTACAGCTAATAATGATCAAGAATGTTAATGTTAAATAAGCATGCACATTAAACCAAAAAAAGTAGCCAAGACAAACACTGTTCTGCCAAGCCAGAGACATCTAGGACTCTTCTGTTCGATACAAAATATAGATATATTGACACCCTGGCTTTCTTGTAGCCTTGCACACGGCCTCTTTCCTGCAATGTACCCATCTTGCACGCTCCACTCAAAAATTGTGCTGCAAAAATGCTGCCATAAATAAAGGTTTGTGCCGCAAAATTTGCCATTTCATGCCGCAAAATCCTGGCGGGCCTGTCTCTTGGAGAAACTACTGTTTCCAAGAGCAGTGAGGTGACTTTACTTACATCGTGTAACTTTCTAGACCCAGCACACACTATCTTAGAATAGGGTGTCTGAGGGGTTACCTAGTATCCCCTTTGTCTAGCTTCTCATGTAAAATGTTTGTTACCCTTTGTACAATTAATGGCTGGTGGCAGTGGTTTACTTTTTTCTACTATTGTGTTTTTACCGCGGGCTGCAATTGCAGCTGCAGTAAGACACCCATGGGTGCCCGTTTCGTCAAAATGTCCCTGGTCGTCTTTTTTTGCCATTTCCTTTTGGAAAGGTCCTTCTTGAGATTGTCTGCGCCCCAAACTAGGTTTGGTCCCTTTGTTCATTTTGTCTTTGGTGGGAATTAATGAGTGAAGCCCACCTCTGGCTCCAGCCTGTCTGGCAAGGCAGGAAGCGAGGGAGGGTCCGAAACTCCCTGTGCTTAGTCTCTTTGGTTACAGGAATGCACCCAAGGGTGATTGGCTGGAGGGCTGTCCTTGGAGGACAGCCACCTTGCTGTGTGATTGACAGCTAGGCTGCAAATGCATGGGCGAAACCTGCATAAGAAGGCAAGGCTTTTTTGCTTGGAAGGCAGAGTCGACCACCGGACGAAGGAATCAGAAGAAGAACTTGGAAGAGATGCTTGCTGCAACTCCTGGACCATTGGTTTGCCCAGTGAAGTCCTGCTGCATTGCTGAAGCTCCGAATTCACCTCGACTAGAGAAGCCCTGCAACGGACGACTTCTCCCCTTGGGTTGGTGTGGGAACAATCACCTCAAAGTGCACTCATCTGGACATCCTCTCGGAGCTGGCTGTACTTCCATTGCTGTTGCAGGAACAAAGTGCCAGGGAGAGGAACACCAGACTGAACGCATCGCTTTTAAGTCGGACCCAAGCTCAAGGAAGATCCTCCGGACTCCCAAGAAGCAGGACTGACCAAGCCTGAGCCACCTCAACAGAGTGCTGGGCCCCATATGCGAGGCAAGTTCTTACTGGTATCCGAGAACCGCAGTGTTGCTATTTGCGACAGCCGCGAGGAGCTGAAACCGCAAAGTGCTGCTGATCTGAAGTTTGCCCATAGCTGGCGCTGACCTTCCATTCGTAGTGCAGGAGTCCCCAGACGTCCTCCCTCTTGTCCCCATAACTGAGGCCCAGGAAAACAGCATCTGCAGAACTTAACAGGAACAGAAGAGAACCCATTTCTTCTATCCAAAGGTAATGTAAAACTAAGGGGACTTACCTCTTGTCGTGTAGCCTTACTTGTTCTCAGTTGAGACTTGTCTTGGTTGCTTGCAGCTTTGGTCCTCACAAGCATCCCAGCTCGTGGCCCTACAGTGATTCTATTCTTTCTACAAAGACCTTTAAAACATTGTTCAAGACTTTTACTTACCTGTAAGAAGTGCTTGAGCTTACCTAGACTTTTGCTCAATTAACATTATCTTGCCTGGCTCCCTGAAAGACTCTTCTTACCTCTGACTTTGTGCTTTACCTTTCCTGCAGGAAAGTGTTAATTTACATTGGACTGTTCAAAAGTACTTACCTGCTTCAGAATATTTGTATAACCTTTGTTTTATTCCCAAATGCTTTTCTTTGTCACCAAACTCAGTATTGCTCTAAATGTACCAGTGATATGTTGATGTCCAGTGTCCTAGTTAATTAACTCACCTCAGGGTGTAGGAACCATCTGTGTGCCATCCCAAATGGGTACTTGCTGATTTAGAGAACCTATGAGTGTGTATTTTGAAGTGTATTTTTATGTTACTTATATATTGCTCCCTTCTAAAGAAGGCTTATCCAACTGACTGTTAAATACATTAATAATAGTTTAATTAAGAAACCTTGAGTGTAAGAGTTTATTTGAATACTTTGCACGGTGAATCTCTGTGTAAAATCCCTACTGCTCACATTGATCCCTCTTGAGATAAGCCTGGCTGCTCAGCCAAACTACCAACTTGTGTAGTACAGACTTATACGAAAGGGTGGGTTAACTATTGCCAGGAGGGCACGGTTGGTGTATTCTCCCAAAGGGTAATGCATACAATCTTGCCTAACATAGATCAAGCCAACATTGATATCTGTTTACTTAGTACCATACTTTGATTGACCTTACCTTTGCAGAAAAATGATGGAGAAGCATGATTACACCCACAAACATACTGAATCTTCCGGGCACTTCATTATTGCATTTTGATAGTTTGTCTCTTCTTTTCATTTTGCTTTTTCAGGAGCCCTTTCAGGTGAAGATCACTGCCGAAGCACTTTTAATAATGGACCTGGTAAGCTGGGTCATTTTACCCTCACTTACCTGTTTTGCTCCGTTGTCAACTGTATTCTTTTATTTTGATTGTCAAGCTAATATCTTCTACAAAGTGCATTGCTGGTGTATGTAGCTCAGTTCTTTTTTACTTTTTTTTTTTTAAACGCGAGTTAGCATTTTGGGATATTTTTTGCTACTTTTTTTCCTGACATTGGGCCTCATCATGAGTAAAACCGCAGCGATACCGCCCAACGCTAATAGCACTACCGCAACTCGATCCGGCTCAATTTGTGCCGTATCATGAGTTGTAAGGGTGGTCGGTAAGCTTTATTACCGCTGGCAAAAAGCTGGAGATAAAAATGCAATTTTTCGGCCAACTCATGATTTAGCCAGCCCTTAAATGTGGCAGTAATGCCATTAACAAACTCTTGATGAGGCCCATTGTTTATTGTTCAGTTGTCAAGATGAGGGTTTGATATTCCAAATGTGGTTATTACTGGAATTGAAATGGAGCCTCAACCCTGAAGGTGACTACTACTGTTTAATCCACACATTCCCTCTGTCCCATCGTATTGGGTGCCCTGCTCTTTAAGGACAGGCCATACAATTCCTTTCTTATGGGATGAATGGATTGCAACTTCAAAAAGTAATTTGTAATGTACACCTCGATACTCACTATATGTAATTATTATAATAATTGGGTTTCTGATGCTTGTTAATCTGCTTAGATTCACATGCTGTGCATAGGTCCGACATCCAGTGGTCACTGCGGAGTATTGCATTTTGTTTTTCGTAGTCGAAAAGGGGACGTCGACAAGGCGTGTCTGTAACACTATCCCTATAGTGACGTGCGTTGTACCCACAATCCCTCACGCGTCCAGGTCCCTCAGATTGTTTTTTTCCGCCCAGCTACTGGTCGCCTTCATGCAAAGCTCCTCGAGAGACATTGCCAAATAGTTTCTTCGACCTTTGGTCGTTTGTTATTAATATCAATAACGATAGATCCCTCCCTCGACGCAGGGCCGTTTCTCCGCCGAGTGAGATCTTCGACGGAAGGACGAGCGGAGGAGATCCTTCGGCGCTGCCGAACACGTGGCCTGGCCTCGCCGGCCATACACAGTAGGGAGAGTGGGGCTTTGTGGTCTTTCTTTCTTTTCTTTAAGAATGCCTTTCTCTTTCCCCTCCCTCTCTTTGGAGGTCGTAGTCACACCTATTACCCTCGGCTATGGAGAGGACGCCATTTAGGTTTTGCCCGCTTTGCAAGGGTAAATATACCTGGAAGGATAAGCATAAACGGTGCAACCGTTGCTTACCCCTCGATCACCAGGAGGACGGCTGTGCGGCCTGTAAATTACTAAAGCCCAAAACTCTAAAGAACCGCAGGGTCAAAAGGTGGGCGGCCTACGCCATGTCTAGGCCTGACTCCTCGCCCGCTGCCGCCGCCGCCGAGTGTGACGAGGACAGTGACTACACGGCCCCAGTAACGGAGGCTGTAGACCTCTCAAAGGAGCGCTCTTGCTCCTCGTCGTCCGTCCCCAGCCCGACAAGCCCGGCTCACGCCCAGCTTATGGGGATGAACACCCCGGCGACAAGGACGCACACAGAAAAACATCAAAGCACATACCCCGAGGCACACATTCGTTGAAGACGAAGACAGCCTTAGCGCCAACGGGGACGCCGGGTCGACCGACGTCTTCCACCGACCGTAAGGGTCGGCAGCCCTCCCCGCCACCGCTTCCGCGACAGGTGACTGGGCACTCTAAAAATAAGGGCGCTAACACCCAAATTTCCGGCGACACGCATCGCAAGAGTGCTCACGTTGCCAACAAGGACTCGACGACCAAGGACTCGACGAGCAAAGGCTCGACGCTCAATAGCGCGACGGCGACCGATCCCTCGGAAGAGAGAATGATCGCCGAAAGCCTCGCGCGCATAGCATCTAAGGACGGCCAAAGACGTACGGCGAGTGAAACGCCGAAAACCGCGCACAAGGCTAAAGATACGCCGAAGGCGCAGGAAAACAGATCAGGTCAGTTCCCGACGCCGTCGGAAGGCCCTAGCCAGCAAGAAGGCTACTCAGAAGGCGGAGGCTCTCTTTCTTCAACGTTATGGGACAGAACCAGACAATTACAGGAGGAAGAAACCCCCTTTTCTTTCCCAGACCATCCTGGCCGACCTCAGTGGACCTTTGAAAGGTTCCAGTCCTGTATGGACAAACTAGATAGGTTCATGTCCATCCCAGAAGACAAGGCACCCAAGAGACCAAGGGAGGCACCCCTTGAGAGTCCAAGGGCTAAATACCAGAAGTTTTATAGCCCTATACAAGAGGACATAAACTTTTACAATCCCACTGAGGAAGACACCTTCTTCCAAGAGGAAGATGAGTTCACCTATGTTGAGGACCAACAAGAAGAGGAAGGTTTTCACGAGGAAACTAACCTATGTGAGGAAGGATTCCAGGAAGACACAGGCGAGGGCGACCAAAATCCCTGGCAGTCACCGGCTAGGTCGACTGACACAGGCAGTAGCAGTATAGTCATCAGGTCTACTGAAACTACACCAGTCAAGAACCCCTCGCCTGTCGATGATCAACCCACCTTCAATGCACTGCTGAAGAAGGCAGCAGCACATTTCGAAATCGAAACTGGAGACGTCACCCCAGACACCGATTTTGTGGAGAGGATTATCAAAGAAAAACCCCCCACTAGCCAGGTTATACCTATCCTCGCCTCAGTTAAGAGACGCACTACACCTTCTCTTTCCACTCCTGCATTGGTTAGAGGGGTCAATCCGAGGATTGAGAAACTGTTCTCTCCCTCTCAATCAGACCCATTATACATTAAGGGTCACTCAATCCCGGACTCCCTGGTCGTGACCAACACCAGAAAAAGGACAGGAGTCCCACTATCTACTAGCGAGGCGCCCCCAGATAAGGAGGGGAAGAAGCTGTATGCCCTAGCCAAGAGAATCACCACCTCTGCAGCATTCTCTACCAGAATCGCCAATAATAATACCCTATTGGCAAGCTACGCCGATGCTCAATGGGCTAAGCTCAGACAGGACATCAAAGAAGCTCCTGAACCCCTAAGGACTCGTTTACTGGCTGCAGTTAACGAGGGCTCTCTGGTCAATCAAAGCATCATCAAGAATACCCTCGATGCAGCAGAGACGGCCGGCCGCACTTTGGTACAAGGAATTTTACTGAAATGTCACGTTTGGCTTCGCAATTCCGGATTTAAAGCAGAAACACAAGCATCCCTTATTAATAAACCCATAGAGGAATCCAACCCCTTTGGGAGAGCAGTTGATGACGCGCTGTAGAACGCGAAGAAAGAATTTGATACTATAAAGACCTTAGACCAAATTTCTAAGCCCCCTAATAGGTGGGGATTTGGTAATAAGCGCTTTTTTCGTGGACAACGCCAGCAACAAAACCAACAACAACAGTACTCTGCCAGCAACTACCAGAGTAATAGCGGCCAGTACAATCAGAAGGGTCAACGTCGTGGCAAGGGGAGAGGCCGGGGTTCCACCCCCAGAGGCTCCCAAGCCAACAACACCACCAAGTGACGCGAAGATTCGCGTCCCCTCCCATGCAACGCCGGTCGGGGGCCGGTTAACATCCTTTCTTCCAGCATGGGAGGGAATAACATCAGACCGCTGGGTAATTTCCACCGTAGCCCGCGGCTACTGTATAGAGTTCAACAGTTCCCCAACATACAGACCCCCGAGGGGACGCCGCATGACACCAGAACACCTTGCCATCCTTCTCCAAGAAGTGGATCAACTGCTGGAAAAAGGAGCCATAGAGGTCGTGCCTCTATCTCAGGTAATGGAAGGTATTTAGATCTGCGCCCAGCGAACAAGTTTGTCAAACCCCAGAAGTTTCGTATGGTGACCTTACAGGAAGTAATCCCACTGCTATCACAGGGAGATTACATGACAACACTAGACATGAAAGATGCATACTTTCATATTTTAATGTTGCCAGCGCACAGAAAATACCTCAGGTTCATGATAGAGGACAAACACTACCAGTTCAGAGTGCTACCCTTCGGCATAGCATCTGCACCAAGGGTATTCACAAAAGTACTGGCATTGGCAGCGGCCCACCTGCGCAGGTTATCCATCCCAGTATACCCTTACCTCGACGACTGGCTCATAACAGGGGATTCTTACGAGACATGCTTCTCAAACACCCAAAAGACTGTAGACCCTTTGTTCCAACTGGGCTTCTCCATCAAAGAGAAGAAGTCCAGCTTAGACCCCAGCCAAGTCAAACAATTCCTAGGGGCTCTAATTCGAAAAAAGGACGGCCTCGTCTTCCCCTCCAACGAGAGGGTCCAAAACATGCTGTTTCAGATCCCCCAATATGTGGCAGGTCGAGAGGTGACGGTGCGCAAAGCGATGCGTTTGCTAGGTATGATGGCGTCGTGTATTTATTTGGTACCTCACATGCGCCCAATGCAAGAGTGGCTCAACAGCCAGTGGTGTCAGGCCAGCGGACAATGGGACGATCTAGTGGTGGTCTCGCAGGCCTTGGTTCTCTCGCTACGGTGGTGGACAAAGGAAAACCTGATAATAGGGAAACCCTTTGCCACACCCGCGGTGGAGGCCACTCTAACCACGGACGCATCCCTCACAGGATGGGGGGCGCACCTATCCCATCAGACTGCTCACGGAGTCTGGACTCCGAACGTAGCATCCAAGCATATAAACCTTCTGGAGCTACTAGCGGTGTTCAAAGCACTAAAAGCCTTCCAGGAACACCTTCAAGGGAAGACAGTGATGGTCCTTACAGACAGCACCACAGCCATGTACTACATCAACAAGCAGGGAGGAACCCACTCTCCAGGACTGTCCAAGCTGTCCCAGAATATATGGAAGTGGACTCTCAAACACAACATGTTCCTACTGTCACAACACGTACCAGGGGAACTCAATCTGCTAGCAGACGAACTCAGCAGAGACTTCCCCCTGCCCGAAGAGTATGAACGGCAATTGCACGAAGACATCGTCTTAGACGTCTTCACGCAATGGGGATTCCCGGAAATAGACCTGTTCGCAACACTGGAGAACTCACAATGCCAAAGTTACGCCTCCAGGTACCCACAAAACCAGTCCAAGGGGAACGGTCTGTCGATTCAATGGTCAGGGAAATGTGTTTACGCCTTTCCCCCGACTCCCCTCCTCAACAAGGTGGTGCACAAGATGCACCAGGAACAGGTTACCATGATACTAGTGGCCCCAATGTGGGCCCGGCAGCCATGGTTCGCTCACTTGATCCCTATCTCCCCCAGTGAGACTTCCCTGCTCGTACAACATGCTGTCACAGGACAAGGGCAGGACACTGCATCCATGCCCTCAGACCATGAATTTAGCAGCCTGGCTCCTGAGATCATAGAATTTGGACATCTACAACTCCCGCAGAGATGTATGGACATCCTCAGAGAAGCCAGAAAACCTAATACTCGCCACTGCTATTCTAGCAAGTGGAAAAGATTTGTCATCTGGTGTAGAGGTAAGAGCATCAACCCGGTTGACTGCTCTCCCACGAACATTGTTCTGTACCTGACTCATTTACTGGATTCAGGTCTAGTGTTCAATTCCATTAAAGTCCACCTAGCGGCACTTTCTGCATACACCACTTCCCAACTTAAAGTGTCGTGGTGGAAGATACCAGTTATCAAAGCCTTCATGGAGGGGGTAAAGAGAATACACCCTCCGATAGCTAACCCAGCTCCCGGATGGGACCTAAATGTGGTACTTTCTAGACTCATGGGCCCTCCCTTTGAACCCATGCACAAAGCAACTCTTAAAGACCTCACTCTTAAGACTGCTTTCCTAATAGCTATCACCTCCATTAGGGGAGTAAATGAACTACAGGCTCTTTCTGTTCTAGACCCCTTCGTAACAGTTCACAAGGATAAGGTGGTTCTACGCACACACCCAAGGTTTGCACCAAAATTCATCTCAAAATTTCATGTAAACCAGTCAATAGAACTACCAACGTTCTTTCAAAACCCTTCCAGCTTGGGAGAAAAAAGTCTGCATACACTAGATGTACGCAGAGCTGTCATGTTCTACATGGAAAGAACCAGACCACTGAGAAAGACTAATCAGTTCTTTGTCTCGGTGGCAGCAGGAAGAGAAGGAGATGCAGTCTCAAAGTCCACTATATCTAGATGGATTGTTCAATGCATCACTCTCTGTTACACTCTTGCTAAGAGAGAAACTACCCTTCAAGCCAAGAGCACATTCCACTCGAGGCACTGGGGCTTCCATAGCGTTCATTGCAAATGTTCCCCTTGAGTCCATCTGCAAAGCGGCTACCTGGAGTTCTGTGCACACCTTTACAAAACACTACTGTCTAGATGCACACTCTAGATCTGACTCCCAGGTGGGACAGGCAGTATTAAGACATCTTTTCTCTACTGTTCCTTCTCATAACCCACCGCCAACTCCGGGTACTGCTTGCTAGTCTATGCACAGCATGTGATTCTAAGCAGATTAACAAGCATCAGAACACAATGCATTACTTACGTAAAAGCATTTCTGATGGTTGTATCTGCTTAGATTGACATGCGCCCACCCTTCCTCCCCGCTCGGATGGAAGGAACATAGACATCTTCTACATCTCTCTCTTTTCTGTACTCACTCAAGTATAGAAGGCTCCCTCAGGGCAGAAAAAATACAAACAGAGGGACCTCGACGCGTGAGGGATTGTGGGTACAACGCACGTCACTATAGGGATAGTGTTACAGACACACCTTGTCGACGTCCCCTTTTCGACTACGAAAAACAAAATGCAATACTCCGCAGTGACCACTGGATGTCGGACCTATGCACAGCATGTGAATCTAAGCAGATACAACCATCAGAAATGCTTTTACGGTAAGTAATGCATTGTCATTTATAACGCGTTTAATACCGAAGAGCTTTCTAAGCACCGACCCGGTCTCGGGTCTAAGACGAGCATGTTACCACTGAGCTGTAGTAACCTTCTCCTACTGTCCAACCATCCGCTCCTGTTTTTTCAGCATAAAAGACAGGTCAGGAAACTGCTCTGTTGCATCCTTCTTACATGATTTTTTTTAGCGTGATTCTGTTTTGCTTTTCTGTTTTCATGTATTTACTAAAATCTCCTCATTTTGGCAATCATTTTGTCTTTTCCATTATGGGTAGCATTTGCTGCACACATTTTTCTTTTCTTAAAGATTTTTTCCATTCTGTTTTTCTTATTGCCTTTTAGTTTTTTTTCTTTCAATTTTTGCCTGCTGTCACGAATAGGGGACTAGATCACATGTTTGACTGTCAATATCGGTCTGTAGTGTCCTTGGTCTACCCTGGGTAGCATTAGTTGAGTATTCAAGATGAGCGTCTCCGGAGAGATGTAGGGTGAAAGAAATATAGTTAAAGGAACGCCCATGCAAAGTTACTATTCTATATGTACATTCTCTACTGTTGCAGGTAAGTGAGAATTTGTTTATACACTTGCCTGTATGTATACCATATAAGTGTCTGTTGCAGGTATCAGGCAGTCTCTCTCATTAGTATGTTCACTAACAGGAGACCCTAGAAGTTTAGACAAGCTGGAGCTATTATCCAAAGCTCCAGCCTTTTGGTGCTAGGCAAGTCTTAAGACCTGTTCACCTCAAATCCCCCCCACTGGTATTTTTATTAGGAAATTAAACTTGCAGCTGATTGTTTGTATAAGATTCTGGTCCTCATGCTGCAGTTCTCCCAATGTACAATATATGTCCTAAATTGGCCTATGGGAACCTCAAGTGCGAAAAGGCAAGAAGTTTTCTGGCCCTCTGAAGGTCTCCATTTACCAGAGGAAGACTGTTTTTGGTTGTTAGGATTCCGGTGGAGGCTCCAGCAAAGGTGAGGGTATCCAGATGCAGCATGAATCTGGAGGGTCACTGAAGAGTATTAAAGAAATACTCCGGTGGAGATCATTGGGGCGTGTCCTGTCCAAGTAAAACACTGGATTTCTAAATGGGACAGTAGAATAGAGTTTTAGTAATGACCACGGGTAAGGAGAAGTCACTTTACTGCAGGTTGGGGTGTGTTTGAGCTCAAAGCCCTGTGACAAACTTTCTGATTAGTCTCATTTGAGCAGATTCCCAGCTGACTCTATGTTGTGAAACAGATTCGTTTTGCTGCTTTCCTCAAATAGACTTCTATGGGACATGCTTTATTTTTGCTTTGTTTTCAATCATGACCTGACTTTTTGGAGGTAAGTAAAACCTGATTTACTTCCTCTGCTTTGTGCTGCTTTTTATGGGGAGACTGATTAGCCCATAAGACGATCAGGGCTGAGAGACTTTATCTCTTTATAGATTTCTTGTATATAAAGTGAAGTGCGGTTAGGATACTTGGTGTCTTTCTTTTTCTTTTGTAACTTAGTTTCCTGATACAATATGATCAGGAAAGGGGCGGGTGGCAGGGGATGTTTTTCTTCTGTAATTTGAACTTGTTACTCATGCACTTTTTCAATATCTGCATTTGGCTTTTAAGAGTGGCTAGCACTATAAGATGGGTGTGCGACAAGATTTTTGCCTGCCCTCTGGCCATATTGTTCTTTGTACACATCATACACTCAGGCAAGGTGGAAAACCAAATGAGTAATCCACTCAATACATGGACTTTTCATCGATCATATAATAAAGCACCCATGAGGAGCATCACATTTCATTCCTGCACTCATAAACTGTTAAGATATGGGGTCAAGACCGTGTTAGTACATTTGAATCATGTATTTAAAAGAAAAATATTAAATGTTTTCTTCTTCAAAAAGGCATATAAGATTTTTTTTAAAACATTCTTTTTTTTGTTATTTAACAAACCACATATTCAACATAATAGAATGGATGTCTTTCAAATCCCAACAGTTATTGTGCTCAAGGGATTAGTAAGTGTAGCAGTGTCAAAACTTTCAACATCTGTATCAATTCCTAATGTCACCAGCAAACCACTTTTTTTGAAAATCAATGTGAAACATATCCTAGCATCAGTTCCCGAAAAGCTCCTATTCAGACCAGTTGTCGTACATCTAGATACAGTGGAACGATGTCTCGATGTTTCTAATCAGTGGAACGCTTTACTGTTCACGAATCAGTAACTTAGTGTTGGCTTTACCATATGGCATTTTTTATTATGTTCTACACATTTTCATTCTTTGTGCACTGTTTGTTCTTTTAAGTGATAGTATTGAATACCGTGGAATGGGGCATCTGTGAATGTATATCTTTTTAATGTAGATTCCATTTACATGCGTTATTTAATAACCTGCTTAGCATATGGAGCGAAGATAAGTGTGTAGAATCTCTGTGTTCTATTGTGGCATACAATATAGTGCCAGTGTTGTTTTAACAGACTAGTATTTTCAGGCCTGTAACATAATTACATCGCACACCTGTGGAGGAGGCTTCTTCTATAAACTCGGATGCAGTGAACCCTTAGTTCAGCAGTTGCCGGTGAAATGTTTGGTTGCACAACCCAGAACCACATTCTTAAACGAGATTAGAGTACAAAATAAATAGTGTATCGGCCTCACTTAAAGGCGGTCTAGGTAAGAATTAGTGTTAATCCTAAATAAGCATGATAGCAGTTTAGAGATTTGAAATCGTGGCATGACATGGAACATAGTAGACGGCAGTTTTGTTCCTGCTGGAGCGTCTCCAGTTGTAGTGCGATTGTAGTGTGTAGTATCAGCCACAATTAATGATGGCTCATAAAATATGTATGATAAATTTGAAATGGGTATGAATTTAATACACAAGAGTGAGAAACATCATTACTTTTATATAACCCGGAAGAAATCACACATGGACGAATGAGATTTGTGATAATGGTTTGTGCTAGGAATATTTGCGAAACCATTAAAACAAATGAGACTGCCCGTTATGCATGGGTACTCCTGGTTCCTCCTCCCAGTCCGGTCTCAGTTGGAGCAACTCCTTACCCACTCTAGACATCACTAGTTCATAAATCCAAGATATTTCGTGCCCTCTCTCCGAGATATCATAAATCGTTTCTATGGTAGTATCAGGTGGTTCTGCTAGTGCCATTTAGGACCACCTTTCCTTCACCCGTCTGACTATTCTAGTGTATGTGATATATTGTCCCGTATGTACCCCGGTTTTGTCCACTATCGTTTGGAAGCCAAGTGCCTTCCCCTCTTGCCATATATCTCCCAGGGTCGCTAGACACACCGACTCCCAGTGCCTGCATCACTTTCCTCAGTTGCTCATCCCCCCCACATAGCGCCACAAGTGGCGCCCCCGGGAGCATTGGGTCGGATTCCCCATAGCTCGGCACGCTTTGCACCATGTCTTCCAGCCCAGCTCCAGCAATCTCGATCGCCCCTGAAACTCTGGTTTGGGTAGCCATATCAGTTCTTTCAGAAAATAAGGGTAACATTCACCCCTTAGAAGTCTGGATTCTGCTGTCTCCTCTTCCGACAGCCACCTAGAGCCGTAATGTAGCTGCCTTGCTAAGTGGTATATTTCAAAGTTTGGTAGGTTTATACTCCCCCGGTCATACGTATTCTGTCATTTCCATAGGACCACTCTGTTTCTAGAGTTGTGCCATAGGAAGCCTCTACATAAACTCTGGAGTTTAATAAAAAAGCGTTTGGGCAACATGTCTGGGATATTTACAAAAAAATGTAGTAGCCTTGGCAGGACCACCATCTTGAGCAAGGCCGCCCTCCCCACCATGGCTAGGGGGAGCTTTGCCCAGAACCCCATGCTGTTCTTGATGCCTTCCACTGCCCTCTCTGTGTTATATTTGTGCTCATCTGAAATCGTGTGGTATATGTTAATCCCTAGGTATCTGAATGTTCTGGTCTGCCAGGCTATCTGCAAAATAGGTAGGTTCTCCTGTGGGACCCCTCTGTAACTCTCCAAGGAGAACATGCACGATTTCTTGGGGTTAACCGCTATGCCCGAGAGAGTAGCGTAACATCCCATCATCTCCACGATGTACTGCAAGTTTTCCTCTGGGTACTGCAAGTATAGCAGCTTAACATCCGCATACAATATCAGGTGCGGTTCCCCCCTTAGTGTGAACCCCTATTTCATCATACTGCTGTCTCAGGTAAATCGCTGGGGGTTCTAGTGCAAGGATGTACAGCATTGGGGACCATGGACAACCCTGTCCCGTGCCTCTGCTAAGTTGCCACTTATCTGAAATTATCACCCCCGTTTTGACCCTGGCTGTTGGGGAGCTATACACCATTTTCACCCACCGCAGGTACCCTGGTCCCATCCCGTATTCTTTCAAGGCCACCTTCATCCAAGGCCACCTTACAGAATCGAAGGCTTTCACTGCATCTAAGGAGACTACTGCTATTTCACTTGAGCCGCCCTCCACCTGTTCTATGATGTGGTGAAGCCTCCTGAGGTTATCGGATATGCGTCTGCCTGGGACGTATCTAGTTTGATCGAGGCGTATAGGTTTATTTATCACCCGCTTAAGTCTGTTTGCCAGCAGAGCCGTGAGGATTTTACCGTCCTGGTTTAGCATGGATAGTGGTCTGTACGACCCACAGTCTGTGCTTGGCTTGTTTGGTTTGAGGAGTGGAATGATTACCGCCTCCCTTAAAGATTCCGGCAGTTTCCCCTTCTCGAAGGCCTCGTTTAGCATTGCCAATAATGGAGGGAGCACTTCTTGTCTATAGAATTCTCTAGGGAGCCTGTCTGTCCCAGGGGCTCTGCTCGTGGGTAGGTGTATTATCACTGTTTCTAATTCCTCCGTTGTGATTGGGGCATCTAGGTTCTCCCTGTCTTCTTCAGACACTTTAGGTAATCCTATGTCTTCTAGCGTCTCCTGAATCTCCTGTTCTGCCATATCTCCTGCATCTTCATAGAGGTGTTTGTAGAATCGTAGGAATCCCTCGTTCATACTCTCCTGGGTGTTGCAGACTTGGCCTGCTTCCCCCGTTATCTCTCTAATTGCCAATCTTGGTGTCTCATTCTTGTATAGCCATGCAAGCAGCCTCCCCAGTTTGTCTCCTCCCACGTGCTTTCTTTGGATGTATTCTTTGTAATTCAGGTTGCACAATCTCTCCCAGAGCTCCCCACATGTCTGTTGCAGCTGGCTCACACTTTCGGCATCCTCCTGTGAGGTGCCTCTCTTTTCATGATTACTTCTATTTTCTTTTGTCTCTTGTAACTCCCACACTATACCCCCTTGGAGCCCTCTTGATTTAGATATGGCTGCCCCGCTCACTACCACTTTAAAGGCCTCCCATAGGGTACCCTCTGACTCCAGACTTCCGGTATTATTTTCAAAGTACCCAATTATCTCTTTCCTAAGGTCCTCTCGGAATGCAGTATCGTTCAGTGCCTCGGCTCTGAGCCTCCATGTTGGGATTGTGGCTCTGGGGGGCTGATTTCACCACGCCAGGACCAGAGGGGAGTGGTCCGATAGTATTCTTGCCTTATATTCTGAGCTTGTCATTTTCCCAACAAGTTCTGGAGTGGCAAACATATAATCCAGTCTTGCGTACAGGTTTTGCGGGGTGGCATAGTGTGAGTAGTACCTATCGTTCGGGTGTTGCTGCCTCCATATATCCTCCAGCCTAAATTCTCTTAGCAAGGTTTGTAGCTTTTTCGCTGCTGGGGTGGGCTTATCTAGTTTTGTGTCTGATCTGTCGATTTTGGGGTTCAGCGTACAATTGAAGTCCCCTCCCCATATGACTGCGCTTCCAATGTGAGGACTGATTTTGCTATATAGCATCTTAAAGTAGGCTACTGTGTCTTGGTTGGGGGCGTATGTATTTATGATGCACAGTTCTCTATTCTCTAGCAGCCCCCGGATCACTGCCATCCTCCCATCCGGCTCCACCGTGGCCTGCAGTATCTGGAAGGGCACATGTGGTGCAACCCAAATGATTACCCCTCTAGCGTATGCCGAGTATGTTGCTCCTATGGTGGTGCCGTTCCACTTTTTCTTTACCACCTCTTGCTTCTCTTTGGTGAGGTGGGTTTCCTGCAATAAGGCTATGTCCACTTTTTGCCGTCTTAGATACATCATTACCTTATTTCTCTTCAGGTAGCTGTTGAGTCCTCTGACATTCCAAGTTACTATTCTAAGGTCTCCCATTATTCCGTTTAGTTCCACCACAATCCCTCCAGCTAATTGTCTTGCCCGGTCTCCACCAATTTCCCACCTCCTCCAGCTTCACGCTCACTTTTGTGTAAGCTTGTTTCCCACTATATAAACTACCCTTACACAACAACCCCACAATTCCCCAACCTCCCTTTCCGCCCCCCGCCCTTCCCGTCCCCAGCTTTTGCCAAGCTCCATCCCTGGATCTCAGGCGATCCTGCATTTAATCCTGGCCCGGGTTACCGACCCTAGGTACTCAGCAGGAGGTTACCGCTCTATTGGTAGTCTATCTACACTAACTTTTGGGGTGCAAGGGTGCAACTTTTGGGGCTCATGCGTGTTAGCCTCAACATGTTACATGCGCTCGACTTCTTCTGTCCAAAGCCTGGATATTTCCCAGTCTGTGTGCATTATACTATATTCTAGTCCCAATGTCTTAGTCATACAGCACCTCACCATCTGGAGCCTCCATATCACTTCTCTGTGCTGTCCTCCTGTGTGTCTGTCCCGATGGGGCAATTCTGTATGTCTAGCCACTCCGTCGCATCCTCTGAGGTGTCAAAAAACAGAGCTATATTTCTGTGGAACACTTTTAGCTTCGCCGGGTACATCAGCATGTACTTGAAGCCTGCCGGGCGCAACCTTTTTTTCACTGATCTGTAGTTCAGCCTCTTCCTCTGCACCAGTAGAGTGTAGTCTGGGGATGCTGTGATAGAAGCTGATGCTTGGTGTATTGTACCTCCTTTTCGGAAGAACTCCAGGATCTTCTCCCTGTCTCGGTAGTTCAGGATCTTGACTATTATTGGCCTAGGAGGTGCTCCAGGCGGAGGTTTCCTTGTCAGAGCCCTGTGTGCTCTGTCCACACCGAATCCCTGAGTGAGTGCCCCACCCTCTATTTATTGAAGTAGCATGGACTCGATGTAGTCCATGGGGTTAGATCCTTCTTCTCCTTTGGGGAGCCCTACAATGCGTATGTTATTCCTTCGGGCCCGCCCTTCCGCCTCCTCTGCTCCGTTTTCCAAGTTACTCACTTGTTGTCTCAGCACATGGATCTCCGAAGTCTGTGCTGAGCAGGTAGCTGTATTCGCATTTGCTTCCTTTTCCAGTTCTCCTGTGCGTTCCGCTATTTTTTGGCATCTTGTCTTAATAGATTGACGTCCTCGGGTAGTGCCACTATTTTAAGGTCCAGTGATGTACTTATTTCGCTCATAGCTGCCTCCAGTTTGGTTTCCCATGTGATTTTCAGGTCTGCAATTGCGTCAAGGATTTGTTGATCATTCCGCCCTGGTGCATGTGCTTGTAAGTTTTTGTCCTCGTTTCTGGCTCCGTCAGATGATTGGGGTGTTTTGGTGAATTTGTCCATGGTTGGTTGTTTCCCTTTTGTTTTAGGTAGCTTAGACGCCATCCTGTTACCTCCCCGTGTCTGCTCACCGTTGCCTGGGTTAGTTCATCAGGCTCTCCGTCCATTCTCAGCCTATATGGTGTGCGAGTTTACTGTTGGCTACCGTTAGGGCTTTCCTGGTGCAGGGTGTTTGGTTGTGGGTAGTTTGAGCAGCTGCTCGGTGTGCCCACGTCCTTGCTATTGTCAGATAGTGCGGTTGAGAGCAGTATGTTGGGTTCTTTTCCAGTGTGGTTTTTCGAGCTTTGTTCTTTTATTTTCGGGCCATCATGTTTCGCAGCGCATTTGAGGGGCTGTCTGGAAATCACACCGATGGAGTTCCTTTGGTCGATACTTGGTGCATAACCCCCTTGTGTTTGGGGTTCTGTCTTGTCCCCAAGCGTCTTGTTTGTTATGAACTCCTCTGCTCTGTGGCCATGCAGGCTGTAGGCAGCTCCTTGACTTTATGTCCTTTATAGGGCTCTTCAGGCGTGTTTATACGCTGCTTTAACTGAGCCGTCTTGTTTGTCTCCACGCTTCACACCGGAGCATGCCCATTCCATTTGCATGGGCGTGGCTTCAGTTTGTCTTCTCGTGGTCACCTTGACCGTTTTTTTTTTCCCCTGGGATTCGTGTTGGATCTGCAGGAGCCTGCTCAGTGCACGTTTTACCTCGCGGCCATTTAGCCACGCCCCCGTATGGGGCTCCCGCTTGATAGAAATCCATTAAAGTTAATGTTGTTTGTCCAGTCCAAATCGCCCAAAAACTAGGGGATCTCCCTGGTGCAAAATCGATATTATATCACATCAGTGTATAGGGACCTGACCCCAGTTTCAGCTTCTTATCCCATAGTGCCTTATCCCAATATTTGAGTGTGTACTTTGAAGTTTCAAGTAGTGGGCCCTCCCGCGCCCATTGCCGAGGGAACCCAAGGGACCGCAGTGGATGGTCAGTGGCACTCTGTTCTAGATTACACCAGCCCATCTGGTGCTCCTCTGAAGACCAGTGCAACATCAGGTCCAGCTGTGCCGCTAAGGAACCGGGAACCGGATCAGAAAGGAGCTCAGCCCATATAACAATATCGGCAACTGGCTCATTTTGATAGCCGTTATGCAGGCAAACCGGGAAAGTTCTTGCATGTCACACCTCTTAAGGTCGTCTAACAATGCTTTCCAAAGCCTTGGAATGTTAGCTGCAAGCAGCCCCTTGTATGCTGGAGTCAGTTTTACCCCCAGGTATTCTATTCTGTCCCTTTCCCATATCAAGGGAATTCCCTGCTCCATACCATTACCAATTTAGGATCTTCTGTAATGTTAAGGGCCTTTGATTTGCGGAAGCCAGACACCCCCGCAAACTCCTCCCAAATGCGTCATAACCTTTGGGAGCAATCGTGCAGTGTCTCGGAGGAACAGCAGTATGTTGTCTGCATATAATGCAATCTTATGTGTGTCTCCTTTAATCCTGACCCTGTGTACTTCTGGGTCTGTGAAATGCTCACCTGGCTCCCACGGAGGCGCTGGTCTGGGTTGCTGTGGCCTCTTCAAGCGTGATGCACAGAATTCGGACCATCGATTGAACAGGACCCCCAAATCTTGCTTGTCTGGCCCGTAGGAATATCCTTCTGCAGATGAGAAAGGGGATTGACTGTCTGCTGAATAATGTGCTTGCTCCCCCCTTTCCCCCTTCCTTCTTCTCTGACTTCCTCCAAAACCCCCGGTTTAAGCTCACCTTATGGTTTGGAAGGATGAACTCTCCATCCTGCTTCTGGTGCAGGGGCGCGCGTTCGTCCAGTTACTTCACTGGTTTTCAGAATGGCGCTGGCAAATCCACTTGACTTTTCTGAGCGATACGCCGTAAGTATGAAGATGCAAAAGTTCAAGTGTGAGTCTCCTTTTATGTTTTTCCTAACCTGTGATCCGTCCTTTATTTCAGGTGCAGAACAAAGGTGATGCGTTGAGGGGTTAAATTGCCGGTGGTAAAATCAGGTGAGTTAGTGATGAGGGCGACCCCTCTAAATGTCTTTATAATTCCCCAGTAATGTCTTTTGTCCTTTCCCCATAGGGGCCGGGGTGCGGTACCTGTCAAAGATGCGGCGCCGACCAGAGATGTGGAATGGTTCACCAAGAAAAGCCAGTAAGTAATATGGCTGAAAAGTCGGCTTTCCTCTTGTGTTCCCTTGCTCACCTTTTGTCTCTTCTTCTCTTCCCTAGGTGCAGAGATGTGGCGACCGGTGCTGAGAGCCGCGATGGAGCCGGGCGGCGTCTCGGGAACAGGTGAGTGAAGTGTGGCGCTGCAGCGAGCAATGCAGTGCTTTTAAATGGAAGTCTTCCTTCAGGAATGCTGGCGTGAAGATTCCGGATGCAGGTAAGAAGGTTGAAATAGTTCTTGGTTTTCACCTTTCTCTTCTCTTATTCCTTACAGGTGTTCCAGGTTCGAGGCGGGCGTGGCTGAAGTCCAGGTGCAGGAGCAGACACGGTGAGCGTTCAGCTGCTGGGATGCAGAACAACGCGAAGCACGTGTGGCTGTTCGGGCGTGGCTTAAATAGCCTTGGAAGAAGTTCCAGGTGAGTATTCTTCCACAGCCCCACCCAAGTAACAAAATAGTTCCTTCAGAAAAATAGTCCCTCCTAAGCCTCATTTGGCTTGGTTCTTCATGCAGCATGGTCTGATGTCCAACATGAGCCTGGCGCCAACGGCGCCAGGACAGAGTCCAAAGAGCCCCTATAAAGGGCCGCTGGGCTTTTACCCGGGGGCGTGATGCCTGCTCCCGGGGGTGCTGGGCCTGGCCTGGTGCTCCGGGGGTAGGCATCATGACAGTCTGCCCTAATTGCCTGAGCCAGTGGCTCCATGGCAAAAATCAGTGGAGACAGAGGTCATCCCTCTCGGGTGCCCCTCCGCACTGGGACCGAGCTCGAGAGATGTCCATTAACCAGTAGTTTAATAGAGGGAATCTGAAAGTTGACAAGAATCATACGACTAAAGATCGGCCCACATCCAAACCTTACCAAGGTCTGCCTCAGAAAGCCCCAGTCCAGGCTATCAAAGGCTCTGGTGGTCTCATGCGCAAGCATAGACATCTGGGCAGTCATACGTCCCCACATTGCCACATTCACTGCTCTTCTAATATTATCTTGGGTATGCCTCCCCATAATAGACCCAGCTTGATCAGGCTGAATGATCTTTGGCAGCAACCCCATTAACTGTTTGCCCAAGACTTTAGCATAGAGCTTAGCATCCCCATTGAGTAATGAAATAAGGCAATAACTGGCACATTCTGTCAGATCCTTTCCCGTTTTCAGTACGAGGGTGGCTGCGGAGGGGCCGATATCCCCTGACACTACACCCACCTCCCTGATTTGATTAAACCATCTTGTTGGGGGAGAAGGGGAGTTGGTATATTCCGGAATGTTTTTGTAGTATGCACTGCCTAACTTATCTGTCCCCAGCACTTCATTCCTAGGCAGGGAACCAATAGCTAAACCCACCTCTTTCTCTGTGAACCGTGCCTCCAAGAGCTGTCTATCCTTATTGGAGATTTGGGGTAATTCTGTTTTCCCCAGGAATGCCTCCAAGTCCTCCCCTTTCAGGATCTGAGAGTAGAATGCCTGCATAATGTCCACCTTCTCCATTTCCCACATCAGCAGATGACCCGCCGGATTTTTCAACTGGGTAATGTAGTTCAGAGGACTTTGCTTCCTGAATTTTGCTGCCGGGAATCATATTGGCCTTGTCCCCTCTTGACTAGTATGTTTGCTTAGTTCGTACGACAAGTTGCGCTGACCTGTCCGCTAGGTGAGCTTCTAAGTTCGGCCAAGCCTTCATCAGGGGTTGCCGTGCTCTCTGGGACCCCCGCGATTTATGCAAACTCTCAGCCTCCTCAACTTCCCATACCAGCCCTACCCTGAGGATCTCTTTTTCCCTCAAGAAGGGAGCCATTTGTGTGATAAATTCCCATCTCATTACGGCCTTGCTAGCATTGCAAACCATAACCTAGTCTACCGTCCCAGTATAATTTTCCCAAAAATAATGTTGCAAGGCGGTTTTTACACATGAGATCTGAATGCAAGGTCTCTTAAGATTAACTCATTCAACCCGCAAGGTCTGTGGACCATCGGGGAAATATCAAATGCTCAGCCCGGAGGATGACTGGGGCGTGGTCAGTCAAGTACCGCACCCCAACCTTGTATTTCTGTCACTTCTGCGATTATAGTGTCCGACACTAATATCATATAAATCTGGGAGAAACCTTTATGTACGGCGGAGTAGTGTATGTACGCCCTGTCTTGGTGAAGGAAAAATCGCCAGGTCTCAATGAAGTGAAGCTCTCTGAGGAAACGTGCCAGCGCCTGTCTATACCTGCCATCATTGTGTTTGGGTGGGAGAGTTTTGTCCAATGCAGCATCCATTACACAATTAAACCTCCCCCAATAATACTTTACCCACACACCATCACGCTAACTTTCCCAGCAAATCAGTTAAGAATTGCTCTTGCTACTCATTTGGAGCATATAGAGCTATCAAAGTGATCAGCTGATCCAACAACAATTGCCCAGGACCAAATAAAGACCTTCTGGATCTTTATGTAGGAATCGTTTATGTAACCCTGTACCCTACACGATCAAGATTGCTACCCCTCTCTTTTTAATGCCACTGGATGCAGGAACTCTCACATCCAGGGTTCTTCGCTAGGGAGCAAATGCGTCTCCTTTAGCCAAACTACAGATGCCAGCCGTTCTCTCAGTCACTGCAAGATTGAACGTCTCTTGACCAGCGAAAACCATTTGTACTTCCGCCATCATCCAATTCCAACCCTTCACTCCCTGTGAGACCCATCACTGACCCCTCCTCAGATTGCAGTAAGGAATCCTGCGTGCCGCCACCACCACCATATTGAGAAATGCAAGAAAACGGTAAGACCCACAACAACCACTAAACTGTTAAATGCGACATCAAAGATGTCGTATCCACTCTCCGGGCTCTATCGAACTGCCCAGGGTATATGGGACTTATTTCCAACAACCCTCCCGCTTCCCTCCACCCCCGATCAACCTCCTTGTACCAGCAACCCCCAGAGAACCTTCCATCATGGAGTAATGTCAGCCATAATCTATCCAACAAATTAATTAGTTCATCATCCCCACATCTTCCAGACGTGCCTGCCCTATTTTTTAGCTGCCACGGGTCTCAGTTATTACTGCTCAGGTAGGAGCCGCACTCTGGCCCCCTTTGCTTCTCTTAGGGAGCGGACGGCCCATCTTCCATCTCTCCCTCTTAGGGAGCGCATAGCACTCTGATTGTGGTCCAAAGCCGTCTCTGGGTTCGAAGGGCGCAATGCTCCGTCCCCTTCCATCAGTTCCGTGGCTTCCTCTTACTTGGAAATAGTGTATTGCTGGCCCTGCCATTCGAAGCGCAGATGACATGGGAATGTCCATCGGTAGCGTATGTGCTTTGACTTAGGCCATTGCGTAACTATCCGCAGCCGCTTACGTTTAAGCAGAGTCGCCTGGGCCAGATCCTGGTTGTGTCAGCAGGGTGTCATGGAACCTCACCGGCTCCCATGATTTGTTCCTTCACCTGGAAAAGGTGACTCTAGTCAGGACATGGGGCCAGTTATCTACTCAGCTGATACGAGGAATACACACAGTGACTCTCCTCTCCTCGTCCCCCCCCCCCTGCTGTGGAGTCCCATGCAACTCTGCATTCCGCACGGTTTAGGAATCCCATGGATGCGTATATTATTTTGGCAGGATCTATTTTTGGTGTCCCTGTTTAAGGACCAACTCCATTTGATGCTCCAGGGTAACCACACCGTGCCAGTTCATCCTGACCGTGCCCCTACTCACATAACACCATTTCAACTTCATCCATCCTCCTCTCTGCTGCTAGGACTTTCTTATCGAGATCTGCGATTGCTTTAGAACTGTCTTTAATATTTTTCGTGAGCTCCATCAGCATTGCCATCAGGTCGCATCTCCTGTTGGTGGAGCATCAATCTCCGGTTCGAGAAGGAGAGTGGAGAGTGTACCTGGGCCGCCATCCGTTGCTGGGGCCGCTTTTGCCCCTCGGGCCCCTGCATAAGCACATTTATGCCCCCCCCCAACATGGGGCCCTTCTGCTTCACTGCTTGCTTCACCATATTCAGTCCCCTGGTTCAGATTGTGCTCAACTCCTGAGTGATCCTGGGACCGCGTACCCCCCAAATTAGGCCATGTCCTTCACCACTGTCCGGAACCAGTGTTAAGCCGTCTGCTTCTCCAGGGTCTGGGCGATCCTGCCTCTGACCTCCTTATCTCCCCGCATTCTCTGGCTCCAGAATATCTCAGTCACAGAAGTCTCTTTCTATGAGCAGACCACCTTGCTGCCGCTGGCTGGTCCGGGGGTCTGAGGGAGATGATGAGGCTGCTGTATCCCTGGTGCCTACATGCCAGGATGTGATCCATCGTGACATGGGGCCCCATTTAATCCACGGGCACTATCGTGCCATGCCCCCACCTTCAGCCAGGTCACTCCTCAATTCCTGAATGGTGCAAGTGGGCACCCCATTAGTTGTGCAACTCTCATGCCTTGCAGGACTCAGTATTTCGACTCTCTCCCTCTGCTGCACCGGACTATGCACCCTCCACTAGTTCCTTCTGTGCTCTTGCTGTTCTCACCTCGTTGATGACTTAATTGGTGCCTGCTACTTGTGGCCTGATGGAGTGGCCATCACAATCCTAGGATCATGCAAGGTCTCCACTCCGATTCACCCATTGGGGCCTCTGGCGGCACTGAGAAAGGCAGTGTCCTCTGTGAAATACCTGAGGGTATCTCACATAACAAACCTTGAGAAACACATATTCAGGTGGCCAATGAAGGGCTGATCTGCTCAGATCCCAACTCTAGCGGTGAAAGAGCGAGAAAGGCTCGCCTGGATGGGGGAACCCGAGATTGTAATCTGAGGGATAACCCAAGGGAGATGCTATTGTATCGAGGGGAAAAGAGGAGGAAGATGAAATCTTTGAGACTTTTGTAGGATAAAACACCTCTACCTCACCTCCTCCCATTAAATCTCTCCTACCCCTATCAAACAGCACCTCCATCTAGAACCAGAATCTACTGAGCTCCAGTCCGTTAACACCCGAAAATTATCCATCCCAGAATCCCTGTTTTTTTGTTCCCTATCCGAATACTCCCAAACATTCTTTTTTTAAAAAAAAATTTTTTATAAACAATTTTATTAATTTTATTCAAAAAATAACTCAAACCAAACTTGTGGATGCATAATGTAAATCGCAAATAGACATAAATTGCTGTATTCTAGCCCACTGTATCTCCCCTTCCCTCCCCCCTAACCAACCTACTCCCCCCTCATTACCAGTCTCTACCTCTTGCAGTGGGGATTCCTCCTCGACAGAACTTATTGAGTCTCCATCATACGAAGGCCCAAATAATTCAACAATCAGTTGCCTCCATCCCGATAGGGTTCCGGCTTCTTCTCCTATCTCCCCTTTACACGCTTCCTGCCATACCACTGTTTCCACCTCCGCCCACTTCTGCAGATCCCTCCACCACGTTTCCATTTTGGGCCTATGGCAGGCCTTCCAACCCATCGCAATCCTTCTCTTCGCTAGGACATACGCTAGATCTTTCAGTTTGCTCACATGGTTAAGCTTACGTGATCTGGGAAACCCTCCTATCAAACAAGCCCATGCAGTATCCACCTTCATGTGGATCCCTTTGTCTTCCATTTTCTGTGCTATTTCTCCCCAATATCTCTCTATCACTGGGCACGCCCAAAACATATGCACCATTCCCGTATTTTCTTCATTACATTGAGGGCACACTTGGCATCTGGCGTTTTTAAATTTAGTTATCTTTTGAGGCATCAGGTATGCCCTGTGAGTTATATACAACTGTATCTGCTGTAACCTAGCATTTCTCGATACTTTTTTATGATATCCTTGTGCTCTCTCCCACATCCCATAACTCATCGGGGCCCCTACTTCTTCTTCCCAGTCCAGTCTAAGTTGCACCACTTCCTTGCCCGCTTGGGACATTATCATTTCATATAATCTAGATGTTTCGTGTCCCCCTTCTGCTACGTCATATATCGCATCTATAGTGGCGTCCTTGTTCCTCCGCCAGTGCCACTTCAGACCAGGTATCTTTAATTTGTTGCACCACCCCATGATACGTAATATATTGCCCCACACTCAACTCCATTAGTTCCACCAGCTCCCCAAATTCCAATATCTTTCCCTCCTGCCACACATCCCTCATCGTTGCTATACCCACCGGTTCCCAGTGCTTCCTAATCATTAACCTCAGTTGCTTTTCTCTTCCCACCACTGTGACCAATGGGATCTGTGGGGAGCACAGGGTTGGCTCTTCCATTAACCGGCACTCTCTTTGCCACATCCCCCACCCAAGGCCCATCATCCCCGGGCGGCCTACCAACTCCGATTTAAGCAACCATATCATCTCTTGTAGAAAGTATGGGGTGCAGTCCCTCTGAAACAGCCTGTGTTCTAAGGTGGGTTCATCAGAGAGCCATTTGGCTAGGTATTGTAATTGGCTAGCTACATAATAGATTTCCCAGTTTGGTAATTTAATGCCTCCTTTCTCGTATGGATTTTGAAACTTCCACAAGGCTACCCTGTTTCTAATCCCGTGCCATAGGAATTTCCTGCACATGTGGTCCAGCCTAGCAAAGAATTTCCTGGGTATTGAGTATGGGATGTTCGCGAGGCAGTGCAACAATCTGGGCAGCGCCACCATCTTGAGCATCGCCCCTTGTCCCATCATTGCCAAGGGGAGCTTCACCCAAAACTTCATACTACTCTCCAGTTTCTTAACTGATCTTTCCGTATTATGCCTATGTTCAGCTTCTATCGGGGGTGTCAAGGGTTTTGACCCATGTTGATTCAATAGACTACTACTCTCCAGTTTCTTAACTGATCTTTCCGTATTATGCCTATGTTCAGCTTCTATCGGGGGTGTCAAGGGTTTTGACCCATGTTGATTCAATAGACTGGGTAGATGTGGGGATGAGCTATCGCCACCCACATTCACGCCAGAATAGGAGAACTGCACAGTTGGCACGAGACCACTCCAAAGATACAACCTTCTTGTGGGGGGGTTCCACATCACCACTCTACTGTAAGGATGCCATCAAAACAATGTTAAGCAAGGGTCCTATACTGTCAAGCAAAAGACCACTCTATTGAAATGCAGTAATTCAAGACAACTCAAAAATGGATGCAGTACCAACAAATTCCCCAAGGTGGCGCTAGCGGTCTAAACTCTGACAGGAGGCAGGATATCACATGACCCTGTTGATTGATTGAGGAGAGACTTCCAGGCAGCCTGCTGGAGCCCACACAAAAGGCTCTTTCTGTTGAATGGGGTATGTTACTTTTGAGTGTTTCATGTCAACAGCCCTCTGCCAGCAAGGAGAGACATGTGATCACTGACCCACCCAGACTCCTGGAGGCGGACCCAAACACTTTGGGGGAGTTGAATTGCAACAAATATATAGTTTATAGAAACAGTGGTAATTTATTGTAACCAAATGACAGGAATGTACAACTTTGAGAGTCTGTTTGAAAAATGCCCTCACGATTTGAGTCCAAACTCCAATTTGTACCATGTTCTGGGGCCAAACCCCGCTAATTGTGATTATTGTAGACAATGTGTTTAATCTAGAGACATGGAAAGTTACTGGGATATATGTGGAAGGGAAATGTACCTTGTATAATTTTTGATGAAAAACCCATTTTGCAAAACCCACTAAAATCGAAAATAAGTTGCCATTTTTGAATGCAAGCTCCTAGAAATGCCAGAGTCGGGACAGGGACTATCTTTAGTAATATATGATGTGTGTATGTGATGTCAAACAACTGTGTACCTGGGAAATATGTATTTGGATCAGGAATAGATTTGTGTGCACATTGACCAGGGGAGTGTCATTTCTGCAGGTCATAAAATTGACATCACTCTGACACACTATCCCTTCCCAAATCAGGGACCAAAGAATATATTGACCTATCAAATCAAGAGATGGGCAGGCTTAGGGATGCTAGCCTCTCCATCCACTTTTTAAAACACATAAAAAGAGACTGCTGGGACAGGTAGGGACATTCAATTCCATTTTCTGCGGGACGCTCTGCCGGGAGACTCCAGACTTCACATCCATCAATCTTCAGAGACCAGAAATTTACTTCAGAACTTAAAGCAAGGGCCTAAACCCACAAACTGAGAACTCTTCTCAGCAGGCCTCAGCATCCTTAAATTCATTTGCAAACTATTCCACAGCCGGGCGAGCTGTTTGAATTCTTTGCCAAGAACAATTGCCAGAGACCAGACCAGAGATCCACAGACCACTGTATCCAGAGAGCTGACCCATATCGCTGTGAAGTGCCGAGACCAGAACCGGAGTACAGTCCAAAACCTGACCAGATCCGCGGCGAGGCCCATTCCTGCCCAAAATATATTGTGAGTACCACCAGAACTGTGCAGAACCCAATCTCTTAGTTAAAATGATCTAATTCAAGCTATTTTAACCTAATTAGAACAGCCTCCTAGAAATCGTGTCATCTGTCATTTGTAAAGCTGCACATCTGTCACCTGTCAATTCTGCAGCTGCAAGCTGTCACTTGTCATTTTGAGTTTTACTTTAAATCCGAAAATCTACCTTTATTAAATCATCCGTATCTCCGGAACTGTTTGTGCTAGGAACGAGATTTAACTTTCATCTGAAAGCTTAGAATCTAGGCTTTCCAACGAACCTAAAACCTACTCCCTATACTTTTTCCGCAATCGCGAGACACGCACTTGCAAAATTTACAGCGTTTTGCGATTTGGCCTGATTTCTTCATCTGTAGAAATCAGCAGCTTTTTGCTTCTCTTTGCTAAAATTCGTTTGCAATCTGCTAATCATTCATAGAGTATTGTTAAAGTGAGCCTGAATTAATATAAAGTAGCCATCACCTACCCTGAACCTCTAGAGGGAATTAAAAGCAATTTTAGCACCTTTTCACTTCCTTGCAAACCACATTAAAGTAATTTGCCTGTTTTTAAAACTCATCCCTGTTTTCCCTAAGCTTGCTGGGAGAACTGGAACTGTGTATTGCATTATAAAGTGTGATTTGTTGGGATTCTTGAAGACTGTGTGCTCTCCTTCCGTTTCTTGTATTGCATAGGGCGGAGTGAATTGTCAAAAGAAAAAGTGATCATATTACCTTTTGCTAAAATCATAAAAAGTTATTTCTGTACTGCATATTATTCCACCTTGCGTTTCCTTGAACCATATAAAGCATTCTTTCCCACCTTATTCTTCTGTTCCTATTCATAAGTTACCTCTTGCTGACTACTGCTCATATTCACAAGTGTAATATCCATTATCAATTTATTTATAGAAGTGTGATATATATATATATTGTTTAAATTTTCAAATGAACCTTTTAATTTGCAAAACAAACCTACTTCTTGGCTGAGTGGCGTCAGGGGGATTCTAAGAGGGGGTTGTTATACAAGGGTTGTCATTCAGAGTACTGAACTGGATATTAAAATACACCAATAAGGGTTTTCCTCAGCATCCCAGACTAGGCATTGACTTAGCTGTAGTGTTGATTGAATATCGCTTACAGGTGATATGTCTACCCCAAGATATCTGAATGTGGTAACCTCCCATGGTATCTGTAGGACCGGCAAATGCTCTACTGGGAGCCCTCTATATCTATCCAACGGGAACATACAGGACTTACTGGGGTTCACAGCTATGCCTGATAGTTCTGCAAACCTCTTCATCACTTCCAGTATATATTGGAGGTTCTCTTCTGGGTAGCGCAAATACAGTAACATGTCATCCGCATACAATGAAATTAAATGTGGTGTCTCCCCAACGATAATACCTATTGCATCATATTGCTGCCTTAAATAAATCGCCGGGGTTCCAAGGCTAAAATATACAGCATGGGGGACCATGGGCATCCCTGTCTAGTACCTCTACTGAGTTGCCATCTTTCAGAAACTACAGCCCCTGTTTTCACTGTAGCTAATGGCGCGCTGTATAACAGTTTCACCCATTTGAGATACCCTGGTCCCATGCCATAATTGGCTTGGGCCGCTGTTAACCAGGGCCATTTGACCGAGTCAAATGCCTTGATCGCATCTAATGATACTATCGCCATCTCACCTGCATCTCCATTAGCATGTTCAATGACTCGGTGGAGTCACCTAAGGTTATTTGAGATGTTCCTATTTGGGACATATCCTGTCTGGTCAGGATGTATTAACTTATTGATGACCTTCTTCAGTCTGTTGGCCAAGACCGCTGTTAGAATCTTGCTGTCTTGGTTTAACATCGACAAGGGCCTGTAAGAGCCACAGTCACTTCCAGGCTTATTGGGTTTGGGAAGCGGTATAATGACTGCTTCATGTAAGGATTCTGGTCATTTCCCAGCTTCGTATGCCTCGTTAAGCATCTCCAGCAGTGGGGGGAGTACCTCTGTTTTGTATGCTTTATAGAATTCGCTTGGGAGTCCAACCCCCTCTTGTGTGTCTGCTATCCTCCCGTCTTCTTTCACTATCATTCTAATTGGGGGGCCTAGGGGTCTCATTTTTATATAGACATGCCAGGACTCTCCCTGGTTTGTCCCCTTCTGCATGTTGTCTCTCTATATACTTTTTGTAATTGAGGTTGCATAATCTATCCCAGTATATTGCACATTTCTGTTGCAGGCCGAGTACCATTTCTGTGTCTTCCTTAGTGTTACTACCCCTTTCCGACACCCTTTCCAGCTCCTTTTCGGCTTCCTGCAACTCGGCCAGGATCCCATCCTGCAGTCCCCTAGAATTGGCTATGGCAATCCCCCTCACCACCACCTTGAAGGCTTCCCAGAGTGTGCCCGCTGTCTTAACACTGCCAGTGTTTATCTCAAAATAACTTATTATTTCCTCTCGCATATCCTCCCTGTATATGTTGTCTTTCAGCGCCTCTGCACGCATGCGCCATGTGGGTATCCTTCCCCTCGGGGGTCGGTATTGCCACACTAACATCAATGGCGAGTGGTCTGAGAGGACCCTTGCTCTGTATGCGTTATTTCAGTCATTAGTTCGTGCATGACAAACACATAGTCTAGTCTAGTATATAGGCCCTGAGGGGCCGCATAGTGTATAGAGTATTGTCTATCCTGCGGATGGCGTGACCTCCATGCATCGTCCAGCCCAAAATCTGCTAATAATGATTGCAATGCCTTTGCAGCCGGAGTGGGTCTGTCTACCTTAGCGTCTGATCCTACCTATATTTGGGTTTAACACGCAATTAAAATCACCCCCCCCACAGCACCGCCCCCCCACACTACCACTGAGTTTACCATACAGGGTTCTAAAGTACGCAGCCGTGTCCTGGTTTGGGGCATAAGTATTTACAATACATATCTCTCTATTTTCCACCAGCCCTTTTGTAACCACCATCCTGCCGTCTGACAACGCTGCAGAATGCCACAACTGGAACGGGACATGTAGGGCCACCATTGTAATTACCCCTCTTGCGTAGGCTGAGTATGCTGCCCCTACTACCGTCCCTTTCCACTTCTACTGTATCACTTCTAATTTTTCCTGCGTTAAATGAGTTTCTTGCAACAAGGCTATGTCCACTTTCTGTCTGCGCAGGTACATCATAACCTTGTTTCTTTTCAAATAACTGTTGAGTCCCCTGACATTCCAAGTAACTATTTTAAGGTCTCCCATGGTTCATATCTTTTATCCCGGGGTGTAGGCTCATACCCTAACTGTACACCCTCCCCAACTACAACAAACCACTGCACACAACCCCTCCCAACCCCGCACCACCCCAACCCCAACAGGTGCCCAGCTCCATCCCTGGATCTCAGGGTCCCCCGTGTTTGGTCCTACCTTGGAACACCCAGGCAAGGAACACAGGAACTAAACTCTAAATGGGGATATAAGGACAAGCTAAGCGAGGCTCCCCGACTAAGCAATAGTCACAGTGCTCACGGATCATGTTCCTCTCCAACCTGTTCATGCCAGCCCATACGCTGCATCAGTTACTATAATCAAGTCCCATAGTCTTAAGCCACGACACCTTCAGGTGCCCCCCCCTGCGCATTGCTTATCTCTTTCTTCTTCTTCTCCCATCTTAATGCCCGACTCCTGGGGGCAGCTTTGCATGTCGAGCCACCCCATAGCTTCTTCCGGTGTTTCGAAAAACAAGGTTCTGTTTTTATGGAAAAGTTTTCGCTTCGCCGGGTAGAGCAACATGTACTTGTGGCCCGTCTTCTCTTGACAGTCCCAAAGTTCATACGGCTCCGCAGCACCATCAGGGTATAATCCAGGTAGGCAGTTATGTTTGCTGTCCCTCCTCGTATTGTTCCACCATTACGGAAGTATTCCAGGATTCTTTCTCGATCCCAATAGTTGAGGATCTTAGCGATCACGGCCTAGGTGGGTCGCCCGGCGGCGGCTTCCTCGTTAGAGCCCTATGCGCCCTTTCCACTGCGAACCCCTGGGACAAGACTCTCCCGGTTATCTCGTGCAGCAGCATAGATTCAATAAACTCTGTGGGGTTGGGACCCTCTGCTCCCTCCTGCAAGCCAACGGTGCGGATATTATTCCTCCGGGCACGTCCTTCCGCCTCCTCTGCCCTGTTCTCTAGGTTGCCCACACGCTGCACCAGGGCATGAAGTTCCGATTTGTGTGAAGCACAGTCGGCTGTGTTCGGGCCCACCTCTTTCTCAAGGTTCTCAGTGCGCTCCGCCAGTGACCGGACGTCTTGCCGGAGAAGATTCACTTCCTCTTGCACCGCCCCAACTTTGAGCTCCAGCGCTGTTTTCAATTCGGTCACGGCCAGTTCAAGCTTGGTCTCCCAAGCCACCTTCAGGTCAGCGATCGCGGCATGGACCTCCTGGTTCGTGCCCCTGGCGGCCACACTCCCAGCTGGGGCCCTGTCCTTACTCCTGGCCCATTCCAGGCTGGACAGTGTCCTGGCCTCCCAATCCTTCTTCTTCCAGTCCCTCTGATTATTTCCCGCTCTCCCAACCTGCTCAGATAAAATACTACAGTTCCCACAATCCCCCATGTTTATTTCACAATCCCAGCTATTCCCGTTTGCCCTGCAAACCCTGTAAAACTCACCCTTCCGAAATCACCTACCCCCCTAGAACCAAGAGACTAATTCCCTTTAACACCACCCCCCACCACATAAGTCATTCCAAAACACTGCCCCCTTCCTTTGCCGATACAAACACTTTCTGCTGTCACGACAAGCAACGGATGACAAAACCTTTTACCTCCTCTTACCTCTGACTCAAGCCGCTGCTTCGAGTCTTTAATAAGGGTCTCCATCGTTAGCTGTTAAACCTGCTGCTTCTATAGCACTAAAAACTTGAAGAAATGCTGAGGAACTCTTTGTATTCTGCTGCTTGTCAATACTTTAAGCCGTCTCCGAACTCCCTTTAATGTAGAGTTGCGTTTTATGACTTAAGACTTGCTGTGCTAAGAAACCCTCTCTAGAACCTTTAGTCAGACTAGTGTTACTGTAACCATGTTTGTTCCTTTAAGTTACTTTCTTGTGTCGGTTAGCAGAGTAAATGTCTTACCGTAAAACCTGCTAAGACCTGCATGTGGCGTTATTACTGATAATACGATAGCCTTGTCTTTTCCCTTTCTAACGTTGCAACAAATGTAATCGCGAACAAACACAAAAGTGAAAGTGTCAGTTGAAGTATATTCTAATGTATTCCGAAACGTTGTAGTTTAAACGTATAAGGTATTTAAAGTGTTTCTGGTGTAAATATAATATATAATTTTAGATACATTTTAAGAGTTTCTTTAATGTGCATGTCTAACTAGGTTCAGTGTACTTACCTACTGCTCACATCTTCCTTTTTAAGATAAACCTAACTGCTCTGTCACTCCAAGGTCCTGAGTTAGTACAGACCGATACTGAAAGTTGGGGATCTACAAACCACTGAGATAGTTTACTAAAGTCTAACTATCAGTAGGACTTTAGGAAAACTCCTGTGACAGTAATAAATACAAAAATAGAAATGTTAAGGCCTATCTAGTGACATTACGTCACAAACAGTTATTACAAATAAATGAACAATTACATCTCCAGTGACATACTATTTCCATTTATTCTACAATGAAAATGGTTTCCAAACAGTGTGCAAAAGCTTACAACTGCCTTTTTTAAACAGAGCCACACATCATTTGAATCTTCAAGTCAACCTTTAAACAAGTTCAAGTTTGGGAGGCAAACATCTTTTGCAAAGTTCTGTGACATGGACTGGGCCCTAGAAACAAAATCTGGATCATTCCATGTGTTTGCATGGCCTGCACATTCAATGTCAGATCTTTCACAAATTCAAAATCCATCTAATGGAAGATTGGCTTTTCAACCCACTGGTTTGCTTCTTTTGGTAACCTCCTTGTAACGAGGCCTCCTGAAAATTCCTGCAGTTTTTACTTGTTCCCTTCCAACATTCTCGTTGTGTGCTAGTACAGCCAGTCTTGTTCTAGCTTTCATGCCAAAATGCAACCTTTTAAGCCTGTACTTTAGGCACATATTATGGCCACCTCCAAATCTCCACTGTGGCAGAACTCCTCATGTCTCTTGAAAGGGTTTAGTTGTACACAATCTTCTCAAGTGCTGTGTGAGGAGTGGAGCCTGGAACCAACCCCCTTTTCTTACGCTCCTTCTCCTGCATTCGTGGACATTTTTGTTTTTCAAGAGTGTAAGTTATAACAAAGATGCATCAATGAACGCCATTTTTTAAACAGAATATCTACATATCGCAGGTTTTTGAGCTTTTGAGCTTCACCAGAGATGGTTGCTGATAGAATATGACCAATTTCAAATGTTTTATGTTGCCTTTTCTTTTTCAACAGCTGTAATTATTTTCAATGTGCCATACATCATATTTATGCTTTGTCTGTGAACTGTTCTTACATGGCCTTGGCTATTAAAACGTGCCTGTCAGTGGCTGTCTGTTCTATTGTTAAATGGATTTAATGAAACAATATTTTTCAATGGCAACAGAAGATGTACATTGATACTTGCATGATGCCTGAACTCACAATTGTTTTGGTTTCCATGTCTTGGAAGTGGTTGGTGCAGTATTTAGCAGAAAAACCTGGACTGTCACACTGCCCATCACTAGCAAACCCGAACATTTTGCCAACAAGAGCACTGACATCTGTTTGAGTGTCCATACCTGGCTAATAGCGGGGAACAAGAAATCCTTCTGATATTTGTAGCACTGGGTTTTGTAAGGAACTAGAGTCCCACAAAGTTAGAAAAACCTGAAATGTTATTGTACGTTGATCTGCTAAACAACAAAGCACATGAACAAAGTACATTTCCAAGTATAGGTTGAGCAGACCATGAAAACAAGTTATGGTGGTTGTTTGTTTGTTTTATTCATTTATAATGCGCAACAGACCCGAAAGTAGCCGGGCGCAGCAGTACAGAAAATGCAGAGCTTATGTTACAGGGTAGGGTCATGGGTTACATACAGAGTACAAAATACAATATATCACAGGTAGGCGGCAATTGCAATTTACACACAGGCAAAATGAGTACAAAGTACAATAAGGACACTATATGTACAGGCACTAAATGGACATTAGCTCATCGGCCAGGTGGGCAGAGTGAGGCGGTCCATAACATCAAAAGAGAGCAGGATAGTAATGTGTATATGCTAAGGTCGCATGAGGATAAGTGGGCGCTAAAGGGCTAATCATTGGCAGACCTCAGCAGATTAATGTAGTTGGTTCTGAATTTCAGAAAGGGCTGCTCCTCACGTAGAGGATTTGGCAGTGAGTTCAATAATTGGGCCGCTTAAACCTGGAAGTTGCTACCCCCGCCTTAGTTAGCCTAAATCTTGGAATGATGAGGCTGTTGGCATTAGAGGTTCTAGCTCGGCGCGTGTGGTTTCTTTTTGTGAGTTTGTTAGTGAGATAACTCGGTGTGGCATTGTTTATGGCTTTGTGAACCAGGGACGCTACCTTTAAGTGGATTTTATTTTGGGTGGACAGCCAGTTGTTTTGGCGCCTGATCTTTGAGATATGCGATCTTTTAGACACACCGAGGGCAGCTCGCAGTGCGTTATTTTGTAAAATTTGAATTCGGTTGGTGATGGGCTTATTAGCTCCAATGTAGAGGGCATTACAATAGTGGAGCCTCGAGAGGATTAATGCTCTCGCTAGGATAAGGCAGTTGTTGTCAGAGAGAAAGTGCTTGCCTGCTCTAATGAGCTTGCCTGTGTAAGCGGTGGCCAAAGTTTAGGACTTCACCTGTTTGTCGAAAGAAAGGGTGGCATCCAGATAGAAGCCAAGTGTCTTCACGTCTTTAGACACCTTGATGATATTACCATCAATTTCAAATGAGGTGTAATCCTGGCTAAGTTTTTTGAGGTTACAATGCATCCCCAGGATGATCAGCTCTGTTTTATCATCATTCAGGCATAGACTGTGGGTTGCCATCCATGCCTGGACGATGATATACACCCTATTTACCAAGGCCAAATCCTTATTATAATCCCCGGAATGTGGGAGGAGAATCTGGGTATCATCTGCATAGTTAGTGTAGGTCATACCGAGATGGTCCAGATCATCAAAAGGGGGCTTAGTAAATATGTTGTATAGTGTCGGGGAGACACACGAGCCCTGAGGAACTCCGCACAGGATGGGGATAGGGTCAGCCGCTTCGATGGGGAGAACACCCTCATGGTCCTGTCGCTAAGAAAGGATTCAATCCAAGTTATGGCCTCTCTAAAGAAATTTGCGGCAGAATCTAAATGGCTGCAAAGTACCCCATGGTCCACAAGGTCAAATGCCACCGAGAGGTCCAGCAGCAAGAGGAGAGACATTTTTCCTTTATCTCTTAGTTCATCTATTTGTGTCTTCAGGTCAATGAGGGCAGTCTCTGTGCCGTGTTGGGGACGGAATCCTGATTGGCGCTCTCCTAAGAGTTTGTGTTGTTCCAGAAAACATTGCATTTGATTATAGGCAATCTTATCCAAGATTTTAAGCAGAAAGGGGACTGTCGTGATGGGGCGATAGTTTGTGGGTATAAGAGGGTCTAGCGTTTGCTTTTTGAGCAGTGGTAGTACCCAGGATTGTTTTAGATTGGTGGGCGCCGTGCCGAACGTGAATGAGGAGTTGACAAGTTTTGCAATAAACGGGGAATGATCCTAGCAGCATCTTTTATGAGCTGGGCAGGGCAGGAATCGGCCTGACAATTTGACGGCTTGAGTGAGAGAATCACTTTCTCCATCTCAAGGATAGAGGTTTTAGAGAACATAAACCATATAGCTGGGTCCTGGCTGGGTCCTGTACCATTGGAGCAAGGACTATAATTGGGTTGTTGGTCTTAGATGGTTGTGTAAGGGAGGCTTTCATTTTGGCTATTTTCGTTTGGAGTAAGGACATTTTATTTGATAAGGCTTGCTGAATATCAGAGAACCAAGTTTTATCTTTGGAGCATATATCCGGAATGGGGATGGGTGACTCTAGTTCCTTGAGGATGGTGAACAGTTCCCTCATGCTTGAATTGGCATTGGAAATACGCTTATTGAATGAGATCTGTTTGGCCAAACTGAGTTCTTTTTTATATTGGGAGGAGATTTCTGTTAATTTCATTTTATGATCTTCTGAAGGGGTAAGCCTCCACGCTGTTTCGCAACTCCTCTTAAGTAGTCGCAGATCCTTTAGTTCAGGGGTAAACCATTTATTTAGGTGAGATTTGGGTTTACTTTGTCTAAGTCTCAGAGGTGCTATGTTGTCAAGGGTGGTTAACATAATTTTGTTATACTCATTGACTAATGTTTCTGTGACTAAATGGTCCTCTAAACCGTTGAGGATAGGTAGGATAGCCGGGATCACTTTATCTCTGGTGATGCTCTTTTTATTTCTTGTTAGGCAAGGCAGGGCCATGATGGATACTGGTGGAGGTGGTCTGGAGGTAGATAATATAAATGACAGGAAGGAATGGTCTGTCCAGGGTTGAGGGATAATGGCTTTGATATTGGCGGTGCAGTTGTAGTCTGCTAGCCAATCAAGGATTCTCCCTTTATTGTGAGTGGGTTCTAGAGTTTTTTGCGTTATACCCAAGCTGGAGAGGGAATTGGCAATGATGGTGGCATTTTTATCTAGGGTGTCATTGAACCCCAATTTGAAGTCCCCTAGGACAAGTAGTTGGGAGGAGGTTTTAAGGTTGTTGGAGAGTAAGTTGTGGAAGTCCTCCTCGAATGTTGGATGCTATTGTAGGCGAAATTCTCATACCTAAGCTAGTCTTTGCGATGATAGCAATACCGCCACTGCGCATATTGGTTCTGTCTTGCCTAAATATTGTAAAGTCTTCCGGGATTGCTAAGGAGAGTAGGGGTCCTGCTGCGTCATGCAGTCAAGACTCTGTAATAGCGATGAAGTCCAAGTTATTGAGCACTATCAAATCGCATATGTCTGTGGCATGTGCTGTCAGGGATCTGGCATTTATTAATCCCCCTTTGAGGGGGGGGGGGCTGTCGGATGAGATGGTTCAATTTTGGTAAAGGTGGGGGGAGGTCTCCGGCTATTGAGATGGACGATATTCGGCTTCTGGATGTTAGATATTTTGTTTAGAGTAGACTACATGGGTTACTAGGAAACTCGGTTGAGGGACTCAGATCCCGGTCTTCCATGCTGGAGTCGGTAGATAGGATGGTCATGGAATTGTTTAGGGCTCTCGTGAACACTGTGGGGAAGCTACTGTCCTCTCTGTGGTGGAAGATAATTAGAAGTAAGTACAATAGCAGGCTGCAAGGTGTGCTATTCATGATGTGGAACTAAATTCCAGTAAGCACAGTAAGCTCGGTAGGCTGCTTCAGATGGGCAGAAGATAGCATAGGCTCAATGGGCTACAGTGACTAAATTACACACTGGGCAAAGATCAGCATAGGCACAATGAGCTGCAGTGACTAATGTTCAAGTAACATAAGCACAGTGGGCTACAATACTAAGTTACTGAATGGCATAGTGGGCCAAAATCAGCATAGGCACAGTGGGCTGCAGTGACTAAATTATACAAAGGCATAATGGGCAAGGTTCAGCATAGGCACATTGGGCTGTAGTGACTAAATTACACACTGGCACAGTGGGCAAAGATCAGCATAGGCAGTGACTAAATTACATAAAGGCACAATGGGCAAGGTTCAGTATGGGCACAGTGGGCTGCAGTGATTAAATTACACAGAGACACAGTGGGCAAAGATCAGCATGTTGACACAGCTTTCCCTGATCTTCAGGTTGGTGTCTTTGACCACTAATGGCTCCCCACAAATCCTCCTACACAATTTATGATCACATTTAATCATTTTCAAAATCTCAATCAGGCAGCAGTCGAATACAATGTATTTTGGTTCCTTTAATAGCCAATCGTCCAGAGGTATATTGGTTTGCGATTCTATGGTGGGGCATAAGTCCTCCACACTAGAAAGAGTGAAGTCCACATCACGAGCACATCGTCAGTCAGTAGCGAAGATGCTTCGGTTATTTTTGTGTAATATTTCCGATTTTTCTATTGTATTGGGGAAACGGCAAACATTGTTTCTTAGATAGCATTTTTTTTGTTCAGTGTGTGGATTGTGTGAGCCGTTCTGCAAGCAATTCTTCTGTGTTGTTTTTCTTCTGGGTGACTTGTGCTGTAACAATGATCCAGGGTTACTTTCCATGGGTCACTGCTGACATTCAATTAAAATACGGCCATTGGAAATCTGCATCGTGACACTGAATCTTGCGAGGGCCATGCTGAGCCTCAAAATATAGCTACTCCCAAGTGACAATGGCATGGCAAGCGCAATTAGGTTGTGTAGTTGTCAGTCTTCATACTCCTCCTTCCTAGGCCTCTAATTGAAGAGAAAAAGAAATGCTTAATTTATAGCACACATACAGAATATATGAATTATAACATGACAATGTAACATCAATGAAATAACTGATAACTTATTTTTAAACTTTGTTATATTATATACCCTTGTTTTCCAAATGTTCCTTGAAACAGTCATATTGGATTTGTCTACCACTGCAATTTGAAATTGTATATACCTTGAGATATATATATATATACTATCTTGAAATTTGCTCTTCCACTTAAAGAATCATATATATTTATGAACATGTATAACAAAATGTCACTATGGAAAAGCATTAAAACATATTGAATATTACATCACAGTTAAAATGGATAACTGATATATACCTTTTGTCCATGTGTCTCTTAAATTTTGACTGCTTCAGTAGTAAATTCCTTGTATTTAAAAATTCAAAGAACATTGATTAAATTGTTAAACAATTTAATGTTAAATATTTGCTCTCGCAAAGTACATCTTGAGAACGTTGATTTAATGATTATCGACCTAAAATGTCAGATACACTATGTAAAAAAAGATACGGTTAATCATCTGATTAACATTTTTAAATTTGTATCGACATAAAGTCGAACACTGTGTACATATAACATTTTTAAAAGACCTATTTGAAAAATACCTGATAACCTTCAGAGATGTTGCAGGGAGTTGGTGCAAGATCATCCTGCAAAACATATTGATTAAATTGGGGCCCCCCCAAATGCGTTGTAATGTTATTTTGTTTCACCAATTTCATTTTTTGCTAAGCAGCTGAAGTTCATAAACAAAAACATACATAATTCATATAGTGAAAGGGTCTGTTAGTCGGTGACGGATTCCATTTTTGTGATGGTTTACTTTCATTGTTGTATGTGTTTCTACGATAAATACATCAAGGTTGTTGATCTATTGCTTTGCAATTTGCTGACAGTATTACAAATTATCAAGAAATAAGTTATCTTAAATGTAAAATAAATTATCACTTCTCATACCTCCTCCTCCAAGCGGGTTGCAGTAGAAGAATAGTACATTGTTGAAGTTCCAGGCTCCACCTATTTAACAGTAATGTAATAATAAAGATGTAACATCAAAAAAGAAAAAGCATGCAAGCCAGTTTGTATCAAAAGCTGATATTATACATCACAATAATCAATATGTTTTTTAAGTTGAACTTCAACAAATACATATTTTGTATAGTCACATCTGAAAGTATATTCTAAAACAATTACTTGAAAGGTGAGTGAGGTTGCTGTTGTCTCTGGAATAGTGGTCGATGAAGCATCACAGTCCTTTGATCGATGTATATATTCATAACATTGTTAAATAGAAAATGGACATCATTATTATAATTTAGGCCTCATCAAAAACGATAAAATGAAGTTTGTGTGCAAGTTGCTTGGCCTCAACATTAGGATGTTGGACATGTCTGTGGTTTCCTCCATGGTAATGGTCTGTAATTCCATCAGTACGGTCCACGTAAAGACGGACATGGTCATTTAAAAAAATAACCTATTTTTAAAGGCGGCGATGTGAATGTGTGTTTAGAAAGGCTCCCATTGCACTGAACTATTCGAGTATCTCTAAAGTAGGGATACACAAAGCAATCCAATGTTCAAAATGTGTTGCGAGGAAAGTTGTGTAATGAAATATAAATGGAAATATTCCCCAAAAACAGAAAACAGTTAATTGTTACATGTTCACAGATTCTTTCAATATGTTGTCATTTATAAGACATATTATACAGGCAAATTTAGAAAATGGTAAAATACATTTAAAAATTCAGTGTCCACTACTCACCAGGGTCTGCGTGTGTTGAAATTCAGTTGGAACTGCATTGGAAAGTAATTTGCGAAGGAGTCTGGGGCAAAGCTTTTTAGTGTACTATGATAGTTTGTGCATGTCTTCGGAGAAGTAGATGCTGCAGAAGCGGAATTGATTGCTCCTCGCGTCATCCAAGGAATCCTTGCCTCTGCTTTCAATTTCGCATACTGGGAATCATCCGCTCAAGATCCATTTTGTACTTAAATTGTAATCCTTTGGAAATACATGCAGGACTGTACTCTGACTTTTAGCATGGCTGTTATTAGTGCAGCCCAAAACGATACAAGAGGGCATTGTTGGATTGCCCCTATGGTCTGTTAAATATAAATAAATATTTCTATTAAGTGAGTAAATCAAACATCATATTCCTTTGATTAAATGAAATGTACTTTATAAAAAATAAGCAGACATGGATTGAAAACTTGCACAATGAAAGAAGCAATACTCAGTAATGTCATGTGCTAATTACAGAGATAAACATGCATAGGACGGTTGATAATGTTAGGGTGTACATTGAGTATAAAGCAATAGAAAGTGGCCTAGCGGAGAATGTTGACACTACAGAAAACAATAGTAAAAGTTGTCTAACCGTAACTTAGAAGAACAGATGAGCCGACTCAGCAAGCAACGTAAAAAGTTGCGAGCTGGCGATATCTGTTGTCGATCTCACAGATGTTTTCCTGTTAACTCCCATAGTGTTTATAAAGGATTACAGAAGTGAGTGTGCATGTGAATGCCTGACATGTTCGTTCACAACCACCAGGCATCGATGACGATATTTGACCTCCTCAATCCCATCAGTGCAGTCCCCTTACGATTGCACGCCCACAGGTGCAAACTGTTAATGATAGCAGAGGGGGTGGATGTGGATGAGGCAGGCGCAATAAGCCCTGAACACAGTCAAAAGATCGACATATGTTGATTGCAGGGACGGGCTCTTCAAAGTGGAGTCTGCAGATTCTTGGTGGCCATGTGGATAAGTGTCCCCATGGGAAAGGACTATTTGTGGTGTATGCACACGGTATACAGCATCTTGAGCATTCCGATCCTTCCAGCCCCCATGCGAGTGCACGCTCACAGGTGCGAACAGCCATTGATAGCGGAGGGGGGATGGATGTGGATGAGGGGAGCAGGACGGGCCAGTAAACTTGTTAAGCACACCAATCTTTTACGATACTCTTAGATGTTTGGACATGTGGACTTACAAAAAAGGTCTAATAACTGTTCAGATCAACACATTTTTTTATTTGTTTTATTTAGTTTGGTAAAGTAGATGGCAATGACACTATAAATTATACTGCTGCGGTCGAGCTACTGTCTGTATAAATCCACAGTATTGTCTATGGTCATTGGGGAATTCATCACGAATGGCTCGAACCACACAGGCAGGTATTACTTGTTGACCACAAAATCCCACTTTTCTGTGAATCCACCATTTAAAGGCACAATATGCCACAAGTCTGTACCACCTGTGTGTGTAAGAAATAAAGAAATAGTTTACTTGAATGAATCCAATAATTCCATTTATTTTTTGTTTGCATTGCCTTGTAAAATGTAATGCGTGTTTATGCTTTAAAAAGTACCTTTTCGTGCAAAGTACTGACAGTACTTGTGATTTCAAGTAGGACTCAATTAGAAATGTGAATGCACATTCCAGGAAAAACAGTTTGGGAGGTGCTTCCAATAAATCTAAAGATGAACACTTTGGTTTCAGATTAGAATTAGTAATTTATTCAATTTACAGAAAAATACTTTCGTTAGTGATCCATCGAAGTTATATTGATATAGGGGAACAGCATATGTTGGCTGTCTCGGTCATCAAACACACAACATATATAGAGTGAACTTTCATTGGATTACTTTTCTCCTGCAGATTCCTCATCCGATAGATACTCCTTCCAGCTCTGCTGCTTCGGAAAACTTTCGACAGGGGGCGTAGTAGACTTCGACTCAGCCGTTGATCGTCGATCTGTCTTGCTCGACACTCGAGTGTCACTAATGACACTATACATGACGCCATGCATCGTATATAAACTTGGTCACTCCCCCCTATACCTCGGTTCCTTTTTTCCATGCGCTAACACGCTGCTTTGGAACACGGTGAGTCTTCGACTCCTTTGACTTTTTTGTCAGAAAAAACATTTTCTTTCTTTTCATTCGACGCAAGATGTGGGTCGCTGGAGTTTTGGTGTACTGACTGTGGCCCTAAAATGTCCATCACGGACCCACACAAGTTTCTCTCTGGTGCCTCGCATGGGTCATGGGACGAAAGAGTGCTCGTCATGTGCCAAAATCCAGCCGAAAATCTCTACGCGATCGGGCAGCTAAACCGCCAACTAAATCCCAGGCAAGGTCGACAGTTCGGTCCTCGGAGGCCAAATTTGAGGGGCATAACCCTGAATAACAACACCGGCGGAAGATGCGGTCCAATTCGAGGAGCCATTTTTCCAGATTGTCCAGCAATGCCTTTTACAATTTCATGACTGTTTGTAGACCAAGTGCTCCCAATAAATAGAGGGGCATTGTTAACTCTATTTGATCATATGCCTGCACTGAAAAATCTCAAAAGTAGAGATTTTGAATGTGTGGAACAGCTGAAAGGTCTTGATATTGTATACTCAAAGGTCCGCTGCTGGGAAGCTGAGGTAGCTTCTCTGGTCAGGAGTAATGCCTCCTCTTTATTGAAATGGGGATTTGATTTAGACCAAATGAGTTAACCCAAGGTGGGGGTAAAAGTTAACACAAATAGATTCCTGATGGCGACCAAGAATGGTTTGAAAAAGCCAGGTGACAATGAAGATCAGGGGCAAAATCACATTTGGAATGGCTATTATCCTTTTTACTGGTTCCTATAAATAGCTCCTAACAATGTTTTGACTATAGGTTCTTGGAACACTAGGGGGCATATTTACCTATTTGCAGAAAATGAATCTTTTTCTGAACCTGCAACAATCGTACGTAATTCTGATATAAGAAACTAAAGATTCTGTAATCCGGCAGGAAAAGGTGACAACGGCCGGCCATATGGTGGACTGTTAACGCTAATTACAAATGGGTACAATGCCTATGAAGTCAAAGTATAAGATCAATATTCTAATGTCCTTCTGGTAATGGATGAATTGTCTGTATGCTCTCACGTTTGGCTGATTAACACCTGTGACCCTCAAAGAATATATGTACAGATGAAATTCAGCATAATATCCTGGTAGTTAGAACTACCCAGGGTGTACTGAGGGCTTATACACAAGTGTTAATTTGGGGTGACTTAAATGCAAGATGTTTAGAGTATACAGTCACCAGTAAGGGGATTTTTGGTGGTATGGATAGGAGAAGGGAAGGAAAGAAGTCAAGTATAAGAAAAAAGCGTTTAAATGGATTGTTAGGCAAGATTGTGTGCAGTATCCTTTGGAAGACTACAGCAAACTTGACTTCCTGGCAATAGGAACCCGACCTTTGGTAGAAGTCTGTGCTACACAGGTTGGTAGTGTGGCTGAGCAGCCAGGATTCTCTCAAGGGGGGTCAATGTGAGCAGTAGGCTGTTTACCCAGAGATTCACAGTGACAAGTATTCAAATAAACTCTTGCAATCAAGGTTTCTTGATTTAAACAATTATTAATTTAACAGTCAGTTGAATAAGCCTTCTTCAAAAGGGAGCAATATATAAGCAACACACACATACTCTTCAAAATACACACTCTTTCTCTAAATCAGCAAGTACCCATTTGGGATGGCACACAGGAGGTTCGTACACCCCGAGTTGACTTAAATAACTAGGAAACTGTGGACATTAATATATCACTGGTATATTTAGAGCAATACTGAGTTTGAGAATAGAACAAAGGTTACACAAATATTCTGAAGCAGGTAAGTACATTTTAACCCCCAATGCAAAGTAGATTAACCCTTTCCCGGAGGAAAGGTAAAGCACAAAGTCAGAGGTAAGAACATCTTTCCAGGAGCCAGGCCAGCCAATGTCAATTTGAACAAAAGTCGAGGTGAGCTGAAGCACTTCTTGCAGGTAAGTAAAAGTCTTGCACAATGTTTTAGAAGTCCTTGTAGAAGAAAATGGAATCACTTTAGGGCCACAAGCTGGGTGGCTTGTGAAGGGCTAAGCTGCAAGCAACTCTGTAAAGCAACCAAGACAAGTCTCAACTGAAAACAAGTAAGGCTACACGACAAGAGGTAAGTTCCCTTAGTTTTACAGTACCTTTTGTTAGAAGAAATGGTTCCATTTGGCTTCTGTTCCTGTGTAGGTCTGCAGATCCTGTTGTTCCTGGGCCTCAATCGTGGGGACAAGAGGGAGGATGTAAGGTCGTCAGCAGCAATGAGGAAACTTCAATTCAGCGGCACTTCGCAGTTTCAGCTTTTCGCATATCTAGCAAATAGCAACAACACGGTTCTCGGATACCACTTTGGACTTTCCTCGCATCTAGGGTCCAGCACTCTGAGGTGGCTCAGGCTTGGTCAGTCCTGCTTCCTGAGAGTACAGAGGATCTTCCTGGAGCTTGGATCTGACTTAGACACTCACTCGATTCTGGTGTTCCTCTCCCTGGCACTTCGGTTCCTGCAGCAGCAATGGAAGTACATCCAGCTCTGAGAGGATTTCCATATGAGCTTGTCTTGGGGTTGAGTCGTCCTTTGCAGTTCTTGCCTAGTCAAGGTGAATTCAGAGCTTCAGCACAGCAGCAGGGATTCACCGGGCAAACCAACAGTCCAGGAGTTGGTGCAGGCAGTCTCTTCCAAGTGCTTCTTTGGATTCCTTCGTCCAGTGGTCGACTGCCTTCCAAGCCAAAAAGCCTCACCTTTTATGCAGGTTTCTCCTATTTAATTCGCAGCCTACATGTCAATCACAAAGCAGGGTGGCTGTCCTCCGAGGACAGCCCTCCAGCCAATCACCCTTGGCAGCATTCCTGTAACCAATGAGACTAAGCACAGCGAGTTTCGGGCACCTCCCTCACTTCCTGCCCTGCCAGACATGCTGGAGCCAGAGGCGGGCTTCAATCGTGAAGCCCGCCAAAAACAAAATGAACAAAGGGACCAAACCTGGTTTGGCACGCAGAGTAAATCTCAAGAAGGACTTTTCCAACAAGAAATGGCAAAAAAAGAAGACCGGGCCCGTTTGTACGAAATGGGTGTCTTACTGAAGCTCCAATTGCAGCCCACGGTAAAAACACACAACGGTAGTAAAAGTTAAACCACTGCCACCAGAGAATTGTAAAAAAGGTAACATAAAAATGTTACATGAGGAACTAGACAAAGGGGCTACTAGGTAACCCCTCCAGCACCCTATGGTAAGATAGTGTGTGCTGGGTCTAGAAAGTTACAAAATGTAAGTAAAGTCAATTTCACTTCACTGCGCTTGGAAAGATTAGTTTCACCAAGAGAAGGTATTTAAACCTTTGGGAAATCTAAGAGACTTCCCTGTGCCACTGCACTGAAGGTGCTGGGTGTCACAAGGTAAAGATGATGCCTATGGAGTTTGTCAGGCTCCAAAGTCAAAAGAAACAGAGTCCAAATCACAGAAAAATACATGAGCAAGTGGGAAAAAGGTCTCACTCTCTCCAGGTTGGAAATTAAAAGTCCAGCAAAAAGAGCTTGGGGTCTCTAAGGTAGAAGGGAATTAGCACATTTCTGAGAATTCTCCCTAACATGGATTAACTTCTTTTGGATGTTGAATATAACTATCATTAATGGTACCACCCAGGGGGACATACCATCTTCGCCGACAAGGAGGATGGGAAACAATACCTCCACAATTGACATTATTTGTTTTTCTGAACAACTGTACCAGAGCATCCAATTTATGTCAGTAAAATGTACTGAATTCATTCATCATGGGATATTAGCATTGGAGATACGAATACTGAAAGCTAGGACAAATCTTTGGGGAATATGGGTGAGGTTACATTGAGTACCGGGGAAAAACAGAGTGGGATGGTCTGAGCGAAATATAGAGGCCATAACAAGGTAAATGGCCCTATTGGCCGACAGTTAGCAAGAGAGTGTTGTACATAGTAGGGGCCCCGGCACCAGAAAACGAGGGACTTGAACGTGATCCTTGCAGCCACGGGGAGCCAGTGGAGTGATTTCAGCGCCAGAGAGATGCGGCCCCTGGGCTTGAGACCAAGGATAAGTCTCACGGTTCTGTTCTGGATAAGTTGAAGAGGCCGGAGAGAGGAAGTAGTAAGGAAGTAGTAAGATTTCAAAAGAGACTGTTGCAGTAGTCCAGTATGAAGAGGACCAGGGCTCTGGAAACAGTGAGCCTCTGGGGGAAGGTGAGAAAAGGTAGAATACCTCCAAGGAGGTGCAGCTGGTAGTGAGATTTTTGGACATGTACGAGATGTGAGAAGGAGAGAGTAGAGTCGAAGATGACTCCCAGATTCTTTGCTTCACCATTGGGGGGGGTGCACAGGACCAATGGAGGCCAGCTAAAGTGGGAAAGTGGGAACGGAAGTCCCAATGAGGACGATCTTTGTCTTGCTGGCATTAAGGCAGAGGTCATTAGCAGCTCACCAAGACTGAATTGCGGACACAGTCTGGAAGGAGCGAGGAGGAAGAAGAGGCCAAGGGTAGCCTGAAAGAGCTGTGCATCGTCCGCATAACACTGAAAGTTGGATGTGAAGGCAGAGATCATGTGGGCCAAAGGGGTCATGTAGACGTTGAAAAACCAAGGGGATAGATTGGATCCCTGGGGGACACCACAAGTAGAGAGATTGATAGTGGAGGGAAAGGTCCCAAGTTCAACCTCGGAAACCTGGTCAGAGAGAAAGGACACAAGCCACGCCAGGGCCTGATCTGTGATGCCCTGGGTATCACAGAGAAGGCACATCAGGATGTTGTGGTTTACTGTATTGAAAGCAGAGGAGAGGTCAAGGAGAATGAGTACAGAGGGATAGTGGGTCAGGTTTGTGAGCAGGTCCCATGGGTGTTTAGAACAGTTTCTGTGCCTCTGGAGGCTCTAAAGACAGACTGATGGCCATGGAGACCACAAACAGATTCAATGTGTAGGGTAAGCTGAGAGATAGCCATCTTCTCCAGAAGTTTGCCCAGGAAAGGAGTAGTGTTGAAATAGAAGGGCCGGCAGAGGGTTTTTTGAGCAGTGGGTGCACAGGAGAATGCTTGAGAGAGTGGGGAAAACTCCAGTGGCAAAGGAGAGGTTGCAGAGCTGCCAAGGCTGAAGCTAGTCAATGTTGTCCTTGATGGTGTTGGAGGGACAAGGGTCCACCTGTTGGAAGAGGCTTTCATTGACTGCACTTGTCTAGAAACCCACTCAACTGTGATAAGGGAGAGCTAGGAAAGAAGAGGGGGTTTCGTGGGGATGGCCGAACGGTGCACATGAGATGATGGTGCATGAGTGGGTGCGGAGGAGAGAGAGGACAGGATGCCCTGTGTTTTGGTGGTGAAGTGTGCTGCCAGGATGCTGAGTCTATATTGTCTTTGCAGAAGGCAGCAGGCCAGTTTATCAGAGGGTGCAACTGATAATCCCCATTTCCGTTCCACTGCCCTGCACTTGGCTTTAAGGTCTGCCAAATCAGAGTCGTACCACGAGTTGCACTTTTTGGGAGGCTTCAGTCGGACCCTCATGACAGGGGAAAGGATGTCGAGAGCATTGGATATGGAACGGTGCAGGCTAGAGAGGGCTGTGTCAGGGTAGGAGTCAGCCGCAGGAGTCGGAGGAGGTGGAGGCAAAGGTAGCCACTGACACTTTTTTTATGGGTCGGAAATAGGTGGGAGGCAGTGCAGGGAATCTCGGTGTTAGAGAGGAAAGCTTCAGGTGAGAGGAGAGAAGAGAGTGATCAGTCCATGAGAGTGAGGTAGTGAGAGGGATAGACAGTGGGATGTCTGTGGAGATGAGAGCATCCAAGGGGTGGCTAGCCGTGTGCGTGGGGCCAGAGGGTTGAATAGAGGGAGCAAGCGAGTCGCATAGGTTGTGGAAAGCTCCTGAGGAGTCAGAAGGGTCAAGATGGATGTTTAGATCTCCCAGCAGGAGGAGTTGGGAGGAGGAGGAGAAGAGAAGAGATGCTAGGTCAGCCCATTCCGAGAGGAAGAGGGTTGACTGGCCCGGTGGCCGATAGAAGGTGGCCAGAGTAAGAGAGGAGACAGGAGAGGGAGAGAGCCTGCAGACCAGGCATTCGAAAGAGGAATAGGCTTGAATGCGAATGGTGGAAACGGGGATCCACTCTGGAAAGGTCAGGGCCACTGCCCCTTCTGGCCTGTTAAGCCTGTGCTTGGAGAGGATCTTGTAGCCTTTTGGGGAGAAGTGTGTCAAAACGCAACAGAGCTGTTCTTAAACTAGTTCTCAGTGAGAGCAGGAACATCAAGGTCAAGCTGTTCAAGGAGGTGGCAGATGTCTATCACACAGGTTCATCAGCACAACCTCCTTCTCTTTGACCGGATCCTGCCTTCTCTCATTAACTTCCTGCCTTCTCTTGCATCTCCCCCTACTACTACCTCAGAAAACTTTCAAAGGCAGAGGCTTCCTCCTCCTGGCAACTCTTAACACCCGCTCAGCCAACGAACACTCCACTGACATCTGCCTCCTTCTTGAAGACATTGACCTCGACATTCTCGCTCTTACCAAGACATGGTTCAATGCCAGCTCTGTCACTGCTTTTGTCTCCCTCCTCCCTGACGGCTTCAAGATCATCTCCAAACCTCGACTTCACTGTACTGGCAGTGGGGGGTTGCCTTAATCTTCCCGAGTGGGTTCCTGCTTCCATCTTAACCACTCAGCTCTACTCTTCCTTTGAGAGCCTGGTTTGCAAGTTGGTCATCTATCCCATCTCCACCCTGACCATTGCTACCATTTACTGGCATCCTGGCGCCAACACCCTATTCCTTTCTGAATGGTTTGATTTTTGTTCTTCCTTATTTTCATCCACCTCCAACCTCCTCCTCATGGGTGATTTCACCATCCAACTGGACTCCCTTGGCTCAGCATCTACTCTCTTCATTGACCTCTGCACCTCTTTCCGTCTCCATTCGCCCTTCTAGTCGAACACACTTGGCTGGACACACTCTGGACGCCCTAATACACTCTGACCTCTCTCGCTCCCCCTTGCTAGTCACCCTTCTCTCCCGGTTAAACTATTCTCCCCTCTCCTCCCAAGTGGGTTCCTTTGGCCCTCTGACCGCACCCTCAAAAGCCCTGCCAGCCTTGTTCACTAACATCCGCCCGATAAGACAAGTGTCAGCTACTGCCTTAGCTTCCACTTTCATCCCCCCGCCTCAGTTTCAACCTATGATTTTGCTCTCAGCAATGGCCACTTGTCCATCACCAATGCTCTTGAAATTTTTGCTCCAGTTATGAGGATCCGCCTGAAACCTGCCTCTAAGCTAAATACCTGGTACAACTCTGAACTTGCGCGCCCTGAAACAAAAGTGCAAAGCTGCTGAGCTGAAGTGGCAAACATCAGGCCCATCCTCTGACAAACTGACATGCTGTCTGCTCCAACGGCAATACACAACCCCCATTCACAAGAAACATCAAAAGTTTCTGAGCTTCGTGGTGCAGGCCAGCACTAACAGTTCAAGACCCTACTTTTCGGCTTGAAGTCGGCCACCAGAATGTTCACGAAATGCATGGCACCAGCGGCGGCCCATCTGCGTCTACAGGGCATACACGTATGCACATATCTGGAACACTGCCTGATAAAGAGCCTGCTCGCTGGAGCTGGCCGACGGACACACAGATGACCGTCTGGCTATTGACCCATCTGGGATTCTCTGTCAACTATCTAAAGTTCTGCTTAATGCCATTGCAGAGCGCACTGTTCCAGGTGCCAGACTCAATACGTTGTCTTGCCTGGAGTCACCCTCAGAGGAGAGGCTAGCAGCCATTCAAGGAATGGTGCAACGGCTGTCGTTGACGAAGACGGCCAAAACAGACCATCAAGTCTTTATTGGGCATAATTTCATCCTGCATCTACCTCGTCCATCTGCAGGTTGCAGATGGAGACACCTACATGAATTCCTGGACGCCCGTTGGAGACATGTGTGCAGAAACTTCACAAACGAGATCTCTCAACGAAGAGTTCTGACGGGCGATAGAGTGGTGAGGCATCTGCTCCAACATCACCCAAGACACAGGATTTCATTAACCCCAATACCAGGAGACGTCACCACGGACACCTCCCTGGAACGATGGGTTGCGCACACCAGAAGTCTGCACGCCAAAGACCGGTGGCTGCGGGAGCAGAATGATCTTCATATCAACATCTTGGAGCTACGGGCGGTGTTCTGGACCCTCAAGTCGTTCTTACTGTCTCTGAAAGGCATGGTGGTGAGGATCTTCACGGACAACACCACCTTGTTCTACACCAGAAAGCAGGGGGGCGCTTGATCCCCGGTGCTCCCCAAGGAAGCGCAGGACTTGTGGCACGGGGCTGTCAGACAGGGGATATTCCTCGCCCCTCTCCACTTGGCGGGAGTCAAGAACATCATTGCAGACTCCTTCAGCAGGGTACTGCACTCCTGCCACGAGTTGGAGCTTTGTCAAGATCAGGTGGACCGCCTGTTCGCCAAATAGGGCAGACCTCAGATTGACAGCAGCAAACACAAGTGCCAGTGGTTTGCCAGCAAATTCCACCTGCCGAGGAGCCTGGGGGACTGTCCCCTTCCTGTGGGAAGGCTGTTTCTGTACACATTTCCTCCGTTTCCTCTCCTGCTACGAGTCAGCAACACACTTGGACAGTATCAATGCAAGATGATACTCATCGCCCTGCCGAGGCAGATTTGGTATCCGGACCTTCTCAACCTGTCAGCGTCGCCTCCAGTTAAGATTTCGGTGGTTCTGAATCTTCTCACCAGAGAGTGAGCCGCAATCCTTCATCACGACCCAGGATCACTGCAGCCTTATAGTTTGGAAGTTATGAGCGCCAGCGGACTGCAAGAAAGGTCCTCGCAAAGGTCAGGGCGTTGTCAACCTTAAAGTACTACGGCCATAACTGGAAGCGTTTTGCCTCGTGGTGCTGGTCGCAGAAGATTAACCCCTCTGGGGGTCACGGCTCCACAGTTCCTTCCATACTTACTGTCCTTGGCTAAGGCTGGTCTGGCGCACACCTACATCAAGGTGAATCTGGCGGCCCGCTACACCCGATCCCCAGGGAGATCCTTGTTGTGGTCCCTCAGACTTGTCAAGGAGTTTCTCAAAGGACTTTTCCGATCTTTCTCACCGGTGTAGGCTCCTGCTTCGGCATGGGAACCCAACAGGGTTCTGATGAAGCTCATGGGAGGCCCCCTTCGAGCCTATGCATCAGGCCCCATTCACATTTCTCTCGTGGAAGGCGGCATTCCTTGCGGCCATCCCTTCAGGTAGGCGAGATCGAGGCCCTATCCTGCAAGCAACCGTATCCAACTTTCTACGAATCAAGGGTGGTACGCACCCGTTTTTCATGCCGAAGGTTCCGTCAGAGAATTCAACCTCAACGAGCCTTTGGTGTTAACTGTTTTCTTCCTGAAACCTTGTCGCCGGGAGAAAGGGCCTTGCACTCGCTGGTCGAACCTTGGTCCTGTGAACCGTGGGAAGGCCTTGTCCAAGGCTTCCATTTCAAGGTGGCTCTCCAGCTGCATCATGCACTGACATCGTTTGGCGAACCGACGGCTGCCCGGCCGTCCAAGAACCCACACCACCAGAGGGATCTCTGCGAAGATGGCCTTCCTGTATGGTGTGCCCCTGAAGGACATCTGCAGGGCTGCTACATGGAGGTCCACGCACACCTTAACAAAGTTCTACTGCATCGACAGGGATTCCAGGGAGGAGTCCAGAGTCAGCCAAGCAGTGCTACACAACCAGTTCACTTGAGGTGTGTCTATTCCAGAGCTAAGAGTTAATTGCTTCTGTTGAGCCTTGCCACCTCTTGTGGATATGTAATGTTTTACTGCTATGTATTTGTTATTCATGAGCATGTGAATCCATGCCAGACCAGGTTTAAGTTACTTACCTGTAACTATTGTTTTCCAGCATGGTTCTGGCATGGATTCACATGAGAACACTCCCTCCGACCCCTCAGCACCTCTTCTTGGTCATACTGCCACTTTACGTGCTTACCAAATCTGAAGATGGCTGCCAGAGGAGGGGCTTAGGGAGAGGGCTGTCATTGGATGAGGGCAGTATGACCAAGAGGACAGTGATTAGTTTAGAGGAGAAATACAGTTTTTAAGTAAAAGTGAAACTGTATTTTCCTTTACCGAGGATTCCCAGCCTGACAATGGGGAACATTCATGAGCACTTGAATCCATGCTAGAAAACAATAGTTACAGGTAAGTAACTTAAACCCTACTGCAAGCAAAGCCAGCAGAACCTCCACATGTAAATCGGCTTGTGCAGGTGGTGAGCCAGCAGGTTGGGGGGGGTCGGGGGGGGTGTGTCTGTGTGTGTGTATGTGTTTTGCTTGCTTGCTTGCTTTATGGGGATTCCTGCCTAATGGTCAATATTTTTAACTATTTCCTAAATCTGCCTCCAACTCTGTTTCTAATCATGCATGAGCAGCCCATTGTTTCTAATTGTACCCAAATGCAATAGATTGTATGTGTAAAAGAGTGATTTGTTATTACCCTGCCATGAAAAAAAAAAGCTGGCAAAAATGCATCTTGTGAACGTGGCCAAGACATGCATGTGAATAAGTCAAGACACATTTGGGAGGAAGCATGGGGATGGTAGTGGGGGCGGCAAATTAACTGGGCCTCAGGTGGCAAAAATCCTTGTTACGACCCTGCCTATATAGCACTTCATGCCAGATTCCTCCAGCTTCTGTGCACAGTAATAATCCCTAAAATTATATTATTGGTGATTGCCATGGCTGTTTTGTTGTGCAGACGTTGCAATCTTTACTGGGAGTATTGCATAGACTGAATTACAGCAATCTGCAATAATAATACTAAAAACATGTCTCTGACGGACGGTGTCATTGATTAGATTCTAAGATTACCAAGTGGTTTTTGGCTAAATCGTTTTTGATTACTTTTGTTGCCATCTTGGTTCAAAAGAGATATATAATAGTAAAAATTGCGAAATTATCAATTTTAGGAAGAGGTTCTGGTTCCAACCATATCTTCCATGACCATGTAACAACGAATGCATGTGCGTTTGTGGGGCTTACAATGAAATAATTTTGAGCCATTCAAGGACAAATAGTTGTAGCATTCTGCATACTGAGCATTCTGAATGCAAAATGCTGCAGTAGGACTGTGCGATTGTGCATCTTCCATTTTGAATGTGTATGTTTGAAAGGTAGAGTGAACAGAAGAAGTGAAGCTGTGAAGGAGCCAGTGGGATGTACATGCAGCTCTTCTTAAAATAAGAAGAAAAGTACCTGCTGTGCCTGCATCTTTTCAATGGCGATGAGCTGTGCAACGCTGGAGCCCCACTGAGTACTGGCATTGTAGACCTTGATGTTTGCATCTGGATCGTGAACCTGGTACCCTGGGCTTTACTGGCGTCTGCCTCATTCTTGAAGTGAGAAAAGGGGCCCTGATCCCTGTGGCCTGTGAGCCCTGTCAGTTGTTCCTGCTTGCAGAACTTGTGCTGTGACTCTTGAATTTGTGTTGTGCTTCAGTGATTACTGTCATAGATATGGAATACATCGGAGGACCATCCCATCGAAAGAACGTTACCAGGTAAGAGAGTAACTTGTTCTTCTGTTGCGTCAGTGATAAATGCCCTTGAGTCAAAGCTTTATGTAAAAAATGCAGTGAGCGGTCATTTTACCAATTGCTGGAGCCCAGGAAAGAGTGTGTAGGAGTAGTATGTGATGATTTTGAAGAGTGCATGTATGTCATAGACGAAGATTTGGTGAACAGTGTTGAAGATGAGGATGCAGATGTTGATAAACCAATATCTACCATTAAAATAGAAGGTATGGATTTTTAAATGGTCATAGACTCTGGTGCCAAGCTCATTTTAAAGCCGACAAAAATTTTTGAGACCTGTCTACATAAGGAATGTAATTTTGATAAAGTATATATCAAGCCAGTGGCATATGGTGGGAAGCGCATTGACCTACTTGTCTGGCTCTGGACTATTGTGCAGTTTAAAGATAGGGCAGCCAAAGGATACGTGTATGTTTCTGTTAAAGGAAGTTTTCCCCTACTGAGTTTGTCTCATCAGAGAAGATTGAATATAAAACTAGATCCCATTGCTGGTGAGGCAATGTATGCTGTGGATGGTATGAATGGGAGTCTTTCAATTGATACTGGTAGTCATGAGTTTTTTAGAGAAGAGTTAGGATGTTTTAAGTGTTACATGCACAAGATACGAATGAAGTCAGACTCTGTTCCTGTGGTGCAGAAATCAAGGTCTGTTCCCATAAACCTCAGGCTTGCTGTAAAAAAGAACTTGAGGACATTGAAAGGAATGGGGTGAGGCCAGGCTCCTCTTCTTAATTGGTCTTTACCCTTGTAATTGTTCACACACAGAATGGAAAACGAAGACTCTGTATTGATTTGCAGTCAGATAATCATTATATCATACCAGATAGACATCCTTTGTAATTATTCAAAGCAACTTGGATATCATGAAATTCTGCTTCACGCATACTCTCCCACCAAAATTGGACACCTTTCTTCACCAGCTTCCTTATGTTTTATTTACTTATTGAGCATTTGTTGGGCGCCTGTACAAGAGAATGGTGTTTCGAGGCGCCACAAGACTAAGTGGGGAGGGAACAGGGGAGTAAAAAACAGTAACAAAATCAGTAAATATACAATGGTTGTCCTGCTAGGCCTTGTGACATTCGGACGTGCAAGCGCAGTGAAGAGAAGTGCGGGAGATGGGGCTGGGGGTAGAGGGAGCAGGGTAAGGATAAGTGCTGGTAGGAGCAGACTTAGAGGCTAAACCCGGGATGTACTTGGAGTAGTACTCAGCCATATCAAGAAATTATAGTAGCAGCACACCTTTATAATAATCTAAAGTGGAGTTCTTTTCAGACAGGTAGTTGGGTGTGGGGGAGAAAAATAACCTTGCCAATATGTTGTGTTACTAATTAGACAAACAAACAGGTGCCTGCAAACTTGTGGAACACTCTCGTCCCCTGCACACCAAGCTTTAATGTAATCCAAGCAACATTTATGACCATCTAAGTAGTCCATGGTAGTCAAAGGTTTTTTTAAAAACATTTTTATTAATTTATTCAAAACAAACAATACAAACCAAACTTGCAGTGCATGTAATAACATTTCAATTATGCATCACTTTAATATGTCCACTGCTTTCCCCATCACCCCCCCCCCCTTCGAGCCTACTTTCTCTCGTATTCTGCTTCTGCATCCTGCGGTAGGGATTCCTCGTCTGCGAGTTCCGTTGGGTCCCGCATCGGCCCAAATAACTCTGCTCTTAGTGATTTCCAGGCCATCAGGGTTACCGTTTCCTCCGCCCTCCCACCCCCCAGTCCTACTCGAATCCTGCCACACCATGGTTTCTGCCTCAGCCAATTTCCGTAGATCTTCCCACCATACTTCTAGCCGTGGTCTGTGGCAAGTCTTCCACCCCATAGCGATTTTCTTCTTTGCAAGTACATACGCCAGGTCTTTTAGTTTGCTCATGTGTTTAAGCTCACGTGGTCCACCTCAATCTGACCATGTGACTTGTATACTTGCCTCGCTGAACATTCCGGACCCTGTCTGGGACCCAAGGTGTCGTTCTTTTGGGTGACACCGACCACAACGAGGTCATTTAAAATGAATTGCCCTTCACACTATCGTTCCTCATTCACTAATGTACTGACTCCTTCCTCGACTCTGGGCGACACCTACCACAACGAGGTTAGCTGAATTATGGTCTCATTTGTATGTTATGTAGCCCTATGTAATTTATATCCCATAGATTACAGCATTTATATATGTTTATTATGAACCTCCGATTATCATTTGATGGTTCAACACAGTTATACCACTTTGTTGCTATCTCTTACCTCCAGCTGTCTGGTTTCCATTTTACTTACTCTCCATTTTGGTCACGAGTATTTCTTTTTTTCTGATTTTCTCTTATTTTTTCTTTTTTACCTAATTTGTATTTTTAGGTTCCATTTTATGCTGTATATTCATGTATTTGTGCATATTGCGAATTAGTGCAGCCTCCCCCCGGTTTGCACCTCAGATAGGTGCCCTTTGTTTGTCAGTAAGAGCCGCGTTGCCCACGTGTCCATTTAAATAATGGTTGCCTAGGCGACCGCCCTAACAGCCGTTCTGCTTCTCAGAACCGGCACCCACACGCTGCAAGACTCCCTTGCTCCGTGTTCACAGAGGTAAGCCACACTATTATGACCGGCCATTGACTGGGTACACCGCAGCCCTGTTACTTTACTTACCTTGATCTCCCTTTTCATTTAGATCACGCGATCTATGCGACTTTTAGGCGGCTATATCTACGCTGCCTTTTCACGCACCACTACTACAGTGCTTGTTCCCCCTTTGCAACACTTTAAAGGTAACATTGCTACATTTCATCCGTATTTTTTCTGTACGCTCTTCTCTTCATTTTACTGATTTCTGTTTATTTTTTACTTTTCTTCTACATTGTGCTTGCACCATAGAACTTTCCCGATTGGTATGTGTTAAACATTTGATATTTTCCTGTAACAATGTTAATATCTTTTGATAATATTTTTGCTGTACTCTGTGTGGAAATGTAATAGACTGGCCCTGAAGAAGGAAATTCCGAAATGCATTGGCCCTAGTCTATTGTACACATCTATTGTACATATGTGTTGCGGTTCACTCCCCTCTCACTAAGAAAATGTTAGTGACAGCTATATTTATCTTCTGGATAAACCAAAAACTCTTGAAAAACCAACGGATGACTCATTGCATTTATTCTATTGAGAACCTTAATTACTATGGATACAACTAAACCTTTTGAACTATATAACTTTACGCCCTCCTCTGGGCATTTTTTGAGAGCGGCTGCGTGACCTAGTATTTTTACTCGGCCTCCTGCTTGTTGTTATGTTCCCAACATTGCCCCACGCCCCATCATTGCTAAAGGCAGCTTCACCCAGAACTTCATGCAATTTTCAATTTTCTTAATCGCTGTTTCTGTGTTGTACTGATGTTCCTCTTCCACCGTGTGATATACATCTATCCCAAGGTATCGGAATGTGCTAACCACCCATGGTATCTGTAACACCGGTAGTTGTTTTAATGGGATCCCTTTATATCTACCTAGTGGGAACATGCTAGATTTATGGGGGTTTACTGCTATACCAGACAACCCTGCATATCTCTCCATTACCTCCAGGATGTATTGGAGGTTTTCTTCTGGGTGTCGCAAGTACAACGACATATCCGCATAAAAGGAAATTAAGTGCTGTTCCCCTCCGACTGCAACACCTATCACATCCACATCACAGTGCTGCCTCAGGTATATCACTAAGGGTTCCAGGGCCAGTATGTAAAGCATGGGAGACCATGGGCATCCCTGTCTTGTGCCCCTACGGAGTTGCCACCTTTCCGATATCACTGCGCCCATCTTAACTCTGGCCAGTGGGTCACTATAGGTATCCAGGCCCTATCCCATAGCCAGCCAAGGCCATCAACCACGGGCATTTGACCGAGTCAAAGGCCTTTATTGCATCCAATGATACAATTGCCAGTTCGCCTTCTTATCCGTTTCCATGCTCAATGACTCGGTGGAGTCGCCTGAGATTATTGGACATGTTCCTATTCGGAACATACCCTGTTTGATCAGAATGTTTTAATTTCCCAATGACCCTCCTCAGTCTATTTGCCAAAACGGCCGTCAGTATCTTACTGTCCTGATTTAACATGGATAGGGGTCTATACGACCCACAACTATGTCCAGGCTTATTGTGTTTGGGGAGCGGTATTATAATTGCCTCTCTGAGGGACTCCGGTAGTTTACCTGTCTCATATGCTTCGTTCAACATCTCTAAAAGCGGGGGGAGCACCTCTCCCTTAAATATCTTATAGAATTGGCTCGGGAGTGTAACGCTCACCTGGTTCCCGCAGAGGCGCCGGTCTTGACTGGGTGAATGCCGTATCTTCAAAGGTGATGTGTAACACACGGTTGGCTCTTTGGGCTGGACCTCTGTGCACTGTATGTCTGACTCGAAGAGTAAGATGTCTGCAGATAGAAAATATGGGATTAATGAACTGGGGTTATTGGGTGCCTCTCTCCTCTTCCCTTTCTCTTCTCCTGTAGAACCCCAAAGGTTAACGCCCTCACCTTAGGTAAGTGAATGCCGAGCTCTCCATCTGCCTCGGGGCAGGGTGCCGTAACCAGTTTCTTCACTGAATAAGGGTGCAGGCCTCTTGACCTCAGAGGACTGCTGTCCGTCGTTAACTGCACGAACGGTAAGTTCTGGGCACTTCAAATGTCTTAAAAGTCTTTTGTAATGATATCTCTTGTTTTGCAGGGTTCCGGCGATGGCGGATGGCGGGCTGATGAGAGTTGAGGATCGAACCCGCGTGAGGAATAGAAGCGCCTGGAAGCACGTAAGTAAGCGCTTGTAGCCTGCTTCACGATGCGCACTAACTGTCCCTTTTATCTTGCAGGTACAAGTTCGGAGCTTTAGAGAAGCTGAAGGGTGCTGGAATACCCACTGGATTCGGCGTGGGAAGGAGTAATGGCACGTGAGTAATAGAGTTGCCCAATGTCTTTAAACGCACCTTCTTTTGTCTTTCAGATGCGGGATGCAGCGCGAGGCGTTGGTGACAGCCGATGGACCAGGTAAGAGATGCGCTGCCACTGAAGACCGTAGTGCTAACCTGTTCTTTCTTTGTCTTTACAGGTGCTGCTGAAGACTGGATTCCAGGATGGTAAGCCTTTGTTCCCTTAGGCCCAGGATCAGAAGCAGAAGACACGATGAGCGTTCTGCTGCAGAGAATGCAGAATAACGCAAAGCAAGATTCATCCATCGGGTGTGGTTTAAATAGCCTCCTGTAGTGCTTAGGTGTCTCCTTCCACAGCCACGCCTAGGTAAGAAAAGAGTTCCTGCTTTCCAGAAGAGTTACAGTGTTCTGAACCTAGGGAGTGGCTCCTGCCCCACCCAACAGGAAAAGTAGTCCCAAACAGAAGAGGATCAGGGGTTCAACTGGCAGGTAAGTAAGCAGCATGGTCTGCTGCAGGTAAGTCCACCCAAGCATTATGAGCCCGTCGCTTCCAGCGCTGGGACTGGGCATCTTTATGCGCCTGTTGCCACTGGCGCCAGGACAGGGTCCAAAAGGTCCCAATTGGGACTGGCTGGCACTCGGAACCGGGGTTATGGATCTGCTTCCAAGGGAGTCGGGCAAATCCTGATCTTTTGGAAGCAGAGATCATGACAGCACCCCCCCTCAAGGCCCCTCCCAAACCGGGCTTCTCCGGGGGTTTGGGCTTGTTAGGAAATGTTCGATGAAATCTTTTGATTAGACAAGGCGCGTGGACATATTCTGCAGGTTCCCAGGATCTTTCTTGGGGACCGTAGCCTTTCCAGTCAATCGGGTAAAATAGTTTAGATTTGGAGATCTTGGAATCCAGGATGCTTTTGACTTCAAACTCGAGTTCTCCATCAACTAGAATAGGTTTTGGAGATGTAGTTAGTCGGGTTTGAGGTTGCACGGGTTTTAATAGAGAGACGTGGAAGACCGGATGTATCTTCATGTGAGGGGGCAAGTCCAACTTGACCGCTACTGGATTTACTATGGTAGTGATGGAATAGGGACCAAGGTATCTTGGGCTGAATGTGCGGGGTCCTTTTAGAGGTAGATATTTGGTGGATAACCAGACTTGATCTCCTACTTGATATTGGGGGGCTTCCTTCCGATGTTGGTCTGCTCCTTTCTTGTATTGTTCTTTAGCCCTTTGAAGGTGAGAAACGGCTTCCTTAAAGTCTTGGGTGATTGTAGAATGCAGGTGGTCTACTGCTGGTGTTCCAATATCTTGGAGTGGATCCAACTCCGAGGTTCGAGGGTGACTACCGTATAAAAGAAAAAACGGGGTCTTCCCAGTTCCCGAGTGGACAGAGTTATTGTAGGCATATTCGGCTATCCAAAGGATATCTTTCCAAGTTTTTTCAGTTTGTTGTAGCATGCAGCGCAAATACTGTTCCAGAGTTTGATTGGTCCTCTCGGTTTGTCCGTCGGTTTGAGGGTGGTGGCTGGTCGAAAGTCTCATCAATTTGAGCCGACCGACAGCAACTTCGCCAAAAATGAGAAATAAATTGACTACCTCGATCCGAAATTAGAACTGAAGGAAAACCGTGCAGTCGGACGATGTTTTCGAGAAATTCTCGGCCCAGAGTTGCTGCTGTTGGTAAGCCTTTGAGTGGAATGAAATGCGCCATCTTGGAGAATAGGTCCACGATTACTAGGATCGTATTGTATCCGGAGCATGGAGGTAGATCGGTGATGAAGTCCATAGAAAGCGTATGCCAAGGGCGAGGGGGGATGTCAATAGGGTGTAAGAGGCCGGCTGGTTTTTCCTTTTGACTCTTGTTTTGGGCGCATACTCCACAGGACATTATAAAGTCTCTGATATCTTTTTTCCAAGACGGCCACCAGAAGTAGCGCTTGATCTTTTCCGAGGTCTTGGTCATACCGGGATGTCCTTCCATTAAAGAATCGTGATAACAAGAGATTACCTTTTTCTGTAAATCTGTGCTGGGCAGGTATACCGTTCTTGGAAATATAATGGGTTGTCCTTCACCGTAAAGTCCTTTCCCTGCAGATGCCAATTCTGTATGTCTGCTGGAGTTACCAGTAGCCTGGCTTTATCCTTAACTTCCTCTATGGATTGTGTGGCGATTACACCTAGAATTCTTTGTTCGGGAATGATAGGTACAGGTTTAGGATTGATCAAATGTTCTTCCACTCCCATCCGAGAAAGGGCATCAGCTTTACCGTTTTTTGTACCAGGTCGATAGGTAATTATGAAGTCAAACTCGGCAAAGAATAGTGCCCAACGGAGTTGCCTAGAGGATTGAGCTTTTGTGGTTTTCAAATATTGCAGGTTTCGGTGATCTGTAATCACAGTAACGGTGTGTCGGGCCCCCAGAAGATAATGCCGCCAAGCCTTAAAGGCGGACTTGATAGCTAGAAGTTCCTTATCAGTAATAGTTTAATTGATTTCAGGAGGCGAGAATTTGCGGGACCAAAATGCCACGGGATGCAACTGATTGGTTACTGGGTCCTTTTGTGATAGAACTGCCCCCATGGCAAGATCCGAAGCATCAGTTTCAACGATGTAGGGGAGTTCTGGGCGAGGATGTTTTAAGATCGGTGCAGAGATAAATCTAGTCTTCAAATTCTGGAAAGCTTGTTCCGCCTCGGTAGACCATTCAAAACGTTTGTTTTTCTTTAACAAGGCGGTGATGGGCTGGACTATTCGAGAGAATTCGGGGATAAACCTGCGGTAAAAGTTAGCGAAGCCTAACATGCTTTGAACACCTTTTACGGAGGATGGCGATGGCCATTTGAGAACTGCATCGACCTTCTTTGAATCCATACGCAATCCGCTAGGTGATAATATGAATCCCAAGAATTCAACTTCAGTCACGTTGAAAACACATTTTTCCAACTTAGCGAAAAGTTTGTGTTGACGCAATCTCTCGAGGACCATTTTCACGTGTTTCCGATGTTCAGTTTCCGATGAAGAATAAACGAGGATGTCGTCAATGTAAACAACAACACACACATCTATGAGCTCTCTGAGGACATCGTTCATAAAATATTGAAAGGCGGCCGGGGCATTGCAAAGTCCGAAGGGCATGACCTGATATTCAAATAGCCCATACTTGGTGCGGAAGGCCGTCTTCCATTCATCGCCCTCTTTTACTCGTACCAAGTGGTAAGCTCATCTAAGATCCAGCTTTGTATATATGCATGCTTTTCTGACTTGGTCCAGGAGTTCAGGGATCAAAGGTAACGGATATCTATTCTTAACAGTGATCTGGTTCAGGGCGCAATAATCTATACAAGTTCTAAGGTCCCCTTCTTTTTTTGGAACGAAGAACAAAGCTGAGGAAGCAGGGGACTTGGCAGGACGAATAAACCCATTCGCTAGGTATTGATCCAGGTATTGTCGGAGGTGAAGATTCTCAGGCTCGGTGAGGGCATAAATTCTACTACAAGGAGGAGTAGATCCAGGTATCAGGTCTATCTGGCAGTCATAAGACCTATGAGGAGGTAGAGAGTTAGCCTGATCCTTCCGGAAAACATCTTGGAATTCTAGGTATTCAGGAGGTAACTGGGGAGCCTCTGAGGAAATTGCTGCCAGTGCAACACCAGGTCGAGGGTGACAAGTAGAGACACATTCTGGAAACTGAACAGTTCTTGCTCGCCAATCGATCTGAGGATTGTGCTTCTCTAACCAAGGAATTCCTAGAATAATCTGGAACTGAGGGGCCTTGATCACATCGAACACGATCTTCTCATGGTGTCCATCTTGACTTACTAGCGTCACTTCTTGGGTGGTATGCGTTACTGGTCAGGAGGCTATCTCCGTACCATCCACCGTAGTAATGACGTCCTTTACAGCCTTTGGACAAAGAGTCAGATTCATCCTCAAAACCATTTCATGATCCACATAATTGCCGATGGCACCGCTGTCGACGTAAGCTTCAATCGCATGTAATCGATCCGGATGTTCAGGGCTAATGAGGACCATAGGTATCACGAAATGTGAGGTCACGGAACTGGTTTTAACGCTCGGCAAGAGGACCTCTATTCTTGTCGGGTGAGGTCCTTTCCCTGCTCAGAGTTTGTGACCCTGGTAACTGCAGCTCCTACTGCCTTCTTGGCTGGTTTCACCGGACAGTCTCGAAGAAAGTGCCCCGAGTTTCCGCAATAGAGGCATAATTGCAGCTGTTTTCTCCTTTCCCGCTCCTTTTGTGTTAGTGGTCCTTTCAGGCCCCCTATTTGCATGGGTTCCCCGGAATCTACTCCTTTGGTAGGAGTTGGTGGTTTGGAAAATACTCGAGCATCAAACTTGGAACGATCGGCCTTCCTGTTCTGCAGTCTGTGGTCAATTTGAACGACTAAGTCAATATAGTCCGAACAGTCTTGCGGGGGATTCACTACTTGGGCTAACACATCTTTGAGCTCTCCACGTAGACCTCTATAAAACAGCGTAATCCTTTTGTCCTCAGGCCATCGAGTTTCCACTATCAGTCTGTTGAAAGACGCAATATAAGCCAAAAGGCCTTGATTACCCTGTCGCAATGAAAGGAGCTCATTGTCCAAGGCCTGCCCCTGTGAATGTCTTGCAAACAGTTTTTCCATACTGAGCTGAAAAGCTTGAAAATCATGGAGAACCGGATCATCTTGATTAACTAGAGGGATCGACCAGTCTGCCGCATTGCCACTAAGGTACGAAAGCACGAAAGCTACCTTAGCTTGATCAGTTGGAAAGGCTGCTGGCCGGCATAAGAAGTGCAACCGGCACTGATTAATAAATACTGCAAACCTCTTTGGGTCACCAGAAAATCGTTCGGGTGGAGCCAGAGGTACATTCCCAGGTAGGTTGATCTGCACTGGCTTCGTAGAGGATGTTGAAGGAAGATTTGCCCCTGATGTGGGTAACAGAGTTTGTCCGGCTTGTGACTGTAGCAATTGTCTAGCGAGATTGTCTGTTCGCTCCTTGGAAATAATCAGTTCCCTTCTTAGAGCATTCGTTTCCTGACGGGCTGCATGCACTTCTGCTCTTAGTTCCCCAAGTAACTGGGCTAGCTGGTCGGTATCCGAGGTTTCCATAGCGCCTGGGTGGGAGTTTTGCGGTAGGCTTTGCGTTCTGTAACGCTCACCTGGTTCCCGCAGAGGCGCCGGTCTTGACTGGGTGAATGCCGTATCTTCAAAGGTGATGTGTAACACACGGTTGGCTCTTTGGGCTGGACCTCTGTGCACTGTATGTCTGACTCGAAGAGTAAGATGTCTGCAGATAGAAAATATGGGATTAATGAACTGGGGTTATTGGGTGCCTCTCTCCTCTTCCCTTTCTCTTCTCCTGTAGAACCCCAAAGGTTAACGCCCTCACCTTAGGTAAGTGAACGCCGAGCTCTCCATCTGCCTCGGGGCAGGGTGCCGTAACCAGTTTCTTCACTGGATAAGGGTGCAGGCCTCTTGACCTCAGAGGACTGCTGTCCGTCGTTAACTGCACGAACGGTAAGTTCTGGGCACTTCAAATGTCTTAAAAGTCTTTTGTAATGATATCTCTTGTTTTGCAGGGTTCCGGCGATGGCGGATGGCGGGCTGATGAGAGTTGAGGATCGAACCCGCGTGAGGAATAGAAGCCCCTGGAAGCACGTAAGTAAGCGCTTGTAGCCTGCTTCACGATGCGCACTAACTGTCCCTTTTATCTTGCAGGTACAAGTTCGGAGCTTTAGAGAAGCTGAAGGGTGCTGGAATACCCACTGGATTCGGCGTGGGAAGGAGTAATGGCACGTGAGTAATAAAGTTGCCCAATGTCTTTAAACACACCTTCTTTTGTCTTTCAGATGCGGGATGCAGCGCCGAAGGCCTCCGGAGCGTGCGAAGAGCAGGTAAGCCTTTGTCTTTCAGATGCCGGAATGCAGCGCGAGGCGTTGGTGACAGCCGATGGACCAGGTAAGAGATGCGCTGCCACTGAAGACCGTAGTGCTAACCTGTTCTTTCTTTGTCTTTACAGGTGCTGCTGAAGACTGGATTCCAGGATGGTAAGCCTTTGTTCCCTTAGGCCCAGGATCAGAAGCAGAAGACACGATGAGCGTTCTGCTGCAGAGAATGCAGAATGACGCAAAGCAAGATTCAGCCATCGGGTGTGGTTTAAATAGCCTCCTGTAGTGCTTAGGTGTCTCCTTTCACAGCCACGCCTAGGTAAGAAAAGAGTTCCTGCTTTCCAGAAGAGTTCCAGTGTTCTGAACCTAGGGAGTGGCTCCTGCCCCACCCAACAGGAAAAGTAGTCCCAAACAGAAGAGGATCAGGGGTTCAACTGGCAGGTAAGTAAGCAGCATGGTCTGCTGCAGGTAAGTCCACCCAAGCATTATGAGCCTGGCGCTTCCAGCGCTGGGACTGGGCATCTTTATGAGCCTGGTGCCACTGGCGCCAGGACAGGGTCCAAAAGGTCCCAATTGGGACTGGCTGGCACTCGGAACCGGGGTTATGGGTCTGCTTCCATGGGAGTCGGGCAAGTCCTGATCTTTTGGAAGCAGAGATCATGACAGGGAGACCGTCGGCCCTCGGAGTCGTGCTGGTGGGCAACTGCTGCACCACCTCTTCTAACTCTTCTAGAGTAATGGGTGCGTCTAACGCCTCTCGTTTCTCTGCGCTAATCTGCGGCAGTCCTGTGTCCTCCAGTGTTTCTGCTATCTTGGTGTGATCACTCGCCTCATCATCGCCCTATAGTAGCCTATAGTACTCTGCAAACTCCTGATTTACCCCTTCTTGAGTATCAACAGTGCTCCCATCCTCCCTTGTTGTTGTTCTAATTGTGGGCCTGGGGGTCTCGCTCTTATATAGCCTTGCCAAGATCCTTCCTTGTTTATGGTAGTCAAAGGTTTACTACTCAATAATTACTTCACTCAAAAATGTATACATCAACAATCTCAATTGTTTATGTAAAGAATGTATAAACACAATGGGCAACATTAGGACTCTGGCGGTAGCCGCCGCCGCCACGAATTTCTCGGGAATGGGGAGTAATATTTTCTGGCGCCCAGGAATGGGCAATTACTGGGGCATCACAGCCCCGGCAGACCCGGTAATTGCCCATTCCCGTCGCCAGAAAATATTACTCCCCATTCCTATTGAGACCCATTGGATTCAATGGGGAGGCCGGATGCACCGGCACCACTCATGAATGGTGCTGGTTCATCCGTCGAGTCCCGCTCGCAGACTCATAGTTTGCCAGTCTGGAAACAACGGCACCGGCAAACTTACCAGTATCATTGTTTCTGGACCGGCAAATTTATAATGAGGCCCAATATATATTGTACAAAGTTATATTTTTTAGTTGCAGTTTCGACAAAAGAAAATTCTTAATTCAGCAATTCATAAATCATATGCTCTACATGTTTCACGAACTTGGGAAAGAAACTAGATCAGAGGGAATTGTTTTGGATTGAAAAACTTGGCAGCGTAACTCCAGACGGGATGAATGTGGACTTCATTCTGGGTGCTTATCTGTGATGTACGGACAAGTGTTGAGCAGGGAAAATACAATGTAGAGGTGAAATAGGCTTGATATCTATTTCATACAAACTGGACAGTCATTCTTTTTGACAGAACCTGCAAACATAAGACACTAAAGAGGATAAGAGCATGAGCAATGCATCATATTGGACTGGACACATGTTTTAATATAATGTGAATGTCTGCACATGTTGGTTCCCAACAGTACATGCCAAATTGAGAGGTTAGTCGATTTATTAAAGTTGACAGGAAAATGAGAATTGTGGCACACTACACTGGACAACTATTTTAATGTAATTGACATGTTTGTACATGTTGGTTGTAACAATACTTGCAAACTAATAAGACTAAAGTTAAAAGGAAAATCAGAAATGTGGCTTATTACACTGGACAGCATGTCTGATATGATGATAATGTCTTCAAATGTTTGTCAACTTTGGAGGAATACTATATGTTTATACTGGCAATCAAGGATATGTTAATGCACCAAGTGGAAGTGTAATACTAATTTGAAAATAATAGAACTCCGGATTTTGTTTGAGGCTGTTTGAGAATGCTTTAACCATATTGGCAAATCCTTTTTGACCATACCATCATGATATTGTGGCTGAAGTTAAAACAGAAAACTGTTAGAATGGAAGCATGAGTTTCTCATTAATATTTTACCTGGAGAAGTCTTGATACTTTTCACATCATACACAGACAACACCTGGGGATTCATCCTCCATAATTGAAAGCCAGGAGAGTAAATCCATAGAACACCACCCTTCATACCTGTCTTAATAAGAATAGGATTCCATACACATTAGGTAACAAGATAGAGACAGAGGATTCATCCTTAGTACCTGGTTGCAGTACCCGTATCTTTTTTTTCCAATAAGTTTTTATTATGTTTTCAGTGAAACAAGTACACAAAAGAAAACCTTTCCCCCAACAGCTCCCCCCACCTCCCTCCCTTCCCACCCTCCTCCCAGATCCAAGAGGTCAGCTGAAAGCATAACTTCGACATTAGGAATAGAAACATAATGCATGTTAATTCGGCCCGGATGCCCGGGTAGGTCGTTGAACCAGTTTCTCATAACGGCCTCCCAAAAGGATAGCTGCGCTAACACTTACAAGTCTTCACAGGTCCGATTTGTCCTGTGTGTCGAATTATTCCCAGTAGTTCCATAGCCTTGGGGCACCAGGCATGGCGGGCTCCCGCTTTTAGATATGACACCAGGTTGGCCCAGTCCGACATGAACCACATGTGGAGCCCCTGGATAGAGTAGGTGAGCCATTCCATGGCCACCAATGACCACAGCTTCGCAACCCACTCATGTTCCTGTGGAGGGTCCTTCAACTTCCACTTCCGGGCAAGGACAAGAGCAGCCGCCAACATCATTATCACGTAACGTTTGAGGTCGGCTCTAGTAGGCAGGGTTGTCAGCATCCCATTAAGGCCTAATAAGTCCCGCCCTCTGTTATGACCCAGCTTAACGCCAAACACCTGACCTGAGACCAAAAGGGATCCATTTTTGGGCACTCCCTCCAACAGAACCATGATGCATTGGGGTATATTTCATTTAACCTGATTGGGGTTAGGTGCCACCTCAACATCAGTTTCAGCCAGATCTCCCAAATTTGAATGGATCTTGCTAGTTTCAGGATCTGAGACCAGAGCTTAACCCTTTTGACCATATATTTCCTGGACTGCAAGGGTTCTTCCCGCTTTCTGAGTTTATAAATGGACGACACCACCCCCTTGTCTTCCATGTCCAGATACTTTTCGAACTGGGTGAGGGAACAGGAACCCGCCTGCTTAACCAACGGCTGGGAGATCCAGTGTCTGATCTGGAGATATGAAAACCTCTGCTTCTCCCCCAAGCCAAAGTCCTTCTTACACTGCTCAAATTGTTTCACCTCGCCCCCCGCCAACATATCCCGCACCATCCGGCAGCCCCCCTGGTACCAAGGATCGAAGGTCGGCGCATTGGGGGCCGCTGGAGTGAATTGCGAGGCTGGGTACCTCCATTTCTAAATACCTGGGGGCCCCTTTGGTCTAGCTATTGAAAGGGTGAGTGGAGCATGATCTCCAAGGGTAATTGCCCCTACCTCCAAGGCTGTAGCTCTTCCCACCAGTGGTTTTGAAATCCAAACATAATCTATCTGTGAGTGTTACCTGTGTCCATGTGAATAGAAAGTGTATCCCTCTGCATCGCCATAAAGTTCTCGCCATGCATCAACCAGGGCCAAATCGCGCATTTTCTTCACCAGGTCTCCTGATGGTCCCCCCTGTGCATCCCATGAGGTAGAACTCCTGTCTTTGGAGGGGTCCCAAGATAAATTAAAGTCTCCCAGCAGGAGGATATTAGCCTTAGCAAATGTCCATAAGCGGGTGACAATGTTTTGTATAAAGGGGTCCTTAGCTTGATTGGGAGCATACAGGGTTGCTACCGTGAAGGACTCCACCTTTCCCTCGAGTGTACCTTCTTTGGTTATCCTTCTGCATATCCCTGATGGTCAGATGGAGCCCATCCCTCAAGGCAATTAAGACTCCCCCTTCTTGCTAGCTTGTGTGGCCTGAACCACTCGTGAGTATCCCTTGAATCTTATCCTATGGGTGTCCCTAGTATGCACATGGGTCTCCTGCAGTGCTACTACATGGGGTTGTTCCCGCCTGAGGTACCGGTCCACCTTCTTCCTCTTAACCTGGGAATTGAGGCCATTCACATTTAGTGAAAGCAACTTTAGTGCATCTAAGCTAGCCATGTGACGAATTTATGAGAGACATTGTTAACCCAATAGGACCCCCTGGGCCCTCTGCCGTTCGCTCGTTGAAGTGTGCGCTCCATCCGTGGGCCACGGATTGGGTCCTCAAGAGCTGAACCTTTGATCTTTCCCCCTCCCTCATCCCTCCACTGCCCCCTCGCCAACTCCCCCCACCTCTTCTTCCAGGCGAGACCGGCTGGCGCCAAGCCCCCTCGTGATTCCTCCACGAGAGGTGGACTCAATAACTAACCCAGAAACTTCCCACGCAGGATTTCCCATTCCAAGACCCCAACCCCCCGCCCCCTGCTGCCCACCACATCTCTAGTGAACCACCCGCCACCAATTACTGATCAACTTTGGCTGGTGCCCTCCCCGGGCTCGATTTATGGGGCCTCACACAACCTTTCGGTTCCTTATGTGTCAGTTGGAAGGCTCCCAGCCCCCGAAGGACATTCCTCAACCACATTGTTGATGGTTTTCCTGCGCTCTGGACCCTGAAACTTTCTTCCTTCCTCTCTTGGGCTTAATCGTAGACCATTCCCATGGTTTGCGCCCACCCGGCTGCGCTTCCGCTCCCACAGGGGGGCCGAGGTTTGCTCCTCCAGACCGAGCAAGGCCAGCCCCTGGTCGCAGGTCGTGATCTTATGGTGCGAACCCTGCCAGACAAAGGACAAACCGAACGGGTGGGCCCATCTGTAACAGATTTGCTGAGATCGTAGAAAGGACAGGACCGGACCAATCCGCCTCCTTTTGATTAGCGTTATCCACGCCAGGTCTTGGTATAGAGAGATTTCATGGCCATTGTAGGTGATGTGTGTGGCCCTTCTCGCCTTCTCCAAAATCTTCGCCGCCTTTACCGTGTAATTATGGAAAGCCACCAACACATTGCGCGGTCTAGATCCTGGCTCCAGTCTTCGCGGTCCTACCCTGTGGACTCTGTCAAATTGCATGTCTGTGTCCCACTCTGAGTTTAGCAGGTCTACAAATATCTCTTTTAATGATTGGGGCAACTCCTGATCTGGAATGCCCTCTGGCAATGATTTAACTCTAATATTCGCCCTTCTCGACCTGTTCTCCAAGTCTTCAGCTTGTAGATCCAGGTTTTGTGTGGCCGCAGCCAGGGTTTCTAGCAGATTGGATGGCGCGCTCGTTAATGTCCACTCTCTCTTCCACTTTGTTAATGTATCTTTTGATTTCCCTTAAGCCTTCCGCCAGATCTTATCGCAGCTTGTCCATCTGCGTCTGTCCGGCTGCTGTGATCTTCTCCACCAATTCGCCCATGAACTGCGTTAGCATAGCCTGAGATCGGCCTGTCTTGATCCTCGTGGGAGAACGAAGCCTCGTTATCCCCTGAGCCTTGGCCCATCCCTTGGGCCTCTGACGTCTCAGATTCTTTTAGCCAGAATTTCATAAGGGGACCGTCTGTTGCTTTTCTGGGGCCTTTCCTCTGGGCTGGGTTCTCTTTTCCCTTGTTTCTGGACATCGCTGCTCGGGAAGTGTATGAGAGGTGTCCTCCGGGAGGCGGGGGGGGAAGAGTATAATGGTGAGGCGCTATACAGTGCGGAGCTGGGTCACCCGGGCCCTGTCACAACCTCAAGAGGGGGCCCCCCTGCAGTCTGGGGCGTTCACCAATGACCAGTCTGGGCACCCCAGCGCTCCCCCCCTGTCTTGCTGATCACCGCTTCCCCTCTGGTGCTTCTACTGGGTGGATCCAGCTGATGCTTTCACTTGGGCACAGTCAATTTCGTGGGCCACGGTATCGCTAGGAGCCAAATTCTGTTGCTGATCAGACTGCAAGGCACCACCACTACTGCAGGCCCCAGGGAGCCCAGCGGGGCCCCCCCCACTGCCCAACGTATGTTTGCCACTCCTCGCAGCCCAGGCAGCACCCGGTTCCTGGCGCCGGAGCAAGGAGTCGCCCAAGCCGTGCCAAGTCCTGTCCCGGAGCGGGCGCCCAAATCTCTGACCCCCCCGGAGCCACATGGACTCCACTGACCAGTCCGCTCCCCCCCAGAGGGGGGGTGCGCCCCCCTCATGCTCCGCCGCCAGTCCCATGTAGTATTCTTGGGGGCCCTGGGGGCCGAGGGACTGCTTCACGTCACGTCCCGCGGGGGCAAGAACCAATATGGCGCACCTCTCCCTGACCTGCCCGGGCCGCCTCCATACCTTCACTGTGGTCTCCGCTTACCACTGGATGCCAGGTGGGCGGGAGCAGTCAACACCCCCTCCTTTTTGGGCCTCGAGGGGGCCATCAGCTATGCGCCGAACCCGCGCCAGGAGCCTGCAAGGATCGCTCCGAGCGCCGAACGGCACCGCCTCCCAATCCCGGGGGAGGCCACGGCTGCGGGCGGCCGAGCCGCTGCCGACACTGCGTTGCCGGCCGCGCCTCTCCGGGGGGGGCTCCTCCGGAAACCAGACGTCGCTCCCCGCTCGGGTGTCCCCACGCCGCCTACTCAGGATGCCGGGGAGGGCTGCAACTGAAGCGGAGGGGCAAAACGCTGTTAGCAGGACGGGAGCCTGGGGCGCGACGTCCTCGTAACTACCAGTACCCGTACCTTAAATGGGGAGGCATCCTACATAATCACTTGGATATTATAAATATATACAAACTATTACATTTTTGCCATCTTGGATGTTGAACATTAGAAACGTGAGGTGTGGACATCCATACATTAAAAACAATGATTTCCGCGTCCTGTGCGGATAAACAAATGTGACGTCCTCATGCTACGACGTGATGTCGCGTTATAAATGGCAGCCATTTTGGAAATGGCCGAGAATCATTCCGGGAAAAAAACGGATGATTGTGGAAGCAGGGGACAGGTGATTAGTGATTGCAAGTCGCTAGAATTTCTGGGATTTTAGGTGTTTTGAATATTTGGGAGCCATACCTAGTTTTAAATATGTGCTTATACCAACAGGTCTATATGGGTGACCTGCTGCTGAAAAAATCTTTTTTTGGGAGCCATTACTTGATCAAGAGCCACATGGGAAGCGGTTTCCCTCACTAGGGTAAGACATCTGCTAAGATACATTGATACATTGTATTCCTAATATTTATCTAAAATGTCTCTGTTTTAGACAGCATAATAGTTGGACATAACAGACCTCATATGATCTGTTATCCCCACATAGAAATCAACTACCCATAAAGTGTGAAAATCCTGAGACCGGCACCCACTTTTGGATGCCAGAAGGGAAGACACAGATATCCTCCACTTGAGGTGAGGATAGAACATAATGAGGAAATGATCAGGGATAAAAGGCAGCATTAGGGAAAATGTTTTTTGACAAACTTTGTTTTTAAATTACTAAGCATTGCTGGATTTACTGGATACCATTTAAGGCTTCGGCACCAAAGAACAAAACACACAAAGCATGGACTGTGTTAGCCCGACTGACACCAGGTGAATATTAAAAAAAAGTAATCATGACAGATATCGATTTTTCTGATCTACATACTAAGAATCGGTTCACCTAGATTCTCACTAAATAAGTATACTCACTATTTTTCAAGTTTTTGTAGATCTGTGCGATTTGGTGCAAGAAAAGGACGAACGATAGCTCCTGAGGAAGGGAAAGGACTTCCTGAAAAGCGTATAGCATATGATTTATGGATTGCTGATTTAAGAATGTTTGTTTTGTTGAAACTGTAACTAAAAATATGACTTTGTACAATACATATTGTGTTTTATACATTCTCTACATAAACAATCGAGATTGTTGATATATACATTTTTGAGGAAAGTAATTATTGAGTAGATAACTTTTGACTACCATTGACTACTTAGATATTCGTAAATGTTGACTGGCCATACCGAGAAAAGACTCAACCTGTGATTTATAACAAGGACTGGGAAAATTCGAAATGCTATTCACCAGCTCCACCTTTTGGTGTGATACCATTCTCTGATATCTCATGTTTCAGATACTGAATCAAGTTGCTGTGAAACTTGCACTTTTCCTTAATGTTAAACCATATTCCAGAAAAATATCAAAAAACTTTCTTCAACCTAATATGCAGTTTCTGCATACACTAGCTCAACATCCAAAAACCTAATACTCCTTGTAATATTTGCAAGGGATTTTTTTTTTTATTTTGTGGAATTAATTGTTTTCGTAATGTACCTTTTCCGATGGATGCTACAGCGTGTTCTTACTATTTAAAGTCGTCTTTGCAGCTTTGCAGCTCTATTGCAGCTATTTAGCAATTTATTAAGATGCCAGAGGTTACTAGAATTCTTTTTGGCATAACAAAGGTACATTTGAACCTCTCACGCGTGTTTCAACATTCTTTTGTTTGTTTTAGCATGCACATGTGTCCATGGCTGAAGTCATTGGTTTGTTAGGCGGAAGATATTCAGAAAATGAGAACATTGTGGAGGTAAGTGAACATTTGCAGAGACCGGACAACAAAGGGACTGGCAATGTACATAATGTATCTGTGGACAGGTTTTGTGGCCGAATAAAGCAAACTGCTTACTGCTCCTGGGGAACTACTCAAGTCGTTCATGCCCATGGACCGCTGCAGAGCAGGGTGATGCTCTACCTTCCATCTCTCGCTCTTAGAGAAGAGGTTTTCAATAACATTTTTGTTGCAAAAAAATTTAGTGTACATTTTATTTTTTGGACGATGGATGACCGCTGTTTTACCGTTATTTTGGTGGAAAAAGCTGTTCCTGCATGTTACTGTGGCAGGCACGTTAACCCAATACACTGTCTTTCTGAGAGTGGTGATTTCTGACCTTCGGGGGAACATGCATAACTCTGCAGAACGCCCTTTAACACCCTGCGCTATCTTGCAGGTATTAGAACATGTATGAAATGTGACAAGTAAGTGGTACAACAAAAAACCTTGTTGTACAAACTGGGGCATAGCTTGAGGCAAAAACAAGTTAGCGCTGGGTCCCCCTGAACATCACCTGATACATGACAGTTCTAAAAAATGATACATAATAGGAAGAGTTCCATATAAAACTCACCACTGGAACAGTAGTCAAGTTTATGGTTAACTGCCACTGTCTCCTGTGTAGTTGTTACAGTGTCGGACATGGAAATCTTCCTATTATGCATCATTTTTTAGAACTCTCATGTATCAGGTGATGTTCAGGGGGACCCAGCGCTAACCACGGCGACTGTTCCCTCTGCACATCGTCGCTCCATAATAATAAAGATCACCTTCGAGTGAAACACACTTTTTACTCTTGTTCTTACAGCCTCTGAAATTGACCCTATTTGGGCAGCAAGCCTTTCTGGGAAGGGAGATACACATTCTCAAGGCTAGTTTAATCGGAACTGAGCGATTACAAGTACAATTTTTTCAATTTTGAATGAATAGATTACTAGATAAGTAATGGAAATATATTACTTTATGTCTTACAGAAAAGAATCCAATATTCTTATAAACCTGAAGAAGGGTATTAATTACCCGAAACACATAGTTTAAAGGATAGGAAATAAGATTGGAAACCTATGAAGTTTATTGTATCACGTGAACAAATAACATTTGGCAACATATGAGAACAATATGTGAAATAAATGTGTATTGTTTTAAAAAAACGCATATGAGTAAATATGTCATTCTTGTTTATGATGCACAACTTTGATTTATCTTATGAAGTAATATGTTCCTTGCTAAAAACTAAAAATAAATGTCTTCTTTCATTTGAGAGATGTTGAATATGAATGAATAGAAATCCATTGAACAACGAATTACATGTATGTACTTCTGGTAATGGAACAGAATCTTCAGCAAGACTTGTTTTTGCCTCAAACTGTGCCCCAGTTTGTACAACAAGGTTTTTTGTTGTACCACTTACTTGTCACATTTGTTACAGTAGAGGTAGCACTCTACTAATTGGGAGCACCTAGAAAGCACATTTAACAAAAACAGGAATGTATTATATGTTTATAACTAATGATTCAACATTGAGTGCGCCTCTGCACACTCCGTATCCATTAGAACATGTATGAACCTATTTTGATTTGAATTAGATTTTTTAAATTTGGATTAGTGGATTTCTTTTAATACTGATGAAATATATACTGTCTTTCGAGTAATTATGTGTGTAGATTTTCTCCATTTCATATCCTATTTTTTTGTAATTGATCCAAAATTCTTCCAAATGTGTTAGCTCACTACTATAGTTTAATACGCCGCACCACTTGTAAAGGTTCCTTAACATATGCAAACCAGAATGTACTGGGGGCATGAGTCATTAAGCAAAAATGTGAGCGCTTCAGAGGACCACCGGTAACGAAGCACTCGCATGAAAAAGCGCTTTGAAGCACTTCACTTGTCTATACGCGCTTTTTAAATAAACAATTACAGTGGTGTTTATGAAGTGTGAAGTGAAAGATTATATGGTTGATCTACTGGAGGAGTGGAACATGCATGCTGGAACCACATTCTAGCAGCGTGAGTTATTTCCCAGTTAAATTACGTACCTTCCCGCCGCGAGATAATCTTCACTGCTGCCCGAGCATGTGTGCACAACGTTGCTTGCTTTCTAGACAGCGATACGAAATATCGATGCACGTCCCATCTTTGGTTTTGTAAGGTCTGGCTGCACTGCATCCCAGCCACACATTCCTTCATTGTGACTGTAATGATATAATATCATGGGTACATCGATAGTAGCGTTTAAGTTCGTAAATCGCCTTGATTTGTAATGTGGTAATGGGCGGCTCTGTTTTTGCAGATATGTGCAGCCGAGCCCTGCAACAGTCTCAGCACAGGACTTCAGTGCGAAATGGATCCAGTGTCACAAACGCAAGCGTCCGAAACTTTAGCTGTCAGGGGATACAGTATCATCGGCTGGTACCACTCCCATCCTGCCTTCGATCCGAACCCCTCTATACGAGATATTGACACTCAAGCTAAATACCAGGTATAGTATCTGCAACACCGCTCTGTATGATCGCGTATCCCCTGTAACTGGCTGTAAATCCGTAATGATGCTCAGTGGAACATTTGCTAATCAAGATGGTCACGTATTGATCGGTGGCTCTGCAAGACTCCTGCATGATTGATTACGGTGTAGTTGAAGCTGGTGATGTAGAACGGATTGTGCAATTGAGCACTTTTAAAGGGGGAGGGGGGGGTGGGGTGCGAGAGTTAACTCTTGAATGTCCGGATACGAACACAATTTGGTAGCAGCCACGCTACTCTGAAATGCGAGCCACATCCCACGTGCTAATGCTTTAAATAAGCTATGTAGTGATCCACATAATTTCACTATGAATACATTGCCCTCTAGTGGCAGACCTAAAAACTCGCTGAATAAGAGGGGGAAAGGGGTGGATGGACAATTTTAACTAAAATTAAGTGTTTTTCCTAAATGTTAATATATCTTCTGCCTATTGTCACACGAAAGAAAAAGTTCTCATCTGTCTTATTAAACATTTTTGTAGGCATGTTTCGAATCAATTGAGTCTTCCCACGTTTTCCTCATCTTTGATATTCGGTATCCAACTTCAGCTGCTTCAGAATGTATTTTTCGTCAGCAAGCGTTGCGTGTCGATGCAGTTGACTCAGTGTAATCGAGGGTCTGTCTTCAGGATGTCATCAAAGGCATATATAGCACATGCAGTGCCCGTTGGTGCCGTTCTGTTTTTTTGCGTGAGCTATCGCTTCGAGAAATACGGCGTGCTTCATTTGTTACTTTGCAAATATGTCTTCTTCGTCGACACCGACTACCCTGGAGACCGGGTTCAAGAAGTGTCGAGATTGTGATTTAAAAATGTTGACCGACCCACACCGTATATGTCTATGGTGTCTCAGGATGGAGCCTAAGACCGCGGCCTGCTCCAAGTGCCAGTCTATGTCCAGAAAGGTTCTGAAGGAGTGAAAGAGGAAATTGGCGGTAGGTAGAAACCCCAAAAAATCCCCATCTCCCCTGACAAAAAAACCTTCGACCGATGAGTCAAGAGGCGACTCTGCTTGGGGGAAGAAAGTTAAGAGATCAAGATCAAGGAGTGGCACCCACCACTCCTCATTGTCGCTGAGGAAGTAAAAAAAGAGGCACTATAGGTTACCTTCTTCGACTTCGTCATCCGACGCCTCCCCAGAGATGGTACATTGCCTGACTAAAAACATCACAGCTGCCGATTGGGAAGCATTTAGACCAGAAATGCTGAAAATATTTCTTCAGCAAAAACCCACGGCAAGCCATGCTCCTACCGCACCTTCCAAAGCAGCCGGTAAGGAAGGCTCTAGCCATATCCCACGCGCCCTCAAACCCGGGACGAAGGCCTGATCCTCATAATCTAATCTAAGAAAATTATAGAATTTGCCGCACATCAAATGATTAATTGATTCTTTTAACACATCATTCTCATCGATTTTCTCTTTTTCGAAAGATGGCAAATAGAACATTGTCCGCCTATCCACAGAAAATGTATATCTATTTCCTGCATGTTAATAAGACGTACAACGGTAAAAGATGTTAACAGTGTTATAAGCACTGGAGTCCTATCATAGGTGGTAACAGTATCCACTAAATAATATTGTCTTCAACCGTTTGCAAAAGGTAGGGAGATTCCTCTCCTTCCACAGATCAACCCATTCCCGGCAATTGCAGCCTGTACAGGAAAGGAACGTCTATTCCCCCTTGTTCTTTTGGAATTTGGGCATATAAGCCAAAGTCTATCGCTTGATCTAGTGACTCTCCCCTGCGGTTGCAAAGTAGAGCAAAGGTGTTTTCTTCACATAGTAAAGTGACTGGCAAATACAGACAAAATCATTACTGGGTTGAGGAACCTACCTGTCGCAGCAAGATCTGCTCTAGGTTGCCACTCAGCATAGGCACTCATAATTGGCACTGGCTTTTTTTTGGGTAAAGCAGTTATGTGCCCTAAACACCACATTTGGTCAAGAATGCCCACAGAAATGAAGTTACACTCACAATAAAGCCACTTTTTAAAGCAGAGTTTAAATCCATAAGGTCTAGTAGTTTGCAACTGGACATACACAATGAACTAGCAGCTGATTATTAGCAGGTGCCACACTTGGATGGAGTTCTTAACCTAAACCTTGGCCTTCGTCGCATCTAGATAGAAATGTGAATGTTAGCATGTGCCACACTTAGATGGAGTTCTTAACCTTAGCCTGCGCCGCTTCTAGATAGAAATGTGAATGTTGGCATGTGCCACACTTACATGGAGTTTCTTAACTTTAGCCTTCGTCGTATCTAGATAGAAATGTGAAAGTTAGCATGTGCCACACTGAGATGGAATTCATAAACTTATCCTACATCGCATCTAGATAGAAATGTGAATGTTAGCAGGCGCCACACTACAATGAAACTGTGAATGATGACCAGGGCAACACTTGAATGGAATCGTGATCACTAGCCTGCCTCACATCTATACAGAATATTGATAATTAGCAAGCGCCGCATTACGATGGAATAGTGAATGATATAGCAAGCCTCACACCTGGACATAATTGCAAGGACAGCAATGGCAACTAACCAATCCACTAACAAATTCATCCCTCTGCATACACCTCTCAAACTCTAACCAAACACAACCCTAAAATGCAGCAATCCGCATAAACATCACTACACTGCAACAACAAAACAAACCGCACATAGACTTGCACAACAGCACACGACGACTACCGACCGTAAAAAACACCCCAGGCCCAGCCAACGGACCCACTGGGCTGAGGCTGCCAACAGCACATCACTGCTCTCTTGCACTTTTCCAGCTTATTCCCACTAACTCACCCCCTTCTCCCTCTTTCAGAGCCGCCAGAGCACCAGGGGACCACCCCGGTGGTGATAGTGCACGGTACAAATATCCTTTAACATTAACATCAAGAGCCATTGAGGCCTCGACGCGATGACAAGTAATCGAAGGATCCTTCAAGCCGAAAACATAAACATAAAGTCGAGGTCGTCGACACCATCAACATCAGCGTCCCCTTTGATGTCGGCTGCGCTACCTACGCCAGCGATGCCAGCAGAGCCATCGACACCGACTGCACCCTCAACCCCAGCTGTACCATCGACGTCAACCGTGCTATCTAAACCTATGGTGCCATCGAAGTAAAAAAAAAGATTTTGACACCCCCTTGAGCGTCAAATCCACAGTTTATCAAACCCTTGATAGCTATACCTGAAAAAACGTATGTTCCTTTACCACAGAAAGAATATTTTAAGTCTCTCACCTCATTATATGTGGAGAATGAATCTTAAGACTATGATGCACCTTATGGGCTCCAATTTGGTACACCAAATGTGCCTGAAAGCATTATTTCTGAATAATCAAGGTTGAAAGACCTTTGTGATAATTTACAGGCGGCCAGTGGGGTAGACGCCTCAACTGAGCTGGTTTTTGGAAGACCTGATGCTGGGGAGCATGTTGATGCGTCATATAGGCAGCTAATGTCCAAGGTAGTAGACTATATGGGGTGCAGTAGGCCTCACCTACCATTTGAACAGGATGATCTGATGGACGGATGGATCACAGATGGATTCTATACTGCCTTTTCATATTGCTCTCCAAAAAGGGTGGCTGCAAATTGGGTGGCGCCAGAATATAATCCAGCAGTGAACAAAAATCTGACCGAAAAATACTACCCTTCCAGTAGAGACACCGACTACATGTCTAAACATTCCACTCCAGAGTGTCTGGTGGTACAGGCAGCAACCACAACTTCCAAGCAAGCAGCTTATCCTACTATCTCTCCTGATAGGGATGACAAGAGAGTAGATGGATGGCCAAGAAAAGTATTTTCTGCAGGCGCTCAAATCAGCCAACTCCACATGTGCCCTTGCAAAATTCTTATCCACTCTATGGGACTGCATTTCCATGGCGGCAGAGCACATTCATGAGGGTGAAGAAAGACAGGTTCTTAGCTATGGTTAGAGACGGCAAAAAAGCCATGTGCGAGTTTCTTCAGTCAGGTCTGGATTCTGCTGACTGCATCAGCAGAGCCATGGCTACTAGCAGCTTAATAGACAGATTTGCATGGTTGAGGAAGTCGGGTTTTCTGCTGGATGTGCAATCCAGACTCCTCAGAATGCCCTTTTTGACCAACAGTATGCCCTTTTTGGTCTCACCTTTTTGGCAACAAGGCTGATGAAATCCTTGAGAAGTTTCAGACCTCAAAGGCGGCAGCCAAATCTTTAGGTGCCTCTATTAGGTAGCCTCAACCCTTTCGCCCCAGTGGTCAGCCTTGGAGGGGGAGATCTTTTTGTTACTACTCCTCAGTTGGAAGAACGAGAGGAATGGCTGGTCAAAGAGGCCAAAGATTACCGCCTGGTGGACGAGGGAGAGGTGCCAAGGCCGCTCAAGCAGGGGCATCTTTATTGTCAGCCGCCTCAAAACCTCTGAGGTCTTGAGTCACAGAACACCAGTGGGAGGCAGAGTGTCTCAGCTTCTATAAGAATGGCGAGATATTACTTTGGATGCTTGGGCATTGGAAACCCTAGCCCACGCGTACTGCCTTCCTTTCATTCAGAGACCTCCGAGCAATCCACCGGGGAGCAACTCAAATCCGCTCCTTGTGCAGGAAATGTTAGCCCTGCTAGAGAAACGCACTATAGGACCGGTGTCTGTAGTGGAGAGGGATGGTATTCTCCATATGTCCTAGTACCCAGGAAGGACTGCGACCCATCTTGGACTTGAGATATTTGAACAAGTTCCTCAGGAAGGACAATTTCAAGATGATCACAATTTCTCATATCAGATCCTTCAGACCCTCCAACTCCAGGATGGGATGATGTCATTGGACCTTCAGGAGGCTTATTTTCATGTGCCAATCCATCTTGAGCACAGAAAATACCTGAGGTTCGCCATTGGCGGTTCTCATTATCAGTTTCGAGTTCTGCCATTTCGACTAACCTCCGCCCAAGGATTTTCACCAAACTGGTGGCAGCGAGTCTCAGGAGAGGAGGGATTCACGTCTACCCCTACCTGAATGATTGGTTAATCATGGCATGTTCTCCTGAACAAGTCCTGAATCATCTCAGCGTGACCTGCCACTCTATTCACAGAGTGGGCTTCTCCCTCAATTAATAAGTCCCATATGACACCTTCTCAAAAGCTCCATTTCATCGGGGTGGTACTAGATACATCCTTGGGAAAGAGCTTGTGACCCGAGGTGAAGGCTCTAGACATTCTGCAGATGGTCACCAAGTTTGAGAGTGCACATCATCTCCCTGCCTTCGATTTTTATTTTTATTGATTTTTTTGCTTTTGTTTAGATTGTTCGACCATATGGCATCCTGTATTTTTCTGGTGCCAGAGGCCCGCCTGAGAATGAGAACCCTTCAATGGGCCCTCAGGAAACAATGGTCCCAGGTCTCAGGAAACATGTCGGACCTACTTCAGGTTCCAAGCAGGGTTGCACAGGATCTTCTATGGTGGATCTGCAAGCACAATATTCTGAAGGGAGAAACCTTTCGGCAACCATGGCCGCAGATGACAGTAGTGACAGACGCCTCACTCATGGGGTGTGGAGCACACACAAACGAACTGACAATCATCGGTCGTTGGTCTCCATCAGACTCCAAACTGCATATAAATCTTTTGGAGCTGAGGACAATCTGACTAGCGCTGAAGGCCTTTCTGCCCTCTGTGTCGGGAAAGAATGTCCTAATAATGATGGACAACACAGTGGCCATGTACTACCTCAACAAGAGAGGAGGTTTAGGGTCACTACCACTAGCCGGAGCAGAGAACACAGCGGCGGATGCTCTGGGCTGGCAGAGCAGTCTCTCCCACGAGTGTTGAAATAGCTCAGGAAGTCCTTCAAGAGATCTTCACCCTTTGGGGAACCCCTCCAGTGGATCTGTTCGTGACCAGTGTCAACCGGAAGTGCGAACTGTATAGCTCTAGGAGATGCATTCTTAGTGGACTGGGAGTTTCCACTCCTATATGCGTTTCCTCAAGTCCCCGTCATTCCTCATGTGATTGGGAGGTTAAGAATGTTTGGGAAACGTATGATCCTAATTGCCCCAGATTGGGCCAGGAGGACGTGGTACCCGGACCTTCTGGACATGTCCATCTGCCCTCCAATACGTCTTCCAATAAGAGAGGACCTTCTCTTGAGGGAGGAAGGTCGGGGTTCTCCATCCAGAGGTCAAGACATTCATTCTTCATGCAAGGTTTCTGAAAGGCTTTGATACAAGAATTGGGACCTCCCGGATGACGTAATGGAGATTTTGCTTTCGGCCAGAAGGCCAGCAACAAAGTCCTTTTACAGTTGCAGTTGGAACAAGTTCTGCAACTGGTGCAAAGACAAGAATGTAGACCCTTTTCTATGCAAAACACCAGTGGTGTTATCCTTTCTACTATCCTTAGCCCATCGGGGCTCCAGGTTGGTTGCTATACATCTATAAGCGCTTGTCAGAGGAATGTTTGTATTTCAGAATTCCACTGGTGACACAATTTCTAAAGGGGCTCACCAATGTGTTCCCTCCATCTCCCTTCCAGGTTCCAGTTTGGGACCTTAATCTGGTACTAACATTTCTAATGTGTGCACCCTTTGAACCTTTTCATTCATGTTCATTAAGGTTGTTAACTTTTAAAACCCTTCTCTTGGTAGCTTTAAACTCAGCCCGTAGAGTGAGTGAATTGCAGGCACGTTCATCCAAGCCACCCTTTACTATCTTCCGTAAGGATAGGGTTGTTCCAAGGGTTAATCCATCATTTTTACCCAAAATCATTTCTGATTTTCTCGTAGGGCAGAACATTGTTTTACCCTCTTTCTATCCTCCACCTCACCCTGGCAAAGAGGAGGTGCGATTACATATGTAAAGCTCTGAGCTTTTACAAATCTAAGATATCAAAACTTTGCATTGATGATCAGCTTTTCATTCGCCATATAGGTCACAAGCTGGGCCAGGCTGTTACTAAACAGACCTTATCCAGGTGGATCATTCTAGCAATTTCGGAATGCTACAGACTGGCAGGGGAGGATCCTCCTGAAGGATTAAGGGTCCATTCCACCCGGGGCATGGCTACCTCTACAGCCCTGAAAAGGGGTGTACTGATAAAAAAATATTTGTGAGGCAGCGACGTGGTCTACTATGCACATGTTCACAAAACATGAGTCTTCCCTCGGTCAGGTTGGGAAGCTTTGGGAAAGCTGTCCTGCATTTGGGTCATGAAAACTATTAAACACAAAATTCTTGCTCCGTCCACCGATACTAATACTGCTTTGGGAGTCTATCAAAGAAGAGTAATACGTGAGAGGATACAATCCATTCGAAGAACAAGTTACTTACTCCTGGTAACGTTCTTCGACTAGATGTTCCTCCCACGTATTCATCGCCTTCCCAACCAACCCCACAGTAGAATTTCCCATGCTATTACAGCTTTCGCTCCTTCAAAGTTGAGTATGGTCAATCCTATTGTTATGCAGGTATTTCTACTGTAAGTACATGGGTGGAACATCCAGCTGAAAGAACGTTAAGTGGCAAGCAACTTGTTCTTCTTGCCACGTTCGTCCTCCTTTTATGAGCTGCTTTCAGGCGCTTAGACCATGTGACGGCACAGGAGAGGTAGTGCAGTCATCGGACCTTTTACATCAGCTAGAAGGTATACTAAAAAGTGAATTTATTTACGTGACACCAACAAGGTTACTTACCTAATGCTACTGTCCCACCAGAATTAATGGCCCTATTACGAACCATTACTACCACCACCAAGTGAACGAAATTGCAACCTTTTACTTTGCCCTCTTTGCTTCTATAACTGATTTACAGACTCCACTTGCTCCTCGTCTACCAATGTCACTTCTTGAAAGTAGCTGGCAAAATGCAGCACAACACAAATGTTGAAAATAAGATGTATATAGTGTTTAATTTATGAGGGTGTTTCCAGGGCTCTGCCCCGGTCACTTATGTGTGAGCCCAAAACTTATCAGTTTGATTATGATGTGTTTTGTGTTGGCAACTTTATTATTTTAAGTCAGTCAGTGCTACTCACACAACCAGCTACACAGTGTACACTTGCCAGAGTCGATGCATCCCGTGCTGCCTCCTTATTTATGAACCTGATTACCCAGGTGGTCAGGACAGTACTAGTTATCCATTTTCATGGCTTATAATGACTTGGAAATTGACCATGCTGGATGCTCCTGCCGGCCATTCCCACACACCACTCCATTGATCCTGCGGGACATTTGTGCAGCTAGTCCATTGTAACAACGAGCTGCACTGCTACAGCAGTGTTGGTTGATAACATGACAGTCACCAGCCATCAGCACCAACACAGGGACACGGGCATGGACAAGCTTAAGGCCACTGCCGAAAATGACTGCCTGTCAAGAGTTCCAACCTATAGAAGATCTTGCTGCAGTGTTTGACAGAGAAGTTCATCAGTGCAGTCATTTATTTTTCCTGCATTTGGCCATCCGTTTACCATAGGAGGAAATGATTGCTCCCTCTATGGTTGTCCAGCATGTTCCACTTGCCACTTCTAGTATCAGAACAAATGTTAACCATGATGATCTCTTTAAAGAAGCTCCTAAACATTTCCCTTATTTGAAAACACAACTAGTATGTTATGTCGATTGGTATCCGTCAATTGCACAACTGCCATGAGTGCTGCATCCATCGCCCCCAAGTGATCCGATGGGAGTATCAGCTGAATCCACAAATATTCGGAAACTGTGAGGAGCAGTTGTGGATGGTGGCAACAGTGGGTGAGGAGCAGCATGCCACGATGTATCGGAGGTGTACTAATAATAATTTGGGCCCTGACACTGGATGTATATAATAGTTTTTGCCCACTAGAAAATGAGCAGAATTTAATTAAGTTAGAAAAAAGATTGCGTTTTAACAGAAAATGCCCATGCTGCCTACCACTGCAGTTCAAGCCCTTCACATGTCTTATTTCACTTTCTTCGTTTCCACTGATAATTACAATTCCTCAAACCCTGCTGATCCAAAGGTTTTCCCATTTTCTGATTCTTAGCCTTCTAGACTCATATTCCTGGTTGGGTGTGAACACTAAAGTTCAGTCTCAGTATTTTATACTATATGTTGTACCACCCTTTTAATTTTGTAAGATCGTGTTGTGTTAGGATTTCAGTGTTTGCAAAATGCGCTGTCCCCTCCGAAAGAGCCACCTGGCTTACATGATCTGGCACACTTTAGCATATTTACTCTGCCATTCAGAAATGGGTTAGTCGTCATAATTTTCCTAAAGTTTAGGTGACTGTCAAACAACCTGATTTGTGTCGGGAATGATTTTCAGGGAAGGAGAAGCTGCAACTGCCTGCACAGATTTTATGTATTGAAAGATCGAGAGGGAGAGGAGACCTCAACAGACAGATGGAGACGGAGAGAAAAAGGCAGATGATAACCTTACAGGGTGCGTCAAGTAATAGCTCTTAAGTATGTATGTAAGCAAAATGCTTTTAGGACTGGAGGCATAGAATTCTGTGTCTCACATATAGCAAATTAAATTGACTACATTCAGGTGCAGCTGTTTCTGTGCGATTCCTCCAAGTCAAGAGTTTTGCATGCTTTTTTTTTGTCAATTTTTGCTTTTCATTTTTACATTACTCTCCCCACCCGTAGAGTCATGGCTTCAACTTCACTCACCTCTTCATTTTACACTTTCCCTTATCCCCCATGTATATTTGTTGCTAATTTCGAGATTGGATTTCAAAATCAATTTTCAAATCAGGTTGATGTTGCTCCTTTCGACGCTTTGTTTTTCTGAGAAATGACATGCTCCCTTCTAAGCTTGAGTAGCAGGAGGGCTGCTACATTCTGCTCCCTCTTGAAATGGCAAAGAAAATATATGTGAATCCTTAGGATGACACTTTGGGCCTGATTCACAGAACGTTTCTCAATGGTGTTTCGCCATTATGAAACACTTCCGTGAATAAGGCCCACAGTGTGGTCAAGGCAAGAGAGTACACATGGTCCCCACCTGGAAAAGGTATGTGTATGAGTTTGTTATAGTATGCTAATGCTTTTATAGTGCACCCATCAACAGTGCAGTGGTTTTTAAGTGTTGGTACCTTTTCCAAGATATTGGTTGTGGGGGAAGAGTCTGGAATTATATACTCCCCTAGCACATTGCTGCATTATAATATTGATTAGGTACTGCAAACTGCCATGTTTAAGCAACTGTTTCTTGCCAGTACGAGGTGAGGCTTTAGGCATTACTGCGCATGTCCTTTCAATAAAAGTCTTTTGCCTAGTGTGTCAGCTATGCTTGCCTTCACATGTGACGTGTTTCCCTATTGGCATGGTTAAGCGTGGTTTGGGATCCCACTTTCTTAGGAAAAGCGTCTGTAGCAGACGGAAGTCATCATGCTGGGTGGATACCCTCCTCGCAAATAAGGCTATCAACGAATGTGTTCTTAATGTCACGTCTGGGAATTTGGACAGCTTCATTTTTTTTAAATCATTTACATTTTTTAAATTAGATAAAAATGACACATATTCAGATAACACCACTTAGGTATAAACCAACAATGATAATGCATGGATATTGACCAGTAGAATAACGTAGGTGTCACCCAATACATTGAACTTGAAGTGTCCCTTGAAAAACGAAAAAAGCAAAATATTGAAACATCAAATCAAAGAGGGATCAGTGCTGGAACTGCAATAATAATTAGACAAAAAAAAGCTGGTATTGTAACTAGGAAAAGGATGACATCTCATGTGGTCTATGGTGAATGCTAGGATTCTCGTTTTGATTCGCAAAAGTATCACCTTTGCCCTTTGAGGTGGGATCAATCTTAGACAATGCCACTGTACATGATAGTTCCTGTATATCTGGTGAGGTCAGGGATTTCTAATTCCTAGCCACAACTATCCTGGCTGCAACCAGAAAATGAGTCATCAGCTTGGAGGATTTAGCCAGTAGTTTATAATGACCCTGTGGTGAATCCTCATCCTCTAACAATACCACCAGGGGCTCTCCTACAAAATCGACACTGCTTATCCTTTTTTATTTGTGCCAAGACTTCTTTCCAATACCTCTGATTGTGAATACACATCCACCACAAACGGACGAAAGTGCCTAGAGAATCCATGCATCTCCAACAAGTGGGGGGAAATTGATGGATTTACCGTATTCAGCCTCTCAGGGGTAAAATGCCAGTGATACATTAATTTGAAACCACTCTCCTTCAATTGTATACATTTAGAGGATTTCCCAGCCCTCGTCCAAATATTCTACCAGGATATGTCATCAATCTGTGCACCTACATCCTATTCTTGTATGTGTGAGGGGGTTAAAACCTACTAGCATTAAGTACTCTGAGACTTTACCGGCTGGAGAATCCCTAACTAACAGATCTTCAAAATGGGATGTTCTGTCTTAGCTAGATTCACCACCTTTACATTAGCGGACCAATGCCTAAGTTGCATATAATCAAACCTATCTTCATTCTCTACTAAAAAAAACTTGCCTGCATTGCTCAAACGTCAATGGTTGACTATTATCAAACAATTGGCATAATCTCACTAGCCCTCCATCTATCTGAGTAAACCTCCTAGTATCTCGATCTAGGGGGAATTTCGGGTTCCATTTACAAGTCGGGGGAGGAGGGGTAGTTACTGCATACTTGCGGGCAGCCTTATCCCAATAAATAAGCATAGGTCTGGTCGAAGGGAGCAGCTGAACTCCAACTTTCGTCATGTCTGGAGAACACGATCACCAATCATGCAAAGGCGCACCAGTCACATGCTGCTCGATATCCACCAAATACTTAGGAGTTCGGTCAGTTTCATGACTTTCTAATATAGGAGCTATTTGCGGGCACATAAGTAACTTTCAACATCCGGAACCGCTCGGCCTTTTTTTTCCTTTGGAGCCATAAGCGAGTGCCTAGCAACCCTAGGGGATTTCTTAGCCCATACAAAACCTAAAAATGAGAGACTACAGATCCCCAATTGCTGCTTTTGGAATCCATTTTGGAAGAGCCTGAAAAACATACACAACAACCAAGTTATTGCGGATATTTTTTTTCAATTGCAGATATTCTCCCTAGTCATGAGATATCAGACGTACCCCACCTAGTGAAGTCTTGTTTAGCTGACGAAAGAAGTCCTGGAATATTTGCAGAATACAAATGATCATAACGCTTAGTGAGATGAACCCCCAAATATTTCAGAGTGTTCGAGGACCATTGGTACGCAAAAGCATTTTTCAAACAACTAACTGTCTCGGGTGTCTCTGAGGTTCTATGTTATTTTGCTGAATGATTTTACATCGTGGGACTTTTCATCGCCATCCTTTCATCGCCAAAAACTCCTTTTTTCAAATTTTTTATTTATTGCCCCCTAGCCCCGCCTTACTTAAATAATCATACCCCAAACCGCACCAAACACCCCCCCACACATAAAAAAGTTAAAAAAAGAGTGTTTGCCGATGAAAGGGTGGCGATGAAAAGTCTCTGATATATTAAGTATAGTAGATTCTATAGTTATTTTTTTAACCGGAGACCTGGTGTAATCTTTCTGATAGAGAAACTATGTGTGGCAACGTGATTTGCGAATCGCACATGCAAAAGAGAAGGTTGCCCACATATAGTGCTACTTTATGCTGGTACCCTGCTATTGCCAGTCCACGGAATTCAACAGTTGATTGAATTCAGCGCTCTAAGGGCTCTGTAGATAAAACAAATAGCAAGGTCCTCTTTTGGCTTTGCTCTAAAGTGGGCCATGGCTGTATTCAATCTAGCGATCTCAGATTCCTGTGAAGGTTGCAGATTAAAGATTGGTGCTCTGGGAATGATTCGGGGTGTGTTATTATTGTTTGTGGCCAGACCAACTTGCTCCTGTTTGTCGGTACAATAATATGAACAATTTGTCATTGGTCTCCAAGTTAAGGATCATAGTAAACTGTTTTTTGTTGTTGTTTTTTTCTGGTTTAGTGTGTTTCTGTTACTTGTTTTATTGTATTTATTTGTTTTTGTTAGTGCCTCTATGCCTACGGGCCTGCACCTTGGTGCTTTATAAATAAAATAAATAAATATATAGCAATGGGGAAAATGGACAGCCTTGCTGCATTCCCCTCTGCAGACTAAAATCTGAAAGTGTTCCATTTAATTTGATTTGCGTGGTCGGATGTACAAAATTGGCCAATACCCTCTTAATAAAAACTGGTCAAAATCCAAACCCTTGCAGGACAGCTGAAAGATATACTGAGTCTATCCTATTTTCAGCATCGATAGACAGAACAGGCAATTCCTGTTCATTATGTTTTGGCCATTCAATAACATCAGTAGTTCTACGAATATTATCATGTGTCTAGGGCCCTGGAATGAACCCAGCCAGATCTCTACCTGCAACACAGAGCAGAACAGGCAAGCCGCCAAGATCTTGTAATAGATAAGATGCTCATAACTGAGAACTGCTATTGGTATATATGAAGAGCTTTGGATGAGATCTTTGCCTGGTTTGCCAATCAAGGTAAGTACTGATACCATAGTATGTGTAATTGCCCCTGTTTCTGGGAACGTGTTGATATGATATATATATATATATATATATATATATATATATATATATATATATTATGATAAGGCATTTATAAGGCCACTATACACAAGTGTTTCAAGGCACGACAAGGCAAGGGAGGGGGAACAGAGGGAAGACCGAGACAACAATCTTACTAGGCCAGGTGACATTGAGATCGCGCAAGTGCAGGGGAGAAAGGGGCAGTGCGGTACATAGGATCAACAGTAATAAATAAATAGAATAAATAAAACAATGGGCAAAAGGCGTGGCTAGCTAGTGGCAAGTGCAGGTGTAAGTGCAGACATCAAGATCTGGTGGGGGCTCTAGGAATACAGAAACAGCCCCCAAGTGCAGGGGTTACCCGGGAGGCAGTGCAGGTGTGCAGGTGTGCAGCTGGCGGGGTAGGGGAGCTGGGCCCGAAAACAGAGGGGAGCCAGGTGACCAGTGCAGCTTGTCAGGAGTTCAGCAGGGGAGAGGAGGAGAGAAAGCAGAAGCAAAGAGGAAGGTCTTGGGTGCTTCCGGAGATAGTTCTCCTCTAGTTTGGGGGAGGCTGTTCCAGAGGGGAGGCCCCACCCGAAGAAAGAAATCTACCACCAACTCGTTGCTTGGCGAAGCGACTGACCCTGAGGGAGTTGGAGGCGGATGAGCGAAGAGCTCGAGAGGGAAGATATTTAGGAAAAAAGAGTTGAAGGTATTGAGGCCCCAGGCACCAGAAAGCATTGTGGACAATGCTGAGGGTTTTGACCTTAATCCTTGCAGCCACTGGGAGCAAGTGCAGAGATATCAGTCCTGGAGAGATACGATCCCTGGACTTGAGGGCAAGGACAAGTCTTGCAGTCCTATTCTGGATGAGTTGCATGAGTTGCAGAGGGCGGAGAGTAGAAGCAGGCAGATTAACAAAGAGGCTGTTGCAGTAGGGCAGCCTATAGAGAACCAGAGCTCTGGAGACAGTGAGTTTCTGGGGGAAGGAGAGGAGAGGAAAGGAAGAATACCTCTGAGCAGGTGCAGCTGGTAATGTGACTTCTTAGAGACGTCAGAGATGGAGAGAAGGAGAATGTGGGGTTGAAGATGACCCTAAGGTTTTTAATAATGCAGCTAGATGAGGAGAAAATACAGCCAGACACATTTGATAACATTGAGCTGAAAAGCCATTCGGGCCCAGAACCTTATTCGTGTGGAGAGAGCGAATAGAAAGGGAAACCTCCTCCACAGTTATGGGCTACCCGTTTATTGACTTCAGGGATGCAGGGAATATGCACTCCGAGAATAAACTCCTATTGACAAGCCTTATCCAGCGTATCTGCTTTAAAGCTTTAAATAGCTTTGTGCAATATTGTGCATTTTGGTGGGCTTGTCATCATGTTAGCGACCAGAATCGTCTTCTAATTGAGCTATAGTAGTGTTATTTCTTTGGCCCATTAGGGGAGTTTTCCTAAAGTCCTACTGGTAGTACACCTTTGGTAAATTATCACAGCGGTTTGTAGATCTCCAACTCCAGTCGGGCTTATCTGAAGAGGAAGATATGAGCTGTAGGTAAGTACACTGAACCTTAGTTAAACATGCACACCAAAGAAACACACATACAATTTATATAAAATTATATATTTATTATATACACACCAGAATCACTTTAAATACTTTAGACTTTTACTCTAGAACACTTCGAAATACTTGAGTATACACTTCAAAGGACACTTTCACTTTTGTGTTTGTTCGTGGTTACATTTGTAGCATTGTTAGAAAGGGAGAAGACACTGTTATCGTATTATCGGTTGTTACACACACCTGCGGTTTCTAACAGTTCATACGGTAAAACATTTACTCTGCAAGCACATATAGTAAAGTCACTTTGAGGGAGGAAAATGGTAAATTAGTGTAACATTAGCCTGGTTCAATGTTCTAGAGAGGGTTTCTTCGCACAGCAAGGCTTTTAAGTCCAAACATTCATCCCTAGCTAAGGGCAGCTCGGAGAGGGCTCAACGTCTTGACAAGCAGCAGAATATGAAGAGTTCCAGAGGATTTCTTCCAGTCTCTAGTGTTATAAAAGCAGCAAGATAACTAACAAGGGAGACCTGTAAAAGGACTCTCTGGAGGGACACAAACAGCAGCTTGAATCAGAGTTAAAAGGGGTGAACCTGCACACCTCGAAATGCACTCCAACGGTCTGGAGCGACTTCTTGGAATCAGGTAAGCAATACCTTTTTCCGTACACTACCTTAGGTTAGAAGAAAAGGTTTGTGCTGGATGCTCTGCAATATTGCGCCTCTGGACCCAACCTCAGTATTCCTTGGTCTGGTGCCTGAAGGCAGGACAATGGATGGGATGTCTCAGCAGCAGTCTCCAGGGAAAACCTGTGGCACGTCTTTCTGCAACTTCTTAGTTCACTCTGTGGTTTTGGCAGCTTTTCTGCAGCACCATCAATCGACACAGATCGCCTGGTCAATCTTTTTCGCTTCCTGCAGTCCCGCACCCTGGTGAGGGGGGTCTGGGTGAGTTCTATCGGATCGCTGGAGTGTCCTTATGGGTTCAGCAAAGATTTGGATGGATTCCTCCTTTCCACGACGATGCACTCAAAATGGGCAGCAGGTCTTTGGGTATTGGGGTTCTTCAACTCTGGAAACTCCTCGGACTTCTGGAGATGGCTCAATTCAAAGTCTTGAGACTGGTTTTTACCACAAGCCAAAGGGAAGGAGTCGTCCTCTTCAGAGCTCCTCTGTCGCATAGAAAATGGTGTCAGGACAGCAGTTGTCGCTTCACAGTATTGCAAAGGTTCTGCAGGCATCCCTGGTAATCAAACTTCAGTTAATTCAGCTTCAAGTGGTCGATTTGCTTTTCACTCCAGAAGCCTCACCTTTTATACAGTTCCGGCACACATTCCTCTGCAATCTCTCTCAGCATTTTACAGCAAGGGGGGCGTTTGATTGTCCAATCAGGACAGCCAGACCCCATGTGGGAGCTGGTCCTATTCAGGCACTCTGGCAGACTCTTCCCCCACTTCTTGCCTGCCTAGGCGAGGTTACCCAAGCGTTCCTCCCAAGGGCAAAACACACACACTGACCTACTCCTCCCAGAGTGGTAGAAGATGAGCAAACAAAGAAGAACCACGCTAGTAATCACAAAAAATGAAGGGAGGCCCCAAGTTGGTACTTGGGTGCCTCTTTTGTGCACTACCAAGGTTATGGACATAGCCGATGGTATAGAAATCACACAATAGCTGGTAGAACACGTCCACTCCCACCAGCCAGAACTAGGAGATTGTCTATGTGAGTGACTAAAAAGTCACAGAAGTAGAGAGAAGGAGGATACTAGGTATCCCTTTGGCACTCCACTGAAGGTCTCTCAGACTATATCAAGTTTTAGGGAGAGATGCTAATTATCTCTCTATCCTTTAGAATTGTAGTTACTCTATATAAAAAAATAATCTTAAACGGGGACCCTTAGGGTCCCCAACAACTCTGCCCATAAGGAGCAGGTTAGACCTGGCGGCAGAAAGGCAACTGCAAGCACAACTCGTAGTTTGCGGGTCCCAGAACTACGGTGCCGGCAAGCTTACCGGTACCATAGTTCCCAGACTGGCCAACCTATAATGAGGCCCAATGTGTCAAAAACATGCTGAAAGGAGTTCAAGTGGCGCTTTAATTAAATAATTCAAGGGCTAGGAGAAAATGCTTCTAATCATTTGTGTAAGGATGATAATCGCATCAGAATAACTGCACCTCAGAATATGATGATCCGAAATTCCTGTGCCTCTGCTTACTATCCACATTACGTTCTCCCGTGGGCAGTGATAACACCAGCCTTAGATCTAAGAGACATATGCATCATGCATTTTTAATCCTTAAAGGAAAATGTGCCTAACAAAAATGAGAAATAATGAACATATCATTGCTTCAACCCACAAAGCTCCACTGATAATGAATGACATGTAGAGTAGTGGCATAGGAAGGAAGGAACTCTAATACTATTAATGCCCGATCTCATAAGGAATTGTATGGGGGAAAGAACATCTTTTAATAAGCAGACATTTTCCCTATTGGCAAAGCTAATTACTTTTATACTCCCTGAAAAATCATTTGAGCAAAATCTGATTCGAGCCCTGCTTCCACCCGACATAGGGAGTGAAGTGACAGGGCACATAATAAATTGTATAGTTTTGCAAACCCTTTCGCTCCACACCCTAGGTAAAATTAAACAAGAGTCTTACTGAGGTTTATTATGGAGCCCTGTTGAAGAAAATCACACATATATGCCTTTTAAGTTAATTGCATCAATTCATCAGAGATACAACTGATTGAGTGCCTTCTTCTGTATCCATGGATCCCTCTTCTGTAATTGTTTGTGATCAGTTAAATAAGATGCAGGGAGATGCTAGAGACTGCACACACAGAACATGTGAGTATATTGAAAATCCCTCAGCAGTTGAGCATAGAAAGAAAAAGAAGGTGCTGTTGTCTAGATGGGTACCAGAATTTCCTATCCTTTAGCAAACACACAACACATTTCCTTCAGTGTGCTGCCAAAATGTCTGACTTGGTCTTTGAAATTTGCTGCTTTGTTCATCACCTGCAAGGAGTGATGCTTCCATCCATACCCGTCCCCGTCCCCTGTGCTTGTCTCCAATACTAGTTGATAGAGCAGTGTGAAAAGTGAGGGATTGTAGCAGTCAACACTCACTGGGATATTTGTAGACCCACAATATTTTGCAAGCAAGGCATATTTAAATGCCTCGACATATGATTTGCATTTTAAGAAGTCATGATTCTGCATGGACACAATTCTTTTGCAGTGCATATAAGATTGTTTGCAACATACCTCACCCTTATATCATTGTGTAGGATTACACAAGTGCTCAGTGAAACTGTTTTTGTATAGAAGCGAGTTACCATATAATGTGTGAAGGTCTATGCCCAAAGGAACTCTGAACACTTGAAAACGATGCAGATTGTGTGAAAAGCATTCTCCTGTCTGAATATCCGGTGCCATGATACTATGGACAAGTAATCCCAGGCATAGTCCATACCCGTTATCCCTTGTAGGCTATGTAAATGATATTGCAATGTTGCTCTCCACTTATAGGGTAATGTTAGTAATGCTTAAATGGGAGACGCTGAGCATCACATGTCTTTTCAAAATCTTTAGAGGGCAAATTAATATTTGAGTTTTATAATGTGTTAACTTGCAAGGGGCCGCTTCAGAGCACTTGCGTGACATATGTACAAAGAGGAAATATGGGATTTGGTTACACATACAAGTAGCCTGCTTACTTAGTCAGTATCCGATATTTGAGCTGGTAGTTCGATTATATAGTGAAGGTGACGCTTCTGGTAAGGCACAATGAGTAACAGAAATTCTGGCACGTGAACGTTATTCATGTTACAACAAACATAAAACAAGTGCATGTAGATACACGTCGTCTAACCTTTTGCAGAGCCAAGAGAGGAAGAGTCAAGGTTGTCCGGTATAATCTTAATGTACTCTGGGGCAGAAGTTAGAGTCATAAGGTAAAAGTGTTATAGTCAGGTTTAGGAGTCATGGGTGGGGAGGGAAAACCTTTGGTTAATGTGTGCAGGCAGACTGGGTAGATTGGTTTGATTCTTCTGTTCCTGGAGCCAGTTGTTCATATTAGTTTTTAACCTCTTCTGTTGTATTTCACTGTTAGGGATTTTAAGTGCATAGTAGTGTAATGCAAATTAGCAGAATATCAAGACTAGTTACTTTAAGAGAAAGAAAGTTTCATGTAATTGCTGTAGCTTGTGCCTGTTTAAACCTTTTTGAATAGGTTAAAATGATCTGTGTGCTTTGCTAAAAATCTTCTGAGCGGCACCCAGAAGGAAGCTGGGCAAGCGTACATGAGCACAGCTTAGAGGGATCATTGTTCTCAATAAACCTTGAAGGGGTACGGTTCTTCTCTTTTAATTTGACTTTTTCTCTTTTTACCCCTTGTGTACTCTGCTGCCATGGTATTGCGACTTTATCACTGATCCTTGAAATGGGTGTTAGTCCTAACTTTTGTATTAGTTCTGAATGTTCCACGGTTTCAAGTTTACTTCTCTTCTCTCTCTTGGTGTACTCTTCTGCCAAGATATCCCAATTCTGTTTTATGGGTCGGGGGTCCCGTTTCATGGGTGTGGGTCCCAGACCCACACAGTGCCTGGTTTGCTCCTGCCAGGGCTTTATATCCTTTTATGGGTGTGATTCCCAGACTCACTATTTGCCTGTCTAACTATCCCGACAGGGCTTTTTCATTCTCTATCCTTTTTCTTGCATCCAAGAAATAATAATTTTGCAGTGTTAGGTCACAGACCTTTTCAAAGCAAAGTTCTTATTGGTATCAACTACTCTTTTCAAATATTGGGTCATTGACCTTTTCTGAACATTGGTCGTATTCGTGCCAATGTCCTTTTCCAAGCATTGGGTCAAGACCCTCTCTTCACACTGTTCGTATTCATATCAACATCTTTTGTCCAAGTATTGGGTCACCAACCCTTTCTCACACTGTTCGTATTTATATCAATCTCTTTCCAAGATTTGGGTCCACCGACCCTTTCTTAGCACTGCTCGTATTGATATCAATCTCGCTTTTCAAAATTCCGGCCACTGACCGTTTCTCAACACTTCATATTTGTATCAGTTACTCCAATTCATTAAATTAGGCTTTCTCGTGCTGTTAATGATATGTGACACTTGCTCTCAAGCACTCCGGTGACCCACTCGCTCTCTCTGGGTTTACCGGGCAGCTCTGGGGTTCCTTGCGTCCTTCTGTCCGCTGACTGGGGGTGCGTCCCGTTAGCTGTTTGGCTACCACTTTATCTTCCTTTGCTTCTGGCGGCTCCAGCTGCCTATAGCAATAAAGCAGTGAGCTTGTCTTAGCCCTGTCTCTCTGCACATCATTCTTGACAGCCTCCGTGCAGCGTTGATTAGTGTGGTTGCCTCTGGCGTTCCAACCAGCGTCAGCACAAGCTGCATCCTGCTGCAGTTACTGCCTCCCAATCGTATTCTGTTCAGCTGTGTGTGTTTTAAATGTCCCAACATTAGTTAACACTTTCCAAAGACTAGAACACAGTATTTGCTTACCGCTTCTGCTCATCCTCATTGTTCCATACCACGGGTGAAAAAGGGTTGTTGGTCATGAAAACCTGGGGATTCTTTATCTGCGTCACTATAAGCCATACAGGTATGTTGCAAAGGCAAATGGGCGTCATTAAGAATAACATCTGAAGTTTTTTTTTATTCAGTGTTTTCCTGTTTCTCTGGCGTTTGTCCTGTCCTACATGGTCCTCCCGCAGATAGCCACCCGCAGGTCAGAGTCAGGTAGCTTCTGCCTTTCCCTGGCCATGTAAGAGAAGCTTCCCTCCAGAGAATCAGTGACAATGTTGCTAGATTAGTCGCACAGTCTTTAATTCAACCGGCTTGGAAAGGACACTCTTATGTTTCCTCAGGGAGTTAAGCCCCTGCACATTTGAGGTCTTCCATCGCTAACAAATGAAATAAAATAAAAAAATAAAATAAAAATGTATATTATACGCAGTTCCAAACCCAATTTTCCAATGGGGCCGAGATTCTGACCCTTTCGAATGCTCCCATAACTACACACCATGTACGAAAAACACCACTCAAATGAAACATTTCCCCATCCACCACCCACTCTACAAAAAAACAAAAACTCTCTGTAAATCTCTCTCTCAAAAAAACAAACAGCAAAAACCCTGTTTGGGGCATACTTCAAGTAAAAAAGACACCTGAATCGGGGCAAGTGCTCCAAATGCCCTATTTTCTCATAAACACATTTAAAATCACAGCTCCATGAAAACTTCAAAGGGAGCAAGCTACAGCTAATAAAACAGTGTGCAGACCCTTGTCTTCATCATACAATAAACAAAATACTGTATGATGAAAGCAATACTATTTCCCAATGACATCAGGTAGGACTTTGCGAATCTCCACTACTCTCTCGTCTGTCAATTCAGGGTCTCTTACGCTCTTTTACTGCTTCTTGAGTGTGCCCTTGTCCAATCACTCGAAGGAGTCTCATGCCCACTGTCCTCAAATATTTCCAATTCTCCACATTGGATCTTCAAAACATCAACCCCCATTTATATAGGATACTTTTGCTCGTCAGCCATTGGGTCAGTCGTTTCATCAGTCAACGTTTTTGAATAATTCCTTGTGCCAGATCTTGAAACATCATCAGAGTAGCACCTCTAAACGACACTCCTTTTTGGGTTTGTTTTCTGAAATGTGAGTCCCTTACTTGTCACAACCATCCGGCAGGAGATTTTGTCGTTGCTGAAAGTTGGAGTTGTCCGGTCCAACGTAACATTTACTTATGTCTCACCTAATATCTCAAGGAAAGGATCCCTGACTAAATATTCTAATTCTTGGTCTGCAACGTCTTAGGGGCGTCCCTCTGATGCATATATAATTTCTTCGCAAACCATTTTTGGCATCTTCTTTACTTTTCATCAGAGGATGCCTGATGTAATTCAAGAGCAGTTACCCTCTGTTCCAACTGATAATAGTTATTGGCCTGGCCACAAAAGGCTGTTTCCAAGTCAACTAATCTATGCTCAGTCTGCTGAACATTGTGGGCTAACTCCTGAAAAGAACCTTTTAGGTCCTTTTAGGGTTGTGGCCATTTCTCTTTAGCTAGACTGGAGCAAACGCGTAATGTCGCCCTTTGTGGCCGGTTGCATGTCTAAATTCTGACTAGAAGTAGGATCTGAATCCATGGTGGCCATTTGGAGTCAAGGTAATGTGATGGAGCATATCCTTGATAAAAGTTGTTTGACTTCTCTTTAATCTTGCTGGCCTTCATGGTCTTAACTACCTATGGTATTTGCACACAGGTAGCAGTATATTGTTTATCTCTGAGTCCTGTACAGTGAGGCACCATATTGTTCTTGGGAAATCAAGGAGGGGGACAGATGAAATTCTGAAATCTATGAAGCATTTACCCTTGGCACACTATACCAGTTCTGCAACAGTCACTCCGAGGTGTAAGCTTCTCCTGCTACTCAATTGTTATATCTGAATATATTTTTCCCCCAGTCAGTGGGAAGAGTGCAGGGACATTTATAACCGTCAAATATTTTGCAATGGCAGATCCCCATCTCCACTCCTGCATCCACTGGTGGAATAAGAAGTTAAGGTTCCGGGGCCCCGCAATAGAGAAGTGCCCCTCAAATAAGGCTCATCACAATGCAGCAAACAGAAAAGTTCTGGAGTGTCCACCCCCCCCGAGAGCTCTTGATTCCTCAATAACTGTAGTTATGTGCTGGTTTTCTGCAAATAAGGGCTCTTGTGCCGTTCGGGCCCCCAACGCCTTCACACTGCAGTGGAGATATCCAAAATAATCTGCATCAGCAGGTCTGCAGTTTCCACCCAGGAGCAGTCAGCTAAGCCTCAGCTCACTCCACAAGCAACCTTTGCAACAGGCAGTATCCGTTGGCATCAGGGTTGCTACGTCCCGCTTTGCTCACTCTGGGGATTACTTGCTGCAAATCGATGAGGACGCTTCTTCCCCCGGAATTAGTGTAATTAAGTCAAGAAGGCAACTTCCCATATGCACGGGTCGCTGCAGGCTGCTGCAAGCGGGAGACACCTCAATCAGCTGTCCGGTACAACAGTGAGGGAAGTGCAGCGCTGAATAGGCACCCTCTCATCAGCAGGCTTGGTGCAGGTGGCCTCACCAGCTCCGTCATCTCCCGTCCGTAATCTTGCCACAGCGGCCTCTCTGCTCCGATAACATCAACGTTGCACAACACCTGGACACCGTCCTCACAAGCCAAACCTCGCCTGCTCACCATCAAGAACGTCTGACACTGGTATTCGTGCTGTAGAGTAAACAAAAAGTAAAAGGAAAGAAGTTGCACTACCAGCTGCACCTCCTCAGAGGTATTCTACCTTTCCTCTCCTTCCCCCAGAAGCTCAGTCTTCAGAGATCTGGTTCTCTCTAGGCTGGACTACTGCAACAAACAGCCTCTTTCCAAATCTGCCTGCTTCTACTCTCCGCCCTCTGCAAATCATCCAGAACAGAACTGCGAGACGTGTCCTTGGCCTCTCTAGGACTGAAATCTCGGCACTGGCTCCCAGTGGCTGCGACGATTAAGTTCAAAACCTTTGCATTGTCCACAAGGCCTTCTTGGGCCTGAGGCCTCAATACCTTCAACTCTCTCTTCTCAAATATCTTCCTTCTCGAGCGCGTCGCTCATCTGCCTCCAACTCCCTCAGGCTCAGTCGCTTCTCCAAGCAACGAGTTGGTGGTAGATCTTTCCTCTGGTGGGGCCTCCCCCTGGAACAGCCTCCCTGCCTCTCTAAAACTTGAGGTGAACCATCTACGGTTCCGGAAGCACCTCAAGACCTTCCTCTTCGCTTCTGCTTTCTCTTCTCTGCTCCCTTGCTGATCTCCTGTTGAAATCAAAACTGCTCTGGTTTACCTGGCTACCTTCTGATCTCGGACCCTGGTCCCGTCCCGCCAGTTGCACACCTGCACTGCCCCACTGGCAGCCCTGCACTCGAGGACCGTTTCTATATACCTACAGCCCCCTACCAGCACTTGACACCTGATGTCTGCCACTAGCAAGCCGCACTTGCCACCAGCTGGCCGCACTTTTTATTGTCTTATTTATTTATCTAGATGTTTTATGATTATCTTATGCACTTTTCCCCTTTCCCCCCTTCCCCTGCACTTGCGCAATGTCAATTTCACCTGGCCTAGTAAGATCGCTGTCTGTCTTCCCTCTGTTACCCCTCCCTTGCCTCGTTGCTCCTTGAAACACTTGTGTATAGGCACGTTATAAAAGCTATATCATATCATATAGAGCTGTATTTCTGGTATTCGGGCTGCAGAGTTTGTGACTCCATCGGCCTCCAGCCAGGCCATGCCCCCAGGACATCTTCATGTTTGATTTGTTAGGACAGGTCTTATGAGGCAACCCCATGCATTCCAATCCTACAACCTTACCAGGAAGAACGTAACTTAGCCATTAAGGTACTCCATGCTGCTCCTACCATTGTAAGTGGAATGAAAAGGAAGTTTAGAACTCCAAATGATGTAGACAAATACTGTTGTAGTCAAGGCAATCCAGAATACGTTATTTCACTGCTGCTAGGAGGTATTCTATGGAGGAGCCAACTGGACAATGCTCCGTTCCCATAGATAGAAAAGTAAAAAAGGATGATTAATTTGAAAAGAAATGGTTAGTCACATTACAGCTAAGGCTGCAAATTGCTTGATGATTTTCGCGAGATTCTGGCACCGTCTTTGTCCAGGGCCAATCTTCTCCTTTTTGATAGACGCTTCCCGTGCCTTAACTTCCTTTCTTCTCCTGCTACTCCTACATACCCCTCTCTGGCTCCTCTGCCGCCTTCTTCACCCGCCACGTCCCTTGCACCCTCCGCTGCTTCTTTGGCTGCTCTGCCGTCACCTTCCTCCGCCACTTCTCTGGCATCCTCTGCTCGTCTATGGCCGGTTTGCCGCCACCTCTCTGGCACTCTCTTCTTCCTCTCTGACTACCCTGACATCTCTTCCTTCCTCCTCTGCCCACCCTCGGGCACTTCCAACACTTTCGCAGGGCATACCTCTTGCCTGTACTCCTCCACGATAGTCTTTCAAAGGTGACATCCTGTTCCACATTGCTACCCTCAACTCTTGCTATGCTGTCAAACACTTCTCTGAAATCTGATGACTCCTGGAAGAGCTTGATTTGGATGTACTCTGTCTCACCGAGACTTGGTTCATGGTCAGCTCTGTCAAGAGTTTTGACACACCCCTTCCCTATGGCTACAAGATCCTCTCCACTCCTAGAACCAACCGTCCGGCGGGGGTGTAGCCTTGATCTTCCCGGAGTGGATCTCTGCTTCTGTTATTCCAACAGGACGACGACTCCTTTGAATACCTGCTCTGCAGGCTCTCTATCTCTCCTGGCCTTTCTCTCACTGTAGCCACAATCTACAGGCCGCCTGCCCAGGCATGCTCTCTTCCTCACTGAGTCACTGAGTGGGCTGATCTCTCCTCCTCCCTCCTTGCCTCTGCCACTCAACTTCTTCTCCTCGGAGACCTGAACATCTACCTCTATAATGCTACTAGCCCCTCTGCGGGGCTCTTTCACAACCTCTGCGACACTCTCACTCTTTCTCTCTTTTTTCCTCTGGCCAGACTCACTCTGCAGGGCACACCCTGGATGTTCTGATCTCCTCAGACCCCCCTCTCTAACCCTCTCATTACTCCTCTCTCTTGGAGTGACTACTTTCTCCTTTCCTCCCACCTCTCTCTGCCCTGCAGGCCAAGCCGACCCCAGCACTGCCACCTACCTTCTCGGTCATCCGACACATGAATCGTGGGTCAGTTGAGTCTTTCGCCGCTACCTTCTCTCCTCCTTATACACCTTTGGCTGACTCACACTCTGACACAGCCCTCTCTAATCTTCATCCTTCCATCTCTAACACGCTGGACGTCCTTGCCCCTGTCATGAGGATCCATTTGAAGCCCACAACCAAGTGCAACTCTTGGTACGATTCCACCCTTAAACGCAAGTGTAGTGCGGCTGAGAGGAAATGGAGAGCATCAGGTGCACCATCTGACAAACTGGCTGGCCGCCTTCTCCAAAGGCAGTACCGACTCTGTGGCCTACAACTAAGCCTGTGTCTCTGCGGCATCTAACAATCTCGGCCAAACATCTACCTCTCCTGTTCTATCCAAGGGCCTCTGCATGGCCCTGGCTTCTCATTTCACCTCTAAAACTCAGGACATCCTGTCGGCTCTCTTCTCCTACATCCTTTTCCGCCTCCTCTACCACCCCTTGCCCATCTGCAGCTGCTCCTCCTCCTTTCTCCTCCTTTCCCCTGTTCACCCCTGACGAGGTTTCTAGACAAGTCCAATCTATGAAAGTATGTCAAAGCCGGTTCTCCCCTGCTCATCCAGAACCATCAAGGACCACATCCACACCCTTGCTCCAGCCTTGGCTGATTTCTGCAATCACTGCTTTTCCACTGGAACCTTCCCCTCCCCACTTAAGCACTCCCTTGTGCGCTCCCACCTAAAGAAGCCCTCTTCTGATCCTTCCTCTCCTGCTAACTATCACCCAATCTCCATCACTCCTTTCCTGAGCAAACTCGAAAAGCTGGCCATCTCCAGCTTAATCTGCATACTGAATTTAAACTTTTGGTTGTCTCCACACCCCTCAGTCTGGCTTCAGAGCTGCCAGAAGCACAGAAACCACTTTCCTGAACCCCTGTGAAGACTTGCTCTCTAATTTTGATTTGAACCTTCCTTCTATCCTCATTCCCCTCAATCTATCCTCTGCTTTTGACACGGTCAACCATGCCATCCTGCTCAATCGCCTCTGTGACAACATGGGTATTACTGGTCAGGCCCTGGCCTGGTTGACTTCCTTTAACACTGACCCACCTTCCCAGGTCCAACTGGGGTCTTTTCTCCCTTCTATCGCTCTCTCTACTTGTGGTGCTTCCCAGGGGTCTAACATTTCTCCGTGGCTTTTCAACCACTACCTGGCCCCTCTTGCTCACCGCATCGCTACATTCTGCTCTAACTTTCATTGTTATGTGGATGACACCCAGCTCTCCTTCCAGCTCCCCTCAGCCACCTCTACTCCTTCTCTCATACCAGACTGTCTGGCTGCAATTCAGGAATGGTGTGCCACCAATGATCTCTGCCTTAATGCCAGTAAGACTTATAACCTTCTCATCGGGTCACCTGCTCTATCTCTCTAGCCACCCACCCTGGTCCCTCTTCCTACTCCTTCGTGTGAGGCAAAGAACCTTGGTTTCATCTTCGACTCTACCCTCTCCTCCTCTACTCACATCTCCAACGTCTCGAAAGAAGTCACACTATCAGCTGCACCTCCTCAGAGGTATACTGCCTTTTCTCATTTTCTCCCAGAAGCTCATTGTCTCAAGAGACCTGGTCCTCTCTAGGCTGGACTATTGCAACAGTCTCCTTCTCAATCTGCCTGCCTCCAATCTTCAACCTTTACAACTTATCCAGAACAGGACTGCAAGACTTGTCCTTGTCCTCAAAACGAGGAATCGTATCTCTCCAGCTCTGAAATCTCTTCACTGGCACCCCGTGGCTGCAAGGATCAAGTTCAAGACCCTTTGCATCGTCCACAAAGCTTCTTAGTCCTGGGACGGCACTACCTTCAACTTTCTGTTCCTAAACATCTTCCTTCTCGAGCTCTATGCTCTTCCACCTCCAACTCTTTGAGGGTCAGTTGCTTCTACGAGCAGAGAGTGGGGGGCAGATCTTTCCTCGGCTGGGCCTCTCTCTGGAACAGCCTCCCTGCATCTCTTATACTTGAGCAGAACCACCTCCAGTTCTGCAAGCAACTCAAGACCTTCCTTTTCGCTTTCTCTCCTCCTCTCCCATGTGTCTTTGAGATGCGGGATGGGGTGTTGCTCGTGTCCAAATATCTTCAGGAAGGGAAGCAAAAGAAAACCTCCGACATCTTGTAGGACGTGTACGGGTCCTCCATTCATTCCATAAATATCAGAGTGGATATGGCAGGAACTGGGTTCAAACAAAAGTGGCAACTCTTCCTAGATAGGGCTGGTTTAAGTGTACCAAATACCGGCTCAAAGATCAAGCAAAATTACTGGGTATACTTTTTGATGGAGATCATCTCTTTGGCAAGAACATTGATGAGGCCCTCCAGGCCATCAACACAGATGCCAAGACTGGGTTTGCTTCAACATAGTTCATTTTGGGGTGCTAGAGGAAAACCCACCACACAGTGAGATATTAAGCCATGTAGAAATTTGGCAATACCAACAAAACTACCAGTTTGTGGAAAGGGAACATATTTGAGCTTCTTCATGAGGAAAGACTACAAGCATCTCCAAGTCAAACAAAGAAACAGGATATTGCCTATCTGGCCCCCTCAACCCAACCAATCACCAATTTTCAAAAACAAGAGGCATGAATAACAGACACATTGATGCCATCTCTACAATACCAAGGACAGACGTTCGGGTTCATGGGGAAGTCCCTAATCACACACTCTCAACTGATTCTTCAACTTTTGCTGTGAGAGTTGCAGGAAAATGTGCCAAAGGGGCGGTTAAGAGTGCTTAAGACACATCAGAATCAGGGAATGTGTTCACAGTATTTCCTTGTATTAAAATCAACATGGAGAATGGAAGCTCATCCTGGATCTGAGGTATTTCCAACACGTTTCTGAAGCCATAGTTAACCTTGATGGTCAGGCTGCAGAGCATCATTTCTCTGTTAAAGGAAGGTGATTACTGGGCATTCGTAGACTTGAAGGGTACATACATCCATGTAGCCATTCAGCAATAACACAAAATACTTGTGCTTCATATCTTGTGATCAACACTTTTAATCCCGGGTGCTGCTATTAGAGCTGAAATCAGCCCTGTACGTTTTCATGTAGTGCTTTACACCAGTGGTCACATACGTCAACACTTCTATCCATAGATGGACGATTGGTTGGTGAAAGGCAACAGACCAAGCATCCCTGCAGCAAACAATGACACTATTGACATATTTTTCAATCAAGTAAAGCAAATTGTAACTGATGCTATCACAGGTATTGCCATTTCTAGAAACACAATTCAATATCTACACTGCCCTTGCACAATTATTTCAAAAGGCAATATGCTCCATCCTGGTGCTGGCACATTGTCTGACCTCCCTGAGGATGATTAAAGTGAGAATATACATGACATTTTGGAGAACACTCTACTCAAGCATGTCTCGACTCACTAGCTGCAGACTGAGAATGTGACCCATTCAGGAGCACCTTAGCTCATGCTGGAAACAACTAGCAGGGAAATTACAAGACACGATTCGCCTACACCACTCTTTCAGGAAGATTCTTCTCTGGTGGAAGAGTCTAGCTATTTGCGGTGAGTCCTGTTTTGAGATTGACAAGTCGTTGTAGTAGTGGCTTCAGAGGCCTCGCTGGACTGCTGGGCCTCACACCTGGACAACCACCAAGTAAAAGGATGTCTGGATGCAGCAGACTCCCCCCTATCTTCTCAACATACTGGAAATGTGAGCACTTGCATTGATGTATCTTCTCTTTTTCGATGAGGGGAAAGGGAGCATTTCTGTCCTTGAATCCAGACCTTTGTAAACGTGATCACTCTGGTGATAGTTGATTGGATAAAAGAACTAACTGACAAATACGTACTCATGTGGGTGTATTTATACATTTCCTTCCGTTAATCACATGACTTTAAAACCATTTAGAATAGTTTTGATACATTTTGATGAGGTTCTTGTTGATTTTGTATATTTGTAAAGAGTGAATTTTGCACTGTTGTATGCATATTGAATAATCGTGAGTACATATTTAATTTCCCTCAGTCTTGATTAGTCAACAACCTTATCTTCGCATTTATTAACGTATGACATTAATTTGGTCACCCTAGATGGCATTAGCGATACCCATGAGTGCAATTAACTATAATTAAATTTTATTCCTCTAAATTAGTTCTTCCAGTTTTCCTATCTGTACATCTTACGAAGAACCATCGTCATCAATGGACAGGACGCCTCGCACGCTGAAGGTCAAATGTTCTCCTAAATATTACGTCAACCGAACCAAACACTTCAGCAAGTTCAATAACTGTTTTGGATTTTAGTATGCCATTTTCCAAGTAAGGACTGGTGAGGTGGTTCACTGCAAACCTTTCCTTATGTCAAAATAAAGTAAATCGCCCCATGGGGCACAGTTTGCCCTTTCTACAACAATACTCCTCCATACCGTTGCATTGATGATGGGAATCCATTTGCACTACTGTGGCATTGGCAGTAGTGCATGCCTTCACCAAGTACTACAGCCTTGATGTTCAATCATGAAGAAAAGCAAGGGTTGGATAAGCAGTAAATCCTAACAACATATAAGCCTCAGCGTCTTTCCTCCTCTTCTTATTCATGTGCTGTAAATGTATGTAAAAGTACTGTTGTTGAAGCTGTTCAACACCTGTGAACCTATGAAAGACCCAATGTTGGAGAATAAAGTATCCAGTCCTCCAGCGTTGATATCTTTCATAGCTTTGAATGCAACCCATCTGCCATCCCTATTGCTGCTTATTGATTACTCTCAAGCATGTTTTGCCTATAGAATGTGACGACGATCTCTCAGAGCGGGGCGGCCTGCCCAGCTTATTGTCTAAGGGACAGATGACCCATAATTGGATAGATATGTAATGCTTTGTGATACCGTTTTTTGGTTGTAGCTGGTTGTAAATGATTTCCAAGAAATCCCATCCTAACAGCACAGAATATTCAAATGATGTGATTCTATGAAAGATACTAACTTTGGAGCACTAGCGTTACTGGTAAATGTATGGACACTTCTCAGGGATTTAAATAAAGATTGGATAAGCAGGAGCTAAAAGTAGCTCTTGGGTATCCTGCATTAACCAGTGAGCAGGAGCTAGCACAAAGGGTTGCTGAAATCTGGCTTCCACATAAGATGCAAAAGTAACATTTCTAAAATTATTTATAACCCCTTGTGCTTTGTATGTCATATAGATGTGTCCTAATGCATATTTAAAAGCGGTCCCAAACACACTGAGTTACATTCACATCAGTGTATTTGTTCGGCATCCGTTGACCTGGAGAGCCAAAAGTAGCTCCTGGTAGCTGTTATTGTCAAGCTAACCAGGCTCTTCTGGGCTACAAGCAGGAGCTAAGTGGCTCCAAACTCCCCTCAATTTCGAACCCTGCTACTGTTTATATGACAATGCACTCGTACGAAAGAAAACAAGCCATAAAGGACACGAAATTCACTGAACTAATTGTCCAGTGGTCCTGCTACATAGACAAAGTTAGCTGAATATGGAAAGGGACATCGGAAGAACTGAGCCAATATGTTGACTACCTAAACAGCAACACCTATGGAATAGAACTAACAAGTCACGTGAGTGCGAACCAAAGCAACTTCCTGGACTTGACAATAATTATTCAGAACAAGGTCATCACAAAAAACATTCCGGAAGCCCACGGAGGTGAACTCAGTGCTGCATGCAAACAGCTGCCACAGGAAAAACGTGATCAAAAACATCCCAGAAGTCGAATATATTGGAGCCAAACGAAACTGCAACAGCAAAGAATACTTTGAAGAAGGATGTAATCTCCTAGATCAAAGATTTAAGAACAGGATACGCCCACAAAAACCTTGCAGAGGCAAAATACAAAACATCCGCTATACCAAGAGAAACACTACTCATACCGAAAAAGAAACCAACAGCTAGAGATACATCTATAAGCTTCGTGGCCAGATACAACACGGACAGCTACAAAATACAAAATATCGTAGCGAAACATTGGGATCTCCTACTAATGCACGAGCGCATTAGATCTTGCCTCAAGCCATATCCTAGCCTATCTTTCAGTAGAGCTCCAACATTGCGCAATATACTGAGCCCATCATGCCTAGCCCAGAAAAACATAACTGCAAAAGATTGGCTGAGTACACAGGCACCAATTGGCTTTACAGAATGTGGTTCATGCTCCTTGTGCAGATATGCCACACAGACCGCAACATTCAAAGGCTGTTCACCGTTTAAAATCATTGAACATTTGAACTGCAGAACGAAATATGTGATCTACAAAATATATATAGGCAGCACCATCCGGGAGGTCCGTGTCATAATAAGGGAACACCTGAATAGTATCCATTCACAGGATCCCAAACCGACCCTGGCCATCCATTGGCAGAAACACCACTAAGTGGATGACAAGAGCCAGATATGGTGCATCGGACTCTGATCAGTGAAGATGGGAACAAGAGGAGGCAACAGAATGCTAAAATTACGACAAGAAGCGCCAAAAATCATTTGCCGCTACAGATGTGTAAAGAATGGCTTGAACAGTGATCATGATTACAATGTTTTTCTGTAATGCTCACGTTCCACACATAACAGCTACTTCTTCGCCTCCGACCGACTTTTTCCCCATCCTTGCCACAGTCACAGACCAGCTATCCAAGACTTAGCAGGATGATCCAACTCGCGTACCACGCAACATGTGACCACCTCCGCCAGACTGGACCACATACAACCTTGACATAACTAGACATGACCCAGAACAAGACATATTTGACAACAGGAGGCAGGGATTGCTTATAGGGCTCAACTTTCTCCATTATAGAGGTACACAGACTTTCTCTCTTTTACAAACCACAACCAGAGACTCGGACTGCTACATAGCGATCCTTTGAGACCATGGCCAATCCCGCTCAGAAGGCCCCCAGATCCTAACTTCACAATTCCCAGGACCTCAGGGACAGTGGGTAGGCCTATTTAGACCACACATCCCACCGGGCACACTGGCAATGCCAGGATGCGCATGCGTTTAGACCCAGAACACGTCAACGCAACAAGCACGTTTGCCCATGCGCTGAGGTAGAGCGAGGCTCTGTTTGCGACTCGCGCAGGCGCACCATGCGTATAGCCCTACATATACGAACATGGCACTGAGACTCCAGCAGCCACTGAAGTAGGACGCAACTACGCTGCGAGCAACCGAAATTCATGTGAGCCACCCAACACCCGGATTAGACGGCACACTGCACCCCTGGAACCGAAATAGCACAAATCGCCAATTAATAAATCTGCAAACAAAAAGCTGTCCCTTACTGCCATCAAGGCTTGTCCCTAGATGGATCAGTAGGGATCCACTACAACCACGGGTCACTAATATAACAATAATCTGACCCCCACTGGGCGCAATCCCGGCCAAAAAAACTATATATTAAGAACCGCCGTATAGTGCCACCAGCACAGGGCACCAGGAACATGAGAACCGCATTTACAGGTTTCAAACCAGCTATATAGCAACCAGCAACAAGGGCCAGCTCCATCGGCCCAGCAGCCCACATGGAATCTACCCTTGCACATCGCATGGCACAGCCAGCCCGCACCCCTGAGACCAACCACTAGGGACCACAGGCTACCACAGGGGATGGGCACTATCCTCACACCAACCCCCCCCCCCTCTCCAACCTGCTCGATTCACCAGTAGAAGCGTCACAAGACTAAACAATTGCACCATTACATTACAGGGCCTAACAAGAACCCAGCTGTAACCACAGGACTAATCACAGCACACCACCAAGGACCCCACAGGGGGCTCGGAACCATGCTACATGGGTAAGAGGACTATACCTCCACCACACCATGCTTGATCGACTTCTAGACCAATTGCTAACCTTGCCACTCTCCCTTTCTCTCCACCTCCTTCCTTCCAATTACGTATCCACACAATGTTTTAATTAAACATCACCATATATGTAAAATAACGATTATGCTATCACCTTGCTTATGTCGCTAAACACTGTGCACCTTGCACCATCTCACATATTCTATGTCACAAATGTCACACAAACACACAAAATGTAATTATATGTGCCAGATTTTAAACATGTATCAGCCTTAAAACGGACCTAAGTGTCTAAACACATGTCGACTGACCTTAATTGGGACAAAGAGCACACACTGTATTTAAAAAAATAAAAAACGAAAAGACAAAATAAACAAGAACTTTTTGCACCTAGCACAAAACTCAAGAAGACTGCGTGGAAAATCTATTTCTCATTCCAGAAACGAATGCCAGGTATCCAAACAAAAAAAACTCTATCCCTGCTTATTTGACAAGAAACAAGGTATAATCGCCAGTGTACCATTTGTCAAACAATCACCCATTTATTTAACCAAAGATTGAATAAATCCTGAATTCTCCATTAAGGAACTGTCTGAAATGATCTTGCGACACCTTTTCGTGTTCTTAAAACAGTAATAGAAATGAGGTCTGTGCTTATCTGACTCTTTAAGGGATAATTATTTAAGATGTTGGCTTCAAAAGGCCCCCTTGTCCACTAGGGTCTAGGAAGAACATTCTTTAGAAGACATTTTAGGCACGGATACAGCACTGCCTTAGGGTAGGTACTGCAGGAGCTCTTCCATTGGCTCCAAAAGTCCAAGGGGGCTTTAGCAAACCTTTTACTGTGAGCATATCCAGAGTTGTCAGCTAAACTTTGCTTGACCCCTCCCAATTATAGAGGGGTATTCCTACATGTGCATTTTCTTTGTCACAAGAAAATATGTTTGGTATAAGTAGGAACAGACTACCCTCTTGTGGAAACTGGAATGTAGTAATGGGGGTGCAGTTCCTAAATGGCACTTATTCTGTTTTCAGTTCCTGATACTAAAAAGACAAGAAACCTAGTTATCTTCTAGGAATCCTGGATAAACTAACAGACTGCTAAAGATAGGGCGTAATATGGTGATCCTATGCCTAACATTACTAGATCTGTAATGGCTGTTGGGTGTATGGTCCCCTCCCAAAAGTGGCATCTTCAATAAAGCAAACAAGATTCCAGAGTTCTAGGAAAGGGGGTTTATCTCCCCTTTCCTAGAAACCTGGAGTCCTCCAGAAGTGTCTGCTTCTCGCCTTTCTTTTTCCTCGTGGGCATAGTGATCTCTGGACCAGATGCAAACATCAAATGAGTTGCTTGCAGCACCGAAGATGGTAAATGTATTATAGCTGGTAACTTGGTCATTTTCTTGCATTGTAGAGTGTAACAGTAAATTGTTAATTTAAACTGTTAATTGTTGGATTTTGGACATTTAATGAAATCCCAGCACACACACAGTAAGATGGTTAAAAACTAAAGAGGCAGGTGATTGAGAGAGCAGCCTCTTTACGTGCTTTCTGCTGGCATTCTGCTTTGCAAAGGTTTAATAAAAGCGATAATGTTCTGCATGCTTTTTGATACTAAAATGATCCAGCTTAGGTCGATTGATGGTTTTTCCCTTTTCTCCTTGCAGAGTTATTTCTCCAGAGGAGGAGCCATGTTCATTGGGATGATCATCAGTCCTTATAATCGAAATAATCCTTTGCCTTTTTCCCAAATAACCTGCCTGGTTATTAGTGATGATATTAGCCCTGATGGTTCTTACCGTAAGTACTTGAATAATGTGTCCAATACCCATTCTCTTGGATTTAATGGAAACTTTTGTTGCATAATTGGGCATGCTGCAATTTTTTGCTTGAATGGAACATTTTCCCATGTCTCCAATAGCTTCATAGCAGTAGTATGAAAAGCTTTCCAGGATTGTTCATCAAAGTGTAGTCTGAAGTTTAAAAAAATAAATTAAAGAAATAATAAAAGGCTGATGCCTCAAAATCTTCTGTATGAAGCTATAACTTTTCAACACATTTATGAAATTACGTAATCCAATATCATTGGCGAAATGAATATTTTTTAAAATAATGTAACCATGCTTGGAACGGAGCTGATGAATGCACCATTTTCAATCATTGCTCGTTTTTGGGCTGACCCAAACAGATTGTGTGTTGGCCTTTCAGCTTTCTATGGCATGTTCTAAAATATACGAAAGGTAAAATACACTAAGTATGCCTTAGCCGAACAAGTAAATGTTATGTTATACATAAACCTTTTCCTTCTGAACTCTTTAATTTGTCTTCAAATGTCAACATGTGGGTAATGAAAAATGAATTGCAGCCAGTCCATTTTAAGATTTAGTGCACACCCATGCAACATAAAATGTGCTTTATCCACCAATAAATTAACCTGTGTGTAAAATGCCCACCCGCTTGCTCGTTAACAATTTTGAGAGTTGATACAATATTATTGCGTTTAATTGACTGATAAGTTATGCCTTGCAAGTTCATTAACCTTATGAGGGTCTTTTAAAATAATATATTCTGTCCAGGCGTATGCACAATTTGTATTTGTTGCGAGAGGCCTAGATATATTATTTTCTCAAAATGAATGTTTGTTATAATATTAATGAAAGATGTTACTTTTTATTAATAAGATTGGATATTTTTTTCAGTGCATGCTACAAATTAAACCTGCCTCTTGATGTTTAAATTTTTAACCCTGCAACCAATAATAATAATTAAAATGCAGTTGTTCAACTGGTGCATATGGGTGTAGGTCATGTACCCTCTGCCTAGCCCACCTTGTTGTTCACTACAAATATGTTGGCACTCATGTTGACTTGCCCACCACTTGCACTGTTTGAAGTTGCCTACCAGTTTTCTTTCCTTTACAGTTAGGTGGAAGTGAATCTAAGTCATGTGACCTCTCTGGGAGTTGTATCGTTTTGTATGCTTCATCCCCTCTCCTAGTGAGACCCCCAGCACATTTTGCTGGACTTCAGAACCTTTTTCGTCTGAAATCCTGAATGAGTGGAACCTTTTTCCACTCATTCATTCTTATAGGCGTTGTCTTTAGGAACTCGATTCTTTGTATTTTACCTGTTCTATAGAGTCTGTCTGCTCCATAGCCATTTAAGGCATCTGTGTTTTACTACTGCAGCACACAGCTCCTTATGGGCACTGTTGCTGTGGACCCTTAGGGTCCTCCTTTAAGATTATGTCTCTATATCCTCAAGTAACTATGGTTCTTAAGGATAGTTATTTACTTAGTATTTCTCCCAAAACTCTACAGTCTGAAAGATTGGCACACACCACCTTCAGTGGAGTGCCAAATGGATAGCTTCTCTCTGCTCCTGTGACTTTTTATTTCACATAGACAAACTCCTAGTTATGGATGGTGCTAGTAGACATGTCCTACCTACTATTGTGTGATTTTTCCACTGCAGGCTATGTCCATAGCCTCGGTAGTGCACAATAGGGGCACCCAAGTATTAACTTGGGGCCTTCATTCTTTTTTTGCCATTACCAGCATGGTTGTTCTTTGTGAACCCTTTTTCTATCATTCTGGGAGGGGGAGGCCTGTGTGTGTGTTTTGCATTTGGCGGGAACCCTTGAGTGTCCCCTCCTAGACTCCAGAGTGTCTGGGCAGGCAGGAAGTGAGGGAGGAGTTCTCCCTCCCTCCCTCCCTCCCTGTCCTTTGTCTACCAGAGTGCCTGAATGTGACCAGCTCCCACTGGGAGTCTAGCTGTCTCGATTGGACAGTCAAACGCCCCTTTCTGTAAACTGCTGAGGAAGATTGCAGAGGAGTGAGTGCTGGAAATGGATAAAAGGCGAGGCTCCTGGAGTCAAACTAAGTTGACCACTGGAAGTTGAAGTAACCGAAGGAGACGTCGACCAGAGATGCCTGTAGACCCTTTGCAATACCGTGAAGCGACCACTGCTGTCCTGACCCCGTTTTCTGTCCGACAGAGGATCTTTTGACTGATGGGAACAACCAGTCCCAACGAAAACTTTGATTTGAGCCATCTCTCGAGGTCCTGCGAGTTTCCAGAGCTGCGCAACCCCACTAGCAGGGGACCTGCTGCCATTTCAAGTGCATCGTTGTGGAAAGGCCAAATTCGTCCAAGTCTTTGCTGTGCCCTCAAGGACACTTCAGAGACGCAATTCAACTCGTCCAGCCCCCTCATCAGAGTGTGGGAGTGCAGGAACTGAAGAAGATTGACCAAGCAAATCAAGTCCTGTGTTGGTGCTGCAGAAAAGGCACCAAAACTGCAGAGTGACCCGGGAAGTTCATAAATGCCATGCCAGAGGTCCTCCCTCGAGACTGCTGCTGAGAAATTCCATCCATTCTCCTGCCTTTTATCATCAGACCAAGGATTCCAGAGGTCGGGTCCAGAGCTGCAACATTGCTGTGCATCCACCACAAACGTTTCTTCTAACCTAAGGTACTGTGGGGAAAAAGGTATTGCTTACCGTATTCCAGGAAGTCGCTCCAGAGCATTGGGATACACGTAGAGGTGTCCAGGGCAACCCCCCTCTTACCTCTGGCTCAAGCCGCTGCTTGTGTCCCTTTAGCGGATCCTTTAACAGGGTTTCCAATGCTGGTTAAGCCTTCTTGCATCTTCCTTCCTAGAGGCTAGGAAGTATCCACAGAAACATTTGACTTTGCTGCTTTTAAAGACTTTAAACTTTTCCCAAACTACCTTTTATCTAGGGTTGCGTTTTGGACATTAAAAGACTTGCTGTGTGTGGAAACTGCTTCTAGAACCTGAAGCTCTGCTCGGATAACACTAACAAGCTGTTTTCCTTCCCAAAAATCATTATAATATATGTGTATGTTGACTAAATGCAATTACCATATTACTTTGTGGGTGCACGTTATTACCAATAGTACGGTAGACCTGTCAAACTACTGTAACAATTGTGCGCATTCAGCAAATACCTGTGGCCTTTTGAAAGTATTGTAAAGTATACCTATATGTTGTTTTTTTTGTGCTAAGTATTTAACAGTGACTCTTATATATAATGTATTTTAAAATATAGATTTAGGTGTAAGTGTTTTTTTTATGTGCATTACTAATTGGGTTCAGTCTACTTACAGCTCACATCTTCCTCTTAAATTAATCCTGACTGCTCTGCCACTCTACCATGGTCTCTGTAGTACAGCCTGATGCCAAGAGTTGGGGATCTACAAACCACTGTGACACCTTACTGAAGTCCTACCTCCGAGTAGGACTTCAGGAAACCTCCCATAACACTCTCCCCATTGGCTAATCCTTTGGTGCTCTTTGTCTACCATGCCTTTTTCTTTCATTTCTGAACTCTTAGATCCTAGCTTTTCTTAAGTGAAGAATATGGCAATTCGTGTTTGGTTTTCTTGGGACCTCGATAGAGCATGAACCCTAGCTCAACTCATCCCTGAGAAGTCAGCAGCGTGTGCATCATAACTTACTCACCCCTTCCCACCCCTTCCCATCCAAAAACCCAATCCACACCCTGTTCCAAAGCACCTCCAACCCACAGAACCACATCCCACTTATCCACCTCCAAAATACACATGCAGCCTCCTGGTTGTCCGTGCTCACGCTGTAGTACTACATGCAACAGCCATTGCTGACCTTATTCCAACTCAAAACATAGACACTCTTTTCTATAGAGACATAGCTCACACCAACCTCCACACTTCTTGGATGTCCGCATCCTCACAGACTACAGCGTACAACAGGACGACTGCGGAGGGCTTTCTATTATCCATATGACCTTATGGACCATGCCCCCATCCACGGAATTGCCTCTTCCCACTCAGATACTTTCCACCTGGTCTACCAACCATTCCAAACCAACAAGGGCATTCTCAACAAAATCACACCTCATAAGAGTGGCATCCATCAGCACAAAAAACCTCCTCAGAGACCACAATCAGCCCAGGAGCCAAGCCACCAAGAAAAGCACAGATACTTCCTTAAGCGTTCGACACTGTGGACATCAAGCAACTTGTCATAGGACCACCCTGTTGCAAAGGCAACACTCACCACCTGGTAATCGCTACCTCTTGAAATTGTACGTCTTCCCTGGCTACCTTTGTTCTGGACAAACTGCAGAGCCATGCCCATACTGCTCCAACATCTACATTTCCCCCCCTTGGGCCAACCCAAACAGACCAAGATACCCCAAATCTCCTTCAAGAACCTCCCCATCTGGAAGGGAACCTCATAACTGTAACCCCCTTGTCCAACCCATCAGAGAATGTCAACACCCAGCTCAGCAAACCACACCCTGAGACCACTGACACTGGTGCATCACTGAACCTATGCCCTCCTCATTTTGGTGCACACAACATGCCATCCACATACAAGAGAAGATATGGTGATAATCCCATCATCAAGACCTCATCACCCTGGAACCATCCGTTCAGCATGCAGGAGACTCACCACAAAAATAATCTACCACACAACCGCCATCCAACAAGAGCAGAGCGATCTTCCAGGCTTTAAAGCACTGCATCAACCTCCGCTGCCATGCAGTACCCCAGTCCACTAACAAATGCACCAACATCAGCATCTTCTTCAGACAAGATAAGGCAACACACTGACTTCAAACACTCCACAGATGTACCACCTGTTAGGGAGAATTCTCAGAAATGTGCTAATTCCTCTATTGCCGGACTCTGGGACTTTTTTATTTTCAACCTCGAGAGAGTGAGACCCTTTTCCCACTCTCATGTAATTTTCTGTGATCCATCACTGCGTTTCTTTTGGTTTTGGAGTCTGACAAACTCCATAGGCATCATCTTTGCATTGTGTTACACAGCACCTTCAGTGCAATGACACAGGGAAGTCACTCAGATTTCCCAAAGGTTTAAATTGACTTTACTTACAATTTGTAGCTCTCTAGACCCAGCACACACTATCTTACCATAGGGTGCTGGAGGGGTTACTTAGTATCCCCTTTGTCTAGTTTCTCTTGTAACATTTTTATGTTACCCTTTCTACAATTAATGGCTGGTGGCAGTGGTTTACTTTTTACTACCATTGTGTGTTTTTAGCCCGGGCTGCGTTTGCAGCTGCAGTAAAGCACCCATGGGTGCCCATTTTGTCAAAATGTCCCCGGTCCTCTTTTTTGCCATTTCTTGTTGGAAAGGTCCTCCTTGAGATTTACTCTGCACGACAAACCAGGTTTGGTACCTTTGTTCATTTGGTCTTTGCCGGGATTCACAAGTGAAGCTTGCCTCTGGCTCCAGTATGTCTGCCCGAAACTCCATATGCTTAATCCCCTTGGTTACAGGAATGCACCCAAAGGTGATTGGCCGGGTGGCTGTCCGGCAAGGACAGCCACCCTGCTGTGTGATTGACAGCTAGGCTGGAATGAATGGGAGAAACCTGCCTAAAAGGCAAGGCTTTTTGGTTTGGAAGGCAGAGTCGACCTCTGGACGAAGGAATCCGAAGAAGAACTTGGAAGAGACGCCTGCTGCAATTCCTGGACCGTTGCTTTACCCGGTGAAGCCCTGCTGCTGTGCTGAAGCTCTAAATTTGCCTTAACTAGAGAAGCCTTGCAAGGACGACTTCTCCCGTTGGTGGGACCAATCGGCTCCAAAGTGAACTTGTTTGGACATCCACTCGGAGCTGGCTGTACTTCCACTGCTGCTGGAACTGAATTGCCAGGGAGAGGAACACCAAACGGAGTGCATCACTTTTAAGATGGACCTGAGCTGCTGGAAGATCCTCTGGAATCCCAGTAAGCAGGACTGACCAAGCCTGAGCCATCACAACAGAGTGCTGGACCCCAGATGCGAGGAAAGTCCAGAGTGGTATCTGAGACCGCAGTGGTGCTATTTGCTGAGACGTGAGGAGCTGAAACCGGGAAGTGCCGCTGAATAGAAGTTGGTCCTTTTCTGCCGCTGACCGTCCCATTGTGTTGTAGGAGTCCCCAGAAGTCCTCCCTCTTGTCCCCACGACTGAGGCCCAGGAACAACAGGATCTACAGAGCCACACAGGAAGAGAAGCCAACCAGAACCATTTATTCTAACCAAAGGTACTGTACAGTCTAAGAGAACTTACCTCTTGTCTTGTAGCCTTATTTGATCTCAGTTGAGACTTTTCTTGGTTACTTCTGTAGAGTTGCTTGCACCTTCTACAACTCACAAGCCTACCAGCTTGTGGCCCTACTTGAATCTACTTGTTCTACAAAGACTTCTAAAACATTGTGCAAGGCATTTACTTACCTGCACGAAGTGCTTCAGCTCACCTAAACTTTAGCCCAATTGACATTGGCTGGCTTGGCTCCCTGAATTACTCTTCTCATTGTGTGTTGGTACCTTCCTTCCAGGAATGGGTTAACTTACTTGGCATTGGAGGTTCAGAAATACTTACCTGCTTCACAGTATTCGTGTGATCTCTTGTTTTATTCGGAAACCTCTTTACTTTAACACTCATCTCAGTATTGCCCTAAATGTACCAGTGACACATTAATGTCGACAGTATCCTAGCTATTTAAGTCACCCGGGGTGTAGGAAGTGTCTGTGTGCCATCCCAAATGGGTATTTGCTGATTTAGAGAAACTGAAAGTGTGTATATTGGTGTGAATTTGTGTGTTACTATTATATTGCCCCTTCTTAAGAAGGCTTATTCAAACGGACTGAATAAATGTATAATTGTTTAATCAAGAAACCTTGAGTGTAAGGGTTTATTTGGGTACTTGTCACTGTGAATCTCTGTGCAACTCCCCTACTGCTCTCATTGGCCCCTCTTGAGATGAGCCTCGCTGCTCAGACACACTATGAACCTGTGTAGGACAGACTTATACCAAAGGTTGGGTTCCTATTGCCAGGAGGTCAAGGTTGTTGTAGTGCACCCAAAGGGTACTGCACCAAATCTTGCCTAACACGACCCATACAGCCACCAACCTATCAAGCTGGACCAATGCATGAGAATTACTGCCAAAGAACAGACCAACACACTTACAGACCTTAAACCCACAAACAAGATGGACAATATCCTCTCTTTCACCTCTCAACGTCACAAATGCTTTCCTCACACAAGCCAATTTGCCAGTTGCCCTGAAAACTGTGCAAATGTTCCCCCTGCTAAAGTAACCTACAGTCAACCTTGATGACCTGGTGTTGGGTAAGATTGTCATAGAAATGGTAAATCTTCCTGACCTGGATCAACCCCAGAACTTTTTTGCTTTACTAGTGGGATATTTGTCCTTAATACCTCTGTGAGTGGGAACCTTTTTCCACACTCGCAGGATCCTTTTACTCTTTTCATGGGTGTCATTTCTTTGACACTCCATAGTGTTTTTTTAAAGTTATCCTCTTTAACAACTTATTGGCAATAAGTGCCTGTTGTTGCTGGGTTGCCCAAGGGGCTCCCCTTTTAACTTTCTCTGGCTAACCTTGAGTGAACTGCAATTCCCAAGGGTAGAAAGGATCTTTGGCTCCCTTTTACATTTTATTCTCTGAAGCCAGCACACCCCACCTTATGTGGAGTGCTGGGGAGATACAATGTATCCCCTACCACACTAAAATATTAACAATTCTGTTACAGGGACAAGCTTACCTTCAATGGCTGGTGGCAGTGATAACTTGTATTAATTTGGTGCACCTTTACCGCAGGATGTGTTCACAGCTACAGTTGTTAGGCAGAAACCTGTGCAGTTCCCTCTGGGACCACTGCAAAAGATTTAAGACTACAGGTGTTGGCAGTAAACCCACCTGGTAGCAGTCTGCACCGCACAGATTCACTGTGGTAGCTGTGGCTGAGCAGCCAGACTTCCCTCAAGAAGAGTTAGGCAGTATACAGAGGATACAGAATAGGTACAGAGGCACAGTAGCACAAGCAAACACTAACCAGAGCTAGGAGTAAAAGTATAGACTTATTTATTAAAGGTACACTCATAAATTACACTAGCACACTAGAAAAGATAAGAAAGTCAAACACAGTTACTATTACTCATATGTACATCCCTAATCATTTGTTGGACAATTCTAAGTTAACACCACTTATTTCCAAACAGAGGTGAGCGCTTAACGTTAGATGACCCTCCAACAAGTATTACCAAAAGGGAGGGAAAAGGAAGAAATAAAGAGAGCAGTAAGGTAAAACACTTTTCACATAAGGTTAGCAAAGGCAGTCAATGGTGGAACCAGGAGAATTAGTTCGGGGCCCGCTTTAGAGGGAGCCAGGCGAAAAATGTGCCCAAGATCACACAATGTCCTCAGTCTTTGCAGGTGAGAGAAAAGGTTTTACTACGGTTCTGAAAAGTTTAGTTAGGGTGACCCAGGCCTACCCAGGTTCGAGAGCCGAGGGCTAAATCTACCCCGTACAATCGGTGGCAAGGGAGGCCGGGCGGATCACAGTAGCTTTAAACGTGGAAAGATTCCTCCAGCGGTGGTAGTCGTTCCTGGTAGTGGGTGCAAGTCGCGGCGTCGTCCCGAGGAAGAGGTGATCTCGACGGGGAGGAAGGCTGCAGGTCGTTGCACTACCAGGGATGAGGCCAGCCGTGGAGTTCTCCGGTCACAAAGGATTTTTACCCCTCTTTCGCGGTTGAGCTAAAAAGTGGTATCCCGGTTGCCGGGGTGCTTGGCACAGGCAAGGCGGCCACGAGATGCTTCGGGACGGCGAAAAGAAGGCAGCAACTGGTTGTCCCCACCAGTTAAGGGAAGAAGACTCTCCGGCGGGAGATCTCCTCTGTCGTCGGGAAAAGTGGTGAGACGGTTCTGCAGGGCTTCACCGGCGGTGTCGTCTTGGCAGGTCGGCTCGGCTTCTCCCTCTTCGGCTTCTTAGGTCCTGTGGCGACTTCTGAAGTTCCAGTCCCCAAAGCCCTGCTTTTATGCAGCAAACCCCCATTCACCCAGCCTAGCTGTCACTCAAACATGCTAAGTGGTGAGCCGGCCGGCTCACCACTTGGGCCAATCAGGACGGAGTGCGACTTGAGTTACCAAGGTAACTCAGTCCAGGGTGCCTAAATCCCCCTCCACCCCTCCTAAGTACCCCAGACAGAGTGGCACCACTTTGGAGGGCTTCTGTGGAGAAGCCCGCCAAAAGTGGAACAAAGGGCTCCACTTTGGGTCAGAGTTACAGAGGTGAACACCAACGCCATTTTAGAATCAAGTTTTAGCAAAAAATACCAACCGGAGTTATAATAATAAAGAAATAACCCGGCGGTATGTTCAAGGCTACCGTAAATAAATAAATAAAGGTATTAGCCTAAAACAATGGGAAATCCCATAGGAAAATATTCGCGGTCGAATATAAAAAGTAGTTTCCACTGCCACCAGCCAAAACTGGATGAGGGGGGACGGAGACGTGCCCCCTCGACTAACAGACCCCGGGGCAATGGAATTGCCCCGGCCAGTACGTCCACAATATGATGGTTTGTACTGGTTCTGTTCAGGATTTGAGACTAGTAAAGTCAATGGTGACTTTACAGACCCTGGGAGACAGTAGTCAGTCCCAGGGTATGGAGTCTATGTTGGGGGGTCCCTAGGACACCCCTGGGTTACGGCACTGAGGGTGCTGTGTAACCCATTTCACAAAAACACATGAGGCCCTATGGAGTACAAGACCCCATAGCCCATTCAACACAAGGCAAACCAAAGAAACACACTTCAAACATGTCCAAGAGTGAGGGTAAAAGAGTCTCACTCTTGGCAGGAGAGAAAAAATAAACCCAGGAAATCCAGCAAAGCTGCTGGGGGACTCAATAGGTTAGGAAATTCGGCCTAAACAGAGAATTCTCCCTAACAACAGTGAAGGCATCTAAGGGTCCTAATTTTACCAAAATGTCCACTTTCTTCTTTTTTCGCCATTTTAGTATTTCTTGTCCTTTCTTGTTCCTTCGCCTGACATCCAGGGCGCAAAATTCCTCGTGTGTCCAGGCTCTAGTCTGTCTGTGAGGGCAGGAAGCGAGAGAGGAGTCCAAAACTCCACAGCCCTTTGTCTTCCTATGCCTAAATGGGACAAATCCCAGTGGGAGGGGGTGGGGGGGGGGGGGCTGGCTGTCCTGATTGGACAACCAGACAGCCCCTTCTTGTTAAATGCAGGGAGAGAATGCAGAAGTTGTGTTGTAATTCCTGAGAAATACTGCGAACCTGGAAGTTGAAGAAAGTCGACCACTGGAACCAAAACTGAAGAGTATGATGAAGGAAAAGAGGCTGAAACGATTTCCAGTGACCGGAGAGCCTCCTGTGTAACCGGAGCCTGTTGTAACCCTTCCTTCCAATCCACCTGGGGACTCTGAAAATGTCTCTGGCCCAGTGCCTGGTGAGACCCACTAGACTCAACAAGACATGCATTTTGAGCCACCCCACACGTTGCAGAGACCTTGCGTTGCTGCAATGCCCCAATACCCTGGGACATCGGGCCACTTTGCGGTGCGCGGTCTTCCGAATTCCGAATCTCACTGAAACTTTGCGTGCCTCCTGGTGGATCTGCAGAGACACAATAAGTCCCCTCAACAGAGTGCTGGACCTTTGTAACGACGAGAATTCAACCACAATTTTATGTCTTCTTCTGTGCTCCTTGAAAAGGCACCAAATCTGCAGAAACGCATTCAGCCGCAAGAAAAACCTTGCCTAGAGCCTTCTTCATTGATTACCTGCTGCAAAGTTCCTTCTGAGGTCTTGTTTTCAGTCACCACGTCAAGGAATCCACTGACCGGGTATTTGGCTGCAGATCCTGAAGTCCTCCTGCTGCAATTTGTTCAATGCTGAGGTACTGTGTTGGCTTGGGTATGTACTTAACTTAAGTCTCTTAGAATTTCTGTGTAGCTGTGGGGTGTTTTCTGTGATGGGGGGCCTCTCATCCAGTGCACCCAGCCCCACTGCTAGAATTCTGCTAGGGTGTCTTCTGCAAAGCCCCTGGACCCTTTTCTAACTCGGAAGTAAAGTACTCACCGGTTTGCCCAGTCTTCCTAAGGAACACTGACTTTTGCTACTTAAGAACCTATTCTGACACTCCCTCTTGGACAATAGATCCTAGTGACCCCCCTCCTGCCACTGAGAACACTCATGCTCCAAGAATAAGGGAAAAACTTTTAAGGGATCGGGCCTTTTGCCTAGAAAAGACAATAAGTGTTTAAAAGTGACTTACTTGTAAAAGGGTTGGTTCGTAACTGTAATTTACAAAACAGTTAAAAAAGTTCTTACTTACCTTGGATGTGTGATGCACTATTCTTAAAATTATGGTTAACCTATTTTCTTTCCTTAGCGACTGTTTTGCCATTCTAATAGAAAGTAGATGTGTAGGTATATTACTCACCTGATTCGGTTGTGCCTATTCCCAAAGTAATGTGTTGGTTTCACCAGATTATTCCTGCAGGGTAACTGTATGAGTGTCCTCCAACTGTTGGTATCACCAGATTAGTCCTGCTAGGATAATTGTATGAGTGTCCCCCAACTGGGTCTTGCTTCCCCTGACTTGTTGCTAGCCTCTCCTCTCCAGAATTAGTCTGCATTAGGTTGTTGCCTACCTAGAATAACTTTTGAGTCATTCAGTAAAGTGTGACATTGGGTTTTACTTTCCCTCTGCTATCTAACCCAGAGTCTGTGGTTCTAACTGCCCCTTATAAGTCATACATCAGTTACTTCAGTTACTGGTATAGCCGGGAAAGATCTAACCTGGACTCCTTGTGAGATACTGTTTCTCAATCTGTGTTTCACAAATCTCAAAAGCACCTGTAATCGAATATTACATCCTTAGGTTTTACTCACCTTGTATAACTGTGTTATCACAAAAGTAGTTATAGGTTTTTACTGTACCTGGAATAAGTGTTCCACTATATACAAAAAGTATATTGTCCAGTTAACTTATTATGTGATTTGTACTGAGAGTCACTGTACAACTGGTAGGGTCTACTGCCCTTGCATTACTGTAGGTTATAGTGAAAGTAACCATTGGTTGGAAAAGGTTTTGACTTCCCTAGAACTACGGTTAGGTGTTCCAAATAAGGTTTATACTTTGGTCTGTGCACCTTCAAGCATAGTGTTGTGTTTTATAATTGTGATTACATATAATGTGTGTTAGTACTTACCCCTAGATTTATCTTGGCTTACCTGTATTTAAATAACTCGTTTATACATACATAGTGTTTTAGTGTTTCTTTGGACCATTAGTATTGCAATTTCATTTGTACTGATTCTACAGCCCACTCTCCCTCTTAAGATAAGCCTGGCTGCACTGTCTACGCTACCATGCACTCAGGTGGTACAGCCTTATACTAACAGTGGAGTCTTGTACTGCCTCAGTTGAATGGTGTTGATGAAGTTGGGTAGAACTTCAGAAAAGCTGCCCTAATACCTGGCCAACTAAAAGCCCCATCATTCATCTATCCCTCCTCAGCAATATGATTGAGAATCCCATTGCCGTCCAGTTGCATGAAAGGATCCATGAGCAGATTCTCCTGCATGACTACTTTTGGGAAGGGTTTTTGCAAGCTCTGTTCTGACTTCCTTAAGGGAAGGTACACCCTCAGCTTTACTTCCCCTTCCTTTTGCTCATTGTTATGGGAAACCGACTAGTCCCTAAGACATTTTCACTTTGTGGAATTCTTGTATCTTCACAATTGCACACCTCACCTTCCAGTGAAGTGCAAGAAGGATACTTTGTATCCTTATAACTTTTTACCTGTTAGGTTTCTGGTTACTTTTTATGTTTCAAAAAAGGTAGCAGGCGCACCTCTCCAGAAAGAACATGGCATGATAACCTGTTCTGAGATGAGAGTTTGCAGCACACGCCTTTTGCTCACTGTGCCTTTAATAGATGGTTAATATCCATTTGCATATCAATCTTTTTATATGTGCCAAGGACAAGATGGTGTCAGCAGTGATATTTTTACCGTTTTTGAAATGTTTTACTCTGCACTTTAACCACAAATGGCTACTAAAGGTGGATAGCACCCAAAGATGGTCGTGTCACAAGGTTTTTCACTTATTCTTTGGCCATAGGTGCCATAGTGTCATGTTGCCTTCTTCCTGACCTCTCAGGTCAGGAAATCTCATATATGCTTTCGTAGGCTAGTGACCCTTTGTGTGTCAGCCAGGGGAGAGGGTTGGGACTGTAGTTCGTGGAACCTCTGTTAGGCAGAATCCTGTGCAGTGCCCTTAGGGACCACTACACACAATTAAGACCACATGTGGGAATACAAGTTAACCTTTGGTACAAGCCTGTACTACTAAGTTGCAGAGCAGCCATGCTTATCTCAAGAGTATATGAGCAGTAGCAGAGATTACACAAAGGGACCACAATTACTTGACTCAAGCAAACACTGACTCAGGGTTTCAGGTAAAAAATATAAGTACATTTATTTTTACACCATCAGTTATAAACACAACACCTCTATTAAACTTTAAACAAAACCACACGTTAAATATACTACAACTAACCAATTCACTTTGTACAGTATATCTCAAGGTAAGTACCCAGCGTTTGAATGAACCGGTGTTATGAACAAAACACCATAAAATACCGCGGATACGGTTGTGATCACTTTTTGACAGTTCGGTCTACTTAATAAACGCATATCCGTAACATGAAATGCTTCCGGGGCAAAAGCACACTTAGCACCTGAGATACCCAGAGGGAGTTGGAGGCAAAAATCAAAGGCAATATTTAGGTTAGGCGGGCAGTATCGAGAAACACTCAGAAACAGGAGTTCAAAAGTCAAAGGGTCGGAGCCAGGTTTAGGTGACACCAGAGACCTGTGCCGACGATCACACTGTTAAATTGTACACGATTCAGCGTAGCCCAAAAGTACTTGGATATTGTCAAAGGTTTGGAAGCAAAAGTTATAAGAAGGAGGGAAGACAAGGACGAGCCTTGGAGGTGAAAAAAAGGGTTTCACCCAGTTTCCTCGAGTAGGACACAGTACCTTATTCCAACGATGCAGCTAGTGCCCTGGCAGTTGTTCCTGTTGGTTTCCCGCAGACCCTCGATTCCTGGAGCTTTGTTATGAAGGAGGACGTCTGAAGGGGGTCTGCACCACGCAGGGATGAAGCCGGTAGTAGCGACAACAAAAAGGTGTGCTCCTTAAAAACAGGAGTGGCTCAGCAGGTGCCTATCCGGACCACTACAGCAGTGTGCAGCGATTTCGACCACGGAGGAGATCTCTGGCTGAAGAAGACAAGCTGGTTATCCCCACCATGCTCAAGGGAAGAAGATTCCGGACTGGATCTCCTCTTAGTCGTTGAAGGGAAGATAGCTCAGGACTGCAGCAGGGCTTCACCGGGACGGAGTAGTTGCAGCAGCCGTTGTTCTCTCCGCTTCTCTTCGGTTCCTTGTAGTTCCAGAGGCGACTCTGACTTCTAGCCCAAGAGACCTGCCTTTTATGCGCAAAACCCCCATTCACACAGCCTTGCTGTCAATCACGCAGCAGGGGGGTTGTCCAGCCGGGACAACCACCTCAGCCAATCATGGCAAAGTGCGACTTGGGTTTCCTAGGATACCCTGTGCAGGGGGTGAATACACCCCTTCCCCACATTCAGTCTACCTAGACACCCAGGCGCCAAGAGGAGGGCTTCTCTGCAGAAGCCTGCCAAAAGACGGTGAACAAAGAAGGCAAACCTAGTTTGCTGCGCAAAGTAAAATACAAGAAGGACTTTAACAAAAAGAAATGGCGAATAAACCCAACCGGAGCCAAAAGAAAGATGATTTGGTCAAGCGGGTTTATATTCAGATTAGCCCTTTCCAGTACTCCATGTAAGATGGGGTGTACTGGGTCTGAGGAAAAAACGACTATGTAAAGTAAATGGCAACTTTACCTCTCTCTGGGGGACAGTAGTCAGCCCCAGCGAAATGGAGTCAGAGGGAAGCCTTAAAGACAACCCTGGGTTACTACACTAAAGGTTCTGTAACGCTCACCTGATTCCCGTAGAGGCGCCGTTCTTGACTGGGCGTATACCGTATCTTCAAAGGTGATGTGTAACACACGGCTGGCTCTTTGGGCTGGACCTCTGTGCACTGTATGTCTGACTCGAAGGGTAAGATGTCTGCAGATAGAAAATATGGGATTAAGGAACTGGGTTATTGAATGTCTCTCTCTCTTCTTCCCTCTCTCTTCTCCTGTAGAACCCCAAAGGTTAACGCTCTCACCTTAGGTAAGTGAACGCCGTGCTCTCCATCTGCCTCGGGGCAGGGTGCTGTAACCAGTTTCTTCACTGGATAAGGGGAGCAGGCCTCTTGACTTCAGAGGACTGCTGTCCGTCGTTTACTGCACGAACGGTAAGTTTCGAGTAATTCTAATGTCTTTAAAGTCTTTAGTAATGATGTTTCTTGTTTTGCAGGGTTCCGGCGATGGCGGATGACGGGCTGAAGTGAGTTGAAGATGGAGCCCGTGTGATGAATAGAAGCGCCTGGAAGCACGTAAGTAAGCGCTTGTTGCCTGCTTCACGATGCGCTCTAACTGTCTTTTTATTTTGCAGGTACAAGTTCGGAGCGGCTGCAGGGTGCCGGAATACCCACTGGGTTAGATGTGGAAAGGAGTAATGGCACGTGAGTATTAAAGTTCCCCAATGTCTTTAACGCACCTTGTTTTGTCTTTCAGATGCGGGATGCAGCGCCGAAGGCCTCCGGAGCGTGCGAAGAGTTGGTAAGCTTTTGTCTTTCAGATGCCGGAATGCAGTGTGAAGACCTCCGGAGCGCACGAAGAGTAGGTAAGCCTTTGTCTTTCAGATGCCGGAATGCAGCGCGAGGCGTTGGTGACAGCTGATGGACCAGGTAAGTGAAGAGCTGTCACTGAAGACCGTAATGCTAACCTGTTCTTTCTTGTCTTTATAGGTGTTGCTGAAGACTGGATTCAGGATGGGTAAGCCTTTTTCCTTAGGCCCAGGATCAGATGCAGAAGACACGATGAGCGTTCTGCTGCAGAGGATGCAGAATAACGCAAAGCAAGATTCATCCATTGGGTGTGGTTTAAATAGCCTCCTGTAGTGCTTAGGTGTCTCATTCCACAGCCACGCCTAGGTAAGAAAAGAGTTCCTGCTTTCCAGAAGAGTTCCAGTGTTCTGAATCTAGGGAGTGGCTCCTGCCCCACCCAACAGGAAAAGTAGTTCCAAACAGAAGAGGATCAGAGGCTCAACTGGCAGGCAAGTAAGCAGCATGGTCTGCTGCAGGTAAATCCACCCAAGCATTATGAGCCCGGCGCTTCCAGCGCTGGGACTGGGCATATTTATGAGCCTGGTGCCACTGGCGCCAGGACTGGGTCCAAAAGGTCCCAATTGGGACTGGTTGGCACTCGGAACCTGGGTTATGGATCTGCTTCCAAGGGAGTTGGGAAAACCCTGACCTTTTGGAAGCAGAGATCATGACAGGTTCTGTGTAACCCGTACAAGAACAGGGGCACTTGGAGTGGTGTGCTCCAGTGCCCAAGATCACACAATGAGTAAAGGCACATAGGCCAAAACACATGTAAGAGTGGAAAAAGGATGTACACTCTTACCAGGTGGAAAACATAAACTCCAGAAATCCAGCAAAGCTGCTGGGGGACTCACTAGGTGAGGGAAATTAGACCTAGAAGGAGAATTCTCCCTAACACTCTCACATGATGAAATGACAGTGAATCATGTGTCCAGTGACTTTTTGGAGTACCCGCAGTGTCAACTGAAAGAATCTGAGTCAGGGGTGGGGGGTAAGTAAAGAAAGCTGTTCCTGCCCCCCTCTGATCTTCATGTGGTAACATTGGGTGCAAAGCTCCACGTCCCAAGCTCCCTCTGGCCTGACCTTTGGTCGTCTAATGTGGGTCTAGGATCCTAACCTGCTGGTCACCTTGGGATAGAGGGAAATGCTTATTTCACTTTGAAATACTTGGGAAACTTTCTGAACTATTTTGAATCGCCACCACAGCCCACTGCACCTTTTCTGAAATGACTTCTCTGAAGTAGTTACAACTGAAACCTGTAACCTTTGGCCACTAGGCTCCATCCACCTCGGGACTGGAATTTTTAAAATGGAGGGAACGGGGGTTGTACTGATAGGTCTATTTTTATTTTATTGTATTACTTACCTGATGACTACTAGTAAGTGATATCTCTCAATGTGAATATATATTACACGGCCCACGGTAACGGGCGTGTACTTATGTGGTTAAGATTCTAAACTCCTAAGAAGAGCACTTTTTCAGCGGCTTTTAATTTCGCTCCCCCTGGAGGAATCCTCACCAAACTTTGCAAAAAAAAAGTATATGGCCGTCTCTGAATTATTTTGCCAAGTTGGGTGAGGTTTCGTACAGGTGGGGCAAAGTTATAGGGGTGCCCCAAATTGTTTTTTTTTTTGTTGCATATACTGAATGGGGAATAACTTTGCGCACAGCTACAGCCCGAACGGCTGGGCGGTTTTTCACCAAATTTGTGGCAGGAGCAGGGGAGTGTGTCAGAAAGCGTGCTTTTGTGTTTTTGGTGGAAATCGGACAGGTATTTTGGTCAGTGCAGGCAGGCTGCAGTGGGAATGGGGAGTGCATTGGATATACTATAAGGTTATTTGCAGTCTGTGTACTATGTTGTGCCTGCAAAGTCTATACTGGCTTGTGTGCATGGTCAGGGGCCTTGTACGTAACAGTGCGGGCAGTGGTTGGAAGTAGGTGTGAGGAAGTTGTCATATGTGGGTCCATTAGTGTACGCACTATTGCCTTCTAGTGGATGTGCAAGGACTAGGCTTTTGGGTACATAGGTGGAGGCCCTAGGCCTCAACATGTACCCAAGAGGCTAGGGCTTGCTCACACCCTTGCTTCAAGGAAGGCCATTATGACATTGAGACATGGAAGGATTTTTTACCAGCACACTTTTGCCACATAGACCATTCACGCAGATACTGCCATATACTGCATTGGTGGTTAGGTGCACAGGGGACTATCATATTTTGGTCCGTGCAGGGAGACTGCATTGGGGATGGGGAGTGCTTTCGAGATAATATGAGGATGTTTTCCGTCAGTGTACTATGTTGTGACTGCAAAGCCCCTACTGCCTTGTTTGCATGGCTGCAGCCCTTGGCCCTAATAGTGTGAACACTGGTTGGAAGTAGGTGTGATAATTTTGTCTTGTTTGGGTCCGTCCGTGTTCCCATACGTACCTGTAGGCAGGACAACTCTGTGGCCACATGTTCCCATGCATGCCTCTATTGACTTGCAGTGGGTGTGTTCTAGGACTAGGCTGTTGGAGGTATGGGCGGAGGTCGTAGGCCGCCGCATGTACCCAAGAAGCTAGGGCTTGGCCACAGCCTTGCTCCAGGGAGGGCAGTAAGACATTGGCACTTTGAAGGATTTTTCACCATCACAGTTTTGCGATATGAACGTTTTACGCAGCTACCCACTTATACTTCATTGGGTGGTAGCTGCACAGGCACCTGTCATTTTTTGGAGAATGCATGTAGAATCCATTGGGGATGGGGAGTGCATTGGAGGCAATATGAGGGTATTTGCAGTGGATGTATTCTGCTGTGTTGTGGCTGCAAAGACCTAACAGTGGCCACTGTTTGGAAGTAGGTTGGAGAATGCAGCCTTGTTTGAGTCCGTTAGTGTAGGAAAGCTATGTGGACATATGGTAGAATGCACGCCTCTATTGCCTTGTAGTGGGTATGTTGAAGGAATAGGCTCTTGGGTGCATGGGCGCAGGCGGTAGGCTCCACAAGTACCCAGGAACCTAGGGCTTGGCCACAGCCTTGCTTCAGGGAGGGCAGGCAGACATTGGCACATGGAAGGATTTTTTTACCCTCACAGCGATATGGACTTTTTACGCAGGTACTCACATATACTTCATTAGCGGGTAGCTGTAGAGGCGACTATCCTTTATTGGTGAGTGCAGGCAGACTCCATTGGGGATGGGGAGTGCATTGCAGACAATATGAGGATATTTGCAGTTGGTGTGCTATGGTATGTTGTGCCTGCAAAACCCCTACTGGCTTGTGTGCAGTGGGTGTGTTGAAGGAGTAGGCTCTTGGGTGCATGGGCGGAGGCCATAGGCCTCCGTATGTATCCAGGAGCCTAGGGCTTGGCCACAGCTGTGCTTCAGGGATGGCAGGCAGACATTGGCACATGGAAGGAATTTTTTACCCTCACAGCGATATGGACTTTTTACGCAGGTACTCACATATACTTCATTAGCGGGTAGCTGTAGAGGCGACTATCCTTTTTTGGTGAGTGCAGGCAGACTCCATTGGGGATGGGGAGTGCATTGCAGACAATATGAGGATATTTGCAGTTGGTGTGCTATGGTATGTTGTGCCTGCAAAACCCCTACTGGCTTGTGTGCAGTGGGTGTGTTGAAGGAGTAGGCTCTTGGGTGCATGGGCGGAGGCCATAGGCCTCCGTATGTATCCAGGAGCCTAGGGCTTGGCCACAGCTGTGCTTCAGGGAGGGCAGGCAGACATTGGCACATGGAAGGAATTTTATGCCATCACAGTTTTGCGAGATGGACTTTTTACGCACTTGCTTCATTGGCGGGCAGCTGTAGAGGGGACTATCCTTTTTTGGTGAGTGCAGGTAGACTCCATTGGGGATGGGGAGTGCATTGCAGACAATATGAGGATATTTCCAGTCGGTGCGCTATGTTGTGTTGTGCCTCCAAAACCCCTAGTGGCTTGTATGCATGGCTGGAGCCCTTGGACCTAACAGGCTGGCGATGGTTCAAAGTAGGTTTTTGAATGTTGCCTTCTTAGGGTTCGTTCTTATACTTATATGTAACTCCAGCGTACACGCTTGGAAATATGTATGTCTCCTGTGGGTGCTCACTATTACAGAATGGTTGTGGAGGACATATTGCAGTTGGTACACCAGTAGAGGTAGTGTGAAGTGCCTGCATTTTCATATGGTCTGTGTCATTGGCTTTGTTGCCATTCAGGGACTGAGGTGCCACCATTTATGTTCCGTATGGTGTGCTTCTCATAATACCCTGTGCTTTGAGAGTGAAGGAAGATATTGCGACATGACACGAGTTAATAAGCATTACACATGTAAAGTATGGATATTATACAGACCAACCCACATACATTTGCAGCCAACAACATTATCAACACTGTTAAGTACAGCCAAATACAGGACGGCAGGCCATCTGACTGTTAGCTTTGTTTTGCGGACTTGTCGAGATGCCCAAAGAATGCGGTTGGCGCTTTTACTGTTTGAAGTTGCAATGTGTGCATCGCTTCCCTTACCTATACGTGTGTGCGGCATACACCATTGCAGCAGTCACTGGCGTCACTGACTTTACTTGTGGACAGTCGTTCCTCACAGCGTGCACTCCAGCTATTGTCTTTTTTTGCATGCCAAGCGTAGCACACACTGTCATGTGAACACCCAGCTCCGGAAAGGAACAACATAAACAAAAGCAAAAGCAGACATGCGCACACAGAGCATACGGTTCCAGAACAGTCCCATAGTGAGTAACACCACAGTGAATTGTTGGAAGTGCTTTATTTTGCTACAGAATGTTAACCGCAGTGTGTAAGTTGGCTGCGTTCACCCCTCTTTTATTTTGCAAACAAAACTCAGTGACCAATGCAGTCTGTGCTTTTCTGTACTTCTGTTCTCGTCTAGCAAGGTGGGACAAGGAGTTCTTAGTGGTGCTTGGTGGGCCATGTGGAACAACACATTTTCTTTGAAAAGTAAACAAGGTAGCAGCTGGTGCATCTGGGATGCCTTACAGCATAAAGGTTTGCAGGTTGGTTCGTATTGTCGGACCAGATAATCACGATGGAAAAGAAATCGCTTATGGTAATCTTCCAGTGCTTGGTCCACCAGCCGTCTACTGGAATGTGGAATGGGTGGCACACGCAGTAAGGTGCAAGATATCTGAGAAGAAAGAGGAATAAGAGTAGATGTAAGTAGCCATGTAAGTAGCCGGTATTAGTGCAGTGTACAGGACAAGACTTTGCGGGAAGGATGTTGTGATAGCTGGCTGCCTCATGGACCATGTACTGTGTTAGTAAGTAGGGTCATATGTTACCCTACTGTCTTGCTCTCTGTTTTGTAGGTGATACTGTTATTGTACGCCCCCACACAAGCAAAATGGCTCTTAAACGTTGCCACTAGACACTCTTTTGCTGTGTTTCCTTTTTACAAAACATACAGTGGTAGCAAGTGGTGTTCGATCCACGGCACAATGTGTCTGTCTGCAAAGAAAGTAAAAAACCAAGAACTCTCATGGGGGTTGCTAAGAAGTGCGTGAATGAAATTTGAGCTGTCGATGTTTGTGTGCCAGTTGACTGCTCCATGCACCTGTGGCCATTATAATGTTCAGTACACTGAGGATGCGTAGACCTAGTAATTGTGTCAAAGGGCATAGAAAGGGCAAAATAGGCAATGTAGCACTGCACGAGTGAGAAGAAGGTGTGGTGGTTTAGTGCATGACTTGCGTTCCCTTTTTTCATCTTGCCCTTTTTGTCTGCAGTTACAGGGGATGGAGAAGAAAGGTAGCAAAAGGAAGTACAATCACAGTTGCAGTTTACTGGGAATGGTGGACACATGGCACTGTAACGGTGCGTCCTTACTGCCATCACAAAGCGCCGTACAATGTACAGAGAGAAAGTGTGTGGTAGAGTAAATGTATAAATATGCATACAGAAGAGCAGCTTAATACTTTTTACTCGTAATACACATGCAAAGTAAAGTTGTACTTGCATAACTTCGGCAAATTCCATGCTTGCATTGGGTGGGTGAGAAATGGCACTGTACGGCATATGAGATCCTTGCAGACTACCTTTGGGGCCCATGGGCAGTGCAAATGCAGTGTAAGTTATGTATCCTTTTTTGGTATACTTCCATTCAATGTCTGACCAATGTATGTCCTGCTCAAGGAGAGGCATGTTAGGTTTCGCTTTCCGGAGATGATGCTGGGGGAAAAAAAAGAATCAGCTGGCAGTGTGTTTAGATTGTAGCATGCATTCTCCAGCATGGGGTCTGGCATGGATTCACATGCTCATGAATATTCCCCGTTGTCAGGCTGGGAATCCTCGGTAAAGAAAAAACCAGTATCAGTTTCGTTTCTGATCTGTCTTTCGTAGTAGTAACCAATCACTGGTCTCTGCGTCATACTGACCACAGCCAATGACTGCCCTCTACCTAAGCACCGCCTCTGGCAGCCATCTTCAGATTTTTACCGCACGTTCATGTGTTGGGATCCTCGTGCTATTGCTCTCGAGCGTTAGTGCTATTTTTTCACGTTTTTTGCTCAAAAACTTCGTTTTTTCGGTCAAAAGAGCCTCAAGCTCCATCGACTCTCCATCCGATCAACGGGGACCCGTGTCGGATTCGTCTGCGCCCCTCAAGGGTGAAGATTTCGTCGAGCTACGCTTTGGAGGACTCCAGAAGCTTCTCAGGCCCGGACATGGCCCAGGAGAAGGGAAGCTCGACGCCCGGAAAGCTGTTCAGGGTCTGCCCTGGATGCCAGCTGCAGAACGTCTTTAAGGAGGACGAACACTTCTTTTGTCTCTACTGCTTACATGAGGAAAAGACGCACGTGGAGAAGGACTGTGCGTTTTGCGGCAATATGTTGGAGCGGACCATGAAGGACCGCCATCAACGTCTCGCCAACTGGCTGGAAGGGAAGAGCCCGTCAGGCGAGAAGAAGAGGAAGAAATCCGAGCGGTCTTCTAAGACCTTTGAGGACGCCCCGGCGACGGGGGTCCAACACAAGGCCAAGCACCGCGAGTCCGCTGGCACCGGGAGCGCCGAACGGTCGGGCTCTACGGGCGCCAGGCAGGGCGCACCCTCCCCGGCACCTTCAACTACGAGCCAACACTCTGGGTCGGGTAAGAGGAAGGGCGAGCACCCGGCGAAGCTCCTGGAGAGGCCCCGGTCGAGCTCGAAGGCCCCATCGGAGGGGGAGCGAGGCAGTGCCCCCCCCCTCAAGGATAAGGCGGTGAGCGCACCTAAGGTGGTGAAGGCCTTAATCCATCCGCCCAAGCCCTCTATCGATACTGTCGCGGCGACCCTGGCTCAGCCTGTGGAGGCTACACCAGTGGTGGCGACCTCGGGGCTCAGAATCTCCCTGCCACCTCGGAGGGAGTCCTCTTTTGTGCCCATCGATAGGACCCCCGTGAAATCCCCGGCGGGGAAGAAAAAGAGGGGGCAGGGCGTCGTCGTAGATTCGGCTTCAACCTCGGAGGAAGAGCTGATCGAGGTCTTAAGCCACGGCCTTGGTGTGGAAGAAGACCGGCCCGTCGGGATGGATCCCGACGCGGGTGACGACGACATCGTCGAGGGTGCCGACGGGGCCCCTGATCGCCCGTCGGATTCCCCTCTGCCAGCGCCGCAAGACAACTCGGCGGCCATTTTGTTGGCTATACAGTCCTTATGCTCAGAGATAAGGACGAGACTACCGTTGCCGACGGAGGAACCTCTCCCGTCGGGGGATCCTGAACCGGGACCTTCTGGCGTTCCCCCGCCCAAGAAAACAAGGATTCACCCTCCACCTCCTTTTCAGCCGTCGCGCACCGTCCAGCCCTCCTCCCCGTCCACCCCAGGGGATGATACGGGGACTGACACGGCAGCGACGGGTACGGACAACGAGGTATACGACGAGGATCTACCGTCGTCACCTCCCACCAGGGCTTCTCCGCCCGACGAGATTGGTTCGTTCCACTCCATGATCGCCAGGGCATCCGAGCTTTTCCAACTCTGCCCTGAGGAGAAGAAAAAGGAAGGATTCCTTTATCAACGGCGCGAGGCCAAGAGGAAGACGGTCCTCGCGGTGCCTCTACTGGACGACATTTGGGATGAGGGCCTCGCCCTCCTCAAGAACCCTTCCACTATGCCAGCTAGAAGAGACCGGTACGAGAAGAAGTACCGGGTCCCGGACGCGGCCCCCCTGTGCCTCCGGGCGCAGCCTACCCCGGACTCCGTCGTCTCCGCGGCGGCCAGGAAGAAAGCGGAGGGGGGGTGCGGCCTCCACATCGACTTCCCCACCGGACGGCGAGGGAAAGAAATTGGACACTATGGGACGCAGGGTAATCTTGTCTGCAGCGACGACGATTAAAGCGGCCAACGCCTTGGCTATCGTGGCCCGCTACAGCAGGGAGCTATGGTACAAACTGGCTCCCCTGCTGGACTTCCTACCGGACGACAAGAGGGCGGATGCCCTGGAGATCCTACAGGAAGGTGAGGTGGCGTCGGACCACGCCATCACTATTGCGACGGACATCGCCGACACTGGGTTTCGCCAGTTGGGCAACGGCGTGTGCCTTAGGCGGCGTGGATGGCTCAAGGCTACGGACTTCCGTCAAGACGTACAGACCAGAGTCCTGGACATGCCGTTCGATGGGAACAACCTGTTTGGGAAAACAGTGGACGATTCCCTTCAGGCCATTAAAGCGGACACTGAGACGGCCCGGGCCCTTGGGGTTCTGCAGCAATGACGGACGCCCTTTCGGAGCAGCGGAGGCAAGGGCGCCTCCAAAGGTTCCGGCGGCGGTTTCTCCACCTACCGTCAAGCGGCCCGCTCGTCGTCTCAGGAGGCCTACAGAGGACGAGGCAAGTCTTGCAGACCCCGCCGTCGTCGCCAAGGAGGTCAAGGCGGCAAAGCCTCGTCGAAACAGGATTGAACCGACCGTGGGGTCGGGCCCCCACCGATGCACCCCGGAGGTTCCATGACGTGTTGCACCCTGGGACATAGCCTCTCGTAAAAGTCGGCAAATAAGTTGTTTATATTTTCTTGGTTCCTGACCTCTGCCCTGTTTCATCTTTCAGTACCACTATGGGGTCCCTCTGGTTTTCTTGTTTAGTGAGCCATGCTAGGAGTCTTCTGGGTTTATCCCCTTCTGCGTGCAGTCTCTGTAGGTATTTCCCATAATTTAGCTTCTCCAATTTCTCCCAGAGTTCCATACATCTTGTTCTTAGCATTAATAGTTCCCTGGGTTCCTCGCCTGCCATTTCTGCCCTTCTTTCCTCCTTTTTTATTTCTCTTTCTAGTTTGTCCAGTTCCTCCATGATTGCTCCTTTTAGCCCTCCTGTTTTCCCAATCACCGCCTCCTTTATTACTACCTTGAATGCGTCCCAGAGCGTGGCGTTGCTTTCTACGCTTCTCTCGTTGTGTTTGAAGCAATCTTCTATCACCTCTTGCAAATGTTCTTCCAATTCGCTCTCCCCCAGCGCTTCCGCTCGGAGTCACCATGTTGGTATTGGGGTTTTCCTAAGGGTGTGTGCCCATGTTGCTATTATCGGGACATCGTCTGATAATGTGCGTGCTTTAATGTCAATTCCTGTGAATTATATTAGAGATTCAGCACCCGTAAATAGGTAATCTATTCGTGTGAATATTCCGTGGGGTGGGCCATAGTGTGTGTACCCTCTCCCGCCTCCGTATACCTGCCTCCAGACGTCCACCAGCTGCACTCGTGCGAGAGTCCTTTGAAGCTCCTTGGCCGGGGGTGCTGGTCTCCTGTGCTTGTCGTCCAACCTGTCGAGGAGTGGGTCTAAGGTGCAATTGAAATCTCCTGCCCAGATGAGTGTAGCTTCCCTGTATTGGGCCACTTTAGGCGCTATATTCCTGAAGAATTTGGTTGCGTCGTGGTTTGGAGTGTAGGTGTTGATCAGGCATACTTCCTTATGTTCTAGCATTCCATGCACTAACACTAGTCTCCCCTCTGCGTCGTTTCCTTGCTTTATTAGCTGGAACGGTACTCCCGGTTCAGTCCATATTAGCGCACCCCTTGCCATAATTCGAGTATGTAGTGCTGTATACTTGTCCTCCCCATTTCCTGCTCACCTTGGCCTGTTTTCCGATGTCAGGTGAGTCTCTTGGAGCATTGCTATTTTGACTTTCATTCTGTTTATCCAGGCGTACACTCTGAGTCTTTTGACGTAGGCGTTGTGTCCCCGTACATTCCAGGTTGCTATTGTTATTTCATCAGGGTTCATGTATGTGTTGTTTACTTCGGTTTACTTCGGCTATGGGACAACCACTGTTGTCCCATAGCCTTCCTTTTGTTTATCACCCTGCTTTTTCTCCTTTCTTCCAGCTCTTGGGGCCTTCCTCTTTTTTCCAAGTTTTCTCTGCCTTTGTGTCTGGGGTGAGTTCCCTTGATTTGCTGCTGTGTATTTTCCTGATCTCTGCCCACTCGGAACATTCTGTGGTCGCATGAGTTGTCCTTTCCGTCGATGATGCTGTGTGCCAGTCGGCCGTACCTATTGCTAACCAACACATAAACCATAACTTCATTAACCCAAACTTCAACGATTAAACTAACGCCCATCCACCCTCCCCCTGCTCGGGCTTCGCTGCATCTCTTGTCATGCTCCTGTGGACGAAGCAGACTCGCCGCAGCTTGATGCCTTAGAACTGGCATCCGAATTCGCATCACGCTCTTCTTTGGGGGCTTGGTTTTTCCCTGCCGGCACGTCTGAGTAGAGCTGATCGCTCCTTTCTGTTGTCATTATTCTTCTGACTTCATTTGTGCATTAAATGCGTGGCGTCATAATTCCTAGCTAGCTATGGATCTTTTCACCTGGGCTGGTCCCTTCCGTTGTTGGCGTTCCTCTGCCCCAGCTGGGGGATGCCCTGTGCATCCATCCATGTTTGGGCCTCCTCCGTGGATTCAAAAAAGCATGATTTCCCTTTGTGTATCACCTTCAGCTTGGCCAGAAATTGGAGCATGTATCGTATCTCCGCTCTTCTGAGACGTTCTTTTGTGGGGCCGAACTGTGCTCTTTGTTTCTGGACTGTGGCTGTATAGTCCGGATATATGGTGATCCTGGAGGAGATCCTAGTGATCTCTCCCCCTCCCCTTGAAAATGCCAGCATCCTCTCTCTATCTTCAAAGTTAATTATCCTGGTGATCATTGCCCTTGGCGGAGCCCCCAGCCGCGGTCTTCTAGTTAGTGCTCTGTGTGCCCGTTCGACCACAAAGCCCTGGGATAATGTCCCAGCTCCGATTTCCTGAAGAAGCATATTTTCAATGTATTCTGTGGGATCATTTCCCTCCTCACCTTCCGGAACTCCGATTATGCGGACGTTGTTCCGCCTTGCTCTGCCCTCCGCGTCTTCTACTCTCCGCTCTAGGAACTTGACTTTCTGCAGCACTTCTGACATTTGTGTTCTCGTAACCGTGAGATCTGTGGTATTTTGCTGTACCTGCTGCTCCGTTGTTGTTACCCTGTCCGTCAGGTTCCTAGTATCCTGGCGAAGGAGGCCCACGTCCACCATGACTGTGTCCAATTTTTGTTCTAAGGATGCTTTCAGGGCACCTATAGCCGTGTCCATTTTGTTTTCCAGACACGTCTTCAGGGAGGCAATCGCCTCTAGGATCTCTCAGTCTTTTCCGTTATCTGGTTGGCATGGGGTGCTCGCCTCTGCCACTGCCATGTCTGGTGGGTTTGGTTGCTTGTTCCCAGATGCCTTGGCGAAAGTGTCCATGCTGGCTTGTTTGGTTTTCACTTCTGTTTTCTTGTTGGGCATTGTTGTCATGATGCCTACCCCCGGAGCACCAGGCCAGGCCCAGCACCCCCGGGAGCAGGCATCACGCCCCCGGGTAAAAGCCCAGCGGCCCTTTATAGGGGCTCTTTGGACTCTGTCCTGGCGCCGTTGGCGCCAGGCTTAGGTTGGACATCAGTCCTGGCGCCATAGGCGCCAGGCTTATAAGGGGAAGTGTTTGGTGCACTTACCTGAAGCAGACCATGCTGCACACTCACCTGATGCAGACCATGCTGCATGAAGAACCAAGCCAAATGAGGCTTAGGAGGGACTATTTTTCTGAAGGAACTATTTTGTTACTTGGGTGGGGCTGTGGAAGAATACTCACCTGGAACTTCTTCCAAGGCTATTTAAGCCACGCCTGGACAGCCACACGTGCTTCGCGTTGTTCTGCATCCCAGCAGCTGAACGCTCACCGTGTCTGCTCCTGCACCTGGACTCCAGCCACGCCCGCCTCGAACCTGGAACACCTGTAAGGAAAGAAGAGAAGAGAAAGGTGAAAACCAAGAACTTATTCAACCTTCTTACCTGCATCCGGAATCTTCACGCCAGCATTCCTGAAGGAAGACTTCCATTTAAAAGCACCACGTTGCTCGCTGCAGCGCCGCGCTTCACTCACCTGTTCCCGAGACGCCGCCCGGCTCCATCGCGGCTCTCAGCACCGGTCGCCACATCTCTGCACCTAGGGGAGAGAAGAAGAGACAAAAGGTGAGCAAGGGAACACAAGAGGAAAGCCGACTTTTCAGCCATATTACTTACCGGCTTTTCTTGGTGAACCATTCCACATCTCGGGTCGGCGCCGCGTCTTTGGCAGGTACCGCACCCCGGCCCCTATGGGGAAAGGACAAAAGACATTACTGGGGAATTATAAAGACATTTAGAGGGGTCGCCCTCATCACTAACTCACCTGATTTTACCACCGGCAATTTAACCCCTCAACGCATCGCCTTTGTTCTGCACCTGAAATAAAGGACAGATCACAGGTTAGGAAAAAACATAAAAGGAGGCTCACACTTGAACTTTTGCATCTTCATACTTACGGCGTATCGCTCAGAAAAGTCAAGTGGATTTGCCAGCGCCATTCTGAAAACCAGTGAAGTAACTGGACGAACGCGCGCCCCTGCACCAGAAGCAGGATGGAGAGTTCATCCTTCCAAACCATAAGGTGAGCTTAAAACGGGGGTTTTGGAGGAAGTCGGAGAAGAACGAAGGGGGAAAGGGGGGAGCAAGCACACTATTCAGCAGACAGTTAATCCCCTTTCTCATCTGCAGAAGGATATTCCTACGGGCCAGACAAGCATGATTGGGGGTCCTGTTCAATCGGTGGTCCGAAATCTGCGCATCACGCTTGAAGAGGCCACAGCAACCCAGACCAGACCAATGCCTCCGTGGGAGCCAGGTGAGCGTTACAGAACGCAAAGCCATCCTACAAATTCCCACCCAGGCGCTATGGAAACTTCTGAGACTGACCAGTTGGCCCAACTACTGGGGGAATTACGGGCCGAAGTACACACCGCTCGTCAAGAGACTAATGCTCTCGGGAGGGAAGTGATTGTAACAAAGGAAAGAGCTGATGACCTGGCTAGACAGCTTTTGCAAGGTCAAGCTGGACAAACTCCTTTACCCGGTTCCGGAGGGAACCCCGCTCCTGTGCTTTCCAGTAACCCGGTGCAGATTAATCTACCTGGAAACATGCCCCTGGGCCCACCCGAACGCTTTGCTGGGGACCCCAAACGATTCGCCGTATTCATGAATCAGTGTCGTTTGCATTTCCTGTGCAGACCTGGGGCCTTCCCTAATGACCAGACCAAGGTAGCCTTTGTATTGTCATATCTCAGCGGCAATGCTGCCGATTGGTCGGTTCCACTGGTAACTCAAGATGACCCGATTCTTCGTGATTTTCAAGGATTTCAAGCAAGCATGGAAAGGTTATTTGCTCGTCACTCCCAGGGGCAGGCTCTAGATGACGAACTTCTATCTCTGCGACAGGGCAATCAAGACCTCCTTTCCTACATTGCAACCTTTAATAGACTAATTGTGGAAACTGGGTGGCCAGAGGATAAAAGAATCACGTTATTTTATCGAGGTCTACGTGGAGAACTTAAAGATGTCCTGGCCCAAGTTGTAAATCCGCCCCAAGAATGCTCAGAACATATAGACTTAGTGGTCCAATTGGATCACAGACTGCAAAACAGAAAAGCAGATCGGTCCAAGTTTGAGACACGGGTGTTAGTCAAGACCCACGCTAACCTCAAGGGGGATGAAGCCTCTGAGCCAATGCAAATCGGAGGAGTTAAAGGACCATTAACTCAAAAGGAATGTGAAAGAAGACGGCAGATGCACTTATGTCTTTATTGTGGTTCCTCTGGACACTTTCTACGAGATTGCCCGGCAAGGCCGCCAGGAAGGTGGTAGGAGCCGCTGATAAAATCCATGAAACCTCTGTATTGGGAAACGACCCCGCCCGACAACCGTAGGGGTCTGCTTGCCGAGCTTGAAAACAAACTCTCAGACCTCGCATTTCATTGTGCCAATGGTCCTCGTAGATCCGGAACAGCCTAAGCGGTTGCACGCAATAAAAGCATACATCGATAGTGGGGCTCTAGGAAACTACGTGGATCATGAATTGGTCTCCAGGATTAACCTCCCTCTGCGTCCTAAAACCAGTAAAGATGTCATCACCAGAGTTGATGGTACCGAAATTGCCTCGGGACCGGTAACACATTCCACAGCTGAGGTGACACTTGTAGGTCCGGACGGCCATCGGGAGGCAGTTGTGTTTGATGTAATCAAGGCTCCACAGTTTCAGGTTATTCTCGGAATCCCTTGGTTAGAGACACATAATCCTCGAATTGATTGGCGAGCAAAGAGAATAACCTTTCCGGAGTGTGCATGAACCTGCTACCCAGAATATCTGAAGATCAGTCTAGCATCAGTAACCTCTGTCTCCGTGCAACTACCTCCGGAATACCAAGACTTTCAGGACGTCTTCCAAAAGGAACAGGCCAACACGTTACCTCCTCACAGATCGTACGATTGCCAAATCGATCTGGTGTCCGGTGCACAACCCCCTTGTAGCAGGATTTATGCCTTTACTGAGCCGGAGAATCTGCATTTGAGACAATATTTAGATCAATACCTAGCCAATGGTTACATTCGCCCGTCAAAGTCTCCGGCATCCTCAGCTTTGTTCTTCGTGCCAAAAAAAGAAGGTGACCTTAGAACTTGTATCGATTACCGCGCATTGAACCAGATAACTGTTAAAAATCGTTACCCTCTTCCTTTAATCCCTGAACTCCTTGACCAGGTGAAGGACGCTTGCATATACACCAAGTTAGATCTCCGGGGGGCTTATCATCTGGTACGAGTAAAAGAAGGCGACGAATGGAAAACGGCCTTCCGTACAAAATATGGACTATTCGAATACCAGGTGATGCCTTTCGGGTTGTGCAACGCGCCTGCTGCCTTCCAATTCTTCATTAACGATGTCCTTCGGGAACTAATCGGTGTCTGTGTTGTCGTGTATATCGATGACCTTCTGGTGTACTCCTCTTCGGAATCAGATCACAGAAAACATGTCAGGGCCGTCCTTGAGAAATTGCGCCAGCACAAACTGTTTGCAAAACTGGAAAAATGCGTTTTCATACCACCGAGGTTGAGTTTCTTGGATTCATCCTGACACCTAAAGGGGTCCGAATGGACTCACGGAAAGTGGATGCCATCCTCAAATGGCCATCACCTAGTTCAGTGAAAGGTGTCCAAAGCATGCTTGGTTTTGCCAATTTTTATCGCAGGTTTATCCCGGAATTTTCACGGGTGGTGCAACCCATCACTGCACTCTTGCGGAAGAATAAACGTTTTGAATGGACCGAGGAAGCTGAACAGGCCTTTCAGGAATTAAAAGCTAAATTTACGTCCGCACCTATTTTGAAACACCCGCGTCCTGATCTCCCATATATAGTCGAAACCGACGCATCCAGCTTAGCCATGGGAGCTGTCCTGTCTCAAAGAGACCCCAAAACCAACCAACTGCACCCAGGTGAGCCAGGTGAACGTTACAATTGTTAGTATGCGGGCTTGATTTATGGCTCAGCTCCTGTCTCTTCCACGTGCGGCCTGCTGTCAAGATCTGTGTGGGATCTTGCTTGGATGTGGGCTACTGGTGCCTGTACTCCTTGCGTTTTGCTGCAGTCTTTCAGGCTTATGTGTCAGTCACTTATCTGAGAGGAGTCCCAGCTTAATCAGCCGTATTTTGGGTAGTGTCCGCTCCCAGTTCCCGGTTCGCCCCACTCCGCCAGGAGGTGGTACCCCCCCTGGGGGTTTCTTTTATTTCTCAATGTTTCTGTATGTGTTAGGGTGGTGTGGGCTCATTCTAGCAATCTGACCGCCCCTGTTTTGCTGAGTTAATCGCCCACCTAGAGCAGGGGGTCTCGGCTTGGTTTGCCGCTTTTCCTTTCTTTATTTTCTCTTCCTGTGGTGGGACTCTCCACTCATCTCAGTCCGCCGATCACCGGTGTAGCCCTGGGGGCTTCCCTTGTTGCTGGATCTGGTCTTTGTGTGCTCTGAGGTGAAGCGGGGTACCTCGCGCCGATCTCCCCGCTTTCTATATTGTTGCGTTATAATTGTTCTGGTGTGAGGGGCCCGACCCAACTTGCCGCGTATTGATGGGGTCTGCTTTCGGTATGCTTTTCACCTCTGATCCGCCCCCCCCCCCCCCCAGTGCCACTGGTGTGTAGGGTCCCAGCCTGTGTTGTGGTGCTTCTCTTTTCCTGTTCATTCAGCACTTCTCGGTCACAGAGTTCCCCCGGGATTCCTTCTGTCCCCGGATGGGTCATCCTCAGGGTAGGGCGGCCTTCCCCCCGCGTACCCAGCGGTCTCCTCACCTACCGTGCCGCCAGAAGCGATGTTCCTCTGGAGCGCTCTGCCTCGGGCACCTCCCTCCTCGTCTCGTCCTCTCCGCTTCTGTGGGGCCGCTCCTGCTGGGCCAGGGCTCCCCGAGAACAGCAAAAGAGCGCCAGGCACTCCGGCCCCTTCCCGCCGGCTCCTGTCTTGACACGGAGGGGTGTCTGGGTCCTCTTCGGCGGTCCCCGGTCTCCGGGACGTCTTGCCTTTGTGCGAGCGGCCTCTGCGCGGGGCTTTCTTGGTTCCGCCTGTGCCATGGATCCCACGGCGATCGTCCGGGTCTGGCCTTTCCGTCACGCTCCTTCCTCTGTGATCGCTCTCCTGCGGCAGGTATCCTTTGATGTTTTCTCTGTGCTAGGTTCTGAGCACAATCCGGCGGCTTCCCTCTTCCCTTCTCGTTTCAGCCACCACGTGGCGGGGTCGTATCAGCGGGCCGCCGTCTTGGATTTCTCACTCTGAGAATTCTAGGATCGTTTTCTCCTCGATCCACGGTCCAATTTCTCTCCAGAGTCGGGTCAAGTGGTCCGTGAATATTCCGATGCCTTTATGTAAAAATTCAGGGAAATTAGGTCAGATTTTGAGGATCGTATGCAGGATCAAGTAGGAGCTCTCTGAGAACACGTCCTAACGAATGGCCGCCTAGACACGCCCCCCCAGGTAATCTCTCCTTTGGACTGAAGGAAGTATCATTGCATTCCCACCATGGCCATTGCTTTCTAATGTATGCAGTATAGTGGCCTCCATTGGTAGAGTCGCTTGTGTGGTAGATTATGGCTACTGTTGTGAAGGTTTTTTTGCCAAGTGATACCTGTCCGTGTGTGAAGGCAGTAAGTTTGCACTTGTTTTTGGTTCCATCGGCATTATATCTTAGGAGCGTTAATATTACATATTGACTATGTGAGTGTATATGTAGCGTCGAACGAATATCAGAATTGCACGACGTACGCAACATGCTATGGTTTTGCACCAGATGTTGAAATGCAATGGAGTGACAGTTAGATATTGATACGTACACGAAGCATTCATTAGGGACTTGTTCCTGAAAGACATGGTTGCACAGAATGCATGTATGTTTCCACATGTAGGAAATGTGAAAGATTTAATTCATGAGTATGTTTTTCCTTTCCAGTATTTGTAGTAAGTACATTAGAAATTCCTCTAGATCTTGTTGTCGATTTAAAGTGAATTTCACCATTCCAGCACTGTAGTCCAATTCTTGCCTTATTCCTGAGACACTGTAAATGGTGTCTGGATTACTTACTGCATTTCTGTGATGGATGAGTATTTGCAAACACAACTGGTCTGAGCCATTTAAATAAATGTTTTCTACAATTGCTGGCATTTGGAATAGAAACTTAATTGTTAAATTTGCATAGCAATTAACACTTCTTGTATTGTAAAATGTGAATGGGCCAGGTACTTCTGTGTCTGAGCACTTTGGTAGAAGAGTACGTGGTTTCTTTGCAGAGGCATTTTTGTTTGTGGGTGGTAGTTGATGTAGTATGAGTTGCTTTCAATTTCTTTGATGGTACTGTTGCCAAATCATTTACAACTTCTGAATGAATGAGCCTTCTTTTCAAACCTTTCGGTTTCTGAGGAATAGTGTACATTTTCAGATAAGGTGTGTACAGTGCACGTAGTCTATTGTAATCTATGATGCAAGGAATGTCTGCACTGACTGCAGTTGCATCAAAATCCACTAGATACAGTCCTTCCAGTGCATGTAGCCATGACAGTGCTACGTAACTCATGCTTTCTTTAAAGACTGTGCTGCCAGTATCAATCAGTGCTTGATCTAAGGTTAGACCTTGCGATTTATGAATAGTCACTGCATAAGCTAGTGACAGAGAAAACTGTTCTCTGCGTACATACATGTCTTTGAAAAGAAGGAATCATGCTGTTGTTCTACGTCTATGTTACGCTTTAACATAACTCTACAGTTGACACATAATGTTTACATTTTCTCCAAACTAACTGTGTTGGAGATAGAGTTCTCTAAGGTTTGTAGTCGTGCTATGCCATGTTGACACATAGGTATTGTCATAACGTGTACGTCCAGTTTGTCTGTGGCAAGAATTTGCACTAGTGGTTGTTTTTGTTTTTGCAGCATTGTTGCATTAAATTGTGCACAGCTTGCAAGAGTTGGCATTAAGGACATACAGCTGATATTTTTCTGAGCTAATTGTTCCATGACATCAGTAGCACATGTGTTACGCCTGTACAGCTCATGGATGTGTCTAGAATTGAGGGTAGACTGCGCCTCCTTTGATACTACAGCAATCCGTATGTTTTTTTTAAATGTTGGCGTAGGTGAGGTCTGCAGACTGACGAATGTTTTGAGTTAGTTCTCTCTATTGGAAATGTTGCCAGAGATGTACATTCCCGATGCTTCCAAGACATTTACGGCAGTCTTTGTGTCCTAAGGTTTTGAAGATAGGTTCACCTTTGGCTGGTGTTAATTGAAGGAGATCTCTGAAAACAATCAAATGTTTTCCTCCAAACAGTTCTTCGTAGTCTGTTTTGAGGGCCTCTTGCAATCCGGGGTGAATCAAAGCCAACATTAGGTTGGAGACCATGCTCGCCTCATCTATTAGGAGCATTTTTATAAGTTTCAGAACTCTGCGTAGCTCCATAGCAGATTCTTCTGAATGTTTATAGTACTCTAATTTGCTTTGGAGTTCTACTGAAAGGAGTAGCAATCTGTGTAGTGACTCCAACTATGTTGTAGACAGCCAAACCTGCAGGGGCAGTTACAATAGCAGAAAGGTTGTTGTTTTTTAATTGTTGGAGGTATTTACTGATATTGTTTATTAAGAATATTTTACCTGACCCAGCTTTTCCACTTACATACAGCAGTACAGGTTTGTAGTTGTCACAGGTGCAAGTTTTACTTTCGTGCTGTATACCATGTTGAATGGTTTCACTTACTTCAACAAAAATGGTGCGCTGTTCATTGTTTAGTTGGGATTTCAGTACTGCCAACTCTTCTGCACAATGCTCATACTGAAGCATAGTGGTAGTTACTTCCGTCATGGCTAATTCTGCCTTCTTCGCTATGAGTTGCTGTCCAAGTGGTTCTTGGCTGCTTGTTTGAGAAAGTTCACTGCTCTCAGAAGTGTCTACATTTAGTTGTGCTTGAAGTTCTTCTTCTTGCTGGCGTTCATTGTCCAATATGGTTATGTTATGTAAAGTAAAGTTTTCTTCTGTAATTATGCTTTCACTGGCATTGAAAGCATCTTCATAGGAGGTGTGGGTGGCTAATAAATCTTCTTTTCTCCATGGTTTGAAAAGTTGCAGTAGAGCAATGTAGTACAGTTCTTTGTGTTGAGGAGTTTTTAATGACAATTTCATATGCTTAATTAGGCAGGTTGCCTTCACAACTTTCCACTCTGTATCTACCCTTTTCCTCATTTGGTTTAATGTTGTTTTTGTATGCAATGTTTTGGGCTATCTGGTTCAGGCACAAGGCTTCTAGGGTAATACTCCGGTTCGGGTAGTATGTGTCCAATAAGTTGTTCTTCAAAATGTCCTGGCTGTTCGGATCGCTTTTGGCTATTGTTTATATGTCCTCCTACGATTTTACTACTCTTTTTCTGGATGCAGCAGAGCCAAGGCTTAGCCACACTATGTTGTCAGATTTCCCATATAAGGTCGTGCCGGTTAAATGGTTAGTGGGTTCGTAGCTGCCACATTCTCTATGGGACAGCATTTTAATGCCAAAGCTGTTCAATTTCTGTGCCAGTGTTTTGTGAAAGGATATGTCATCCTAGAGGTCTTTGAGCTCTGTTTTCTCTGCTTTGGTGAAGTAGGTGGTGACATATTGTGCAATTGCAGTGGAATTGTCTGCAATGTACTGTACATCAACATTACCATTCCACAGAAGGACAATAATTGCGTTGTAGTAATCATTGATGTACCTTGATGCTTCGCTCCTTTTTATGCAGTGAGTGTTCTTAGGGGATTTTCCTTTCACACTGTGTTGAACTGAAGACATGAAGCTGTTTCTTTAGTTGGCCTGTTGTTGAAACAATACTTGCCACACTTGTGTCTTTGGAATTGCAATATTTGTGCTCGTAGGTCACTATGTGTACTTTCCGAAGGGATTTCGCAAGTGACATATTTGTGAATGAACTGCAAAACAGTTTCATCACTCTCCTCACCAAATTTAGGAGCATTTTTAATTTTTAAAAGCATGTGGATGGTGGTGCTCTTCTGGCTGGATATTCTTTTTCTCTAAAAGAAGTGTTCCACTTCTCCGTGGGGAGGAAGTGCTTTATTGCAAATGAAGTGGAGCATGGCAAGAAAGCGATGATGAAAGTAGCGTGAAACATTTACTGGATCGAGAGAGCAAAAATGTCTACACCTGATTTGTTTTTGTTTGCTATGCGTAGGAAAGTGTGCAAGTCTTCCCATCTATACTCTGCACAACTTAAAGTGACAAACCATGTGGGTTGCCGAAGGTTGCGAAGCATACACGGTACATCTGTATGCCATCTGAACCAGTACTCTTTCGTACCACGCATGTTTGCCAAGAGATCTTGAGTGGAAAACTTCGTCCTTCTCTTGCACTTTTTGAAGTAGCTGTGTAGCAGACATGTTTTGAAAATGGGAACCTGTTTTTAATGTGTTGGCAACTCCATAACATATCGTTGCCTATTCACTTTCAAGGAGCAGGTGAACACGTTCTGTCTAAATCTACTGTCTTCAGAATACATTCGGCAACAGCGGTAAGCTGATGCTGTTATTTGTGCCTTTTTCATCATATTTTCCACCTTTTCCAGTCGGGAGCAGTAGAGGAAATGCTTGTGCTGCCACACTTTTTTCCCATATACCGATTGGCGCTCCTTTGGCTTGTTGCATTTGATATGTTTCTAGTGCATAGTGTCTTTGGAGTGCAGTGGGCGAATTGTATAGTGGTCTAAAATATTGGAAGCTGTACTAGGCTCTAGACCTTCTATTTGGCAGTTGTTGAGGAGTGCTGAATTATTTCGGTTGTTTCTCTCAGGTTTTCTTGAACCTTTATTTCCTAGTAGTATTCATTGTTTTCTTTAAGGTATTGCAATGCTTCCCTAACTTTGGTTGTCCACTAGTTGCTGCCACATTTTATTGTCTTTTGTAGGTACACCATTTACCAGGATAATGAAAGATTCTTGTATTGGCCTTTGCACTCGTAGAGTGTCTACATTTTCTTTGAGATCTAATGGTAAATAAACTACTTTACCACGAATGCCTCTCAGTAATTCGTTGGGAGGCAATTTTGCAGTTTTCGGTTGAAGTCGTATTATTGCTTTAAATTGGTGCACTGTTTGGATTATAATGGTCTCATACAAATTAAGCTGCTGCAGTGCGTTTGTCAGTAGAAATAGTTCCAAATTATTACTAATTGCCCGTGAAGGTTTTGATTGTCAAGTTTGGCAGTGCAGTATGTGCACAGTATGGAGGTGTTCGTAATTTTATATTTGTTTTCAGATATAAGGCACAGAGCTAATTGAAACCATTGGGATTCCTCATTGCCTTCTATTTCTGCATACGATAACACACACATACTTGGTTTGGCATTTCAACAGATGTGCGTTTGAATTTTTGTTTTTCTTTTCTGTATGTGTGATTAAAAAAGTTGATAGCTGCACTGTTGTCAGTACTGTTGTCTGAAAATGCTGGATTTTCTAAGTGCTCTTCAGTTCCACAATATTTCCTTTGGGTGTGTTCTTATTTCATCGAACACTTGTTTGGCTGTACCGTGTAGGAGACTATCATTTAAATGTTGAAGTGCTAAACATGTACTTTTTGCATAGTACAGTTTGTAAACTAGATTTCTGACTGTTGAATGGTTGGTTGCTAGCATTTTGATACAGTGGAAGGTGCTTTTGCAAGCAGGTCCAGAAATACAGGCTAAGGAATGTCCTCGTAATCCAGTGTAGTTGCGCACTGGACCGGAGTCCATAGTTTGCGGCAATTCCTCAATCAGTATGTCAAAGGCAACGACAAAATAAAAATACTACAAAGATTTGATTAAGCATTGGCGAACGTTACACATTGATGTGCAAGGCCATTTGTAGGTGAGGCGTGTTGCTTTGGTGGAATGGAGAGTGCCATCTAAGTTTGATGGGGCTATTTCTGAAAGCAGTGTTTCCTCTTCCATTATTGTATTCTGCATCTTTTCATACCCTCATCGACTCTGATGTAAGGCAATTTGGTTTGTTCTTGTTTGTATGATTCTTCATTGAAGAATGGCTCTGTGTTGGTGGTGTGACTCCACTCACCTGTACAGATGTGGCCAAAGGCATCTATACTGACATTGCGTTTGTTTCGAAGTAGTGCTTGCAATTTACCAATTAATCTTGTTAGTGGTTTCATTCTGTTCAAAATGACTATCAACGTTCTCGCTCATTGCACTGTCTACAAGAGTTTCTAGGATGACTTTTCTGCGGTCGGTTTTGACGGTTGAGCAGGATTTCTGCCCTCCATTTATAAGGTTCTGAAGGACTCTGTGGTGGAATTTTCTTTGTAAAACTTACTTTTTTAGAATGCTTGCTTGTGGTTACATTACCATTTGTACGTGCTCTCTTAGCAGTAGTGTGCTTTGCACTGTACTTAGTGGTTTTCTTTTCATTCCCACATTTTGACAGATCAACTACACTGTCTTTACTGGTAGATGCATCCGTTTTCGGTAATGACTGAATTATCTCTTCTCCTTCAACTTTCTGTTCACGTTCAGCTTGCAGTGCATGGCTACTTTCTGTGTTTTTAGGTTGCGTGCCTCTCTTTCTGCGTTGCTTTCTATGGAGTTGCATTTTGGTAGGCATTGTGTAGTAGCTGTTGGCAAAGAAAGGGAAGTGTGGGTGTGCAAAAATTAAAATGTATGTGTGCAATGTGCATGAGTGGGTCAATAGGAGGGTAGGCATTTAACTAGATGTGCCGGTCAGATAGCACAACGATTAGAGCGCTCGCTTTGACATCCGTGCAGAGCCTGCTGAAGCAGGTTCAAATCCCGGAATCATGACAGGGCCAAACTCATCCTTTCATCCTTCCGAGGTCGATAAATGAGCATGACACACTGGGGGAAATAAGCAGTGCTCAGATACCTGAGGGTTCGTAGCGCTATATTAATGTACAAACAAACAAGTGTCACTGTGCAGTAGTGTCTAATTTTCGGTTCGGGACAGTATCTTACTATGTGGGGATTCGTCTAATGGTGGTGACATAACAAACACTGAGCACCTGTAGAGGTGTTATTAGTAACAATGATGTACATACCGGTGGATGGCCGCGCATCTATGTGCTCCAATACAACAATAGTGTACTTTTCTAGTAAGACATACAACAGTATCATGGCATTGTACGTACTTTGTTGCTTGCTGAGGATAGGTTTATTGCACGGTGTATGTTTGAAGTGCACACTGCAGTGGCTTTCCGGAGAGAGGTGGGTAATGATCTGTATAAGAAGATGGTAACAAAATATGTTGGCTAATGGCATAGTGCTTACATGTGTGCAATGCATTCTTCAAAACTATAGAGGGATGTCTTGGCAGGAAGAGAAGTGTGTGTGTATAAATGGAAGGGTTACGATATGAATGGCCACTTGGGAGCATAAGCATGTTTGTTAAGGGGGTAGGTTGGTTATTTGGGAGTGCATTGTGTGACTTCTTATGAAACACATGTGTTTTTTAGTGTAGGCCTATTTACTAGGCACTTGGCTTAGGTTGATGGGCAAAGCTGCGTGATCATTTTGTGTGGGATTTTTACAAATTTGATAGGTGCGTTAATCGGGGAAATCATTGTAAAATTGACGAAAGAAAAGAACAGAGTAACCGTTGCCATATACCAATGGCTGTTATGGGCAAATGGCAACTTTGCCATCACCTACCACTGTAGGAGCCATTTAATGGTAGGTGATGGGAGAAATAACAGTATGATTTTTGACTACGTTATGGAGATTCACTGCTAGGTACCTTGTTGCTACGAACTTATAATATAGTTACCACTGTACTGTACAAAAAATACTAATACCTACTAGGGGTGGTGATGGGTAGCGATGCCGATGTATGTGGGAACAGAACTCGTAGATCGTTTTACAGTACTTTCCAGTGCAGGTGCATTTGATTTGAAGGTGCGTTTGACCTCTGAATGTTTAACGGTTGTTATGGGCTGTTCAATAGATGTGCTAGCGTTACATGCACAATTCTTGGATGTAATTGGTGGATGCATAAGTAATCGTTTAACAGTAGCCAATTAGGGAGTGCTGGTAAAAGAGTACGGGAAAGGGGAGAAGTACTGGCCCTGCTTTCCTGGGGCGCAAATGCTGTCCTTCTTAATGTCATGGAAATGGGACTGCGGATTATCGATTCTGGTGTATGTATGCTTTTGTGTTCCATGCTAGGATGTTCTTCTGTGCCCATGAGAACGGTAGTGCTTCTAGTGTGCCGTTTGTCAGTGGCGTTGATTTTTTTTTTTCCCCATATTGAAATTAGTCACCTGTTGGACTATGTACAATATACGCTGCAGACACTCGTGTAGTAATCTAAGGAGGCATAGCAGAGGGCAATCCCTAACAAAGAGCACACAAAAATGTGTTTCTTTACATGTCGCTTTAGCAAAATTAGAAGAAAATTTTTTTCACAACTTCCACCAAGACGCCCATTTTCTATGATGCTTAAAATGTTTGTGCAACCCCCCACACAGGGCAATATGTTTTTGAAAGCCGCACCATTTGGAGGTGCGCACATGCTACATTCGGTTCTTTTCAGGGTGGCTGCAATGGAAATGGGACTGTGCAGGAGTTGGATTGGTCAATATGTTTTCCTGGGTGTGGTGTGTAGCAACAGATTGCGCCAGAACGTGTGTTTGCAAATAGGAGTGGAGATGGCTACGGGTATGGTTGTGCCGTTCAGTAGGCGGACTATATGACTTTTTGGCTACTTTTGGAATACATTGTGTACAAGTTTATGCAGAACGCTGTGCAATGGCAGCACACCTTGGGTTACTTAATGTCGACGTGCACTGACACGGAATCCGTGGGATGAAGTGGGTCCACGTGGGTTCTCTTTGTGCCAGTTTGGTGACGGGCACTCATCCAAACATTATTATTGTTCATTGTGGAGGGAATCATTTAGGGTATGTTAGCAGCATTTTACTGCAGTTTGCAATGAAGGAGTCATTTTGGCAACTCATGGAAATGTTTCCGAATTCACACAATTTTTTCTGGCATTGCCCAGAGACAGATATGGCTGCGTTCTTCCCCGTGTGGGACACATATGGAGAAAGCGCAGCTCAATGTCCCGCCCACCTGGTGCCTTCCTTCACCATCACTGTCTTGTGGCCAATGCTGGATTTGACTTGTATGGACTTCATTCATTCACGGTGCGTCACTCTTTCGCAACTCTCATGTTGGACTTCCTTTGCATCGTGTACTCATGGTGACCCTGAATCGTGCTGCTCCCATCTTCATCTTGTATCCTGGCTTGCAACATTATGTGTTATTACTGACTTCTGCAATTGTATTCGCTCTCCACTCTTGCTTCTCCACTTTTTTTGGCTGCTTACTCTCTTTTCTCTCCTCCTTTCCTTCTCCCTTTTCCTATCTCCTCCCCTTACTTTGTTCTATGCACTTACTCTATCAGAATTGTCCCTGGACCTAATATGATAGCAACCTCATCGGTTTCCTCCACCATCCCATTACTGTTTTTTTCCTCCCCACCATCCCTCCAGCACTATCTGAAATGTTGTCAGGCCTAGTATGATAGTCGTTTGTTTTGTTCCTCCCCTCCCTTTCTGCACCCCTCTCCCTCACCTTTTGTGTTTCTCCGGCTCTACCAGAAATGTCATCAGGCCTAGTACGGTAGTCGCCGGTCTGATTCCATTTCCTCCTACTCTCCCCCTCCCTTCCTTATCTATGTCTTAGCTCTTGCACTATCTGAAATGTCGTCAGGCCGAGTACGATAGTTAATTTCACATCCTTACTGTTCATGGCCTGTAAGAATGTGGTTGTATTTTCCCTTGTTCCCTCCCTTGCCTTGAAGCGCTTTGAAACACATTGTGTATAGGCGCTATATAAATAAACAATCATATCATATCATAATGTGAACAATGCTGTTTGCGCCTTTTTGCGCAACGTTGGCATGTTCTCCTTCCACAATGAAAACATTACGTTTCGTAGTACCAACATTTTTGCGTAATATCCAAAATGTAGTGCAGCGCTTCCTGCAAGTCTAGCAAGCATTTTCCCTGTGGTTGTTCACCACTTCTAACATTGCAAACCCAAGCAGCACAAAAAGGCTGTTTTCAGAGCCACCACTTTGTTTTGCAAATGCGAACAATGCTTTTGCCGGAGTCCCGCCACCCAATGTTGCCATCTCTGTATGCGACGCTCATAGGCGGCGCCACTTCCTGCATGCTTCTTCAACTTCTATTTTTCAACGGTGCAAGGCAGCTCTGAGAGCCTTTTTGTCCTCCCCCACCCCCTTTTGGTTCTGTAGCATTTTTCCTGTTATAAGACACGCCTCAAAAGCCAGCAATGGAAGGGACATTTGGCAAAGGGCACAGTGGTAGGAAATTGTACGTGGAGAGTAGAAGATATGGGGTGCACCTCACTTGGGTAGGGGGCACTCCCTGTCATGCTCCCCGACCAAAGCCTCAAACGCACTTAGAAAATGTTCCCCCCTACACAGTGCCGCGTCGCAGTATATGCACAATACAGTGACCTTTGAAAGGTATGGGTCTGTTGCGGTGTGTATGTCCTGCAAGGCTTCTTGCGGGACGCGGTGGCCCACTGGAGTGTCACTAGTGGTGGCAGGAGCAGATTAGGAGGATGCTGGAGAAAATAACCTACTGCCTGCTTGGAAGGGGACAACCCCCCAAACAGCTGCCTTGTGTTTCGCTTTCAGGGGCTGCCACATGGAAGTGGTGCCGTAGCTGTACAAGCCAAGTTCAGTGTGTTGTACCTGGTTTGCACAAGATTTTGGCACATTTCCAACGGTCCTAAATAGTTTCCACACCCACGACTCACGCTGGCTGCTGGCAATGGAGATTCCTTCTACTTTATTCTCATTTCCTGTTCGATTGCCCTCCACATTGTGAAGGCTGTTCCCTTGCTCAGGACCTTCACAAGGAGGTGTTGGTGGTGAGGATGTGGGTGCTCCTGAGTCAGAGGTAGTAGCAGAAGCTCTGTTGGCCATTAATTGGAGAGGTATTTTGCCGGCACACACTTGGTGAGAAAGCAATTTCTGCACTAACCAATGTGCACAGCTGCTCTTCTCTGGAAAGCCAAACAGGGATTTCAGCGCACTTGTGGGGTGTGCCCTTTTATAGGAGTGTTGTGGAGCACGTGCCACCGCAAAGTGGCCCTAAGTATTTCCCTCCAATACCTACATGCAGAAGGAGTGTAGGATCTCTGTAAGGGTGCACTCTCACTGTAACACTCCATACATTGCAGAAAATTGTCCTCTTTCGATGTGCACGGATCTGGCTCATGTCCGCCAAATAAGGGACCACGCGCAGCGTTCCGTTACCATGGTAATGTCTCCATTGTTCTCCATTTGGACGCCTATCTGCGGGACGTATATTGGCCGTAATATTTTGTGGCCACATGCATAGCTCTCCTACGAATACTCTTGCCATCCCCGGACTACAATACAGTAGGTGGAATGTTTACGTGCGAAGGTACTCGCAGGACGTGGGTGCGCATTTCTACCTACTAAACTACATCACACGTTTATTTGCATATCATGACCACGGTCGGTGTTACCAGGTGTCACAGGATGAAGAACACATGTGCGCAGTTGTGTGACCGAGAAACGTACCGTCCTGCAACTGTTTACAGGCAGTTCTGTGCATGCAAATATGCGGCCAGTGCTGGGGTCCGACGGATGCTTTCATTGTGATTGCACTTAGGGCAGCCAGGTTCAGCAGTAGTACGACTCTATTTTCCTCACTTACAATCATCACCACTAGTGATGTGTCCTTCACACTGACAATGGCCTTCTTAAAACAAAGGCAAAGGCACACATACAATCAGTACACATTAACATATCAATGTTTATTAGCGGCCATTCATAGCCACTATTCGGAACGGGAAGGGGGCCCAGAAACAGATACTGGGGATTTTGCCATTTCAACAAGCTGCTGGTGAAGGTAAGATGGGATTGAGGTCTCATAGAAGCGTCTCTCATGACACAAAATTTGCAGGGATGGGGGGTCTGGGAATTGGGGAAGGCGGGCATGTGCAAGCCGAGCAGTCATATCTTATTTTCCCCATTAAATGTTCTTCTACAAAATATTTTAAGGTGGCAAATTGGAGGAGCAATTCATCCATTTTGGTGTCCAGGCAGTGTACTTTTATATGTCCAGGTGCCGCTTCTGGTGTACTCCTTTGTATTCCCGTATGTTCTGTTAAAGGACAAGAAATGTGGTTAATTTACATGAAGCACTACATTGTAATTGTCTTACTCTTGCCACCACATCCCCTACCTATGGGGTTACTATGCCCACTCATTTGGTCATGCAGGAAATTCTTTCCCTTTTCACAGTGCGGTGGGTAGCAATGGGGCTATCGTCCTCACTAATTTCTTCATGCAAAAAATTCTCCTCCAGCCATTCTAGGGTGGTAGCCATTGCTGTGCACAAACAGAAATCATGCTTTCCTACTAATGTACCCTACTGGGCCTGTGCACTTCCAACATAAACTTTGGTGTACTCGCCAAGTTGCAGTGACGTTCTGCTCTTGGTAGTGGACGTCTCAATCTCTGCCCTTTCGTCCTCCGTTTGATTGTGAATCAGGTGTGCAGTAACATTGATGAAGGCAAACGTCCCTTCTGTTGTTGGTGCTTTCCATTATGCTACATACCCTATGCCTTTTCGCTCTTTGTTGCGAAAGTACAGACTTTGTACAACTACTGCATTTTCCCTTCCCATTCACGCACTTGCTGCTGTTTCTATATGTTTATTGTATTTGCTGCATTTGGCCACTTTTTATGACCACCCCTCCCTTTCTCGGCACGTTGAACTCCACCAGATGTCCGCAAACAGACGCTGTCTTCCCAACCACTGTGGCTATTATTATAGAGCCACTGGCTTCAGTATGCTGTACAGTACATTTATACAAACTAAGCGTATCTTATTAAAAAGTAATGGAATTTAGTGAAAGAAACATTATTAAAGGGACATTATGGTTATGTTGCACTACTAAAAAACCTATGAAATTCAATGGAAAGAGTTGCTACAGGAAAATCGAAAAACCCCAGTTCTCCAGCATGGGGTCTGGCATGGATTCACATGCTCATGAATATTCCCCGTCGTCAGGCTGGGAATCCTCGGTAAAGAAAAAACCAGTATCAGTTTCGTTTCTGATCTGTCTTTCGTAGTAATAACCAATCACTGGTCTCTGCTTCATACTGACCACAGCCAATGACTGCCCTCTACCTAAGCACCGCCTCTGGCAGCCATCTTCAGATTTTTACTGCACGTTCATGTGTTGGGATCCTCGTGCTATTGCTCTCGAGCGTTAGTGCTATTTTTTTCACGTTTTTTCTCAAAAACTTCGTTTTTTCGGTCAAAAGAGCCTTAAGGTCCACCGACTCTCCATCCGATCAACGGGGACCCGTGTCGGATTCGTCTGCGCCCCTCAAGGGTGAAGATTTCGTCGAGCTACGCTTTTGGAGGACTCCAGAAGTTTCTCAGGCCCGGTCATGGCCCAGGAGAAGGGAAGCTCGACGCCCGGAAAGCTGTTCAGGGTCTGCCCTGGATGCCAGCTGCAGAACGTCTTCAAGGAGGACGAACACTCTTTTTGTCTTTACTGCCTACATGAGGACAAGACGCACGTGGAGAAGGACTGTGCGTTTTGCGGCAACATGTCGGAGCGGACCATGAAGGACCGCCATCAACGTCTCGCCAACTGGCTGGAAGGGAAGAGCCCGTCCGGCGAGAAGAAGAGGAAGAAATCCGAGCGGTCTTCTAAGACCTTTGAGGACGCCCCGGCGACGGGGGTCCAACATAAGGCCAAGCACCGCGAGTCCGCTGGCACCGGGAGCGCCGAACGGTGGGGCTCTACGGGCGCCAGGCTGGGCGCACCCTCCCCGGCACCATCAACCACGAGCCAACGCTCTGGGTCGGGTAAGAGGAAGGCCGAGCACCCGGCGAGGCTCCTGGAGAGGCCCCGGTCGAGCTCGAAGGCGGAGGGGGAGCGAGGCAGTGTCCCCCCCTCAAGGATAAGGCGGTGAGCGCACCTAAGGTGGTGAAGGCCTTAATCCATCCGGCTAAGCCCTCTATCGAAACTGTTGCGGCGGCCCTGGCTCAGCCTGTGGAGGCTACACCAGTGGTGGCGACCTCGGGGCTCAGAGTCTCCCTGTCACCTCGGAGGGAGTCCTCTTTTGTGCCCATCGATAGGACCCCCGTGAAATCTCCCGTGGGGAAGAAAAAGGGGGGGCAGGGCGTCGTCGTAGATTCGGCCTCAACCTCGGAGGAGGAGCTGGTCGAGGTCTTAAGCCACGGCCTCGGCGTGGAAGAAGACCGGCCCGTCGGGATGGATCCCGACGCAGGTGACGACGACATCGTCGAGGGTACCGACGGGGCCCCTGATCGCCCGTCGGATTCCCCTCCGCCAGCGCCGCTCGGCGGCCATTTTGTTGGCTATACAGTCCTTATGCTCAGAGATAAGGACGAGACTACCGTTGCCGACGGAACCTCTCCCGTCGGGGGACCCAGAACCGGGACCTTCTGGGGTTCCCCCTGCCAAGAAAAGAAGGATCCACCCTCCGCCTCCTTTTCAGCCGTCGCGCCCCTTCCAGCCATCCTCCCCGTCCACCCGAGGGGATGATACGGGGACTGACACGGCAGCGGCGGGTACGGACGACGAGGTATACGACGACCAGGGCTTCTCCGCCCGACGAGATTGGATCGTTCCACTCCATGATCACCAGGGCATCCAAGCTTTTCCAACTCTGCCCTGAGGAGAAGAAGAAGGAAGGTTTCCTTTATCAGCGGTGCGAGGCCAAGAGGAAGACGGTCCTCGCAGTGCCTCTGTTGGACGACATTTGGGATGAGGGCCTCACCCTCCTCAAGAACCCTTCCACGGCGCCAGCTAGAAGAGACCGGTACGAGAAAAAGTACCGGGTCCCGGACACGGCTCCCCTGTGCCTCCGGGCGCAGCCTACCTCGTCTCCGCGGGGGCCAGGAAAAAAGCGGGGGGGGGGGTGCGGCCACCACATCGACTTCTCCACCGGACGGCGAGGGAAAGAAATTGGACGCTATGGGACGCAGAGTCATCTCGTCTGCAGCGACGACGATTAAAGCGGCCAACGCCTTGGCTATCGTGGCCCGCTACGACAGGGAGCTCTGGTACAAACTGGCTCCCCTGCTGGACTTCTTGCCGGACGACAAGAGGGCAGAGGCCCTGGAGATCCTGCAGGAAGGTGAGGTGGCTTCGGACCACGCCATTACCGTTGCGACGGACATCGCCGACACTGGGTTCCGCCAGTTGGGCAACAGCGTTTGCCTTAGGCGGCGTGGATGGCTCAAGGCTACAGACTTCCGTCAAGACGTTCAGACCAGAGTCCTGGACATGCCCTTCGATGGGAACAACCTGTTTGGGAAAACAGTGGACGATTCCCTTCAGGCCATTAAAGCGGACACCGAGACGGCCCGGGCCCTTGGAGTTCTGCAACAACGACGGACGCCCTTTCGGAGCAGCGGAGGCAAGGGCGCCTCCAAAGGTTCCGGCGGCGGTTTCTCCACCTACCGTCAAGCGGCCCGCTCGTCGTCTCAGGAGGCCTACAGAGGACGAGGCAAGTCTGGCGGACCCTGCCGTCGTCGCCAAGGAGGTCAAGGCGGCAAAGCCTCGTCGAAGCAGGATTGAACCGGCCGTGGGGTCGGGCCCCCACCGAAGCACCCCGGTGGGAGGCCGGCTGGCGAGCTTCGTCAGCGTGTGGGAGTCCATCTCCACCGACCGTTGGGTGCTGGACACCTTGGCCCGGGGCCACGCGCTTGAGTTTCAAAGAAGGTGTCCGCGCGTCCCCCCCGTGGCCAGGAAAGAACTTCACGTCCCTCAACTTCTCCTGGAGGTAAAGGCGATGCTCAGGAAGGGCGCCATCGAACTCGTCCCAAAGAGGCTTCGGGGCTCCGGAGTTTACTCGAGATACTTCCTCGTGAAGAAGAAGACGGGGGGATGGCGCCCCATCCTGGACCTGCGACGTCTGAACAAGTTCATCAAGGCGCAAAAGTTCTGGATGGTCACCCTCCAGCACGTCCTGGGTCAGCTGGAGGAAGGAGACTTCCTGTCGTCGTTGGATTTGGAGGATGCCTACTTCCATATTCCCATCCTAAAGGGGCACCGAAAATTCCTCAGGTTTGTGGTCCAAGGGCGTCATTACCAGTTCAAAGCCCTCCCCTTCGGACTACGGTCGGCACCCAGGGTGTTCACCAAGTGCCTCGCACCGGTGGCGGCGCAGCTGCGCCGCGAAGGGATCCACGTCTACCCCTACCTGGACGACTGGCTCATCCGAGCCAAGACGAGGGAGCTCGCCGTGGTTCACACGGCAAGGACCGTCCAACTTCTCATGGACTTGGGATTCTCCGTGAACTACGTCAAATCCCACCTGGTACCCGCGCAAGACGCTCTGTTTCTGGGAGCGATGCTCAACACAGTGTCCCTTCTGGCCTCCCCGTCGGAGGAGAGGACCAGGACCATCCTGGGCAAGGTGCAGCGGATGTTGGTGGCCGACGCGGCCAAGGTGAGGTCCATCAAGTCCCTCCTCGGAATGATGTCTTCCTGCATCTACCTCATTCCCGTGTGCAGGCTCCGGATGCGCCCGTTGCAGGAGTTCCTGGACGCGCGCTGGATCCAAACGACGGGCAGCTTCGAGGAAAGGATCACACTCGACGAGAGTTTCCGACGAGCGATCCGGTGGTGGGGCACCCGCGCGCATCTGACGGCGGGCATGGACTTCCAGACCCCAGCCCACCAGGAGACAGTGACCACGGATGCCTCCCTGGAAGGGTGGGGAGCACACACCGAAAATCTGCACGCAAGAGGCCTTTGGCTCCCGACGGAGAAATCCCTACATATCAACGTCCTGGAGCTCCGTGCAGTGTTTTGGGCCCTCAGGTCCTTCCTTCCGTCCCTCAAGGGCAAGGTGGTGAGGATCTTCACCGACAACACCACCACCATGTTTTACATCAGGAAACAGGGCGGAACCAGGTCCCCAGCAATGTCCAAGGAGGCGTAGGACCTGTGGCATTGGGCAGTCGCCCAAGGGATGTTTCTGGTGCCGTTTGATCTGGCAGGGATAAAAAACACCATCGCCGACTCACTCAGCAGGGAGCTGCGCTCGTGCCACGAGTGGGAACTACGGCAGGATCTAGTGGATCGCCTCTTCCGACGGTGGGGCTCACCACAGATCGACCTGTTCGCGACGGCGACGATCTCCAAGTGCCGGAGGTTCGCCAGCAGGTTTCCCCCAGGCGAGGAGCATGGGCGATGCTTTCTCGTTCCCCTGGGAGGGCCTGTTCCTCTACGCGTTCCCTCCTTTGCCACTGCTAATCCGACTCGTCAACCAGCTCAAGAGGTCACGGTGCAGGATGATCCTCGTCGCACCTGCGTGGCCGAGGCAGATATGGTTCCCGGACCTTCTGGACTTGTCAGCGTCCCCGCCAATCAAGCTGCCGGTGGACGCGGATCTGCTCTCCAGGGAAGGAGGCGCCATCCTCCACCACGACCCGAAATCGCTGAACTTGCAGGCCTGGCTCCTGCAGCGCTAGAGTTTGGAGGATACGACATACCGGCCGACTGCAGAGAGGTTCTTGCAAAGGCCAGGGCGTCCTCGACTCTTAAATGCTACGGGCACAAATGGAAGAGGTTTTCTGTCTGGTGCCACGCACAGAAGATTAACCCTCTACGGATTACGGCTCCCCAAGTACTGCCGTACCTGCTGACGCTGGCCAAAGCTGGACTGGCACACGCGTCCATCAAGATTCATCTTGCTGCGATCTCCCGATACACCAGAACCACGGGCCGGACGTCCTTGTGGTCTCATCGTCTGGTGAAAGAGTTCATGAAGGGACTGTTCAGATCGTTCCCGCTGGTGAAGGCTCCGGCCCCGGCGTGGGAGCTCAACGTGGTGCTGACCAAGCTCATGGGACCGACGTTCGAGCCTCTGCACTCGGCCCCGTTGAAGTTTCTGTTGTGGAAAACAGCGTTTCTTGTGGCCATCACCTCCGCACGACAGGTGGGAGAGATCCAGGCCCTTTCCTGCAAGGCCCCGTACTTGACTTTTCACGACACAAGGGTAGTGCTCAGGACGCACCCCTCCTTCATGCCCAAGGTACCATCGGACTTCCATCTCAACGAACCCTTAGTGTTGCCTGTGTTTTTCCCGTCGCCTTCGTCGCCGGCTGAGAGGACTTTGCACTCGCTGGATGTGGCTAGAGCGCTGAAGTTCTACGTAGACCGCACGAAGTGTTTTCGGAAGACGTCACAACTCTTTGTGAACTTTGGACCTGTCAATCAGGGGAAGGCTCTCTCGAAGGCTTCCATTTCCAGATGGCTCTCCGGCTGTATCATGTACTGTCACCGGTTGGCAAACCGACCGCTGCCTGGCCGTCCGAGAGCCCATTCCACCAGAGCGATCGCAGCTACCACGGCGTTCCTATCTGGTGTGCCCCTGCTGGACATATGCAGGGCTGCTACGTGGAGGTCGACGCACACCTTCACGAAATTCTACTGCGTCGACCGGGATTCCAGGGAGGAGTCCAGGGTCGGCCAAGCAGTGCTGCGCAACCTGTGAGCCTGGTGAGGAGGTAAGATGCTTAATGTTGAGTTTGATGTAATGCTTAATGTTGAGCCTTTGCCACCTCCCGTGGTTGTGCATGTGTGTACTGCTATGTATTCTTTATTCATGAGCATGTGAATCCATGCCAGACCCCATGCTGGAAAAGGAACAAGTTACTTACCTGTAACTGTTGTTCTCCAGCATGGGTCTGGCATGGATTCACATGCGAACCCTCCCGCCTACCCCTCTGCGGCTCTTCACTTGGTCATACTGCCACTTCACGTGCTTCCAAATCTGAAGATGGCTGCCAGAGGCGGTGCTTAGGTAGAGGGCAGTCATTGGCTGTGGTCAGTATGACGCAGAGACCAGTGATTGGTTATTACTACGAAAGACAGATCAGAAACGAAACTGATACTGGTTTTTTCTTTACCGAGGATTCCCAGCCTGACGACGGGGAATATTCATGAGCATGTGAATCCATGCCAGACCCATGCTGGAGAACAACAGTTACAGGTAAGTAACTTGTTCCAAATTCGCCAGTTATAATAAGGTACGCAACCATAACTCACGCTACCACTATGCACGGCAAGGACTAACACCCATGACTGGAGCGGAAAGTGGAGTTAGTGTTCTGCGGTACCTGCGCCACAGTGTTTCTACTCTGTCTACCTGTGGAGGCGTGCCCTCTGTGAAGCTGAACTTCCTGCTATACCTGTTAAAACCTCCACTCCGCCACGGAATGCGGAGCGGAACGTGGAGTGAAAGTGTTCTGCGGTGTTCTCGGGGCTCGAGGGCGCCGGTGCCGGCTGCTGCTGACTGTCTATCATCATTCCCAGCGCAATCGTACTAGCAGATTGCCCAGTGCTACGCGGCACGGAAGGCTTGCCAAGCCATTTTTCGGCCTCACCATGCACCCCAAAGTACTTTCTGAAGTGCCAACTAAAACACACAAGCAGAGCGACGAGGCCGAGGGTTGCCAGCTGAGAGGCCACTGGATGCTTTCAAACAGCACTTCCCCAGTAGGAGGTCTCAAGCGGTCAATGTTAGGCAGAAACCTGTGCAGTTCCCTTAGGGACCACTGCAAAAAGTTTAAGACTACAGGTGTTAGCAGTAAACCCAATTGGTAGCAGTCTGTACCACCCAGATTTACCTGGTAGCTGAGCAGTCAAACTTCTCTCACGAAGAGTTAGGCAGTATATAGAGTATACACAATAGGGCTAGAAATACAGTAGTACAAGCAAACACTGACCAGAGCTTTGGTATAAAAGTATATAATTATTTATTTAAAAACACACTTGTAAAAATACACTGGCACTAATATGTCAAGCAAGTGCAAACACAGTCACTAGAAATATATACACCTCCCTAATTAATTATTTGACAAGTCTAGGTTAATACACCACTTATTTAGCAAAACAGAGGTGAGCGTGTAACCATAGATGGCACTCCAATAATTGTTAAAAAAGGGAGAGAAAAGGCAGAATAGGAAAATCACACAGTACCAACACTTTTAAAGAACCACAGCAAGTCAAGAAAGGCAGGGTCTACTGTAGAGCAAAAAGTTCATAGGCCAGGCCCACTCTTCGATAGAGCAAAGCGGAATGTGCCCAAGATCACACAGTGGAAATGCACTAAAAGTCTTAGCAGGAAAGTCAAAAAGAGGTTGGATCAAGTTAGAAAGGTAATGTTAACGGGTCCGAGGTCACCCAAGGATAGAGAGTCAATGATTTACGGGACACCTTGGACAGTCTATTGCAAGGGAGACCAGGCGGGACACAGTACCTGAAATGGTGAGTAAGTTCCAGCGGGGGCAGTTGTTCCTGGCAGCGATGCTTCGACCAGGGGAAGAGAAGATCTCGACGTGGAGGAAAGCAGGAGGTTGTTGCACTGCCAGGGAAGAAACCAGTGCAGAGTTTCCCGGTTAAAGGTTACTACCCTTTTATTCGCGGTAGTGCTGAAGTGTGGCTATCCCGCTGCCGGGGTGCTTGCCACGGGCGATTCGACCACAAGACGATCCAGGAAGGCGAAAAAGGCAAACTGGTTCGTCCCACCAGCTCAAAGGGAAGAAGACTCTCCTGGAAGATCTTCTCTGTCGTCGGGAAAGTGGTGAGTTTGGTACAGCAGGGCTCCACCGGTGGTGTCGTCGTCGTAGATGGCTCACCTTCTCCCCTGTTCGGATTCTGAAGTTCCAGTCCCCAAAGCCCTGCTTTTATGCAGCAAACCCCCATTCATCGGCCTAGCTGTCAATCAAACATGCTAAGTGGTGAGCCGGGCGGCTCACCACTGGGCCAATCACACAAGAGTGCGACTGCCCATTCCCCCCTCCCACACATCCTGTAGACCCAGACAGAGTGCCACCACTTTTGGAGGCTTCTGTGCAGAAGCCCGCCAAAAGTGGAACAAAGGGCTCGACTTGGGTTGGAGTTACAGAGGCGAACACAAATGCCATTTTAAAACCGAGTCCTGGGGAAAAAGACCCAACCGGGGGATAAATATTAAATAAATAACCCAGAGGTATCTTTAACATTGCACCAAAAAAGTGGTGCGTTTAAAATGAATGGGAAAATCCCATAGGAAATATTCCGGTGGAATATTTTGCGTGGTAACCACTGCCACCAGCCAGAAACTCGACAAGGGGGGACTGGACAGTGCCCCCTTGGAAAACAGACCCAGGGGCAATTGAATTACCCCTACCAGTACTTCCACAATATGATGGTTTGTACTGGTTCTGTTCACAATTTAAGACTAGTAAAGTCAATGGTGACTTTACATGCCCTGGGAGACAGTAGTCAGTCTCAGGGTATGGAGTCTATGTTTGGGGGTCACTATGACACCCCTGTGTTACTGCACTGAGGGTGCTGTGTAACACACTTACCAAAAACACATGAAGCTCTATGGAGTAAAGTACCCCATACACATTACAAAGTCAAATGACATTCTCAAATCAGGCCTAAGAGTGGGAGAAAGAGTCTCTCACTCTTAGCAGGAGAGAAAATTAAACCCCAAAAATCCAGCAAAGCTGCTGGGGACTCACTAGGTTTGGGAAATTAGCCTTTACAGAGAATTATCCCTAACAGTCAACTGCAGCCCCTAAAACCATTGGGGGGTCGTGTCACCCGGGCGGACTCAGCCTAAGCTGAACCAGACCTTGGTAAGCGGTGCCGACCCCGCTCCTCGTACACCAGTTTAGGAGTATGAGGAGGTCAAGGCGGACGAGACCGGTAACCGCCTTCTACCTGTGTGTCCTCCAGCGATTAAATATTTTTAAAAAACACGACCCTCCAGCTCAGAAATAAAACCTACCGTGCCTTCTCGCAACATAGTTCCCTCTCGATCACCGATGAGGCCCCGCAGACCGGTTTGGCTGTGGATCGCTCAACACGTGACATCGAACATATTCAACGCGAAGATGGCCCCTCCAAAATAAGTTCCAGCGCTGCCCGCTTGAAGGAGAAAGAGGGCTTTCCCGCTGATGAAGGTGACTTGTGTGCCAACAACGAATGCCTGCCTAAGCATTGTCAAGACGTCATGGAAAAGACGAAAGGGAGTTCAGCGCCGCTCCCCTTGCCGTCCACCGCAAAACCTCTCCTTGCAGCAAGTAGTGCCAGTTCTGCGACTAATCTACTCTAGCTCCAAGTCCACCGGTACTCAAGTCTGGTGGTCCAAGCTGTGATACACCTGGCACCCGAAGACCTTGCTATCACTGAACCTATGACATTGTCGCCCTCTGTCAATAGGACGCCCGATTCCTCCAATGAGGCCCCACTTGAGGCAGTGCCCGTCTTTCCCGAGTGTGGCGCCCTACTCAGTTGCGACCCCTCACCCAATTCGTCCAAATGGAAAAAAAACAGTCCTCGCTAGTCACTGGTCGCGGGAACCCAGTCCAGCCACTGAAACTCCATTCGAGGGGATTGGGTCCTCCGACATATTCCATATCTTTGACAGTAATCACCACAGCTGTGCTGCTTGGGAACATTTTCGGCGTCTGCGTCCTACGTCGATGACATCGATGCGTCGTCCCAGAGGACCTCCTCCGACGGCCGACGTCACCCGATGTGATAAGTAGGACGCACGACGCCCGTAGCCTCAGTTCCGTTTTATCCGCGAACGTGTTCGCTTCGTGAATCTCGGTACGCCTTGACTCTTTGGAGTTTCTGTTGTAATCTTCTCGGTTCTTCGAACCTGTTCGGTTTTGTAAAAAAGCCTGTTCGTGACGATGTCTACCTTATCTTCAACCCCACGTCCGGGCTTCGAAAAATGCGGGACTGTGGGTCAAGATGTCGTAACGGACTCGCACGACGCCTGCCTCTGGTGCCTCTGGTGCCTCGGGGAGGCCCACGACACGGACGACTGTGTCGACTGCCAGTCGCTCACGGCCAAGGCCTTGCGGGAGCGCAAGAAGAAGTTGTCGGTAGGTAGGGTGTCTATGCCTCGGAAGTCGAGGTCTGAGGGGTTTTCGACGGATGAATCGAGAGGCGAGACTCCGCGTCGTCATCGGAGGTCCAGTGGGTCTCCTTCCAGGAGTCTGTCTCGTCACTCCTCTGCCTCTTCGAGGCATTCCCGGAAGCGCCGGCATCGGTCGCCTTCCCAGTCCTCTTCCGAGGACTCCGCCTGTCGGCGGGTCGCTTATCCCACCATGCAAGCGACACTGGAGGAATGGGCTTCCTTCGGGAAGAAGATGTTAGCGATTCTCCAATCGCAGGGCACCGGTCCGTCCGCGCCTCCGAGTGGGGTCGGTTGAGAGACACCGCTCGCATGCCTTCGGGCTCGGGTGGTCGGCACGGTTCGCGGGAGAGGTCCCGCTCAGACAAGGGTAACCGTTCTCGCCATGCCCGTTCCAGGTCCCCGTCCTCGACGCGCTTGAGACCGCGTGATCCTGTGCAGTCTTCGAGGAAGATGTCGACGCCTGTGGCGGCGAGGTCGTTGACGGCATCTCTCGAGGCTCCGCCTCCGAGGGGGTCGTCGACTCTGTCAGCGCCTAGGTCGTCGAAGGACACGCTCGGAGCTCTGGCTTCGAGGCCTGTGTCGACGCCGTCGATGCTGGCGGCGCTGTGGCTGACGTAGACGCTGATTCACTCGAGGTCGATGCCGATTCTCTCGACGCCGACACAGATTTGTTCGGCGCCCTCAACGCCTTTCGAGGCGGTGGTGTCGGAGGGGCCCCGTGGCACGGGGGAAGCCCCTAGAAAGGCTCTGGCTAAGGCCAGGCATAGCTTTGGTCCACAGGTGCCTTCCTCTTACCGCCTGGAGTACATTTCAGAGGTTGATGAGGGCTATGATGAGGGCTTGGTTCCGGATAGGGTGCCAGATGAGCTTATCTCGGGCCATAACCAATTTGAGTCCTGAGGCAGTCACTGCATGATGCCAGTGGACTGGACACCTCTCCGGAGGTGGAGTTTTGTAGGCCTCAGCCTGGCACTCATGCCGATTCTTCGTACCGGCGCCTTATCTCTCGGGTCACCAAGTACTTGGGATGGTCGGCTCCCCCAGGGGAGTTTGTTCAGGATGATCTCACAGACATCCTCGATCTTGCTCCCCCCCACTGACCCGGTACTGCTGTTTCATATGGCTCTGCAGAGAAGGGTGGCGGCTGCTTGCACTGCTCCGGAGAGTCTCCCGGCAGTGGGCAAGTCTTTGTCGCGAAAATACCGTCCAGCCAGTAGTGACCCCTGCTACTTGTCCAGGCACCCAACTCCGGAGAGTTTGGTGGTGCAGGCGGCTACGGCCCCGGCAAAGCAGGCGTCGTATCCTACCATCCCTCCGGATAGGGACGACAAACATTTTGATGGCTGGGCGAAGAAAGTGTTTTCTTCAGGGGGTATGGCACTTCAGGCGGCCAACTCCGTATGTGCCTTGTCTCATTTCACACACATTCTGTGGAACTGTGTTGCATTAGTGGCTGAACATATTCCCGAAGGGGACGAACGGGATGGTTTCCTTGCTATGGTCCGGGATGGCAAGGATGCCATGTGTGAGGCCGTTCAGTCTGGTTTGGACATGGCAGATTGTGTCAGCCGGTCCATGGCGGCGAGCACTGTAAGACGCAGGTTTGCGTGGTTGCGGAAGTCGGGGTTTGCTCCTGATGTGCAGTCCCGGCTCCTCAACATGCCCTTTGACGGTGGACATCTTTTTGGCAGATAGGCTGATGAGAGCCTTGAGAGGTTGCAGAACTCCAAAGCTGCAGCTAAGTCGTTGGGCGCTGCAGTTCGACAACCTCCGCCTTTTCGTCCTAGGGGACAACAATGGAGGGGAGGTTCCTTTCGTTATTACTCATCCTTCAGTAAAGCGAGAGGAGCTGTCAGTCAAAGAGGCCACCGTAGGAGTACCAGAGGTGGAAAACTGGGTACTCGAGGTGCCAAAGCCGCTCGGGCAGTTGCCTCTTTGCCCTCAGGCAACGCCGCAGCCCCTACCACTCAGTCATGAGGCCATGTCCCATGGTTCACCGGTTGGGGGAAGGCTGGCGCAGCATCTTGTAGAGTGGCGTGCCATTACTTCAGATGTGTGGGTTCTGGAGATCATAACCCACGGCTACTGTTTTCTCTTTCGGCAGAGGCCTCACGACAATCCACCTGGGAACATCTCTTTGAAGAGTCCGGATCCGCTCCTTGGTGCAGTGGTCAGTGGTCGTTGGTCTCCGTCGGAGTCCAGACTCCATATCAATCTGTTGGAGCTGAGGGCCGTCAGGCTAGCCCTGAAGGCTTTTCTGCCGACTGTGCGAGGAAAGCGTGTCCTGATCCTGACAGACAACACTGTGGCCATGTACTACCTCAACAAAAGGGGGGGGGGGGCAGTGTCACTTCCTCTGTGCAGGGAGGCGATGCAGCTCGAGTTCTGGGCCATTCAGCAGGAAGTTTCAATCTCGGCTGTTCATCTGGCCGGAGATGACAACGAGACGGCGGACGCTCTGAGCAGGCAGAGCACAAACTTTCACAAGTGGGAGCTGGCACAGGAGATTCTCCTGGAGATCTTCGCCCTTTGGGGGACCCCTCAAGTGGATCTCTTTGCCTCCAGTGTCAACCGGAAGTGCAAAAGGTTCTACTTGCGGGAATTTCCTCCAAAAGGAGCCTTAGGAGACGCGTTTGTGGTGGAGTGGTCATTCCCGCTGCTGTACGAGTTTCCTCCAGTCCCCGTCATCCCGCAAGTACTGCAGAGGTTACGAAGGTTCGGTTCCCGGATGATCGTCATTGCTCCGGCGTGGGCCCAGAGGACGTGGTACCCGGACCTTCTCGACTTGTTCATCTGCCCTCCATGTCGTCTTCCCTAACGAGACAATCTGCTCTCACGGGAGGGGGGTCAGGTTCTCCATCCAGAGGTCAGATCCCTCAACCTTCACGCTTGGCTTCTGAAAGGTTAAGGTATAAGTATTGGGACCTCCCTGAAGACGTGTTGGAGGTGTTGCTCTCGGCCAGACGGCCGGCAACAAAGTCTCTGTACCATTGCCGTTGGTGTAAATTCTGCGACTGGTGCAGAGTTAAGCATGTGGATCCTTTTGAATGTGACATTCACATGGTTGTCTTTTTTGCTTTCTTTGGCCCACAGGGGCTTGCAAGTGGGTACCATTAAAGGTTACCTGGCGGCGCTGTCCATATTTAAGCACTCGTCTGAAGAATGTTCCTATTTTAAGATTCCTTTAATTTCTCAGTTTTTGAAAGGGCTCCCTAATGTGTTCCCTCGTCATCTTTTCTGGTGCCTGGTTGGGATTTGAACCTTGTTCTTATGTTTGTTATGGGTGCTCCGTTTGAGCCTTTGCATTCTTGCCCTTTGAGACTGCGTTTTTGGTTGCGGTTACTTCCGCTCGCAGAGTGAGTGAGTTACAGGCACTTTCAGTTAAGCCACCATTCACTGTGTTTCTTAAGGACAGGGTTGTCCTTCGAGTTCGTCCTTCCTTTCTTCCGAAGGTGGTTTCGGAATTTCATTTGGGCCAGAAGATTGTTCTTCCGGTATTCTATCCTCCTCCGCATCCTGGTAAGGAAGAGGAGAGGTTCCATAGGCTTGATCTTAGGAGAGCGTTGAGCTTTTATATTTCACGCATGTCCCGGGTCAGAGTGGACGATCAACTCTTCATTGGTTACGCTGGAAAGCGTTTGGGACAAGCTGTGACGAAACAGACTTTGTCTCGTTGGATTATTTTGGCTATCTCTGAGTGTTACCGCTTGGCGGGTAAGGACCCACCGGCTGGCTTGCGGGCCCATTCTACCAGGTGTATGGCTGCATCTACTGCCCTACAGAGGGGTGTTCCTATTCGTAACATCTGTGATGCAGTCCTGGGCTTCTGTACATACTTTTGTACGTCACTACTCCCTCGATTCCATCCGAGGACAGGATCTGGCCTTTGGCAATGCAGTCCTTTATTCCGCAATTTGATTGGGCATGCTAAATTTGTGCTCTAAATTCTTTTCCCACCTCCTTGCTTTGGTACTCCTTTGGGAGTCTGTCAAAGATATGGAATACGTCGGAGGACCCAATCCCCTCGAAGAACAAGTTACTCTCTTAACTGCTAACGTTCTTTCGATGGGATGGTCCGACGACGTATTCCATATCGCTCCCTCCTTACCTTCCCCGCTGCAGAATTTCTTATGCGATTGCAGCTTACGTTTCCGCAAGGCCTTGTGTGTCTGACTGGCAGAAGACTGGTGACACACGTTCTGGGGGGAAAAACTACAACTGAGGCTACGGGCGTTGTGCGTCCTACTTATCACATCGGGTGACGTCGGCCGTCGGAGGAGGTCCTCGAGTACGGCGCATCAACGTCATCGACGTAGGACGCAGACGCCGAAAATTTGACGAAGCAGTAGAGCTGTCCTGATTACTGTCAAAGATATGGAATACGTCATAGGACCATCTCATTGAAAGAGCGTTACCAGGTAAGAGAGTAAGTTGTTCTTCTACAAGAAACCAGCGAACAAAAGCCCTTGCCCTTAAAAAGGCAAAGGAGAAAGGGCTTCGCCAGCCCTCAACCAACAAACAAGGAACCTGCAAAGGATCTTAGGCCGTCCAGAAAACCACTACCCAGAAAAAAACATCTGCCAAAGAAACTGGGCGGGACCCACACAAAGGTTTTTCCCATCCCAATGTTGTCGAACGCACTAGAAGACTTTTTAAAGAAACAGTGTAAGAGAAAACTTGAGCTATCCACTGAATTGTCTGATGCAGAAATCCTGGAGGCGGTCCAAGTCTCAAGATCCATTTACCTCAATCCTCAGTCCCAGCCACCGTCGCAGCTCAGTGACAAATAGCCCAATGACCAAGCACAGACTGAGCAATCTTCCTGGCTCAGTTCCTAGAGACACCCCTACAAAGAAACCGGACCTCTTGACCAATCATGTCTATGGTGACCATCGCCCTTGCTCCCTTCAGTAAACTGTATGAGGCGGTCAATGATTGTTTGAAAGACCAAACCACCATAATATCGATGATGCACTCGAAGCTTATTTTCTTAGAAGGATAGATCACGGCCATGGAGCAAAGAGCGGTGGACCATCAGGTGCAACTAGAAAAAAAGCTCCAGTCTTTGCAGCAGGAACAGAACTCTAAACTTCCAACTTCCTGTGATAAGTCAAAGAAGGCAGAGAGTGAAACACAGATCTTGGTGGCACAATCGGAGTACAGATCGACCCCATTCTATCAGGGATCGTTGAGCAGAGCTGTCCAGTGCAACCTGATCTCAGGAGCTCAAACAGCCAATGCGCCTTCAACTATGTCTACAACGAAAGCACAGAAGGCTCAGAGCGTGCAGTCCATCATCGAGAAGCAGGCCACAACCTTGGCAACTTCCATCCAAATACGTGAGGATGACCAACTCCCGGAGCCCAAGGCAGGACCAAAAGTCATTGTGGACCTGACCTTAGGTTTTCCGACTTTGAAAACATGAAAATAAAAACGAAAATGATCAATGTTCCGAAAAGAGACACGTACTATCTTTAGCAACAGAAGGTCCACTAGAGGCAGGTGGAGACAAGCAGGCCAAACTGAGCATCAGATCGAAGACCGATGTGTCGCTTAAACATCCAAAACTTGGTGAAAAAACCCAATCCAGAAAGTGAAGTGGTGGATTTGGAGAAATCACTGTTAAGTACTTTCTGGCTGACCAAGCACTCATGGATCTATCACTACACTTAGACCACGAACAAGACCCCCACGTACCGGCTTCCTCTTCCCCGGTGGGGAAAGTTACAAACGGCCATGATCTGGCCACAACAGTCTGTAGCTCTAAACTGAAAGATCGGAAAAGATGAAAATACAACCACAGTCACATGTTGCCCACAGGGAATCAATCGTAAAACCTCAGGCAGTTGTGCCATCCGGACGCCAATCCCAGACACAAGATGACCTACAAAGGACCTGCAGCACTTGAGCAAGCTGATGGTTACAACCGTAAGATCCTCGAACCATGATAAGGACCCAGATAGGCGCTATGCCCATCGAGAAGCGAAAATCGACCACAGGTCCTCCATAGCCACGAGAACCTTTAAACTAGAACAAACATTGACCTCAAAGGAGGACTTTGTTCTGAACAGAACAGTTCTGTACCTCATTTCGACAGTAAGCAAATTGAGAGCCTTGAATACCGACAATTTCATCTTGATAGAATCCTATCACAGAGAGCGGATAGTCGAGGCCTACTTGCACATAAGAGCAAGTGTGGTCCAGTCTCTCTCGTCAGAAATGTATAAAGATCTTCTAAAAAAGGGTTTCCGACTTACTGAAAACGAGCCTCTTAGAACAAATCCATTCTTGTGTCTCGACTAAAAGCACGACTGAGAACAGAAACTCCTGCTACACGTCCAGAACTGAAGAGCTGTACAAAAACCTGAGATGGGGTAGGCACTCCTGCCCCCTCTTGGACCAAACATCTGGCTCGTCCAACCACAAGTCTAACAAGCTGGCCCATCGTTATCACTCCGACGCCTATGCAAGGAGGCCCAGTCCTAGACGCAGACGCACTGGCCCCCCGACCAGAACAGGGAGTGACCCGGAACGCCCCTCCAGCGACAAAGTGGTGCCAAGTTTGACTCGTCTCACGGCTGCCAAGACGTGTGTACATGGCACGGTTACCCAGGGGATCGATTCAACGACTAAAGACAACGTCACAAATGTGCGTAAATGCCTCTGGGTTTGGTTGTCAAAAGTTCTGGAAATGGCAACAACAGAATCAAACATCAAGGAGTAGGGACAAACCCGTGAAATCCACCGTCCTGGTCAGCCATTCCTTCCTGCCAATGGGATCTTGGAACACCAGAGGTCACCTCCACTTCACTCATCCAGGTGTCACAAACCTTGGAGACTTCGATATCCTTTGTCTACAAGAGACATGGCTGGAAGACCTACCGGCCCTTGACAGCTATACAGTGATCATTTCGCCAGCCAACAAAGGTTTGCTTGGCCGACCCTCATCAGGTCTCCTCCTGGCGGTTTGAGTTGACTATGGCGTCAACATCATAAAAAAAATATCGGAAGTTTACGGCCACCTTGTTGTTCTCCTTACCTGGGAACACAGCAAAGCTCCGAATTCGAAGTCGGAAACGATCCAACTAGCTATTCTGACACTGTACTAGAATCCCAGAGAACTACAAATGACAGCTTTTGCACTACAGTGGCAGAAGCGATCGACAAACTCCTCGTGGACTACCAGTTATCAAATATAATCTGTGGGGATTTGAATGCCAAATTTCCAACATTTACATCGTCTGCTCGACTAACCACTGAAAGATCAGGTTTTGAAGAGCGTGGATTGGCGTGGTTAGAACTGATGAACTAACAAAACGTCTATAATGCCGCCATAATCCTGGACAATGGGCCTCTCATCCCGACCTGGGAAAGAGTTACTTTGTTTGCCACCCTGGATTATATCTTTGTCTGGCATGCCATGCTACCACTAATCTCGAATTTCGTGGTTCAAAGAAGTGTAGCGAGTGACCACAACTTGTTATCGTGACCTGGAGCGCCTGTCGCACCCAAAACCCATCTTGGAATCTAAACGTTGAATCGAATCAGCAACAAACTCGATTAAGACTTTCGGGCATACTTGATCTAACCAGAAAGTACAGTCTACAAGCTTCACCAACCGTCCTGGTAGGTCCACTATCCTCAGTGAATTACCAACCTCTATTACTCAAATACAGAGTGCACCAAAGTTCAAGACCCAAAGCGGAACTTCCAGGAAAGCACAGCTATAACAAAGTGCTAGTCGATAAAAGGCGACATTTAAGAAAGCTTCAATGGGCCGTAGCGAAAGACAACACGTGGGAAACCAGATCGGCTCTAGCTGCTGAGACCAGAAACCACAAAGCATGGCTTAGGGGCTACCGTGGGACTCTCTACCATCAGAACTCAGAAAGCATGCTCAAAATCCTGAGCAGCAAGAAAACCCGAGAGTTTTGGACTCTTGTTCGATCGTCCGCTATCCAGACTAATGAGGCCCTCACAAACTCGGTAAGTGAAACCAAATGGGTAACCTACTTCATAACACTTTTCAAATCCCCTAGCGGTCCTAAGCAAATCGAGAGCAAAGCCAACATCACCCAATGGGAAGATTTTACCAATAAAGAAGACATCTTAAAAACCATTAAGAAATTGAAATCGTCTAGAACACCAGGACCAGATGGCCTGACGAACATAGATTTAAAACACTATCTGGAGGAGTGGGCAATGTTAATCGGTCAGATATTCACCCAATGCAAAGACGCAAAATCAATTCCAACATCTTGGACCACAGCGGTGGTTGTACCAGTTTTCAAGAAGGGCGTTGGAGAAGACTCGACCAACTACTGCCCAATAGCCCTGTTGGACATCATCAGAAAGATCTTCGCCACTCTGCTTCTTGAAAGATTTCAAGCCTGGGCTAAGTTTTCGCCCTGTATGGACCCCTCCAAACGGGGTTCCTAAAAAATGTGAACACCCCCGTCAATATAATGCTTCTAAACATCATCAAGAGTAAGATCAGGGACGGTGCCCCGAAAGTGTTCCTAGCCTTCATCGATCTTACTCAGGCTTTCGATCGGGTAGATCGATAGAAACTGTGGAAGAAACTCTAAGCGTGGAGGTTCTGAAACCATCTTGAGTCCCCTCATCGCCCTGCATTCAGATACAAAAATGAGAGTGAGACTCAACCAACAAGGTCCCCTTTCAGCGGAAATCCCCTCAAATCGAAGAGTAAAACAGGATTGCCCGCTGGCTCCTGCCCTGTTTATTACTTTCCTGGGCGACTATCAAGAAACTGTAACAACGGTCCGAGCATTTCCCCCCAAAATCGGGAATTCAGTCTCCAGACTACTCTATGCCGACGACCTTATCTTGTTGGACCAAACGCCAGTCGGACTTCAAAGACAGCTGAACAACCTGGTCCATTACATCGAGCAGAACAATCTAGAAATAAATAAGGACAAGACCAACATCCTGATTCTGGAGAAAGCGCCAAAGAAAAGCTCGAAACCCAGCTGGTTTGTGGATGGGACCAAAGTCAAACAAGTGTGCCATTTCAAATATCTCGAAGTAACGATTGACTGCTCAAAAGTAGATGCCCGAAGGCAACTAGCCCTTTGGGACAATGTCCGCTACCTAACCGCACAAACCCGAGCAATTGACAGAAAATTTGGCAGGTTTTCACTGCTTCCTGCCATCCAATTCTATAAATCCAAAGTGATTCCTTCCATCACATACGGGATGTACGCAAGCCTAGCCATCCCTTCTACACTATGGCCCAAGCTAGAAGGCTTCCTTTGGAGATCTCTGCTCAACCTACCGAAGTCTACACCCATTGCAGTAATCCATCAGGAACTAGGTCTGCTCTCACTATCTGCAATGGTAGACCACACCAGTATGCAGCTCTTTAGGAAGATCTTAATGTCAGACAGTCCACCAGTCTACAGACTGATTGCCGATGAAATCTCCAAAAGAACCTGCCGCATGCTAAACACCTGGACGGAAAAGAAAAATCCCCAGCTTGAGACGATAGCATGTACATAGGAAATCTTGATATCCAATCCACTGAGAGTAAAACAGAAAATGGAGGACCATGACTGGACAATTACACAGGAAGTAAAACAGCAAGCAGCAAATGACTGTCTCACCTTCCTCTGACAGCAAGAAAATGAGAAGACTTGTTGGACTTGTACAATCACCAAATTTCCTGACAAAAAGCTAAGAGGAACTTTTATGAGAGTGTGGCTCCATCTTCTAACAACCCGTAAAATCTTGTAAAGAAGATCCCAGTCTAATTCTAACGAATGTAGACTCTTCCCAGAGAACCATCAACTTGAATCCATCAGACACCTGTTGTTGTCCTGTCCAGTAAAGCTAGAAGCAAGGAGCGCCTACCTTCTACCTCTGTTCTGTACCTGTAATCTTCGCAAGGAAGAAGCTTGGTCAACTCGCCTCATCTCTGGAGAAAACACCAGATGGACAATCGCAGGAGTCAAGATTTTAAACGCTGCTTTGAGAAAATCGAATCAACGGAAAACCTGAACAAAAATTGAGTGAGCATTGTAAGGTCCAAATCATACTCACTGAACTACGGCCTTCACCCTTGTAAAAGCCTAAATGTGGCTATACACAAGTAATTAAAAAAAAATACACCCATGACTTCAAAGATGACATTGCAAATGTCATTGATGACATCACTGATGCCATCACATGTGCCTTTAGTTTTAATAACAAGGCTCCACAAGGGATTGTCAATATAATGTTGCCACAACACTATCCAAGGTCATTAGAGAACTATTATGAAATATATAATTCAGCACACAATCCATTGCTATAAACACCATTGCACTACAGACTTCTTTCCAGTATAGCAACCACCTCATGCATAAACGTAGGCATTGTCTTCAGTATGCACCATAGAGGTCCAACATTCAAGTTTTTGCCATGCTGCATAGTATAATGATGAATGTTTTTTTTTCAGAGTTTCAGAGTTTCGCGTACTGTGAAACATGTAGTAAGTACCTAATACCCCCTCACTACATATTTGTACTACTACACTCAAACCATAAAGAGACCACAACGCACACAAATATGCCTGTATACCGGGACAGTAAAGTAAGCAAAAAAGCAGCAGTATAACCAGAAAGTGTTCATAGCCTACCTGATTATCTTCATGCACAGAAATGATTGTATCACATAATGTGACTGAACCCTTAGGAAAAGAGTGTAAGGACATATGAGAAGGGAAAGGTCTACAAATATAGTACCCTTTGAATGTTCACTTCCTGCCTGTCAGTGAAGAAAACCACCTGCCCTACATATGTCAATGAACAAAAAAAGAGGGAGCCAGACATGTGATGGCATCAGTGATGACTTCTTTGAGGTCATGGGTGTTCGTCCTTGCAGTGCACAGTGGTAGCGCGATTAATGGTTGCGTACCTTACCATAACTGGTGAATTTCTGTTTTTTTTTTGGTTTTACCTGTAACCATAACGTCCCTGTAGCAACGTTTTTTCCATTGAATTTCATAGGTTTTTTTAGTATTGCAACTTAACCATAACGTCCCTTTAACAAGGTTTTCTGTTAGTGAGACAAATATATATATATATATATATATATATATATATATATGAGATTTTTTTTTATCACAATACGTTCCTGTGATTTTCCTCTCGTAGTGTGTTCTAAAGGCCTAATAAATTACTGTTATTTTGAACATTGACTGTCTAACTTGAATTATTCAGTGTTGCCTTGTGTGGACTGGCTGTAGCCCTAGACCACTCTAACACTTTTCCTGAGACTAAGCCGGCTAACCGCTCTCTCTCTTGCCTGTTCACCATAACTAGGGTAGCCTCCTAAAGTTTTCCCGATCCCTCCCCCAGGGCTGAATTTTGAAGTCTATCTTAACTACTACAAATGTGGGTTCCCATCCCTATGCAGCACGGAGGACACCACTATCGAAGTTATCGATGTTGCTCTACACATCCTGGAAAAATGAGGCTACCAGCCCTACTTGACCTCTCTGCCACCTTTGATACCATTGACCATAAAGCCTCCTGAACATTTTCTGCACATGAATGGGCTTCGATGGAACAGTCAATTTCTCCAATCCAGGCCAACTCCTCCAGATGGGCCTCAACAGAACGCAGCGCTGCCCCGTTACCAGCAGTGTTTCACAAGGGTCCAACTTGTCCCCTGTCATCTTCAAACACTAACTGGAATCTCTAGGGAAACTCCTTGCCAACACTGACATCGGGATACACCAACGTGAAGATGCCATGCAGCTTTACCTAATGATCATTTGCTGCACCAACATCCATTGTCTCATGCACGGTCTGTCTCATGCAGACCTGGATTTCAAGCGCCTACTTGACGTGCAATCGGACAAAGACCACATTTATTCTTCTAGGAAATCCCACAGTCCAATATGGTGGACTGACCTGAAGCCGATGGATTCATGCCTCAATCCTAACCAAGGGCAAAGTCCTTAGGCTTTACTGTGGACTGTAACCACTCATTCAAAACACAGATGGCCATGAATACCCAAGGAGCATATTACCATCTTGCGCTGCTCTGCAAAATCAAGCTTTTGATCCCTGCCCAGAGTTCAGAATGGTTGTCCAATCTCTGCCCTTATCACATCTGGACAGTAGTAACTCCCTACTCTAATCACCTGAATATGCCACCTTGACTCTCTCTCAAAGCTTTCAGTTAAGATGCAGCATTCATCAATAGACAAAGAAAATTCCACCATATTACCTACATCCTCGTTGAGCTGTACTGGCTGCCCCCTTCAAGTACTCATCATGCTGTAAGTAGCCTGTATCCTCTACAAAGCAATCACAATCAAAACAAAGAACTCCAACTGGAAATAAACAGGAAACCAGACTTTTTCTGCTATGTACTCTATCCCTGAAACATGTTACCAACACAGAAACAACCAAAACCATTTTTTCCAAACTGAAGCTACCAACAGCACATCAAAGCTCTCTTGCGCTTTTTCCCTCTCAATCCCACAAACTAACTCCTCCCAGCCCTTCTTCCTTTTCAGATCCACCAGAGCACCCGGAGACCATGAAAATAGTTGCAGCAATTAACCTGCACATATTGGAAGTCATAAAAAAACAAGAACAGATAAAAGGGCAATCCATCTATCTGGCCTTCATTGACTTCCAAGCGGCTTTTGATTCCGTGTGTAGGAAATTGCTGGTGAAAAAACTTTGTGAGGCAAATTGTCCTGAATATATTGTATTCTGGATTAAAGAATTGCACACGAACACCACGGTGCAAATCAGATTGGCCTCAGATGGAACTCTATCCAACCCCATTCTGACTCACAGAGGTCTTAAGCAGGGCTGTATTTTGGCCAGTACCCTTTTTAACTTCTTTATGGCAGCCGTCCGGTATGAATTTTTGAACTGCAGAGCAGATGCTCCGCGAATTGGTGATCACCCAATACCTTGGTTATTCCATGCGGATGATCTGGTACTTTTGGCCAAAACTCCTGTGGGTTTGCACAACCTTCTTGATTCTTTGAGTAGATACGTAGACGCAAACTTACTAACAATAAATCAAAAGAAATGTAAAATCATGATACAAAGCTCCAAGAGAAAAACCCCCCATACAAAATATCGATGGGCAATACAAGACATAGAGATAGAAATAGCTACAGAGTACAAATATCTAGGCATCCAATTTAATAATGATGCAGCTGATAATCCATATTACAGAGTGTTGAAAGAAAAACTTAAAACGGGAATAAATCAATCTAAGATAATACAAGCCAAATATGGCAAATTTTCTTTGATGCCTGCTGTAATTTTTTACAAACAAAAAGTTGTACCCATAGTGACGTATGCATCAGAAACCAAAGCAGTTATGAAAAAATCTATATGGGTTAAAATGGAAGGTGAATTCTGGAAGTCGATATGTGGCCTTCCTACTTCAGCTTCAGTGTGTCTGATAAGACATGAATTGGGCCTGGTTTCAATAAATGCAATCTATCTCTGGAAAATGTTGAGTCTGTATCGTAAGTATGTGATGGCCTCTGAAGATGATGGTGTGATGTACTTGATGGGAAAACACATGCTGAATACTGATAATATGAACACCGCCAAGTGGCGCAAGTGGTGTCTTTTGGCTATGACAGAGGCAGGTATTGATGATGAGCTATTGGTGAATAATCCAGAAAGAGCAAAGAAAAAACTATGGATGTGGGATTGGATTGAGACTAGAAATACATGTGCCAAATTAAAAACTTTTAGATGTCATTCATTTGCTGTGAAAGAAGTACATAAAATTGAACAATATCTCATCAAATTTCCCAATCCCAAAAGCAGATTTAACTATCTGAGAATAAGATTGAATGTTTTTCCTTCAAATGAAATACGATTTATGCGAAAGTTGACTACTAATGGGGACTGCAGATTTTGCAAGAAGTCGGGACAAGTTGAATCCTTAAAACATCTAATTGCTGTATGTCCTGCACTCATTGGAAAGAGATGTACTTTCTTTAAACATTTTCTTGAGAACCAGGTTATCACTGACCATGAGGAGTTATGGGATAAATTATATCATAGCCAATTGGTCAAAATAAACTTAGCTATATTAATGTTTGTGGAGGCATTAAAGCTGAAAGATGGTATTAACATATGTCCGCTGGAAAATGTGTAACTGAGTGGGAAAAGACAGTTTAAAATATATTTCCAGATATCTAATAAATTCATGAACGAGATCTTGAGATGATAACGGGTAAGGTGAAATATGGTAGAGATTTCCCAACATGCAGAATTTTGTGTGATAATTACAGGGAGCATATAAATCAGGTAGTTTAAAATCAAATGAAATTTTAATATTCATCAAGGTCTATGTTGAGATTTTTTATCCTAAGAATGTAACAAACTCATATGTAATGATTGATTTTCTTGTTTTGTTTCATTTTGTGCAATGTTCTAACTTTTATGATGCATATTTTACTGTATGTACTTTTTTGAAAGGCTGTTTTTTACAGCTATATCAAATAATAATAAAAAAAAAAAAATAGTTGCAGTGTGCGGTATAAATCACAATACCACAGCATAACATAACAAATAAGACTGCCCCCTCTGTCCTACTGTCCGGTAAGGTCCTGAAGACCCTACTCTCCTAGGTAATAACTTGCCAGTAGCTGCTCTCATCACTAATCTGTACTTCTCCCCTTCCTCTGTTCACCCTACCCATCCTTGCTCCTCTGCTACACTGCAACATACTTATCACACTTTCAATGTGTCCCCTATATACAGCACTCGGTTGCCTCACAGCTATCTTAACACATTATAAATCCCATATGCACACATAAAATGGTGTTCCTAATAGTTCATTTGGTAGAAATCACTTTACAAGCCTCAAAAGGAGGAGTCTTAGTCAACTCTGCCAGGTTTTGAAACTTTAACCTCTAAATTGCACATATAGCGCTCAGCAGCAGATATATCTGCCCATTTTGACATGTGTCCACTGTTTCTGGCTTCCCAAATTTTAACACTTAATAACTCCAATCTGATCCAAGGGCATCAAAAACTAGTTAGGCCATCAGCAGGGGTGTCTTCCGTCAAAATAATGTCATGCCCTCCATTTTCAAATCTAGCACATGTTGAGATGTACTGACACCAGTGAACCCACTTCCCATATGGCCTGTGACTTGCCACTTGCTCCTTTATAGAACCATGCTCCAGGAAAACTAAGTCCAAGGTTTACCCTTTTCCTAAGGCCCAGCCATATTAAAATATGTCCTGAGATTCCAGGCCCATAAGAACACTAAAAAGAATGTTCAAATAATGTTTAACTGTCATAGACCTTCATAATGGGGACTTTCAAACCCCTAGCCGCATGTTGCAATACACTCTGAACAAGTGCTTAACTTGCTACTCTATCAGACTGACTACTTTAAAGTTGTAAGTGTTTCCTTTAATTAATTTAAATGCATGGTGACCTCATGAGCAACAACTTCTTTTTAATTTCAGGCTGTTCTACAATGGCAAGAACTTGAGCGTCTAAAATGCACTGTGAGAATAATGCACTTACCATAATAAAATGTATTGGGTTGGGCAGAAAAAAAGTATAATCACGTCCTGTCGTATTGTATAGCCTACAAGCATCTACTAGTTTACGAGTAATCTGGTTCTAGAGTATTGAACTTCCTTGAGTTTTAGTGCCAGGCCAAGCACTCTATTTAGTGTGGGTTATAGCACTTTGTTACAATCCCCACCTATAATAGGTTGCCCTTCCACTTCCTAAATACACCTCCCAAATTACGAGAAGAAAGCCTGATCGATTGACTTAGACCATAAACAGAAAGGAAAATGTTTCAATGCGATTTGTTCACCCTTCTGCCCTCTGTCGTGTGAAGAGCCTCTTCTTATGACGACAGCCCCCTTTTTTGTTAACCAAATTAGAGCTGTTAAAAGATTAATTTCCTCTTCCTCTCTAGTTTAAGATTTTCGCCTTTGGCAGATGATACTCTTGGAGTAATGCAATGTCCTCTTTTGATTTCTTGACGAAGGACAATAGACCTCCTAGTTGGTCAGCTGATGATCTTCAAAGGGGTATACTAAGGAAAGTGCTAGCCAATAGACGCTGTCCTTAAGTTAGGCAGATCACTAAATCCCGTACCTAAAAAAGGTTGTCTAAACATGAAAAGACTTGCATTTTACCAGGCCCCCTGCCATTGAGTACATTCATGGTCTGTATTTGGTCGTCTTTGAAAATGGGAGTATCTTAACATTCGTTGCATCCAGTAGGGCATGTTTGTCCTTTGAAAGATTGCATACATCTTCAGCATTAGGAGTAGGTGGTTGAGAGAGGTACTTCCTTTTTTTCAAAGCTGCAATTGTTAAATAAAGTAAACTCTCTTGGGCTCTAAATATACTTCCATTGCTCTCCTGCTTCAGCAGCTTTTGGATTTGTTTTGGCTCTGACAGATCATGTTGCTTATCATTAAGATGAAAATTAAGTGAGATTGGTGCAATACCCCACACATCCATATCCTCTCTCCTGTTGCTTCCATTTAACTTTAGTGAATACCCTTCTTTTATCTAGGGTGCAGCGAGCCAAGATCATTAGATTTCCCAGAAAGCTGTTTCCCCTTACCTCTAATAGCATTTCAATAGGAAGGGGATAATCATGGATCGTGGTGGCTTCCCTTCCTATGATTTTGATCTTTAAGGTCTGTTGGCCCTGTCAGTCTCTATCACTTCTTTGAGCTGTGTTTCATATGTCATTTATGACGCACCTGTACACAAGTGTTTCTAGGCGTGACAAGACAAGAGAGGACAGAGGGGAGGAAAAGACAAACAATCTTACTAGGCCTTGTAATTCAGATCGTGCAAGTGCGAGAACGAGAAGTGCAAGGGGAAAGGGAGTGAGAAATGCCAGGAAGAGGGGAGATGACAACCGAGCAGCAATGCTCTGAGTAAGTGCAGCCAGGGCAGCGCAGCACTGGGTAGTGCAAGGAGAACAAGGGTCTGTAGGATTACAGTTACAGCCCCTAAGTGCATGGTAGGCCCGGAGGCAGTGCAAGGGTGACTGATCAAGAAAGAGCCTGTTACCCAGTGAGACTCTGAGGGTAGCCAAGCAACCAGTCGGTACAGAAGACATGTAGGTCAGCGGGGGAGGGAGAGGGAGAAAGCAGAGAAGAGTAAAGTGTTGAGCTGCTTCGGGAACTTCAGGTGGTCTGCATCAAGTTTGAGAGGGGTAGGGAGGCGATTCCAGAGGGAGGCACCTGCAGAGGAGAGAGATCTCCCCCCGCCCCACTCTCTGCCTGGAGTAGCATCTAACCCTTAGAGCGTTGGAGGTAGGTGAGCGAAGGGCTCGAGAAGCAAGGTATTTTGGAAGGGAGCGTTGGATGTAGTGTGGGCCCCAACCCCAGAAAGTCTTGTGGACAAAGCAAACAGTCTTGAACTTGATCCTTACAACCTGCGGGAGCCACTTGGAGAGATTTCATGACTGGAGAGAGAAGGGCCCTGGGCTTGGGGCCAAGGATAAGTCTTGCAGCCCTGGTCTGAATTAGTTGCAAAGGACGGAGAGTAGAGGAAGGCAGATTGAGAAAGAGGCTGTTGCAGAAGTCCAGCCTAGAGAGAACCAGGGTTCTGGAGACAGTGAGTTTCTGGGGGAAAGTGAGAAAGGGAAGAGTCCCTTTGAGGAGGTGCAGCTGGTAGTGGAACTTCTTGGCGACGTCCGAGATTTGAGGAAAGAAAGTGGAGTCGAAGATGACAGCAAGGTTTTTTGCTTTGCCGGAAGGCGAAGGAAGAGGGCCCAAGGCGGACGGCCAGAGGGAAAGCAGGGGTCCCAACGAGAAGGATCTCTGTCTTACTGGCATTAAGGCAGAGCTTATTGGAGGCTCCCCAAGCCTGAAACGTGGATAGACAGGAATGAGCGAGAAAGGAGAGGAGGCTGAGGAGAGCCCCAAAAGGGGGCAGAGAGAGGAAGAGGAGTTGGAGGACAGGATGTCCCGTGTTTTAGTAGAGAAGTGAGAGGCCAGAGCCGTACAGAGGGCCTGGGAGGCAACAGGAGAGTTAGAGACTGCAACAGGATTGGCCAGTTCTTTGCAGATTTTAAAGTGTTCGGCCCTGTTAGAGGCTGCAGAGGCGCAGGCTTGAATGGATGCTCTTTTCTTGGACAGGACAGCAGGTCTATATTGCCTTTTAAGCAGGCGGCAGGCCAGTTTGTCAGAATATGCGCCCGAATCCCTCCACTTCGCTCAGCCACCCTGCACTTGCGTTTCAGGACGGCAATGTCAGGATCATACCAAGAGTTGCACTTGGAGGTAGGCTTCAGCCGGATTCTCATGACGGAGGCAAGGATGTCCAGGGTGTTGGAAATAGAAAGATGCAGATTAGAAAGGGCTGTGTCAGGGTGTGAGTCAGCCGCAGGAGTAGGAGGAGCAGAGAAGGTAGAGGCAAATGCATCTACTGACAGGCTCTTCATGGGCCGAATGCCCGAGAAGGTAGGTTGCAGTGCAGCGGGCGAGGGGCTTTGCCTGAGGGAAAGAGTTTTCGAGGGGATTGGGTCCTCCGACGTATTCCATATCTATGACAGTAATCACCACAGCTGTGCTGCTTCGGATAATCTTTCTGCGTCCTGCGTCGATACGCTGCCCTCGAGGACCTCCTCCGACGGCCGACGTCACTGGATGTTATAAGTAGGACGCACGACGCCCGTAGCCTCAGTTGCGAACGTGTTCGCTTCGGAGATCTCGGCATGTCTCGACTCTTTGGAGTTTCTGTTCTTTCGGTTCTTCGAACCTGTTCGTTTGTGAAGTTTAAGTCACTTCGAGATGTCTACCTCTTCTTCCACCCCACGTCCGGGCTTCAAGAATTGCGGGGACTGCGGGTCCAAGATGTCGATGACGGACTCGCACGACGCCTGCCTCTGGTGCCTCGGGGAGGCCCATGACACGGATGATTGTGTCGACTGCCATTCGCTTATGTCCAAAGCCTTGTGGGTGCGCAAGAAGAAACTGTGGGTCGGTAAGGTGTCCAAGCCCTGGAAGTCGAGGTCCATGGGGCTTTCGACGGACGATTCGAGGGGCGACTCTCCGCATCGTCGTCGGAAGTCCAGTGGGTCTCGGTCCCGGAGTGGGTCCCGCCACTCCTCTGCCTCTTCGAGGCACTCCCGGAAGCGCCGTCATCGGTCACCTTCCCCGTCCTCATCCGAGGACTCCGCCCGTCGGCGGGTCGCTTATCCCACCAAGCATGCGACGCCGGAGGAATGGGCTTCCTTCGGTAAGAAAATACTAGCGATTCTCGAATTGCAGGCCACTGGTCCGTCCGCGCCTCCGAGTGGGTTCGGTCGTGATCGGACTAGAGACACCGCTCGTACGCCTTCTGGCTCGGGTGGTCGGCACGATTCGTGGGAGCGGTCCCGCTCGGACAAGGGGAATCGTTCTAGTCATGCCCGTTCCAGTTCCCGGTCCTCGACACGCTCGAGACCGTGTGAGCCTGTGATGTCTTCGAGGAAGACATCGACGCCTGTGGTGCCGAGGTCATCGAGGGACTCTCTTGAGGCTCTACCTCCGAGGAAGTCATCAATGCCATCGGCGCCCAGGATGTCGAGGGACACGCTCGGGGCTCCGGCCTCGAGGCCTGTGTCGACGCCGTCGATGCTGTTGGTGCCACGTTCGGCGTCAACGCCAATTCACTCGATGCCTTTCGAGGCTGTATCGACATGGGTACCGCAGGTCACGGTGGAACCCCATAGAAAGGATCTGGCCAAGGTCAAGCATGGCTTTGTTCCCCATTCTGTGCCCACTTTCCGCCATCTTGAGTACATTTTGGAGGTGGATGTGAGGGCTCTGAGGATGACATGGTTCCTGAAACGGTGCCAGATGAGATTCTCTCGGGCCACAGCCAGATTGAGCCCATGCGTCACTCCCTGCATGACGCCAGTGGTCTGGGCACCTCTCCAGAGGTGGAGTTTTGTAGGCCTGAACCTGGCACCCATGCCGACTCCTCGTACCAGCGCCTTATGTCTAGGGTCACCGAGTACTTGGGGTGGTCTTCTCCCCCAGGGGATTTTATTCAGGATGACCTCACGGATATCCTCGACCAAGGTCCACCAACTGACCCGGTACTGCCGTTCCATATGGCTCTACAGAGGAGGGTGGCGGCGGCTTGGACTGCTCCGGAGAGTCTCCTGGCAGTGGGCGAGTCTTTGCTGCGAAAATACTACCCAGCCAGTAGCGACGCCTGCTACTTGACCAAGCACCCCACTCCGGAGAGTTTGGTGGTGCTGGCGGCTACGGCCCCAGCAAAGCAGGCATCAGATCCTACCATCCCTCCTGATAGGGACGACAAGTGTTTTGATGGTTGGGCGAACAAAGTGTTTTCTTCAGGGGTATTGCTCTTCAGGCGGCCAACTCCGTATGTGCCTTGTCACGTTTCATGCACACTCTGTGGAACTGTGTTTCCTTAGCGGCTGAACATATTCGCGAAGGGGACGAACGGGCTGACACAATCTGTCATGTCCAAACCAGACTGAACGGCCTCACACATGGCATCCTTGCCATCCTGGACCATAGCAAGAAAACCATCCAACTTCAGGACTGGTTGGTGTCTCTCGACCTCAAGGACACTTATTTTCATGTGCTGATCCATCCAAAGCACAAGAAGTACCTGAGGTTCGCGGTGGGCGACTCGCACTTTCAGTTTCGGGTCCTGCCGTTCGGATTGACTTCCGCCCCGAGGGTCTTCACCAAGCTCATACTAGTGGTGGCAGCGCATCTCAGGAAAGTGGGGATTCACGTCTACCCCTACCTGGACGATTGGTTGATCAGGGCTCCCGAGCAAGTCCTGTATCATCTGTCCGTCACCTGCCACTCCCTCCACAAGCTGGGCTTCTCCCTCGACTTAAAGAAGTCCGACTTGATGCCAACTCAAAGGCTCCAGTACATCAGAGCAGTGCTCGACTCGTCCCTGGGCCAGTGTTTTCCTCCCCAGGTGAGGGCTCATCACATTCAGCAGATGGTGCACAAGTTTCAGCATGCCCAGAGTCTCCCAGCGTTGGAGTTCTTGAGATTGCTCGGCCTCATGGCATCCTGCATTCTTCTGGTGCCAGAGGCCAGGTTGCGGATGAGATCTTTGCAATGGGCACTCGAGCTCCAGTGGTCTCAGTCCTCCGGCAGGATGTCGGACCCTGTTCAGGTGCCGTCCTCGGTCGCCCAGGACCTTCTGTGGTGGGCCGTCGAAGGCAATCTGATGAAGGGGGATACATTTTGGCTACCCTGGCCGGAGGTGACGATCGTGATGGACGCATCTCTCACGGGATGGGGAGCTCATGCCAACGAGTTGACAGTCAGCGGTCGTTGGTTTCCGTCAGAGTCCAGACTCCATATCAATCTGTTGGAGCTGAGGGCCGTCTGGCTTGCCCTGAAGGCTTTTCTGCCGACTGTGCGAGGAAAGAATTTCCTGATCCTGGCGGACAACACAGTGGCCATGCACTACCTCAACAAAAAGGGGGGGGGGGTCAGGGTCACTTCCTCTGTGCAGGGAGGCGATGCAGCTCTGGTTCTGGGCAATCCAGCAGGAAGTTTCGATCTCGGCAGTTCATCTGGCCGGAGACGAAAACAAGACGGCGGACGCTCTGAGCAGGCAGAGCGCGAACTTTCACGAGTGGGAGTTGGCTCAGGAGATTCTCCTGGAGATCTTCGCCCTTTGGGGGACCCCTCAAGTGGATCTCTTCGCCTCCAGTGTCAACCGGAAGTGCGAAAGGTTCTGCTCGCGGGAATTTCCTCCAAGAGGAGCCTTAGGAGACGCGTTCGTGGTGGAGTGGTCATTCGCACTGCTGTACGCGTTTCCTCCAGTCCCCGTCATCCCGCAAGTGCTGCAGAGGTTACGAAGTTTCGTTTCCCGGATGATCCTCATTGCTCCGGCGTGGGCCCAGAGGACGTGGTACCCGGACCTTCTTGACTTGTCCATCTGCCCTCCACGTCGTCTTCCCTACCGAGACGATTTGCTCTCACGGGAGAGGGGGTCAGGTTCTCCATCCAGAGGTCAGATCCCTCAACGTTCACGCTTGGTTTCTGAAAGGTTGAGGTATAAGGATTGGGACCTCCCTGAAGACGTGATGGTGTTGCTTTCGGCCAGAAGGCCCGCAACAAAGTCCCTATACCATTGCCGTTGGAGAAAGTTCTGCGACTGGTGCAGGATTAAGAATGTGGATCCGTTTTCATGTGACATTCCTGTGGTTCTGTCTTTTTTGCTTTCTTTAGCCCACAGGGGCTTGCAACTGGGTACCGTTAAAGGTTACTTGGCGGCGCTGTCCATATTTAAGCGCTCGTGTCAAGAGTGTTCTTATTTTAAAATCCCTTTCATTTCTCAGTTTCCAAAAGGGCTCACTAATGTGTTCCCTCCGTCTCCTTTCCAGGTGCCCGGTTGGGATTTGAACCTTGTCCTCGAGTTTCTGATGAGGGCTCAGTTTGAGCCTTTGCATTCGTGCCCTTTGAGACTGTTAACTCTTAAAACTGTATTTTTGGTTGCGGTCACTTCCGCTCACAGAGTGAGTGAGTTACAGGCACTTTCAGTTAAGCCACCCTTCACTGTATTTCATAAGGACAGGATTGTCCTTAGAGTTCGTCCTTCCTTTCTTCCGAAGGTGGTGTCGGAATTCATTTAGGCCAGAAGGTTATTCTTCTCGCATTTTATCCTCCTCCGCATCCTGGTAAGGAAGAGGAGAGGCACCATAGGCTTGATCCTAGGAGAGCTTTAAGCTTTTATATTTCACGCATGTCCCGCATCCGAGTGGACGATAAACTCTTCATTGGTTACGCTGGAAAGCGTTTGGGGCAAGCTGTGACTAAGCAGACTTTGTCTCGCTGGATTATTCTGGCAATTTCTGAATGTTACCGCTTGGCGGGTAAGGACCCACCGATCGGCTTGTGGGCCCATTCTACCAGGGGTATGGCTGCCTCTACTGCCCTACAGAGGGGTGTTCCTATTCGTAACATCTGTGATGCAGCCACCTGGGCTTCGGTCCATACTTTTGTACGTCACTACTCCCTCGATTCCATCCGTGGGCAGGATCTGGCCTTTGGCAAGGCGGTTCTTTGCTCCGCAATTTGATTGGGCATTCTAAATGTCTGTATTCTAAATTACTTTCCCACCTCCTTGCATTGGTACTGCTTTGGGAGTCTGTCATAGATATGGAATACGTCGTAGGACCCAATTCCCTCGAAGAACAAGTTAGTCTCTTTCTTTATTTCGATGGGATGGTCCGATGATGTATTCCATATCGCTCACTCCCTGCCTTCCCCGCTACAGAATTTCTTATGCGATTGCAGTTTACATTTCCGAAAGGCTTTGTGTGGTCAGACTGGCAGAAGACTGGTGCCACACATTCTGGGGAAAAAACTACAACTGAGGCTACGGGCGTTGTGCGTCCTACTTATGACATCCAGTGACGTCGGCCGTCCGAGGAGGTCCTCGAGGGCGGCGTATCGACGTTATTGACGCAGAACGCAGACGCCGAAAGATTTTCCAAAGCAGCACAGCTGTGGTGATTACTGTCATAGATATGGAATACGTCGTCGGACCATCTCATCGAAAGAACGTTACCAGTTAAGAGAGTAACTTGTTCTTTCAGATGCGAGTAGAAAGTGGTCAGTCCAAAAGAGAGGAGTGGTGAGAGGGTTAGAGAGGGGGTTGAGAACATCCAAAGTATGTCCGGCAGAATGTGTCAGTCTAGAGTGCAGTATGTAAAGAGAGCGTGTCACAGAGGTTGTGGAAAAAGCCCCGAGGGGGGATTAGAAGCATTCAGGAGAATGTTGAGATCTCTGAGGAGGAAAAGTTGAGAAGTAGAGGCAAGGTGAGAAAAGATAGATGAGCCCATTCAAAGAGGAAGTTGGCGACCTGGCCAAGTGGCCTGTAGATGGTAGCCACAGTTAGAGCGAGGCCTGGAGCGATTGAGAGCCTGCAGACCAGGCATTCAAAGGAGGAGTAGGACTGCGTAGGGATGACAGAGGCCGAGACCCAATCCGGAAAGATCAGGGCAACTCCACTTCCAGGACTGTTGGTTCTGGGTTTGGAGAGGATCTTGTAGCCCACAAGAAGGAGAGCGTCAAAACTCATGACAGAACTGCCCGTAAAGCATGTCTCAGTGAGAGCAAGGACATCTAGGTCGAGTTCTTCGAGGAGGTGACAGATGTCGTAGGAGTGTTTGACAGCAGAATGAGAGTTGAGAGTAGCGACGTGGAACAGGTTTCTACATTTGAAATGCTTCCGTGGAGGGGTACAGGTACACTCCTCTATGCGTTTCCTCCAGTCCGTCATTCCTCATGTATTAAGGAGGTTCAGGAACACCATGATCCTAATTTCCCCGGATTGTGCCAGGAGAACGTGTTACCTGGACCTTCCAGACATGTCCATCTGTCCTCCGATTGGTCTTCCACAAAGAGAGCATCTTCTCTCTCTCTCTCAGAGATATATATATATATATATATCTCCGGATGGAGATATATATATCTCCATCCGGATATCAAGACTCTCAGCCTTCATGCATGATTTCTGGAAGGCTGAGGTACAAAGATTGGGACCTCCCGGTCCGGAAGGCCAGCAACAAAATCCTTATACCGCTGCCGTTGGAGCAAGTTCAGCAGTTGGTGTAGGGACAAGAATGTTAACCCTTTTTCATGTAATACGCCAATGGTGTTATCTTTCCTTTTGCATTTAGCAGACCTAGGGCTCCAGGTCGGCACAATTAAGGGCTACCTAGCAGCGCTGTCCATCAAGTGCACAGCTGAGGAGCCCTCATATTTTATAATGCCCTTAGTAATTCCTTTTGAAGGGGTTGACCAATGTCTACCTTCCAACTCCTTTTCAAGTTCCCTTGTGGGACCTAAATTTAGTCGTAAAATTTCTAATGGGTACTCCTTTTGAACCCCTTTGTTCATGCACTTTGAGATTTCTTACCCTCAAAACTGTCTTTTTGGTGGCAATAACTTCTGCCTGAAGTGTGAGTGAGTTGCAGACCTTATCCTGCAAACCTCCCCACACTGTCTTTCATAAGGCTAAAGTTGTCCTACAAGTGAAGCCTAATTTCCTCCCAAAGATTGTTTCGGAATTAACCTTGCCTTCCTTCTACCCTCCTCCTCATTCGGGGAAAGAGGAAGAAAGGTTGCACAGACTTGACCCAAAGCATGCTTTGAGTTTCTATATTAGTAGACTAGCAGACTAGCAAGACTAAGACAGTCTGACCAATTGTTTATAGGGTACTGTGGTCATAAGCTGGGCCTAGCCATCACCAAGCAATCCATTTCTAGATGGATCATTCTAACTATTGTAGAATGTTATAAATTAGCAGGTAAAGACCCTACGGAACATCCGAGAGCCCTTTCAACCAGGGGTATCGCAGCTTCGTCAGCTCTTGAAAAGGGAGTTCCAGTAAAAGACATTTTTGCAGCTGCCACATGGTCGTCTGCACACACCTTTACAAGCTAAGAAACCAAAATTCAGCAAGGCAGTATTGCATTCTGTGCATAATTAAAGAATAACATTTTTACTCCCTCCTATATACATTACTGCTTTGGGAGTCTATCAAGGATAAGGAATACGTGAGAGGACACAATCCATGTGAAGAACAAGTTACTTACCAATGGTAACGTTCTTTCCACTGGATGTTCCTCCCACATATTCCTTATCGCCCCTCCCATCCTTCCCCGCAGTAAAACTTCCCTTGTAATTGCAGTCTGCGCTCTCTCAGGGGTAGTGGCTGTCTCATCCTTGACAAAATCTAACACTTCAAAATGGAACTGACCAACGGATTCTGCGTGCGACTACTTATACCCTTGATGATGTCATCATCGAGACAGAAGCCTCGGAGGGACATTGACTCGACAGGCATCGATGCGCAGCTCATTCTACTGGAAAGAAAATTCTGAAGCAGTAAGCTGCGTATTGGAATATCAAAGATAAGGAATATGTGGGAAGAACATCCAGTCGAAAGAATGTTACCATAACTTGTTCTTCTGGTGCTTCTTTGTTCTTGAAGTCAAGGACGATACCACCACGGCTGCTGTTCCTCCCCACCTTGGTCAGTTACACGGGAGGGCCGCCGGTATCTCCAACACACAATGACGGATTCTTCAGCCGGGTTTCCTGGCCTTATGCTTTCTGACTCTAAGGTTTCCTGAAAGGAACGGTTTCTCTGCCGAAAAGGTCAAGGGTATTTCCCTTCTTGCGACTCCTTCATGGGTTTGCCGTCTTTCTCCCCTCGTTCAGCTGCCGACTCGAAACTGCTGTACCTTTGTGTGGTTGCCTCGCTCAGATCTGCTCTCGTGCTCCGCCTTTTATCCATGTGTGGAAATTTAATGAAAGTCAGGTGTGAGTGATTGTTAGTAATTGCCTTACTTCTCCTGACCATAGTAGCGGGACATGTCAGGTACACTGCTCGGGTGTGAGTCTGTTTACTCCCAGAGCAGGCTGTCCACGTGGAAGTGTTTGTAGGGAAATGGAGGGGGTTAAAGTTTGCACGTATCCTACCTGGTAGGATGGGGTAAAGGTGTTACAGGAGGAGGGATACCCCGTCTCTCCATCCGGGTTCCCACTCTCACTCCCCAAACACCCCTCAACCAGGTGACCCTCCCTCACTGGTCCAACCCCAGGGTCTGGATCCAAAGGCGATGGCTGTTCCCTGGCCACCTGAGACAGAGATCCACGGAGACTAGTGGGTGCGCCACCTTCTGGTTTCTCACAGGACGAAAAAGAGGATGTCGTGAGAGTCTGTCTGGAGAAAACACTGGTGTAGGTATCAGCGATGGGGAGGCCTGGGTTGGAGACCAGGATATCCCTCTTGAACTTCTTCCTTCAAAACTTAGTGAGAGGGATAGGGTAAGAGATAGAGTAGCAGTTATAGAAGATGGTAGAGACAGAGGGCGCCATACGGGGTGCAAAGGAGGTAGGTGGAGGAGAAGGGGGTGGGAGAAGAGAGAGACACACACAGCCAAGTGGCACACAATTCAGAATGCGCAGCGGGAGGAGGAGGAGGAGTATTTGAAAATACTTCTTTAATATTCACAGGACTAATGGTTTCATTTTGCCTGATTTCAGCCCCCCGGGGATTCCCAGTGCTCAATTGTTAATCTGCAATGCTCTGGATTCTAAGACTTCTAAAGCCAAGCTATCTAAAACCTCCCTAGTAGAAACTCTCTACAGAGATTGGATTTCAGCCTGAAGTCACTTCATTCTGAAATACATTTTCCCCTGGAGACTTCATTCTGAACTAGCCTTCCTGTAAGAAATATGTTCTCTTTAATTATATTAATGTAATTTCCCCATTTTAAACCTTCCGCCGTTTATCATTTTTTAATATTGAGTCTTTTCCCTTCCAGGTAGGGTTTTAGACAGGTCAAGTCAGTAAGGCGCATTACTATCAGAATAATACCTCCCACCCCTTGAAGGTGGGACATTATCAGCATAGCATAAGGTCACCCTTTTGTTGGGTGTTAGGGGCGTTTTCCTAAAGTCCTACTGGTAGTAAGTATTTAGAAAGCTATCCCAGTAGTTTGTAGATCTCCAACTCTTAGTATCAAGTCTGTACCAACTCAGGACCCTGGTAGAGTGGCAGAGCAGTCAGGCTTATCTTAAGAGGAAGATGTCACTTGTGGGTAAGTACACTGAAGCTTAGTTGGACATGCACACCAACAAAACTCTTACCAATAATTTATATGAAGTTATATATTCATTATATATAGACCCAAATCACTTTAAATACTTTACAGGTTTACACTAGAACGCTTCGGAATACTTAATACACTTTAAAGGACACTTTCACTTTTGTGTTTGTTCGCGGTTATATTTATAACAACGTTAGAAAGGGAAAAGACAATGTTATCTTATTGGTTATTACGCGTGCCTGCAGTTTTTATCAGTTCATACGGTAATACTTTTATTCTGCAAACACATTTTGTAAAGTAAGTTAAAATAAGGAAAATGGTTGGTTTAACATTAGCCTGGTTCAAGGTTCTAGAGTCAGTTTCTTCACAGAGCAAGTCTTTTAAGTCCAAAAACGTAACCCTAAGTAAAGGCAGTTCGTAGGGGGCTCAAAGTCTTGACAAGACGCAGAATACGAAGAGTATCTGAGGATTTCTTCCAGTCTATGGTGTTATTGAAGCAGCAAGTTAACAACTAATGGAGACCTGTAAAAGGTCTCGGTGAAGAGACACGTTCAGCAGCTTGACTCAGAGGTAAGAGGTAGTGACCCTGGATACCTCTGGGTGCACTCCAGCGCTCTGGAATGTAAGTGATTTCAATCCGGCACACACCCAAGTCACGCCCAGCATGTAGTGCGCAAATGAAACCCTTATTTATTTTATCAATAAGTTCAATATTCAGAACGATATACCACTCATATCACACCCTTCTTCTGAGAACCCCCCCCCCCCTGGTCACACTCAACCAGGAATCAGGTGGGTTTGCAAAGGTCAATATTTATTTATGTATTTAGAATGTAAATCACAATATATTTTAATAGGAAAACAATCATCACCAATGGGGTGACAGAACACTGAATAATATTTTTAATGCACTATGAATCAAGTAATGAGCACAAAAACAAATGCAGCACAGAAATGAATACTTTTGGGTTGGTTTGGAACAGATAGCACTATGGTTAGGGGTCCTCCTGCAACACCCCCCAACTCCCCAATAGGCAATTAAATAGATGTGAGGAGAGAGCAGGTATTCAGGAATAGCACAAATCAAACAGAATATCACTCCCACCTTCCCCCTTCAAACACAAGAGAAAAACGGAATTGACTTTTCAGCTGTCAGCATGGCTTTGATTGGCTGAGCAAAAACACCAAATGTGGCCTAAAAATACTTAAATTAGTATAAATTCCTATGGGAGCCATTTTGAACAGTTGCACAAAATCACCAACAATGATTTAGTCAAAAGAAAACATTTGAAATCTCAAAGTCCAAGTGGGAAATAAATTAAAGCTACTTTACACGTGTAAAATTTCTCAGAATGTCAAATCGCGACAAACTTTTCCTTGCACAATTCTTGCTATCAAGGGTCAATCGCACTGTTTCGCATTTGATAGCTAAGGATTTTAGGTACAAGTAGGAGCTGAAATCTCGCTTTTATCATAAAAACTGAGGGAGTTGTAGAGGTTTTAGTAAGAGTCATTTTTTCAAATAGGCGCGAGAATGGAAAACAGAAATGCACTTTGAAAATGACAGATAGGCTTGATTACACTATATTATGACTATGAAAAAGAGAATGCCACAGATGGATCTTAGTCACGTGATCAGCGTAACCCACCTGTTGTGGATACTGTACTTCTTCCTGGGATTTACTTTTCTTAATCAAATTAATAAGAATTAGGGTTTAATAACACATGTGAGAAAAGGGAAGATAGTTCTAGCAATACTATGGTTCTGAATTAAAGATGGGATGGGTTGAGATTGGGATCATATAATACAGATATATTATGGGTCACTGTTCTTCCTATTAATACTTAAAGAATAAGTTATTAAATTGGACCGTCAGTTCTGGTCATGGATTGGGTTGGTCAAGCAAGGACAGCACATCAGGCGCGGGACGGGATCAGCTAGGCCGGTCACCGGGTTTGCACAGGATCTACCCTTCTTGTTTCTGGGTACTTCAAATCAGCTGGATAGCGAGTTCCTCAGGCAAGCCTTGTGGTAGCAAGCCAGAGAGCTTCAGGATACTAGTTCTAGTTCAAAAGGCCTTTCCACACCATAGCGCTTCACTGGGTTGTGAGAATAAGTTTGAGAATTTAGGCCTTGCTGAAAATAAATAGTTCTCTATTGCTGGCAAGAGTCTTGGCATCTGGATCTGGAAGGATGTTAAAGCTGGATGTAGAATGCTGGATCAGAGTACTTTGCCGGAATCGGGAACGTGAGTGGATCAGCGAGTCCCTATGTGTCGTCAGCTGTCTCTATTTATCCTTTCAAATGACATCACAACATGGGTGTATGGGCCGGCTTACCAAGCTTGCCTTTGTGAGCTGGGATTGGATCGAAACCTCATCTCCGTCTTGCATCGGAATGATTGGATCAAGGCCGGATGATGTCACATTTTATGGTTTACTTTACAGTCCTTAGAAACCTCCCTTTAGCCAATAGTCTCAAAATCGGATTTTATCCTAAATACATATTTCTACATTGGTCACCTCCACACAGATCACACACAAAGATTCCATATTTTATATAGTAGCTGTTCCTCAAAATCCCACAGCTGTGGGATCTTGTTTCACCTTTTTAGATAATTATGTCCTTTTTGCCATAAACACAATTTCCAAACACTCTGCAACTTTCCACAAACGTGTGTGTTTAACATCGGGATGTGTGTGTAAATTTTCACAGTTCTCGCATTAACACAGTTCACATAAAACCACATATATTGCCATTCCTGTCCAGAATGTTACATAGTTCTACCGTCTCTTGAAACGTGCAGCCACAAATTAGACTAGCAGATCTTTTTTATATTTTTCATCACTTTGAATAACCAGTTATGAGTTTCTCAAAATTGTTCATTGTTCATGCTTAACAGCAAATGGTCTCCCTTTTGTCGCTCCCTGTAGTCCAGGAGCAGCCCCCTCCCTTAGGGAGTTCCTTGCAGGAGCAGTTTACGACCCCTTTCACACCTCCATTTCCTGGGCTGAAGGATCTGCTATTGTTCATTCTCTTTCTATAGACAAGAGTCTGGCCTAACCCACAATTATCATCTACCAGTGAGTTTCTGCTGAGAGAATTTTCCCTCCCCTTGTGAAAACCTGTATTTCCACTCCTTGCAGCTCAGCCAGGCTAATTTATTCTTAACTTTTTAAATCCAGAAAAAGCAAAGTTGTTGCATCAAACATAAATACATTACTTTCTTAGCTTTAAATCTTTGGGATCAAAAACACAACTGAGGTCTGTATTCCTTTTAGCAGCAATCCTTTTATGTTTGCTAATCCGGCAGACTTTTAGTTTAGATACTTTTTATAGTTTCATCAGGAGCTCATCTGACAGCTGTCATTCACAGGTAGCCCAGGGTACTGCACACAGATTTTGACAGGGGCTGTCAGTTTACAGACAATCCAGTTTGTCTGAGGAAATGTTTTGCTCTTTACACTTTCAGACTTTGTATGTTCGCAATGCTTCATTACATTACATGAATTTTAGCGCTAGGCAAGATTTTGAAAGTGTTGTTTATAGGCATTTTGGAGTTTTTTTGCAACAAAGCAAATGTCATTTATAGGCACATTTTTGAGTTTCATTTGCCAAGCTCTGCAAATACAGACAAGTGCCCATTACATGAGTCGGGTGACCCTGAATAAGGAGGTAGAGTCACTGGTACATAAAGCAGAGAAAGTGAATGAAAGAGGGTTCGTAGCCCAATACTTTAACAAAATCAACACTGAATATTGGAAATGTGTGAGTACAAGAAATGTCCGAATAAAGAGAGAACCTGGCATGAGAGTATACCTGGTGTCTGGACATTTAGCAAAGGAAGAAAACTAAAGCGGGTTTGAGACCATGTGTTTTGGTTTAAACAATTTTGAATATTGGAACTGAGTGAATGCTAGATGTACAGGAAGAATGAAGGGAGCCTGTAAGGAGAGTAAACCAGGTGTCTGGCGAGTCTGGGTCCTGAATCCAAAATTGTGTTACTTGGAAAAGAGAATTGCAAGGAAGAGCAATACCCCTGGGGTTTATAAACTACAGTGTTTGTGGAAAAGACTTTGGGAAGGGAGTCAATTCCCCTAGAGCAGATTGTGATGCCAAGAAGAGAGGGGCATCCTTTTTGGCCTTAAAGAACTTGCCTATTCTTTGGAACTTTTTGTTTGTGGTGAAAAGAAACCAGAGGAAAGGGAACTATCCCTAGGCACTGTAAACTTTACCCATTTGGAACTTGTGCTGGAGTTACACTTTTTTTGAAACTTGAACATCTGCGCCCTTTCCGAACACTAGACAAAATATCCTTATCACCTTAGAGTTTGTTTTAGAATGCGAGGGCTAGGATAGGATTTCGGACACAGGACGTTTTTGCTTTGGACATCTTGACACAGGACTGACCCTTAGTTATGGTTGGGGTACGGAAATACCTCCTAGATTAGGGACAGAGGCATTTTCCAACCCCTTTATTGTTTAATAAAGGTATTTAGCCAACATCATGAGTGCTCTGTGTCTGAGACTCATTTCTGGCTCTTCACCACCCCCAAAGTCGTTCAAAGTGGATAATAACTTTGGTAGCGATGTGAGTGGGTCATTAAGGAACTGGAGAATGTCATCTGCACATAACATCACTTCGAGAGGTGGTGTTATGCACTATGCCATTGATATTGTGGTTTAATCGAATCTGCTGAGCTAACGGCTCCATTGCCAGGGCAAAGATCAGGGGTGAAAGCGGCCAGCCCAGTCTAGTTCCGCTCTCTAAGTGGATATGGGACATCCAGTGCCCATTGACCCATACTTTGTTTTCGGTATTTTAAAGTTGGCTATTATGTATTTGGATATGTTGGGCCCGAAGGCAGATTCTAGTAGAAGGATTTCAAGGTTATTCCCAACTCACTGTCCAACGCTGTATGTGCATCGAGTGGGAGAATTATGATTTTTGGGGATTTTTGGGAGGCTGCTGCTATTAGTTCAACAACTCTCCTGATATTATTGTGTGCCCCTCTATCAATAATGAAACCTGTTTGGTTGCTATCAATCAGTGACGGTAGGAATCCCATCAACCTGGACGCAGATCTTAGCATCACTGTTTAACAGGGCAATTAGCCAGTATGCCATACACATCTCAATCTTTTCCCAGGTTCTGAATCAGCATTGTAATCGATTTGTCCACAGTTGCTGTCACTACACCAGATTTCAAGAAAGAATTGTATAACCTGGCAAGGTGGGTGGGGGGGGTTTATGTGTGCAAACGTCTTATAAAATTGGTTCCTGAAGCCGTCCAGTCCTGTGGCTTTACCATTTGGGAGCAAGCGTCTTTCTAAGTCCCCTCCTGTTCCGTAATTGGGATTTCTGAGGCTTCTCATGCATCCCCGGATAGTTCTGCGAGTCCTGCTGCTGCTGCTATAAATGTCACTCCTTTCTCTAAGTCATTCAGTAATTTGGCCATCTATTCCTGGAAATGAGTCTCAATCACCTCAACTCTCCCTGGTTCTGTGGTCACCCTAGACTCAGGGTGACCACAGAACCAGGGCTGTAATAAAGTTGCATGTCTTTAATGTATGCAGCTTTGCTGCCAGGAGCTTGTTGGCTTTGTTGCCTAACACCTTTCTAGCTAGACTCAACTCTCTTTAGGTTTCCTGGGAACTTCTCGGTTTGTGAGACAGTTCCCAGACAGACCTCTTTCAAATGAGCCTGTTGGGTGCTATTTACCTTCTTGTATTCTGCCATTTGGCTAATGATCGTTCCTGTGAGCACCGCCTTCCCTCTATCTCACACTGTCCAAAAGTAGGTCTCCTGTGGTGTTTTCAGAATAGTAATTGTTTAAGGTTTCCACCATGTGTGTTTTTTATTGCAGTATTAAGTAATATAAAGCCATTCAGCCTGCATAGTGGTTTGTTGTGTGCCAGTGGAATCCCAAGGTCCAGCGCCAATTGCACCGGGGCGTGATCTGAGAGGACCCTCGGGAAGATATCTACCCTTATGCTGGGAATGAAGGTATCGGATATTGTATTGTAGTTATCATTTATATAGCGCCTTCTACCATTATTATAGTCTCAATGCGTTGGTGGTGGGTATGCCCTCTGGGACGAAAGTCCAGACTGTTGGAGCTCATGGAGGAAGATTAGAATGCTAGTGTGCATTTCGACAAATAAGGCTTAACCAGCTGGCCAGGCTCCTGTAAAAAAGCAACCCGTGAGGTCAATGCTAGAGACTCGCTATGTGTCCAGCTAGCCCAAATTGTGTCGTAGGTCATAGCTGCATTCGACTGTGAGTGGATGGATACCCGTGCCTGTGGCAGATGTCTGCAGAAGTAGTGCATTTATACATACCAAGAGCCCCGATGGAGATTATCTTTGATGTTGCTGTGTCAAAGTCTCTGGAAAAAGACCAGCTACCCTCATAGATTCTTTTTGGCCAGTACCATATCCAAACTCGGGGTTCGAAATTGAGATGGGCTAGGAAAGAGCTGTAAGTAGCTCCTGGGTATCCAGCAGTAACCAGTCACCAGAAGCTACCACTCGGGAACGAGGAGCTAGCACATAGCGTTACCCAAATCTAACTTCCACATTAAATGCAAACAAATAATTATATCCATTATGAATGACCTGTGCCTTTAATGTCATATAGATGTTTATTTATAGATTATCCCAAATGCACAGAGTTAAATTTACACAGTTGTGTTTGGTCGGCATCAGTTGGCCTGGGGAGCCAAAAGTAGCTCCTGGTAACTGTTGCTTTTAAGCTAACCAGGCTCTTCTATTTCATATGCAGGAGCTAAATAACTCCCAGCTCCCCTCAATTTCGAACCCTGCAATCTTGAGAACCCCTTTTGAACCGCTTTTCACATTTCTAGTCCCGCTACCCCTGATGTAGAAATTACCAAGCTTCAATGACAGAGATTGCAAAGGAATTTCAGCATGACCTGAAGATTAGAGAGGGGTAATTTCTCATCCATAGTTGGGTCTATGACACAATTGAAGTCACCTTCTCTTATGACCGCCCCTGTAGCGAATCCCACCAAAAGCCTGGAAAAGGGGCCTCGGGAGGGCCCCTTGGACTTCATTCGAGCATCCACTGACTTCATAAAAACCATATCTGAGGCAGTACACAAGCTCCACTTAGTATAAGGCTGTACCACCTGAGAATGTGGTAGCATAGACAGAGCAATAAATACTATAATAAGGGTACCTGGTACTGCCTCAATCCCCCAGGTAGTCAACAAATATAAACAAGCAATGGCAGGAGACCAAAAGGTGGTGAACAGAACTATTTGATAATATCACAATTATACACACATTTTCATACTCAACACCTGATTAAAAAAAGTTGTTTTAGCCCCCAACTCTTTTCAACCTATTTGATTAAGCCTACTCGGTCATAAACTCATTCATACTTCTCATTCGATGCACATTTTCTGTGCTGGCCTGTGTGAATAAAAGGCTTAGTAACACAAATCCATCAATTATTATCCACCCCATATGTCTATAGATGTGTCTTTCTATTACACAACAAATGTTGTTGACACGTGTTTCAGTTGGAATCTGTGGGCCTTTGTGCTCTGGCCCTCAGATGTCTCCAAACTTCTTCAGGACAACAATTGGTGCCTTGCAGTGCCCCACTTACTCCTTATAGTGTTGGTGCCTCATCTCCAGAGATACATTCTGGATGCAAGCTCGGGACCATGGGATTTCTCCAGGATGTTCAGGCGACTGGATCAATTCAAATAGTGCCTGTTCTGTGCTGTTAGAGATCTCTCTCATCGGTATGTAGTTCCGGATGACTCCCTTTTAATTACTCTCATAGCCACTCGCGGTAATGATCTTAGTTGTCCTATTTGTAGCCCATGAACTAGATTCCCTTGTTGTTCGTGCTGTCTTGGCTTGACTTCCATTTGTGAAGAGTTCTTTTAGTCAGTGCTCCCTGCACCATAATGTGTAGTGCTCTCTCTGGGCGTCTAAACTAATGGACACAGCAGCCAGGATTATCTTAGGAGAGAGAGAGGGCTGTAGCTTGGTACAAAGAAATTGTAGCATACATATGGTCCAAAGAAACACTATATATTGAGACAATAAGGGTTTATTTAAATACAAATAGACCAAGATAATTCTTTGGTAAGTAAGTACTATAACATCATATAAACACAATCATAAAAACCAACTCAATTCCTATGGTATTCAAACCAAGGTATAACCTTATTTAAAGGAGCAAGAAGCAAGTGAAAGTGAGTCAAACCTAAGGTTATACATTCAGGATAGTAATATACTATTCTTGTGGAATAAAACCAGAATAGATATACGTTTTAGAATACACCTTGCAACATTACTTTTTAGAACTCTGTTCAGAGCTAGTAAAGCAATTTACAGAAAGGGGCGGTCTGGCTGTCCAATCAGGTCAGCCATCCCCCCACCACCCCCCCTACTAGGAGTTGGTTCCTTTCAGGCAATGTGGAAGACAAAGGACTGCAGAGTTTTGGACCTCTCCCTCGCTTCCTGCCTTCTCAGACACTCTGGCGCCTCGGCAGGGAATACAAAGTTTCTTGCCAAAGACAAAACTTCCAATGCGGTCATTCCCACCTAGAATGGCATGGGAAGCCATCAGAAACAACAAGGATACTTAAAAATGGCGAAAAAGAAAGAACATATAATTCTAGGAGAATGGTGGCCCTTCTGTGCATTAACAAGCCTGAATTAACAGCCTGCGAGTAATAAGACTAAAAAGTCACTAAGGTAAAACCACTCTTCTTCAACCATTCAAGTAAACTTGCAATTGTAACAAAAATGCTACAGGTAAGTAAGCAAGGGTATACATTGTAACCCCCAGCACTCCACATAAGGTGGGGGTGTGCTGGATCACTATATAAAATGTTGTAAGGGGATGAAAATCCCCCTTTACCCCTGGGAACAGTCACATTACATCAAATAGAAATTAACAGGGAGGGGGGGCGCTGTTGAGCAGCCCGAAAATGGCTGCCTAGCTAACGAGCTCTGTGCAGGGTGGACCTGCATCTTACCACATCAGCGGCCAGAGCCTCTCCTGCCTGTAAGCGGCTCAGAATATCCCTCGAACTGTGCTGTCTTTGGGGCTCGAGTTTTGGCGAGATCCGACGTTTGTGGGACCCGCTAGGCTGATCCGAAGACTGGGGCCGTGAGGAGTGGGCTGGCCCTTTCACTGCCGGAGGCTTGACCTGGGACTCTATCCACGCGAGGCTTCTCCCCATGACGTGGGCCTGCCTGGTCGGCGCTTGCATTCCCCGAACGCCTGCCCCCTGTGAGCGAGCTGCGGCGGCTTGCCCCCTCCTACTCCCCCCCGAGTGCTGCACAGCTCCGGCCGGCAGGACGCGCCACACTGAAGTTCGGGGCAGCGTCTCCTCAGGCCCTCGCCCGGCCCTCTTATTTCATCTCGAGGACTCCCCCGCCCGACTCGACTCTGCCTGATCCACTGCATTCTACAACTCCCGCAAGGGGCCCGGCTCACACCGCGGCTGTGCCTGCCTCGCGGCCCGCGTTCAGATAGCGACTGACACGCGACCTGACACCGCACCCGGCGGGCCACACACGTGGGGCAGGTATTTGTATTTGTATTTGTATTTTATTTATTTCTATAGCGCACCAGGCCCAGGGGCAACCGGGCGCTTAACTTAGTTACAACAAGATGAAGGCAGGACAAGGCATGTGACAGAGTATTACAGGAGTATTACAAGAAGTTTTACAAAATTTACAAAGTATACATTCAAGCGCATATAGATAAGGCAGTGATATACAGGATAGTTAATAATGGATGCGAAGTAGGTCAAAGTGCAAGTAGGGCAGTAAGCTGGTATTGGCTGTCTTGGGAGGATAGCCAAGCTTTGGTAAGGTGTTTGAATTTCAGGAAGGAAGGTTCAGCTCTAAGGTCATTGGGGAGTGAGTTCCAAAGTTTGGCTGCCAGGATGGGGAAGCTGGTTCCACCTGATCTTTGGAGATTAAAACGCGGGATGACAAGGCAGTTGGCTTGGGCTGCTCTGCGAGGTCTGGTGGAATTGTGGAAAGAGAATCTGTTTGCCAGGTAACGAGGGGCTTGGTTGTGGAGGCATTTGTGTGTGAGAGCCAGGGACTTCAAGGAGATGCGATGTGGGATAGAGAGCCAGTGCAGGTTGCGCCTGGTGTCGGATATATGCTGGCGCCTGGGAATGTTAAGGGCCCATCTGATCGCATTGTTTTGGACAGTTTGTAGCTTGTTTAAGTTGCGGAGATTAGTACCTAGGTAGAGGGCATTACAGTAATCGACCTTGGATAGTACGAGGGTCCTGGCCAAGGTTACGCAGTTGGCAGTGGTTAGGAACGGGCGACAGGCGGTGATGAGCTTGCAAGTATACGCTGCTGCAGATGAGACTGCGTTGGACTGTCTAGTCAAGGATAGGGTTGAGTCGATGTAAATCCCTAAGGTTTTCGTGTCCTTGGCAATAGGGATGGTGTTCCCATCAATGGTGAAAGACTTGAAAGCAGGGTCGAGTTTAGTGAGTTTTTGTGGTGAACCAAGAATGAGGAGCTCTGTATTTTCATCGTTTAGGCAGAGGCCGTGTTGGGCCATCCACGCTTGGATGACCTGGTAGATGGCGTTGATGGCACGGGAGTCAGTTGTGTAGTCTCCTGTGATGGGGATTAGTATCTGTGTGTCGTCAGCGTAATTGGTATACGTGACGCCCAAGTGGTCCAGAATATCGAAAAGGGGTTTGGTAAACACGTTATATAACGTGGGCGAGACACAAGACCCTTGGGGCACACCACAAGAGACCGGAGCGGGTGGTGCGGCCGCAAGTGGGGAAAACACGCGCATAGATCTATTATCCAGGAAGGATCTGATCCAAGTAGAGGCATTTTCTGAGAAATGTGCGGCTGATTTGAGGTGATGGCAAAGAATTTTGTGATTGACAAGATCGAAAGCAGCAGAGAGGTCCAGGAGAAGTAATAACGCCAGTTTGCCTTTGTCTTTGAGCTCTTCGATCTGCGTTTTTAAATCGATAAGGGCGGTCTCAGTGCCATGGCGAGGCCGGAACCCTGATTGCCTGAGTCCCAGAAGTTTATTAGATTCAAGGTATTCCTGAATTTGTAGGTAGGCCGCGCGGTCAAGGATTTTTAGTAAAAAAGGTACAGTGGTAATTGGTCTGTAGTTAGTGGGTATACTGGGATCCAGGGTAGGTTTTTTCAGAAGCGGGATGACCCACGCATCCTTAAGATTGTCCGGTACAATCCCAGAGCTGAAGGAGGAGTTGATGAGCGTAGTGATGAATGGTGCTAGGTCGTGAGCTGCTTCCTTAATAATAGGTGCAGGACAAAGGTCGCCCTGACAATTGGAAGGTTTAAGGCTAGTGATGATCTTTTCCACTTCGGGAATGGAGAGAGGAGAGAAGCTAAAAGGAGTCAGAGAGTCTGTGCTAGAGAGGTTAGTGGTAGGTATAGGGATCTGTAGAGGGTAGGATTGAAGGCTAGATTGTTTGTTGTTGATTTTAATTTGGAGAGTGGCAATCTTACCTAGGAGAGCTTCTTGGATTTTGGAGCACCAGGTGCTATCTTTGGTACAAGTGTCAGGTGGAGTAGCAGGAGTTTCAAGTTCTTTTAAGATTTTAAACAATTCTTTGGTGTTAGATTTGGCTTGTTCGATACGTTTGTTGTATGTGTCTTTTTTTGCCTGGAATATAGCTTCCTTGTAGTTGAGGGTGGCCAGGAGTACGCGTGATTTATTAGCTGGCGAGTGATTGCTTCTCCAGTGGGATTCTGCAATTCGTTTTTCTTTGCGCAGGGCTCTGAGATGGGGTGTAAACCAGGAGTTTAGGTGGGCTCGAGGTTTAGGTTTTCTCAGTTTCGAGGGTGCGATGGTGTCTAAGACTATAAGCATGGCCTGGTTGAATGTGTCGACCAAGGCCGTAGGGTCAGAGCATGAGGGATCCCGGTCATTGAGAGCTGGAAGGAGGAGGGGGAGGAGTCTATCGCAGGTAATGTTGCGTTTGTTGCGAGTGGCCATAGCCGGGGCAATGTTGTGAGGGAGGCTGATAGGTTTGGACTCAATATTGAATGTAATTAAGTTGTGGTCTGTCCAGGCACACTGTTGGTTAGAGGTGATGTTGATGGGACAGTTGAGGGCGGCTAGCCAGTCAAGGGTTCTGCCCTTGTTGTGGGTGGGTTGGTTTAGGAACTGAGTGAATCCAGCATTAGTGAGGATGTTGTCAATAGACGAAGCAGCAGTGTCCTTGGGGTCGTGGAGGCCTAAGTTAAAATCCCCCAGTATCAAGACCTGGGAGATAGCTTTGGTGTTGTGTGAGAAGATGTTAGAGAGGTCCTCCGCGAAGGTGGATAGTGGGCCAGGTGGCCGGTAGACTAGATGGAAGGTGATAGAATGGTTAGGTGTGACAGCTAGTTTAGCTGTCAGTGCTTCCAGAGTGGAGGCGTGATGTGTGGCTGAGAGGTGGAAGTTCAGAGCGTAAGGAGTTGCTGGGGAGGGGAGGAACACCCGGACTCTCCTGCAGCTGTATCTGCTATGCCACCATTAGCACACGGAGTCTCCTTGATGCCATTGGGGCCTCTGACCACACGCTTACCTGGATTTAAACGTGTTCGTTTTGCACCTGATTCTTGGGCACCTGTGTACTGCGCCCCCCCCTACAAAGAGTACTCCTTCATCCTGAGGATTGCCTGCAGCTGTATCCCAGCTTAGTGGCCACTCACCCCGGGGGGCAGCACCCAGCTTCCCGGACAGGGGGCCCTACTGCGGTTGGCCCAAGACCCCGACAAATAGCACTGGTGTGCATTTCAGCAATATCCCTGCAGACTCTTTGCTGTTGAGCCAGCGGCCACTCTACATACTCCACTGACCCTAACTACACTCTGGTAACTTAACAACGGGACCCTCTAGCCCCTCTGATACACAGAGTGCAGCAGGTTTACAGGTATATCTGAACACATCGACCCAATACTGCAGACGCTCTCCCCCCTCGCCTCAGCGGCCTGAGACCACTGGACTGTAAAACTTGGCATCTCGCCCCTGCCTCTCACTTGGGTCGGGTTTGGCCTGTTGGGTCACTCCTCCTTACGCTTGCAATGTCCAATCGATCTAGAGGGACCAACAAGGTGGGCGCCATGGACAAGTTTACGAAGGCTGCCCCACGTGTAGACCAGGGTGCTGCGCCTTCCGCCCAGGAGGACCCCGAATCCGAGTCCCCCACTGGGGCAGTGGCCCCTGACCTTACTGCCATGATGGAGTCAATGGCCAAAAAATGTTGCCTCGTTCCATGAAAAACTGGACGATATTAATGTCAATGTCGCTTCCCTTAAATCTCGAGTTGATCAGGCGGAACCAGGATTACTGAGGCAGAAAACAGAATCGGGGCAAATGAGGATCAAATCCACACTTTACAGGACGCAATGACCGCCCTGATCCGCGACATAACGTTGAAATCAAAGTGTGATGACCTTGATTCCCGCCCGCGCAGAAACAACCTACGCATTATAGGGGTCCCCGAAAATGCCCTGAAAGGGCGCCTGGAGCTGGCAGTCGAAAACGTACTTAAAGACCTACTGGACGACCCCGCATTATCCCTTTTCTTCACAGTCGAGCAAGCTCATCGGGCCTTGTCCTCACGTCCCAAGCCGGGAGATTTCCCCAGGCCCATCATCGCACTGATTCTCAACTATAGCGACTGAGACCTTATTCTCCGCTTGGCACGCGAAAAGGGAGACCTGCGCCTTGACTCAAATACCATTCGGATATTCCCTGACTTCTCCGTCGGGGTGCAGCAAGAGAGACACCTATTCCTGGGAGTCAAGAAACTGCTACGTGAGCGGAATGTCCCCTTTGCAATCCTTTTCCCGGCCCGGCTCAAGATTACCTTTAGAGAAAAGTTGTACTTTTTTACTGTGCCGGAGGAAGCTGTCAAATTTATAGAGGCCCAGATACCACTGCCTAATCCCAATGGCAACCCTATGGATGATTAATTTCAAACCACCCTGTTTCTCAGCTATCTGCTTATTATTACTTGTTCTCCCATGTGCTGATAGCAATGTAACCTTATTGGCTCACCCATATGTAGGCATTGACTACCCGTAATGATCACACTTGTACAGTTCATCGCCAGTGACCAAGGGCGGTTCTCTGCCATGCTTACCCGCCCGTCATTCTTGTCTAACTCCTCCACTGATGGCTGACCCACCCGAGCCTACAGGCCTGAATATTGTCCGCCAGAGTGCGGAGTGCTCCGACTTTTGATCAGCTCTACCCTTTTTGTTCGCTCTAACTCTGACCATGTGGGTCAGATGTGATCATTCTGCGTATGTCCGCTCAATGTACCGCTGGTAACCTAGTGCCATTTATATTTGTCTTAGTGTCCACCACACGGCAACAGTGCACGCCATTGCGATTGCAATGTTTAGTCTTGTTAATGTAAAGTTGGGTATTGGCCCCAGTTGGGCCATTGGAGTTGCAGACTCATGTTGGGGCTCGCCTGTTATCCCCTCTTCCGTGGGACATTTTGGTTTTGGCTGGAGAGGGGCGGGGGGGTTACACTGCCTGCTTGGATGGGGTGGTGCGGGAGGGGGGGAGGAACGGGTTTGATTTGTATTATGGAAAAAGGCAGAGGCGGATTGGCAGACCACAGAGCATCAGGGGGGCCCCAGTAGGGGCGGTTCCCGCCTTGTATTCACTCTACAACAATGGTGGTGGGATGTTACTTAGATTATTAAAATGCCTGTAACAGTGATGTCCTGGAACATACAGGGCCTGAGCAATTATACCAAGGCTCGTAAAATCATGTTGTACGCTAACAGATACGGTTGCAAAATACTGCTCCTGCAGGGGACGCACTCCACGGGCCCTCTGGCCAAATGTGTGGTGTTAGGGAGAATTCTCTGTTAAGGCTAATTTCCCAAACTTAGTGAGTACCTCAGCAGCTTTGCTGGATTTTTGGGGTTCATTTTTTTCTCCTGCTAAGAGTGAGACTCTTTTTCTCCCACTCTTAGACATGATTTGAGGTGTTCCTTTGACTTTGTATGTGTTTTATGGGCTATGGGGTCCTTTACCCCATGGGGCTTCATGTGTTTTTGGTATGTGGGTTACACTGCGCCCTCCGTGCCGTAACCCAGGGGTGTTGTAGCGACCCCCAAACATAGACTCCATACCCTGGGACTGACTACAGTCTTCCAGGGCATGTAAAGTCACCATTGGCTTTACTAGTCTTAAATTGTGAACAGAACCAGTACAAACCATCATATTGTGGACGTACTGGTCGGGGCAATTCGATTGCCCCGGGGTCTGTTGTTTGAGGGGGATACTGTCCAGTCCCCCCGACCGAGTTTTGGCTGGTGGCAGTGGATACTACTTTTTATATTCGACCGCGAATATATTCCTATGAGATTTTCCCATTGTTCGAGGCTACCACTTTTTAAAATTGCCTTGAACATACCGCCGGTTTATTAAATTAATATAAATTCACTGGTTGGTAGTTTTTGCCGAAACTTGGTTCCAAAATGGCGTTTGTGTTCGCTTCTGTGACTCCAACCCAAGTCGAGCCCTTTGTTCCACTTTTTGGCGGGCTTCTCCACAGAAGCCTCCAAAAGTGGTGCCACTCTGTCTGGGTACCACAGGGGATGTGGGAGGGGGTTTAGATACCCTGGACTGAGTTGCCTCGGCAACTCAAGTTGCACTCTTGTGTGATTGGCCCAAGTGGTGAGCCGCCCGGCTCACCACTTAGTATGTTTGAGTGACAGCTAGGCTGAATGAATGGGGGTTTTCTGCATAAAAGCAGGGCTTTGGGGACTGGAACTTCAGAAGTCGCCACAGGACCTAAGGAATCCGAGGAGGGAGAAGCCGAGCCGACCTGCAACGACGACACCACCGGTGGAGCCCTGCTGAACCGTCTCGCCACTTTTCCCGACGACAGAGGACCCGGAGAGTCTTCTTCCTTTGACTGGTGGGGATAACCAGTTTGCCCGTTTTTTCGCCTTCCTGGACCATCTCGTGGCCGCCTTGCCTGTGCCAAGCACCCCGGCAACCGGAATACCACGGTTTACCACTACCGCGAAGAAAAGGGTAGTACCTTGTAACCGGAAAACTCTGCGGCTGGTTTCTTCCCTGGCAGTGCAACGACCTTCATCTTTCATCCACGTCGAGACCTCCTCTTCCTCTGGACGAACACCGACTTGCACTCGCTGCCAGGAACAACTGCCCCCGGTGGAGCGTTCTTCCCATTTTCAGGTACTGTGTCCCGCCTGGCTTCCCTTGCGACGGATCGTTCGGGGTGACAGTAAATCCTCGACTTTCTAACCTGGGTTAGCCTGGGGCCTGTTAATTAACTTTTCCTGACTTGATCTCAATCTTTTGAGAACTATTTACAAAGACTCTTTGGGCATAACCCCACTGTGTGATCCTGGACATATTGCTTGCTCTCTCTAAGAGTGGGCCTGGCATTTGAACTTCCTTGCTCTCCAGTAGACTTTGCCTAACCTGCCTCACTGTGGTTCTTTGAAAAGTATTGAAATTTGTGTGCTTTCATAACTTTGCCTTTTCCCTCCCTTTTTCTATAACTTATTAGAGTGCCATCTTATGTTAAGCGCCCAACTGTGTCTGAAAATAAGTGATGTTTCTCATTAAGACTTGTCTAATAAGTAATTAGGGTTGTATGTATAGTGACTGTGTGTTCAATTTACTTACCTCTTTTTGTGCTAGTGTAATTTACAAGTGTGTCTTTTAAATAAATAATAATAATACTTTTACACCAAAGCTCTGGTCAGTGTTTGCTTGTGCTACTGTATCTCTGTACCTATTGTGTATACTCTATATACTGCCTAACTCATCTTGAGAGACGTCTGAATGCTCAGCCACAGCTACCAGGTAAATCTGGGTGGTACAGACTGCTACCAATTGGGTTTACTGCCAACCACCTGTAGTCCTAAATCTTTTGCAGTGGTCCCTAAGGCAGAAACCTGTGCAGTTCCCTAACATATGGCACCATCATGGGGACCACACAGATATTCCACCTCATATTCCACACGTGCCAGAGGGGTGTTGACGATGATCCATAAATCATTTAAGTTTGTTCTCCATAAGAGCTATATAAACCCGGAGGGGAGATGCATTGTATTGCACTGCGCAATAGCTAACAGAGATTATCTGTTAGTGAATACCTATGGCCCTAATGTTGACTCCCCCGAATGTTGGTGACCTGGTGGTGTCCATACTGCTAGGGTATGTGGGGGTGCAGATTATATGGGGTGGGGATATGAACTTCATATTAGACACTATGTTGGATAGGACTGGCACAGCCTCCAGGCCCCGTGCAGCGCGCAGACTCCTGGCACACAGCACAACACTCGACATTCGCGATGCATGGAGGGCATTACATCCACAAAAACGTGAGTACACTCACTACTCTTCACTCTTCAGTACATTATAGTTCCTCCAGGATTTTACTATCGGGTGCTATGATGGGCAGAGTGGTGGAAACACAGATACTTGCGCGCACCTTGTAGGATCATTCACCGATCTTGATATCCCTGGAACTGGGAATATCTACCCCTACCATCAACACATGGCGATTCAAGTCGACCGCTCGGCAGGATATTATATTTAAGGCAGACATCCTTGCTGCTATCCAGACCTATTTTGAACACAATACACCTCAGTTCACCACACTGGGTGTCCGCTGGGATGCTTTCAAAGCCTTTATCAGGGGTATGTCCATTTCTATGGAGGCGGGAGTCCTCAAAACTATAAGAGCTGCCCTCACGCGCTCCGGAACCAAATTACGTGAACTGGAGCGAGCCCACCCGGCTTCGGTTGCCCCGGGTATTCTCTCCCAGATTAGCAAAGAGCTCCAATTTTTCAATGACCAAGCCACTAGGGAAGTCCAGTACTTCAGTCGTCCACAAGTTGCGCAGATATACGGCGAAAGTAATAGACCCGGCAAAACACTCGCCACTTTGGCGAAGGGTGAATGGGGCCAAACCCAGATTACCCGCGTCAAGGATAGACAGGGGGCAATACAGTGGACCGACCAACAAATCCTGGAGGTCTTTACAGGTTTCTATTCAGAATTATACTCTCAACCACCAGAGTATAGTGATTCCCATATGCAGGATCTCCTCGAGCAGATACTTACTACCTGTGTCTCCACCGCAACAAGGGACCACCTAGACTCTCCAATCATACTGGATGAAATAGTTGAGGCCATATCCAGTTTCCCTAAAGGAAAGGCACCGGGCCCCGACAGGCTAACGGCAGAATTTTTTCAGGAGCATGTAGCTATACTGGCCCCCAAATTGCTTGAAATATGAAACAAGTCACTGCGGCTAGGATCCCTCCCCCCTACACAACGTGAGGCCGTCATTACGGTCCTACTCAAGCCTGGTAAGCCTAGCGATGAATGCGGATCATACCGGCCCCTCTCACTGATGAATTTGGACACTAAAATCTTTGCCAAGGTGATCGCTAACCTATTCCTCCCCGTCATGTCATATATGGTTCACGATGACCAGTCAGGTTTCGTGCCCGGGAGATCCACGTCCCATAACATTAGAAGGCTGCTTAATGTCATGTCACATATTGACCAGGGTGTGAGTGCAGTTGTGGTCACACTGGATGCCCAGAAGGCATTCAACATGGTGTCCTGGAAGTTTATGTGGCTAGTCCTGGAAACTGTGGGCATAGGACCCACGATGATTGCGTATATTAAGCTGTTATACACCTTCCCAGTTGCCAGGGTCCGAGTCAACTCCCAAGCGTCCGCTCTGTTCCCTCTCTTCAGAAGCACCCGACAGGGATGCCCGTTCTCCCCAATCCTATTCGCTCTGGCTATTGAGCCAATGGCGGACTATGTCAGAGAGCATCACTCGCGTGAAGGGATACGGCTGCAGGATACCCCCAAAATGATCTCACTCTACGCACACGACGTGCTGCTGTTTATTAGAAACCCCGCTGTTCACCTTGACCCAATCCTACGCGACATCACCCGCATAGGCACATACTCTGGTTTCACTATAAATCATACCAAATCCAAGCTCTTCCCTCTCACTAGCTCCACAGTACAACCTGCCACGGAGTACCCACTCCGCTGGTCCCCTAGGGGGATTAAATACCTGGGAATCCAAGTGTCCCTGACCAAAGACACACTACTAGCAGACAACTACCTGGCCGCAGCAGAACAAGCGGCACTCCCTTCCACTATCACTAGCGGGGAGACTCTCGCTTGTAAAGATGATACTGCTCCCCAAGCTGCTGTATATATTTACCAATGTACCTATCTGGCCCGGTAAGAAATACTTCACAGATTTACACAAGCTGTGCGCTCAGTTCCTATGGCACTCGGGTGCTGTGTGTAAAAAATGGTCTGATATGACACTCCCCTATGATAGAGGTGGATTCACTGCCCCTGATATGCTGCGGTACTGGATCGCAGCACAGGCACAGTATGCTTCCTACTGGTACCCCTGGGCCCCCCCTCTGATCCCCAATTCAAGCTGGAGTCCCTTGCCGCAGGTGGCACCAACATAATGTCTCTAATATTTCACTGACGATCCGAGCCTGACTCGACCATTGACCCGTCCGTACCACTGTGCAAGCCTGGGGTTGGATATTCGCAACATGTGCCGAAAAACACCCATACTACAAGTGGCTCCCCGCCTGGCGGTTTCCCGGGTTGGAACCCACATTTAATGTGGCCCTGGCGCGGCACTGCGAGACCCTGGGGTACCTTGCCCTAACCGATTTCTATCCGGACGGGCAATTCATAACACCGCAGACTTGGAGGTCGGGTCACTCGGGCTCACCACTGGAACTCTTGCAATTTTATAGTCTCCGGGCTGCCTTCCCGAAGCGCTTGGCCCGAATTTCCCAATGAACCCTCTGACTCCCCTGGGATTTCCTACATCGCCAATTCGGGTGGCGCCCGTGGGGTGGTCTCTTCACTGTACAAACCTCTCCAAACTGCTGCCCCGCCACAGCCTTCTAGGGCCCGGGAGGACTGGGCGTTCGAATTGGAGTTGGAACTCACTGACCAATTGTGGGGTAAGATGTGCTCTCTCACTAGCAGAGTCTCCCTAAGCTCCCACTATCGCAACATTCAGCACAAATTGTTGAACAGGCTGTATTACACCCCGCGTAGGATCTCCAGGTTTGAGCGCTCCGACCCACGGCTCTGTCCTCGCTATGGAGCAGAGGGAGCAGGCCATTTGCACATGTTCTGGGACTGCCCTAGACTTGCCGCATTCTGGGATGAGATCCTGAAAACACTGTCCGAAATCAGTGACATTGTTATTGATCCTGACCCGTTGGGGGTTCTGTTTGGGGCGTGGCAGTCTGAGGGGGCTAAAAGTGTGGCTAAATTTTTAAATGTGAGCTGTATAATTGCTAAGAAATGTGTTTTACGGAAATGGAAGTGCTCCTCCCCCCTACATTCCAGAAATGGTTGAATTTATTAACATGGTCCCGGAAGTTTGAAGAAGAGTACCTCAGTATGCTCCCATCCCAAAAATATATGGTCCGCCTTTAACAGCTACCTTAACTGCTTAGACGCTCCCTCCTCTGTGGACAGCTCCTCATAATCATCTCTGTTAAATGCCACAGCATTGGATGCTCCCTGATGCTGCACTCCTCATCTTCTGTAATGTCGCTGTTTTTATGTACCACTGTACTCATTTATATTTGTATCTAATCATTCTTGGCTGCCCTGATGTTTGTGTACACTATTTGCCTCTGCCAACAAAAATGAAAGTTTAAAAAAAAAAAGAAGAAATTAACAGTGAAGCCCAAAGGGGCGCAACCCAGCCTAAGCCCAGATGTTATGGGAAACTATAACTCCAACCATACACTATGGAGGGACATAAAAAGGTCACCCATAAAAATAATAAAAGACTAGGTGAGAGGGATTCCCACTCACCTAGGGACAAGGATAAATAATCCCCAAGTCCTGCTTACCTGGGCTTTCAGGATCATTTGGGGTGCGATTTACCTCTGTTCTGGTGGGTCAGGAGGGGCTTGCAGGGTTCGGCCCAACAGACCTGACCCTGTGAAGGAGGGATGGGATCCCTCTCAACTAGGGGCAAGAGGCCTACCAGGTGGGTGGGAGGCTTACCGCAGTGGCAGGACGAGGGAGGGGGGCTTGCCCCAGTGGCCGGATGAGGGAGTTGGAGGAACCCAGTCTCTGTTGACTTATGGCAGTTATAGAGGGTGGTAGGAATAGAGAGTATTGCAGATTGCTATAGTGTAATGGGAGTAGAGTGTAATGGGAGTAGAGTGGTAGAGTGTAATTGGTAAAGGTGGCACAGAATAACATCAGCGGGAGAGGAAATAGAGAGTGGGAGAAAGAGGAGGAGAGTACATGGAATGGAAGGAAGGAACATCAGGGGGAGGAATAAGTGGGCATGGGAAGTGGAGCCAGTTAGGACTGGGTGTTTTGAAAGACACAAATTCTTGATTTAAGGACCATTACGGTTCTTGTGGGACACAAGGCTAGGATCATCTAGAAGACCCCAGAGGGAGTCAGATAGAAAAGGCTGCTGCCTGGAAGCCCCTTGTCACTAGCCAGTCATAGTTTAGATAGAAGGGGTTAATGATTGTATTCTTCAAACCCACAACTCTCACACACACATATACACACATGCACATACGTTCTAACTATTGTACATACACATTCAAACGTGCATACAATCCTTTTTTGATTTAGCGTACCTTGGTACACACATAGCTGTTTCCATGGTCTTTTCTGACTTTGGCTGGGGCAACAACATTGGTGTGAGTCTGGCCAGGCGCATGGGTGGTTAAAGGGCTCAGAAATGAGAGGCAGACACAAACTTGTAATGTTTTCAACATCAGACATCTTTGTTGAACAAAAAAAGGGTTGGTTGAAAACCTTTCTATCTCTATCCTAAAGAGTTTCCCTACCTCGGAAACTAAAACTAAAGATCAGTCTGTGTATTGTCGACAAACATATAGACTGTTCTTGCATCCAAAGCTTACTACTCTGACCCTCACACTAAAATGAACACAAAAAAGGATAAGGAAGTGCATCTGACTTATATTTGGCAAAAAGTGTTCATAACTGAGACACATGGACACATCCAACAGAAAGTCATTTCCAAGGATGGATCCAGAGGATGATTTACCTTCCTTGGATTATTTAAGTATGATGGCAAAAGTGTTTCTTTCACACAATAGTTAAAGGATGGCGAAAGAGTCTTTTTCAAACAATAGTTATTTTAGGATGGAAAAATGTATCTGACGTACTTCTTTACCATATACTTTGCAAAACAAATACATTTCTTTATACAACTTTAATGGACCTTCTGGTATACTCCCCTGCCAGGAATCCTTGATCCCCTGGTATACTTTCCTGCCAGGGATCTTTCCACTCTTTATACAACTTGACTGGTCCTCCTGGTATACTATCCTGCCAGGAGTCCCTTACATATCCACTGTTGTACTCTCATGCCAGGTATCTTACCTCCCAATGTGCACTGTCTCATGTGTTCCTTTAACCGGGACTTCTCGTGTTCACTGTCTTTTAATTCAGCGCAATTGTGTTCATTCACTTTTATTTGTACTTAATTGGGTTGAGGTACTACTTGTTCCAACTTTCCTCACACTGACACCTCATGTATGGGGACTTGTTCAAATTCTGCCTTTTTATATCGTCATTACTATTCATTTGCTTGGTGTAATAATTTCCCCGTCATTGTTATTTCATGTATGGGGACTCGTTCAAGTTTGGTCTTTGTATTTGACTGGGTCGGTATTCAAATATCTTTATATGTTCACATGCCTGTCGGTATGCCCTGGTGTCCCCAATGGCTCTGGGTCTACTCACCAGTGTATTGAAGCGTTTCCAACCCGTGGAACGTTGCTGTCATGAAGTTCCCACTCTGGGAGGTCCTACCTTGCAGTTCTCTGAGCCGCTCTGCACGACCGCTGCTCATCTGCACAACTGTGCTCCCGGCAGGTCAGTTGTTGCTGCTGGCTCCTCGACGGTTCTCTCTCAGTGCCTGCAGTGTCCCTTCTGGCCTTGCGCCACACATGTATGTAACACTTGCGAGCGGCAGAGTGGAAGGCCTGCTTCCCCCAGCATGCTCCTTCCCTGTACTGCTGTCTGCTTTGGCTCTGCTTCCTTCGTCTCCGGCTTCGCTTTGTTTCCTTCTTTTCCGGTTCTCCTGTTTTGAAAGCAGACACCTTTTTTTAATGTTCCGCTCACTCGGATATCCCCAAAACAACTAGTCTAACTTTGTGTTTCTCTTGATCTGCATAGTACTTGAGGCTTTCTGGGAATTGGAGTTCATAGTTTCTGTGACGTCCAATGTGATATTGTTTAAAACATCTGTTCAGAGAATCATTAGAGACAAGAGATGTTAAAGGAGTGTTGTGTGTATGAGGTATGAATGGTGTTTGGCCTAGAGTGATTTTCAAGAAGGGATTTTTGGGGTCTACAATGGGAAGGGCTTGTATAGTGGCAACAAGCCATCAAAAATTTAGGAATGATGCAGCCTTCTTTGTGAAGGGAAGAATACTGCTTTTTTCCTGATGGGGTCTCCACCTTACCCTGGCAACTGTCTCCTCCCATGTGATCCTCCCTCATAATATCATCCCCCAGGTTCAGGATCAGGAAGCAGTGCCTTCCCCTGGCCACATTGGAGGAGATCCTTGTCAGGGAATTTCTGATGGCTCAGTGGGATTAATCACAGTGGTCTCTTGGATGTCTAGTAACCAGTGGCATTGTTTTGTTGTTAGGATTTGTACCATTCACCGCTGCCATTTTCATGGTGTCCACGCGCTCATATGCATCTGAAAAAGAAAAGGATGGTGGGGAGTATGATATGATATTTTATTTATATCGCGCTCGTACACAAGTGTTTTAGAGCGCGACCAGGCAAAAAGGGAAGGGAACAGGGGAGAACAAATTTAAAAAAAAACGATCTTACTAGACCCAGTGACATTAAGAGAATGCAAGTGCATGGGAAAGGGAAAAGGGGGAAATTGCATGGAAGGGGAGAAGTGGAAAGTGTGGAACAGAGGAGAGAACAGAATAAATAATAAGTACAATAAATAAAGGCAGTAAACAGTGGTAGTGCAGCCAGCAGGTGGCAAAGTGCTCGGTTAGTCAGATAGGGGGTATCTGATAAGTGCAGAAGAAAAGCAGGTGGAGGACTCTATGGATACAGATACGGACCCCAGTGCAAGGAGTGGCCAGGAGGCAGTGCAGGAGGGTGGCAGGGTGAGCAGGTTCCTGGGCCCTACAGACAGGCGGTGGCCAAGTGCACAGTGCAGAGAGAGAGAGAGCAGATCAGCAGGGGAGAAGAGGGGCAAAGGCAGAAGCGAATAGGAAGGTCTTGAGCTACTTCCGGAACCGGAGATGGTTATCCTCCAGTTTCAAGGTGGCGGAGAGGCTGTTCCAAAGGGAGGCCCCAGCCGAAGACGGAGATCTACCCCCAGCTCGTTTCTTTGAAAAAACAACTGACTCTGAGGGAGTTGGAGGTAGAGGAGGGAAGGGCTCGACAGGGGAGGTATTTATGGATGGATAGTTGAAGGTATTTTGGCCCCAGAAAGCCTTGTGGACAATGCAGAGGGTGTTAAACGTAATCCTTGCATTTACTGGGAGCCAATGAAGGGATTTCAGAGCTGGAGAGCTACGTTTCCAGTGCTTGAGGCCAAGGACAAGTCTCACAGTACTGTTAGGGATTAGTTGTAAAGGGCGGAGAGTGGAGACAGGTAGATTTAGAAAAAGGCTGTTACAGTAGTCCAACCAAGAGAGAACCAGAGCTTGGGAGACAGTGAGCTTCTGAGGGAAGGAGAGGAAAGGCAGAGTACCTCTAAGGAGATGCAGTAAGAAATTTGACTTTTTAGGGGCGTCAGAGGGGTGTGCAGAGAAGGAAAGTGTAGTGTCAAAGATGACCCTGCGGTTCTTAACCTCGCAGGTAGGGTTAGCCGGAGGACCAAGGGAGGCCGGCCAGAGAGTGAGGGGAAAGGATGGTTAAGGTGTACCAGTGAGGAGGATCTCAGTCTTGTTGGCATTTAGAAAAAGATCGCTAGCGGCACAACAATTTTGAATGGTGATTAGGCAATATGAGTTGAGGGAAGGAGAGGATGTGGCTGAAGGAAGCCTGAAAATGAGTTGGGTGTCATCAGCATAGCACTGGAAATTTGAACAGAAAATGGAAATGCAATAGGCGAGAGTTGCCAAGTATTGGTTGAAAAGCTGGGGCAAGAGGTTAGACCCCTGGGGAACACCAGAGGTAGAGAGGGAGATAGAAGGTAGGAAGGACCCAAGTTGTACCTGGCAGGGTCGATCAGAGAGGAAAGAGGTCAGCCAGGCCAGAGCCTGATCGGTGATACCCACCATGTCACGGAGACGACTGAGCAGGGTGGTATGGTTGACCGTATCGAAAGCAAAGGAAAGATCAAGTACGATGAGGACAGAGGGAATGTGTGGGATATATCGACCTACTCAACATCATTGCCCCACATCACTAAGCTGCATTTGCGCAAAAACAACCACAAAAGGGTTGCGCTGGCTCCTGTGAGTGCCATGGCTCAAAACTGTTTTGCAACAAAAACAAAAAATGGCTGCACCATCCTGCCAAGCACACATCGGGCAGGATGGATCCAGGGGGCACATTAAAGGAGATTGCCAGTGGGTTCCCACATAAACAAAAGGAAGAAAGTGGAAAAAGCAGCGTTGCTTTGCTGCAAAAGCCAAAATATCCCTTGAAAAGAAACCCTTTATCACCTTTAAAAAAATGCAGCTTTGACGCTAATTCCCTCTGTTCCTTGAAACCACTGTGATTAAAAAGGCCCTGTCACGCACAGGATATTTCACTGTGCTTCACCAAAACCAGGCATAATTCCTGAGTGACAAGCCCAGTCAAGCCAAAAAAAAGAAAATCAACCAGGAACCTTACTTTTACTCAAACAGGAAACGCGGTAATTTTCTCTGCAAAAGTACCCAAAACTCAGCTGTTCAGAGAAAGACTCTAATTAGCTGAGCCATGCCTGCTTCAATGTATCCGTGTTTCAGATCAACTCCAGCATTACAAGAGAATAACTATAGCTGTAGACAGTGTGTGAATCTGCTGGAGATGAAAAGTTGAATTTTAGAAGGAAAGGCCGGCTGCACCACATGTAAAAAGAAATGGGCTTTTGCAAAATAAAGAAAAACAAATGCCTGTATTTTTGAACAGTACACTGGTGAATGAAAGCTGGCCAGTCTTTAGCAATATGAAGGGGTTTGTTTCTTGGGAGAATGTATAACATGGATTTAATGCAACTGGCTTGCTTTAATTCTGGATCTAAGATCCAACATTAAAAGGTTAAAAATATGGTGGCTGGGGCTGCAAGTTGAAAAACAGGTGTTCTGCTTGGAGGGGTGGCACCAAAAGGAGGGCGCTCTCTCAGCAGATACTGACAAATCCCTGATGATAATTACGGGGTTGAACAGACTTGTCTCTGCTGGGACCCAAACAAGGAAGCTCCCAGGGAAGGAAGCCTGAGGTGTGAAGGGGGCAATATAACTTCAATGAAGGGAGAAACCCCAAAATGCTCTAAAGGAAATGACACTTGGCAGCAGTTGAAGGACAAAAATTGACCCAGGAACAAAGAGACTGCCCTTTGTTCCCCAGGACTATTTCAGGAATAAACTTTAAAGACTTCTATCTTTGTAGCAAGACTTGTAAAAATGTTGCTGTTTAAAAGTGATTTTTTTGTGCTTACTTTAGAGACATGGTAGAACTCACTGACACATTGGGGACAGAAAGGGCAAAGTATTGAGGATAAATCAATGGTATCAAACATAACATTTGGTACATACATCCCTGGGGATAATCTGCATCTGTGTAGAAAGTTATTGAATTTTAGGCCAATCTTTAATGCTAAAAAGTACCAAAATGTATCAGAAAGGTGAAACAAGGTCCCACAGACTAGAAGATCGGACTGACAAGTGCTGCACATAATATGTAACCTGTGTATTTACAAAGAGATTGCAATTGTATAAATGTCTGTTTATGGCAAAATCAGATTTTCAGTAAAGTAAATGTGGGAATTTTTGGACATTGTGAAACTCACTTCATAAACCTGACATCATTCCCTTAGAAATCCAACCATTTGAGAGCAAGGCGGAGACTAGCACCCATGCCCAATCCAAGTAGTTTAGGGGCGTGCTTAGTTAACCCTGCCGAGCCTATACTTGGATGATGTCATTATGCACTATAAATAAGGGTACTTGACAAGACTCTAGACACACTCACTTCCTGATTTCCTGCGTGGCATCCTGTTCCTGTTTCCTTCATCTTGCATTGATCCAGATTCCAGATCCTACGACCAGGCCATGCATTGCTGACCCTTTCAGCAAGGCCTCAATTCTAAAATCCCAATAGTTAAAGGGAGAAGTGGTGGTGTTTTTGTGAAAAGCCTCCTGAAACCAGCCTGGCTTGCGGTCCACCGATTGCTGCCCTATAACTGCATCCAGAGGTACCGGTGCCATCCACTGACCAGAGCTATCCTTTGGTATCCAGTCCCTGCCCAGCTAATCCAGTCCCGCTGATTTTGTCCTGCTGTCCTTTGTTAGACGAGATCCGTGTGGTGACCAGAACGCTGACTGTCCCAAAATCCTAAACTGAAGTATACTGTTGTTAGGGAGAATTCTCTGTTTAGGCTGAATTTCCTAACCTAGTGAGTCGCCCAGCAGCTTTGCTGGATTTTTGGAGTTTATTTTTTTCTCCTGCCAAGAGTGAGACTCTTTTACCCTCACTCTTGGACATGATTTGAGTGTGTTTCTTTGAATCTAGATGTGTTTAATGGGCTATGGGGTCTTTTACTCCATAGGGTTTCATGTGTTTTTGTGATGTGTGTTACACAGCACCCTCCGTGCAGTAACACAGGGGTGTCATAGTGACCCCCCAGTATAGACTCCATACCCTGGGACTGACTACTGTCTCCCAGGGCATGTAAAGTCACCATTGACTTTACTAGTCTTAAATTCTGAACAGAACCAGTACAAACCATCATATTGTGGACGTACTGGCTGGAGCAATTCGATTGCCCCAGGGTCTGTTAGTCGAGGGGGCACGTCTCCGTCCCCCTGATCGAGTTTTGGCTGGTGGCAGTGGATACTACTTTTTATATTCAACCGCGAATATTTTCCTATGGGATTTCCCATTGTTTTAGGCTACTATCTTTATTTAATTATTTAAGGTAGCCTCGAACATACCGCCGGTTTATTTAATTAATATTAATTCTCTGGTTGGTATTTTTTGCCAAAACTTGATTCTAAAATGGCGTTTGTGTTCTCTTCTGTGACTCCAACCCAAGTCGAGCCCTTTGTTCCACTTTTTGACGGGCTTCTCCACAGAAGCCCTCCAAAGTGGTGCCACTATGTCTGGGGTACTTAGGCAGGGTGGAGGGAAATTTAGGCACCCTGGACTGAGTTGCCTAGGCAACTCAAGTCGCACTCCGTCCTGATTGGCCCAAGTGGTGGGTGAGCCGGCCAGCTCACCACTTAGCATGTTTGAGTGACAGCTAGGCTGGGTGAATGGGGGTTTGCTGCATAAAAGCAGGGCTTTGGGGACTGGAACTTCAGAAGTCGCCACAGGACCTAAGAATCTGACGAGGGAGAAGCTGAGCCAACCTGCCACGACACCACGACCGGTGGAGCCCTGCTGGACCGTCTCACCACTTTTCCCAACGACAGAGGAGATCTCCCGCCGGAGAGTCTTTTTCCTTTGACTGGTGGGGATAACCAGTTTCACCGTCTTTTCGCTTTCCCGACGTATCTCGTGGCCGCCTTGCCCGTGCTAAGCACCCCGGCAACCAGGATACCACGTTTTACCACGACCGCGAGATAAAGGTACCACCTTTTACCAGAAAACTCTGCGGCTGGTTTCTGCCCTGGTAGTGCAACGACCTGCATCTTTCCTCCACGTCGAGATCTTCTCTTCCCCTGGACGACGCCACAACTTGCAACCCCTACCAGGAACAACTGCCACCGCTGGAGGTTCCTTCCCACTTAAGGTACCGTGTCCCGCCTGGCTTCCCTTGCAACCGACTGTACGGGGTAGATTTAGCCCCCGGCTTTCGAACCTGGGTTAGCCTGGGACACCCTGGCTAAACTTTTCTAAGCCTCTCTAAACTCTTTTCTGAACCCTCTGCAAGACTTTCTAAGCCTAGTGTAACTGTGTGATATTGGGCGCATTTGTGCTCTGCTCTCTAAGAGTGGGCCCAGCCTTTGGACTTTAGCTCACCAGTGACTTTTTGCTCTCTGCCTTGCTAATAGTGTTCCTGAATCGTAGAGTGGTGTAATCCTGCATATTCTGTCTTTTTTCCCTCCCTTTTTCACAACCTTAGTAGAGTGCAATCTAGTTAAGCGCTCACCTCTGTACGAAAATAAGTGGTGTCTTACTGTGATTTTCTAATAAGGGAAAAAGGGGTGTATATATCATAATAGTAACTGTGTTTAGAATATTTTACAATAAGAGTGCTGTAGTGTTTCAACTGTGTGTTTATAAATAAATAATTATATACTTTGATACCAAAGCTCTGGTCAGTGTTTGCTTGTATTATTGTATCTGAGTGCCTATTGAGTATACTTTGCATACTGCCTAACTCTTCTTGAGAGAAGTCTGACTGCTCAGCCACAGCTACCAGGTAAATCTGGGTGGTACAGACTGCTACCAAGTGGGTTTACTGCTAACACCTGTAGTCTTAAATCTTTTGCAGCGGTCCCTAAGGGAACTGCACAGGTTTCTGCCTAACAACTGTTAGTATCAATAGGAACCCATAGAAATGTATAGTATACCTTGCCTTGTGCTTAGTTCGCCTCTCTAAGCCATCCTATTCTGACCCTGATATCCTGTTAAAATTGTCAGCATTATTTGTGAAACCCTGCCTTTGATTTCTAGTGCTAGTGCCATCTCTTTAGTCATCCTAAGCCTTTAGTCCTATTTCGAGTGATCGGACTGGTTCCGCCAGGGTAGGGCGCTGAGGTGCTAGGGATGAACTCGCGAATCAACCCTGGAGCTTACTGTGTCCCTCTTTGGTGGCCTAGCCTGAATACTCTAGTGTAGAATTAAACTGTTCTTGTCAAAACTGATTTCCTTTCCTTTTTCACCACTCCATTTTACTCAAAACGCACCTTTCTAGATCTTGCATAACTCATTCATTTTACCAGCTAGAGACTTAATTTCACTTCCGCATTGTACCTGTGATCTATAGCTATTCCCCAACCAAAAAACGTCAAATCAGTGTATTTCATCCGTTTTTATTAAAAACCGTTTTGGTAATTTCAGGCGGGAATTGCAAAGTTTGCAAAGTTTCCAGCGTGTCATTTGCTGTAACATGTGTTAAACCCTGCCACTCATTTGCGAACTGTATGCTCTTGGTTATCCATTCTTTGTGATTTTTAGTGTACTTGCATTGTAGCTTTAGTGAGGAATTATATTTGCTTCAAGGGTTTTCACAAACATTCATTATTTAATTGTCTATTTCCGAGTGTCATTTTACAACATTGCATAGGAGTTTGAAATCCATTTTTCTCTCTTATTTGGGGAGGGGGGGTCAGATTTCTATTCTGTTTCCTATTTGTCATTTCTGATTACCTGCTGCTTCTGTTTATCCACTCAGAATTGAATATTGGTGGGTTGAGGGAACCTTGCAGGGGGAAATTCTAACTTTCATGCTATCTTTCCTAAAATCAAAAAAGTGCTCCTATTCTCTGGTGTTTTGTAGGTGTGTCAATAGAAGGTTAAACTAAGTGCATTGCTTACATTCCTATTGTTATTATCACCCCATTGGGGATTGCTGCCCCATATTAAAAAGTATATGATTTATTTTGTTTTTAAATAAATAAATAAATAAATAAATAAATACATATTGCATTTGACCAACCAGCCTGGTTCATGGTCCATTGTGACCCGGGGTATTTGAAAAGTGGGTGTGGTACGAGTGGTGTACCATCTCAATATTGAATCAATATAAAAGATAAGCATTTCAGTCGTGCGCTGCAGACTAGGCTGAGACCAGGGTGTGTGTCGCCTGATTGAAATCCTTAAACTTTAGAGTCAAGGTTAGAGAGCATGTCTTCACTGATGTTCAGGAGAGCAGTTTGATTGTGGTCATGGAGAGAGCCAACAGAATCGGAATGAAGGTTAAGCTGAGAGATGGCCAGCTTTTCAAGGAGCTTACCCAAAAAGGGAGTAATGGAAATTGGGCGATAGTTAGCCAGACAAGAAGGATCAGCTGTGGGGTTCTTGAGTGCTTCAGAGGAGAGGGGAAAGATCCAAAGGCAAAGGAGAGGTTGAAGAAATCGGCAAGGGCTGAGGCAAGGGTATCGATGTGATCCTTCATGGTTTTAGAGGAACAGGGATGGACCTGTTCTGATGAGGCTTTCACAGATCAGACTTGTCTAGGAACCTCATCAGGGGAGAAAAGAAGAAAGGAGAAGAAAGAGGGAGGGGGTAGCTGAAGCAGAGAAGGAGAGGAGGGGGAGCAGAGGAGAGGGTAGACAGGATATCCTGGGTTTTAAAGATAAAGTGAGAGGCAAGGACATTGCAAAGAGCTTGCGAGGCGGGAGGAGGGGTGGAGACTGCAGCAGGGTTGGCCAGCTCCTTATAGATAAGAGTTTGGCCGAGTTGTTAGATGCTGCAGAGTCACAGGCTTGAATGTGGACTCTCTTCTTGGCACGGACAGAGAGCCGGTATTGCCTTTGGAGCAGGCGGCAGGCCTGTGTGTCAGAGGATGAGCAGGAAGCCCTCTATTTCCTCTGAACCGCCATACACTTACGTTTAGTGTAACTAGGTCAGAGTCATACCAAGAATTGCACTTGGCTTTGGGCTTCAAACGGATCCTCATGACAGGGGCAAGAGCATCAAGAGTAGCAGAAATAGAGGAGTAGAGCAGAGACAGGGCTGTCAGGGTGTAAATCAGCCCGTGGTGGAGCAGGGGAGGGGAGAAGGTGGCAACGGAAGCCTCGACTGAAGCACGCTTCATGGGCCGGATGTCCGAGAAGGTGGGTGGCAATCTTGGGGTAGGCTTGGCATGAGGGGATGAGAGGAGAGGAGGCAGTGATCACTCCAGGAGAGATGAGTGGTGAGGGGAGTAGAGAGGGGAATGCCAGAGGAGATGAAGACATAGAGTGTGTGACCAGCAGAGTAAGTCGGTCCAGAGCGGAGGATAGAGAGGGAAAGTGAATCGCAGTGGTCGCGAAAGAGCGCAGATGAGTAACGGGGAGAAACAAGATGGATGTTGAGGTCACCAAGGAGGAGGAGTTGAGTGGTTGAGGCCAGGAGAGAGGAGGTGAGGTCAGCCCACTCAGAGAGAAAGGAGATGATTTGACCAGGAGGCCGGTAGAGAGTAGTGACAGTAAGAGAGTGGCTAGGAGAAAGAGAGAGAGCCTGCAGACAAGGCATTCGAAAGAGGAGTAAGTCTGAGTGGGGATGATAGAAGCAGGAATCCACTCAGGGAAGATCAGGGCTGTGCCCCCACTGGGCTGGGTGGATCTGGGGGCGTAGAGGATCTTGTAGACGTCAGGGAGGAGAGTGTCAAAGCTTGTAACAGAGCTGACCATGAACCATGTCTCGGTAAGACCGAGGACATCGAGGTCATGTTTTTCTAGGAGGTGGCAGATTTCAGAGTGTTTGACAGCCAAGAGAGAGTTGAGAGTGGCAAGATAAAGAAGGTTGCCAGCCTTAAAGACCTTACGGGGAGGAGTACAAATTAGAGGTAGACCCTGTGCGCGTGTGGACGGGCCTCGAGATGGGGTAAAGGAGGAAGGAAAAGAGGGCAAGGTAACCAAGGGAGGAGAGTAAGGGACAGATGGAGATTAGAGGAAGTTGATGAGGCGAGGGAAGCGCCCATCAAAGAGGAGGAGATTGGCCTGAGGGCCTTCAACCATGACAGTGCCATTTAGGTAGACATTAATGAGGAGTCCATGAGGACTTAATAAGGGAGTCGAATTAAAAGAATGGTTGTGTGCTTTAGAGTTGGTATTTGTAGACCAAGGACCAGTCTGTGTGGGCGTATCCTCTAGGGACAGGATCCTCAACATTTGGCTTTCCAAATGTTTTGGACTACAACTCCCATCAGCCCATGCCATCATAATGAATGGGGAAGGATCATGGGAGTTATAGTCCAAACAATCTGTAGAGCCGCTGGTTGCATACCCCTGCTATTGATGGATTGAAATGTGTACCCTGGAAGTGTTGAGTTATCAAGTTGGATGTCACAAGAGTCTAGGGAGGATCTAGGTGGGATCGTGGAGCGGGTTAGTGTAAAGTTGTGGCTATATTGGGGTTTGCTTGTTTATTTATTTATATTGGCTGAGAATTTTCTTTAGCTGTTTGTTTTGGTGAGCATGTGTTAAGTGAGGATGGATTAAAAATAGCTTTGTTAGTATGTTACTTTCTTTGTGCATTGTTTGTGAGCCAAGTTTTTGTTTCTCAGTCTTAATGATGAGGAACCTTTGAGATGGGATTAAGGTTTGTACATTTCTGCTCCTGTTTGTAGGAATATAGGCTGATTATGTTTAATGAACTGTGCTTGACTGGTATTAATACAGAGGATTGTTCGTGCATGTGATGTGGTGCCAATATGATTAGAGGTTATTGGGTCTACATTTTTTGTTCCTTTTTGTTTGTTCTTTGTCCCCAGGTAGGGCCGTTATTTGGCAGGTGGCAGATTGTCTCATCAACATCTTTTACGGCTGTGTGCTGTAGATTTTCTTTAATCCATGTTGTGGGATTTTTTTATTACCCTGGGATTTAGGTTCTACCAGTCAAGAGCATTTGAGTGGCTGCCATTTGTGTTTTAGTGTAGATTTTTCTTCTTGGTTGTTAGTTCAATGTATGAATCCCAAATACTGGTGTTGGTGCCCAAAAGGGCTGTTCTTGTTTGATATGCTAGCCCGATGCAATTGGTTGGTGTAACTTGGATTTTTGTAGGTGTTTGGTTTTGTTGGAGTAGTTGGGCATAGTGGTCAGTCCAGTGCAACGTTTGCTGAATTGGTGCTAGGTTGTATGATGGTGGCAATTTTGTAGCAACATATTGCAGTTTATTTGTCTCACTGAGCTTTGAATAGTTCTCAATCCTTTTGCATTGAAGAGACAAGTTTTACACTGTTCCCTAAATGCTAGATGGTCTACTGGTCCCCTGATTTCCTTAATGAAGCAGTTCCACATTTTTGTAATGAGGCTTGAGAAGACGGTACCGGTGTATGTTTCTCCTAGTCTCTGGCTTCAGCTTTGTCATTGCTATATTGAAACATCCTTCATTGTTATTAGATGGGGTTTTTTGATTGAATCAATTCTGCTCCCTGGCTATGCGGTGCTTTGTGTGATGCAGTGCCCATTACAATTGATTATTTTCTTCACTGGTAACTAATGGAGGCTTGTCGGGGTGGGGATATGTGTTCCCTCCTGTTTAATCTTCGGAGTCTTGCCGGTTTATTTTGGAAGCATTGTCTTTTCTTGACGAGGTAGTCTGGCATACGTAGGTATAGGCTGCTTGCAAAGTCAATTCTTGACAATATCAGTGAAATTATGCCAGTGGTCCTGTTTGTAAAGCAGGATATGGAATGATGCATCCGATTGAAGGTAGGTGGTCGAAGCATTTCCGTACTTTGGCATTGAGTGCGGTTCAAGTGAGTCAACACTGTGGCACCAGACAGTAGGGCACCATGCATGCCTTATTTTGTACTTGGTAGGCTATTTTTGAACAAGGGGTCGATTTACCAAGGGGGTGTGAGGGCCTATGTTACACCAATGAAAATCACTTTAGCCGCCTAAGATTATGAATCCACTTAATAAAAATCCTGCTAAAGTATGAACAAAATTAATTGTGAACCTGTCTTGCCCCTTGTGTAAACAGCTGCTAATATTAAGAGGTCGAGAGAAAATGGTACCCTTACAATTAAAGTTTATATTCCCCATCAGCCTTGCAGTCTGTAACCTTGAATGGGAAGTCTCTATGAAAAAGGGCCACCACTGCCATTTTGGATTGGGCAGAGGCTAGCTAGTTCTGGGAGTATTTTTTTTGTTTAAATGTGGTCTTATACTTGCAAAGGGTTTTCATTTCTGACCTCTCCTTCCTCAACCAATGCCATACCTTCCTCTTTTTTTTCAATGATGTACTGAGATCTCAAATGTTTAGTGGTATTAGATTAGCCATTTTTTTTAAACAGCAGGATTTACAACCATGGGTCGTGGAAAGCAGGAACCACCTGTTCAGGGCTTATGGACACCCGCCACTCCCTCTCCTCCCCCCAAAAAATTAGCAAGCATTTAATAGCCCAGGACACCAAACCCCCAACCGAAATGTTTGACAATAATGACACCTTAATTAAAGCTATACCCACTATTTGTAGCTGCTTTGGGTATCACAGGAGTCATCTGTCCTGGTATAAGCGAAAAGTACAGCACACTAGTCAACGCAAAGACTTAATACAGACCTTCCTGCTATTTGCCCATACTCCAACCCCAATACGACCACCCCATTCTAATATCGTACAGTAACAGCTTCCAGCACTTCATAGTTTGCCTAAGGTACATTGTGATACATTTAATACAAATGCTTCCACAAAGGAAGGAAATTAAGTTTGTCAAGTCATCCACAGTTATCATTGGAAGTATTCTCGCAAATCTCTTTGTGGCCTGAATTCCTTCCGTCCAGGAGTCCTTTCCTTCAACCAGGTCTGTTCTCCATTCCTCCATAACGTTCTTCTATGCTTGTCACGTTGCACCTAGTCAACCCACCTTGCCCATTGGCAAATCCAGCACTGACTCCTCCTTCTAATGAATTGACATGGATCAGTTTGTCCTTAAACTGAAAGTTGAAATCGAATGAGATGAATCCCCCAATAGAAAACTGTCTTGTTGAAATGTGTTTATTGCCAGGCTCATTTCCCTTCAGCAACAGCATGTTGCTGAGCATGATTCTGAAGTATATAACATTTTTGCAAACAGAAAGATAAATTGGACATGTTCCTGGCTGCTGAGAAAATGTCCTCCTTTTGCGTGAATGAAGTTTCGTGAGAATGAGTCTCTGCTTGTTTTCAATTTGTAACGGCTTGGAACCCACCCAATAGACCCTGTCCATAATTAAGTAGCTGCTCTAGACATATAATTTGGGAATGACGCAAAGAGGTCTGTGATATACTCCTTGACATCCTGACCCTTATTACCCTTATTACCTTTCCCCATAAATATGATGCAAATTTGTTCCCATTCAAACTGGTTTTCCAACTCCTCACATTCGACATTGAGTTCTCTCTGCCAGCGTTTGTGTTTCCAGCTTTCCTTGGTCTTTTGCGTGCAGGAACTCTATGGAGCCCAGATGTCAATCCTCTTATAGCCTGTCCAGATCTCCCTGCAGCCCCTCCAGACTCCAAGTCATGCTGCAGGCTCCTATGCCCCTGCATTAGGTCCTGTTTTGATTTCCTGACTCAATTTGCCAAGGTGGTCAACCAGATCTGCCTTGATAAGTGTCCCAGTGTCTGCACTTCCATATTGCTTAACCCTGGGACTGTTGGGCGCATATTTGGGTTCAGTGGCACTTCACTTAGAGCTGTTCTCTTTGGTTTTGTTTCCAGTAAGCTTGAATTCCCTTCTGCATAGTTTTCTGCTGAGGACCTTTTTTTGCTGTCAGTAATATGACCTTTAATGTGCAGCTTCAACCGTTGCATGACCAGCACCATGCCATGAGCACAAAAGGACCATCCATAAAAAAGTTGTTTGCCAGCCTCTCCAATATCTGAAAGTCACCCAGAGGTGGATCTCCAAGCTTAGGAAGACCATTTGTGGTAAGCACTCCTCCGACACTTGTTTTGTTAATTGATTTGCCTTATTCCTAAGCTAGGCACTCTTCACAGAGTTTAGTGATTCTTTCCCTGGCTATGTATGGGGTTCAAATGGGTGATCAAGTCGACATGTGATGGTTATGAACATGCTCTTTGTCCTGCTCTGTATCCAGTCTGACCAGCAGTAGGATTGCAGGAGACTGGACCCAGCGCTACAATATTCCAATGGTGCACTCTGTGAAATCTGGAATCTGGGTTCCTCCGTCTACAATCAGTTTGCAAATCTGGCACTGTGAAGGCCCCAGGGACTCACAAAGCACACTGCCATAAGTTGCTGCATGGTACCTAGGATGCATTTCGACAACCACCCACAGAAGCTGTCTTTCTGCCCTTTTCAAGTCCTCCAGGATCCTGCGGGCCCAGACACATGTCTTCTTCCCCTGCTCCATCAGCAAGGGTCCTGGCCGAACCCAGGGTAGTGTTAATCTTCAGAGCACTGATGCCAACTCAGTGGCCAATTGGTAGTCATTCAGCTCCTGTGAACATGCCCTGATTGTCCTTGCTGGTGGCCAATCTGAGGCTATCTATTATGAAGGCAGTGTGTCTGATGAGCAGGTAATTATTTTGATTAATGTAGAAGACCAGGTGCATAGGTAGAGTGGCCCCCAGCTGGGACACATCTTCAGCCTGCAACTGACAATGTTCCAACATAAACCAGTAACAAATGTTCACCTTGCCAGCATTGTTTCAAAATAGAATCTTCTCTGCATTTCAACTATGTACAGTTAGTAAGCAGAGCACACATAAACACCTCCCCCTTCCATCATCCACCCTGCCCTGCTGCTCCTCCTGCGTGTCATCATTCAACTCAAACAGTGCCGATGCAGGAGGATACTCATTGCCCTGGGGTGGGCGCAGCAGATCTGGGACCCGGACCTTCCTAGCCTGTCAGCGTCTCCTTCGGTCAAGCTGCCGATGGTCACGGATCTGCTTACCAGGGAAGGATGCACAATCCTGCACCACGACCCAGGATCGATGAACCTGAGGGATTGACTCCTGCAGCCCTAGAGTTCGGAGGATACAAGTTGCCGGCTGACTGCAGGGAGGTCCTTGCCAAGGCCAGAGCATCATCGTCTCTTAAATGCTACAGGCACAATTGGAAGCGTTTCGCTACATGGTGCCGGTCGCAGAAGATCAGACCTCTGAAGGTCACAGCCCCGCAAATTCTTACGTACTTATTGTCCTTGGCCAAAGCAGGGCTGGCGCACGCATCTATCAAGGTGCATCTGGCGGCTATCTCCCACTACACCAGGTCTCCAGGATGATCTTCTCTTTGGTCACACCGTCTAGTTAAGAAGTTCCTCAAATGACTGTTTCGATCTTTCCCACCAGTGAAGGCTCCTGCCCCGGCATGGGAACTCACCGTGGTGCTGACAAGTCTCATGGGGGCCCCCTTCAAGCCTATGCACCAGACCCCTCTCAAGTTCCTCTCATGGAAGACGGCTTTCCTCATGGCCATCACCTCTGCCTGGAGGGTTGGTGAGATCCAGGCCCTATCCTGCAAGCAGCCTTATGTGACTTTTCACAACACAAGGGTGGTGCTGTGGACGAAAACCCCTCCTTCGAGCCTTTGGTGTTGTCTGTGTTTTTTCCAAAACCTTTTTCGCCTGTGGTAAGCACTTTGGATTCGCAAAGTGCTCCTGCTAAGTGTTAGGGAGTTTTACTAAAGTCCACCTGTGATAGGGCTTCAGAAGGCTCACTCTTAGGAGTACAGGTCTTCAACTCTTAGGTTTGGCCTGGACTACCGAAAAGGTTTGGCACCTATCGTCGAGCATTCATGCTTAGTCTAGGAGGGAGAAGGGTTGTAGGTGAATTCTAAGACCTTTGAGCACACTTTTAGTGAAGAAAACGCATATGCACTGTAGTTATATGGTTATTTATTATATACACTAAGGAAATGTTAAATTCAATTTGCAATTCAGGCAAGTACAAAAATAGTTCACACAAATGGATATACTCATTAGATATTTGTTGTAGCAATACTCAAAGCAATAGTAAGCTTTTAGTATAACCAGTAAGTACGAAGAGTAGCTTCAAGTTATTAAATCCTATCATCAACCAACATTTGCTGAGAAGAGCAAGACTGGTAAGTAAATAACTGAGTGTTGGCCTAAACTTTAGAAGTCCAACAATATCTGGAGATTGAGTGTCTGAAAAAGTCAGAAGGGGACAGTCTGGTACCAGTTACCCATGGGTGGCAGAACAAAGGAAGACAGATGCTGTCAAAGTTATACGTACTCAGAAGATGCTTTTTCGTAACAGGTAAGTAATGAAATTTGATTTCAAAGGGTACAGGAGGGCTAGGTATGCCACCTGAAGTATTTTAACCTCGAGGGCAGATGTCCTGAGGCCTGGGAGTACACAGTTGGGTCCTCCACCCAAAGTGACTCCACAAGTTCAAGAGGAGCGAACAGCAACACAACTGGCCAGCTAAGTACCAAGGAGTGTGACAGTACCTAATTCATTGAAGAACAACAATATCACCAACGAGTCCCCACGGTACGGCGACAGCAGCTCCGGTTCTGGTCTCTGGCCTTGGTGGCTGGAGGAAGACCTTTTGGCAGGAGCAGATGGCCAGACCCGGTCACAGGGGTGCGCAGCAGACTATCTTTGCAGCACTTGGGTGTGGAGGCTCAACACAGGCTTCATAGCCGTGACAGTGGTCACTGGAAGACTTCTTTCTTTTTCCCGGTCCACGACTCAGCTGAGGGGACTACTACGATCAGGATGGAGACTCAGTAGGCCTAGACAGCCCACAAGTTTGCAGCCGGAATCATGCTTGAGGAGACGATGCACCACAGCAGTGCCAGAGGTCTCTGGGCATTTAGTTTGCAGGCCCGGAAGGTCGCAGCTCGTCGTGGGATTGCTCAACTGGAGCTGGGTAAACTGAAAGGCAGGAGTCCCTGTCTTCCAGATTATAGGGAGCAGCAATATCAAAACTGAAAAAAACAAATCTAGAACAAAGAATAAATAAGGCTATTCGATCAAACACAATTTTGTACGCAATTTAATTTACAATTCAAGAACACAAAAATACATCATCAGTGCATACAAAAGCAACAATTGAATCATTAAAACCTAGAAACGAATCGCATCCATCTAACTTAATCACACCATATACACAAACATCACATCCACAACATACTGTGTATATCAACTAACTCAAGCAACCCAACAAAAAGTGTGGATTATATAAACACAATAATCCCGAATTCAACAATTAACATTTAAACAAATGTGGAGCCAGTTGGAGACCAATTAAATCACAATGGTATCATTGTGTTCCGGCTACTTCCAAACATCACTGACCGGTTTCAACGTTACTACATTATTTTGAATGTCTTCATCAGGGGAACAAAAACAAAAGAACCTACAAAACATATTAACAATACTTAAAAACCACATTTGACCATCTATTGTGCTAAATGTTGCAAAACTGATTCATTTTATACTTACTATTTCAAGGCCATACACTTCAAAAAAGCCTATACATGCGCAGGAGACCAACCAAAATGATGGGCACCTGCAGGAAAACGGGGTCATTAGCTAGGTGTAAACCATCTATAGGGACACCTCGTAACATGAAAAATGTTAGAGCTGTGATGTTCTTCTACTCACCACACCACCGTGTCCAGAACCAACTCCATGAGCTGTATGTGAAAAGAAACATAGACCCACCACCAAAAGTACACCCTAATTACCACACCTCATGCATGCTCTCAAAAGGCTCAACATTCACCAATGTTACAATGTAAACTTCTGAATTGTAATATATGAACAGCCCTACCACTCTGCTCACACAGAATTGTGAGTAAAGTTAACTAGAAGGAGAAAGAGAAAGGCCACGTAATAAATACACTGAGTCAATACTGAAGCTGGTCTTGAGACTTGTTAGGCCCACTAGTCCAAGGGACGAAGCTGTCCGGTTTGGATCTTCCCTTTTGCACAGAAGGGCTTGCGCTGCAGCGGTCACTCAGTCAACTCTGGCGATCGCTGGATGTAGCTGCAAGCGTCATTCTTCTTTCCTCTTCTTCGCAATGGATCTGCCAGTGGTCTGCATCAAGACTCTCACCTTTTATCCAGGAACCCAGCCAATCGGCATGCATGCTACATTCAAACTTTGGGTGGTGTCTGTCCCAATGGGACAGCCAGGCACCCATCAGAACTGGATACAATCAGACACACTGGGGGGCAAAGACCTGACGAGTTTTGTTGTCCTCCTAGCTTCCTGTCCTCCCAGACAGTGTCCCCTTAGCACTCCACATAAAGTGTGTGTTATGTTAGGGACTTCTTCAAGCAACTGAGGTTAGGCAGTAGTTGATACCTTATTCAGTTACATGTAAAAGGTACATAGGTTGACAAGATATGTGTAGGAGCAGCGAGGAAGCCCACTGGCTCCCACCACCTAGGCTACATGATTTCCAACTGCCTTTTGGTGGAACACTCACACTAGGCAACACTTCATCCCTCCCACCCAACAGTCCACACATGACATCACACAGACACTGACATCATTCACTCAGCACACACTCAGGTCCAGTCATCACATATTCAAGTCCAGTCATAAAAGTGGGGTGTACTGATCCTACAATAGAATAGTGCCAAGAGTTAGAAAAAGGTCCAATAGTCCAGCAAAAGTGCTGGGGGACTCACCAAGTGGGGAAAATTACACATAAGGGAGAACTTCTACCCAACAGTAAGCCATGACACTGAAGGCATTGAAAGAGATGGTCAAAACTGGCTCATGGGCACTCAATGTCCAAGTTACTCGGTGGCAGTTCCCATGGTAGATCTGGGGGACCTGCTTGACAAATTGAGCCAGGCCCTGCCTAACACAACCCTGTTGGGAGGAGAAGCTACAAAACGGCCGAGAGGTCTCCGGAAAGACCAAAGAGAGCCAAGAAACACAGGATGATATCCCTTTCGAGGAGCAACTCACGCCACTCCTCTTCCCCTCTATATTCACTTTGACATCAAAATCAGAAAGATGTTTCCTTAAAATGTTAGACATATTCAAAAAAGCAGTTCTCTGGCTTCTCTGTGTAACGGAAAAAGAAATGAGGACACACCCCGCGCAGACAGGTTAAATGGAAAAAAACCTTCCCGTGCACTTAAAAGCCAGGCTTGTTATCAACCTTGAAGTCGAAGCTGTGCAAGGAAGTTCTTTGGGAGATCTTCACTCTTTGGGGAACCCCTCAAGTAGATTTTCTTTTTTTAACATCCCTTTATTAAGTTTTGCACATGAATAGTAAAATAGAACAAACGAAAATCCAACAGTACCCCCTCCTGTGCCACCCCTCTTCCCCCCAGGGCAATTTTCCCCTCCTTTCCAGAGGCGCTCCTGGTTGGACATGTTCATTAAGCTTGATACAGGTCTAGGATCTTGAGGCGTTGGGGGCACCAGTTTGCTCTGTAATCGTCTCTAAGGAAGGCCAGCATCTCTCCCCAGTCTCCAGCAAATATCGACAGTTCCCCGTTCATAGCATAAGTCGCCCACTCGAGAGCGATAGTATCCCATAACCTTCGTAGCCAGTCTTGGAAGGTCGGCACATTAACACTCCTCCATCTCTGGGCAATAAGAGTCATAGCAGTAAGTGTCAATGTGACTCTTGCTCTTTCTCTGCTGCACGGTTCCCCAACCGCTCCCCCACCTCGTAGGCCCAGTAGCACTTGCTCTGGAGGTCTAGTCCCTCCTTCTCCCAATGCTTGATCTTGTCCCCTCTGTACTTCCTCCCAGAATGGAGCGATTTCCGGACACCTCCACCAAATATGTTTGGCTGTTTCCTCCTGCCCACAACCTCTACAACACTTCCATGCAATCTCAGGGTTCATACTGTGCAGGATTTCCGGCGTATAATGCCACCCGTATATTATCTCATACCAGGCTTCTTGTGTTTGCGAAGCCTTAGCCAACTTAGGAATTCTCCTCCACAGACGGGACCATTCCTCCGGTTCCAAAACCCTCCCTAGTGCCCGCTCCCACCTTTTCATGAAGGGCCATCACTCATGGGGGGGTAGATTCTTCCAGGATCTTGTAAAGATTGCCGATTAGACCCTTTGTCCCATCATTTGCGAGTAAGAATTTCTCAAGGGAAGTGACCTCCCTTGTTGCTGCTTGTTTATTTGGCGGATATAACAGCCAATGACGCAACTGGGCGTACCTAAGCCTCTCCATTTCGCTAATCCCAAAGGCCTCTTTCCATTCCCTAAATTACCGGATTTTACCATTCTGAAACATGTCACACATTCTCCTACTTCCCCCCCCCTCCTCCCATTGCTTGAATGCTCCCTTCTCGGTTCCGCGGGTGAAGTCTGCATTGTTAAAGATCGGTGTAAAAGTGGACAGGAAGGATGTAATCCCCCCTCCTCTTAGCCAGACGGTCCCAGTTGGTCGCCATTAAACCTGTAATGGAGCTTTTATACATGTGTTTAGGTTTAAGGTCCTTCCTCAACCAAAGAACCTCCTCTAGGTCATATTTAGTCACTGCCCTATCCATTCCTACCCATAAAGGTCCCTCCCCTTCCCGCAACCACTCTCTGATAACTCGCAGCTGTCTAGAATTTGGAAGGGCCAAAGCCCCCTCCCTCTTGGAGGACTCTAACAGGCATCTGCTGAGTCTAGCTCGTCTTCCTTCCCAAATGAACTCCTTTGTCAAGAATCTAATCTCCCTGAAAAATGTATCCGGGTCCGTCTGCGGCATGGCTTGAAACAAATAAAGCAAACGCGGTTATAGGAACATTTTAATTACGGCTAAACGCCCCACCCAGTAGATATGTAAAGACCCCCATCTCGTGAGGTCCTTTTTAATCCGGTACAAAAGAGGGAGATAGTTTGCCGCATACCAGCCCTTGAGTGTAGGGGTGACCCGCACTCCCAGATATTTAATTCCCCCCGGGGACCAGACAAACAGGGTTTCTGTTTTCAGTCTAGCGTTCAAGGCCCCATCTAGGGACAGGCCCATAACCTCTGATTTTCCCAAATTCATACAAAGTCCCGAGGCCTCCTCAAAGTTTTCAAGTATCTTCTTGCTGGCATCAATAGAATCTACTGGGTTGATTCCGAAGAGCAGCATATCATCGGCAAATGCCGTGACCTTATGTGGCTTTCCCCCAAATGGAATTCCCTGCACCCCATCCTCGTCCCGTATCAGTTGCAGGAGTGGCTCCAAATATATGGCGTTAAGCAGCGGGGAAAGGGGACAGCCTTGTTTTGTGCCCCTATTCAGTCAAAAGGCGCGTGAGAGAGTCCCGTTCACCATAATCCGGATTTTTGGCTCTTGATAATTGGCCTTCAACATTTGTAAGAATTCCACTCCCAAACACATCTTCTCCATAGTGCGAAACAGATACAACCACTCCACGCTGTCGAAAGCCTTCTCAGCATCCAAAGAAATTAGGACCGCGGGAGTGTTCGATTTCTGCATTTTTTCCACTAAGTGTGCTACTCGCCGTAGGTTATCTGTTGTCTGCCTAGCGCGGATAAACCCTGATTGGTCCCGGTGGATGAGCTCCGGGAGCAATCCCTCTAGTCTATTGGCCAGAATTTTCGTGTACATTTTTACATCAATATTAATCAATGCTATCGGCCTATATGATGACCGTTCCAAGGGGTCCTTGTGGGGTTTCAGAATCGGGGACATTTTAGCCTCCTCCATTGAGGGAGTTATACGTCTGGTAATTTTAAACGTGTTAAATAAGTAGGTCAAGTGCAGAGTGAGAAAAGCCACAAATGTTTTATAAAATGCTGCCGTATACCCATCGGGGCCCGGGGCCTTAGCAGGGGGGACATTTCATATCACTCGTCTCACCTTGTCTTCTGTTATCTCTTGGCTTGTGACCACTTGGGACTCCTCACTGATTCTCCGTGAGTTAACTTTCCCCAGGAGCTCTTCCTGGGATCGGGGCGTGGGGTGTTGTGATGTGTAAAGTGTCTCATAATAGGTTGCTAGATGTTCCTGGATGTCCTCATTGCGCGTTATCCTTTCTCCCGCCTCTGACCTAAGTGCCCCTATCACCTTCTTCACTGCCTCCCTCAGAAGTCTGGCCAGGAGGGTGTCTGTTTTGTTCATCTTGGTATAGAATCTTTGCTGTACGGACAGTAAGGCCCCCTCTGCCTTTTTTCGATTGGAAGATTTGGAGCTGCCCCTCAGCTCGCCTATACTCTGAGAGGCTCTATTCGGTGTTTCTGCTCTTAGTCGAGCAGCTTCAACTTCCCCCTCCAATTGTCTCTCAAGCTCCCCCATCTCGATTGGCCTTGACTGCTATGAGCTCGTCTCTAATAGTAGCCTTAAACACATCCCATCGTACACCCTCAGATGTATCCCCTCTCCTATTTTCTTCCATGATTTTTTTCATTTTACCTTCTATTTCCTCCCTGAGCACCGGGTCTCTCATGAGGGCCGCCGGATATTTCCAGTTCCAAATCCCCTTCCTCCTCTCTCCTAATTCTAAGTGCATAGTAAGGATTTTATGATCTGCTATACCCAGGGGGCCCGCATCTACTTCCTTAACCCAACCCAGGAGGATCGCTGACACCCAGATGTAATCTATCCTAGATTGGGTCCCATGTACTCCTGAGAAAAACGTATAACCCGCCTCATCCCCCCGTGCCTCGTGCCAGACATCTCTCAGGCCCAACCCCACCATTCTCTCCCATACTTCTGCTGAGACCGCTCTCTCTGTGCCTGTTGCCCTCATCTATCTCAAGCCCGTCCAAAGCCAAGTTAAAATCCCCCATTACCACCACAGGGCCCCTTTCCATTCCGTCTAAAATTTCATGGAACTACTTCAGAAACAATTCTTGTCCTGTATTTGGAGCGTATATAACCGCGATTGTGTATACAGCGCCCATACACGTCCCGGGTGCAATGAGGTATCTGCCCCCCTTGTCCCGGACAATGCACTCTTCCCTGAACTGCACCGAGTTTTTAAATGCCAGTGCCACCCCTGCCGTTTTCGTGCTAGCTGAGGCCTGAAAGATTTGGTCGAAGCCCCTAAGCTTCAATCTCTTTTGGTCTTTGTTTAGTAGATGTGTTTTCTCCAGACCCAATATGTCCGGCCCCTCCTTCGTAAACCTCTCCAGCTTTTTTCTACTCAGGGGGGAGATAAGCCCCCGCACGTTATGGGTTATCCACTTGAACTGTCCGAATCGTTGCTAGACCCATGTAGCCACCCATTTCTAGGGCCTCTCCATTTAGAGACTTTCTCCCTTTGGCCCCCTGCCCGCTGTGTCTTATACCAGAGAACCCCTGACCTTGCCCCATTTGATACCTGTTGCCACTTTTCTCGTGCCCTGGAAATCATTGCCCATGTTCCTTCCTCACCCACAACTCCCTCCTCCCCCCCTTTGCCCAACTGGGGTTTTCCTTCCCTAACCCCCCCTAAGTTTCCCACTTCCATTACTCCCCCCCCCAAGATGTTTGCTCCTTGTTGCTCCCTGCCCTAATGATAGCTTCTAAGCCCACCACCCCTTTGAATCAGAGCTTTACCATCAGGGAGTCGGCCGTTGGCTGCGTCTCCCCCTCCATTCTGCTTTACTCTTCTCTCAGACCTCTCAGGGAGTCCCATGAGAGCAGGCCTCCTCCTTTTTTTCACCCCCACCGTAGACCAAAGCCAAGCCCTAGTTTTCTGTGCGTGATCGACCCCCTGTGACGACCTCCCTGTCTCTTCCTGGTCTAGCTCCAAATGCAGCAGGTCTGCTTCTTCCTGCAGCGAGGTTATTTATTTTATTTTATTTTATTTAGATTTGTAAAGCGCACTGCAGCCCACGGGCATCGAGGCGTTAAGATGAGTTTAGGAAGGCTTGATTATGAGTTACAAGAGTGCTGCCCACAGAGGGTTCTTGAACATTGTAAAGGTTTCTACAACATAGGAGTGACATGCTGCATGGTTACAGGCACAGCAATGGTCAAATCAGGTTAGCACAATATATTCAAACAAAGAGCCTTTTTGAACCCCCTGCCATTCAAAGAGGAGGCCGAAGGGAAAAGTCCATTTATACTTAATCCCCTTAGCCTTTAGGAATATCAGGATAGGGTTCATTTGTCGTCTCTTCACCAAGGTGCTACCGGCCAAGTCCTGATACAGCTCTATTGGATGGCCATCATGACTTAGGGGTTCCCTCTGCCTGGCAGCTCTCAAGACTGCCTCCTTTTGTGCATACCTGGTGAATGCCGCTAATACATCTCTTGGCCTGGCATTTGCTCCTCTGTTGATACGGCCCACCCTGTGGACTCTATCCAACTCCACTGATTCCCGGGAGGATTCATCCAGCAGCCTCGCAAATATGTCCTGCAGTGTCCCCTTTAGATCCATGTCTTGGACCGCCTCTGGTAGCCATTTTAGCCAAATGTTGACTCTCCTAGACCTATTTTCCAAGTCCTCCATCCTCGGCTCCAAATTCCTTGTTGCTGTGTCAAGTCTTTCAATCGCCTCGCTTTTCTCCGTGACCTCTTTGCCCACCTTCTGCAGGCCCTTTTCTAGAATGTCTGTTCTTTCACCTAGCTGTCCCACCTCCTGCCTCATTTCCACCACTGCCTGATTAATGTCTGCTCTGAGCAGCTGCATTTGATCTTGGAAGGTCTTGACCAAGTTGTTCTGGAGGGATAGCATCTCGCCGTGGAGGTCCTGTCGTGACATGGGGGCCTGCATGGCATCCCCCACATGGGGGCCCGGATTCCTGCTTTTCTCCTGGGGGTCCGCCTGCTCATCACATTCCTCTCTATGCTGCCACAAGGTTGGAAGGGTGCCTAAGGTCTCTGCTTGTGATAGGCACCCTTGGTCTGTTAGCTTTTATTCTTTGAGGACATTCTCGAAAGTGGGGCGGGGGGCGAACAATCTTCTTGCCTTGCGGGGGCACCACTCCAATTAGAACCGCTGATGCCACTGCACCTCCTGAGCAGCCGCCTTCTCCCCAGGCTCTCTCCTCACCGGTGACCTAAACTTCGCTACCCCTTCAATGAGCTCTGTTTGATGGGGGGTGTGATGCTGGAAATGCATCTGAGGGACAGGGCCTCTGAATCCTTGTCCTTTTTCTGTTTTTACCGTGTGTTCTGTTATGTTTTCTGCCCCGGAGTCCATGTGGGACTCCTGGCAGTGCAGCTCTCTCTTTTGGTTTGGTGAACAGACCCATGGGATACCCTTATGGCACCCATGGGTAGGGGTGCAACCCTGTGCCCCTAGTGTATGTTTTTGGGCACCCCCACCGGTCGTTGAGATCCGTTCTCTCACAGGGGGCGCGGACACTCACGCAGCCGTGACTTCTGTCTTGCCTCAGCTCCCAGCCATATCTAGAGCCTTCCGCCCCGTCTCTCCTCCTCGCCTGTGACACCCCCCTCCCATAATTAGCGACTCACCGTGAGAGCTGGAAAGCAAGGCTGAGGGGGGTGGGGGGAAGTAGGGTGCTGATATCTCCCTCCCTTGTGACCTGCCTTACTTCCCGCGTAGCCTTTCCGTTGTCACACTCCCAAATTGTAGTCAAAAAGAAAGTCTAGTCCGTGGCTTATGTCTATGGCAGCACTCATTTGTACTGGTTGAGTTATCCGCCATTACTGTTCCAAACATACAGACAATAAATGTCAACACTCGTGGCGCAGCCTGCACTGTGCACTGGAAGCCTGTTCCAATGAGTCCCCCTCAGAGGGCCGCATTGTCCTTCCCGACGTGAACAGCTGCAGGCCTCTCCCGCTCGCCTCCCGCTGCTGGGCCTGCAGGACCACCCTCGGGACAGCTGTGTTCTACCTGCCTGGATGCTGGGGGGGCGGCGCTCCGCCGCAGTCTCGCTTGTCTCCTGGGCACGCTCTGCTCTCCACAAGGGCACCGCTGGGGACGGGAGCTCCCCCAGCGCAGGGGGATCCCCTCCTCCACTACACTCAACCCAAGTGCTCTCCTGGTCGTGGGAGGAGCGATGGGCACTCCACTATTCCCGGCAGGCTGAGCCCTCCCCGGGCGACTGCGTCTCTTCCGCGGTGCCAACCGCTGCAGACCTCCTCCGCTCGCACTCCCAAGCCGGATCTGCGGGGTTCCCTCCAAGGCAGCCGTGCCTTTATTACTCTGGAGTTGGGGTCCGGTACGCCTCCGCAGATCTGCCCGCTGCTCGCAGCTAGGGAGCCGTTAGTGGACTGGAGCTCCTTCAGGCCAGACAGGCCCCCTCTGCCGCCATACTCATCCCGGACGCCTCCTTGTTCCTGGAGAGCGCTGCACTCCTCTCGGCTGTCTTCAGGCTTTCCTCTTCTATCCGGCACGGTCATCTTGCCGTCACGGATGGCCAAGAGGGTTGGTGGGGACCGCTTAACACTGCCTGAGGGCTCCGGAGCACCGTCGACACGTCTATCTCGTGTCGGCGTCATCTTGAAGTCCCCCTCAAGTAGATTTGATTGCATCCATTTTCAACAGGAAGTGCCAGCAGTTCTGCTCCAGGAGATTTCCCTCGTAGAGGAGCACTTGGGGACACTTTTGTAGTGGACTGGAACTTTCTACTTATGCATACGTTCCTGATGATTCTCATAATACAAGTCACCCGTAGGTTAAGGAGGTCGGGCAACCATGATCCTGATTGCTCCAGACTCAGCCAGGAAGAGCTGGTACCCAGACCATCTGGACATGCCCATCTGTCCCCCACTTTGTCTTCTGAAGAGAGTCCATCTGCTTTCACAAAGAGGGGAGGCCTCGTTCCACACCCGGGCATCAACACCCTCAACCTACACACCACCTGAAAGGTTAAAGTACTGGGATCACCCGGAAGACATTATCGAAGTGTTGCTTTCTGCCCAAAGACCGACAGCAAATGCTCCGTACTGCTGTCTTTGGAAGACATTATGCAGCTGGTGCAAGGCCAAAGGAGATAATACTTTTTGTTGTGATACTTTTAATAGTAATATCGTTCATGTTTGCTATGGTTAAAGGAGATTTGGCAGCCCTTTCCACCTTTAAGCACACGCCATAACAGTTTTATTTTTCCACAATGCCTATTCTGATAAACATTTTAAAAGGGCTGACGAGTCTTCCCCTGACAACTTTCTTGGTGCCGGTTTGGGATCTTAATGTAGTGCTGACATTCTTAATGGGAGCCTATTTTGAGCCGTTGCATTCCTGCCTGCTCGGGATCCTCACATGGAAAACTGCTTCCCTTGCAGCAACTACATCCGCTTGTAGTGTAAGCGATCTGCAAGCTCTCTCATGTAAGCCACCTTACACAATCTTTTTGAGGGACAAGGATGGCCTTCCTGCTTACCTAGAGTCATGTCAGAGATTCACATTACAAATCTATTTACCAGCTTTCTACCCTCTGCTTTATGCATCCACGGAAGAGGACTTGATTCCAAAACAGCATTAATTTCTCCAGCATGGGGCCTGGCATGGATTCACATGCTCATGAATATTTCCCGTCATCGGGCTGGGAATCCTTGGTAAAAGAAAAACAGTTCACTTTCACTTAAAAACTGTATTTCTCCCATAAACCAATCACTGTCCTCTGGGTCATACTGCCCCCATCCAGTGACAGTCCTCTCCCTAATCCCTCCTCTGGTAGCCAGCTTCAGATTTTTACAGCGCGCTTCAGTGTTGGTAGACCTCGAGTTTGCTCTTCGAGCTACTTCTACGTTCTTTTGGGTTTCTTTGCAGATAAAGGTTCTATTTCTGTTCCGAAAGAGCCTGTGTGCTCTTCTCTCCATCTGGCGACAGTGGGGATCCGTTTTCTGTGAATTTCAGCACCCGTCAAGGGTGAAGATCGTCTGAAAGTTTCCAGAAGGCCATCGGCCTACATCACGCCCACCGACCATGACTGAGGAGAAGGAAGGGATGTCCCTCTCAAGTCCTCCACCAAGTGCGGCCTTCAAAATGTATTTGTGGAGGACAAGTACCTGCAATGCCTCTACTGCCTGCATCCGTACCACAAGGAAGGAGATTGCAAGATATGGCGCAGCTTCTCCAAGAATACGACGAAGGACAGGCATAGTAGACTGGCGGTATGGCTGAATACCAAAGTCTCTGCCACGTGCTCCGAGCAGGGTCATGCCTCACCCAGGGCCAGCTAGTGCGAGGAGCGGTCTCCTAAGTCCTATAAAGGCGCCTCATCCGTAGGAGCCCAAGATACGGCCAAGAACTGCATCACCCTTTGCTTCCATTTCCAGCCGGCAATCATGCTCCTCCTCGAAGAGAAAATCGTCCAACCCGGCTAAACTGCGGGAGAAGCCAGAGAAGCCGTGGACGGAAGAGAAGAAGGGCGAACTGCCGAAGGCGGCACAGGATAAATTGTCGTCGATGGAGCTAGTGGCGGCGGCTCTCTCAAAAGCTAAGGGGGCTGTCCCTGAGAAGGTAGCCCCCACAGCGCTGAAGGTATCTCTCCCTCCCAGGGGCGAGGCCGCCGTAGTGACTTTTACAAGATCTGCCGGCACGCCGGAGAAGGGACACTGCCAAAGAACCCAGTTCCAGCCCCTCAGGGTGGAAAAAAAGGGGGGACAAGGAGGCCCCTAATCAGTCCCAGGCCGTGACCCAGGCCATGGAAATTTTGTCCACAGATGAGGAGGACCTGGAGTCGTTGGGCACAGTGCACGAGGAAAACAATGGCGCGTGGCCTAGTGTTACTATCATGCCAGCTCCGCCGAGGGATGTGTATCTGGACATCCTATCGACCCTCCACACACAGAGATCCACAAGAGGATGTCACAAAGGCCCGTTCCAACGGTCCCCGAGGCCCCCGATCAGCAGCCAGCAAAGAAGGAGAAGTGTCATCCGACACACCCATTTCAGCCACCACATCCGCATCGGTTCCCCTCTCCCCCAGAAGTCCCAGACACGGGTACGGATACGGACACGACAATGACGATATTAATGCAACGGGCGGCGGGTCCCCGCAGCCTAGGGCGTCCCCACCGGGCGAGGTGGGATTGTTTCATTCCATGATTGCTAGAGCCTCTGAGCTGTTCCAGCTTGTGCCCGAAGGAACCAGGAAGGGGGGTGCCCTGTACCAGAGCCGCAAGGCCAAGAGAAAGACAAACATGGCGGTGCCCCTCCTGGACGACGTGTGAGAGGAGAGCCTGGCCCTCTTGAAGAACTTTGCATGGCTCCAGCCAAACAGGATAGGCTGGAGAAGGAGTACACAGTTCAGGAATCCGCACCCAAGTGCCTGAGGTCGCAACCATCACTGGATTCGGTGGTTTCGGCGGCCGCGAGGGTACAGTCGGCTAACCCGTCCTCGTCGTCTTCAATCCCTCCGGACAGCGAGGGGAAGAAGATGGACGCCATGGGAAGGAAAGTGATTTACACTGCGACGTCCACTATCAAGACGGCCAATGCACTGGCGATACTAGCCAGGTATGACAGGGAGCTGTGGTACAAGCCGGGTCCCAGTTTGGAGTTCCTCTCGGATGACAAGATGATGGATGCGATCGCTCTCTTCCAGGAGGGAGAGGTAGCTTCGCATCACGCCATCACAGTGGCGCTGGACTTTGCTGACAAAGGGTTCCCGCAGACGGGGAACAGTGTTTGCCTTTGTCGCCAAGGCTGGATAAAGTCGGGCAGGTCATCGAAAGGGTTCTCCTCATTGTACCGTCAGCCTTCCAGATCCACAACTCAGGAAGCCTACAGAGGCAGGTCCCAGGCCTACAGTGGCGGAGGACAGCGTCGCTGTCACTCGCAGGGCAGGGCGTTGGCACAGAAGCAAGCCTGAACCGACCAGGATGTCGGGCCTGACCCGTTCACCCGAGTGGGAGGCCGGCTGACGGGGTACATTAGTAAATGGGAAAAGATCTCCACCGACAGATGGGTGCTGGATGCTCTCGCCCAAGGACATAACCTGGAATTTCAGCACAGGTGTCCACGGATCCCTCCGTTGGCCCATCAGGAGCAGCACATCCCTCAGCTCTTACAAGGTACGGGCCATGCTACGAAAAGGGGTGATGGAGCTGGTTCCCTAGCATCTCCGGGGCTCCAGAGTCTATTCCAGATACATCTTGGTCAGAAAGAAGACTGGGTGTGGAGGCCCATGCTAGACCTACGATGTCTGAACAAGTACCACAAGTCAGTATGGTCATGAGGCGTCGATCTGAACTGGACAGCTGCGGTCTCCACCAATGTGACGCGTAGGGCCGAGATGACGGACTGGACTGGCCCACCTAGCTTTGTTTGCTTGGCCTGTAGGAATATTCTTCTGCAAATGGAGAAAGGGGATTAACCACCCGTGGAGTTGAGTCTAAATTCCCCCCACCCCCGCTGTTCTCTCCACAGATCACCTTTGATGTCCCCTCTTATAGTCTCACCTGATGGTTTGAAAAGATGAGCTCTCCATCCTGCTTTGAGCGCAGTGGCGCGTTGATAACCAGTTGCTTCACTGGCTCGAAGGAATTGGTGAGTCCCAGAACAATATTGACTCCGAAAAGTATGTAGTTTGTAAGAGTTCAAATGCCTGACTTTCACTCTTGTCCGATTCCTTGCAGATTGCAGCTTGACCCAAGTGAAGAGTTCCTCGTGGCAACCGGTAATATTCTGGTAAGGATTTGTATTTCTAACACAGTTCGATAAATAATGTCAATATGTAACCTGTTGCTTTCTCCCTTATTCAGGCACTGAGATAAAGTATGAAGTCTCTGGGAATAATAACTCCGGCGGTAAAATCAGGTAAGTGTAATGTGGTGAGGAGGGTTCCCCTTGATAGTCACTTTGTTTCACCTTGCTGTCCTTTTGTTTCCCCTTAGGGGCCGGGGTTCGGCGAAGATGCAGTGGAAGCTGCGCCGACCCGTGAAGAGGAATAGTATCCCCGGTGGTAAAATCGGGTAAGTCTATGGGGGGGTTACTAATATTCCTCTGTGTATTCCCTTGGCTCACCTTGCTGTTCTTGTCTACTCCTTAGGTGCCGGAATGCGGCAGGAACATGCAGTGGAATGTGAAGATGCTGCGAAGGCCGGTGAGTTCAGCGCGGCGCTGCACCAGGCGAGGCGACAGGCATAAAATACCTTCTTTCTTCCAGCTCGAAGGCGCGATGGATCGGGAATTCAGGTAAGGATCAAAGGTATTGCTCTTGTTCTAACCTTTTCTCCTTCTTTCTCCCTTTTTGTAGGAGCTCCAAACTCGAGGCGGGCGTGGCAGAAGGCTGGATGCAGACTTGCAGGCACGGTGAGCGTTACGCTGCTGGATGCAGAATAACACGAAGCATGTGCTGCTCTTTGGGCTTGGTTTAAATAGCCACCAAAGTATTCCCAGGTAAGTATTCCTCCCCAGCCCCGCCCGAGTAAAAAATAGTCCCTAGGTAAAATGGTCCCTTCCAAGCCTCATTTGGCTTGGAGCTCTTGCAGCATGGTCTGCATCAGGTAAGCTTGGAGCATGGTCTGCATCAGGTAAGTTCTACTCTGAGCCTGGCCCCTATGGCGCCAGGACTGACTCTCCATATGAGCCTGGCCATAGGCGCCAAGACCGCACCCAAACAGCCCCTAGCAGGGGTTTTTGGGCTTGCCCAAAATAACTTGATGCTTGCTTCCGGGGTTGCTGGACCTGGTCTGGATCCCCGGGGGTAGGCATCATGACACTGCACCTGGGCCTCACTGGGGTTGGGTATTGGGTCACATCCCCAAACTGAAGGTTTCTATGTTTTTTAAAATGTATTTATTTATTTCTATAGTGCCGATAACCCACAGGCATCGGGGCGCTGACATGAACACAAAGGAAACAAACATAGTAACAAGACAACAGGCAAACTAGTATGCCCTAGGACATACTTTTGTGGTGCAGGGACAGCTCTACCAGTTCAAGGCCCTACCCTTCGGCTTGAAGTCGGCCCGAGTGTGCACCAGTGGCGGCCCATGTGCGTCTGAGAGATACACGTATACCCCTACCTCCACGATTGACTCATCCAGGCCCGTTTGTGAAAGTTGGCCGTCAGACACACGGAAGCAGCCGTCAAGCTACTGACAGATCTGGGATTCCCCATCAATTATTGAACGTCCTGCTTGACACCATTGCAGAACGGCGCTGCTCCTGGGAGCCATACTCAATACAGTGTCCTTCCTGGCATCACCCTTGGAGTAGAGGGTAGCAGCCATTCAAGGAAAGGTGCAGCGGCGGCTGTTGATGAAAACGGCCATGGTGCGAACCATCAAGTCCTTGCTCGGCATGATTTCGTCCTGCATCTATCTCATTCTTCAGGAGTTCCTGGACTTTCGCTGATACAAATCTCTGGAAACTTTGCGGACAAGATCACTCTGGACGACGAGTTCCGGCTGGCAGTAAGGTGGTGGTGCGTCCACTCAAACATTGCCGCGGCACACAGGATTTCAGAACCCCTGCATTCCAGGAAACTGTCACCACTGACTCTTCCTTGGAAGGCTGGGGAGCCCACACCGGGCATCTGCACGCCAGAGGCCTGTGGCAGACGGAGTAGAAGGATCTTCATATCAACATCCTGGAGCTACGGGCAGTGTTCTGGGCCCGCAAGTTGTTCCTTCCGTCTCTGAAGGGCCAGGTGGTGAGGATGTTCATGGACAACACCTCCACAATGTGCTACATCAGGAAACGGGGGGAGGGGACTTGATCACAGCACTCTCCAGGTAAGCGCAGGACTTGAGGCGCTGGTCTATCGGACAAGAAATGTTCCTCATCCACTTTCACCTAGAGGGAGTCAAGAACACTATCGCGGACTCCCTCAGCAGTGAATTGCGCTCCTGCAACGAGTGGGAACTTTGGCAGGACCAGGTGGACCGCATCTTCGCCAAGTGGAGCATGCCCCAGATCAATCTGTTTGCGACAGTGGAACAAACTCCAAATGCCAGAAGTTCGCCATCAAATTCCACCAAACGAGGAGCCTGGGGGACGCCTTCTCCTTCCCGTTGGACGGGATGTTTCTGTGCGCGTTTTCTCCGTTGCCTCTCCTGTTACGAGTCATTAACACACTCAAGACAGTGTCAGTGCAGGATGATGCTCATTGCCCCTGCGTGGCTGAGGCAGATTTGGTACCCGAACCTTCTCAGCCTGTCAGCAACACCTCCGGTCAAGCTACCAACGGTCCCAGATCTTCTCACCAGAGAAGGAGTCACATTCCTGCATCATTACCCACGATCGCTCAACCTGAAGGCTTGGCTCCTGCAGCCCTTGAGTTTGGAGAATACAAATTCCCTTCAGACTACAAGGGAGGTCCTCGACAAGGCCACGGTGTCGTCGACTTTGAAGTGCTATGGTCACAAGTGGAAGCGTTTCGCTATGTGGTGCCGGTCACAGAAGATTACCCCTCTGAGGGTCATGGCCCCACAGATTCTTCCTTATTTGCTATACTTGGCCGAGGCCAGACTGGGGCATGCCTCAATCAAAGTACATCTGGCGGCTATCTCACGTTACACAAGGTCTCCAGGAACGTCTTCACTTTGGTCTCGACTCATCAAGGAGTTCCTCAAAGGACTTTTTCGATCTTTCCCGCCGGTGAAGTCTACTGCCCCGGCATGGGAACTCAACGTGGTTCTGATGAGGCTTATGGGCACCCCCTTTGAGCCTATGCAACAGGCCCCTCTCAAGTTCCTCTCATAGAAAACAGATTTCCTTGTGGCCATCACCGCTGCCAGGAGGGTGGGTGAGATACATGCCCTAACCTGCAAACAGCCATACCTGACTTTCCACGAATCAAGGGTGGTGCTGCGGAAGCACCCTCTTTCATGCAGAAGTTTCCATCAGAATACCACCTCAACGAACCTTTGATGTTACCTGTTTTTTCCCCCAAGACCTTTGTCACCGTCTGAAAGGACCTTGCACTCGCTAGACGCTGCTTTTGCCCTGAAGTTCTACTTGGCACACACTAAGAGTTTTAGAAAGACTTTGCAGCTGTTCGTGAACTTTGGTCCTGTGAACCATGGGAAGGCCTTGTCCAAGGCTTCCATCTCAAGGTGGATCTCCGGCTGCATCATGCACTGTCATTGGTTGATAAACTGACTGCTGGCCAGCCGTCTGAGAGCCCACTCCGCCAGAGCGATCACTGCGACAATGGCGTTCGTGGTTGGTGTGCCCCTGCTGGACAACTGCATGGCTGCTACGTGGACGTCCACACACACCTTCACAAAGTTCTATTGCGTCGACAGGGATTCCAGGGAGGAGTACAGTCTGCCAAGCAATGCTACGCAACCTGTTCGTTGAGGTTAGTCTGTTCCAGAGGTAAGGGTGAATTGCTTCTGTTCAGCCTTGCCACCTCCCGTGGTTGTGTAATGTTGTACTGCTGTTGTACTGTTGTGTATTTGTTATTCATGAGCATGTGAATCCATGCCAGAGAAGGAACAAGTTACTTACCTGTAACTATTGTTCTCCGGAATGGGTCAGCCATGGATTCACATGTGAACCCTCCCCCCATTCCCCTCTGCATGTTTTCTTGGTCATACTGCTACTTTACTTGCTTAATAAATCTGAAGATGGCTGCCAGAGGAGGGGCTTAGGGAGAGGACTGTCATTGGATTGGGCAGTATGACCCAGAGGACAGTGATTTGTTTATGGTAGAAGTACAGTTTGTAAGTGAAAGAGAAACTTTTTTTCTTTTACTGAGGATTCCCAGCCTGACGACAGGGAATATTCTTGAGCATGTGAATCCATGCCAGACCCATGCTGGAGAACAGTAGTTACAGCTAAGTACTTCCCTTTTTTTATCAGAGGACCAGCTATTTGTATGGTATACAGGGTGTACAGGCCCACTACACTACAGTATTATGTGCCGAATCATGGGATCACGTCACTTCTCCCCATGGGGGAGCCCTTCCCTGTGAGGCTAGGGAGGTGTGGACACTGCCCGATAGTCCCCCAAGGGTGGTAAAAAGTCAGAGGAGCTCACAGGGAGAGCCTCCCCCCCCCTCCTATAGGGGATAGGAACTACTGTTCCATGGCAGAACTCTATAAACATCTTACCTTTGAGTCCCCGAAATCCCTAAGGTCTGTAAGAAAAACCTCTGACTGTAGTACTATGTTATTGTGACACTCCTCCTTTCCTTCCTGTAAGACCTGACTTATTGTCTTATGAAAGAACTATGAAGAAGGTTATTACAGGAGTCATACAAACGACTCCTTCATGTGATATCAAAGTACTGGGAAAAGGTGGACCCAAGGAGGCCTGAAGAGTGCATCATGATTACAGAAAAGGAACTATAACACTACGCTGTGAAGGACCCTGCTACCTACCATTAAAAGACAAAGTAATGCCCGAAAGAAAACCAGGGAAACCAGAGAAAAGCTATCGTGAAGATTCACCTGCACCGGAAGTTCAAACCCGACAGAAAAGACGCCGGACGGAGAAGTCCTTGGTTGCGAGAGCGTGGCTGGAAGGTCAGAGGAAGCCTCAAAAGCTAGGAGGAGGCCCGACCAACAAAGAAATTACAGACCGGTTGACGGTGGCTTGACCTCGTGGAGGTGGACTGGCAGGTCCCTTAACAACACCAATACCAAAGAACCGGAGACACTGCGGAACTGAAGCAGGGATAGGGAGAAGCTGTGAGAAAGGGGGCGAATGGCCATAGCAGAAGGGTGGTCCCACCATCCCAGGAAGAACCATCGACATGGTCCCAGGAAGAAAGAAGTAACAATAGCCACGGTAGACCCAGTGGGAGGTTGGGGGAAAATAATGAAAGCATCAGGAGTGATCTCCCTTGCCTCAGCAATTCTTGCAAACCTAATCAAAACAGCAGGAGGGACCTCCCTTGTCTCAGTAATTGTGGTAAAACCAGTCAAAGAGAAGAAAGCTTCGGAAGAGCAGAAAGCTTCGGGAAGGCTCTCCCTCATCTCAGTAATGGTTATAAAAGTAACCAAAATAGACAAAAATTTGGGAATGATCCCCCTCGTCGGAATACTTGTTGTGATAGTAAGCAAAGTGGAGTAGGCATCAGGAGTGATCTCCCTCACCTCAGTAATTGTTGCAAGGCTGACCCAAGCATCGGTAGTGATCTCCCTCATCTCAGGAATTGTTGTAAAGTTGACCAAAGCATCAGGAGTGATCTTCCTCATCTCAGAAATTGTGGTGAACCCAATCAAAGAGAAGAATGCTTCAGGAAGGGGCTCCATCTCAGTAATGGTTATAAAAGTAACCAAGATGGACAAAGACTCTGGAGTAATCTCCCTCGTCGCAATACTTAAAGTAACCGTAAACAAAGTGAAGTAAGCCTTGGGAATAATCTTCCTCTTCTCAGAAATTCTTACAAAGTGGAGCCAAAATCGATTGAACCACGGAAAGTAGAAGAGTGAGGGACATTTAAATTATCTCTGGAAGAAGTCTGGAGGGCAGTGCAAAGCTTAATAAGAATTGTTACAAATCATTGTCCCCAAAAGCCAAGTGAACCAGGAGAAGGGAGTCATTCTCCTGGCATTCCAGTACTACTTTGTTGATTCAGAAACTAGGGCAACAGTTGCCGAACCAATTGTCAAGAAGCCTAACCAGAGGACCAGGAGAAGGGAGTCATTCTCCTGGTATTCTATATCTTAGTGGAAATCAAACTCTTAGCTAAGACTTTTAAAGCACAACCACTAAAGTGGATTTCGGTTAACCAGGAAAAGAGAGTCATACTCCTGGTGTTATGTATGTTGATCTTTGTGTGTATAGTGGTAGGGCTATAGTTGGGTAGTTTTGCACAGAGGACAGGACCAGAGTTTTCCTTAGTTAGGAAAGGAATCCCTTCAGAATAGGAAGAGTTGGGCCTTTTCGATTATTGGTTAAAAAAAGATGTGTTGATAACACAATATCCCTTTGTCTGACTACTTCCTCCAGCACGCCACATTAAGCCACCAAGTAGGCACTCCAAAGATGGGTACCGGCTGAAGGTCTTTGACCAGCGGCGTCTTGGCCTTCTATTCACACTCTGTCAGGTGCAGGCGCCCGATTCAAAAAAGTAGTCCTGCAACAAATCCTTCCTTCATAACAAAGGGAATATGCTTTTCACTTTTCCAAGAAATCGACACAGCCACCTGTGGTAATCTGTCTAAGATGAGGAATCTGTGGCAGGACACAATCCATTAGTAGAACCAATTACTTCTGTATGCTAATGTTCTTTCTGACAGATGTTTCTCCCAAAGATTCCTCATTGCCCTTGCAGCCTTCCCCACAATCAGCGAAGTTCTCTATTTTTCTTTCAATGCCTCCAAAACTGTACCTTGTAATTTTTCACATTCACCAATCTCCAAAACTGTACCTTGTAATTTTTCACATTCACCAATCTGTTGAGCACTGGTAAAGAACGAGCAATCTGAGGTCACATGGTGTGGGGCAGTACAAGCTACTTATCCTGACGCTGACAGCCCATCCGACCCTGATGGAGAAGGAACCTCTGCGCCAAGGCTACACGCCGCCCCATGCTGTCAAACAGGTTTCCGATATCTGCTGCCGCAGGAAGATATACCTCTGATGAGGAATCAGTGGCAGGAACGTCCATCAGAAAGAACATTACTGAAGGTAAGTAATTTGTTTGTCTGAAGTTTTACATTTGTTGTGTTTTATTTCATTGTCTGCAGTCATGTGATTTGTCGAATCTTTGTAAAATATAGTTTGTATCAAGGCTTTTTGTTTTATTATGCATCTCCAAAATAAAGGAAACACCAACCTTTGCAGTCATGTTAGAGAGAATGTTCTTATAAGGCTAATTTCCCAAACCTAGTGAGTCCCCCAGCAGCTTTGGTGGATTTTTGGGGTTTGTTTTTTTCATCTGCTAACACTGAGACTCTTTTGTTCCCACTCTTAGGCATGATTTGAGGTATGTCTTTGACTTGGTACGTGTTTATGGGCTATGGGGTCTTTTACTCCATAGGGTATCATCTGTTTTGGTATATGTGTTACACAGCACCCTTAGTGCAGTAACACAGGGGTGTCATAGTGACCCCCAAACATAGACTCCATACCGTGGGACTGGCTACTGTCTCCCAGGGCATGTAAAGTCACCATTGGCTTTATTAGTCCAAAATTGTGAACAGAACCAGTACAAACCATCATATTGTGGAAGTCCTGGAAGGGGTTAATTAGATTACCCCTGGGTCTGTTTCCAAGGGGGCACTGTCCAGTCCCCCCTTGTCGAGTTTCTGGCTGGTGGCAGTGGCTACCACGCAAAATATTCCACCGGAATATTTCCTATGGGATTTTCCCATTCATTTTAAACGCACCACTTTTTTTGGTGTATTGTAAAGATACCGCTGGTTTATTTAATTAATATAAAATCGCCGGTTGGGTCTTTTCGCCAGAACTCTTTTACAAAATGGCGTTTGTGTCTGTCTCTGTAACTCCAACCAAGGTCGGACCCTTTGTTCCACTTTTTGGTGGGCTTCTCCACAGAAGCCCTCCAGCTGGTGCCACTATGTCTGGGATTCACAGGGTGTGTGGCACCCTGGACTGCGTTGCCTTAGCAACCCAAGTCGCATGTCTTGATTGGCCCAGTGGCTTAGCATGTATGAGTGACAGCTAGGCTGTTGGATGGGGGTTTTTCTGGATAAAAGCAGGGCTTTTGGGACTGGAACTTCAGAAGTCGCCACAGGACCTAAGAAATCCGAAGAGGGGAGAAGCTGAGCCATCTGCAACGACGACACCACCGGTGGAGCCCTGCTGCAACAACCTCACCACTTTCCTGACAAGAGAAGATCTTCAACTGCAAGAGTCTTCTCCCTCTGAGCTGGTGGGGACAACCGGTTCGACATTCGCCTTCCATGACGCCCCTTAGTCGAATCGCCAGTGCCAAGCACCCCGGCGGCCGGATAGCCAAGCTTCAGTCCACTGGGACCGCGAATAAAAGGAGCGCACCTTTTAACCGAACGAAATCCGCGGCTGGTTTCATCCCTGGCAGTGCAACGACTCCAAGTTTCCTCCTCGACGAGATCTTCTCTTCCCCTGGTCGAAACCACGAACTGCACCCGCTGCCAGGAACAACTGCCACCGCTGGAGCTTCCTCACTTTTAAAGGTACTGTGTTCCGCCTGGCCTCCCTTGCTTTGGATCGCCAAAGGTGAACCTTAAACCCTTGGCTTTCCAACTGGGTTGGCCCCCAGACCTTCTAACTTTATCTTTTGCATCAAACCAACCTCGTTTGAACATTTTTGCAAAGACTTGAGTGCATTTTTAAACTGTGTGATCTTGGGCACATTTCGCCTTGCTCCATTTAAAGTGGCCCTGGTCTATGAACTATGGCTCTACAGTAGACTCTGCCTTCACTAACTTGCTGTGGTCTTAGAAAAGTGTTGGGAACTGTTTATTTTCATGACCTGTCTTTTTCTCTCCCTCTAACTTAATTATTGGAGTGCCATCTAAGTTAAGCGCTCGCATCTGTTTTTACAACTAGTGGTGTTTTAACCTAGACTTATCTAATAATCATTAAGGGAGGTGTGTATACTTTATCTGACTGTGTTTTAACTTGCTTTGAGTTAGAGTGCTTAGTGTATTTCCTAAAGTGTGTTTTAAATAAATAATTATACTTTTGATACCAAGCTTTGGTCAGTGTTTGTTTGCTCCACTGTGTTTTTGGCCCTATTGTGTATGCTCTGTTTACTGCCCTGCTCATCTTGAGAGAAGTCTGACTGCTCAGCCACAGCTACCAGGTAAATCTGGGTGGTGCAGACTGCTACCAATTGGGTTTACTGCCTACTCCTTTAGTCTTAATCTTTTTGCAGTGTTCCCCAAGGGAACTGCACAGGATTCTGTCTAACAAGTCATTAAATTACTATGGAGTGTTCATAGAAATTGCAGTGCCACTGTTTTCAGAATGCTGTATTAGCAACAGATTTCACACTAAATTGTTGAAGATAATATTAAAGATAATTATTATTATAAGACATAATTTCATTCATTTATAGCACCAACTTTCCTAGTACAAATTGAACAGATTGTTGCATTTAAAAGTTTTATGTAGGGCATTAAAATCCTTTTTAAATGCAAATATGAGGTTAAGAACAACCCATAGAATGATTTACACATTTGGCTTGCTAAGCAAAAATATGTTCAGACTTAAGGTACTAGAACTTGATTTTTGGTATTTTTTACAGGTCTGCCATACAAATTTGAAGTGCAACCGATGTTAGAAGAACCTCAATATCAACTTGTGTTAGAAAAGACAAAATGGATAATTGACAAATACAGATCATCCCATAGGTATGCTGAATTACTAAACCCATTAAGCATTGCATATTTTGATAACTTGAGTTGTTGACAAATTATTTTTCAGATTACTCCCTGGGGTATTTTTCTAATATATGATTAATATAGAAAGATAGCAACTTTATGATGTCAGATCGGAAATCTTAAAAAGCCTCAATTTCATAGGGACTTATAGAGAGTGAGAAATACAAACCTTTATTTTTTTATAGAACATTTAAACCTCATATTGTCCAATATGCACTTTAACTTGTCAGATTCCCTAAATTAAATTGCTGATACTTTTCCCACATTGGCAATTGTCCGTGAGTGTAGCAGTTGGTACCAACATTCCACTCTTGTGAGTGTAAATGTCTAAGAGTCACGCATATGTGTCTACATTTATTTTGAAACGGTTCCAATTAGGTTTGTAGAAATTAAATGATTATATGGATGTAAAGATGTTAAACCAATGGAAACTATATTGTACTGTATGCTTACTATAGACATCAAGACAGTATTGCTTTTCCTTTTGATGAGTCAGTGAGCCTAACCCAGTGTCGATTTCTTTAACTCTCAAATAAGCAGAAAATGAAATCTTCTTATGCTCAATAAAAATCCTTCTACCAGTCTATTAAATTGAGGCAAATACTAGTTAGTGGAGAGGTTGAGCATTCCTGCTGGCTACACCTATACATAGCCAAATAAGGATTTTGTGCACCATTCATATTCCACATTAGTGGAACTGTACGCAAATTAGCAATCTTTGCAAGTAAAGTGCAGTTGAGGATGACAAGATATTATATCGTTCTGCCATAGACACAGCCCCTCTTTTGTCCTATAAGAGCGATCGCTGTCTAGAAAAAGTCTGTCGCATGATTCCATTCCAACCACTAGACCTCTATGCTTAAATCTGCCTTTAATGGCTCAAAATCAGTTATTTTCTCACCACTGTTTTCCCATTCCTAATGTTTATAATATATTTCCATTCTGTTATTTATTTTGAGCATTATCTTCTGCTCTGCATCATTGTTTTTAGTGTTGTCTGTCTACTGGATTACGTTTGCTTCCATCTTTGTTTATAGTTTTATCTTTTAGAATAAACTTTACGCCAAAACATTGCACAAGTCCTGAAGAACAGAATTTGGATAGTTGTACTATGTAACTGCTCATTTTGTCCTCGGAATGTGTGAGGTTCATTGTATGCATCAGGCTCCATCCTGTGATATTGAGCACAAATCTTTACAGCGCGCCTTTTAGCCTAATGAGATCTCTTATAAGTGGAAAATATACCCTGAAGCATGTAAAATTTGAAAACATTATCTGGATTTCAAGTTGTAATTTCTTGCAACCAGACGCACACTGCTGGGGTTGTCATCACAACTCGGAATGTGTGCGTCTCTAGCATGCCTTAACCATTACTGTTGAAACAAGACTTTTCTGGTGGATTCCTTCCTTCCATGCATTCCTCATCTACAATATTCTACCTCCAGGGCAGCTGATCTTCCATAACTTTTCTGGGGGTACAGCCTGGGTCTGCATTGTCTCTGTTCTACGCACCCCATGCCGGACCTGATGTCGAGCTCCGTGTGTGTATATATATATATATATATATCGAAGTGCTCTGTCACATGACTTTAATTCCTTTTTTCTGTGCACTCTGTTTGCTTTGAAGAATACTGCTACTCCAGGTTTTGCTATACCTATCACAGTGAGGGCCTTGCGCTTCAAACACTGCATGGATTGTAGTCGACAGATGTCAGTCTTGGAGCCCCACAGGCTCTGTCATTACTGTTTGAGGGAGAAACACGACTCACCGGACTGTGGGTTGTAACATTTGATGCATCTGAAAGACGTCCGGTAACGGGCTGCAAACCTCTTCACCTTTTTCCTCAAGGAAAAAGACAAGAAGAGGTCTCAGTGAAGCTCTCAGGGCGTGAGTGGATGTTGGAAGACTGCACCCTGGCCCGCAAGGAAAAGCAGAAAACTGCAAGAGGTCACACTCACCAAGCAGTTCCACTTGGCACCACCCTTTGACTTCATCCTAGAAGAGGAGTCACGACTGCCCAGAAATGGCAACACAGGTACAGTTTCCCTCCCAATTGTTCGCTTGGAGGAATATGAGGCTTTTCAGCTAGAGGTGTTTGACTTCTTCGCCAAGGACCCGGCGCCCGTGGCTTCCGCCATAATGACATCAGGACCCACTGCGCTTGGACAAGCCATCAGGTATTCTGCAAAGGACCGTGACCGCATGCCTAAGCAATTGGTCCTGCCTCCTACAGGCGAAGACCAGACTCTGACCCAACAGGCTCTGCCCTTCCGCATCAACCAGTCAGTACCGGCTCTTACCGCCTCTGTGTCGGCACGGTTTGTGACCCCTCTGGATTATGCTCCTCTTCCAATGGGGGGCATTTATGTCAGAGATGGGAGAAATTTGTGACAAAACAGAGACCCTTTCCCCTTTAGGATAGATCCCTCTATGGCTACAGAGGTGAGGGACTTTCCAGAGGAGTTCTATGGTGAGGAGGTAGGGTTGTTGGAGCTGGCTTCTGACTTACAAGAGGCGAGTGGTGTAGGTATGTACCCAGAGTTGGACATTTCACAGGCACCAATCCGGCGAAGCCAAAGGCTCTTTTTCAACACTTGATTGCCAAGGTGGTTTAGACATTAGGCTTGTCAACCCCTTTCAGACCAAAATTTCAGTTTGAGCTCATGGACATTCTGGTTAAAGATACGCAAAAGGAGATCGTGCAGCCTTTTAACAAGTAGTTTAGGTTCTGGTACTACAAGCTTGGGAAAAACCTGACTCCATAACTGGCAGAGACTGCCCTGTGCCTTCTAACCCAGCTTTTCTGTCTACTCATGCTCCCGGGACAGCATGGTGTTTCGGGCTGCTATGGCCAACCTGAAAAAATCCATGTTTATTTATTGGACATTTGTATGGCGCCTATACACAAGCGTTTCCAGCCGCCACAAGATAAGATGGGGGCGGACGGCATGGGAATCACAAAGATGGAACAACGGTTATAGTGGCCTTGTGACAATCCTACTGTGCAAGTGTTTGAAAATGGTGGTATGTGGCAGGGGGTAGAGGGAGAAGTGCAGGAGTGGGGTACTCCCAGGTAAGGTGGGGCATGCAAGTGCTGGGCGGGCCAAGGTGGCAGGTGCCAGGGGAAAAGGGGAAAGGGAGGATGAGTGCGGTGGACAGGGAGGACCAAGTTGGGCTACTCTGGGGAAGCGAGTCAGTGGGCAAGTGCTGGCAAAGGATGCTGGGGGGGACTGGTAGGGGGTGGTCTGGCCTCTGTACGACTCTGAAGGGACCTGGCCCAAGGCGCAGCGGCAGAGGGAGAGTTGGCACAGGAGGGGGAGAGGGAAGCAAGAGGAGAAAAGGAAAGTCTTGAGATGTTTCTGGAACTTAAGAAGATCCAGCTCAAGATGGAGGCTGTTCCAGAGGGAGGAGCCAGCCGAGGAAAGGGATCTACCTCCCATTCTCTGCCTCGAGAAACGTTTTGACCTGCAGAGAGTTGGAGCCAGAGGACCGAAGGACTCTGGCCTGGAGGTATTTAGGGAGGAAGAGCTGGATGTAAATTGATCCCAGGTCCCAGACAGCCTTGTGGATGATGCAGAGGTCTTGAATTTGATCCTTGCAGTCAAGGGAGCCAGTGCATAGATTTTAGGGCTGGTGAGATGTGGTCCCTGGGCTTGAGGCCAAGGATAAATATTGCAGTTCTATTCTGGATTAGTTGGAAGTGGCGAAGGGAAGGGAGGAAAGAGGCTGATTGCGGAAGATGCTGTTCATCCAGCCTAGAGGGAATCAGGGCTTTCGAGATGTTGAGCTTCTGGGGGAAGGTGAGGAAAGGTATAATGCCCCAGAGAAGGTGGAGCTGAAAGTTGGACTTCTTGGCAAGGTCTGTGATGTGTGGGGAGAAAGGGAAAGAGGAGTCTAAGATGATCCCAAGATTTTTAGCCTCGCAGGTGGGTGAGGGGAGGGGGCGACCCAAGGAGTCGGGCCAGAGAGTGGTGGAGAAAGGAATCAAGGAGCAGGCATCCCTGATATTTGACAGAGCACCATGCCTGAACAGCAGTCAGGCATTCCGGTATGAGGGAGGAGGTGGTAGAGGATGGCAGCTTGAAAGAGAGCTGTGTTTCATCTGGAAGTGAGGGGAGAAAGTGGAGATCAGATGGGCCAGAGGGGCTAGGACGACGTTGAGCCATGGCAATAGAATAGAGCCCTGGGGGACTGTTAGGGATAATTCTCATTTCTGTGCTAATTCACTTCAACCTTAGAGACCCCCAGCTCTTTTACTCGAATTTAGGACTTTTTCATTTTAACCCTGGAGTGAGCGAGCCCTTTTTCTTACTCTCTCATGTGTTTTGACCTGATTTGGATTATGTGTTTCTTTTGTTTTTGGAGTCTGACAAAACTCCATAGGCATCTACTTTTTGTATGGTGACACACAGCCCGTTAAGTGCAGTCTCACAGAGAAATCATTTAGCTTTCTCATAAGGTTTAAATACCCTTTCTTGTGTGAACTACTGTTCCCAAAAATAGCAAAGTGAAATTGACTTTACTTACCTTTTCTCTTGAAGGTCCAGCACACACCATCGTATGTGGAGTGCTGGCGGGTACTTAGTAGCTCCTTTTCCTACCTACTCATGTAACCTTTTTATGTTTTCCTCACTACTTTAAATGGCGTGGTGGCAGTGGTGTAATTTTTCCTACCATTGTGCTTTTCTACCTCAGACTGAATCCTCAGCTGCAGTATTGCACCAATGTGTGACCATTTTGTCAAAAGTGCCCCCGTCTTCTTTTTTCACCATTTTCTGTTTGCAAGGTCTTTCTTGGGTTTTACTCTGCGCGCCAAGCCAGGTTTGAGCCCTTTGTTTGTTTTGCCTTTGGTGGGCTTAAGTACTGACTCCAGTGTGTCTGGAAGGGCAGGAAGTGAGGGAGGTTCCCGAAACTCCCCTGTCCTTTGTCTTTAGGAATGCCTGAATGCACCCAGTACTGATTGGCTGGCTGCCTGTCCTTTTTTTCAGACAGCGTGAACGGAGCTTGCTGCATCCTCCTGGACCTTTGAATTGCCCGATGAAGCCCTGCTGCTGTGCTGAAACTCCTTTTTCTAATCGACAAGAGAGGCTCCGGAAGGGACGATTTCTTCCCTTGGATTAGTGGGACCAACTAACCCCAAGACAAGATCCAATGGACCGTCTGCCCGGACTGGCTGTACTTCTTTGCTGCTGCAGGAACCGAGTGCCCAAGGGTCGAGAATTCTGTAGTCAAGAGCAACGTCTGTGATCCGGTCAGAAGCTCCAGGAGACTCCCCAGGACCCTCCAGAAGCAGGACGACCAGAGCTAGAGTCCTCTCACTAGACTGCAGGATCCAAGTAGTGAAGGGTATCCAAGATCTGCGGTGGTGCTAGCGCTGAAACCGCAAAGTGCTGCTGATCTGAAAAGAGCCTGTAGCTGCTGCCGCAGGAGTCCTTCAGACGTACTCCCTCTTGTCCCCATGACTCAGTATCTGCATCACTGAAACCAGACAGAATCCAGATGGACCACTCTTCTTCTAATCAAAGGTCCTGTTCCGACTTGGGGTACTTACCTCAGTGTCTTTATCTTTGCTCTTCTCCGTTGAGACTTGGAGTAGATACTTTGCTGGAGTTGATTTTAGCTCTACACTGCACAAGTGTAACAGCTTGTGACCCTACAGTGATTTTTTCTTCATCAAACTCTCCAACTTTGTGCAAGACTTTGCTATCTAAGAAGTGCCTCACCTCCATAGACTGTGCTCCAATTGACTTTGGCTGCCCTGGCTCCCTGCAGACTCTTCTCGTCCATTTGACTTTGATACTGTCACTCATAGGTGAAAACGTGGGTTTTAACTATTATTGCTGGGAAAGGTTTTTATATAGACGTCATTGGAATATTTAAGTGCTCACATGCTTTGAGAACCTGTTTATCCTTTTTTCCTTCCTTTAATCTTTCCTTTCTACAAACCTCAGAATCTACAATGTGTACTAGTGATATATAAATGCCATTACTATCCTAGTGAAGTCACCTCAGGGTGTAGGAAGTGTGTAAGAAGCATCTCTAAAGAGTATCTACTAGCTTTGTGTTGATTCTGGAAAAGCATTTTAAAGTATATACATATTGCCTTTTTTAAAGAATGCTTATTTAAAAACTACTGTTAAATAAATAAATATTTTAACTACAAACCTTGAGTATAAGTGTTACTTGGCTACTTGTATTGGTGGATTTAATTGGTATCGCTCTACAGCTCACAATGTACCCCTCTTTATGCCTGGCTGCTCAGTCACACTACCAACTTGTGTAGTACAGTCCTATACCAAAAGGTGGGTTACCTAATACCAAGAGGACAAGGGTTGTGTAGTCTCCCACATGGTTACTACACCAATTATTGCCTAACAAGGACGCCACAGGTAGAAAGTGTGGTGGAGGAGAGATAAGGACCCATTTGCACTTGGGAAGGTCTGTTTGAGAAGAAAGAGGTAAGCCACGCCAGAGACGGTTTGAGGATGGAATGGTTGAGTGTGTTAAAGGCAGAAGAAACATCAAAGAGGATCAGCACAGAGGGAGCGTTGAGTCCAGGTTAGAGAGTAGGTCTTCATAGGTTTTCAGGAAAGTAGTTTCCGTTCCTCTGGCTGTCCTGAAACCGAACTCGTGGTATTCTCTTCTTTTTCACTGGATAGTTAGAGCAAGAAGCTGGACACGTGGGAGAAGAAGGTTTTTGCCTCGGCTAGTAGCCTTACCCGAAGAGTGATCTTCCTGTGCCTTGGCCACATCTTGTTTTACCCTCTGGTCAGCAGTCTTAGGAGTAGCTGATCACCGACCACACTAGGAGGTGTGAGGGGTTTGATACCCTGATCCAGAAAGCTAAGGAGGCTTCAACGCAGATCCTTCAATAGGGCCTTGACCCAGCAACTGTGTGGCAATGGTGATGGCTACAAGCACTGTAATAGGAAGAAACTCCTGGATGTGGACCTCAGGGTTTGCCCAGGACTGGCAGGCAAAGCTCCTGGATATGCCTTTTGATTGGCATAACCTTTCTGGGGCTAAAGCAGACAACCTTTTACAGAGCTTCCAGTCCACCAGGGCCACAGAAAAATCTTTCGGCCTAGCGGTACAAAAGCATTCAGTTCCCACTAGCATTGGTAGGAGGTTTCGACCCTACAACTCCTATGCCCACCATGATAGAAGGCCGACACGCTTAGCGAAGCAGCAATAGTACAGAGGGGCCCCAGATGTGGTGTCTCCGTCTCTACGGTTCCCATGGCCTCGGAAGAGTAGTCCTCTAGAGCTTTTTGGTTTAGGTTTGCTCTTCTCCCTCCTCCAGATCTACATACTGCTATGTGACTCTGTCATAGAAGAGGAATATGTGGGAGGAAGGAATTAATTAAAAGAATACATTACATACCTCTTGGTTATGTTGTTTATAATTAATGGTCCGTCAACAGATTCCTCATTGCCCTCCCAACTTGCCCCTCTTGGCGGATGTTAGGACAGTTTTTCTGAAGTCCAATTAAGGGCTTAGTAAAACCATACAACTGAGACAGTACAAAACTCCACTCTTAGTATACGGCTGTACCACCTGAGTATTTGGTAGCATAGACAGAGCAGCCAGGCTTATCACAGGAGGGAGAGAGGGCTGTAGCATGCATATGGTCCAAAGAAACACTAGCACACTATGTATTATAAAAATAAATGGTTTATTTAAATACAAGTAGACCAAAATGAATCTTGTAGTAAATAAGAACTACCACATTAAACACAATTATAAAAACACAACATAATGCTTTACAGTACACAGACCAAAGCCTAGACCCTGTTCCGAAAACTAATAGTATTTCTAGGGAAGTCAGACTTTATCAAACACATTTAGTATAGGACACACCTATTCATGGTGAGTAAAACCATCAGTTACCTTTAGATTACTTTACAGTAAGTAATGGGTAGTAGACCCGGTCAGTCATGCAGTGACACTCGATTAAGGAATCACTTAGTAAACCAGCCCTGTTATCAGGATACGTTTCTGAGTAGTGGAGCACAGATTCAAGGAACAGTGTAAACCTATAACTACATTCAGGAAAACACTCCATTATACCAGTTGAGTAAGACCTTTTGGTGTAATATTCACTTACAGTAGCTTTTCAGATCAGTGGAATACAGACTAAGGTAAGCAATAACTCTTTAACTTAGTTTAGGATGGCACAAGGCAGACCAAGGTAAGGTAAACCTACAATACACTTACTAAGAAGTTCACACAGTTTTTCAAAGTAAGTAAAACTCAAGGCAGACTTATTCTATACAGGCTATACAGCAGGTTAGGCGAAGCAAGACACAGTTGGTAAACCTATACACTAATATTCTGAAATAAATAGTTAAGTGAAGCGAACAGCATTACTTTTGGGGAAGAGGCATAACCAGTTGTAGTCAAATAACCTTACATATACTTTTTAGAATGGCCAAACACACAAAAGGTAAGTTAGAACTTTTGAAACTGCGCACTTTGAGGGGCAGCTACCAACAAACTCTTTCACAAGTAATTAACTTTTAAACACTTGTTTTACTTTTCAAGGCAAAATCCTTTTCTTATCCAGTCCTTCCTTAGTCTATGGCATGAGTTCACTCAAAGGCAGAAGAGGGACCATAGTGTCCTAGGTGCCAGCTGTAGGCAGGGTGAAATAAGGTTCAGGCGTTCATTGTGAAAGGAACATTATTCTTACTTACCTGGACATTTGAAGCGGCAAAAGCGGCAAAGTGACCCACAGCACTGCGAGTCTATTACGACTCTTGCTGGTCTTCGCTTCGTTCCCTGGAGGGGGCGGAGCCGGCTGGAGACCACGTGATCCATCACGTGACTGCACTCTCACTCATAACGCAGCCGCATTCAGTCGAGCGGTGCGTTCATTGTGAAAGGAACATTATTCTTACTTACCTGGACATTTGAAGCGGCAAAAGCGGCAAAGTGACCCACAGCACTGCGAGTCTATTACGACTCTTGCTGGTCTTCGCTTCGTTCCCTGGAGGGGGCGGAGCCGGCTGGAGACCACGTGATCCATCACGTGACTGCACTCTCACTCATAACGCAGCCGCATTCAGTCGAGCGGTGCGTTCATTGTGAAAGGAACATTATTCTTACTTACCTGGACATTTGAAGCGGCAAAAGCGGCAAAGTGACCCACAGCACTGCGAGTCTATTACGACTCTTGCTGGTCTTCGCTTCGTTCCCTGGAGGGGGCGGAGCCGGCTGGAGACCACGTGATCCATCACGTGACTGCACTCTCACTCATAACGCAGCCGCATTCAGTCGAGCGGTGCGTTCATTGTGAAAGGAACATTATTCTTACTTACCTGGACATTTGAAGCGGCAAAAGCGGCAAAGTGACCCACAGCACTGCGAGTCTATTACGACTCTTGCTGGTCTTCGCTTCGTTCCCTGGAGGGGGCGGAGCCAGCTGGAGACCACGTGATCCATCACGTGACTGCACTCTCACTCATAACGCAGCCGCATTCAGTCGAGCGGTGCGTTCATTGTGAAAGGAACATTATTCTTACTTACCTGGACATTTGAAGCGGCAAAAGCGGCAAAGTGACCCACAGCACTGCGAGTCTATTACGACTCTTGCTGGTCTTCGCTTCGTTCCCTGGAGGGGGCGGAGCCGGCTGGAGACCACGTGATCCATCACGTGACTGCACTCTCACTCATAACGCAGCCGCATTCACCCTCGCGGCGTTGAGCCCGGCAGGGGTAGAGGGCGTTGGCTGTTGTGCGGCTGTTGGGTGCTGGGGTGCACCACTTAAACTCGGGGAGACTGCGGAGATCTCTATCTCTTTGATCCCCGCTGGTACGTTTAATAGTGCGTCTACAGGTAAATATACCAACAGTGAAGGAAGCGAAGCTCAAACAACAGCCACAAGAGATACCCTACGGTTTGAATTCAATAAGGCAACTACAAAGTGAGGCGGAGAAATAATGGCCTCGATAGCTCCAACATCGATTGACAACAGCAATATCTCAATAGGAGGGGCAATAGCCCGCCCAATAACAAGAGCTAATTCAAGACTTCCTCATCAACAAAGAGAGAGGCCGGGACATAGTCACGAAACTCACAAAGAAAGAGGTAAGATTGCTGCCTTTTCTAGACTTTCAAATATTGATTTGCCCAAAAACTTAGAAACCACAGAAATGGGAGGGAGTGAACAGAGGAGGCACGCAACTAAACGAGATTTGAATATCTTCTCACTCAAATTGACATCCGCATCCGCACTTACAAACACATTCATTCAAAATTATGATGAAGGAAAGGTTGTTTGTGAGAATGCAGATAGAGAAAAGTCAACTACAGAGCGTGTAGATAAAACACAGTTTTCATCCATGGGCAAAAACGCAGTAGCACAACAGAGTATAAACGAAAAGGAACAACACTGCGAAGACCCAGACCCAATAACACCAATGACAGTTGAACTGCTAAACGTGACAGACGCCGAACTAATAGATCTTGGTATATTGGTGGAAGCTCAGCAGAACGTAGCAGACTCAAGAATGGAAGACGATGAAATGAAAGTAAACCCGCCCGTGGAAGAAAGGAACGAGGGTAGCCAAACAACAACAAGTAGTGAACATGAGGGAGTAGATCCCGCAGAAACTCAGCTAGAGCTATATCCAAAAAATAATATACAATTGACTATCGGAGATATAGATTGCACCAGCGCAAACAACACTGAAATAGTCACACAATTACATAATAAAGACTTGGACGAATCAGTGTATTCAGACGCATCCGAAATACTATCGACAAGTGAAAAAGGAGAGAATCATAAGACCGGCTGCAGCATAATCTCACACGATATCTCGATTGTCGCCGAAGAACAAACAAACAACATAAAGGCTCAAACGGAAGCTGGACCAAATGAGAACGATTACAAAAAACTGGATTCATTAATCAAGCAAAGCTTGCTGAACAGTGGACCTATGCAGAAAGAAGGGTTTGACCCACACAGACTGACAAATCAGTTTCTTCAGTCAGCAAAGAAAAAACTACATTCCCCCCTAATTGGGAAAAGACCCACTCTTAAAAATGGCGGTCAGGAAAACTCCATCGCGGAAGAGATTGGAGAACATGAATGGAGAGAACATTTTATTAAAACAATGGAAGGAAACACAACGAAGAGAACAACATCAGGTATTAGATTAAAACATTGCCAGGAAAGCAGTCCCTCCCCTGGGAGAGGCGCCCCGAAAGACCTAGGAACAAGAACAAAAACAACGATTGGCGCCTACGGACTGCGAACTGAGAAGACCCCGTGCAGGGCTTTAAGAACTCAGCACTTTCTTAATTTTGAAGATGCTGATATATCGACTTATACACCAACTGACAAAAGATCACTGCATTCAACATTCGAAAAAAGGCGCCATTTCCCTGATGTCCAATCTCAACAAGGGGATAAGACTGGCGAAAACTCCACAATGAGATGCATCGCAACACAAACAGACGAACGTTCACCACAAAGAAAGACTCAAGATATCACTAACTCAAAGAGCTATGAAAAGAAAACAACAGGAAATACAAAAGAGAGTACAAATATCAATGACCCACAAATAGGAACACAATTGCAGAATAACATAATGGCCGCTTTAACAATCTCTTTAGCTCCATTTACGAAACTGTACGAGTCCATCAGTGAAAACGTAAAGGACAACAACGCTCTTGTAGCCTTAATGCTCACTAAGCTAACCGCCCAGGAAATAACAGCGCTGAAACTGAATCAAGAAGCAGAAACCTCAGCAGCATGGCAAAGGAGACTGTTCGATCTGGCAAGTGGAGATAGGCATGAAAAAGATATCTTGACAAATGCCTTACTAGACTCATTGAAATGGATGCGGAAATCCATCGAGTCTGCAGAGAGGAATACAAAACCACTAAACCCGGTAGCTACTTCAAAACAAACGGTCACGACAGAAAATAGACCCAACATAAGTACTCTCGAGAGTAATGATATAGAAAACCAAGAAGACTGCCCAGCTCTAACTCACAGTGCAAAATCGAATAAAGTTACGTCATTAAAAACAAGAGTGATTGAATTGGTCGAGGCAAGAATTCGATCAAGCAGCACCAGTGAAAACACGAAGTGTAAGGAAATAATTGCTGACGATCTCGTTGAAGATTTGAGTAATGACAACATGACTAAACGAGACGTTGATCCCTTAGTCGAAACAAGAGACATCGATTCTAGAAAGAAAAACAAATTTAACAAACGCGAGCATTTTCCCATGTTTGGGCCAAAACAAGGGCAGGTGAACCAATGCAAAATCATGGTCGAAGCCATAAATACATCAAAAAACATACTTGAAATAACTAAAACAGGAGAGGCTAAAGACAAGAGAACCCGGAAAAGCTTAAAAAAAGGAGAGGGATCCACAAAAGTAACACGGCCAATATTCAGGAACATCAAACAAACAAGTGAAAACGAAGACGTGACCTTAAATAATGAATTACAACAAACATCTCGACCACCTCCCAAACAAAGAGAAAGGCACGTAGTGTTGATCACCGAGGATGAAGAAAGCATCCTAGAGTCGCAAGATATTTCAAGAGATCTGATCGAGGATGTCTCTTTCTATATTGAAGAGGTGGATGCAAAAAACAGGCAAAATATATCGGAAGTGGTCGAGTCTTCACGTCAAGTGCTAAATGAAGTAAGTCCACTACGCGGGGGCGATAAAAAAAAGAGCGATGAAAGTTCAAATCTGGACTCGGACGAAGACGACTACCATGACCGCACAGGATTTCTAACACTAGATGAAAAAAGAAATAGATTGAACAGGGGAAAAACATCGATTGAAAAAGCAAAGATCAAGAGCGATCTCTCGAGAGAAACGCATAACTTATGGAACCCTAAGCACCCGAGACACAAACAGTCCAACGAGCAGAACTGCAATCATACAAAAAAACAGCAAAATGAAAGAGTCCAGTCTCCTAAAAAGGTGCTGGTTGAAAATTTGCTTGAAGAAAACGAAGGAAAAAATCTAAATCGGAAAAACGTGATTGCCCTGCTTCACTGTGTGGACAAATTGAGAAAGGTAAGAAACGAAGATATAGCGGTGGTCGAATACATTGATGAAGAACGTGTGGACAAAGTTGTTTTACACCTGAAATCAAGAACTCTCAAAGAAATAATCTTAAAAGACGGAAAAGAGTTGTTGAAACGAGGTTATGAGATTCGAGAAGTCTTAAATAACACAAAACAAACTGACAACAACGCAAAAGAGCAAATACATCGCGATCAGAACAGAGCCTCAAAAACTCCAGTACCTCAAAAGGGAACAGATAGAATGTCAAAAGAAAACTTTAAAATAACAGTTACAAACATGAAGGGAGAACCCGAGGAACCGGGGAAAAATGACGGCAGAATAAGAGAAAAAGCAAACAAAGACAGAAAAGACAGTTTGAAAAGAAATGTAGAGCTCCAAGAAGACTGGACTTGGTTAGCAGGTTCCCTATCCTCAGAGGGAAACGAACGATAGCCAAGACAGTTGGAAGCAAAAAACGAGGAATCACTGTTATCTTGGAATACGAGGGGATTCAAGCACCTGATGACGAAGGAGAACCCACATCTGAACAATGCCACACTAATATGTTTACAGGAGACATGGATACGCGAAATGCCGGCATGCAGAAATTTCGAGATCGCCATGAACCCCGCAAAAAAAGAACGAAACGGGAGACCCTATGCCGGCCTAATCACATTAATAAGAAAAGGAAGTGGCTGGCGGATCAAGGAGAAAGGTAATGTAGACCACCTTATACAATGGACTCTGCTAGAAACCGACAATGACTCCAAGGATGTGGAAACGGCCTCCTTATTAGTGATAAACGTCTATTGGAATCCAATAGGAATATCAACCTCCCAGTTCCTTCAAGCAATCACAGACATAATAATCAAAAGAAGGGAGCAGAATTCAACTTGTCAAATAATCTTATGTGGTGATCTAAACATAAAATGTCTGACAAAAAACGGACTTCCGCGATTAGAAGAATTGCAGATGGGCAACTCCAACGTGGCCAGATGGGCACAGACGGCAAAAGGCCTTAACCTGCATATGTTAAATGGTCAAACGCGTGGCGATATTCCAGGTAAACATACGTGGTCGAATGGACATGCATCTACAACAATAGATTATATTTGGGTCTCGCTGCCCCTGATGTTGGAAATAGAAAATTTTGAAATCCTACACCAAAATGACAGCGACCATAACATCCTTAAAACATCATGGAGGAGAGAGAAATATATAAAATCTCATGGGAGCAGCACAAGTCTAGACTTAAATCCATCGGCAAATCGAATAAAGCTAACAACGAAAAATATTCTAATGCTGAAAGAGGTCTTCGTAGAAGCTGAAAACAATTTGACAGAACATCTCAACTACGAAATACTACTAGAAGCCTTTAAAATAACAAGGTCAGGACTCAAATCCGATGCATTAACACATAAGCATAATCACAGTAGAGAATTAGTGGAAAGGAGGAAACAACTAAGAAAGGAAATAAGAGCTAGCATAAAAAGCAAAAAAGATTCAAAAATAGACAAGCAAAGGAACATCAAAGTACACCGAAAGAAATACAAAAATTGGCTTACAGACTTTAGAACAAGACGACTCCAAGAACAAGGGGAATTAATGGTAAACACCCTACAAAAGTCTAACACCAGAGAAACATGGGACCTAATAAATAATTGTACCCTGAATCACAGAAGTAGACTTATATGTGGGGTTGCTGAGAAAGATTGGATTAAACATTATACAGAAGTCTTCTCTGCTGATGCTGACGACGTAGATTTACCCGACGAGATATCAACACTTCCTTGGAGGAACATGATGGATGAGGGGGAAATTGAAATTGCAATTCGGAAATTAAAAGATTCCTCCGCTGCAGGCCCTGACGGGCTGACGAATATCCATCTGAAGAAAGATCCAAAATCATGGGCAGTGATAATAAACATCTTATTCACTAGCATTGTACAACAAAGAAAGATTCCAGAAACTTGGACAAAAAGTATAACAGTGCCTATATATAAAAAGGGTCAACGTGATTTGCTTTCAAACTACCGACCTATCTCGCTATTAGCAACAACAGGAAAACTGTTTGCAGCAGATTTACAGAAAAGTCTGACAAAATGGGCAGAGACGAATAACATTATTGACCCGCGCCAAACAGGGTTCACAAAGCGTACAGGAACGGATTTAAACCTGTTTATCATATCCATGCTAAAAACCAACGCAATAGAATTTAAAAAAGAACTACACTTGGCTTTTATTGATCTAAGTCAAGCATTTGACTCTGTAAACAGAAGAAAGCTATGGGAAAAGCTAAAATCCTGGTCTTGTCCTGCGGACTTACTGAACCCAATAAGGGCGTTACATCAAAGCACGACTACCCAAATCAGAGTAAACGACCGAGGGGATCTGACGGCCAACATCAGTATCAACAAGGGAGTGAAGCAAGGTTGTCCGCTTGCAGCAACACTGTTCAAATTGTTCATAGCCGATATTCCAGAAATTACTTCAGGCACAAGACACTTCAGTCCAAAAATTAACAACCAGGAAGTGGCGATAATATGCTATGCAGACGACATAGTATTATTAGATGAAACAAGAATAGGGCTGCAACGACTCATAAACAACCTAAAAACCTACATGCAAAAAAATGATTTGACAATCAATGTGGGAAAATCAAAGATCCTGACTATAAACGGCAAGAACAACGCCATAAGAAAAAAATTTAAATGGCATATAGCAGGAGAACCTCTTGAACAAATACAGATGATAAAATACTTAGGAATCGGACTCAACTCCTCGACAGTGGAAAAGAGTTGGGTAGATACTCTGCAAGTAAAAGTCAGAAATCTAAGCGCACAAGGAAGGGTTTTGGATGGCAAATATGGAAAATTTTCACTGGTACCAGTAAGATTGTTCTATGTTCAAAAAGTTCTGCCCTCCTTAGCATACGGAAGTGAAGCCGGTCTGAATCTATCACATAAATTATGGTCGAAACTGGAAAGTGGGTTTTGGAAACCAGTATTGAAGCTTCCAAGGTGTACTCCGATAGTGGCTATTAGAGCGGAACTGGGCCTCGAGTCACTCGAAGCTACAATGAAATGGAAATCATTATGCTTATTGAGGAAAATATGTGAAACCAGTCCGGCCGATAGCTATAAACTATTGGCAACGAAAGGAGTAGACAAAAGCTCAATCTACCTTAACCATTGGAAAAGAGAATGGTCTCAAATACTAACATAATTGGACTCATCGAAAGAAGAACTGATTACCAATCCCAGCAAAGTAAAAGAAAAGCTCATGAGACAGGACTGGATTGCAACAAGAGAGGCCAAAATGAAGCTATCGAATGTAAACTCCATGGCAGTTGAACATAGAAAAAGAAATATGCTTCCAGAGTACCTAGTAAAATTTCCATCAAAAATACATAGAGCAACACTACTAAAAATCCGGTTGGGAGTCTACCCAACAAACGAATATAAAAACAGAACTGGAGGAAGAGGCATTAATGAGGGGCGCTGCAGGTTCTGCCAAATAGAGTCGCAACAAGAGACTCCGATACATCTCTTGATGAACTGCACCGCCGTTTCAATGGTCAGAAAGCGTTTGTTATCAAAGTATATGTCAACAACAACCCAATGCAACGACGAGGAACGATGGGACTATTTTATCCAAGGACACAATCCACGATTCTCATGTGCGGGTATAAACTTTCTGGACAAAATCCTCAAAGATAAAGATAATGAACTAGCAGAGGAAAGCCGTAATACATCCGGTTTCATCAAATGAGGAAAAAAAAAAAAAGGAAAAAAAAAAAAAAAAAAAAAAAACGTAGGAGAAGATGGATGCAAAAAAAAAACAATCACGGTGAAAAGAAAGGAAAGGAGACGGATTGAAGTGATTTGGAAAGTGTGATAAAAGTTTAAAATGAAACTAAAAATACTACACTTTAAATAATAAAAAAAAAAAAAAAAAAAAAAATAAGGTTCAGTTGCAGGAAAAGTCAGTGTTCCTGTGGAAGACTGTTCAAACAAGTAATTATCCAGCATGAGGGGGTGTGGCCAACAGCAGAGCGATGCGTACGTGAGTCCCTGGAGCTCCCGAGGCCGCCAAATACATCCTGATAAACAGCCTGCTATCCGGGACGGAGACGAACAAAAATCACCTCTGCCGTGAGATAATTACATGAAACACGTTTGGGCAAGATACAAGCACTGATAACAGTCTCTTGAGTTAATCCTGAGCCACGGAACAAAACTGCGAGAGTGTGAAAAGGAATGAACAAAATGGCCTCAAGCTGCATGGTGAACCCAGAGAGCCGAGCATAGTGCTGAAACGCCCAAAAGGGAGTCTGAGGTATTGCCTGAAGCCATCTGGAGCATGCCGTTAGCTGGTGAGCCACGATCCAAGAACTGATGGGCTGCCTACTAATTTTTAAGGTACACTGTGCCCTGCGCGGTTTGTACGGACTGTGCGGGCTGCTGCCCAAAAGTTGAGATCAACAAGGTCTGCCGCACTCCGATGCCGAGACAGTCTGGAGGGAAGCACTGCCTGCCCCGGGTGGACATAATCATCCCGCCTGCCTCTGTGCCGGAGTCGGAGGATACTGGCCTCCGACTGCCACATGGCCTGATCCGCCAACCACCAACCCAAGCGAAAAGATCTCTGCATGAGCCAAACAGGCTCCGGGACCCCCACAAAAGGATGAGCAGAGAGACTACGCGGATACCCGACCCTGGCGGCGGCATATGCAGAAGAAAGGGCACACGGAGGAGACACACGCAGATTAGCTAGCGGCCCCGCACCGAATGCCTGTGCAGTCTATAAGGGAGGAGAGGGACTGAAGCAGCGTTTAACAGTAGAGAACCCCACCAAATTGCAAGACGCCCCATTCTACTGCTGGAACACACTACACAAGCACTGAGTGCATGAGAGGCGGACCACCCTGACCCCGGGGCCCCACCTAACCGCCCTGATCGGTGCCCCTTGTAAGGAGGGAACCTACTTGGGGAACGGGACAGCTGGTGTTTGTCCGCCGGCGTCGCCCTGGGTCCGCCTGAACCCTGCGCACCCTGACGATCACAGTGAGTACTACGCTCCGTACAGGGCAGAGAAGTGCTAGTACGCCCGAACAACGAGAGGAAACTGGGCTGTGGCGGAGGGCGGTTCTGGTAGGAGGCCTGCTCATAGTCCTAATGTCTTCACAACATATGGCCCCAGGACTACTATAACAATCCCATTTGAGAACAGCTGCCTGAGCAAAGCGAGGACCTGGACCTCTCCCCTTCTTTCCCTCTCCTCCCCCTCGCTATCCCCCAAGAGGTAATCACGGCCTTGCAGATCATTGATTAATATCCCAGTGGCCATGAGTAGGAGTGAGCCCCCATTCTCTAGACCGAATACGGTCATAACTGGCATCGCATAGCGATACCGTGTATGCGCAGTGCCTACATGACTAATCAGAGGCAGTTCAAGATAGACACCAACACCGTGTCCCTAGTGAAGAGCGCTCAGCGAGACTGATATCGCTGATCTACCTAACCTCCTCACAGCTGCGCTGGGCCCCTAGAACATACATACCTAGAACATACATGGAAGAGAAACCTCTGAAAATCCACTGTTGCTACAACAGTCATAAGAACACTTTCCTACAATTAAACTTGTTTGCCGACCTACATCGAGCCAGAAAGGACATGTGAATGGCCATGGAAATAACAATCATATGAGCTGGAAACGAGAAGAGATGACTGAAACCAAAGACTTATCCAAGAGTTGTAGAGCAGCAGAAAATCCTCTTCCTCTCTCCACTATTAACAACTCGTGATCATCCCGAGCAAACCAAGAGGTCCGAACGGACATTCCAGCTTTGATTGGTGACACTTTGGGTGAGTGGGGGTCTGCAACCCTGTATCACCGAACTACCTGGCAAAGATATATTCACTATGGTGCCCGACATCAAATCAATAAGACCCAGCAACTGGGTCATTGTGGCCAATCCTACTCCACCTAAAATACACAAGACAAGGGCTGAGATACTGGAAAACGATTGGGAGTAAAGGACCACTCCCGGGTGGGGAAGCAAACGACTGCAACAGGCAGATCACACTGTCACCCCTGCACTCGATACACACAGAAGGGAACAAGCGGTCCTCCCGCTCCGGTGCCATAACTGAAGACCGAGAGGAACGCGACAAACGGGGAATACAGACTCCCTTTACCTACATGAACTGGTGTCACACCAGCTGCCAAGGGCAGATGGATACAAAAGAAATGTGCTACCCGCACCATGAACCCTGTCTAAGTGCCGACGGTTTAAACAATTGACAAAAGTGCAGCACGAAGGCTGGTTATTGCCCTAAACTGTTAGGCTAAACCCTGACAACGGTCCCCCACATTGCCACGTGAAACAGAACCTCATATTGCAGCCTGCCACCTCCTGAGCACATCATGGGCAAAGATAAGTCCAAAGAGGTGACCACCCAATGCAAGATTGACCAATTGACCACACCGACTGCAAGTACACAGGCGGAACCAAGTTAACCAGACACCATGGTGTAAGCAGAGAACTCAATATCCTTAAGAGACGTCATACCGTCAATTGCAGGGTCGCGAGCCTCCATGGAGCAAAAGATGGATGGCATCAGCACGGATGTCTCCCTCCTTCGACACAACCTACAAAAACTAACGTCTCCCATACTGGAGAGGCAGAACAGCGCATATCTGGAACGGAGGACAGACTGTGAAATCTAAAACAACCACTAGCCAGAGCCGCAACACGTCTGAAAACGATGGAGGTCAAAGTGGGTGAAGGGGAGGTCAAGACGTAATAATGTTCTAATCCTGGGCTTACCAGAAAAGACAGAAGGGCCGAACATGGAACTGTTCCTGGAACAGTGGCTCGCAGACATGTTCGAACCAAAGACGTTCTCCAAGTTCTTTTCAATCGAACGAGCCCACCGGATGCCAACTGGAAGACCGGTACCCTGTGCACCACCACGCACGGTGATAGCAAAGCTATTGAATTATAGAGATTGAGATGCGCCACTCCAGATGGCCCGTGCCAAAGGCACAATAACCTACAATGAATCCAGAATTGCGTTCTTCCCAGACTACACCAGGGAAGTGCAGAAGGCCAGGCAATCATTTGACCAGCTGAAAAAACAGCTGCAATCCCTAAATGTGAAATATGGCTTAATGTTCCCGGCTCAGTTTAAAATATATCATAAGGGCACAACTGTGCATTTTACAAATCCTAAAGACGCATGGAGGTGGATGGAACAACACATCGAAGGGGACTGGAGATCAGCGCGGGGCAACAGAAACAGGAACTCCCAGGCTTTACCGGAGCGAGGACCACCGGCTCCACAACCGCCGGCGCAGTGACATGAGCCACTGCTGCAAGAAGAGGGGGACTAATGCCTAGATAACCGATGGCTAAGGATAACCCCACACCTCTGCGTTCCAAAGGCAAAAATTATGCTTTGACGTGACACGCAATGAATGCCTGTGTAAGTAGTGGATAGACACAAAATTGGCCGACCGGCTTAGACGGAAGCCCCCCCCCCCCCCGGAGTATCACCCCAGAGCCATTGGGCTGGACATGCTTCAGGGATTCGAATGTGATAAGCTTAGTTTAGCCTTGTTTAGTGGTTGATTGTTTTCAAATATCACTTGTTGTTCGACCAACAGATGCTTCAGGTTGGGTTGGAGTATAGGGAGAGGGGGAAGGGGTAAGTTATGTTATTTGTTGTACACAGACCCACAGATCATATCACACACATGCCCCACAAATACATCTCACCACCCTACTGCCAACTCGCAAACCACTCTTGAGATGCAGTGCCACACTCAACTGCTCCCAATATACCTGTTATGGCTACAGCTAGTAATGATGTGAAGACCCTGAGATTCCTGACATGGAATGTCAAGAGACTGGGCAGTGAGATCAAAAGGCGTCTAGTACCACAGTTTTAAAACAGATACTCACCCGATATTGCACTCCTCACGGAAACACACTTGGCAGGCACTACATGCAACCTATTCCGACGTGCTTATTATCGCATGGCGATGCATGCCGTTTTCTCCATAGGCTCGAGAGGGGTGCTAATATTACTACATAATAAACTCCCCTTGAAATTATCCAAGGTGACACAAGACACGGGAGGCAGATTAATCTACTTACAGGCAACGATATGGAGCCAGTCCCTTGACATTCTAGCGGTCTACTCCCTGCCCTCATTTATATATCACGCCTATACTCACTAATAACACAGCAGACATTCTGGTATTAGGAGGAGACTTCAACAAAGTCATGCATGTGGGTATAGACCGCACTCATCTACCAGGTAGAAACCCCAGAACCCACACTAAACTTGCCACCTTCACCTCTGCTTTTGGGTTGAAGGACGTGTGGCGAGACCTACGCCCCAAGGACCATGTGTACTCGAACCACTCTGGGGCCCACGCCTCACTTTCGAGATTGGACTGTTTCTTCCTCCCAGCTACGGACACACATAGAGCGATAGAGGCGACCTTACTCCCGCGTGGCATCTCTGACCATTCTCCTCTCCCGATGGTACTCAAGACTGAGAGACCACTCCCCGCTCCCTCGTGGGCCTTAACAGCTTCTGTCTAGGATTCCCAGACCTCATATAATGCATCCAAACAACTCCAAACACGTATTTTGAAGTCAGTGTATAACCCTGCGACGCTATGGGAGGCATACAAGTCGGTACTCCTGGGTGAGATTCTCTCCTGGATGACGGCTCACAAGAAAGCACACCAACAGGCACTAGTGGAAGCAGAGCAGGAAGAAGCTGCATATGTTGCGACAGGCTCGCCGGATGTGCACCGACCCCTCCTACTGGCCCAGGAACGCCTTCACAACATAGCCCTAGACTGCGCCAAACAGGCACATAGAATAATGCATACAACATTGAACGAGTCAGGTGACAAAGCCGGCAAAATATTGGCATGGTTAGAGCAAAGGGATGAGGGACATGGACAAGTCAGAGAAATTGGAACTGAGAGTTCGGAATTGTTAAAAACTGAACGCGATATTGCGGAAGGTTTTGCAGCCTATTATGCTGAATTGTATAAAACCCCAGAAGATCCCATAGACACCTCGGTGCTTGAAGGGGGTCACGCTGCCCTCCCTAAACGTCGACCAGACTACCCTTCTTGAAAGGGACATTACGGAAGATGAACTGGTACTAGCCATATCTCAACTACAATCAGGGAAGACACTGTGAACGAATGGCTTCCCGATTGACATATGGAAAAAGCTGGGAGGGAACGAGGTGGCCCCACATTTACTCAAAACGTTCCTACACCTCAAGGCGAAGGGCACCCTGTCTCCCGATCTACGTAAGGCTTGTATAATTTGTAATTCCCAAACCAGGCAAGCCACCAGAGAGGTGCAGCTCCTACTCAACGGCGAGACCAAAATCCTAGCAAAGGTGCTGTCAAATAGGCTGCAGCAAGTGGTAACCTCACTGTTACACTCGGACCAATGCGGGTTTATGCTGCAGAGGTCCATGCGCCTGAATCTCTGCAGACTCCACCTAGCGCTAGAAAGATTTCCCACCCTTCAAGAGCCCCTTGCTCTGTTGGCGATACATTTCGAAAAGACCTTCGACTCTGTTTTGAGAGGCCTTGTGGGAAATTATGCTCCGAATGGGATTTTGAGAGCAATTTAGGGGATGGGTGCGACTCTTATGTAGCTCTCCTGAGGCAGAGGTCAGTGTGAATGGGTGGCCATCAAGAGTCTTTCAGCTGGGTAAGGGAACAAGACACGGCAGCCCCCTGTCCACGATGCTTTTTGCGCTGGTGATTGAACCTCTGGCCATTATACTGAGGGAGACACTGTCATGGAGAGGCTTCTACTGGCGAGAAGACTGGGAAGATATGCTGACCACCTTATCTACCTGAGAGATCGGACTAACTCTTGTCCGGTGGTTACACAACTACTGGAACGCTATAGGTCCTTCAGTGGTCTGAAAGTGAACTGGTCCAAATCCATACTCTTCACGGTCAAAGGTGCAGGGAGTGTTGTCCCAGATAACTTCCGTTATCTGGGCATACAGATCACAGTTCACCTCACAGATTACGTAGTCGGGAATCTACACCCGATCACGGACAGGTTTGTTAACAATGTATGCACTGGGTCTCGCTTCCATTAACCCTAATGGGGAGGACAGTGTTGTTCAAAATGTTAGCCCTACCTCGGTTTCTATATATTTTACAAAAGGTCCTCAATATTCCACCTTTTGGTATTCCACAAAATCAATAGCACTCTCAGAAGGCTTTTGTGGGGTTTGGGGGGCTCACACGGATTGCGCTACGAACACTTCAATGCTCCATCTGGGAGGGTGGTATTGGGTTGCCACATTTGCAAACCTATTATTGGGCTAGTCAGATGGCACTGGTGAATGACATTTTGCATGGAGACAAAAAAAACGACTCCGCATTAGTGCAGAGATTGCTGCAATGCAAGGTCTGTCCCCACTAGGAAGCCTCTATCAAACACTGAGATCCCCACTCCCTTGCACCATGACAGCGCATACAACACTAATCTGGATAGAATGCCACAGAAATATTGGTTAGGATAGGAAAATTACCCCAGTACAGACGCTCTGAGAGAATAGAAATCTGCCCGAACTGGGCAAGCTTCCGGCATGGCCAAGCTGGGAATCAGCTGGAATAACCAAGGTTGGGGATGTAATTGTGGATGGCGGGCTGGAATTCTTTGAAAATGTAGCTGCTCGTTTTGGTGTTGCCGACACAGAGCGATACCAGTACGTACAGGTGGAGCACGCATTACACGCGCATATCCCTGTACTGTATGACATGCCTTCGACTGATACAACTCAAAGTGTTACACAGAGTGTATTATCCAAGGGTGGCTCTCTACCTCAGGAGCAGAGCCACAGTTCCCAACTGCCTCTGCTGTCTACATGAAGAGGGTACCTTTTTTCACATTATATGGGAGTGCCCCCAGATCCAGGAATACTGGCAACATTGCTGTGACAAGCTAACAGCGGTTCTGGGTCGCACTATCCCTAGAGACACCAAATTGATGTTGGGCATAGAGGAGGAGGGAGAAATGACACGTGCTGAGAAATTATTTCTCAACGACCACGAGTCTGATCAAGCGCAATATTACAAAACTGGGGGAGTCCAATGTAACCCTGCAATATGAACAATGGGTAACGAACGTGAACATTTGCGTGGCAATGGAGCAGCATATCTACACTGCCAAGGGATACCTGTGGAAAGGCCAGAACATTTGCCAGAGATGAGAAGATGCACAATGAACAAATATTTCTTGTTAAGGATTCTAGTCGGGCATCACACACCAGACCAGGACTTTTGCCACTAGCCTAAGATGCAGCGCACAATTAAAATACTTTTACTTTATTTCCTAAGAATTCAGATTGAACTGGCACCCAACCCGTCTCACACCGCCTGTTACAAATACCCCATGCCACAATGGACCATTAACCAGGCCGGTGGGTGGTAATAGAATATTTATTTATTTTGAAAATCCAAATGAAATCACACTAGTTTAATATTGGCCAGCAATCACCAATGGGGTGATAATGACTCGATAGAATGATGGAATACACTTAGATTGACCTCCTAATATCACATACACAAAGCACAAATGAATAGGAGCAATATTACTTTTGGGTAGATAGCACCCCAGTTAAGATTTTCTTCTGCAATACTCCCTCAAACCCCTATTAACTGAATTTTGAGTGGATAGAAAGGAGCAGCAAGGAGACAGGTATACTAGGCAGCAAACAGAATTAAAATCTGAAATGGGAGGCAAAATCGGATTTAAAAACCTTAACAATTGCACAAAATAGCACTCGGAATGACTAAATATTTAATTTACATATGTGGTTGAATAAATGAGGTAATTATGAGTATAGCATTATCACAGATGTAAGAACACTAGCAGACTACAAACAATGTCCTAACAATGGGCATACAATTCAGAAAATTATCTTGAAAGTGAAAAACACAGTGCAGCCAAATCACACGCATAGAAATTGCATTTGCTAATTTTCACGGGTTTAAATGTCAAAAACAGCTTTAAAAATGGGTGAAACAGACAAAATCAGAATACGGTTTTTATGCTGAGGGACAAACGGACATCACAGGGATAATAGGAAAGTGAAAAGGGAACTCTAAATGAATGACTGGATGAGGTTCTTAACAGGAAAGGAAATTCGGTTTTAAAAGTGAAAGCAGTGGACAGGGAAAAATTGGTTTGGAAAGGAAAGAACTCACTTAAACTAGATTTTAGTGGCTAGAAAATACAAAGGTCACCCGTGAATAAGAAGTTTAAAATGCAGTTGTAACCCCTTCATGCTGTGTACCTCTTTTAGGGAGAATTAATTTATTTAAACATAATAGTACTAAGGACTTAGACAAAGACAGAAATGAGTGGAAGAATGGTGCTAACACTTGGAGATCAAGGACAGGATGCACAAAGGATTCTGACAGTTTTAAGGATTTATGCTAAGGCAGTTATGGGATTTCTATGGGATTTGACCTAATAAAAGGTAACAGAGCAAAGGATGCCTTTTGTGGTTGTTGGGGAAGGCAAATAGTCACAACAAGCCCTTGAATTGGGGATTTTGGACAGCGGACTGGGTTTCTGGACACCAAGGCAATATCTGGTCACTGGTCACAGCAGCATGCTCTCCTAGATGAAAACCGCTGGGCAAAGGTCTGGTCACGGTAGAGCGGCACCTCAGCTGGATAGAGCGGGTAGCAGGGCAAGCAGGCAGCACTGGAAAATCCCAATGAGGATTCAGCCACCTTTCCCTTTTCTCCCTGAGTTATTAGGGTTTTTAGTGGGGTTTTTCTGGATCAATGGTCCTGCCTGGATAGGGTCAGCTATGCTCTGGCCTGGCAATGGAAGCTGGAGTCTTGCAGAGTGGATATGTAATATCTGGATACGCAGGAGCTGGAAAATTCAGAAGAGTGTGTGTCATTTGTCTCTCTGAGCCTCTACCTTTTATAAGGTGGGTGACATCACAAGATTTACTCTGGGGGCTGACCTAAGCTAGACCTACCTCTAACAATCGTATAGTGTATGTCGCCTCCTCCCTAGAAGCAGATTAGACTGAAGGAGGGGACTCAGTTTTATGGGGTGTGTTGAGGTACAGAGCCATCAAACAGTCATTTTTCCCAAAATCAGTTATGACACAAAAATTCACCTTTTTACAGTTGTGGCACTTTTGAAAATGACATTAGCAGATTACATATTTCACACAGAGCATGGCATTCCAACTCCCAAGTTTATACGGTATCATTTAGCCCTTCTAATAATCTTTCGCAATTTTGGGTGGGAAATATTTCACTTAAAATTCTACAATTTTATATGTGTGCCTATTATCACAGAGCATGTTTGCATTAAATTTAAAAGTTATACCATGCACACTTTTCCCATGAATTACATTTTTCTGCCGTTTGCGTCCCCCACTTGCTAGGGAAAGCCACAATATCTTGTTTTAATGCCACAAAAATTACATTTAAACTGTTAAATTTTTGCAGTCCTGCGTTTTGCGGTTGCAGAAATAAGTCTTAAAGTTTATTCATTCAGAACAGTTTTTTGCCCCAGATGGGCCAGCATTGTCTTCCAAATAACGGTATTTTTTCAACCCACAGCCAACTGTCAGGCACTATCCCTGCGTTGCCATTGATTTGTCTTTGAAGCTCCTCAGTTTGAGTGGAGGGGAGGTGCTTCTAAAAAGTCATCCCTATGTGTCCCAGAAATCCATTGTACCAGGCTGGAGCACTGCCACAGAGTCTGATGAGGGTGTGTGAAGCTCCACTCTTGCCTATTCATATGCCCCAGATGCTGGTACACTTGGGGGCTAGGGGTAGATCCTGTAGTCAGTCTTTTGAAGCCAGGGCCTAAAAAAAACCTGTCCTGCTGGTTTCACAGTAAATGCATTTTTTTATTTATTTTTTCTTTCCTGAACCAGAAAGCAAGACTGTTGGAATTAAAAATCCTATATATGTTGTAAAACAAACCCCCATCACATTTCTTTTTTTTTTTCATAACAACATTTTATTGGGTTTTCATAGGTGAGCATTACATAAGATATCAGAACAACAGATCAACAATCGTGAATCAAAAGGAGTGCCAATGTCTCTTGCTAGGAGCAGCGAGTGTTCGCATTCGAGGGCCGGAATGGTCGTGTTTGCTGAGGGGGGGGGCTTCGGCAGGCCGGGTTGTTGTGGTCCGCGGCTAATGATTAGTGTAGTGGGTTCATTTGTAGCCACCTGGTTAATGGGGGTCTTCTGGTGAGGGCCGGATATCTGGCAGCATAGTCCATGAATGGGTCCCATATATTTAAGGCCCTGTTCAGAGAGCCAGAGCGGATTGCTGTGATTTTTTTCAGCGACCGCTATGTCCCAGCATTTCACCCACCAGAGTGCCACTGAGGGCCCATCTTTGTCTTTCCAAACCCTGGTCATAGCGATTTTCGCCGCTAGGAGAAGGTGAGAGCATAGCCGGGGGATGCGACCCGAGAGTGGGAGAGCGCCCTCGCCAGTATCGCCCAGTAGGATAATTCCAGGGTCCCTGGGAATAGATAGGCCAGAGATATCTTTGATATGTTTAATTACTTCTCTCCAGTATCGTTCGGCTTTCGGGCAAGACCAGACCATGTGAAATAGAGAGCCTGGCGTCGCACACCCGCGCCAGCATGAACCAGAGATGTTCGGGTTGGCCTTGTTAATTTGAGCAGGGGTTATGTAGTACGTATAGCAAAGTTTGTAGCCCCCCCCTCCCTGTTTGTGATACATTGCAAACTTTTATGCAGCCTGGTCCAAATATTTCCCCAGTTTTCAATATCGATTTCCTTTCCCAGGTCATTTTCCCATTCAAGCATGTACCTTTCTTTTGTGGAGGGGTCAGCCCTATCTAGGAGTCGGTAAAGAATCGAGGTTCTGCCTTTGTTAGTGGGGTTGTGAGAGATAATTCCAATGCTGTTAGTTCCCCATCACATTTCTGTGCAAGGATAGGTCCTTAATTCAACATTTCACTTTTAAACAGATATTTTCTTGTTTGTAAAAAGCACCAATTTACACGTGGTTCGTTTTCCTTGGCTGTCACTTGACAAAGCGGCTTTTCTGGTATCTTACTCTGAGCATTTCCATGGCCATAGTCAATTTCTACTACACAGAAATCTGTTCAAAGCAAGGGTCCCATGAAACTGACATGAGCAAAGAGAGAGAGCTTCTTATGAAGGGATTATCTGTGTCATTTTGTTGCCAAAAGGAAAGAGTTTTGCATACGGCTTTAAGTGTTTTTTTTCACAGATCATACCTGACGCAGCCTGTCATTCAATGTGAAATGACCCCTTTTTGCTGGAGCATAACCTGAATATGGAGGGGCCTAGCTGTGTCTCAATGGATCAGAACTGTGTACTGTTGAACAGATGAAAAAGAGAATCGGGGGCCCAGTCGTTTTAAAAGGCAGAAGATTTTCATTTTCAGTGAAACGTTTTTAGCTGGCAGCATAGCAGTGCTGCCTTTGAATTCTTTTCTTTGGTGCAATTGAGGAAAATACTGGCAGCAATTCTCGGGGTGTTCTGTATTTCATCTTGCCCCATGTGTGGCTGATAAAATGGTGCAGCCATCATTTTGGAGACTGCAAGCGCAGTTTTAATGCCAGGCGATAGTACTCAAAAGAGCCAGCGCAACCATTATGCTGGTGACTGCTGAGATGTAGTTTGGTGAGGTAGGGGAGATCTGCTGGGCTGGTCAATGTACCCCACATTGTACAGTGACCAAATATGATAAGGTCATGTGACGTGGATGTAATACAATGGACTGTGACTACTGATGGTGCTGGATCTGTGATTGTTTTGTTGACGTATATTTGATTTAATGTATTCTTTTGCTTCTCTATGTAATGTTTAATGTGTAAAAGCCAATAAAATATAATATTAAAAAGAAAAATTATCAAGCATGAGGTCTGGCATGGATTCACATGCTCATGAATATTACTGCCGTCCGGCTGGGAATTCTCTGTAAAAGAAACATTTTTCACTTTCACTTTAAAACTGTATTTCGAAGGGATTGTCCTCCAACGTATTCCTTATCTTTGATAATACGTTTCCAGCTTGCTGGCCTCGGAAATTTTTTCTGTACAGGGCGCTGCGCGTCGACGCCCGGCGAGCCGATGTCCCTTGACGGCCACCGTATCGGCGCCGACATCACCATGCCCATAAATAGCCACGCGCTGCGTCCGTTGCTCCGTTCCATTTTTCCGCGCTTCGTGGGGCCTCAGAAAGTCGTTGCTCAGTTCAGTCAGGTTTACTATCTATTTCGACTTGAATATTCCTTATTGTTCTCGATGGCTTCTTCATCAGAACCGACGCCGCCGTGATCCGGCTCCAAGAAATGTCGAGACTGCGGTAAAAAAATGTCAATAATGGATCCACAGAGGGTCTGTTTATGGTGCTTGGGGTCCGAGCACCATTGTTCGGAGTGTGAAGACTGCATGTCGATGACGGCGAAAGCCCTGAAGGATCGAAAGGGGAAGCTCGAGAGAGGTAAGTCAGCCAAATCCTCCTCGAGGGTTTCGTCGGCTGAGTCGAGGCATTCGTTCCTCACCGTCGAAAACATTCCCATTCTAGATCTCGAAGCAGCTCCCACCGTTCGTCGAGATCTAGACACTCAAAAAAGAGACGTCGAAGGTCCCATTCCTCGTAGTCTTCTATGTCCCCAGAAAGAGTCTCCTGTCCCACCAAACACAGTTCTCAAGCTGAGTGGGAGGAATTCAGAAAGAAAATGTTAAGCGTCTTCGAGAACGCGGCCTCGACCCCCTCGAAGACAGCTGAGGGTGATACCCCAGGTGAAAAACCCAAAAAATCAAAACGCCGCGAGTCGCAGCACCCGGCGAAACATTCCACCCGAGGGCGCCATGAGCCATCGGGTAAGAAGGCACCGTCTTCGACGCCGTCGTCGAAGATTCCTTCGACGCACGGATCGGCGCCATCGACGCCGTTGTCGAAGGGTTCCTCGACGCATCGGTCGGTTGACTCGACGCCATCGTCGACGCCGATGAAAGAGAGGACCAAGGCTCCACAGCCAACAGTGATTTCAAGGGCCTCTAGCACGACGCCGAGACCATCGTCGATGCCCTCGAGTAGGATCCCAATCCTCTCGAGTTATTCGAGACCCCTTCCAGTTTTTTCGACGCCGTTTTCGGCGCCTTCGAAGCCCGTTACATCGGCGTCAACAACATCGACATTTTCTCGTCCAATAACGACGAGTTTGGCTCCTTTGGCCCTAGAAATGGGCTTTACTCCATTTCAGAGGTCAGAATACCCTGGTCTTTCTTAAATTTATGAAGATGGGGAAGATTCTGACCAGGAAACATTTGGATTACAGAGAACCACACTGCCTACTGCAGAGGATTTCACCTCTGAAGAAAGAAGGCTGAAGGAACTACAGGAGTCACTTCATGAGGCAAGTGGACTGGATACTTCCCCAGAAGTGGAATGTGTAAAGACAGACCCAGGGGAACATGCCGAAACACCATATAGAACCCTGATGGCAAGAATAATTGAGTTTATGGGTTGGTCTGCGCCTTCACCTGTTTTCCAACAGGATGATCTAACAGATATATTGGACAAAGGCCCACAGGAGGACCCGGTGGTCCCCTTCCATGCAGCCCTACAAAGAAAAAATGCATCTAATTGGGAAACTCCCGAAGTTATCCCAGCAGTCAATAAAAGATTGTCGACAAAGTATAGGGTAGCGGCTGGTGACCCTGAATACCTGTCAAAACACCCGACCCCAGAGAGCCTGGTGGTTCAAGCGGCAACTTCATCCAGCAGTAGGACTGCTTACCCTACTGTCCCACAGGATAGGGATGACAAGAGGTACGACTCTATGGCAAAAAAAGTCTTCTCTGCCTGTAGTATGGCGTTGAAGTCCATCAACGCCACCTGTATGCTCGCCAGGTTCAGTCACACACTATGGGAGTGTGCTTCATCAGCGGCTGACTGCATACCCGAAGGAGAGGAAAAGGAAGCTTTCCTTAACATCATTAAAGATGGCAAAGATGCCATGTGCGAATCACTTCAAACGGGCATCGATTCCGCTGACAGTATCAGCAGGGCCATGGCGGCAAGTACAACAATCAGCAGGCATGCATGGTTGCGAAAGTCGGGCTTTGCCCCTGATGTACATGCCAGACTTTTGAATATGCCCTTAGACGGCTCTTCATTATTCGGGAAAAAGGTTGATGACAGTCTGGAAAACTTACAGACTTCTAAAGCAGCAGCAAAATCCTTAGGAGCTGCTATCCGCCAAACTCCTTTTCGCCCCTCAGGAACCTCTGGGAGAGGAAAGTCCTTTCGCTATTATTCCGCATTCGGGAAAGGCAGAGGACAGCCGGCTCAAAGAGGCCAAAGGAGATCCACCCGAGGTGGACGGGTCAAAAGTACTAAGACCGCAGCAGCAGCAGGTGCCTCTTTACCCTCGGCATCTGCATCAGCCGCCCCAAAACACTCTGAGGCCTTCACACACAAGACACCTGTAGGGGGCAGGCTAACTCATCATCTGACGGTATGGCAGGCTATAACGTCAGATGCTTGGGCATTGGAGACAGTTGCCCAAGGTTACTGCCTACCCTTTCTACACATCCCTCAGAGTCATCCACCGGGGAACAGCTCCCTAAAAGTTCCAGATCCGCTCCTCTTGCAGGAAATTATGGACCTGCTAGAGAAAGGTGCCATAGAACCGGTACCTGTAGCGGACAGGAACAAGGGCTGGTACTCCCCCTACTTTCTCATACCAAAGAAGGACGGAGGACTGAGACCCATCCTGGACTGACGAGGATTGAACAAGTTCCTCAGGAAGGACAAGTTCAAGATGGTAACTCTCTCTCAGATCCTTCAGGCCCTCCAGCTCCAGGACTGGCTGGTATCTCTTGACCTTCTGGATGCTTATTTCCATGTGCCAATCCATCTCAAGCACAGGAAATACCTGAGGTTCGCAATTGGCAACTCTCATTATCAATTTCGAGTTCTGCCATTTGGGCTGACCTCCGCCCCGAGGGTCTTCACCAAGCTGATGTCGGTAGTGGCGGCGAGTCTAAGGAGGGAAGGGATCCACGTCTATCCCTACCTGGACGATTGGCTGATCAGGGCTGTATGTTTGGAACAGGCCCAGACCCAGCTAGATTATGTCTGCCTCTTCCTTCACAGACTGGGCTTCTCCCTCAATTTAAAGAAGTCAGATGATACAATCACAGAGACTCCAGTTCATTGGAGCGGTCCTGGGCACTTCCCTGGGAAAAGCCTCGCCACCAGAGGTGAGGGCTCAAGATATTCTACAGATGGTCACCAAGTTTCAAAATGCCCAACGTCTCCCAGCCTTCGACTTTTTGAGGTTGCTAGGCCTCATGGCATCCTGCATCTTCCTTGTGCCAGAGGCTCGCCTGAGAATGAGATCTCTTCAGTGGGCACTGAGAAGTCAGTGGTCACAATTCTCAGGGAGAATGACAGATCTTCTCCGGATTCCGGACAAGTTAACCCGCGACCTTCAATGGTGGGCCTATCCAGATAACATCTTGAAAGGAGAACTGTTTTGGCAACCATGGCCGGAGATAACAGTAGTCACAGATTCCTCGCTCACAGGGTGGGGAGCCCATGCCAACGACTTGACCATCAGCGGTCGTTTGTCTCCATCGGAGTCCAGACTACACATCTACCTATTAGAGCTGAGAGCGATCAGACTAGCGCTGAAAGCTTTCCTGCCATCAGTACAGGGGAGAAATGTCCTGATAATGACGGACAACACGGTGGCCATGCACTACCTCAACAAAAGAGGAGGCGTAGGATCACTGCCACTGTGCAGAGAGGCGCAATGCAGCTCTGGTTTTGGGCAATTCGGGAAGGAATCTCTCTATCGGCAGTCCACCTAGCCGGAGAGAAGAATTTTACAGCGGACGCTCTGAGCAGGCAGAGCACAGTCTCCCACGAGTGGTAGCTAGCTCAGGAAGTCCTTCAAGAGATCTTCGCCCTTTGGGGAATCCCTCAGGTGGATCTGTTCGCCACAAGCACCAACAGGAAGTGCGATCTGTTCTGTTCAAGGGAATTTCCCCCGAGAGGAGCTCTAGGAGATGCGTTCGTAGTGGACTGGGAGTTCCCACTCCTTTACGCGTTCCCACCAGTCCCTGTTGTTCCTCAAATGATCAGGAGGTTGAGAAGATTCCGGAAAACCATGATCCATGATCCTAATTGCCCCGGATTGGGCCAGGAGAACTTGGTACCCGGACCTTCTAGATATGTCCCTCTGCCCTCCAATCCGTCTTCCACTCAAAGAGAATCTTCTCCCGCAGAAGGGCGGTCAGGTTCCTCATCCAGACACCAGAACCCTCAACCTTCACGCTTGGCTTCTGAAAGGTTGAGATACAAGGATTGGGACCTCCCAGATGACATCATGGAGGTGTTGCTTTCGGCCAGAAGACCAGCAACAAAGTCTTTATACCGCTGCCGTTGGAACAAGTTTTGCAGCTGGTGTAGAAAACAGAATATCGACCCTTTTTCATGTGGTACACCAACGGTGTTATCGTTTCTACTCTACTTGGCTAACTCAGGCCTTCATGTTGGCACTGTAAAAGGCTATCTCGCAGCGCTTTCTATGTTCACGCGCACTGCGGAGGAACCATCCTATTTCAAAATTCCTCTAGTGGTACAATTTCTCAAGGGTCTAACTAATGTTTACCCTCCAAAACCATTCCAGGTTCCATTATGGGACTTAAATTTACTTTTCCACTTCTTAATGGGCACTCCATTCGAACCTCTTCACTCTTGCGCATTGAGATTTCTCACGCTTAAAACTGTCCTATTGGTAGCACTAACATCTGCTAGGAGGGTGAGTGGGCTACAAGCTCTCTCCTGTAAACCCCCACATACAATCTTCCACAAGGACAAGGTTGTCCTACAGGTGAAGCCTAATTTCCTCCCAAATGTGGTTTCTGAATTCCATATTACTCAGAAAATTACCTTGCCTTCATTCTATCCTCCTCCCCATCCGGGGAAAGAGGAGGAAAGGCTACTCAGGCTGGACCCTAGGCGAGCTCTCAGCTTTTACAACGGCAGAATGGCTAGGATCAGGCAAGCAGACCAACTGTTTGTAGGATACTCAGGTCACAAGTTGGGACTACCCATAACAAAATAAACCATCTCCAGGTGGATTATTTTGGCCATCCTGGAATGTTATAGACTAGCAGGGAAAGAGCCACCCCAAAATCTCACGGCTCATTCAACCAGGGGTATCGCAGCCTCTTCGGCTCTCCAGAGAGGGGTACCGGTCCGGGACATATGTGCGGCTGCCACATGGTCGTCCGCACATACATTCACAAAATTTTACAATCTGGATTCCTCCACTGCTCAAGAGACCAGATTTGGCAAGGCCGTATTACATTCGGTCCATCCCTAAAGGGATACATAACACTATCACTCCCTCCTCCAGTTACATACCACTGCTATGGGAGTCTATCAAAGATAAGGAATACGTCGGAGGACACAATCGAAGAACAAGTTACTTCTTACCTGGTAACGTTCTTTCGACGGGATGTTCCTCCAACGTATTCCTTATCGCCCCTCCCATCCATCCCTGCAGTCCTAACTTCCCTTGTGGTTGCAGCTTTCGCTCCTTCAAGGTTACTTACCGATTCAGGCATGTCTTTTCTTATGCTACAAAATGGAACTGAGCAACGGACGCAACGCGTGGCTATTTATGGGCATGGTGACGTCGGAGCCGATACTGTGGCCGTCGAGGGACATCGACTCGGCGGACGTCGACGCTCTGCGCCCTCTACAGAAAAAATTTCCGAGGCCAGCAAGCTGGAAACGTATTATCAAAGATAAGGAATACGTCGGAGGAACATCCCGTCGAAAGAACGTTACCAGGTAAGAAGTAACTTGTTCTTCTCCTCTAAACCAATCACTGTCCTATGGGTCCTACTGCCCCCATCCAATGACAGTCCTCTCCCTACGCCTCGCTTCAGGTAGCCATTTGCAGATTTTTACTGCACACTTCAATGTTGGGAGACCTGAGTTGCTGTCCAAACTTTTTTGTACTTCTATCCAAATTTATTCACGGAAAAGTTATATTTTATTCCATCGGAGCCCGTGTGCTCCTATCTTCATCGGCCGGCAACTGTGGTCCATTGTCGGTGAAGTTGCACACCCCTCAAGGGCGATTATTCGTGCAATTTTCTGGAAGGCCATCTTGGGCCTACTTCGCACCTTATGTCCATGACGAAGTCTACCAAAGCGCAAGTCAGTGTAACATTATTTCCAGCTATTAAAGTATACCACCAGTCTTCGGTTTGTTGGTGTGCTGATGTAAGATGTTGAAGAAAGAATGTTCGCTGGGTAGAGACATGACTGCATTCGGTGATTAAATGTTTTGAAGATTCTGGCGCATTCTTACAAAACCTGCATATTTTGTTTATTTTTTTGTGATGTTGCAGGCACATCATCTCTTTCGTTTTATAAGCATTGAGACGCAGCCTTAGAAATTTGTTGCGATGGAACCTCGATGGAAATCTTACTAGATACTTTGGTAATTTATCTAGGTTATTGCAAGTTCTACCCAAATTGAGCATAGTTGGCATAGAATCTCGCATTTTGGTGTTTTTTTATCCACTTCCGTCTAAGCTTCTTTTTGGCAATTTGAGGCATATCCATTACTGTGGCCCAAGAAATGTCGGTGATTGTTAATAACTTTCTGACTTTCATGGCCCAGATACCTAGGATTCCAGTATAAGGATTTTCAGCTGATTCTTTGAGTATTTCATAGGCAGGTGCAACGCTGTTAAGGTTCATTTTTCGTAAAAGTGCAATTGATTTCCATTGAATCATTTAATTCAGAGGGTCCAAACCTAATTCGTGCCTTATCGCCACAATAGAAACATCGGACGGTAGGGCCAACACCCCTCTCCAGAATTGACCTTCTAGGGTTGCCCAGATACGATTGTCGATATTTAATCCCGCCTCCGCCCCATGTACTAGGGCAGGTATAACTATCTGGCGGTAAAAGGTCATGTTTGGGATCAAGGTGAATTTGCCATATTCGTTGTGCAAACGTTTGCCTTGCAAGGTGAAGGACATCATACGATGTTTCAAGTCGACCATCCAATCCCATTCTCTGATGGATTTATTTATTTGGACCCCTAGATAGCATATAGATGAAACAGAGTCAATATTTTCACCAGCTGCTGTGACCATCTAAATCTCTTCATCGATTACTTTTGAGTTGTGCCAAACGTTACGATCTTCGATTTCCCTACGTTAATTTCAAGATCATTTGCTTGTAAATAGACGACTAATGCATTCAATTGTCGTTGTAGACCGATCTCAGTTTAGTCAAACAACACGATGTCATCAGCATAGATCGCCCAACTTATCGTCTGACTGTTTAGTTTCAGTGGAAAACAGCAGACATGTTGCAACGCTTCAGGAAGTTCGGCAATATACAGCTTAAACATCAGCGCTGCTAAGGGGCAGCCTTGTTTTACTCCTTGAGTTGTTAATACCTCTTTTGTCAGGTGACCGCTGTTGTCCATGCAGACTTTGATTGATGTTTCATTATGTAGGGCCATGAGAGGTTGGAGTAAAGCTGGTGGACAAGACCATGTTGATCATTTGTTCCAAAGTTTTGTGCGGTTAATTCTGTCAAAGGCCTGACGCATATCTATGAAGGTCATGAATATTTTCTTTTTGGATTTCATAGTTTCGAGTTTTAACAGATTCACTTTTAGAAGATTCACTTCTGTGCCGACATCTTTAGTGAAGCCAGTTTAGTGATTGTCTGATAGATTGTTAACTGACGCCCATGCCACAATTTTCCGTTGCAAACAAGTAGCAAATATTTTGCCTATTATGTCTAAAAGGACAATAGGGCGATAGTTGGCAGGATTGTCCCTATTGCCCTTCTTGAAAATAGGAATAATTACTACAGATTTCCAGGAGCTCGGGATTGACTTGGACAATGAAATCAATTCAAATAATTCCACAATGAAGTCGGCCCATAGCTCCTTTTTGTCTTTTATCATGATGTTGGTTAGCCCATCGCGTCCTGCAGCATGAGAGTTTTTTAGCTGTTTTATCAGTGTGATGATTTTGTCTCTAGATTCGCATATGTCCCAAGGATCCATTGAAGACGAGGGCTCTAGATTGACATATGCCGTTGCGTCATAGAAGACATTATTTAAATCATTTTCCCAGGTTAGCATGGAGATACCATTAGCCAAACTTGCCTCTCGGCTGTTATTCATATTTAGAATTTTCCAGATATCTCTGGAGTTATGTTGTATAATCAATCCAAGCATTCATTCTGCACGTTCTTGGTCTCTAATTATGTTAAAGGATTTTAGTTAGTTTCGATATTTCGTTTTGCAGATTTTAATGCCCACTACTTCATCAGTGTTTGTGCTATTTTTCCTTTTTATTTGTCTGATATTCTTGGGCATTTGTTTTTTATTTGTCTGATATTCTTGTGCATTTGTTTTTTCTTCTGATTGACCTGTGCACTGAAGACATCTTTTTTTTGTTGTTGCTGAGACTTGCACATCGATTTCTTTTGGTACAAAATTGCATAAGTAAGGGTGCATAATTTATCTCATCAGAGATTGTTGTTGCTTCATCCTTCAGTCGCTTGTTCAACAGACAGATGTGATGATCTTGGATTCGTAGCCGGTTCATGCCCTCATTTACCTCCACTGGACAGCTGTAGTGGATCGCAGTTGATGCCCGCTCTACCACACAAGTTAGTTCCAATAGGCTATGATCACTATTGTAGGCCTTGAGTATTGACAGACTATCTACTTCTGGCCAGAATGGAGAAGAGATCCAGATATAGTCTAGTATTTTGTGACTTTTATCTTGTTGCCAAGTAGGTCTTGGAGGGATGTCTCCTTGAATGGTGCTGTTAATCATCTCGCAGTTCCTCGCTTGCATGGCGTCCATCCACTTATCACCCCTTGTATATGTAGTACCAGTGTTTGATGATGTTATAGGTGGTTTCTCAAACCATGAAGAATTGAAGTCTCCACAGATTAATGTTGTTAAGTCTCTGCAAGATGTTATACATGGGGTCAATTATTGCAGTCACAGCTTTGATAAAGCTTGCCATTGAGATCATCGCTGGGTTCCAATATAGGTTTATATCCAGTAACTGGGGGGAATGCTCTTTCAGTGACGATGTTAGATGCAATAATGATCCTTGTACAAAAATATTTGGAGTAAAAGTTTGTAGTACCTCCCAGCCAGAAGAGTTATTCACCATTGTGATCAAACCGGAAAATGGTCTTCCACGTTGATTTTTCCCAGCTTTGTTCAACAAAATGGTGTATCTGTCTTTTACCGGCGTCTCACGCAGCCATGTTTCTTGGAGTCAAATAATACATTTGTTTGACAGCGGGATTGGAAAATCTTGGAACAGATGGCTAAATCCTCTGGTGTTCCAGGATAATATCCCGCATGTTTCAGAACCCAATTTTTGTGATAGTTATGCTTGGCTGTCTTTGAGATTCCACTCGTCTTACGATTTCATCTGAGTCTTGAGTGAATTTCGTTGGAGACCTAGATGCTCTTAAAAAAAAAATGGTTCCTCAACTCATCCCGCCGGCATTTGTTTGATGTATTTGGGTCTTTATCTTTTATAGGTTGTTTCTGACTTCTCTCAGGTTGTACTTCACAGCCATAAGATAGAAGCTCGTCCCTTGCCGCTAGTAGTGTTTTTTTCAACTGCATTTGATCTAATATGTAAAAACACCTTATCGGCTGAGTTTTCAGAGATGCATTCCACACTCAGTATGTCTTCTGTGGTGATTGTACGTAGAGACGGAATGATATGGAGTAATTTCATCACATTTATTCTGTTTAAGTTGACATCGCTGTCCTCAGGGAACAGATTTTCCACCCTGATTTTCCACGCTTGTTGTCTCATATATGTCTGATGCCTTTCATGATCTTTTATTTTCAATGCTTGATGTTTATTCAATTGGGCGGAAGTCATTCTAGGGTTTAAGTTTTGGGACGATTTCGAACATCTCTTTCTTGGTGATGCCTGGGGCCTGGCTATATGTTGTTTAGGTGTAATAACCTTTTTAGATGGAACTATGGGTAATACAAGGTCTTTTCTTACATTCACTGGCTTCTTACTCGTTTGTCCAATCCTGCTACCGGTTTTAGCTCCTGGCTACTTTGTGGCCTTGATTCCGCACTTATTTCACCTCTGGGGCTGATGGAATCGGCGGAATCAATAGAATAGGTCGATAGATCACAGAGATCCACAGAACCCACATCAGCTTCTGTTTGTGTGTCAGAATCTACTCTTGCCCGCTTATTTGGATTTTGTTTGTGATTTAAAGAAGATTTTGCACCGTTTGGCTGAATCCCTGGCTCATTCGAATGTGACCTAACTGTCTTCTCTGACTGTTGGCCTTGTGGTTTGCACTCAAATAGGCCAAGCTTTTGAGGTGTTGAAAGATTCCTAACACATTTTTTCACATTTGTAGAAAGCTTTTTTCTTGGATTTTTCGTTGCTTTGCTTGTACCAAGTGAAGGGATATTCTTTGCTGGTTCAGAGAATATATCAAAGGTCAACTTCTTTCCAATAGCAGATAGATCAGATGCAACTGTTGCCTTACTTGACATCTCTGGCACCTGTATTGATTCATTTGCAGCTTTATTTTCCCTCGTATTATTCCCACTATTTCTTTCAGCTGATGGCAGCGATGGGGCTGAAAGGTCGATAACTGACTCTGCAGTATTAGCCAGGACTCTGTGGGATGCCTCACTTGCACCTATTAATGGAGGGTTTCTAAGCTGGGAATCCTTTGATGATGATTGTACTGTTTCTGGTGATAGCTGTAAGCTTGTTGGAGCGCTGTTCTTAGTGATAGCGACCTCTCCGCTTCGTTGGCCATGATTCTGTTCGTGACTCAGGTGAACATTGTCTCAACCATTTCATACATTCTAAGGTTGCAGACATAAGAGTAGAATTGTCGGCGTGCGCACTTGTCGCCAGATCGCCAAGACAATATTGCCATTGTGATGAGATATCAGATTCTCTTTACAGTCTTTGTTGAAGGACGCCATTTATTTGCTCCATGGATTCTACTTTTGCGATTAAATTGCTGATTTGGAAACCTTGATCTTTTATGGACTCGTTTCAGCTTTCATACAATTTCACAAAAGGGATAAGAGCTAAGGATGTGGCTGCTAGAACATTGTTATGGATTTGGATATCCACAGCCACTGAGAGATTCGTTTTATTCAGTTGTTCCTGAGCCAACTTTAAAGGTACTGAGTGCGACGGCACTTTATTGTATTTTACTGTATTTGTTCTTCCAATGGCATCTGTGTCACATTGCGTTGCGGGGTAATCTCCACTTTAGTTACACCCTTATTTATTTGTTTTGGCCTAAGTACGCCGGAGGCGTTTGGCGAGTTATCACTAGAAGAGAAGTGACTCTTCTTTGTCGTACTGCACTGGTCTGAACTCTGCAGATGAGTCAAGGGTGACACCATTGAGTCAAAATTAGGCAGTGTTGACAGTTCTGCTGTATTTCGTCCACAAGTGGCTGTACTTGAGGGTTTGTTGATAGACGTATTGACAAAGCTTTGTATTAGCTTTTCTTTAATTGTTTGAAAATCCGCAGTTAGCCTCACAGTAACGCGTGCCTCGCGTCCCGCAAGGTCGAGGACTCTTGGTGTGATGGCTGATGGCGTTTGCAGCTTCATTCCCGTTTTTAGCTGATGTCGCTTCAGCGCAACTTCGCTTGTTTGATTATGGGGTGTGCCCGCACAGTTTGACATACCACTGATGCCAAAATTTATATTTGAAAGGAGGCATTGCGTGTTTGACCTTTCAAGTCTCCCTTTTGAGACTTCCAAGCTGTGGGTTAATGCCGCTAAAGTGGCCTGTTGCTGTGCCGTTCTTTTTTTCTGTGCACCTAATTGTAGGTTTGAGTCAGGTTCCACACCAGACTGGGGACCTTCATTTGTTTGTAGTATATATTCTGGGCGACATAACACAGATGAATTAATCAAGTCCAGCAAGGGCTCATTTGATCTGATTGGGGGCACAATTACGAATTTGTATGCATTAGAGCGGTCTAAGGACACTTGAATTTGCAATAGCTCAGTGTCAGTCACGTCGAAGGGGGACTGAAACGACGATGTGTTCACCCCGATCGCATTCGCCTCCAAAACCGCTACAATTGGTGCAGTTGATGAATTGAAAATCTGTACTTGTTTGTTGTCGCCATTTATGCAGTTTTCAGGAATCGCAGTGGTGTCTAGAACACCAGAACCCTCATGTGCGACTGCATTTATGCTGTGGGCCGGAAGATTAATTGCGGCATCTGTTTATACAGCCGAGCGCAACGCACATGGCAGTGGAACAGCAGGTCGCATACACAAACCCACTAAGGGCTTGTTTCCAAAGCCTGCCAAAAGCTTTTTCTCCTCTATGGTATTCATTGCCAGCGCAGCTAGCGCTGGCACCTTGGATGTCACTGGGTGCACTTGATCAGTTAGCATGTCCTGAGAGTGAGGTAAAATGATGGTTAGTCCAGTGCTTACCTCTGCGCCTTCAAGAAACACCACGAGTGCGACGGGGTCAGAGCTAGCAGACGCTGCTTGGAATGGGGAGCCTCGTCGTTCAGACTCAAGTTGGGTTCGCTGTTTCAGCCGCGTCTGTGGGCCCATCGTGCAGCTGCTGCTGCTTCCGCTCGTATATCTGAGAGCAAACAATCAAAGGGTTTTGCTGTGGGACTGTGGGTCTGAAGTGGACTGGAGTAGACTGGGACTCTCCTCGGGTCTCTGCGCGGCGCTCACCGCACGCGTACACCTTTTAAGGGGGAGTCTACCGCAGGCAGAGCTCAGTTAAAGAGACAGTGATTGTTATTAAAGAAATCCAAAGAGCACAACGTTGCTGCAGCTCCTCACACATACCAAGACTGGAGTAGACTGGGACTCTCCTTGGGACTCCGGGGATACACAAAAAGAGGCAAGTCCCCTTAGTTTTACAGTACCTTTGGTTAGAAGAAATTGGTTCCAGCTGGCTCCTTTTTATTTTTATTTTTTACAGTTTATTACAAACTTTTAAAATATTGCAGCCAAAATATACAAAGTATCTAAAATAAATTACAAGAGGCAAACAGAGCAATAATTACATCATCATACTTCATTTCTTTAACTCATATGCTACTTGAAAACTCTTACTTATACCTTCTCATGCAATATATTCCCTAGCACTCTTGCGTGCCTATTTTAATCCATCAGTCTCTTGTCTAACTGTTCCAAATAAAACGCTAAGGTGAAAACCAATTTCTAATCTGTTCCTTCAGCCATTATTAACCACCAATCTTCCCCATTTGGAAGTGGTCACTTTTTCCATTCAGTTCCCAGATGTTTGGTTCTCAGATCTCTCAGTTGTGTGCAAAATAATACAAAGTGTTTAAGTTTTTCCTCTGAGGCTTCATAGAATCTGCATCTATGGTCTTCTTTATTGCTTCCTCCTCTCATTTATTATTTCCCGGGTTTTGAATAAGTTCAGGTGAAACTTTATGAAGAGTGTTCGCAAACGCTGGCACGGGAACTTTTCCAAATACTTTGGTAGCTCATGCAATGCTCTAATTCAGGAGCGTTATGTTTCATGCATCTATGTGCTCCTCTCTGATCTATTGTTTGAATCCAATTTTTACAGCATTTGGATTATTCACCAGCTCCTCTTTGTTGGTGTTAAGTTCACTCAAGGTGCTTTTGCAATATTGTTTCCATGTTTCCAACACTGTTTCACTGTTTTCTTCTGATGTGGTTTCTAGTATTTTATATTGCGCCAAATGTTCAGCATCCGTGATCTTTCTATATGTTGACAGTGTATTCCACCTTTCGAAGGGATTGTGTCCTCCAACGTATTCCTCATCTTAGATATGTCCTTCCAGCTCTGCTGGCCTCTGAAAATTTTTTCTCTCTCTAGAGGGCGCTGCGCGTCGACGTCCTCCGAGTCGATGTCCCTCGACAGCCGCCGTATCGACGTCAACGTCATCCTGCCTATAAAGGCCGCGCGCAGCGTCCGTTTTTCCGCGCTTACTCAGTGCCTCGGAATACCGTTGACAGCTAAGGCCCTGAAGGAGCGTTGGGGGAAGCTGGAGAAAGGTAAGACTTTTAAAGCTTCTTCTTCGTCGACGAAGTCGAGACACTCGTCTCCTTCGTCACCATTCACGCTCCAGGTCTCGGAGTGGGTCTCATCACTCCTCGAGATCGAAGCACTCGAAGAGGAGACGTCAAAGATCCCCTTCTCCGTCTTCCTCTTCCTCTGTTTCGCCAATAAAATAAAATCCCTTGCCTGCACGAAACATAGTTCCCGGGCTGAATGGGAGGAATTCCGCAAAAATATGATGAGCGTCTTCGAGAAAGCGGCCTCGACCCCCTCGAAGACTGCCGAGTGCGATGCTCTGGTCGAAAGACCCGAAGGTCAAAAACGCCGCGAGTCGCAGTACCCGGCGAAGGAAACCTCTCGAGTGCGTCTCGAACCCTCGAGTAGGATTATGACCTCCAAACCTTCCTCAAAGGTTCCGTCGACGCCGTCGACGAGGGTTCCGTCGACGCCGAGGTCGATGTCTTCAACGCCGTTGCCGAAGGGACCTTCGACACACGGGTCTGTCGACTCGAGGCCAGCTTCGACACTGGCGTTGACGCCAAGAAAAGTCACGGTTACGACACACCCAGTGACTATCCCCAGGTCCTCGACGTCGATGGCTTCGAGATTGTCGAGTAGAATTCCAATTCTGTCGAGGTCTTCGAGGCCTCCGCCTTTGTTTCCGATGCCACGCTCTAAGCCTTCGGCGTCGACGACATCGACGTTTTCGAGACCGATAATGACAAGTTCGGCACCCTCTGCCTTGGAAATGGGATTTACTCCTTTTGTGAGTTCAGAACAATTGAGAACTATGTCCTCAATTTTGGAAGAGGGTGAATTGTCTGAACAGGAAGACACATTTGAGTTGCAGGGACCTGTAACCCCAATTAGAGAGGAATTTTCCTCTGAAGAACGTAGGTTAAAGGATCTTCATGATTCCTTACATGAGGCAAGTGGGTTAGACACTTCCCCTGAGGTGGAGTTTGCTAGGCCAGACCCGGGGGAGCATGCTGAAACCCCCTATAGAGCCTTAATGGCCAGGATCACAGAGTTCATGGGGTGGTCTGCACCTTCACAATCTTTCGAACAAGATGACCTCACGGATATTCTTGACAAAGGCCCACAGGAGGATCCTGTGGTGCCTTTTCATAAAGCTCTTCAGAGGAAGATCATGACAAACTGGGAAACCCCAGATGTAGTACCAGCAGTAAATAAAAAACTGTCTACAAAGTACAGGGTATCTTCTACAGACCCGGAGTTTTTGTCTAAACACCCATCCCCAGAAAGTCTGGTGGTACAGGCAGCATCCTCTACCGATGTCAAGACGGCTTATCCTACCGTCCCACAGGACAGGGACGATAAAAAATATGATGCTATGGCAAAGAAAGTCTTTTCAGCATGTAGCATGGCGTTAAAATCTGTTAATGCTACTTGCACCCTTGCTAGGTTCAGCCATACACTTTGGGAGTGTGCTTCTACAGCGGCTGACTGCATCCCGGAGGGAGAAGAAAGGGATGCGTTCCTGAATATTATACAGGACGGTAAAGACGCTATGTGCGAATCCCTCCAGACGGGCATTGATTCGGCTGACAGTATCAGCAGAGCAATGGCGGCAAGTACATCAACCAGGAGATTCGCTTGGTTGAGAAAGTCTGGTTTTGCCCCAGATGTGCAAGCCAGGCTCTTGAACATGCCATTCGATGGCTCTTCTTTGTTCGGGAAAAAGGCGGATGACAGTTTAGAGAAACTGCAAACTTCAAAAGCAGCAGCAAAATCCCTAGGAGCTGCAATCCGTCAGACTCCTTTTTGTCCCACAGGAACCTCTGCGAGGGGCAAGTCCTTTCGCTTCTACTCCGCATTCGGAAGAGGTAGAGGACGACCGGCTCAAAGGGGACGAAGAAGAACTACCCGAGGTGGACGGGGTAGATATTCAAAAGCCGCAGCAACAGCAGGTGCCTCTTTACCATCGGCATCTGCATCAGCCGCCCCACAACCACTCTGAGGACTTCCCTCACAGGACACCTGTAGGAGGCAGGTTGACTCAACATCTGGCGGTATGGTATGGCAGGCTATCACGTCAGATGCTTGGGCATTGGAAACAGTTGCCCAAGGTTACTGCCTGCCTTTCCTACGTATACCTCAGAGTCATCCACCGGGGATCAGCTCTCGGAAAGCTCCAGATCCGCTCCTCTTGCAGGAAATTTTAGACCTGCTAGAGAAAGGTGCCATAGAACCGGTACCTGTAGCGGAGAGGAACAAGGGCTGGTCTCCCCTTACTTTCTCATTCCAAAGAAAGACGGAGGACTGAGACCCATCTTGGACTTGCGAGAATTGAACAAATTCCTCAGAAAAGACAAATTCAAGATGGTCACTCTTTCTCAGATCCTCCAGTGTAACGCTCACCTGATTCCCGTAGAGGCGCCGGTCTTGACTGGGCGTATACCGTATCTTCAAAGGTGATGTGTAACACACGGCTGGCTCTTTGGGCTGGACCTCTGTGCACTGTATGTCTGACTCGAAGGGTAAGATGTCTGCAGATAGAAAATATGGGATTAAGGAACTGGGTTATTGAATGTCTCTCTCTTCTTCCCTTTCTCTTCTCCTGTAGAACCCCAAAGGTTAACGCTCTCACCTTAGGTAAGTGAACGCCGTGCTCTCCATCTGCCTCGGGGCAGGGTGCTGTAACCAGTTTCTTCACTGGATAAGGGGAGCAGGCCTCTTGACTTCAGAGGACTGCTGTCCGTCGTTTACTGCACGAACGGTAAGTAAGCGCTTGTTGCCTGCTTCACGATGCGCTCTAACTGTCTTTTTATTTTGCAGGTACAAGTTCGGAGCGGCTGCAGGGTGCCGGAATACCCACTGGGTTAGATGTGGAAAGGAGTAATGGCACGTGAGTATTTAAGTTCCCCAATGTCTTTAAACGCACCTCGTTTTGTCTTTCAATTGCGGGATGCAGCGCCGAAGGCCTCCGGAGCGTGCAAAGAGTTGGTAAGCTTTTGTCTTTCAGATGCCGGAATGCAGTGTGAAGACCTCTGGAGCGCACGAAGAGTAGGTAAGCCTTTGTCTTTCAGATGCCGGAATGCAGCGCGAGGCGTTGGTGACAGCCGATGGACCAGGTAAGTGAAGAGCTGTCACTGAAGACCGTAATGCTAACCTGTTCTTTCTTGTCTTTATAGGTGTTGCTGAAGACTGGATTCAGGATGGTAAGCCTTTTTCGTTAGGCCCAGGATCAGATGCAGAAGACACGATGAGCGTTCTGCTGCAGAGGATGCAGAATAACGCAAAGCAAGATTCATCCATCGGGTGTGGTTTAAATAGCCTCCTGTAGTGCTTAGGTGTCTCCTTCCACAGCCATGCCTAGGTAAGAAAAGAGTTCCTGCTTTCCAGAAGAGTTCCAGTGTTCTGAATCTAGGGAGTGGCTTCTGCCCCACCCAACAGGAAAAGTAGTTCCAAACAGAAGAGGATCAGAGGCTCAACTGGCAGGCAAGTAAGCAGCATGGTCTGCTGCAGGTAAGTCCACCCAAGCATTATGAACCCGGCGCTTCCAGCGCTGGGACTGGGCATATTTATGAGCCTGGTGCCACTGGCGCCAGGACTGGGTCCAAAAGGTCCCAATTGGGACTGGTTGGCACTCGGAACCTGGGTTATGGATCTGCTTCCAAGGGAGTTGGGAAAACCCTGACCTTTTGGAAGCAGAGATCATGACATCCAGGCCCTTCAGTTCCAGGACTGGTTGGTATCTCTGGACCTTCAGGACGCTTATTTCCATGTGCCTATCCATCTCAAACACAGGAAATACCTGAGGTTCGCAATTGGCAACTCTCACTATCAATTTCGAGTGCTGCCATTTGGGCTGACCTCCGCCCCGAGGGTCTTCACCAAGTTAATGTCGGTAGTGGCTGCAAGTCTAAGGAGGGAAGGGATTCACGTCTACCCCTACCTGGACGATTGGTTGATCAGGGCTGTTTCTCCGGAACAAGCTCAGATCCAGCTAAATCACGTGTGCCACTTCCTTCACAGACTGGGCTTCTCCCTCAATTTAAAGAAGTCACAAATGATACCATCGCAGAGACTCCAGTTCATAGGAGCGATCCTGGACACTTCCCTGGGAAAAGCCTCGCCACCAGAGGTGAGGGCTCAAGATATTCTACAGATGGTTACCAAGTTCCAACATGCCCAACGTCTCCCAGCCTTCGACTTTTTGAGGTTGCTAGGCCTCATGGCATCCTGCATTTTCCTAGTGCCAGAGGCTCGCCTGAGAATGAGATCCCTCCAGTGGGCACTGAGGACTCAGTGGTCACAATTCTCAGGGAGAATGACAGATCTTCGTCAGGTTCCCGGCAGGGTGGCTCGAGACCTTCAGTGGTGGGCCTGTCAGGAGAACATTCTGAAAGGAGAACAGTTTTGGGAACCCTGGCCGGAGATAACAGTAGTCACGGATGCCTCACTCACGGGGTGGGGAGCCCACGCCAACGACTTGACCATCAGCGGTCGTTGGTCTCCATCGGAGTCCAGACTACACATCAACCTGTTAGAGCTGAGAGCCATCAGACTTGCGCTGAAGGCGTTCCTGCCAGCTGTACAAGGGAAGAACGTCCTGATAATGACGGACAACACGGTGGCCATGCATTACCTCAACAAAAGAGGAGGCGTAGGATCACTACCCCTGTGCAGAGAGGCGATGCAGCTCTGGTTTTGGGCAATCCAAGAAGGAATCTCTCTATCGGCAGTTCACCTAGCCGGAGAGAAGAACTTGACAGAGGACGCTCTGAGCAGGCAGAACACAGTCTCCCACAAGTGGGAGCTAGCTCAGGAAGTCCTTCAAGAGATCTTCGCCCTTTGGGGATCCCCTCAGGTAGATCTGTTCGCCACCAGCCTAAACAGGAAATGCGACCTGTTCTGCTCAAGGGAATTTCCCCCGAGAGGAGCTCTGGGAGACACGTTCATAGTGGACTGGGAGTTTCCGCTTCTGTACGCGTTCCCACCGGTCCCTGTCATTCCTCAAATGATCAGGAGGTTGAGAAGATTCCGGCGAACCATGATCCTAATTGCCCCGGATTGGGCCAGGAGAACGTGGTACCCGGACCTTCTAGACTTGTCCATCTGCCCTCCAATTCGACTTCCACTCAGAGAGAACCTACTCTCACAGAAGGGAGGTCAGGTTCTCCATCCAGACATCAAAACCCTCAACCTTCACGCTTGGCTTCTGAAAGGCTGAGGTACAAGGATTGGGACCTCCCTGATGATTTTATGGAGGTGTTGCTTTCGGCAAGGAGGCCAGCAACAAAGTCTTTATACCGCTGCCGTTGGAACAGATTTTGCAGCTGGTGTAGAGAACAGAATATCAACCCTTTTTCATGTGGTACACCAATGGTTTTGTCCTTCCTACTATATTTGGCAAATTCAGGCCTTCAAGTTGGCACCATTAAGGGCTATCTCGCAGCGCTATCCATCTTTAAGCGTACTGCAGAAGAACCATCCTATTTCAAATTACCCTTGGTAATACAGTTTCTAAAGGGGTTAACCAATGTTTACCCCCCAAGACCATTCCAAGTTCCCCTATGGGATTTAAACTTAGTACTAACTGTCCTGATGGGTACACCTTTCGAACCTCTCCATTCTTGTTCGTTAAGATTCCTTACCCTTAAAACTGTTTTATTAACAGCACTTACATCTGCTAGAAGGGTGAGCGAATTACAAGCTCTTTCTTGTAAACCCCCTCACACAATATTTCACAAAGACAAAGTTGTCCTGCAAGTGAAGCCTAATTTCCTCCCAAAGGTGGTTTCTGAATTCCATATCAATCAGAAGATTACCCTACCATCTTTCTATCCTCCTCCTCACCCGGGGAAAGAGGAAGAGAGGTTACACAGGCTAGACCCTAGGAGGGCTTTAAGTTTTTACATCAGTAGACTAGCCAGGATAAGACAGGCAGACCAGCTGTTTGTAGGTTACGCAGGTCACAAGCTGGGGTTACCAATAACTAAGCAGACCATTTCCAGATGGATCATTCTAGCCATTCTGGAATGTTATAAACTGGCAGGGAAAGAGCCCCCTCAAAACCTTAGGGCTCATTCGACCAGAGGTATTGCAGCTTCATCGGCCCTCAAAAGAGGCGTGCCAGTTAAAGACATATGTGCGGCCGCTACATGGTCGTCTGTCCATACCTTTACACGTTTTTACAATTTGGATTCCTCCTCCAGTCAAGAGACTAGGTTTGGAAGGGCTGTACTGCATTCTATTCATCAATAGAAGACAGCGTGAAGTCAGTTCTCCCTCCTCCGATAATAGAATACTGCTATGGGAGCCTATCTAAGATGAGGAATACGTCGGAGGACACAATGCCTTCGAAGAACAAGTTACTTCTTACCTTGTAACGTTCTTTCGACGGGATGTTCCTCCGACGTATTCCTCATTGACCCTCCCATCCATCCCCGCAGTTCTACTTCCCTTGTTGTTGCAGCTTACGCTCCTTCAGGGTGATTAGTTTAGTCCAGAAAGTATTATTGTGGGCTACAAAACGGAACTGAGCAACGGACGCTGCGCGCGGCCTTTATAGGCAGGATGACGTCGACGTCGATACGGGGGCTGTCGAGAGACATCGACTCGGAGGACGTCGACGCGCAGCGCCCTCTAGAGAGAGAAACAAATTTCCGAGGCCAGCAGAGCTGGAAGGAGATATCTAAGATGAGGAATACGTCGGAGGAACATCCCGTCGAAAGAACGTTACAAGGTAAGAAGTAACTTGTTCTTCTCCAGCATGGGGTCTGGCATGGATTCACATGCTCATGAATATTCCCCGTCGTCAGGCCGGGAATCCTCGGTATAGAAAAAATCAGCATCAGTTTCGTTTCTGATCTGTCTTTCTTAGTAGTAACCAATTACTGGTCTCTGGGTCGGGCTCCCTGGCTGCCAAGCAGGGCGCACCCTCCCCGGCGCCATCATCCACGAGCAAACACTCTGGCTCGGGTAAGAGGAAGTCTGAGAACCCGGCGAAGCTTCTGGAGAGGCCCCGGTCGATCTCGAAGATTCCGGCAGAGGGGGAGCGAGGCTTGGACCCTCCCCCCAAGGTGAAGGCCCCAGACATACAGAAGGTGACGTTGGCCTTGATTCACCCTGCTAAGAACTTGATTGAGGATGACCCCGCGGCCCTGGCTCAGCCTGTGGAGGCTACACCAGTGGAGGCGCCCTCAGGAGCCAGAGTCTCCCTGCCACTGCAGAGGGAGTAGTCTTTCAGGCCCATCAAGAAGACCCCCACAAAGTCCTCGTTGGAAAGGGTGGGTTAGGGGCTGGTGGCCATCGTGGATACGGACACGACCTTTGAAGAGGAGCTCATCCAAGTCGTGGAAGAGGCCCTGCCCATCTTGACGGGAGGGATCCCGACGAGGGTGACGACGAGAGCGACGGTTTCGCAGACAATGCTCCTCAAGAGCCCTCTCTCCCGTCGTTTCCGGCGCTGCAGGACACCTCGGCGGCCTTTTTGTCAGCCATTCAGTCCTTATGCTCGGAGATAAGGACTAGGTTGCCCCTTCTCCCGACAGAGGTACCTGAGCCAGACCTGACGGGGGAACCAGAGCCAGGACCTTCGGAGAGTCCACCGCTTAAGAGGAGGAGGATGCATCCTAGGCCACCTCTCCTTCCTCGGCGGCCTTCTCTGCCTTCCCCCCGGTCTACTACCCAAGGGAATGATACAGGCACGGACACGACTACGACAGGTACGGATGACGACGGAGGCGACGACGGGACGTGTCCCCGTCGCCCCCTGCCCGGGCGTCCCCGCCCGACGAGATTGGATCCTTCCATGCCATGATTTCCAGGGCATCCAAGCTCTTCCAGCTCTGCCCCGAAGAAAAGAAAAAGGAAGGGTTCCTTTACCAACGGCGCGAGGCTAAAAGGAAGACGGTCCTCGCTGTACCGTTTCTTGATGACATCTGGGATGAGGGTCTCGCCCTCCTCAAGAACCCTACTACGGCGCCTGCAAAGAGGGACCGGTACGAGAAGAAGTACCGGGTCCCCGACGCTGACCCCTTGTGCCTTAGGGCGCAACCTACCCCGGATTCGGTCATTTCGGCGGCGGCCAAGAAGAAAGCGGGGGGGGGGCATCGGCCTCGACTTCAACCTCCCCGCCGGACGGCGAGGGTAGGAAGCTGGATGCGATGGGACGACGGGTCATCTCATCTGCAGCGACGACCATCAAGGCTGCCAATGCCCTGGCCATCGTAGCCCGCTACGACAGGGAGTTGTGGTTCAAGATCGGCCCTCTGTTGGACTTCCTTCCGGACGCCAAGAGGGCGGAGGCCCTGGAAATCTTACAGGAAGGTGAGATTGCCTCGGACCACGCCATTACGGTGGCTACGGACATCGCCGACACCGGTTTCTGTCAGTTGGGCAACAGCGTTTGCCTGAGACGACGAGGATGGCTCAAGACAACGGATTTCCGCCATCACGTACAGACCAAGGTTTGGACATGCCCTTCGATGGGAACAACCTGTTTGGCAAGGCGGTTGATGAGTCCCTTCAGGCGATCAAGACGGACACGGAGACGGCCCGTGCACTGGGTGTGCTCCAACAGCGACGACTGTCCTTTCGGAGCTACGGAGGCAGACGGGGTGCCTCCAAGGGAGCCTGCAGTAGCTCCTCTGCGTACCGTCAAGCGGCAAGATCTTTGTCGCAAGAGGCCTACAGGGGATGAGGCAAGTCAGGTGGATCCCGCCGTCATCGCCAAGGTGGTCAAGGAGGCAAGGCTGCCTCCAAGCAGGATTGAACCGACTGTCGGGTCGGGCCCCCGCCCGAAGCACCCCGGTGGAAGGCCGGCTGACGAAGTTCGTTGGCGTGTGGGTGTCCATCTCCACCGACCGTTGGGTGCTGACCCCCCGGCCCCGGGGCACGCCCTCAAGTTCCAGAAGAAGTGCCCCCGCTTTCCTCCTGTGGCCAGGAAGGAAAATCACGTCCCTCAACTGCTGTTGGAAGTAAGGGCGATGCTCAGAAAAGGTGCCATCGAGCTCGTTCCAAAGAGGCTTCGGGCTCCGGAGTTTACTCAAGGTACTTCCTCGTAAAGAAGAAGACAGAAGATTGGCGTCCCATCCTGGACCTGCGATGACTGAACAGGTACATCAAGGCACAGAAGTTCCGGATGGTCACCCTCCAGCACGTGCTGGGACAGCTGGAGGAGGGCGATTTCCTGTCGTCGTTGGATTCGTTCTTTCACATCCCGATTCTAAAGAGACACCGAAAGTTCCTCAGGTTCGTGGTTCAAGGGCGGCACTACCAGTTCAAGGCCCTCCCGTTCGGATTAAAATCGGCGCCCAGGGTGTTCACCAAGTGCCTAGCACCGGTGGCGGCGCGGCTGCGCCTACAGGGGATCCACGTCTACCCCTACCTGGACGACTGGCTCATACGGGTAAGGACAAGGGAGCTCGCCGTAGAACATACTGCGAAGACCGTCCAGCTGCTCACGGACCTGGGATTCTCCATCAACTTTCCAAAATCCCACCTGGTCCCGTCGCAAGTCGCCCTGTTTCTGGGAGCACAGCTCGACACAGTGGCGCGACTGGCCTCTCCGTCGGAGGAAAGGATCAGGACCATCCTGGGAAAGGTGCAACGTCTGCTGGCCACAGACGTGGCCAGAGTGAAGTCTATCAAGTCCCTCCTCGGAATGATGTCCTCCTGCATTTATCTCGTGCGCCACTGCAGACTTCGGATGCGGCCCTTGCAAGAATTCCTCGACGCCCACTGGATCCAGTCGACGGACAGCTTCGAGGACAGGATCCCGCTCGACGAAGCATTCCTTCAGGCGGTACGATAGTGGGGTTCCCGCTCTCATCTGACGGCGGGAACAGGTTTCCTAGCCCCGGCCCACCAGGTGACGGTGACGACGGATGCCTCCCTGGAAGGTTGGGGAGCACACACCAGGGATCTCCACGCGAGAGGCCTTTGGCTCCCCGAGGAGAAGACGCTCCACATCAACATCTTGGAGCTCTTCGCAGTGTTCCGGGCCTTCAGGTCTTTCCTCCCGTCTCTCAAGGGCAAGGTGGTGAGGATCTTCACCGACAACACCACCACGATGTTTTACATTCGGAAGTAGGGCGGAACTAGATCCCCTGCCCTATCCAAGGAAGCCCAGGATCTGTGGCATTGGGCCGTCGCCCAAGGGATGTTTCTGGTACCCTTTCATCTGGCAGGGATAAAAAAACACCATTGCCGACTCACTCAGCAGAGAGCTGCGCTCGTGCCACGAGTGGGAACTGCGCCAGGATCAAGTGGATCGACTCTTCCGACGATGGGGCGAACCCCAGATCGATCTCTTCGCGACGGAGGCGAACTCCAAGTGCCGGAGGTTCGCCAGCAGGTTTCCCCAGCCGAGGAGCATGGGCGATGCTTTCTCGTTCCCCTGGGACGGCCTATTCCTTTATGCGTTCCCGCCGTTGCCGTTGCTACTCCGGCTCGTCAACCAGCTCAAGAGGTCCCGGTGCAGGATGATCCTCATCGCACCGACGTGGCCGAGACAGATCTGGTTCCCGGACCTTCTGGACTTGTCAGCGTCCACACCAGTCAAGCTGCCGACGGACGCAGATCTTCTCTCCAGGAGGCGCCATTCTTCATCACGAACCAGGGTCGCTGAACTTGCAGGCCTGGCTCCTGCAGCACTAGAGTTTGGAGGATACGACATCCCGGCCGACTGCAGAGAGGTTCTTGCAAAGGCCAGGGCATCCTCAACTCTCAAGTGCTACGGACATAAATGGAAGAGGTTCTGTGTCTGGTGCCGTGCACAGAAGATTAACCCTCTGCGGATTACGACCCCTCAAGTATTGCCGTACCACCTGTACTTGGCCAAGGCTGGCCTATCTCACGCTTCCATCAAGGTGCATCTGGCTGCCGTCTCACGTTACACCAGAACTACAGGACGGGCGTCCCTGTGGTCTCATCGGCTGGTGAAGGAATTTATGAAAGGACTGTTCCGATCGTTCCCGCCGGTGAAGGCCCCTGCCCTGGCGTGGGAGCTCAACGTAGTGCTGACTAGGCTCATGGGGGCCCATTCGAGCCTATGCATTCAGTGCCGTTGGAAGTTTCTGTCGTGAAAGACAGCATTCCTCGTGGCCATCACCTCTGCACGACGAATGGGAGAGATCCAGGCCCTATCTTGCAAGCCTCCATACTTGACTTTTCACGACACGAGGGTGGTGCTGAGGACGCACACCTCCTTTATGCTCAAGGTGCCGTCGGACTTCCACCTCAACGAGCCCTTGGTGTTGCCAGTTTTCTTCCCATCGCCGGCTGAGAGGACTCTGCACCCGCTAGATGTAGCTAGAGCGCTCAAGTTCTACGTGGACCGCACAAAGAGTTTTCGGAAGACATCACAGCTGTTTGTGAACTTTGGACCTGTGACTCAAGGGAAGGCTCTCTCGAAGACTTCCATTTCCATATTACTCTCCGGCTGCATCATGCACTGTCACCGGTTGGCAAACCGACCGTTGCCAGGCCGTCCGAGAGCCCATTCGACCAGAGCGATCGCTGCTACCACGGCCTTCCTGTCTGGTGTGCCCCTGCTCGACATCTGCAGGGCTGCTACGTGGAGGTCGACGCACACCTTTACGAGATTCTACTGCGTCGACCGGGATTCCAGGGAGGAGTCCAGAGTCGGCCAGGCAGTGCTGCGCAACCTGTTCGCCTAGGGTGAGCCTGGTGAGGAGGTAAGAGTTGCTTAATGTTGAGATGTTGTATTGCTTGATATTGAGCCTTTTGCCACCTCCCGTGGTTGTGCATGTGTATACTGCTATGTATTCTTATATTCATGAGCATGTGAATCCATGCCAGACCCCATGCTGGAGAAGGAACAGGTTACTTACCTGTAACTGTTGTTCTCCAGCATGGGTCTGGCATGGATTCACATGCGAACCCTCCCGCCTACCCCTCTGCGGCTCTTCACTTTGTCATACTGCCACTTTACGTGCTACCAAATCTGAGGACGGCTGCTGGGGGCGGGGCTTAGGGAGAGGGCAGTCATTGGCGGGGGCAGTATGACCCAGAGACCAGTGATTGGTTACTACTAAGAAAGACAGATCCGAAACGAAACTGATACTGATTTTTTCTATACCGAGGATTCCCGGCCTGACGACGGGGAATATTCATGAGCATGTGAATCCATGCCAGACCCATGCTGGAGAACAACAGTTACAGGTAAGTAACTTGTTCCTGCTCTGGCATGGATTGAAGTGAGACCTAGCTCGTATCTTATGCAATCTGTCGGAGTCCCTTTTGGTAATCGAAGAACTCTGCTCCAATATAGGTTCTCACATGTTGCCCATGTCGTATATGGCCATCCCAGTATTGCTTCAGCGCCATGGATTCTCGCTGGTATTACTTTACTCTTGTAGAAATCGATAGTTGATTTCAACTTAAATATCCAAATTTCTTATTTATCCTATCTCCTTGGACAGCCAGAAGTTTACATTTTATTTTTATTTTCCACACCATTGGATCATCATTAATATGTGACTTAATTAGAACCCCCAGATATTGAGATTGGATGACACACTTCACTGTTTCCTGTCCAGGTTTCCAGTTTAACAACTTTTTAGCATGTTCTTTTGTTCCCTTCAAGTTTTTCAATATTAGAATTTCGGTTTTCGAGGCATTTATCTCTAAACCGTTCTACTCAGTATAGATTTTAAGTGCCGTTAATTTATGTTGCAGGCCTATCGGAGTAACGTCCAGTAGCACTATATCATCCGCGTACAGCATATAATCAATGTGGTTCCCATTTATTTTGGGGGAAACGTGTTCAGATTTTCCATATCATTGCCCACATCTGCTATAAACAGGTTGAATAGCGTTGAGCCCAAGGGACATCCCTGTTTCACGCCTCTAGATGTGTGTATCGCTAATGAGATGGACCCTTTTTTTGTCTAGTCGAATTTTGATTTCTGTTCTGGAGTATAGTTCTATTATTGCCTTTAGCAAACTCAACATATATTTACACGCCTCAAGTTTTGACCATAAAAGTTCTCTGTCCACTCCATCAAAAGTCTGTGCTAAATCTACAAATGCCAGATATATTTTTTTATTTTTTTTAATTGCTTCCATTTTCAGCAAATTCAGCATCAGCAGGTTTAGTCCACACCATACACCTCTTACAAAGCCGGTTTGATGATCATGAAAAGGCTCCCGTTGTCTTAATCCAGTCTGTTAAAGCCCTAGCACTTGGTGGAAAAGATGCTCCCTACCACATCCAACAGGGCTATCGGCCGGTAATTTATTTGGTCAGTTCTTATTCCTTTTTTGAATATAGGCACTATAATAGCGCTCTTCCAGGATTTTGGAATACTGCTTTTTTGTAGAATGACGTTAAACAATTTATTATAGAAATCAGCCCACTCTTGCAGGTTTTGTATCATCATCTGGTTAGTTAAACCATCAGGACCGGGGGCCCTGGACGCACTGAGTCGCATGATATTGGTCAATATATCTTCTCTGGTGATATCTATATCCCATTTTGTTTGATTTTTAGGTCTGGTGTATTTGTCTCTGTGCTTTTGAAAAAGATTGGAATAATGGTCTATCCATGGTTTCTCAGTTACCATGCTACATTGAATTGAATTATGGTCAATCTCCATGTTGTTAATGATGTACCAGAATTCTCTTGTGTTTTTCTGCGTCATGATGTTCAACATCAGTTCTTATATTGCGTTTTGATTTTCTTTCTCTCTTTAATTTTATCTGTGCTCTTGCTTTTGTTAATTATTCTGATCTTTCTCCTTTTTACGCGCTTTTTCTTTGCTATCTCTGGATCATATTTATGTTGATTCTTTGATCTCAGTCTTTTTGTGCCATTGCTTCGTTCAGTATATTGTTGTAGGAGAGTGCTGTATTCAATCGTATCGTTCATATTCCCATTGTTTTTCAAAGCACTTGACAGGCACGTAATTTTTGTGCTATTTAGCCTCAGTCTGGACTTTGTGGTTCCACTTGCACAGGGTGTCTCCAAACGGCATTCTTCTTATTATTCTCTGTTTGGATGGTAATATTTATTTTATTGCATTATGCTCACTTTGTGACATATTCATCACATTGCAGTCAATAATATTTCCTATTAGTTGTTCTGAGACATAATAGTAATCCAGAATTGATTTTTGTGAGCCCCTTTTCCAAGTTGCCTGTGGCGGCATATCTCCTGGTATATTACCATTCAGCAAGGACATTGCTCTTGCTTCCATCTCATCTTCCCAAGCTTTGTTAATTACAGTGTTACTCTTCTTTTCTCTCTCATTTTTCAACTTATCTCCATCCAACCTTATGCATTCCATATTAAGATCTCCACAGAGGATGATGTCATGTTTTGACTTCTCACTCCTGAGATAATCTATAATGTCACAAATCTCATCAAAAAAAACCACTCATCCTTCACTTGATGCTCCCAATATACGTTAATATGAGTTTTCCAAGATCTCCCTGCTTTTTTTGTTGAGATTCGATGGTAGTTAATTGGATGTATGGGGAATGGTTATAGGTTTTACACATTCTTAATCCACTTTCCATTTTTAAGAGAGTTAGCATACCCGACATCGGTCAGCCTTTGTTTTGTTTGATTTCTGGATTTAGTAATTTCACACCCTTCTACACATGGTATTTCAGAAAGCCAAGTATCCTGTAAGCATATTACATCTAGCGGTTTTAATTCTGGTGCAAGTTGTTGAAACAGGTGGGAAAAGCCTTGCGTATTCCATGATCCCATCTGTAGGGTACAGCTTCTCCGATAATCAAGGCATTAGCTTCTTTTGTCTACAATTAACGCTCAAGCAAGCCAATTCTAACTCTCTCATTCGCCTTTTTTTTCTCCAATCTTGTTATTTCTGTCCATCACACTACCAACTTTTGGTTCACAGGCAAAGTATTAAGTCTCATATTGGTTCACAGACAAAATATTAAGTCTCATATTGTTTTTGAATATATATGAAGCACTCAATCAAAAGTGGTTTCTTTGACAAATTCCACTGTTTTTATATCATGATATTGATCTCAAGGCAGGAACATGATTTATCACTTGCAATACATTATACCTGTTTATTATTAATCCATCATCAGAGGGCAATGTTCTTTCTAGTTGTAGATAATCGTTGGAATCGATCTTCGGTCTTTTGATTAGATTTTTTTTGTCATCAATGCTACTGACCTTCTATCCATTCTCCAATTCTCCAATCTTCTTCTTGATCTATTTTGTCAGCCGCTTTTCGCTTATTTGATCCTTGGATAGGGCCAATGAGTGAATACTTTTTCTCTAGGTTGTCAGTTTCGTCACCTGTCTTTTCTTTATTTTGTCAAGCCCCATTTTTGTTATCTTGACAGATTTTGTTTCTAGTAACATTCTTCACTCCTCAATTTTAATGAAGCTATCTGTTTTTAGGGCTTGTCCACTTATTTTGGTTATCTCTCTATTATTTATTTTTTTGGTGATATTTCTATGGTACACGTTCTTTTTGATATTCGTATCGGTCGTTCACGGACCTCCTTTGTAGTATACTTAACTTCCTCCAATTCAGAGTTCAAGATAATCTGGTTTTCACTTACACAACTCGTGTTTTCCTCCTCCACCTCTCTACCTGAATCATATACAGAAAGGTCTTCACAATACCATTTTGAAAGCAAATCCAAGGCTCTGGGCCAAAAATCTTTATACTATCTTCTCAGAAGTGATGACACATCGTAAACTGCCAGCCTCATGGCTATGCTCTATCATAGTCCCGATCTACAAGAAGGGCGACCGTGCTAACCCTCGTAATTATCGTCCAATCGCTGTGTTGGACGCTCCAGGAAAATCTTTTGCAAAATTAGTACTATCCGAATTCAGCCATTGGACGGAAGCCAATGGCAAACGAGATCGACATCAAACAGGATTTGTCGCAGGTTTAGGTACCTCTGTAAATCTTCTAACCCTAAATGCAATAAAAGCCCTAAGTCAGTCCCATAAACAGTCAATTTATTTTGCGTTTATTGATTTACATGCTGCATTTGATTCTGTCTCCTGTGCTTTGCTAATGATGAAATTCACAAGAGACAACTGCCCCACAGACCTCCACGATATCATTCATGCGTTCCACGCTGCAACATCGGGGCTTAAAGCAAGGCTGTTTATTAGCTGCAGCAATCTTTAATTACTTTATACACGACTTAAGTTCAATTTTCTCACAGATTTCCTCTGATGCTCCGGTCCTTAAAGGACATAAAATTACTAACTTAAATTACGCGGACGATATGGTCCTTATTTCAAAAACGCCGAAGGGCCTACAGAATCTTATTGATGCATCCAATTTGTACTTATCAGAGAATCAATTGGTAATTAACACTAAAAAAACTCAGATCATGGTCTACCATGCAAATCGTCTCCATAAGTACAAACTCAAGTGGTTAATTAATAATACTCCACTGGAAATTGTGCAAACATATACTTATTTGGGGATTGAATTTGGAGGTTCCATCAAACCATGCAGCCAGATTGAGCGCATGGAGGCAAAGTTGACTACAGCTATTTCACAGACCAAAATTATATTACACAAATTCGGGAAATTCACAATAAAACCTGTTATAATTTACTGGACCATGAAAGCAATACCTTCAATTTTGTATGGGGCGGAAACACTCCTGAATTGTAACAATCTAAATTTTGACAGATTTGAAGCAAAGTTTTGGCGGGCAGTGCTCAATCTGCCTCGCCTCAGTGTGTGCCAGGCCCCTGGCTGCGTTATGAATTAGGCCTCATCTCCATGCATGCAGTCTACACTTGGCGTTGTTGTATGCTTTTTCGTAAATGCCTAATGGCAAACCAAAAAACGAATATGCTATCAATAATTGGTGATTATATGTTAACAACCGACAAGAATTTTGTAATACTATGGATTGATTTTTGTTTGGAATCTTTAGCGTCTGCAAATATTTCAATCCATAAGTTAATAACCAATCCTGAGAAGTCAAAAAAAAATATATACCAAATAGACTGGATCAATACCATCGATAAATGCCAAAAGTATCGTCAACCATGTTTCGGTTTTGGCCTAAAACAGTGAAATGCCCCGAGGCTTATCTTTTAAAATTTCCTTCGGCTAAACTAAGAACAGGCTTCTTGAGGGCACGTTTTGACTTATGGCCCACCTATTAAGTCCAAGCAAGACGGCATTTGAGATCACAAGCACTTATATCATGTAGATTCTCTATGGATCCTAATACTATTGAATCTCTGGAACATTTAATTTGCTATTGTACACAATCGCTCAAAGAACAATGCACTTCTCAAAAGTGCTGTCTATTTTAGAAACTGTTGACCAAGATATCCGTTGGTCCTTTTTATTGTGTTCTAATAATTACCTCACACAGATTGCATTAACCAATTTTTTATTGTCCTTGAATTTGGATAACGCTATTTGAGAAGAAGTTCAAGTCTCAGGCAGCGCTAAAACAGTGAACTGTGATAACTATTTGATTGGTTTTATGAAATTAATTAGTTGAAGGTAATGTTAGTGAACTATCTGTGGTTTGTATCTGTTTTACATTTGCTTATCTTAATAATGTGTATTTATTATGTAGTGTATTAGTTATATGTTGGATTATCCTTTTGTTGAGCGGAAACAATATCTATGCTGCTTGAGTCTGTATATTGAGTCTGTATATTGCAAGATGAATTTTTCCTTTTCTTATGTTTTTCGTGTTTATATGTAAAATTCTCTGAGTTTGTATATTGAAAAGTTGTTTATAACCGCTAAATCAATTAAAAAAAAGAAAAAAAAAGGTTCAACAATTCGTTCATCATGTCCACATCATCCATTTTATCATCCATTTTCACTGGACTTTGTTCTCTGACTTCCCTCTTCTTAACCATTTTGATTTTTTCCAGATCACATTTTTTATTATTCTCCATTACTTTTTTATTTGGGGCTGTTTGTATCGTGACATGTAGGGACTTGAGATTCCTTAGGAATTTACAAAATTTTTTGCATAGGGATTTTTCCCTCTTGGCATGTTTTTAGTTTTTCTTTTTTGCTTTACATGCAAGTCGTTCTGTCCCTTTATTTCTCCTTTTTTATTTCTTTTTGTTTTTTCATTGATCAAGTAACTTTCCAACCCTTTGGGGCTATTGTTTATCACTATTGTACTCATTTCGTCAGGATTTTTACTTGTTTCTTCTGCATTAGCTGATGACGGCGTGGGATCTCTCATGTCCATGGTTATTCTGCTCTGTTATTTCATTACTTCGGGATCTCTCCCATGCAGTATTCTGAATCTTATGAGGTATATCCTTTTCACCTTGAGCCGTTGCAACATGACTTGAGCTGCATTTGACTCCTCTATCTTCGACCTCTAGGTCAGATTTATTTTCTATTGTGGATGCAACGTGAGTCATATTTGTGGCCTGGATGTCCCTGCTTACTCTTCCACTTCGGTGATGCTCTAATACTTGATCTTCTTGATTTCTACGACCTTCTCCTTTAAGAATTAATAGGGCTTCATTTGACACCTCCGCCAGCAGCCTCTTATCTTCTAAGTTGTTTTTCAACTGTTCTTTCAGTATTTTATTTAGTATTTAATTTTTTTGATATCATGTGCAGCTTGTACTTTTATTTCTTTTAGCTCCATTTCAATATTGATCATTTTAGAATGCATGAGTGCATTTAATGTATTTTGATCTTTGTAACTATCATTAAACTGCTCATACATTTTAGATTTGCAGCTACAGCAATAGTCATTGCCGAGGTGATATTTAGTCTTAGTTCGTCTTAGTTCGTTAACCATCTGCATACACATTTTTTGTAAGTCTTGCAAGCTTGTTTTCCCAGCCACAATTTTTTATCTTTCTATTGGTGGGCTTCTTCTTACTTTTGGATAATGTCTTTCCGCCACAGATGAATCAGACGTTGATTCATCTGGTGTAGATATTGATTGACGTGTGGGTCTTTGGCTCTGCCTGCCCCCTCGTTCTTTATTTAGTGGGCTGGGATTTTTTGAATCCTCTTTGTCCAGCCTATTTCTTTTTTGTGAGGATTGTACAGAAGGTATTGGGCTCAAATCAATGCGTTTCCTTTTGTTCATTGTTTTTGCCCAGGATATTCATTGTTGCCACTGTTCTCCTTTTGTGGTTCATGCATATCATTGTTAATATCATGGGCAATATTTCATCCAATTGGCTTTCATATCCACTTTTCCTCATTGCTCTTGCATTTTGTTCTTCTATTATTGCGAGTTACACTTGCATTGAGAGTTGTAATATCCTTGAGAAGTCTATCAGCCATTGCAAGTGAGTTGCGCCTATCCTGTCTGCAAACTTCTCCAACTTCGTTATTAGTTTTTCATTCCTGGTTTGGTTCGCTGAGCTAGTTGTGCCTCCGCCTCACTTGGTTTCATAAATACTTCATCGGTGTTGGAGTAGGACTGATCTTTGTAGTCCTCATGATCGTCATTTTGAACTTTCTCAGCGTCATCAGGGACTTCTTGATACTGTTTATTTCCGCTTATGGCATTGCTTATTATGTGTTTAGCCATTACTGAATCTTTCCCTGAATAGAGCTCCCTTGTGGTCTGTTCACTATAATGCTTTGTAGTAGTTATTAATTTTCTCATGAGGCCTGTCGGCTAATTCCTTCAATCGCTCCTCCTGTAGGATATGTCTATCCTCATGCTGTCCTGGGCTCTGGGCTGCCCTGTTACCACCCGACGTGGACTATTCCAAATCCCTTGGTCTGGCCGCTACGTTGTTCCGCTCTACTATGCGCCACGCCAATACACGTAATGATGAAACACCTGCAAGGCTGTGGTACTTGTAATTTCTCACTTTCAATGTCTCGCACTGAGCAAAACGCTCATCCCCCTTTCTGCAGAACTTCTACGTTCTTGGTAAATTCATTTGTGGTTGCGTCAGTACTCCCTTGCAATTCACGTCAGGTTTGCCGCCTGTTTTCTTTTCTTTTGTTCGCACAATATGATCATGATTCGCTGGCTGCGGCAGCGGGCTAGCGATAGCAAGGGATATTGTTATTGGACTTTTAGACTTTTTCCGTCCCTCTGGCTTTCAATGTATCGGAGGGAGGTCTGGGGGGGCCCTATTGCTGACAGGTTTTCCTGGTTTTCCTGGTATGGTGCAAAAATGTCATTCGCAATCCCTGCTTCAAATCCCACTTCTCCTGCCACAATTGCCCTTGGTCACATTCTCGGTCGTGGTCACAGTTGCGGTCACGTTCCACAATTCTCTCGTAACAGTGTTGTATGTAGACTCGATGTTGAGGTTGAATTGGACGCGGAGTGCCAGCGTCTCAGCTGCGAGCGGGTTTGGGGAGGGAGCATTTTAGTTCTCTTCGCCTGACTTATTGTCTGCTGAATCTGGAAGGAATCCATGGCCACAGCTCCTACCGTGCTCACCACAAACACCCAGGAACACTCGCACACACTCCGACGCTCCGCGTCCGGGGGCGAGCCTCCACGCTGCAAGCTCCTCCCCAACAGAAACAGCAAAAAGACACAGATTGAAGCAATCTCCAACAGAGGTCCGAACACCCAGGAACACTCGCACACACTCCACCTTCTGGAGGTACAGCTACCTCTCCACAGTGCAGTTTTCTCCTCATCCAGGTCTCCCAGGGTCGCTGGAGCTCTTCTGGTCTTCCACCTGGCTTTTTGCACCTACCAGCATCCCCAGCTGGCTTCTGTTCCTGTGTAGGTCTGCAGATCCTGTTTTTCTGGGGCCTCAGTCGTGGGGACAAGAGGGAGGAACTCCTGCACTACGAATTCAAGGTCGGCGCAGCAATGGGCAAACTTCAGATCAGCTGCACTTCGCAGTTTCAGCTTCTCGTGGCTCTCGCAAATAGCACCTCCGCAGTTCTTGGATACCTTATGGACTTTCCTCACATCTGGGGTCAAGAACTCTGTTGAGGTGGCTCAGGCTCGGTCAGTCCTGCTTCATGGGAGTCCAGAGGATCTTCCTGGTGCTCGGGTCTGACGTAAAGACGACCCACTCAATTCTGGTGTTCCTCTCCCTGGCAATTGGTTCCTGCAGCAGCAATGGAAGTACAGCCAGCTCTGAGAGGATTTCCAGATGAGTTTGTCTTGGGAGCGATTGGTCCCATCAACACAAGTCATCCTTTGCAGGGCTTCTCTAGTCGAGGCGAATTTGGAGCTTCAGCACTGCAGCAGGGCTTCACCGGACAAACCAACGCACCAGGAGTTGCAGCAGGCGTCTCTTCCAAGTTCTTCTTCGGATTCCTTCGTCCAGTGGTCGACTCTGCCTTCCGAGCAAAAAGTATCGCCTTTTATTCAGGTTTCTCCCATTCACACAGCACGGTGGCTGTCCTGCAAGGACAACCAGCCAACCAATCACCTTTGGGTGCATTCCTGTAACCAAGGGAATTGAACACAGGGCATTTCGGGCACCTCCCTCAGTGCTCCCATGCCAGGCACGCTGGAGCCAGAGGTGGGCTTCACCAGTGAATCCCGCCGTAGACAAAACAAACAAAGAGACCAAACCTGGTTTGGCATGCAGTTTAAATCTCAAGAAGGACCTTTCCAACAAGAAATAGAAAAAAAAAAGACCTGGGCCATTTGCACCCATCAGTGCTTTACTGCAGCTGCTATTGCAGCCCGCGGTAGAAACACACAATAGTAGGAAAAAGTAAACCACTGCCACCAGCCATTAATTGTAGAAAGGGTAACATAAAATTGTTACATGAGAAATTAGACAAAGCGGATACTTAGTAACCTCTCCAGCACCTTATGGTAAGATAGTGTGTGCTGGGTCTAGAAAGTTACAAAATGTAAGTAAAGTCAATTTCACTTCACTGCTCTTGGAAACAGTATTTTCACCAAGAGAAGGTATTTAAAAATTTGGGAAATCTAAGAAACTTCCCTGTGCCACTGCACAGAAGGTGCTTTGTGTCACAATGTAACGATGATGCCTATGGAGTTTGTCAGACTCCAAAGTCAAAAGAAACGCAGAGTCCAAATCACAGAAAAATACATGAGAGTGGGAAAAAGGTCTCACTCTCTACAGGTTAGAACTTAAGTCTTAAAGTCCAGCAAAAAGAGCTGGGGGTCTCTAAAGGTAAAAGGGAATTAGCACATTTCTGAGGATTCTCTCTAACAAGGGTTGACACAGGTCAGGAAAATGTATCATGAATATGAAAATCTTACCCAACAGCGGATACTTAGTACACATTCATAAGCACTGCCCTAGGCAATCGTGTTCTCGGGAGAAAAGGCAGGACTGAGGTCATGGGGCGCAGCACCTCAATAAACACTGGCCCAGACGTCCTGTCCGCACCGCGTTTGGCATCAAGTCGAGGCAGTTCAGCCCTGCACCCCTTGGGGCAGAGATGTTTCCTAAGTTCAGGTGCACAAGAGATAAATATCGTAGATGAGGAATCCGTGGGCGGGATATCCATCAAAAAGAACACAGCTAGATTGTATTTTACAGCTCATGTTTTTTACGTGTACAGTCTGCAGGCTATTGTTTCTTAGAAAGTAGACTCTGTCTGCAGCTGCATCTTTCCTGCAGATTACATTTGTCTGTGTCTAGGAAACATTATTGATGTTTATTTCAGCAAGATGCTTGCTATAGCATATTAGCAATTCTAGGTAGTGGGTCATTACGCTTATTAGTTGTTAGGTAAGAATTGGTGTAGTCATCCTGTGTGAGAGTACACAAGACATATCTGCTCGGTATTAGGTAACCCACCTTTTAGTATAGGTCTGTACTACACAAGTTGGTAGTGTGACTGAGCAGCCAGGCCTATCCCAAGAGGGGTAAATGTGAGCTCTAGAGCTGTACAGGTGAAATCAGTCAATACAAGTGACACTTAAACTCTCAAGGGTTCAATTATAAATATATATATAAATTTACACATCAAGTTTTAGTTGAGCATTCTTTAAAAGGGAAATTGTTTGTAGCAGTTCAAGCAAACTTTGGAATGCCTTTTCAACAGTCAGCACAAGTTGTTGAATACTCTTTGGATATGCTAGTACAGTTCTCCTACACCCTGAAGTGACTTGAATAACAAGGATATTATTGCACTTATACATAACATCAATATACTTTGTAGACTTGTAATTTCAGAAAGGAAGGGTGAAGGAAAAATAGAAAGGTTAGTACATACTTTCTTAAAAAGGAAAAACTGTTTAGACCCTCCAATGAAATCAAGGTAAGCCTTTCCCAGTAGTAAGTGTTGAACAAATTACATCCTATGAGGCACAAGCAGCGCCAAAGTCAATGGATTCGGAAAGATGCCTTTAGGCAGTCAGGACAGCCAAAGTCAAGTGGACAAGGTCTATAGTTATAATGCACTTCTTAGATAAAGGTCTTCAAAGTCAGATAGTTCAGAAAATCACTGTAGGAACACAAGCTATGAAGCCTGTGCAAAGGGGAGTTGAAATCAACTCAGAAAGTTAAGCAAGTGCAAATCTCAAGTGAGAAAGCACAATTTAAGGCAAGAAGGTAAGTACCCCAAGCCCAAACAGTATTTGTGGTTAGAAGAAAAGTGTTCCAGCTGGGTTCTGCCCAGCAGACCCTGGTTCAGTCGTGGGGACAAGAGGGAGGATGTCTGGAGGGCTCCTTCGGCAGTACTCAGGAAGTTAGTCGGCAGGTATGGGCTCTCTTAGATTCAGCAGCACTTTGTGGTTTCAGCGCTTCGCAAACAGCACTGATGCAGAATGAATATCTCCGGTTGGACTTTCCTTGCTCCCTCGGTCATGGACTCTGGTGAGGGGACTCTGGTGAGGGATTTCCTGCTTCTGGAGTGTCCTTAGGAGGCTTCTGGAGTGTCCTTAGGTGGCTTCTGGAGCTTTCTTCGTTCCGTGGCAGACGTTGCACTCGGTTATAGAGACTCAACCCTTGCCATTGGGCTTCTGCAGCAGCGGAGATGCACAGCAAGTCGGGGATTGCGCCAAAGTAGAGTTCGTCTCGGGGTTAGTTGGTTCAGGGTTCAGCAGGTGTCCATCGTGCAACGGGCTCTTCCCAACTTCAGACCCCACGCCCTCTGCCTACGTTGCCTGGGCCCAGACCACGGTTCGCAAGCTTGTTCAGCGTGTGGCTCACTGTCCTCCAAAGCACTGAAGAACAGACTAGCCATGTGGAGGGAGCTCTTCCAGAAGTCACCTCCAGAGGACCTCAAGAACTTCGTCAAACATCGAACCAAGCCCAAGGTAGGGCCGATATTCTCCATCACACCCCACAAAGGAGATTCCGTCCCAGGGACTCTACGGCATGGGAGGGACCGGTCAGGTCCTTCTACCAGCTCGTGCACCAAGGCTGCTACAGCTACCGGCCTCTGGGCCGAGGGGTCCTCGGATCCTCCCGGTGACAGCGGTGAGGGACCGGAAGGTTCTTTTACCAGGTCTTCACCCGAGGGGCTCTGCCCCTTTACTGGCATTATGGCCGAGGGGCTACGCCCTAGTACCGGCAATACGTCCGAGGGGGCGCCTAAACGCAACTCTACCGACCCCCGGGTTGAGGGTGTCAGACCTACCGGGCCTAGGCCAGAGGAGCTGGGTAGGTAAGCCTCATGATCCACACGCAAGAGTCTTGGAGGAGGCCGGGACCAGCAGGCCGAGCAACACGTCGCAGGCACATGGCAGGCAGCTCGACAAAATGGCAGCCGCGCCAGACAGAGGCACCCGTCCGACGCCATTCCAGGAATTTGGCAAAGAACAAGTGTCAAGGTGTGACTGGCCTCAACCAGGTACGTGGCCTACAGCCTACCCCTTTTTTGCGCAGAGAAGCTTTCCTTTGTGTCCATATGGGTAGGGTACGCAGCAGCTCCCCGCTACCCTGTCAGCACCCCCTGCCACCTCCTTGGCGAGTGAAGAGGGTTTCTTCAAGAGGTTCCTCGGCCTCATGAAATCACCTCAGATGGGTCTTATCCTCAAGGGCACCATCAGAGAAGTCCTCCCTGCAATGCTAGCGGCACCACAGACGCCTCTGCCGGCACCCCAGGCCCGGCTCAGCCGCCTCCGCCGGCTCCCCAGCCGATGCCTCAAACGGTTCCATACCAGCCGCCGCCTCAGCCTCCGGCCGCGGTCCCTGTACCCCAGCTTCTGGCGCCAGCTACTCCTCCTCCTTCTCCACAGGATCCCCCTGATCCACAGGATACAGATGAGGAGGAGGATCCCGACACGTCCTCCTCAGCCAGGGCCTTCCACAAACGTCTTGCTGGCCTGGCGGAGTATCTGGGCCTACCCCAACCCAAGGTCGAGCAACTAGCAGAGGGGGTCCTGGAGGAAGTCCTCATGCAACACCCCTGTGCCAAATCGGGGACTCCACTGCAAACCGATGTAGTCTCCCTGGCCAAGAAGGGCTGGCTGAAACCCCACTTGGCCCAGCCGGTCAATCGACGTCTGGACGCCAAGTACAGGCAGGTGGAGGGGGATACACTCTTGCTCTCGGCACATCCTCAGCCACACTCCTCAGTGATTGCTTCGGCATCACTATACTCCAAGCCTCAGTCATCCTCAGCCTCCTACTCTGCGCCGCTGCTATGCAAGGAGTAGAATATCTTGGAGGCGTATGGCAAGAAGCTCTATTCCAACGCGTCCTAGCATCTTCGTCAGGCCAACGCCATGCTGGCTGCCGCCAACCAAAGATTATGGTGGGAAATTGCAAACGTCCTCCCGGAACTCCCCACTCAGAGCCAATCATGCTTTAAGGCGGGGCTAGCCGAGGCCAAGCTGGTGGCAGGACCTCATGGAATCCACCGTGGCCCATATTGACACCTCTGGTGGTGCCATCTGTATCGCCACGGACATGACAAGGACAGCCTGGCTCCGGACAACAAAATTCAACCTGGGCGTCCAGGAACGCACATTAGATCTACCGTTCGGAGGGGGGGGGGCTTTTCCACTCTTCCACGGACGAAGAGCTGGACAAAAAGAAAAACAGCTCACAAACGGCCCAGTCTTTATCCATCCTTACAAAGACTGTGCCCTAATCGTACACCCAATCCCAGCAGTGCTCTGACCATGGTCGTATGTACGGAGGGTTCCGCGGCTTCCAGGAACAGAGATCCAGGCAGCCGGACCGCTCGCCATCTCAGAACCAGCGAAAAAACAAAAAATGGGGGGAGTAAGGTCTTTTTCCAGTCCCCCTCCTCTGCGACAGCCTCTGAGGGAAAGAAGGCATGACACGCCCCTTCAGGTCCACGTGTCTCTGGTGGGGGACAGGCTTGCTCTCCATGCACATTTCTGGCACCAGAATTTCGCCGACCCCTGGATCCTCTCTGTAGTATCCACGGTGTACCGCCTCCCTATCCCAGCCTCTCCTCCTTCCTCCCCTCCACTCCCACAAGTTGGGACAGCAACTCTTTTGGCAGAGATCCGTTCGCTCGTAGAGAGCCAGGCAGTGGAGGAAGTCCCAGCCTCCCAGCGAGGCTTTGGCTATTATGGCAGGATTTTCACCATTCAGAAGAAGAACCAGGGGGGCATGAGAGTTGTGCTGGCCCTTTCCACCCTCAACCTCTCCTTACCCCTGCAAAAATTCAACATGGTTACGCCAGCTTTTATAGCAGAGACATTGGACAAGGGAGACTGGATGTGCTCCCTAGATCTGAAGGACGCATACCTACACGTTCCGATTTGGTAGCCCAATCGTTCTTTCCTACGGTTCAGGATCATGGGCTACCATTTCCAATTAAAAGTCCTTCCTTTTGGCCTGAACTTGGCCCCCAGGGTCTTTACCAGGCTCATGAACGTGGTGGCGGCCCTCCTCAGAGCGCAGGGCCTCCACATCTACCCATACCTCGGTGACTGGCTAGTCAGGGCTACATCTCTGGAGGCGGTTCACCACACTTCCCATGCCCTTATGAACACACTGCACGATCTGGGCTTCTCGCTCAATCTCAAGAAGTCACAGCTGCTTCCTACGCAGACTGACATTCTTGGGCCTCATCTGGGACGCGTGCGCCGAGAAGGTATTTCCGTCAGAGGACAAAATCTCGGCCATCAAGAGGGCCACCACCCACTTACTCAGCAGAGAAGTGACCTCGGCATGGTGGTAACAACATCTCCTGGGTCTATTGGCAGCGGTCCTATTAGCCATCCTGTACACGAGACTAAGGATGAGGAGGATTCAGCTGCACTTCGTGGCCTCATAGAACCATGGCTCTCACTCCGAGATGATCAACGTTCCTCCATCTCTCCACCCGGACCTAACATGGTCGTCCAGAGACTGCAACCTACAGAGGGGTAAGCCCTTCTGGCTGCCCACTCCGCAGGCCACCGTACCCACGGATTCCTCGCTCGAGGGCTGGGGAGCCACCCTGGACGATCTTTCGGTCCACGTCACCTGGACTCGACAGGAGCAGGAATACCACATCAATTGGCTGGAGCTGAATGCCATCTGGCTAGCGCTCAGAGCATTCCTACCACTTTTCAGGGGCAAGGTTGTCCTTATCCAGACAGAGAACTCGACCAACATGTATTATGTCAACAAGCAGGGAGGCACCAGATCCCCTCCTCTGTGCAGACTGTCAATCAGCATGTGGGAGTGGGCCCTGGAAAACATCTACCTCAAGGCAGTCCACCTCCTGGGGGAATCCAACCTGGAAGCGGACAGGCTCAGCAGGCTGGGAGTGGACAATTACGAGTGACAGCTAAACGACCTTGTTATTCAAGAGATCTTCAACAGGTGGGGTCATCCCCAGGTGGATCCCTTTGCCACCTGGCACAACAAGTGCTCTCAGTTCGCCTCCTGGCAGGGACAGGGGCCCGGCTCCCTGGGTGACGTATTTCATCTCCAGTGGAACGGCATGAAGGCCTACGCCTTTCCGCCCACGCCGGTAATTTGCAAAATCAAGGAGTCTCGCCAACTCCACATCATTCTTATTGATCCATGGTGGCTGGCCAGGCCATAGTTTTCGGAGCTGCTCAGCCTCTCGGACAGGTCCCCGTCAGGTTACCTCCCGACGGGCCCAGCACATCTTCTGGCACAGCAGGGGGCAGGGTCATTGTGAAGATACTGGTGGGGGGTGCCTGTACTTCTGCTCTCTATATGGTAGAAGAGAGGCACATAGGACCCCAGCCAAGATTCTCAAGCGGTAGCAATGGACGAGCAATCAAGACCTAGCTTCTCAGGAGGTGATGCTGGCTGGTTCTCAAGTACAGTGTAGTCCCCGAACACTCACAAAGGAATGTCCACACACTGTATTACTGAAAACAGTCTTTATATAATTAATATTCAAAGGTATGTACACGATCACAATAACGCACTTTGTACTCAGAAATCAACAATGATAAATATATACAATTCTAACGTGGTACCACCAATGTTATCAAATCTCATTAAAGTGCATCAACTGTACGGTTAAAATGTCACACAGATCAATAACGAGGAAACCAGCAATAGAGATAGGAAGGAACGTAAGATGGTTGAAACAATAGGCAGAATGCTGGCCTCTACCGATGGACACAGTTCTGTGTGGAGATCCCCCCACCTGGGCAACCTGTAAAATAAAGATATATAGCACAAGCCCAGTCCATATATTGTTCAATAGCCTTATTTCCTCCTATAATGTTTTACCCCCCAAATGTACCTGTTGGAGTAAAGTTCTTCGAAGACGCGTCGAAGGATCCTTCTTGAGTGACTCCCTTTAAAGCAGGAGCCACGGATCGTTGAGAGGCGTCGAAGATGGTGAACTTGTCGTTGACGGCAGCGATGAGAAGTTCAAGGGTGTCGAGACCCCGATGTCGATCCAGGCGGTGCTCGTCAGCGATGTCCTGCGAGGATGAGGTGTGCGGGGCACCTCGGCGATAGATTGTTCAGGACCGCAAAGAGTTTCGGAAGAACTGTGGCCCAACAAGGGCGTCGTGTCGTCGAAGTCTTTGTGGCCTTCATGTGGCAGGAAAACCACCAGCGGACTCTCCTCAGCGCGTTTGTCGTCCTGGACTTTCTCCGGTGGGACAAAGCGGTCGACATTGCGGACAAGGGAGTCCTTGAATTCAAATGACCTTAGGCAAAGGGAGCGGGCGGCTCTGATCGTCGGCGGCACAGCGTCAAGTGGTCCCTACGGCTGGGCAACACAACCTCGACGGGCCTCCAGCGGTTACACAAATCTGCGAACCCTGGTCGACGGCAATGGACTTCGACAGCGGCGAAGTACAGGGGCTTTGCTTCGTTCTCCTCAGCGGTCCCATCTCGGGTTGGCAGCCTTTCGAGGGTCTGACTTCCAGGGAGCTTCGGCGAAGGTTAGCGGTGCTCGATGGTCCCTCGGAGCACGGGAAGAGGGCGCCTTACCAGGTCCTCTTTCAGATCAGTCCTTGACGAGTTGGGCAGCTTTCAGATCAGGTCGAAGCAAATGCAACAGCAAGTCTTCGTCTTCCAGCTGGGCGTCGAGGATCAGCAGTTCCAGTTACTCTTAAAGTGTAGACACAGCTTCTGAACAATTTCCAGTGGTGAGAGGTCCCCAGATATACTATCTCGTCTCTCATCCACACGGCTGGGTCACTCTCAGCAGCCAATCATACAGAAGGGTGTTCATGCAGTCAGTCAGCCAATCAGGCACGCAGTGCATTCAGGCCATCCTCCTCCCTCTCAGACACTCACAACAAGGAATGTGGATTGGGACGAGTACCCAGCCATTCAACACTACACACTGCATTCAGGCCAGTTTCGGGCAGGGCTGTCTCAGTCTTTGTCTCTCATACCAGAAACCAGACAGCCACAACAAGAAGTGCATATTGGTCACACACTCCATTCACCCAGGTTCCACCCACAGGAGGTACCCACAACATACAGTCACTGGGAAGGCTCCAGTCAGTCTGGACTGGACTTCACAACAACACCATATATGGAACATCCACCCAACAGCCAGTCAGGGTGAAGGGACAGAGTCAGGGCTTCCCAGGACTTTGGGAAAACAAGGTAATAGGTAATAGAAAGCAAGAGGCCACAGGGGCCATCTTGTTTTCCATCAGGAATCAACTGATTCCAATGGAAGGGCCTGGGTATCCCAAGATGGAGGATACTCAGCGCACCGGTCAAATTCAGCATGGAGCTGCCACCAGCCCATACCCTGCACTGCGGGCCATCCACAGGTGCCCAAAAACATTCACTAGGGGCACAGGGTTGTTACAGGATGCTGTAAGGGTATCCCACGGGTCTGTTCACCAAACCAAAAGAGAGAGAGCTGCACCGCTAGGAGTCCCACATGAACTCCTGCACGGAAAACACGACAGAACACACGATAAAAAGGCAGTAAAGGACAAGGATATGGAGGCCCTGTCCCTCCGATGCATTTCCAGCATCACAGTCATCCACCCCGCACCACAGAAACTAGCCCTCACAGCGTGGTACCTGGGCAGGTAACGCTGCGGCACCTCAGCCTCTCACAGCCTAATCTTGAGATCATACAGGCTGCTAGGAGCAAGGCTACCAGGGCCCAGTGCAAATTGACCAGATTCTGCCACTTGGCAGGCTCCAAAAAAATCGATCCCCTAGCGACGACTTCGCCCACTCTGGCGTGAAGGTTGACACCTGCCGCACAAACCTCGCAGCCATCGGAGCTTACAGGAACTCGGAGGAAGGCATCTTCTCCTCCTCCAATCCTATTGTCAAGAAACATCTGACGGGATTTGCAAGGCTCTACCCGCCCGTCAAGCGGACGCACCCTGTGTGGGACCTTGACATAGTCTTGGGCGCCCTGGCGCACAAACCGTTCAAACCAATGGCGTCCCCGGATATCAGGCGGGTCACCCACAAGACGGCCTTACTAGTCGGCCTCACCTCGGCTCGTAGAGTCAGCCAAATCCAGGCGCTGGTCGCCTCGGAACCATATACTTCCTTTCACAAGGACAAAGTAGTCCTGTGGAAACACCCAGCATTTCTGCCCACGGTGCCGTCTGCTTTCCACCTGAATGAGGAAATAGTACTTCCTATGTTTTTTCCCCGATCCCAAGGACGAAGCACAGAGAGTGCTGCACTGCCTGGATGTCGAGCGTGCCCTGAAATTTTACTTGGACCGGACCAAGGGCTTCCTCAAATCGGACGCCCTGTTTGTCACTTTTTGAGGCTCAAGACCAGGCTATCAGGCCTCCAAGGCTTCCATATCCGCTGGATTGTCTCTGCCATCAAAGAAGCGTATGAGGGCCAGCACAAGCCGCTCCCGGCCAACATACATGCCAACGCAGTCAGGGCCAAGGCAACGGCCATCGCATTCCAGCGCCATGTCCCTAGGCAAGTCATAAGCAGGGCGGCCACTTGGGCCACTCCCTCTGCTTTCTGCAAGCATTACTGTTTGGATGCCGGCTCTAGATCTGATGCGGCTTTCGGACAGGCGGTTCTCTGGAAAGTATATGCTTAAAGGGGGGGCTCCTCTCTACCCTGGGGCTACATTCAGTTGTAATCGCCCATGCAGTATGGAAGAAAGGGGACGGAACGTAAGAGTGATTATAAGTTACTCACCGTAGTACTTAGTCCTCTTTCCTCCATACATCCCACCAACCTCCCCCCTAATAATACTGGTGTCATTAGGCAATGTTAAATCTATTGTCAATGGGGACTGAGGTGTGGTGCCGGAGAGCGGAGTCGGAGCAGCCCATGCTCCCTGAGCCGCACCCCTGCGCGGCTCTAAATTTAAAGGGGAAGAAGGTTTTTTTCTGGTGAAAAAGGTTCTGTCTCCCGTCCATTGGAAGGGACGCCCATGCAGTAAGGAGGAAAGGGGACTAAGGACTAAGAATACGTTAGTCACTATGGTGAGTAACTTATAATTTGTTGCCATTGGTGAACTGGAAAGCCTCCAACCCGAACTTGGGATTTGAGGCGCCCTGCAGGGTTTTCATAAATAGACCAGTGTAGCTAAGACCCCTGAAGAAAAGGAACCTGTGCCGAAGACTGCTGCCACAAACAACCAATGTTGCCAAAGTCAGCTCCCGGGAAAGCCCTGCTGCTCTTGCTGCAATCCCAGAAGACTTGTGCTGGTGCTTCGACCTTTGGACTTGTGGGACCAACTAGTCCTGACCACTACACGAGAAGCATGCCGTCGGAGGTGTCCCGGGACCAGCCTCTGAAAGGCAATTTGCATTACCAAAGATATTGTCCTGCTTCTTTTGCTTATTCTAGAAGACCCTCCCTGGTGCTTCGATCTTTGGACTGATTGAACAAGTCTGTCCTGATGTCTGCACGAGAAGCTGCCGTTGGGAGTGTCCCAGGTCTGTTATTCGGGCAGATCAGCCTCTGCAAGGCCATCCCGCTTCTTGGTATGGTGCAGGATGATGCCTTTGTGGCCTAAGACAGTCTCTCCTGCTGTTGCTTCTCTCCTGCACAAAAGGGGCCTTTCTGCAGCTGATTCTTCCTCCTTGCCATGAACCATTCCTACCGCCCCCTCACTGGGGTTTTCTGTGCTGCTGCTTAGCTCTTCCATATTCTGAAGGTTGCTTCACATCGGGAGACCTCTGGTGGCTGCTGTCGTGAAGTACTGCTATGTCCAGCTATAAGTCTGTATAAACCGTCATACTGTAGCCAGTAACTGGTGCTTAGGTGGTTTCAATCCCAATGCCAACACTGCACATGTGATCCCCTGACCTCCATGAACGGGACCAATGTCAGAAGTTAGTATTCATAGTGATTCGGAGTACCTTAGGTGATCATAGTAAGGGGTTGTGAGTGAACTTACCTATTTTAAGCCCATCCTCCCACCATAGGGGGCAGAAAGTCAACACCCTAACTCTGTCTTGCCTGGCTGTGATCGGTAGACTTCAGTCGAGGATCACCCTCCAGAGTAACCATAGTGTGGTGGGATTGACAGAATACGCCTAAAACTGCTACTTATCAACTTCAAAGGTGATTTAATTCTACAGCTTCTACCAACATATTGGCTTCACCAAAGCTTGTTCTACGGAGGATTTTAAGACTTCCACCTCCCCTCTCAGGTACTTAACTGGTATTTGGAATTCTACAGGTTTTGGGTTAGAGAAGGAATATTTTTAGTTTAGAATGCACAGACTATTTTAACTTAGCCTGAGAAATAAATGTTTTCCTGATTCTATTGAACACATATAAATACCCCTCCCCTTTCAAATCATATAGGCATCTCACGTTGCAATTTCAGAATGAGGGGTTGCATTAGATTTACATTCACACTATTATTATGGGAATATTAATGACTCCTGTAAACTTTGTTAGGACAGTTTTTCTGAAGTGCTACTAACTTCATCAAAACCATTCAACTGAGGCAGTACAAGACTCCACTCTTAGTATAAGGCTGTACCACCCGAGTACATGGTAGCGTAGACAGAGCAGCCAGGCTTATCTTAGGAGGGAGAGAGGGGCTGTAGAATAACCACAAATTAAATTGTAATACAAATGGTCCAAAGAAACACTGAAACACTATTTATGTAAAAATAAATGATGTATTTAAATACAGGTAGGCCCAGATAATTCCAGGGCTAAATAAGTACTATCACACATCATATGTAATCACAATTATCAAAACACAACACTATGCTTGAAGGTGCACAGACCAAAGCATAAACCTTTTTTGGAACACCTAACAATAGTTCTAGGGAAGTCAAAACCTTTTCATACACATTCAGTATTGGTCACACCTATTCTTAGGGACTAAAAACCAATGGTTACTTTCACAATTGCATTCAGTAATGCAAGGGCAGTAGACTCTACCAGTTGTACAGTGACTCTCAGTACAAATCATAAAATCAGTCAACTGGACAATATATTTTTGTGAAAAGTGGAACACTTTTTCCGGGTACAGTAAAAACTTATAACTACTTTTGTGATAACACAGTTATACTAGGTGAGTGAAACCTAAGACTGTAATATTCAATTACAGGTGTTTTTGAGATCAGTGAAACACAGATTGAGATAAGCAGTAATTTATTTTTGGATGGCACACAGCTAACTCAATGTAAGTAAAACCCATATACTTTTTTAATCTCACAAGGAGTCGAGGTTAGATCTTTCCCGGCTATAACAGTAACTGATGTATGACTTATAAGGGACAGTTAGAACCACAGACTCTGGGTTAGATAGCACAGGGAAAGTAAAACCCAATGTTACACTTTACTGAATGACTCAAAAGTTATTCTAGGTAGGCATCAACCTAATGCAGACTTATTCTGGACAGGCTAACAGCAAGTCAGGGGAAGCAAGACCCAGTTGGGGGACACTCATACATTTACCTTGCAGAAATAATCTGGTGAAACAAACACATTACTTCTGGGAAGAGGCACAACCTAATCACAGGTGAGTAATATACCTTCACATCTACTTTCTATTAGAATGGCAAAACAGTTTCTAGGGAAGGAAAGATGTTAACCATACTTTTGAGAATAGTGCATCTCACATCCTAGTTAAGTAAGAACTTTTGTAGCTGTTCACTCTTAGAGTTACAGTTACCAACCAACTCTTTACAAGTAAGTAACTTTTAAACGCTTATTTTCTTTTCTAGGCAAAAGGCCCAATCCCTTAAAAGTCTTTCCCTTATTCTTGGAGCATGAGTGTTCTCAGTGGCAGAAGGGGGTCACTGGGATCTAGTGTCCAACAGGCAGTGTCAGGATAGGCTCTTAAGTAGCAAAAGTCAGTGTTCCTTAGGAAGACTGGGCAAACAGGTGAGTACTTTACTTTAACATTAGAAGAGGGTCCAGGGGCTTTGCAGAAGACACCCTAGCAGGATTCTAGCAGTGGGACTGGGTGCACTGGATGAGAGGCCGCCCCATCACAGAAACCACCCCACAGTACACAGAAATCCTAAGAGATTTGAGGTAAGTATGTACCCAAGCCAACACAGTACATCAGCATTGAAGAAGATTTTGCATCGGGTCGACTTCAGGGACTGCAGCCAATTACCCGGTCAGTGGATTCCTTGTCATGGTGACTGAAACCAAGACCTCAGAAGGAACTGTGCAGCAGGGATTGATGAAGAAGGCTCTAGGCAAGGTTTTCCTCGTGTCTGAATGCGTTTCTGCGGATTTGGCAACTTTTCAATGAGCACAGAAGACGACAGAAAATCGCGGTTGGATTCTTGTTGTTACAAAGGTCCAGCAATCTGTTGAGCGGATGACTTTTCGGACTCGATTTGTGTCTCTGGAGATCCACCAGGAGGCCCTCGAAGTTTCAGCGGGATTCGGAAGATCGTGCACCGCACAGTGGCTTGAGGTCCCAGGGTATTGGGGTATTGCATCAACGCATGGTGGCAGCAATGCCTGGGAGCACTCAAAATGCAGGTCCTCTGGAGGCTAGTGGGTCTCACCAGGCTCTGGGTCAGGGCCGTCGGTATCGGAGTCCCCAGGTCGATTGGAAGGAAGGGCTACGTCAGGCTCTCCGGTCACTGGAAATCCTCTCAGCTGCTTTTCCTTCATCATCCTCTTTGGTTTCGGTTCCAGTGGTCGACTACTCTTCAGCTTCCAGGTTCGCATTATTTAACAGGAACTACATCACAACCTCTGCATTGTCTCCCCGCATTTTACAAGAAAGGTCGGTCTGGTTGTCCAATCAGGACAGCCAGCCCCCCCACTGGGATTTGTCCCCATTCAGGCAAGGAGGAAGACAAAGGGCTGTGGAGTTTTGGACTTCTCCCTAGCTTCCTGCCCTCACAGACAGACTGGATCCTGGGCGGGGAGTCAGGGGACTCCCGGCAAATATAAAAATCACACAAAGGGATTTCCTGCCCTGGATGTCGGGAGAAGGAACAGGAAACACTAAAATGGCGAAAAAAGAAGATGGGGGCCCTTTTGGTAAAGTGAGCACCCTTAGGTGCCTTTACTGCAGCTGTGCACACAGCCCGCGGTAAGGGTGTACCAAATTAATACAAGGTATCACTGCCACCAGCAATTGAAGGTATGCTTGTCCCTGTAACATAATTGTTACAGTTTTAATGTGAAAGGGGATACATGGTATCTCCCCGGCACTCCACATAAGGTGGGGTGTGCTGGTTTCACAAAATAAAATGTAAAAGAGATCCAAAGATCCCTTCTACCCATGAAAACTGTAGTTCTCTCAAGGTTAGCAAAAGAAAGTTTAAAAGGGGAGCCCCTTGGGCAAACCAGCAACAATAGGCACTTATTGCCAATAAGTTGTTAGAGGATAACTTTAAAAAGAGACTCAAAAAAGATACCCATAAAAAGTGTAAAATACCCCACTAGCAAAGAAAAAAGTTCTAAGGTTGCCCAGGTCTGGAAGATTGACCAGTTCTGTGAAAATCTTACCTAACAAACTATGTCCTCCACAGGCTGCAAATTATCAGTAACTCTGTCATGCTATAACACATCATGATTGATTCATGGTTTAATTTGCAACTATGCCTGTGAAAAGACACTGGGTCAACTTTACTTGTGTTGTGATTTTCCGAGAGCAGCACACTGAAATGTACAGAAGTGCTATCTGTACCATTCCTTCCACAACTCTGAAAGGTATTTGAAGTTGGATAGAATTGACATCTCACTTTATTTTACATGCAGTGAGAGTTAAATTCATATATTTTGATACCTTCCCAAACCACAGTGGCGTCTCATCCGGTTTGTTCTGCAGGTTCCATTGTGGACAGGAGTTATCCTCTGGAACAGTAGCGTTTCCTTCTGAAGCCCTTAAATTGCTCTTCCTCTTTAATCTATCCAATAGGAACAGGTGGTGATCTCTCCTACAGATCTTCACAATGTCGGAATAGTCCCTCTCCCCTGTACCCACTCTATTTTAAAGTCACCATAATTTCCCCGCTTATCTCATAACAGTATGGGATTGGCCTAACTTGTACTTCTACTTTTACAGGTGTAAGTGCAAAGTGTAGGTGGTTTCACTTTGAGTCTACCAACTGTGCACATATGTGTATGTAAGTGCTAAAGCCTAATAAATTAGATTGCTGTACCTCTGCATGTACACTAAAATGTGCTTTGTGTGTGGTTTACTGCAATTAGGTACCCCATACCTCCTGAAGTCTGTCTTACTGCTCAGTCTGTCCCTTCCTAAAGTTTGGCCGAACCTAGCGTCAAATATAGTATTCACTAGCTAGGTTGGCCTCTCAGTACACTTGCACAGGGTTAGTTCTGAAAATTTATCTTTACAAGAGGACTTTCCGAAACATGTGTTAATTTCCGCTTTTTTAAAATCAAATTTGCATCCGCTCTCTGGATTTAATTTAAAATGTTTACAGGGAATAGCGAGGGGTCATAAATGTGAGGTGGACAACTTTGCTTAGGTTTTTCATAAGAAACCATTTTATTAACTCCAAATCGTTTTTGCCAAACGCCTCACTTATTCCTACTCTGACAAGGATTTCCCTGCCTATCAAAATAAACAAAAGGAAACACTCTAACAAAAGGAATCTGTCCCTCACACTTGTACATACAATAAACATAACAAGGTCATATATGGCATTTCAAATATAAGAGAATTAACCTTTATGTTCAAAACCCTAATAACTGTTTCTCCTTGTAACCTGGTTGAGTTCCCCTTCCCCAGATTTAAACAGGATATTCAACCAGCAGTTCAAAATTAGGAAAGTTCCGTCTTGCAACAAAAGTTCTAATTATGAAGGTCTTCTTACTCCAAAAGTCTCTCTCTTGAACTTTAACCAACAGTTCAAAAGATTCAAGTAGTCTTTCTTTCTCCACTGGTAGCAGATAGTTCCACATAACTTCTTAGAAAACCGGAACACTTGAACAGCTCATCTGCATCAACAGTAATACCTTTGCCAGGATGTTTCCACAACAGTTCACATTAAATATTTGCATCAGCAAGTTGATTACACAACAGTTAACAAGCGGTCATGCCTATTCGTCAATTCTATTAACCACACCACAGTACTTGAATTACTACTACCTGGTACACTGGCAGGTCTTCTACTACAAGCTCCTTTGTCCTGGTATGCTCGCCTGCCAGGACTAATGAAACTACTAACACTACTACAAGTACTTCTGTGGTACAGTTTGCTTCAGACAACTTTGAAAAGTGTTTTGACACAAGCAATTTAGAATATAATATTTTCTATCAGGAGAGCAGTTCTTCCTCTCGTCTACCCACGTTTCTATTAACCAAGTGCTGATAATGGCTTTTTCTCTCGCTTGCTGTTCTTTGGCTAAGACCATGCTTGTTTGCTTCTTTTGCAACTTTTGCCTCTTTCTCTCTCTGGCAACAAGGGTTATACCCAACTAGTTTCTGAATTGCCCTCCCGTGACTTTGGCAATTATGGTTTTCATCAACTGGTTCTAATATTTCCCTCTTTTGGCTTGGCAATACTGGTTCCTGTTCCTTGCTCGTAATATTGCTTTCGAGGGGATTGGGTCCTCCGACGTATTCCATATCTTTGACAGTAATCACCACAGCTGTGCTGCTTCGGAAAATTTTCTGCATCCTGCGTCAATGACGTCAATGCGCCGACCACCCGAGGACCTCCTCTGACGGCCAACGTCACCCGATTTGATAAGTAGGATGCACGACGCCCATAGCCTCAGTTCCGTTTTTTCCGCGAACGTGTTCGCTTCGTGAATCTCGGTACGCCTCGACTCTTTGGAGTTTCTGTTGTATTCTTCTCGATTCTTTGAACCTGTTCGGTTTTTGTGAAAAGCCTGTTCGTGACGATGTCTACCTCGTCTTCAACCCCACGTCCGGACTCCGACTCATGATTCTAACGGACAACACGGTGGCCATGCACTACCTCAACAAAAGGGGGGGGGGGCAGGGTCACTTCCTATGTGCAGGGAGGCGATGCATCTCGATGTAACGGTCACCTGATTCCCGCAGAGGCGCCGGTCTTGACTGGGTGAATGCCGTATCTTCAAAGGTGATGTGTAACACACGGTTGGCTCTTTGGGCTGGACCTCTGTGCACTGTATGTCTGACTCGAAGAGTAAGATGTCTGCAGATAGAAAATATGGGATTAATGAACTGGGGTTATTGGGTGCCTCTCTCCTCCTCCCTTTCTCTTCTCCTGGAGAACCCCAAAGGTTAACGCCCTCACCTTAGGTAAGTGAACGCCGAGCTCTCCATCTGCCTCGGGGCAGGGTGCCGTAACCAGTTTCTTCACTGGATAAGGGTGCAGGCCTCTTGACCTCAGAGGACTGCTGTCCGTCGTTAACTGCACGAACGGTAAGTTCTGGGCACTTCAAATGTCTTAAAAGTCTTTTGTAATGATATCTCTTGTTTTGCAGGGTTCCGGCGATGGCGGATGGCGGGCTGATGAGAGTTGAGGATCGAACCCGCGTGAGGAATAGAAGCGCCTGGAAGCACGTAAGTAAGCGCTTGTAGCCTGCTTCACGATGCGCCCTAACTGTCCCTTTTATCTTGCAGGGTCAAGTTCGGAGCTTTAGAGAAGCTGAAGGGTGCTAGAATACCCACTGGATTCGGCGTGGGAAGGAGTAATGGCACGTGAGTAATAAAGTTGCCCAATGTCTTTAAACGCACCTTCTTTTGTCTTTCAGATGCGGGATGCAGCGCCGAAGGCCTCCGGAGCGTGCGAAGATCTGGTAAGCTTTTGTCTTTCAGATGCCGGAATGCAGTGCGAAGACCTCCGGAGCATGCGAAGAGTAGGTAAGCCTTTGTCTTTCAGATGCCGGAATGCAGCACGAGGCATTGGTGACAGCCGATGGACCAGGTAAGAGATGCGCTGCCACTGAAGACCACCATAGTGCTAACCTGTTCTTTCTTTGTCTTTACAGGTGCTGCTGAAGACTGGATTCCAGGATGGTAAGCCTTTGTTCCCTTAGGCCCAGGATCAGAAGCAGAAGACACGATGAGCGTTCTGCTGCAGAGAATGCAGAATAACGCAAAGCAAGATTCATCCATCGGGTGTGGTTTAAATAGCCTCCTGTAGTGCTTAGGTGTCTCCTTCCACAGCCACGCCTAGGTAAGAAAAGAGTTCCTGCTTTCCAGAAGAGTTCCAGTGTTCTGAACCTAGGGAGTGGCTCCTGCCCCACCCAACAGGAAAAGTAGTCCCAAACAGAAGAGGATCAGGGGTTCAACTGACAGGTAAGTAAGCAGCATGGTCTGCTGCAGGTAAGTCCACCCAAGCATTATGAGCCCGGCGCTTCCAGCGCTGGGACTGGGCATCTTTATGAGCCTGGTGCCACTGGCGCCAGGACAGGGTCCAAAAGGTCCCAATTGGGACTGGCTGGCACTCGGAACCGGGGTTATGGGTCTGCTTCCAAGGGCGTCGGGCAAGTCCTGATCTTTTGGAAGCAGAGATCATGACACTCGAGTTCTGGGCCATCCAGCAGGAAGTTTCGATCTCGACTGTTCATCTGGCCGGAGACGACAACGAGACAGCAGACGCTCTGAGCAGGCAGAGCACGATCTCTCACGAGTGGGAGCTGGCTCAGGAGATTCTCCTGAAGATCTTCGCCCTTTGGGCGACCCCTCAAGTGGATCTGTTCGCCTCCAGTGTCAACCGGAAGTGCGAAAGGTTCTGCTCGTGGGAATTTCCTCCAAAAGGAGCCTTAGGAGACGCGTTCGTGGTGGAGTGGTCATTCCCACTGCTGTACGTGTTTCCTCCTCCAGTCCCCGTCATCCCGCAAGTACTGCGGAGGTTACGGAGGTTCTGTTCACGGATGATCCTCATTGCTCCGGCGTGGGCCCAGAGGACGTGGTACCCGGACCTTCTCGACTTGTCCATCTGCCCTCCACGTCGTCTTCCCTACCGAGACGATCTGCTCTCACGGGGGGGGGGTCAGATTCTCCATCCAGAATTCAGATCCCTCAACCTTCACGCTTGGTTTCTGAAAGGTTGAGGTATAAGGATTGGGACCTCCATGAAGACGTGTTGGTGGTGTTGCTCTCGGCCAACGGCCGGCAACAAAGTCTCTGTACCGTTGGTGTAAATTCTGTGATTGGTGCAGAGTTATGAATGTGGATCCTTTTGAGTGTGACATTCCCATGGTTCTGTCTTTTTTGCTTTCCTTGGCCCACAGAGGCTTGCAAGTGGGTACCATTAAAGAGGTTACCTGGCGGCGCTGTCCATATTTAAGCGCTCGTCTGAAGAATGTTCCTATTTTAAGATTCCTTTAATTTCTCAGTTTTTGAAAGGTCTCACTAATGTGTTCCCTCCGTCACCTTTTCTGGTGCTCGGTTGGGATTTGAACCTTGTACTTAAGTTTCTTATGGGTGCTCCGTTTGAGCCTTTGCATTCTTGCCCTTTGAAACTGTTAACTCTTAAAACTGTGGTTTTGGTTGCGGTTACTTCCGCTTGCAGAGTGAGTGAGTTACAGGCACTTTCAGTTAAGCCACCCTTCACTGTGTTTCATAAGGACAGGGTTGTCCTTCTAGTTCGTCCTTCCTTTCTTCCAAATGTGGTTTCGGAATTTCATTTGGGCCATAAGGTTGTTCTTCCGGCATTCTATCCTCCTCCGCATCCTGGTAAGGAAGAGGAGAGGCTCCATAGGCTTGATCCTAGGAGAGCGTTGAGCTTTTATATTTCATGCATGTCCCGGGTCAGAGTGGACGATCAACTCTTCATTGGTTACGCTGGAAAGCGTTTGGGACAAGCTGTGACGAAACAGACTTTGTCTTGGATTATTTTGGCTATCTCCGAGTGTTACCGCTTGGCGGCTAAGGACCCACCGGCTGGCTTGCGGGCCCATTCTACCAGGGGTATGGCTGCATCTACTGCCCTACAGAGGGGTGTTCCTGTTTGTAACATCTGTGATGCAGCCACCTGGGCTTCAGTACATACTTTTGTACGTCACTACTCCCTCGAGTCCATCCGGGACAGGATCTGGCCTTTGGCAATGCAGTCCTTTATTCCGCAATTTGATTGGGCATGCTAAATTTGTGTTCTAAATTCTTTTCCCACCTCCTTGCTTTGGTACTGCTTTGGGGGTCTGTCAAAGATGTAGAATACGTCAGAGGACCCAATCCCCTCGAAGAACAAGTTACTCTCTTACCTGGTAACGTTCTTTCGATGGGATGGTCCGACGACGTATTCCATATCGCTCCCTCCCTATCTTCCCCGCTGCAGAATTTCTTATGCGATTGCAGCTTTCGTTTCCACAAGGCCTTGTGTCTGACTGGCAGAAGACTGGTGTCACACGTTCTGGGGGAAAAAACTACAACTGAGGCTGCGGGCGTCGTGCGTCCTACTTATCACATCAGGTGACGTCATCGACGCAGGACGCAGACGCTGTACATTTTCCTAAGCAGCACAGCTGTTGTGATTACTGTCAAAGATATGGAATACGTTGTCGGACCATCCCATCGAAAGAACGTTACCAGGTAAGAGAGTAACTTGTTCTTCTTGTTTCTGGCAATTGCTTGGATTGTTATAAGTATAATTGTACCCTTCTTATTTGTTCCCAAAGTTCTTAATTGACCACTTTGACATTTTGGAAGCAGCCCAGAATTCAGAGTCATTGTCAGTGTGCCACTTCATCTTCTGTACTTCTGCTCGACATTTAAAGTCAAAGCCGCTTTAACTTTTGTACATCAGTTCAACATTCAAAATTATCACTAAAGGCCAGCGGGCGCTCTGAGCCCTCCGCGGTCCAACAGTATCATTGAACTCACTGGTTGCTACATGCGCTTCCGCTCACTCAACTGCCGTAGTGACTTGTGCTTCTTCCGCTTTCTTCTACACAGCAGCCCGCTCCTCTGCGCTCCCTGTGGTCCACGCTGGTTGGGAGAGGTGCGTTCCCAGCTCCACAAACACTCCGGTGCTCGCCTGCCACCAGAGCTCAACTTCAAAGGGGGGAAGCCTCCAAATTAACGCTTCCAGCCGAGTGCAACCTCTGCATTCACAGCCCAAAGGGGGAAAGCTTTCCACAACAACGCTTCCCGCCATGCAGCCTCTATATACAAGTTCTTTATAGGTGGAGACCCTCTCAGAACTGGCATCCGATTTGCAATTAGCAGTGGCTGCGGCATCTCCTCTCTCCTCCAACTTCTGCTGCCTCTGCAACATGGAGTAACAACCATTACTTCACCGCCTGCTTCTCTCTATGGCCTGCACCTGAGGGGGCCCTTTATACTGCCCATTGCCTCTCAGGTGTGGGTCATTATCATCACTGGACTGCGTTTTCGATTCAGTGCCTCTGCATCCTTCTTCCTCATCCCAGTACTTTGGGCATTGTGGGACTTGAAGTCCCAAATTTTCAAAAAATTTCAAATTGCCTCTTTTACTCTGGACATTAGTTCCAAATGTACTAATTCCATTTGTATTTGTAATTAAACCTCTTAAAGTAGTTTTAGATGGACTCAATGAATGGCTCTGATTTAGAGGAGATGTATGTTCATCAGAACTTTAGATGGTAAGGTTCTGGGATTCGTCTTTAACCTTCCTCTGTTGCCTACAAGAGTTTTTATCACCATAAACATGATCAACTTTATAAAGGGGTTTCTTGCTTCTGATAAACGATTGAGCATGACAGTTTTCACACTCATCAAGATAAGTAACTTTGGGAAAGGAAAGCTCACTCTGACAGCAAGCCATTACATACTCTGGCATTGCTGCGATCTTTTCCTCTACAGAAGACAAATACTACATCTCTACTGACAGTCCTCCTGTCAATGTTGCAGCTTTTCTGCAAAATGTTGCAAGTGCACAATGTACCTTACAGTATAGTGCACTTGGGTCTTCCTGTCATTTCCAAAGGCCCTAGATACTCTCGAAGGATTTCTTAGGATAAGTGCAGATGTGCCTTGGACAGGGCTGGTGGCAGTTTCTTTTCTCATATTCTTAACCCTTTTCTGCCATGTTAACCGTGTTTACAGCATTTGGCACAAATAGGTGGCCTGTCTCCAAAATGGCCATGTCACGAGGTTCTTTGTCCTGTCCTTTGGCCATCTTGCCACTTCACCTTCCCCAGGTCAAGCCGACCCGGGTCAGTCCTTATTTGGGCATGCATTCTCCCACAAAACACCAAGATTTTGCAGGCTTCTACATGCCTTGTGTGTGTGCTTCCAGGATGTAGGCTGGACTGTCTAGTTCCAATACACATCCTGGGTGCCAGAGAGTCTGGTATACTGTGAATGCCTGAGCAGATCTCCCATTGGGCCCTCTTCGTTTTGGCGCAAAGGAGATTCTGGATAAGAGAAGGCTCCAAACACCCATAGCATGTAAATCTTTTAAGTACTCACTGAACGAAGGATAGGATCCAAGTATCCTGAAACTAAGAAGCTGAGTCATGGGACTGCTGGTGACCCGCTGGAAGCTTTGGCACCCTGAGCCACTGTCGTCCCACTGTACCCCTTTGCATCGAATTGAACTAGAAGGTCTGCGAAGACGCTTCGACCCATTGCAATAGTGGGACCAAGTAGTCTCGGCACCTTCATCAAACCCTGCAAGTAAGCCTTCACGGAAGTGTCCCTGGGCCAGCCAGTGGGCTGACCAGCTTGCGCAGGACCTGTGCTCTGATACCGCTGCCGTTTTGAGGAGGCCCTTGAAACTTGGTACATCGCAAGCTCTGTGTTCACGGCACTCACACTGAATTTTGTACACTTGGCGTTCCCAGTTCTGGAGTAAAGAGAGAGCGCTCGAACCGGAGTACACGCAGTTACCGTGTCGCCCATCCGTGGTGACGAACTTTGCAAGTGCATTGCAGCTGTGCCCCTCTGTGCCCTGCAGCCTGCTACAGTAAAACTGGCCTGATCCATCCACCAGGAGTGGCGAAATTGCCACTGGCCCGTTTGGGAATCAACACTGTAACTTCGTCGCTGAAAGCCACAGAGCTGTGAGATTGCCGCATTTGAACCTGCAACCAAATTGGACTAGACTGCCGAAGTTTGGTCTGGAGTGTGCCAGGGGTTGGTGAGTAATTGCTACCCTTACCAGTGGCTCTTAGCGCATCTATCCATTTGTACGCACGGGTGCCCCCTGAGGGTCCCTCTCCTTTCCAGAGATAGCCTGAGCTATCAAACTATTCCCAACTCCTGGAACCTGTTCTGCCCTCTGCAGGAGACCCTCCACGAATAGTGGGAACCTATTCTGCATCACCTCACCCACCTTCCTGAGCTGCTACAGACCCCACAAGAGACCCCGTTTTCGCCCATCTGCATTACCCTGTGCACCAGCATTGCAAGTACATTTTTGCAATAGGCTCCCCTCTTCTTAGGGACTGGACTGCCTTTCAGTTAGGATTGTGACTACTGCAGAACTGCCTAAACACTCTTTGCACTACCTGCTTCCTTCCCTATTCTAGGTTGTGGACCCATTTCATGCATTAACCCTTTAGGCCACTTGGTTTTGTATATATGTATTTTAGTAGGATTGAGTTGGTTTAAAAGTGCTAGTGTTAATAACTATTGTGTTGAAACTCGAAGGTCTTGAATAAATGTATTTGTATTTTTAATATATATATATACACCTCACTGGAAGTGATATGTAAGTGTCCTTTTACTTTGTGTGCTCATTGAGGTCTTTCAGTCACCTTCACCCCTCCTGAGACCTAGTCTCGACCACCACCAATGCTACCTTGATCGTTCTGGCTTGTCCAGAAGGTTACCTGTTCCAAGAAACTAGGCTGGCCTTCTGAATCTCTGCCCACTAGGTCAGAGTTCTGAAATCCATTTTAACAGACAATATAAAATAAAACCAACAAAAGTGCATTTGATCCCCAGGCACAGTTACTCTGGTTTGAAGAGTTCTCTTTTAGCCTTGAGAAATGAATGCACAGCAAGGTACCAAAATTACATAAAGGTGCTATACAAAACCACATTTCATAACATATTACAGAGCATACAAATTGTTGAATAATGTGAAATACATTCCCTTTCTTGACAAGTCCTATTTTCTCGTTGCTGGTCAGATTTGTTTCAATGGTTTCTAGTTTTAAACCCATGTCAGTGATTGATAGACTTTGTTTCCCTTAAACGTCCTTTATTGAAACCGCATTGTATACTTCCAAATCAGGCGAACTTTAAAGTTTTTGTAGGATTCCTTAGTTTAGTCCTGCAGATCTGGTAACTTGTCTCTTGTAGTGATTGTATGACTGTCACTGCTCATTTCACTTGAATTTTATTTAAAGCAACTTGCTTCACTATATCAATGTTTTCCAAAGGCCATTTCCATTGTGAAATTAATTTCTATATTCTACTGTTTTGTATGAGCTGGATGTATATTGGCTCCTTATGTAACTCTGGATTAAGCAGTGGTGCCCGGACCAAACCCCCCTCCCTCCTGTTTCCTTTTTGCTTTAGTTTCTTTTCCATTTTTGTTCAGTCTCCCTATTCGGAGAAGGGCTGATCATTCAATTTTCAATTGTAATTATTGTAAAATGTTTCTGTAGCATATACTTCAGACCAGAATGTTAGAGAGCATTGTATAAATAAACAAATAGACCATATTCAAAGAAAAGTAATAAAAACAACAGTAAGAGTTTAGATTTAATTAAGCAAAAACATACAAAGGAGTCGGCCTTACAAGTCCTTGAACATTTTGGACCACAATGTTGTCTTTAAATGATTGCAATTCTGCACAAGAATTCTTATAGCACAGCTAATCTCTTTATCACGGTTTTAGCTTTTCTAAAAACAATATTTTTACTAGCGATGTATTTATAAATTATTGTATGTTATTACCGGTCTTTTCAAGGATTATATTTCATGTACACAAGTTAATATTGTATTCGTCAAACAGTTATGTCAAGTTTGTATTCAATATGTATGTAGTATTGTCAAAGGGTTTATTTGTAAACAAGATCACAAAATAAGTAATAAATACAAAAAATGCTTGCAACGTGCATATTCGCATCATAATTTTTCTTTTTTATATATGTCTGTTCAAATGTTTGACAAAATACAACCCAAAGTTAGTAAAATAAATGTTTTTCTCTCTCCCATATGTGCAATTTTTTCACTAGCCGTGTTCCTACGAATAAAATCTTTCACAGAGATTCTGGCCTGACCTGTTTACAAAAAGTAAGTTTGAAAAAAAATGATTGATAATGTTTTCATCCTTCTGTCAAAGGAAATGTGGATCTAGTGTATGCTTTTTTAGTTACAGAATTCCTGCTGGTTCTACAAAAATAGTTTGACACAATACAACCCTTGGTTAACACTATTTTCTATTTTCTAAACACTTCCAAATCTTCATGGGGCTTTGAGGCTTGTAGCATTTGTAATACATGATGTAGCATTCATTTTGAAACAAATGTATCCTTTTGCTATTGCTATGGGCCTTATTATGATTTATCATTCTAATGTCTATTGAGTAGGTCAGAGGGAGCGGTGTTCTGTATTTTGTATGTTGTGTGCAATGTAAACATTCCTTTGTTTTGTGTTTTCTTAAATAAATGTGTGCAGTGTCACCTATTGTCTAATGTACCTGGCTATAATAAGGGCAGCCTGGCTGCCCCAATGAACAGTACTTCTGACTTTTACAATGTTGTACAGGAGGGCGGGACACATGCCCGAAATGACATTTCCACCTGCCTATTACCAGAGATAGGGAGGATCTACTCCTTTTCATTCCCCCCTCTGGTCGATATATTCGACCACATAATTGTTATTTGCCCTCCCCCACATACAATGTGCCTATGCATCCCTATCCCAATCACCCCCTCAAATCAGTGCTCCATCTCAAATATGGGAGGTATCGTGAAAGGCACTCCTAAAGAACCAATAGTGTCTGCAATCATGTTATATTCTTCTAATCAATATGTAGCTATTTTTCCAAAGGTGTGGCACATTTTGCCGTCTACTATTATTTATGTATCCCCAGAAAGTACCATTGTTTACTTCCATTTTGTTCCCACCCCTGTTATCCAGTTGAATATTAATTTACATGCACATCAAGTGATCCTGCACACATTCATTTATTTTTCTTCTGATCTCTTTTCCTCTTTTTTTTCCTGTAGGTCATAGGTTATTAAGTATACATTTATACACCCACATTCATTCTCCTCTGCACCCCACAACACTTCCATTGCCCCCTGTCCCATGTGCCAGCTGCCTGCAGTTCATTTCCTGGTCATCATCTCGCTTAACGTCCGTTAGAACATCTTCCATCGGGTTCTCAATTCTTCTTCATATCGAGTTCACAGATCTTTCATCAGTACATTGTTTTTCTTGGGCTGATTTGCAGTAAATTCAGGGGCCACTTAGGACACATTGTCTTCTTGAGTAAAATAGTTAGTGAAGGGGAAATTGACATAATTGGGGACATAAGGATGAGGGAGTCCATAAAGAGGATTGTTTCTTCTTATTTCCTTCAATTTAGCAGCAATGAGCATCTGGCTGGGTCCCAGTTAGGGCCTTTCTCCTTGCTTGTAGGCTCGTGTGCAGAAGTCACATGAAGGGCAGGTGTTCTCTGTCCATCTGAAACATACAAAACTGGGTGAGTTTGTTGAAAATAAGTGCATTTTATTATCAGCACTTCCTCCTAAAACCTAAACATTACTATTTCAATGCTTTCATTTCTTTAAATTACTCCTACCTCCTATTCTTGCTACTACATTTCCTCTACTTTAATTTAATTGAATGACTGCTTCCCCTCCCTCTTGTGCATACCTTAGTGTCACTTGTTCACCATGTTCTTTATAGAGAGGGTTGCCTGCTACGTTTTTTGTATTGTAGTGAGGAACTTGGTGTTGGTCACAGTTACCTGGGGGAACCCAGGTGTGGACCCCTTGCTCACTGTGCTGAGAAAGGCACAGCTCCACCTCACTGATGAGGCCCAACAAAGCTGAAACACGCGTCTGGGGTTGCTGTTGGTACTCTTGTTCAAAGGAGGTTTGCCTGGCATTTCGGTGCTGGACTGCCCGTGTGGGCGGGGCAAAGACTGATATGAAAATGGATATTCCTCCTTTGTGAAAAGTACACTGAGCTAAAAGCGATGGGTGCGGACTCTCACAGTGGAAAAAAAAACACAGAACAAGTTTTCATGCCGTGTTCTTTCTAGAGAGGGGCGCCTGGTACCTTTATGTATCTTAGTGTCACCTGTGTTCATTTATTCTTGTACTTGGGCGCGCCTTTAAAGTTGGCTCAAAAAAGCACACACATATGTGGTTTTACCCTCACCTGCCCCACCCTCTTCATAAATTCACCCCCCATTTTGTCCTTTGTGCCATACTGAACTCAAATGTCATCTCCAAACGCTCCTCTTAATTGAAAAAGGAAATATTTCTCCACTACTCTTTTTTTTTTATATCTTTTTATTTATTTTACAAAAACAAATACAAAAAACAAAAACCTCACCAGCATTCACTCTCCTACAATTGTTTGTCCTATCCAGGGACAGCAATAAATTCTTGATGGAACTTATTGTAAACGGTCTAAAACTACTCGGGTTGAATTGTCCCCTTCTTTGTAATCAAAATAATAAAAAAGGAAACATACAACAAAACAAAACCATCAGTGACACAAAAGGAACAGTCTTTTTCTTCAGACGCTCTTCTTCTTTCTTCTTGGCACATCCATGGATAATGATATTCACTACTGTAGAAACCAAATGGTGGCAAAAGTCATGATATACTGACAAATTACACCGTATTTTCCTTTAAGTACGTTTTCTCCTGTCTCTGCATGTAGGGCATTAGCCTTTCCGCTGTATATTTCCTTAATGTGATGATGTTGGGATCATCTCTTTATATCCATGGGCAAGTAGAACTCAATCTCTACTTTTTAAAGTAGAGGCAATGGTGCACTATGCTTTCTTATTTTGTTGCCAGGCCTGCTTTTAGCGCTCTTTGTTTTGCTTAAGATATTCTCTGGCCTCTTCTTTTTATAGTCCTTCTCCTGATGTCGCTGGACCACTGCCTCTTCTTTCTTTACTGTGTTTATTCTGGCAAAATATAATTAACACTTAGTGTTGCCCTTCCTACTCTAATATTCTTACCCATGACACTGGACAGAACTGTGTGTGCTATTTAGGTGCATTCAAGTGTGACATATATGCATACAATGTTTGCCTATCACTTCATTTTCATGGCCCACTATTTGTTTCTTTACTAAAAACTTAACCTATATCGAAAATATTTTCAATACTCTCCGTTGACATAATCATAAAAGCGTTACTCCACCTTCTTACATCCAGGAGTCTTCTCTAACTTCTTCACTAGGTATGGTTATTTATACCGCTGCCTCAATGGTGAAAGCCTCCAATACCTTGGCCATTCTGGTACGGTATGGCAGGGAGTTGTGGTTGAAGCTGACCGGATCCTGGATTTCTTGCCTGATGACAAAAAGGCTTTAGCCCTATTTCAGGAGGGCCAGCTGGTCTCTGATGGGAAACGGGGTAGCAGTCAGGCACCAGGGCTGGCTAAAGGCCACAAATTTCAGACCGGATGTCCAGACAAAGGTGGTGGATATGCCCTTTGATGGGAATAACCTCTTTGGCAAAGTGTTGGACGAAACGCTGCAAGCTATACAGATGGACACTGAGACAGCAAGATCACTGTGGACCTTGCAAAAGCAAGGTTTGTCATCCTTTCAATCCTCTAGTGGGAAGTTCCACAGATCATCTAAAGGATAAGCATCCACCTCAAAAGTCAACCCTCCCGCTCTACCTCCCAAGAGATGTACAGGGGACGGTTGCAGGCTTTCAGCGGATGGGCACAGCGTTGATGTCGTCCGCAAACCAGAATGCAGACACCCAAGCAGGCCTGACCCAGCTCAGGGCCTGGACCCCCACTTTCGCACCCCGGTGGAGGTTCGTCTGACACACTTTGTCAAGGAGTGGAAGAACATCCCCACCGACTAGCGGGTGCCAAACATACTTTGCCATGCGCATACCCTGGAATTCAAACAAAGGTGCCCTCTCATTCCTCCCGTGGCAAGAAAAGAGCTGCACATGGACCAGCTGCTGCAGAAGGTACAGGCCATGAAAAGAAAAGGGGCAATGGAACCCATCATGCTGCACCTCCAGGGCACCCGAGTGTACATCAGATACTTTCTGGTCCGGAAAGAAGTCAGGGGGTGGCGTCCAATCCTAGACTTGCACCTCAACAAATACCTGAAGCCCCAAAAATTCCAGATGGTTAAAAAATACCGTATGGTCACATTGCAACAAGTGTTCGGGCAGCTGGAGAAAGGGTATTTCCTAGCGACATTGGACCTGCCGGACGCCTAATTCCCATACATCCGAAGCATTGAAAGTTCTTGTGCTTTGAGTTCTGGGATGTCACTATCAATTCAAGACTCTTCCCTTTGGCCTGAAATCGGCACCAAATGTCTTCACAAAGTGCCTGGCCCTGGTGGCAGCGCACCTGCATACACTTGTACTCGGACAACTGGCTCATCCTGTCCCCCTCTCAGGCCCTGGCGGTGCAGCACACCAGAGAGATAACACGCCTTCTGGCAGAACTCGGATTCCCATCAACTATCCTAAGTCCTGCGTGGTGCCATCGCAGAACACTGTTTCTAGGAGCCCGCCTCAACACAGTGGCATCTCTGGCGTTTCCCTCAGAGGATGGCAGCTATGTTGGGTAGGTGCATCGCCTGGCTACGGCTCAGTCCACAAAGGTGCGCGCCATCAAGTCACTGCTGGGCGTAATGTCGTCCTGCATTCACCTGATTCCGTTTTGCAGACTACTGATGAGACCTCTGCAGGAGTTTCTGGACGTCAGGTGGCTTCAGGTCACGAGACAAGATTGCCCTCAACCAAGAGTTTAGAAAAGCCATTCAGTGGTTGGGAGTGCACAAACACCTTACGCAAGGAGACCTGTTTCAGGTTACCCCGTTCAAGGTTACGGTCACCACAGAAGCCTCTCTGGACGGATGGGGGGCTCACACCGGGTAGTCTCATGCCAGAGGCCTCTGGCTTCCGGAGGAACAGGCACTGCACAGCAGTGTTCTAGAGCTGCATGCTGTGTTTTGGGCCCTTAGGTCTTTCTTTCCTCTTCTACAGGGATGAGTTGTGAGGCTATTCACAGACAACACCACAACTATGTTTTGCATCCGGAAACAGGGAAGGACCTGCTCTCCCTCTCTTTCCCTGGAGTCACAGGCCTTGTGGCTCTGGGCCCTTCTTCAGGACATGTTTCTCGTTCCATTTCATCTGGCGGGCATCAAGAACACCATTGCAGACTCCCCCAGCAGGGAGATGTGTTCCTGCCATGAATGGGAGATCCAGCAGGCACAGATGTCCCGTCTAGTCAGCATGTGGGGCCAACCCCAGAATGACCTCTTTGCGACAGCAGCAAACTCAGTGCCAGGCTTTCGACAGCAGGATTCCCCAGCCAGGGAGCCTGGTCGATGTGTTTTCGTTCACATGGGAGGACCTCTTCCTGTACACATTCCCTCCAATACCTATGCTGCTATGTGTGATCAGCACACTCCAACGCTGTCGCCCCAGCGTGGTCTCGCCAGTTCTGGTACCCGGAGCTGCTCCGTATGTCGATAGCGGCAGCCGTCCAGCTGTCTCCTCTTCCCGACCTCCTCACCAAAGAAGCCGGACCGATTCTGCATCATGACCCAGCGTCACTGAACCTCACGGCTTACCTCCTGCAGCCCTAGAGTTTGGACTTTATGACATTCCTCTAGAATGCAGGAATGTCCCGACCAAGGCTAGAGCGTCCTCTACACGATCGTGTTACACCCACAAATGGAAACGCTTCACTGTGTGGTGCAGGGTGCAAAAGAATACACCTCTCTGCATAAAAGCCCCTGCGCTCCTGCCGTACCTGTTGTCTTTAGCCAAGACTGGACTGGCTCACACCTCCATCAGGGTGCATCTGGTGGCCATTTTCAGGTACACACGGACACCAGACAGGACCTTGCTTTGGTCCCACATGCTCGACAAAACATTTCTGAAAGGCCTCTTTAGGCCAGTGAAGGCTCCTGCCCCGGCTTGGGAACTCATTGTCGTTCTTATTAAACTCATGAGGCCACTGTTCGAACCATTGGATCAGGCTCCTCTGATGTATCTCTCATAGAATATGGCTTTTCTAGTAGTCATCACCTCGGCCAGGCGGGTCGGGGAGCTTCAGGCTCTTTCATGCAAGCGTTCATACTTGTCATTTCATGCTACAAGGGTGGTGCTACGGACCCACCCCACCTTTATGCCGAAGGTTACTTCTGAATTCAATCTTACTGAACCCTTGGTGCTTCCAGTTTTCTTCGTGAATCCTTCTTCGGCCACTGACAGGTCGCTGAATACACTGGGTGTTGCTCGTGCCTTGAAGTTCTATGTCGCACGCACAAATTATTTTTGGAAGACCTCAAAACTCTTTGTGAATTCCGGACCTGTGATTTGCGGGAAGGCCCTGTCGAAGGATTCCATATCCAGGTGGTTCTCCGGCTGTATCATGCACTGTCATAATCTGACCAACAGGCCGGCCCAGAGCCCATTCTACCAGAGCCATTGCAGCAACAGCAGCATTTCTCTCTGGTGTCCCCCTGCTGGACATTTGCAGGACTGCTACGTGGAGGTCTGCGCACACCTTCACGAAATTCTACTGTGTCAACAGGGATTCCAGGGAGGAGTCCACAGTCGGGCAGGCGATGCTACACAATCTGTTTGAGGTGAGTCCGTTCCAGGGGTAAGTGGTTGTACTTCTGTTGAGCCTTGCCACCTCCCGTGGTTGTGTTATGTACTGCTCTGTATTCGTATTCATGAGCATGTGAATCCATGCCAGATCCAATGATGGAGAAGGAACAAGTTACTTGCCTGTAATTGTTGTTCTCCAGCATGGGTCTGGTATGGATTCACATGTGAACTCTCTCTCGTTCCCCGTTGGTGCTCTTCCTGGTTCATACTGCCACTTCACATGCTTTCAAATCTGAAGATGGCCACCGGGGGTGGGGCTTAGGCAGACGGGCGTTTTTTGATGGGTGCAGTATGACCCAGACTTCAGTGATTGGTTAATGGGAGAAAGGCAGTTTTCAAGCTTTTCAAAGTAAGAATGCTTTCTTTTTACCAAGGATTCCCGGCCTGACGACGGGGAATATTCATGAACATGTGAATCCATGCCAGACCCATGCTGGAGAACAGGTACAGGTAAGTACCTTGTTCTGTACCATTGGTGGGAATATATCTGTTAAAGAATACTAGATTGGCCAAATCCTAATCAGTCCCATGTTTACTCTGAATCCCTTTATTCCCTTGCTTTTCAATTTATTTTCCAACAGCTTCAAAGATCCAAAGGATACTGGGCAGAAGTAAAGGACCAGTTACTTGTTGGTTACGCGGGTTTGCTTAATCAAATAATCATATTCTCATTCTGAATGTGTCGCATCCTCGGACGAGAAGAGCTTCATCTTGTACCATAGCTTTTCTTTGGTCAAAATTGATAATGATGATGAGGGGAATGTGCAGGTCACTATAAAGTGGTGGTCACTAGAGTGCATACGATGACAATGCATGCTCCCTATCAAATCCTGAGTTAGAACCATGATTTTGGATTAAGAACTATGTGAGCTGGAGATGACGAGCTGGAGAATAAGCTGCAGTTAAACCTGTTTAAAACTGAGATTGTTGTATCTGGTCCAAAAAACAAATCGCCCAATCTTCTGCCAATCCCGTGTCCTTCCCTTTAAATGTCCAGACAGACTATCCGCAAAACGTCAAGAATCTTTGCTGTAGCTGGCAAGCTAACATGAACTGCAATGGCCAGCTTAATCAGATTATCAAAACAGTTTACTACCAACTCAAACAGTTGAAACATCTCATGTCTCTCATTCTGGACAAAGATCGGTGCTCAGTGGATGGTGCCCTTGTTAATTCAAGGCTTGACTCTTGAAACTCCCCTTTCCTGGGTATTCCCAAATACCAGGTTCAGCGATTGCAGGTTGCTCAAAACTCTGCAGTGAGTCTTATCTTCTCACTGCCAAGGAGGGCATCCATTTCACACCTTCGCAGGAGTATTTATTGGCTCCCTGTACAGCCGCGTATTTTGTTTAAAACACAGTGTCTTGTTTTTAAATGCATTAATGGTTTGGCGCCAGCCTACTTTTCAGCTAAAATTGATGCCTATCAACCAGGTCGACCACTGAGGTCCTTGGAGGGGTGCCTACTCGTGGTTCCATCCTCTAAATCATTTCGCTATGGGAACAGATGTTTCTCATGCAAGGCTCCACAGCTTTGGAATCGCATTCCATTTGAATTAAGGAGAGTGGAATCACTGGAGTTGTTTAGGAAGAAGCTTAATACCCACCTTTTTCAGTAATCTGGTTCACCACTGCTGACTGTACATCATTAAATACCAACTGCGCCTAGATGCATTTTTTCTTTTTGCTGTTCTTCGGATATGTGCTTTATAAATGCCTTTTCCATTCCATCTCAACAACAGGGGTCAGATTTTCTAACATTTGCATCAGAGCAAAAAATGGAGAAAATGCTTTTAGCGTCCCTTTTGATGCATAGGTAATATGAAATGGAACAAACCGGTTTTGCCCCAAATCATATAATCTAACAATATATGTACTATGGCAAGAAAAGAATAAGGAGAACATGTAGATAATCTGGCCCTGGTAACTAATTCTTCTGAAATAACCTCAACAGAGTTCTCAAGTTTCCCTTGGACATGTGTGAGGTCATCCAGTCCTATTTTTCGCTTTGAAATTTAGGAAAACTAAGTCCCAAAATTGCTAGCAAAAACAAGACTGGTTTGCCTTCTCAGGCAAGGGAAACTTGAGCAGTCCATTTGCCTGGCTTGAACTACTAGCAGTGTGCATCTACTAATTGGATCTACAAGTTACTGCAGGTATGAGTATTAAATATAATTTCGAATGGATAGCGTCCTCCCACAGATTCCTCATTTTAGATATTTCCTAGCCGTAGCAGCTGGCAATGAAAACTTTTTCCCAGTAGGGATCCAAGAGTGCCTCTGCATGGACTCTCTTCTATATAGCACTCCACTACAGACGTGATGTTGCCCGTGCCCTCCAGCAATTTGAGAACAAGCAGCTAAATTGGCTATGGGTTGCCCGCAGGCATCGAGAGACCCACTCTAGAATGAGTTTATTGGGGGGGAAGGATGGGTGTCGGACCTTCACACACACCAGAGAAAAACTCTTCCAAAGATGTCAAAGGGTGCAAAAAGAACCATAAAAACATCACAAACCCTCACATTGTAGGAGCAGTTGCCACCATTGTTAATTCTCTTCAGTGGACATAAAGAAGAGAAAGCACAAGTCGCACTAAGACCATATTGAGCAAAATCTACCTAGGGGTGGATTTTGGGAGGCCACCCTATTATGGTAAAGAGGAAAGGCACTGAAGTCTAGCCAAACCGAATCAAGGTAGCAGAGCGGCAAGGCTTAAACTCGGGAGGCGTGTGAGTGCTTTAGGGCAACAGTGGGACACACACACAGCCCTCCAATAATTCCAGTTAGACAGGTAAGTACAAAAATATACAATGATTTATTAGCCTTTACATTATACACTAAGCAATGAAACCTTCAGGTAAGTATTATTACACAACTACTATCAAACCAATGTATATACGTCAACAATTGGGGTTCTGACTAGAACCCCTCTTTACTTTAAAGACAGCTCAATAACAGGGAGCATAGCATAAGCAAGACTTTCAATAAATGTGTATAATAAAGTGAGAGCAGAGCGAGATTCAAAACCAGTAAAACTCAGGTCAGTAATCAATTTAGCAAAGTAGATATAAAATACTTGACTCAGTCCAACTTTGAGATCGGATGAGCCCAAGTGCCACAACGTCACCAGTTACACACAATATACTGTTCAGGTAAGTTTACAATTGGATTTGAGCAATACCCGTGTTTGCGATTAAGTTTTCCAAAAGGTGAGAATAGTTCAGGTAGGTGTCTCTCCCAATCCCACTGCACAAGGGTGTAGCCCCAGGAGGGGATCCTTGACTAAACCACCACTGAGCTTAGTCAGGAAATATGTTGGTGCCATGTACTTCTGTTCTTGTTCTGGTCAAGGGGCACCCAGGGGTCACGGGTGCAGAGGTCAGTGTCAGGTGGGGAATTTAGTTTTGGTTGGACGCAGTACCTGTATTATGGTTCCAGGGACTGTTCAGCTGATCACTCTTGCAATGAAACGAAGAGTTCTGCAGAGCAGGCGACCTCAGGAAAAGATGGGATTCAACGGGAGTGACCTAGGTTATCATCAGTTGGTGAACAAAGTAGCAGGTCCTGAACAGCTTTGGTTGGGACAGAAGGCTAAAAATGCAAGAGCAGGTGTCTAGTAGCACAAGTTGAAGATCCTTCAAACTCCAAGGATGCACTCTTAACAGTGAAGACTGCAGTGAGGTAGCCCAGGAGAGAGCTGGTCAGTCCACTGGGTGGCCCTTGGACATTTCTGAAGGCTCAAGCAGGAGTCCAGACTGGCTGTTCTCACCGGTCCAGGGTTCAAAGCACTTACGGGGGCATTCTTGATATCAGGACAGAGGACTAGGGCTTCACCAGGACTGCACTGGAGTTGATGTTGGTCAGCTGCAATGGTCATCCTCAGGCCTTCAAAGGACGGCACTTCTTTATAAGGGTCTTGGCTCAAATGAAGATCTGTTGAATGGCTGTTCTTCTTTTATACAGAATTTGGGCTGGAGGTGCCACCAAGAACTGCACCATTAAAACAGGTAGTGACTATCTAGTCGTGGATAGCCATTGGCAAGACATTCTGGCAGGCAATAGATGGTAAGTGACTTGGATGTGGACTGGGACCAGACAGTCCCTACCCCCACATGCGGACACACGCACAGACTGCTACTTTGCACGGGAAAGCAGAGGCTTTGCCCGGGAAAGAGCGTTCTATATGCAGCAATTCTGGACAGGAGATGACAGGCAGAAGGATAAAGGAGACTATGGCTAAACGGCAGGCGAGACTCTCTGGACACGGCCATTTAAGAGTATTTGGTACTCTTTATGTATTACAATGCAAAAGTGGATGAGTAAAAAGTCAAAAACGGAGTATGAAAATATCCGATGCCACTAGCCCATCCTGGAGATATCGCAGTTGTAACCAGAAAGTTACAAAAGAAACAGTTATAACAAAACAAAGTATCCCAACTGCACTTCACTTTAAGACAGTGGTATTTAAACCTTTTTATACCGAACCCCCACCCCTCTTTTGTAAATATATTGTTTCCATGCCCCCCTCGCAAGCTATAACTGCTTATATTTTCTATTAACTGCTTGTATTTTCTATTGAAAGCCTTCACCGTAATCCCTTTTTAAAGAATCCTGGGGCAGTTCTATCGGATTATCTCAGAATTTACATGGCTTCCAAGAAAGTAAATATATTTCTCTTTACTTTGTGCCCCCAACCAGGCAATTCCAGGGAGGGTCATCTCGATTAGGAGGGTGTGCCTGCTCTGGCCTCAGCTGCAGATCTCATTGACACACTTTACTTTGGTGTTAATGGTCTCAGACCTGTCACTGGGAGATGTTTCCACCGTGGCCTCTGGCTCAATGGGGGCAGGATACTCTGACAGATTTTTACATCTGGCTCCATCGCTGTCCCTGAGTTTTCCCCCTTTTTCTCAATAAGAAGTGTCGTCCCCCAGTGTGACGGGCTACACTGCTGATCACTATGCCCTACAGTACTTGGTGGCCCAGATGCGCTTCAGGACCCCTCGGATGTTCGCCTCATGACCATTCTTTGAGATAGGATTTTATTTTATAAATTTCATTGCTTATAGCGCAAACCATGCTAGAGAGTAGCAGAGCCCTTTACAGCTCGAGTGTGCCAGTATTCACACAGTGTGGTTGGTAGAGGGAGGAAAGCGTTTATTTGTCCAGCAGTTATTGTTGAAAGAGCCACATTTTTATTTCTTTGCATTTCAAGCCTCTGTCGGGATAGAGTACCTGAAAGTCTGGGCATGGCAGGAGAAGGCATGCATGCAAGTATTCTCTTTACAGGCTAGTTTACATCACTTTTTGAGAGAAGATCTCATGCACTCAAACCATATGAGGAAATATTTTAAAGGGAGAAGGTGTTAGATCTCAGCCTGGTACTAGTGCACGGTCAACTGGCAATCTTCTATCAAGATCCCCTCAGGAATCCAGACCGGAACCTGTCTTGAGTTCCAAACCACCCCAAGCAGACTCTTAAGTGAATCTTCCACTAACACATATTTTGCGGTCTCCTTTGCCACCACTGATGCCTTTAATGGAATGGTTCTGCTGCCACCAATGCCGTTTCAGCCAATGTTACCTAAGGATCCTCCTCCTCCAGTGCCTCCTGGTCTGCCAGCAGATGATCCGGAAGACACTGACATTACCGCAGATGATGTGGAAATTTCGATGTTATCAAAAACCTCTGGACCCTTTCGAATATATGGGAGATTCCTGTGCCTGATAGTCCTTGGGGGCTGGCACAGTTTTTTCATTTGAAATCAGCAGACAAGTTGTGCATCCGTTTGCAGCCTGATGTGGTAGAAGAGGCAGTCAAACATTTACATAAACCATCCTCTGTTCTGCCAGTAGCTAATATGCTGGACCTTCATTACCGGGTCCTTCCTGATGAGAAACTGTGTGATGGGGCAGCATCCTGCCTATTTCACCATAGCAGTGGCCACTACTCATTTTGGAAACATGCTGTCGTCGTCTTATACATCTTCCTCTCAAACCCCCTTGTGGGCAGAATGTCACGTTTTGGACCCTGCGAGTAAGATGATTTACCAGAACTCCTCCCTCTGTTTCAAGCAAGCTAACGCGGATCCTAAATTGTCTGGGTTGGGTCACCTCTGCCCTCTCCTTCAGTGAGGATTCTCCCCCCACATTACTGCCGGCTTGTCAACAGTCCTCCGGCCCACTAGGGTTGCTTGTGCTATTCCTTTCTTTGCGTTCAAACTGTTCCTGTATTAGCGAGTTCCATGCAAGTATTTTCGCCCCACTTTTTGCCGTTTGCAGCGCTCTGCTCCACACCGATGTTTCAACTATCATCCATTTCTTCAGATCTGCCCAATATGTCTCTATGTTCGGCCCCGTGCTTGAGTTCCATGTCATTGTTATGCAGCGCTTCGCCAGTATGCACATTAAGACTCATTTTTGCTATGTGCATCCTCTGTTTGTCGCCCCTTGGGAATTGGCCTAGTAAATAGGACTCCTGTGACCACGCTTGCATGTGGATTCCGCCTTCAGTCGCCTTTTGCTTTTACATTGTCCCAAAATCTTGTTGTCAGTGGACAGGACCAAAACATGTGCAGCATGTCTGCCTTCTCTGCTGTGCATCGCGGTCAGCTCTAGGTTTGCTTGTTACCCATGGTGGATATTCTCCTGTGTGTGATGTACTCCCTGTGTGTGAGGTAGAGCTGTGCTTGTCTGAATCTAGCGTTCCTGGAGACTTTCTTCATGTACCTGAGCGCCCTGGACCATTCCTTGTCTGTGAAAGTTTTCTGGAGTTCCTCTTCCCATCTTGCCCGAGCTTGCAGTTATTGCGTGTTATTACTTCCAAGGAGCTGGAGTCTGGATACTGTGTGTACCCCTTCTGACACGTCGTGCCACGCGTCCAGCGCCCTCTCTGTGTCTGCCCCTTTGGGTAATGTCCACCGCTTTCTGATTGTCTGGAACATGCTGTTGTACATTATAAATTGACCCCTGTGTATGCCCTGCTCACCCATCAGGGTCTGGAATTCCACCCATTGTCCGTCTTGTCCTAAGTCTCCAATCTGGGCCACTCCCTTGCCTTCCCAATGTATTCGATATGTCACCAGGGTCTCTGTATGGGCGCTGACTAGCCCTGTAAGGGGAATTTGCGTAGATCAGGGGTCTTGTTTCCCTCTAGTTTTAAATGCCCTTTCCATAGGGTTAGGCCCAGTTCGACCATGTTGGGGAGGGGATTGATCAGGGATTTGACTGTCCATGGCAGCCCTCTCAAATAGTATTGTCGCAGAGCCAGCTGAGAAAGCAGTGAGTCTATGAATATGTCTCCCAGCCACATCACTACAAATTGCAGTTGTCGAGCCAGGTAGTAGCTTTCGAAGTCCGCCAACCTGTTCCCCCCCCAATTCATAATCTCTTTGTAGAGTGTTCAGGGATATTCTGTTCCTCCCTCCTCCCCACAGGAACACTTGTGCCATGTGTTTAGCAGTTTGAAAAATGACCCAGGTATGTTATCACTACATATTATCCCCACCAAAAATATTGCTGTATATATGTTCATCTGGAACAGCCATAGGCGATATTTTGGGGGGGGTGATCTTTTTGGGGGGTTTTGGGAGCAGAGGTATCCCCCGCTCCTTTTAAAAATAATGCAGGGGTCGTGGGAGTCCTTCGCAGGTTCCATGCCTTAATATCGCCGAAAAAATATGGCGATATTTTTATATGGAGATATTTTTGCGGGGATATTAACACATGGAACCGGTATGTGATGTGGCATATTTGTAAAGTAGTATAACAGGCGGGGCAGTACTGTCATTTTCATCAGGGCCGCTCTACTAATCATACCAAGTGGGAGCGTAATCCAGAACTTCAATATCTTCTTGATTTTATCTAGGGATACCTGCGTGTTGGCCTTATGTGTCTTTGTAATCTCGTGATTTATGTCTACCCCTAAGTAGCGAAAGGTGTCTGGTGGCAATGTGAGGCCCAGGTCCGGCAGCTGGTCTGGGGTAATCCATCTCAGATCTAGGGGGAACAGTGAGGACATTCCTTTGTAATGGTGATTCTCGACAGTCTAGAAAATGCGCCCATAGCCTCTAGCAGGTCTGGTAAGTGTTCTTGTGGATTATTCACATAGAGGAGCATGTCGTCTGTGTATATCGAGATTTGGTGTACAACCCTGTCTATTTCTATCCCGGATTCTTTACAGTCCGCTCTGAGGATGGCTGCGAATGGTTCTACGGCCAATATATATAACATTAGGGATAGTGGACATCCCTGCTTCGTGCCCTTGCAGATTTTCCAAGCCTCCGAGATGTGTCTGCCTGTCTTCACCCTCGCCTTGGGATCCCTGTATAGGAGCTTTATCCAGCAAAGAAATCCCTCCCCTATCCTCAAGTGGGCAAGTGCGCTCAGCAGCCAGTTCCAATTGACAGAGTCAAAGGCTTTAACCAGTGACGCCACAGCGATTTCGCCCCGTCTCCAGTTCGTTTGATCCACTATGTGGTGGAGTCCATGTGCTGTTCCTCCCCGGTACGTAGCCTGTTTGGTCTGGGTGCACCAGCGTGGGTATGACTCGTTTCAGTCGGCTAGAGTTGTTGTTAGGATTTTGTAATCCTGATTTATCAAGGAAATCGGCCTATAAGAGCCGCAGTCGAGAGGTGGTTTCCCTGGCTTTAGTATCAGTATTATTACTGATTCCGACATGCTGTGCGGGAGCTGTCCTCTGTCATATGCCTCCTCATACATCTCTAGCAGCCTTGGAGCCTGAGTGCCTTTGTATTTCTTGTAAAATTCTCTGGGTAGCCCATCGGGTCCCGGGAACTTGCCGGTTGGGAGACTGGCTATTACGACTGCCAGTTCCTCTACTGTTAGGGGTGCCTCTAATGTCTGTGCTTGCTCCTCCGATAATTTGGGAAGTTTAATCTCTGCCAAGGCATTGGCTATGTCCTCAGCCTCCGCTTCCTGGTTCTGGGAGTACAACCTTTCACAAAATCGTGAAAAAACTTTGTTGATGCCCTACTGGGTCCTGACTTCCGTCCCCTTTTCATCTTTTATCGCGTTTATCGGGTCATGTCTACTCTCCTGCCTGCTTAGCCAGGCTAAGAGCCAACTGGGCGTGCATCCTCTGTATATACTTCCCATAATCCAGTCTCCCCAGTTTCTCCAAGATGGCAAAACACTTCAGCCTCAGAGATGTGAGTTCCCTCGATCCTCCCCAGTTATGCCCGCCTGTGTTTCAGCATGTTCCATCTCCCTTTCTATTTCCCCCTGCTTTGCTAGAACGCTCCCCCTGTGTCCTCCTGCCTTCCCTATCGCTGCCCCCAAGACCACCACCTTAGAGGCTTCCCAGACCATTCCTGTGCTGTCCACGCTGCCCTCATTATACTCAAAATAGTCATCTATCGTGTCCTTGATATGTTCTTTGAATTCCCTGTCCATTAATGCCTATTCCCGTAGCCTCCACGTGGGTATGGGGACCCCTCTGTATGAGTATGCCCATGTTGCTACTAGTAGAGCATGGTCAGATAGCGTTTGTGCTTTGATGTGTACCCCCATGAATTCCCCCAGAGTCTCCCTTCCCATGAGTACGTAGACTATCCGTGTAAATGTTCTGTGTGGGGCGCTGTAGTGTGTATTCCCTGGTACCTGCGTGTACCTTCCTCCAGACGTCTTCCAGCTCCAGCTGATCCAGGATATTCTGCCGGGTTCTCGCTGTTGGCGCTGGCTTTCTGCGTTTAGTGTCCGATCTGTCCAGCAGCAGGTTCAGTGTGCAGTTAAAGTCCCCTGCCCAAATGAAGGAAGCCTCCCTGTATGGGGCTAGCTTAGGTGCTACTTTCTTGAAGAACTCGGTCGTATCATGATTGGGGGCGTACGTGTGTATTAGGCATACTTCTTTGTTTTCCAGCATTCCATGTACGATCACCTTTCTGCCCCCTGAGTCACTCTCTTTTTTTGTAAGCTGGAAGGGGGACTCCTGGAGCTATCCACATCAGCACTCCCCTGGCGTAGTTAGAATACGTTGAGCTATACATTTGTCCGCCCCATTTCTTGGCCACCTTGGATTGCTTCTTTCCTGTCAGATGGGTTTCTTGCAGCATTGCTATTTTTACTTTCGCCCTTTTCAGCCAGACATATACTCTTACTCTCTTTACATAGGTGTTCAGTCCCCAAGCATTCCAGGTGACTATCGTGGCTTCTTCCTCGCCCATTTGCTTAATGTGTCTTGCGGCCCCTCCATTCCCACAAGCCCTTGTGCTGTCCTGTGTCTGGCTACTGGCTCTCCCGCTCTGCCCTTTGCAGTTCTCCTCCTCCTGGGGTGCTTCTGGCCCTCTTGTCCATCCATGTGGGCACGGTCTGCTCGAGTTTTGTATGGGTCCTCTGCCCTGAGGTACTGTCTCAACCCCCCTGCCCCTGTATAGGTGTATCTCAATGTTATCGCCACTTGCGCTTTGCCTTCATTGCATGGTGTGTCCTCCACTACTTCTTCCAACCAAACATCACACTAACTATAACTGTTAGCAAACGCCCAACCACCCTCACCATGCTCAGGCTCTGCCGCTTTCCTTGCTTCACCCTCCGTCCTGTGGGTGCGCTCGTTGCAGCATGGTGCCTTAAAACTGGCATCTTGAGGTCTGTCACTCTGTGGGGTTTCTGTTTGTGGCGCCTGGCTGGCAGCCCTCGGAATGTGCATCCTCCCGCTTGTTTTTCCGCTGGTCTAAGTCTGTTTAATGTTGATCATCCATCGTCTTCGTGCTCTGTGCCTCATTGGGGGGACATTCCTGTTGATCTGCTTGTTTCCATCTCTGTCTCTCACTTGCGGGATCCCCTGCTGGTCCATCCACTCATGGGCTTCGTCCGTAGTCTCGAAGAGGTGTGTCCTGCCGTTATGGAGCATTTTTAATTTAACAGGTTACAGGAGCATGTATCTCAGTTTGGCAGCCGTGAGGCATTCCTTAGTCGGCCAAAACTTCTTTTGCACCAGAACTGTGCAGTCCAGATAAATTGTTATTCAGTAGGCGTTCCTCGTCATCACCCCAACCTCCCTTGAGAATGCCAATATCTTTTTGTGGTCTTTAAAGTTCATGATCTTTGCAATCATGGGTCTTGGGGGTGCCCCTGGGCGGGGCTTTCAGGTCAGAGCTCTATGTGCTCTTTCCACCGAAAAGCCTTGGGATAGGACCCCAGCTCCCACTTCCTGAAGCAATAGGGTCTCAAAGTAGTTTGTGGGGTCCTTTCCTTCCTCCCCTTCCGGCAATCCCACAATGTGCACATTGTTGCACTGGGCCCTCCCTTCTGCATCCTCTGCCCTATGTTACAGAGTGTGTATGCGGTTCAGCGGATCCGCCATTTGGGTTTGAGTAGTCCAAATGTTCACTGTGTTTCTCTGCGCCTGCTGTTCCGCCGTGTTCACCCGCTTCGCCAAGCTCCTTACGTCCTGTCTGAGGAGCCCCACATCTACAATGACTGCATCCATTTTGTACTCCAGTGATGATTTCAGTGCCGCTATGGCTTCGAGTATGGGACCCTCCTCTGTCCCTTTTCCAGCTGTTTGGCGTTGGATGTGCTCGAGCTGGCCTCTGCTGCAGCGCGTTGGGACATGTCGTTTTTTCCAGCGTATGTTTCCATACTGGTCTGCTTTCCTTTTCCGCCTTTCTGTTTTTCTGGCATGGTTGCTCGTCCTGTTTTTGATGCGCACCTGGTCTCCCCAATTATCCTCCAACGGGGGTTTTCTTTAGTTTAGTTCTCCTCTTCTTCTCCTATGCGTTGGAAGGAGCAGCCGTGCGTCTGGTGCAGCTAATGGGGGCTGCACCTGGGTCTGCGAGTGTATGGTGACATATGAGCCCCCTTCCCTTAATTGGTTCCTGCTTCCTTACTTTCCTTTGGCAATGCAGGGGGCTGCCTTGTTGTCTTGTGATCGGTCGCAGTCCCTTCACCCCTTTGCGATGGGCATGGGCACGAGTCCACTGTTGGTATGGTCGAGGCAGTAGAGCTCTGGGAGATGTAGTAGTGTGCTCCTCGCCCTTCTCGACAGGCCCAGGTAGGTCTGCTTTCGCGGCATGTAGTGCCTTTGGTATTTGTCAGTGGATTGTGCTCTACCACATCCGGGAGGTGCTGTGGGTAAGTGCTCACCAATCTTTATGCATCCACCATTAAGAAACCCACTTGTTGCAGCTCATGGTAGCTGCTCCTGATAATGTCAGTATAGAAGGATGCAGTGTTTAAGAGTTCCCTTTATGCAGTTGGTTCCTGCTCCTGCTTGTATCTCCAGGTGGTGCTGGGAGCTGTTTTATTGCTGTGTCCGCTGGCTCAGTTAGGGACACCTCACCCCTTCGTTGTGCTTTCTAAAAGTCAGCCTCTTTCGCCCCCTTGCTCTGTGTGTTGATACGTGGGTGCTGTCGGCTATCTGGTGCTGTGTGCCTGTGGAGGTTACAGCGGTACGCCCCTCTTCTTTCCCCTACAGTCTGGGTGTGTCTCGTGTTATTGCCTGCTGTTCCGATGATGTAGGACAATGGATTGTGCTCTCCCACTCTTGAAAGCGTGTTTGTCGGAGGCTAACCGACCCCACGTATGTTCTCCTCCACTGTTGCCAGGCCTCGTGTATTCATATACAATTCAAGTGTTCCCCACTCACTAATGTGGGCTGCCTGCTTATGTCGCAGCTACTGGTGGCACTGTAACCCTTCTGTATCGCAGCTCGTGCTATTTCACCCACCTCTTGGCTGTCCGCTATTTGCCGTTGGCCCCGTCATCCATGATGACCCTTTTGTGTTGGCCTCTGCTTCACGGGCCCTTCTGCGCACTTATCTTGTTTCGCCCTCTCTCATCAGAGTTTCCTTCATTCTTCGGACTTCGTTACTTTTGATTGTCCCAGAAGGGCGTCCTGTCTCTGGTTCGCTTTATGTGTGCTGTTATTCTTGCTGTGCCTTTGGTCTCCTGCGGCTCAATGCTTTGGTCTGGTTTCTTTTGGCCCGTAAGCTTCTCCATCTCGTCGGCCCTCCGGGTCACCGTAACATCTTGTGCTGTCGTTGGCCCCTGTTGCATGTGCAGCCACTGACTTGGGCCTTTACAGTGGAACTAGCCCTTCCTTCTCTTGCGCCGGGGAAATTAGTGGCAGGTCTTGTGGGTTTCTGGTTTCGGTTTGCGGGTGAATATCCTGGGTTCTTGCAGTTTCTATCACTCCTGCTCTGGGGTGTTATGCTGCTGAGTCCCAGGGGTGCGGCCGGCGCATGTGTGTTGCCTGGGCCTCCGGTGGGGGCTGGGGATCTCGCCCTCCACTCCAGGTCCCATCTGTATCGATCTGTTTATTCGCTGCCCCTCCTCTAGCAGTCCGCTCACCCGGTGGTTCTCTGTGGTGGCACTCCTTCCTGCTCGGTGTTCCCAGGGTCCCTCTGCCTTATCTTCCTCCACATGGCTGTCCAGTTCAATGCCGGCTACAGTGGATTGTTAGAGTTGCTGCCCTGCAGGTAGGGGCTCCTATCCCTCACTTGGGGCCCCTCTTTGTACTGCCGTTCACCGTCTCTCGCCTCCTGTCTTCCTTGCGGCTCCTCCCCTGGCGCTGCTACAGTGAGCGCTCTCCAGCTGTGTTAACAAGTTGCGCCCGCCATCTTGTGAAGTGGCACAGTGCTTGTTTCGATTCTCCTCCTGACCTCTTCTTGCTCTGATTTTTTTGCGGGTAACTACCCGGTCGATCTCCAGACCTTTAGGCACCTTTTCTTAGTATTGTCTTGTAGTACAGTGTCGTAGTATGCCAGCTTAACAGATCAGCATGCCGGATCTCTTGGGAACTCCGAGGTGCTGCGCCTTATCCCATGGCCGCCAAGCCACGCCCCCACACATAAACATCTATCTGACACTAAATCACCTTAGCTACTAGCCACACTATATCTCTGTTAACTCTGTTATACTCTGTGAAATTGAGATTGTGCATATTAGTTATGCTGTCAAATATATGTGTATGTGTTGTTTTTATTGATTGTTGCCTGATCAAAAACAACAGAGGTATTTGCATCTCAGTCCTTCTGCTGGTCACTATCTGTACCTCACTGTGTTAAAGGGTGGGGTAGCCTGTACTCACTCCTGTGTGTTTTTCAATTGACTAGTCCCTCATGAGTCGAAAAAATAGGATATTTACCCATATTATATTATACAAGTGTATTTCTAAATGCAACTCTTTACGCATTGGTCATGGCACAAAGGTGCTCTGTACAATAAGTCGTGTCAGAGCACACACACAAGTAATCTTGATCAGCACATCACAGCATGATATGACACATCAATCGTCCTTATGTCGACACATCTGTGTTTCGACCACTTTATCAGGGACAGATATGTAAGTACTCTGCCATTTAGTCGTTGTAGTCCTTCATCAGGACAAAAATCAAAGAAAGCCACTAGTCCACCCTCTCTTCTAGTATTCATACAATTTGAATCCTTAAATCCCTGTAATGATATTAACATGCTTCAGCACACCATTCTCCTTTTCTCCCATATTTGAGCAGACTTGCTCATATCCAAAACCAATTGGGAAACACGTTGGAATAACACTCACCTAAATAGATTTCCTTGATCTTTATCAGTGCAGCTTTTTTATCTCATTTGTGCTTCTGTCCGGGACATCATTCCATCCTCTGGGGCCATCTCGGTGTCCTCTTAGTCTACAACAAGATTTATGCCGTCTTGATAAATTGCATTTCAAACTGACCCACACCACCTTTTTGAGCGTCACAACTCGTCTACTACATCAATTTTCTCAGTAATTGTAATTCGCAAAGAACCCCTATTTCTTCCCAAAAATAAAAATACCATGCTGTATTCAAGACCTTGAAATTTGGAACCGTGCTCCCCTTTTCTTCATGCTTACACATGTCAACATATTCTATGAACCTTTTGAACCTTTTACACATGCTTCCCATAACGGCACACACATTTGCTTTATTACTCTAACAAGTGGTATTTCAATATGTGGCGTCCATGCACACTTCCTGCCACAGTACGCCTTACCAACTATAAATGAATAAAGTAGGCTGGAGCCCAACTGCTCTTAATTTGCTGCTTTGCTTCATCAGCACTGGATTCCCATATCTGTCATCTTCCTGGGAATCCCTTCAGCATTCTCTGTCGTGCCCGTCAGAATCGTCTGGCACTATGCTGTTTTCTCCTCTGTCCTGCACTCAAAGAACACGCTGATCAATATCAAGTCTTTGCGTACTGTTCAAAGGCTATACTGTTACTCTGAGATTCAGGAGTGTTTCTGCTGTGACCTACCTCCATCCAGGAAATCGCCTCAATCTCTCCAGTGTATCAGTTCATATAGGATGTTAGATACCAACAGACGTGTTTTTAGCATTATACATGCCAGGGCTGGCCCTAGCTGATCCTAAGTTGTGAAACCTAATTTAAGCAAAACACTAAAACATACATGTTTTAGAGGGACAACTTTTAAAGTCAACAATACGTACGTTCAGCCTTTGTCAGGTGAGTGTCAGCATTCCCTCTTCTCATGCTGATCTTCACCTGCTCAATTACAAACCAAAAAATGTCATCTGCCTCATGCCTATGTTGGATAAAGTGCTCCACCAGAGTCTTGTCCTGCACTTTATTTTTCAAACAGGATCTATTTTGCAAATTTGCTGGGGAATGTCTCTCTTGGTCTTCCCTATATATATCAGATAGCATGGGCACTTGATGCCATAGATGACGTCTTTACTTTTGCAATTCGTAAAATGTTTGAGCTCCCATGTAGTGCCCTTCAGCTCCCCGCTTTTTATGTTAGTCAAGGAACACACAGACCACTGACAACATTTAAAATGGCCAGTCACTGATGGTGAACCCCAAAGGGTACCTGTTGTTGGGGTGGTTTTTGATTTGTCATGCTGTGCGTTTCCAGCCTAACATCTTGCTCCCTCAAGTCTGCTGCTGCCTCTGCTATGCTATTGTTTGTATCCGGTTCTAGGCATGTGGAGTTCATATGGGGGTAATATTGGGGAACGTACCGTGTTTAGGTTGCACCCGACCCACATTCCCCTCTGCGCACGTTACTACTATATCTCTTAACTATGCCAGTTTTACCTTATGAATGGGATCGCTGTTGGTTTATAGAAGTGTGGGGGCTTAGTAAATGGTTTTACTATTGGTCACAGGATAGCAAGTGACTCAGATTCTGTCTCTGGATCCTGGGAATTTTGCAAAACCCTCAACAAGCTTCCATAGATAATTTCTTGTAATTTATTTGCTTCCTGGTTAACTTAAAGACCCAGGTTTCCTCTTGTAGAACCTATCGTGCAGCACTGGGAGCCTACTTATCGAACAGGGAAACGAACAGGGAAACGGGTATAGCATTGTCTAACCCAGTCTTCATATGCCATTTCGTGTGACTATTCCACTTATTTACTCCCATGCACAGTCCAATCTTGGTATGACACAGTTTGAACCGACCATGTATGTTATCATTTAGAGTACCAAATTGGCCCTGATTTGAAAAAAACACATGCTGTGTTGAAACACGTGTCTCACATAGGGCAAGGACAGCTAATACTTAGTCAGTAAATGATACTTTAATTCAAACTACAATTGCGTGGCGCAGACATCTTTGTGTAAGGACAATCCTTTGTTCAATGTTTCAATGCAAGAGGCCTGAGCTTTGACCTCTTTTCCAGTCCTTATATATCTGCAACACCGGGAAAATCCCAAGTATCTAGGGCGCAGGGCCCAGTAAAGCTGGCACAAAACAAAACCCCACTTTTTATGCACAATCTTGGTATGAGACTTGAACATGACTCACGCCTCTTTCCTGCCATAGATGGTGTCTGAGTTTCATACAAATCTGGAGATTTCACTCCCAGTCCCAGTGGCTCTATATTTGCATGGCTCTAGGTCTTATAGGTCATCGGAACGACCGTCACGTTTGGGGTGTCACATCCGGGCAAAATGCAGTGATGGCAAAAATAGTGAAGTAGATTGTCTCCTGCAACAGCTGTTCCGATTTCAAAAGAGACTAGATGCTCATCTAACCAGAGCAAAGAGTAAGACAGTAACTTTTCAAAGACCCGCTCCACAGGATGCAATTTATAAGGCGCCCATGGGGGCCTCCTCAACAGCTTTTTGCAGGCATTATTTCCTGGATAGCAAGTTCAGGGCAGTTGCCCAATTCCGGCTGGCCATTCTTCGAAACATATTTGTGACAGTGCACGTTGATTCTGCCCTGTGTCGTACAGCATTACCTGGTACACTGTTATAAGTATGGAGGAAAGATTACTGTCCATGACTACTGTACTCCTACTGTACTGTACTCCTAGTTCAAACGCTTTAAATGTAGCCAGTCTTTCTTGTCCTCTTGTTGGATAAATTAACTAACTGGAAGAAGCATTGGGGGCAGAGGTATGGGTGTGGCCCCGCCCTGCTTGTGCAATCTGCCCCTAGGTGCATATTTTTTTTTCATTCTCTTTATTGAATTTTTAAACGTTCCAAACAACATAACTATTTCAATCGGCAACATCCAATTCATCAGCAAGACATAGTTCACAGGTATTTGGGCTCAGCATTTCAGCGGTTAGAGCATCGTAACCATAGAGTACACATACATCAGAAAAAAAAGACAATTCAGTGATACTTCCTCATCATGTAAACTGCACCCTCTTGGCCTAGCATTCCCTAGTAACATAGCATGAGTATCATTTGAGACACATCTGGGCTACATAGCGACGGCCCGTCAGTCAGGGTGGCATCAGGTCTGATGGCTATTGTAGTACGTTTAATAACTCGTCCCACTCTGAATACAGTCTCTCTGCCCCTGCCCTAATGTCATTCTGTACATGTAGGTCTTTCTCTACTGTGGACCATTTTATGAAGTCCGCCCCAAGTTTCTGTAAGATGGTGAGGCTTTTCCAATGCACAGCAGTTTGGCGCTTTACTAAAATTAGTTCCAGGGCTATCAACTATCTGTTGATTTTTCCTATTCTTCTCAGTAGTATGCCCAATAAGCAAACCTCTGGGTCAAATGCTAGGTCCCATCCCGTTATTTCCACCAGATATGTTTCCTCTAGCTGCCACAGGACCCGTAAGTGAAAGCAGCTCCCTACCATGTTGGAGGAAGCTAGCAGGTACTAATTTGCATCTGGGGTATGCAACCGGTCTGTCTGGGGAGAAGTTAGACCCTTCCGGTGTCAAATGTGCCCTGTGCATATATTTACACTATATAATTAATTTGTGCATTCCTGGACACTTCCTTCACATGTTGATATATTCCCTGCTACTTGATGTCATCAGTGTTTATTCACAGATCTATTTCCCATTTTTCCTGCGTCCTCACTATCGCTGGGGATCGCTCAGTAATTAGTGGTTTGTATAAAGTCGATATATTTTCACCCTCCGCAACCATAGATTTAATCGCTCCAACTATCGCATGTTCTTGCGGTTGGACATTCACTGAATGCCATTGCCGTATCTGTTTCATAAAGATACCCCAGTGTTTTACATCCCTTCATCCTCCATATATTCCTCCGGATGTCTCATATAGGGCCTATGAGACACAATTGCCCTACAATGGGATTTCGTGTTCTGCCACATATTTGCTTTTGTTGTGAGAGTCTAGTCTTGCCCATATATTTGTTATTTTCTGCACTGGTAGGGTTAAAGCCTCGATCTCTGTGGGTTCTTTCCACATTAGATACATCATCTCCTGCCACCTCGCATATCATCCTACCGGGGAGGTGTAGCCTATGTTCTCCAGCATGGGGTCTGACATGGATTCACTTGCTCATGAATATTCCCCGTCGTCAGGCTGGGAATCCTCGGTACAGAAAAAAATCAGTATCAGTTTCGTTTCTGATCTGTCTTTCCTAGTAGTAACCAATCATTGATCTCTGGGTCATACTGCCCATATCAATATCAATGACTGCCCTCTCCCTAAGCCCCGCCTCCGGCAGCCATCCTCAGATTTTTACTGCACGTTCAAGTGTTGGGAGTCCTCGTGCTATAGCTCTCGAGCTTTTGCTGCGTTTTCGCACTTTTTTCGAAAAGAATTTCTCATTTTTCAGTTAAATTGAGCCTCAAGCGCCACCGTCTTTACATCCGATCAACGGGGACCCGTTTCGGAAGTTTCTATGCCCTTCAAGAGTGAAGATTTCGCCGAGCGACGCTTTTGGAGGATTCCAGAAGTTTCTGAGGCCTACCCTGGACATGGCCCAGGAGAAAGGGAGCTCGACGCCCAGGAAGCTGTTCAGGGCCTGCCCTGGATGCCAGCTGCAGAACGTGTTCAAGGAAGACGAGCATTCCTTATGCCTCTCATGTCTTCACGAGGACAAAACGCACGTGGAGGAGGACTGTGCGTTTTGCGTGAACATGTCGGAGCGGACCATAAGGGACCACCATCTTCGTCTCGCCAACTGGCTGGAGGGAAAGAGCCCGTCAGGTGAGAAGAAAAAGAAGAAATCCGAACGGTCTTTTAAGTCCTGTGAGGGCGCCCTGGTGACGGGGGCCCAACAGAAGGCTAAGCGGGCACCGGGAGCGCCGAAGGGTCGGACTCCTCGGCGGCCAGGCAGGGCGCATCCTCCCCGGCGCCATCGACCACAAGCCAACGCTATGGCTCGGGTAAGAGAAAATCCGAGAACCCGGCCAAGCTTCTGGAGAGGCCCCGGTCGATCTCGAAGATTTCGGCTGATGGGGAGCGAGGCGGAGAGCCCTCCCCCAAGGTGAAGGCCACAAGCACGCCGTCGGTGACTAAGGCCTTGATTCACTCAGCCAAGGCCTCTATGGAGGAGGTTGCGGCAACCCTGGCGCAGCCTGCGGAGGTTACACCTGTGGTAGCGGCCTCGAGGCCCAGAGCCTCCCTGCCACCTCGGAGGGAGGCATCTTTCAAGCCCGTCGAAAGAACCCCTACAAAGCCCCCGGCGGAGAAAGAGGGGGGGCAGTGGCCGTCGTGGATTCAGACACAACCTCCGAGGAAGAACCTGTCGAAGTCCCTGAAAGCCACAACGCGGGCATGGAGGAGGACCAGCCCGTCGAGAGGCATCCCGACAAGGGGGACGACGGAAGTGACGGCGGTGCCGACGGGACCCCAGACCAACCGTCGCGCCCGTCGCAGCCAGTGCCGCAGGAGAACTCGGCGGCCATTTTGATGGCAATTCAATTCTTATGCTCTGAAATAAGGACTAGATTGCCTTTACCCCGGGGGGCGTGGCTAGCCGCCATGTAAGCAGGACTCTCTCCTTGTAGCTCCGCATGATGTGCCCTTGATTCTGCTGCCGAACTGCGGCTTTACCCCACCACTGCCGCTGCAATTCGCGACACCCGGAGCTGAGCACCCAGAGCACCTGCATGCCAAGTCTGGAGACGCTACGACCTTCGGGAACAAAGATATTTGATTAGTACCGAACTACGTCGGCACCAGGAAAATGGCGCCCACCTAGCCGAGGACGCAGCACGGGAGACACGGCGCGCACAAGCTGACAGCACCGTGGACTGGTGGTGCCTGCGGCACCCGTGACGAAGCTGAACACCCTCCGCGGCGACGGCCTGCACTCTGGTGTCCCCCCCCCGAGTCCCGGGGTGGCTATAACGGGCCCCGACACAGAGCGGCCACCCCGACACAGAGCGGCCATTGACGCATCGCAAGAGGAAAGGACCCGCAGTCTGGGGCCACTGGCGGGGGCGAGGGAGACCGGACGGCAATCCAGCCCCGAGCGGCCCGAGACGAGTCACCGGAGCCTCCAAAGACCAGACCAGCACCCGAGAGGGAAGCCGTGCACCGGACCAGCACCCGGGGGGAGGGCTATGCGCCATCCGCGGCGGCGTCCTGTGCTCCGGTGCCCCCCCCCCCCCGAGCCCCGGGGAGGCTCTTGAGGACCCCGACGAGGAGCGACCAGCGACGCGCTGCAAGACCCCCTGGGAAACAAGAAGTGCGAAAGGCCCCATCGAGCCCGCCCACAGAGGAAAGACCCGCAATCCGGAGCTGCTGGCAAGGGCTAGGGAGACCAGACGGCAATCCGGCTCCGAGCGGCCTGAGACGAGTCACCGGAGCCTCCAAGGACCGGACCAGCACCACACCCAAAGCGGAAGCGAGCGCGGAGAGGTCCGCCCAACACACGCGGTAAGGAGGGGGCGAAAAGGGGATCCCAACCACCATCACCAGCGCCCCACAAGAAATAAGCGCCCCCCCCCGCATAGGCGCCCCAGCTCGCTGCACTACATCATCCGCAGAGATAACTGAGACCTGCGCGGCACCAACAAGGAGCCTACCCCAGGGTTGATGCACCGGGAGGGGCGCGCCCCTCCTCCACTGGGCCAAGAGGCACAGCACCCATAGACTGAGGGTGTTGCGGCCAAAACACTCCACTGGCCCCACAGCACGCAGCGGCCAGCCCGGCCTAGCCGATCGAAATGTCAGCAAGAGGCAACAAAAATAAACAGCGGCAGACAACTATGGAAACATCTGCGGCCCAGCCAACCAGGACACCGACACCACCAGCACAACATCTCCTCAGGAAAAGACCCTGGAACCGGCAAACTCACAGCTACTGGAAGCCATTAAAGCCCTACAGAAGACCATGGAGACCAAAATTGACGCCGTGGCAATCGACCTAAACCTGCTGCGACAGGATGTCCGTGCCATAGCTAATCGCACCGAAGCACTGGAGACCCAGGTCCGCGAAAACACGGAGGCGAAAACCCAGATGCTTAATGACATGGACGCCTTGGTGCAAAAGGTACAAAATCTAGAAAACAGGGCAGAGGAAGCCGAAGGACGGGCGCGCAGCAACAACGTTAGACTCCTCGGACTCCCTGAGGGTATTGAGGGGAACGACCCCACGAACTATATTGAAAACCTCTTGCTGCAGGAAATCGGAGCTGGCAAGCTGTCGCAGGGCTTCACCATCGAACGAGCGCACCGTTCCCTCACCAAACGACCACCCCCCGGGGCCCCGCCCAGGCCTGTAATAGCCAAGGTACTCAATTACAAAGACAGGGAGGCGATCCTCGCATTCTCGAGAGCGGGTGGCCGCATACAACGAGACTCAGCCAAAGTGGCCATATACCCGGACTACACATTCCAAGTCCAAATGGCGAGAGCCCAATTCATCACCACCAAGGCACGACTGAAAAACGCAGGCCTACGCTATATGCTACTCTACCCGGCCAGGTTGAAAGTGCTACACAACAGCAAAGCACTACTGTTCGATACAACAACGGAAGCCAGCGAATGGATGGACAGGGAGCAAATCCCAGACATTGAACCCAGAGAGCACAAACCGCGGAAGCAACGCCCCAGGTGATACAGGCCACTCAACCCTGGAGCTCGACCGACATGAGAATCAAGACACACCGCACTGCAGCAACATCGATACCCACAGGAGCGATATGGGAGTCCGTTAACTCCCCACAAGGCAACAACCGGAGAGCTCCTGCTGAAGGACCCCCAGAATTTTGGGTGCATTAACCCGCCCGTGGGGCGCCTGAAGACCTCGGTCAATGGTGCGGAAACGGGAGAGTCAGAACGAGGGGAACCTCGCTAGACGTGTTCAGTTAAAGGGAAGTTTAAGTTTGTTGGGAAGGGAAACCCAGTTTAGAGGACCCAGTTGGAAATTAACGAACGTTAAGTTAGTGGTTATTGTTCACTTAGAAGAGTATCCTAGAAGAGGTACCCAGTTACGGTTACATGGGTTACAGACCAGGTCCATCCGCTGCAGGATCGCCTCGAGGTTAGCTGAAGCCACCCGCAATCCCACCCCAAAACCACCCACAAGCCCAAAACAATGCATAGACCATGGCTGACAAAATTAGAATAATGTCCGGGGTCTGAATAGTTATGTCAAGCAACATCGCATCCTTTCCTTTATGAAGCGACACAAAATCAGTATCGCCCTCCTTCAAGAGACACACCTTAACGCACCCAAATTCGCCGCACTGGCCAAAGCCTGGAGAGGAACCTGTGTTGGCACCACGTTCTCCTCATACGCAAGAGTCGTCTTGATTTGGATTGCACCATCCGTCCCCATCGCCCTATCACACACCAAAACAGATAACGAAGGCAGAATGGCCCTGATACAAGGCACCATAGAAGGAAAAGACCTGTGCCTAATCTGCACTTACGCCCCCAATCATAACGCCACCGTCTTTTTCCATTCACTATACGCTCGCCTGTGCCCTTATAGGGAAGGCCTAATACTATGGGGAGGTGACCACAATTGCACCCTAGACCCGCGCATAGACAGAGCAGACAGCAAACACTCCCACCCCTCCCCCCCAGCCAAAGTACTCAACGCCCTAACACAGCAACTCGCCCTGAAAGATCTGTGGAGAACACAACACCCTGACGCCAGAGCCTACTCCTTTTACTCCCCACCGCACAACGTGCACACTAGAATCGACACACTTTTTGTCAGCGAGGAACACCTGCCCTACTTTGAACACACCCAATACTTGGCTAGGGTGCTTTCTGACCACTCACCGCTGATCACCACAGGGTCCCTGACAACCCCCAGGCCCCCCGTCCCGACATGGAGGCTCAGAAGCGAGGCGCTCCTCGACAAATCCTTTAATGAACAAATACGACAGGGTACAACGAACTACTGGCAAACTAACATCGACAGTGTCCAACATATAAGCACAGCGTGGGAGGCATACAAAGTGGTAATAAGGGGCGAAATGATAGCCGCCTCGGGAGGAGCCCAAAAGCACATCACATCCCTGCTTGAGCGCACTGAAACTGAGTTGAGGGACCTGGAATCTGCACCATCCCCTGACCCCTCCCACTTACACAATGTGATCGAACTCAAACAGGCGTGTTTAAAACACTGGGAGACACTAGGAAAGCTAAGCCACGCGAAATATACCGAAAGAAACCACGCTCTAGGTGACAAACCCGGCAAACTACTAGCGTGGCTATACAAACGTGAGATCCCTAAAACACCCATCTGCCTACTCCGAGACGAGGAAGGCCAGAACATCCACACGCAAGCCGAGATTAACCTAGCGTTCAAAAACTACTATCAGGCCCTCTATTCCGACCCCACCCCCCCTAGGGACACGGACAAGAGGATGCCCTCGACAGTATCAGGCTACCACACCTGGACGAGCACGTAACCGAGGCCCTAGATAACCCCATCACGCCTGAAGAGGTCATGGCCACCATCAGATCAATACCCACGGGGAAAACACCAGGACCCGACGGGCTCCCGGGGGAGTTTTATAAGAACTACGAAGATATATTGGCCCCCTTGCTATCCCAGGTATACAACGAGGCATACAAATTAGGCCACCTCCCCGACACCATGAACGAAGCGGTCATCATTCCCCTGCTGAAGCCCAGCAAAGATAGCCAGGACTGCGGTGCATACAGGCCCTTGTCCATGCTCAATGTAGACTATAAGATACTAACAGCATTTCTAGCTAAAAGACTACAGGCGGCCATCCCACATTTGATACACAGAGATCAAACCGGGTATGTGCATGGACGTTCCATCACTGAAAACCTGCGGAAACTACACCACGTCATACACAGCACGGACAACAAACCTGATAGAAGTGCGGTGGTGTCCCTCGACGCCACTAAAGCGTTCGACTCGGTCAGGTGGAAATGGCTCTATGCCACCATGACCAAGATGGGAATCGGGCCCACCTTCTTAAACTGGGTCAAGCTCACCTACGCACATCCCACCGCCAGAGTCCGAACCAACAACACCTATTCAGATAAATGGTGCCTCTCCAGAGGAACCAGGCAGGGGTGCCCCCTATCCCCCTTACTCTACATCCTGGCCATCGAACCAGTGGCAGCATACCTTAGGCTCGAATATGGCGATGGGGGCATAACAATAAACGGAGTGTCCCACTTGGTGTCCATGTACGCGGACGATATGCTCCTCTACCTGAAAGACCCCGAGCACATACTACCATACATACTTGAAACCCTAGAAGGATTTTCTAGATGCACGGGGATCCTAATTAACCACGATAAATCCTGCCTATACCCCTTGGCAGCCCTAAGCAATACCAGGAAAGAAAATCTCCCCCCATTAGCACTCCGGTGGGAACCCACCACATTCAAGTACCTGGGCATCAACATCCACCGCGACCCCAGAACAGAGCATATAATAAACACAGTACGGGCTAAGGAGGGCCTAGCCAAATCAATCGACTTCTGGAGCAAGCTGCCCCTTTCGGTGGCTGGCAGAGCGGGGCTACTCAAAATGGTGGCACTACCGCGACTGCTGTACTACTTCACCAATGTCCCGTTCTACATCCCGCCACAATTCTTCAAAGAACTTAACAAACTCTGCCGAAAATTCCTATGGCACGGGGGGCGATGCAGAGTAGCCCTAGAAACCACACAAAGACCGTATGACAAAGGAGGCCTCAAAATCCCCAACTTTGAGCTCTATTATCTGGCGGGCCAACTGAAACATGTAATACAGTGGATGGCGGACGATGCAGCCACAGATACCCACCTACTACAGCCCAGAAACTCCCCATGGCTGCTTAGAGACTTACTCTGGACTGAGTCGGAGAGGAGTCACCGAGACTCATACCTAATTCACCTGGGCATCCGTACCTGGAAGAGGGCCTGCAGGATCGCCAACCTGGCGGACCCCTACTCCCCACAAATTCCAATAGCCGCAATGATGTCACACAGACCAGAAGACCTGAAAGTGATCAGGAACATATGGGAACCCCTAGGCATAGCCACCCTGGGAGACCTGGTAAACGACCGAGGCATTCTCAGTTTCACCGAACTGCAAGAAACTACGGGAATACCGCCCGGTCAATTCCTCCTACACGGGGCAGCAGCGAACAAACTCACAAAACGATGGCCAGAGATGGAGACCCTTGACACCGGCCACGAACCCATCGAGAACCTACTAAGTGCGGCGGAGGGAGGCCACGAAACCTCGAGGCTCTACGAAACTCTACTGAACTGTGCCACGCAACAAAGTCTCAAGAGTAGAGATGAGAGATTCGAAGACAAAGAGTGGGATGCAGTGACGCGCTACCACAAAAAAGTATCCCGGAACTCACGGCTCCAGCTCATACAATTTTACATTATTCATAGGGCTTACCTCACCCCACGTGTCATCTCCAGATTCAACGACACGAGCGCCGCAGCATGTCCCAAATGCCTGGATCCCTCTGCGGGAATGGCCCACATGTTCTGGGGATGCCCGGCAATCCAAACCTTCTGGTCACAGATCCAAACCAGGGCAGCTAATGCGGACATAACGCTTGACGTGCAATCCCCCAAAGCCTGCATCCTGGGCCGATACCCCAGGACCAAAAAAAACAGGTCACTGAACAGACTCAAAGACCTCATGTACATCTTAGCAAAAAGAAGAATTGCTATGGCCTGGAAAAGCCCCAAGGCACCCGATGTGGCAACGTGGTGGGAGGACCTACACAGATGGACCACAGCCGAGACGGGAGCATGGGAACTGGCGCAAAGACACCAGAAAATCGACACCTCGGACGATCTACTGCAGTGGGTGGCTCTTACGGTGTCCTTGTTCCACCCCAAGGAAGACAGCTCCACCGATGGAGACATAGACAGCACAAACTGACCTGGAGGCGCAAGACTGCAGCGCGTGGTTATGGACTTGGTCGGGGGGGGAGGTGGGAGGGAAATGGACCAATCCCCCATTGGCTTGGGGGACACTATGTTTGTATGTTCTTATTGTTAAGAAAATAAAGAAATTTAAAAAAAAAAGATTGCCTTTACCCCGACGGAGGAGCCGGAGCCAGGCCCGACGGAGCAGCCAGGGGCAGGCCCGTCGGGAAGTCCACCACCCAAGAGGAGAAGAACACATCCTCCTACACCCTTCCAACCCTCAAAGGCCTGCTCAACCCTCCTCCCCGTCCATGGTCCGCGGGGATGGCACGGACATGGCCACGACGGGCCTGGATGACGCGGGTGGCGATAGTGGGGTTGACATCCCGTGGTCCGCCCCCCGTACTTCCCCGCCCGATGAGATTGGAACCTTCCATGCGATGATCTCCAGGGCATCCGAGCTTTTCCAGCTCTGCCCCGAAGAAAAGAAGGAGGGGTTCCTCTATCAACGTCGAGAGACCAAGAGGAAGACGGTCCTCGCGGTACCTCTACTGGATGACATCTGGGATGAGGGGCTCTCCCTCCTCAAGAACCCGTCCACGCCGCCGGCAAAAAGGGACCGATATGAAAAGAAGTACCGGGTCCCCGACGCGGCCCCTCTACGCCTTAGAGCACAGCCGACCCCGGATTCAGTCGTCTCGGCGGCGGCCAGGAAGAAGGCGGGGGCGCATCGACATCGACTTCACCGCCGGACGGCGAGGGAAAGCAGCTTGACGCGATGGGACGACGAGTCATCCTGTCGGCAGCGACAACGATTAAGGCGGCCAAGCCCTGGCTATCGTTGCCCGTTACGACAGGGAACTATGGTATAAAATCGCTCCCTTGTTGGACTTCCTGCCGGACGACAAGAGGGCAGAAGCCCTGAAAATCTTGCAAGAAGGCGAGGTGGCATCGGACCACGCCATAACGGTGGCGACGGACATCGCTGACACCGGTTTCCACCAGTTGGGCAACAGTGTTTGCCTCAGACGGCGAGGCTGGCTTAAGGCGACGATTTCTGCCAGGACTTACAAGCCAAAGTGTTGGACGTGCCCTTCGACGGGAACAACCTGTTTGGGAAGACAGTCAATGAGTCCCTGCAAGCCATCAAAATGGACACGTAGACAGCCCGGGCCCTGGGAGTTCTCCAGCAACGACGGCCGTCCTTTTGGAACACCGAAGGCAAGCAAGGGGCCTCCAAAGGTTCCGGCAGCGGCTCCTCTACCTACCGTCAAGCGGCCCATTCCTCGTCGCAGGAGGCCTATAGAGGACGGGGCAAGTGTGGAGGTTCCTGCCGTCGTCGCCAGGGAGGTCAAGGCGGCAAGGCGGCCTCGAAACAGGACTGAATCGACCGTGGCGTCGGGCCCCCACCGAAGCACCCCGGTGGGAGGCCGGCTGGCGAAGTTCATCAGCGTGTGGGAGTCCATCTCCACCGACCGTTTGGTGCTGGAAACCCTGGCTCAGGGGCACGCCCTTGGCCCCCGCGTGTCACCCGTGGCCAGGAAGGAAAACCACGTACCCCAGCTGCTGCTGGAGGTAAGGGCGATGCTCAAGAAAGGTGCCATCGAGCTCGTCCCAAAGAGACTTCGGGGCTCCGGGGTCTACTCAAGATACTTTCTCATAAAGAAGAAGACAGGAGGTTGGCGTAGAAGTTCTGGATGGTCACCCTCCAGCACGTGCTGGGACAGCTGGAGGAGGACGATTTCCTGTCGTCGTTGGACTTGGAGGATGCCTACTTCCATATCCTCATTCTAAAAGGACACCGGAAGTTCCTCAGGTTCGTGGTCCAAGGACAGCACTACCAGTTCAAGGCCCTCCCGTTCTGATTAAAGTCGGCACCCAGGATATTCACCAAGCACCTAGCACCTAGCCTAGCACCGGTGGTGGCGTGGCTACGCCTGCAAGGGATCCACGTCTATCCCTCCCTGGACGACTGGCTCATCCGAGCAAGGACAAGGGAGCTCGCCGTAGAACATACAGCGAAGACCGTCCAGCTACTCACAGACCTGGGGTTCTCCATCAACTTCCCCAAATCCCACCTGGTCCCTTCGCAGGTCACCCTGTTTCTGGGAGCCAAGCTCGACACAGTGGCACGGCTGGCCTCGCTGTCCGACGAAAGCCATCCTGGGCAAGGTGCAACGCCTGCTAGCCACGGACGTAGCCAGAGTAAGATCCATCAAACCCCTTCTCGGGATGATGTCCTCCTGCATCTATCTGGTACGCCTGTGCAGACTTCGAATGCGTCCACTGCAAGAGTTCCTCGACGCACGCTGGATCCAGGTGAGGGGCAGCATCGAGGACAGGATACCGCTCAACGAGACCTTCCGACGAGCGATCTGGTGGTGGGGCACCCGCACTCATCTGACGGCGGGCGCAGACTTTCACACCCCAGCTCACCAGGTAACGGTGATGACGGATGCCTCCCTGGAAGGGTGGGGAGCGCATACCGGAGATCTCAACGCGAGAGGCCTTTGGCTCCCGGAGGAAAAACTGCTTCATATCAACATTCTGGAGCTCCACAGAGTGTTTTGGGCCCTCAGGTCTTTTCTTCCGTCCCTCAAGGGCAAGGTGGTGAGGATCTTCACCGACAACACCACCACGATGTTCTACATCAGGAAGCAGGGTGGAACCAGATCCCCAGCCCTGACCAAGGAGGCCCAGGATCTGTGGCACTGGGCCGTCGACCAGGGGATGTTTCTGGTACCCTTTCATCTGGCAGTGATAAAGAACACCATCGCCGACTCACTCAGCAGGGAGCTGCGCTCGTGCCACGAGTGGAAGCTACGCCAGGATCAAGTGGATCGACTCTTCAGGCTGTGGGGCAGACCCCAGGACGATCTCTTCGCGACAGCGACAAACTCCAAGTGCCAGAGGTTCGCCAGCAGGTTCCCCCAACCGAGGAGCATGGGCCATGCTTTCTCGTTCCCCTGGGACAACCTGTTCCTCTATGCTTTCCCGCCGTTGCCACTGCTACTCCGGCTCGTCAACCAGCTGAAGAGGTCCCGGTGCAGGATGATCCTCGTCGCACCGGTGTGGCCGAGACGGATCTGGTTCCTGGACCTTCTGGACTTATCGGCGTCCCCACCAGTCAGACTGCCCGTGGACGCGGATCTTCTCTCCAGAGAAGGAGGCGCCATTCTTCATCACGACCCGAAGTCGCTGAACTTGCAGGCCTGGCTCCTGCAGCACTAGAGTTTGGGGGATATGATATACCGGCCGACTTCAGAGAGGTTCTTGCAAAGGCCAGGGCGTCCTCAACTCTCAAGTGTTACGGACACAAAAGGAAGAGGTTCTCTGTCTGGTTCTGGGCACAGAAGATTAACCCTCTATGGATTACGGCCCCTCAAGTACTACTGTTGTTGGCCATGTCTGGACTAGCTCACGCCTCCATCAAGATACATCTGGCTGCCATCTCCAGATACTCCAGGACAACAGGACGGGTGTCCTTGTGGTCTCATCGCCTGGTGAAGGAATTTATGAAGGGACTATTTCACTCGTTCCCGCCGGTAAAGGCCCCAGCCCCGGCGTGGGAGCACAACGTGGTGCTGACTAGGCTCATGGGGGCTCCTTTTGAGCCTATGCATACGGCAACATTGAAGTTCCTATCATGGAAAACAGCTTTTCGTGTGGCCATCACCTCCGCACGGCGCGTGGGAGAGATTCAGGCCCTATCTTGCAAGCCTCCATACTTGACTTTTCACGACACGAGGGTGGTGCTCAGGACGCATCCCTCCTTCATGCCCAAGGTGCTGTCGGGCTTCCACCTCAACAAGCCCTTGGTGTTACCAGTTTTCTTCCCGTCGCCTTCGTCGCTGGCCGAGAGAACTTTGCACTCGCTGGATGTAGCTAGAGCGCTGAAGTTCTACGTGGACCGCATGATGAGTTTTCGGAAGACGTCACAGCTTTTTGTGAACTTTGGGCCTGTGAATCAAGGGAAGGCTCTCTCGAAGGCTTCCATTTCCAGATGGCTCTCCGGCTGTATCATGCACTGTCACCGGTTGGCAAACCAACCGCTGCCCGGCCGTCCGAGAGCCCATTCGACCAGATTGCAGGGCTGGAATGTGGAGGTCGACGCACACCTTCACAAAATTCTACTGCGTCGATCGGGATTCCAGGGAGGAGTCCAGGGTCAGCCAAGCAGTGCTGCGCAACCTGTTCGCCTGAAGGGCCTGGTGAGGAGGTAAGAGTTGCTTAATGTTGAGTTTATGTATTGCTTAATGTTGAACCTTTTGCCTCCTCCCATGCTTGTGCATGTGTGTACTGCTATGTAATCTTATATTCATGAGCATGTGAATCCATGCCAGACCCATGCTGGAGAAGGAACAAGTTACTTACCTGTAACTGTTGTTCTCCAGCATGGGTCTGGCATGGATTCACATGCAAACCCTCCCGCCTACCACTCTGCGGCTCTTCACTTGGTCATACTGCCACTTTCCGTGCTACCAAATCTGTGGATGGCTGCCAGAGGCAGGGCTTAGGAAGAGGGCAGTCATTGGCCGTGGGCAGTATGACCCAGAGATCAGTGATTGGTTACTACTAGGAAAGACAGATCAGAAACAAAACTGATACTTATTTTTTTCTGTACCGAGGATTCCCAGCCTGACGACGGGGAATATTCATGAGCATGTGAATCCATGCCAGACCCATGCTGGAGAACAACAGTTACAGGTAAGTAACTTGTTCCATCTCCACACCATTGCATCACGTGTTGCAGTTCTGCTGCATAATAGTAACTTTTAAAGTCAGGGACATCCAGTTCGCCCTTTTCTATAGGCAATTTCAATGTAGCTAGGGCGATTTGTGGATTTATATTTCCCCAGAACAATTTAAGTAGTATCCCATCAAGTTTCTTTAATTCTGCGGTATTACCAAGAGCATGACCTGCAGAAAGTGCAGCACTCTTGGAAGTATGATCATCTTCGAAGCAGCTATTTTCCCCATAATTGATGAAGGCAGGTTGACCCACATTGCCAGTTAGTCAATTTAGGTGACATATTCTCTAAATGTTCTCGATAAACCACTTTGAAGTCTATATTGACTATCACCCCTAGGTATTTGAAGGAATTCGCTGAGACCTACAGAGGCAAGGTAAAATGTTTGCCTGTTGCTGTGCCAGCCACTGGATACAGCACAGGTTTAATGCGTAGACCGGACACCTGCACGAAAATCTCAATCTCTTTCAGTATCAACGGCATTGTGTTAGTTCGTTCTTTCATATATAACAAAATATTATCGGCATACATTGAATGTCATCTGCATATATTGCATGCTGATGAATTAGGACTCATGGAGCTCTCTGGTGAGTTATTTATCAGCCATTTGCAGTTTGAGAATAGTCAATTTATATATATATTTTTTTTCACATGTTTCCTAATTTTGGACAAGGCAAGAAGTCATTTTGTGTGTGAAATTACATCAGCAAAGAAACTGCCTTTCACCCTACGCCCTTCTTCCTGTGACCATTGTACTGTTCAGCCAACTGTCTGCAATTCTCTACTGTATTGTCTTCCATTGCATTGCCTGCATTCCTACTAGTTCCAGTCTCCTTGGATTACCAGTGTTTTACTTTGTGGGGTTACTATTGCATGTGTACCTCCCTCCTGTTTGCCCCGAGTGTGTCCCTCCCCCACCATCCTGCCTCGGCTGCCTCTCTCCCCCTGACCCCATGCCCTCCCCCCGCTCCATTTATGGTACTCTCTGTCTCCCCTATCTTCTCTAACTGCTTTTCTATCGACTATCCTATCCCTCTCACTAAGTCTGGTAGGAAGAAACTCAAAAGGGACATCCTTGTCTCCAAAACCAGGCCTCCCTATTACTAATAACTACACCAGTGCTTCCTCCAGACAGACCCTCAGGACACCCTCTTTGGTATTCCCGCTACAGGCCTATGGACCCCACATATGGTCTCTGTTCTCTCTCCCTTTTCCTCCTCTCCCATTAATGGTGGTAGCTGGTGGGAGGCCCTCCTGGCCCCCTTCCACTCTTCCAAGACATCATTAATGTCTACTTAAATGGTACTGTCTTGGTCCAGGGCCCTCAGGCCAATCTCCTTCTTTTCGATAGATGCTTCCCACGTCTTATCAACTTCCTTTCTTCTCCTGATACTCCTATTGACCTATCTCTGGCTTCTCTGCCGCCTCCTTCCTCTGCCACCTCTCTGGCACCCTCCGCTGCTTCTTTGCCAGCTCTGCCACCTCCTTCCTTCGCCACCTCTCTGGCACCCTTTGCTGCTTCTCTGACCGCTCTGCCTTCACCTCCATCACCCACCCTGCCCTGTTTCTCTGGCCTCTCTGCCTTCTCCTCCTTCCGCCACCTCTCAGGCACTCTCTTCTTTCTCTGACTACCCTTCTACCTCCTCCTTCCTCCTCTGCCCATTCTTGGGCACCTCTAATACTTCTGCAGGGTGTACCTCATGCCTCTACCCCTCCACAGAAGTCTTTCAAAGGTGGCAATCTGTTCCATGTCACTACTCTTAACTCTCGCTCTAATGTCACACCCTTCGGACATCTGCCGTCTCCTAGAAGAGCTTTACTTGGATGTACTCGGTCTGACCGAGACCTGGTTCACAGCCAGCTCTGTCCCAAGTTTTGACACTCTCCTCCCTGAAGGCTACAAGATACTCTCCAAACTCAGACCCAACCGTCCTGGAGGGGGAGTAGACCTGATCTTCCCAGAGTGGATCCCTGCTTCTGTCATTCCATGAAGGCCTATTCATCCTTTGAGTGTTTGGTCTGCAGGCTCACTATCTCTCCTAGCTTCTCTCACTATAGCCACCATTTACAGGTCACCTGGCCAGGTTGCCCTCTCCGAGTGGGATGACCTCTCCTCCTCCCTCTTTGCCTCTACCTCTTCAACCTTCATCTCTCTATCTCGAACACTCTTGATGTCCTTGCCCTTGTCATGAGGATCTGCTTGAACCCTGCATCCAAGTGCAACTCTTGGTATGATTCTGACCTCGCCACCCTTAAGCGCAAGTGTACGGTGGCAGAGAGGAAGTGGAGGGCATCAAGCACACCCTCTGACAAACTGGCCTGCCGCCTGCACCAAAGGCAATACAGACTCTCTGTCCTCTCTAAGAAGAGAGCATACATCCAAGCCTGTGTCTCTGCGGCCTCTAACAACTAAGCCGAACTTTCTGAAATCTTCAAGGAACTGGCCAATCCTGCTGCAGTCTCTACCTCTCCTGTTCTCTCCCAGGCCCTCTGTACTGGCTTGGCATCTCATTTCACCATTTAAACTCAGGACATCATGTCCACTCTCTTCCCCTACCTTTCAAGGCCCCTCTCAGGCCAGGTTTCCTCTTCCCTTCTCCTCCTTCCCCCTATTCACTCCTGACAATATTTTTAGACCTGTCCGATCTTTGAAAGTCTTGTCAAAGCAGGTGCTCCTCCATAACCATCAAGGACCACATCGACACCCTTGCTCCAGCTTTGGACGATTTCTGTAATCACTCTTTTGCCACTTGAACCTTCCCCTCTCTCCCTTTTGCACCCCCTTCTTAAGAAGCCTTCTGCCGATCCTTCCTCTCAGGGAAACTATCGCCCGATTTCCATCACTCCTTTCTTGGGCAAACTCTTGGCAAAGCTGGCCATCCCCCAGCTTAATCTACATTCTGAACCTGTTGGTTGTCTCCATGACCACCAGACTGGCTTCAGAGCAGCCAGAAGCACATAAACTTCTCTCCTGAACACCCGTGAAGACTTGCTCTCCAATCTTGACTCTAACCTTCCTTCTGTCATCATTCTCCTTGATCTATTCTCTGCTTTCGACATGGTCAATGACGCCATCCTGCTCAATCGTCTCCGAGTCAACGTGGGTATCTCTGGTCAGGCCCTTGCCTGGTTGACCTGCTTTCTCACCGTTTCACCCTCCCAGGTCCAACTTTGTTCTTTCCTCTCTTCTATCTCTCTCACTTGTGGGGTTCCCCAGGGGTCTAACCTCTCTCCCTGGCTATTTAACCACTGCCTGGCACCTCTGCCCCACCGCATCTCTACCTTCGCTCTAACTTTGTGTTATGTGGATGACACTGAGCTTTCCTTCAGGCTCCCCTCAGCCTCTACTGCTCCTTCTCTCATACCAGATTGTCCACTCTTCAGGAATGGTGTGCCTCAAACAATTTCTGCCTTAATGCCAATAAGACCCAGATCTTCCTCATTGGGACTCCTGCTCCCGCCTTCTCTCTCTTGCTCTGGCTGCACCTTCCAGTGAAGCTAAGAACCTTGGGGTCATCTTGGACTCCACCCTTTCTCTCATCTCTGACGTCTCTAAGAAGTGTCACTATCAGCTGCACCTCCTCAGAGATATTCTTCCTTTTCGCACTTTCCCACAGATGCACACTGTCTCCAGAGCCCTGGTCCTCTCAAGACTGGACTACTGCAATAGCCTCTTTCTAAATCTGCCTGCCTCTACTTTTCACCCTCTATAACTTATCCAGAACAAGACTGTAAGACTTGTCCATGGCCTCAAGCACAGGGATCGTATCTCTCCAGCCCTGTAATCGCTCCACTGGCTCTCTGTGGCTGCAAGGATCAAGTTCAAGACCCTCTTTATCATCCACAAGGCTCAAAGGGGCCGGGGGCCGGGGACCACACTACATCCAACTTTCTCTTCCCAAGAATCTTCCTTCTCAAACCCCCGCTCATCCACCTCCAGCTCGGAGGGTCAGACGCTTCTCCAGGCCGAGAGTGGGGGGGTACATCTTTATCCTCAGCTGGAGCCTCCTTCTGGAACAGCCTCTCTCAAACTTGAGCAGGACCACCTAAGGTTCCGGAAGCAACTCAAGACCTTCTTTTTCGCTTTTGTTTTCTCTCTCCCTCTCCCTTGCTGATGTCCGTCTGCTGTGCATACTGGTCTCCTGGCCACCCACTGAACTTGCAGGACCAGGCTCCTGCATGACCAGTTGCCCTTGTACTGCCTCTGGGCCTCCCAACCACTTAAAGGACTGTATCTGCAAACCTACAGCCCCCTGACTCTGCACATAAGAGCCACCTCCCGGCTGCACTAACTCGTTATATGCACTCTTCCCCGTTCCCACACTTGCGCGATCTGAATGACATAAGGCCTAGTAGTTCCTCCTGTCCTTCCTTCCTTGTCTTGTCGCACCTAGAAACACTTGTGTACAGGCACATTACAAATGACTTATATCATACAGGGAGATAAGATGTTGTCTCCCATCTACTTCGATTCCTTTGTCAACGACATTCCCTCCAATTGCTGCAAGGGGCTCAATAACTAGTGCAAACAATAACGAAGACGGGCGCAACCTTGCCTAGGGCCTCTTCCTATGACGAATCTCTCAGATGTAATGTGGTTAGTCCTCACTGTTCTAGGTGCAAATTTTCAAAGGGGAGGCACACGTTGCTGTACTTAGACTCTGGTCCAGTCCCCAGTCAGTGCAAAGTCCCATAAGTATAAAGAATGGGGGCATAAGACTAGGGGTGCAGCAGTCATTACGGTGAGTAACATTTCCTTTTCTTTGTTTATAGTTAGACTAGTATAGATGTTCTGCTGACTGTTGTGAGATTGCTCCTCTTTGCTACATGGGAATGTAAGATCAAACGTACATATTTCCTAAAAAGATTTGCCCTGAAATGTATTAAAAAAAATTAATGTTAACATTTTGTCTTTTTTTATAGCTTTTGGCTTGCCTGCGAAAAACTTTGGATAAAGTCACCAACTGCTTTGCTGCTGAAGAATTTCTTACACAAATAGAACAGTTGTTCCTCACTCAATACAAAAGCAACGAGGAGAGTGAAATTACTGAATACTGTTGATACATTGCCAAAAAAAGATATCACAGAGAGCAATTTAACAGATGCATGGTGGAATTGTATGGCACCTGCAAGTTCTGAAATGAAATGGGATCCTCAGCTCAGAATATGCTAGTAGGGACAGTCTTGTGGAACCCTTGTGCATATGCCCTCCCATGCCATCATACGCCTGTACATTAGTAACCTCTCATTGACAGAAATATAATTGTGCCTCATATTATTTGGCCATGCGCAATGTATAACAAATGTTTTAATGGGGGCTAACCTGTTTTACGATCTGTCTGGGTTGAATATTGCTCTACACAAAGGAAGGTTGCGTAGGCTAGTGCTTTCCATCAGTAGAGCGCGGCGCAGACAAATGGTATGCAGCCCTTTATGCAATTCATTAGGACAACTTCATGTTGGTTGTAAACATATGTTCAGGCTAATGCTACATACTTTCCTTTACAGTGTACTGCTTCACACCATTTAAAGTCACAGCACCAAAAAGTTCCGTTGTCAAATTGTGACAAACCGTGGAACAACCAAACCTAGCTGAGAAATACAGTGCGCCATAATAATGGTTCTGAACTTTATGGGTACATCTGCGTAGACACTGTTGCAAAGGGATCAACTTGGCATATCAGTCTGAATATATATCTGCCCCACGGTTACTCGACTTCTAACATATACCTATGAAAAGTAAAAAGCACATGAAAAAAATACATGTTTCCAATACCTATACCCCTGCCACATTGTGCCCATCGTTTGACATCCCTGGCTGTGCCAGGGTTCAGAAACATTTTCCTAGAAAACAGTTACGACTGGTGGCTCAGCATCAACCTTTTCACTGAACCCATTGGTGATACTGGCATTGCAAGCATGTGCACTGTACATAAGCACAACCCATGACCCCAGTTCGTGTTTCTCTGCTGACTGTTAATAAGATGAAATAACCACTGTTTTTCAGAAAATGTCTTCACCAAAAAACTTTGGTTTTAAGCCTTGCAGAAGCTGTAAGCATCACATATCTGTGTTGGGCCAGCACTCTGTCGAATAACGGGTTGTAAGTTCATCAAACATTCTCACTGTTCTCCACAAGCTTGATAGGCCCACCCCAGGCCCTACTCCGACACCATAACTTGCTGAGTTTGGGCACCGCAGAGATGATGAGAAATTAGAGATTGCTCTCCCACAGAGTGTTCTCCTTTTGCCTGTGCTCTCCCAGAGTGTTCTCCTTATGCCGGCATCATCAATCATCCTTGTAAAAGAAGCTGCATCACTGGACTTGTCTACACAAGCTGAGTGGAAGGTCATGAAGAGTGTCACGTTGAAAGTTTTCAATCAGGTCATAGTCACCGACTCTGAATTTGGGGTGACTATCCCTCTTCTGGAGGGCTAATTTGTCTCTTTCCTCTGTGTCATGGTCAGAACAATGGACTCCTTGGGGGTTACCAAGGAAAAGAAGTTATCGAAGATATTTTGGAGCCGGTCTCCCCTTCGGATTACTTCTTTTTAATGGCTATAGTATTCCAATCACATATTCCTCATCAACCATCCCCACATATGAATGACCTTGTAACATTTTGTGTGGATGGGCAAACATTTCGCTTTGTTTGGGGAAAAAGGATGGACCTTGGATCAATGGGGCTTTTAGAGCTCAGTTTTCGATGTCACCTATGGCCCCAATGGGCACGGTCTGAGCTAGTGCAAACTGTAAAGCATTCATGATGGCTAGAAACATGTTTCCAGATCCTGGGACTGCCTAGAGACATTTCGGATTATGAGAAATCTGTTGGAGGAATAACATAATGACCATAAAGAATATTAGCAACTTTTTGTCTTGTATTTCAATATTTGCAAATGTATTCCCTCTTCCTGACCATGTTATCAAATTCAAACCCTGTAGCTGCAAACACCTTTTTTTATTGTAAGAACCACTATAGAGCTGTATTAAAGTTTCGATATAACTTGTTACCATCTCTGTTGGATACATTTAATTCTTAAACCTGGTCTATGTGTAATGAGACATGATCTGCAGAAATGGGATTTGGTATTGTTTTTATGGCGCGTGTATCCGTTCTGCATGTGGTCTGTATTCATCCCTACGATGTTATACTATATTTTTATCTGAGAGTGTAAATTGCAACTACTGTTAGGTTTTTCACCTATTTTAAATGTCATGATCAGTGGTTATGTATGGAATGTTGTATTTTTGTATCCTAAGCAAAGTGATGCTCTTGAAACAAACACAAGTATGCTACAAGTGGCTAAACATTATAATATCGTTTTCAAATTCTCAACATTTTGAACAATTGTCTGGTTCCCAGTGAAGACTCTAGCAGCTTTTCTCCACTTAGGGTTGCTCAGGGGGCCTGAAATGTGTATTATGTGGCATTGTCAAAACACGCTCTTATTCAGTGAGTATATATATGTTTCTTCAAACGTTTAGTTGATCAGAACAATTCTATTCAAAAAGCCAGGATGTTGTGTGCCTTCCAAATCACTCATGAAGTTTAAAGTATCCAAAATATCTGAGTCAGACTGGCTCTGTTTGGACAGAATCAAGGAACTAGAAGGATTACTGCATGCTCATTATTTTTAATTAGAGACCCACATGAAGTCAGGAACCCTCTATTTCCACAACTAACCAAAGTCATGTGCTACACCAAAGGTGTAGCATGAATCTGTGAATACGTTGACGGTTGTTCAGCTAGTTTGAATGCTCATGTCAGTGCTACTAACTCTATCTGTGCTGAAGTGACACAGGGCAATCTACCATCCTCTATTATGTCTACTAAGGAACACATGGCATACCCTGCACCTAACCAGCCTGTTTTAACTTTGTAAAAAGATCAGTTCTCAAAGTACAACAGTTCTGCATTTTCAGTAGGTGTGTCACAGGTCCTGTCTCGGTTGCAAAAGTTCATCAGGGTTGCTTACACAGTCATGGGGATCGCCGTCCAGTGGGGTAGATGGAGAAGCTTGATAACAAGTCAGGGTAATGTGCAATGAGTTTAACAGTAACATCTCATACTTTGTGGATCGTGACAGGGACATTGATTGTGTTTTAAACTTCAGTAACTATACCATCGGGAACTGCTACTTCTGATGGTGATTCTAACACAATACTGGATTGTATTTGACATCTCTAAGACCTGGGGGCAACCGGATCTAAGTCTGTACTATAATAAAGAGTGTTGTTTTTCTGTCTGTGTGTGTACATGTGCGAGGATGGCTAATGCAAATCCATTTCTTTCATGACAATTCAGTGTGAATTTCTTTTTATAATCTGGTAAGTGTTGTGCTGGTGCTTATGATAATGTGATAATGCTCTTTTAACTTTGGAAAATGCTTTTTTTTATTCTTGTGACCACTGGTATATTCAGCTTTGTGTATTGCTGTAGCGGCTTCGCTATTCCCGCCTTCCCCAATAACCATGACTTTAATATCCAATCACACCCAAAAATTGCTCTAATCTGTATTATCGTCTGGGGTTTGGGTACCTTCAGAATAGTTTATTTACAGGAACCTGCTATGAACTGCAACCTAACAGGATGTCCTGCTAAATAATGCACAATTGTAGTTTGGCTCTGAACGCTTTGTGTCCTTTCTAAGATCATGCATTTCATAGTGCCTGTGTGTCCTGCTTCCATGCTTCATATGAGGATGAGGCAAGTAAGACATTGGGCCTCATTACAAGTCTGCCATTACGAAATCCGATTTTCTGGCATGCCAGTGCCACCGTGTTCGGCAACCCGTGATTCGGAATCTCCGGCTGATTCTGTGTTGGCGTGCACACGCATTCTGGCATGCCGGAAACAGCAGTACTGGCATGCCGGAAACACCATCAAAACACCCCCAAAATGACAACACAGTCGTCCTTCGTGTCGGTGACTCTGAATCCAGAAACACAGTCCCAGAGCCACCGGTAACAGCGGTGCTGCAAATATCGTGGCCGGAAATAAAGTGATCGCTGGAACAATCCATTGCAATCCTGAAAGGACAGGCGACTTCCACCACTTCTGACCACAAACTCCACCCTTACCATGGCATCAAGAGTCTGTGAGACCCGAAGGCGCAAGTCACGCTTCAGTGAGGCAGAGCTCAACATGTTATCAGAGACCTTAGTCCAGCATGGTGCAGAGCTCTTTGCAAACAACCAGCGCAGTCAGGCCCTGCTGTGCAAGAAGAGGATCTGGCAGGAGGTTGCCCAAAAAGTCTCTGCAGGCGACGCAACCCCCTGCACAGTAAGAGACTGCCACAGAAGGTGGGAAGACCTGCACTTGAGGATGCGCAACCTCCTCTCAGCCCAGCCCAGGGCATGGCCACAGGTGACGGGAGCACATCCCTAATATGCCTGCTGCCCTGGGAGGAGACGTGCAGCAGTGTGTTGCACCTCGAGGCCATTGAAGGGGTCCATGCTGCGGAGGCCGGAGCCAGGACACCTGAAGAGGCTGGTGAGTACACATAACCTCAATGTAATGTCAACCTCCCTGTCCACCCTGCACCCACTATTTTATCAACATAAGCCATGAATGTCAAGTGCATCGTCCACAACACCAATAAAGCCATGCGTGCCCCCTCTCCCAAGAGACCAGCAATCTGGGTGCACACACCAACATACACCCTTCCCTAAAACATCACTCATACCACTAATACACCTAGAACACAGAATATGCACCCTGTACTGCCAACAAAACATGCTTATGCTGCCACTCCGACACACATCCCCCCCTGCCACAGCTTAATTTGCGTGCGCCCGCCATGCTTCCCCTGGCACAAAGTCACATCTGTGCTAAGCCCCTTCTCCACCCACAAATGACCAGCGTCACACACAAAGGAAACATGTGACTCCCTCGTCCCAGCCAGCCCGACCAATGAGCAGAAATGGCTACCTATCTATGTAAGTGCTACAGGCAGCAGGCACATGGCAACCCCATCCATAGCAAACCCCTACCCAACCCAACATCACAAAACGTGAAGGCCACACCCCTAACACTGTACCAGTAACTGTCAGTACACCACAACAGTAGCTCCACCACACCACCCTACCATGTACAGACATCACACCTACACCCGCACAGTATGCATGACACAAGCATGTGTGCACCATGCCATGGTGTTTACTGCCCCCCCCTCCACCCTCCCCTCCCACCGTGTTAGGGAAAATTCTCAGAAATGTGCTAATTTCCTCTAACTTTGAGACCCCCAGCAACTTTGATGGATTTTGAGGACTTGATTTTTTTTTTAACCTGGAGAGAGGGAGACCCTTTCTCCCACTCTCATGTATTTTAATGTGATTTTGAACTGTGTTTCTTTTGGTTATGGAGTCTGACAAACCCCACATAGCCATCATCTTTTACATTGTGTCACACAGCACCTTCAGTGCAGTGGTACAGGGAAGTCTTTCAGATTTCCCAAAGGTTTGAATACCTTTTCTTGGATAAACTACCTTACTTACATTTGTAACTTTCTAGACCCAGCACACACTATCTTACAATAGGGTGCTGGAGAGGTTACTTAATATTTTCTTTGTCTAACTTCTCATGTAACATTTTTATCTTACCCTTTTCTCAATGAATGGCTGGCGGCAGTGGTTTACTTTTAACGACACTGCTATGCATTTACTGCAGGCTGCGTTCACAGCTGCAGTAAAGCACCCAAGGATGCCATTTTATATGAAAATGGCCCCAGTCTTCTTTTTTCACCATTTCTTCTTGGAAAGGTCCTTCTTGAGATTTACTCTGCATGCCAAACCAGGTTTGGTCCCTTTATTTGCTTTGGCTTTGGTGGGATTCATGAGTGAAGCCCACCTCTGGCTCCAGCGTGTCTGGTGAGGGCAGGAAGAGAGGGAGGTATCCAAAACTCCCTGTGCTCAGCCTCCTAGGAGACCCAAAAGCACTCTGTAGTGATTGGCCGGCTGACTATCCGCAAGGAAAGCCACCCTGCTGGGTGACTGACAGCTGGCCTGGAATGAATGCGAGAAACCTGAATAAAAGGCAAGGCTTTTGGCTTGGAAGGCAGAGTCGACCACTGGACGAAGGAACCGAAGAAGAACTTGAAGAGGACACCTGCTGCAACTCCTGGACAGTTGGTTTGGCCGGTGAAGTCCTGCTGCTGTGCTGAAACTCCAAATTCATATTGACAAAGAAGCACCTGCAAGGACGACTTCTCCCCTTGAGTTGGTGGGACCAATCAACTCCAAAGTAAGCCACCTGGACATTCTCTCAGAGCTGGTTGAATTTCCATAGAGTTGGCGCTGGAAACAGAAATGCCAGGGAGATGAACACCAGATTGTGTGTGTTGCTTTTGAGTTGGCCAAGAGCTCCAGGAAGATACTCCGGACTCCCAGGAAGCATGACTGACCGGGCCTGAGCCACCTCAACAGAGTGCTCGACCCCAGATGCATGGAAAGTCCATCTGGACAGCCAGAAACCGCAGTATTGCCATTTGCGGTAGACGCGAGGAGCTGAAACACCAAAGTACCACTTGTTTGAAGATTGCTGGTTGCGGTTGGTAACCGTCCCATTGCAGTGCAGGAGTCCCCAGAAGTCCTCCCTCTTGTCTCCACGACTGAGGCTCAGGTACACCAGTATCTGCAAAGCTGCACAGGAACAGAAGTCATAGGCAGCATTTTGTACAGTCTGAGAGAACTTACCTCTTGTTGTGTAACTACACTTGTTCTCTGTTGGTGAGACTTATCGTGGTTGCTCTGTGGAGTTGCTGACAACTAGTTCACAAGCCTAAACAGCTTGTGGCCCTACTTTGAGTTCTTCTTTCTACAAACACTTTTAAAACATTGTGCAAGACTTTTACTTACCTCTGAGAAGTGCTTCAGTTTCACCTAGACTTTTGCTCAAATTGGCTTTGACTTAGCCTGGCTCCCTGAATGACTCTTCTTCCCTCTGTGAATGTCTTTGGTCTTCCTTCCAGGAAAGGGTTAACTATCTTTGCATTGGGGGTTTACAAAAGTACTTACCTGCTTTGAGAAATATTTGTGAGATATCTTGTTGTGTCATAACAACCTTTCTCTTTGACAAACTCTTAAAGCTGATTTTAAATGCAACAGTGATATATTAATGTCCCCAGCACTCTTAACTATTGAGTTTCCTGAGGGTGTAGGTAGTGTCTGTGGACCTTCCCAAAAGGGTACTTACTGATTTAGAAATATTAAGAATGTGTATTTGTTAAAGTGTATTTGAGTCTTACTGTTATATTGCCCCCTTTTGAAGAAAGCTTATTCTAAGTGACTGATGACTAAATGAATAATTGTTTATTCAAGAAACTTTGTGTGTAAGTGTTTATTTGAATACTTGTCACTGTGAATCTCTGTGTAACACCCCTACAGCTCACATTGACACCTCCTTGAGATAAGCCTGGCTGCTCAACATGCTATCAACCTGTGCAGTACAAGTTTATACCAAAGGTTGGGTTCCTATTGCCAGGAGTTCAGGGTTGTTGTAGTGCACCCAAAGGGTACTGCATACAATCTTGCCTAACACCCCCTCACTTTCAACAGTGCACATTCTCTGGTAGATACTCACCCAACAGCCAGGTACGCTATGTTGTTTTCTGCCCCCTCCCACTTTCAACAGTGCACATGCTCTGGTAGATACCCAACAGCCAGATACACTCTCTGCTGTGACGTAGGCCGATATGATCTCCAACGTGACGCAGGAGTGCATTGATGACCTGAAACAGAAGACGCGAGAAACAGGGTTGCGATTGCCCATGCAGTTCACCATCAGTGTGTTGGTAGGTGCCCGTGGCTAGGAAGTGTAGCACAGACACTACCTTGAGCAAAGTGTGGATGGCTGTACGGATCTGTATGAGGCTGACCAGGTCATCATGGATCAGGTCCACTATGGATATGATCATCTCCCTGTATAGCTGGTACAAGGTGTGGATCTGGCTTTGGCTCCGGTTGAAGGATGTGACCCTTATGCGTGGTATAGGTGGCTACCTGCGGGATGCAACCTGCTGGCCATTGTTGTTTTGCAGGGCCATGATGGCCCTCCCTTCTCTTCAAGCGCCTCTGCCGTATCCTCTGCCTCCTAGTAGGCCTTTTGCGGTGCTTATTGGTGCCACCTGGGCTGATTTTGGGCACCTGTTGGCTATTTCTGCACACCCGACTCTAGTTAACGCCTGGTCCACGATGCCAGTGTTTCCGGCTTGGAATTCACAGTGCTACCGGCATGTCCATGCTGGTTTTTCCATGTGTGTGGAGCTCGAAATGTGCACATACTAATGCCATGCCAGTGTCTCGGGCACGACCGACGCGTCCTTCGGCAGATTCAAGTCAGTGTTGCCGGATACAGTAGGTCACTTGCAGTGACGGTGTTAGCAGGATCGCAACTCCAAAGATGCTGGACCGGAAAAAGGTGCCAGTACTGTGTGCGACTGGCACAGCTATTTCCGGAACAGCATACTTGTAATGTGGCCCATTGTCTGGCTGTACACTGAACCAGTACTGACCAACCGAGTAATATAATATCATTGAAGTCCTGCTTAAGCTGCTTTGACAAAAGTGTTCTGTATATCCCTGTTGGAGCCTAGTCCACGTCTAGGAATTTCTCCATCGGAAAATGCTAAAAGTACTGGCTGGCCAAAAAATGGCAAGCACAAATCTACTACTGTAAAATGTGTAGCACTCCAGGGATTACAGGACATTGTGGTCCATGGGTTAGGAACTCCCTACTGCGTTAATGGCTCTAAGATCCTGAACAAATCTGTATTCATCTCTCTCTTTCTCTTGACTGGCAATATCTGGGTATTGCAAAGGCTACTCATAGGTACTATTATTCCCTGCATCAACAGAGTGTCTATTGTGGGTTCTATACCTTCTCCAGCAGGGATTCTGCCATGGATTTACATGCGCATGAATATTCCCACGTCATCCGTCTGGGAATCCTCGGTAAAAGAAAAAAGTTTCATTTTCGTTTATAAACTGTCTTTCTCCTATAAACTAATCACTGAGCTCTGGGTCATACTGCCCCAAGCCAAAACCTGTCCTCTCCCTAAGCCCCTCCTCCGGCAGCCATCTTCAGATTTTCACTGCATGTTCAAGTGTTGGGAGTCTTCGCGTTTCGCTCTTCAAGCTTCTGCGTTTTTTTCACGCTTTTTTGGTAGGAAAACTGTTTTTGTTTCAATCAAGCCTGTGTGCACCATCATTTATCCATCCGATTACAGGGCACCCGGTTTTCGGCATCTTTCATCGCACATCAAGAGCAGAAATGGTCGAGTGTTTCTTCTTGGAAGTTTCCAGAAATCCTTCAAGCCCACACCGTGCCGGATCATGTCTGAGGAGAAGGACGACAGAGCTTCCCTCTACAAGCTGTGCACCAGCTGGGGTTTGCCGAATGTTTTCACAGACGACAAGCATTCCCAGTGCCAGTATTGTCTACACCCGATGCACAAGGAATAAGATTGTGAGATCTGCTGTGGCTTCTCCAAGCACACGATGAAGGATCAGCATGTCCGGCTGGCGACGTGGATGAAGGCCAAGGCCTCTACGCTGTGTGGTCCACAGGGGTATGCCTCATCCAGATCCAGCCAGAGTGGGCTTCTAAGTCTTTTGTTGGCGCTCCATCCGTGGGGGCCCAAGCCAAGGCCAAGCACTGCAAGTCCGCTTCTGTCAGGGTTGCTGCGCAAATGGGTCCCACGACGGTCAGGGTACGTTCATCATCTCCGTCTGCCTCGATCTCCAGCCACCGCTCCATCTCTTCGTCCAAGAGAAAGTCAGCTACCCCAGGGAAGCTGTGGGAGAAACTGGAGAAGGCCAAGCAGGACAAGGTGTCTGACCTGCCCGTGAAGGCCCAGGTGATTCAGGCCAAATCGTCCCCCTCGATCAAATTGGTGGTGGCCTCGTTTTTGAAGGCAAAAGGGGCTGTCCCGGGTGCCCCGAGGGGACCAGAGTGGCTCTTCCTCCCAGGTGGGAGGCTTTGACCAAACCGGTAGAAAAGACTCCAGAGAAGAGGATGCCGGACCTTAGCCAGAGACTGGCCCCTCAGGACCTTAAAAAGCGACGGGTGGTGAAGAACTCCAGGGCACGGACATTTCTTCATCCGAGGAGGAGGAGATAGCTTCCATCCACACCATCCTAGAGGGGGGTGGTGACAACGACGATGAGAACGTCGAGGAGATGCCTGCCGGAGGCGGCGATGACGACAATGACATCAACTGGAATGACGACGTGGGCGCTGGGCCAAGCACCCTGTTCCCCGGGTACCTCCTAGAGACCTCTCACAGGATGTTCTCTCGACCCTCCACATGCTGGTGTCGGAGGTTCAGAAGAGAGTGCTGACAGCACCACCAGCGGCGACCCTGTTGACACTGGGACAACCACAGTCGAAGAAAAGGAGGAGACACCCTACACTTCCATTACAACCGTCAATGCACTCCCCTGCCCCCCAAGGGGGACGGACACAGCGACGACAGACACTGACGACAGCGGTATGTCCCGCCACCGATGGCTTTAATCTATGAATGAAGTGGGATACTTCCACTTCATTATCGCCCGTGCATCAGAGCTCTTCCAGCTCACTCCGAAAGAGATGGGGCGCCGAGAGGTGAAAAGGAAGACCATTCTGTCGGTACCACTCCTGGACGACATCTGGGATGAGGGGCTAGCACTGCTGAGGAACCCCGCCTCAGCCCCAGCGAAGATAGACCTACTTGAAAAGAAATACTGGGTGCCGGAGTCTGCGCCCAAGTGTCTGCGGTCTGAACCATCGCCGGACTCTGATCTCGACAGCCTCCAGGAAGAAGTCATCAAACTCACCTCATCGTCTTCCTTCATCTGCAAACCCGGACAACGAGGAGAAGAAATTGGATTCCATGGGTACAAAGGTCATCTAATATGCGGCAACGGCGGTCAAGGCGGCCAACGCCTTAGCGATTGTGGCCAGATATGACTGGGAGCTTTGGTACAAGATGGCTCCTCTCCTGGCTTTCCTCCCCAATGACAAACTGGCCAAGGCTTTGGAGATCCTTCAGGAAGGCGAGGTGGCGTCGGAACACGTCATCCCAATGACCCTGGACATTGCGGACACAGGTTTCCGCCAGATGGGAAACAGGGTTTGCCTTCGTCGTCGTGACTGGTTCAAGGCCACCAACTTTAGACAGGAGGTCCAGACGAGGGTCCTGGACATGCTGTTTGACAGAGACAACCTTTTCGGGAAGGCCGTTGATGAATCCCTCCATGCCATTAAGACCGACACAGAGACGGCCGTGCCTTGACACACTGCAACAGCACCGTCCTTCCTTTCGGCAATCAGGAGGGAAGTCTGGCAGGTCTTTTAAGGATTTTGGCTGGGGCTCATCCACTTACCGCCAACTTTCCCGTTCCACGACCCAGGAAGCCAACAGGTGTCGCTCCAAGGCTTTCAAAGGTGGCTGCCGCCATCGTCGTCAAGGCTCCCAGGGTGGCGCGTCAGCCTCCAAGCAGGACTGAACCAGCCAAGATGTTGGGCCCCCACCACTGAACCCCGTGGGAGGTCAGCTGGCTAACTTTGTCAGCGTGTGGCAGTCCATCTCCACCGATCGATGGGTGCTGGACGCACTCACCCACGGACACACTTTGGAATTTCAACTGAAATGTCTGCGAATACCACCGGTGGCCCGACAGGTACAACACATCCCTCAGCTGCTACTGGCAGTTAGGGCCATGTTAAGAAAACAGGCGATAGAGCTGGTGCCAAATCGACTCCGGGCTCCAGAGTTTACTCAAGATACTTTGTTGTAAGAAAGAAGACCGGGTGCTGGAGGCCCATTCTCCATGACGACTCAACAAGTGCATAAAGTCCCTACGACTACAGGGTATTCAAGTGTATTCTTACCTCGACAACTGGCTCATCTGGGCCATGTCAAGGGACATCGCCGCTGATCACACAGTGAGGACCTGGGGTTCTCGGTGAATTATGCAAAGTCCTGCTTGACTCCATCGTAGGATGCGCTGTTTCTGGGACCCAGACTCGACACAGTGTCCTGTGGCGCCATTGGAGGAGAGGATAGCAGCCATCTTGGGCAAGGTGGAACGGCTGTTAGCACTGAAGATCGCCACTGTGAGGACCATCAAGTCGCTGCCCGGCATTATGTCGTCGTGTATATACATGATCCGGCACATTGGAGCCAGGTGTCCGGAGGCTTTCAGGACAGAATCGCGCTCGACGAGGATTTCCGTTGAGCGATAAGGTGGTGGGGCGTGTTCCCGAACATCGCCGGAGGCATGGACTTCCAGAGCCCCCGTACCATGAGACGGTCACGACAGACACTTCCTTGGAAGGATGGGAAGCCCACACCGGACGTCTTCACACCATAGGCATGTGGCTGCCGGAGATACTACACATCAACGTACTGGATCTACAGGCAGTGTTTTGGGCCCTCAAGTCGTTTCTGACGTCCCTCAAGGGCAAAGTGGTAAGGGTCTTGATAGACAATATCATCACGATGTTTTACATCCGGAAGCAGGGGGACACCAGATCCCCAGTGCTCTCCAAAGAGGCTCAGGACTTGTGGCACTGGGCAGTCACCCAAGGGATGTTCCTCGTTCCATTTCACCTGGTAGGACTAAAGTACACTGTCGCTGACTCAGCAGGGAATTGCGCTCTTTCCACGAGTGGGAGCTTCGACAGGATCAAGTGGACAAATGTTTCCGCCAGTGGGGCAGTCCCCAAATCTATCTGTTTGCGACGGCGGCGAACACCAAGTGCCTGAGGTTCGCCAGCAAGTTTCCCCAGCTGGAGAGCATGGGGGACACATTCTCCTTCCCTTGGGAAGGCCCGTATCTATACGCGTTCCCCCCCGTTGCCGCTACTACTATGAGTTATCAGTCAACTCAGACGGTACCAGTGCAGGATGATCCTTGTCGCACCAGCGTGGCCGAGGCAGATCTGGTACCCGGACCTTCTCAGCAAAGATTTCGTATACTTTATGGGATTGTATTTCCATGGCGGCAGAGCACATTCCTGAAGGGGATGAAAGGGACAGCATCTTAGCTATCGTTAGGGACGACAAAGAGGCCATTTTCGGATCCCTTCAATCAGGATTGGATTCTGTGGATAGCATCAGCAAATCCATGGCTACCAGCACCGTTATGCGCAGGTTTGCATGGTTGAGAAAGTCGGGTTTTGCACCTGATGCACATTCTAGGGTTCTCAACATGCTTTTTGACGGTTCTCACCTTTTTTGCAACAAGGCTGCCGAGAGCCTTGAGAAGTTGCAGGCCTCAAAGGCGGCAGCCAAATATTTAGGCACTGCTATTAGGCAACCTCAGCCTTTTCATCCTAGTGAGCAACCTTGGAGGGGTAGATCTTTTCGCTACTACTGATCAGTTGGAAGAGCGAGAGGAATGGCCAGTCGAAGAGGCCAGACAAGATTTCCTTGTGGTGGACGAGGTTGAGGTGCAAAGCCAGCTCAAGCATCAGCCTCCTTACCATCGGCCACTGCATCAGCCGCCGCAAAACCACTTTGAGGTCTTGAGTCACAGTTCACCAGTGGGGGGCAGACTGTCTCAGCATCTAGAGGAATGGCGTGACATTACTTTGGATGCTTGGGCTCTGTAGACCGTAGCCCACGGTTACTGCCTCCCTTTCATAAGACCTCGGAACAGTCCATCGGGTGCCGCTCTTTGAGGATTCCGGAACCGCTCCATGTACAAGAAATGTTTACCCTGCTAGAGAAAGGTGCTATAGAAACAGTGCCTGTAGCAGAGAGGAACCAGGGTTGGTACTCCCCATATTTGTTGATACCCATGAAGGACAGAGGATTGAGACCCATCTTGGACTTGAGATACTTGAACAAGATGGTTACACTTTCTCAGATCCTTCAGGCCCTCCAACTCCAGGATTGGTTGGTGTCATTGGACCTTCAGGATGCTTATTTTCATGTGCCAATCCATCTCAAGCACAAAAAATACCTGAGGTTTGCCGTTGGCGGATCTCATGATCAGTTTCGAGTTCTGCCAATTGGGCTAACTGGCGCCCCAAGGGTTTTCACCAAACGGATGGCGGTAGTGGCAGCGAGTCTCAGGGGAGGGGAGATTCACGTCTAACCCCTATCTGGACGATTGGCTGATCAGAGCGCATTTTCCAGAACAAGCCCTGGATCATCTCAACATCACCTGCGACTCTCTTCACAGACTGGGCTTCTCCCTCAATTACAAGAAGTCCCATATGACACCTTCCCAAAAGCTCCATTACATTGGAGCTGTGCTAGATACATTCTTGGGAAAGAGCTCGCCACCCAAGGTGAGGGCTCAAGACATTATTTAGATGGTGACCACATTTCAGAATGCCCACAGTCTTCCGGCCTTCGATTTTCTTTGGTTGTTCGGCCTCATGGCATCCTGCATTTTTCTGGTGCCAGAGGCCTGCCTGAGAATGAGATCCCTTCAATGGGCTCTAAGAACTCAATGGTCCAGGTTCTCAGGAAAGATGTCAGACCGTCTTCAGATTCCATCCAGGATCTTCTGTGGTGGGCCTGCGAGGACAATATTCTGAAGAGAGAACCTTTTTGGCAACCATGGCCAGAGATTACAGTAGTGGTGGACGCCTCACTCAAGGGCTGAGGAGCCCATGCCAATGATCTGACAGTCCGCGTTCGTTAGTCTCCATCTGAGTCGTACTATATATCAATCTTTTGGAGCTGAGGGCAATCAGACTAGCGGTGAAAGCCTTTCTGCCCTCTGTCCCGGGAAAGAATGTCCTGATAATGACAGACAAGACAGTGGCCATGCACTACCTCAACAAGAGAGGTGGTGTAGGGTCACTACCACTATGCAGAGAGGCAATGCAGCTCTGGTACTGGGCAATTCAAGAAGGAATCTCCCTATTGGCAGTTCACCTAGCCGGGGAGGAGAACACGGCGGCGGACGCTTTGTCTGAACAGGCAGAGCACAGTCTACCACAAGTAGGAATGAGCTCAGGAAGTCCTTCAAGAGATCTTCACACTTTGGGGAACCTCTCAAGTAGATCTGTTCGCGACTGAGGTCAACCGGAAGTGCAAAATATATTGCTCCAAGTTATGTTCCCCAAGAGGAGCTCTAGGAGACGTGTTCTTAGTGGACTGGGAGTTTCCACTCCTGTACGCGTTTCCTCCAGTCCTCATCATTCTTCACATGATCAGGAGGTTGAGGAGATTCGGGAAACACATGATCCTAATTGCCCTGGATTGGGTCAGGAGGGTGTGGTACCCGGACCTTCTGGACACGTCCATCTGTACTCCAATGCGTCTTCCACAAAGAGAGGACCTTCTCTCTCGAGAGAGAGAAGGGTCGGATTTTCCATCCAGAGGTAGGGACTCTCATCCTTCACGCTTGGTTTCTGAAAGGCTGAGATATAAGTATTGGGACCTCCCGGATGACGTTATGGAGGTGTTGCTTTCAGCCAGAAGGCCAGCAACAAAGTCTTTGTAACGTTGCTGTTGGAATAAGTTCTGCAACTGGTGCAAGGAAAATAACGTAGATCCTTTTCTGTGTACAACACCGGATGTTTTATCCTTTCTTCTATCTTTAGCTAATCTGGGGCTCCAGATTGATACCATTAAAAGGCTACCTGGCGGCGCTGTCCATTTTTAAGAGCTCGTCAGAAGAATATTCCCCTTTCAAAATTCCACTGGTGACTCAATTTCTAAAAGGGCTCACTAATGTGTTCCCTCTAACTCCTTTCCAGGTTCCGGTTTGACACCTTAATCTGTTTTTTAAAATTCCTAATGTGTGCACCCTTTGAACCTCTGCACATGTGTCCTTTAAGGTTATTAACCTTCAAAACCATCCTATTGGTTGCTCTGACATCAGCCCGTATAGTGAGTGAGTTGTAGGCACGTTCATCCAAGCCACCCTTTACCATCTTCCACAAGGATAGGGTTGTTTTAAAGGTCAAACCTTCCTGTTTTCCAAAATCATTTTCGATTTTCATGTAGGTCAGAATATTGTTCTTCATTCTAACCACCACCTCATCCTGGTAAGGAGGAGGAAAGACTATATAGGTTAGACTGTCGCAGAGCTTTTACATTTCAAGAATGTCTAAATTACGAATTGATGACCAACTCTTCATCGGATACAGAGGACACAAGCTGGGTCAGGCTGTTACCAAACAGACCTTACCTAGATGGATAAATCTGGCAAAATCAGAATGTTACAGGCTTGCAGGAAAAGACCCTCCTGAAGGTTTAAGAGCTCACGCCACTAGGAGCATGGCTACATCTACAGCGTACCAATTAGAAACATTTGTGAAGCAGCAACGTGGTCTTCCATCCACATGTTTACTAAGCATTATTGCTTGGAGTCTTCCCTTGATCAGGATGGTACTTTGGGCAAGGCAGTCCTTCATTCTATCCATGAAAATGTATAATTATAATTCTACTCCCTCCTCCAAACACTATACTGGTTTCGGAGTCTGTCAAAAATGAGGAATATGTGGGAGGGCACAATCCATTCGAAGATCAAGTTACCTACCCCCTGGTAATGGTCTTTCGACTGGCTGTTCCTCCCACGTATTCTTCATCGCCCTCCCATCCTACCTCACAGTAGAATTTCCTGTGCTATTACAGATTCAGTTCCATCAAGGCTGAGTACGGTCACTCCCGTGTTTTAAGGGTATCTCTGCTGCAAGAGGAGGAAAAACAGAACTGAGACCAACGGGTGCTGCGTGTGCTATATATGCCTTTTATGACATCACCCTCGACGGAGGCCTTCGAGGGACATTTCTTCGACAGCATCGATGCACAGCGCCCTCTGCCGAATTTTTCTTCGGAAGCAGCTGAAGCTGGACAACAAGTGTCAAAGATGAAGAATACGTGGGAGGAACATCCAGTCGAAAGAACGTTACAAGGGGTAAGTAACTTGTTCTTCTATCTGGTCTCCTAAGCTTACCCAGCGGAGGCCTGAAGGGAGCGGTACAGCAGAGATACCCAAAATGGCACACACTGGCAAATCAGATGCAATGCTCTCAACGCTACTTACACTGAATTACTAGAATGAATGGGTACCCTTCATTCAAGAAGAGATCTCCCAAGCTGTTAAAAATTAGATGTTGGGAGCAACAGAGGATATTGGGAAATCTCTGAAGGACCTCTCCAGAGATACAGATTTGCACAAGAATGGGGGGGCTCTGAATAATCAATACATTCCCTGCAGAAAGATATCCACAAAGCCTCCTGGCCCCTGCAAGTCGGCAAGAGAAAGCCATGGTGTATTGCAGCCCGCAACTTGTACTTCATGTTGCAATAAGCTAACGTCCCTATTTGATTTGGGACACGCCAACCGGCACTAGCTCTGCCCACATCATCACAGTGAGGCTCTGAGCCTCCCTACTAATACTATCGGTCCCGCGCACCCGCAAGTGGCTGTTGGGCTGCGCCACAAACCCTCCACGAAGCCTCCTTGAGTTGGCAAGAGGAAGCACCTGCAGCCTGCAACTTGTACTTCATGTTGCAATAAGGTGACTTGGGTTAAAAACGCAACGTGCTTGGAGCTGTTTTTGGGACAGCTAGGTCCTTGCCTGCATCTTCTCTTCTGCTGGGACTTACTGCGGGATTGTGTTGCCTCTTACAACTTGGTAAACGCTCCCTCCTTCTGCAGCTAACTTCCCTATTTGATTTAGGATACGCCTACCGGCACTAGCTCTGCCCACATCATCACAGTGAGGCTCTGAGCCTCCCTACTAATACTATCGGGTCCACGCACCCGGAAGTGAACTGCAAGTGGCTGTTGGGTTGTTAGGGTGGGAGGGCGGGGGTGCAGTTGAAACGAATTTCAAGGGACTCTAGCTAAGATTGTAAGTAAGCGTTCTTTAAAAGATTCATTGTGTAATCTGCACAAGCTTGCGGTTGAATGTCTGTTAGTGCATTTATTCTCAAATGGTCCATTCCCTGCGCAGTGGTCGGTTGCATTAGTGGCTAAAAATACACGCTCTAAAAAATCGAACAAAGTTGCAAGCGCACTGCTGCACAGTATTTTTGAAAGTTCCACTATGGCACATCTAGGCAGTGACCTAAACCCGTCGTCTAGATTAAATGCAGTATCCTCCAACGACCTAATTTGCCACAAAGTTGCGTTTGCTTATGTGCGTGCACAGGGTGAGGCAATGCTGTCTGCCTCGCCCACCCCTGCCATCCTCCTGCCTACTCCAAGACTCGCTCGTACGTCCTCTGCTCGCAAAAGTTTTTTTTTAGCATGAGGCTGGATGAGCCTTGTATAGCTGGGGAGGGCAACAGCTCGTCCCCTTCTGATAATTCCATTTTGGCTCCGGTTGTTCTTGCAGCCCTAGAGAAACTAGAGAAACGTGTACGTCTTTCCGTTGGTCGATCTACCCCGGTCACATTGCCCAGCAGTAGGAAGGCTGATGTGCACATGCACTGCAAAGAGAGAGAAATATCTGACAATCCCAACATGTCACCCATCTTTGCGGCTTGCAAAAACAGCCTCGCCGCCTGCCAATTTATTCCCGACTGCATGTCCAACTATTGGCAAGGATCTCATGGCCCCGACGTCAGGTGTTGCTTTTCACCAACTATAAAGGCTCCAGTACCCCCTTTAGGGTTCGACCTCCTCCGAGGACATGCAGTCTCTGAAGCCTCATATTCTGTTTTATCAAGAATTCTTAATTTGTTGGATAGAGGCCACGACTACACACATTATGAAATAAGGGACTGCAAGTCCTTGTTGAACCAAATTTTGTTTAAAATTAACTAATTGGAAAGATTTATTTTTGCTGACACCCTTCGATGTGAGGATGCCGGTCATCCGCTTTGGAAGGGCGCTCCTGTGGGCATTGCCAGTGCTGCCACTCAAACTGATATTACAGAGGAAGGGGTGTCTACAGGCCTGTGGCGTGAGATCCCTCCCACAGCCTACTCCTTTGCACAATCATTTGCCCAAACAGTAGCTGCCCCACAGGCGATCCCATTGAATCAGATATTCACTCATGCCCAACTGTGTCAAAAGGTCACCACTAATTCTGAAAAGATAGAACAACTGCTATTCTTTATTCAGGAAAATCCAAATGAGGCAGCTGGGGAGCGATCAGAGCCAGATGTGGATATGGAGGCAGGTGAAATATTCCATCCGGACAGCCCCTCGGCTCTTACGAAGCTCTTTGAAATGGAGACTCAAAGCAGGACAGTTTCCCCCGGAAGGGAAAGTTGATGCTAGGGGCGGTTACACTGCTGGCGCCGGCCAACTTTTTGCTTCTTGGAAAGAGAAACGTCTCTTTTTCCGAGCTTTAAAAAGAAAAGCCGATAGGCAAACTGCTCCGACTGCCTGCAGTGTAGCAGTGCCAATGACCAAAAATAAAATAAAAAATGATGGAAAAAAAAGAGCATAAGCCGCCCACATGGGAATTTTGCCCAGTTGGGACAGGCCTGCCCAGCGAGTGAACAAGGTTTCTTTCTTGAGGAACTATCTGCAGAGAGCAAAAAAGCCCTGCAACACTCCAGCGCAGTGGAAAGTGCTAGTACTCTTCTGCCTGGTAAGGAGACGAAATCAGCGGCACGGCCGCAACAGTGCGGGGTGGCTAAAAATACTGTAGCCCCTTCGACCACTGCTCAGCCGCTATCAGTTGACAAAACCCCAACCACTGTACAAACACACCTATCAGCTTTCTACAAGCCTGTAGAGAATAAAGTGGTACAAATAGGGAAGGGCTTTCGTGAGGCCCCACATGATGGGGGACCTGTGCAAGATGGCAAACCAATCAATAGTGGCTTTTCTACAGGATGTGTACATTTAAACACACATTCTGGATATCACCCCAGTACAACTATGGATGAAAGTGCAAAATCTCCTGGATCCTTAAACAGGTCAGGTCTGCCATCTGCGTGCCCTCCAGGAGTCTCGCCTGACAACCCTGTACCCAATGTCAAGCCTGCAGTAACATCCGCTACTACTATTGGATGGGAGACTGATCCTGTCATTTACGAGGCCAAACGCCTGAATCGCTCTGCCCTTTTAAAGGCATTCAGGCAAATCCCTGCATTGCGCACCTTGCATTCGGATGATATAGATTGGGTTACTCTTCCCCACATTCCCAACCATCGGATGGTGTGTAAAGTCCAATCCAATATCATTACAGACTTAGTGTGGCAGTATAAACATGAACTACAATTGATTGGACTCTCCCCTGCAATCTTTGATTCTATTGACGATGCAATTTGTTTCAATGAAACTCCTCTACCTCTTCCCACCCAACTTCCATCACTAAATTCCAGCTTAGACGCACAGGGTGAGCTGAAACCTGTAGTAATAGCACAGCTTGTCTCTCTGTCTAATATCAGTAAAGATTGGTTGTGGCTGACATCATTGGCTTCTACCTTAAATCACACCATGGACAAGGTTCCCACGTAACAAATCTGATTCATTGACGATTTTGTCTTGGAATTCATGCAGATTTAACAATCTACATACGTGGTTTAAAAACTCTACTTCTACAGCTAAATGTGACATACTTCTATGCCAAGAAACAATGGCTGTACAAAATCTTACGCTGCCTGGCTTTACTGTACATCAAGTGGTGGCGGAACGAGGCTTGAGGGGCCGTCCGTATGGTGGATTGGCTATTTTTGAGAACACCAATCTGATTATTAGCACTCAGGTTATTCTTACATCCACAGCATTTTTATCTGTGTTAATTTCTTTCACTGAGTCCCTACTTGACTTTTACCTTTGCATTTCTGTGTATCACAATCCTGTCCAAGCAAAGATAGCTAATATATTTGAAGTACTTGATGAGCTGTTTGACGAAGTATTATCCAAGTATCCGGGTTGCTGAATAGTGATGGGTGGCGACTTTAATGCCGAATGTTTGGAATTGCATGACCACAGTTCAGCTACTGACTCCCTCTCTCCAACTTTATTTAGAGAACACTTATGGCAGCAGTACTTAGCATCATGGGACATAGCCTTTGTACCATTCAATTCTAGGGGTCCATGGTATACATGGAGGAGGGGTTCTGTGTTATTGTGTATTGATCATTATGCCATCTCTGCAAATCTCTAAGCCCGGTGCAGTAAAATTGAGACGCTTGAGCCCGGCCTAGGGGACCGCCTTGTTATTCAACTGTTCATTGATGTTACTACTAGCAGATTAAATTACGATACAAACCAACTATTTTTAGAAGGTAATCGCCCTGGGCTCTCCATTAGATGGAGTAACAGGCTCTGTGATAAGATCAATGCCTCAATCGATGCCCGGCTTGGCTGCCACAATGGTCCTTGTAAGCCTTATTCATCTGTGAAAATGGAAACAAAGTGGTACTTGAATGTGATAGGAAGTGTGATGGCCAACCTGGTTGCATGGCAATCCAACCTGCTAAACGTATCAAAAATGTCGCATTGCGTAAACTTAAAATTGTATGCTGCCCCATGGAAGAGTATTTGAAGCAAAAAAAGAGGATTTGTAATGCTTATCGCAATAAGTGCATGAATTTGAAACGTTATATACACAATCTGTCTAATCAGAAGATGCTTGCCTCATTATTTCAGAATGATAGACGCACAACCTGGGCCATGTGTTACGCTCACCGGGCTCCCACAGGGGCGTTGATCGGACCCGGACAGCTGCAACCTCCTCCAACGTGAACCGTAGTGCAGAGATGACAGACTGGACTGGACCGCCTAATCTCATCTGCTTGACCCGTAGAAATATTCTTCTGCAAGTGGAGAAAGGGATTCAGCCACCCGTGGATTTTAGTAATGGCACCCCACTGTTCTCCCCACTAATCACCACCGATATTCACTTTCTGTAAACTCACCTTATGTTTGTAAATGATGAGCTCTCCATCCTGCCTGGAATGCAGGGGCGCGTAGATACCAGTTACTTCACTGGTTTGAGGGCGTTGGAAGAGTTCCGGATGAATATTGACTCCGAGGTTCCAGGCGAGAACCCATAAGTATAAAGTTCAAAGAGTTCAATATGTCCGATGTTCACTCTTGTACATTCCTTTCTTGTGTTGCAGCTGGGTCCAAGGGAAGATTGTCTTGTGGCAGCTGATGGTGTTGAGGTAAGAGTCTGTATTACCCAACACTGTCCGTGCGTGTGTTTAAATTGCTGGTTTCTCTCTCCTTACAGGTGCGGCGTAAGAAGTTGCGGTTTGTTACAGAATAATGCCTCCGGTTGTTAATCAGGTAAGTCTATGGTGGAGAGGTTGTATTTGTTGGCTCTCTCGGCTCACCTTATGTTTCTTTTGTCCCCTAGATGGTGGAATTCGGCGGAGAAAATGATGGAGGCTGCGCCGGATCGAAAAATGCTGTGAGGACTGGTGAGTATGGCGCAGCGCTGCAGCTGGCGATGCGACGCGTGTAGAATAATGTCCTTTTCAAGTTCGAAGACGTGATGGATCCGGAATTCAAGTAAGGATTGAAATAATATCTGTTTTCTAACCTTTCCTTCTTCTGTCTACTATTGCTAGGAGCTCTGGATTCGAGACGGGCGTGGCTGAAGACTGGATGCTGACTGCAGGCACGGTGAGCGTTACACTGCTGGATGCAGAATAACACGAAGCATGTGCTGCTGTTCGGGCGTGGTTTAAATAGCCTCCAAAGTAGTTCCAGGTAAGAAGTCCCTAGAACCACACCTGAGTAAAAAATAGTCCCTGTAGAAAAATAGTCCCATCCAGGCCTCACGTTGGCTTGGATTCATTTGCAGCATGGTCTGCATGAGGTAAGTAAAGTCTATGAGCCTGGGGCCAGATTTCTATTTTAAGCCTGGCGCCTAAGGCGCCAGGACTGAACCCAGACAGCCCCAGCCGGGGCTGCTGGGGTTTTATTAAATACCTGGATGCCTGCTCCCGGGGCTGATGGGCTTGATCCGGATGCCCGGGGGTAGGCATCATGACACCATGCTGAGGGCTGATTCTCATACTTTGAACACGAATCAGGCCTCCATGATAGCTGCAGCCACCTGGTTGGAGTTTTTCAAGCGTAAATTTGCCCTCCCCACGATGTTCGTCAATATCAACACAAAGAAATTGAAAACTCCTAAACTACCTTTACCAATATGGTCCACTCAGGATATAGAATGTGCAATTCATGCCCTAAACTATTCCAAAGCTGCAGGGCCTGATGGCATTGCCCCTTGCGTGATTAAGCGCAATCCTTCGCTTTGGGCAAGAATATAGTGTCAATTTGATAACATCTTAGCTACGCTTGACATTCCTCATTCTTGGTTATGCTCAATAATTGTCCCGATTCACAAAAAGGGTCCTAGAGAGAATCCAGCCAACTTTCAGCCCATTGCCCTCATAGACGCCGCAGCCAAATTATTTTCAATCTTACTGCTTCGTGATCTCCATTCCCATATAAAGCAACACAACATTCTTTCACGTTTCCAAATCGGCTTCCGGGCTCAGATGGGAACTGCATTAAACGCAACAATAATGGCCCATTTGCTTGCCAAAACAAAGGTCTCCGATTCTAGGCTATTATAAATGGCATCCATCGACTTGACAGCCGCCTTCGACTGCGTGGTTCGGAGGCTGCTTTGGCAAAAAATGTTACTGTTGGGTATTCCCTTGCATATTATCTTTATAATTGTAAAATTGCACGACAATACTGCCTATTATTTCATGGTAAATAATACAGGTGCAACCACCAACGCCATCCCAATTGGGGTGGGGGGGGTCAAGCAGGGCTGTAACTTGGCGGCCACCTTATCTAATCTGTACTTATGTGGCATTAACGCAATTTGGGCACAAAAAGTCAGCTATCTCGCAAGGTTAGCCCATTTGAAAATACACTAGCTCGCCTTTGCCAATGATATTGGGATTTTTGATTACACACCTTCTGGCTTACAAACAAAACTGTCCCTGTTTGTTGAGTACTGTTGCACACACAACTTACTCTTTAATGCAGAAAAATCCCACATATTTATACTTAAGAACCTCAAGAGATGGCCATGCACTTGGAAATGGTCAATCAGAAGTATTCCTATTCCAAAAGCCTCCACAATCAGATACTTAGGCTACTCAATATTGGACTCTATTGCAGTTACAATATTGGACTCTATTGCAGTTACAATGTGGAAGGAAGTTTTGAATGCAAAGTCTAAAATTCTTGCCACCCAAATGTGAATGGTTTTCATCAAACTTTGTAAACTTTCATTACTTCCTCTCTTTGAATTTTACACCCTCAAAGTTGAGTCAATCATATTGTACGCATTGGACATGCGTCTAGCAGATATTGATCAATTTCTTGACCAGCTTCAAGGAGGCTTATGGAAGGGTGTGTTGCGCTTGGCCAAGTCCTTGCCCAATGTGATATTAAGACAAGAGTTGGGTTTGACCTGTTTGTCTGCCCGATATAATTGGCATCAATTGTCAAACTTAGGAAAGATGTTATATCCCCCTAAAAAAAATCAATATACAAAGACCTGGGTTTAATGATAGATACTGCCAATCCACCATCTGTTGGAAAATTTTACAGTAAAATGGTGGCACTACTTGCTGAATTAGCTCTAACTCCTGCTGACTTAGAGTACCGGCAAGCACATGTAAAACTCTGTCTCTTCACGCATGACTGATGCAAAACCTTAAATATCATTGAGACATTGAAGAACTACAAAGAAGCAGCCATATTCTCCTAAATTATGTTACCGCACAAACCATACTTATTTCCATGTCATAAGGCAAGAGATTCATACTTGAGGTTCAAACTAAATCAATTGCTAACATTAGACAGAATCAAAAACTGGGTTTCGTACACCTCCCTCAACAGCGGATATGGGTGTAGATTCTGCAAGGACGATGGCCAGTATGAATCTCTAAAGCACTTGACCACCTATTGTGCATACTTTGAAAACGCTTTTCTCTCAGTATTTGGAACTGATAGTGTGGGAGTCGTGGTCGCTAAAAGGGAATGGCTCTGGCTCTCATGCATGTGGGGCAATAGCACCAAAGTCATCCTACGGCTTACAAGGTTCCTCAACATTTTAAAAGCAGAGCTGGAAAAAATATGGAATGATGCCTGAAGCTACTCTCTCTAAGTACTTTAAAACTTGTCCCATGACCTGGCTATTTCTGTGTTTCTATATATATATATCCCAGCTGAATTAATGCATTTTGGAATTGTAACAGGAACTATTTTTAAAAAATAAAATTAAAAAAAGGGGTTCCCTGTGCGGTAACCGAAGCCTAGGTTAAAAGTTAACATCTTGCTCGTGGAGTGGACAAATGATGATATAGGTTGTTTTTTTTACTTATTTTGTGATTATGTTGTTGCTTTAAATGTGGATGCTATTTTGTGTAAATATTTTAATTCAAAGGAATGGTGATATATGTAATGGTATTTTTATTTTTTCTCTTTCATTCAACTGATGGTTTGCGTCTTTCTTCTTTTTAATATGGATTGTAATTGGAATGGAAAATGCAAATGAAAGTTGTAAAAGTTTGTTAATCAAACTATAAACAATGTTTGAAATAAAAATAAAAAAAGGATATCATACATCCACAGGCATACGCAAAGCATGAACACACTGGTAGCCACCATTGAACTCCTAGAGATAGCTAAAGGAGGCATCTCTCTAGACTAAAGTCACAGAGTTGGTACACTATGTAAAGGTTGCAGTTGCAGCCCTGCGATATATTAATCCAGTTTCATGCCTACACCGTTGAAGAGATCCTACAGGCTTCCAGATGAGGGGAGTAATCACCTACCGAAACCAGCAGCTATTCATATATCAAGAACTGGCAGCTCTGATCCTTCAGAAGAGTCAAGCCTTTTGCCCCATCACACAAAAGCTGCAAAAGCGCAGATCAAGTGTAGGTTGACATTTGCATTCTCGCTGCTCTTTGCCTGGGAAGGCAAATGGTGTCACTGCACAGAACCAGAAGAAGCCACGAACATCATCTGTCTAATGCACAAATACTGAACTGGTGAAAGAAGTTGACCGAGACCCCTAACTAGGCCAGAAACCCATGTCCAAGTCCTCATGCGCCCTACACTCCTGCGGGCCTAAATGAGATGCCCAGGTATGGAATGGTGGCATGCGCCTACACACTCAGTCTCTCTCTGACTTAAAACCATATGAACAGGATACTGAGAGGGTGACTAGTTGGGGGGCGGGTCACCCCTGTCTCTGTTTGGTAGACCATTTCCCCTTGTAAGGAGGTTCCCCAACCAGACAGTTGGGAGCTGGGTATGACTGCCCTACCATGCCCCAGGGTGGTTGTTGAATATTTTGTTATATATTCTTTTGAGATGTATGTTGAAACGAAGCACAGGCCTGCACTGAATATCCTCCTTCCCTCTAACGCTAATAGGCTATGACACACACAGGGTAGCGTTCCTTTGAGGATGTTGAGGAACTCAATCATGAGGTATGTTGGGCGTGAGGAGCTCACTTTATGAAAGATGTCAGTAAAGTTAATCATATGGAAGGATTCCAGGTTTCTGTTGAAATGTTCAAAATAGGATCAAGAGACAAGTTAAAATCCTGGGACTTGGAGAAGGACAAACTAATGGAGGTCGACCGGTACTGCCGTACCTTGTACTCCAAAGAGCACCCCAACCATATGCATATAAAATAATTCCAATGCAAGTGTCCTCTCCCCCAACTCACAGCTGACTAGCAGGGTGCTACATTCTGAGATTATGAAGGAAATCATCCTCCAAGCTATTAGTGTCTTTAAAGTACCTTGGAAGGGGTCAAGTCCCCACCCTAGGTTAGATGGCCTGTCAACTCGCTTCTATAAGCTTTTTGTGGGTAGTCTTCTGTTCAACCTTATTTTCTCCCAGGGAACATCATCCTACACAATGGTCAAGGGCTAAATCTCCATGATTCATAGGGAGAGGAAAGACCTGCCCTTTTCTCATGCTACTGCCCAGTAGCAGCACTCCCCAAAGATATGAAGATTTACTGCCTCATCACGAGTTTGGCAGTAACCCTTAAATATGGCGGTAATGCTATTACTGCTGCATTTAAGGGTCCTCCAAATCATGGATTTGGTGGATTTACCCCCAGCTCTGAGCTGGGGGCAAATCGGCTGCAATTTTGCCGATTTTTGGCACTATTACCGCCGGCGGTAATGGCACCGAACATTCCCCATTGGGCCCAATGGGGAATGGGAAATTCCTGAATGGGCCCAATGGGGACTTACCGTTCCACTAAACCTGTGACCCGGCGCTAATAGCGCTGGGGGGTTTGGCGGTAGGACTAATAGCCCCATCGGTATTGTTAGCGCCCAACTCGTGATGAGACCCTTACTCTAAAATTTGTGTGACGCAACTAGAGAAATTGCGCTTGGTTTTGGTGGAGGGGCTGAGGTGGGGGCTGATTTTGTCATGGGTAGACAGTGGGCAGATGGTGTCAATAGATCATACGGCTTATTGACATTACTCATAAAACACACAAACCTGCCATGCTCCTGGGCGGTAACGGCACCGAACATTCCCCATTGGGCCCAATGGGGAATGGGAAATTCCTGAATGGGCCCAATGGGGACTTACCGTTCCACTAAACCTGTGACCCGGCGCGAATAGCGCTGGGGGGTTTGGCAGTAGGACTAATAGCCCCATCGGTATTGTTAGCGCCCAACTCGTGATGATACCCTTACTCTAAAATTTGTGTGACGCAACTAGAGAAATTGCGCTTGGTTTGGGTGGAGGGGGTGAGGTGGGGGCTGATTTTGACATGGGTAGACAGTGGGCAGATGGTGTCAATAGATCATACGGCTTATTGACATTACTCATAAAACACACAAACCTGCCATGCTCCTGGGCCTTGTCGCTAAAAAGGTCTTCAAACATGTTTATTGGCCTTTTTTCCCAGCAGTACTGAACAGCTGTAACTGGGGTGGGAGGTGGCTTTCTGGTTGGGGGAGAGGGGTTTGTCATGCCCCCCCATCCCATATATTGCAGGCTCTCAGCAAGGGCTGCTGCAAACTGGTTACTTTCAGAGGGGTTTAGCCTGACCTGGGGAATCGGGCCTCTTGCGTCTTCTGTTCGCGCTGGTGGTGGAACCCCTGGCAAAGACAATCCGAATAAATTAATATCAAAGGAGACCTGTATCTGTAGGGTGACTACAAAATCGCTGTATTTTTGGAGCCAATTATTTTTACCTTGACAGAAGCGGAAACCTCTATCACACTACTGCTTCTTCTCCTCAGGGCATTCCGAGAAGCCTCAGGGTTCAATATGAAACTCAACAAGGGTGGAGTCCTCAATATAAATATGGATCTAGCCTCATTAGTCTGTTTAGAAAAGATGGCTCCTTTTCCCTGGGCCACAAATAATTCTAAATATCTAGGCATCTACCGTACCCCACAGTGTCCCTCCTCAGGCCTACTAAATCAAGATGTTCTCTGCGATCAGGACTGATTTAAGGTAGTTAAATACACAGGCGATATCCTGGTTTGGCAAGATTGCTTCAATCAAAATTAGCAGAATTCTTAGGCTATTATACTATTTTCTGACCCTACCGATAAGTGTTCCCCCATAGTCACGTATAAGGCTGCAGCACCTAATGACTTTCATCTGGCAAAACATAGGACCCAGGATCTCTCCGGCGATGGTTTGGATCTAGAGACAAAGAAGGCTTTCATTCCTGAACATGAAATACTTCCAAGCCACCCAAATACGAATTATTCAGGAGTGGGTCAGCCAACACACAAACAAAAGGCTTTTATTTATTTTTGAGATTGTTAGAATGTTTTATTTTTCCCATTTTTGATTGAATCTGTTTTTATTATCAATTATAAATCAATACAATCCAAACAAAGCATTTTTGTGGCTTTTCAGTGACGCGAATGTCAGCTCAGTTATGTCTCGTGCTCTGCCCGTGTCTTCAGTTTATGTAACCATCTTGCTATGCATTGCCTACGTAGGTATTGCTTATAGGCATCCCACCATCTATGAGCTGTATATTTCGCTGATGGATTAGCCTGCCAAAAATTCTCTGAATCTTCCCCTATATGTGTCACAAAATCTGGGTATTTCAAGGCCACCAGGTTCAATTTCCATAAAGATACTTGTTTCGGTGCACTTGAAAATGTCATGTGTAGTAGGACCGGTGTGTGATCTGGAAGAGTCATGGAAACTATAGTGCATTTATCTATCATGTGCAAAGCATTGGAGGGGAGAAGACAGTGGTCCGAGCTGGAATAGCTATGGTGCTGATTGGAATAAAGGGTATAGTCCCTTTTCCACTAATTTTTCGACCGCCAGATATCCTTCAGTTGAAGTTCATTCATGAGGGATCCAATAGTGGCACGTTTTTTGGAGAGTGATGTAGGGAGTCATGACAGTGCCATGTCTGTCTAATTACAGTTCCAAGGTCACATTAAGATCTTCACCCACAACCGTTAAATTCCCCATAAATTGTGCACATGCTGCGAAGGTATCAGTGGTGGGTGCTTAAATGTTAAGCAATGTGATAGGCTGTTTTTGGAGGGCCCACTTAACCAGCACATACCAACCCTCTTTGTCTGTTTTTGCATTGACTTGGCTGTTTTTGTGTTGATCAGCTTAAAGGGAACGCACTTATGAATTAGGATGGAGACCCCCCATTTTTCCCTGATAGGGGGAGTGAGCCGCTATTCCAACCAAGCCATGACTAAGCTTCATTAATTCAATAGCAATTAAGTGCATCTCTTGTAAAAAGATAATATCCCAGTGGAGATCCCTCATATAATTGAGCATCCACCGTCTTTTAATAGGATGGCCCCAGCCCTGGATGTTAAACTTAGTGCATGTGAGCGAGGCCATCATCTCGTGCGTGAAAAGGCCTGTGAGCGTGCGATGAGAGTCCTGTCCATTTTAGGAACAGTCATATCATCAAAAAAGAAAGCATGAGGGGTCAACGTGAGCTCTGATAAGGATGAATGAGCAGCTCAATCCTCTACCTACTACATCCTGACCTAAGGTGTAACAGCACTACCGCTGTGGAGCGATATGGTCCGGGAGCTGCTAGATGAAGTTTGGGGCTGGTATGGGGCGATCGCCTGTTCAGGACTCTGGCCTGTGCGGCGGGACATGGAGTGGTGCCTTTACCGGCGAACCAATTGGAGCTTTATTGGCCTGAGATATGCTTAAAGGGGTGGCACTCGTCTGCTCCTGCTCTAATGCAGAGAGCGACTTCCCCACTTCTCTTTCCTTTTTAGAGTTTGATGTTGCCGAGGTGCAGCCTTCCTTGGAGCTTCACTGCAGTCTAACTGTTTCAACTATGAACAGTCCATCAAAACTGGGCTTGTGCTATTTTAGTTTGGCAATCTGCTCCTTTAGGAGGTCCGTTGAGGGGCTCAGAGAGGCTGTTTACTTGCAGGTGGTAAGCAGACAAGAATGTATGCTTTATACCCAATAGGATTGTCATGTGCTCAAACACCTCATTTACAAAATGTGGTCCATTGTCATACCGGAGCACTTTGCACACCCCCCATTGTGGAAATACCTCCTGTATGACAAACTTTGCAGCACATGTGGCATTCGGATGTGTGCACAGACCTGTTTCTATCCATCAGGAAAAGGGACATATGACTGCTCGCATGTACCAGTAGCCAGGAGAAATTTGGCGCATATCTACATAGTCTATATCATTATCAATAACACAAGATTTATTCGGCAACAATACCATAAAAGCAATAAAATATAAATATGTACATCTCATTAAAATTTAATAAAATAAAAAACCAATACAGTGAAATTAAAGATCATTAATGTACAGCGTGATTCGTATGAGATACATCCATTATATTAAAGAATGATAAATGCAGTTTGCAGACATTTAAGCTAATGGGGCCTTAAATCTGTACAACCATGCACGATGGATGTACTTAGTGACAGGGAGTACTAAATTTGTGTCAAAAGACTGCCTTATCATTGTCATCGCTTCATTGATGTTCCTGGTTTTCTTAAAAACAAGCTAGGGCTTTAATTATTTCTCTTGTAATGTTTTTTAGCTATTACAGAAAAAGCAAGAAGTGGGCAGGGGTTTCAGGCACATATCCACAAACTGTGCACAAGGAATCATTCCCCAGACCCCAATGTTCAGTAAAAGTGTGACAGTAAGGACGTTGAGTCTCAGTTTGAGAAAAAGTTTTTGTGCTAAATGTGCACTGACCAGGTTGAGGTAAACTTCGAGGCCTAGTTCACTTTAACATGCTAGTTATTCATGGCTCATGCCAAGTAGATTACAAGCATCACTCAATTTCATCAGAGTATATTCCTCCGCAATCGTTTTCACGTTTGCAAGATGGTTTTTGTTGATAAGATGAGGATTTGTCCAGAAAGACTCGAGACCCAGTGCAAACAAGGTCAGTTTTACATGGCAAACCCATGGCAGTGCTTTGCCCTCCCTCCAGTCCCATTAGGTGGGTAAGTGCTTTTCTGTACTTGATTAGCAAGGGTGTGTTCCAAATCCTCAGCCAATACAAGACAGGTCTAAGGTTGGCTTCTAGCACAATTGGGTGGAGCATAGTCCTCCTAAATCAGTAGTGCAAGACACTCTCTTGATGTGTGTGCTGGATGATGTAATTGTTCTAATGCTATTTTAAGCAGCCCTAGAGGCATGACTGGTTTCCCCGTGCTGTCTTGCTGCCACATTGCGTCTGTGGGGGGACAATGAGCACCCCCTTCATTTCCATAATTCTTGCTTTTCTGGTGGTGCCCTTCCCTGTAATTCAGTAATTTGTGCTATGGGTAGCATATTAAAACTCTCCTCCAAGTCACGTGTATGTGTGGATTTGTTCGGGGCACTCGCAATGTAAGATATTTTGGGAAAATATGCTTCTCTTTTTGCTTAAAGATCGATAAATCTTAAATCGGCTTAATTGCCTCAAGAAATTGAATTTGCACCTGTATTGTGTGCTGCACACTTCACCAGAGTGATGGCCGATGAGAATTGGAGTGCGTCTATGAGCCTGTCCAATAGTGGCACATGCTGCACTGGTGTGCTATCTGTGCGTAGGAAGCCACGTGTCTCCCAACGTGACAGTCGTGCGTGTACTCTTGACATCAAATAGGCGGTGTCAGAGTACACCATTACCGCCTCTTCTTCATGTGCTTTAAGTGCCGAAATCGGTGCTATCAATTCTGCTGCTTGTGCAGAGAAATGTGCGGGCAAACTCACACTGGTCACTGTATCAAAGCTGTCATTCAGTTTTGCTTTTCCAACTTCCGTCCCACTGTGTCAATCGCCAGTGCTCTGGTCTATTGACGATGACCTGTCAATGAAGAGAAATATCCCCCTCCCATGGCATTTTCCTTATCATGTACTATTTCATCATAGTACTCAATGTACTTGGTGCAATCATGCACATTATCGCCTTACTTCACTGGTTCTGCTGGATTCACCACTGGACACCTGACAATTTTAATTGATGGGTTGGATATAATCATTTCATAACCAGAGGCTCTCTGTGTGGTCAATGTGCTTTTGGGCTTTTCAAATATAGCATGCACAACATATAATGTAACTGTGCATCCCATAATTATTCTGGCAGAATTCTCAATCGCAAAGGCCGCTGCCGCCAATACTTGCTCGCAGGGATAATGTCCTCTCATTACTGGATCTAAAATCCCACTTTAGAATGCTTATGGTTTGTGTCCCATGGTAGTTTTCCGTGCAAGGACAGCAGTCATCACTACTCCATTTGAATGGAAAAATAAAAATAATTCTTCATTGTAATCGGGGATCCCTAACACAGGAGCTGTGCTAATTGCTAGCTTCAATTCATCAAAGGCATCTATCAACTCACGTATCCAGCTATATCACTGTTTTCTCTCTATGCCTCCTTGTGTCCTTTTAGAGGTGGCCTTACATAAGTGCTGCTGTCAAAAACCCACGCCCTGAAATTATTGCAAAGGCCTAGATATTTCTGTAACTCGTTCACCGTCTCTGGCTTGGGTGTCTTCATGTTTGCTTCTGCTCTTTCAGGTGTCAATTTCCTTCCTTTTGACATTAGCTTGCCTACATACAGTACTTCTTCTTGGCAATATTGCATTTTATCTTTGTAAACCATGTACCCTTTTTCTGCCGATACTGTCATCAGTTTTGTTGAGTCTCTCTTACACTCTTCCTCGGTGTTGCTGCACACTAAAATGTCATCTACATATTGTATTACTGTGCTGTCAAGTTGTATGTTTCCCAGGTCCATCTGCAGAACTCAGTTAAAGACTGAGTGGGACTCACAATAACCCTGGGGTAACCAAGTATGTTAAAGTTTAATCCTGTGATAAGTAAACAAATTGAATACTAGGATTCATGCAAGGGGATGGAAAAGAAAGCATTCTTTAAATCAATTACTGTAAAATATTTACCTTTTGGATGGGATGTTACATAATATTATGCCTGAGTTTGGAACTAATGGAAACTCTGCTGCAACAATATTCTTCAGGGGACATAAGTCCTGGATAAATCTCCATGATCCCCCTGAAGCTTTCTACACTGGGTACACAGCCATGTTACATGGGGATTTTGAAGGCACTAATATCCCTTGTCGCACTAAGGCGGCAATAGTGTCTTTTGATATGGGAATATTGTCTCAATCAAGATAAAATAGCTCCCTGCTTCAATTTAATTTTGACTTCCCCCCACTCCTTTCAATAGACCAAAGTCATATGGACTGCTGGTCCGCAATGTTCTTGGTACCTGTGCAAATCTTCCTGGAGAAAGGATGGTACTTATTTTACTAGTGACATCCTCTGGGGTATCGCCTTATTTCCAATTTTGAACTGATATGTGAGACGTCTATTAAACATCACGTCGTCACCTGAGAAGTAATCTGTAAGTCTTCATCTAGCTCTACTATAATTATTTGCTTTGCTTTGACATCCAGAAATTCTGTGGGTATATTTGTACCCCGTAAAGAAATACTTCTGGGTTCAATGGCACGCCTCTTTGTGCTTCTTGCCCATGGAATGCTGTTATGAATTCTTGTGCATTCACATAATGGATCCCTGGGGTAGAGCTTATTATTCCCTGGTCCATGAATGATATTGTCATGTTTAATTTGCTCATATTTCTCCCTAATATGTCATCTTGTGTCTTGCTGGAATATAGTAATGACATAGACATGTTGTGTTTACCAATGGTAATAGGTAAAGCATCTGCAAAAGGAACCGTAGTTGTCACCCCAGAAAATCCTTGTGCGTTCATGGCAATGCCTAACATTGGGAAATTCCCTTCTATAACACAGGATCGAGTCACCCCTGTATCTACTAGGAAGGAGAATGTTTTATCACCTCTGGTCATTTTGACCCTCGGTTCCTCTTGTTGGTCTGGTTTAATCAATAGGAGGGAACACATAAAGTATTTCTTTAGGCTGTCGTATTGTGGGTAAATGTAAAGTCCTGTGCCGTGAAAGGGATCCCTCCCACTATTGTCACATACCCTATTCTAGGTGTAGGTGCCTGTGGCAGTATGTTTGCATTCCATGGAGTCACTCCATTCTGTTGTGCTAGTACCTGGGTCTGTATTGGTGTTTGCTGTACCTGCATTGGAGCGTGCTATTTTGCATGGGTACTTGTGCTTGGGGTGGTATCCCTTGCTGCGTCTGCTGTATTGCTGGGGATTGTGCCTGATACTGCATGTAATCTTGGGAATAATATTCAGGTGGCTCTGCGCTATATGGTGGGGGTATGTTGTCCCCCTCTTGGATCAACTGCTTGCCAGTTCTGTTGCATCCCTCCCCTGCTTCTGCATTGGCATGAAGTGTGCCACACCTTCCCACATGTCCAACCTTGCTGTGTTTGTCCCCAACTCTAAATTGCCCCCAATTAAACCCTCCTCCTTGTGGCGCTTGCAATCCAAACCCTCTGCCCCTCGGTGCAAACCCTCACAGGAAATAATTATACTCTTGCCTTCCTGCAAACTGTTCATTTGCTGCTGACTGTACCTGCTGTGTCCCTTGTACATTAAAACCTTCCCCTCCACTTGTCAATAGTGCTCATTCCACTGAGAATTTTGACAGTTTATTTCTGAACTAATCTTGCTTCCTCAATCTTCGTGTCCTCAATTTTATTTCTGTCTTTCTCTTACTTTAACCAAGAAGGCCGACGATCATCAGTTGAATCTCTGCCCACGGCTTTGCTTCAATTCCCACAATCTTTTTCAATTGTCTTTGAATTTCCTTGGGAAGTCCCAGGCATACAATGTGATAGAAAATAGTTATGTTTTTGTCCCACGGTTCTCTGGTTTCTCACCTTCACTTCTCCTGAATATAAGCCTTCGGATCTTCATTCGCTCTCAATTTATGAGTCATAATGGTGCTCATGTCTGACGAGTCTTGGTACTGAACCCTAAGTACTTGTCATGCGTTAGATAAACAGGTATTAAGGGGTGCTCTGTCATGGTTGGTGTTTTGGGCAGTCATTCCAGAATAGTTCACCGCTTCCAAATGTCATCTGATTGTTCCCCTATTATTGCAGCAAGCAGGGTTTTTATGTGACCTACTGCTAAGGTCATCCTAGCTGTCATTCTCTCTAATTCATAAATCCATTTGCCCGCCCCTGATGTCAGTGATGGTAATTTACAAATTAAATTATTTTTGTTCATTTGTGGCCACAGAATATATTGCAGCAGTTCTCCCACTTTCTCTAATAAGGGGAATTGTGTGAACCCAGCGCCCGGTCCGGATGCAGCCACAACCTTCGTCCGGTCCGGGTGCAGCCACAACCTTCGTCTTTGTCACAGCATCTGTCCTGCTAATTCTCTTCCGTCCTGGTAAAATCCTCAATCTGTTCACATACGGCATTCTCTCTTCTAAACTATTTGCATCTTACGGTGTTTAGGACATTCAATGGGCTCTGGCCTCCTCACTGGTTCTTCCAGATCTAACCATGCTGTGTCCTCCCCTATCCCCGTGCTTGTAGAAGTGACTTGTGTGGCCTCCTCCTCTCCCCTCTTCAAACATAGTATCATCACCATCATCATCTTCTCTGTCGTCAACGTCTAGTCTGCCACGGCTACTCGTCCTCTATGTTCCATGCATCACTTCCTCTAATACGTTCCTCCCTCCATCTTGCGGATACCCTCTTCAACTCCCCATCATGCTGCTAGTGTCATTCTTCCTTCTCCTATACAGATTGCCAACCCTCTCTCGTATAGCCCCTTCCTCTCCATCTGGATGAGTGTGATTTTTGAGAATCTCATCCACTTCCTTGCAGTGTCTTTCTAAGCTCCTTTCTCTTTTTCTCTATTCCTGCTTCCTGTCTCTCTCTTTGTCTTGGAGCATAAATCCCCTAATATTATCGTAGACTTCTTTTCTTTTCTGCTTCTTTCTATCTCTTGTTGTCTTTCTATGTCCCTCTCTTCCTCCTTTGGCTTTTCTTTTTCCCTTTCTGTATCTCTTTCCCTTTCTTCTTCTCATTATCTATATCTGACTTATTTTCGCTTTCTCATTCTTCTTTCTTTCTCTCCTCTTTTCCTTTCTCTTTCTCTCTCCTCCCGGTCCCTTTTCTCGTCTTTCTCCTGCATTTCTCTAACTTCCCTTTCTCTCTTTAAAATCTTCCAGGCCTTTGCCATCTAATTTGCACATTATCTGTCCTCCTACCCATTCATTTGGCACAATTACTTTCTCATCCTTATTGCCCTGCCTTCCTCTCTCTCTCACTGTAGATCACAGTGCTCGTCATATCTGTGGACACAGGTCTTTGTTTACTTATTTTTTCGCCACTTATAATGTCTTCACTACTGTATGTGGGGTGGTGTATATGTGGGATTAGTGTACCCTGCTGCTTTTAATGGATATAATCCCTGCATGCATTTGAGGGTGTGCCTTTGGAGAGTGCCTATTCTGCTGTACCTGCCTCGAGCTGTTGTAACTAAATGAACATGTGTTGAGCACTTTTTCAATCTACAAAGTACGGTATGACATTCCCCTTCACCTAGTAACATTTCTATTGTTATAACACGTAGCTGAACACTAAAACGTCTTATGTATTACTTGCAGAGACTTAACTCCGCCCCTTGGACCAGCAGTCCCATAAATCCCAGGCACGCGCGCATTTGAGGGAGTGCCTTTTGAGAGTGCCTATTCTTCCTGTTCAGCTCTTCAATGAACAGCAAACGGCTCTCCCCCAAAACCCCTTGCAAGGCAGCCTTCCGATTCCATTGCTGTGCTCCTATCGGCGTGCATGGGGTAAACGCTAAAAACAAATATGCCAGCCATTGGCAAGCTCCCAGTGTGTGTTCCCTTACAGAACGAGGAGCATTTTTTTCAAATTGAGATTGATGGATCAAAAGAAATATCTTGCGTGAAAATGGCACGCTCTAAGTCACTATCAACAGATCTAAGGCATACATGGAATACCAAATCCAAAGCAAGCACAGCAAAAAGTTTTGTCATTATGAATCCTGAGGCTCAAACGCCCATAAATGTCACAAACTTACCAGCAGTAGATCAAAGGAAAGAGATAACTATAAATGTTCTGACAGATGAGGAAATTCTAACCTGCTCTTTGGCACTTTGACTCATAAACAGATTATTGAAGTTTTGGACGAACCTGCGGCCAGAATATCAGCTGTGAACACAATAACCAAGGCACAAATCCATAAAATGCAAGAGAGTGCGAAAGCTCCTCTTTTTTTCCAAAATTGTAATTGACAAACAAAGACCAAAAGTTAGCGAAAATGGGATGCACGATTTGCTCAAAGCACTTGAGCAATCCACGCAAAACAACGGGGAAAGCAAGAAAATGCCCAACTCTCATTATCAGAACATAGATGAGAGAAGGACTGAAACATCAAAAAACGGCTCATGCATTGATACCAATGATGCGACAATTTAGCAGCAACAGCCGATAGAAGTTATCTATGACACACTAGTTGATTCACCAACAATGCATGGATCTAACCTATCTCACGCGCCCGTTCTATATCATTCCAGGTGTGAGCCTTAAACCAGTGCTGCAATATGTGACACGTTGTTCGCCAAACCCACTCCTAGGCCATCTTTCGGATTGAGGCAGACAAATAACCCGGGTTACGAAATTACACTAATGGCTATGAATAATAATCTCTTCACATTAACGAAATTATACAAATCTATGGAAGCTAAAATGCAATAGCAGCTCAACATAAGCAATCTGATTGTGACCAAAATGAGCTCAATTAACTAAATTGAACTTGCATAGCAAAACATTGACAAACATTTACTGGAACAAAAAGTCAATATAAGGAACATACTAGAAAGATGCGAAGCGCTGACACCTGTGTGCTACCAAAAAAGCATATGTGGAGAGAAAAGAAGAAATACGGTCACCACACCCACCCCAATCAACAATAACAACCAAAATGCTCCGGATTGTCTAACCTCACCAAGAGTGGAAAGTATTGAAAAGGAAAGCAACACGAACGCCCGCTGCACTGACAACACAAGTGAAGTATGTGACATGGCCCATGAGCCAATTTGTGGTCTGTTCAACAAAACTAAACAGAAAAAAAAATCACAATTTGATAAAGCTGCTGATAAAAAAAAAAAAAACCCAGGCAAATGCTAAAATAAAATAGAAAATTGAAAACCAAAAAATGTATAAACACTCTGAACATCCCGAGTACCATGAATAAATCTGATGCAAGTAATGCTCCACTTTCTAAAGACATAGGGCCTCATTATGAGTTAGCCGGTCCGGATTTCACGGTGCTGGTAAAACTGCACCGGCACTGTTTTCCAGACTACGAGTTCTGTGGCCGTATAGTGTTATACCCGCCAGGTGTGGCCGGGTGGGCATAACGCCACTGGCCGCAGACAGACGCGGAAACACTGGCACTATTACCACATGGTGCCAGTGTTTCCACTTCCCCATTCCCGTGGAGTCCTATGCGACTCCACAGGAATGGGGATTTACAGAATGCCGGCTCCGGAATTACTGGATCACTGAGACTATAATGCCCTGGTAATTCCGGCAAGTCCGGAGCCGGTAAATCCCAACGGGCCGGCGGCAGCCTGCCGGTTTTAACAGCATGGCTACCGCCGGCCTTGTAATGAGGGCCATTGTGTTGCCAAAATCCCATATCCTTGAAAACATCCTTGATGTTGAAATTATGGAGCATGAGAAAGAGAACATTGATGAAGAAATAGATGACCAAATGTTGAATTTATCCACTTACTCTGTGACCACAATACAACAAAATGAAGAGGCTGAGACCCCATCTACTCTAAAGGAGATAAAAACACGTGAGATCGACATTGATGATGAATTAACAAAGCTGGGGCTCCATCTCCCCAATACCTTTAATCCTTTCTTCAGAACCCTGGAACAAAAAAGACGACACAGCGGACGAAAGTTTCTTGATGAACCACAAGAAAGTCCTAAAAAAATAATGCTGCAGCAGATTCGTAAAGAAAAGACATCAGCCCAAGATCCTGTATCACATAGAAAAGACAGACTGTTAAACACTGAAGCACTCGAATTAGAGAGAGATGATCGGCAATTTTGGGAAGCTCAGTGTTATGCCCCCGAAGATAGAAATGACCACAGACCTGGGGAAAACTGACAATCTTGTACTTTTTTTCCCCAATTCTTTTTATTGCTATTTAAAACAAACCAGCACCACGTGCCAACATGAGCCTAGTCCCTGCCCTCCTCCCCCCTGGTACATCTCCACATTTAACATTATACAGTTCTTGCATAATCTTGTTTTGAAAACATAATAAGAAGGGTTTTATTGGGTACATTTTCCGGCAGTAAGTTGCAATTGAGTGGTTTCTAGAGAGAGATTATATATATATATTACATGGCCACGGTAGTGGCCATGTAGTTATGGTTAAGTTGCTGTTTCCATAGGAAGACCACTTTTTGGGCAGCTTATAACTTCGCTCCCCCTGGACGAATCCTCACCAAACTGCAAAAAAGGTATATGGCCCACTCTGAACTTTTTTGCAAAGTTTGGTGAGGATTCGTCCAGGGGGGGAAAAGTTATAGGGGGGGTCCCAAAACTTTTGTTTTTCCCATAGACCTAATGGGAAAAAACTTTGCTCACGCCTACAGCCCAAACCGCTGGACGGATTTACACAAAATTTGCGGCTGGAGCGGCGGCTTGGTCCCAAAAGCGTGCTTTGCTTTATTTGGTGTAAATCCGTCCAGTAGTTTTAAAAAAAATGACAAAAATGTAAGTGAAAAAAATTAGTGATATCTGTGTTCGCTTCGCGGACACACTTCCCTGGTCGCTCCGCGGACAGGGCGGTGATTGGGCAAGCAGCTTGCGTGATGTCCGCGGACATCTGACGTGCTCTCTCATTCAATGCGGTGAAAGCGTGCAGTGCGTCTGGCTTCAGAGATGCCCGCCATCTTTGTTCCTCGCATGAGAGGCTTTGTCAGCAGGAGCGGGATCTGCCGCCTGCACAGTAAGTCCGCCCCGCCCGTGTCTGTCTCCTGTTCCTCCCACCCCCACTCATGCTCTGTGTCTCCCCTGTTCCTCCAGCCCCCCGCTCACGCCTTCGGCACACGATGGCCAGCGGAGGGCCGAGGAGCGGGATCTGCCGCCTGCACACAAACGCCGTGTGTCTCTCTCCGTGCCCCCCACCCCCCGCTCATGCCCCGTGTGTCTCTCTCCTTCCCCCCCACCCCCCGCTCATGCCTCGTGTGTCTCTCTCCCTCCCCCCCACCTCCTGCTCATGCCCCGTGTGTCTATCTCCTTTCCCTACCCCCCGCTCATGCCCCGTGTGACTCTCTCCCTCCCCCATCCCCCGCTCATGCCCCGTGTGTCTCTCCCCCTCCCGCCCACCCCCCGCTCATGCCCCGTGTGTCTCTCCCCCTCCCCCCCACCCCCGCTCATGCCCCGTGTGTCTCTCCCCCTCCCGCCCACCCCCGCTCATGCCAGGTGTGTCTCTCTCCCTCCCCCCCACCCCCGCCCCGTGTGTCTCTCCCCCCCGCCCCGTGTGTCTCTCCCCCTCCCGCCCACCCCCGCTCATGCCCCATGTGTCTTTCCCCCTCCCGCCCACGCCCCGCTCATGCCCCGTGTCTCTCTCCCTCCCCCCCACCCCCCGCTCATGCCCCGTGTGTCTCTCTCCCTCCCCCACCCCCGCTCATGCCCCGTGTGTCTCTGTCTCCCCCCATTCCCGCCCCGTGTGTCTCTCCCCCTCCCGCCCACCCCAGCTCATGCCCCGTGTGTGTCTCTCCCTCCCCCCACCCCCTGCTCATGCCCCGTGTGTCTCTCCCCCTCCCGCCCACCCCCCGCTCATGCCCCGTGTGTCTCTCCCCCTCCCGCCCACCCCCCGCTCATGCCCCATGTGTCTCTCCCCCTCCCGCCCACCCCCCGCTCATGCCCCGTGTGTCTTTCCCCCTCCCGCCCACGCCCCGCTCATGCCCTGTGTGCCTCTCACGCCCACACCCCGCTCATGCCCTGTGTCTCTCCCCCTCTCGCCCACCCCCCGCTCATGCCCTGTGTGTCTCTCCCCCTCCCGCCCACCCCCCGCTCATGCCCCGTGTGTCTCTCCCTCCCCCCACCCCCCGCTCATGCCCCGTGTGTCTCTCCCCCCCGTCCCCCGCTCATGCCCCGTGTGTCTCTCCCTCCCCCACCCCCCGCTCATGCCCCATGTGTCTCTCCCTCCCCCCACCCCCGCTCATGCCCCGTGAGTCTCTCCCCCTCCTGCCCACCCCCCGCTCATGCCCCGTGTGTCTCTCTCCCTCCCCCCACCCCCCGCTCATGCCCCGTGTGTCTCTCTGTCTCCCCCCCACCCCCGCTCATGCCCCGTGTGTCTCTCCCCCTCCCGCCCACCCCCGCTCATGCTCCGTGTGTCTCTCCCCCTCCCGCCCACCCCCCGCTCATGCCCCATGTGTCTCTCCCCCTCCCGCCCACCCCCCGCTCATGCCCCGTGTGTCTCTCCCCCTCCTGCCCACCCCCCGCTCATGCCCTGTGTGTCTTTCCCCCTCCCGCCCTCGCCCCGCGTGTCTCTCACGCCCACCCCCCGCTCATGCCCTGTGTCTCTCCCCTCCAGCCCACCCCCCGCTCATGCCCCGTGTGTCTCTCTCCTTCCCGCCCACCCCCCGCTCATGCCCCGTGTGTGTCTCTCCTTCCCCCCCCACCCCTCGCTCATGCCCCATGTCTCTCTCTCCCTCCCCCCACCCCCCGCTCATGCTCGTGTGTCTCTCTCCTTCCCCCCGCTCACGCCCTGTGTGTCTCTCCCCCTCCCGCCCATCCCCCGCTCATGCCCCGTGTGTCTCTCTCCCTCCCCCCACCCCCGCTCATGCCCCGTGTGTCTCTGTCTCCCCCCACCCCCGCTCACACCTCGTGGCTCTCTCCCCCTCACGCCCACCCCCGCTCATGCCCCGTGTGTCTCCCTCCTCCCCACCCCCGCTCATGCCCCGTGTCTCACCCCTCCCGCCCACCCCCGCTCATGCCCCATGTGTCTCCCCACCCCCCGTTCATGCCCCGTGTGTCTCTCCCCCTCCCGCCCAACCCCCGCTCATGCCCCGTGTGTCTTCCCCCTCCCGCCCACGCCCCGCTCATGCCCCGTGTGTCTCTCACGCCCACCCCCCGCTCATGCCCCGTGTGTCTCTCCCCCTCCCGCCCACCCCCCGCTCATGCCCTGTGTGTCTCACCCCCTCCCCCCACCCCCCGCTCATGCCCCGTGTCTCTCTCCCTCCCCCCCAACCCCCGCTCATGCCCCGTGTGTCTCTCTCCCTCCCCTCCACCCCCGTTCATGCCCCGTGTGTCTCTCTCCCTCCCCCCACCCCTGCTCATGCCCCGTGTGTCTCTCCCTCCCCCCACCCCCGCTCATGCCCCGTGTGTCTCTCCCCCTCCCGCCCACCCCCCGCTCATGCCCCGTGTGTCTCTCTCCCTCCCCTCCACCCCAGCTCATGCCCCGTGTGTCTCTCCCCCTCCCGCCCACCCCCCGCTCATGCCCCGTGTGTCTAAGCCCCTCCCAGCCCCCACGCCGCTCATGCCCCGTGTGTCTATCCCTCACCCCACCCCCGCTCATGCCCCGTGTGTCTCTCCCTCCCCCCTACCCCCCGCTCATGCTCCACGTCTCTCCCTCCCCCCACCCCCCGCTCATGCCCCATGTGTCTCTCCCTCCCCCGTCCCCCGCTCATGCCCCGTGTGTCTCTCCCTCCCCCTGACCCCCCGCTCATGCCCCGTGTGTCTCTCCCTTCCCCCGACCCCCCGCTCATGCCCCGTGTGTCTCTCCCTCCCCCCACCCCCTGCTCATGCCCCGTGTGCCTCTCCCTCCCCCCACCCCCCGCTCATGCCCCGTGTGTCTCTCCCTCCCCCACACCCCTGCTCATGCCCCGTGTCTCTCCCTCCCCCCACCCCCCGCTCATGCCCCGTGTGTCGCCCTCTCCCCCACCCCCCGCTCATGCCCCGTGTGTCTCTCCCCTCCCCCCACTCATGCCCCGTGTGTCTCTCCCCTCCCCCCGCTCATGCCCCGTATGTCTCTCTCCCTCCCCCCACCCCCGCTCATGCCCCGTGTGTCTCTCTCCCTCCCCCCACCCCCCGCTCATGCCCCGTGTGTCTCTCCCCCTCCCCCCGCTCATGCCCCGTGTGTCTCTCCCCCTCCCCCATCCCCCGCTCAAGCCCCGTGTGTCTCTCTCCCTCCCCCCACCCCCCGCTCATGCCCTGTGTGTCTCTCTCCCTCCCCCCACCCCCCGCTGATGCCCCGTGTGTCTCTCTCCCTCCCCCTCACCCCCGCTCATGTCCCGTGTCCGTCTCCTCTGTCTCCTGTTGCCCCCCACCCCCTGCTCATGCCCTGTGTCTGTCTTCTGTTCCCCCCACTCATGCCCCGTGTCTGTCTCCTGTTCTCCCCACCCCCCGCTCATGCCCCGTGTCTGTCTCCTGTTCTCCCCACCCCCCGCTCATGCCCCGTGTCTGTGTCCTGTTGCCCCCCACCCCCCCGCTCATGCCCCGTGTCAGTCTCCTGTTTCCCCCACCCGCTCATGCCCCGTGTCTGTCTCCTGTTCCCCCCACCCGCTCATGCCCCGTGTCTGTCTCCTGTTCCCCCCACCCGCTCATGCCCCGTGTCTGTCTCCTGTTCCCCCCACCCGCTCATGCCCTGTGTCTCTCTCTTGTTGCCCCCCACCCCCCGCTCATGCCCCGTGTCTGTCTCTGTTGTTCCCCCACCCCCGCTCATGCCCCGTGTCTGTCTCCTGTTCTCCCCACCCCCGCATCTCTCTCCTGTTGCCCCCACCCCCCACTCATGCCCCGTGTCTGTCTCCTGTACCCCCCCACCCCCGCTCATGCCCCGTGTCTCTCTCCTTTTGCCCCCCCCGCTCATGCCCCCTGTCTGTCTCCTGTTCCCCCACCCGCTTATGCCCCGTGTTTCTCTCCTGTCGCCCCCCACCCCCTGCTCATGCCCCGTGTCTCTCTCCTGTACCCCTCCACCCCCCGCTCATGCCCCGTGTCTCTCCTGTACCCCCTCACCCCCGCTCATGCCCCGTGTCTGTCTCCTGTTCCCCCACCCGCTCATGCCCCGTGTCTCTCTCCTGTTGCCCCCCGCTCATGCCCCGTGTCTGTCTCCAGTTCCCCCCACCCGCTCATGTCCCATGTCTCTCTCCTGTTGCACCCCATCCCCTGCTCATGCCCCGTGTCTGTCTCCTGTGTCCCCCACCCCCCGCTCATGCCCCGTGTCTCTAACCTGTTGCCCCCCACCCCCCGCTCATGCCCCGTGTCTGTCTCCTATTGCCCCCCACCCCCCGCTCATGCCCCGTGTCTGTCTCCTGTTCTCCCCACCCCTCGCTCATGCCCCATATCTGTCTCCTGTTCCCCCCACCCCCCGCTCATGCCGCGTGTCTGTCTCCAGTTGCCCCCCACCCCCGCTCATGCACCATGTCTCTCTCCTGTTGCCCCCCAACCCCCGCTCATGCCCCGTGTCTGTGTCCTGTACCCCCACCCCCCGCTCATGCCTCGTGTCTCTCTCCTGTTGCCCCCCACCACCGCTCATGCCCCGTGTCTTCCTCTTGTCCCCCCCTATGATGCCCCTTGTTGACCTCTTGTTCCCCCCCACCCCCTGCTCATGCCCCGTGTCTTCCTCCCGTCCCCCCACTCCTCGCTGATGCCCTGTGTCTTCCTCCTGTTCCCTTGAACCCCCTGCTCATGCCCCGTGTCTTCCTCTTGTCCCCCCTCCTATGATGCCCCTTGTTGACCTCTTGTTCCACCCACCCCCCGCTCATGCCCGTGTCTCCCTTCTTCTCCCCCCACCCCTGCTCATGCCCCGTGTCTTCCTTCCCGCCCACTCCCCGCTCGTGCCCCGTGTCTTCCTTCCCGCCCACTCCCCGCTCGTGCCCCGTGTCTGCACTGTTGGAACAGGGCAGACACGGGGCATGAGCGGGGGTGGGGGCCCCACCTTGCCCTACCCCCGCTCATGCCCCGTGTCTCTCCTGTTCACCCCCACCCCCACCCCTGCTCATGCTCCATGTCTGTCTCCTGTTCCCCCACCCGCTCATGCCCCATGTCTGTCTCCTGTTCCCCCACCCGCTCATGCCCCGTGTCTGTCTTCTGTTCCCCCCACCCCCTGCTCATGCTCTGTGTCTGTCTCCTGTTACCCCCACCGCCCCGCTCATGCCCCATGTCTGTCTCCTGTTGCCCCCCGCCCATGCCCCGTGTCTGTCTCCTGTAACCCCCCACCCCCCGCTCATGCCCCGTGTCTCTCTACTGTTTCCCCCCGCCCCCCGCTGATGCCCCGTGTCTGTATCCTGTTGCCCCCACCCCCGTTCATGCCCCGTGTCTGTCTCCTGTTCTCCCCACCCCCCGCTCATGCCCCGTATCTGTCTCCTGTTCCCCCCACTCATGCCTTGTGTCTGTCTCCTGTTCTCCCCACCCACCACTCATGCCCCGTGTCTGTCTCCTGTTGCCCCCCACCCCCCGCTCATGCCCCGTGTCTCTCTCCTGTTGCCCCCCACCCCCTGCTCATGCCCCGTGTCTGTCTCCTGTTCTCCCAACCCCCCCGCTCATGCCCCGTGTCTGTCTCCTGTTCTCCCCACCCCCCGCTCATGCCCCGTGTCTCTCTCCTGTTGGCCCCACCCCCCGCTCATGCCTCGTGTCTGTCTCCTGTTGCCCCCCACTCATGTCCCGTATCTCTCTTCTGTATCCCCCACCCCCTGCTCATGCCCCGTGTCTCTCTCCTGTTGCCCCCCACCACCGCTCATGCCCCGTGTCTTCCTCTTGTCCCCCCTCCTATGATGCCCCTTGTTGACCTCTTGTTCTCCCCACCCCCCGCTCATGCCCCGTGTCTTCCTCCTGTTCCCTCCCACCCCCTGCTCATGCCCCGTGTCTTCCTCTTGTCCCCCCTCCTATGATGTCCCTTTTTGACCTCTTGTTCCACCCACCCCCGCTCATGCCCCGTGTCTTCCTTTCCCCCCCACTCCCTGCTCATGTCCCGTGTCTCCCTTCTTTCCTCCCCCCACACCCCGCTCATGCCCCGTGTCTGCACTGTTGGAACAGGGCAGACACAGGGCATGAGCGGGGGTGGGTGCCCACCTTGCCCTACCCCCGCTCATGCCCCGTGTCTCTCCTGTTCAACCCCACCCCCGCTCATGCTCCGTGTCTGTCTCCCTCCTTTTCCCCTCGCTCATGGCCCGTGTCTCCCCTGTTCACCCCCACCCCCCGCTCATGGCCCGTGTCTCCCCTGTTCACCCCCACCCCCCGCTCATGCCCTGTGTCTCCCTTCTTCCCCCCACCCCCGCTCATGCCCCATGTCTCCCTTCTTTCCCGCTCATGCCCCGTGTCTCCCTTCTCCCCCCACCCCCCGCTCATGCCCCGTGTCTCCCTTCTTTCCCGCTCATGTCCCGTGTCTCCCTTCTTTCCACCCCCTGCTCATGCCCCGTGTCTCTCTCCTGGTCTTCCCGACCCCCCCGCCGATGGCCTGTTGTGTTCTCTTTATACACCCTGCCTTCCCTTTCCCTGGTGTCCATCTTGGTAAAAGATTCTCCTTCCTACACCTGGACGCCTGCCTGCGGCGTCCCGGTTTGGGAAGAAAAATCTTTTTTTTACCACCCCGGGTTCCCACTTTGAGAACCTAGGATGCTAGTGGTCTTCCTCCATTGAAAAGGACGTTATGGTTACATTGCAGTAATAAAAACCTATGAAATTCAGTAATAAAAAATGTGTTAAAGTGACTTTATGGTTATGCACTAATAAAAACCTATGAAATTCAGTAAAAAAACTTTGTTAAAGGGACGTTATGGATAAGTTGCGCTACTAAAAACCTATGAAATTCAGTAAAAAAACTTTGTTAAAGGGACATTATGGTTAAATTTTGCTACTAAAAACCTATGACATTCAGTAAAAAAAACTTTGTTAAAGGGACGTTATGGTTCAAAATAAAACCGAAAAACCCCTGAAATTTGGCAGTTATGGTAAGATAAGCAACCATAACTCGCGCCACCGTGCACTGCTAACACGAACACCCAGGACATCAAAGATGACATCACAAATGTCATTGATGACATCACTGATGACATCACATGTGCATTTACTTTTCATTAAAACTCTGTACAAGGGATTCTTATAATGCTGACCAAAAACTGTCAAGGATCATTGGGATAAATATCATGAGCTAATTAGTGCATTAAGCAATGCATTGATATAAATAGCATTCTATTATGAAGTTCTATCCAGTATACTAAGCTACTCATGCAGAAACATAGGCAGTGTGTGCAGCATACATGATGAAGGTGCCATATTCATAATCTTGCCATGTTGAATAGTGAAATGATAACTGCTTTCTTATTAGAGTTTTGCATACTGTGAAACATGTAATAAGTAGATAATAAAACCCACTTAATACATAATTATTACAGACAAAACACAAAGAGACAACAACACATACAAATATGAGTATATACAGGGACAGTGAAGTAAACAAAAAAGCAGAAGTAGTAGCAGAAAGAGTTCATAACCTAACTGATTGTCTTTATGCAGAGAAACTATTGCTCTGTTTTAAAGCTGCTACTTACCATATGTATGTGTATCACATGATGTGACTGCACACAAAGGAAAGGAGAGTGAGTATTAGGTATACAAATATGAGCATATACAGGGAAGGTAGAGTAATAAAAATAAAACTATGAGAAAGTGCTGATAACCCTAATGATTATCTTCATGCAGAGAAAGGATTGCTCTCTTTCAAGCCTGTGTCTTCCGCTATGTATATGTTTCATATTATTTGACTTGACCCTAAATCTACAAATATAGTACCTTTTCAATGTTTACTTCCTGACTGTTACTGAAGAAAACTATGTGGCTTAGATATGTCAGTAAAGGAAAAAAGGGAGAGCCAGCCATGTGATGTCATCAGTGATGTCATCAATGACATTTGTGATGTCATCTTTGATGTCCTGGGTGTTAGTGTTAGCAGTGCACGGTGGCACGAGTTATGGTTGCTTATCTTACCATAACTGCCGAATTTCAGGGGTTTTTCGGTTTTACTTTGAACCATAACGTCCCTTTAACAAAGTTTTTTCACTGAATATATAGATATATATGCCCAGCATACTTTGGTCCTTCCCGTTCTTGATGTTGAATCAGGATGTAAGAGGATCCCTCAATGGATTGTCAGATTAGTAATTGCGTATATGTGTCCCACACATGCCTGTCACCACACTGTTTACCAGTCATAGTGCCCCACCTGCTTTCCATATCATTACAATACAAAATATCTGCCTTCCACTGAGTTACCCTCGACCTCTACTCCCCCCCCACATCATTGCCACTCTTCAGTAAGCCCGTATCAGGAGTAGTCCCACCAATTTTCCAGTACGTTTAGTTATAGATTTGGTGTAACCCAGTAGGGCCATCAGCCGGTCAGGTTCAACCTCTTGCCCAGTGATGCTGCTAATTACTTCAAACACTTGCTCCCAGAATTGCCGGATGCAAAGGCAACCCCAAGCTACACATCTGTTACATTTACCCGAGGTTTCTGGGAAGAACCCTTTCAGATGGGCTGGAGTGTAATGGTATTGGTGTAGGTATTTCAAGTGGATTAGCTTGAATCTCGTGGTGATGGCCCCTTTCTAGTCATCTCACAGTAATACCTTCATACTTCTTCTGAAACCTCCTGCCCCAGAGTCTGTTCCCATGATTTTCGGGGAGAGGCCGTTGCTTCCGACCTAGAGTTGAGGGTCATGGTATATAGACCTGATGTCACCCTGTTACTGAGACTGCCCTGGATCAGCTTATCCAGAGTGTCTGCGATTCGGGGTTGCTTGGGGAAAGTGGGAAACGGCAGATGCAGGGTTACCTTGAGCCTGTAGTATAGGAATATATCCAGTGTGGATAACTTCCCCCCCCCCCTCTCCTTCAACAGATCCAAAGTTATAAACGTTCCATTGGGAAAAAGCTGATATATACCAGTAAATCTGGCTAGCCCTGCCTCAAGGATAGCAGCTCCCCATCTACAGCAGGCTCTTGTATCCTTCGGGCGAAGAATTTGTTCACTTCCTGTTGAAAGGCTAGGAAGTTGTAAAGAATGGGATCTCCTCAAATGACCAACGGCACCGACCAGCTGGCTGCATGTCCCCAAATATAATAAGACAAAGGCAACCTTGGTTTGGTCAGTAGGGAACTCTACCGGTCGGCACACAGAATGAAGCCGGCATTGGTTCATGAATATTGCATACTTTTGTGGGTCACCCATGAAATGTTCAGGTTGGGGTAGAGGGACAATAACCGGAGTGGTGACCCTTATCTGGGCTGGCACGGCTGCAGTGCCATCTGGAAGGGGAACCTGGCCAGCTTGAGTTCTGGTTAAACGTTTTGCGGGTTCTTCAGTTCTTTCCCAGTTCACCACCAACTCTTTTCTCATAGCGTTGGTTTCAGAGCGGGCGGCATGAACCCCCACTCTTAATTCCCTAATAGGTCAGCTAACTGGTCTACCTGCGACATGACGCCCAGCTAGGACTTTAAAACATGGACTTAGCGTTCTGTAACGCTTACCTTCAGATGTCCCATAGGGGCGTCTGGCTTCGGCGGTCTGCTATGTGTGTGTGGCTCCCCCTCCGTGGTCAGGTGTGATGGTAGTCCAAAACACTCCTTCCCCACCGAATTTGCAGACTGGCACCTTTGCCCAGCGCACGGTGCAGGAGGAGTGTTTTGGGACTGATTTCCAATCTGACTGATGTGGTTATGATGGCTGCTGTATGGACTGGTGACTGGGTCACTGTGTGAACTAAGTGCAACAAGGGGACACTCTTAAGTAGGGGGTCAGGTTTAGTACTTGTCCCCCTCCTAACCTCTCTTGATCACCCCTAGGACTGCTGGCTGGCAGGGGCACTGGCTCACCTTCTATATGTGGCAGCAAATCCCAGCGTGCAAATTCCAGCATCCGGTCCAGTTGCTTCACTGGACTGATGTGGTCTAGATCGGCTGTGACACACGAGATGCTTCAAGTGAGTTGACTGTTCCAGGAAGAGTGGATGGCAATTGCGCTGCAATGAGTGAGTCTTTCAGTACAGTTTGCAGCTGGCCAACTGTTTATGCGCAAAGCGCAAGCTGCTTTGAAGTAATGTTCTTTAAACGGCATTGAATGAGGGCTGCGCTGCATTACAATAATGTCCACGCTGCGTTGCGTTGCAATAATGTCAGTGCCCTGAAATAAACTTGTGCCTAATGTCTTGTTTTTCCTTCTACAGGTGCAGAGATTCTTCCGGAATGCTGCAGGAGCTGAAGAAGAACAGCCTTGTTGGAGATGCGGCCAAAAGAAATGAGGTAAGCAATATTCAATAGCAGATTCGGGTTGCGAGTCAAATCAGAGTCCTGACCTGTGTTTTCTCTCTGCTTCAGGCATCCGTCGGCAGCGGCGAGCGGATCAGAGGAAGCAGGAGTGAAGACAGGTGAGTAGCAGCAGAACAGAGATCAAATGGTGTTCCCGCTGCTGTAACCAATGCTGTGCTGGAACTGACAATAAGCGTTACACTGCTCACATGGAAGCAGGAAAAATGCCAAGCATGGGCTGCGGCCCAGGGTGTGGTTTTATAGTCATGAGCTGCACCCTTGAACACTAGACCACCAGAGATGCTTTTAACACAGGCTAACAGGAGGCCATCTTGGATGCCATTGAGTGGTTGAACTTGGAAGCCATCTTGGTGTAGGCTTTAAGTATTACTGCACTGCTTCCCACGCCAGCCAGCTACCCTTAACGCCCATATCTTGCCTATACTATAGTTGTAGTGTAACGTGCCTAATACCTGGGTTGGTTTGGTAGGATTGCTGTTATGGGCGAACCTGTACTGCCTTTTACTGGGAATCATGACAGTCAGTGAGTTCTTTCAGCACCCTCTTCACCCCTGTCATCTCCCTAGCCACTGAAACGGATTCATCCTCCACCCTTAACACTCCCTCCTCCCCCTCATCCAGTCGTTCGCCATGTGGTCGACTTTACAGCTGAGAGGGTCTAGTTTCCTGTCTAAGGATTGTATGATAGTTTGCAACTGAGTGAATATCTCCTTAATGTCTTGGAATGCTCCCGCTGGGTCCTAGGGCTTTGCTAGGGGGCTGAGTCTCTGGAGAGTCTGCCGTTGTTTTTCTGGTTCTTGCTTGTGAGGGCGTGTCAAAATGTAATTTTGATTGCCTTTTGCCCCCTTTGCTGGTTTTAGACATTTCCGTTGTTCTGGAATCCATACAACTTGGGCACATGGTGTTTACAAGTGCCCTATCTCGGTGCTTAGCAGGGAAGAGGGAGAGAGAAGGAAGCGTAGAAGGCACCACAAATCCCTGTGTACAATGCATAATTACTATGATTCTACTCTCTCGGCCACGGCTAGCCAGTGGAGGACAATCATTGGCAGACAGATGTGATCCCTGGCCTTGACACCAAGCATAATCCTTGCGGGCATGTTCTGAATGAATTACAGAGGGTGTACATTGCAAGCACAGCGGTTGACCAAGACACAGTTGCAGTAGTGCAGCATTGAAAATAACAGGCCTGTGGTGACAGTGACCTGCTGGGGGAAAGAGAGAAAAGTTGCTGTACCTCAGAGGAGATGTAGCACATAGTTGTACTTCCAACAAATGACAGAAATGGGACATGAGAAGGAGGGATTTGTGGCAAACATGACCAAAATCAGTAATACCTATGCAGGTTGGTGTGGCTGTATGGGCAAGGGAGTCTGGCCACAGAGAAAGCGTGAAAGCTGGTTCTGGTGCCACAATGCAAATTAATCCTGGCCTGCTGGCATCAAGGCAGAGGGTGTTTGCAGTACACCAATAACTGAATCATGGACAGACAGTCAGATATTGAAGAGAGTGCCGGTTCCCAGACATCTCTGTGGAAGACATCCCTGTATCACAATGTAAAAGTGCAGAGTATGTGATCCACAGAATCAATCATATTGCTGTGGAGACGTTCTCCCTGGCCCTGGGTCAACTGACGAATCACGCATACATTATCTGGCTAAGCTGTAGGGGTCGCAGTGTAGAACAAGGAGCACTCTTGAGTTGGATGTGGCAGTAGTGTAGCATGGAGAGTACCATGTTGTGGAAGTGTACATTGACTGTGTGCATCAAGAGCTGCAACTCATACTACTTCACAAGCACACAAAATGCAGCAGTAAGGGGATGGGGGAGTACAAGTATGATCAAACATTCCTGCCTTGGGATGATTGTGGAGGGAGTGAGCATGTGTAGGAAAGACAGAGTCAATGGCAGAAGTAGGCTGCAGTCGAGTCATTTGGGACATGCAATTCTCTAAATGGTGCACCAGCCAAGATCATTTTGAGGTCACCAGCCAGGATGTTGTGAGGCAGACATGGAGAATAAGGCTGCCAGTGTTTCACTAGGAACAGTGCTGAAGAGTAGTTCGTCCTCATCATAGCAGATGAATCAGTTTGACCATGCTTCAAATATGCATTGCCTGGGTCACATGTATATGTGAAACATGCATGGCAAATGAATGGACACCTGCATGATGCCACAGGTGGCTGCTGAAGTAGGGTAGAAGAAAGGACACAGTATGGGGCATCTACGGAATGGACACTTTTGGAATTACCTAATCAAGTCCACTGTCCGTTCATGGATCATCCAAATGAGGATTGAATGCATCACTGCATGAAAATCATATGACACTCAAGGATGATGAGGACACCAGGGCATTATGAATGGAGGGATGACTCCATTCATCATGTGACCCCTGTAGAGGAGTGTTTGTTGCCCTGGCGTTATTCAATCCACACCAGTGTGGATGTACATCCACAAGAATGCCCTCATTGGTGTACATTAGTGTGTGGAAAAATTGGCAAGCAGTAGCACCCGGAATGTGAATAAAGCCATGCCCCAGGGATCCATGTGGTAATATCCCGGCAAAAATATTGCCATACAAGAATATCGCCATATTTTTGCTGCGATATTGACCATGGAACCTTCAGGGGACACCCCGCAACCGCCATATTTTTTTAAAGGGAGCAGGGACATCCCCGCAACCCCTGGTCCCATTTATCCCATAAATAATCCCCAGTAATAATATTGCCTATGGCCTACCCTACGACCATATATATGGCGATATTATTGGTGGGGATAATATTACCTGATACCTGCCCCAGTATGTTGTTGTTGCGGAAGGAAGTGCATATGTCATAGTAACGATGTTGCACACAAGTGAGTGCCTGTATGGAGGATGTAAAATAAACACCAGGAAAGGAGTGTTTGCATAGATCACCAAGAGAATTAGACAGAGAGGAGATGTTGGCAATGAGGGTTCTGTCAGAGGAGATGTACACCAATAGGGATGACAACCTCATGTACTTCTCAACTCTGTCCACTACTTCAGGAGAGACAGGAGAGAATGAATAATGAGGTGAGAGTCAGAAGGGGCGAGGTGCAGAGGGTTGTGGTTGAAGAGCCTGTCACTAGACGGTTCAGTTACTCATGTGTATTTTCAAGACATATGTGCTTCGAGCGTATGCCAAAGCTACTTTAAAGCAATTTGTGGGCAATATACAGTGTATGCCTTGACAATCATTCATCTACTCACCTCTTACACCTCAGCCAGAACCCTGCTTGACAGCACAAAGTACTTCTGCACACCGATTGAGCCGGAATGGAAGACATAAGCCCACAACACAAAGCAAAAAGAAATTTCAATCTACAATTACATAATGCAAAAAGTACACTGATAAAAGTACACCTGTTCCTTGTCTGTTACTTGCCGATTCTGCCTCTGCCAGTCCCCCTGGCCCACACAGGAGAGCACCAGCATGGAGGACCCACTGCCCCAGGACCACTCACCGTCGCCTTCCAGCTCTGAGGTCAACGGGTAAGCCCACCACCAGCATATTACACGCACCCTCTGACCCCTAAGCTGGCTAACTCCCACCCCCATGCGCTGACTCCTACCACCTGGCTGTCGCTCTACACACCTACCGCCACTGGCCCACACCACTCTGGTCACGGCAGCTGCCGAACCATTACGTGACAATTGTACACAGAACTTGCCCTGATCGCACACTGCTCTCGGCTGCACACCTCCTTCAAACATTACTGTAATTCAATGCTGTTACACTGCGTGCACCACTATATGTCTATAGCTTGGCTGCTACCATCAGCACTGTCCATTGACGCTAGCGTATGCTGCCCACTGCTCTGCATTACCCATCACGCATCAGTAAACCCATTTTGTGATACTCGAATCTAGGCAGGTTGCCACTGTTATTATTTACTGCCTGAACACTGCATTTTGCTCCATCTTGTGATACTCGAATCTAGGCGGGTTGCCACTGTTATTATTTACTGTCTGAACACTGCATTTTGCTCCATCTTGTGATATTCGAATCTAGGCAGGCTGCCACTGTTATCATTAGAACACTGCATTCTGCCCATTTGGAGACTATAATTGTGATTTAGTGCCATGTGCGCCCTGCCCTGTGATAGTTGTATCTAGACTATCTGACTACTGCTCTCAGCTCACCAGTGCCCCACCCACATAGACAGTATATGCTAACCACCCGCCTTCCGGAGTATAGTGTATTGTGCATTCTGCCCTCCAGGCCAATATAGTGCAAGCATTATCGCGCTCAACAGTAATACATGCCCCGAGCATATGAGCAAAACTAACTCACACACAACATGTACTCTCTGCCTGTCCTCACTTGCATAGTTTGCACGCAACTCACCTTTATGACCACACCTCACCCCTCTACATCAAAGAACCTCCACCACTTTCAAATCACTTCGAGTCATCGATGACACACAAAGGAACTCCTGCCCATGCCCTGACACACTCCAAATAACACAGCACTGATGATACCTAACCTCAGCCTCAGATTAGACAGACTCAGAGCCTGCACCCTTCTTATCCACTACCATGCCACCCCTACTCACATACCACACAGAAACTGCAGACTGAGCTCACGCACCCCTAAAGTGCACACATCCCACCACCGTGATAATGCCTCCATATGCCACAAATTCAAACCCACGCTTACTACACCTAGCGGTAACTCCCACTCACAATGTACCACAGTACCTAAGGCAGAAACCCACACCATACCTACACAAAATCTCTTGCCCAATGCTATACAAATGCGCCTTAATCAATGTACGATCTCTCAATGCCCACGCAGTAAAAGTAAATGACCTAATAACTACCCATAATCTAGACTTACTCGCGATCACAGAGACCTGGCTCAACGAAGCTTCCGGCCCAGCCATCTCTCTAGCCCTACCACAAGGGTATGCCATCCTAATACAAGATAGGATAGCCAGAACAGGAGGGGGGTAGCCATTATTCATAAAGAAACTCTCTATCACAACCGTACCCCACCAAGAGGAAGAACATATTGACATCCTATCAGTCAAATTATCACTCTCTCCAAATAGCACAATAAATATTCATACTGTATACCGTCCTCCTGGCCCAACCACCAATTTCATAGGTCAAGTCAATCACCTCTTAGGAAACAACCTTAAAAAATCCACAAAATCACTACTTATAGGTGACCTTAGCCAAGGATTCAATGACCCGAAGGACAAAACTGCTATCTCTCTAGCCAAAGACCTCCAAGACTTAGGCTTCTCTCAAAAGATCACTTCGCCTACTCGTGCTAAAGGACGCACCCTAGATGGGATTATAGACCACAACTGTAACACAACCATCACCTCCAATACTAGCCTCCCATGGACAGACCACAACCTTCTCCTATTTGACATCCCTGTCTCACTAAGCGCTGAAGTGCCTACAAAAGCACCTGTGACCCTAGCCAGAAGTGCCAAAAAACTCATCGCTGACAATGTCAGTGCACTCCTCAATCTGCCATGCCTAGCACCTCCCTGCTCCGCTGGCCCTAACATCCTCGCAGAAATATTCAGACACAATCACAATTGCTGTCAACACCATTGCCCCTTTGGAAAACAAAAAAGAAAACAAATCCTTCCACTCCAATTCCTGGTTCACAGAGGAACTCCAGACTTTGCACAAAGACAAACGCTTAGCGCTCAAAAATTGGCAGCTCAACCCCTGCGATACCACAAAAGCTAACTTCAAATCCATAGCAAAAAAATACAAAGACGCAATGTTCCTTGCTAAATCTGAAGCCTACAACCACCACATCTCCAATGCCAACTCCCACTCTAAAGAACTTTTCAATATATTCAAAGAACTAACCGTACCACCTAGATGCCCTGATGAGATCGTCAAAGACGAGGCATGGTGTACAGGCCTTCAATCAGCCATGCTTACAAAAATAAACCTCCTCCAAAACAAAATATCCCACCACTTCAATACCTTACCAAAGCAAAGTGCACATGCACAGATAAAACCTAATGTAAAAGTAAGAAATGTGCCCAAATTTGAATTTACCGAAATCTCCGAAGCTGAGGCCACTGACATCCTCAGACACCTCAAACCTTCACAATGCAAGGGTGATGTATGCCCCCCTAAAATCATCAAAGATTGCGCAGAACCACTCGCCCCTCTTCTCACAGCCTTCATCAATGCATCCTTCCAAACAGGCATAGTCCCAGACAGCCTTAAAGAGGCCTGGGTACACCCTCTCTTAAAAAAAACGACACTAGACCCTGCTAACCCTAACAACTACCGACCCATAACCACAGTCCCATTCCTCCTGAAACTACTTGACAAGGCTGCCCACAAACAGATTAAACTATACCTTGAATTTAACGCAATCCTAGGTAAAAGACAATCTGGGTTCCGCAAGGGACATGGAACTGAAACCGCCCTTCTAGACTTAAAAAACGAAATTACCAACATCCTAGATAAAGGCAAGCCCGCCCTCCTCCTTCTCCTTGACCTTTCAGATGCGTTTGATCTGGTAGACCACACTACTCTTACCAGTCACCTGACACACGGCACACTTCTCAAATGACGCAGCATCGTGGGTAACATCATTCTTAGAAGGTAGAGGTATGAAAGTGTTCTCTAACACAGCACATGCAGCACCCTCCATCATCCACTGTGGTGTGCCACAAGGTTCCTGTACTGCCCCCACGCTCTATAATCTTTTTACCAAACCACTATTTGATAAACTAGATGCGCTGGGGATCACCTAAACAAATTACGCTGACGACACGCAGGTTCTCCTCCCCCTGACAGGGAATTACCACCAAGACGCCTCTACCCTACAGCAAATCTACTCTACCATATAAGCATGGATGGCTACCAATGGCCTCTGCTTGAACGGGGACAAAACTGAAATCCTCATTCTAGGACAGAAATCCACCCTCTCCAACCTCAATCCACTGTACATCAATTTCAACATAGACAATTGTATCATCCCAGTCCTATCCTCAGTCAAAACTCTGGGGGTTCACATAGATGCCACGCTATCCATGGACAAACAAGTCAGCGCCATAGTCTCGGCCTCAGCACTGAGTACTAAACTCATTAATGCAATAAAACCATTCCTAACCAAGGATAACTGCCTTTCCATCGCCCGAGCAACGATAGGAGCCAAGCTAGACTATTGTAATGCGCTGCTAGCCGGCACCTCCAAAAGAAAATGTTATCTAGGCTCCAAACAACCCAAAACAACGCTCTCAGAGCAGCCCTCAGCATAACAAAAAGAGAACACATCACACAAGCCAGAAAGGCAGCTCACTGGCTCCCAGTCGAAGACCGTATCTCCTTCAAAATTCTCACAACCACCCATAAATGCATCAACCTCACAGCTCCCTCTTACCAATCTGACACGATAGGTAGGTATCAATCCACGAGACCAAGAAGAGCACAATACACGAATCAACTAGCAATACCTCGCATCAACAGAACCAAAGCAGGAGGCAGAGGCTTCCCCTTCCTCGCACCTAAACTCTGGAATTCCCTACCTACTGACCTCAGACTGACACATCTCTCTTCTCCTTCCGAAAAAAGTAAAAAAAAAAAAAAAAAGTATTTCTCGTCCAATGTAACCGTACGGACATGACATGAACTATATGAAGCTAAGTATAAGCAACACTGTAACTAGCTCCACGATGTCTCCGGTCTGCTGTGCGCTCAACAAATGCGAATAAATAAATAAACCACCAGACCATGGTCAATGCAAACTTCAGTATCACCACATAGCAAATTTGTAATGCTGCGTCTATTCCAATGCAGCACCACCACCATGCTCCCAGACACGTTGCACTAGTAGCTGCATACACCATGTTGATGCATACATGAGAAGATGAAGAAAACCCAATAACAATACGAAACATGATGTGCACTTACACTAAACATCCCACATACCATCAGACATAGCAACATGTTTGTGGCTTCACAATGCTGTAGGGCACACTAATTATTGACCCAAATTTAGGACCTGCAATATGTGACAAACATTGCTAATCCCAAAAACCCTGCTAGTGATCTGATGTGTCACTCATTACACCTGATAAAAGTTGCATGAGGCACACCTCATACCAAACATCTGCACCTGACACAGTCCACAAACGGTTGACCATGCTGCACACTCCCAAACAACAATGAAAGCCGGACACACAGATAGAAAGCAAAGTGATCATAATTAGTGAACAGTGGCCCCAGCAATACGTCTGTAGAACTTGACCATATCCCTCATTACAATCACCCCCGTGCCCCCGTGGCAATCATAACCCTGTCAAGCAATAGTGATTAAGCACAAGGTAAGTCAATCCACAGTGAACACACACAGTACCCCATGCACATGCAAACACCCCCAAGTGTCTGCAAAAGCAATGCACTTACCTGTCTGTTGAACTCATCTGCCTTGCATACGATGCACACCATCGCGAGACGCTTTACCGAAATGGGTTGCAATACAGATTAACAGGACAAACAACATGCACATACATGATCATCATACATCACGTAAAGAAAACATGCATACAACACACAGTGCATGAGCAACACAGGGAGTCACATGGTGAATGGTTCTCAACAGATATTAGAACCAGAGTACAGTACCTCAACAGACAGAGAGAGTGACGCTGAGAGGCAGGAAATTACAGATCAAGGAGTACATGGCCTGGTTTTCAGATATGCAATTACATGCTGCCCAGCACAGTTGGTGCACCCATAGAGGAATACACATAGGTAGGTTACACAGTGACATGAGCCCCATTCCAATTACACATAAGACAACCAACACACGCAGCAAACATGCACAATGAGTCAAGCTCAACATGCAAGACAGTGCAAAAGCTTACCCGTGGACTGTGCCTGCATGGTGTAAATCCCACATCACCTTCACCAGTTACTGTGTCTTTGGTACAGGAAGCACAGTGACAATTGGAAGGCCTGGGGAGCGTGGACTTCAAATGGTGCAGAGTGGCTCCCCTGGGATAGCAGTCACTGCCACATCACGAATTACTGGAAATACATGGGAGAACATATTAAAACAGCCATTCTGAAGTACCATTGACACAGCACACACGTGCAACGGAACAACAAACCTAATATTACCTGTACATGCCATCCTGTACACCACCAAGAAAACATGCTAGTTGACTCCACTAAGCATGCCTGCACATACACACCACTGCACAGTAGTAGTCCTTGAGGAGTTAATGGCACACCTCAAGGCCATTCAAGATACAAATGAATAACAACTATACCATTAAAGTGCAAAACAAAATAAGAAATGCCAACATCTGGCCATGGGGGTGTACAAAAAAAGAAAATTAATTAAAACCAAGAATAAAAATATCCATCTTGGACTGGGAGGGGGGGTCCCACCCAGGAGTGGGGAGGGGCAAGGTGTGTGTGGATGTTGAAAAAAACAATTCCCTCCATGGGCTCATGGACCGCACGGCTATCTTGGATTGGGAGGCATGTCTCTGCTGTGGCCACCTTCCTGTGTAGAATCAGAAGGTGATTGTGGTAAGGGAGGGTGACTATATAGTGCCCTCACCTGGTCCTCAGCGGCAGTGGCCAGGCAGAACTCTGATGAGTGCATCTGCCACATGCAGCCTCGCAGGTCTTCATGCAAAACCTTGTGGGATGCACACATTTCCTCCGAGATGATCTGCCTCAACAGTTGCATCTCCTGTTGGTTCTGCGCGATGCCTCTAGCACTTACATTGAAGCTCCTGGGGGGCAACAACTCTTCCCTGTGGGCCCGACCCTCTGCAAGCAGTGATGCCTGCAGAGACCTCAGGTCGGCCTGTCAGCTCCTGCTGCTGGCCTCCATTTGCAGCCTGTGTGAGCCGCATGTGGACCGCAATGCCCGCAGATGGTGCTCTACCTGGGTTTCTGGTGAGATCATGGAATTGGTCACCCTATCCATGCCCTCAGCCAACATCTCACAGGTAGCACCCTGTTGTTGTGCAACACGCAACACTGATTGCTCCCACACTGTCTCCCCAGTCTGCACACGTCCACCACGTGTGCAGGACCCATGCCTGCCTGACCCAATGGAGCATGGCCCTTGATGCGATGCTGCTGTCTGTGGCTGCAGGACTGCATCCCTCCCTTTGACAACTGTCCCAGGACCAGAATCCAATGTTGTGGAGCGTGCCCTGCAGCCGTAATCACCACGGCTGGATGTGACACCACTGACTGGCCCTGTGAGGGCACCTGACCACCAGCAGATGCACGGCTTACAACAGATCCAACACTTGATGCACTCACCTCTGACAGCATAGAGGACTGGACATCCGTTTCAGCACCAGAGCTACTGGTTTCATCGGAGTCTGTGTTGTACTGAGCCATGCCACCGATGGACTTTAGTACCAGTGGATTTTCTATGGGCTGCCACACAATGTCCTCCACTGGTTGTTGGTTCATGCTCAGACTCCCATTCCACCTCCCCTGCATGTAGCGCCTCACCACCTGCACAAGGACATATAAAGACATGAAGAAGCTTGTTAATGGCATCAACGCAAAACATTTGTATCACAATGCTGTCCTGCAACACATTGGCATGCATGTTATCATAACTGACCAGATGCCACGTTGCGGCGGCATGTATAAAATGTAGTTTATTTGCATGACGGTTGGTGATGAATACTGTCAGAAAGGCCTGTTCACCAAATGTATGGCGCATGTGTTGTATGCAATGTGCAGTGCACTATGCATGAGTCAGTACACCATGACATGGTTCACCCAGGGCAGTCATTCATATGCATGCACATGAGCAACACATTCATTTCTACGTTTTACAATCAACATACACATATATATGATACACACTATTGATCACTCACCAGACGTGAATTAACTGGCTCATGGTCTCCTCATGTGGAGTGAGCTCCTGCTCCTCTGGTGAACCGCCTCCAGTTGCCAGAGCAGAGGCGAAGTTGGCACCCAACTTGTGTTTGGTACGACGGTGGATGTCATTCCACCGCTTCATGACCTGAGCAGCGCTACGCCGCTCATTCCCCAAGGCGTTGATGTGATCCATGACTCGCTGCCAGTGTAACATACGCTGAGCAGGTGTCTGTGTGCTCCCTGGCTGCGTGCACATGTCACAGTTGTGTTTGCGCACGTAGTCCACGAGGATCTGGAGTTCATCATCATTGAAGCTCCTCTTCCTCGACGTGGCAGTGTCCTGTGCCATGCTTTGGGGTTGAGCCTCTTCATGTCGTGTACGCTTTGCCTTCTTGGCATGTGGGACGACTCAGGGCACCAGATGCTGAACCACTAGTGGCCTGGGCCATGCCATCACCCACTGAGGTTGGGACAGCAGCTCAACCTGCAGGCCCCTGAACCTGGGGGGGGGGTAACAGCAGCTGCCCCTGCAGGTTCCTGTCCCTGGTTGGTGGGGACAGGGGCTTTATGGGGACGTCCCTTCCCCCTTGAGGGACGGACATCAGCTGCCCCTGGGTGTCCGTTTACCTGGGGGATGACGACCACAGCTACTGCTACAGGTCCCTGACCCTGGGTGGTGGGGACAGCAGCTGCCCCTACAGATCCCTGGAACTGGGGGGGACAACAGCAGCTGCCCCTGCAGGTCCTTGGCCCTGGGTGGTGGGGACAGGAGCTTTATGGGGATGTCCCTTCCCCCTTGAGGGACGGACATCAGCTGCCCTGGGCGTCCGTGTGCCTGGGGGGGACGACCACAGCTACCGCTGCATGTCCCTGCCCCTGGGTGGTGGGGACAGCAGCTGCCCCTGCAGATCCGTGGACCTTCGGAGGGCAACAGCAGCTGCCCCTGCAGGTCCCTGACCCTGGGTGGCGGGGACAGGCGCTTTATGGGGACATCCCTTCCCCGTTGAGTGACGGACATCAGCTGCCCCTGGGTGTCCGTGTACATGGGGGGGGGGAATAACCACAGCTACAGCTGCAGGTCTCTGAACCTGGAGGGGACAACAGCAGCTGCCCCTGCAGGTCCCTAAACCTGGGGGGGGACAACAGCAGCTGCCCCTGCAGATCCCTGAACCTGGGGGGCAACAGCAGCTGCCACTGCAGGTCCCTCACCCTGGGTGGTGGGGAGGGCAGCTGCACCTGCGCCTGCAGCTCCCTGAACCTGTTGGGGGGGGCAACGGCTCTCTCTGCACGTCCCCTACCCTGGCCACCTCTGCCACCTTTCCCTCTTGGGGTCTTCCCACTCCTAGTACTGATGGACTAGTACAGTAGAAGGCACACCAAGCAATTGTCCTGGGCAATCCGAGTGAGGGGGCAGTGTACGTGATGGTAAACGTACTTCAGTGGCCCAGCAAGGCTCAATTTTACCCCAGGTGAAAAAATAAACGGGACACGTAACGCACAGGCACCACAAAAATCAAAAATGCATGTATGCGACACCTCGGTAGCTCCCATAAAAAGAAAAAGCGTTATGCGATACGCTGTGGCACCCAGCAACACACAAAATGCATACGCGAAGCCCAGGAAAGCTACTGTAATGAAGACAATGAGGGAACGTGATACACAGGGGCACCCAGAGTATGAATTATGCGTATGTGACTCACTGTTAGCCTCTGAGAAAAGTCCACTAGCATGTGTGCAGAGGCAAATCCCCCACCAAACTAAGAAGGTTGCGCTGTCACAGTAGTGAACGTATTGCGTGGCCCCCCAAAATTCTCTGTAATGCACTTGTTCATCCACTCCAATTTGCACGCACGGTCGGATTTACTGCTACGCACTTCTTTATCCCGATTCTGAACACCAACGCCCAGCACGTGTCATGTAACTTATGCAATGAGGGCCTTTCCTCTTATTTCCTGTGTTCGTGCTAATTCCGAACGCACACAGTAACCGTCACTCTGTTTCCGGCAGCCCACGCAATAGACACGAAAGACCCATGCTCATGCTTACAAGCCTTTTAACTGCCCCCTACTCCCCTGAGCTGCCTCCTACGAGCCATCTGCTGTTGCCTGCCCACCAGGTGTGTCTGCTGCCCACCTGCCCTGCAATTTGAGTGCCTGCTGTCCAGCCATTGCCAGTGGTCCTGTCCTTGGCCCTGTGACCACCTCAGCTGATTCTGAAGACTCCCAACGTGCCAGAACATCACCACCACTCCACAGCCCAGCCCCAGGACCACCTTGCCAACCCACACCTGCCTCGGGGGTTGCCATGTCTCAAGCAACATCATCTGAGGTAAGTGGCACCCCCACGGCAGTGAGGCAGAGGGCTGTCAACTTCACTGCCAGGGAAGTTGACATCCTGGTGGAGCATGTCCTGGGGCATTATGATGCCCCCTTCAACGCACCAACGCAAGTTGGCAAGGAAGGACGGGAGCTGATCTGGAACCGTATCGTGAATGCTATCAATGCAGAGGGGGTCGCATCCCGTGACTTCCGACATGTGCACAAGTGCTGGGAGGACCTGCAGTCCAGGACCCACAGCAAGGCCCTGCGTTTCCTCCCGGCTGGTGCCAATGAAGGGGGACGCAGGTCCCGGATCAACAACACCGACATGCGTGTCCTGGAGAAGTTCTACCCGATGCTGCGCAGTCAGGTTAGCAATTTGCACCAACGTCTGGAGTCGTCAGGTGAGTGTCCATGTGTTGCTGTGCTCGACAGTGCATGTGCATGTTCATATATGTTGGGAGTGTGCACCTTGAGCTTACAGCAAGTATGCCTCTCGTACGGATGTCTGCATGCATGTCCCAGACAGTGCTCTACATGTGTGCAGTGAACCATCTGTAATTTCAATGGTATAACATTTGCATTGTGTGTTGTACTGCAGCATTTTTCAACATGCACATTTTCTGTTAAATGTGTCTGAGACGTGTCCGTGTGAGAAGTGTGACAGATGAGGTGGTGTTGGCAACCTCATGTGCATGCATGGTGTTCATGTATATGTGTCAAAGATGTGACTGTGGGACTGGCCATCAGTCATGGATGGATCAAACAGGTACATTTCAATGTGTGTGGTAGTCATGTGGCGGGTTAGCCGTTGAGAGTTCTCTGATGTGATTGCTCATTGCACTGCTTGAGGACTATCAGGTGATGTGTGTGCATGACATGTGTATGACCACATGATGCATGTGTGTGTAGCATGCGCCATTGACAGGTTGTGACAGTGCCTTGTCCCGGATGTGATTGTCTTTGGGATGGACAGACTTATATGTACATGTATGTACACTGCACATACTTGTGTGTTGTGGAGGTGGATGATGGCTGTACCCTTTACCAGTGTAATTCATGTGAACATTTTTTGTTGACATGCACACATTGGTGCAGTACCCTGATGTTTGTGTCCTATGTCTCCTTATCTGTAGTTGCATTGGAAGAAGAGGGCGGAGAGGATGCTGTGGAGCAAGGCAGCAGGGATGCCTCCACGAGGCAGAGGCGCAAGGCCCAATCACGCTCCCTGGACACAACATTATCAGGGAGGAAGGAGGCTGGTGCCGCGTCTGAACCATCGGCCAAAGCTGCTGAGTGGAAAGTCCAAGAAGGTGAAGGTGGATGTGGACTCCTCGGCAGCGGGGGGAGGGGGGCAGGTGAGATGACACAGGGGCCATCCAGTGCGCAAGATGCCTCAGAGTCATCCAGAATGGCAGGGGAGGAGGTAGAGGAGGGGGCCATAGTGACCCAGTCCATGGGGCCATGCGGGAGTGGTGAGGTGGGTGTGACTACTGTAGTCCTGCCCCTGGGGCATGCGGCTGTGCAGGTTACCGTGGAGGTACCTGTGCAAAATCCTGTCCTTGGAAAAGTGGCTATAGCTGTATGCACCTGCCGGTATGCCTCAACCCGGACCCAGCCCCAGGTGTCGTAATCTTCCACCCAGACCGACACCCCAATACCGGCGGCTGTTGCCATTCAGGACAGAGTGGTACCCCTGCTGGTCAGCATTGGGAGGCGTATCGGCGGCATACGTGATGAAGTGCAGGCTTCCTGTCGGATGCTTGCACATCATCACAATGATGCCTGGCATCTCCTCACCTGGCTAGTAGCATTCCTGGTCTAAACTGTACTGCATGGGCTGTCCAGTAATGCAACCCCCTCCTTGTCTTACTCCTCTGTGCTCCAGTCGTCCTCCGGGCGCCTTCCGGCCCAGATACCACCAGGGCCCCCTGTTCACCAGTCCCACCCATGATGGCCCGTCTGGTGGAGCAAACATCCCTGCCTGAGTTGGGAGTCGACAGTGGATCTGCTGAGGTGGTCACCATGCTGATCCAGGCAACGACAGGAGCAATGGAAATGGAGGGAGAGCAGGCACCCAGGAGCGGGGCATGGGCCAGATACCCCCCCCGGGTAATGTCATCAGCCCGGAGGGTGTCCATACGAAGCAGGCATTCGGCGCTATGGCACCAGCAGGCTCCGAGGAGGAGGCTATTCTACTCAGGGCATTCCATCGCAAGGGGGTAGGTATCCGTAATCAGGCAGGATGCAAATGTGAACCTGAGAAACAGGATGTCTTCCGTGTTTGGGCACTACGGGCAGCGTCTTGAGGCAGAGAGGCAGCAGGCTCAGGAGGCGAGAGTCGCAATGGCCAGGGCGCAGGTTGCACTGCGTCGGTCAAGGAGGCAGGCTGAAATCCTGGAGGCAACTTGCAGGGAGGCGGAGGGGATGGAGAGGACCATGCTAGTGGCCCTGCAACCCCTCCAGGAAAGAACAGAGGCCCGACTGGGGGTAGTGGACACAGTGCTCGATGATGCCCTGGTCCAAACATTGAGCGAGATTGGTGACGAGGAGGTCTAGCCCACTGCCTGTGTACGTTTTCTTTGATTTTTTAATTATTTGAAGCTGACATTTTGGACTATGCTCCATTTTTTGTATTGTTTTTTTGGGGTAAGTTTCCTTTTCATTTGTTTTTGTTTTTGTTTTGGAGTGGACTAATTGGACATAGTTTTTCATGGTGTGTTTGACTTTTCTTTTTCACCAGACATTATGGACCTTTCTTTTGTTTTTGGATTGTACAGATATTTTTTCACATGTAGATGTTTCTTTTTTGAAATGTTTTCATGGGAACCTTTTGGATTTTTTTTTACAGACTGTATGCCACTAGTATTACTGTTTAATATATGATGTTATTTACTCAGTCATTGTTTGTAGCAGTTCTTTTTGCTGTGTGCCTGTTTGGTAGTCCATTTAGTCACCCTGATTCTGACCATTGGTAGTCATGTGTGTGGTTGCTTACATGCATGTGTATTGTTGCTGGGTTTTTTTCTCCAAGGGCAGTATGCACATGTGGCTGACCGGTACTGGTGTGTGAAGTGGAAGCATGGGTGTGCACTGTCACATGGTATTTCTTTTCACATGTGCTGCCTCAATCTGTGTTAGCCCTTACTGTGTTTGGGATGCAGGTGGGTGAGATGACTGTGGGAGTGTTGCATGTTCAGGATAATGGCACATGATTTACTTAATGCTGTGAAATACACATATAGGGCATCCCCCTTCACCAGCATGTGTCTCTACAGTATTCATTGCCTCAGGTGTTGCTCAACCTCTTGCACTGGGATCCACTAGTGGCATTTCTTAGTATTCCACAGTGGCTGACCAATGCAGCTGTCTCTGTGAGTTGTGCACTCTCTGATTGCCATGTCCTTCACACATGCCCGGACCGGTGATGTGTTTGTTAGGGAATCTCTTCTGAAGATAGCAGCTCAATGAGGCTCAGGCTGTGAGACACCTGTACATTGTTTGTTCTTGAGGCACACATTGTGGGTATGTTTGCTTATGTCATTGTTAACCATTTGGTCCCTGGGGATTGATGACATGACATTTTCACACGGGCAGCAGGGCCTCCATTTCACAATCACTTGCCAGATGTGTATGTTGGGCGATGGTTACGGGCAGCAATTGTGTGTGAGCAGCAGATGTCGCACCCATGGATCTGGCACAGGTGAATGTTTTCATTTTGGATTTGCAGGATACCTTTTCCTGAGGATATTCTGGCTGATGTCACAACACAGCGGTCCAGGTGCACAACACACAATAGTTGCAGTGATGATGTGTCACAATGTCAGGGTACAGCATGCAGGTGATGCCCCATCTGGAGGGGGCTGCCGGCAGGGTGGTGTCACGGGTGATGGGGGCTGTGGGTGGGGTGTCCCATCTGGAGGTGGCTGCCTGCAGGGTGGTGTCACAGGTAATGGGGCTGGTGTGGGAGTCCCATCTGGAGGGGGCTGCTGGCTGGGTGGTGTCACGGGGGATGGGGGCTGTGGGTGGGGTGTCCCATCTGGAGGGGGCTGCATGCAGGGTGGGGTCACAGGTGATGGGGGCTGTGGTGGGGGTGTCCCATCTGGAGGAGGGTGTCCCATCTGGAGTGAGCTGCATGCAGCATGGTGTCACGGGTGATGGGGGCTGGGATGGGGTGTTCCGTCTGGAGGGGGCTGCCTGCAGGGTGGTGTCAGGGGTAATGGCGCTGTGGGTGGGGTGACCCATCTGGAGGGGGCTGCCTGCAGGGTGGTCTCACGGGTGATGGGGGTTGGGGTGGAGGTGTCCCGTCTGGAGGGGATGTCCCATCTGGAGGGGGCTGCCTGCAGGGTGGTGTCACAGGTGATGGGGGCTGGGGTGAGGGTGTACCATCTGGAGGGGCTGCCTGCATGGTGGTGCAAGGGGTAATGTGGCTGTTGGTGGGGTGTCCCATCTGGAGGGAGCTGTCTGCAGGGTGGTGTCAAGGGTAATGGGGCTGTGGGTGGGGTGTCCCATCTGAAGGGGTCCGCCTGCAGGGTGGTGTCACAGGTGATGGGGCTGGGGTGGGGGTGTCCCATCTGGAGGGGGCTGCCTGCAGGGTTGTGTCAGGGGTAATGGGGCTGTGGGTGGGGTGTCCCCCCTGGAGGGGGCTGTCCGCAGGGTGGTGTCAAGGGTGATGGGGGCTGGGGTGGGGGGGTCCCATCTGGAGGGGGTGACCTGTCTGGAGGGGGGTGTCACATCTGGAGGGGGCTGCCTGTAGGGCGGTGTCACAGGTGATGGGGGCTGGGGTGAGGGTATCCCACCTGGAGGAGGCTGCATGCAGGGTATTGCAAGGTGCTGATGCATGATTACGCTGGGGTTTGGCTGAGGTTTGCGAGGTGTTGGCACGCGAATTGGCTGGTGTAGGGGCTGGACTTGCGTGGGAGTGCATGCATTTCCTATGGGGTGCGCCCGGGGTTAGCGGGGTGTTTTCACACAATTACGCTGGGGTGCGACCGGGGATTGGGAGGTGTTGGCATGCGATTTGGCTGGTGTAGGGGCTGGCCTTTCGTGGGAGGCCACATGTTTTCTATGGGGTGCGCCCAGGGTTAGCAGGGTGTTTTCACGCAATTACACTGGGGTGCGACCGGGGATTGCGAGGTGTTGGCGTGGGATTTGGCTGGTGTAGGGCCTGACCTTGTGTGGGAGGGCATGTGTTTTCTATGACCCCTGACACCACCCTGCAGACAGCCCTTCCAGATGGGCCACCCCCCTCCAGACGGGACACCCCCACGTGTTTTCTATGGGGTGCGCCCGAGGTTAGCGGAATGTTTTTGCGTGTTTTCTATGGGGAGCGCCCGGGGAGAGCAGGGTGTTTCTGAGCAATTTAGCTGGTGGGCTTGGGGGGGGCTGTGTGCTGTGCCAGGGAGGGTGCGGTGGCTTGCGCTGCGTCAGGCATTTCACCTGCCTTTTGGTGTGCATGGAGGCATTTTGGGGGCATTCCACACGCAGCTTGCTGTAACTTGCGTGACAGCTAGTGATGCCTCTGGGAAACCATGAATACGCATGCCGTGCAAGTATTTCTCTGTACCACGGCTTGCGCAGAGTCCTTCTCGGCGCACACACCATACACCTTTTATGCGCCCGATTCCATGAATCGGGCCCTACATGCAGACACTGCAAAGACAAAAGTAAAAGCGAAACACTGGAACATTTAATAATACATTGCACAGTTTTTAATGACATTTGTAAAGAATATTATGAGAATCATCTTAACGCATATAGAATCATATCAACATTTTTTGCATGGCAAATGATAATTAATGCCGAATATGTGTCAATGAACATAGCCACAATAAGATTCCTTTACAGAATGAACCTATAAATACTATATGCAAAAGAGTAATGCAGAGACTAATTTCACAAACAAATGCTTAATGTAATCAACCAAGATTTTAAGCTTTGTAACAAACTAATTTACTGTGCTCAGAGATGTGAGTTTTGTGAAAGGTTTACATTTTTAACCAAAACAAAATAAATCATTTAAATTTAAAAAAAAATAATCCCTGTGCTTTCGAAGGTGAGTCACTGCTCTGGGAAGGAGGAGGAGGAGCTGTGGGTGCTATGCCCCCTTTGTCATGCTGATTGAGCATCCATTCTTTTGCGGGTGGCTCCTCTATCTCTTCCCCAAACATTTTCCACAGTTCCAGAATGGCTAGTCGATTCTGTAACTGTTTTGCTTTATACGCATCATGTAAATAGGTGCACACAGTACTATATTAGAATGAGCACCTTCCTGCAGCTAGGACATAAACATTTTGCCTGCAGTGTCCCGCACCCACTGAGTATGGTACTTGAGGATTTTGCACTTGTACCGGGGTAATGCTTGGCATAGGTGAATGATAGGAATGTCTCCCATGATAATACGTCACATTTTAACTTGCCAATACTTACCAAATTTTATCTCAATTGTCACTCACCCTCTTTTACCTCCCTTTGATGCCCTTCCCCAACAATACTTCTCTTACACTTAATACTTCTGTTTCTCTCTCTGATACCATGGCTCCTGCCTAACCCATTATTTCAGAGCGGCACCACAAACGCCACTCACGCTCTGAAAGCCCCACCTTGCCGTTCCCTCCAAACATTGTGAGTGACACCACAATTGTCACTCACACTCTGAGCAGTCCAACCTTGCTGCTCCCACACCGGACCACACTCCTTGGTCCACACCACAACTTCAGATCCTGCTCAATATATACCAATATGCAAAAAAGTTTCACTTTTCACAACACCTAAGCTGTCTTACAACAACTATACAAATAAATACACTATCGCCATCTTCCCAACTCCCTGTGAGGTTATCCTTCTCCTTTTATTACCCCGTAATGAGGTGTATCATGTGATCTTTCCTGACCCTTGTCAGAAGATATCTATTTAATCTCTTATCTCTTTATTTCATCATAATCCCCCAATATACAAACGATCCCCTCCTCTGTTTTGCAAGGCCTGTGTCATACTTAAATCTGTGGATCCACAGTGGGTCTTCGGTATTGAATCTCCCCTAACAGCCAGTTGCCCTTTTGCCCTACGAGGTGTCCTGCAGGGACCGGACAGGATTTTTCTCAAGGGAGGGCTCCAGACAACCTCTCTCTGTTGCGCATAATACCGCTCTCCACAGGTCACCTCCGTAGTCTTTGGCCACGGCAGGGAGGCCTCAACAATCCAAGAACTGTAGTGAATCATCACTTCTGCTACCATCTCTTAAGTACCAAAATTACACAGAGGTTCTAGAACCAGATCAAACACAAAGTGCAAGGCAAAACCCAGCTTTATTAACATCCAAATAAAGCAGGGACATCATAGAAGCATAAAATGTTGTCGCTCTCAGCATGCTTATCAAAAACAACAGTTTTTATAATAAATATTTTCCATAACAGACATCATACCATCGATATCTGGATGCAGAAGTATTGGATGTGCCTCAACAATAGCAAGACTGAGCTCATGATCTTTGGAGCTCAGCATGCCAGAACCAAACTAGGCGATCAATACAAGGTTTTCAGTATAAAAGATGCCAAAATTTCAGTCCTACCCCAAGTTAAAACACTTGGGATGTTGGTAGAAGCCTCAGTAGGGGCCGAAGCACAAGTAAACCATTTACACAAAAACAACACTTATTACTTGCGCTTGCTGAGAGCCATAAGACCCTACATAAGTGAAGCAAACGCGGCTAACATCGCAAGAGCGATCATACTATCCCGTCTCGATTATGGCAATGCACTATTGGTGGGGGCCACCAAGAAAGAGCTGCATCGCTGCCAGGTCATGCAAAATGAGGCAGTCCGTATTGTTAAGGAAATTAAATTTGGAAAACACATATCGGCTGCAAGGAAAGATCTTCACTGGCTCAGAATCGAAGAAAGAGTCCATTTTAAGGCCATGACGATCGTGCACAGATGCCTATATGGCACGGTGCCAGGATACCTAAAAGAGAAATTCGCACTCTACACACCTAGAAGAAACCTGAGATCAGCCGACTCAGGCCTCCTGGTTATCCCCAGGGTGAAACGAGCAGCAGGGGGGGGCCGAGCCTTCCCATTCATAGCAGCCAAATTTTGGAACAACCTCCCAGGGATTCTTAGACTAGAAGGTAATTATGGTAACTTCAGGAAACCTCTGAAAACATACCTCTTCCAATAACCTCCAGATATGTCAGGACCTCCCACTAGTATCTAGACGATCACCTGTTCTTTCCCCGAACTGTTTTTTCTTATGGCGATCTACAAGACTCTTCTCTCAGATGTTCTCCGCGCCCTGAGGCCCGCGGGCTGTCGGCGCGTTACAAACACATAGACATAGACATAGACATACTGTAATCTTAGCTACTAAAACTTACGGGTTCCGGGGATTGGTTAAGGGGATTGACTACATATACCTTCTGTAGGGGTTAAACTTCTAATTGGGTAACAACAATCTGATGGCTCCTCCTGAGACCACCTCTAAATTGATAATAGTAAAAAGACATCATATCTAAAATAAACTATTGGTTGGCATAATACGTAATGGGCGGCCTAACATTGGGGTTTTGATTGGTTGGCTTTCTACTGACCAACCTTGGGCAACTGTCATGTCGTCAATACATGAGCCAGACAGGAGTAGGGGGAGAGATGCCCATGGACTGCTTTCCCTTCAGCTAAAGAAAATACTATACCTCCTTCCTAGCCGGGTTGATTTTTTTTGGGATTCGACCTTGCGTGGTACCTCATGTCTGGGAATATGCTTGAGGAGAGAGGCAGGTGTCCTATCTGCGTTTGTTGCTAATAAATAGACAGTTTACTTCAATTATGGGTCACGTGTGAGAAGACTGTGTTTGGGGGTATTTCACCCTGCAATTATTGGGATTTTAGCTAATATCAGTGCAAGTGTTATGGTTCCTTTTACTACAGGGGATACTATTCAGCTATTCTTGATAGAGTTTCCAGGATTTTAATTGTCCTGCACCTTGCTTTCAAAGACTAGTTGTTCTCTTATAAAACTTAAATTAACTGGGGAGTACCCTTCTTGCATCCTGACCATCTTGTGCTTTCACTGCAACATCCTGACCCTCTCTTAATTCGTGGTAACCTTGGTTGTGGTTGCTAGCTACCATCTAAGCCAGAGGTCTTCAAACTGTGGGGCGCCTCTCCCAGGTGGGGCGCCAGAGCCCAGCATGAAATGTAAAAAAAATATTTTCTTTTTTTTAAGATTGGAGGAAATGGGAAGAGGCAGCTCACATGGTCAGACTGGACCATAAAACGGTCTTAGGCACCAATGAAAAAATGGCCAGCAGTTGCAAATGGTTATTCACTCCTTTAGTCACAGACTGTTTGAATAGTACCCAAGGGGTTGTTTTTTGTTCAAATGTAAACAAATGGTAATATTTAAAGAATATTTATTCAGCAACAATGGTCAAAACTACTAGCTGCATAGTGAAGTAACTCCTCGAACTGACCCACATTGGCCAAAGAAGTGGCCATTTTGACTGGCCTGCCCTAGCATTTTGCATTTTTGGTACAGTCATCGCCCTATTGCCCTATAGGCCAGTCCAAGCCTGCCGGCTCATCCGTAATGGGTGAGGGGGCGTCCACCTACTGGCCTGCTCACCCATTATGGATGAGCCAAGGAACAAGCCCAGTGAAACACTGAGAAACTCTCTCAGCTGCTTTTTCCAGCTGAGGGAATGCTCCTGGGCTGGCTGAACTGTAGAAGGGAAATACTGTTTGCCTTTGACAGTTCATTTCCCCAGCCGCATATGATCACTGAGCACTGCAACGCTGGGGATGTTTTGCTTCGCCAGCCATGCATAGCTCATTGGAAATGCTGGCTGGGGCACTGCATGTATGTATGTGCGAGGGGGTGCTCCTGCGCCTTCTCGCACATACGGGCAGAGCAACCTGGAGCGGGGCATTTTAGCAACCATGCGCAGGCCCTTGCAGAAGGTACGTTTATGGTGATTTATTTTTTATTTAAATGTGTATGGATGTGTGTATGCTTGTGTTATTGGACTGTGGTGGGAGCAGGATGGGCGGCAGCACTGGGATAGTGGTGGGAGTAGGGTGGGGAGAGCCCATGGTCTGTACTGGACGTAGTGTGTGGTGACGGCACGCAAAAGTTCATAACGATTTCTACAAACTGTCCATCTGGCACTTTTGGGGGGGCCCGGCCTGCCCAAACTTTGCTCTGGGGGGGCCCAGGCCAAAAAAGTTTGAAGACCACTGATCTAAGCTCTGCAAGGATCTGTATTTTTGTTATTTTAGCAATTTGTGTTTTCATGAAGTTTTGAGGCCTATCATTTACTTATAAGCGTGTGGTGGCTTCCATTTTGGAAAAGATGACTGCCCATTATTATGGTGTTTCTATTTTAGTGAGCTATAGTCGCGTGTCATTTATGTTGCATTCAGTTTATACATTGCTTATGTTAGTTTTCTCCATGTCTTATGGATGCCATGTTAATATTCTTCATGTATGAATGCATACATAACCTAGCGTTTGCGTCCTTCATGTTGAGTGAACATTTGTTTCATGTCTAATGCGTGCAGATTTATTGTCAAAACAGTTTGATTATACTTGTGCCATTTTCAGATTAAATTGGGTTCATCTCCTGCTGTACCTGCCTGGGGTATGGGTGGTGTGGTTGCCTTAGTGAGTATTGTTTCTCACCTGTGCAGTATTGGGCCCGGGAAGGGGCAGTAGCTATAGATGATATAGATGTCTCTCAACATTTTCTATTCCCATTGGATACATTTATTTAACACAATCCCCTTTCCATGTGGTCTCATTCTAATCGGTCATGACATCCTAAAATATAACTGGTTTATTAACTCAGAACAGTTCAACAGTTAACCTGCCCCATTTGTCAGAAAACGTTTAACCCAGTATGTGATGTGCAAGGCTTTTGTCAAAATACTTCAAAGAAAGGAGGAGTGAGAGAAACAAATAATCATTCATTTGACCAAGCAATAAACAACGTATCGACCCAGACGTGCTGGCGTCCCGTATTATTCCTTCTACATTCCTTCCTGTCACTTTATTTGTGACTGCCATCTCAGTTCATACAGCCTTTAGCACACATCCTTATCTTCCTGAGAGCCCAAACGAAACCCATAAAACAACAGCAAACTCTGCCTCCCAGCATCCCTTCCATGTGTTTTATTGACTAATCCCAATTCAAACATACAACCTAACCGGACTCCCCTAGTCATTCAACAACAAGAATCTGTGCTCTCAGGAAGATTGCCCCTTGTATACATACCCAACTGGCCATATAATCCCAACCTAATGATTCATTTCATCCTCGCCTCCAGTGATCATTTGCTTGTTAATGCCATCTGTCAATTTGGTTTGCTTTCTTCCCCTTTCCTTGACTCCGTCATCCAGCTCTCCAGGCCAAGCAAAGTTAATATCTGCAAACCAAAGAATCTGGAGCCTACACAAACCTCAGCTGTGAGAGAACTGTGATCTGTAGTCTCATCATATTCTGAAACATGTCTTCAATCTGAGCAATTGCTGAGTCCCTACATGGACATTGTTCAAGACTACCGCATCCCCTCACAGTGGTTTTCCCTTCAGTAGACTTTTACTCTTGCATGCGCAATGCTCCTCGCTTCCCACCTCTAGGCGATACACGCTGTACATCGCACAATAACTTTGTGTCCACACGACTACTGATTATGTTGCTACAATATACAAAACTAAAATGTATCCGAAACTAAAAACAAAATAACACTTGTCCCATTTCCTCTAACTACATTGACCACATACTAAATTGCATCATCGCGTCTAACCCAGCCACATCACTGATCTAATATAACGTGCACGATGTAAACCTCTTTCCTGCTTTGGGATATTAAATATGCATCCAACAGCTGTTTACTCCAATGGCTCCCTATGGCAAGTCTCCCTTCATTGCCAGGATCACAGCAGCACATTCAGCGGTTCCCAGGAATCGGCTCCAGCTGTATGCAATTTGGTTCTCCTCATGAACACTTCTGCTTCAGTCCTGGTCTGGAATGGGCCTCCCCAAATGGCTTTAGGGTTTTTTTCAAGGTGGCTCCTTCCTTTCGTCTGTTGTAATCAGTCTGTCTGCTTCTAAGATCCCTGGCATTCTCCCTAGACCCTCTACATAAAAGGTTTTTCTCAATGAATACTATAGTGGCGATCCCAAGGGAAGTCTAATCAATATCTATGGATTAAGTAGGTGAGATAGAAAACAGGATAACAAATCCAAAATGTATTAGAAATATACACAATATACACCCTACAGGACAGATTAGTCCCACCTGATAAAACATGATGTCATACCAGCCTGTCCAATGGTGTTCATAGATGACTATTATGGGGACAAAACGATATTTGTAATATAAAGTGAACACCTGCGCACTTGTAGTAAAAGAGCAAGCGCTGACTGAGTTAGAAACAATTTTGAACTTATGTGTTAAGGGGAGAGAAGAGAAAAGAATGTAGTCACTACTCGTTAATATTTTGTCCACGTTAGCACAAGTAGAATTGTAGACTAATGCCTACAATTCTACAATTCTAATGTACTAATGCCTACTGCTTCGTCCAGTTTGCCAGAACAAGCTTCACATCCTCTGTATGTAACAGCCCTGGCCCAAGTTTGATCAGCTCCCTAACAATGGATATGGCCTTGCGGTAGCTGGATTAGGGTGGAATACCATGCACCTCTTTGTTTCATTTTGATGAGATTATAGAACCTCCCACTCGTTTTTAATTAAATCCTATGTGAGCATGATTGTATAAAAGCCTGATTGATTCAGAGAGCGGGGCATACTTTTTTCTTTTACAGCGGTCTCACTGTTCATTTTGAGTTTTTCTCCCACTGCTCTGTGGAATAAAGATTTTCTTGAATGCGATCTAGCCCAAAACACCCTCAGGGTCTGAGCAATACATCACTATTAATATCATAACATACCCCATGCCATGTCTAACACATGGCAGAGAGCTACCTAAATCTAGGGCACTTAATGTATTAAATTCATGGTTTTGTTGGTTTCTCGTCCCCTTATCTATTAGATAAAAGAGAAGGCGTTTCATATGCTTGTGGCATGTTCCTTGTCATTTAATGGTTTCCAAAGGTTAGGACTCTACACATCGTATAACTGCGTATAACTGCCAGCAGAGCCCAATTTTGCAGATTTTTCTTCTAATGGGTGAGTCCATCAAATGATGTGCCTGCCAAAAGGTAATACATTGGATCAATTGCATTTCTTATTTATTATATACAACACATAGGGCACATCAAAGGTAATGTGCATTAAAATAAACCCTTGTCAGTATGTGAAATGTATTGAGTAACTATGTGATGAAACAAAATGAATTTCTCATTAGTGGTAATAACCAGATCACAAATCGTCCGTGCTCATTTGCATCACGAAGATTAATTTTGTGAGGACATTCCAAGAAAAGTAGAAAATACCCCAACACTGTGCTCAAGTGTAGGGCCGTGGTATGATATGATATGGCATTTATAACGCGCCTATACACAAGTGTTTCTGTCTGTTTTTGTGTGGACAAAAGTCGTGTGGTAAACATTTTCTAGAGCCATCCAAGCCATTGCTGACAGTTGTGTTACCAGAGAATAGACCAATATTGTGAAGGGGTGAGTGCTGTGTTATTTTTGAAAAAAAAACAATAAAAGGGAAATGTGATTAAACTAACACTGTAAACTACAAAGTTGTATAGTGTTTGTTTCTAATGATAACTTATAGTATCTACTGTAGAAATTTAGACAGAGCAACGGACACATCAAAACCTAGAATACTCATATAAATTATTTTCTGACAGAAAGTCATCATTATAGGATAAACAGTTTGGTAGACTTCTTTTGTACTCCTTTGAATTACCCCTATGAGAAAGGGAAAGGGGACAAACAGCACCAATGAAGGTTCACGGTTGTATTGCATAATATAAAGGCGCATTTTGGGAATGTAAGAATGACCACAGAACCTTGTGCTACAAAGGTTGTATGGTTGAATATCTTAGCACAAAATGCAAAGATGACTTGGTGTTAATTTCATTTTTCACAACACTCACCTTAACATTAACGTGTTATAAGCATGCTGTGCCACTGATTTAGACAGCCTCAGGATTTGGATTTGAAGATAAAATGTCTTCAGATGTGTCACTCCTTTGAGGTCCAAGCGACATCCTGGTTCTCGTTTCTGCAGACAATGTTTGGCCCCTGTGACTGAATATTGAAAGAGGGGGGCTGAGGGGCAAACAGGGTCGCAGGGAGGGTAAGCATCACCGTATGCATACTCTGTCCTCAATGCACAGACATCCTTAGTGAAGAATAACAAAAATATCCTTACTCCCCGCAAATTTTCATGAAACAGCTCCCAAAGATAAGGGACACCGGTAGCTTTGCATTGATTTCTGATGCCCTGCGTTCAACATGAATAGATTTGTTAGGGGGGTTATATCTGTCAGTGTAAAATTAAAGAGTAATGGAAAACTTTTTTTTGCCTTTCAAAATGTATATTTCAAGGTCGAAGCCACATATAAATGATCGGCTAGCGGGGGAGCTGCGTTGGAACAGCATTTGACGAAGAAGCGGTTTTAATTTCGTTCAGCCTGAATTGCAAATATGAATAGAAGGTTTTGGCAAGAGCGAAAGAATTCCCTAAACAGCAAGTATTTTCATTCAACTAGAGCTAACTGCCTTTGACTTACAATTTGTATTTAATTATCCCATGGCTGAAAGACACATATGTATTCATTATGAAATAAATCTTGGCATATTGTTTTAAACGCAAATGCAACGGCTTAAACCCTGAAATATAATGCTGCTCGCTAGATTTTAATAAATGAAATGAGGGGATATGATCCATCTTTCCAGGCTAATTCAATCTTGCAGAAAAGCGGAATGGCGGTTGCATTGAAGTTCTGCTTCAAAATGGCGACCTTCAGAGACAGGTTTTGCAGATTACTCTTAATAGACATTGACAGCACGCAGCAATGGGCCGTCTGTCAAAGCCAATTATGCCTTGTACTGCACACAACTTGATTTGTATTTGCAAATTGCTCTGGGTTTGCTTTAAAACTCTAATTATGAATTATTTTTGGCAGAGGGCTCACTACATGTCGCTCCAGAATCCTTGCTGCATTATTCACTTTTAATTAATCTCTCAGCTATACCACGTGAGTGACCACAGCGTGTGGGCAGAGGTTCACGAGGGTGGTGGGATGCTGGTGAAATAGCGTTTGAAGGACGTGCAAGTCGAAGAGTTTCGACTGGAGTTGTAGGTAGTCCGTGGCCATCTCAATGCGACAAGAGTGAGAACATATGCCAAATAGGAAGCAGGGGCCATATTTTTCCAAGCCCTATGCAGCCTCCTAGAATTGCATTGCATAGCTCTCAACTCACACGCTTTTGGCGGGTGTCACCCGCCTTGTAAACAGCTGACTCACCCGCCAAGCCACCTGCACGCCCATTCATTTCAATGGGCCTCTCACCCGCCAAAAATAAAATCGGGTGTTTTCACCCGCCTTTGCAACACAAATGGTTGAGAACTATGGCATTGCCACAGAACCGGGCAGCATCTCAATCCAGTGCTACCTGTTTAACCGAAAATAATTGGTTTACAAAAATGATGTGGTAAATTCCGTAATGCAATGATTACTTCAAACGTAGATCATAAGAGGAAGAAGAGAAGGAAAACAGAGACAGAGAAAGCCATAGACAAGGCAACCACCAAAGAGGTAGGTGTCTGGGGTTGGGCTATGAACGCTGAGATCCAACCTAGAGTAGCTAATATGGGCAAGCTAACTTTTATTAGCGAAGTAACAATCTGGGTACATTGTGGGTTTTGGCCCTCAAAAAAGTGCCTCGATAATAGGTTGCAGAGCAATTAATAGCTGGATAGCTCATACTAGTGGGTTATACTGGCAATTAATTGCCCCGAAAACAAGGTTAAACGAATTAGGGGCTGCAAAACGGGTCCACAAAGATATTATAATGTTGCCTAAGTGTCATATTTCCTAAACTGACAGTAACCTCGAAAGCCCAATGTAAAATGACAACTACCATACAAAAGTAAGGAGTGGTCACTCCTCATCTCATTAACCTTGGTGAATAAAGTAGTACAGCCCAGGATCCAGAGACACTAGGGTGCAGAGTGGGGAAAAACGGTAGTGCTGAAACCATGTTCATGGTTTGGGTGCTGCTGATTGGCATCGCATGACCACCCCATAGAGTTTGTGAACGATCTCAGTGCTAATGATTCTGCATGCATATCTAAAAGGATTCGCCCTTCACGGAGACGTGCATGTGATGACGGGTTGCCCTTCACAACTTTCCTTTAGCAAGTCCCTCAAGCCCAGGGATCATATCTCTCCAGGACTGAAATCTCTGCACTGGCTCCCAGTGGCTGCGAGGATTATGTTCAAAACCCTCTGCATTGCCCACAAGGCCTTAATACCTTCAACTCTCACTTCCTAAATATCTTCTTTATCGAGCTCTTCGCTCATCCGCTTCCAACTCCCTCAGGGTCAGTCGCCTCTCGAAGCAACGAGTTGGTGGTAGATCTCTTTCTTCGGCTGGTGCCTCCCTCTGGAACAGCCTCCCTGCCTCCCTTAAACTTGAGGAGAACCATCTCCGGTTCCGAAGGCACCTGAAAACCTTTCTCTTTGCTTCTGCCTTTTCTCCTACTCTCCTCTGCTGACCTCCTGGCTGTCACTGGAACCGCACTGGCTACCTGGACACCCTCTGATCTCGGGCCCAGGTCCCTCCCCCGCCAGCGGCACACACCTGCACTGCCCACCTGGCAACCCCCAAACTTGGGGACTGTTTCTGTATCCCTACAGTCTCCCTACCAGCCCTTGACACCTGATTTATGCACTTACCCTTGTACTTGCCACTTGTTGGTCGTTACTTATTGTTATCATTTTTTCCCAATGTACTGCACTGTGCCTGCGCCCTCCCCCTGCACTTGCGTGATCTGGATGACACCTGGCCTAGTAGGATCGTTGTCCGTCCTCCCTTTTGTCTCCTTCCCTTGCCTCGTCATGCCTTGAAACACTTGTGTATAGGCGTGTTATAAATGCCATATCATATCATCATATCATAAGTATTGACAAAACAATAATTTTGGCTGATATATTCTCATTTGATTGGTCAAACTTTGCCATCAGTTGTACTCATGCATTGTCAACAATGGCCAAACTATACCTTATGTCAGCTTTTGCCATGATTTGCTCTGGAACAGGTATCGTATGGCAGTTATTGGCACCACAAGGACAGGTAGTCACACCATAAAAACCCTAGCTACTTGCCCTATTAGAATCCAGGGGTCAGTATTTGGAAAAGCAGTGAACAGTTTCATGATGCTTAATTCGCATGGATTGGGCCGTCTGACCGCATTATGTTTTTTCACGTCCTGTGTGTACGCTGTCATTCTTTTGCTCCACGACTACCACCTCTTTCCTATTATAATCTTCAGCTGCCTTCCCCTTTTCATGTAACTTCCTATATTGGGTGTATAATTGTGTGCGCGGACAGGAAATAACTTATTTTTATGATTTTAAACTGTAGCTTTTGTGAACATTGGGGCAGGGACTGCTGTTGCCTCGTTTTTCCCTTTCCATCATGTCTGCCATCCCGGCCTCTAGGACCTTCGGGACCTGCAAGAGAAGGGTTGGCTTGGAGTTGGTTGAGATGCGAAGTTAGAGGAGAGAACGTTTAATACCGCTGTGATGTTGATGCATACAGATTGGAACAAACAGGGCTCTGTTTGCTGGTCAGCTTCAAGGTTAATTTTGTGCTGCATTGTGCAGTTGTTGTTTGTATCCTTGGTATTAAGTGTGAGTTTGTGTAGTGACCCAATAGGGTTCATTCTCGTAAATCATGCGTTTTGAGGTTTGTTCAAGGGTTTGTGGTGGTGTGAAGGTCTATGGCGTCAATTAGGGTGGGTGCTGGAAAATTTGATTTAAGATAGGACTGGCTTTAGGGTCCCTTCCATCTATCTGGTCTTCCTGCTGCTTGTAATTGTAGCTTGTTACCAAGTGTAGTGGGGTGTTCTGGAGAAAAGAGAACCTGGTGTGCAAGAATAAAGGAAACCACTGCTTCTATGTGTAACTTTCTACCAAGCGAGTGTCGGATAGGTGTGGGGATAACCGAGAACGCGTGTACGACAAAACAGTACACCAGCTGCATGATTCTGATCTTCTAGATCAACAGTGGGGGGCTGTTCTGTCGTATAACATTTTTAGGGCCTATTATTTGACTTAAGTAGGCCTGGGTTATTTTTATTATGTCAGGAAAGATACACAAACACTATAAATGTGAGAATGTACCAAAGGGAGTTTCAGACACACATAGATAGCAATTTTACAGCTTTTATAATTTATTTTGCTGCTGGATGCAATTGGTAATACTGCATCAATAATTTTTTTAAAATAAAAGAAGAGAAGGAAAAAATATTTGTTGAAAGAACACAATCAGAAAATGCACAGAGGGTTCACTTCAAAAATACAGAGTTTATAAGGAGATTAATTATTAATCTTGACTTTTCCTTAAGCATCTGTTTATGACAAGGCAAATTTTCAAAACATGACAAAATAGTGTTTAAGAAGAAACGCTATGAAACCACCACCTTAGTGACAAGTGATTAGCATGTAATCTATACATGACAACCAAGACACAAGCACTTAATGAGAAAGCTCTTGGGTAGGTGTAGCCAGGCTGGAGGGTGACCTAACAAGTGATTCTGATCTTCGGCTGGCAGAACTATCCACATAGGAGATGCTAAAGAGAGCTTCAGAATTCTGAAGGGCTGTTTTTGGTAATCAACCATTCACTAAATTAGGTGTATTGCAAAGTGTACATTTTAGAAATTCTATGTCAATCTAAATAGTCTAGCATTACTTTACAGATTATTTTAATGTAATGAAGGTAATGGGTAAGATTAAACATGTAAACCTCCTTTAATGATGGAGATCTGGATGGATTGTGGCCTAAAGACAGGGATTTTACGATGTACATCTAATGACATAAAGCTACATAAAGAACTTTATTGAGGGCAGTACTGTACTCCTGATATTAAGTGTAAATGTAGGTTGAGGAAGGCTAAACCTTTTTGGACAAGTGATAGGGATAATAGATGAGTGTTCCTTATGGTCTGCAGTAGGTTTTCATTATCTTCCTAATTCTATACATTTGAAAGAATTCACTGTAGTTCACTGTACTTTCCAATAAACTATGAACTTGCCATTGCAGGTGACCTTTGTATTTTAAAGGATATTTCCAAAGGTAAGGGGGCATTTGTGCTACAGTGGTGTCAACACGACTTCTCTTAAACAGGAAGTTGATGGGCAAATTAAAAACGGAATATTAAGGATATGGTGCACCAAACGGCAATGGAGAAACCTTGTATTACACACTTAAGGCTTAATTGTATTGACATGGTCTACATTCATGGACATTTATTATTAAATGATGTAATATGTTTGTAGTAGCTAAAGCTGCACAAGTAGGGGTTTGCTCTTTCCTCATGTATTTGAATTATTTTAGGTGTAGCTAGTGTGGCACATTTATTTTTACATGATATAGTATAACTCTTTTTTTTTGTAATCTCTGTAATCAAATATTGCAAAATACTGTAATGGCAAATAAAGAAGACACTATCCCAGGATCACAAGAACTAGAGGACAAATAAAACTAAGCTGCTGATTCTGTGATTCTGTGCAAAAGATAGACAGTGGGAGAAATGAGGTAATTGCTTCAATTCGCCCACATTTTTATCATCAGACTGTTTAAATTGGTGCTTAGTGGCCATGTCCACACCAAACGGGGTCCTCATACTCAACTGACTGTCATCCTAGTGGGAAGAACCCCACATATGGAGCTAAAGTGTTTTTTTTAATTATTAATTTGATTTAGTTGATACACAACTTTTCAAATATTTTCTAAACAAAATACATAACAAATTCAAGAAGCTCACACATAACACAAAAGAAAAAGACAAAAGGAAAAAAGAAAAAACACCCACATAATAAAGGGGCAATTTCGGTTTACACTTACATTTTCAATGATTTATACATCAATACCCCCATAATAGACCAATCAACCAAATAAAAATGAGCCCTATCACAGACAAATTGCCCCAGAATACAGCATAATGCAAAAAAGCACCCCCAGGCGGCTTTGTCGTTTGCTTTGAATCGCTGATCTTCCCTCAAAACAAGGACCTCATTTATGCCTAGTATCATGAAAGGTATTTGTCCTAATGGGAGTCCTTGCACCTTGGAAGAACCAGTCTCAAGAACTGTACTATTGCCAGCCACACTCTTTCTCTTGGTGTTGAAAACATGACTTGCCATTTGAGCTCTCCAGAGCAATGAGTGTGGAATACCAGTACATTCTGAAAGTGTCTTTCCCGAACCAACCTTAGCGACAGACAATCAACTAACAGATGTTGGAGAGTTTCCTTTTGCTGTACATCTTTACAATATCTACAATAATTGAGGTCTAAAGTAATCACTTTACGCCTAGCCAGTATATCACGCGTGCCCCATAAGTTGAACCTGAACCTTAGGAACTCGGCCCTAATAACCGGCGATAGAGATTTCACCAAATATGGGGCCAACACTCCATAAGGTTTTACACCGAAGGCCCAGATGTTAAAATCTTTATAGTGTATACACTTAGAGAGAGTCCTAGCCCTGTCAGCGCGATAGCACTTCACTTTAGCGTGATCCGGATTCTGGAGCAACAGTTCAAGTGAAACATTTGCATCCACCATATGGTTCACTACACATTTCAACCATTTCCTCGAGAACATATTTCTCGATTTTAACAGGGCTGCCGCTAGAGGGTCTAAAACTGTGCTAGTGTTTACTTCCAGCATACACTTGCGTAGCAAGGCGCATTGTCTCCAACTTGCCTGTGCTTGGAGGGACAACAGCCCCAGTTCATATCGTATCAGTGCAATTGGGACAGCGTTGGGCAGGCATAAAATCTCCAGTACTGTGACTCAACGGACTCCCACAAGTGAGTTTTATCTAAGACCATACTCTCAATACCATACAAAAAAATCGGTACCACTTTCATTTTGTAAAAATCCACTACATGTTTCAAGGAGAATTTACCAAATTTTTTGATCAAATTTCTAGACTGGGAGATCAATTGAAGTAACTTAGTTTGCCTCATTGAACTCACATCTCCCATACTATTTCTATTGGTAATTTCAATCCCCAGATATTTATACTGGGTCACCTTTTCCAGATGAATGCCTTGGATCGACCACAACCTTGTTTAACCCCTGTTGGGTTGCTATTTCTGGTGACAGCTTCCCATCTAAGGTAATGCGCACCCTCATTGATGTTTTAGAGTGGAACGGAATGATCAAAGACAATAGTGTGGACGGACACTCGTGGGCCTCTAGTTTTCAAAACAGCAAATCACGATCTAAAGAGTCAAATGCTGCTTTGAAATCTATGAAACCTATATACAGCTGTTGCGATCTTTCTACTTGCTGTGCTTTGATCAGATTGAGTAACATTATGTTTGGAATTGTTCCTAAACCCTTTACAACCCGGATTGCAACGGGTCGACTAGTTTTTTGGCCTTCACCCAGGCTTGCAGGTTCCTCAGTATTAGACGACAATACAGCTTACCAGGGACATCCAGCAAGGAAATGGGCCTATAACTGGTTGGGTCTTGTCTATCAACTTTTTTGTAGATGGGAATGGTGATCGCTTTTGTCCACGAACAGGGGAGTAACTGGGTTATATTTACTGACCAAAATATTTTATACAAAATAAGTGCCCATGCTTCTGGAAATGTTTTAAATTCGAAATTTGAGAGACCATCAGGACCTCTAGCCTTTGAATTAGAGGCAGAATTGATCAAATATAGAATGGGCCTCATTACGACCCAGGTGGTAAGGGTTAACGGTCCCGTAAAAGGTGGCTGCGCCGTTAACCCCTTACCGCCTAATTACGAGGTCCCTTTGCGTGTCCCCACCTTAACGGCTGGTTTTACCAGCCGTTAAGGAAGGAACCCCGAAAGGGTCTTTCGAGGTAATTACGGTACCACAATTTGCGGTACTGTAATTACCGCCTTCCCCATTCCCATTGAGCCCTATGGGGGCAAAAATGGGAATGGGGAAGGGCCAATGGTGAATGGGGAATTACCGCCCGCCAACCTTGGAATGGGGCGGTAATTCCACCATGGCGCAATCAGTAAAATACTGGCGTCAACTATGGCGCTAATAGCGCCATCGTTAACGCCTGGGTAGTAATGAGGCCCAATGTCTTCCAAATCAAATTTTAAATGGAAGGGCACGTGAGGTCTAAGATATTCGCAATATCCCGTGAGAGTTGGGCGAGCATAGAACTGGGAGAAGTGGGTGATCCACTTCTGGGTTTGCACTGCATTCTCCTACAAACTTATCTGAGAGCCAGTAGTGGAGTGATTTATGGTCACCCACATTTTAGCTATATTTTTACCAGCTACATTTTTCAACATGCTTGCACCGTCCTCTTGGAACAAATTTGCGTGCTGCCCTCTAACCCAATTTCCATATACTGTTTTCACTCGAGAAACTAGAGTTTTCCTATTCAACAGAGGTGCATTTTGAGCCGCTCTAAGATCTGCACGCAATTTTGCTTTCTTTTCTTTTACCTCATTATTGAAAACATGGAGGTGAAGAGTGGGTTGCTTGCTTTTACACCCTTGATCACAGCAGCGCTGTATTAGATCGGGTCTTTCTTTATGATCGTTCCCTATCAACAAGGCATAATCTGGATGGCCTCTATCTAATAGTCGGTTCAGATTGAGTACCTCCTTCTCTGACCATCACAGTTTTTTCCCACCCGCATATACTGCACAGGCTGTTGCCATGTACTTCAACTCATTTCCTCCATCTATCGGGTCACACCACCATTGAACTTCGAGTTTGTTATGGTCACTGGCGTCTGATTTTAAGTGTATGTGTTTTAGCAAGTGGATAGCCCAAAAGCCACAATTAATCATGTAACTGAGCTCAACAACCATTTCAAAAGTTAGTTTGACCAGACAATGATCTCGGCAAAAAAAAAAATCAGCCCTTTAGGTTGAACAGGCAGAATTGCACAATACATTCGATGCAGTTAGCACAGACCATTTTGTAGCACCAAAGGGAAAACTCAAGCTGAGGAGGTGGTTGTTACTGATGTACCAAGTGGGATGGTCGACAGGTAAAATGCTTGCTAGACATATTTTATCCATCAATTAATGAAGCTTGGTAAAATGTGCACCATATATCAAGCAAATTATGAGATATTGGAATGCCAAGTCAACTCAGACACAATTCAGAATGATGGTGTCAAATGCCACCTTATCTGTGGCTCTGTTGTCAGATATCAACAATACATTTCTGTTTCTGCACACACAACTATACGAAGACATTTTTTTAAATTAAATTAGTCAACAAATAAATGTGTTCTTAATTTTAGAACATGGATAATGAATCTTTACACCTCGGCTCTGCTCTTTCACTCAGCTGTCCAAGTTCTAAGCTAGTAAGCAATGGAAGTTCTCTGAAGGTGTACATCTGTATTAAAAAATACACTGTTGAATATACACAATCCACAACATTAAAGAAAAATCACCCAAGACAAAAGGATTTGTTTCATATATAATTGTGAATTAATATACAAAATACACCCAGAGCTGCACATACTAAGTCATAACTTTTCTTTGTTCATGTTTATTGTACACTTAATAATAATAATAATAATAAATAAATGGTTCCAAAACATAACTCACAAATTAATGCATGCTGAAAAACCATTTACATACCTAAATCATCTCTTTATACTACACTCAGTCAGCACAGATGAACAAGGCTCAATAGTACATTTAGAAAATTCATATAGTACACATGGAAATCATTACACTAAACATAGAAATTGCAAAACTGTTTTCGTCTGAACCTTAAAAGTGTAATTTCAGCACTAAAAACAGAGAAAAATGTAAAATATAAAATGTCATCATTAAGTATAAGTACATACACAGATACTCCATCACGAAAGGGACCTGATCAGATGTACTATAAGAAAATTAAATTAACAATAATATAGACAGGTTAAGAACACATGTATACTCTCAATTGATAATCACAGATTAACAAGTCATTGAAGGGTCCAAAAGAAAAAAATACTATTCAAGTAACCAAATAAAATAAAAAATCTTTGTTATGGACCAACCAGTAACTAGATATTTGTCTGTCACAATTGCTGAATCCATATATTGTCCCGGGGGGATAGCTCAGTGGCAACGTGCTCCCCTTGGAAGCAAGGCGAAACGAAGCGCGTTATAAAATATGCAACTAAGACAACAACAGCAAAAGAAAATTCTGTAACAGCACCTCGATGCCCCTGGGCTGTGTGAGTGCTTTAAAAATGCAAATAAATAAATAAAATAAATAAAAATAAATATATGTACAGGCCTTGAGAAATATAAGTGCCACAGACCTCTGCTTAATCCCCTTTCAATTCCACCAGTGTCTGAGTTGTTTTGATCTTGGTGAATGCTGTAAGGGACAGAAAAACAAGAAATAGATAGTTGATTCTACCTCTCCATGACAGTGCAGGCAATATTATGAAATACAATGGTCCAATTTAAAAGTAAAATCTTAATCTTAACACCACATATGAAGCTGTTTATTAGATCACCCAACTAAAGGTTTCTTTAACAATCATCCAACTTACGTTTCTGCCATATCGGTCCTTCATTGACGACCAGGACTTCTTTAGGATTATACGTACATGGTGGTATCATCAAACAGTGATCATTTTCGTTTTGTTATTATGGCGATCTAATTTCAATTTAATGATATCCACATCATAAAGGAATACTGTGTTATGATAAAAAAAACATTATAAGAAGCACTGTACCACAAAAACATGCTTACTAGAAAGATCCCCTTAATATCAGCCCTGCACAATGAAATATTGCTACCAAGAATACTGTGCCGTGGGAGGCTGCTCCTCAGAATTTTCGATTCAGGCCAAGATCACTGAATATTATTCACTGGATACAAAAGATTTTTATCAAGGTACTTAGAACAGCAATCTTAAAAATCCTTCCCAATTTTCTTTACACATGTAGCGTAATACTAAAGATGGAGCTATTTCATGACATGTTCAAGAAAGTCACTTTTGAGGCCTGCTTATTAATTCTTCCTATATAGGGTCGGGTAAAGTAGTTAGCCTCTGCATGGTTCTGCACTATGAGTTTATGATGTGCTATTATTCTTTATAGCTTTGATTCAATGGCTTCAGTCCTGACAATACAGAGTCATTCGGAGCTCTAATCTCGATAATACACTTGCTTAGAGTTCTGTTTCAATACTCAAGTCCCTTAGAATAATAAATGTGACAACGCTTCTAATCACTGAGAATGTGATAATTCCCAGCTGCATAGAAAGCTGTGCTCATCATAATTAACAAACATACTGTTGCGATAATACTCAGATTCATTGAGAACTTTGTCCCTAGCACCTATTTTAACTGATGCTTTCCTCCCTGTCACAAAGTCATCAGAAAAGGGGCGTAGCCTGGATTGTCTAACAAGTGGCGCCTGAAGCTAATGTAGTTGGGCCCACCCCAGTGACATTAACATCTGTACATGCCCATACAGCCCTGCTGATTGGGCATTTACAGTTTTTGGATGGGCCTTGCCCACTCAGGCTCTACCCTATCGACTCCCCTGTTATGTTATGTTATGTTATGTTAGAGTATTTCTAAAGTGCCAAAAGCCTGAAGGTATCCAGGCGCTATTCCTACCAGCGACTGCAAGCCAACTCGGCCAGAAGCAATTTATTTAAACAGTCTGGTTTTCAACAGTTTTCTGAAGGTCAGGTGGTTTTTCTCCTTACGAAGGGTCTCTGGCAACTCGTTCCAAGCCCGGGCTGCCAGGACTGTTAAAGCCCGAGCGTTTCCTCATGCTTTTCTTATACGGTCAACTTGTAGGTGACCGGCCATAGAAGATCTAAGATCCCTATTTGGTCAGTAAATGTTCACCCTTCCCTTGAGGTATTGCCGTGCAGAACCAAAGACATATTTATGACATACTGTCAGAAGTTTGAAAAGAATCCTGGCCGTGACAAGCAACCAGTGCAGCTCCCTCCGAGCTGCAGAGGTGGGCTCATTTCGACTCTTCCGGTACACCATACGTACTGCAGCATTTTGTACTTTTTGTAGCTTCTGGATATCCTCTCTATCTGCTCTGCCCAATAGAGCGGTACAGTAGTCCAGGTGTGGCAGTACCACTGCCCTCGCTAGTTTTGCGTGGTTTTCTTCTGAAACTAGCGGTGCAACCTGTTTTAGCACTTTGAGGTGATAATTGGTGTTTTTTACTATCGCCTCTACATGGGCACCTCCATTAAGGCTGATCTCCATGTATGTGCCAACATTTTTTACTCTAGAAGTGACTCTTATCTGACTACCATCGATCACAAAGCTATCAAAGTCCATATTCAGGTTATCCCTGGCATGTTGTGGTCCGTATATCATGAGCTCAGTCTTAGCTGCATTTAAGCATAGCCAGTTGTTTGACATCCAACTCTTTATAGTTTGGTAGACAATGTTCCCCTGCATCCAGAAACTATAATACAGGTTTATAGATTGGGATTTTCATTTGGTATTCGCAATACCTGGGGATGGACACAAAGGGAAAATAACTGTTCTTGTAGACAGTTATCACCAAACTGAAACCACCACAAGGGATACTTCTCCATGTCACTACTCCCCTTTTCCAAGTAAATATATTGCTGGCTTTGCTGTGTTTCGCCTTCTAAGAAGAATGTAAGTCTGTGCTATCGGAAGATCTTTCTCCAGGTTACGCCTCGTGGTTTCCCATCGGCAGAGCATCACGTTTTCGTAATCCTTTGGGGACTCCCTGGGATCTCTCGCTATACTGATAATGGCGTTCCTCAAATTAACTTTTGGGATTTCTCTGCTGTCCAGATAATGAGCAGATACAAATATTAGATACAGTCCAAAATCCATAGTTTCCCTTTTTCACAATAGAGTATTTTAGTAACGAATGGCTCTGGCTGGGTCTCTCACTAGTGTCACTCACAGTCTTTACATATAAAGATGCTGATTAGTGATGACTCGTTCACCTTTTCCTGTGGGCCCATGGTGTGGTAGCACCATCATGCATGGCAGGTAATTGCCTTAAGGTTTTCAGCTACTTTGCATGTTCCACAGCGACTCCTGGAAGTGAGGTATGCCAGGAATATTTCTCTGTGCCTGTTTGGCTGCTAGCTATCCTCCTCCTCTCAGGGTCCTGCACCTACTGGCACCTAACCCTGCCTTACTTTACTACTCATAAGCTCAATAATCACTCATGCCTACGAACATGTTGCTATCCCTAGAGCTAGCTACTGTCTAACCTCCTCAACATTTGCTACATGCTTGTTCTTCCTCCCACTTCCCCCAATCAGCTTGTGGGCTTGCATTGTCTTATTCTCTGGCTCTTTCTATCGATGCACTGTTCCCTTTTCTTGCTGTCTGTTTCTTCTCCCATTCTCCAACTACTGCCCCTTCTTCATTGCAACTTCTCCACCATTCTTTCCAAAGATTTTTTACCTCACTCGCTCTCTCTCCATTTTTTCACCCGCTTCAATCTGATCTGTTCTCTTCCCTCCTCCTTGATGGCAGCTAATCCAACCACTTCTGCTATATTGTCTTCTACTTGATGTTATACTCTCTCTACACATCCCCTCCACCAATATCTACAATTCACTCTGAACCTCCACTACCACCTGCACCTTAAGGTCTATCTGCATCACCACCTATTCCACCATCTTTAACTCCTCAGTGCTTGCTGCTCCATTGCACCAAACATCCACACCCTTTAATTCTCTGCCTGAACTAGAGCTGTGTTCCCTCTCCCTGGTCCAGGTGTCTCCCAGCAAGCCACATCTTTTTACGATAAATGGTTAGTGTCTGGGATTTGTTGTGGCATGAAGTTTCTAGGCCAACATGTCTGTAGATGATTTACCCCAGTGGATATTCTTATACAGGCCTGTCCACCATCTTGAAATCTCTACTGCTGCAAATGTGTTTAGGGAGTAAGGGTGTCGACAAATCAACAAGGGAAGAAGCAGCTCTGTTCCCACGAGTGATTTGCTGTACTGAGTCGGAACCTTTCAAGAGAATCAAGTGTGTAAATTAATTCTCCCCAGTTTTGACCCATGAATCCTGCTGTTCCACATGCCACCTTGGTTCACAGTTCTTCAAGGGACAGTAATAACTGATATAATGGGATGGCCCTCTATCTTATGCCCCCAATATTGCATGGAGAGGGACCCAGGGATCATCCCCATACCACCATAGTGCCCCACAACATGTAGTGGGCGGTAAAGGCCCAGCTCAATGAGTCACCCAACACACTCCTTAAGGACCAGGCAGAAAGTATTGTCACATCTCATTGATTCCCTGTCTTTATAATAGCCCCAGGCACAGAGAGGATCCATACATCTTTAGATAGCTACCAGAGGATATACGTGTAACTTCATGACACACCCCAGAATCGTATCATGGGTGCTAATAGCACTGGATGTGATGTAGCTGGTGTATGTATGGAATGACTCATGCCACAATACCTTAGTTCCTTGTTTTCACTCCTCACAGATGATACCCTGGGAAATGTATGAGACAATGTTTTATTGAATCACTCATTATGCCCCCCCTCCTCCCCCTAGGGATATGCTTGGTACTTATGATGGACCATGACACTGAAAGCTGTGGTTGTGGCCAAACAATGCGCTTGAAGGCTAATCAGGAGCAGTTTGCACTTGTCTTCACCGTGCTCCACAATGGTAAGGGTAGAGGGAGCCACTATAGGTCCTCCTTGACCGACTACAAGTTATGACTTCAGTGGTACCATGGCCCATATACATTCCCAGTTACAGAAGTCTAGATCTGGAAGTTAGTCCTCCACTTCAAGACACCACTCTGGCTCCAAGATACAGTATTGCTGTCTCGGCACCCAGCACATCAAATCCATACCTTGAGTTGGTGGGTGTAACCTTCCCTTCCAAGACCTCTTTCCAGGCAGTTTTAAGGCAATCTATGCTTTCCATCTTCCAGCTGAATGATCCGGTGCCTGCTTCTCAGGACTCCACTGTTCACCCCTGCCACCCTTCCCACTTATGACAACTGAAGAGTGATAGATTGAAGGTTTTGAATAAAACAGAACCCCATTCCATTTATCACTCTCCAAGTTTGCATTAGTCACCTAAGTGTGGCAGGTATGCACAGATGTGGGTCTCGCGCTTGCTGCTCCCAAAGACATATAGCACTCTTCAGTGATGAGGCCTAATAAGCCTGAAATATCTCTGGAGTTGCTTGTGGTCACATGCGGAAGGATTGCGACCTAGCCTTTCTAGCTGAACTCCCCTTTTTTGGGTTGGACTAAGCCTGATTTGCATGTTGTCTTTCCTCTTGCCATGACAGAGTGAAATTTAATGGCTAGGAGGATTATCCAGAGCAATGCCGGAGGATATGATTTATGCAAAACTTTACAACCATCACTTTTTCTGCTTACAGACCTGCTCTTGAGGTCACTAATTCATGCCACCTCTGAAAGCTTGGAGGTGCAGGTCTCTGGCATTAAATAAAAATCCTTTTCTCCATACGCCTAGAAAGAGAGTCTAAAACTGGATTCAGTAGGGAGAAAATGACTTTATCTCTGGTTGCTTAGATCTGCAGAATGCTAAGGCCCTGTGCACAGTTGCTAGATATTACCACACCTTATGCGGTGTAATTAAGGACATGCCCCAACATATGCCTGATATGTTTCATAAACGCATGCTATACTCTAAGCTGTATTTGATGACAACAATGCTGTGAAGGATATCTTAAAACTGGGGCAGGCTACTGTTGATTACCTGTATAGGACCATGTTTATACTTTTTGTTATCGTTTGCCCCGCATTGATATGTACATCTTTGATTTCGCCTCATGAAAGGGCAGAATTCCATGACAGGAGAAGGAGTTTGCAGCATTCTCCACTTGAAGAATTTCACCTTATATTTTGCTTTTTCCATCATGCGCAGCAATTTTGTCTATGCAAAACCCAAAATGTTGTATTTTTTGTGGCCAGTTTTCCTGTAATTTCAATATTTCGTGTCAAAATTGGCCCCAAAATTGCTGTTAAATTGAAAAATTAAAAATGATTTTCATGGGAAGTGCAGATTTTGAGCAGAGCAAAATTGAACTAAATGGGAGAATTTCACAAAGTCCACCTGGTAAAAGCACAAATGTCCCAGATTTACTGCCGCTAGTTTCCATTGGGATTGCACTGTGGTGTGTAAGCCCTCATGCCTTCTCCTCGGATTCACATTGCCCTGCAGTGACTGAGTGGTACAGGTGACCATGATTCTTGGGCTCTAGACTTAGGAAATTGCACCCCAAAGTAAATGTTGATTTGTCTTCTTTTGGTGCTTGCTTTGGGAGGAGGTTTATCGCAGACAGCGTGTCACATTCTTTATCCAAGCCCAGCCAGCTTGCTGTTGAGAGGTTGAAGTACCAGAGGTAATTTTTGATAGGATGTTTATAGAACATAAGGAGAGAAAAGCTCCATAGCACAATGAGTCCAGCCCTAGCCAGTGCAGGGAAAAGCTACATCTATCTAACCTTAGTTGAGAGCTTGACTGACCCTAGAGAAGTGATGAATGTCTCAATATTGACATGGCTTTGATGTGCCAATGTCGACATGCACCAGGAAGTTTGATTCAGCAGTATATTTATATGATAACATTTCTCAGGCAAATTTGCAACATCTCTATATGCTCACTGAAAAGTCATTATTACTGACGAGGCGAGCTCTATGGAGAACATTCAAAGTTGTGGTACATTCTACTCCGATCCGAAGATTTATTAAGTTCAAGCAGCAGCATGGAGGAAAATCCCCTGGATGTAATGGGTCTCATTTTGACTGTGCACATAAACTGCAGGGGCAGTTTACATGAAAAGTCGCAAATCTGTACAAATAATCTAATAAACAATTTAAAAAAAAGAGAAATGAACTAATTTATTTGACTGCAAATAGTAGGTATTTTGGTATGTGTATGGTAAATAATAGGTGGGGTGTGGTAAGGTTATAGGTTAGGGCATGGGGGTGAGGAGGGACCCCCCGCATTATGAAACAAAAAGATAAAAAAGGAAAAAGTAATTTTCGTTGTTTGGTCAAAAAAATTGGCTCATTTCTCAATTTGTTTTTTTCCCTCGAAAATATCACAGATATCCGACGTGCAATTTTGATTGACTCCCCAAATGGCTTTTAATTGTGCACAGAAAGGTGGGCGGATCCGGTTTCTTTGCAAATACACCCCTCATGAAAGTAACTGTAATTTCTTCCCAAGATGGAATCTGGACTCTGCTTGGTTTTTGCAGGTGCAAGATCTGTGCAGAATTCCCTGAAAATTCCAGACTCCTGCACCTGAATCAAAACCAATGTGGGTGGAGATGTACGCACATTTTCTCCACAGAGTAGGTGGGGGGGTGTGTGCTTTACGCACTGCCCTCTGAGTTCCCTGCAGAAAAGGCATTATATGAGCGAATATATTAAAAACTGTGAAGCCTGCTTTGGTTTTTTGAGCATATTTTCTACTCCTTTTTTGAGACTGGCCTATGAATACTTCTCAGATTCTGCATATCTTGCTAACTATTCTTCGTGTGATACTATTAGGTTCTAAAGGTTTTGAGATACCCTCTTTTAAAATAAAATTTGGAAGGAAGTACAGATCAAAATCAACTGTCCATCTTAAATATTCATTATTACCACTGATGTTATATCTTCATCATATACGGTTCACTAGGATTATAATAACCCATTTAATAGGTAAGTTGAAAAATTCTAGATCAGTGGTCTTCAGACCGTGCATCTGCCCCCCCGTGGGAGGGCAGAAGGATGTGGGCAGGGAAGGGGTGCAATCCTCTTTAAAAAGGGATTATGGGGATGGCTTTCAATAGAAAATATTAGCAGTTCTAGCTTCTTGGAGGTGCCCAGAAACAATATTTTTACTGAAGCGGAGCAGGGTATTTGGTATAAAACAGTTTGAATACAACAGCTCTAGATTAATACGATTTGATAATAAGATTGATACCAAAAGTCTGACTGTGCAACCAATAATTGAATACATCTTGCCAAAGGAGATTCTAAAAGAAGCCTCAGAAATATTCTTTACAACCCACAAATGGTTCAGAACTGTGCCATCCACCTATCTTTTAAGAAACTGTTCAGACCCCGTGCTTCTAAATGTGGGGAAGGGAGTTGTTATCTAAGCCATTTTGACATTTCTTTTAAGACACTATTTTTCCTTTTTGTATCTCCTTTACACATTTGTCATTTGAGAAGGAGGGAAAAGTTATTTTTATTTAGTATAGGCATTTTTATTTTGACTAGACTGACTTGGACTTGTTATTTATTTATTTAATGGTCGAGACTGCTCCCATTCTAGAGTTAGGTCCAGTTAGGAATTTCTCGCAACCTAACCAAAATACAAAATAAAGGTTTTCGGAACATGCATCTATTTTGTCTGTATCTACTGTTGATACCATGCCTTCCTTACATATAGCACTTACCTTAATTGGAGACAGAGCCTTAAGATAATATACATTGGTAAGATTATTTTTCTGACCTTTAGATGTATGGCATGGAATGTTAAAGGTCTTAAAAATCTAATAAAGAGACAAAAGGTTCTGGCCCACATCAACCAGTTTAAACCAACTTTTGCTAGTTTGCAACAAACACATTTATCTGTACAAAAAGCCATGCAATTGAAAATATTTTGGGTGAGGGATGTACTAGCTCTACAGGCACATGATAAACACAAAGGTGTGGCAATCTTAATAAAAAAGTGTGTAAACTGGCACATTTTAAATCAAGAAACAGATACAAAAGGTAGATGGATTTTAGTTAAACTATCGGTTAGCTCTCAAATTCTTTCAATTATTAATGGCTATGGACTTACAAGCCCAGAACTTTTTTGATTGACATGAAAAAAAAGTAATACAATTAGACTTCCCTAATTTATTAGTATTTGGAGACTTAAATTGCATTATGGATCCATTTTTAGATAAAATATTTTCCTGTCAGTTTAAAAAACTATAGACCTAGATTTCACATTTCACTCCCTCAGACAAAATTGGTTATCTCATATTAACTATGTATGTGTTGCCAAGTCTTTGGTGGGTTCTTTAATTGATTCTGCCATTGAATGTGCTGTTAGATCAGGTCACTCACCTGTTATTACACATTTAGAATTTAACAGTTTTGTGAAAGATACAAATGGATGGAGATTCAATCATTCATTATTGGAGGATATTACCTTTGAATAATCATATCTTAATTTTCATCAGTTTAAAAAAAAAAATTAATGTAGATGATGACACTTCTCCAGTAAGTAATTGGGATGCATATAAATCTGCTTTAGATGGACATATTATTTCACGTGTAGCTAAGGAAAAAAACAACTTGATAATCTTTATAACCAATTGTGGGATTTAGAAAAAATATAGAATACTAAGCCAAAGAGATATCCCCTCCCTTTGCCTTTACTATTAATAGAATATGCTAAGAACAAGCTTGTGGTGTATTGAAATTCAAATACAAATATATGAACCATCTAACAAGGCAGGTAAGGCCCTATCTTCATATCTGAAAATCAAAAAAGAAAGATCTAAAATATCTAGTATTAAAAATGGGTTGGGTGTAGTATATTTTCTGACAAGGATATTATCAATTCTTTTACCAAATTCTATGTGAAATTTTTTTCTTCAGACCACATGTAGTCAAATATAAATGTTTACTAATTCCTTTGATCATTTAAAACGGAAGTATACAGTGGACAATGATCTAAGCATTCTTAATGAACCTATCTTTGTAAATTACATTTCCAAAGCCATAAAAGACCTTAAGAAAGGTAAAGCGCCTGGGCCTGATGGTTTCTCTATATATTTCGTTGTACATTTTTCCTCTACTCCGACACCAAAAGTGGATTCCTTATATACATTTTTCTCTAAGTTTGGTCAATCTTCTGGCACTTTTACGGAAGCTCTCCCGACTCTGTTCCCTAAACATGATAAAGATAATGAGCTACCTAAAAACTATAGACCAATTAATTCAGACTGTAAAATATTTTTCTAAGATTCTGGCCAATAGAATAGAATGCTTTACTCATTAATTAATCCAATCGGATCAGGTAGGGTTCGCTAAGGGAAGACTTATCTCCACTAATGCAAGATTGTTAATGAATTCGCTTCACTGTATAAATAAAAAGAATCATTCAACAAATAGTTACATGCAAATAGCACCTGACCCTGAAAAAGTGTTTATTAGAGATGAATGGGATTATTGATTTGATGCTTTCAAGTGACATGGTATGATAATGATTATATTCAGTTAATTAAACTTCTATATTCTGATCCAAAGGCATCCTTATTTATGAATGGTCACTTTTCCCTACGGTTCTCGCTAAATAGAGGAACAAGGTAAGGCTGTTGCCTGTCCGCTATTTTATTTATCTTAGCCCTGGAATCCTAATTTGTGTTGATACGAATAAACAAGATATATGGGCTATTAATTGTGGCAAATCTGAAGTTAAACTGGCTGCATATGATGATGATATTTTGGGTAGTCTAAAAAATTTGAGTGAAACACTCCCTAATTTATAAGAAATGATGAATTCTTTTTGTATCTTTTGGTATATAAATAAAATAAGGAATAATCTAAGATGCTTCCTCTTAATCCTTTCTATGTCAAGCAAGAATTTATCAATTCTGGCCTTAAATGGTGTCCAGTTTCTATTAAATATTTGGGTATTTCAATTGCTGCATGAAACGATTAAGATACATTTGCAAAATCTGCAATAAAAACTACAGGATTCTGTTGTTTCATGGTCCCTGTTGTTGTTATCTTGGCGTGGAAGATTAGAGGCCATTAAAATGATGTTTACACCAGTAATATAATACAACCTACAAATGATTCATATTCCTTCGCCAGCTTCTTTTTAAGACTATTAATAAGATTCTTATAAACTTCTTATGGGGTCTTAAGAAAAAGAAAATAATTGCCTGCAGTAAGCTTAAGAATACTTATACTGGTGGTGGTATAGGCTTTCCTGACTTCAGGAATGACCAGAAGCCCTTTACTCAAAAACAGTCTCTAAGTTCGTTTGTACCCAATGAACAAATCAATATACCCATGTGGTTGATGGTAGATCATTTTTTAGTACTTCCATTTGATATTAAAGACACAATGTATATGTTTAATGGATCTAAAGTAGGTTTCTCCAAAACAATATATCTCACTATTTCTTACTTGATGGATTTGCTGTTTCACAAAATTGATAAACCTTCAAAAACGTTGTCTCCTTTCATATGGTGTAGTAGTACCCGGTGAGAGTCAAGCAGAATGCAACGCATTCTTATTGGCTCTTGCTGGGTCATTACCCAGCCAAGATTCCCTCGATTCTCAGCTGGGATTCCAGCCGCCTTGTCCATGGTGGGAGGCGTGGTAGCCTCTCAGCCAATGAGGAGTCTCAAAGCGGGCCATCCCCGCTCAGAGCCTCCCCACTTACCTCCTTCTCTGTCGTCTTTCGGGAGCGGACGTGCTGGGAACACTTCTGTTCCCAGCACGCCCGCTCCCGATGGCTGCCATAGAAAGGGAAAATGGATTCTGTTTTCCCTTTCCCGGTGGCCATTTTCTTGTTTTTAGTGCCCCGGTCACGCAGATCTTGCGGGCCGTGGTACTACTAGCAATATGCCCCTCGTGGCGGGGGCATTACTAAGTCAGGTAATGCCCCGGGGCCTTTGTTAAGGCCCCCGCTTCACTCGGACCTATAACTATGGGCCACGGGGCATTACCTGACTCAGTAATGCCCCCGCCGCTCGGGGCATATTGCTTAAATAAAAATATAAATATAACAATAGGCCTATTTGTTGGAAAACATGAATTAACAAGGAGTAAAATGTACAAATCAGATTATTACAGGAGAAAGTATCCTCATATCAGAGGAATTGAACACCAAATGTGCTGTACCAGGTTTTACCTCTAATCATTACACCAACTTAATGAATTTCTGCTTGGATTCTATGAGTAGGAATGATATTAATAAACTGGTTATAGACCCCGTTAGATTATGTTATATGGAATCCCTTGATGTTTTTAAAGTTTCCATTTTTTTTATAAAATTCTAAATGAAGCAAGACCTGCTAATGTTGAATGGTCATCAGAATTGCATTTGGAAGAAGACTGTGGATTAAATTTGATGATGACATGTGGTCTATGATTTGGAACAAAATTAAGATTGTATCGGTCTCTGCAAACCTAACCCAAACTCTATATTATTTTACACAGAGAGCCTTTATTACTTCTTTGAAATTATTCAAATCCAAGCTCTCTAAAAATTACATATGTTGGTCTTGTCATTCAGCTACTGGTTCTTTTAAACATATGTATTTTGAATGTTCTTTATGGAAAACATTTTGGGACTAGGTTTGGAATTTTCTTCAATGCATTTTTAAAATGTCCATTCCTTTAACTCTAACCAGTATTTTATTGGGAAGTCTTGCCTTTAATGCAGGGAAAATTAAGACATGTTTTTATTATACTAGATTTGCTTGTTTTACTTGCAGTATGGTTAATAACATTTAATTGGAAAGACTTTCCTAAAGTATCTATTAAAGGATGGTGGAATAACATCTCTAATATCCACAGAATGAAGAAATGTAATACCATTTAATTATATTTACACTTTTATTATTGTGTATATACACCCATTTTTCTTTTCTATCCCCCTCTTTATTCTATTAATCCCTTAATATCCAATCTATGAGGCACTTATATTGATCCTTATCTCAAAATTTGACTTGATTCTATTTCATTAGCCAGTCCTATATAAGTTGTTTTACTATTGATTCTACGTAATTGACAATTATGTATCGACGTCTATTATTATATTGATAATTGTTGGTTTGTAACTTGGATCTACATAAAATAAACATTATAAAAAAATATGTTTTTTGCTTGTCAAACTGCTCAATCGAAGGTAAACATTTCTATTGTGCTGACAGCAGTTATTAGACAACTGAACTGTGGGTTCATGTGTGCCAACCTTTTTCACTATGAGGGTAGAAATATCCTCACCCAAGCCCCGAATATGAGCAAGCAACCAGCCCAACCCATCCCCTGGCTGAACGTGGAATTTTACAGTACCTACTTCTTTTTGTAATTCATTGCAAAAAGCCATAGGATTTACAGCCAGTTTATGAACATATAACAACTCAACAACAGTCACTGAACCTGCTTAGCTACATTGGTAGCTTTCTATTCTAGGGTGGTGTCACTCTATCATCAAAGCATTTAACACTGGTTATGGATGCCTGATTGTGCTCATAATCAATGAATATCCAACAGCGCAGGCCATGTGCAGGACTTTAAAGCCAACAGAGTTTCATCTCCAAACATACTGGCATGGCGCACAGTCATTTAGGATGAACAGCCAGAAAGTCAAAAACATCTCTATGGTGCAATATAAGGCTACTCTCCCCATTGCTAAAGAACTAAGAAGGCACTGTGCACAGCGACCAAGTGCAACATCTCATCTGTTAAACAGACTGCCTTTGACTACCTATTACTTGGAACTGAGCTATGAGTGATAGCTTTTCTGTTAAACTGACTGTTTTACACTGCATCTTATTTAAAGCTGTGCTGGAAGTGCTATCTCTTCTGCTAAACACCATCTGTCGCTACATATTATTTTAAGCTAAACGGGAAGTAATGTTTGTTTTGGTTAAAAGCATGCATTCTCTTGCTGAGTGCATGCTATTAGTGATCTATGAGAGATGTCTTCTCATTAAAGGTATGCTGTCTTTTGCTTGTACGGATATCATGCATAACAACAAGCTGCATGCCTGCGTCAAACAACTACTAAGTGCAGTTGACTATCGCAATGTAAAACCCAGCGGTAGGACGAAATACTTTTCAAATTAGCACATGCCAGGTGTGAAATGGTAAAAGAGTTGCCATCATCACATTGCATTCTGGTACTTTAAAGTCTGAACCTGTCTTTATTAGTCTGAACCATTAAATTCCATTTACTGTAGACGAATACTGAATGAAGTGTGCCAAAGATCACCTGGCCTAGTAAAATCGTTGTCTCTGTCTTCCCTCTGTTCCCCCTCCCTTGCCTCGTCGCGCCTTGAAACACTTGTCTATAGGCACGTTATAAATGCTATATTATATTGTATCATATTAAAAGCAATGAGTTCAACATCTGAGCCCTCACAGGCACAACTCAATAGCTTTTTTCCTGCAGATTATTATACATGGTGTAAAGAAGCAGCAACGGGTTAGCCCTATGCCCCCAGAGCCAGTCCTCCAGGCTGTTAGGATATTTCCAGGACAAAAAAAGGTCTGGCCAAATGGTGTCTCAGTGATGTGTAGTTATGGGCTACTCTAGTCAGTAGTGTACTATGATACCTTTTCTCATCAAATTAGGCTTGACAGGTTTCCACGCCCCTTTAGGGCAGGATATCCGGTCCCTATGATGTCATATCCAGGGCGTGGCGCCCTAGGGTTTCCCCCGGAAGTTCCGCCTGGGCAAAATCCCAACCCGGAAGTGATGTAGGTGTGTTTAACAGGAACTTGGTCCTTAGCGTGGCGTGCCATCATGGGGGTTAGCAGGAAGGTCCCCCCAAGGCCAGGAGTCACTAGGGGCCCCAATGGGGCTTCCCCATATATATATATATATATATATATATATATATATATTAAGAATCATAAGTTCTGATCTGGTAATGGGCCATGCCCCATAGCCTGGCCCATGGTCTTTGCAAAGGCCAGGCTGTGGGGCATGTGGCAGCAGTGCAGGTCTCTGGCCTTTTCAAAGAGCTCAGGCTGCAGATTTGGCAGGCCCACCAGCCAAAGCAATCAGGTCAGCCCCCCACAGAAATCCTTGTATATACAGAGCTAAAAAATCAGCGGATGTCCCAGGCCCTATGGTGTTACAGCTGAAATTCCACAGGACCAGGCCCAGCGGATGTGCGTCCCTCTGAACTTAGCTGATGAAGTACGTCTCTGAAATTCCAGGGGAGGCTGGAAATGGCCTTGTGGTCCTCCGCCTGGCATGTTCTTGCAGCCCTCAGCAGGCTGTGTAGGGGGAAGTGCGGGGGGTCTGAGTCCCTAGGGGCAGCTGTGATGGATCACTTTGAATTTTCCGGGGGATGCTGCCTTCCCCCCTGCAACCCCAAGTGGTGGAGGATCCCTTGGAATTTCCAGGAGGATGGCATCCGGCTGACCAAGCAGCCCCCACCCCCTCCCCCCAAGACCCATAGATCCCGTCTCAAAGCCCTACGGCCTTGTCTTGAGCGGCAAAAGCTGGTGATCTTCTGGCATTAATTTCACAGATATCTGCAAAACCCGCCTCTTTTGAGATACCATTATAAATAGGGGTGCTCAACTGTTGTCAGTCCTTTTCCAACGCCTGTTAAGGAATTAACCATCTGCAGACCCAGTGTGTGAAGTCACCCTGTCTGTTACAGTTACCATGTCGGAGCAGGAGAAGTCATACTCGCAAGTATGGGGTGTATAATCTCAGACATGTTGCAGCATAGGTTCGTTTTATGTAAAAAGCTGATGTTTATTACTTACAGGAGGAGTTTCCAGCGCTTTCACTGCGGGACATGCTAGGTTTTATACTGTACCAGGTACTATTTTTACATTTAAACATGGACCTGTGACTGTCTTTAAAATATATATATATATGTACTTAGCCCCCAAGGTTTATTTGTTATATTCTGGCGTAAAAGTGGTTAGTTTCTATGTTTAAAACAAGGGGTGGTGTGTGGTGCTTTGAAGATATAGTTCCAGAAGCCCAGGCTTAGCTTTTTAAAAGCAATTACCAGGCTGGCATGTCTTTTGAAAAAAAATAATAATAAATGTGTCCCTTTGTGTTAGGGGTTCATGGCCGGGGGGTGCTCAGATGTCCCTGTTTTCTGGGTGCCTGTACCTGTATTTGGGGCTCTGGCCCCCTTTCTCAAGATCATGCCCCCATTGGAAACTGTAGGGTTACCTGTTTTTGTAGTAGGGCTTCATTTTGGCAGGCATGCACAATAGCACACATGTGAAATGCTGCTTTTTACAATTTAAGATAGTTTAGGGGAGTGTGCTGAATTAATTATAATATGTGTTTCTTTGTGCAATAACATTTAAACCCCCAGTCTCCTCCAAACGCTCTTTAGGTTTAGCGCCTAGACATCCACTTTCATGAGCTAGTGCTGCTTTTCATAAAAAGCAGCCATAGCTCTTGAAAGAGGGTGTCTAGGCGCTACACCTAAGGAGCGTTTGGAGGAGCAGGGGTTTAGTGTTACTGCTCAAACCCCCGTTCTCCTACAAACGCTCCTCAGGTGTAGCGACTCGACAACCCCTTTCAAGAGCTATGTTTCCATTTATGCTCGTTGCCCTGTCCCAGTTTTGTAATTTCTTTTTTTATCTGGGATCCCTAACCAAGACACCCATAATCCGTCTTTTTTAAGAATACAGAGGGCATGGCGCATGTGTTGCTATGCAGGCCCACCCCTGTGGAAAGGTCGGGTCGGCCTTGGAGTACATGCAACATGTCCTCTGTATTTTAAAATCATGCTTATCCCACGGCCGGTGTAACGTCACTTTTTCCTATCTGTCAGAAAATCCTATCTTGCTGACTGAGCATGCGTGCGCATGCTCAGTCAGTACTTAAAGGATAGGATTTTTTGACAGCATGAATGTGGTGTGCCTGTGTTTATGGGGTTCCAGGGGTGCAGTTTCTGTAACTTGATGTGAGCCAGGCTCACTGAAATAACAGAACACGGCGAAGCCCTGTTAAGAGCTACTCGTAAATGTACGCAAACCTCACGAATCCACCGGACTCCAGAAGATAAACACAGCGGACACTGTGTTTCATAAAGTCCCAGGATTTTAATAAGCACTAAATGTGCAAAACATATGAAAGCATACATAACAAATATATATGTACCTGTATGTGAAGTAAGTGCATCATTATCACGTTAATAATGCACTTATTTCACATACACGTACATATTCATGATAAATCCGGCTGACTGCGCATGCTCAGTCATGATGTATAGTTAAGCACTGGGGGCAGGGCCGTAGAAGAGGCATCTTTCTACAGATGAAAGCAGTAGGGACAGGGGAAGTCGGGCTCAGCCATCTGTTCACATTGCCCCCCCCCCTCTTAATGAAGCCTCATTACAGTGAGAAGTGTTGACACTGCATGGCTCAGTGAGTTCAGTGCTGTTGTTCCGCTTGTTTTCCAGTCCCTGCTTGACTTGGCCACATTTACAACAAAGAAAAAAAAATGCATATGAAACAACGCGAACATCCGTCCTCCCATAAGCAGTTAAGCACACAATATGAAGCTCGGGCTGATTGCCATTCTAATTCAAAACCACACGCAGCGTCCTGGACGGGCTGTCTGCAGCCCCTTAATGACCTGCAAGGACTCCCAGCTCCCATTGTAGGTTGTGTGGAGGCATTTTGCATTGCTGGGCTCTTTTAATATTAGAGACCCTTTGAAGACGCATTACCTAGCAAAGAGGTAAACAATTACAGGGTATTTACGGCAACACTAAGTTAAATCAAGATGGAAACAAGCAATGGCAATACCAATAGTTTGGGATTTTGTGTAGGCATGGGAAAGGCCCTTGGTAGGCCCTGCTGTCTTTAAAGGTATGTACGGTAACAGGTGCAAGTACCTGGGCATCTAATGGCAGTGCCTGGCAAATGCCTGATGTTTTTAAAAGCCAAAAACTGTTAACAGGACTTCACTGAATGGCACACACAGTGCTTATAAATTGATTGGCTGAAGGCAGACCAGGTTAAGACATTTTTATTACACCAGTAGCATTTACAGCTCAAATTAAGTCATTGTCGAGTGCAAAGTTTTATGTTAAGGCTTGATTAAAGAGAGCTCAAAGATTTCCCATGAGAAGGTGTTTTGGGCGCTACTGGTCGGGTATGATTCTTATCTTCCCGCTTGTGCTTTTGTTCATATATTATTTTTCCTGTAGGTTTAAATTTTCCTTCTTGCTCAGTACATTGACAGGCCAACTCTAGCGTGAATCGGAAGACTGAGTCCGTTCACCAGTACTGCCACAGCACCTGGCTAGTTCACTTTGGGAGTACAAGTCGACACTTTGTAAATGGCTATTCTTTTTCTTATTACGCCAAATACCAGACGGAAAAGAAGGAAGATGGCAAGGGGGTGGGGGCTATGTCATGCGTTTTGCCATGAGCCAGTCCTGGATTTTCCCTTTGCATACTGATCCTTGTAGGCCTCTACTTATAATGGGAAGAAGTAAAATACCAGTCCTAGCATTTAACAGGAAATAACTGGACTCAGTGTCATGAAGGACATGGGGCTACTTGCCAGGTACCATCAATGGAGCCAAGGACCAGAGGTGAGCGACGAATCAAGGACCAAAGCAGCCAAGGATCCAAAAAGCCAATGATGCGCTTATAAGTCGCACACATACAAGAAATTAAAATAGACACCAAGTGTTAGAAAATAACAATTTTAATAAATGCTTTTTGTTAACATATTATGTTTGTGTTCGCTGTATGTATTATTTGCGTTCTAGTTATTTTTCAACTTCTAAGACCTATCCACATTGTTTTAGAGGTGTGCTTGTTTTTTCAGCTTATTTGGTTGGGAGTCCGCTTGTTTTTGGCTTGTTTTGAAGGGACATTCAGCTTATTTTTTCCTTCTGACCTGGCAACACTGGGCTGAGGGCCCTGGAAAAGACACAGTGGATTTTACAACCCCACCATGCAGGGGCGCCGAGTACGGGGGGGCTGCGGGGCCCGTGCCCTCCCACCCCCCTGGCAGAATGAAGTCGGGGCTGAGCCCCCCCACTCCCCCTGGGCCGGAGAGAAGAGACGCAGTATGGATGGCCCTTTGTTCCATCCATACTGTGTCTCTCTCTGGCGGCCCGGGTAAAAGCTGAGGAAAAACGATGTTTAGAAATTGTGGGACAGATGCAAAGCAAGAGGCTCTTGCTTTGCATCTATCCCTCAATTTTTAAAAAATCGTTTTGGGTTGGGTATACTTCTACATCTGTGCACCGGTGTGCACAGATGTAGAGGTACACCCAACCCAGAAGGATTTTTAGAAATGGAGGCACAGATGCAAAACAAGTCTGTCCCTCAATTTCTAAAAATCGTTTTGGGTTTGGTGTATTTGTACATCTGTACACCCCTCTTGGAAAGAGGGGTGAACAGATGTAGAGGTACACCCAACCCAGAAGGCTTTTTAAAAATGGAGGTACAGATGCAAAGCGAGGGAGGGGATAGGGAGCAGGGGCAGGGAGAGGGAAAATGAGACTCTTTGCATGTCTCTGAGTGTGCACGTAGTGAGGGTGAATGCTATGGGCGGGGAGCGGAGGCGTATGAGCCAGCACTTTCTAGTAGAGCTGCCATATTTGAAATGGGGCAATGCTGGTGCTCCTCAGTTAGCTGGCTATACTCTTGATGGGATAGTACTGCTGTAACAGGGCTTCTATAATTGTTGAATCTTCTCAGCATTAATACTATGCTTTTGTTGAGGCAATGCTAGTTCATCTTAGTGGGGCTGCTATACTTTTGATGGGACAACATCAGCACCTCTTAGTTGAGCTGCTACACTCTTATTGACAACGCCCCAGCACTTCTCAACAGATGTATTTATTTTTATTTTTATTGGTTATTTATAATGCGTGTACTACCCAGAGGTTTCTAAGCGCGGACTGTGGGAGCGAACCCGTGTTGCGCGGACCGAGGGAGCAAACCTGTGTTGTGCGGACCGAGGGATCGAACCTGTGGTGCTCTGTGTCGTCTTGCTTCCAAGGCGAGCATGTTGCCCCTGAGCTATCCTTCCGATACTCTAAAGATCTGAAGTACATTTAATGATACAGAACCAGAACTATTGAGCAAGTCCGTCATCATCAGAATATCTCAACACTGTCATGGTTATACAAGAGCTCATATATTTAAAGGGATGGAATTACTCAGAATGTAGCAGCACTATTCAATAACCCAAAGTTCTTAAGCATAGTTAATGTGAAAATACTACACTTCTCACCGTTGGGCCAGTACTACCACTTCTCACAGAGGCTTCTACACCTTTTATGGGGCAGCACCGATCCAGCCTACTGCTCACATGCTCACAATTGTCATTTCTCAGCAGGACTGCAACAGTATTCCATTGTGTTCTGTATGTTGAGTGCTTCTTCACCACCAATGTGGATTCATGGCTCTCTCCCAGTGTCTGAATAGTAGATCTGTCTACATTCAATTGGCAACAGGCATGTCCGGAGCTGCCTGCTGTCCATAAACTGCCGCTCAGGATTTGGGAGCCGTGATGGGCCAAGGGATAGAAGGCTCGAGCCTGTCGGATAGCAGAATCAGCAGGGTCTTAAAACCTGCTCACTCCTTCTGGAGGGGCCATGGGGCAAAATGAGCCTGATCCCCCATACAGAGGGTTGTTACCCCTTTATCTCTCCTGAATGAAAGAATTAGCTCTCTCAGACACAAGTTATCACCCCTGCACACACTGAATGAATATGGTATGGATCTATAGATCGAGAAAACTGGAGTGACAATTCAGAGTGTTTTAACAGAAATATAATTGTCTTCCCAGATGGGAGACTGACTCCATTAATATACATGGGGTCACTGATATGACCAAGAGTGAAACTGTACATTCAGTTGTGAGATTACCAGCAATGGGTGATACTATGATCCAAGGAGTGAGGTGCCCACTCAATATATCACACTGTTTATAGGTGTGAGACCCATCCTGAATGCTTGCCCAAAGAGCCTTGGCCAGAGTTTCACACTGAAGAAGTGAGCATGTGATCCGGGGTCTGCAGCCACACACACGCAAGGGATTCCCATGCTCCCACTTGCGAGATTTGCACCAAATTAGTGAGATTGTGCTCCAAGGTAGGAGGCACCCGCACAGTCTTTGCTCTGACGTTTGACACACTCGCAGGATGGGACAGCATTTCGTGCTCCCATCCTAGTTGTAATGCTCTGCCGTTTGAGGGCTACTACAACCTGGATGATTATAGAGGGGTGGAGTAGGGGCACTGATGACTTACTGGAATACAACTCGAAGGCTTAAATCTCCTTCTTACTTGACTTTAGTATATGCAGCACATGCTAGCCAATGTTTCCACTGTTCTGCGCTCCGCGCGACTCCACCCCCCCACGCGCCGTTGCACCAAGTTGGCGACTACATGCAAATTTGTGGTCCTATAACTGCCAGTGATGTCACTTCCTGTATTTGTACAATTGTAAGGTGATTGCTGTGCATGTTTACACTTCACTGCAGACTCTTAAGGGCACTGCACAGACAGAGAACCTCCCCAAATGCCAAATTACAGAGCATGTTAGGGAGAAGTATGGAGATGAAAATCCCACCTTTTACAGCCAAGATGATTTGTAGATGTTGTAAACATGACTTTATCCTGGTACTTCAGTGAGATGGAAGGCATTTCACTGGGAAGATTTATAGATAAGAATAGCCTCTACCTATCATTGAGGATGGGTTTATCCCTCCACCTCTGTGGACCTCTTCATTCTCCAGGCATCTGACAGTCCAAATAACAGATACAAAGTTCATTATTGTGGGGTACTAATCCGTGAGGACAATTCTGAGACTAACTTCAGTGAAATGTGAAGAAATTGGATAGATGCATTGGATGCTGTAATGCCTAGCGCAATAAATGAGACTTCACTATTGACTAGAAACTGTTGAATGTTCTGGCTCAGCGTGGACATGCTTACGCCTGCCTTATCAGAAGTGAATGCGGGTTTGTTCAGTCCTGGACCACAGGCACCTGGATTCCGTAGACAGGGATAGTCTTCAGCTTATGGTCATCTTTCCCGGAGAAGGCTCTCTTGCTGTCCCCTTTCTAGAGTATGCACTAGTGCCTCCTATTGAAGAATGCCACTTTACCTACAAGAATCTGCCTAGCACCTGAGCTGTCTTCCTAAAAAGGGCTGCCCTGTGCCACCTCTTGAGGTGCCACCCAGTGGAGACACATTGCAAGCCCACATTTCTAAGGATGGCACATGCAAGGCTGACTATTGCCCATCTACTGGCTGACTCTAAGTGGACATGGGTTTTTGCATCATCTTAATTGATATCGGGTGGGTAAGCTGTAAAGAGGTTCTGGTGCTAATGGAGTAATAGAACGCAGAGCATTTGATTGATTTGATAAGCGGCCCCCTTCCCCCTGTGGCCCCAAAGCATGGGGCCACAGTGCTGGAGACCCCTGGGGGCAGATGATCACTGCCCCCAGGGGGGAAAAAGAAAAAGAAAAGGCGAGGGAAGGGGGGAGGTGGGAGGGAGTTTGGGGCCCTGGGGCCCACTAGGCCACAAGGGATATAGGAAAAAGTGGTGTCCTTGGAAAGGGGAGGATCTCCCCTTTCCAAGGACACCATGTATATGATGCATTGCTGGTCACAGATCAGCGCAAAGCGCTCGATCCGTGACCAGCAACCCACTGGACCACCATGAAAACGTTTGTGACGTGGGGGGTTGGGGGGCTCCCCTGGCTCCCCCCTGGCCCCCAAAGCATGGGGGCACATATGTGCACAACCCTGGGGGCAGATGGCTGATCATCTGCCCCCAGGGAAGGGGGACAAAAAGAAAAAAAAATTATAATAAATAGAACGGGGATGGGGGTGGGGGTGCTGGGATTTTTTTGCCCCCATGAAATGGTGGTGGCCCTCCCCCTCCCACACCAAGTGGAAAGGGGGGGCACCCCTTGTAGCCCTCCCTGGGGGCAGAGTTATGGCCCCAGGCAGGAGTACATGAGGTGGCCCCCCATCCAATTGGGGGGTGGGGGGAGGGCTACCGGGAATTAGTGTTCAGGCCCCCCAAAGGAAGGGGCCTGCAGGTTAGCCCCCCCCTGGGGGCAGATAGCTGATCATTTGCCCCCAGGGAAGGGGGCAAAACAAAAACAAAAAATAAGAAAAAGGGAATTTTGGGTGGGATGGGTGGTGGGGGGGCACTAGCCACCAGGGATATATTTTACAGAAATGGGGGGGTGGCCCTCTCCCCCTCCCCCCAAGGAGAAATGGGGGCACCCCTTGTAGCCCTTCCTGGGGGCAGATATCTGCTCCTAGGAAGGGGCATCTGCCCCCAGGGAGGGCTGAATGAGATGCCCCCCTGCATTTGGTGTGGGGGTAGAGGGTCACCCCCCAGTACATTAGAAAATTACCCTCAGCCCGCCCTAAAGTGTAGTGTACCTTTTCCATTTTTGTTTTTGTTTATGAAACTTGCCTTGGCGCAGAGGGGCACATTGGTGTGCCAATCAGGCGCCGGGGTGCCCAAACCTTACTGCCCCATCCACTGGGGGGGCCTGTCCGACAATTTCTGGGGGCCCTCTCCCCCCCCACCCCAAACGGAGGGGGGGTGTACCTCATGCAGCCGTTTGTAGGAGGCCCAGGAAGACCTGCATGAGGTGCCCCCACCACCCATTTGGTTTGAGGGGGGAGAGGGCCCCGAAAAATAGTGGGACAGGCCCCCCAGTGGGTGGGGCAGTAAGGTTTGGTCACCCCGGGGCCAGATTGGCACATCAATGTGCCTCTCTGCACCAAGGGGAGTTGGGTTACCAAAGGAAAAAAGTGAAAATGGTGGAACGCTTTTTAGGGGGTGCTGTGGGGCACCCCAAAGGGTCTGGGAATTTTCTAATGGGATGGGGCGTTGACTGTTAAGACGGATTTCTGAACTCTGTCCTGGTGGCGCAGAAGTTCAGAAGGCCAACCTAATTACTTGGAACAGGGTAACCTCTGGACAAGCCAGACCAATCAAGGTAGCGATCGCGGCGGTCAAGACTAGGTCTCAAGAGGGGTGAGGGTGACTGAAGGCCCGCAATGAGCACACAAAGCAAGAGCGCTAACAAACTACTCCAAACAGTTGTTATATCAAAAATAGATACACATTTATTTTAAGGCCTTTAAAACAACGACCGTAGCGAGAAAATCACAATATCACAATATTAAACCAACACATACCATATCAACACAATATATATACAAATACACAGTCGCAAGCGTTTAAAGCACGAAATATGTAGTCCACCTGCCAGGGAAGGAAAACAGGCAGTGCGATAATGCTTTCGACTCAGTTCGCCTTCATAGGCACCTAACTAGATGGAAGTCCGAGCCCTGCGAAGAGTGGAGCCTTGTGCTCAAAGTACCTGCCACGCCGGTGCCAACGGGCAAAAGGGGAAGCTCTTCGGAGGAAGTCAGGCAGTTCGGGTTAGTGCACAGCAGAAGGAGAACAGGTTCCGCAACTCAAGCGCAGCCTCCACAGCGGGCAGAAGCAGAGCGCGAGCGCGGCAAAAGGGTGCTGTTTTTACACAGCAGGGAAAAGCAATGGGATACTGCAGGAGGGCGACCAGATCCTAGATATACTACTCACCGGTCCCCGAAGCAAGCAGACCCAGGCTTCTCCACGATAGTTTCAGCAGCTGGCAGGTTCAGAAGAGCAGGAGACGCTTTGTAGTCGTGTAGAGCAAAAAGACGTCCCAATCGACGAAACCAGCACAGTTTTGTTGCCGCACAGGACAACGGAGCGGCCGTGTGTATTCGAGCCAAATGAACCCTCCTCCCTTCAGACCTGGGGACGCCAAGCGTACGAAGCGTGGGAGAGGGACAAGGACTCGCAATACAACACAACCTGGCGGCGGTTGCAGAGCCAAACTCCTTGGTAAGCTGGTCAGTCAACTGGATGGCCCAGAGACGCTTCCGAAGGCTTACTTGGCAGGAGATGGTTGAAGATGCCGGGAATAGCTGTTCCTGCTATTCCAAAGGTCGAAGCACCAGTACAGGCCTTCTGGTTCGATCAAAGGAGGACAGGGGCTCTCCGGACGACAGCAGTGCAAAGGAGGATTCCTTCAGCGGGTCACCAGCGATTCCTCGGTCCAGCCTCGTAGTTGCAGGATACTTGGCTCCTGTATTCCTTCGTTCGTGAGAACTCAGGAGATCGACATGGTAGTGGTGTTTCCAGCCCCCTCTTATCCACGGTTCCCTTCGCGCCAAAACGGAGGGGAGCCAATGGGAGATCCGCTCATCAAAACACATACCATACGTGGACCAATCACGGACCACGGTGGTCCCAGGCATTCACACCACCCTAGACTCTCTGGCACCCAGGATGTGTATTGGGACCAGACATCCCAGCCCACACCCTGGAGGCACACAAACGACATGTAGAAGCCCGCGAAAGCAACCACGTTTCGCGGGAAAGTACATGCCCAAATAAGGAAGGCCCCGGGTCGCCGGACCTGGGGAAGGTGAAGGGAGCAAGACGGACAGTGGACAGGACAAAGGAGCCTCGCGGCCTGGCCATTTTGGGAGCCAGGCCACCATTTTGGGTTCAGTGCAAAAACGTGCTCAGAACGCCAAAAGGAGCTCAAAATAAACAAAACGATCGCTGCCACCATTCCAGTCCCTGAATGACTTGCACCGATCAAATACCATCCTAAAAGAGTATCTAGGGTCTGTAGAAGGCTAGAGACCCAAGAGAGCTGTAACTTAGCTTACAGTGCCCTCTTGTGTCGTGTTGCACTAAAGCTGCGACACGATAAAAGAAACTACGGGAAACCACGTTCCCCGGTACTGACTGTCTTAAGGGCATGTCAGTTTCCCCGTAAGAAAGGAGCGAAAGCCCAGAGAAGTGCGGCATAAGGCTGTACTTCTCTGGCAAAGTCAAGAACAAGGTTAAAAACAATAGCAAAAAGTTTAGGGGTTGCCACATGGAAGGAAAATTCCCTACAATTACGAAATCTTTCCTAACACTCGCCCCTCCCAGACTATGGACAGGGGGAACTAATCCACCCCTGGATGAGTCTCTTGTTCAGGTCGGTTAAACATTCTGGACAACCCATCAGCATTGCTATGTTGGACACCTGGCCTATGCTCAATAGTGAAGTCGAAGCCTTGTAGACTTATGGACCACCTAAGCAACTTTGGATTCTCCCCCTTCATGTTCATTAGCCACTTTAACGGCTTATGGTCAGTCTGCACAGTGAAGTGGGTCCCATAGAGGTAGGGCCTCAGCTTCCTTAGGGCCCACACAACAGAGAAACATTCTTTCTCTACCGTGGACCATCTGAGCTCTCTGTCCTTAAGCTGGCGACTAATAAAACCGATAGGGTGTTCCTTACCCTTCTCATCTACTTGTGATAGTACAGCTCCTATCCCAGTGTCAGAGGCATCCGTCTGCACGATAAAAGGTCTTTGATAATCAGGGGCCCTTAGCACAGGGGCCTGGCACAAGGAGTCTTTTAAGCCATTGAAGGCCTTCTCACACTCGTCGGTCCAAGTTACCTTCTTGGGTTTCTTCGGAGTTGTGAGGGCAGTCAGAGGAGCAGCTATGGTGCCATAGGCTGCCACAAAATTGCGATAATACCCCGTGAGTCCTAAGAAGGCTCTCACTTGGGTTTGCGTAGTGGGGGTAGGCCAGTTTTGTACTGCTTGTACCTGACTGAGTAGAGGCTGTCTCCTCCCTCCACCTACTTCATGTCCAAGGTAAACCACTGAGCCTTGTCCATTTTGGTGAGGGGCCACTCGGACACCCTCAAAAGAGCTTTCTGAAGGACTGCTTTTGAACAGGTCGGGGAGAGGTTCAGACTCCTCTTCCTCAACGTCTGAAGCAAATAGCAGTGCTGCGATTTCGCCGCTTGGGACGAAAGCCTTCAGCCTATTCACGTGAAACACTTTTGGAGCCTGTCCAGGCCTTCCAAGGTCCACTGAATAGTTAACCTCACCCAGGGGCTCCACCACTGGGCAAGGGCCTGACCATTTGTCCTGTAAAGCTCGAGGCCTTATGGGATTCATGATCAGGACTTGCTGACCAAGTGTAAAGTTGATGAGGGAAGCTTTCTGGTCGTACCAATGTTTCACCAGCGCTTGCCCTGCCTTCAATTTATCACTAGCCAAGCCCATCAGAAGTACCATCCGTTTTCTGAGCCCTAGCACATAATCAACTACATTGGTAGTAACAGGGGGAGTGGGCATCTCCCATCCCTCTTTGACGATGGCTAAGGGTCCCCGTACGGGATGACCGAACAGAAGTTCGAAGGGGCTGAAGCCAACACCCTCCTGTGGTACCTCTCGGTAGGCAAACAGTAAGCATGAAACAAGAAGATCCCATTCTCTTCTCTGAGGCTCCTCCAGAGCCCCAATCATGCTCGTTAACGTCCTGTTGAAACGCCCCCCCAGACCATCGGTCTGGGGGCGGTATGCAGAAGAGAACCTGTAGGTGACCCCACATTCTTTCCACATAGCCTGCCTATACTTCGACATAAAGTTGCTGCCATGATCCGACACAACTTCTTTAGGGAAGCCAACCCTAGTAAACATGCCGAGTAAAGCTTCTGCAACTGGCTTGGCAGTTACAGTGGTCAATGGGACGGCCTCAGGATACCTGGTTGCATGGTCGACCAGCACCAGGATAAACCTATTGCCTGAGGATGTTTGCGGGTCAAGGGGACCAACCATGTCGATCCCTACCCTTTCAAATGGTACCCCCACAACTGGGAGCGGTACCAACAGAGCTTGGATTGTCGCGCCAACCTTACCAGACAACTGGCAGGCGGCACAACTCCTGCAGTGACTTTCTACTTGCTCCCCCATCTTGGGCCAGTAGAAGTGCATGGATAACCTTTGCTTGGTCCTCCTCATACCAAGGTGACCAGCAAGGGGAACGACATGCGCCAACTGCAGGAGGAAGGGCCTAACAGCAAGGGGAACCACCAACCTCCTATGGTCTCCTTCTGTAGACTCTGTGGGCTCACTATACAGGAGTCCACCTTCCTGGTAAATCCTATGCATCCCAGGAGGTTCACCCTCAAGCTGGGAGCAGGCCTGTCTCCTTAGGCCTTCCAGAGATGGGCACTCACGTTGGCCTTTACTGAATTCGTCCCTATCAGGACCTCCTTCAACTAACAAGTCTTTTAGTTCAGGATGATCGTTGGGGTCGAATACTTCAGGCATCGCCACCTCCTCGTCAGGCTCAGGCGATTGACCAACTTCCTCCACCGCAGTGGTAGGCGAGCTCGGGGGAATATTCTCTTTCCCCCGTCTTGACTTGTAGACTCCTTTCGCCTTGGGTTGCCCCTTCGGCTGGGGCGGCGTATTGGACTTGGCCAATGCTGCCCGTGCTTGAGACCGTGTGTAGGGTCGTTCGGCAGTGTCTCCTACGAGCCCTAAAGCTCTGAGATCATTACCTAATAAGACCTTTCCCGGGACGTTTCTCTGAATGCTCACTGGAATCCTGACTGCTGTACCATTTAAAGTTAGATTAACAGGGATCACGGGAAACATACGGAGGGGGCCGTCAGCCAACTTAGTGGGCATCAGAGTAGCTCTGGCAACTTCCTCTGAGTCTACCAAGGTAGAATCCACTACAGTTCGACTGCACCCACTATCCCTAAGAGCTGGAGTATCCACTCCATTGATCAGCACACTGTCTTTAAAGTAGTGCTTGGTATTATCCGGAATCCTAGCGTACGCCTCTGCGACTTTAGGCTCCCAGGAACCCAGGGACACTAAAACTACCTCGGCCTCTATTCCGCTGGGAAATGAGTCCGAGGAGAAGGATGCTCCTGTAATCTCTTCTTCCTCGTAGGAGGAGAAGGCCAGATTAGCGGAGTGGACCCCCAAAGGTCTAACCTTACAACGGGGATCCCCCTTCACATGGTCAGTTGCTCCACAAGAAAAACAAGCCCCAGTGGGTCTGTTTACGTAGGGAGGCTTATTGTAACCAGAGTTCTGTTTCGGAGGCGCACCTCCACTACCCTGTGAGTTCTCTTGTGTCTTACCCTTGTTTTTCTTTTTGTGGCCCTTTTGGGAAGAAGATTTAGCAGATTCCCCACCCTCCATATCTTTGGACTTTTTCCCCTCCTCCTGCTTACCAGGATGAGTTTTGTCCTTATGGGACACTCGATGTGACACCCATAAGTCTGCTGCAATGGCCAGCTTCTTAGGATCTATCTCCTTCGAATCGGCCAAATGCTGCTTAAGCTCCGGGGGAAGAAGAAGCAAAAATGTGTTCCAGCAGGACAAGATTTATCATGCCGTCGAAGGTAGAAACCTTATAGCCTTCGACCCAGCCAGTTAAGTTTTTCAAAGATTCAGCGACATAAGATACCCAAGTACCACCTTCCTTTTTCTTATACTCTCGAAAACGCTTTAAATATTGGGCCGGAGTCTTCCCAAACTTTAAAATGAGAGTCTGCTTTAACATTGCGAAATCAGCCCGCTCAGCCTTCGACATTTCCATAATGGCACTACAGCCAGAATGGGGCAGTCTACTGAGCAACCACGCAATCTTATCAGCATTGTCAACTTCCTGGACCTCGCATGCATACTCGAACGCATTCAGCCAGTCCATAATGTCATTCCTCTCTTCATACACACTGAGCAGATCTTTTGGAAACCGTGGATGAGAGGAAGCCCCAGACCCATGTCTAGGACCCTTGGATCCATTTGCAACCTGAAGCTTGGCCAGTTCCAACTGGTGATCCCTGTCTTTTTGTTTTTCTGCCTGTTCGATTTTTAGTTTGGCTATGCTGAATTCAAGCTCCTGCTGCCTAAACCGCAGCTCTTGCTTCTTGAATTCAAGCATAGCCTCCCCATCAGCACTGGCAGAGGAAACATTAGACAGCTCGTCCTCCCTGTCCTCGTGGTCGCGGTGGAACAGTGCGGCGGCAGAACCGTCGGTTCTACCAGTGAGAGCAGCCCCACCACCTTCCGCACTGTCCTCAGAAGTAATAGCGTCAAGCTGCGCTTCTTGCCACGCCATGATTCTTTCGATCATTTCCAATTTCGTGCCTTGAGAGGAAACACCTCTCTCCGCACACATCTTTTTCAGCGTTTCTGATTTGGAAGCATTTAAAGTTAACAACGTATTTGTTTCCATACTGTTTGATAGGACTATGGCCTTTTTAAAGTTATACTATAACAATTCACTACGTGTACTGTTTGGAATAACCTGAAATGCCTTAGTTCGAGCGCAACACTGGATACCTTCAGTCATATCCCACCGCTGTACACCAATTTGTTAAGACGGATTTCTGAACTCTGTCCTGGTGGCGCAGAAGTTCAGAAGGCCAACCTAATTACTTGGAACAGGGTAACCTCTGGACAAGCCAGACCAATCAAGGTAGCGATCGCGGCGGTCAAGACTAGGTCTCAAGAGGGGTGAGGGTGACTGAAGGCCCGCAATGAGCACATAAAGCAAGAGCGCTAACAAACTACTCCAAACAGTTGTTATATCAAAAATAGATACACATTTATTTTAAGGCCTTTAAAACAACGACCGTAGCGAGAAAATCACAATATCACAATATTAAACCAACACATACCATATCAACACAATATATATACAAATACACAGTCGCAAGCGTTTAAAGCACGAAATATGTAGTCCACCTGCCAGGGAAGGAAAACAGGCAGTGCGATAATGCTTTCGACTCAGTTCGCCTTCATAGGCACCTAACTAGATGGAAGTCCGAGCCCTGCGAAGAGTGGAGCCTTGTGCTCAAAGTACCTGCCACGCCGGTGCCAACGGGCAAAAGGGGAAGCTCTTCGGAGGAAGTCGGGCAGTTCGGGTTAGTGCACAGCAGAAGGAGAACAGGTTCCGCAACTCAAGCGCAGCCTCCACAGCGGGCAGAAGCAGAGCGCGAGCGCGGCAAAAGGGTGCTGTTTTTACACAGCAGGGAAAAGCAATGGGATACTGCAGGAGGGCGACCAGATCCTAGATATACTACTCACCGGTCCCCGAAGCAAGCAGACCCAGGCTTCTCCACGATAGTTTCAGCAGCTGGCAGGTTCAGAAGAGCAGGAGACGCTTTGTAGTCGTGTAGAGCAAAAAGACGTCCCAATCGACGAAACCAGCACAGTTTTGTTGCCGCACAGGACAACGGAGCGGCCGTGTGTATTCGAGCCAAATGAACCCTCCTCCCTTCAGACCTGGGGACGCCAAGCGTACGAAGCGTGGGAGAGGGACAAGGACTCGCAATACAACACAACCTGGCGGCGGTTGCAGAGCCAAACTCCTTGGTAAGCTGGTCAGTCAACTGGATGGCCCAGAGACGCTTCCGAAGGCTTACTTGGCAGGAGATGGTTGAAGATGCCGGGAATAGCTGTTCCTGCTATTCCAAAGGTCGAAGCACCAGTACAGGCCTTCTGGTTCGATCAAAGGAGGACAGGGGCTCTCCGGACGACAGCAGTGCAAAGGAGGATTCCTTCAGCGGGTCACCAGCGATTCCTCGGTCCAGCCTCGTAGTTGCAGGATACTTGGCTCCTGTATTCCTTCGTTCGTGAGAACTCAGGAGATCGACATGGTAGTGGTGTTTCCAGCCCCCTCTTATCCACGGTTCCCTTCGCGCCAAAACGGAGGGGAGCCAATGGGAGATCCGCTCATCAAAACACATACCATACGTGGACCAATCACGGACCACGGTGGTCCCAGGCATTCACACCACCCTAGACTCTCTGGCACCCAGGATGTGTATTGGGACCAGACATCCCAGCCCACACCCTGGAGGCACACAAACGACATGTAGAAGCCCGCGAAAGCAACCACGTTTCGCGGGAAAGTACATGCCCAAATAAGGAAGGCCCCGGGTCGCCGGACCTGGGGAAGGTGAAGGGAGCAAGACGGACAGTGGACAGGACAAAGGAGCCTCGCGGCCTGGCCATTTTGGGAGCCAGGCCACCATTTTGGGTTCAGTGCAAAAACGTGCTCAGAACGCCAAAAGGAGCTCAAAATAAACAAAACGATTGCTGCCACCATTCCAGTCCCTGAATGACTTGCACCGATCAAATACCATCCTAAAAGAGTATCTAGGGTCTGTAGAAGGCTAGAGACCCAAGAGAGCTGTAACTTAGCTTACAGTGCCCTCTTGTGTCGTGTTGCACTAAAGCTGCGACACGATAAAAGAAACTACGGGAAACCACGTTCCCCGGTACTGACTGTCTTAAGGGCATGTCAGTTTCCCCGTAAGAAAGGAGCGAAAGCCCAGAGAAGTGCGGCATAAGGCTGTACTTCTCTGGCAAAGTCAAGAACAAGGTTAAAAACAATAGCAAAAAGTTTAGGGGTTGCCACATGGAAGGAAAATTCCCTACAATTACGAAATCTTTCCTAACACTGACCCCCTCACCCCCCAGCCACATTGGAGTGGGTGCCATGTCATGCAGCCCTCCCTGGGACCAGATATCTGCTCCTAGGAACGGACGCCTGAGCCCAGGGAGGAGTGCAGGACAGCCCCCCCCCCCTTATCTGCTCCTGGGAGGGCTACATGAGATGTGCCGCCCCTACAATTGGGCCATGTGTGGATTCCCAGGGGTGTCCTTTTTTGGGAAATGCATGGGGTTTCCTGTTTCCCTTGCTGGCTTCGACACCCTAGGCCCAAATCTGTAGCTTGCCCACATGAACAAAATTGGCAGTGGCGAAAGGCTTGGGGTTCCCAGTGGGTTACCCTTTTCCTTTTGCGCCCCCGGTAGTTGACCCCACACATGTGAGGTACCGTTTTCATCAGGACATGTGTGGGGACGCAGGAAGGTAAGCCATGTGTTGCTGGCGGTGTGTTTCGATGGGTGGCCAGAGCAAAATGTCTGAGAATTGTCTTCATTTCCAGCCAATTTCAGAGACATTTCCCTGTGTCCACTCACTCAAAAATGTCGCCAACAACAGATGTCATACCTTCTCGTGTTCCCACAGGTTTCCCGACGAAAAAGGTACCTCACATGTGCGGGTGCACCTACTGGGGGCGCAAAAGGAAAAGGGTAACCCGCTTGTAACCCCAAGCCTTTCGCCACAGCACAATTTGTTCATGTGGGCAACCTACAGATTTGGGCCTAGGGTGTCGAAGCCAGCAAGGAAAACAGGGAACCCCATGCATTTCCCAAAAGAGGACACCCGTGGGAATGCACAGAGGTCTGACTTGTGCGAAGCGGCCCAGAATGTATTACCCAGAACCCCAGACAAAGTGAACATTGTGTTTTTTCCCCACCAAATATCACACTTTGTCTGGGATTGTGGCTAATAAAAACTGGGGCAATTTGCGCAAGGCAGACCTCTGTGGATTCCCCGCAACCCACCCAGAGCTCACCCCAGGAGTCCACCCACCCAAGCATCTCAATAGCTCACCCACACTTGCTACGCCAGGATCACACCTAACCCTCTACCCACTCTTCCTCACCTAGAATCCCCCCTGCTCGTTGCAGCATCACACCAACACACACAGCCTAAGAACCCACCCAATCTCACTTCCATACCCTAGCCCACCCCATACCCTATGACACCCTGATCACTCCCAGCCCGGCTACATCAATGCAACACATGCGGCTCACCCCAGCACCCCAACCACCCTTGCGCACCTTAGCAAACCCTAGCTCACCCCAGCAAACCTACCTCACCCCAGCACAAGCTACCACACCCAGGAACCCTAGCTCACCCCAGCAAACCTACCTCACCCCAGCACAACCTATCACACCCAGGAACCCTAGCTCAGCCAAGCTCATCTACCTCACCCCAGCACAACCTACCACACCCAGGAACCCTAGCTCAGCCAAGCACACCTACCTCACCCCAGCACAACCTACCACACCCAGGAACCCTAGCTCAGCCAAGCACACCTACCTCACCCCAGCACAACCTACCACACCCAGGAACCCTAGCCCAGCCAAGGATACCTACCTCACCCCAGCACAACCTACCACACCCAGGAACCCTAGCTCAGCCAAGCACACCTACCTCACCCCAGCACAACCTACCACACCCAGGAACCCTAGCCCAGCCAAGCACACCTACCTCACCCCAGCACAACCTACCACACCCAGCAACCCTAGCCCAGCCAAGCACACCTACCTCACCCCAGCACAACCTACCACACCCAGGAACCCTAGCCCAGCCAAGCACACCTACCTCACCCCAGCACAACCTACCACACCCAGGAACCCTAGCTCAGCCAAGCACACCTACCTCACCCCAGCACAACCTACCACACCCAGCAACCCTAGCCCAGCCAAGCACTCACCCCCAATGCAAATGCAATAAAACAAGCACAACTCATTCAACATAGCTCATCCCAGCACCCCATTCTCCCCAGTCACACAACCTCCCTCACACCTCACCAGACCTCACACACCCCACCAAACTTCAACAAACCACTTTGCCGCATCCTACACAAGCTTACCCAACAACGTCACCACGCCCTAGCTCCCCAGCATAACATCGAACCCACCGTAGCTCTCCGCAGCACACCACCCATCTACCCTAACTAATCCCTGCACAATACATATCCACCCTAGCTCCCTCCAGTACATAAACCTCCCGACCCAGCTTGCCCTGGCACAATACTTATTGTAGCTCACCCAGGGCACCATAAACTGCCTCAGCAAACCAATCCACACACCAATCCCAGCTTGCATCAGTACACTCCCGACCTTTCCTCTCTCCAGCTCACCACCCATCCACCCAAGCTCACAACATAGCTCACCCAGGGCACCATAAGCTGCCTCAGCAAACCAATCCACACACCAATCCCAGCATGCATCAGTACACTCCCGAACTTTCCTCTCTCCACCTCACCACCAACCGACCACTCACCCTAACTCTTACTAGCATACAATCTACCCACCCTAGCTCACCTGTGCAGTACAACCACCTTCCTCTACCTCTTAGCAACACCCCCTGCACCCTAGATCACTCCAGCAAAAGATCACTATAGCACCCCATCTGTCAACTCAAGCTCACCAAAGCATCCCATCATCCAAGCATCCTATCCACCATAGGCTCCCCCAACACTGCGCACATTTTAACTCATCTCAGCCCCTAGCCACTCACTCTAGCTCACCACAACACAGCATACAACCACCTAGCTCATCAGGTACAACATCCACTGACCGTAGCTCACACCAGCAAAACGCCCCAGCCTAGCATGACACAGACTAGCACGCCGATCCTAATTCACCCCAGCAAACCATCCGTCCTAGTTCACCCTAGCCCCACACCCACCAGAGCTATTCCCACCAACCACACCCGCCTACCCTAATTCACCTCATTATCCCACTGGACTTAAGCTCATACCAGCACCCAGCCCACGAACCTAGCCACCCAGCATCTGAACAAGCTTACATAGCTTATCACAGCACATCACCCACCCACCCTAGGACACTAGAGCAAATAACAACGTCACTGTGGCTCATCCAAGCACCCCACTGTAACTCACCCCAGCACAGCACCCACCCAGCCTAGCTCACTCCAGCAGCCCACCCACCCACATAAGCTCCCCCGAGCTGTATAGCCAAGCGCCCAATTATATCCCAGTACAGGCTCCTCTCAAGACTTCACACACCACCCTAGATTGAATCTTCTTGATGCCCACCCACTGCATCAACCGAGCAAACCTTAGCTCACACAAGCATCCCATAGCTCACACAAGCATCCCCTAGCTCACACACGCATCCCATAGCTCACACAAGCATCTCATAGCTCACACAAGCATCTCATAGCTCACACACGCATCCCATAGCTCACACAAGAAACCCATAGCTCGCAGAAGCATCCCATAGCTCGACTGAGCACAACACACACCCAACTGAGCTAAAAGCAGCACACTTTAAGGGCCTCATTACAAGTTCAGTGACACGGCAAAAAGTGGTAATTCCATTACTGCCACCTTTTTGGGCGGTAGCAGAATTACCGCCATTTTTCACAAACCACTGAACACAAACACAAAAGTATGCCAGTCAGGTAACACATTGGTGTCCCCTCCAAAAACATCTTTTTTTTGGCAGATACCCTGATTACTGGACAATTAACAACACACTTGTTCTGTGACCAAATCGTACAGTTTCCCCTCATGGTGTAGGAAATGGTAGGATGATCCTATCATTTTAGCCAACCGCGCGTTGCACCCTGGAACTTGGAGTTCCATATTAAATTTGACATATAATAAATACTACAAGCACCAAAATGCAGAAGCCTGTAGCGCTATGTAAAGTGTGCAGTGGACCTCTGCTGCACCAGTCTGTATGCAGACCTGTCCACATTGGCCTCTTAGTGGCCCTGGGTGGGTTGCCCAATGCCTGCTCTTGGTAGGATTTTCTGACGGGTAGGAAAAAATGACAGGTTAGGCTGTCAGATTTTCCTACCCTGTTACTTTTTCCTACCCCTGGGTGGGTTGCCCAATGCTAGCTGTCGGTAGGATTTTCTGACAGGTAGGAAAAAATGACAGATCAGGCTGTCAGATTTTCCTACCCCGTCACTTTTTCCTACCCCTGGGTGGGTTGCCCAATGCCTGCTCTTGGTAGGATTTTCTGAGGGGTAGGAAAAAATGACAGGCCAGGTTGTCAGATTTTCCTACCCCATCACTTTTTCCTACCCCTGGGTGGGTTGCCCAATGCTAGCTGTCGGTAGGATTTTCTGACGGGTAGGAAAAAATGACAGGTCAGGCAGTCAGATTTTCCTACCCCGTCACTTTTTCCTACCTCTGGGTGGGTTGCCCAAAGCTAGCTGTCGGTAGGATTTTCTGACGTGTAGGAAAAAATGACAGGTCAGGCTGTCAGATTTTCCTACCCCGTCACTTTTTCCTACCTCTGGGTGGGTCGCCCAATGCTTGCTGTTGGTAGGATTTTCTGACGGGTAGGAAAAAATGACAGGCTAGGCTGTCAGATTTTCCTACCCCGTCACTTTTTCCTACCTCTGGGTGGGTTGCCCAATGCCTGCTGTCGGTAGGATTTTCTCAATGGTAGGAAAAAATGACAGGCTAGGCTGTCAGATTTTCCTACCCCGTCACTTTTTCCTACCCCTGGGTGGGTTACCCAATGCCTGTTCTTGGTAGGATTTTCTGACGGGTAGGAAAAAATGACAGGTCAGGCTGTCAGATTTTCCTACCCCGTCACTTTTTCCTATCCATGGGTGGGTTGCCCAATGCTAGCTGTCGGTAGGATTTTCTGACGGGTAGGAAAAAATGACAGGTCAGGCTGTCAGATTTTCCTACCCCGTCTCTTTTTCCTACCCCTGGGTGGGTTGCCCAATGCTAGCTGTTGGTAGGATTTTCTGACGGGCAGGAAAAAATGACAGGTCAGGCTGTCAGATTTTCCTACCCCGTCACTTTTTCCTATCCATGGGTGGGTTGCCCAATGCTAGCTGTCGGTAGGATTTTCTGACGGGTAGGAAAAAATGACAGGTCAGGCTGTCAGATTTTCCTACCCTGTCACTTTTTCCCACCTCTGGGTGGGTTGCCCAATGCCTGCTGTCGGTAGGAATTTCTGACGGGTAGGAAAAAATGACAGGCTAGGCTGTCAGATTTTCCTACCCCGTCACTTTTTCCTATCGGTAGGATTTTCTGACAGGTAGCAAAAAATGACATTACAATTCCTGTTAGATTTTCCTACCGATAGGATTTTCTGACAGATAGCAAAAAGTGACATTACATTGGCTGTCTGCACAGGGCGCGTGTTGCATCAGAGCCGGCTGGGGCCGGGATCCCTTAAAGATCGGTGTCCCCCCTGTCTCAGATGCAACACGAGCCCTTGGAATGTGCGGGCATCCAGCTGTGCGGATGTGTTGGGGGTATGCGAAATTAATTTCACAGATCCCCCTGCAGGTTTTGTTATTTTTTATTTTTTTAAAGACTTGCATTAGCATTAAGATGCGTTCGGTTTCCCGCGCGCGCATCTTAATGCTAATACTAGGCGAACATAGATGCCAGCTGTGCGGCCTCCAAGCTCCCCAGACCCTCACATCAAGATGCCTGGGGAACAAAGGCCGCACAGCCGGACGACAGAGTCTCAGGCCACCGCATTTACATAGAATCGGTAATCTTTGTCTATGTAAATGTGGGTGCCTGTGGCTCTTACACGCGGCTGGAGGGCTTTGTTCATTGTGATGGTTCCTGCTGCGGTTTAGCAGCACGGCCTCTGCTCGCTTCGGTTTGCCCCTGCAGGAACCACGTTTTAAGAAAAGAAAAGAACGCAATAGTTTTTCTTTTCTTTTAAAACAAACGCGGGAATAATGCATTTTATTATTCTTTTTTCTTGTAAAGTGAATGACGTTTTCCGCATTCATGTAACAAGAAACAAGGCTTGCAGGCTCTTAAAAGTACACCAACCCTGTTTACATAAGAGAGCCAAAAACCCAGAGAATTTCGGCACCCAAGCCCCGACTACCGGACACGTCCACATATTTAAAAAAAATATATATGCCTACCAAGAAACACACAACAGAAAAAGTGCTAATAAACAGGCAGTTTCCCCCTAAACTTATAATTGCAATAGACACGAGAAAACCGGGCAAATGAGTCTACATTTGTTTTCTTCCTCGCCAGATAATGCATTGCTTCCCCTTTAAAAAGTCTGGGTAACTTTACACTATGGTGGCCAACTGTCCCGGATTTTGCGGGATTGTCCCGCAATTAGGGACTCTGTCCTGCCGTTTGCAGAGTGGTTGTGCAGGACGCAGGTTGTCCCGACTTTCGTCAGGGCAACCTGCCTCCAGCACAGCCACTCTGCAAACTGAAGTGGCCATGTACCCAGCACGGCGCTGCCGCCTGCTGCTTTCTTTCCCCACGGCTCTACAGCTCGAGCTGTAATGCTCGACACCTGGCTTAATTGAAATGCTAATGCTTTGTTCCTGGGGTCCTGATGGTCATGTTTGAAGTAAAAAAACATGACCATCACCTCCCAAGGACAAAACATTTGCATTTCAATTAAGCCCCATTAAAAGAAAATGTAAATTAAAAAGGGGCGGGCCAAACCTGAATGACGTTGTGACGTCATCGTCGCCTTGTGGGCAAGTGTCCCGCAAAATACTATTAAAGAGTTGGCCACCCTACTTTACACACATTGTTCTGCACTTGCACATGTTTGCATACATTCCTTAACTTGACAACGAGACCCCTAGGAAACGTTTATTTTAGCTTGGTGCTCCTGCCCAGGCAGCTATTTGCCTAATGCATGAATGTTTATGGCTCTTTTACGGATGATTTATATAAAGGGATCCTGAACGACCATAAACACAGAGACTCCATGCTCTTCCCCGGAGACCTCGAGAAGAGCCTACAAAACCCTGAGTCCCTGGGGAAGACCCATAGGTTAGGCAGGTATGAAGTACACGTGTGTTACAGGCCTTCATTGAAGTATGCACCATACAAGCAACTGTTTCTAAAGTCTGAAACAATAGCCCTCATACCCCCAGACATGTATCATGGACGCCAAAAATTATTTTCCACACCCTCCATCCAGTGGCTCATGTATATGTCTGAGCAGATCAAGACACCTATACACCATGCCCTGCGGTGAGGAGAGAAAAAGATCGGCCCCTATTTTCTAGACGGCTATGCTTCTTTAAATGGGGTGCAGCAGGCCTATGAGTTTAACGGGTGTTTTTTATCACGGGTGTCCACAGTGTTATAAGAAGGATGGCTATAACACCCTGACAGCATGTACGTATGATCATCTTTACAGGAGAACTCTTTTAAAAATGAATTTTCTTGAGACCAGGGGTTTGCGTGTTATTACGCTTTGGGAGATTTTTCTCAAGCATAAGAATTTACCAGAACCGCTAGAACCGTGTGACGCTCTTTTTGGAGGTAGGACTAATGCCGTCATGCTCAATCACAAAACAGCCCCTGGTGAGAAGATACACTACTTAGAGTTTACCAGCCTCTACCCTTTTGTCAACCATTCAAAGCCTTACCCTTTAGAGCACCCACGTATCATCTATGAACATTTTGGGGATATTAAGCAGTATTTTGGGCTGATCAAATGTCAAGTGTACCCCCTAACAAGCTTTATTTTCCGGTCCTCCCTCAGAGAATTTCTGGTAAGCTCATGTTCCCATTGTGATTGGCTTGTGCAGAGTCAAAAGAGACTGACAAAATGCACACATACCGATGAGGAACGCTCGATCACGGGTACCTGGTGTACCGTCGAGTTAGAAGTGGCCTTGCAGAAAGGGTACCGTCTGGGGAAGATTCATGAAATGTGGCACTTTGAGAACATCACAGTAGAACTCTTTTACGAGTACATTCATATGTTCCTGCGGAGCAAACAAGACTCTTCAGGATACCCCGAGGGTTGTGATGACCCTGCATCCCACCAGAAGTACATAGATGACTATTACACAAATCAGGGTATCCGTTTAAGACCAGAATTCATCGAGAATAACCCTTCCAGATGGCAGCTAGCCAAGCTTTGTTTAAATTCCTTATGGGGTAAGTTTGCTTAGAGAACAAATTTACCAAACACAGCGATTATAACCGATCCTGACAAGTTGACAGCCTATCTTTTTGACCCAGGTTATGACATTTCAAGCCTGCAGTTTATAGATGAGGAAACGGCATGCCTCTGTTGGAAATACGCTGAGGAGTACCCTACGTGTTCCAACAATATAAACATATTTATTGCGTGTTTCACAACAGCTCATGCCCGTCTGAAAATGTATACAGTCAAGGATGCTCTCCAGGAGCGGTGTCGGTACCACAACACAGATTCAGTCATTTTTGATAGCGCCCCCGGTCAGGAGAATCCCCCACTGGGTGATTATCTGGGTAATCTAACAAGTGAATTAGCTCCTGGCCGTTTACATACAGAAGCACTCTAGAAAAATCTGGTGAGGGGAAAAACAGACCTCATTAGTACCTGCGACCGACCATCATGACGGCACATATATGTCATAACTATGGTCTCCTTAAAATGCTAGTAACGGCACCGCCCCAGCAGCGCAAGGGCATTCTGTGCTCGGCTTCTGATGATTTAGTATCGGCTATAGCTGAGATTGCCATCAATACTGTCAGGGGGAATGTCCCGCTATCCGGCCGTCCATTAGGTGTCTTAAAAAAGAAGAAGCTAATCCTCAAGAAACTGGGTAACAAGCGGGCCTCCATAAAAGTTAAAAGAAAACTTTTAAAACAATCCAGAGGTTTCATAGGAGCGCTCCTAGGTCTTGCATTACCGCTGATCACTAGACTTCTAGGGGGCGGTTAATGGAGCACAGTCAGAAGATGTATCTGGTTGACAAGCGACAGCTCGATGGTCTGAGCATCGATGGTCTGAGCACCCATAACCGAGAAGAGCCTGATATTCAAAAATCAGCAACCCTTCGGATCGATTCTGAAATGCAATACGACGTCATGATTTATCAGACCACGACACAGGTACCCTCTATTCATCTATTCACCAGAAATACTTAACACATTTAGGCAAGCTGACAATAAGAAGAACAAACTAACATTGTACATGCCACCTGAAGAGTCCACAAGTCTTGGCAACACATGTCCCGGACACCCAGTTTCTGATCCATTGGTAGCTGAAATCTTAAACACCATTAACCCCTGCTGTCGTAAGAATGCTGAACTATTGTTGTACAAGATGACTGGTGAGCATGGGCTGGTACCCTGGAACGCAAAGGGGGAGTTTGTATATAAAGGCACGACTGTCAAAGGTTCAAACGTCCATGATTTAGTTTGCATTATTACCAACCCGCAGGCCTTTGGGAGACACAAAAAACCTAGAGGCTGGGATCTGTTTATGCAATCTGCTACGGACTTAAACATTCCTGCCACTTTAGTGGGAAATATGGGTGCTCGCAAACTGCTCGAGACATTGAAAGACACTGGTGTTAAAACCCCGTCCGAGGATGTTGAGTCCCTAGATATTTCCCTAAAGAGAAGAAAAAAGAAAAAGAAACCGAAACGCGAGGCCTGGTTTAGTGTGTAACTGTGTTTTCTCTTAATTTTAAGAAGTGTTTAACCATTGTAGTGTGTATTTGTATATGGTTTATGTATCTGTTTTTAAAAGTATACTCAGACCTGTTGATTAAACAAATGCGCTGTTTGTAATAAAATATGTGTTTATGTAAATGCTTTTATATTTATACCCCATATAGCCTGTATAAACAAAGGTTCTACTTGTAATAAAATACCATTATTATTTATACCAACTACAAGTTTTGCGTCTAAATACTTCAAGCATGTCTAGCACAATTTTTTAAAAAAAACTATTAAACAGTACACAAGTAAGAAGGAGGCTGTTGTTTCAAAGTACAAGGGGTTTTTATTTAGCCCTGTACACGTATCTACTGGTTATTAACACACTTACATTTCTGTCAAAAACTATATAGATTTACAGGGTGCCGGCGATATTTACGCTTGTTCACAAAATCCATCATCATCCGATCATTTTGTCTGAGATCAAGAGAATAGGTTTGAATAACAGACCGCAGTGACTGTTTCTCAGACATTTTAGATAAAAAGTAACAAGCGTGCTGCCCACATGTCACGGCTTCAGAATGCTGCACCTGGGCTCTATTATAATGTAATATGGGGGCTATATGTTTAACATAGTCCAATAGATCGCCGTCATATATAGGATGGCTTGGGAAACACCCCAGACTATCAAAAACAGTTATTGCACCAGCGTCTATAAACATAGCTATCCAATGTGTGCCTTCCTGATGCTGGGGATCAGTGTTCACAACAAAGCTGATGGGCAGCTCACCAGGTATATCCCTTGGAATGTTATCACATGAATGCACGCCTCGAAATGTTTTCACAGCATGTTTGTCTTTACACAGGAAACACATGATCTGATAGGTATCCATTACACATCGTACAGCACCTGCCTCTGATTGTTGAGTTCTATGACCGAGTCAAAAAGGGCCATAATAATGAGATTCACAGTACTTGGTAAATTTGCAGCAAACCGTACCTCAAGGTGTAAGTTACCATTCCTAATCATATCATAATGTCCTATGATGCATTATCGGGTATCAAATCAAAGGCCAGCAAGGTGTAGCCGCCGTCGTAGTCGTCACGTGGTATCACAAATCCTTTATCGCGCATGTGCTTACCGCTGATGGAGACTAGTCCCAGATACTCCCTAATTGTATTTTTCTGTTGAAAACTAGGGCTGCAGGCTTTGGCGGGTATGACGACCCCATCCTTAAAAAGAGCTGCATAGTTAATGTTGTAATGTTTAAAATTAAAAGGATTGTGCACGTAATCCCCTGAAAAAGTAGTGTTATCCACAAAGCCAATAACGATTATTTTAGGTAGCTGTCCCAAGAATAAGTTATCTTGACTGGCAACACGGCTGCCCGCTGGTACACTGAAGATTTTCAAGGAGGTCCTCTCCACAGGGTATTTCAAGTTAGATACTTGTAGAGCGTCAGCATGCGCAAGTCTGACCGTAGGAGACACATTAACCCTTTTAATGAATAAACTTGCTGATACTATTACCAGTTTGTAGGCTGCATCATCACTGTTAAGACAGAAAGCGTCTTTATTTCAAGAGAGTTTAATTTTCAGATCAACATCATTCACCATCAGCTTCTCCTAGTTTCTGCTACCTGTCGCATACGATGATCTCTTTATAAGGCCATCTTGAACATAATCCTCCATATGCCCCGCTGTGTCCTTATAAAAAAGCCCTACAGTGAGCTGGGTGTCCAGAGTCTCATTGATATAGTTCAGAATGCTTTCTATGTACGCTCTATAGGCAAACATAGTGTCACTCTGTGTAATCATGCGATCACCTAGAGTGATGTCCACGTGGTTGAAAAGGGTGGCCACCGGATAGGCAATCGTGGCCACCTTCGCTGCCACTCCGATAGCCGTTCCATCCTCTTTTGTTATTCTGCAGGTTAGGTAGATTAAGGTGTCATTCAAATCCAGGAACGTCTCTGTTGAGCCCGAAATGTAAAACTCGATGAGGGCTAATGGTGAAAGTGCCGCTAGGGGCTCAACTTCCATGAAAAAACTGTTTTCGATGCTCGTCTGTGTCGGGGGCACGTCAAACAGATCTAGTTCTGATTTCACACATTTCCCCAAGGCACAGTGGATGAAGGCCATCTTTTAGAAAATATTGATGCCGGGTCTGTTTTTATTTCGCTTGACCCGTCTGTTCTTTGATGTGCGTTTTCTCTTCTGAGCAGCTTTAGTTGTTGATCTTCGTTTTTTATGCGGCTTCGGCGGCCCCCGCCTGCGTGAAGCTCGCCTTTTTCTTTTTGCAGGGCATTTACCCACATAAACCAGACCAGAGCCCTCTTGTGCTGGTTGGTTGAAACAATTTGCGATGGAGGTTGTTGCAGTAGACACCACATCCTCAGCAATGTTTGTAGCAGCTGTTTTCATATGCGGCTTGGCTAATTCAAACCCTTTGCGCAGGAAAGGCATGGCTCACCGAAAAAGACTTCTGAAAATACTGCCTAGACCCTCACCATACATCACAGGTGCACCTTGGAAGTAGGGTTGATTTCCATAACCGGCCTGTCTGCGGTAATAATCCCTATAAGCGTGCAGCTTCCCGTAATTCTTCATGATCACCATGTTCTAATTGTCTCTCTTGCGTCTAGGGCATACGTGTAGTTTCAACAGTACCTTCCCGTATTTAAATGAGACCAGATCACCCTGATGGTCCCTTATCTGTTTGTTGATGTCAAAATGACACTTTGAAACAGGAATATAATCAGGCTTCATGTATTGTATATTAACAATGCCGTTATTTTCACCATTGACTAGTGCAGTCCGCATCAGGAGTGCGTATGAGTCACCGACCCTTTGGTACTGTAGATCATGAGGCTGTAAAATCCACCATCAATCTCTGCACGTGTTTTTAGTATTATTTTTTATATGCTGAACGTTCCCCAACACCATAGAAATTTTCCTGCTAAATATAAGTTCCACGGTAAGATCGGGTGATCTTACAAATACTTTCCGGCATGAGTTATTTAGAAATAGCTGTATATCTGCATAGCGCTCGAGACTTCCTATCGATTTGTTGATAGTATCTAGCAGGGCTTGTATTGTGGGGTAGAAGCCGTGAAGAAAACCCACGTTTATCAATTCAGCAGTCTCTCCACGTCTGATTGTATACCAGGAATCTCTTTTGTCCAGGGTGTCGCACATATGGGGGTATTGAATCTCCATCAACCCTGCTTCCCACTGACCTTGTAAATTAACGGGTTTAGCCAGCTTAACAGACTAATTCAATATTTCATTTTTGGGGAATATATCTAAAGAGGCGTTACTGGGCAAGGTGATATAAAAGCTGGTGTTTTCCATCTTCTTCTCAGGGAGCGTCTCAGTTTTTTAGATCCTCTAGAGATGCCGCGTTGACCCAACTGTTGAATTTCTCAGGCCATCCCTGCCATTTTACCAGATGTTGTTTCTTAGACCCCTTACCTTCACTCTGAATAATTTTCTCAACCCTATAAAGACGCTGGGGATCGTCAACCACCTTTTGTAACTCCTCTGTGTAGAAATTACCGCTTACAACTTCACCAGCATAATCAGTCAGCTAATATATGTATACACCCTCTTTCATGGCTGCTTTTGCCACTATGAAAATTTCATCGGTAAAGGACTGATGGTAGCCTTTTGTAAAGACACCTTTTAACTTGGATACTGGGATGTGGTCCCCTTCGCGGAAGGCTGTTTTCTTGATCTTCTCCAATATCCGTCCAGCATATAGGTTTTGCCACGCTGATAATGAGTTTTCAGAGGTTACAGAACTGGGAGGCATTTTAATAGACCGGTGGTAACTGTCATTATACACATCGATAAAAGTCTGTAATATATCCACATAGCATTGCGTATTATAGGCTGTGAAATATCTCCATAGTTTAGATTTCAGGATTCTATTAAAACATTCAACAACCGCTGCTTTAACCTCTGTGTGTGTTATAAAATTATGCACGCCGTGTTGATTTAGAAGGTTTTGGAGGGGCCGATTCAGAAATTCCTTACCAGCATCAGTTTGTAATTTTACAGGTACGTGGCCCGTGCTGAAGATATGCTTGAAGGCCACAGCCACTTTTGCACCAGTCTTATCCCTCAAGTGTATTTTGATCAAACCTATGTCACCGTCAGAATGTACTGCGCACCATCGTTCTGCTTTTCATAGTTAGAAACATCCGCCAGGTCAGCCTGCCACTGCGTGTCTTCTGCTGCGACAATGGGCATTCTTCTTTTAAAACATTTTCTAGCATTTTTATGGAGGTTTATACGGCTCCTGGCCGGGTAGCCATGTCTTAACAGCTCCGCGTGTGATGGAGTGTTTATGATGCTGTAATTTTCAATAAAGCGCATCAACACCCCCATAACTCCCAACGCCACGTTTATCATAATAACTTTTATGCAATCTTGAACGCGTGTTCCATTGAAGCACTACAAAAAAATAACCAGACACAGGGTTGGTGTATGACTTTTTTTTTTTTTATACTAGTTGGTATACATGTACGGGATGCCAAACCGTTACCACCCCTGACATTTTATTGGACGCATCATATAACAAGCTATACACATCAATGTGGTTGCCCCGCCTGTAACTCTGTAGACACCAGATACTCGTAGCATTTAACAGTTCAGATAGTTCAGAGGCTTGTAAAATACGGCCTTTAAGGTGTAGGAATCTTGCATACATTTCAGCCACATGGCGTTTCAACACGGTTCTAGGACCCAGGTATAAAGAACCCACGTTGTATTGGAATACCAAACCATATTCATCACACACCGGCATCCTGGTGATGTTACAAATGTCACTTATACAGATTGCACTTTCACAAATTTGCGCATATCGAAGTCTCAGTACATAAAAATGCCACAATAGGTGTGGGCTGTTTACAGCTATTCTCGCCTTCAGCATAGCGTATAAAAGTTTTTGCCCACACATGCATCCAGGTGTCAGGTAGCGCTCCACACGCCTGGCTTGTCCTCCAGAAACGCTACCCTAGAAACAACGGTTACTCCTGAGACTGTACAGGTGAGAAAAGTCTCTCTGCATTAAACGGGCTACATGGTTTCTAAAAATCACGGGTCCTGCCAGTCATAAAGATTTCATTTTTTTCTCAGGTTTGCGACACGTTTGAATTTCCAGGATTGTTTTTGTTAGCAGCCCCCCCACACTCGCATGTACACGCATACACATGGTTTTATAAACACCTTTAAGCATCTGATAAACATTATATGACTTCAACATCTGGCATATCGCCTGTATTGCTACGGATTGATAATTCGGGAGTAAACAATCATGAGCATCCTGCTGAGGGTATCCGTATTTATGCCCTTCACACCATCGGTAAAAGTCACGCTTCAAGTACATTTTCACAACCGACGCCGCAAAAGCTTGAACCGTTACAGTCTCCAAATGGGTTATATTTTCATCTTCTTCCTCATCAGAACTTTCAAAATGTTTCAAAGTATCGCATTTCTTACATATCACCGTGTGGGTATGCTGAACTTTTGATCCTTTTTGAACAGCACACGCAATAATAATTGACGGTGTTAAACGAGTTGTTCAGGCCCACAGCGCCGTCACGCTTATCTGGCGTTTTCTGCAATTCAAAAAAGGAAGAGGTTTAACTCTTGAGCATATGTTTTCACAAGTTTTTAACACACACACACACACAAGCCGTCATACTTCATTACTTACCATAGTACATGTTTCAGAATCAGCATCTTTCAGTATAGCGGCGCTAGTGACGTCCATAAACAACTTGTCTTCATTGGATGCTGTGTCTAACGTCGGGGTCACTGCGACCTCTGGAAACAGTTGCTCTAAAACATTCAGATCCTCATACAGGGACTCCTTAAGAGCCTTAAAAGCCTCATCCATATTTACATAGTCTGCATCGGTGTAGAGTTCATCTACACCAGAGTCGATGATCCCAGGCGGTTTCCCACTACCAAGATTCAACATATCAAAATGCTCACACAGTTTATCCATAGCCGCAGCATCATCAGGGTCCTCGTCGACGGATAGCGCAGGTGCCGGCGGACTTTCAGGGGTTTAGTATTTTTGAAGTGTTATCAAATCCTCGGCCTCTGTATTGTCCTTAGAGTAGTAGCTGTAGCGCTTCTTAATTCCTGGTATTGAGGTCTTTGAGTTTTCTTTTTTTTCCAGGGCTTCAGGAACGGCTTGTACATCCCCCAATACTAATCTGAATATATACACCCTACACACCACACCCCCTAAAGATGGCCACCCCTCAAACATCTCCACAACCCCCACCCTTCAAAACCCAACACCACACTTCCGGGTCTTTGTAGGGGCACCCACTGGGGCTCACCCAGATGCCACCCACAAAGATCCAGAAGTGTGTCGCTGGGGTTTGAGGGGTGGGTGCATCCGGGGGAAGCCCCATTGGGGCCCCTAGGGACTCCTGGCCTTGGGGGGACCTTCCTGCTAACCCACATGATGTCACATCCGGTGGGACTCCCCCCGCTAAGGACCAAGTTTCTGTTAAACACATCTACATCACTTCCGGGTTGGGATTTTGCCCAAGCGGAACTTCCGGGGGATACCCTAGGGGGCCACGCCCCAGATATGACATCATAGGGACCAGATATCCCGCCCTAAAGAAGCCTGCAAACCTGTCAAGCCTAGTTTGATGAGGAAAGGTATCATAGTAGACTACTCTAGTCGATCTCTTCCCCTGCTGACAAATATGTTACATCAATCAATATTGTCAATGTGCGGACCCCCGCCTTTCAAAGTATAATGAAGTGGGATGATGATCTCATAGCAGGGATATGGTCACATATGAGGAGGGTGATGAGACTATAGGGGAGGACATATTTCTTATATTCAGAATCTTTTTCCTTTGTGCTTTGTGATGTCTTTGCTGCGCCCATAAGCCACAGTGTCTAGTGTTTTACTTTAAGTGACAGCGGACTGGGTCCTCCCTTCCGTTCCGTTTGACTGAAAGCATTGCTTACACGTAGCATGAAATACTGGGCATTTATTGTGCAGAGCTCAGGACTTTTTCGATGTGATCAGGTGAAGGCTTGTGACCCGCCATTTTGTGGATTGTATCGGTTTCAGCTAGTTTCAACAATGGACCTCTCACCGTGAGCTGAAATGCTTAAGGGGTGGAGGACCAACGTCCCTGACATGAGGAGAACAGTACCAAAAAGTGCAAATGTTGACATCAGAACCAACGAGTGGATTGTCATGTGGTACCTGAGAAAGATCGAACCAGAGAGTGGAGAGAACAGACTCTTGCAACAGTGCAATGTGTTTCGTTATAAAGAGGTGGGAGCAACGGGCCAGAAGGCCTACGTAGAACATCTCAAAGATAACGAGGTCAAACCTTTTGGAGGGTATAAGAGAAGCAAAGCCGGGGGGGCAGAGTGGGTTAGTGGGTTTTGAGTTAGGATGGGATGCTGATAATGTATCTTGAAACATGTAATTAAATGTGTGTTCACCTACAGCAAATAAAATGGATTTTTTTCATCGTCTTGTTAATAATATGCACATAAAAAGCAATCTACAACCTTTAAATGTAGTCTATGAGTACAAAGGCCCAACTAATAAAAGATGATATTAATTGTTGCATAGGCAGGATTATTGCAAATGCCCCAGCCCCTAACAGGCAGCATGAACACACTATTTCATTTGAGTTAGTCAAGCCCAAAGTTTGAAAGATGATACTTTACCTGGGAGCCACTATAGGGAATGCAGTGCAGGGGTAGTGCAGGCGAGTCTTTTCAAACAAAGGATGCTCAAAACCTGGCTAGCAGAGCACCCTGCAAAAACCAGACCATGGGGCACTTTTAACCTGTAGCCACCCCAGGCTTGTACTCCAAGACCCAACAGAACCACTCAGATGAACCAGCCTGGCCCTTCAACTCCCAAGGGACGGAACACTCAGAATTTAACAACATAATACCCATCACAAATATGGCCATAAAGACTGATAAGAACACAACCCCCACAAACAGGAGAAAATAGGGACTGACCCATTCTTGTAAACCTCCCTGACATGTGCAATACACTGGTGCACGACACTGAAATCAAGAACGCATTGGCGATTGTAACCTAGTTGGGTCCGTGTCCCCAACCTTTCCTCCCCACAGGACACTAACACCACTCCACAATCATCAGAAAATGGAACCCAGAACATAAACGCCACCTCATTAAGCTGGACAACAACACAACTTGATTGCTACTGGTTCAGTAAAACCCTGCAATTCTAACAGGACTCAGGAACCCAAACCACCTCTTCCTTCCTCAAACGTTCCAATATACTATCACCTTTAAACTACACACAACGAGTGGATGTATGCTTGCTAGATGCCTCCCATCCACATGGAGCTTGGGGCGCAGCTCAGAGTGAACCGCACAGCTTGCTGCATGGATAGCTCTGTCTATCACATGCTGGGCTCCATCAGAGGATCGCGCAGTGTCCCTTTGCTGTTGTCTAGTAGATCTTGCGTTTTACATTCTAGATAGAATGCGTACTCAAGTGTCACTGCCACAAACCACATAGGATCATACCAGCACTCAGAACTCTGGTACTTCCAGCCCACAATCAACGCCAGATATTTAGTACCTGCATCCCTCTTATAAACACCCCCGAGTTTTGTTATGTCAAAACCACACACCACAAGGCCACCTCAAATTTCAGAGATGCGCTATAAACGACTACTTTACATTATATTACCCTTAATTTGGGTAATACCACTTATTACACCACTTAGTTGAGAGGCGATGAGCCACTACATAAATGTACAATATTTATATTGTTACACTTATTAAATGATGGACCCGGGTTAGATGGAACATTGTTATTCTTTTTACAGCGCTGAGGGGGCCCCTTTAGGAAGGCACTTGAACTGTCATGTTGGAATTGTCATATGTATATTTGGCTGGGGTGGCAATCAGGGTGCTGTGGTTTGGACCTTGAGGTACCTGATGGAAGGGACGAGGGGGGTGAGGAGAGGGATTGCAGACTGGTAATTTATTTTGTTATGCAGTTTTTCATTAGAGCTAGAGCGCCAAATGATGATAAAGCGTGTTAAATGAAAAGAAACACACACAGTAAAGTGCGTGTTATACTACATGTCTTTCAACGTTTTGTTGAGAGCCTTTTTGAAACTGTTGGACACGAGTTAACTGTTTAGGGTGTACATGCCGGTAAGATAGCTCAATGGGCTGAGCGCTCGCTGCTGCGATCTGTCTGTGATGAGCAAGTCGCAGGTGTGCATGCCAGCAAGGCCAACTCAGCCTTTCATCCTTCTAAGGTTGATGAACGAGTATCAACATCAGTTGCTTGAAATTGCATGTAAATAAGTTCCATGTGCAGCTCTTTGGCCAAAGCGCTATTTAAATAACACATTATTATCACTATATTCATTTGATTAAAAACTTGCATTGTCGTAAACATACTCGGAACCTGCAAAAATGTCTCCTTTTTATTTAACCAACTTGGCCAATTATATATTTACTTAAACCAGTTGGGCCTGTTGACCCTTCTTTGATGTGCCTCCACCACAGCGTGCTTGCTCTATTTATGCCCCATGGTTTGCCCCCTCCCCCAATATTGATGTTCTAGGGACCTCACTGTTTACAACATCATTGGCAGATTTCAATTATTAACGAAAGATCAAACTAGGTGAACATATTTGGAATTGATGTGACAGTAATCCCACGAGGGACCTACCCCACCCCTTCACACTATCCCATCTCTCTCTACCCCACCCATCTAATCTCCACTCTCTCTACCCCCACCCTAACACCACCCTCTCCACCCCCACTTTAACAGCACCCTCTCACCCCCCAGCCACTCTACCACCACTCTCTCTACCCATCCACCCAAGCACCACTCTCTCTGTCCCAACCAATCTACCCCCACTCACCCAACCCCACTCTGTGTACCCCAGCCCACCCAACTCTCTCTACAAAACCCCCACTCTCTACCCCCTCATCCTTCTTCTCACACCCTTGCTTTATTTCATACCCTCCATCTCTCAATCTTTCTCGCTCATATTTCCTCTTGCTCATCATCGATGGCACCCTCAATCGTTTCCTCCTGCACTCTATTCTTCTTCCTTCTCAGTCTCTTGCACACCCATGCCCTTTATCACATGCTGCTTTGAAACGTTGCACCGTCCTCCCTGCACTCTGGTGCCTATAAATGCAAAATGCAAAGAACAGCAGTAAACGTCAACACTATTGGCTTTGCTAATGCTTGCTTGTAATAGGAGCAATAATACCTCCAGTGGCAGGCATCGCCAGCTGGTAACTGCATCTGGGCTCCTCAGGCTTATAGACTTTGTCACTTTTAATTGCCCTAAAATGGCATTAACTTTGTAAATTGAAAGAAAGCCTTTTCTTTCTATTTTATTTAGACTAGACCAATAAACAGACGTCACGATTTAAAAAATATATTTATCACCCCCTACTACTCCCAAGTAATTTCCATGATCCTAAAAAAGCGTATTCCGTGAATTAAATGAAAAGAACCACAAGGTGTCAGCACAACACTACTTTCTAGTGCTCCACAAATAATTATAACTCTGTGATCAGTGCTAAAGCTTAGCATTTTCAACACATTTCTCATTTTAAAAATCAATAGATTATATACTACACATTATATATCATAAATGAAGCATATTTCATAAATTGGATATATTTTTGAACATATGTATAACATATAAGAACATGGTAAAAAGTATGAACGAGATGTGTTAATATTAAAGCAATAGAACCCAAGGAGGGGGGCATTACCGGACGGGTAATGCCCCGCCTCCAAGGCTTCTATTGCTGTTAGTACCCCGGCATTACCTCCACGTCCACTCTTCCTCGTCCCAGTACTTACTTCATGAGGCACCTGCCTCCGACACAGGACCTTCTTCTATTTCTTTAAATCTCTATAACTCCTCCCCCACATCCATGTCACTCAGTTTTAATTTTTCCTGCCTCCGGCAGGTTGGACTTTTTCTTCCCGGTGCGGGGCACCAGGGAGCACCGATTGCTGGCCCCCTGGGGGGGCTGTGTGGCGGGGCCCTCGGCTCCCTCAGGTGCGGCGCTGCTCCTGGGCCCCATGCGGGGCTTGGGGTCATAGTTGAGCTGGATTGCCTCGCTTGGTTCTTTGCTGGGCTCCGGACCGCAGCGTGAGCATTGTGTCCCGGGTCCTGCACGGCCCCGGGAAGGTAAGGAGAGGGGAGGACTGGGCTTGATGTTTTTCCCCTCTCCTCCTGTTTTGGCCGTCTTGATTCGACTTGGCAGTATGGGCTAGCCTTCCCTTTTGTTGTGAGGCCTCTCTGCTTCTTGTCGGGGGGTGACAGTGGCAGAGAGTCTTTGGGAGTGCGGGGGCTCTGTTCTGTCGCAGGCATGTCACATACCACCCGCTCCTCAGACACACACAGCACAGGATGCACCGGATGTTAGCTGCATTATCTGGGGGAAGGTAAGGAGAGGGGAGGACTGTGCTTGATATTTTTCCCCTCTCCTGCTGGTATGGCCATCTTGACTCCTTCAACATGCCGTTTTCCTCGTGCCTTGTGTGCACATCTTTATTGGAAATGATGGCAAGCACTTGGCAGTATGGGCTAAGCCTTCCTTTTTGTTGTGAGGCCTCTCTGCTTCTTGTCGTGGGGTGACTATGACAGAGTATTTGAAAGTGCAGGGGCTCTGTTCTGTCGCAGGCATGCCACATACCACCCGCTCCTCAGAGACACACGGCCCAGGATGCACCGGATGTTAGCTGCATTATCTGGGGGAAGGTAAGGAGAGGGGAGGACTGTGCTTGATGTTTTCCCCTCTCTTGCTGGTATGGCCATCTTGACTCCTTCGAAAGGCCGTTACCTCGTGCTCTGTGTACACATCTTTATTGGAAATGATGGCAAGCACTTGGCAGTATGGGATAGCCTTCCCTTTTTGTTGTGAGGCCTCTCTGCTTCTTGTCGTGGGGTGTCTGTGACAGAGTATTTGAAAGTGTGGGGGCTCTGTACTGTCACAGGCATGTCACATACCACCCGCTCCTCAGACACACACAGCCCAGGATGCACCGGATGTTGGCTGCATTCCTTGCGTGCTGCCTGTGAATACGGCGCAGATTTGGACACGTCTGCAAGCGGCCGGAAGGGTACCGGCCTGGCATAGTCCACACTTCGGGTTCGAGTATCAGCGGTGCTGACTCGGTCCTTCAACCTTCCTAGACCGACGCATTGGAACGATCTAGAGCATGGGGCTACCAGCTACTGGATACAGGGCTCAAGCCACCTCTCAGTCATGTGGGGTGTTAGTGGTGTGTTTGGGTCTGTGCTAGCTATGGACGCAGACTCCTTGTACTGTCCTCTTCCTCTAAACTGCGCGAGAGAAAGTCAAAGGAGTTGATTTGCTTTTCCCTTGTCCGGCATGGGATTATGGAAAATGCATCATGGAAGTAACGGCCATGCAGGGTGTTCCCAGTGTCTCTTCTTTTAGGGCCTAGGTCCTCCGGTGCCGACGTGTTGCTTTCACGCCTCCTCTCAGACTTGTGGGAAGTGATAGGGCACATGGTGGCACATGTCTGTGCTTAGAGGGGTTCTCAGAGCCCCTGGTGCCGGTGGAGGGGGATGTCACTTCAGTGGGTTTTCCAGTATAGGCATACCTCAGGTAGGGGGTTGCCTTTGATGTCGGCTATCCGGGATGGATTGCTTTGCCCCGCTTTGTGACAGTACTCTGCCTTTTTGACGCCAGCCTGGTGGCTCCTCTGTCAGCTGAGGGGGCCATAGTCTGCTGGACTTCTGGGCTGTCCAGTATCTTCCTTTTGATAGGTCAGATCTTTTTGTGGGCTGACAAGCATGCTGTTATATTGTGGCGCAGGCCTGTTTCAACGTCCTGTGATTTCCCTCTGGTGCAAGTGCAGTGACGGCGGTTTTCCCTGGCTCCTCGTCTCTATCTTCTCGGAGGTGTATGGGACCGGTGGGGTTCGGCTTCCTGGGTAATGGGCTCCTTCTGGAGGGGGTATCAGTTGCCGTTCCTGTCTCCTCCTGTCCAGGTTTGCATGGTTAGGACTTTGGTACCCAGCTCACGGTCCAAGTAGTTGGCCATGGGATCCGTTCTCTCCGAACGGTTGTTGTGGGTTACCGTCTTGCCCGTTCCTCTCCCTGTTCAGGGTCAAGTTTTCTACTTGCGGGTGTTCCTGGTCCCTATGCCTTCTAGGATGTGTCACCTGCTTATGGGTCTCAAGACCCTGCACTGCTTGTCCGGACGTCTGGGGAGAGCCTACTCTGGATGTTGTGCAGGGGGGGGCGCTTGCTGGCTGTTCTGGGCTGGGTTCTCAGAAGGCAGTATGTCTCGGCTCGCCTGTTGCTGAAGTTACGGGGCACGTGGCGTCTTGCATGTTTTTCAGTTCCTTGAGCCCGTCTTCGGTTACGTCTCCTGGTGTCTTATACTCTCTCCCACTGGCTCCCGACATCTCAGCTTTCGTAGTTTTGTTTTCAGTGTCCCCAGAGCTGCGAGTGTCCCTGCTATGGTGGCGGGGGGTTTCAGGTCTACAGGCTGAGGTGTGCTCTCCTACTACCAACACCAGCAGAAAGGGTCTACATTGGGGGTCCTCTCAGCTCAAGGGTTGTGAGATCTGGGGAGAGCCGGCGATCATCCAATTGGCAAGAGTTGTGCCATTGTCCAAGCTCTGGTGTACTTCGAGGAGTTGCTGGACGGTCGGCGGTTTTTGGTCCGATCTGACAATACGACGGCCTTGGCATATGTCAACTGCAAAAGGGGTTCCGGCCACTCCTTGAATGCTCTGGCAGCGCTGATAGGCACCTGGGAGGACTCTCATCTGGTGGCCTCACGTATCAGAAGGGTGGACAATGTTCAAGCGGATCTTCTCAGACGCCGGTTTTCACTCCTCTGCGGAACTGGTCCTGTTGGCTCAGGTCTTTGCGGTGACCTGTGTCAGATTAGGGTCCCTGGTCCTAGACCTGTTTGCATCCCCGGCCTCAGCAGAAGTTCCCCTCTTCTGCTCTAGGTTTCAGGCTGAGGGGATTGGGGGATGGACGCCCTCTCTGTACAGTGGCTTTGGGGGTTTCCTTTATGCCTTTCCTTTATGCCTTTCCGCCTATTCCCCTTCTGCCCCGGGTGGTTTGGCGCATCAGAGTGTCCAGGGTGACTGTGTTGTTGTTAGCTCCGTTCTGGTCCCGCCGGAGTTGGCTCCCCTCTCTGTTGGAGCTTCGGTCCTAGGAACCTTGGCTGGTTCCGAGGTGGCCGTGTCCCCTACAAGGGGATCTGCGGTTGGAATTCCACCAGATGCAATGGGCGGTGTGGCTATTGCTCAGTCTAGGTTGATATCTCAGGGGTTCTCAGATCCTGTAGTTGGGTCCAAATGGATGCTCTTAGACCCTCCACTCTGAAGGTGTTAGGCAGACACTGGGGCCATTTCCGAGACTGGTATGGGCGGTCTGGGATCCCTCCCCTGCATTCTGGCCTCTGCTATCCTTCAGTTCCTCCAGGAGGGGTTTTGACAGGGGCCTGGCAGTTTTTCCAGGCTTCGCTCTCAGTAGGCCTCCATGAAATTACTTTTGGGGGACTCTGACGGTCACTTGGATGGGGAGGTGTTGGTGGGGAAATTGATCCAGGGTTTTTCTTCTTCCCGTCCTTGTGCTGATAAAGGGCTTTCCTCTTGGGATCTCCCTCTTGTATTACGGTTCCTTCACGGGCCTCCTTTTGAGCCCATTTCCGAGATTGATATCAAACATCTTACACTGAAATCTGCTTTTCTTATTGCCCTCACTTCTGCCCGTAGGCTTGGGGAGATTGGGGCTCTCTTATGTCACGCTCCTTTCCTGAGGGTGCTGCCAGACTCGGTGGTGCCGGGGTGTGGTCCGATGTTTCTCCCTTCAGTTGTCTCTCGGTTTTAATACCTCTCAGGGTCTGGTTCTCCCTGACTTCTTTCATGATCCAAGAATGCCTGAGGAGGTGGCTCGGCTTAACATTGATGTCCGACGGGACCCGTTGGAGTATTTGGCTTGGTTTGCTTTTTCCACCAATCTGATAGTCTTCTGATTGCTTGTGGTCCGGCTGGGGCTGGGCATAACGCATCTGTGGTTTCCATTTTCCGGTGGTTCCGGGTTGTGATCTCTAGGGCCTATGTGGCTTCTGGCCTGCCTGTGCCTGCGCACAATCGGGGGCGGTCTGCCAGGGGTTTGGCGGCTTCCTGGGCCGATGCAAGGAAGGTTTTTCTCTGCAAGAGATTTGTATGGCTGCCGCCTTGGCTGGTCTAGGCATTTTCATCAACCGCTATGGGTTGAGTTTTTCCCACTCGGGGGTTGGTTCCTTCGTGGTTGGAGTTTTGTCTGTGGGGATGTGATTTAAGAGTTATTGTGGGTGTGTTTTGCTGCACTGTTTTTGGCTCTGTGTCTCATTGGGACCTTTTCCCCGTTGCTGCTTTGGTATACCTCATGAAGTAAGTACTGGGACGAGGAAGAGTGGACGTGGAGGTAATGCTCTGATTACTTACTGGTAATCTTCATTACTCCTAGTCCTACTCTTCCTCGTCACAGTACTGACGACCCTCCTCACCCTCCCTCCGGGGAAGGTCCCATGCTCCGGCTTGGTAATATGAAAACTGAGTGACATGGATGTGGGGGAGGAGTTATAGAGATTTAAAGAAATAGAAGAAGGTCCTGTGTCGGAGGCAGGTGCCTCATGAAGTAAGTACTGTGACGAGGAAGAGTAGGACTAGGAGTAATGAAGATTACCGGTAAGTAATCAGAGCATGTTGTACCAGGGTACTAATGGCATTTTTGCTCGAGTTGAGAAAGGGCATGTAAACCGTTTCTCAACTCGAGAAAAAAACAAAAACGGCTGCCATGGATTAGGGCAAAGGGACTACACATTGTCCCTTCTTGCTGTCCATGGTGGCCATTAAAAAGATAAAAAAAGTAAACAAAGAAATTTGTCATCATGGAATGGGGGAGAATGGACTACACGTAGTCCCTTTTCCCTTTCCATGACGGGGAATCGCACGTCGAAGGTGCGCCCGGAACAATTTGTTCCCAGCGCCAGCGAGGGACAGAGCAGCGCAGGCAAGTGGGGTTGGGATAAGGAGGGGAGTGGATATGTGGAAAATAGAGGACTTGGGGAGAAGGGACACAGGATGCGGGGAGCACACTTACCTTAGTTTCTGAGTGAGGGAAGATGGGCGCCACACCCCCCTCGACAGGTACTAATATATGTTACTCATATTTGACAGTACAGGATGTATTGTGTTTTTGAGAAATGTGGTTTGAGAATGCCGAATTAGGTGTGTGAAGGCTCCTCATGTATGTTCCTTTCTGAAACAATTGCTTTACTTGCAAATTGCCTTTTCTCTATAAAATGGCAACAATAACGCTATGCGCTCTGGCATGAAAAGGAGATGGTAGTAAGCAGCATGCCTCTTAAACTGATGCGCTCCCAATTTATGTCACCCTTCTCTCGTGACTTGGTGTTTAAGGTATTTCAGTGGTCTCACGTTCCCACTCAAACACTCCACATGCCTTCACTCAGAGTTTGGTGGTGGTTACAGGATTACTTTCACTTTTACTGCACCACTAAATTTAGAATTTTAAATTGAAACTCGGTGAAAAACACCTATTGTTTTGGGCAGTAATTTCCTCCAGTTCGGCAGAATTATATGCAGTACCCTTTGGGAACACCACACACAATTGGGACTACAAGTGACAGTACTAATTCACCTTTGGTACAAGCCTGTACTACACAGTAAAGTGGTAGCGATGGCTGAACAGCCAGACTTATCTCAAGAGTGAAGTGAGCAGTATCAGTAGTTACACAAAGGACAGCAATTACTATGATTCAAACAAACACTGACTTAAGGTTTTTGAGTAAAAGAATATACATTTATTTACACATCAGTTATTAAACATTTCACTATTTTCAAGCAGTTGAAAAATCACAATACTAATACACTATACTGCACCCAATAGATTCTGGAAAAGTTAGGCTCAAAATGAAGTGTGAGCAAAATGGCACTCCAGCAATTTAAAAGGGAGGGAAAGACAAAGTTAGGCAGAAATTGAGCAGCACCAACAAGTAAGTAAGCAGAGCAATCTCGAAAAAGGAACTACAGTGAGGAAATCAAATGAAAGGGGCCTGGCCCAAAGCCACTGGACCAGTCTTTGCAGAGGATAACACAGTTCAGAGTAGTTTGCGGTTAAGTCTTTGCCAAGAGTTCAGAATAAATTTGGTTGCACGAAAAGTTACTTTAAAGAATAAAGAAGGACAAGCCCTCGGATTGGCGAAAGATTTGACACACTTTCAGCGCGGCTGGACGAAACGAACAACTGGGTTAGCACAGTACCTTTAGAGCAGAAGAATGCTGTAGCTGAGGCAGACGTTCCTGGCAGGTCCTGCAGGCTCACGGTTCCTGAAGCAACTGTCGGACTGACAAGAAGGAGGAAGACTGGAGGGTCCTGCACTGCCCAGGGAAGACAACAGCAGCGGAGCAAAGCGACGAATAAAAGGTGCGCTCCTTAAAACCCAAGCAGGGTCTGATCCTCCTGGCAATCCGGTTCACTGTAGCTCTGTACAGCAAATTCGACCAGAGGAGGGAGGCCTGGCTTACAGTTTGGCGAACTGGTTGTTCCCACCAGTTCAAGGGGAGAAGATTCCTTGCAGATCTTCCCTGTCGTCAAAGTTTGAAAATTCTGACTTGCAGCAGGGCTTCACTGGGAGGTTCAGTCGTAGTAGAGGTCCTCTTCTGTCAGCTTGTCTTCGGTTCTCTCGTTCCAGTGGCGACCCTGCCTTTCCAGCCCCAGAGACCTGCTTTTTATGCAGTTTTCCCCATTCACGCAGCCTGGCAGTCAATCACACAGCAGGGTGGCTGTCCCGCCGGGACAGTCACCACAGCCAATCATACCAGAGTGCGACATGGGTCTCCAAGGAAACCCTGTGCAGGGAGTCTCAAACACCTCCCTCACATCCTGTCCCCCTCAGACATTCAGTAACCTAAAGAGGGCAGAAGCCTGACAAAGGTCAGCGAACAAAGGAATCAAACCTGGTTTGGCGCGCAGAGAAAAACACAAGAAAGACTTTTACAAAAACAAATGGCGAATAAACCCAACCGGAACCGTATAAAAACGTATATGGTCCAGCGGGTTTAAGTTCGAAGCTACCAAGATAGCCTAAAAAAATACCAAGGCTATTTAGAATAACCGCAGTAGGAAAAATAGGGTAGTTACCACTGCCACCAGCCAAATCTTAATGAAAAGGGAACGAAACAGTGTTCCATGAGAAACAGACAAAAAGGGATAACTATTAACCCTTTCCAGAACTCTATGTAAGATAGTTTGTACGGGGTCTCTGTTTTAAAAAGACTAATAAAGTCAATGACAACTTTACATGTTTCTGGGAGACAGTAGTCAGTCCCAGAAAAATGGAGTCTGAGTTAGGAAGTCTGAAAAAGACAACCCTGTGTCACTGCACTGAAGGTGCTGTGTAACACACAGTAAAAAGATGATGCCTGTGGAGTAGGTGAGGCTACACAGTCTATGAACACAAAAATGTTAAACACACACAGCAAAACACATGTAACAGTGGGAAAAAAAGGCTCTCAGTCTTACCAGGTGAAAAAAAAAAAAATCCTAGAAATCCAGCAAAGCTGCTGAGGGACTCAGTACGTAAGGGAAATAAGCCATTCTGGAGAATTCTAACACCTCCACAAAAAACATTACTGCATATACCTCAATACCTATGCAGTCCAATGGAACTCCAAACTGGAGATTAACTGAAGGGGTCCGCACGACTCCAAATCACGTGGACACTTGTAAAGGTATTTGAGGTTGGCAGTATTTTCAAATTAAATACTGCCAAATTCAGGCCATTAGTGGGCATGAGGGTGTGGTGCAGATATGCCCACTCTCCATTCGGAAAACTTGTGTGCCTTGAGGATTGTTGATAGATGGGTAATGCCAATGAGGGTTCAAGGTGCAATCCAATTTATACAGAAAACAGAACATTAGTCGTGCCACTGTTTGCCTCTGTTTCAAGCTAACATAAGTCAAATGTGCAGGAATACGTTGCCCTTTTTTTGTTTTACATTTTTCCTCTAAAAGGGTTTTTCTTTTCTAACAGTACAACACCACATGGCTTTAAACTATTCGTCTGCCCAGAATACTTTTGAATTTGTAGGGTTTGTGTCTGTTTTCCTTGGGAATCTGGTTGCTTTCCAGGTGAAAAGTGTGGTAGGCACAAATTTTGCCGCATCTGAGATTCTTTGTGAATCAGGTTGTGTGTGTAACTTGCAGGTGTCCGTCCGCATGTGCAATTTCACCCATCACAATTTTCACCTGAAAACGAATATCTTTGTGAATCAGGTCCAACATTTTATAAAATTATGCTTCTTAAGGTTGTAACGATCTGTAAGCGACGGGATGCGTAAGGTTTCAGACGGTGCACCTCCATGGTGGGCGAGAAGGATAGAGAGGGGGGTGAGAGGACCGGCAAGGTCATTGCATAGATTTGCTAGAGCATAACTGACTTTTTCAGAGGGCCGGATGTAATTTGCAAGTCTTCTGTGGTGGGCAGGTGTGATGCTGTCTGCGCCAGAAAAATGTCACAATGAAGTGAGAGAAAAGGGGCATTATAAAATGTACTTATTGACCTTCTTGTTCTATTTCTTAATTGTGTTAGAAAATTCGATAATATGTCAATGTAACATAATGAAAACATTAATGTTTGGTAGAGAAAAAGACTTGAGGCTTGTGCTTAACAGAACAAGGATGCTGTCAAAATAATCCCAAGCCTGAGGTGTACTGTTTGCCTAACTGATTGTTTTTAATTTTGGTAGGCCTTTTAAGAAAAAAAAATGACATCAAAAATGAAATACTATCACTTGAAGGGAAAATACATTATGTTGAATTTCAGATGCTGTCCCAGTAAAACGTAACTATTGTGTGCTCTAGAAGATTTAAAAAATCCACTACAGTTTAAGAAGTCGCCAATTTACGTAAGTCAAGCTTGCAACTTTTTGCCATTCACTTTTTGTCCAAAATTCAAAGCCTCATTTCTTTTCCACGGTACAAATTAAGCAATACCTACATATTTTTCTTTTACTTGGTTTGGTGATTTTTGTTACTCTTGACTTAGATGTAAATAAATAAACGAGGATGAAGGTGTCAGTCTCTTATTAATGTTGTTTGGCAAAATGTAACAGAAGTAGGATAGAGTTAGTTTTGCCACACTACAGGGAACCAGTGTTACACGTAGGGAGGGTTAGTTTTCAGAATAGACAAGAGAGGGAACATAGTAAATGACGGCAGACATAGCTAGGTAGGGTACATTTGGGGACACTGTACATGGCAAGAGAATTGGCATTTTTGATGAGCAGGGCCATGCAAAGGCTCGCAGGTAGAGTACACAGCAGGAGTTTAATTTGTTTAGTACAGATTTTTTTGTTGGTCCACGACGGTGTTCAGAAGGCTGAAGATGCCAGGTTCGAGAAAGAAGGAAAGGATGCGATAGGGAGCTAAAACTGCACGAATTGGGCTTCCCTGGATTTCAGCTTAGATATGCAACAATTAGTTCATTTCTTTTGATGGCAGGGAAAAACACACAAAGCTTTGATTGCCAGGAGCATGCAGCACCATTGCTAAAACATAATAGCAAGGTGAACACATAGCGCCCGAATGGTAAAAGAGGTTTAGTGCACACACAAAGAACACAGTAGTAAGATGAATACATGGAAGAAATGGGTCTTGCACACACACTGGTGCCGCAGCACAATAAAGTAACAATTCACTTTATGATTCAATTTTATCATGCACCTGCATGATGAACTGTCCAAGGTTAGGAAACTGTCTGGGAGATTAGGCCCAGTGTGAGAAAGTGAGACATAAGTACATTTGTTATTTCTACCCACGATATCATTTCAAACTCTCCCCATCCATCAAACATAATTGAGCTGTTGAGGACCAATGCAACATCCAAGGCTGTATGAGTAGGATTTGCCAATAGCGCACTGCTTTTTTAAATAGTGTCAGCACATTGTGGTGCCAGCCAATCAAACAGTGTCCCGATGATGTTCATGAAGTGATGTCTCTTCTAGTGGGAAGGACCTTGGGTGGGTCAAAAGATTAGGGACTGTCCAATAAACATTTGTAACATATGGAATGATATAGGTGCCTGCATTCTAACATCCAATCAGCAGGCTGTAGTTGTCATGATGCCTACCCCCGGGCATCCGGATCAAGCCCATCAGCCCCGGGAGCAGGCATCCAGACATTTACAAAAACCCCAGCAGCCCTAGCTAGGGGCTGTCTGGGTTCGGTCCTGGCGCCATAGGCACCAGGCTCATAATAAAAATCAGTCTTAGCGCCATAGGTGCCAGGCTCATAGACCATACTTACCTCATGCAGACCATGCTGAAAATAAATCCAAGGCCTGGATGGGACTATTTTACTACAGGGACTATTTTTTATTCGGGTGTGGTCCTGAGGAATTTCTTTCCTGGGACTACTTTGGAGGCTATTTAAACCACGCCCGAACAGCAGCACATGCTTCGTGTTATTCTGCATCCAGCAGCGTGACTCTCACCGTGCCTGCAGCCAGCATCCAGTCTTATGCCACGCCCGCGTGCCTATAGCCAGCATCCAGTCTTCTGCCTCGAATCCGGAGCTCCTAGAATAAAGAGGAAGAAAAGGACAAGGTTAGAAAACAAACTTATTTCAAATTCCTCACCTGATTACGGATCCATTTAATCTCCCGACCTGGAAAGTACATCAGGCCTGCACGCGTCGCTTTGCCAGCTCCAGCACGGCGCCATACTCACCAGTTCTCACAGCATCTTTCGATCCAGCACTGTCTCCATCATTTCTTCGCCGTACTCTGGCACCTAGGGGCACAAGAATAATAAGGTGAGCCAAGAGAATCAACAAATACCTCTTATCACCATAGACTTACCTGATTTACCACCGGCGGTATTATTCTCCATATCTGCATATGCCGCATCTATAAAGTGGGAGAAAAACAACACGTTAACGCATGCAATAGTTACCGGACAGCGTTGGGTAACACAGACTCTTATCTGAATGCCAGCAGCAGCTACGAGACCTTCTTCTCACAAACTCAGTTGCAACTTAAGGAAGGAAGGGGACAAGAGTGAACATCGGGCACATTGAACTCTTTGAACTTGATACTTACCAATCCCGCCTGGGACTTCAGAGTCAATGCTTACCGGAACTCTCCCAACGCCTTCAAACCAGTGAAGTAACTGGTATCTACGCGCCCCTGCAAGACACGCAGGATGGAGAGCTCACCTTTTACAAACATAAGGAAAATACTTCTTCGGGTCCAGCAGACAAGACTAGGCGGGCCAGTCCAGACAGTCATCTCTGCACTACGCATCACGTTGACGGAGACCGCAGCTGTCCGGGTCCGATCGACACCCCTGTGGGGTCCAGGTGAGCGTAACTGTAGTAGTGGTTTTTATAATTATGATAATGTATTGTGTTTGGTTAATAAACCCCGGTGTAACAGGGATTCTTTGAGAGCGTTTTGTACCTTCTTCTGGCTGATTTACCTAGGAACAAAATAAATAAAGCTGATTGTTCGTGCACTTTGATCAGCACCATTATTTTGGATAGGTAAGTGTTTGGGATTGTGAATTCAATTGGATGCCCCAATGACATTTCCTGAGTACTACGAGGGTCGAAGGCTCCCAGCTTCATCTGTTGGACAGTGGTGCAGGCCCATCACGACTGGCATCCGTGTTCACAAACGAGGAGGTTGGCAGGTGCTGAGTTCTGCAAGAGTCCTGCCCGATCTTGCAGGCAGCCCGCTGGGCAGAGGGAAGTGCAGGCAGTTGACATTGACAATGGAGGACCTCAGAAATCCTAGAACTTGAGTATACCAGTGCATGAAGAATAACATCCATGTATATATGCACGATTTGTTGTTTGTCTAAGCATTGAGACTAAGAAGAAGAGAAAAGAAGATATTTCTAGTGAACTAGGGAGTAATATCAAAGTGATCTAGGGAGGCCATGTGGTTGTAGAATAGGTATTTCATGAAGAGAAATTGAAGAAGAGGATACTCCTTGTATAATGAGGGAAGACAGCATAGCATTGCGTAGTTTAGAATTTGTAAATAAAGAGAATACCTCCCATGGGGAGGGGGGAATGCTGAAAAGAATAGAGAAGGTCAGAAGAGGGCCTGGTTTTGTCTTTTAAAAGGTGTCATCTTATTGAAGATTGATGTATAATATAGATAGTTGTATTGTGTTTATATTGTGTCAGCCCAGTGGATGGGCTGGCATGAGGCTGTTGATGTAAATAATAGAGTTTAGTGGTTTTAGAAATAGTAACTTGGCCCAAGAAGGAGTGGTGAGGTAGTGTGTGGTAAGGTATAGTGGTTTGCAAAATAGTTTTAGGTGTACGTTGAGATTGAGAGTTTGTGATGGTATGATGATGTGTGTGAAAGGGGGAGAGTGAATTTAGTTATAAGCGCTTTGGTTATATAATAAAAGGTGGGAGGGGTGATTTGATTTAAGGGGAAAGAGAATAAGGTGGAAGACGCTGCTGGAAAAGCATAGATTCAAATTGGTAAGTAGAATATATTGTGTTGTATGATAGACTGCCCATTGGTCCACATATGTAAGTCACTCCCCCAATATCGGGAGAAAATAGTAAAATATCATACAGAATGTGAACATGAGACAGCGGCTAAGATGTTTAGGCCAGGGCCCATAGAGGGAACACACACGATGGAGGTGTTGCAGCACATGTATATGCAGTTGACTGACACGTGTAAGGGGAAAAAGTTGAAATAGGTTAAGCATTCTCGAGCTGTGGAAGATGTTTGTGGAGGAAGAGGAAAACAAGTCTAATTGTAATGAAAAAAAGTGCAATGGAATATGCATGCCGCCTACTGCTGCTCCTCCTCCACAATGCTCTCAAGTATCGACCTTGCTCTGACAGTATGTTTTATTGCCAACTGTGGATATACAAATCCCTAGTTTATACCCGCTGATGGAGACATTGACAGAGTGACAGGACAGGTAAAGGAAGAGCCAAGAAGTCAGCTTGGACTACAGCAAGAGAATGAGGCACAGCAAAGTTTTGAAGCGTGATTGCGAGAAACGTTGGAGGAGTTAGAATGAGCAAGGATGATGAGGCAAGAGGGACAAGGGGCAGATTTAGCTCGGGACAGATGCAGAGCAGGACAAATTATGTTTAAGATAGACACCAGAGCTGTTGATGACCCCCAATTAAGATTACCAGAATAAGCAAACGTGCAAAGGGAAGGTAGGCTCCCCCGCGTATGCCAGACAGAGCGGGTCAACAAACAGAGAGGAGCGAGACTATACAAAGTATGGGACGGCCTACCAGTATTGATTATGATTCTGTACATGGGGATGAGGAAAATTAATGGGGAGAAGTATTTGACGATTCTCAGGGAGATGAACAGCAAATGGAAGAAGAGAGGCTACCAGGGCCCCCGATAAATATATATAAATCTATAGACAGACTTCGATGGTTACCTGGCCTTGTGGCCGTGGTGACGGGAAAGAAGGCAGGGAACATATACATGCACATAAAAAGCAGGGCATGCAGTTTCCCTTGTTACAAAAGGTTACGTCCAGACAGATAATGACAATTTAATAAAAAGCCTGCCGCCCCTCACAGCAGGTACAGGCAAGGGGATTGATGAATTAGAAGACTTTAACTGTGGGTGACATGAAAAGTTTATTTGCTTCAATATTGGCAGAGCAGTCAGATGTCCTTTGAAAAAGAGCAGGATATGCGAGAGCAAAAGCAAACAGTAACACCCACGATGAATTGCCATTTAATACATGTAGGGCAAATGTCTTGAAGGTATTAAAGGTAAAGTACCCACACACATCAAACATGAGCACCATTATGATGCGAAAAATACAGATACAACAGGATACCGCTTAATGCTGGTAAGATAGCTCAGCGGGTTGAGCACTCGCTGCTACGATCTGAGCGTGATCTCCAGGTCGCAGGTTTGAATCCCGTCAAGGCCAACTCAGCCTTTCATCCTTCCGAGGTCAATAAATGAGTACCAATATCGGTTGGGTGATATTTTATGTAAATATGTGCTCTGTAAAGCACTTTGGATTAAGGCGCTAAATAATAACACATCATTATCATTATAATACATTCAGGAGATGAAGGAAAATTGGCGCTTGGAAACAACAGAGGTATGGGACAAGAATGTACCTGTGTTTTTTCATATCATATGTCATGGTATTCCCAAGGATGTACAGGCACAATTACGAAAGGCGGTAGGGATTGAAATGAAACTGTGGCCTGAAAATAAATTCATGCATTGTCCATTTTTGTAGGTTGAAACAGGAGAAGCAAAGGAAGAAAGTAGAAGAGAGAGAGTGAGACAGACGAAGCAACATTGGTGCAAAAGAAATCGAAAAATCAAAAATCAGCAACAATTGCGGTTGAAGGGGCAGTAATTATAAACGTGGGAGAAGACCAATAGGAGCAAAGCTACCAGCAAGCAGGACCAATGGGATATAATGCAGAGAGGGGAGAACAGATGTAGTACCCAAGAGGGAGGGCGAACTCACAAGGGTTTGGGAAATGGATTTGGACATGCATTCAGAGGAGGATTTGATGGGGGTAGAGCTAGTTTTGGTGGCTGTGGGAATTTCGTAGGACTATGTTGAACATGTTGAATGACAGGACACAATGTGAGGGGATAAAGTAGAGGGATAACTCCCTCATGGCCACATAGGCAGGATAGCACCTTCTGCACCCATATACCCTCGCAATATCAGACACAGTATCCCTACAATGCACCACAAGCACAGCAGATGCCATACGCAGTGACAAACCCATTTTATTATACACAGTAACAGACATTCCAAACATAGCAGCACAACTGCAGCCCCAAATTCAGCAACAGTAACCAAATGCCTGACAGATACACGCACTTGATACTAGCAGGCTTTGTACCGCATTTTGGCAGGGTTACCGTTACAGGAGGGAACCCCTTTCTTTCTACAGGTATGAGCGTATACCCACAATAGGGCCACCCCCTGAGGGCTCTGAAGTGTTCAGTACTATCAGTAACTCGAGACCCGGAAGAGGAACTGAGGGTGGGGGTGAGAATAAGAAACGGGACATTCTCTTTCTTAGTTGACACAAGGGCGACTCGATCTTGTGTCAGAGGGGGCCGGGAGGTTTGTTCTCAGACATGATCATGCACACACAGGGATTTACAGGGGCTATGTTAGCGGTTCCTTTCGCAGGAGATTTACCAATCATAGGAGGGACACACACAATGTCAGCACCCTTTTTATAGTCACAAAATACACCAGTGAACCTATTAGAAAGAGATTTGATGAGCAAATTGAGCATGATCATTTGATCATTTAATTCACGGAAAAGGATATAATATGTTCTATACCAGGTATTCACTATATACATGCAAAAGCCTTCATAGAAGTATTCTGTTGCCAAAGAGTTTTGAGAGTGCCACTCAATGCAGATTTGTTCCGCTATGGAGTACAGGTACTGCAGGTATTATTAGGATGGGTCCCTAGAATACAAGACACACTTTTACGATATAAGTATTATTTTAGACCCAAAGTATCAATGAATATCAAATGTGGGACAGTGATTACAGTACACTTAGAAGCAGCAGTGGCAAGGGAGGATAGAGTAATACTGCATGGTACAGACAAAGAAGGCATTGACTGGCCCGCAGTCTTAGGTTTTGATGCAGCTTTACGATTGATTGACGAACAGTTGTTCCCAGATGAGGATGATGACAAAGAGCTCCAGATATGCATCCCATGCCAATTAAAGGTGGAACACAGGGAGGTCCCCCAGAGGAAATTATTGGCCAAAAAATGGTCACTGTATTTTAAGGAAGATTTTGAGAAGATACCAGCTATGGACTAGCAATCCTAACGATGTAGGTCACTTTAAAAGCACAGAAGCAGTGAGGATTACAGTGAAGAAAGGGCTAAACTACCACGAGTAAGGCAATATCCCTGGTCAAGAGAAGCAGATTAGGGAAACTATGAGACAATTGCCACGCTATTGCAGCAAGTCATAATACCATCAGAATCCCCATGTAACGCAGCTGCATATCCAGTGACAAAGGGAGGTTGTGAAGATTCATTCAAGATTTACGCCCCTTGAATAATATTGTGGATGCTGAGTTTCCAGTGGTTCCTAATGAAGTCACAATTCTGCGTAACATATCCACCACTGCCATGCATTTTACAGTGATTGATCAGAACAATACTTTCTTTTCCATACCATTTCATGTAGAATCACAATACCTCCTAAAAAATTATAGGAGGCCCCATTTATGGTGCAGCTATGGTGGAGGTCATAGAAATGAAATACGGACAGTACCAAAGCTGTTGTATAGTTATTTTAGAATCGAATTCTCCTTATTCTATAAAACAGATATCACTTTCAAATTATTCCATTAAATGTCTGAATGTAGACATCAGTTTTATGCAAAAATAAAAATGTATTTTTTAGAAGTTAAATTGCAAGAGAGGAAAGTGTATAGTGAGTAAAAAACTGTATATTCCAAAGAGACAAAAACAGAGTCCAGCAGGTGGCTTGCTTGCTTTTTTGGATACACGCATTAGAATAAGGAGAACTAGATTCTAAAATAAATATACAGCAGCTTTGGAACTATCCGTATTTCGAATCACAAAACCTCACCATGTTTACGTACCGTGGGCAGAGATTTTACCACACAAGATTACCTCAGAGGTACTTTGAATTCCCTAGTGTTTAATAGAGTATTTTAGATCGATTTGGCTAACATACACCAGTGAACCTATTACAATATGTTGATGACCTTTTTGTGTGTAGCAACCATAGAGGAACATTATAGGCAAGACTCAGAATTACTTCTAACTTTACTGGCAGAAAAAGGATACAAGGTGGACAACCTGAAAGTGCAGTATTATCAGTCATTTATTTGGGACAAATAATATCGTTGGAAGGAAGAAAAGTGACACCAGAAAGAGCAGAAGCAATTTACAACATGCCCTCGCGAAATGCAACAATTTTTGGGATTGTGCAATTATTGCTGTTCGTGGGTCTTTGACTATACCACATACATCAGACCCTTGCAGCAAGCCATAAAGGAAGCACAGAAAGAGAATGATACCATTAGCTGGACAAGAGAAATGAGAGAAGAATTTGATGAGTTGAAAAATGCAATCACTGCTGCCCCAGTTTTATCAATACCAGAATACACAGAAGAGCTTTTCTTATTTTCCCATTCAGATGGGTATGTAATTATGGCTGTCCTCACACAGAAAACTTTGATGGGGTACAAACCCCTAGCATATTACAATGTACTTTTGGATCCAGTAATGAAGGGACATATTTTCCATGTGAAAAAGCATTGGCTGCAGCAGCATTTGCTATTGACGTGGGTTGTGCTGTGACATTATATGTAGAGCATGCCCTGTTTGTAATTTTTCAAAAAACAAAACCACACTCACTGCACATTGAGTACCTGAATATGAAGGGATACTATCCAACCCTGCAATAAAGGTTGTAAGGTGCCACACAGTGAATCAGGCAACCTTCATTGCTGAACCAGTAGAGGAAGGTTATCACACACATGACTGCTCCACGTATACTGACATATATGATGATATACCCCAGGTTAAGGAGAATAAACTTGAGGGGGATAGATTGTATTCATTGATGGTTCTCTGATGATCAATCAGAGCACATGACTGAGACACACAGGAGCATTAGTTGTACATAGTGAAGATGGAGACCTCAAAATACTAGCATGAACAAGATTTCCCCTGCACTACTCTGTGCAAGCGGCAGAATAAGTGGCATTGACAATAGCACTAGAAATGTACATTGGCAAAGTGGTGACGATCTACACTGATTCCGCGTACGTAACATCAACGGTACATTCAGGACTGTCTCTCTGGGAACAAAGAGGGTTTTAGCAATCAGGCAGCATGCCAGTGCAGCATGCCAAATAGTTGTCAAGATTGATGCACTTTTACTTCCTACATCAGAAGCAATAGTGAAATGCAATGCACACTCGAATGGCACTGATTTGATAGCATGTGGTAATGACGCAGCAGACACCACAGCCAAAGAAGCATTATATTTTGCAGACTCATTAGAGCTAGTAGCACAGTCCCAATTTGCATTAGCATGTTAAAAATGTTATTGTTAATTTTGAAGAGTACCAGCAGTTCACTGCAAGTCATATATTGAGGACGGTGAAAGCAACATTACCCCACCCTTCTGGGTCATTTCGGCATCTCCACATTGATTATGTTGACATGATACAGACCTGTAACGGCTATCATTATATGATTGATGTGTTCTGTCCCTTTTCATGTTGGATAGAGGCAGGCTCATCCAGATGCAGAATCAGCAGCCAAATTCCTTGTAGACAAGGTATTCCTTGTTGGGGAGTGTGTGAAGTGTTACAATCCAATAATGGACATGATTTATTGGGCATCATCACGAATTATGCTGTGTATATCATCCGCAGGTGAACAGCATGGTAGAAGGCTTAAACGGCCTTTTAAAATAGCGCATTGCTAAGTTAAAAAGTATGTATCACAAGAATTGCTCCATTGTTTGCCTCTGGCTATTTTTGCCTTTGGCATTCATCCAGGTTCAGATCACCACCTCTCCCACATGGTTACTGGCAGACAAATTAATGTTCCTCTTGCTCCTGCACATGCCCTGTCCAATGCCCAGAATTCAGCCGCTATATCGGGGGATGGGTTTCACGCATATTTGACTGCCATGACCTATGCTTTGAAGTTCATATCCCTCCAGGTGAAACTCTGACAGGGGGGGGACTGTCCACAGCCAACAGAAGACTAGGTGAGCTTCAGGATGCAGCAGCACTGATACCAACACCATTACAATTGTATCCTGGTGATACTGTATGTATACATTATTTTGTGCACAAGTGGAATACTCCTCATTTCACTGGGCCCCACATTGTGCAATGGGCCACTGAATCAGCTGTGAAGATATGTGGAAGAAGGGATGGCTCGACCACAGAGATGTCAAGAAGAGTGACAGCAGCACCCCCATGTCCAATAAGAAAGAGCAAGAAGAAGAGGAAGAGGATTGTTTGTTTGTTTATTTATTTATTTGTAATGTGCGCCAGACCCAGAGGTAACCAGGAGCAACAGAAAAAATATGCTAAGCTTACAGAGTTACAGGAATATGCACATTATATAATTTACAATAATGCAAAAATACAGTTTTTGTGGCACTAATATCAATGATACGATAAAATATATACAGTGTTAATATAGTTATCTACATTTGTGGTAAAATTCTAATAATACAAATATACAGTTCAGATATGCTAGCGCAACAAATATAAGTATCTAATGGTGGATTACAGGTTGTTAGAGTTAATATGATTGATGTAATTCCTTCTGTTGAACTTGACTTTGGTTAATTTTTAGCACCCAGTCATGCACACAGATTCAGTTTCTTTTTTCCCACAATAGAAGAGACGGCACTTAATAATGACCCAACTATCATGGATGGTAATGTGTATAGTTATTTTCCAGTTCTCTCTTCCTTTCTTTTGGCTTGAATATAACTGATATATGAAGCAAATAGTTCAGATATTGACAATATGTGGTACATTCATATGCAGGAGGTGGGAGGGGCGAGATCGAATGAGAGTTGCTTCAAGTGCCCTCATTCCCCACACCACAGATGCCCACAGGCTGTGCACCCAGCACATTGTTTGGTCCATCTCACATTTTGCAAGATGAGAGGGCTATTTCAGTGACACTGGACTATGCTAAATGGGTAAAAAAAGAGGCTTCTGTATTTAAAGATGATTTCATTAAGTTAAAAAGGATTATGGACAGATTGGGATCAAGGTATTTCTCCATATATTATACACTACAAGGACCACATAGAGGTGAAGTAACATACAGAACACAATGCACAAATGCCACCAGAGCAGTAATACTGTGGTGCTGAACAAGGCCACAAATACACATCATTTGAGAGGTTTTCACAATGGGAGGATGGATGGAAGGGATAATGGGATGCAGAGCAGAGATCATGGTTGGATTGTCAAAAAACAGTTGCATTCCTTAATGATATGTGTCGTGCTGATTGAAAGAAATATGCAAAGTTGCTTACCTGGGTGGATGTGAAATCAGAGCCCATTCACATACAAAGGATTGTACGCCCTTACTTGTGTTTCAGATACAATGGAACAGTACAAGAAGAAAAGAATACAGGATGCAAGTATATCATGGACCTACCAGGCATCTGACTAGGCACTGCAGTATTAATGAACTATTATTGCCCATGTGGCACGCAAGCATACATGCATCTCCCACCAAATTGGTGCAGTATTTGTTTTCTTACCACCCTGCACTCACTGGCACACGTGGTTCCTCAGGGCCACGTAGTAGCAATTAATGAGCATCCAGCAATAATAGATTAGGCCATCAAGAAAAAAGCTCCTAGAAGTTTGGGTTTACAAAGGAGCAAAATAAATACATTCTGTTCAGCAAATCAGCTATATTTTGTATGTCTCTGCTGGCCTCTGGTATACAAGTGGCAGAACATTCAAAGTGGCTTCAAATTACTATGTGTGAGTTATTGCAGCTGGCCAATCCACAGAGAGAGGTCTGAATGCCATTAAGGAAGAAATACAGGCTGTCAGATGACTGCTCTCCAGAATAGATGTGTTGGACCTCCACAATGCTATGGAGGGACCCTAATATCAGTAAAAAATGAAGAAAATTGCATTTTGACAGATGTAATATCTGCCCTGCACATGCTGCACACTGTTATGAAGAAGGAGAGCAGTAAACTACTAGATTAGCACTGGTACCATTGGGTGTTCTCATGGGTGCCTGCCTGGTTGGTTAAAATATTTAAGGTATTAGTGCCTCTCCTCATTGTATGTTTAATAAGCCTTTGAATTCTAGAGAGTTTTGGTATATTGTAAGCTAGGGGAAAAAGAAGTACACACACATATGATGTCCCTTACACTTGGTACTTTAGGAGGTACTAATGCCCTCTAGGAACACACACATATACAGACAAATGCTTCTGCTGGTACAGAAGAAATTAGAATGGTCTCGATAGAAAGACCCATTGGACCTCCTAGCACTCGATTTTCACCCCATTTTGATCCTGAAAGTTACACTCAACACTGGGTGGGCTGTGAGGGAGATGATGAGTGCTGTTTTATGACTTGCGAACAAGAGGAATATGTAAAAAGAGGAGGTAGTTTGAGGGGTTTGTGTAGAGCTTGGGTCCCGAAAGATCGAAAGATGAATATGACAAGATGAAAGAAAGAGGTTATTTGGTCAATAAATTGACCAGAGGGGAGAATGGAATGGTGCAGATAAGAACAGTGACACACAAGGTCATGCCCCCAGCAGTCCCCAAACAAGAATAAACATATAGAATCAGGAAGCTGGAATAATTACTGCAGCCGCCATGTTGTTTAGCAAGATGTAACACAAGCAGGAGAGAGTTAGCTTTGCCACACAGCAAGGAACTAGTGTTGATTTATTTATTATTTAATGTGATTTGGTTTAAGAAACTCAAACTTTACACATATCATACAAATAAACAGGTATACAAAGAAAATACAATAATATACCTAAAACCTAAACCATTAAAATAAAAATAAAATAAAATGAACCTAAAGCATACAATAGTACCTCCTCAAGATCGCTCTTAATCTCTTAGTGTAAGGATCATTAATCCCGTTATGTACTACATACTATACATTCATTTTTAAGCTTTCTTCCCTGGGTTCGTAAATTAGTTGCGGGTTTCAACTATGATAATAGTTGCCCCCAGAGCAAGGTCTCATCAGCTTAGCGTGACTACTATCATATTTCTCATATCATGGGGCCCAACCTGGATTCAATTTTTATCCATATATTGTAAGGAGCAATAAACAAACGCATATTCCAGGTGCTCGTACAATTTAGCCAAAAGGACAATTCTCTAACGGTTTGTGTACATATTTACCAATGTACAACTGGATTGTACCGGTCATTGTTTGGCATTCAGTTAATAGATGTTTAGCTGTCTCCAGTGTTTCAGCTAAATTGCAAACGTGACAGACTTGCTCTTTAGTGGGAATGTCTTCTCTACTCCCCAAGATCATCCTAGTTGGTAATTGTTCCATTCTGAGTAGGATGGTAAAGTGTCTGAGCCTTTTAGCAGGACAAAGATTCAAATACGCATGTGGCTTCATAAAGGTGTATTGCCTATATTTAACAAACTGGTAGCTCTTTAGCATGCTCAAATGTGCAAACTTCTCTAAGTCACCGTTGGGCTCAGTCTCAACTCCCAGATAACGATAAGAAGGCGCATATGGTATATTTATTTCATCCACCATCAAGTTAACACAGGAAGCTCTTTTACCAGTAAATCTCAGCACTTTGTTCTTATTTAAATTAATGGTCAAGCCGTTTGTGCTAGCATATTCCCATAAAGCAGTTGCTGATCGTCGGAGTCCACTTATGGTGTTATCCAATATTACCAGATTGTCAGTGTATGCTAGCACAGCGCAGGGGGCCTCACCAATTTTAGGAGGACAGTTATGAACTTCTGCTATTGTTGCTGGTATGTCATACACATACAAGTTATAGATAAGTGGTGCCGTGACACACCCCTGCTTTACCCCCCTATTTTGTAGCACCATTTCAGTCATGTTACCTTCCTGGTCTAATTTAAGTCTGACCATAGTATTCTGGTGCAAAAGTCTGAGATAATACAGGAGTCCCCCTGGGCAACCCATGGCTTCTAGTTTTGACCACAGTCTGTCTCTTGGGGTGGAATCAAACGCAGCCTTAAAATCGATAGAAAGAGCATAAAGCAGAGGCTGCCCCCTACTAATCGATCTAGTGCATAAGATATCCATCACCATGAGATTGTGAGTGGTAGAGTCATCCTGCCGGAACCCACTCTGGAATTTACATAGAATGTTGGCATTGTCCAGCCATTTTTGTATTTCACTTAACAATAGTGAGGCAAACAGCTTTCCTGTTGTGTCTAACATAGACAAAAGTCTGTAATTGTTAGGATCTAATCAAGTTTCCTTTTTAAAAATTGGGATGAGGATTGCTGTTTGCCAAGATTAGGGTATCCTTTCCTGAGTTAAGATCTTCTCAAACTGTACGGTGAGTAAGCTGGCCCAAAATTCTGGGTAGTTCTTAATTACAACATTAGTCAACCCATTTGGTCCCGGGGCTCTTGAGGACTTTAGATCTTTTATTTTATTTAAGATTGCCCCATAAGAAACATCAAAGGGAGGACGTGTCGGAGCTTTTCTCAATGGTATGCTCTCAGCTACTTCGTCCCCTGAATTTCGTCCTTCCAGAAATTTTACCCAATCCGCCCGCTGATAGGATTAACTAATTGACCTTTAACATTGCCCCTTGCCTCACTCAGGAGTGACCAAATACTGTGTAAATTTTTAGAGCAGATAGTCTGCACTACCCTTTGGTATGCGCGATTTCTTTCAGCCATTTTTATGTTCTTTATGGTAGCTCTATATCTGTTTTTAACATTCCTCACCCTATCACAGTACTGTGACACTGGCAAGTTCTTGATCTTGATTCTGCGGAGTTCAGTTCTAAGACCCCTCTTGGCATCTCTTATCTCTTTGTTGAAGGGCAGCATATTTCCTTCTGTTCTTACCATAAATCCCATATTAGCAACTGCATGTTTACCAGAAAATGCCGAAATCCACTCTTCGGTTGCATTAATGGACATAGCGTTGAAATCAGGGGAACTAAATGTGTCCTTGGTGTCCAAGGCTTCAATGGCTGACCTTATATTCTTATCTGACCAGCTAATTCTAGTCCCTGCATTGTTAGCATTTATTCTGCCAATATTCGTTTGTGCAGGGACTACCCTAGAAATGTTGAGGGAACATCAAAGTATCGCATGGTCGCTCCAATTATTGAAAATCACTTCCATGTCCATGACTTGAAGCTGCATTATAGGACACATAAATATATAATCTAAGGTACTAGAAACTGCCCCGTTGGTCCATGTATGTTTCCCAGGACAGTCACTAAGGGTACGGCCATTAATCATCTCTAGTTCCCAGGCTTCAAACAGTTGGATCCATCCTAAGCCCTCCACCTCTCTTTTCCCATTGGTAATTACACATTTCTCCTTTAGCTTAGGGTTCTGTGAAGTTCCTCCCTCACCTGTCATATGACAATTGAAGTCCCCCATTACAATTACCGCAGAGTTGCCTGATTTTATCATCCCAGATGTAAATAAGTGGAGTGCTTCTTGTATTAGTTCCCTTACTACTGCTCCAGGAGGATTATAAGGATTTACAAGGAGGAATCTTTGGGAACTACATTCTTCCCCATACTCCACCTCCACTGCAATAAGATTATCCTCTTGATTACAGTTTACCCTTCTGGGGACCAATGTGTTTGCCACCCACATAAGTGTCCCCCAAATGGACAACCTCTTTCACCCCTTTTTGCATATGCTTGGTACACAACAAAACCATCTAATATCAAGGAGTCCATTGCCCAAGTCTCTTGTAAACAAATGCAACTATGTTTTGCTAAGAAATCAACAGAGCCCTCAGTTCTCAACAAATGGGCAAAACCTCTACAAATCCATATAAGAAACGTAAAAGCTCAATGATTAGCTAAAACCCCCGGAAGAGATTCCATCAGCCATTTTAACACTTGTTGTACTCCAGCAAATTCCAAAATCTTTCCTTCGGTCGATGTAAGACATGCTGATTCCAAGACTGGAGTTGCCATATCATCTTTTATAGAACTAGGATCAATCTCATTTAAGTCCACATTAATGTCAACGTCTACTGCCCTCAGTTGATCTTTGTACTTTCTGATCATCCGGGCTGTGGATAAAAAAGTACAATATGTAGAGCAGAGACATTGGGATTGGGGCCTTTCAGCGGCTCAGCGAATAGAAAGTCATGAGATTTCAAAACTCGAAGTTGCAGTACACAGTTGAGTCTAATTAATAGTTCAGATTGCGCTAGCCAACTGTTTTTGCAACTCTGATATAGGTTCTTAATCAGGAAAATGCGATTGTCAGAAGTATCGTTACAATCTTTTCCCAACTTGGGCGATATAGGCACCGGGATATCTCCTTCACCCATAGTTCTTACTGATTTCTCAGGGGTCAATGTTGATCTTACGTCTTCCCCCTGGTCCTCTTTCTCCAATAATTCCTAATCTTCAACCAGATCTTTCATCTTCTCTTCCTCCGGTAAAAGCCAGCTAGTTAGGTGGCCCTTAGCCGTAGAGGCCCTTTCCTTCACTCTAGCTGCTCTTTTCTTTGTTTTTGTAGAGCATGTATCAAACGTTGCCAAAGCTCCCGCAGGGGAGGGATCAGCACTTGGTTTTTTGCTTTTTAATGCCTTACTCGCCAATCTACGCTGCGTCCGTGAGAAGAATACTTGAGGACTTTGTTCTCGGTCTAAGTTAATCTCATTACCTTGTTGTTCATTGCTTCCTTCCACACTACAGATAGTTTTGGAGGGGTTTACTTCGGCCTCCTCAATTCCTTGCTGATCTTCACTTCCTTCCACAATGTGAATAGCTTCGGAGAGGTTGACTTCCGCCTCCTCGCGTTCTAGCTCCTTCTGTTCCTGCAAGTGGTTGAAGTGTACAAAAAGAAGTAGTGGAGCTATGTTCCCTGCCGGTCTGCCCCACTCTTCTCAAACCCCATCGCTACGCACCCTACCACACACAATCCATACCCCCAAACAAACACACCTATTATTTAAGGGAATGTTCAGTACAGTGTGCAAGCTTCAACTTCTTCCTACAATTTTATTTTAAAACTATACCGTTCCAGAATGGTTCCTTTTTAAAATAAAAGTATAGGAACAGTGAAACTTAAAAATAAAAAGTATAGGAGCACCGCTCCCGACCGCTCCTGCCCACTTCGACCTCTGGTTCCTGCGCCATGGTAAGGGTGTTAGTGTTTGCCAAGATAAGTCCAGCCATTTGCAATAGGATCTTAAGTGCAAATTATAGCGAAGCAAAAGAGGACTGTAGCTCAGCAATCTTGTTTGCTCCAGGGTGTCAAGACCGGTGGGGGGGTCTGTACTTCCGCTCTCTATATGGTAGAGGAGAGGCACAGAGGACCCCAGCCAAGATTCTCGATTGTGGTAGCAATGGACGAGCAATCAAGGCCTAGCTTCTCAGGAGGTGATGCAGGCTGGTTCTTAAGTACAGTGTATCCCCAAGCCCCCACAAAGGAATGTCCACACACTGTATTACTGAAAACACAGTCTTTATATAATTAATATTCAAGGGTTATGTACACTTATCACAACAACGCACTTTGTGCTCAGGAAAACCAATAATGATAAATATCTACAATTCTAAAGTGGTACCACTAATATTAGACCTCATAACAGTGCATTCACAATACTGTAGCAATGGCACGCGGATCAATAAGAAGGAAACCAGCAATAGAGAGAGGAGAGATACCAGAGGGTTGAAACAATAGGCAGAAGACTGGCCCTTGCTACTGGACTCCGTTCTGTGTGGAGATCCCCCCACCTGGGCAACCTGTAAAATAAAGAGATATAACACAAGCCCAGTCCATATATTGTTCAACAGTCTTATTCTCTCCTACAATGTTTTTACCCCCCCAATGTACCTGGTGGAGTCGAGTTCTTCGAAGAGGCGTCGACAGATCCTTCTTGAATGATCCCCTTTAAAGTAGGAGTCACGGATCGTCGAGAGGCGTCGAGAAACGTCGAAGACCTCGGGGTTCGGCGACGGGGAATCAACGGCCCTTCTTGAATGCCTTCCCTTTCAAGCGGGAGACACGGGGCGTCGAACGTCCGTCGACAAACGAGGTAGAACGATGTCGAGGAGGCGGCAGCTTCGTCCGAGCGGTGCTCGTCGGCGTCGGGGCGTCGGTGTCCTGCAAGGCGGAGGTGTGCGGGGCACCTCGATGACAATAGTTCTGGACCGCAAAGATTGTAGAGACGGGAGCCCAGCAAGGGCGTCGAGTCGCTCGAGTCTTTGGGATCGTGAGGTGGCGGGAAACCCACCGGCGGATTCTCCTCGGCGCGTTGGTCGTCCTCGACTTTCTCCGGCAGGGCAAAAGCGGTCGACGGTGCGGACGAGGGAGTCCTTCGAGTCAAATGTTCTTAGGCAAGGAGCGGACGGCTCCGGTCGTCGGCGGCTCGGCGTCAAGTGGTTCCCACGGCTGGGCAACACAACTTCGACGGGCCTCCAGCGGTTGCACAGACCTGCGAACCCTGGTCGACGGCAATGGACTTCGACAGCGTCGATGTCCGGGTGCTTTACTTCGGTCTCCTCGGCAGTCCCCTTCTCCGGTCGGCAGCCTTTCGATGGTCTGGCGTCCAGGGAGCTTCGGCGAAGATTCAGCGGTGCTCGATGGTCCCTCGGAGCACGGGAAGAGGGCGCCTTACCAGGTCCTCTCTCGGGTCAGTCCTCGACGATTTCGACAACCTTCAGTTCCGTCGAAGCAAATGCCACAGCAAGTCTTCTTCTTCCAGCTGGACGTCGAGGATCAGCAAATCCAGTTACTCTTGAGTGGAGACTCAACTTCTGAATGCTTCTGAACAATTTCTAGTGGTGAGAGGTCCCCAGATATACTATTCTGTCTCTCATCCACACTGCTGGCACACACACAGCAGCCAATCACACAGAAGGGCATTCATGCAGTCAGTCAGCCAATCAGGCACACAGTGCATTCAGGCCACACTCCTCCCTTTCAGACACTCACAACAAGGAATGTGGATTGGGACAAGTACCCAGCCATTCAACACTACACACTGCATTCAGGCCAGTTTCGGGCAGGGCTGTCTCAGTCTTTGTCTCTCATGCCAGAAACCAGACAACCACAACAAGGAGTGTATATTGGTCACACACTCCATTCACCCAGGTCCCACCCACAGGAGGTACCCATAACATACAGTCACTGGGAAGGCTCCAGTCAGTCTAGCTGGGCCTTCACAACAACACCATATATGGAACTTCCACCCAACAGCCAGCCAGGGGTAAGGGACAGAGCCAGGGCTTCCCAGGACTTTGGGAAAAACAAGACAACAGGCAATAGAAAGCAAGAGGCCACAGGGGCCATCTTGTTTCTATCAGGAATCAACTGATCCCAATGGCAGGGCCTGGGTATCCCAAAATGGAGGACACCCAGAGCACCTGTCAAGTTTAGCATGGAGCTGCCACCAGCCCATACCCTGCTCTGTGGGCCACCCACAGGTGCCCAAAAACATACACTAGGGGCACAGGGTTGTACCCCTACCCATGGGTGCCATAAGGGTATCCCATGGGTCTGTTCACCAAACCAAAAGAGAGCTGCACTGCCAGGAGTCCCTCATGGACTCCTGGGCAGAAAACATGACAGAACACACGGTAAAAACAGAAAAAGGACAAGGATTCAGAGGCCCTGTCCCTCAGATGCATTTCCGGCATCACACAGGGTACAGACAGTCGGGCTCTTCTGTCTCTTTGTCAGGTACATCCTCCATGGAAGCCATTACTAGATTAGGGGAGGCTGACAGCCATCCATAGCTCCCAATAGGGTTAAGTAGACCAGGCGGAATACTCATATTACTTTCATTATGCGGTAAAGTGCCGCTTACCGCCGTCAATAGTATTTGCGATGACATCCCTCTCTGTATATACTTTATGATTCGATGACATCATGCACCTGCAAGAAACAGTATGTACTGCGAGCGACGGAGGACATGATGAACTGTCCAAGGTTAGGAAACTGTCTGGGAGATTGGGGCCCGGCGTGAGAAAGTGAAATGGGCCCTTAGAGCACAATGGTCTCAGTTCTCAAGCAGGGTCAGACAGGATCTTCTGTGGTGGACCTGCAAGGACAATATTCTGAAGGGAGAACCCTTTTGGCAACCATGGCTGGAGGTAACAGTAGTGACGGATGCCTCACTCACAGGGTGGGGAACCCAGACCAGCGATCAGACAATCAGCGGTTGTGGTCTCCATCGCAATCCAAACTGCATACCAATCTTTTGCAGCTCAGGGCAATCAGACTAGCGCTGAAGGCCTTTCTCTCCTCTGTGCGGGGAAATAATGCCCTCATAATGACGGACAACACAGTGGGCATGTACTACCTCAACCAGAGAGGAGGTGTAGGGTCACTGCCACTGTGCAGAGAGGCAATGTCGCTCTGGTACTGGACAATTCAAGAAGGAATCTCTCTATCGGCTGTTTATTTCTACCCATGCTAACGTTTCGATCTCCCCCCGTTCAACAAACTTAATTGAGCTGTTGTGGACAAGGCCAACATCCAATGCCGTTTGCGAAAGAATTGACCAGTGGTGCACCATATTTTGTAATAGTGTTAGCAGATTGTGGTACCAGCAAATCAAAAGCTGTCCCGATGATGTTCATGAAGAGAGGTCTCATCTAGTGGGAAGGTACAAGGGCGGGTCCAAAAATTAGGGACTGGCTAATGAACATTTGTAACATACGGAATGATATAGCTGCCCGCATTCTAACATCCAATCAGTAGGCTGTAGTAGTGTTGTTTATAATTATGGTCATTTTCTTTTTGGTTTATAACCCCCGATGCAATGGGGGTTCTTTGAGAATGTTTTGTACCTTCATCTGGCCAATTTACTTATGAATAAAGTAAATAAAGTTGATTGTTTGTGCACTTTGGCCCACTCCATTATTTTGGCTAAGTAAGTATTTGGGAGTGTGAATTCAATGGCTTGGGAAAACTTGAACGCCTTGCTTCTGCATAACCCTTCTGCATTATTGACCTGTCTCACATCGGCTCCAATAGATTTGCATCCCTCAACATCAGGTGTATGACTCCTGCATGAGCATACGATACAAGCTTGCTTGTTGATGTATTGTAGGATATGCCATTCCTGTTATCCCGATAATTTATCCAAACTATGATGCCTGTATGCAGACCCTATAACTGGTGGCACCACAACACTTCAGTTATTTCCCCTTCTGTAATTGTTTGGCAGACGAAGAACGATGGTCTGGAGGTTTGGCCAGAGCAATGCCAGAGGTTAGGATTAACTCTAAACCTTCCAGCCATCACCTCTTGTGTTTTGCTACACTTTAGTTTCCATCACACTGAAGCCCATAGCATATCCTCTCAAATATTTGTCCATTGCTCCTCTAATATAAACTCCTCTTGGAGTCTCTTTTTATTCACCAGACATTTTCTGTGATGAGCAGTGTGACAAGGCCCCCTGCCCTGCTCTGATGACATTCATTGTGGTGACCAAATGAGCCAGATGTTTCACCAAGCTAGAGGATGATGCAACGAGGGGTGGTGTGGGGAAGATCCCCTGTTCACCACCACTTACTCCGTTTCAGGGCAAGCGATAGTCACATGAGCCTGTCTGGCCACAGGGTCTCTTTAAGATGGGCAGCACCTACACCTGGCAAGCAGAGACATTTGGGGGTGGGAAATCCATCTCTCTCCAACCACGAGGCTCATCTGAAGCTGGAGACTCGGTAGCTACTGCCCCTTTGAGGATTGACAGACCTACAGAACCAGCTGCATTTACGTGCTCTGTTCACCTTACTTACAAGGGTGTAAGAATCCCATCAAAACCTACAGAAGTTAAGAGAGTATGTGACACCGGACCAAGGACTAATTCCAATGGACACACATACAGACCTACAAACGTACATGCCTTAAACAAAATAAAAAATAGTCAAAATTGCTATATAGTAAAGATTATCCCAATTGTGCATCAACTCTGGAAATCTAATCAATAAAGTAATGTCTGCAGAAAGCATAAGGATTACCCAGGTGGCCACCTTGCATACATCTTCCCATGGTATATGTCTCTATTAGGCCACTGAAACTGCTTTATCCCTTAGTAAATGAGCATATATCCCTTTGCGAAGAACCTTCCAGAGTGAATAATCCATCCAGTTCTGAATACGTAAGCATAAAATGCCCAAAATAACAGATAAAGGATCTTTAACTTTTTGTTCTTCTAGAGTACAATTCTAGGGCCTTACATCAATCCTGTGGAAGGATTGTTACTTAGGTTTCTAGAATTGGAAAAAACAATTGCAGGGTTACCTTCCAGATAATATGCAACTTCAAAAGCACCTTACAATTAAGTGCCACTTTACCATTATGAAAGACAAAATGAACTTAAGGTATGGAATTTGCATACTCTGCATGCAGAGGTCTAGACCAGCAAGAAGTCAGTGTTCCATTAAACAATCATTAATTCAACTGTAGCCATTGGTTATATTGGATTATGAACTACATATGCAATTAATAATATTTAAATCCAGGCCAGCAGTGAACTCGGCACCAATAGCAAAACCATTTTAGAGTATTTTAACCACAAGATTGGAGAATGTGAACCTTTAAGTCTGTATTCTGTCACAGGCTGCAACAAGGGGTCAAGAAGAATGCTTAGAACGTGGGTTAATGTTCACTTCTTTTCAAATTAATTCGAAACTTAAATAAGCTATGTTTTTCCAAAACAAAAATAATAGGTTTCTGGTTGATTTTCTCCTTGATAGTCTTTTACTTAGTCATGAGGATCTCCCTTTGCCTAATTTCCTTCCTATGGATATGGGTAACTATGCCCTCCTGGCCCTATGGCAAATGTCTCAGTTCAAACAGTTTAAGCGCGGTACCTCTTAGTTAGATCTAGATGCAGGCATTCCAGGATCCTGTACACCACAACTCAATCTATTTTAGATCCTTGTGAAAAGTTGAGTTAGTGGGCATGACCACCAGGGAGAGCTGGAGAAGAATTCCAGGGATCAGTCTGGACTTTCTCCTGGGATCAGGTTCCAACCCATCTAAAATCAACATAAACTCCCAGTCTCCAGCTCATACCTCCTTCCACTGCTTGTTCCTGACTACAGCCAATTGGGCCCACTGAAACCGGTCTGGTGAATTCCTTTCCGGATTATTTTCCTTGCTGTGGGATGCCATTGTCTCGCTAGTTCCTTCTTCTCTTTCTGATGTTATTTCCCTTGTCTGTTATTGGCCACCGTTGCTACTACTGTCTCCTAACCCTCGTAATGTTATCTCTCCAACCTCCTCACTGTCCGTCCCTCCCCCTGATATTACCTCTTCTCCTAGCACCTCCTTCGGACTATCACTCTCCAAGCCTGAAGTTATCTCCTACTCACTCCACCATCCTTATCCTGATGTTACCACCTCGTCTACTCCCTTATTTCTTTCTACCTCCTTCAACTCTATTTCATCCCCAATTGTTAATATCTCTTTCTGAGTTACTATTTTCTCCTGCCCGCTTCTGCCCTCTGACTTATTTTCCTCCTCCTTGACTTCCTTGGTTCAAACTATCTCCTTTTGTTTACTGTCACCCTCCAGTGCTGTCACTGGGATGTGTGAAATGTGCACCTGTGAAGTGAAAAGTGCAGAATTTACACTCAAATCAGCTTCCTCCTGTTTTATGAAATCAGAATTACGGCGGCGTTGCCACTGAAATTTCAACTGGTTTCATGCGGAGCTTGGTGCTTGCTTTCCATATTGGTTTTATGTAACCAGACGAGAAACTTTGCATTTGTCTTTTTTAATCCATGCTAGTTTCGTGCAGCAACACGAGAAACTTCAGGTAGTTTTTTCGAACCGTGCTAGTTTCGCGCAGTGCTACGAGAAACTTTGTGTATGGTTTCGATTCATGCTAGGTTCGGCAGGCATCATGAGAAACTTTGTGCAGGTCTTTTGCGTCCTAGTTTCGCACAGCGAGACGAGAAGCTTCATGTGGTTCTTTTTTGATCCCTGCTAGTTGTGTGCAGCGACATAAGAAACTTTGCGCTGGCCTTTATCCGATCCATACTAGTTTTGTGCATCGGCACAGCTCTTTTCGGTTTGTGCAGCGGCAAGAGAAACTTTGTGCTGCTCTTTTCGATACCGAGCGGTGGCGGAACCATGTTGGTTTAGTGTACCCCGATGAGAAACATTGCACGTGTCTTTTTTTTTCCGATCCGTGCTAGTTCATGCAGCAACACAAGAATCTTTGTGTGGGTTTTTCCAAACCATGTTTAACCATTGCCATGTGAAACTGTACAGGTTTTTCTGAACCATGCTACTTTCGCGCAGTGCCACGAGAAACTTTGCACAGGGTTTCAATTAGTGCTAGGTTTGCGCAGCGACACGTGAAACCTTGTGCTGCTCTTTTCAATTCATAGTAGTTTCACGCAACGACACGTGAAACTTCGGGTGGCTCTTTTTGATTAGTGCATGGTAGTGCATGGTTCGCGCATCGGCTCAGGAAACTTTGTGTGGCTTTTTTAGGTTCATGAAGTGGAATGAGAAACTTTGTGCAGCCCTTTTCGATAAGCAGGGATGACGGAACAATTAATTGGGGCAAAGCGTAACAAAATCAGACAGATTTCGCTTCTGCGGCTGGCAGAATAGAATTTAACAATTTTGCCCTGCCCTAGTTATTATCCCCTCCTTCTCAACCCCCATCAGCTCGTTCTGTTCCCTTTCATCCCTTGATTTGATCACATCCCCATTAACCACTGTGGCTACCAACACCTCCTTCTGTTCCCTCTCAGCCACTGATGTTATTACCTCCATGACCCTCTTAGCTCTCACTCCCTCTTAGCTCTCAACGTGTCTTCCTGCTCTCCACTGTTTTCAATCCTCCATCTCTCTAGCCTGTATTTCCTCTGTCACTCTTTGATTGGCCAGCCTCTCTGTGGGCACCTGCGGTTGTGTTGAGAGGCGGATGAATACGTCATCCATAGCTTCTGCCCCTCCACCTGCCCAATACTGCACAGGTGAGAAAAGTTACTCACTAAGACAACCGTACCACCCTTATCCTAGGCAGGTACAGCAAGAGATGGACGTAATCTCACACCTCAGCCACCACGAGGAGCTCAGGCTCATACGATCCCTCTACCCCTACACTTAAGGAACCAAAGACTAGGATCACGCTTCCTCATTGTATCCTCCACTACGATCAAGTACCCAGCAAAAACCCCTCATGCGCTTTCTCCCACAACTACCTCTATGCCGAGAACTCATGAACCAATCACCAAGCGTCCCATTGTCACAACCAAACCTAAATCGAGTAACAACTCTACCACTCAAATCCTACTTGCACTCATCAATGCTAGGTCCGTGCAAGCCCATGCCACAGAAATCCATGACCTTATCACTGACCTGGAGCTTGACGCACTAGCCATCACAGAAACTTGGCTACACAAAGCCTCCGGACCAGCCATATGCCAATCCCTACCACCAGGATACACCATCCTCCGCCAGGACAGATCTACCCACAAGGGTGGTGGAGCGGCCCTTATTGTCAAAGAAACTCTCAAGGCCAGACAAATCAAGTCTGCCACCTCAGATAACTTTGACGCTCTCTCTGTAAAAATCTCCTTCTCTCCTAAGGACACCATGATGCTACACCTAGTATACCACCCTCCAGGCCCCCTTCTGGACTTCCAAGACAATCTCTTATACCTCATAGGTAGTAACCTCAAACCCAACACCAGAGCCATTCTCCTAGGAGACTTCAATCTTGGTTTCAAGGATGCTAAAGACAAAAAAGGTAAAGCCTTCACTAAGTCTCTCCTGGACTTAGGTTTTATTCAAAAAGTGGACAGCCCAACCCACATCAAAGGACGGATATTGGACTGGTTAGTTGATCACAACTGTGGTGTTGACATCAATTCCAACACCCCATGCCCTTGGAATGACCACCATCTTCTGCATTTCCACATTCCTTCCAAAATAGCTGCCCAGCAAAACCCTCCCATGCCTGTCGCCATGGCCAGATCTAGAAAACTGCTCACCAAAGACAGAATTCTCCACCTCCTAGAAGTATCAGCATTAGCATTGCCACTCTCCAACAACCCCAGAGAACGGGTGGAGTTCTACAACGCCATTCTTAAAGAATCAGTTGACGCCATTTCGCCACTAGAGAAAAAAAGAGCCAAAAGCATCAAACATGCCAACTCCTGGTACAACCAAAACCTACTTGACCTAAAAGCTCTCAAAAGGCAAGCCCTGAACAAATGGCAATCCTGCCCCTCTACCTCACAATTGCCAAGCAATATAAAAACACCATTGCCGCAGCAAAAGCCGCTGCCTACAACCTCAGAATTGACAAAGCAAAATCCCTGTCCAAGGAATTGGTTGCCATTTTCAATGAACTGGCCCCCCCTCCCACGCCTACACATCAGACCATGAAGGATGAAAAATTGTGTAACGATATCCAACACGCTATGCTAGACAAGATTAACCTACCTCAGGAGAAAAGTAAGGCTAATTTCAACAACTTGCCCAAGGTTGCGCCCCCAACACACATCAGCGCTGAGCCAGTTCCATCCACCCCCCTGACTCAAAACCCATAATACCCTTTGCTTTCGAACGAACCAACCTTGTCGAGGTCCTACTAATCATGAAGCACATAAAACCATCGCTGTGTAAGGGTGAAATCTGCCCAGCAAGCATAATTAAAGACTGTGCTGCAGCATTAGCTCCCTTCATTGCAGCCTTAATTAATGCCTCATTCACCTCTGGCATGGTACCATCTTCCCTTAAGGAAGCTTGGGTCCAGCCTCTGCTAAAAAAGCACACAATGGACCCAGACTCCCCAAACAACTACAGGCCTATCACCACTGTGCCATTCCTGCTGAACATTCTTGACAAAGCTGCATACCTACAGATCCAGTCCTACCTGGATATGCACAACATCTTGGGGAAGAGGCAATCTGGTTTTCGCCCATAGCATAGCACAGAGTCAGCCTTGCTAGACTTAAAAAATCAGCTACTAGAAAACATGTACAAAGGTCAGTCGCGCTTCTTTTGCTCCTTGACCTATCAGCAGAATTTGACTTGGTCAACCACAAGATCTTAGGAAAACACCTTACAGACTCTGCCCATTTCTCCCAAGAAGCCACCACGTGGATAACATCCTTCCTGGAGGGCCGAGCCATGAGGTTCTTCTCAGACCAGGCATCAGCCGCTCCATCCTCCATTGGTTGTGGGGTGCCACAAGGTTCGCGCACCTCCCCTACCCTCTAAAACCTTTTCACCTTACCATTATTCAAAGACCTAGAAGATGTCAGCATAACATTTCTCCAATTATGCTGATGATACACACATTCTACTCCCACTAACTGTTGACTATGAGCAGGACCTCAAAACCTTACAGCAGACATATGCAATTATCCAGGCATGGATGGGGGCCAATGGCCTTTGTCTCAATGGGGTTAAAATGGAAATCCTACTGGTAGGCCCCAAGGAGACCTTGAAAAAACTCAACAGCAAATACAGCAACTTCAGCATAGAGAACACTGTTATCACAGTCTCTGCTGCAGTAAGAACTCTCTGAGTTTTCCTGGACCCCACCCTCTCTATCCATAGACAAGTTAGTTATATCTCATCATCAGCATCGCTCACTACTAACATCATCAATGCTGTAAAACCCCACCTCTCCTCCAAAAATGGTCTCAGTATTGCTAGAGCTACCATAGGCGCAACATTGTATTACTGTAATGTCCTCCTTCTAGGTACGTCCTCCAAAAACATTAACAGATTACAAATCACCCAAAATAATGCTCTCAGATCTGTTCTCAGTATCCCCAGGAGAGAGCATATCTCTCAGGCCAGATGCAACGCCCACTGGCTCCCGATAAATGAACGTATACTGTTCAAAGCACTCACAATCCCACAAGATGTTTATCTCAATCGGCACCCCCCTCCTTAGCTGAACAAATTCATCTAGTACAATCATACAGACCTAAGTGGACCTATACTCACACCAACTTACTATCCCTGCCTTTAACAGAGCCTAAGCTGAGGGGTCCAGTTTTGACGTGCTAGCACCAAAATCATGGAACTCACTACCACTCAAACTTAGAAAAGAAACCTCTCTCATAGCTTTCAGAAAGGCACTGAAAACCAAACTATTCAAATAGACCGTATCTTCTCTGCTGTTCCCCTGTAACAATGGAGCATGAATATTGTCTAATCTTTAATTTTGTGAACTTGTGCCTAAGAGCTATATCTCTGTTTAACTTGCACCCAAGTGAATATTCTGTAACAACGCCACGATGCCTGAGGGCAGTTGTGCGCTTTATAAAAGGAAATAAATAAATAAATAAATCTAAGCTGAAGATGGCAAAAGTAATCAAATTAACATTGTAACAATACATGTGCGTGCATTAGACATGAAGCAAATGTGCACTCAACATGAAGAACATGCACACTAGGTAGTATATGCATTTATACATGAAGAATATTAACATAGCATCCATAAGACATGAAGAATACTAACATAAGCAATGTATAAACTGAATGCAACATGAACGACATAAGAATATAGCTCACTAACATAGAACGCAAGAGTGTGGCGGGTAGCCATCTTCTTTAAAAATGGAAGCCTCAACATGCTTCTAATTAAATGAAAGGCTTCAAAGCTTCACGGGAACTGAAGATGCTGAAATCACAGAAATACAGATCCATGCAGAGCCAAGGTTACCACGGAATAAGGGAGGGTCATAATGTTGCAGAGAAGGCATGAGACAGCAATTCCCAGGAAGCAAGAGGTATGCTCCCAGCTTAATTAAAGTTTAGAGGAGCACAACCGACCACTGTTAACCAGGTGCACGCAAACTATAAATCAAGAGAGTCCACACAGAACAACTCAATAGTGTCCCCGGTGGTAAGAGAAACCATAACGCTCATATTAAATATTGGCTGAAATCCTAATAAATGCAGGGTAAAATAATTCCAACCATGGTCCTATCACACGTGACCCATAACTGGCAAACACTGTCCATTCATTAGGCACCAACAGAGATAGGACAGCTGCTGTGCTCCCTACACATAGACAGGAGACATTGTACAAGGCAAAGTTCAAAGAAATCACCCTGGCTCATGGCCTAGGAATAAGGGATGGTATCTTTTTAAGTGAAGGGAAAGCAGCCGGTGGACCTCTCTCCCCCTGCTCCTGTCTGGCTCATGTACTGACGACCTGTCAATCATTCAAGGTTAGTTAGCAGAACACCAACCAATTAGACACATAGACAGGAGGCATTGTACAAGGCCAAGTACAAAGAAATCACCCTGGCTCAAGGCCTAGGAATAAGGGATGGTATCTTTTGAAGTGAATGGAAAGCATCCGTTGGACCTCTCTCCACCTGCTCCTATCTGGCTCATGTATTGATGACCTGTCAATCATTCAAGGTTGGTTAGCAGAACATTAACCAATTAGAATCTCCTGTGTTAGGCTGGCCAGCAAATTATATGCCAACCAACAATGGGGTGTAGAGACGATGTATTTTATTTCTTATCAATTTATAGATGGTCCCAGGTGGAGCCATCAGATTGTCATAACCCAATAAAATGTCTTACACTTATAGAGTCTATATGTAGCCAATCCACTTAAACATTCCCTAGTCCCCATAGGTTTTGTACCAAACGATTATGTTGTGATGTCAGCAGTGTTTGAGTATTTAATCCATTGTTTGTATTGCATTAATTGAGAGCTCCAAGATGTTGATGCTTGTATGCTGTCCCCGCTTAATTTCAGATGTCAATAAAACTGGGTTGTGCCTTGCACTCTGTCTACATCCGTTATTTAGTCTGGCTTTGACTGACTCCATATCCTCAGGGTAATCTGGTACTTTCCTGGCCCGTCTTAACAGATGTTAGCAGAAGTGATGTTTTCTAGGTGTCTTAGTGTCGAGGGGTCCCTGCCGCATCCCTGAAGACTGCAGAGGTGACTTGTGGAGAATGGGATTGCACATAACACAGAGAGGTCAACAGAAACCCCTTTGGAAAACGTCCAGTCCGGTCACTGCAGGCCACCCCGTGGGGCATGAGGGGTTGCGAGGCTGATAGGGGAGACCCGACCCTGAGTATATAAGCATGACATTGGCCTGGCTAAATGGGCAAGGGGATTGTTTGCATATTGGGGGATTGTGATTAAATGGAGAGATAAATGACACAGAGATAGCTCCTGACAAGGGTCAGGAAAGATCATGTGGTAAGCCTCATCACGGGGCAATAATAAAAGAGACTAATACCTCACCAGGAGTTGGGAAGATGGTTGTAGTGTATTTATTTGTGAGATAATTCAGGTTTTGTAGAAGTGGATTTTTGTGTTGAGAAGGTGAAGTAGTGGTGTGGACCAAGAAGTGTTGTCCGGTATGGGAGCAGTGAGGTGGGGCTTCTCAGCGCGTTAGTGACAATGTTGTTGTCACTCAGAAAGATTGGAAGGAACAGCGAGGTGGGGCTGTTCGGAGTGCGAGCAGCGCTATTGTGCTTCTTTTCTGAAGGATTGTGTAACGCAGGAGGTGTGGTCTCAGCTAGAGACGCACAAGTATTAATTGGAGAAGAAGTATTATTGGGGAAGGGTGTGAAAGGAAGGTAAAAGAGGGGGAGTGAGAATAGAAATAAAGATTGGTAAGTATTGGTAAATTACAGTGTGACGTATCATTATGGGGAATACTCCCATCATGCACATGTGCAAAACATTACCCGGTATAATGACATCCTTAAATACCATCCACAGTAGGTTCACGACATGCAAAACTTTTATGCCCTGGCCACAAGAAGGTACTCACTCCATGGCAGTACTGCAACACATGTGCACATATTTGCATGCCGCTTATAAGGGAAAACAGTTACAGAATAGGCTAGTCATTCTGGAACTGTAGACAATGTATGGGGAGGAGGTAGAGGAGCCACCTAAGAAGGAATAGATGCTTAATTAACATGATGGAGGGGGTTAAAAGCATACCCTTGATGAGGAGGAAAAGACTATACGAAGGAGGATTGGCAATCTCTACAGGAGCAGGAGGAATGGCACCAGCAGCATAAATGGAAGTAGAGGAGGGTGTCCACAACACGGAGGAACAAATACACTGGAGGATGTGATGAGTTGAACATATAGGAGGAGTCCCCTTGAAAGACTAGAATTTGAAGATAGAGAGAATGACGAAGGTCATGACAGAGAAGGTACTATGCTAGAAGACAAAGAGAGGAAGAAAGTGGAGAGGAGGAGGCTGCACAGGCCTCTTTTACAGGCATGAGGATAGGGAAAGAGATAGCATGGTAAGATTTGGAAGAACCAGTGAGGAGGCCAGAGCCCATTGAATAGCCTAGATGCCCGAAGCTGCGATCAAATAGTTTAGAGGAGAGAACACTGCACGTGAATACGCTGAAGAATTTACCTGGAGGAAATAGAGTTTGTATGACAGACGCTGTGACCAAGACAAAGGGTGTGGCTGCACTCGGACAGGGCATGGGATTCACACAATTGCCCTAGGACTGTAACAGTAGCTACCGTGGCCACAGATGGACAAAAATAATTTAATTTGCAAATTGCCATCACTCACATTAGGGGCAGGCAAAAGGATCTATGAATTAGAGAGAATGACAGATGTGATGACCTTAGCAGTAGGCAACATAAAGAGCCTTCTTGCGGCAATATTAGGGGAGCAATCAGACAACATTTGGAAATGAGCGGGATATCCCAGGGTGACGTCACTAAATACTAACTATGACAGAGCACCTTTGAATAATTGCCAAGCTGACTTAGGGAACAGTATCCAGATTCATCAGCCATGAGTGCCATTATGACTCAGAGAATAAGAGCAGATGAAGACACAACTGCTTATATCCAGGACATTCAAGAAAGATGGTGGCAAGATACTAGAGAACCATGGGACAAAAGGACAAAAACATGACTATATGTTATCACATTTTATGTCAGGGACTTCCAGAGGAAGTGCAAAGATAGTTGAGGAAGATTGTGGGAATAGATGCGAAGACATGGGTGGAGATTCAGTTGACTATTGTTCACCATTGTCGGTTAAAACATGTGAAAGACCGAAAAGATTGTGAAAGCAAACTAGTTCCGAAAAAACGGTCAAGGATTCAAGGAATCTTCACATTAGCCCTGTTCTTTCGTTGACACTCTTCACAAGATTGACAAAACTTCAGTATCTGACTGTATACTCTAGGCCAATAGAACCTTGATAAAATCTTTCTGCTTCAGTTCTTCTCCATCTCGGGACCTGCTTAGCCTATAATAGAGAATATTCTGTTTGACGAAACGCAGCCCTTGTCCTGTTGGTGATTCCAAGGCACATTCTCTAGCATATTGTTGAACAGGATCCAACTCCTGAGCTGTACGAAAACTGTCTCCCTCCTCGTCAAAGCCTCCAATCTACAGCAACCAGAAGGACATTCCTCGCTCTCCAATTTTGCTTAAGTGTTCTGCTCTTCGGCTGTTTTGGAGGTGTACTGAAGATTTCCTGGTCGTGAAATGGGGCTGTTTCTAACCAGCTCTTCTCTATCTCGGTGATCAGTGTAGGACAATTAGGTACATCTGATGTAACCAATAATGGTTTAGGTAACTTGGGTAAAACAGCTGCTCTTATCCCGATTGTCTTCCCCGCCAACTTTATCTGTATTTCTTTCGAAGGGTATGATCTTATATCCCCATGTACACATCTAATTGGTATTTCCCCTGTAGAATTATAAACTTCACCTACCAGGGCTGAGGTCACGGCTGTTTGTAGGCTCCCTGAATCTATCAAGGCTCTGGTAGGTTTTCCATCCACTTCTGCATCACATGTTTATAGATACTGTGATTTATTCACAACTGGGGGTTCTTGGTATTCGTCATCTTTTGTGGTTTCAAAAACTCCAACATCCATTGGTTCCGACTTCACCTTGTTTGGACAGAACCTGTCTAGAATCCCCCAGTTGCCGCAGTCGAAGCATTGAGCTCCCCTGATAACAGACGGAGCTTGCCTGTAACTAACCGGGACTTCACTATTAGGTCGAGAGCGAACATTCTCAGTTTCTGATTTCCTTAACATGGAGTTCGGCCATCGGGTCTGAGTCAGAGGCTTACTCGAACTGACATTAGGCTTGTGTTGGTTTACATAAGTTAGAATCTTACCCTGCCCGGCTTTCTGATAAACGGAGGCGATGTCTACAGCCTCCGCTAACGAGGGTCGGTGATGTTGTTTGACCCACGCGGGCCCGGTAAGTGCTTCAACAAATTGTTCCAATATTATTTTCTCCGTTATTTCTTGTGGGGAGGAGGTGGTCGTCTGTAACCACTTTTCAGCCAGTTCTTTCACCCTATAGAGCAGTTGTCTAGGTGTTTCCTCGCTGGTTAGCTTAAGTTCACGGAACTTGATTCTATAAGTCTCTTCATCATGGCCCAATCTTTCTAAGAGAACTCTCTTCATATCTCCATAATTTGTGTCGCCTGTTGGGTTCGCAGCTTGATATGCGCATTGCATTTCGCCGGTCATTAAGGGAGCGATGTAGTGGCACCATTTTTCTGACGGCCACTGAGCATTCCTGGCAACACGCTCAAAGTTCACAAAAAAATGTGCCGGATCTTCCCCTGCCATATTTTTTTGTAGTATGGAGGTAGGAACTTGTGGATGATTTCTTAAACTTGTGACTTCGAGTAATTGAGCTTGTTGGACCTGTAGAGCTTGTTGGAAAGCTAGTCGATCAGCTTCAGCCTGTTGGCTCTGGAGTTGTAGAGCTTGTTGGAGGAGTTGTTGACCTTCACTTAAAGTTTTGATAAGTTCTTCCATGGCGTACTCACTATATACCACCGCTGCCAACAACTGTGATAGACTCTTGTATAATAAAGAAGGAAAAACTCTGAGACAGAAAGTCGTTTTCTTGGGTTTAAGTTAGCTACCCAATCCTTTTATTAACAGGAACTTTCTTTCTTATTATTTCAGGTAAAAAGATACGTCTTTGCACTTTGATCTTCACCACCTTCCAGCTGAGAGCTCCCTTTCAGGACAGAAGGGTTGGTAAGTGTCTTTTAACAGCCTCAAGCTCTACTTCCTCCTTCTTTGTTTTTATACTTTGTTTCTGTCTGTTGTAGTCTCTTTCTTCCTTTACTTTTCTTTCTTTCTATTCAGTTCTGTCTGATTCTCTTAAGTCCCTCTTGTATTTATCTTAAACAGTTGGAATGTAACACCTACCGTGGCATTTTCTCTTGGCTTTGTTTGCTTGAGGGACAGGTTATTGCAAGTTCTGGGTTAAAAGTAACCTCTCAAACTCATTCTTCAGACCAGGTTCACAAGCAGATCTCTGTTTGTACAAGGGCCTTGGAGTTTCTTTTCGCCAATACTGCAACCCTCTAGGCGTTGTCTGTGCTAGTACATTGAAACTGATTTTCTCTTTTGTTTTCTCTCACCTTGCTGGCTTCACGTACCTCCGTAGCAATGCTCTTTGCTGCATAGTTCAATTCAGGTTCTCTTGCGTCGTTTCACTTCTCTGTAAAAACCTTGGATCAGCTGTTCCTCATCAATTCCGGGCCCCGCTGCTGACTCCGCCCCCAGGCCTCCTCTTCTTGCCCGCCTCTGACACACTAACACGAAAGGCAGGGATCAGCTGTTCTCTTTGTGAAAACAGCTGCGGAAGACACACCCCTCTTCTGCATCTCCGCGACGGCTCAGACGCCGCCGCTCGGAATTTCCTCAAGCTTTGGCAACTGTAACACAATTAACTTGGTGGGACGACAAACGATCGCCTTACAAACCAAACTTAGGCTTTCCTTAGCACAACGGCGCAGCAGGAGTAATAAAAAGATTTATTTTATTTTCCTCCACACCGGCGGCTCAATAAGCCCAGACGTAACTGTCGCTCTCCGGCTCCTCCAGCTCGACGCCAGTCTCCTAGCAACGAACTTCAGAGAAAAACTTACATTAGAAAAAAGGACTTTAGGAACACGTTCATGATCACGTTCTGTCCATGATAATAAACGTGTCATGAACGTGATGTCTGTATTCCTATCTATAAGTGCCCACCTGTTATGCTACCTAGGCAATCTTTTCTCTATTTACATATCTATTCTAAGAGTCGACAGGTAAGACTTCCTCACAGACCCTCACCGACATCCTCTTTGTCATTCCTTCGCCAGACCTATGCACTCTTCATATGGTCTCTGTGCTCTCTCCTTTCTCCTCTTCTTCCATTAATAGTAGCCCCTGCTGGGAGGCCCTCTTGGCCCCTTTTGACTCCTCTAAGGTCATCATTAATGTCTACCTGAATGGCATCATCGTGGTCCAAGGCCCTCAGGCCATCCTCCTCTTCTTTTATAGACGCTTCCCATGCCTCATCAATTTTCTTTCATCTCCTGCTGTCCCTTCTCTCCCTTCTTCGGCTTCATTGCCTCCCCTCTCTGTGTCCCCATTGGCTACTTTGCCTCTCCTGCCCCCCCTGTGGCTCTGTCTACACCTCCATCTACACCTCCGCAGGGCGTACCTCTGATCTGTACCTGTAATATCTTAGTACATATCAGTTAACACCTTATATGTAATTGTGGGACAGTGATGTAGTAGAAGAGGGAATATAGAATGTGGAACCCAGGAGAAAGGATGCTGATCTGAGTGAACTGAGAGAAGAACTGTTAGCTATGGTGGAGCCGGTGGGTTTATCTATGGATCTTCAATAGACCAATTTTGTCTACAATACTGTGTGAGCCAATACCTCTGTGGCGACGAGGATGGGATGTTATTTGGCTTAGAACAGCAAAAACACCGAGTAGCTGTTCATTCACACGGGATTTACCCCTACTTTAAAGCCAGGTAACATTGGTCACCAATTGGAATAAACTGAACTCCAGGAAAACCACAATTGAACAAGACTGAAGAGCAGAAACAATCACGCTACCTGTGTGAAGGATCAAGTAAAGAACATAATTCATGAAGGCCAGGAGTCTGCAATCACAAGTGCCACTTTTAAAAAAAGACCAAGGAAGTTTACTTGGATATATAACTGTCTTCAATAGACCAACGCTTGCTCAGTAGTACAACCTGTTGTTTTTAAAGGTGATTGGGCTTCCAAAGTGCACGGATCAAATCATAAAGAATATTATGGAACATCTAACTTTAAGCAACGTGTTGCTAGTTATTTTTAAAGGTGATTGGGCTTCCAAATTGTACGGAGCAATTAATAAGGAAATAAAGACATTATTGCTGAACACAGGACCATTCAACCTTGAGCAACATGTTGCTAGTTGTTTTTAAAGGTGATTGGGCTTTCAAATTGTCCGGAGCAATGAATAAAGAGACAAAAACACTGTTGCAACAATTGTTACACTTCCATCACCATCATATTAGCAATTATATCATTACAGTCAGCCACATAACAAAATTACAAGAAAGAGAAAAAGCAGATATATTGGGAAGATCACATCTGCTCCATTAATAGAGGTAACATTCCATTGCAAGAATATAAAGGATCAAGAAGGACCACGCATCTCACATAATATAAACAAATTACATGGCCACGGTATTGGCAATGTAGTTATGGTTAAGTTGGTGTTTCCATAGGAAGAGCACTTTTTGGGTGGCTTATAACTTCGCTCCCCCTGGACGAATCCTCACCAAACTTTGCAAAAAAAGTATATGGCCCACTCTGAATTTTCTTGCAAAGTTTGGTGAGGATTCGTCCAGGGGGGGAAAGTTATAAGGGGGGTCCCAAAACTTTTTTTTTTCCCATAGACTGAATGGCAAAAAACGTTGCGCACAGCTACAGCCCGAACCGCTGGATGGATTTACACCAAATTTGCGGCAGGAGCAGCGGCCTGGTCCCGAAAGCGTGCTTTTGTAAATTTGGTGTAAATCCGTCCAGTAGTTTTTAAAAAAAATTACCAAAACGTAAGGCAAAAAAATTTGTGATATCTGTGTTCACTTCGCGGACGGACTTCCCTGTTCGCTCCGTGGACAGCACCCCGATTGGCCCATGGCCTTGCGTCATGTCTGTAGACATGCAACGTGTTCGCTGATTGGACGGCGTGGTGCGTGATGCGCGTCAGATTTTCTGTGGCGCCCGCCATCTTGTATTCGCCGTCGACCGCGTACAGCGCGGTGAAACGTGGATAAAAAATTGTCTTTTGTGCCATGTGTTGGTGTGTAAGAGTGTTTGGGGAGGGTGGGGGAGTATGAGATAGGTTCAATGTTTTGTTTTTTTATGTGCTAGATGTTTTTGTTGCGTTCGATTTGTCCGCGAAGAACAGGACTGTTCTGACATTTTGTAAATAAACTAAATGGTGGGGTGTTTAGAGGACGGAGTATGTGTCATTTTTGTTTGCAAGGAAGGTAAAAATGAGCTATGAACACTCGCGGTGTACTTAATTGTTCGTAAATACACAAACTGGGGGTGTCCTCAGGACGCTGTCCGTATTGTAATCTGTCTAGTTGAATGTGTTCTAAGAACACTCGCGGTGTCCCGAAATGGTTGCAATTACACAAAATGGGGGTGCTCTGAGAACGTTGTTTGTATTGTTCGTTGTCAGGGTGAAAGTGTTTTAAGACCACTCCTTTTGTCCGCTAATAGTACAATTTCCTATGGGCGTCAACCGACTTTTTGTCCACTAAGAAAACGATAAATCCGGCGATTATGTGATAATCCTATGACTGGCGCTATTGACCTGGCTGACTTGCCTTTGCGACACTAAATCATATCTCCCGCCCCTAAACCTGATATTATCAAAGCATTCATATTTCCCGCCTCTCTCCGTGACGTTACAGGGTGCGTCATCAAACGCGCCCAGTCCTCTGCAGTCCTAAGTGACTTTACACAGAACCTGGAAGACAACACATATTATGTCACAACACAGCGCGCCACAATTCGGAATATGAAACAGTGATTTAAAAGCAAACAGCAAGATTGTACATTTTGTAAAGTACATTTATTTGACATCAAATGTTTAGAGAATATTCAGCAATTTGCATTTGTCTTTGTTGTCGATCCGCAAAAGTTCATGTTGAGGTACGCGATGTCCCTTTGCGGTACAGAGGGTGTTAGATCAGCTTACAACTCAGTGCGCCACAATTCGGAATATGAAACTGTGGTTTAAAAGTAAACAGCAGGATTGTACATTTGGTAAAGTACATTTATTTCACATGGAATGTTTAGTGAATATTCAGCGATTTGCTATTGTCTCTGCTGTCGATCAGCAAAAGTTTATTTTGAGCCACGCGTTGTTCCTTTGCGGTAGATAGGCTGCTGGTTTATGATAAAAGCAGTAAATGGACGCTCTGATAATCGGAACGAGCCATTAGACCACCCTATTGGTTGGTATGTTGTTTGTAGCCGCTAGTACTGCGTAAGGGCATATTGGTCCTTGGCGATTGTCCCATAAAATGGTGAGGGTCATGAAGTTGCATATTTGGACCTGCACCTGGCAGTTGAAGACCCCATCCGCTGGAGTCTGTAAATCGTGACATAGGCAAAATGGGGCCACATACCTGTTTTAAAAAACATAAATTAGTCTCACCAGCCGATCTTCATTAAAAATCATCATTTTATTTATTAGGGCGTGAAACTATTTGCTATCGAAGATAGTGCAACGGAGTATGTTAATAATAAAATAATAATATTTTCCCATTCATATAGCGCTAAGAACCTTGAGGTATCTAAGCGGTGCTTATTATTAACCACGGTGTGTGGTGCTCATTTATCGACCACGGAAGGATGAAAGGCTGAGTTTGGCCTTGCCGGGATTCGAACTTGCGTTAGCAAGCTGTGCACGGATGTCAAAGCGAGCATTGTACTCGCTGTGCCACTTGACAGGCTACAGTGAAGTGGCACAGCGAGTAGAGCGATTGACCACCTATAGACCGGTTAAATTATTTCTATTAACCCACCCTGTGTCGTCTGCCTTTTTCAGAGCCCTCTAAACGACAGGGGATCAATTCGGCGGTGATAGTGCGCGGTAGAAAACATTATGCCACTTTCAACGAACAAGTTCAACTTGAGCGGTCTTTAATGCTACGCTATTGTAATTATATTTGGTATAAAATAATCTAAAGGGTTACTTACATTACAATTGCAATTTCAATTGTCTACGAGTAGTGCAGTCCCAAAATACGACTCCGCGTGTGCGAACGATCTTTCGCATAGTGATATAATATATAAAAGTGGTTTCGTTTCAGAAATGTCATCCTTATCTTCTCTTATGTTTTAGCAACACTCCTTCAAGAGAAGTCTTTCATCACAATCTCTGTCTGTCAAGGTCAAAACACAATACAACCTTATAGTCCGCTTCGTGAGCCTCTCCGGGGCCCGAGAAAAAAATGGAAGCAGCTAACCTTCACTGTGAACGAGCAGAAATTCTTACTTTGCAACATTCCGTGTAAAGCCATCTGTGAGAAGTTGGTTTTTGCACGCCATGTTTGTATATTGTTTGCGTGATATTAAAAAAAGTTTGTTTAAAGGACGTTATGGTTCTAAGTATTGCCATCGAATTGCCATCGAAACTACTCCTATCGGATTATTATCCAGTCACTTAGCATGTACTCCCTGGGTCTTGCCTACAGGTCACCCTGGCTACCATTGTATATCGCCCTCCTCATCACATTAGGAATACAATCACCTAAAATAAGCACCAAAGTTAACACTCTGAGTCTTCGCACCACGTCCTATTCCACCCATTGCACCTGCCATATCATGCTCAACATACAACAACCCAATACTGAACTTAAAATGACCCACTATCCAGATAGCACCACTCTACAAAGGCCATGCAACACTGTAGGCAGAAACCTTAGACTACATGCTCGCCTGTCCAAACTGCATGAGCTACCAGCCAAGAAGGCTGAACTATCAAAATCCCGAAATAAAATACAGTTACCCTTGAAGGGTATTGCGGAACCTACTAGGAAACAGCCTAAACCCAACAGACCCAAAATAAATAACTCCAAACAGACTACTAAAGGTAGTCATAACACCACCAGCCCTAACTTAGCTGACCACAAACCATATCTCAAAGGCGCACTTATAAACGCCAGGTCGCTAGTCGCACACGCCACAGAGATCTCAGATATCATTGCCACAGACAACTTAGACTTTTTGGCCATCTCAGAATCCTGGCTACATGATGCGGCTGGCCCAGCCTTATCACTAGCAGTCCCAGACAACTATACTATCCTACGTGCGGACAGACTTACCTCCCGAGGTGGAGGTCTAGCAATCATAGCTAAAACTAGCCTGGACATGAGGATCATCACTGCTACCAATTTGCAATCCTGTGAATGCCTCACGGTCAAAATAGCCATCGCCAACTCCCAAACCCTAAACATCATCCTCATCTACAGACCACCAGGTCCTATCGGAACCTTTTCTGAGGACATCTCGACATCCCTGTCCAATAACCTAAAAAATACATCCCAAACAATAGTGCTAGGAGATTTTAATCTAGGCTATAATGACAATAAGGACACCCAATCGTCAGCGATTGCTCTGACCTTGAAAGAGCTGGGATTCTCACAAAAAGTTGAACTACCCACCCACAACAAAGGTCGCATCCTTGATTGGATAGCAGAACATAATTGCGAAGTAAATATTACGGATTCTGTACCGCAGATCTGGACTGACCACCACCTGCTATTATTCTCAGTGACAACCCACCGGGTCACTGCCCCGTCCTCACTTGCCCCACCTCTGCCAACGAGAAATAAAAAACTAATGACAGTAGAAAATCTGATGCCCGTTATAATACCTAAATTAAACGCACTACCTGACTGCATGGACCCTAATCTGTTAGTCGAACATTATAATGCAGCCATGTCCTCAGCCCTGGATCACATAGCCCCGCTCAAACTAAGAAATAGCAAACCTAAAAAACACCTCAATTCTTGGTTCACGCCCCACCTAAAAAATCTTAGGCTGGCCAAAAGAAAACTTGAAACTATTTGGAGACTTTCCCCATCAGTCAAAAATAAACTCAACCTCTCCAAAGCCTCCTCCCAATACAAGAAAGAAATATTATTAGCCAAACAAGAAACCTACAATACTAGAATATCCAACTCAAAATCTAGTGTCAAAGAACTGTTCAGCATTCTGAAAGAATTGGAAACACCCGTTGTACCCCAAGAAAACTGCACCAAGGATAAAAAATGGTGCTCTAGCATACAACTTGCTTTAACAAACAAAGTAGCAAACCTACAAACCAAAATTGCCATCAAGAAGGCATCACTAACACCACACATCCCTCAGCGCCACCGCCACAGTCCAAGTTGGGAGCCCGATTCTGCTTCTCTAAGGTATCGACCATAGAGGTAGAAAAGGTCATCCTGGGACTCAAACCGTCCAACTGCAAAGGCGACCAATGCCCAGCACAACTCATCAAGGATGCTGCGAGAGAACTGTCGCCATTTATAACCAAACTAATCAACTCTTCCTTTACCTCAGGTTCAGTAGCGATCAACCTAAAAGAGTCCTGGGTACTGCCACTACTAAAGAAGCAAACCCTTGACCCCGCCATTCCGACTAACTTCAGGCCCATCACGACTGTGCCCTTTCTTCTAAAAATTTTAGATAAAGTGGCTTACTTGCAAATTCAAAGCTTCCTAGAGTCTAACCACTTACTTGGAACCCGTCAATCAGGATTCCGCCCGCAACATGGGACCGAGACAGCGTTAATAGACCTTAAGGCCCAAATAGACGATTGCAGAGACAACGGCCAAGCGGCCCTACTTCTCCTCCTGGACCTATCAGCGGCATTCGACTTAGTGGACCACACAGTCCTCTGTAGTCACCTCGACTCGGCAGCCCACTTTTCAAAAGAGGCCATAATTTGGATCAAGTCATTCCTGAGTAATCGGACCATGAGAGTCTTCGCTCCATCAGCCTCAGCAGATCCAATCCCCATAACATGCGGCGTTCCACAAGGGTCCTGTGTGTCACCCACCCTCTATAACGTCTTCACGAAGCCTCTCTTTGATGAAATGGATCATCTGGGTATCGCCTACACTAACTACGCAGACGATACCCAGATCCTCCTCCCGCTCTCAGGAGACTACGCCAAGGACCTGGCCCTAGTGAACAGGATCTATAGCATCGTTCAGGCATGGATGGCCACACACGGCCTATGTCTGAACGATGATAAAACTGAGCTTATCATCCTGGGCAACACTACCTATATATCCAAACTCAGCCCTGATTACGACAACTTCATTATTGATGGGAACAACATAAAAGTAGCTCATGAAGTAAAAACCTTAGGATTTTACCTAGACGCCACCATGAACTTTAACAAACAAGTTAACTCTCTAGCTTCTGCCACAGCATAGTTGCATTACACTTGCCAGAGCCTTGATACTATCCAAATTAGACTATTGTAATGGACTTTACATTGAAGCTAATAAACAGACCATCCACAAAATTCAAGTGCTCCAGAACAATGCTTTGAGAGCAGCACTCAAGATGAATAGAAACGAGCATATATCGTCTACAAGAAGAGAATACAAATGGCTCGCCACCGTAGACAAAATTCATCTCAAAATCGCTTCCCTCACCCACAAATGTATCAACAACAAAGCTCCACCTTACCTCATGGATAGATTACGTAAAAGGACTTCTTCCAGACCTACCAGAATAGCCAACGCAAACTGCCTCCAAGTCCCGCGCTTCAAACTTGCCACTATAGGAGGAAATAGCTTCCCGGTTAAGGCTGCGCAGTTATGGAACTCCCTCCCCCATGACGTCAGAGAACCTCAGCCTTTTGCAAAATTTAGACAAAACCTCACTAGGTGGCTGAGAGCGAACGACAGCTAAGTAGCCCACTTGTCACATTGTACATTACTGTATATAACTATATATTACGTGAACATATTGCAATTAGCCGAGCATATCTGTAACCAAGCTCAGCGCATCTCTGTACCTCCATCTGATTTCTATGTACCTGTAACTAAGTTGTGCATATCCTTGTCTGTTTGCGCCCTGATACTCCAGGGTATGGCTCGCTATACAAATAATAAAACTAAACTAAGTACAGCCGAAAGACCCCTGAAAATCGCAAGTTAAGGTAAGCTATGAAAAATATCTCGCGCCACCACCGTGCACTGCTAAAACTAACACCCAGGACATCAAAGATGACATTGCAAATGTCATTGATGAAATCACTGATGACATCACATGTGTATGTACTTTTCATGGAATTTGTGTACTAGGGATTTTTATTATAATGCTGCGAAAAAAGTGTCAAGGATATTGCAATAAATATCATACCGTTATTAGTGCTTTGAACGATGCATTGATATAAATAGCATTGTTTTATGGGATTCTATCTAGTATACTGAGCTACTAATGGAGAAACATAGCATTGATGATGAAAGTATAATATTTGTAATGTTAATATGTTGAATAATGAAATGATAATTGTCCTGAAATGTTCGAAAATTCACAAAATGGGGGTGTTCTGAGGACGTTATTTGTATTGTGTGATTGCTTAGCTGTATGCAATGAGGGAATAGCACAGAGAGTAAAGTGTCAGGCTCCAACCTTCAAGCGCAGGAGTGGTGCGAACCAACCACCCCCTCCGCGGTCTGGGTGCCTGCAAGTCACAGCTTACACAGACCTCCGAGACCCCGGCGGGGAAAGAAGGTTAGGGAATCGATGGTTGGACAGGAACTGGTTTTCAGGATAACCGGAACAAGGGTTAGGAAAGGGAAGGTGGACAGGACTGAGGGTGACAGGATAGATACAAACTAACAATTAAACAAGCATACCCAAACCTGCATATACATTACATGCCCACATTACAGACTGTCATCAATAAGGCAATTAGAGCAAAAGGACTTATCTCTGTTTTTGAGTGCTGGCGTCCTGCCTGCGCACTCTCAGGTCCGGTCTCCAGAGCAGAAAAATGCTGCAATTGGAGTTATGAGTTACTACCTTGTGAGTGTTTCCTCACACACACAACAGATGCATCAGTGGGTCAACGACATTCCTTCATGCACCCCCACTCATATCCAAGTTGCCACGTTCTAACTCGTATGCCTCCTTGAGTGGGTTTCACCCTGATATGCGGTTTAGGCCGCACGTGGCCCCGCAGTTCACGCTGATCCACGTGTTAATATGCACACGTAGAGTAAATAATAAACATGCCGCTAGCCGCACGTGGCGCAGTGCGACTTCAGTACAAGCCACGCCGCTGTGTTCCCAGTTGCGGTGCCCTCAGCTAGTGCACATGGCTAATTATGCATGCAAATAATATGCACTGCTCGTGGGATCGCTGCGCTTCGGTGCGAGTCTTGCGCGGGTCTTAGCTTTGGATTAATGCTGGACTTATCTTTTGCCGAACAAGGGGACTGATGAGTCTGGGCGGTGCCCCCTTGCGTGTGCCCCGCTTTGCGTGAGAGATTCCTGACTGTTCGCCCCTGAACACGGCTTTGCTGCCCAAGCGCGGTTTTCCCAGCATGTGCTGCAGCTGCTCCCCTGCGCTTGCTGTACTTATCTCAGGCGTGTGAGAGGCCCGGATGATGGCTGGCTGGGGCGTGGCCCCTCGCGTGTGTCCCCTTCCTCGGAGCTGCAAGAAACACGTCCTCTTCGTTCGGGAGTTCAAGCACAAGCCCCGTGCTAACGTGCGCGCGCGCATGCGCGGATGTGCTCCACCCAACGTGGGTGGGGTTTTGTAGTTTCTGGCCCAGGGCCTTCTGGGAAGTGGAGTTTGTAGGCCTTTGTTCCTGCAAAGAGGGCACAGAAGCCTTCTATAAGGCAATATCCGTTTGCGCTGGGGTTTTTTGTGGTTGCCCATGTGTGGACCACATCCACAACTCACTCCAGGCTCCCCTCTACACAATCCCAATGCCTGCACCCCGACAGTACTCCCCCCCGCACAGAAGGCTCTGGGTTTGGGTTTCCCTGGGTAATCTCGATGAAACGCTCTAATCAACCTGGGCGCATGCACATTGCAGGCCGGCTCCCAAGACCGGTCCTCCGGGCCATATCCCACCCAATCAATAAAGTAATACAAACCATTTTTTCGGTGCTGAGAATTCAGGATTGCCCTAACCTCATATTCAGGGTGTCCCTGGACTAATATTGAAGGTGGTTTCTTAGTAGGGACAGTGGAGGGTGCAGGTTTCAACAGGGATACATGAAAGGTGGGGTGGATCTTCATTTGTTTTGGCAAGGCCAGCTTTACTGCCACCGGATTAATCACTGCAGAGATGGTAAAGGGACCCAGATATTGCGGTTGCAACTTACGTGGGTCGGACATTTTAATATTGCGTGTGGATAGCCAAACGCGGTCTGCTTGTTTATATGGAGGGCTTTGTCTCCTTTTCAAATCGGCGTAATGTTTGTATGACTGTTTTGCAGCATCTAAATATTTTTGTATACTAGACCAGACTTGTTGTGCATAAACATGATGCCCCCTGAGTGTGGGTATATCATCTAGGGATGGGCTGGGAGCTGTGGGCAAAACCCTAGGGTGGAAACCATAAACCCCGAAGAATGGGGTATGTTTCGTGGAACGATGGAGAGCATTGTTGTACGCTATTTCTGCCAACCATACATACTGGACCCACGAAGTTTCAGTGTCTGCAGTGTAGCAGCGTAAGTACTGCTCCAGGCCCTGGTTTAACCTCTCGGTTTGTCCATCGGTTTGTGGGTGGTATCCCGAGGACAAACTTACTTCCATACCGATTAACTGGCAAAAGGCGCGCCAGAAGCGGGAGGTGAACTGTGGACCACGATCAGTAATTACTCGTGTTGGAAGTCCATGCAGTCGCACAACGTTTTGTAAGAACAGTTCCGCTAACTTCCCAGCTGTGGGTACCCCTTTACATGGAATAAAATGACCCATTTTTGTGAGCGAATCAACCACTACCAAAATGGAAGTGTATTTTTGGACAGGTGGTAAGTCCACAATTAAGTCCATGGTAACAGTGTGCCACGGGGTAACGGGAGTTGGTAAGGGTTGTAGTAATCCCGCCGGTTTTTGATGGCTGGACTTCTGTTTTCCACAAACGTCGCATTCTGTCACGTATTTGCGCACATCCCGTAGCAGTGTAGGCCACCAAAAATGCAGAGCCACGTTCCGTTGGGTTTTGGCTACACCTGGATGACCCGCGGTAGTGGCATCATGGCACCATTGCATAACCTCCTTTCTGAGCTCTTCTGTGGGCAGGTATAATGCTTTAGCATAGTAGGGAAGTCCATTCACCAGAGAATGATGTAAACCCTTCCCACACCAATCTTGCAACTCTTGTGTAGTCATGGCTGTTTGCACATCTTCGAATATGTTAGGCCGTCCGACTACCACGATAATTCGCGGAGGAGGCACAATAGGGCGATTTTCAATACATTCCTTATCGTCCGAATCAGGGTATCGCGACAAGATATACGCTTTTTTGTTATCAGCTCCAGGCCGATAACTAATAAGAAAATCATAATCAGCGAAGAATAATGCCCAACATAGTTGGCGTGGACTAAGTGTCTTAGCTGTTTTGATGAACTGTAGATTCCGATGATCGGTAATCACAGTCACGGTATGATGAGCCCCCATGAGGTAATGTCTCCATTCCTCAAAGGCCGCCTTTACTGCTAACAATTCCCGATCAGCTATGGTATAATTAGCTTCGGCAGGGAGTAATTTGCGGGAATAGTAAGCAACAGGATGGAGCATTCCCGTCTGCACTTCTCGTTGTGAAAGAACTGCACCGATGGCATAGCTGGAGGCATCTGTCTCGACCACGAAGGGCTGAGCTAGATCAGGATGCTTTAGCACCGGGGCAGACGTGAAAGCCTTTTTCAACTGTTGAAAACCTAGTTCTGCGGCTTTGTTCCAAACATAAGAACGTCCTTTTTTTAGTAAGGAAGTAATGGGGGTCACCAATTCCGAGAAATTTCGGATAAACCGTCGGTAGAAGTTAGCGAAACCTAGGAAGGATTGCACTTCCTTCACTGATTTCGCTGCTGGCCAGTCTAAGATTGCTTGTACTTTACGTTGATCCATTTGTACCCCAGACGGGGTCAAAAAATACCCGAGAAATTCCACCCTAGAACAGTGAAATTCACACTTCTCCAGTTTAGCGAACAAACCATGTTCTCGTAAACGTTGGAGTACTGCCTTGACATGTTTGACATGTTCGTGTTTGTCTTGTGAGTAAATTAAGATATCATCGATGTATACCACCGCAAAGATATCTAGAAATTCACGTAGCACTTCATCCAGGAAATGTTGGAAGGCAGCTGGGGCGTTGCACAGGCCGAATGGCATCACCTGATACTCGTACAGGCCAAACTTAGTCCGGAACGCTGTTTTGCATTCGTCCCCAGCCCGCACTCGTACCAGGTGATATGCCCCTCGAAGATCTAGTTTAGTGTATATGGTCGCCTTCCACACTTGATCCAGTAAGACTGGAATTAACGGTAATGTATACCGATTTTTGATGGTGATACGATTGATTCCGCGATAATCGATGCATGTTCTTAAGTCTCCGGTCTTCTTCGGTATGAAGAATAATGGCGAGGAGACTGGAGAATTAGAGTGTCTAATAAACCCGCTTCGTAGGTTAGTGTCTATGTATTCCTTTAGATGTTTTGTCTCATCTTCCGTGAGTGCATATACCCTACTGCAGGGTAAGAGTGCTCCTGGCTCTAGGTCAATTCGGCAATCAAATGGCCGATGAGGTGGCAGGGTTTCCGCCGCTTATTTACTAAACACATCGGCATATTCCGCGTACTCGGCGGGTAAGGCACTCATGTCTGAGGGTTCCATTGAGGCTATACATGGTTTCTTTTCGGATTGTAAGCACTGTGCGAGGCAGAATTCTGACGAAAAGCTCACCTTGTTTTCTGACCACACTATCTTGGGATTGTGTTTGTAAAACCAAGGAAGGCCCAAAATAATCCCGAATTGTGGTGCTGCAATCAAATCAAATTGGATGTCTTCCAGATGATTGTGCTGACAACGCAAAGTTACTACTTGTGTGCTTTGGATGACGGGTCCAGAACATAATGCGGTACCATCGACCGTCTTGACGGATTCCGGAGTAGATTTTCTACACAAAGGTAGCCCCAGCTTGTTAGCATACGCGATATCAACGAAATTGCTGGTGGCTCCTGAATCCAAAAACAATGTAACCGTAACCTCCTGGTCCAGGAAACCTAACACACCAGACAACGTGACATGCAGAGCATAATTGCTGAAACCAACTGCTGGGGCAATCTCCACAACCTGGCTCCAATGTATCACCCCTACTACTGCCGAGCCAAGGCGTTTCCCTGCGGCTTAGGTTTATTAGGGCACTCTTTTACAAAGTGCCCCGGGGTACCACAGCACAGACATAGTCCTTCCTTGCGTCTACGCTCCCTCTCCTGTTTGGTGAGAGGACCGCGAAGAGCTCCTATCTGCATTGGCTCGTCTCCTGTCACTCTCTCCACAGATGATGTGGGAGGACGGGAAGTCCCAAAACGGTCCAACCTAGCTATGGGACGCGGGTCCCCTTGCTTCTTGTCTCCGCGATGTTCAGCTTGCCTATGATCCAGACTTAATGCTAGATCAATCATTGACGGACAATCCTGGGGCTGTGGATCTACCTGGGCTATGAGATCTTTTAATTCATCACGTAACCCTAGGTAAAAGAGAGACATTTGCTTTTCTCTTGGCCACTCAGCTTCAGCGACCAACCTAATAAACTGTGTGACATAAGTCACCAGTTCCTTGCTACCTTGACGTAAGGTAAGCAATTCTCTGTCCCTACACGTGGCGGCTGCCTTCCGGTTGAAGATCTTGCCGAACTCCAGCTGGAATTCATCCCAGTCGTACAACACTCCATCATCCCTATGCACTAAAGGGTTTGCCCAAGCTGCAGCGTCCCCAGTTAGATAAGAAATTACGAAAGCGGTCCGGGCTTGAATGGTTCGAAAGGCTGCTGGTTTCGTAAGGAAGTGCAGCTGGCATTGGGTCATGAAGGTCTGGTATTTCTGGGGGTCTCCTGCATACCTCTCAGGTGGAGCTAAGGGTACTACAGGTTCAGGAGTAACCTGGACTTGTACGGGCATAGGGAGCGTAGGCTCTGTAGGGAGGGGGGCTGTTTGTGCAGCTAAACTGCGCACTTGCGTAGCTAACACAGCGTAATCCTGTCTGGTGGCAGCAAGCTCAGCCTGGAGGCCCTGCAAGACCTTGGTAAACTCCTCCATGACAGGCTGGTTCGCACCACTCGGTCGCCTGTTACACTTGGGCTTGTGCTTCTGTCAGGCTCCAACCTTCAAGCGCAGGAGTGGTACGAACCAACCACCCCCTCCGTGGTCTGGGTGCCTGCAAGTCACAGCTTACACAGACCTCCGAGATCCCGGCGGGGAAAGAGGGTTAGGGAATCGATGGTTGGACAGGAACTGGTTTTCAGGATAACCGGAACAAGGGTTAGGAGAGGGAAGGTGGACAGGACTGGGGGTGACAGGGTAGATACAAACTAACAATTAAACAAGCATACCCAAACCTGCATATACATTACATGCCCACATTACAGACTGTCATCAATGAGGCAATTAGAGCAAAAGGACTTATCTCTGTTTTTGAGTGCTGGCCTCCTGCCTGCGCACTCTCAGGTCCGGTCTCCGGAGCAGATAAATGCTGCAAAGAGAGTTATGAGTTACTACCTTGTGAGTGTTTCCTCACACACACAACAGATGCATCAGTGGGTCAACGACATTCCTTCATGCACCCCCACTCATATCCAAGTTGCCACGTTCTAACTCGTATGCCCCCTTGAGTGGGTTTCACCCTGATATGCGGTTTAGGCCGCACGTGGCCCCGCAGTTTACGCTGATCCACGTGTTAATATGCACACGTAGAGTAAATAATAAACGTGCCGCTAGCCGCACATGGCGCAGTGCGACTTCAGTACAAGCCACGCCGCTGTGTTCCCAGTTGCGGTGCCCTTAGCTAGTGCACATGGCTAATTATGCATGCAAATAATATGCACTGCTCGTGGGATCGCTGTGCTTCGGTGCGAGTCTTGCGCGGGTCTTAGCTTTGGATTAATGCTGGAATTATCTTTTGCCGAACAAGGGGACTGATGAGTCTGGGCGGTGCCCCCTTGCGTGTGCCCCGCTTCGCGTGAGAGATTCCTGACTGTTCGCCCCTGAACGCGGCTTTGCTGCCCAAGCGCGGTTTTCCCAGCATGTGCTGCAGCTGCTCCCCTGTGCTTGCTGTACTTATCTCAGGCGTTTGAGGGGCCCGGGTGATGGCTGGCTGGGGCGTGGCCCCTCGCGTGTGTCCCCTTCCTCGGAGCTGCAAGAAACACGTCCTCTTCGTTCGGGAGTTCAAGCACAAGCCCCGTGCTAACGTGCGCGCGCGCATGCGCATATGTGCTCCACCCAACATGGGTGGGGTTTTGTAGTTTCCGGCCCAGGGCCTGCTAGAAAGTGGAGTTTGTAGGCCTTTGTTCCTGCAAAGAGGGCACAGAAGCCTTCTATAAGGCAATATCCGTTTGCGCTGGTTTTTTTTGTGTTTGCCCATGTGTGGACCACATCCACAACTCAATCCAGGCTCCCCTCTACACAATCCCAATGCCTGCACCCTGACATAAAGTGGACACCGTCCGCGGACACCGCAGCTGTTCGTGGACGGGGCGTGCTACATCCGGGTTTTTCCAGGAAATCCAACATGGAAAGAAGACTGTACGGATCAGCCAATCAGATGTCGAGGTTGTGGATTTGTGTTATAAGATACTGTGTGTGGTGAAGATGGCAGAAGTAGAGAAAGTCAGGGTGTTGGTGCTTGCAGATATGTTTGTGTATGGTTTACAACAGTACGCTCAATGCAGGCATGTTGCAAAGAACTTTGATGTGAAAGGAGTGGAGGTGGTGTGGAGCACTGTGCCTGATTGCAATGTACAGGGAATTGTACAAGTTTGTGAGGATATGGCTACGATGAACAGTCCGCATGTGGTAGTTTTGCACTATGGTGCTTTCCATATGGGCAACGTCAGTGCCCCTACTTTGTTGGCTGATTTGGAACGCTTGGTTCAAGCCGTAATGAAGATCCTTCCAAATGCGAAAGTAATTTTTTCTGGATTACTACCTAGGGCAATATGGGACAATAGTTCAGTTTTTTGTCCTCAGGAAAACATTGCTAGGTGTGTCATCAACCGAGGCATGTGTGCCTTCATGCTTAGAGCTGGTATGTTCTTCTGTAATAATAAGAATATTGATGCCAGTAATGCTGTTAATTTTAAAGAAGATGGCATTTCTTTATCTTTTACGGGAAATGCCTTTCTATTTTGGAATGTAAGGGTTGCTATGGAGAAGGTTATGTGAAGATTTTAGGAGTAAAGTAAGAAAAAAAAACAAGAAAAAAAAATACAAAATAACAGGTGTCTGTCAAGCATCTGTAAAAAAAAAAAAAACGGCTCTTTTCAGAGCCAACTTCAAAGGGGAAATGGGGCACACTATTTAAATTTACATTCACCATGCTCAGATTTTCGATATGTCCGCGGACATGGCAGTAGTCCGCGGACATGAAAATCACTACGAGGGGGTTAGTATGTTCTATGTTACATGTATATGAAGTCAGGGATATTATGGTTAAGTTGTGCTACTAAAAACCTATGAAATTCAGTGAAAAAACGTTGTTAAAGGGACGTTATGGTTAAGTTGCGCTACTAAAAACCTATGAAATTCAGTGAAAAAACGTTGTTAAAGGGACGTTATGGTTCAAAGTAAAACCGAAAACCCCCTGAAATTCGGCAGTTATGGTAACATAAGCAACCATAACTCGCGCCACCGTGCACTGCTAACACTAACACCCAGGACATCAAAGATGACATCACAAATGTCATTGATGACATCACTGATGACATCACATGTGCATTTACTTTTCATAAAAACTCTGTACAAGGGATTCTTATAATGCTGACCAAAAGCTGTCAAGGATCATTGGGATAAATATCATGAGCTAATTAGTCATCATGAGCGCATTAACAGATATTGATGTGAAGCTGGTTGCCTATGGGGGTAAACGAATTGAATTAGAAGGCTGGTTTTGGTCGACCATGAAATTTAAAGACAGAACAGCAAAGGGAAAAGTATACATGTCAAAAAGGGGTCTTCATCCTTTGTTGAGCTGGTCCCATCAGAGGAGATTAAAAATAAAACTAGACCCCAGTGCAGATGAAATGGTGTATGCTATAGAGCAACAGGTACAATTTGAACATCTTGAACATCATCCAGTATTCAGGGAAGAACTGGGAAGTTTAAGAAACTTGAGACATGAAATAAGAATGAAATGCAATGCTGTTCCTGTTGTACATAAAGTAAGACCAGTGCCAATGTGTAAGAGTCTCAGTTGAGTAGGATAAGAGTATAACACAGAGCCAGAAGTAGCTTTTCAACATATAAGCTTTATTAACATTGTTTATTTCTTTCTTTAAAAAAGATACGTGCTGTTAGAGTGATCACAGGACCCCAGAGAAGTCTCTGCCTTGGCTGTGGTAAGTACTGCAGTGAGTTTATGTTTTCAGATTAGTCTTCCTAGTCTTTTCCGCCCTTACTTTAAAGCATAGTCTATTCCTCTCAAACACTTCCTTTCTTTGTTTAAAACACTCTATAAATGGTCTCGTGACCTTTCTGTATAGTTTTCTTGTTTCAATTCTCTTCAAGTACCTCTTATTACAAATGTTCTTCTTCAGGTACTTTCAAAGTATTGATAACCCAACACTTCTCAGGGCACGTTAGTTCTTTTGCCGATTCCCTTCAATTTTTTGTAGTGCGACTTTTGTTCCACCCATTCGTTAACTCACTTTATTTATCTCTTAGCACAGCTGTTTATTCAAGTTCAAATGTTACAGCATTTATGAGATGAGCTAGGAACGCCGCGGAGAGCGTGTTTTCCCTCACGGCCCCTCCCCTTTGTAGGTGTTGCCTGTTTCTAATTGGTTTTCTCTGACCTCATTCAACTTCAGGTTGTGGCCTTCGGTCTTCCCCTTATGGGCGTCGAAAACGCCCCGATTGGATGACATGTGGTTTCAGCAGACTCCCAGCTGATCGAAGTTGTTTTCCATACCGTAGGGTAAACAAACACACTCCCTCGGTGCATCAGAACTTCGGAGCCGTGGTCTAAGGGCTGCTCGTATTAAAGCCGTAACAGTCCTGTCTTTGGCTGAGCCGCTTAAACATCACAAACCTTTCAAACAAGAACAACACTCTTCTTCAAGCGCAACAGCGCAACGTTGTTGTTTTAACTTAACATATATCTTCTTTTGTGTCCATTTTTAATATGCCCACTCGTAACGGACACTTTCACTGCCTTACTCGTCCGTCTCCTGGCAACAACCACAGAACACAGAATAGATTAGAATAAAGGTCCTTACCTCTACAGCCCAGTCCTATTGGCATAGCAGGCTGTCAATCATTTACTCTATGTACTGCTCTAGTAGCTTCAACCCCTCCCACTTCTGGACAAGCTGCTACTGCTAAGGTCCCCTTGCATAATACGTTCATCACACAATGGCTATCAGGAGTGCTGTAAAAGAGGAATTGGAAAAGATGGTAGAGCAAGGTGTTATTGAGATCGTTGAATCTTCTGAATGGGTGTCGCCTCTGGTTGTAGTCCATAAACCTAATGGGAACACTTAGGCTTTGTATTGATTTTAGGTCAGTAAATAAATGCATAATTCCTGATAGACATCCTTTGCCAAATATAGAAGAAATGTTGGGTTTAATTAGGGATCCAAAGGTCATGAGCACGCTTGACCTCAAGTCTGCGGATCATCAAATTGTGTTGCACCCTAAGTCTAAGAATGTAACAGCTTTTATTACAAGTGAAGGTTTGTTTCAATGTAGGAGGATGCCCTTTGGGTTAATCTCTGCAGCCGCAGTGTTTCAATGTATAATGTACAATTTATTTCATCATATGAAAGGTGTCCTATGCTTTCAGGATGATATTTTAGTTTATGGGAAAGACAAAAAGGAACATGATGATAGAATGTACAAAGTGTTAAATATTTTTTGAGAAGCTGGTCTAACGCTCAGTAAGGAGAAATGCAAATTCAACAAATCACAGATACAATATTTGGGTCATGAAATTTCTGAGACAGGCATAAAGCCCAAACAAGATTTGATGAATACTATCGTAGGTTTTCCCAGTCCAGACACAAAAGATAAAGTCATATCATTTTTAGGAATGGCAGAATATTATGCCAAATTAATTCCAGACTTAGCTAGAAAGAGTTTCAATATGAGGAAGTTAGCAAAAAATAATGTAAAGTTTGTATGGGATGAAGAATGTGAGTTGGAATTCAAAAATATCAAGAAGGATCTCAATGCTGCACCCACTTTGAAGTCTTTCCATCCCAATAAAGGTAGCATTCTCACCACTGATGCAAGCAATCAAGGTTTAGGTGTAGTATTATCAAACGTTGAAGGGGGAAGTGAACATCCCATTTGTTTTGCTTCCAGAGTACTCAAACCGGCAGAATGCAATTATTCTACAATAGAAAAGGAGTTACTAGCTATAAAATGGTCCATTGAAAAATTTAGATCCTTTTTGTAGGGCACCAAATTTGTGGTGCGGACAGATCACAAACCGCTAAAAGAAATTTTAACAATCAAAGGTTTAGATAAAGTGTCGGCCAGGATTAGGAAATGGGTCACAAATTTGCAGGAATACAATTGGGATGTTGAATATCTTCTTGGAGTTAAAAATAAGTGTGCAGATTGTCTATCTAGGTTAACAAATACAAATTATATAGATGCTGATGAATGTGATAATGATGATGAAGAAGTACTTAACGTGACTCAAGAAGTGGTATCTAAAGATAAGTGGGAAAAGGCAATGTAATCAGATGAAGTTTTATGCAAATTTAAAAAAATGCATTTGTGAGGGAGTCAAGAGTAGTGCAGTCAGGAAAGGGTATTTATGACAAATTTGTAATGAGAGGTGACAAACTGTTTCCATCCACACGTGTGAGATGTAAAATTTTGGAGATAGCACACAAAGGGCATCAGGGTATGACAAAAACGAAACAGTTGGTAAGACAAGACTATTGGTGGCCTGGCATGGACATTGAAATAGAAAGAGCAATCAGAGAGTGCTGTGCATGTGATGATTCTGCAAAGGGATACATTACTAGGCAGGAGCCCATGACATTAATGTCTGTACCTACCATACTGTGGAAGAGGGTGGGTCTGGACATTGTGAGACCAGTAAGGAGCAACGGTAACTTGAAATATTGCATTGTTTTAATTGATATGCTTTTCAGGTGGGTGGAAGTGAAATGGGTAATAAATATCTTCTCCAGAGATATCATTATATTTTTAAATGACATATTCAAGAGGGGAGGGTATCCCACTACCATCGTTACGGATAATGGGGTACAATTGATATCACAAGAAATGACACACTTTTTAAACGAAAATGGGGTTGAGCACAGAACCAGTTCCATTTATCATCCACAAACAAACGGAATTGTTGAAAGGTTCAATAAGGTCAGCAAAAATAGTATTAGGTGTGCCTTGAAGGATAAAACAGATTAGAAGAAAGTAGACGAAGACACTATAGTTGTACACAGATTCACACATCATACTACTACAGGGATATCCCCGTTTGAGAGGCTTAGAGGTAGAAAGCCCAATGCAAGGATGTGTCCACCATGAGAGTACAAAAAGGAGCTTGATTTCAAGGGTATTGAAAGGAAGATTATGAATAAGCAATTAGCCAACAAGGAACGCTATGATATGAGAAAAGCGGTGAAAGTTTGTGAAGTGAAGGTAGGTGATTTAGTGAGAATAAAACTGCCTTCCATGGGTAATTTGGTGAAATCGTCACCTGTGACAAAAGTTGTGGAAAGATTCCATGGAGCAGTGAAAGTTTCAGATGGAGGGGGCTGGAATGTAAACAAATGTGTGCAAGTGTTTAAAGGAAAAAAGGAGTGTGGGTAATGTTAGGAAAAGTTGTGTGGGAAATTCTAAAGAGGAAAGTGGCAGGACAAGTTGTGGTGATGAACACAATACACACTCTAAACGGGTCAGCAGGAGACCTGTGTATTTGCAAGACTATGTGAAGTAGGAGTGTAATTAATGTTTGTATCAATACTGTTATTGTATGTAAACCTACATTGAAATAGGAAGAGTGTAAAGTAATTTTATTTTGATTCTATGTTTTATTGTTCATTAATTGAAGCGTTAAAAAAAAGAAAGTTGTGTAAGAAAGGGAGGTGTGTAATATCTTAGTACATGAACATGCATTTATTTAACAACTTATATGTAATTGTGGGACAGTGATGTAATAGAAGAGGGAATATAGAATGTGGAACCCAGGAGAAAGGCTGCTGATCTGAGTGAACTGAGAGAGGAACTGTTAGCTGTGGTGGAGCCGGTGGGTTTATCTATGGATCTTAAATAAACCAATTTATCTACAATACTGTGTGAGCCAATACTTCAGTACCCCTCCCCGGAAGTCCTTCAAGAATGGCCAACCATTTCCATATTGCCACTCTCAATGTTTGTTCAGCCGTCAAACACTCGTCTGACATCTGTCGCCTCCTGGAAGAACTTGACCTTGGTGTCCTCAGCCTCACCGAGACATGGTTCATGGCCAGCTCTGTCACAAGCTTTGACGCTCTCCTCCCTGACGGCTGCAAGATCCTCTCCACACCCAGATCCACCCTGAATGGAGGGGGTATAGCCCTGATATTCCTGGAGTGGATTCCTGCCTCTGTCATTCCTATGCAGACCTACTCCTCCTTCGGATGCCTTGTCTGCAGGCTCTCTCTCTCCCCTGGCCACCTGGTCAGATCACCTCCTTCCTCTCTGAGTGGGTGGACCTCTCCTCCTCCCTACTGGCCTAAACCACTCAACTCCTCCTTCTCTGTGACCTCAATATCCATCTGGATTCCCCCTGTTCCCCCTCTGGACTATGTTGTGACCTCTGCAATTCTCTTTCTCTGTCTATTCTCCAATCTGGCCTGCCTCACTCTGCATTGCACACGCTGGATGTTTTGGTCTCCTCTGACCACTCCTCTTTCCTGGAGTGATCACTCCCTCCTCTCCTCCCATCTCTCCCTCTCTACCCCTCAGGCCAAGCCAACTCCAACACTGCCATCTACCTTGTCGGACATCCTCCCCATGAAACGTGGTGTCAGTTGAGGCTTTCGCCACCACTTTCTCTCCCCCTCCTCCTCCCCTGGCTGACTCACATCCTGACACAGCCCTTTCCATGCTCTGCTCTTCTATCTCTGATACTCTTGATGTTGTTGCCCCTGTCATGAGGATCTGCTTGAAGCCCAAAGCCAAGTGCAACTCTTGGCATGACTTCAAACTAGCAACCATTAAACATGAGCGTAGGGTGGCTGAGAGGAAATGGCTGGCTTCTTGAACATCCTCTGACAAACTGGCCTGCTGCCTGTTCCAAAGGCAATACCGGCTCCTTGTTCAAACTAAGAAGAGAGCCCACTTGCATGCCCGCATCGGCATCTCACAATTCGGCAAGGAGTTGGCCAACCCTGTTGCAGTCTCTATCTCTCCTCTCGCCTCCCAGGCCCTTGCCTCTCATTTCATCTCTAAAACCCAGGACACCCTGTCCACCCTTTCATCCTCTCCTACTCTTCCCCTTCTCTATTTGCTAACTCTGGCCTTCTTGCAACCCCTCCCTCTTTCTCTCCCTTTCCTCTGTTCTCCCCGACGAGGTTTCTAGACAAGTCCGATCTATGATAGTCTCGTCAAAACAGGTTCTTCCCTGTTTGTCTAAAACCATAAAGGACCACATTGACACCCTTGCTTCGGCTCTGGCTGACTTCTGTAACCTCTCCTTTGCATCTGGAGCCTTCCCCTCACCTCTGAAGCTCTCTCTTGTGCACTCTCTTCTCAAGAAACCCACAGCTGACCCCTCATGCCTGGCTAACTATCGCCCGATCTCCATCACTCCTTTTCCGGGCAAACTCTTAGAAAAGATGGCCATCTCCCAGCTCTTCACACCAATTCTGTTGGTTGTCTCCATGACCATCAGCCTGGCCTTAGAACCATCAGAAGCATGGAAACTGCTCTCCCGAACATCCGTGAACACCTGCTCTCCAACCTTAACTCTAGCATCCCCTCTGTCCTCATCGTACTCAATCTCTCTTCTGCCTTTGACACGGTCAACCATGCCATCCTGCTCAACCATATCAGTGATAACCTGGGCATCACTGATCAGGCCCTGGCCTGGCTGAACTCTTTCTTCTCTGATAAACCCTCCCAGGTCCAACTTGGGTCCTTCCTTTCCTCTATCTCACTCTCTACCTATGGTGTTCCCCAGGGGTCTAACCACTCTCCCTGGTTTTTCAACCAATACCTGGCATCCCTTGTCCACTGTATTGCTGCTCTCTGCTCCAACTTTCAGTGCTATGCAAATGACACTCAGCTAATTTTCAGGCTTCCCTCCACCACCCCCTCTCCTTCTATCAACTCTGACTGTCTGTCTGCCATCCATGAGTGGTGTGCTGCCAATGATCTCTGCCTTAATGCCAGTAAGACAGAGATTCTCCTCATCGGTACACCTGCACCCTCCTTTCCTGTCACTCTCTGGCTGGCCTCCCTTGGCCCTCTTCCTGCTCCCACCTGTGAGGCTAAGAACCTCTGGGTCATCTTTGACTCCACACTCTCCTTTTCCCCTCACATCTCTGATGTCTCGAAGAAGTCAAACTATCAACTGCACCTCCTCAGAGGTATTCTTCTTTTCCTTCCTTCCCCCAGAATCTCACTCTAGAGTTCTGGTTCTCTCTAGGCTGGACTACTGCAACAGCCTCTTTCTAAATTTGCCTGCTTCTACTCTCCACCCTCTGCAACTTATCCAGAACAGGACTGCAAGAGTTGTTCTTGGCCTCAAGCCCTGGGATCATATCGCTCTATCCCTGAAATCTCTTTATTGGCTCCCAGTGGCTGCACAGATTAAATTCAAGAGCCTCTGCATTGTGCACAAGGCTTTCTGGGGCCTGGGTCCACAATACTTTCAGTTCTCCCTCCAAAAATACCTACCCACTCGAGCTCTTCGCTCCTCCATCTCCAACTCCCTCAGGGTCAGTCTCTTCTCCAAGCAATGAGTTGGGGGTAGATCTCTTTCCTCGGCTGGGGCCTCCCTCTGGAACAGCCTCCCTGCCACTTTGAAACTTCTCTGGATCAGGAAGCACCTCAAGACCTTCCTCTTTGCTTCTGCCTTCGCTCTTCCTCTCCCATGCTGATCGATCTGCTTCAGCACCGTACACCTGGTCACCCTCTGATTTCAGGCCCACGTCCCTGCCCACCCAGCCACTCACCCGCACTGCCAACGGCAACCCTTGCACTTGGTTCTTTATCTGTAACCCTACAGTTCCCTCACGTGCACTCATCAGACACCCCTTGTCTGTGCTTTAAACCTTGCACTTGCCACCTTGCTGGCTACACTACCTGATGTTGTTGCTTTTATCACTTGTTGTTGTTTTTATCGCTTGCTTTCCACTTCTCCCCTCTCCCTTGTACTTTCCCCCTTCTCTCTCCCGTGCACGTGCTCGTTCTCAATGTCACTGGGCCTAGTAAGATCGTTGTTTTGTCCACCCTTGTTCCCTGACCTTGCCTCGTCGTGTTTTGAAACACATGTGTATGAGTGAGATACAAATAAAATATCATATCATATACAGCAGCTACAGCCAGCAGAGAACGGAAATTTTGCAGGAAGAGGAGAGTATAATTTTTTTCCTCGAGGGTGAGGGTTTGCACCAAGATGCCGAGGGTTTGGATTTCAAGCTCCCGCAGGAGGAGGGTTTAATGGGAAACAACCAAGATTTGGAGGACCACCCGAGCAGTGTTGGACATGTGGGAAGATGGGGCACATTTCACATTTATGCTGAAGCATGGGAGGGATGCAACAGAACTGGCAAGCAGCAGATTTAAGAGGGGGCATGACATACCCCCACCATATAGCGAAGAGCCACCTGAATATTATGCTCAAGATCACACGCAGTATCAGGCACAAGCACCACAAATACAACAGATACCACATGGGATGCCACCCCAAACACAGCAAGCCCAAATGCAGATACAGCAAGCACCAACGCAGATGCAGGAACCACCACAAGAGAACACAGTGACATTGTGGAACACAAACATCTTGCCACAGGCACCTACACCTAGGATAGGGGATGTGATAGTAGTGGGAGGGAATCCTTTCACTGGCACCAGACTGCACATGTATCTGCCATAGGTCAGCCTACGGAAAGACTTGATGTGTTCCATCCTATTGATTACACCAGAACCACAAGAGGAACCGAGCGTCTGGGTGACCAGAGGTGACAAAACATTTTCCATCCTAGTAGATACGGGGCAACTAAATCCTGTGTTAGAGAAGGGAAATTCACTATGTCAGGCTTTGCGATGAATGCACAAGGATTTTGTGGGGTGACAACCACGGTTCCTTTTACAGGTGAATTACGCATTACCATAGGAGAACACAACATGTCTATGTAATTATTATATTCCTGCAAGACACCAATTAATATATTAGGGAGCGACTTGATGAGTAAATCAAACAATGACGATACCATTTAGAGACCAGGGGAATATTAGGTTCTAACCCAGGGATCCATTATGTGAATGCTCAAGAATTCATAACAGCATTCTATGGCCAAAGAGGAGTGGCACTAAACCCAGAATTATTCCTTTAAGGGGTACACATATTGCTAGCATGGCTTCCAAGAATACAGGACAGACTATTGCAGTTACTACAGAATTTTTGTTTCGGCCAGAAATACCCAGGGACGTGGAGGAAGGACAGATAATTATGGTTGAGTTGGAAGCAGCAATAGTGAGGGAAGATAGAGTAATTTTGCATGGAGTTAATGATGAGTGGGTAAACTTGAAAACAGTGGTCGCTCTTGACGAAGGACATAGGTTGACTGATTTAACAGATGAAAGCTTGTTTACAGATGACGACTCAGATGACTAAGTGATTTTTAATATAAGTCTAACAAATCAGTTCGAAATTGAAAAAAGCAAGATACCACAAAGAATATCACTAGTGAAGAAAGTACAACCCTTTCTCCGGGAAGATTTGGCACATGTACCAAGCATATTGTGGACCAGTATTCCATGTGACATCTGTCTACTGAAAGGGGTGAGGGCAGTTGAAATCAAACTGAAGCAGGGAGCTATTTTAGCATGACTAAGACAATATTCCATGTCAAAGAAAGCCGATGAGGCTATCTATGAAGCTATCGCCGCCTCGATGCGACAAGGGATACTAGTGCCTTCAGAATCCCCATGCAACAAGGCTATGTACCTGATCAAAAAGGGAATGGGGGTTCATGGAGATTTATCCAGGACTTAAGTCTTCTGAAAACAATTGTTGAGGCAGAAATCTCATTGGTTCTGAATCCAGCCAAAATATTAACTAACGTACCATCCAAAGCTAAACATTTTACAGTGATTGATTTAAAAAATGCTTTCTTTTCAAACCCCTTACATGAAGAGTCACAGTATTTGACCTTGTTCACATACCGTGGAATTAAATTGAAAAATACTCGGTTACCCACGGTTACTGCGAGTCACCCTAGGTATTTAAACAAGTGTTGCAGATGGAGTTAGGGAATGTATAGCTTAACAATTCAGCCATCCAATATGTGTGCAAGATCTTGGTGTGTAGCATCATGGAAGAAGAGTGCAGGAGAGAATCAGTACAACTGACAGTATTTGCAGAGAAAGGGTACAAAGTTGATGAAGAGAATATGCAATATTGCCAAGAAGAAGTCCTATATGTAGGCCAGCTAATATCAAAAGAAGGGAGGAAGAGCAAAAGCTATCATGAAGACATACAAGCCAGAGACAGTGAAGGAATTACAGCAATTTCTAGGTCTTTGTAATTATTGCAGGGCATGTGTTTTTGACTACAGCACTTTTGTCAGGCCACTTTTAAAAGGACCTAAGGCAGCACATAAAGACAGTGGTGACATAGCCCTGACAGGCAAGACGATAGATGCCTTTGACGAATTGAAGCTAGCAATCAGCACAGAACCTGTATTAGGAATTATTAGGATTATAATGAAGAACTTGTTTTATTTTCCCGTTCAAATGGAGTAGTGACGGCGGCTGCCCTTGCACAGAAAACTACCATGGGACACAAACCATTAGCATTCTACAGTGGGATGCTAGATCCAGTGACGAGAGGTCACTACCGATGCGAGCAAGAATTTGAGAAGTCTGCCAGCCTAACTGTGGCTGCAAAGTTACATTATGTTGAACATGCTTTATTTGCGATCCTTGAAAAGTCCAAATGTACATTGACCACAGAGAAAGCCTCTGGTAAAGTAATTATATCAAAACCATTGATTAAAATTGTCAGGTGCTGAGTGGTAAATCCAGCCAGGTGTATAGCAGAACCAGTGAAGAAGGGAGATTATGTGCATGATTGCACTAATTACACTGAATATTATGATGAAATACCCTATATCAAGGAAAGTGCCCTAGGAGGGGGGGGGGGTAGTTCTCTTCATTGGTGGGCCATCATCAATAGAACAGAACACTGGCGAACGGCACAGTGGGACAGCAGTGGTGAAGGCAGGATAAAACAGCTTTGAGACAGTGACAAGTGCAAGATTGCCAGCCCTTTTCTCAGCACAAGTGGCAGAATTGCTAGCACTGATTTTAACACTCGAAGCGCATGAAGATGAGGCAGTAAAAGTGTATTCCGACTCTGCCCATGTGACATCAACAGTAAACTCAGGACTGTCAAAGTGGAAAAGAAGGGACTTTGTGCACGCAGCCAGCATACCAGTGCAGCATGTCCCATTATTAGACAGGTTCACAGAGGCATTTCAACTTCCATCGGCCATCGCCATGGTGGAGTACGCAGTGCACAGCAGAGATGTAGATTTCATTTCTCGCTGAAACAAGGCTGCTGATATAGAAGCAGAAAGAGCAGCCTATTTTCTGGAAATATCTGACATTGCGACTGCACTGAACAAATATGCACGTGCACGCAACCTGAGGAGGAAGGCTTTACCCATAGCACAAATTACTGAATTGCAGTGGAGGTCCCCACCAGTAGAGCAAGAGTTATGGATAAGAAGAGGGTGCTCATTGTCCCCCACAGATGCAATGTGGAGGCAGGAAAGCACAGTGAAGCCTGTCATGCCCCTAGGGCTGCTTTACAATAGCGCTGAACCAACTGCACTATGCAGCATACACATCAAGATAGTGTATTGAAGCACTGATTTCCGAGGACTGGTTTGTCCCCATTTTGCAGAACACATTACTAACTTTATCATAGATTGTTTACAATGCCAGAAATGTATGGCTGGGCATACTCTGCAGACAGTGATAGGAGCAATACCCCTCCTACTGGACCACTTTCAGCACGTCCATATCGACTACGTGGATATGCCCCAAATTTGTAATGGCTACAGATATGTGCTTTTGATCGTATGCCCTTTTTCCCCGATGGATCGAAGCAGGTCCATGAACACAACCAGAATGCATATGTGCTGTGAAATTCCTTGTACATGAGGTATTTCAAAAAGGCGAGGAGTGTGCAAAGGGCTCAGGTGTGACATTGAACCACATTTTGTAAATTAGGTATTTGAGAACATAACTGTTATTTTGGGCATAAAGCATACATTCTCATCTGCTTACCACGCACAAGCAAATAGCATTTGTCCCCACCTCAATTGCATCCTAAGGAGAAAATTGCTAAACTAAAAGAGAAAAATGTTTGCTACATTGCCTTCCTTTAGCCCTATTTACATTATGCAATCAACCCGGTTCAGACAATCACCTGACTCCTCATGAGCTGGTGACCGGACGCCGAATGCACATGCCCCTTGCTCCTCCCACAAAAGCTCAAACTGATGCAGAGAATGCTGCTGCTTTTAGTGAAAGAAATGCATGATTATTTGATGATTATTTGACGGAATCTCTTACTTTTATGTCCCAACAGGTGCAAAGAAGGCAGGGGGGCTCAAAGAAGACGAAGGAAGCAAATGAACAAGCTGATCCAGATATTGTGTTGAGAACTTTAGCCTAATTTCCTTGGCACAAATCCTGTGCTGGAACTTTACATGGCAGTACCTTGTGGAGGCTGTCACTTAGTCTGCCGTGAAATCTGCTGTGAAAGTCGAAGGCAGGCACACCTGGCAACACCTTAGCAATGTCACGCAATATTGAGGTGAGACGCCCCTGTCTGCCAAAATTGAGCCTGACAATGAAGAAGACGTGAGAAGACCCCAAGCCAGGTCAATGATGAGGGTTAATCAGCAACAAGAACAATAAAAGAAACATTGGTTTTATATAGTAACACAGACAGTTGGTCAAACATCCTTTGACAATGCTTTCCTGTAATCAAGCATGACCCTTCCAAAGAACAATAACAGATCAGAATCTTATTGTTCCTATTCTTGTCCTTTTTTCTGAACACGTATCCTTGATTAGGAGCATGGAATGCCTGTCATACAGTGTTACTGTTCAATTTAAAGACTAACAGCATTTTAGAAAGAAACTTTCTCTCAAAACTAACAAGGTTTTTCCTGTGAATACATGCTCGTTAAGGAAGGCAAAAGGAAATATTTCCCCTGACTAAAAGATGTGTTCCTTCAATAAGTATATATAGTTTATTATTGCACAGAAGGCCAAATGCCCATACCCATTTGCAAAAGAGAGATGGTATAACCATGATGATAGGAGCAGTCTTTTCCTCTCTAGTTTGTTTATATTTCCTTTACTTGTTTGCAGTACAACACTGTAGCACATATCGTCGGGTGAGACCATTGTTTACTGTTTCCATGATGTTAACACCAGTACAATATGTATAATAATGGCAAGTGAAACAGCCCTGGGGAAATATACTAAACATAGCACTCCAGAGAAAAGGGCAAAATAAGTGTGCTAGATGACTCAATGCACCTCACCAAATATATGGATGATTCTGAACATGTTACTAATAACATGTGGTACAAGAACACGAGCAAAGTGGGAAGAGAGAGGTCTGATGAGTTATTTTGTGTGTTCCCTCATCCCCTATACAATGAGCGCCTCCGGAATGTTTATAGCCACAGATGTACACGCAAACACAGCACTTTGCATCACACACCTTGAACTATGAATGATCCCAGGACAATTCCATGGTGTGACAGCCTCCATAGAGTGTGTGACAAAAGCAAATTCACCATGGGAGGATCATTTTATAAAACAAAATAACACCATGATAAATGCTAATACGCAACATAAAGTAATGAAATACCTGCCAGTGGACATGAATGGGACAGGGATAAAAATAGAAGATCACAAAATGCTGCATTGTAATGATGCAGAAGGAGAACAAATACCTGGGTGTTGGAACAGAGGACAGTTACATATAAAGGGACATATACTTACGGTAGAAGGATGGGGGGATTAAAAGGGTGCAAAGCATTAGCACTCCTAGAACAGCCTGAAGAGGTTGTGCAAAATGCTAATAAAGTATGCCTTGAGGAATGGCCCAAATATACTAAATTGCGCAACTGGATAGAAGATGAAAAAGGAACAGTACCTATAATACCTTTGAAAGATTCCACCCTGTGCTTCAGAAATAATGGCACAGTGTGTGTTGTTACACACCCAATGTCTGGGTGTCTTTTCGATGTACCAGTTCCAAAGCTCACATGCAACTTCCCCCAAATTGGGGGGGACCTATGCTCCCCTGGTAATAATAAGTGCACCAGTCGTGTAGTACCCCAGAATGAGGTGCAGGTGGCGATTTCCCCAAAATGAACACACACATAAGACATAAGATGTACTTCACACTTGCACGCATGAAGAGGAGCAACAATAACTCAATGAAGATGGAAGAGACATATGACGCCATACCAGACAAGCGTAAATGGTTTGTTAGAATTGAGATGTTCTTTACATCCCTCTTTACAGCTGAGTTGCAAGCCAATACTAAAGCAAAATGGCTGTAAGTTACCCGATGGGAGCTGTTGCAGACAAACCCAACCGTGAAAGGGTTTAATACCATAAGTGAAGATCTGAGGGCAATAAGACTCATGAACCTCCAAAAGAGGTATGTCCTCGATCTGATAATGGCCATGAGGAGAGCGTATGTGCAAAGATCAGGCCTTCTTGCTGCACGTACATACCCACCCATGAGGAGGAGAATGGGACCCTCACAGAAGCCATAGCTACCTTGACAGAATTGTAAACAAAAATGGTGGAGGAGGTGGATGATATTGCAGATAATGACTGCTTTAACTACCTGTTCTCATGGATACCATCTTGGTTGGCTAATGCATGTAAAGTACTGATGGCTATCTTAGTACTTGTACTATTTGGTTTTTGCATTCTAAGAATTGCAATAAGCCAATGCAAAAAGACTCCCAGAAAGGCAGTAGAAATAAACTTGGATACTCATGTACATGAGTATACACAAAATGATGACTTCCCACATACCCAAACATTGGAAAGTACTATGGAAACTGAGAGCACTTGAATCATACTCCGCCAAAAATGGTCTCGTGATAAATCTAGCAAAAACCGAGATACCCAAGTTCGTCTATTTGTGCAGATTCTGTGAAAAAGAAAATGAGACCCTAAAACACCTGACCCTATACTGTACTAAACTATCTGAACTAAGAACAACACTAATGGGGAAGGTGTTGGCAGCAAGACCTTGTTTTTCTAGGGAATGCTGGTGTTAAAGGATGTTCGAGCGAGCTGATGCTAAACTAGTATATGCATTGGTGTTTTTTTTAGAAGCATTAGAAAAGAGAATGATAGAATATGAAGTACTAAATACTGCTGAATAGGCCAGTCTGAACAGGACACGAAGGACACAAGACGATATGGCCTTTACACTTCGCTTGACGTACAAAGTTGATTGCGAAAAAGGAAATGCCCTTTCTTTGCTTTTTTCCTTGTTTTTTCGTTTTTTCATTTTGTAAAAGTTTGTAACAAACTATATATTAAAAAAAAAATATAAAAAAGTACTATTGCCCCTCCAGGATCAAAATGTGTTTGTCCTCAGGACCCTCACAATTACACCACACACTGGTTGTTTTGTCATTCCAATGGGGAATGCTGCTATATGACCTGACCTGGAGTGTGGATGAACATGCCAGACATGCAGGTAGCTTGAGGAGAGTTACTAAGGTATGGATACCTAAAGAACCCTATATGGGGGAGAGTGTGCCCAAGGACTCAACCAGAGGGGTGAATGTTGAGAGGCAGATGAATATGTCATCCATAGCGTCTGCCACTCCCCAGCCCAATACCGCACAGGTCAGAAACATTACTCACTACATTACTCACTAAGCCAACCGGGCCGCCCTTATTCTAGGCAGGTATAGCAGGAGATGGACACAACCTAAGCTGAAGATGGCAAAAGTAATCAAACTAGCAATGTGACAATACATGTGCATGCATTAGACATGGAGCTAATGTGCACTCAACATGAAAAACATGCATACTATGTAAAATATGCATTTAAACATAAAGAATATGAACATAAGCAATGTATATTAATGCAACATGAACGACACACAAATATAGCGCCTTGACATATAAAGCAAATGTGTAGCGGGGAGCCATCGTCTTTAAAATGGAAGCCACAACATACATCTAATTAAATGAAAGGCTTCAAGAGAACTGAAGATGCTGAAATCACAGAAATACAGATCTGTACAGAGCTCAGGCAGCATCAGGTAACCAAAACCAAGGCTACAACGATAAAAGGGGTGGTGATAATAATGCAGAGACGGCATGAGAGAACAATTCCCAGGCTGCAAGAGGTATACTCCCAGATTAATTAAAGTTTAGAAGAGCACAAACCACCATTGTTAGCCAGGTGCACACAAACTATAAGTCAAGAGAAGCCAAACAGAATAACTCAATAGTGTCCTCGGTTGTAAAATAAACCATAAAACTCACATTACATATTAGCTAAAATCCTAATAAATGCAGGGTAAAATGACCTGGATGCAATTCAATAGTGTTTTTTATGGGTTATTAGTGGGTTCTAGCTCACGCGTTGATGGTGGCTGTGGAAACAGCACTTAGGACTCACAGTTGAATTGTTTGCTAATTTGTAAATGCAAAGGTTGTTCCCCCAATATGAGAAATGAGAAATACCTAGGGGGCTAATAAGCACTAAAATAGGTTCATATGAGTATGATATGTGAAACATGTATATGTGAATGAAATGATTGATACATTAAGTAAAATGGTAATGCAATACCCAATACATCTATGTTGTTCGACAATTTAAGGACGTGTCAAGAGTTTTGGATCTAAACAGTCAATGCAAAAAAACTGTGAAATTGCAAAAATAGGACAAAAAGAAAAAAGATGATATGTAGAGATGGACTTGTGTAAATATATGTTGTTTTACCACTATCACCTCGCATCAAGGGGTTCCCTCTTGTTTTACGGATAAAATAATTCAAACCACAGTACTATTACACGTGACCCATAATTGGCAAACACTGTCCATTCATTAGAAACAAACACACATAGGATAACTGCTGTATTCCCTACATATACACCCAGACACGAGACATTGTACAAGGCCAAGTACAAAGAAATAACCCTGGCTCATGGCGTAGGAATAAGGGATGGTATCTTTTTTCCGTGAATGGAAAGCAGCCAGTGAACCTCTCTCCCCCTACTCCTGTCTGGCTCATGTCGACGACCTGTCAATCGTTCGAAGTTGGTTAGCAGAATGTCAACCAATTAGTATCTCCTGTGTTAGGCTGCCCAGCAAATTATATGCCAACCAATAATGGGGTGTAGGGATGATGTATTTAATTTTTTTTATCAATTTAGAGGTTGTCCCAGGTGTAGCCATCAGATTGTAATAACTCAATAACATGTCTTACACTTATAGAGTCTATATGTAGCCAACCCCTTAACCAATCCCTAGCCCTGTGAGAAATCTGAGGGTATTCTCCCAAGTAAACCTCTGGGGTCCCTTATTCAGGTGGCCAGGGGAGGTTTGGTACTCTCAGATCGCAACCCTTGGGGTGAACGAGCAAGGGAGGATCATCTGGGTAGGGGAGCTTGGGGTTGTGCTTGAGGCAATATCCAAGTTGAGACTCTGTATTATGCCGAATAAAGGGACAAGGAAGCTAAGCTTCCTGAAGCTTTTATAGGTTGTACCAACTCCACCTCCCTGTCACCTAAAAGATCTCCCTTATTCAAATCCAATGAACCCTCTGTATCTGATGGATACCGTAGGAGCCCAAATCCTGCTACACTCAAAATCCACAACTCCCAGAATCCTTGTTTTCCTGTTTTCCAAATACTCCCCATCCTTCGTCCCCACGTCCATCTGGTTATTCTTTTCCGAACACTCAGTCTACTAGCATAAAACACTACCATTCCTACAAACCCCCTTGTTTATCTCAAGATAGAAATCCTGGTCATTCCCGTTTGTCTCCCAAATCCTATCAATCTCACCCTTCTAAGTTTAAGAAACCCCCTGGTATAAAAGCTATAATTCCATATAACACATGTTTCCCATCCTACCACATGGAACATTTGAAAACTCTATCTCTTAGTTTTTCCGATACCAACACTTTCTCCCGATATAAAAGACAACAGACTAATGCAAAACCTGTTTACCTGATTATGTCCCAACCTAAGGGTCAGGCAAGGTCAGGTAATTGACCAGAATCACACACTGCTGACAGCCCTGAGTACAACAGCACAGTACGAGCAAGGCAGACTGCACAATGTAAGAGCTAACTCAGCACAGGAGTTCAAGAGGAGGAGAAAGACAGCACAGACCGAGACGGTGACAAGGGGAGATTCAACCTTGCCCTTTTCGACCAAGTCCTGTGAAGCCTCCACAAAACGAATGATAAGTCTGGGAACAATAGCCAACGTTTGTTGCAGCAGATGTCTACGGTACACAAGACCCTCCTCCGCTGATTGCCAGGCTGGGGAGAGATGCTTGTCTCGGTGGTACCAACCTTGACTCTAAGGAGAAAGCCAAGCGGGTCATCACAGCCAGTGAGTCTAGGGGAGAACCGACAAGAAACAGAACTGTGTTGAACGAAAAGTTGCAAGTGGCTATTTGAACTTTGAGCAAACAAAGAACTGTTGAAATGGTTTGAAGGGGGAAATCCAGCAGTAGAGGAGGCCAGCACCACGTGGGTGCTCCCTCAAGAATCTCTGGGCCATTATCCAAAGGTGAAAACTACCGTAACCAGAAGGCCTTGGGAAGAAGCAAAGAAAGGTCAAAGTGGTCATACAGGAAAGGTCAAATCCTCTTTACCGTTGAAAGTCTTTGACTGGCAGATGATTGTGAAAGCTAAGGGAAGTGAATCCCGCATAGTGAAGATTAGTACATGAGCAGTGTGTTACGAAGGTCGGTGATAGTGAACCCGGCAGATGGAAACCGACAACCAAAAGTTGGAGAGAGTGAACCTGGCAGAGGGAAGCCGACAACCAGGGCCAAAGCCCGAAGAACTGTTTAAGATTTGTGAAATCAAGAAGTATTGCAAAACAAGAGGAAGTGAACTGTCCCCCTTATCATTTGGGGTCCGAGCCTGGCCCAAGGAGATCAGGGGTGGAAAGTTACCACCCAAAGTTCATTGAGAAAGGAACTGTTTTGTTAAATTGTTGAAAATAATTTGTGAGAGGTCAGCGCCCGGAAGAGGGGGACCCAGGCCTGAAGCCATCACCCAACATGTTCATAGAACAAGACTTTGTGTTTGTTTGTCGAGAGCATCAAGCCTCGAAGGCAAGAGACTTTTATTTGAACCACTGAAGAAACAGGTAGTTGCTAGGGAACAGTTAGCTCGTGCTGGGAAGGCGCGAGCTGTGTTGTGCTTCAAAGTCCCATTTTGTCCCATGCAAAAAATGTGGGGAAGGGAGACCTCAAGGCAATAACATTCTGGCCTATTATTTGTGAACACTTTTCCTTTATTTGAATATCCTATACCAAACTCTTTTGTATTTAGCGTAAGGAATTGGCAATAGGTTTTTCGTAGTATAGGCCCTTTATTTTGACACAACACCACAAGGACAGCCTTATTTTCATTTGATGGTCGACACTTGCTCCCATCTTTGATTTAGGTTTAGGTTAGGCGTTTTTCCACCTTGCATTAACAGTTTAATAAACACCCTTGAACTGTGATCACTTGTGTCTGTCTTTACTGTTACCACCATGAGTTTCTTACAGTCCCCATAAATTTTGTACCGAGAGATTATGTTGTGATGTCAGCAATGACGAGTTCTGAGTATTTAAACCAATGTTTGTATTTAATTAATGAAGAGCTCCAGGTTTTTGATACTTGTATGCTGTGCTTGCTTTATTTCAGATGTCAATAAAGCTGGGTTTTGCCTTGCACTCTGTCTACTTCCGTTATTTAGTCTGGCTCCATTTCCATACTGACTCCATATCCTCTGGGTAATTTTGGACTTTCCTGAGCTGTTTTAACAGCTTATTTAGCAGCAAAAGTCTTGGACAAGTCTATATTTAGGCCACCCACCATCTTGAATCTTACTTCATCCCTCCAGGTGTGTGTCCTGTGAAGGCATCATGAAGTAGACACAGACAACTGAGTATAGTTTTGTTATACAAACGCTTATTAACCAAACATTGCGGTTGGAAAAAGGCTTAACTTGCCCTTTGCTGATGTGGGTTTTCCTATCTAAATGAAACTAATGATAGTCTGTGTCAGGAAGTCCAAAGAAACTGCCTGTCTGTGTCAAACCCTATACTTGCCCTCATATCAAACTGTATACAATGTGTAGGTATCTCAGCATCAAATGAAAAGTGATCAAATAAAAGTTCAGAGCTTCTTCCAGTTCTTGGAAGGAAAAGGGTTTCTCCCTTCCCCGAAGTTCAAATAGTTCATGTTATCAAATAGGGGTTCCATTCCCCATGCTTTCAAGTCTCCAAAGATTCTCAAATAAAATAATCTTCTACATCTCTCAATGTTCCAAACAACACAAATCCCAGGTATTCTCCCCATCTCTTCTGGTTGAGTCATCTTTGATTAAGTTATAGAGTTCATTTCCTTAATTTCATTTCAGATATATCTTCTTTGATTCAATCACAAAGGTGACTTCTCATTAGGTGGATGCACTCGGTCTAGGCACAGTTGTTAGACCACATGGTCTACCCATTACAGGTCATGCAACCGATAGACCTTACTTGGATTGGATTCATATTCTTTAGGCCCCAGTTTCAGCTTTTCAATAAGGCTGGACTTACCCACAAATCCACAACGTAGATATCAGCCCATTTGACTTTGTAAGTGGAGCGCAAGACACAGGTGTCTCCAGATAAATATTTGTTTGTGAATATGTAATGCAAAGCTAGAAAGTAAGTCGCGCATATTCAAATTCAAGGACCTAGTACTGCCAGCATTATTAAGCGCGATGAAGAAGCATCAGGACTTAAGGAATATGAGAAATGTATTAAAATGTTAGACTTGCATTATGAAAAATCTGTGAGTATCATTCTTGAGAGATATCACAACAAAAGCTGGTGAGACAGTAGAACAATTCATTACAGCTCTACGTGGATTAGCTACTTCATGTGAGTTTGGCAATAATTTAGATGAGCCTCTTCGAGATCAATTTATGATGGAATGCAATGATAGCAATGTAAGAGAAGCACTATGGTCTAAAGCAAATCCATCCTTAGATGAAGTCCTCAGAGTTGCAAAGGAGCTGGAACACAATAACAAATGTGTGAAAGAACTTGAAAAAAGAGTGTACTTTGAGAATAAGAACGAAGAAATATCCCAAGTACCATAAGTCTTAGCGTTTCAAGGAAAGGAGAGAACCAAAAGGAAACTATTCGCCAGGAAAGATCCAGCATATGTGAAGAAAAAAGGGTCTAGGTTTAACGAGAGAAGAGAAACTAGTGACAGACGAAGATGTTACATATGTGATAGTATACATCACTTAGCTAGTAGTGAAAAATGTCCTGGCATCAAAGAGTTGTGTAAGAGGTGTAATAAAAGGGGACATTTTACCAACTGTTGCAGAACTAAGATGGATAACATAGAATGCATTGATGAACTTTGTGAGGAACTAGAAGTATGTACATTTTCAGTAGAAGACTCATTACTCAATACAGTTGAAGACGATGACGTAGATATTGAAAAACACATGGCAGTGATAGATATAAATGCCAAATAACTTTTGGTAATTGACTCTGGTGCAAAGTACACATTATTACTGTAATGCTCACCTGGTATCCACGGGGACATCACTCAGCCTGTTCTGACCTCTTACGACCTCGAACCCTTCCCTGGAGGCTATTCGACTGGAGACTGGAACACAGGATTGGTGGAGTTTAACTCCCTATTGTCTCTGTGTACTTGAACCCCTTCTTCCTGGGGTCCAACTCTTCCCTTTGATCGACAGCTCACCTTGTTTTCTTGGATAGTGTGCTCTCCATCCTGCTTTCAGCGCAGGGGCGCGTTGATTGATGCAGGCTCGTTGCTGCCTAGTTACTTCACTGGCAAGAGTCTGACAGGTAAGTATAATGAGTCTTTTGAACAGTTCTCTAACTTCTTTCCTTTTCCTTCCTTAGATGATGGCCGGCGTCCGGGGATGGCGGCGTTCTGCTGAGATGAGTAGCGCTGAAGGTGAGTGAGAGCGCAATGCGCGATGCACCCCTTTCGTATTTGTATTGAACTGGGTTCTTTTCCTGTGTCTTTTAGGTGCCGTGACGTTTTCAGCGTGGATGCCGGTTATGAAGAACAGATGCAGTGAGTAAGCGCGGTATGCGGCGCCTCTAGATGTTTCCACGCTAACCTGGAGTGTCTTTTCCCTCTTGCAGATGGATGTGAAGTTCCAGAGACAGAGTTCCCCCAGAGCGGCTGGGATTCAGGTAAGCGTTTGAAGCTCGTACAGTATTTAAAAATAAGCAAAGATTTGAAGAATGCTTACTAATGCCTTTTTTCTGTTCTTTTCCCCTTTCCTTAGGAAGCAGCGTGCCGGGATGGGAATGACACCGCCGAAGATGCCCGCAGAACAGAAGGTGTGATGAATGATGGGTAGAAGCGCCGCAAGGTCAGGCTGTTCCTAATGGTGTTCTTGTTCTTGCAGGAGCTGAGCGCAGAATAAAGATGCAGGCCTACTGGAGACCAATCCGAACACAGTGAGTGTCACGCTGCAGGTGCAGGAAACACAAAGCGTGTTTCTCAGCCTGGGCGTGGCTTAAATAGTCTCAGGGTATCCCAGGTGTCTCTGGGCTGAACCACACCCAAAAGACTAGACTGCACATGCAGTTCTGGGAACCGAAATATGTGAGGGCATTCATCTTGTCCCCATCAATGCACTACAAGTCCAATCCCCAATGTTATCCTATGGGAGTGAGTGAGTCTGGTGCCACAAGCGCCAAGTCTGACTCCAAGTGGGTCTTTGGAGGGATGGAGAGGCCCTTGAGGGCTATGTAGGTGATTGTGGCCTGGCTCCAGCCTGACATCTTGGAGGGCTGGGGCCATGAGGGGCAGGAATCATGACAGCACTCCCCCCTAAGGCCCCTCTCAAGGTGGCTCCTCTGTCTGGTCCTGTCCTGGTTTGGTTGGATGGTTTTGATGAAATCCTCTAAGCAAGCTAGGTGCATGGATGTACTCACAAGGCTCCCATGTCCTGTCATGTGGACCATACCCCTTCCAATCTACTAAGTAGTATAATTTGGATCTGACATACTTTGAATCTAGGATGTCATTGACTTTGAATTCTGGCTCTCCGGCGACTACTACTGGTTGCGGTGGCGTTGCTACCCGGGTACCAGGTTGAACAGGTTTAAGGAGAGACAAGTGGAACACAGGATGAATCTGCATGTTTGACGGCAAAGCTAGTCTGACCGCCAAAGGATTTATCACAGAGGTGACGGTGAATGGACCCAGGTATCTTGGACGGAAAGTTTGGGTTCCTTTAATGGACACGTGTTTAGACGCCAGCCAGACTTTGTCTCCCACGTGGTAGTTGAGGGCCTTTGCTCTGTGTTGATCAGCAAACTTCTTTTGGAGATTCTTAGCTTGAAGTAGGTGTTCAGCTGCCCTTTTAAAGGTTTGAGAAATGGTTGTGTGCAAGGTTTTGACTGCTGGCATTTCCAGGGTTGTAGGAACGTCCAACTCAGAAGTACGTGGGTGCCTGCCATACATGGTATAAAAGGGTGTCTGCCCAGTGCTGGTGTGTAGGGAATTATTATAAGCATATTCAGCTATCCATAATAGGTCGAACCAGCTTCCTTCAGCTTGGTGTAACATGCAACGCAGATACTGCTCGAGCGTCTGATTTGTCCTCTCAGTTTGACCATCCGTTTGGGGATGGTGACTTATGGTTAGCTGGATGTCGATCTGGGCCAAAGAGCAGCATTTTCTCCAGAAGTTAGATACAAATTGAGTACCTCGGTCTGAGACCAAAACTGAAGGAAACCCATGGAGCTGTACGATGCTTTCAAGAAATACCTTTGCCACAGTGGAAGCATTTGGGAGCCCCTTAAGAGGAATGAAATGTGCCATTTTTGAATGGGAATGACACCGCCGAAGATGCCCGCAGAACAGAAGGAGCGATGAATGATGGGCAGAAGCGCCACAAGGTAAGGCTGTTCCTAACGATGTTCCTGTTCTTGCAGGAGCTGAGCGCAGAAGAAAGATGCAGGCCCACTGGAGACCGTTCCGAACACGGTGAGTGTCACGCTGCAGGTGCGGAAAACACAAAGCATGTTTCTCAGCCTGGGCGTGGCTTAAATAGTCTCTGGGTATCCCAGGTGTCTCTGGGCTGAACCACACCCAAAAGACTAGACTGCACATGCAGTTCTGGGAACCGAAATATGTGAGGGCATCCATCTTGTCCCCATCAATGCACTACAAGTCCAATCCCCAATGTTATCCTATGGGAGTGAGTGAGTCTGGTGCCACAAGCGCCAAGTCTGACTCCAAGTGGTTCTTTGGAGGGATGGAGAGGCCCTTGAGGGCCATGTGGGTGATCGTGGCCTGGCTCCAGCCTGACATCTTGGAGGGCTGGGGCCATCAGGGGCAGGAATCATGACAGCACTCCCCCCCAAGGCCCCTCTCAAGGTGGCTCTTTTGTATGGTCCTGGTTTGGTTGGATGGTTTTGATGAAATCCTCTAAGCAAGCTAGGTGCATGGATGTACTCACAAGGCTCCCATGTCCTGCCTTGTGGACTATACCCCTTCCAGTCTACTAAGTAGTATAATTTGGATCTGACATACTTTGAATCTAGGATGTCCTTGACTTTGAGTTCTGGCTCCCCAGCGACTACTACTGGTTGCGGTGGCGTTGCTACCCGGGTACCAGGTTGAACAGGTTTAAGGAGAGACAAGTGGAACACAGGATGAATCTGCATGTTTGACGGCAAAGCTAGTCTGACCGCCAAAGGATTTATCACGGAGGTGACGGTGAATGGACCCAGGTATCTTGGACGGAAAGTTTGGGTTCCTTTAATGGACACGTTTTTAGACGCCAGCCAGACTTTGTCTCCCACGTGGTAGTTGAGGGCCTTTGCTCTGTGTTGATCAGCAAACTTCTTTTGGTGATTCTTAGCTTGAAGTAGGTGTTCAGCTGCCCTTTTAAAGGTTTGAGAAATGGTTGTGTGCAAGGTTTTGACTGCTGGCATTTCCAGGGTTGTAGGAACGTCCAACTCAGAAGTACGTGGGTGCCTGCCATACATGGTATAAAAGGGTGTCTGCCCAGTGCTGGTGTGTAGGGAATTATTATAAGCATATTCAGCTATCCATAATAGGTCGAACCAGCTTCCTTCAGCTTGGTGTAACATGCAACGCAGATACTGCTCGAGCGTCTGATTTGTCCTCTCAGTTTGACCATCCATTTGGGGATGGTGACTGATGGTTAGCTGGATGTCGATCTGGGCCAAAGAGCAGCATTTTCTCCAGAAGTTAGATACAAATTGAGTACCTCGGTCTGAGACCAAAACTGGAGGAAACCCATGGAGCCGTACGATGCTTTCAAGAAATACCTTTGCCACAGTGGAAGCATTTGGGAGTCCCTTAAAAGGAATGAAATGAGCCATTTTTGAAAATAGATCCACGACCACAAGAATAGTGTTAAACCCTCGACTGGGTGGTAAATCGGCAATAAAATCGAGGGACAACGTGTGCCAGGGTGCTGGTGGGATTTCCAATGGTTGTAATAGCCCAGCCGGTTTCTGCTTGGATGACTTATTTTGAGCACACACTCCACAAGATAGGATGAATTGGATAATGTCTTTACGCCACGTGGGCCACCAATAATTTCGTTTTACCTTGGCTAGGGTTTTAGCGATTCCGGGTTGGGCCTCGATCAAGGAATCATGATAACCGGACATGACTTGTTCTTGTAGTTCTTGGTTTGGTAAGAATGAACGATTCCTGAAGTAGGGCAACTGATCTTTTATCATGTAATATTCTCCTTGTGCACTCCACGCTTGTAATTGCTCCGGACTCGTCAGGTTTTGGATTTCTTCATGTAATTCTTTCTGAGTTATGGTTGCTGTGATTCCTAGGAGCTTGTCACTCGGGATGATTGCTATTGGGTCAGGGGTCTGATACCCTTGCTCTTCCACCCCCATACGGGAAAGGGCAACGACCTTCCCATTTTTCACCCCTGGTCGAAATGTAATCACGTAGTCATATTCAGCAAAAAAACGAGCCCAACGTAGTTGTCGTGAGGATTGGGCCTTTGCGGTTTTTAGGTACTGGAGGTTCCGGTGGTCAGTTATTACGGTGATTGTGTGTCTGATGCCCAAGAGGTAGTGCCGCCATGCCTTAAAGCAAGGTTGTCCAACATGCGGCCCGCGGGCCACAATGCGGCCCTCCGAGCCATTTCATGTGGTCCGTGAGGCCGAACAGACAAACAAAGGAAATCCAAAAGAACAAGCTGCCTCGGTTGTGATTTCCAGTGGCTGAGAAACAGCCGATGGACATACTGTTGCCATGCAAGGTATGGCGAGCGCACCACCTTCACACTCCTGTTCCAGTCAGCTGCGTGTGAATCACCAGCCCAGGCCCCCAGCATCAAGCCTGTGACCGAGGCCTGGTAAGTTTTTCTTTTTTTTATTTATTTGCAGGCCACGGCCGGGATTATTTATTTATTTGTTCGATGTTCGTCGGGTCCGTGGACCTGACAAACATCGAACAAATAAATAAATAAACCGGACCGTGCATGGCAGAGCACTGTTACTGCCTCTGGTGCTCCCTGAAAGGGGACACAAGGGGCAGTTACAGGCCCGGTGCATTTTTTTTATGCATGTTTGTCGGGTCCGTAGACACGAATTCTGGGCCCTGGCAGGGGACTGTTACTGCCTCTGGTGCCCCTTTGCAGAGGGCATCTGAGGCAGTAAGAGGCCACGGGCTGATTTATTTATTTATTTGTTCGATGTTTGTCGGGTCCGTGGACCCGATGAATTTATTTATTTCTGCAATATTGGGCCCGACCAACATTGCGGATATAAATAAATTAATCGGGTCCACAGACCCGACAAACATTGAACAAATAAATAAATAAAACGGGCCGTGTGTGGCGGAGCACTGTAACTGCCTCTGGTGCCCCCTGAAAGGAGGCACCAGAGGCAGTTACAGGCCCGGTGCATCTTTTTTAATTTTTTTTATGAATGTTTGTCTGGTCTGTAAACCCGAATTCTGGGCCATGGCGGGAGTCTGTTACTGCATCTGGTGGCCCCTTGCAGGGGGCATCAGAGGCAGTAACAGGCCATGGCCGGGTTTATTTATTTATTTGTTCGATGTTTGTCGGGTCCGTGCACCCGATTTATTTATTTCTGCAATGTTGGGCCTAACCAACATTGCGGATATAAATAAATTAATCGGGTCCACGGACCCGAAAAACATTGAACAAATAAATAAATAAACCGGGCGGTGCATGGCAGAGCACTGTTACTGCCTCTGGTGCCCCCTGGACCAATCACCTATGGTAGCAGACATACAGCTGCAATGGATCTAGTTGCAGCTCACTAATTGTGCCCCCTGCTCCTCATGAACCCCCATAGTTGGTCCATCTAGTGGTGTCATCAGGAATCAAATTTAGGAGGGGCACAGAGGGGGCCAAAGGCAAAAGTAGGGGACATGGTCAACATAGATACAGAATATTTACTTGGCAACACTGGTCAAAACTATTATCTGCATAGTGAAGTACCTAATCACCAGTGCCATGGTATGCTCAGGCAGCATCAATCATGCTTTGTACAGGACAATGCTGGCCTAAATTGGGAACAACCAGCATAGACATGTTGCTACAGAGGGATATTTTGGGCACAACCAGCATGCCAATGTGTTACATCAGTGACAGTGCTGTTTTACAACACTGTGGACACATTGATCATTAAAATGTGTTGTGTTCTACAATGTTCTTGTCTGCTGTTGGTGACCTGGAATGCACATGTTCCCCTTTAGAACGGATTGTAAACTTATGGCTTTTTGGCCAGTTTTCCTGCCCTAAAATGCACAATTTCAATGCACCCCTTTCGTATTTGTATTGAACTGAGTTCTTTTCCTGTGTCTTTTAGGTGCCGCAACGTTTTCAGCGTCGATGCCGGTTATGAAGAACAAATGCGGTGAGTAAGCGCGGTATGCAGCGCCTCTAGATGTTTCCACGCTAACCTGGAGTGTCTTTTCCCTCTTGCAGATGGATGTGAAGTTCCAGAGACAGAGTTCCCCCAGAGCGGCTGGGATTCAGGTAAGCGTTTGAAGCTCGTACAGTATTTAAAAATAAGCAAAGATTTGAAGAATGCTTACTAATGCCTTTTTTCTGTTCTTTTCCCCTTTCCTTAGGAAGCAGCGTGCCGGGATGGGAATGACACCGCCGAAGATGCCCGCAGAACAGAAGGTGTGATGAATGATGGGTAGAAGCGCCGCAAGGTCAGGCTGTTCCTAACGGTGTTCTTGTTCTTGCAGGAGCTGAGCGCAGAATAAAGATGCAGGCCTACTGGAGACCAATCCGAACACGGTGAGTGTCACGCTGCAGGTGCAGAAAACACAAAGCGTGTTTCTCAGCCTGGGCGTGGCTTAAATAGTCTCTGGGTATCCCAGGTGTCTCTGGGCTGAATCACACCCAAAAGACTAGACTGCACATGCAATTCTGGGAACCGAAATATGTGGGGGCATCCATCTAGTCCCCATCAATGCACTACAAGTAAAATCCCCAATTTTATCCTATGGGAGTGAGTGAGTCTGGTGCCACAAGCACCAAGTCTGACTTCAAGTGGGTCTTTGGAGGGATGTAGAGGCCCTTGAGGGCCATGTAGGTGATCATGGCCTGGCTCCAACCTGACATCTTGGAGGGCTGGGGAGATGAGGGGCAGGAATCATGACAGCACCCAAAGTTCTTTTTGAGTAAGATTTCAAGAAAAGTACCACATTAAAGGAAGTTCATATCAGACCCGTTGCATATGTTGGTAAAGAAATTGAATTGGAAGGTTGGTTCTGGGCCACTTTCAAATTTAAAGACAGAACTGCAAAGGGGAGGATGTATGTCTTGAAAAAGGGAATGCAACCACTTTTGAGCTGGTGCCATCAAAGGAGACTGAAAATAAAACTAGATCCAAATGCCGAGAAAGTAGTATATGTGGTGGACCAAGAAACATTATCAGAACTCTTCGGACAACACCCAGTGTTTCAGGAGGAACTTGGTGCTTTAAAGGCCTTTACACAGAATTAGATTGAGGCATGATGGCATTCCTGTGGTGCAAAAAGTGAGGCCGGTTCCTTTAGCGATAAAATCAGCTGTGAAAGAAGAACTTGAGAGAATGGAAGCACAAGGCGTGATTGAAAGAGTGGAATCATCTGAATGGGTTTCACCTTTAATAATAGTACACACACCCAATGGGAAACTAAGGTTGTGTATAGATCTCACATGTGTGAACAAATGTGTGATTCCTGATAGGCATCCCCTACCTAATATAGCTGAAATGCTAGGAACAATTAAAGATGCAAAAATAATGAGTACTTTGGATTTCTTGAAATCTGCATAACAGCAGATCATGTTGCATCTCCTTTCTAGAAATATTACTGCTTTCATTACCACAGAGGGTTTATTTCATTGTAAAAGGATGCCGTTTGGGCTCATATCTGCAGCAGCTGTGTTCCAGCGCATAATGTATCAGTTATTCCATCACATGCAAGGGGTACTATGTCTCCAAGATTACGTGTTAGTTTACGGATAGGACCAGAAGGAACATGACAGAAGAATTCATAAAGTGTTAGATATTTTTAAAGAAGCTGGTCTTACACTAAGTAAAGACAAATGTAAATTTAAAAGAACCAGAATACAATATCTAGGACATGAGATTTCTGATAAAGGTATCAGACCTAAAGAAGAGTTATTGAACACCATTCTCAATTTTCCCAGTCCCGATAATAAAGAAAAATGTATCTCGTTTTTGGGTATGGCTGAATATTATGGCAAGTTTATTCCCGACTTGGCAAGTACAACTTTTCATATGAGGAAACTAGTAAAGAAAAATGTGAAATTTGATTGGAGTGATCAGTGTGAAAGTGAATTCAGTAAGATAAAGGTGGATTTAAACGGTTCTCCCACATTAAAATCTTTTAATCCCAACAAAAGGAGTATTCTTACCACAGATGCTAGTAATCATGGTTTGGGGGCCGTGTTATCACAAGCAGAAGGTGGAATAGGGTACCCTATTGTATTTGCCTCGAGAGTTTTGAGGGAAGCGGAATGCAATTATTCCACCATTGAGAAAGAGTTATTGGCTGTGAAATGGGCCATTGAGAAATTTTGCTTGTTCATTTGTGGAACTGAATTTGTGCTAAGGTCAGACATAAGCCACTCAAGGAGATTCTAACTACCAAAGGACTGGATAAAGTCTCATCAAGAATTAGAAAATGGGTGGCGAGTCTGCAGGTGTATAATTGGGATGTGGAATTTGTTCCTGGTGTCAAAAACAAATCTGCTGATTGTTTGTCAAGATTAACTAATATTGTTGATAATGTGGATGATGAGGTGGCTGATTAAGAACAAATATAAAATGTGTATCAGGAAATAGTCTCAAGATGATTTGACAGAAGCCATGGCATCAAATGAAGTCCTCAAAAAGTGAAAGTGCGGCTGGAAAGTGGAGCAAAAGGTAATGAGATTAGAAAAGGTGAGCTTCCGGAGGCTATTAGACATGTGTTTGATGAACTACATATTAACAAGAGTTTAGTCTTGAGGGACGACAAATTATATCCACCTTACGGAGTAAGAAGGACAATATTACAGATAGCACATGAGGGACACCAAGGTATGATTAAGACAAAACAACTCATCAGGCAAGATTTTTGGTGGAACGGGGCAGATGTAGAAGTAGAAATACTCATTAGAGAATGTAGCAATTGTGAAGACTCTGCCAAAGGGTATATTGCAAGGCAAGACCTATGACTATTATGGCTATATCTACCATACCTTGGGAACACATAGGGCTTGACATTGTTGGCCCAGTGAGAAGTCAAGGGACTTTGAGATTTTGTATAGTGCTCATTGACATGTTGTCTAGGTGGGTGGAGATTGGGTGGGTGCAGAATATTTGTTCTAAAGATATTATTTCATTTTTGGATGTAAGGGGAAGGTTATCCCATGACTATCATTACTGACAATGGAGTACAATTAGTATGAGAAGAAATTAAAACATTTCTAAAAGACAATGGAGTTGAGCATAAAACAAGTTCTAGGCTGTTGAAGAAACTGTTGTTTCACATAGATTCACATCTTAGTCCACTGAAGGGGTTTCTCCTTTTAAAATGCTGAGAGGTAGAAAACTGAACACAAGAGTATGTCCTGCGTGGTTGGGCAGAGCTTGCAAAAAGAACATTGATTTTAAGGATGTGGGAGAGAAAGTATATCAGAAACAATTAAGTAATAAACATTGTTTTGATGTGAGAAAGGCTGTTAAGGAATGTCGTGTGAAAGTGGGTGAGAATAAATCTTCCACAAATCAATGCCAGAGGACTTATTAAGTGGTCGGAACCCATACAAGTACTAGAAAGATTCCATGGAGCTGTAAAGGTCTCAGATGTTAAAGTGTGGAATGTAAACAGAGTGTGGAAGTGTTCCAAGCATGTGTCCAGGAGTAGTAATATGGTTAAAGATAGGGAGGAATATGAGAAGGATAATAAATCTAAGCAAGGGAAATTCCTGGAAAGAAAGATGGTTACCTGGACCAAACGGGTGTGTGGAAGAGCATCATATTTGAAGGATTATGTGAGCTAAAACCAGGCAATTCTGTATTGTGAAATGTAATACTATTTTCATTACAAACAACAACACATTGTAATATCGCATATCCTGTTATTTTGTATTGTTTTGTTCCATATTTCAGGTTTTAGTAGAGTTTTAGTTGTTTTGTAAATATGTATAAAGAAGGAAGGTGTGTAGCATTTCATTGTGTAGCATTTCATCCTCCACTTAAACACATCTATGTTCCATGTTTCATATCTGCAATATATGAAGGGAGACTGGAATATAGAACATGGAGTGTTGGTGTAGAGGTGTTTAAGTGTAGTGTGGAATGAGGAACATAGATTGCTCTGTGAAAGATGCACATCTGTTCAGTTGCTGTTTTAATGTTGAAGCGACCGGTGGGCTAATCCTTATACTTAAATAAAACAACAAACCGTGTTGAGAGAATACTTCAGCATGTTCCAAATAAGAAACACAACAGGAACCAGCAAACGAGCGCCATAACCGACAAAGCACAGGTAACAGTTTCCATGATTTGCACTCTTGGTGACAGTGGTGCACCATGCTGCTCTGTGGTCGTGGAACAGCTTAGGGACATGTGTGGTAACCTCTATAAACCAAGGGATGCTGAGAAATACTGCAATCCTGCGTTGCCATAGCAGAGGTGAAACACACTTGACCATCTCCTATTAGCTAGGAAGATTCTAGTGGCATTAGTCTTTTGGCATCGGACTAGAGTGCCACAGAATGTGGAGTGGTGAGTGACACCCCTGTTCAGCAAATCACTGCTGGCTAGTCAGTCTTAACTCCACAATCATCACTCAGACTGATGGTAAGTACCCGTAGGACCAGTTCTGAATAGCAAAGAATAGGTGGCGGGTAGCAGCTGTTAAAGAAACGCTGCTTGATGTAAAAATGGCCAGAAAAAAGTCAACACACGACAGAACATGAGAACACTCTTAACTTCGGTCACCGCGTGTTCACACTATTCGCACTGCTCCATACACCGACCCTACTTTGTTATCCCCTGCAGGCTATACTCATGCGTCCATATTCTCCTGAAAGCCTCCGTTCATGGGGGATCCACAAAAGGCCTACACCTCCCCTTGAGGCTGCACCCCACTCCAACGAGCAGGCGGGATTCTGCAAAGACATCACCCATAAGGCCACTTCAGTGTACGTGCTTTGGGACTGGTCACCGTAGGTGGGCACAGCCCTTTCAGACAGGCCACCTGGTTACCTCTGCAGGCATGGGGGTGCTGGAATCATGTTGCAAGGGTCACCAAAATTAAGGCATGTCCGTTTTAATGCACACTACAGAGTGAATACAACCCTCTAGGGAAATAAGTCAGGAGATAGCTTGCAAGGATAAAAAGGTTTAATATTACAGAATACAAATAGCAGAAAAGGACTCTGCTATGCGAGAACATTCTGGTTCTCCTAGTACAAGCAGAAGCTTAAAAGGCCAAGTAGTGTCATCACATACAGTACAAACTGTTGTCACTGATTGGTGGAACCCTATACTTGGGCCTGCTCCATAGGGGATGCCAGGCTACAATTGCCTCTGTCAGTCAGAATCCACATGGGTCAGCTGGGCTCAGTTCGGTGAAGGTCGAGGTATTCATAAAATAAAATGTTGCTTCTAAACTAAAATGCTAATTCTACTTTACTATATCACTGTGGCATGCACCTGGGCGGCTCGGAAATTGGTGACAGGGGGAAAGGAGGATTAAATACAGTGACACTGACCCACACATTCTGGATTTCATGGATACTGCACCTCTCGCACTCAAGGTCTCCACCCTGGGTTTGATCTTTAATCTATCCCTCGCTGTACCTTGTGTTACAAAGGATGTATTTCATGCTTGGGGTAAAACAGTCGTGCATACTTAGATCTTTTATGGATACTTGATTTGTACTAGGACAGAGGGTTTGCTTGCTTTATTATGGAATGCAGGGAGGTGGGGGTCGGGTCAGTGGTTTGGGGCTGGATTTGGGCTGACTGGGTGGGGGTTAGAGGCCTGCTAAGTTTAGTGGTGATGAATAGGCGCTGCGTGGAGCCTGTGTTGTCTCACACTCTTGCAGGGCGCATTCCTCTGCAACAGTGAAGAAACATGGGGGGGTGGACTTCCGTGAGAACTGGCAGTGCAGATTCATTCTGCCATAATTATGTTGGGCCTAGTGAAATCTTTCCATGGAGCCCAGCTGGTGTAGTGTGGTTATACAACCCTGTGTTTCATCATAACTACAAAATGCCGTTTCTTTCTATGTGTGTTCTAATGCCATGCATCTGATGTTCGCGCAATATTGCTTTCGCACCGATTTTCATAGTACCATTTTCTCCCCCCTTATACACTACACTATCTCATAGGGGATTCGCCTCACCTGAAATCGCTTACGGGGGCTGGGATATAGTAATTTCCATCCCAACACTATACACAGAGTCAGCTGGATACAAAGAATTTCGCTGCCAGTTCAGGTACAATTTAAGCAGGGAACCATTATTGTCAATCACTGGAGATCCGGATAAAAAGATCTTATCACCTTCCCTGTTGTTTCCCACCACGGGTCCCGGAATCAAACTCACATTGTCTGCTATGCTGTACCCTGGAGACGGCAGAAACAACTCAATTATAAAATAAACATACTTTTCAGATGGGGGTGTCCACCCGCGCTTTCTTCTTAATTTTTCTTAATTTGTAAGCTTGTTGTTACGGCATGAGGGGCTCTGAATTCATTTCCTCGAGGCAGCAGACATATTCTGCAGCCCATATTTAGAAATCATATTTGCTTTCATTTTGTAAGTTGTTCGAAAATAAAGGGCACACTTTGGTACTGGGCTGCAGAACAGCGCCTAGTTCAACAGAAAGGCACTCTACTGGGAGAAAAGCGCTGCACAGGTCCTATTAAATAAACTCTGTGCTTATGCCCTCTCTACCCCTGTAGGTAAGACATGGACTAACTCCACTCTACGTGTCCCGGAAAGACCACACCGTTGATGCCAACAGCCACAACACATGGCAAAGCGGGGAAACGGAAAGCCGCAATGTTTACAAGCACTGTCCCACAAGTTTACCCTCACCGGGGCTTCCAGGCTTCCTGTCCACTACTGCTCCATACTGCCCAAGACTGCAGCTGGCACTCCACTGTGCTCAGTGGCACCCCACTCCTGCTGGGAACTTTTGTCTTTCTGGGAGAAACTTGGAGCAGTTTCCTGGCATAACGCGCAGTACTAAGCGCTACCGTTCCCGTTCCTGACTCTCTGGCCCACCGGGCAGAGCTTTCAACAGCACGGACAACGGAACCTTCAGCAGTCCACAGCCGCCACTGGGGACCAAGACCAACCGTGCCCGATGCAGCGCCCTGATACTGTAGCGCTTATGTTCTCTTCTCGCTGGCAGAGAGTGAAGGTGAGAGGAAAGGACCTCTCAACGTTTTGACGTACCAACACCAGCCAACACCAGCTGTGTCAAGCTGCAGCTCTCGTTCCTGTACACTCACACTAGAGGCTGCGTCCTTAGAGGTTGCTTACCCTTTTCTGAAATTGTATGCCCAAATAGTCACTGTGTCGCTTATTTCGTTTGCAATTCTCTTTGTATAATGACAAGCCTGCTCTCTTCAGTTTCTCTAACACATATTTTAGTCTTTCATAGTGCTATACTTTCTTGTCTCCATACATTAGAATATCATCTTGCAAGAATAATATACCTTCATCCCCATTGAAGATCCTATACCTGATGTTCTGGAATACTGGTGAAGCTGACACCAGTCCAAAAGGCATTCTCACTTATTGATACAAGTGTTCTGGTATGATAAATGATGTGAATTGCTTGGACGGTGACAATAACTAATGAATATTTGGTGCTGGTCTGGTCTTAGACACTTGTTTAGAGCTCTTAGATCAACACATATTCTAAGATTTCCTGACAGCTTTCTCATGACTACCAAGGGAGATATACATTCTGATGCGTGGATTCTTTATATTATTCCTTATCTTTCCAGTTTCTCCAATTCTGGCTTGACTTCATTTCTCATTGTGATGGGTACATTTTGCAGCTTTTGCACGACCGGTCTTAACCCCAGTATCATCCATATCTGGTACGCGTACCCCTTCAGACACCTCAATCAGTCTGATTTCTTTATTATGCGTTCATCTACACACAAGGATACTGCGTCTTCGTAGTTGGGATCCACTTTCCCATTCTGCCTTTTTTGATGTCTCCAATTTAGCAATAAAATGTCGCCCTTTTCTGTCAGGTACACTTTTGTGCAACCCGATTCTTGAATTGTAGGTAGGCATGGAACCACCCCAGCAGATACATTTTTAACACCCATACTCTGACAGCCTAATGTCAACTTTGTGCACTACTCTTGTGTTAAATACTTCATTGGGCCTTCCATCTACATGTGCTATGGCTGTGGGGCTATCTAGGGTATTGTCCTCATTGATTATCACCTGTGTGGTTTCCTGTACTCCCTGGCTATATTTGTGTTCTATGCAGTGGACATAATCCGTAGACCTAGAGCACCTTGTGTCATGCCCCCTGCCATTGCATTTCCTACATATTATTTGTCGAGCAAGGAAATTTGGGCTGCTTGCTCAGTGCGTATCGCTGTCACATTTGAAGCTCTGCTGTTTCTCAATGAGGTTGGAATGCCATCTGTTGCTTCTTCCTCTTTTCACCACTCTTCCATGATAACCACACCTACGATATGGTTTGCAATTTGATTTAATGGCTTGTCTCTGACTTTCTCGACCTTGGTGTGGACTGCATGACTGCTACCTTATTTGCGGTGTTACTGGGTGTTCCAACTACCTGTGTCTTTATACTCCCCTCATCTAGTGCTTTCACACATGTCTCCATGTGCTCAACCTCCTTTGCAATGCGAAGAACCTCATCCAGTGTCAGGTCACTTTTCGACCACACTTTGTCCCTCCTCTTGCTATACCTACATTGTAACATGAGCTGGTCTCTCAGCCTCTCTTCCATCTGCCTTCCAAAACTACACATTCCTGACAAATCTTGCATGGCTGTTATATATTGTTCTACAATCTCTCCTTCTTGCATCCTTTTTCGAAAATTGTATCTCTCTTATTCAAACCCCCTGCCTCCTCCTCGGGCAGATCTGGTAGGCTGTCCGGCAGATCCAGGCAGTGCATCAGTAGGGATTTATGCCTTTCCTTTGCACATTTTGTGCCAAGTACCACAGTAGAAAAGGGCTCAAATTATTTCTTCCAGGTCCCATAGTATAGGTGTCTTGCCAGGAACATCATGGACAGGTTTATATTTTGCAATGTGATTTGTGGCCTCTTGCTTAACTTATGATGTAATTGTTCATCAGAGATTTGGTCAGTTGGTGTTGGCAAAGGTGTTTATGTGCTTTCTTGTGTTCAACCATACACTCTGATACTCAGTCGGTTTGGGTTGGCAATTGTGCTTTTTTGTGCTTTGTTGTTGTCACAAGTTGCACTTTGGGAAAATAAAGACAAATCACTGTGGATCTGTTTTCTCAAGCAAAACTTTTATTTCTTTTAAAACTGTTCAAGGAAGGCTTCCGGAATGTTGGTCCAGGTAGCAACAGCTTAAACTTGGAGCTCCTGGCCTCCTCCCTGAAAGGTATTGCATATTTAATAATGAACTCAAAAAAGAAATCACAGGAATCTGTTAATCCAATTCCCAAAAAGCAGAAACCACTTCCAGAATTGGAGGATGAAGAAGAAGTTGTTCCCAGCCCTCAGACTATTTACAAGCAGCCTAGGCAAGTTGCTCGAGATATGAAGGAAGTCAAAGCAACTATGGCAGATCTTAGTGTCAGTGTTTCCCATTTGGATGTCAAAGTAACTTCCTTGGAGAAAACGTCTTCAAACATGGGCTCAGAAATTGCTGGTAGCTTCAGAACGTACAATATCCTGAAGAAAGATCTATGTATGGAAAATGAAAAACGCTTGGAATTGGATTTAAAACTGACAGAGAAAAACATAAGGATAATTGGAGTGGAGGAAAATGCAGACCCAGTGGGAGAAAAACTATCCTTGTTGACTTTGCAAATTTTAAAGGATTGCTATGGTGTGGAATCGGTCACTGAATCAGATTTTGACAATGTTTATCGCTTTGGCAGACCTACTGGATCCAGACCTAGACATATTCTTGTCACCTTTGCCATGTCTAAGATGAAGGAGTCTGTGCTGCAAACTGCCAGATGGAAAGGTCCTACTAATTTCAAGGGAAAACCAATTTTCATCCATCTAGATTTTCCAAAGGAACACTTGGAGATAAGGAAATTATTCAAGGTAGTTAAAGTACTGGCAAAGGATCTAAACATATAAAAGTCTTTCTCAACAAATTCAATTCAATGACATTGTGCATCCCAACAGGAGAAAGGATTACTAATGACCCCAAAAAAGCAATTTCTTGGTTGGAGAAACATTGTGATGGATCTCATACTGCTACTGAAATGGAATGATTTGGTAGTGTATGTTTTGATAATATTTTTAGCATTTTTACATTGTTGATATAGATTAAAATGGCGCTGCCCTAGCACTACAGTTAACTGGTTGCATTTTTAAAATATGCTTGTTGTTGTGGTGGTGAAAGGTATTTTGAAACGTATCTGAGTTTGTGCCGGTGAAGAAACATAGAAGAAAGGACCTTTCCTTCTACCCACGGTCAGCTGATGTTGCATGCGTTACGTGCCGTCCTTCTCTGCAACGCTATGACATGGTACTCTCGTGGGGACTATCATCTACAATGCCGTGCAGCTAATTCGCACTGGGCAGGAATCGCAGTGTGGAAGGACGCGCTACGTTCATAGCATTCGTCTTTGCTGTGTGAACGCTCCTCTCCTCAGGTGTGTCGATGCAATGCGTAGCTGGAGGTCGGACGCACCCATCAGGTTAAGGATTAACTATTGTGCACTCGTTTCGGACAGGTATTAGTTATGGGTTGCACGGGCCTAGCTGCGGTAAGGAGTTTTTTTGGGAGAGACTTCAAGGAACTTACCAGAATGCGGTTGATTCAACAAAGATTCTTGACGGCCATGACGTGGCTTTGTATTTTTATAATATTTTTCCTTTTGAAAGTGTTCATTATTCACTCAATGAACTTTGGGTGAGATATATAATATTTTATCGTATTGCTGGTCCTATGCTATGGAGTATGTGCCGTTTTTAAAGTGTCACTCTCCTTCATGTGCCTGCTTCTTCTATGCTGCTTTGTGGTAATGTACACGACTTAGCTTCTCGGTGTTCTAGGCATGATGCCATTTGTTTATTTTTCAATGATATGTTTGCAGTTCCTCACCCTGTAAGGGATATAGTTACTTCTACACAGTTCTCTGCATGTTTCTGTATCTACAGTTTCTAGCATACTGTACAACACATCCATATGTGTATTTTTGGTGTTCTTACCACATATGTTTATCCGATTGATTTAATATGTTAGTGTATCAGATGGATGTTTGGGGAGACATACTACCGTCCACATGATGTTGAACCTTAGGCACATGATCCCTGGTTATATGAAGTGGGATATTCAAATATGTGTTCTCTTATCCTTGGGGCTATGTGAAAGTTAACATAATTTCCGATATATATGTGATTAATATGGGGGAACATCATTGACACGTGTATGAAGGTACCTTTCAGTGTACTTCTTTTGGCAATTGAGCTCTATATTGCATAGGTATATAGTGTACTTCATGTGAAGAATCATAGAGTTTTTATTTGGAATGGGAGGGTTCATTAGGGAAAAGTTTTGAGGATTTGTGTATATTTTAGACAATAGGCAATAGTGTTGGGAGTTTGGGTTACATGGAGGTGGTAGGATATTACAGCGTTTTGACATTGCTTTGTGAGAAGGTTGCAAATGACAATGTATTGCTTTATATATTGGGTTTGTTTCCGTATTTAGTTTTTGAATAAGGAATTGTATAATATTGATTGTGGTTGACCTGCATATGGGGAGCATTGCTAGGATGTAATGTACCTTTTCTTGTGGTAACTAGAGTTCATTTTAATTTGGGGGGGAGTGCTGGGGGATCCGACCTTTCATATACTGTAATATTGGCTATCAGCATTCTGTCAATATGGGGAGGGTGGGGTTGTATATGTTTTTGTGGTTTGTTTTTAGGTATTTTGTTTAGGTTTTATGCACCTAGTATATTTTTGAATTTGTTGAAAGAAATGGTGTCTCTGATGAAGCAAGATCTGAAGGTGATGTCATGGAATGTTAATGGATTGAATAACCTGAACAAGCGACAGAGGATCTACAATTGTATGTGTGAGAAGCAGTGTGATATTTATTTTGTGCAAGAAACTCATTTGCTGAGTGAAGAAATCCAGAGATTACAGAAGCAATGAGTTGGTGGTGCATATGGTTCGTGCTATTCTTCCAGATCTAGAGGAGTGGCGATTTTGGTTCATAAAAATGCGCTGATTAAAAGTTTGAAACAAAAAACAGACAAGGAAGGAAGAATTGTAGTCTTGTTGATTGAACTTCAAGGATAGAAGGTGACTCTATGTAATATTTATGCGCCGTCCAAGGATGATGGTTCCTTCTTTAGTAAGGTTTCGCAATTAATACAGCACTTTGATACACCGAATGTTATTGTAGGTGGGGACTTCATCTTGGTAATGGATGCTAAATTAGATCGAAGTAAGGGGGATGTAGTTAACAGAAGAGACCCTCATTTTAGATCTTTTCAGTCACTTGTGGCGGAGAATTATCAAAAGGATTGTTGGCGCCAAACGCACCCGCAGCTGAAAGAATATAGTTTTTATTCAAACTCTCATTGTACCTATTGCTGCATTGATATGTTTCTCATGAGTGGCAAAGTTCGTGAAAATTTTATTGTGGGGGAAATTGGAAGAATCGTAGTGACGGATCATGACCCTGTCTCTTTGAAGATGAAACTTGATTTTGGAATATATAGTTATTTCACTTGGCAGATGAATACCTCAATTTTGCAAGATGAAGTGGTGGTTCATAACATAAGAGATGAAGCAGAACATTTTGTGAGAGAAAACAGAACGGATGGTATGAATGTGAAAATTATTTTTAAATGCACAATGAGGGGCATAGTCTTGGGTCTGTCGAGTGGGAAGAGAAAGTGTATGGAAACATTGAGATTAAATTTACAGAAACACATTAAGGAAGTGACTTATGTTTTGGTGAGCGATCCAGAACATCCAGGAAAAAGAAGGGAGTTGAGCGCTTTGAAGAATGAAATTTACAGAATGATAAATGTTAAGGCTGAGGGGCAGTTGTTTCGTCTGAAATGCTCTTATTTTGAACAAGGAGAGAAGAATGATAGTTGGCTGGCCTACCGGCTTCGTCAACAGTATTCTGAAGGGGCCATTACATCAATTTGTGACTCAGATGGTAATACTACATTTGATCCTGTGAAAATAAATGAGGTCTTTAAGGAATATTATGCACATTTATATAATGATGAGCCGGATATTACAGGGCATGGTGAATCATTTTTGAGTCCCTACAAATCCCACAGGTGTCTGGTGAGGATAAAGAATTACTTGAGAAATCTATAACTTTAGATGAGAAAAAAATGGCAATTCACAGCTTAAATATAGGAAAGGCCCTGGGTCCAGATGTGCTTCTTGTGGAGTTTTACAAAATTCTGCCAGAATCTGCGCTAGGCTTGTTGAGAGATACTTACATTTTGTCCTGCGATGAAGGTCTTTTACCATCTTCTACTATTGATGCAACAATTTTGGTCTTTTTGAAGAAAGGAAAGGATGCTAGTCTTCCAGCAAATTTTTGGCCAATAACTTTAATTAACACTGATAATAAGAATATGACAAAAATATTAGCATCGAGAATTACTTTTGATGGGTACTCTGATTCACGATAACCAGTCAGGTTTCATTCAAGGTCGAAAAACCTTGAGTAATGTACAGAGACTGTTATTAACAAAGTATAATGCTTATTCTTCTGTGGAAGATGTTGCTGCCTTTTCGATAAATGCCGAGAAGGCATTTGACAGGATAAATTGGAAATATCTTTTCTCGGTTCTCACCAGAATGAACTTCGGAGAGTGTTTTTTCTCCTGGATATGTCTTTTATATACTCTTCCGACAGCTGATCTTAGGACTAATGGTTTGCGGTCTGATCCATTTCTTCTGCAGAGGGGTACTAGACAAGGCTGCCCCTTGTCTCCATTACTTTTCGTTTTGGCTATCAAAACTTTGGCTATTGCTTTGAGGCAAAGCCTAGATATTAGAGGCATTGGTTTTCAAGGGGCTGAACAAGAAATATGGTTTTATGCAGGTGATTTATTGTTGATTATCAGAGATTTGAATGTTTCGCTACCAAAATTGTTGGGGATACTGGATCAATTTTATAGAGTGGCGGGCTACAAGATCAATTGCTCTAAATCAGAAATTATGCCGTTGCCGCTTGCTTATGACAGGTCTTTAGTTACATCATTAGGCTTTCAATGGTGTGAGAAGAAGATAAAGTATCTTGGTGTATGGCTCACTCCGCTAATAGAGAACATGGTTCGGGAGAATATGAATGAGATGTGTAGAGACTTTAAGGCAAGTTTGGAGAGGTGGTCCTTGTTAAGGCTATCACTATGGGGCAAAGCAAATGGATGGAAAATTACTGCTACGCCTAGAATTAATTACGTACTGGGCATGTTACTGCTGGAAATTAAGTCCTCATTTTGGAAGGAGCTTGACTATTTGGTTCAGTCGTTCATATGGGATAAGAAGCCCCCAAGGTTACAGTTGTGGAAGCTTCAGCCCCCTCTAGAAAAAGGGGGTCTGGGTTTGCCAAACTTTCGTGCTTATCATTTGGCCTATATATGTCAATTTCTTGTTTCGTTTCTTGAGGTGGAACTAAACAATTGGACTGTTGCAGAGACAGGGCTGGCGGGTCCACTTTTACTGAGGGAGACTCTAACTACAACTAGCATTGCGAGTAGGAGGAATCCCATAACTGAGTTTTTGAGGAAGAGTTGGAAACGGCTGTATTAATTTGTGGGTTCAGATGCTTTACACTCACCGAATGCTTCAATATGGTTAAATTCGGCTATTAAAGAGAAAGGAAAGGTGTTATTCTGGGTGGAATGGTTTTTGGCTGGTGTGTGCTGGATTGGTGATTTATGGCAGAATGGAAAATGGATTTCAGGAACTGAAGTGTGTGAGAATTTTTCTGATTATGACTAGAGGCGCTTGAAAAGGAGTATTGGTAAAGTGAGGTGGGAAGAGGATTTGAACATAGAATTGTTGATGGCTGTGAGAAGTCCAGGTGAAGGGGGGATTGCAAGTAGAATGTACAAGCACATTGTTTCTAAATATAAAGAGAATGTGAAACTGAGGGAGGAAGGGAGTCAGCGATTGGGATGTGATATTACAGGGGAAGAATGGATGGAGATGTGTGGTAATGTGAAACTTTGTTCACTGAATTTAGGTGAAAGATCTAGACAGATTAAAATTTTGAATAGGGTTTATTGGGGACCAGAAAGAAAGATCAGACGGGTATGTCTGGATCTGATGATTGTTGGAAGTGTTTGAGTGATGTTGGTACATTAGAGCACATGTTATGGCATTGCTCTAGAATTCGTGGATTTTGGTCCGATGTCTGTCGGATGTGTGTTAGGGACTGACATTGATCTAGACTTCAAAACAATGATTTTAGGAGGTAAAAGTTTGTTGAATGATCTCACAATGTGACAAAAAAAATTCTTGTTCAGGGGGGCATTGGTAGGTAAAAAATGGTTGCTTTGCATCTGGAAATCAGAAGCTTTACCAATGTCGCCTGACTGGATCTCTGAGATGCATTCTCTAGCAGATATTGAAATGGTAATCCTCAGGAGACAAAAGAATCTGAACATTTTCGAAAAGATTTGGAGGAATTTTCTTGATGTATACTAGGTCTTACATTGTACATCATCTGTACTTTATATATGAAATTATTACTTTCATATAATGTAATTTAGATACATTTTCATTAATTATTGACTGTTATTTGTAACTAGTTATGATTTGTATATATGTTTCTTGTTTACTTCTGAATAAAGAAATAAATTTAAAAAAAATAAACTTTTCAAGGATGTAAACAACTACTGGGAAGCTTTGCTTATGTCACTGAACGATTCCGGAGAGGATGACCGAGATTGAGATCAGTCTGTGGGTGAAATGTTGTGCAGTCCTTCCTCTCCTTTATTCAAAGTATCTGGAGGCTCACTTTCCCCTTAGATATTCTATACCAATCTGATTTGTTGTTGCCTGTTTCTAGAGTCTTAGTGACAGGCTTGGTCCTTCTCACTCCTTCATGGACTTCCCCAATTAACAAGGCATCGAAATTTGGGTATATATATTTCCAGTTCTATTCAGTGTATCTTCACCCACATGCAGGCTAAGGCTGGTGTAATTTTCCTCTATCTCAAACTCTGTCAGAATACGTCTTCATTAGATACTAACTACTCGTGGATTCAGTCACTTCATAAATGCGGTTTATCTCTTCAAAGCCCTTCATGCGTAGCCAATCTTGCATTCACTTCTCTGGTGGTAATTGTTTAGTCTGTTACTTCACTTCTTGACTTTCAAGCATGGCTCTGAGTGCGAGCGCATGTCAGTTTCACTTTGCCTTCTCTAATGCTACAATTGGCATGCGTTTTCTCTGAATGACCGCATTGAAGGGCTTGTTCGTTTATAACATACACTTTCTGATAACAGGGCACGGCTCCAATCGCGAGCGCGTGTCAATTTCACTTTGCAATCTGTATTCATATACGCTCTGACAGTTCCTCCCAACGGCCGCTTTGTGAGGTTTGTTTACGCTGTCATTTCACTCTCAGGCTCTCTGACACAGCTCCCAGCACAGCGCCTGTTATTTACACTTGCCTGGTCTGTAAGGGAATTTCTCTGGCAGTACACCTCACAGAATCTTTCCCTCAGATCGATAACATTGATGGATGGATTTGTCTCATCAGCTGGCCTCTGAACATGAGCGTGTCAGTTTCTCTCCATTCTCCCGTGACAGGCTTTTCTTTACAACAATACGCTCAGCTGTTTCCCGCTGTTAGCGTTGCAGTGCAACTCCACACTCCAGCCCAACGTGGCAGGAAGTTATAACAAATTCTTCTTCATATTATTTCACCTCTCTGGGGCCCATTCAAAAACCTCCTCCTCTTGAACTCTGGCACCCTGTCAACAAACACACACACACATTAGAGGAAAGCCCCTACGACTCTGGCAGATCACTGGTTATTTGTCTTGTTGCTTGTCTATCAATTCCTAGGCACCTCCTCCTGACTTTATCCCTGCACCCTTTCCTTGACGTGATTCCCTGTGATGCTGTATATACCTCCTTCTGGCTCACCCTCTCAGGTTTAGCCTCTTCACAGTTGTGTTTGAACTTTTACTTTGTTTCACCTGCACAGCGTCTTTATAAACCCTTTTATTTTGTGAGTGCACCATTTCATATTTGTTGGCTTTGTCTGCTCAATCACCTTCTCGCGCTCCCTGTCCCTCACGGTTTTTCCTTTCATGTCTTGTTATCTTAGTCTATTGTTTATTGGATTATTGGATATAATTCTACTGAATTCTACATAATCTGAAGCTTTTTATTTTTACTTTAGCAGTGCGTCACTGCTTGCCTGCAATGGAGCAATGCAGTTCATTGGACGCGGAGCGGTTGTCCAGCAACTCGTCCACATGCTTGTGATCCATCCACGTCTCCACCCTGTACGGGAAACTGCACAGTGCTGCATAGGAATGGAGGGACAATTTTAGATTGGGTAAAATATTCAGAGGAGATACATTTGAGATTATGAGATATTTGTCATTGTCTTATAGTGTAGCTTATTCTTGCATTTTTTAAACCCACTATAATAATGATGGTGTTTGATAAACATGCCTCAGGTCTCCAATCACAACAATGTCAAAAAATACTACAATTATAACCCCAATTAGGGGAGCATGCATATGTTGATGTTGGATCATTGAGAGCTTTTGGTTTTGGAGTGCTAAAGCTGCAGTTGTAAGAGAGCTGTTCTGTAGAACAATGACACTTATCTCACATTGAGCTAAAATTCTAGTTTTTCAGTTAATTTGCCAATCTTAAATGCACTACTCTGTGCCTCTGATCCGGAGGTGAACTTCCAAGGATAGTGTAGTATTGGGCTTGCATCAGTACATCATTGCACGCCATAGAATGTTTACCTGGGTGGAACCTTCATGTGCCCTCAAGGTTCCAGCAGTGACAGTGTGAATTACAGGATGGGAGATCAACATGAAAGGATGTATCTATCTTAGATCCCTACCTCCCTTTCATATCTGTACCCTGAAACAATAAAGCTACTTCACTTTTCTACTTACCTGTGTCAGTGTGGCCTCCTGCTTACCTGCCTCTGCTGCCTGACCCAAATACTACAAGTGGCGATGAGGATTTCTCAAGAGTGAGTCCAAAGATGACAAAAGTGAGCCCAGAGATGTCAAAGGCGAGTCCAGTGATGATGGAAACCCATGAAGAGGGAGAATAAGTGAGGCCACGGGAGCAGAGAGAAGCAGTTGCTGTATCAAGTGTTTTCCATAAGCCCCCATTCTGAGTGAAGGTTCCTGGAGGGGACCAGATCAGGTATAAGCCCTGCAAAATGGACATGCAGGCAGCCAGAAGATTGTACACAATCCTGGTGTACATTGTGAGGCAGCTGTATGCAGAGCGCTGTTAATGCAGTGGAGAAATGAGTCTTCTTCATCACGGTATTGTAAAACTGATGCGAGCGGTGCAGCACAGTGAGGTTCAGGGCTGTGTATTGAGGGCGCAATGCAGCACAGTGAGGTTTCGAGGCTGCGTAGTGAGGGTGTGGCGCCGGACATGGAAAGTGACATTGGGGGTTGTGCCGAATTGTTGCCAGGAGAACATGTTGCCGTTAATATGGCCTATCAGACCTGAACAGCGTGATGACTGTAACTATTATGATGACATAGCTGTACAGCGAAGGATTATCGGCGAAGCATAGAAGGCTGTGATCTGCACGTTCTTATCCGCGTGTGAATTGTGGCATTCAATGGACGTTTATTATTCCGAATGTGGAGTCAAAGAAAATATTAGAAAAGAGGACGTAGCTTATGTTGTAGCGTTCCTGCCTTTATGATGCATTTCAAGCAATTTATGGACCGCGCGCGTGATGTGAAGAGTGATCTGTGCAACGGAAGCGGGGAAAGAAAAAGGATGATTATTCTCGTGTCTGCAGGGGTGTAACTCGCAGTGGACAATGGAACTGGAGAATCAAACTGAGTAAAAGAAGGAAAGGAAGTTTTCATGTGCCGTCAACTGAACAAGAGGTACTGTTTTCTGCCAGAAATTGGATAAAGCTACTGGAATGTTGGCATCGTAGAAGGTCGATGTGTACGATGAGCGCGGTATTCTATTGATGTTTTATTTACTTGGGTAGCATTGCGGCAAATGCTACGCCCAGGGACGTCATTTCACCAAAATGCCAGGGATAGCGGAAGTGACATCACGCAACCCTTGACCCCCTGATGACATCACTGGAAGTGATGTCTTTTGACCCCACCCCGAAGTGATATCGCGGGAAGCAATGGAACACGACTTTTCACCCGTTGACAAAACAGGAAGTGGCATCACATAGCATTGTACACTACGAAAAATATGGTTATGATATCACTATAATGTGATGTACATTTCATACAAGAATGGATCGCTATATGTATCGTTAAGATCACTGTGTGTAGGCCCATATTACCAAATTATTGTGAATGCAAGCAGACGTCCATGACCAAATGGTAATGATGTGTTACTATATAGCACGTACGCTTAAGCGCTTTATATAGCCAATATCACCCAACCTGTGTTGGTACTCATTTATCCACCTCAGAAGAAACAGACTAAATCAGTGATCACCCCCTGAAGTGTGCCTGAAATAAACCTTTAATAAGTCTAGCAATTATTGTACAGAATTCCAGAAAGACACATTATTTGGTATTACTATTCTTTCTTATTTAGTGTCTGTGCTGAAAGTGTTAAACTTGTGGCACTCCTGTTCTTATTTTTAAGGGGCCTGAACAAGAAAGCCAGCCACTCCCGAAGTAAAGAGCCACATGGTCCTGGCCACAGCCCAGGAGCTTGCATTACAAAAAAATAAAACGTTTTTTTTTTTTTTTTAGAGGTCGCAAGGGAGACCACAGAGGTCGCAGTTGCAACCTCTGGCGACCCCTAAATGACATCCCTGGCTACGCCCCATGTATTGTACGAGGAAGTGAGATGTAATGAAATATATGAATATCCACCTTTTGGTAAGGGAAAGCTGGGGAAGCCCTATGCATACATGTATACAGGCAACTGTTGATGGAATTAATGTATTACTGTTTAAGGTTTATGCAGGCCCAGGCTGCGGTACTGCCATGAGGAAAATGTCTATGTGTTGGTAATTGTATTGTGGATATAATGTTGCACATGTTTGGTTTAGTTCAGTGCCTGGCTGGGAAGGTGCAGAGTGAATGGAGGTGAATGGATTTAGAGTGCACAACAGTTTTAGTATTGTAGGATGTTGAAATGCCCTATAAGTTTGAAACATTCACAGATATGGAATTTTGACAAAACCTGCAAAAGTTTGGTTAACATTTTTTGTTGTTGAGGTTTTGCAGGCTAAAGGTGCATAGCTCTTATGGTCTTATAAAGAACTGTGATAGATAAATGTATGATATGAAATACACTCAGATATGAAATGGTATTATGAAATGTGTTGTGAAATGTATGAAATGAAATTAAATGTATTTAGGATGTTAAGTGGTACTGTGAAGTGGGCGTATTTAGATATTTATGGAGAAATGACACTGTATGTTCATATTTAATGTTCATAAGTAAGTGAAATGAAATACAAAGTGTCATGGGAGTAGATTGTGGGATAGGCATATCCTAGCAGTTATGGATTGGAAGCCCATGAAATGGAATATGTCATGTAATGAGTAGTTGTATGAAGTATTATGGAGAAATGGGCGCATATATAGTTGGATGAATTGGAAGCCAAATGAAATCAGAAGCCTTATGTGATGTGTTAGATGTGGGCGTGCATATAAATGTTGATCTATGGATTGAAGTATGGAGGTGCATGCTTATGTATTTGAACCAGTGGTCTACAATTGTGCGCATGTGTTTCGTGGTGAATGCATTCCAGTTTTTGGTTTTTGAGATCTTTGCACTTGGATAGGGTGTCTGATCAACTTCCTGTCGTGGTGTACCTCTCACGTGCTGTTCCTATGCAGCCAAGTTTGTTTTTATGTTCTCTTTGTGTTGTTTGTAGCTTTCCTTTCTTTTCCTACTTTTATATGTTCCTCTGAGCTAGTGTGTGCTGAGTGGTTGTTGGTTGTTCGCTATGGGCAACTTGATTAGGATGATGGCAGGTTCTCTTTGTGGTAAATGGATGGTGGTTGAGTATGCAGATTATGTTACGGTTACAGATAGTTTCTTTGTGTTTCCTGGATGGTTACAATTGTGCTGCGGGCGTGGCAGGCCCGAGTCCTTGAGTGGCAGACAGGGTGTAAGGTGAATACGCTTAGATGGTGAATTAAATTAGTATTGTGTGTGGTTTGTGCTTGCAGGTGGCAGCTGTGAGACCTGGGAGTGGCAGTCCTGGGTAGGTGGCTGTGTGGTTATTTGGTGATGGAGTCAGAATGTGAGTTATGCGAAAGTAGATGTACGCTGTGAGGGTTATTAATGTAGTTTGTGCTTTGGCGGTTGATGTTCGGTATGGCTGATGGTAAGTTTGTCTTGGTGAGTTCGATGTGTGTTTTGGCAAAAGTGTGTTTATTGTATAACTCAAGGTTCCAGCAGTGACAGTTGCGGATTACAGGATGGGAGATCAACATGAAAGGATGTCTCTTTCTTAGCTCCCTACCTCGCTTTCATATCTGTACCCTGAAACAATAAAGCTACTTCACTTTTCTACTTACCTGTGTCAGCGTGCCTCTTGCTTAGCTGCCTCTGCTGCCTGACCCAAATACTACAAGTCTATTAGGTGGTTCAGTGACTTGTTTGCTGTGTTAACTGAAATGGCCTTTCTATTATCACATCACATGTAGAAAAGTTTTTTCTTACTTTTTTAAACTATCATAACATTTTTGGTGGTTGTTTAACAACTCAGTCATAGGCGTGCCTTAGAGATTTCTTCCAGCACCTGTGATATGATGTAGTCTTCAACATTGCAGCACAAGCATGCATATATACACTTTCCTTTTTTTATTTTTTCCTTTATTGCTTTCTGGAATAATACGTCCTGTGGGAGAGAAAAGTAAACAAATGAACACCATTTTCAGCCTCTCCCTACTACCTGGTGTTTGGGGTGGCATCCTTTGAACTGATCTGAAACAGTAGGACCTTTGCCATTAGCAGGGCACTTGATTCCTGGCTATCCTCCGGCCTAATGACCACTCTAGCCCTAGTCCCATGCTATCCCAGATCCTGTTTAACAGTGCATGGGTAAGCAAGTAATCAAGAGGGAGCCAGTGTCCTTCATGTCATTAGAGTCACAACATGAGTTGCCAGGTCTGTGGTGTGCCTGTCCCCACATGCAGGGATGAAGTGAGAGAAAGAAATCCTTCCCGTTGCCTGTGGCTACTCCTGCGTTCAGCAAAGCACAGGAAAACTGACGTATTTCTTGGCTGCATGGCTCATCGCAACCCATGAGAAAACAAAGACAATCCAGGACCCCACTACCTGTTACCTACTTCAATTATCAATGCTCATACTTGGGCCTCATTAGGCAGAAAAACTTGCCCATGACTCTGATAGTTGCCCTTTACCGAATTGGTAGAGTACCAGAGTACAAGAGAGGCTGCTTGTGAGGGTGCTTGTCTCCACCTGCCTGCCTGCTCCAGATGATACCCATGTTGCAGCACAGGTAAATGAATAACATTCTGTACCCATATTGCTTTTTTGTCCCATAACCTTTTTGTTCAGGGCCACAAAAAGAAATTAATGAAAGACTTGCTTAATCGACAGCACCCGTCAGAGTGTGATCACATGTGGGAAAAAAAGGCAATTAACTGTGAGACCAACCTGGACTCCATATGCTTGGGCCTAATGAAATTACATAAAGTCTTGATTAGGTGTTTCTCAAATGAGTATGATATCTGGTGGTTGTAAAGAGAAAATATGAATGGAATAAGGGGAGTTAGCTCTGGGTTCATGTGTAACGCACCTCACAATATACTGCAAAGGTGCGTTTCACTTCAGGGTAGGAGTAACCTACTAGTCTAGCCTGGGCATAGCATGAGCATGCCTCCTGGGTCAACATGAGTAAATAACTGCATCCAAAGGAAAAATGAAGTGATATCTCAGAACTAATAGGGGATTTATCTGAAGATGAGGATTTTGCACTTGAGTTAATTTCCCATCTGATAGCTAAATACAAAGGTTTGGACATATGGACAACCTTATTACAAGGGGTACTATGGCCAGTGAATGGCTGATTCATTGGTGATAGCCCAGGCCATGTTATGTCTGAAAACAGCAGAGCAAGAAATATAATAGATTATCTTTTGGTGTTTCTATCACAATGGAAAGTGATTACAATTTGCGTGGCTACAAACAGAAGTGAGAATTATCATTATCCATTCATGTCGACATTGGCATGTAACAAAGAAGTCCCAGGACAGAAGTAAAAAATGTCCAACTTTCCTGTTTTAACAAATAATCATAATAATATGAATATAAAAAGCATGATAGAGAAGTGGAACAAGCTACACTTTAGAATAGTGAAGGACATTGAGAGTAGACTGTCTGGAAGTGGACAGGAGAAGGACAGAACATTTAAGGGCATCTAGTGCATTGAGCAGTGTGTCTGGCTCTTTATTGACTAAGGGGAGAAATATGCATGAGTCCCAAGGACAGTAATCCTGGTTATAAGGTATATAAGAATGAAAAATATGTTTTCTACTTGAAACATTCAAGGCTTGCCCAGCAGACAGACAAAAGGTCAAAGCCTGTAGAAAGAGCTACACATGTGCTCCTAGATGAAGGAAACTCATCTGCCAAGAGGCAAAATGGGACAAAGCTAAAGCAGCATCTAGGGTAAATGATTCATTCAGCTTCTTGAATTTGGCGGCTGAGAACACCCAAATAAAAATACAAACCATAGAACTCCCAGCACATTTGACCACAGAAACATAGATGGAAAAATACTCCTGAGTATTAGGCACACATGGCACACATGGCACACAGTGAGGCATTAGTGTTGCCTAGATTCTGAGAGGATGAGATACTTCAGGATATCACAAGAGGTGAGTGCTTGATTATGAGAAATTATAAACATTCAAACATCATTGTAAAGAACTTAGAGAGGCATTAAGCATTCAAGCAAGAGGCAAGAGTGTTGGGAAGCGGGGACGTTCGTCCCAGGTCCCCAAGAGGTTCTGAATACGGCAGAGAACTAAGAGTGTGTTGTAGATGCTTGGGGAGATTATGGAGAGGAGGGGGTGTTGATTGAAGATGCATTATGGGTAGGTTATTATGTGATTAGGTGGAGATTGCACTAGGAATGAAATGCCTTCTTAGAAAATAGCCGCGATACAGCCAAGAAAGTAGGCCCGGGCACAGAACATAGAGCTGCATCTGTGAATCCAATCTATTCGGCAGATCACAGCAGAAAGATGAGTTCACAATGTCCAGGACCCCTGTTATTTGTGTTGCGAGGTGCCAGGGGGGGAAAGTAACAAACCTAAAACCAGGGTGGGAAGATTTGGGAAGGCACCGATGCATCTGGGATTGATCTTGGGTTTGCAAGTTAGCGTGACCTCGAAGTATCCTCTGCACCCATGTCTGCAGTACAAGGTGCACATTAGGCCAATGATAGGGAATGCTATGATTTGTGCTTATAATTGCTAATTAGGAGCTTCATGCCCGGTGACGTACTAGGAAGAACCCTGCGTGGAAGAAGACTGACAGGAGAAGCTGGGATTAATGGTCTGGCATCCCCTATGGAGCAGGTAGTATTGTGTAGGATAGTACTAACCAGCCAACCAGATCTGTAACCTATGTAACCTACGTCAGCTATGATAATGTGTGCCTTCATAACTTGTTGCTTTTGCTTCTTTCGTCAGAGTGCTCCTTGTCAGCAGAGATTTATGTTGGCGTGTCTTTGTTTTTTATGGAAATAAAACTTGTTCTTCTTGCAAGAGGTGTGCTGGGCCTTTTTCCCTAGTGGGTTGTATTTTTTCTGGTATGAACGTTGAGGGGCTTCTCTACAAGAGTCATGGACTGTAAACTGTACCTCTAGACCTATTGAAATATAAGCCATCTTTATGGGATACCCTGTTGATGTGTTTTTATTGTGATTATATAGGATTATAGAATGTAACAGGATTCCAGCAGAATGGAGCACCACTATTATAGTAAATATAAGAATGTGATGTGTACAGAATCAACATCATATCGTTCCATCTCATTATTGAATGGAATCACAAAACAATTAATATATTGGAGACTGTTGGAATGCCTAGGTATTAACAACATTCTATCAGACATATTATGTGTCTTTAGTAAAGCTCTGGGCACAGTATAATAGGGTTTTATCCTGTATCTTCTATGTGAAAAATAGGTTTGTGGAGATGGTGTTCCAGTAAATCTTGCATGTGTGGATTCGACCTCAGCATTTGTTAATGTAAGAAGGGAAATCCTACGGGAAGAACTGAGTAAGCTTGGTATACAAAGGACCTTCTTGCAATTCAGATTGCACTCCAGTTTGAAACAATAACAAGCGTAAGGTGTGGTCCAGACAGATACATTTGAGAGAATATTAATGTTAAAAAAGTGGTGCACCAGTGCTTAACAGTAAGTTGGAAATGGGTTTGTTTGTATGTGAGTTTAGTGTGTGGGTTGAAGGGAACATGGTCATCCGGGACAATGCAGAGGTGTTTTACCTTTGAGAGAAGGAGTTGGATAGGCTGGACAGGATCAGAGGTCACCAGATTGGGACATTTTCAGGATGCTGAAGCAGATGATCTCGGTTTTGTCAACATTCCTGTAGAGGTTGTTGTCATTTCCCCAATCTTTAATTAATTGCACAGAGAAAGAAAAAGGAGCCAAAGGGAGAACATTTCATCCAGCTTGAGTGGAGAAACCAACTCTAACTGGCACTGCTTGCCAGAACCCCCAATAACAGTTTTTGCGAGAACCATGTTACATTTTCCTCCACATTGTAGGCTTCTGTATCTGCCTTCCTATTCATATCCCACTGTGTAGGGCATATCTATGCCTATGTAACCCCAAGGTGTACATTTCCTTTCATATTCCCCTAATCTAGTCAACCCTTTCCTTCAATGCTTTTAGAAATGTTTTTGGAATTAGATTTGTGCACCTTCCCTTTGCTGAAGGAGATTAGATGTTTAAGTTAGATTGACTGTGCTGACCCGCTATCCACAGGTTTCCTAAACATACAAAATGTTTCACTGGAGTTAGCTGGCCTGTGAGAAATTGCCTCTGAGTCTTGACAAAGTTCCCTTTGATGCCCAATGCTTTTGGCTTGCCAATGCTTGTTTTCTGGATGGGGCAGAGTGAAGGGCTTGGTGCTTCACCGTTTCGGATCAGACGTGTAGGCATTTCTGATTTCCATTATGCCACATTCAGGGAATTCCATTTAAAGAAGGGTCTAGAGCAACATCCCACAGAGTTTGGAGGCACTGGTAAATATTCTAAAGTGTGTTTTCCGATATTGGAAAAGGAAAAAGGAGAAAAGCAAAATAGGTAGCCAATTGCACAGTGACCGTCACAGGCAAGTACATTAATAGTTAAAATGAGAATAACAAAACCCAGAAAAGTGCAGGCCCGTTTAGCTAGGTGGCATCCTAGTTCTGCTAATGCTTTTGACAGGATGTGAGCAACAACACAAGACGTACGAGATTGCTTAAGTTCTGACAGAAGCAAGGTCACAATGGGGGGATAACATTCCATTGTTAGGTAGTTTTAAATGATGGAGAAATGCCAGTTACATTAATGGATACATTCGCACAGTGCCAACACGTGGATTGTGAAGGGTTTATTCAGAAAGGGAAATGCAAAGTACACCAAGAGTTAAAGGCCTGGGGGAAGAGACACGCTTGAAGGTTAATTTTAAATCTGGAAAAGGACTGCTTCAGTATGAACTCAATTCATACAGCATTCTAATATGCCCCCCTCTACCCAGTGTGCTTGGTTTGGCAGCACTGGCTAGCAGGGCCTGAGCCTGTTATTTCATGCTGACATTTCGGTAGGAGGGGTACAAGGATAATAGTGATTTGAGGTGGATTAATTTTTCAATGAGGTGTCAGAAGAGGACTCTAACGCATGTTGAAATGTTTCCTGAGATTTTGAGAGAAGATAATTGTTTGGTTGGGGGTTAGAGGGTGGAAATGACCAGTCAAGATACTTGGTTAGGTTATAAGGTTTTTAGTAGGTTCGTGGTCATAGGTAAGTACAATAGGTTAGAATACTGGTAACAGAAGCATCCTCCGGTCCCACCTATGCCAAGCTCAGTTTCCAACTGCTGCAATAAGAACTTAGGCACACACACAATAACATTCTAGGTAGATGACTCTGATGCTAACATTCTAGATACATACTCACACATAAATAGGCATTTGCTGCAAACACAGGATGGTTAAAACATAACACACCTCACCCCTTTGTCACTATGTGGGATTAAATGAGCACACACAAGGTACGATGTAAAACACAACTTTAATTTCTTGTTAAAATAACTCAACGAACAGCTTCATGAGGTAACCAGAAAAAGGATATCGGTAGCTGCCGTTTCTTCTTCGGGATGGACCAACTGACTAGGATCTGTGCTACAGGGGTGACGTTCACAATGTCAATCGTCTTTGAATAGTTCTAATATTGCGGTGCTAAGCAACAACTCCGTGCTTCTAGCTTAACTGATCTTCTTCCCGGAAAACCTTGTTTATTTTCTTTTGGTTCAATAGGGGTTCCTTGCTCAGTAACACATACGCTGCTTGTTTTCAGTTCTTTTACGTGTCTTAGACCATGCAGGGTTCGTTCATCAGTTTATGCCCATTTCTATTAGCAAACCAGCCTTCATTCTCCAAGCTGCTTTTCCTCACTTTAACAACGTTTCTTTCCTCTAAGGACTCTCCTCTCTCCCCCTTTCTTTTACAAAGATCAGCACGTTCAGTGTTGTCGGGACTTTCACCTGTTTACTTGTGCCTCCGGACCGTAGCAGCTCGGCTCTTCGCTCCTCTCTGAGACGGGCAGCTTTCCTTTAGGTTCGTCTTACGGCTGCTCACGACCAGCCGTTGGGGCTCGACCTCCGACTCTCTCTTCCTTGAGGGTCAGTTCCTCGGCGAGCCTCCCAATGTTGGAGACTCGTCCTCAGACTCTCCTCGACTCTCTCCGCTTCGACTTCTCTCTCTGTTCGAACCCCCAACTGCCTCCTCGACCAGTTGCTCGATGCGGACTTCAACACTCCTATGGCTACATCCCTTCCTACTGTCTTTCGATGCAGCTCTCCAGTCTTCACACGACGAACAGAAACTTTAACCAGCGCAACGGCGCTTTAAACGAACTAAACTAATGTCTTTTTTTCTTCCTTAATATGCCCATTCATAACGGACGGCATCTTCTTCAGCCAGCTGGGTCGTCTCCTAGCAACCAACATACAGCGAGTTAGAAAAAGGGACCTCTTTCAAATTACCTTTAGCCCCGTTTCCCTGGAAACTAGCAGATCGTCCCTCCCTCCTGCATCACCCCTTCCTATTCCCCACTTGTAAACCATTACATACCTCCCCTCCTAGGCCCTTACGCTCGGGAAGGGCATAAGTACGTGACAAAAAATCCGCCTGAGACATCAATTTGCCAGGCTGGTGAATTGTTCGGAACGAGAAGGGCTGGAGGGAAAGGAACCACCTCAATATTCGCGGTTAGTGTCCTTATTGCGTGCCATCCATACTAAGGGTGCATGATCTGTCATAAGAGTAAAATGTCTCCCTAGTAAGTAATATTTTAATGACTCAACAGCTCATTTGACCGCCAGACACTCCTTTTCAATAGTGGCGTAATGCTGTTCATGTGGCAACAATTTTCTACTTATAAACATTATGGGTCTCTCATTCTCCCCTTGATTTTGTAGCAAAACTGCCCCTAAACCTGTTCCCAATGCATCTGTTTGAAGGAAGAAAGGAGCTTCATAATCAGGACAGTGCAGGACAGCTTTTTCAGTCAGGGCGTCCTTCAAAGCATTGAAAGCGTTCTCTGTTCTCTCATTCAGCCACTCCTTCTTTGATGGTGCCGATTTCTTTAGTAGTTCCGTTAAGGGAGTGGCGAGTGTTGAAAAATGGGGAATAAATCTACGATAGTAGCCTATGAAGCCTAAAAAGGCTCGGACTTGTCTAGCTGTCCTGGGGAATTGTAATTTCTTTATCGCCTCCAATTTCTCTTCTTGCGGCCTGATCTCCCCTTGGCCTACAAAAAATCCGAGATACTTAGTATGTGAATATGCCAGAAATGTTTTTTTCGGTTTAATGTGTAAACCCGCTTGCTGTAAGGTGATGAAAACGGCTTCCAAGTGACTTAAATGCTCCTCCCATGAGTTACTGTATATAATAATATCATCCAAGTAAGCCCCCATATATCTCTCATGGCCTTTGTTTAGATGGTTCATCAGTCTTTGGAAGGTTGCTGGGGCTCCATGTAGACCGAAAGGGAGGACAGTAAATTGGTACAAACCCATGGGGGTGGCAAAGGCTGTTTTTTCCTTGTCTTCCTGTCTTAGGGGAATCTGCCAATAAGCTTTCGTTAAGTCTATCGTTGTTAAGTATTTCGCCTTCCCAAGATTGTTTAATAAATCCTCTATCCTTGGCATAGGGTATGCGTCAAACTTGGAGATTTCATTTAGCTTCCGGAAGTCCATACAGAAGCGCGTGGTTCCGTCGGGTTTTGGAACCAGGACTACCGGTGAACACCAGTCGCTGTGCGATGGTTCTATCACTCCTAGATCAAGCATCTCTTTAACCTCCTGATTTATAGCTTGAATTCTGGATTCGGGAATTCTGTATGGTCGTAGCCTCACCTTAATTCCTGGGGTAGTTGTTATCCGGTGAACGGTGAGGTCGGTCTTTCCTGGAATGGAGGAAAATATCTTCTCAAACTTTCCGATCAAGTGATCCAATTCCAGACGTTGTGTATGCGGGATATTAGGATTTATATTCAAGACGTCCTTCCCACCAAACTCCTTTGCTCGTGGGAATAACTCAGTTTGTAATTCTTGATTGTCAATCATAGCCAACGTCTCAGGGGGTTTCACCCACTCCTTTAAAAGATTTACATGATACGTCTGCAGCGGAAACTTCTTCTCCGGTTGTCGTACGGAATATGTAACTGGGCCCAACACTTTCTCTATCGAATATGGGCCTCTCCAGGATGCCAACATTTTATTTTCGGATGATGGTAACATCACTAACACTTGATCTCCGACCTTGAAACTTCGCATACGGCTCTTTTGGTTGTAATATTGTTCCTGTTTCACCTGAGCCTTACGTAGATTCTCCGTGGCAATAGACTGTAATTTCTCTACCCTTTCTTTCAGCTGACAGGCATACTCTGTAAGAGAGATTTCCTCCGACGGTTGTTCCTCCCAGCTTTCCTTTAACACATCCAGCAATGTGCGGACCGGCCTTCCAAACAGGAGTTCAAAGGGAGAGAATCCCGTAGATGATTGTGGCGTATTACGCAAGGTCAGCAATATCTACGGTAGCATCCTATCCCAGTTCCGGTCATTTGGAGTAGTGGTCTTTGTTAGCATCTGTTTTATGGTTTGGTTATACCGCTCAACCAGACCATCAGTCTGGGGGTGGTAAACTGCCGTCTTCAAATGGTTAATCTTCAGGGTTTCACATACTTGTTTCATGATGTTAGACATGAAGTTGGATCCCCTGTCCGTCACCACTTCCTTAGGGATGCCAACCCGACTCATAAAAGGTATCAGTGCATCACAGATTTGTTGTGAATTAGTAGTTCTCAGAGGGAATGCCTCGGGATAGCGAGTTGCGTAGTCTACTATGACCAGAATATACTTATGTCCTCTGCTGGAGGGATCCAGGGGACCCACAATGTCCATCCCAATCCGATGGAATGGTTCAAGCACCAACGGCATAGGTTGTAAGGGTGCCTTAACTATATTTGCCCTGTTTTTCTTTTGGCATTCTTCACACGCCTTACAAAATCTAGCCACTTGAGCATGAACCCCCGGCCAATAAAATCGGGCTAATATTTTCTTCGTTGTCTTCTCTGTTCCTAGGTGTCCCTCTCCTAGCTGAACGTGGGCTACCTCCAAGACTGCTTTGTAGAATTTACTGGGCACCAGTAACTGACGGATCAGAGCTTCTTCAGGCCCTTTTGTTATTCTATAGTACAAACCCTTTTCTTGAATAAAATGAGTTCCGGTTTGTTTTGTTTTGTCTTTAGCAACACTTCTAGCATTCCGTAGGAGAGGATCTAATTCTTGTGCCATTCGAAAACTATCACCTCCTTCATCAATCTTCCAGTCTACAGCTATAGGTAGGACGTATTTCTCTCCCCACTCTTGCTTTTCTCTTCTCTTGTCTGCTTTGCTTTTCCTTTCCTTGTGGTTTGGGCTTCTTATTTCTTCACTATTAAAAGGGGCACTTTCCAACCAGCTCTCCTCGACCTTCTTCATAATTTTCGATAGGTTGGGGACATCCGACCCTACTAACAACGGCTCAGGTAGAACGGGTATGACTGCCGCCCTTATCCCAAATTGTTCCCCAGCTACTTTTATCTTCACTTCTTTGGTAGGGTAATTTCTTATGTCCCCATGTACACATCTAATAGGTATATCTTTGTTATAGTCGATGATTTTACCTACCAGATCGGAGGTGACCGCTGTTTGAAGGCTCCCAGAGTCAATCATGGCCCTGGTTGGTTTGCCGTCGACTTCTGCTTCACAGGTGTACAGGTACAGAGACTTCACCACTTGGTCATAGTCAGTGTTATTGGCCTCTCTTGATACCTCAAACGTTCCCACATCCATGGGCTCGGGTTTACTCTTCTTAGGGCATAGCCTTGCCAGGTGGCCCCAGTCACCACATTCGAAGCACTGAGGTCCTCTTGATGAGGGAGGTCTTGTTGCGGGGGGACCTTCGCTACTAGGCCTAGCTCTAACATTCTCCCCTTCGGATTTCCTGAGCATGGAGTTCGGCCATCTCTGGTTACTCATGGGTCTTCCTGCAGGGGGTGGTTGGTTGGTGCCACCCCTTGAAGCTGATGGGTACGTTAGCAGGCGCCCCTGCCCTGCCTTCTGATATGCCGAGGCTATATTAACTGCTTCTGTCAACGTGGGTTGGTGATGTTGTCTAACCCAACGCTGAACTGGCAAGGGAAGTGACTCCAAAAATTGTTCCAGTATAATTTTCTCAGCCATCTCCTGAGTAGTTGTCGTAACTGTTTGAAGCCACTTATCACCCATTTCTTTCACACGATAGTACATCTGTCGTGGAGTTTCCTCGGGAAGTAACTTTATTTCTCTAAATTTTAAGCGGTAGGCTTCTTCGTCATGTCCCAACCTTTCTAGGACTACCCTCTTCATGTCCGCGTATCCGGTCTCTCCTGTAGGATTAGCGGCTTGGTAAGCGCTCTGCATTTCACCCGTCATCAAGGGGGCGATGTAATGGCACCACCTCTCAGGGCCCCACTGGGCATTCCGAGCTACCCGCTCGAAATTGACAAAAAAATGAGCTGGGTCCTCACCCGGAGCATACTGCAGGACCGATGTCGGAACTTGTGGGTGATTCCTTAAGGTGTTAGCTTCCAAGAGTTGGGCCTGCTGTAGCTGTAGAGCCTGTTTAAAGGCTTGCCGATCTGCCTGAGCCTGCTGGCTTTGCATTTGTAACGCTTGTTGTAGCAGGTGTTGGCCTTCACTTAGCGTCTTAATTAATTCCTCCATGGCGCTCTCTTTAATCCCACCACTGCCACCAAATGTCACTATGTGGGATTAAATGAGCACACACAAGGTACGATGTAAAACACAACTTTAATTTCTTGTTAAAATAACTCAACGAACACCTTCATGAGGTAACCAGAAAAAGGATATCGGTAGCTGCCGTTTCTTCTTCGGGATGGACCAACTGACTAGGATCTGTGCTACAGGGGTGACGTTCACAATGTCAATCGTCTTTGAATAGTTCTAATATTGCGGTGCCAAGCAACAACTCCGTGCTTCTAGCTTAACTGATCTTCTTCCCGGAAAACCTTGTTTATTTTCTTTTGGTTCAATAGGGGTTCCTTGCTCAATAACACATACGCTGCTTGTTTTCAGTTCTTTTACGTGTCTTAGACCATGCAGGGTTCGTTCATCAGTTTACGCCCATTTCTATTAGCAAACCAGCCTTCATTCTCCAAGCTGCTTTTCCTCACTTTAACAACGTTTCTTTCCTCTAAGGACTCTCCTCTCTCCCCCTTTCTTTTACAAAGATCAGCACGTTCAGTGTTGTCGGGACTTTCACCTGTTTACTTGTGCCTCCGGACGGTAGCAGCTCGGCTCTTCGCTCCTCTCTGAGACGGGCAGCTTTCCTTTAGGTTCGTCTTACGGCTGCTCACGACCAGCCGTTGGGGCTCGACCTCCGACTCTCTCTTCCTTGAGGGTCAGTTCCTCGGCGAGCCTCCCAATGTTGGAGACTCGTCCTCAGACTCTCCTCGACTCTCTCCGCTTCGACTTCTCTCTCTGTTCGAACCCCCAACTGCCTCCTCGACCAGTTGCTCGACGCGGACGTCAACACTCCTATGGCTACATCCCTTCCTACTGTCTTTCGATGCAGCTCTCCAGTCTTCACACGACGAACAAAAACTTTAACCAGCGCAACGGCGCTTTAAACAAACTAAACTAATGTCTTTTTTTCTTCCTTAATATGCCCATTCATAACGGACGGCATCTTCTTCAGCCAGCTGGGTCTTCTCCTAGCAACCAACATACAGCGAGTTAGAAAAAGGGACCTCTTTCAAATTACCTTTAGCCCCGTTTCCCTGGAAACTAGCAGATCGTCCCTCCCTCCTGCATCACCCCTTCCTATTCCCCACTTGTAAACCATTACACCCTTACATAACATTACAATGAAGGAAGAAAACAGAAGGAAAAGTCATTTATATGAACAATTACTCTCAAAGAAGTATCCTTTGAGAAACTCATCCTGCAAACTATTAAAGCAAAATGCTATTCCCTTACAAGTCCATCATGTGGCTGTAAATAGCCAATCCACTTCAATTCAATCACAAGAACCATAATGGCCAATTATGGAACTCAACAGCAAGGGACCAGCCCACAATCTCATTAACAATCTTTACCACCTACACCAAAAACTAAACCCTGTGTCACCATTCACCAACAAAAAGGTTTCCTGACAAAACCACAGGGTAATACCCCTCTATCTGCCTAAAGCATATCTATATGTAGACACATTGAGCGTCCACTAACCACACTGAGCACCCTATCATTGGCATTGCTCCAAAGCATACCAACTGCACTCACAACCATCTTTTTCCTCTGGCAGCCGACCCACAATATTTGCCACAATATTTGACACCAACAGTGTCTGGATTTTTCACCCCCCACAAATTTGACACAAAACAGTGTTGTGAATTTCCATTTTGATACACCTAAGCATCAGGATTTTCCATTTTGACACACCTAAGCATCGGGATTTTCCATTTTGACACACTCAAGTGTCGTGACTTTCCATTTTGACACACTTTAAGTGTCAGGATTTTCCATATTGACATACCTAAATGTCGGGATTTTCCATTTTGACACACCTGTCAGGAATCTCATCCGTCATTCCAATTGCACACACTGTCACCGAATTATATTACACAATCAGCAATTCGCGCATAAAATATTTGGTAAACAAGAGTTTGAAACATCAGTTGAGTCCAATATATTCAGCTACAAAGTCCTCTGTAATGTTACCTGTGAATAAAACGGTATGTTATCACATTAATGCATAATCCACACCAAAATAACCAGAGGAATTCCTTAAGTGCCCACAGAAAAGTATGCAAGTTTGTGCCTGCATATTTTGTTGATGTGTATAGCTGTAGATAAAAATTTGGTTTAGTGCAAAATATAAACCTTGTACATTTCGTTGACTGACATTCCTTTTAATTGGTGGGTTCATACTTTTCCTAAAACTTGCTAAACCAAATTGGCACCAAACCATTCAGTCGCACCATTACCAATAAAACAAGTCAATAACCACATTGCACCATAGCTTTAAATCCATGCCATATCGAAATTATACTTGCCAAAAAATACACATTGACACCATAACTTTAGGTCCAATGCAATTCCCAATAAAACTTGCCAAACAAAACACATTGGCACCAAAAGAAATACCACTTATTGGCACATAGCCACCATATGGCTCCAAAAAACATTTGCCCGCTATTGGGCAACACTCATGCCTACACTGTTGGCACAAAAGACAGGAAACTCCTTTCTCAAAAGCATGTTCATGTAACAAACCATCAAAACTACACCACAATGCCTGCAAAATGTGACTCATGTTTTCATATATCACATTCCAAAAGTGATGCATTGTCTTCATTTTCCAAATACTCCATATCACTTTAAATATAAAGACTCTGCATTTTCCAAACAACGTTTTAGCGTGTGATGGCCTTTGTTTTTACAATATAAAGAAACATTTCATGAGTTCATTGCATGTTGTTTTCATCTACTTTAAATATCCGACCAAAAGGAATGGCAATGTCACAAAAAAATGTGTTAGTCACACAAGGCAAAACATTTTGAGTTTGCACTTTTACACTTTCATACGATCGAAAAGCAGAACACTTCCCTGAAGATCCGATCAGACAAAATTTGAGGTGCTACTAAAAAAAACACCCGCGACCTTCAACCCGAGGAATCGTATTTCCGACCATCCCTTATGACACGCAGATTCGTTTTTCCAATCATTACTTTGGATGCCTGGCACACGTTGAAGCACGTTGGAAGATTCATTATTCTGAGATGCACATCACAAGGTTCGTTACACTAAACTGCATCCTCAGTCTTTGCAGTACATGTAAAGTTCCAGTAATGCCGAATGTTATCACCAACATTCCATTTGGATTGTGTCCATCACCAATACCCCCAACAAGATTGTGACGTCATCAGTAATGTGGACAGCGAAGGCACGGGCCAACCGTCACTGTTGGGGGCTGCTCTGGGTCACCGGGCAGCCCCATACACTCAGGTCGGGATCACCCGACGGGTTCCTCTGTGCAGCGATCACGCCGCTTATAATGCCGTGGGGGTCACCCCACGGCGCTCCAGGTCACTGGAGCCCCCACATAGCTGGGGTCACCCAGCACACGACGGCCCCGGCTCTGGGGGCACCCAGGCCGGGGTCGTCTCCAACTGCCATGCTCACATGGCCCGCAATAGGTGGAGGTCGGCGTTGCCCAGCAGGGGCGCCGGGCTCGTGGTGGGCCTGGTCCCTGGGCCTACACCATGCGGTGTTGTGCCAGGCAGGCACACAAAGGACGACACCGGAGTCAGCTTCAGTCTTGACTGAAGAGCCGGAAGCAGCTCGTCCTTTTTATTAACTTGGTCACATGGGTAACCATGTGACCAAGACACACACACACTGGGAGATACCATATCTCCCTGCAGGGGTGACATGCAACACTCCTCCTTTTTCATAACGTAACAACGAAAGAATACCATAACATAATTCATACACTAACTCTACAAACCATAACTCCCACACACATGCACCCTTTATTAACCTGGGTGAATGGGTCTCATATCACTAAACAGCACCAACATGGCTGCTGGCACCCCATGAGGCATTCCACATATACAGATGTTCACCGTGGTATATTGCCCGTTGGCTTGGCGATTTTACGCAAGTCCAAAGTCTACCTGCTCCCAGTCTGAATGGGGATGTCTCTGGTGCCCATCATGGGCGTCTGTGGAGTTGCAGGGAACCAGTCTGCACCCTGACCCGGGTTCGCTGAGGACAGTCACAACATAGTTCAAGGGCCGGCAAAGCCACACCTGGGGAGGCCCAGGGGCCACATCGGCCGAGTCCACAGTCTAAGGGGGGGCACCCGCAGCAGGGTACTGGTGACGGACGACAGGCACCTCATGTCTCCTGCAGCTCTTCTTGGCGGAGTGCTGTTGGTATCAGAGGGCGCTTTATTTCGTCCTTGGCACATATCTGCTTGTGCATGTGTTTGAGCTTCAACACTGAGGACTTCTAATTATGTGCCCCAGCTGCGCACACCATCATTTGACTGCTCTTTGCCTCCATGAACTTGTGAATCATCAATCAGAACAGCTTCCCCGATGGGCTGGTTCCTTGACTGGGCCAGAGCGCACTGCGCACCATTCACTGCCGGTTATCTCGGGATTGCTCTCTGGGGCCCGTCAGGACAGTGTAACACAGGTGGGTGTGTGAGGCCGAGCAACACCTCACCTTTCCCTGAGCTCCGACACGAGTGCTGCATTTCTTTTAGTGCTCCGACACGGAGCGTGTCTTTTTTTTTTTCGCCGTGGCAGGCCCGGATTTTGATGGGCTGCTGCGGGCATGTTTTCATTTGTCTTTTTCCTTTTTTTTTCTTTTTTTCTTTATATAGCTCCCATCGGAGCACTTCTCATGTCGTCATGGGGGCAAGGCGCTTTGCCGCGCGGCTCTTGCCACTTTCGTTGCGGCACGGCCACTGTTACTGGCAGGACAGCAGGGGAAGGGCAGGCAGCTCATCTCTTTGTTGCAGTTGTGGAGGGGCCGCCGGGCATCTCCTTACTGCAGCGCACATCGCCGCTCCTTCATTGCAAGTCAACGCCTTCATGGTGGGGAAGGGGCAGCGCCCGTTAGGTGTTTCCGGGGAAGCACAGCTTTTTTTTTTTTTCGCGGGCCCAGGTGGAAATGGGCCTGCCTCACACTCCTGCGCTGCGGCGGATGCTGTCCACGCTTGGCGCCGCATCAGCTGTTTGGCGTCTCCCATCCGCACTTCGCCGCATGTTGCCTGTAGGGGGCGAGGAGCCTCACCATGCTGCAGCTGTGCGGGCCCTCACACGGCCGATGCCGCTCCGCCTTCTATTGCGGCTGACGCTGCAGGGCCATCTCGCACCCCGCGGGAGAAAAGAAAAGGGGGAAGGGCAGGCGCTCCACATGTTCTTAGGAGCCGCACCTCCCTTCCCCATTGCGGGCTACGACCCGCATTCTTGTTGCGGCAGGGCTGCACCTTCCTCCTCACGGTGGGGCAATGGCAGCCCCTCCTCATTGTGGCACAGGCAGCGGGGGCTGCTCCGGGTCACCGGGCAGCCCCATACACTCAGGTCGGGATCACCCGACGGGTTCCACTGTGCGGCGATCACGCCGCTGATAATGCTGTGGGGGTTACCCCACGGCGCTCCAGGTCACTGGAGCCCCCACAGAGCTGGGGTCACCCAGCACATGACGGCCCCGGCTCTGGGGGCACCCTGGCCGGGGTCGTCTCCAACTGCCATGCTCACATGGCCCGCAATAGGTGGAGGTCGGCGTTGCCCAGCAGGGGCGCCGGCCTCGTGGTGGGCCCGGTCCCTGGGCCTACACCACGCGGTGTTGTGCCAGGCAGGCACACAAAGGACGACACCGGAGTCAGCTTCAGTCTTGACTGACGAGCCGGAAGCAGCTCGTCCTTTTTATTAACTTGGTCACATGGGGAACCATGTGACCAAGACAGACACACACACTGGGAGATACCATGTCTCCCTACAGGGGTGACATGCAACAGTCACTTATATCCAACAACTGGGATTTCTGCCCAATGCGACAGATGACCCTCTCACATCCCCAACATGGCACACATCCAGATAAAGCAACGCTGAAGGTAATAAATAATTGTCTCCAGCTGCGCAGCTTGTGCCTTTAACTTCCAATTAGTGTTAATTATGTTTTGCAGCTGCTCCTTTTTAAAGCATTTTCCAACGCTGCTTGTGAATGTCTTATGGACGTGAGCGCGCTATAAAATGCAAAGCTACTTTTATGCGCTCTCTCGCTGGAGTCACTTCCACTGCTGACCAGCAAAGTCACTCTTATTGTTCCCCCGACCCCTTGCTCTGCCAATACAAGCCATTGACATCTTATTGAAGCGCCAGAGTAAAAATGCGCCTATGCCCTCATTTCAGAAGCGCTTGCTGTAGCAAATGGCACAACAAATGAAGGTGAAACAGCACTGCCCGCCAAAATTACTACAAATGTCCCTTACTAATCAGTCATGAAGTACATGGGGCACGCTCACCTTGGGGCCGGGGGGAGGCCGGTGGATGCTTCTGGTTCCTCACTACTTTTTGTGGGCAACTTCCTCCGCACCGTTTTTCTCCTGGTACCAGTTTGCTTCTTTTTCTGTCCTTTCTTGGTGCTGGCTGCTTTCCAGTTTCCAATAATCCTCATTGCCAGTGTTGGGATGGGGGTTAGAGGGTTGAAATGACCAGTCAAGATACTTGGTTAGGTTATAAGGTGTTTAGGGTTCCATGTAATAATGTCCCCGCATAAATATCGCCATGCAAAAAAATGGCCGAAAAAAATGGCCGTTTTTTGTGGGGACATTATTACATGGAACATGCGGGGGACACCCCCGCAAACCCCAAACATTTTTTTTTTCTTCATAGGGAGCGGGGGACACCCCTGCAACACCCGCTACCCCTGTCCCCATATATATGGTCACCCAAATAATATCGCCACAACTTTTTCCCAGCGATATTATTTACGGCGACCATATGTATAGGGATAATATTACCTGATACCGTTTTTAGTAGGTTCGTGGTCATAGGTAAGTACAATAGGTTATAATACAGGACAAGTTCATGGTAACAGAAGCATCCACCGGTCCCACCTGTGCCAAGCTCAGTTTCCAACTGCTGCAATATGAACTTAGGCACTCACACAATAACATTCTAGGTAGAACACTCTGATGCTAACATTCTAGATACATACTCACGCATAAATCGGCATTTGCTGCAAACACAGGATGGTTAAATCATAACAATAATTCTGGTGGCTTTATTTTTGAGTGGTTGTTGTTGATGTGGGAAGCCCTTGTTGAAGCCCATGTTTTGAAGGAATCCTGCTGAGTGAGACCTGACAAGGGTTGGAAGCGTCTTATATTATTGAGCATGAAGTTGGGAATCGGTCAGTGGGGGTGTGAGTTTAGTGTGTGGGTTGAAGCGGACCTGGTCATCTGGATGCCAAAACAGATGATCTCAGTTTGCCAACATTCCTTTAGAGGTTATTGTCATTTGTACAATCCTGGATTAATTACACCCAGAAAAATGAGCCAAAGAAATTGCAGCCAAAGGGAAACTATTTCATCCACCTGCTAGACACAGCTATGCCTATTGTCATGGGTACCAGGCATGTAGTCGGGGCAAGCTGGGTGGAGGCTTGGCAGGCATGGCATAGGCACACAAAAAGACCCATAGCAGATACCTTCATTAATTCCTTCCTGGTGTTTCTAGTAACTTCCTGGTTACCACTTCCTGTTGCCAAACAGGAAGTGCATGACAGTTCATGAGCTCTCTAGTGTTGGGGTGTGGCTGGCTATATAAGCCACACCCAAGATTCTTCCAGTGCTTCGTGTTGCTTACTGTAAGCTGTATCAGCAACACACTCTCCGTGCTCCGGATCAACCTGCTTCTGCTTACCTGCTCCGAATCATCCTACTTCTGCTTACCTGCTCCGGATCATCCTGCTTCTGCTTACCTGCTCCGGATCAACCCCTGTGCTTGCACCACGCCACAGCTTTCTCCAGTCACAAAGTGAAACCTACATCGGCACCTGTAAGCACAAAAAAAGAACTTTCATTAGCGTGCTTGCTCCAGTAACACTGCACATACTCACCGAATCTTCCCGCTACACTGGAATCCAGGTTCGTAGTCTAAGTGCCCAAAGTCCTGCAAAAGAAAGGAGGGACATTACCTACTGCGCTTGCTCCAATAACGCAGTGAGTACTTAGCGAAGCGTCTGTGCATACTTACCTGACTACCGAGGCTCTCCAGTAGCACCAAACCCAGACTCCTGCAAGGGAAAGGAGAGACATTACTAGGTGCGCTTGGACCTATAACGCTGCACATACCTATGGCTCTGAGTTCTACACGCAGCGCTACCCATCCAAGATACCTTTGTCAAAATTAATACAATTTGGACAATACCAAGCTCTCAACATCCACTGCGCAACGTTCGCCCCGGGGAAAATACTTTGTTGCTAGTGAGGAAACTAGCATATTGACTCTGCCTCGCTGTGAAGGCATATAACAGCGTGTGGCATCAGTACTCGGCTAACGGACATTGGTATCACCCAAACGAGTGTAGGGCTGAGAAACTCCCATAGAATCGCGCCCCTGCGGATGCAGGATGGAGAGCACACCCCACTAAAAACCAAGGAAAGCCCTTAAGGGACATCACAGCCCACAGTACATAGAAGGGAAGGGGCTCAGGGGAATCAGGTAAATCCAGGTCTGAGTGTACATATTAACTTTGGCAGGTGTTCCTCCGGGTAAAACAAGGGAAGTGAGAACTCGGGGTGAAAGGAGGCTCTTCCATCGCTCCTGCAGAGACACAGGTGAGTGTGACACCTATGCATAAACAGGTTTCATAATAGGGGTTGGGCATCAGCCTTATTGTTTGCTGGCATGTGATGTCATGAGCTGTGAGCCCTTTATGGTGAAATTCATTGTCCTAACAATAGGTACTAGGTACATTTAGTTGGTAACTGTTGAGATTTATAACTTTGGAGAAATGCCATACTCACTTTAAGTTAACACATTGCAAGTCAAGAACATCATGATGTAACCTAGTTCTATCTCAAATGTATTGAGGTTGTGTATTCTAATTGGAATGCTTGCGTGAGTTTTCTTTTGTATGTAATGAGAGTTGTAGCCGGCCTCTTGAGGAGGGCGCCTGCTGTGTTGTGATCTGCTTCTTTATAATAAATCTTCAAGCAAATATACGTTGGCTCCTGATCTAACATTGGCGACGAGGCGAGGGCACCGTCAGGACTCGCGCGTGTTTAATTCGCCCTCGTTTGTTCCTGCCTTGCCTATTCAAGTGTTCCGACGTTTCTTCCCCTCCGACACAGCAGGCGAGAGGCAGGCGGAGGGAGTGGCTGATCCGTCGGAGTGTCCGCGTGAGTACTGTGCCCGCGGCTCCATTCACTGCATTTGGGGTGACTTTCACAGGGTTACTACAAAGGCCCACTGCGGCCTGCTCGAGCCTTCTCTCGCTCACGGAGACTCGCGCTGATCCTGCGTGCATCTCGGCGTGATCCACAAAGAGAGTTCGCTGCGTTTCAACACGCCCACCTTTCTGCGTGTCAACTCGCCAGCCCCCATTGTTACGTCACGCCCAGCAGAGTGCTGCCATTGGCTGGGACGCGGTGCATTGTCTACCCTGGATCTCCCTTGTGACATTCTTTATGCGTGTGAAATTCATAGTACGGAAGAACTCATCTGAAGTTAAAAGGGAACACGCATAACCAAGTTGTTTTATTTTCAAGCACCTGCATAACTTTCTAAGGATCCCCAATGCATTATGCCACTGCTAACACAAAGGGAATACAAGCAGTTTTAAAAGCAGTTCAAAGGGAGTTGGAAAAGTAAAAAAAAACAAAAAAAAACAAAAAAAAAAAAAAAAGACTTTTGTAGGCAAAGTCGTTATTCACACTGGTTATTCAGTTCTTTTGTCTTAATTGTTGGAGGCCCCACAGCCAAGCACACACATCCCAGCTGCCGGATTCTATATTTAGTGTAGAGTGTTTCTGTCTCCAGTACAAAACATGACCTCTATTCCACCTCCTCTCCCTTTTGTCAGCGAACCGGGCCGTCCTGTCATCCCATGGGATTGGTGGAAAGATGTATTTGAGAACTATTTGGTGGCCATGGGTGGGGACAGATTTCCCGCTGCACGGAAGAAAGCTCTCCTTCTTCATAATCTCGGCACTGAAGGGCGTAGAATTTATGATGGACTTCCTAGACAGCGTGACCTGGGAGCTGGTGATATGGATGAATACTCATTTGCTCTTAAACAACTTCGGGACCACTTCGAGCCAAAGAAGAATGTCAGTTTCGAGCGGCATAAGTTCTTTCAGAGAGTTCAAGAGAAATCGGAATCTGTCGAATCATACGTTGCTTGTCTCAGATCATTAAGTTATACATGTGAATTTGAGCATTTGGCTGATTCTCTCATCAGAGACAAGCTGGTCAGATGCACAAATAATCCAAGAATTCAGGAGAAGCTACTTGCAAAACATATGGTCCTTGAAGAAGCAATTGAAATGGCGAGAAGCATTGAACAGACCTCTGAGTATGTCAAGGAACTAAAGATTGACAAGTCAAATTCTAATCAGGTCTCGGTGTGCGCAGTGGATCAGAAAAGGAGAGGTAATTACCCTACGACCAAGAGAGGAAGTTGGAATGCAAAAAGCATGTGTTCTCGCTGTGGCAGCTCCAGACATGGAATGAATTTTCCCTCATGCCCTGCCAAGTATGCAGAATGCTTTAGATGTAAAAGCAAGGGTCATTTTGCAAACGTTTGCAAAAATAAATCAACTGCGTGGAACTCAAAATGTTGGATCATGAGGAAGTTGACATCAAGACAGGATGCAAGGTTCATCAAACACCTGCCATACAAGAAATGACCCCTAAACATGTATTTCAAATTTCGGAATTGTCCACTAATACTAAAGGCCCTGTGGACATGTTCTGGATTGATGGGGTTGAACTCTCAATGAAAGTAGACTCGTGTTCACCGTGGTCTATCATATCCAGGGATACATTGAGAAATGTTCTAAAAAAGGATAATGCCGTCATTCTTCCCTCCAGTGTTAGAGTATGTGGATATGCAAATTCTGACATAAATATCGTCGGCCAATTCTCTGCAGGATTGTCCTACAAAGGTAGAAACTGTCAAGCCACACTCCTTGTGGCAGAAAAGGGAGCTTCTTTACTGGGTTGGGAGGAACAGAAGAAATTAGGTATAATAGTACAAGCTAGTGCATCTGTTCCAGTCTATATTGCCGAAGTGGGGGACGTCTGGACGAAGGAATTTCCAGAAGTGTTTTCTGAAGGACTTGGCAAACTCAGAGATTTTGAGCATCACATTAGACTGAAAAACAACGCTCAACCTGTTGTGCATAAGGTTCGACAAGTGCCATTGAGGATGAGGGCGCAACTTAAACAAGAGCTTAACAGTCTTATGGAAAAAGGGGTTATTGAACCGGTAGTAGCCACAGAATGGTTGTCCCCCATCGTTCTAGTTACCAAAGCCAATGGAAAAATGAGGTTGTGTGTTGACCTACGCAGCCTCAATAAGAACATTGTAGTTGAGAGACATCCTTTGCTGAACATTTCGGAAATTCTGTCCACACTAGGAGAGCCCAAAGTGTTTTCCATTATTGATCTTTCTTCTGCATACCATCAGGTCCCGTTGTCAAAGGAGTGTCAACAGTTAACTGCATTTATTACACCGGAAGGTGTTTTTATGTATAAACGTATGCCCTTTGGATTGGCCTCGGCGGCATCTGTCTTTCAAAGAGTGATGGAAACAGTACTTAAAGGCCTTAGCAATGTAACTGTATTTCAGGATGACATTCTTATTTTTGCCAAGAACAGTGTTGAACATGACAATGTGTTGAGGTCTGTGTTGATCAGACTTAGGGATGCTGGTTTAACTGTACAAAGAGAAAAATGCAGAATTGCTATGACAGAAGTAGATTATTTGGGGCACAAAATTTCATGCAATGGTATTTCCCCTAGAAAGTCCTTGGTGGATAGCATTGTGGGTGCTCCCCAACCCCTTGATAAGGAACAATTGCGCTCTTTCATGGGGTTGGCGGAATATTATCACAAATTTGTTGATGGGTTCTCTAATATTTCGTCTCCCTTGAGAGATTTATTAAAGAAAGGTTCCAGATATGTTTGGTCGGATGAATGCCAGAAAGCCTTTGATAAAATTAAAGAGAGCATAGTCGAAGCACCCTCTTTGGGTGGGTTTGTTTCTGGGAGGAAAACTGTACTTGCTCTGGATGCGAGCATGTTAGGACTTGGGGCTGCCCTGTTTCAATATGAAGGGAGCATTGAACATGTCATAGCTTTTGCCTCCCGGCCACTAAGGGGGGCGGAAAACAACTACTCGGTGGTGGAGAGAGAAGCTTTAGCTGTGTCGTGGGCAGTAGCCCATTTCAAATTTTTCCTATGGGGCCAATCGTTCATTGTAAAAACTGATCACAAACCTTTAGTTCAGTTGTTGGGCAGTGCTGACTGGGCCAAAGGTTCGCCCAGGATATCCCGGTGGATGATTGATTTGTTGGCATACGATTTCAGGATGGAGTATGTGCCTGGTGGTGAAAATGTCATTGCTGATTGTCTTTCCAGACTACCCATTCAAGCCAGAGATTTCAAGAATGTGGATGTGGAGTCTACTGTTAGTATCTGTGAAATGGTGCACAATGCAATAAGTAAAGAGGAATGGGTGTCTGCTGATAATCTGGATGAGGTACTGGGCCAAGTCAAAGAGTGGGTCAAAGCTGGTTGGCCCAGAAAGGATCTTGTGGAGAGGAAGTTTGATGTGTTTCACAATATCAAGCAGGAATTGAATTTGTCGGAGGACGGGTCTCAACTCAGGAAGGGGATGAGGATTATACCTCCTTATGAAATCAGATCCAAGCTAGTGGACATAGCTCACCAGGGCCATCTTGGGATGAGGGGTACCAAAAGACACATCAGGCAATCATTTTGGTGGCCAGGGATAGATAGTGAAGTGGAGAGATGTGTCAGGAATTGCAAAGAATGTGAAAAGAGTGATAAAAGTAAAGTTGTTAGAGATACCCCGTTAAGGCCGGTTAGTGTCCCAGCAGAGCCTTGGAGGAAGTTAGCAGTGGATTTGATGGGACCCATTCAAGATTTAGGTGAGGATTTCAAATACCTCATTGTCTTAGTGGATTATCACTCAAAATGGGTCGAGTGGAAACCTATAAGGGAGGCAACTACTTCACAAATGATCACTTTCTTTGAGGAGGTGTTTTACAGAGAGGGGTTTCCCTCTGAACTCATTTCTGACAATGGGGTCCAATTCTGTTCGTACAAAATGGTGGAATTTTTGAATAGATATGGTATCAAACATTACAGGACAGCATTGTACCAACCCAGAGCGAATGGCCTAGTTGAAAGAGCCAATAGGTTTCTTAAAGGTGGGTTACAGTTGGCCATGGCTTCGGGATTGAAGTGGCAGAATGTCCTTAGGGAAATGGTCTGGAACTATTGTGTGACCCCACACTCTGTTACTGGTATTTCACCTTTCTCATCTCTCAAGGGTAGACACCCTGGGACAAGGCTGTGTCCGGGTTGGTTGAACCTAGCGAAGAGTATACATGTTGATAGAGAAAAAGTTATGAACCTGGTTAAGGAGACTCAGAATGATTACAAAGTTCGCTTTGATGCAAAAAAATCTGTTGGAGAAACTATTTGGTCTGTTGGGGACTGGGTTTACATCAAAAATCCTAGGGTTTCTCCTAAATGCATTACTAGCAAATTTATTGGTCCCAAGAGAATTGCAGCCATAAGGGGGAATGTTGTTATAATGGAGGGTGGTGAATGTTGGGCAATGTCTAGACTTGCCAAGAGCAATAAGGTTGTGAGTGAAGGAAGTGAGGAGTGGGACTAGAATTTGTCTTATGAGGATGAAACTATAGTTCCTGGACCAAATGCGGATAGAGTGGTGAATTTGGCGTGTGACCGCAATATCAACCTCAAGAGTGGTTTGAATGCAAGCAGGGTCAGGAATAGACCTACTAAGTTAAATGACTATTATTTGGGTTAAATGCTTCTGTTTTAAAGGAAGGAGATGTGTTGAGATTTATAACTTTGGAGAAATGCCATACTCACTTTAAGTTAACACATTGCAAGTCAAGAACATCATGATGTAACCTAGTTCTATCTCGAATGTATTGAGGTTGTGTATTCTAATTGGAATGCTTGTGTGAGTTTTCTTTTGTATGTAATGAGAGTTGTAGCCGGCCTCTTGAGGAGGGCGCCTGCTGTGTTGTGATCTGCTTCTTTATAATAAATCTTCAAGCAAATATACGTTGGCTCCTGATCTAACAGTAACATTCAGAGCCCCCGGCAGGAGAAAGCAGGCATCTGGGTAGAGGGAACAGTCAAGAGCTGGTAAGTAACCCCAAGGTGTACATTTCCTTTCATATTCCCCTAATCTAGTCAACCCTTTTCTTCAATGCTTTCAGACCTAGACATGTTTTTGGAATCAGATGTGTGCCCATTCCCTTTGCTGAAGGAGATTAACTCCTTCACCTGGTCCTTTCGATGTTTAAATTAGGTTAACTGCCCTGCTCCGCTATCCACAGGTTTTTTCAAACAGACAAAATGATTCACTGGAAATCAGAAATGCTGACAGAATTTTTGTTCAAACTTGTAGGCCTTTCTGATTTCCATTATGACAAATTCAGGGAATTCCATTTAAAGGGTCCACCGCTTTGGAACAGCTATTAAAGATTCTAAGTTTTATTTTTTATATTGGGGAGAAAAAGAAGGTAATGCAAAAGTACTTCATGTAAACCTGTTTGGTTCTTGGACAGTCTTTACATTGTTTCCTGAGTGGCAGCATTAGTTAGACAACCACATAAGCTATTAAATTATTATACAAATAAGGTAGCTTTGTATAGTGTGACCATTACAGCAAACCCTTTTCAGTGCTTAAGGAAAGAGTTTTAAATGAAGGAGCATTTCATGTTATATTAATGGATTTATTGGGATGTGAGTTTAATCTGTGGGTTGAAGAGGACCTGGTCATCTGGGATAATGTAGCGTTTTACCTTTGAGAGAAGTAGTTTGAGAGGGTGGACAAGGTGGGAGGTCCACATACTGTGACAAATTCTGGACACCAAAACAGATGATCTCGGTTTGTAAACATTACGGTAGAGGTTGTTGTAATTTTTCCCATCCTGAGTTAATTGCATGCAGGAAGAAAAAGAAGCCAAAGAATTAGCGGCCAAAGGGAAAATATTTCATCCAGCTTGAGCGGTGCAACCAACTCTAATTGGCCCCATTTGCCAGAGTCTCCCCCCCAAGAAGAGTGTTTCAGAGAATGAGCCGACATCTAGGCAGAGAAAACTGTCAAGATGTACATTTCCTTTCATAATGTTATTTATTATTAATAAGGATATGTTGCTAGGTTAATGGGAATTATAGAATGCTGGACATGGAATATGTAAAGGAATGGGTGGGGGAAGTTCTGGAATGTAGCCAGTATTCATGTTGGCTTTGGGTAAAGATAGATATATACGTATATGGCTCCTGAGTGATTTATACCAGATTAGATTAAAACAATGGCGACGAGGGGAAACTGATCATAAAAAGAAAAAGAAGAGAAACTGAAAAAAATGAGGATTTGAAAGGAAGAAATGAAAAGAGGGAACAAAGAAGTAAGCGACGTGGAATAGAAAACGAATAAGGAAAAATGAGGAAAATGGACGGTAAGGCGCATGCAATTGATGGCGTCTGCAGAGGCAGGGAATAGATATTGTGGCCGGTGAAAAGGGGAGAGAAACATTTATTATTTGGAAAGAGCGAGGAGAAAGCATCATTTGAATGCATAGAACAACGGTACTCACAGGCACCCGATGCAAGGCAGAGAGTTCGAGACTGTGTGACTGATGCGGAAGCATCGATAGAAGTTAGAAGAAAGGACCGTCGTACGTGGAAATACATGCAGCCATATTGGAAACAAAGGGTTGCATAGCAACAAGGTTCAGTGGTCCGTATTACGAAAAGAAACAGAAAGTGGCATTATTTATAAAATAAAAATATAAAGTAGTAATTTTGTGCAACAACGCGAGCATAAGTAAAGTGGCACTGTAAAGTATAAGGCAGTGATTTCACACCAAAGGCAGTTCGTTACGTTGGTGAAACGAAGATTTCTTCACTTGGGCCCGCGAAGCAGGACGATTTGGCCCGACCGGCTCGGCGCGGGACGATTTGGAGCGGCTGGTTCGGCGTGGGAGCCGGTTCGGCGTGGCAGCCCACGCCGAACTGGCCGCACAGAAATGACCAAAGATCCAGCAGGCCAGTTCGGCGTGGTAGGCGGTTCAGCGCGGCAGCCCGTGCCGAACTGGCCTCACAGAAAAGACCAAAGATCCGGGAAAGTAAAACGGGGGAATGTAGGAAGCCGCCTTCTTGAGTCCAGCACATCCGAGGCGACCCGCGTTTTACGCCCTGCCAAAAATTCAAAAGGGCAACTCTCCAACACCCGGGCGCCCGATAGTTTCTGGCATCGGTTCCATTTTAGAACCATTATCACAATTTGTGGATTTTTTCCTAAGAGAAGAAGTTGGCAAAATGCATTCGTACATGAAAGACACTACCGCAGTCCTGGTGCATCTGAATAATCTCACATTAGAGAACCAAGACACCTACATTGTAACTATGGACATTGAATCACTTTATTCAAAAATACCTCAAAGGGAAACTCTGAAAGTGATCGAGAAGATATTACAAACCAAAACTCTCGACATGCCTATCTCATTGATAATGCAATTAGCAGAAATAGCCCTGACCAAAAATTATTTTCTGAATGAAGACAACTACTATGAACAAATAGCCGGAACAGCAATGGGGGCAATTTTTGCACCATTTTAGCAAATTTAAATGTCGCAGGCCCTCATTACGACCTTGGCGGAGAACCATGGTGCTATTAGCACCATGGTCCATGGCGCTAAGTTGCCAACTCCGCCATGGTGGATGGCGGACTTACCGCCCCATTCCGACCTTGGCGTGGCGGTAAGTCCCCAATCCCCATTTACCCTTCCCCATTCCCATTTTTGCCCCATAGGGCATAATGGGAGTGGGGAAGGCGTTAATTACGCCACCGTAAATTACGGTGGCGTAATTAACAACAAGGTCCCTTAGCGCCATGGATTTTAACACCTGCTAAAAGCAGGTGTTAAATCCGCCATGGCGCTACGGGAACTCGTACTCAGGCGGTAAGGGTCGGCGAAGTTTACGCCGGCGTAAACCCCTTACCGCCTGGGTCGTAATGAGGGCCGCAGACTTTGAGGAGGAATTTATATATCCTGAGACCAACCCCTTTGCCAATAATATTGGGAGTTGGCGCTGATACATCGACGATATACTTTTAGTATTCGATGGGGATAGTGCTACACTGTACAACTTTAGTAGATGGATCAATGAACTCAACCCATTTCTCAGATTCACGCAGGAGGCAAGTAAAACAGAAGCCAACTTTCTTGATCTCAAGATCACGAGAACGGGACACACCTTTGAGACTACTGTCTTTCAAAAACCAACAGACGGAAATTATTTTCTTGATTACAATAGTTTTCATCAAAGGTAATTAAAAGAAAACTCACCATTTGGCCAGTTTCTTCGATTTAGGAGGAACTGTATTACCAGAAACGAGTATGATCGACAAGCAGAAAGACTCACAAAGAACCTGAAGGATAGGAATTATCCACACAGAATAATTAAACAAGCCAAAAAGAGGGCGAGAAATATACCGAGAGAAAATAACCCTCAACAAACATGGCAAAAAGAACAGAGATGAAAACACAATCACAGCACTATTCAGTCACTCTACAATCACGAATCGCTTGAAAAAAGAAATTCGAAAAGCCTGGCACATATTGAATATTGAGGAAAATCCACTACCTGTACCTCAATTTGCAATCAGAAGGAGAAAAAATCTTAGGGACTCGTTGGTACATAGCTACAAAGAAAGTAGACCGGTACCAGACACGACCACTCTCTGGAACACACCGAGACCATTGGGCCACACACCATGTGGAAACTGCTCAGTCTGTAAATTCACTGAACGCACTACATCCATCGATATAGGTTGGAAGTATCCCTGGGAACAGAGGAACTTTACAAATTGTAACACCACCAATGTGGTCTACTTGATTCAGTGTCCATGCAATAAAAAATATATTGGAATGACGACGAGAGCCATCAAAATCCGCATTGGAGAACATAGGTCCAACATTAGGACCAGAAAAAGAACAGCTCCATTGGTCGAACATTACATTGAAATGAAACATACAGAAAATGACCTCGTATGGGCTATCCTGGAAAAGGTTAAAATACCTAAACGAGGTGGCAACATATCAGCCCTCTTACTGAGAAGAGAACAACAATGAATCTTTAGGCTACGGAGCCACCAACTTGGCCTTAATGAAGAAATCTGTTGGCAAGCTTTGGCTGTCATGTAAGAGGATGACAGTGTACCGAACAGCAGACTAAAAATACAGGTATGGCTCTTGAAGTGACTGCACAATCATTGACTAGAAGTGGTCCGAGGCATTGGGGGCTTTGGCAAAACTCAACAGCCTCAACTGGCAAATCCCTACTGAAATCGCATGGGAAAGAACTTTGTAAACACTGCTTCGATCACAGCAGAGCCAATCACCAGCAGAACACTGTGATAACACTTCACCCTGTAGATACAGCATAGAATAATACATTAGACTATGACTCCCTGCACAACTCTAGTCTGACCATCAAACAGTAACGAACTCTGATCCCTCCACCACCAACACTGAAAGCGTGGTAGGTTCTATGACTAGGTCCACTACCCTCAGGCATGACCATGTGCAGGCATTAGAATAACCACAGTGCAAAATAGATACGTGTGTGGATACTATATTTTCCCGCAGCCTTGGGGCCTAATTTGTAGGTATAGCGGGCCTTAAAGAAAAGACACAAGGCATGCAGAGTTAAGAACACAGAGGCGCTGAAACATGTTAAAATATTGAGATCTTATTCAGGATCCAGCCCGTTACCACTATATGGAGCCGTTAAAAATGCAGTGTGTTGTAAGTGGCTCGCGCTTTCGCGTGCCTTTGTCTTTTGTCCCATGTGCGTGGAACCTCTCCTAGTTCCACGCTCGTGGCGGCGGTTGATCTTTGAAGGAGCAGGGAGCTGGGAAGGGATTGATGGTCACGGTGTACGGGTTGAAGAATAAAAAGAGTTGCACAACTTACCCGATTCTTCCGTTATTACACTGGCGACGAGGCTTTCTTCAACCTCCAACCCACGCGCCTCACGAAGCCGTGCACCATCATCTTCTGGTGTCCTCAGCTGGTCTTCCGAGCCGCGCTCCCGGACGAGGTCGAGCGCGGCTCATGGCGGAGTATACGGCCGCTGGCTCCTGGCTGATTAACCGCTGCTCTTCGTTCTCAGGGATCTTAATCCGAGCCGCGCTCCCGGACGGGGTTGAGCGTGGCTCAAGGCGGTGTTTGCAGCTGCCGCGCTATGGCTCCTCGCGCGTTGCAGACGACGGACCTCTGCAGGTGAGAGGTGGACCCTGGGTGGGGGGCACGGCCCGGTGGATCTTAATAGCCCGGGAGGGCTCCTGCAAAGACCACGGTTTTCCGCGTTTGTTCGGCTCCGCCCCCTTCCCGTGAGGAAGCAAGACCAGGGGTTTCCTGTACATCGGTGGGCGTGGTTACCCTTTCCTCGGCGGCGAGGAGAGGAATGTTGACCCCTTGAGTGTGGAAGCCTCAGGGACTGCGATTCCACGGTTGGCCACATCCTCTTCCGCTAGGAGGAAAGTGACTTGTGACTGGGGACTTGCTAGAAGTGAAATTATATTGGCTGGCATTTTCCAACCGACAACTATTTGTGGCATTCACGTTCAGCGAGTCCTGCTCCCTGAAGAGGTGATTTGGATGAAATAACTCCTTCATTGGAGTCTGCTGTTTTTTTTGTTGAACTGGTTGTACAGGTTAATACCTTGTGTTCGAAGGAAGTTCTCTCAATCAACCTGACCTGGTCACGTGCAGACTTCTCCATCATTCCCATCTGCGGTTGTGCTCTTCTTCTGTGACGATTTCTGTTTCTATTAGCCATGCAGTACAGTAATGCTCGCCCTCCCCCAGCTTTTCTTCCCAATCCAGGAGAGCCCCCCATTGCATGGGAGCTTTAGGTGGACACTTTCAAAGTATATCTGAGAGCGTCAGGGGGTTTCAGGATGTCTGATGACGACAAGGAAGCAACCCTACTTAATTGCCTTGGCACGGAGGGTTTGAGGATCTTCAGACATCTTCCAGGCCAGGACGTATTGGCTTTACCTTCTGGCGATGGTGATGGAGAGGGGGGGCAGGCAGTGGTTTTGACATTTGAAACTGCTCTTAAGAAGTTGGAGACACGCTTCGGCAAGAGAGCCAACATTGTGCTGGAGAAGTATCATTTTTTTCTCGAGGCACAGGGTCCTGGCGAGAACATCGACTCATATGTGACGGCTCTGCGCACCCTCATTTCTACCTGTAAATTCACGGGACTTACGGATGAATACATTCGTGACCAGATCATGATGAGGACTAGTGACTCAAAGGTCAGGGAGAGGTTATGGACAGAAAAGGACCCTCCATTGGAGAAAGTGATTGAAATAGCTCGTGCCCTGGAGGAATCAAGGAAGAGCGTCAAGGAAGTGACAGAGAAGGCGGACATCGTACACATGGTTCAGCCACGCAAGGCTGAGGACAGTCGTGCCAGGGACAGGGATCAAAGGGCGACGTCAAATAGCAGAGATCTTTGCAAGAAATGTGGTTGGAGGGGTCATGTTGCAGGAGCTAAGGAGTGTCCTGCTTCCGCAGTTGTGTGCAGAAAATGCAAGGGAAGGGGACATTTTGCCCGCATGTGCAAGACTGCTCCACAGAGGGAAGTTGTACGCATGGTGGATCCTGATGAGGATGATAGAAATGTAACGGTTGTAGGATATGTCAGCCCCTCCCCTGCGGCGGGTGTTCTTCCCAAGGAAGGTGCGCTGTTGAGTGTGGGACCAACCAAAAAGAGTGCGTGGGCTACCCTTAGTGTGAATGGAGTTCCCCTTAGTGTGTTGGTCGACACGGGTTCTCCTTATACCATGGTTTCTCCCGAGCTGTACAAGGCCAAGTTCCATAAAGAGGTATCTGATTTGAGTCCGCCTGACATCAATCCATGTGCGTATGGGCGTGTTCCAATTAAAGTATTTGGATACGACTGGGTTGATATAGAATTTCACGGCCGGAAAACCAGAGGAAAGCTTTATGTAGCTCATAAGGGTGATCCGGTTATTGGGTGGGATGAGCAGGCTGCCCTCGATATGGAGGTTCGCCCGGGTAAAGCTGTTCCTGTTTTGTGTGTGAGCAAAGGAAGGGAAGGTAGTTTGGGTCATGGTAGCTCGTTGACAGCCGAAGTTCTTCAAGAGAAGTTTCCGTCAGTTTTCTCCCCTGTCCTGGGCAAGTTGCAGGGTTTTTCACACAAGATTGTGCTTAAGAGGGGTGCCATACCCGTTGTGCACAAGGTCAGGCGAGTACCTATCATGGCACGTGAGGCACTCAGGACGGAACTTAACAAACTCATGGAAGCTGGTGTAATTGAGGAGGTGGAGTCCTCAGAGTGGTTAGCCCCTATTGTCTTGGCACGCAAATCCGATGGAGGCATGAGGATGTGTGTCGATCTTAGAGATTTAAATTGCAATATCTGGATCGACAGACATCCCTTGCCGAATATAAACGAAATGCTTTCGCTTGTGGGAGGGGCGTCTTGTTTCTCCACTCTAGATTTGTCCTCTGCCTATCACCAGGTGGATCTGCACGTCGAATCATGCCCTCTCACCTCATTCATTACCCCGTTCGGAGCTTTTCGTTTCCGGCGGATGCCTTTTGGCTTGGCCTCTGCTTCTGCTGTTTTTCAGCGAGTTATGCAGAAGTTGTTTTGTGGAGTGGATGGGGTGGAGTATTTTCAGGACGATATCTTGGTGTGGGGCAGATCACGTAAGGAACATGATGAGAGGGTTCTACAAGTCTTAGGCATTTTGGAGAGGAGTGGTCTAACGGTCAAAATGAGTAAGTGTAAAATAGGGGTGGAGAGTGTAACTTATCTGGGACACACTCTTGATGCCAAAGGGACACATCCCAAGGCTGAATTAGTGAAGGCATTGTGTGAGGTGTCTCCACCCACCAGTAAGGACCAGCTAAGGTCGTTTTTGGGGTTGGCTGAATATTACAGCAGGTTCATTCCCATGTACTCCGACAAGACAGTTGCCATGAGAGCTTTGCTCAAAAAGGGTGTACGTTTTGAGTGGTCAGAGTTGTGCCAGCTTGAGTTTGAAGGCTTGAAGGCTCTGGTAGACCAGGCTCCATCTTTAGCTTCCTTTTCTCCCTCAAGGAAGACGGTTTTAACAGTGGATGCCAGTGAGTATGGTGTAGGGGCTGTTCTTGAGCAGTGTTTTGACGGTCGTACCGCCCCATTGCTTTCGCCTCCAGGGTTCTTAGTGAGACTGAGCGCAGATACGCCGTCATAGAGAGGGAGGCCTTGGCCGCCGTCTGGGCATCCAAACATTTCAGAACATTCTTGTGGGGGGTGGAATACACTATACGCACCGATCACAAGCCCCTGGTGCATGTGTTGACAACTAAGGGATTGTCCCAGGCATCCTCTAGGGTGATGCGTTGGATGGCCGACATGAGGGAGTATAATTTTAGAGTCGAATATATACCTGGCACTAAAAATATTGTTGCGGACTGTCTCTCTCGTTTCACCCGCCACGATATATGCGTGGGAGACCCAACACAGTGCGTGACGGGTGACGAGTGTATGTTGGTGGCCAAGGTGTTTCCGGCCGTCAGTGAGCAGGAGTGGTGTATAGAGTGTGGACGAGATCCGGTATTAAATAGCATTAAAACAGCTCTCGCAACTGGTGTGGGCAAGGACGATTTGAATAAATCGTTCGGTCAGGTATGGTCTGAGTTGTCGGATGGTCCGTGGGGCATTGCTAGGGGTGCTAGGTTAATACCGCCTGAATGTCTAAAGGCTAAGTTGGTGGAGTTGGCTCATGAGGGGCACATCGGTAGATCATGACGAAAAGGAGGCTCAGAGAAGGGTATTGGTGGCCCAAGATGGATGAGGAAGTTGAGAGGGTAGTTAAAGATTGTGTGGCCTGTTCCATCAGCGATAAGAGCAAAACAACCTTGCCCCAACCCATTCAACCTGTGGAAGTACCCCAAGATGTGTGGTCAAAAGTGGCCGTTGACATTATGGGTCCCCTAGACGCTTTGGGTGGAGGTTTGAAGTATTTTGTAGTGTTGGTCGACTACACCTCCAGGTGGGTGGAGGCCACGGCTTTGTCCTCAGTCACCACTGAAAAGGTGATTGATTTCTTGCCATCGGTGTTTGACAGGGAGGGTGTTCCTGCGGGAGTCGTCACCGACAACGGTCCCCAGTTTGTATCGGGTGCCATGCAAGAGTTCTTCTCTAAACTAGGGATTCGTCACCATAGGGTGGCTTTGTACAACCCGGAGGCCAACGGGTTAGTGGAGTGGATGAACCGGTTCGTGAAAGGGGCTGTTCAGTTGGCCATCGCCAATGGTTTGCCGTGGTGCAGTGTGGTGTCTGAGGCACTTAAGGCTTATAGGCTTACCCCTTCGTCTTTTACTGGTTTGTCTCCGTTTGAGTTAATGAGGGGTAGGAAACCTGGGTCCAAACTCAGGATAGCCGCTCTTGGGGGTGGTGTACAAACTTGCGTCAACATGCAGGAGGTTCTTGATAGGGTACGTATTAAACAATCCCGATTTTGGGAATCTCAGCTTTGCAAAAGGAAACCCCTGCGTGTGCAAGTTGGTGATTTTGTTGTCGTGAAAAATCCTAGGTTCGTGGCTAAAGGCTGTTCCAAGTTTATGCAGCCATGTATCGTGACAAAAGTCGGTCGTGGTTATGTTAAACTACAGGATGGTACCAGGTGGAGTTTGAGGCGGGTGGTTCCTGTTAAGGGAAACTTTGCGGGTACTCAGGACCAGGGTTGTGAGGGGAGCGGGGCCACAAATGGAGATGGTCTCGAGTGTGCGGCTGACTGTGTGGTTCATATACCGAGCCCTCTGGATGCCAGTAGTGATGTGGTAGTCTCTGGGCAGGCCAATGTGGTGGGTCATGAAAGTGTTGAGGTGTCTTCCCCGGGGAGGGAAGGTGTTGTGCCATTTGGTGGGGAGGCGGATGAGTCTTCCGAATGTGATTCTGATAATTTTGCTCTTATCCCGGCTGAGGTGGGGCCAGAGGATGCTGATGCTTCAGTGTCTGTTTCGGACAATTCTGTTTTAATTCCAGCCGGGGCTGAACCAAGTGAGGCTTCTTCTCCTGCGGAGGCTTTCAATGACATGAATAACCGCCCTAACAGAATGAAGAAGCTTCCAGAAAAATACAAGGACTTTGTCTTAAACTTTACAGATATTTAACTCTTAGAGTTTACAGATATTCAACTTTATGTTGTTGTTTTTTTTTCTTTCTGATGGTTCTTTCTTCATCATTTCCTTATTTTCCTTTTTTTTATTTTTCCGTTCTTCCCCTCATTGTGTTTTCCTGTGTGGAAATTTGTGCTCACATGTTTTTGTGGTTTACGGGGGGAGAAGTGTTGTAAGTGGCTCGCGCTTTCGCGTGCCTTTGTCTTTTGTCCCATGTGCGTGGAACCTCTCCTAGTTCCACGCTCGTGGCGGCGGTTGATCTTTGAAGGAGCAGGGAGCTGGGAGGGGATTGATAGTCACGGTGTACGGGTTGAAGAATAAAAAGAGTTGCACAACTTACCCGATTCTTCCGTTATTACACAGTGCATAAAAGAAACGGGAGCATAGACTACACTTCCCAGGAGCCTTGGGGTTAAATTGGTAGTCACAGCGAGGTAGAAATATTTAACAACATGGAGACGCGGGTATACAACAAAAAGCTTGACTTCCCCATTTCGCGATAAAAGCCATAACGCTTTGATTTAGAAACAATAGTTGCGTTTGCTAAACACGGAATAACTGGGTCACGTGAGCGCAGCGACACCAGATAAACAAAGAGCAATCCAAGATGGCACCTTGCACGAACTGGCATACAAGACGCGTCTCTCTAAAGAAATCAAGGTGAGCAAGGCACGATAGCTTCGAATAGGGCAGAATTGAGAGAGAGTGTATTTAACTGTCGAGGAACCACGAGCCACATATACAAAGTGATGTATGAGTAGAATGGAACAGGCATCAATGGCGGCTTACCGGCCCTGAACGCGTGAGCCTTAGTACGTGTAGCTCTGTACGCAGGAGCCTTTGATTATATATAAGAGCATATGTGCACATAGCCCAGCACACATCCATGGCACACCATCTGAGAACGTGCACAAGAGCACATGCGCGGATACACCCAGCTCTGAACGTGGGAGCTTTAAAGAGACATAAGAGCATATGCGAGCACATGGCCCAACACACATTGAAAATACGATAGTAGTGGCACCGGAACAACACGATTTAAAGGAGGCACCAGATGTACACTGGATATTGGAAGATAGGCTCACAAAGGCTACAACTAAAGGGCTACAATAGTAAGAGTTGGCCCTATATGTATACAGGCTAGTGAGATGTATGTCCAGTAGTCAAGGTCATTTTGTAAGGGACCTTGTGTGTTTTTTCGACCACAGGAGCACGTTTTCAAGGGCAGAAGATTTGATACTACACTGTCTACTGTGCAAGATCCACCAATGAAGACAGGTGAATAAGTTGTGCTGATGTGGCTTGTTTTAGTACACTTCCCGCATAGGGGCATAAGATCAGAGTACATAAACGAGATACCAGTATCTATTATTAATTTATCCACAGATTCCAATATGGAACATATAAGTCCGAGCATATGAACTGCTCACCATAGAACAGGCAGCAGCAAGAAAAGACTGCCCAACGCAGGTAAGAAAATACTTTCCCTCAGAATGTGTGGACATAAAAACCCACACACTTTGTAGCAATAACCCGTTAGAAGCAACAGAAGATTGATGATAGCTCCAATTGTCTTTCTTGTCATCTTATCCTATAGGATTCAGGGATCCATTTCACTAAGCCCATTGGACACCCGAAGACATCCTCATAACCTTCACAAAATTGAAGATTACATATAGAATACCACAATCAGAAGTATTCGTCCTGAAGAAAGCGGCCAATAACTAAATCCCGCTGAAACCGGTTGACCTACTCCTAAGCAGTGCTGGACTGATTATCCAGACTCCGATAACCCATATACACTGATGTAGGGGGCTCGTTTTGAAGCAATTATAATCATCAGTTCTATCTAACTGTTGTTAGGCAAACAGAAATACTTGATTTTTAATATCCCCTGACTACCGATCATAGGGAAAGCAGTTTTATGTTATAAGACATACATAGTGGAGGCGGCAATATTAAAGACTGAAACCGACCCCCACCACGTATGCACTTGAAACTAGGAAAGTAGTGAGAGAGGACAGGGAGAGGACCTCTACACCCCATTTGCAGTCGGCACACCAGCAATGACTAGGGCTGACGGCGATTGTGCATGAGGTTACTTACCTATAGGGCTAACTAGTTACCGCTAGGGATCCAGCCTGAGGAATAACTTCTTAATAAATATCCTTCTGTCATTTTTGTGATACAAAGATCCAGCAGGCCGGTTCGGCGCGGGGGCCGGATCGGCGAGGGAGCCGGCGCCGAACTGGCCTCACAGAAATGACCAAAGATCCGGGAAAGTAAAACGGGGGAATGTAGCTTAAAAGCTCTTCAAGGCTACTGCGAATAAAAACTCATGCAAATTGTGTTTTCCTTTAGCTCTCACAACGCTATTCTCTAATTATCCATTCTTTGAAAATTCATGAGTGTGCCTTTCAGGTGCTACGGAGGTAAGTGAAGGGATATTTTGCACACTGCATGAAAAAGGGGAAGAAGGAGGATTAAGTAGGTAAAGATTTTTTTTTTGCCCGACTTTTTGTAAATACCTGTTCTATAAAACAAACACATGTCTAGTTCCCACAAGAAACTAAATGAAAGCATGATTTGTCCTCATCAACAGGTGATTTTGTTTTTTTAAATTAATGACGACACTCTCAAACATGCTCTTGTAAACAAGACGTTATCAACACAGTAGGCCATACCATTTCTAAGCTTGACTCGGCATAAACTATCAAAACATAGCATAACATAGGAGATCATTCCGCGTCACAACATAGCATGAAGCAAAAGCGCTTTGAAATACGTGTCTTCTGTATAGTTGCTTTATAAATAAACATTACCATTACCAATACGGCACGTGGGATGCCGAATAGCATCATACAAGAATACGTTTTGTTTATAGTTGATTTATAAGCTACAAATTAAACAACACAACACACAACTAATACATCATAGCATATTGACTATCATAAAAGGACACATCATAAGAAAACATGTCAATGTAGTTTAAGATAAATATCATTACAGTGTATCTCGCCACCAACCTCTTCACCACCCAAGAACCCAGAGAATAGAAGTTGGATGTTGGCTAGAATGGAAGAGGCGCACATTTGAATGTGCACAGCCGAATGGCGACGCATTGGGTCTGCTAAGTACGTTTGCACATGGGGAATTCATAACTACCAATGCTCCTGGTGAGCAAATGCCTGCGCGCACACAGAAGAGTTTCCGAATTCATAATATGAACTGTCCACACGCAGCCTAAAGTGACTGCAAATATTGAGTACCGGGCTAGTTTGCATGTATTACACCGGTGTACACGGGGACCGAGTTTCTGAGCGAATTATACACGCGTGCACTTTTTGACGAAAAAGACCCCTCGCTGTAGTCTGGAATCTCGCACATGCAAAAGGCAGGGGTGTGTGCAGTACTTTGGCTATGGAGCAGGATGAATTGGCGCGGCTGGTTCGGCGCGGGCGCGCCAAAACATCCCGTCACCGAACTGGCCGCTGCGAATCGGCCCGTGCCGAACCAGCGGCGCCGAAACGGGGTGTACAGTTGGCCCGTGTTTGGTGGAGGATATATGAGGCTCTATCGCCACCTGCTGCATTTGTATTGTAATGCAACAAGATGTCCATTGCAAAAATAATTGAATGATACTTGCATACAATTGTCTGCCACTGCCTGCATATAAAGAAGAAAGGACATTTGAGACGAACTAAGAAGCAAACATGCAAGAATAGCAACAAAGGCAAAAGCTAACCAAACAAAACAGGCACAAAGGAAACAAACATAGAAATAAAGTATTGAGGAATAATATTGACATATTGGCGTTGAGATTAAACAAAATGTCATCTGAGAATGCAAATGGAGACTCTGTTCAAGTGCCGGCAGGAACACTGTTGACTATGTATCCAATAAATTATTTGAGACGCCGAAATCCTTTTAGTTTGGAACCACAGGAGGATCAAGGCCAGAGATGGCAGGAATGGCTGGATGAATTTGAAAGATTTCTGAGAGCTGTGGGAAATGAAAATGCTGTAAATAAATTGGACATATTTATAAACATAGTCGGAAATGAACTGAATACAATAAAAACAATACCCACCGAAGAAAAAGCCACATATCAACTGTTAATAACAGCCATCAAGAACAAACTGATAATTCCGACAAACAAAGACTATGAGAGATATGTATTCAATAATGCACACAAGGTTTAAATGAATCCATTGCTCAATTTGCATTAAGACTACAACGCAAAGCAGTGAACTGCGATTTTGCAAACTACGATGACAATGAAGCAATAAGGCTACGAATAATTGTAGGATGCCTATCGTCTCAGTTCGAGTAACATCTGCTAAAAAAAACCTTCCTCTGAAAGAAGTTTTGGAGTTGGCGATAGTATATGAAAGGGTAGATACTCAAGCTGCAAATATTGAAAACCCAAGGAAAATAGACTCAGTTGCTGCAATGGGGCAGAATGTGCCATGGCAAAGAAAATATCCAAACAATGTTTGGACAACAATGTCTCCCTGCTGGCAAGGAAGAAATGCAATGGAAAGAAGACAGTGTTATAGGTGTGGGTTTGAATTCCCACACAAAGGTCCATGTCCAGCAATGGGTCAACTGTGTATCCGATGTGGGCAAGAAAATCACTTCCAGACAATGTGTCAGGAAAGATTAATAAACCCAGCATATGGAGCGAATGCACAGATGAGTTCAAACTGTAAATATGAGGGTCAAAGAGGTTTGACCGTAAGACAATTACCAGAAAAGGAGACAACACGGTCAGGTGGTATGCCGGAAATGTGTAATACAACGCAACGACAAGGGTTTGTGAGAGCAATGGACAATTTGCAAATAGAAATGCCTGGACAAAGATACAGAGGACAGGAAGTGCCTACGGAATTGTATCATAGTCAAAATCAAGAAGGAAAGCAGGTAGAAGATCCTTATGAGAACCCGAAACTAAAAGAGGATGATGAAAATCAAAGTCAATGTCAATATCAAGAATATGATAGATACAGTAAGGAGTATGTGAGACTGATATATGATAATGGAAGTGAGAAAACAGCCATAAAGGTCACTGTGAAATTGGATGGACAAGAGATACCATTTCTGGTGGACACTGGTGTAACTGTAAATGTGATGAGTGACAAGGGATATAGAGCAATTGCAGTGGTGTATCCTTTAAAACCATCGAAGGCACTCATATTTCAATGGGGTGCTAAACAACCATTGATGTCGAAAGGACAATTTCAGTTTAATTTAATTCATAATGGAAAATGTGTGACAGCCACAATGCATGTTCTAATTACACCGGTAGTAGGGAGATGTATCATCAGTTGTAAAACTGCTACAGAACTACAGCTCATATCCAGTAAGTATGATTGGGTTGAAAAGATACAAGGATATCCTTCAAAATGTCAGAAAGTATGTGTCCTTACAGATGAACTGTTGAATATGGAGAAAATAAAAGAAAGATTTCCAAAATTGTTTGAAGGAGTAGGAAAATTGAAAGACAGTATGATACGGTTACATATTGATCCGACCATACGTCCTGTTCCTCAACATCCTAGAAGGACTGGATTCCATTTGCAAGACAAAGTATCAAAGGAACTACAGCAGCTGCTGGAGAATGACATCATTGAAAGGGTGGACCCACCCACCCCCACCCCATGGGTGTCCCCCTTAGTAGTGGTTCCTAAAGCGGATGGTCGTCTTCGCTTATGTGTAGACATGAGAATTCCTAATACAGCAATTCAAAGAGAGAGACATCTAGGACCCAATATTGAGGACATGATGATTAGGTTAAATAAGGCTACCCGATTAACGTAATTGGATTTGAACCAAGGATATCATCAGTTAATGATTGATCCGGAGTCAAGACCAATAACTACTTTTACGACACATGATGGTCTGTTTAGGTATAAGAGATTGAGTTTTGGTATCTCTTCTGCAGCTGAGATATTTCAAGAGACTATAAGAAGAGTTATTGCTCCGGTGAATAACTCATTCAATTATAGACATCTTGGTATATGGAATGAACAAGAGTCAACATGATGAGGCATTAGAGAAAGTATGTAGTATTCTTCAAGAGAATGGATTGACATTAATGTGAGATAAACAAAAAATTCTTTGGACACATATTTTCAGAAGATGGTATCAAAGCAGATCCGAGAAAAGTAAAAGCAATACTAGAGCTGGAGTCTCCTAAGGATGTAGCTGAAGTGAGGTCATTTTGGGGAATGACAGGGTATTGTGCAAGATACTTACCCAATTATGCAACAATGACTGATGCTTTGAGACAGTTGCTAAAGAAAGATGTTCCGTTTCAGTGGAATGAGGAGTGTAAAGCAAGTTTTGAATTGATAAAAGAAGAGTTACCAAAGGAACGGCAACTGGAATATTTTAATCCTGGATGGGAGACTGTAATCACAGTAAAAGCAGGTCCGGTGGGTCTGGGTGCTATATTAACACAAATAGAGCCAGGAAGAGACAATGTGCGACATGTTGTGGCTTATGCAAGTCGTGCTTTGAGTTCTGTTGAACAAGCATACTCGCAAGCGGAAAGAGAAAGTTTAGCAGCGGTATGGGCTTGTGAGAAATTTCATAATTTTGGGATTGGAAGACCGTTCATCTTAAAAACAGATCATCAGGCTCTATTGTCTCTGTTTGGTAACCCTAGAGTTAAGATGCCACCAAGAATTGAGAGATGAGGAATTCGTTTACAAGTTTATGATTATGACATTATTCATAAACCAGGAAAGGAAGCAAATCCTGCAGATTACTTATCAAGACATCCAACAGATGTGCCTGAGAATGAAATGCAAAAGGAAGCAGAAGAATATCTATCATATTTATCATTGAGTGCATTACCGGTGGCGATAACTAAAGAGATATTCTTAGAGAGAAGCAAAGAAGACCGAACTATTCGAATGGCCATTAAGATTACCAATGATGGTAAATGGAAGCGCTGGACTAAGATTCAAGTTGATTACTAATGAGAGGAAATTGGTTGGTGGCTCCGAAAAACTTGCGGAAAGCACTTGTCATGTTATCGCATGAAGGACATCGGGGAGTTGCAAATACTAAGAAAATTGTAAGGAATCAAGTATGGTTTCCTTATATGGATATCATTGTCGAGGATATCTTAAAACATTGTGTTGCTTGTCAAGTGACTATGTCTAGACAGCAGTCCGAACCTCTAAGAGTGGTGCTGTTGCCTGATGGTCCTTGGAATAGAGTGGCACTTGATTTCTTTGCTCCATTTGAAGAAGGAGGATATCTCCTAGTGGCGATAGATGAGTATTCACGTTTTCCATTAGTTAAACATTTGGCTTATACTGCTTTTCACCATGTTGCAGTGGTTCTAGAAGAGTTGTTTAGTGAACGGGGTGTCCCAAATGTTGTCAAGACTGATAATGGGTCACCATTTCAAAGTCATGAATTCAACAAATTTGCTGCTCATCTTGGGTTTAGGCATTAGCACATCATACCATTCTGGCCACAAGCTAATGGTATGGCTGAAAGATTTATGGATACATTAAAGAAAACTCGAAAGAAAGCATTAGTGGACAATATGTCAATGCCTCGAGCGATAGCTCGGATGTTGAGAAGCTATCGTAATACTGCTCATGAAATGACTGGATATACACCTTCTAGTTTAATGATTAAATATAAACCTCGGACCAGGCTTCCACAAATAGAAGATTACACTCCTGTTGAAGATGATGAAATCAGAGAAAGAGACCTGCTAAAGAGGAAGAAGATTAAAGAATGGACTGATCTCAAGAGACATTCATGTGAAAATACTCTAAAAGTGGGAGATTCTGTTTTAGTGAAACAAAGACAACATTGGAAAATTGGACTCTAGATATAGGCCTTTGCCGTTGAGGACTGTGGAGATCAAGGGCCCTATGGTAACTGCTATAGGGAATGAATGTGAGATAACAAGGAATGCTTCATTTTTTAGAAAATTATTTCGTGATGAAAATACAGATGAAGACATGATTAAGGCACCTGAAGATGACAGTTTTCCTTTTGATGATGATGACTATGGGTTTTGATGCTGTGTTAGAAAATCCTTTGTTAGGTGACTCGACTGGTCATATAAGTCCTGAATTACAAGATATTGTTTTAGGAATTCGTCCTTGTAGGGTGGGTCGGAGACCAGCACATCTAATTGAGCAGATGTAAATTGTGAGCCTGCTAACTTGTAAGTACAAATTTACTTCTTACCTTATAGAGATGAAACAAGAGGATAAGTAAGGGGGGGTTGTTGTGTAATGTTATTTATTAATAAGGATATGTTGCTAGGTTAATGGGAATTATAGAATGCTGGACATGGTGACGGGGGCTTTTCTCCCGGGGTCGGCTGGGCCTTCCGCGGACCTCCGGGCTGGGAGGCCCCAACACCTCCCGCGTATCACAAAAATGAGTATGAGACACACACAAGAAGCAAGGTGATTCTGCTGTTTATTGAGTAGCGGCAGGGATGGGTCTAGGATCGTACGCGTCCGTCCAGACTCTCAAAATTTGTGGGGCTCGCAGGCCCTTTTTGCCTCAGTATGACGCACTACTTGCGTCACCTGGGAAAGTTAGCAAAAACCTATCGCCACTCTGGATTGGTTCCTCGAGTGGTAGGGTTAGTATAGCATACGTATAGAGAACGCTGTTAGTGGTTAAGGGTCAGTCAGGTGGTATACTTGGGTTGTCCCTTCTATTAGATACTTGAAAATTGTTACACGAAGACCACTAATGATTGGCTATGGTTAATGGCGTCAGTGATGAGTGCCCCATGTTCTGATTGGTCCACTCGCGAGCCCCCCAGCCTGGGACCATCGTTGTTCCCAGCTCACGGTGTACCTGTCATTTGCAACAATATGTAACTATGTGTTCGTGCAGACAATGTGTGGATTTGCTCATATTTCTGAGAGCAGACCATTCCCATCGCTGTAGGTGTTCATTGGGTCATTTCATTGTTGCAGCCTGTGTCTTAAACGTGGGACCCAGGCGACTTCTCTCTCCTGGGTCTGGCACCCTGTCAGGTTTGGCTTGGTCACGTGAGGAGAGACCGTGGTTGAGGCAGAATTCTGCACATTTAAAGTTGTATTTTCCATTGTGTATCTGGCTTAGCTTGCAGGTGTGACCTTGGCTTCGGTTTGTGGCATGCGAGTTGCAACATTGCCCCCTTGGCTGTCAGCTCTCGCTGGGCTCATTCTGCAGGGTCAGCAATTGTACTCTTGCTCGTTCAATGTTCGTGGAGGCTCTTGCTTGCGGCCTACATGGGCCTGGTGCATAGGTGGGGATGTTTAATGCACGGCACGTTAGGTTGCGGTATCACATTGCTTCATAGGCAGTATCACGTCTTCGTTGTATTTTCATCACAATGCAAGGGTTAGGGGAAGCGTCAGCAAGCATTTTAGATGTATGCTTTGTGCGTCTTGCATTTCTGCATTTTGAAAAACCTATGTGAAAAATAATAAAGATGCGCGTCAGTGGGTGTGTCTGTCACCTACGTCATAGCACTGAATATGTTCTTTGTGTAGATTGGTGTGGGGGTGTCCAGTGTGCATGGTTGCACGGGTGTTCTGGCAATTGGCTAGGTCATCATGGCATCTCTAACGATGTGTTTATTTACTGTTGAAAGGTTTAGTCGAGTTCATCCATGCCGCAGGTGTCGGCTTGAGCTGGGCAGGCTGGAGGGCAGGCTGATGGGCACATTCGTATGTTCCTGTACCAGGGTATTTGGTCGTCTGGTAGGTAGGCAAATTCATCTCGTGGCGGGTGTTTGGGTCGCGATCCTCTAGGCCAGGGGCGCGAGGAGATCGGGGGGAGCCTTTTGTCCCAATCTCCCACTTCAGTCCCCCCTCTGGTCGACTTGTCGACCACAAACTTATCCTTTTCCTTATCTCCTCTTACTCTCCATATTTTAGATACTCCTCCCAGGTGTCCATAGTGGTTGACATGGTCCTCAAATGACCAATACATATACACACAACTTCCTCCCGGTGTGCAGTATACCCATTTCCCGATGTAGCTTCTTGGGTTTCTTAGGTTTTCGAGCTTCACGGATGGCGGGTCCAGGTGGTTGGTGATGATCTGTTTGCGCAGTTTTTCTCTTTCCTTTATTATTGTGTCTGTGTGTTGGCCATCATCAGTTGGCATCAAGGGGTGCATACCAACCATTTCGATCATTTCGTCTGTAGTGCGCGCTTTCCGGGCTTTCCAGAACCTTACTATGATCAGTGCAGCTCCAGCCAGTATTATACATCCAACTATAATCTTCAGCCCGTCCGACAGCCATGATGGCATCAATGACCATAACAATGAAAACCAGCTGTTATCCTTCTTCACTCCTTTACTTTCTTCCATCATTTTGGAGTGCATCTGGGCCAGTTGTGATACTGCTTCTGTGAGTGTACCATTGTCGGCATCGTTGGCAGGAATAAATGTGCAGCATGATTGTCCTATCTTTGCGCAAACTCCTCCCTCCATTGCTGTAAGGAGATCTAATACATATCTGTTCTGTAGTGCTACCATCCTTACTGCTCGTAGTTCCTCTTTTATTGCGTTAAATCCATTTACTGTGGAATCAATTGTCATCATCAGCTCCCATCGGGTTATCTGGAGCCATTTTGCATTTGCATAAGCTTGTAGTCCAGGGTGTATTATTGATGAGAAAAACATTGCTGCTCTGCTGAATAGTCTGTGTTCTGGTGGGATTGAAGTGAGTGCTGTTTCCGATCTTCCCCATTGGTAATTTCCTGTCAGTGGTTCTTCTTGTCTCTTTTTTCTATTCAGGACATTATTGTTGTTGTTGTTTTCGTTGTCTGATCCCCTCTGAGATTGTACCGATCTCTTCTTCCTCTTGTTTCCTTCATCCATTTTGGGGAAGTTTGCCATGTTCACATGTTTCTGGGGCACCATTAGTGATGGTACATTAATGTGCCCCATTGTGCATATACTGTTCCACAGAGGGGGCAGTGTGTGGTATGCCTTATTTTCGCAGGCCCAGTAAAGGTCCATTAATACTGCTGTTCCTGCTCCCCCCTCTGGTAGCTCTAACATGCTGGCACAGTTGGTGTTGTATCCCACGTCCACTTCTCCTCTGTGTTGGTAGCATAGCTTAGATGCAGACAGCGGCAGTATGCTCATTGGGTCTTCATCCTTCTCCATCCACGTCAGCATGGGTACGTACTTGCCCCAAATCATCCAACATCTGTTATTGTGTTCATCAATAGTGGTAATATTTTCTCTTGTTACCATGTTGCTGCCAACCACTCCTATGTCCCATTTATTGTCCATGTATACCTTCCTGGTTATTGTTACCAGTGGTCTTTCCCAACATCCTTGTGTACCAGGAACTTCAGTGGCATACCAGTCACATGGTAGGTATTGTAGTGTTACTTTCTTCGTTTCTCCCTTTTCAGGACCACTTGTCATGTATCTGAACGCTTCAGCATGCAAACTGCTCTTGTGGTAACTCAAATATGACTTGAGGAAGTTGTTTTCGTATGGATATGTGTCTCGCGTTTTCCACACCAGTCTCACCACCATTCCTTGAAATCCGCTCTCGTTTGGAATAGTGCCAGGTATATTATACATCGTGCCGTCTTTTCTTCTATTTCTGTGGCAACTAATGTTCTAGAAGCGCTCATGACGTATGGGATCAATGAGCAGACATAGCAACTGTCTTCTGTTGTCTGCTTACCTATTTGGGTCATGTGCTGGTACCACATGTTGTTCGAGACGTGTGCTGAATCTGTTATGTAATTATCAATACCTTTATTATCTGAGTATGTGCTGCGTTTAACTCTACTTCCCTTATGTGGAGGTTTGCTAGTACCACCTGATGTAACACCTGTTGCAGCCGTGGGTGGGGGTACATTAGGTTTGGGTGCAGCCAAAATATTGATAGCATAACTTTTCTGCCATATAGAGGCAGCAAAAAAACCAGTGATCACCAAAACCCCTATCATTTTTATTACAAAAGCTACTCTCACCGGCATTTGCTCTTACCTTGCTGCAGTCCGGCAGCTTATTCTTGCGACGTTAAAGATGCCCGCCTGAAAATTCTCAATATGCTCATTATTATTGTTAGTTGTCGTTATCAAGCCCTCCCTATCAGGTAGTCGTTCAGTGCCCAGGCGAAGAGCTGCTCCCACGCCAATCTAAGCGATCAGCAGGTAAGTGCTGGTGAAGATGGGGCATTGATTGTTCTATGGCCAAGATAAATGCGGTGTAGTAAACACGTATCCTCCTTCTTTTTAGGTACTTTGGCCTTTTTATGTGATATACAAATTGGTGTGATAGAGCTTCAGGGTAATTATCGTCTGAGGGTAGCATCTACTCCTGGGCAATGTACGCTGTTAGTTACCTATTTCTTAGCAATACAATAACACACGGTACCTGCATGGTCGAGAAAGAAAAAGAAAGCATACAAGTGTTTACATGTTTATATGTGCAAAACAATGTCCTTCAATTGGGTGGTAGCTGTGGTGGCTGTAGTGGGCCGTGGGTTTGTGGGCAAAGGTTTTGGGGCTCAACTGGCGGAAGTCTCTTTACTCTTTGATCTTGTGACCATGGGGTGGGCGGTATGCAAATTACCAGTTTCTATTTCAATACTTGTCTCTGGGTATTCTGGGGGGTGGCAGGGTATGGGGACACTGAGGTCGTCAGCTGTGGTAGACGTCTCCTTCTCAGTAGGTGACGCTGTCGCCGCTCTTCCAATGGCCCTGTCGGTGATGCTAGGGCGGGTCTGGAGTTTGCAGATCTTTACGTCGTGTAGGTGATTCCAAGCACGCTTGTCCTGCAACTTTGCTGCTCTCGTAGATACCTCCTCTACCAGGTGGGGGCCAGTGAAGCGTGGGCTGTTCCACTTTCTATTGAAATTGCTGAGTAGCACGTGGTCACCTTTAGCAATTTTGCACAGTTTTTCCTTTTCCAGTTCTTTGTCTGCGTCTTCTTGTTGATAACTCTTAGACCCGCCCCGCGTGCGCTCGAGCTGTTGGGACACAAGCACTACACTAGTAATCAAAGAAGACACATATTGGTACATTTCATCACCAAGAACAGTTGCAGTGTTTTCATAGTCTGTGAATGCTCTTGATGTTGGCGTCAGAGGAAGGCGCATTTGACGTCCGGTCACCACCTCGTGAGGAGTGGTGGTCGGAGCCTGGTCTATTCCTTAGCTCAAATAGGGCTAGCGGAAGGCAATACAACCAACTCTTCTTTGTTGTTTGCTGTATCTTTGCGATTGCCTCCTTCAATAAGCCATTCAGGCGTTCACATATACCATTGGCCTGCGGGTGATATGCACACGCAAATTTATGCTTGATGTTTAGTAAGGACGTGATGTGCTGAAACATTTCATTAGCGAAATGTGGGCCGTTATCTGACCGCAACATTTCGCACACTCCCCACCTGGGGAAAACCTCCCTTACTAGAAATTTAGCTGCTCTGAACGCATCCGCATGTGAGAAGGGTCCTGCCTCAATCCACCTGGAGAATGGGCATACTACTACAATCATATACCTATTTCCTTGACATACGTTGATCATATCAACGTAATCAACATGAATGTGCAGGAAGGGTCCCTCTGGCCGGGGTATAGTACCTTTTATCACTTGCAGCGTGTGACCGGCCGTAAACTGTTGACATGTGAGGCAATTGCTGATAAAATTTGTTACATGAGAATTTAACTCGGGGCAGAACCAGTCTTCCCTAATTCGTGCTGCAATAACTTCCTTTCCTGTATGAGCTGGGTGATGGAGCTGGCTCAGAGCGGTGTTCAATAGTGCCAATGGCATGACCATCTTTCCAGTGTTACCCTGATGCCATAGTGCGTCAGTTGGCGACATTGTACATCCTCATTTTACCCATATTTCTTTTTCTGCCATTGGTGCAGCTGCTTGTAATTCCATTATCTGCGTGGCTGGGAGGTGGGTGTACCCTTCTTTCATCAACATCTCTCTAGCTATCCCCCTCCCTCTCCCTCACTCTGACTCTGGGGGGTTCCATATCTCACCAAAATAAGCCCCATACTTTGCATGTGTGTCTGCTGCTTCATTTCCTTTTGAGATATGATCTTCTCCATTAGTGTGTGCGGGACATTTGACCAAAGCTAGTTCTTGGGGATTATTTATTACTTCAATTAACTCAGCTAATAGGAGAGCATGTTGCACTGGGGTGCCGTCAGCCCTTCTGAACCCCCTTCTTCGCCATTTTGTCAACCCTGAGTGGACAGTAGACGTAACATATGCACTGTCAGAATATATAGTAACTCTTTTGTCAAAGCTTTCCTTCAACGCCAAGATCAGTGCAACCAATTCTGCTGCTTGAGCAGAATAATGCTGTGGTAACTGTACACATTTCACCGCAACGCACACCAAATCCTCTGTCATTTTTACAACTGCTGCCCCAGTTCTTCGTATCCCATCACTTTGGTCTATTGTTGATGACCCATCAATGAACAAGAGCTCTCCTCCGTTTAGCGCATACTCTTCAACTTTTCTAGTACATGAGTACATTTCAGTAGTCTGGGTACAATCATGAGCATAGTCCCCTTCCTCAATAACTTCCGCTATAAACCTTGCAGGATTAACTGTGCTGCATCTAACAATGGATAGTTCTGGTCTAGAAAATATTATCTCATAACTTGACGCTCTCTGCGTGGTTAGTGTCGACTTAGGCTTGTTCAATATTGCAAATAGTGCATGTTCTACAAATAGTGTGGTTGGGCACCCCATTGTAATAGATGATGATTTCTCTACCGCGAAGGCAGCTGCGGCAAGGCCTTGTTCGCAAGGGAAATGACCTAACATAACAGGGTCCAAGTGACCACTGTAAAATGCTACTGGTTTGTATCCCATGCTTGTTTGAGCCAACACTGCTTTCATTACTGCTGAGTCGCAATGTGAAAAGATAAAGAACTGTCGTTCATAATCTGAGGTGGCTTGTACCGGAGCAGTTGATATTGCGTGTTTCAATTCGTCAAAGGCCTCCTTCATTTCCATTGTCCACCCCAATATTTTCTCCCCTTTGTTTGCTTCTCTTAATGCTTCAAGTAGGGGTCCTATGTATGAACTGTAATCAAATACCCATGCTCTACAGTAATTGCATAATCCCAGGAACTGCTGCAGCTCCCTCACTGTTTGTGGTAATGGCGTATTTGATATAGCCTGTGCTCTTTGTGGTGCAATCTTTCTTCCGTGTTGGGATATCAGCTGGCCAATGTATAATAACTGTTCCTGACAGTATTGTAACTTTTCTTTGTCTACCTTGTAACCCTTTTCAGCCAATATTGTCAGCATCTTCAATGAGTCCTCCCTGCACCTTTTTTCGCTTGTGCTGCAAATTATTATGTTGTCAACATATTGCAACACTGTACTTTCCAGTTCAATGTTTCCCAAGTCCATCTGTATTACTCTTGAAAATTGAGGGTGACTCGCAGTACCCTTGTGGTAACCTGGTGTGTTTCCATTTTGTATTTCTGTACGTGAAGCTTGTTAGATTTTGTGAATCTGGATGCAGGGGTATTGAGAAAAAGGCATTTTTGAGGTCAATCACTGTAAATCGTGAGGCCTCTGCTGGAATGCCACATAATATTGTGGCCGGGTTTGCTGCTATGGGATACTCTGCTTCCACTATGTTGTTCAAGGGTTTGAGGTCCTGGATGAAGCGCCAAGACCCTCCTTTAGCTTTGCGCACTGGATATACGGCCGTATTACATGGTGATTCTGATGGTACCAATATGCCGTTATTTATAAGGGCCGTTATTGTTTCATATATGCCCTCATATGCCTCTTTTGATAGTGGGTATTGCTTCACCCTAGGCAGTATTGCGCCTTTTTTCAGTTTTATTCTTACTCCCCCGATACTTTTTATGCACCCCACGTCATAGGGACTAATAGTCCACAATGATGTTGGAACTTTTGCCATATCCTCCTCGAGAAAAGGAACTGCAGTGGATATGGGTGCTTCAAGTGCCATTGCAATTTTCTGTGCCACTTGTTTGTATGCCACTCTTAGCCATATATCTACACTCTTCATAAATACCATTTCACCCTCTTCCTTTTCTTCTGAAAAGAGCTCCTCGTCTGACAACTGGGTGAGCCTGCATCCCTCAGCTAGTGCTATCACTGCCCTCCATGCTCTTCCCTCCCGGTCTTGGGCATGTACTGCGATGTAATCAGCAGTCGCTATAATGCTCTCCATGCTCACTGAAATTACCTTTCCCTCTGGTTCATTGGCTGGTGTTTCGGGTCTGAACAGATAGGCTGTTGGCCTCCTCCAGATCTTCCCTTCTATTCCTGGCATCCATGCGAATGCCATATCTGTTCCATACTGGAACAGTTCGCCATCTACTGGCTCAACCCTAATCACTGTCTGCCCACAGTATGCTTGCATAATTTGCCGTGCAGTGAGCATGTTTATTCCTGGAGTGAAACAAATTATGCCGTCCTCCGTGAAGGAGATTGTCATATTCACCCTGCTCATTATGTCTCTCCCAAGTATGTTTACTGGCGAGTCCCTTGAATATAAAAGCGGAACTGACATGTCGTAATACCCTATCGATAAGGGGATGTTATCAGTAAAGGGAACCAACCCCGTAGCCCCAGAGAATCCTTGGGTGTTCATGGCCTCACCTGACATCTTAAATTTACCTTCCCTTATGCAAGACTGGGTTGCCCCAATGTCAACAAGGAATGATAACTTTTTGTCACCTATCGTTACCTCTATGCGTGGTTCCTCCGCACTATTAGGTGTTACCGACAGGATGGGACACACCAAGGCCGTCTGTGGGCTGTCCTATTGTGGGTATAATGATTGACCACTTCCTGTGTAAGGGCTGTGTCCCAGGACCGTCACCCTTCCCAGTTGTGTTTGCTGTAGCTGTGTATTGGTAGAGGTTACCTTATGGTCTTGAATTTGAGTGGGCTGCTGTACTTGCTGCGCTTGAGGTTGTTGTGATATTGCTGCCTGTTGTTGCGGTAGTGAATATGTCTGTGGCTGTTGTTGTGTCACTAACTGTTGCTGCATATTTCCTGGTTGCAGTGCCTGCTGTTGTTGGTGGCCCTGCTGTTCCCTTATAGGCTCTTGTTGTCCCTGTTCTCCCCATGCTGGTGTGCCGGGTCTCATTCTACATGTGCGTGACATGTGTCCTAATAATCCACAAATCCAACATACAGGTGGCTCCCTGGTCTGCCAAGGGAAATTCCCTGAATTGTCTTGGTATACTGGTTGCCCAGTGGGGTAGAAACTTTTGAATCCTCCTCCTTGCTGTTGTGCGTTGTAGCCCTATCCTCTCCCCCTCATCATTCCTCCCCTTCCCCTGTTGTAATTATAATATCCAGCTCCTGGTGTTGAGTATCCTCCTCCCATGTTAGTTGTATATGGTGGGGGTGGTGGCAGCTGTTGTGCTATGATCTGTGATGATTGTATTTGGGAGGGGCTTTGTGCGGCCACCACTTGTGTGGGGTTTGGTGTCATTGTTGTAGGTGTAGTTATTAGTGCACCTTCCATCGTGTACTTAGTAAGTTTTTTCTGCACCAATTTAGCCTCTTCCGCTTTTCTATCCTCTTCTTTTTGTTTCATCTTTTCTTGCCATGTCCTACAATGATGTATTATCGTCAGTTGTATTTCTGGCCACGCCTTTGCTTCCATCCCCACTACTTTCTTCAATTGTTTCTGCACTGCTTCCGGGAGCCCTTGTATTAGTATATGATAAAATATTGCTGGTGTTTTGTCCCATTGCTCTCTAGTTTCCATACGCCACTTCTCTTGAATTTCCTGGATATAATCAACAGGATCTTCATTCTCACGCATCTTGCGTGACATAATTGCTCCTATGTCTGATGTGTCTGGGTATTGTACCCTTAGTGCTTGCCATAATGCATGTCTGCAGTTTGCGAATGGCGCCCCGTCGTGTGATGTGTTTGTTATTGTGACCCCGGGGAAGCCTGCTCTCTTCCAGATATCATCTGCTGCATCCCCCAATATTGATATTAGTAGGCCCTTCACATCTCCTACTGCCAATTTCTGTCCTGCGGTGTGTTTTTCCATTTCATATATCCATTTCCCCGCACCTCCACTTAATGATGGGAGCCTGCACTTTATATTTTCCTTGTCTGCATGCTTCCAAGGGACGTATTGTGGTCTATCCCCTCCCCTCTCCAAGAGTGGCATTAGGTTGTGTCCTATCTGACCACCTGGGTTCCCCATAGTCGAGTCCGTATACCTCTCCTCTTCTTCCGTGTCGTCTACATCGTCTGTTATATCCATATTTCCCCTGCTCGTAACTGTTCCTCCTCCATCTCTTCCCCTTCTTTTATCATTTCCTTTATTTGATGTGGGCGTGTGTACTCGTTCTTCCTGCCTACGTCCAGGGAGATCTCTAAGCCTACCAGCGTAGGGTGTGTGTTCGTGAGGGGCGGGTGCGGGTGTAGGTGGGCATGTTGCACGGGATAAGTGTGGGGTAGTAGAGCATGTTAGACGGGATGATGAGGGTGTAGCTGCACGTGTGTGCCTTCCCGCCATTCCTTGCTCTTCCCCGTCACTTCCCTCTAGTTCTTCCTTTCTTCTGCAAGCCCATGGTGATTCCCTGTTAGTTCGGGTGATGTACAATTTATCTAAGCTTTCCCTTTCCCTATTTCTTCCTTCTCTCTCCATTCCTTCTTCTTCCTCGGTGCAAAAGTCATCTAGGAGCGACAACCCCCAATCTGTCTTTTTCCCCCTAATCGTCACTGTTTTTAAATCTATTAAATCCGTTCCTCCCGTTTCTTCTTTACCAATTGCTCCCCTCTGTGCTGATGTTGTTGCTACTTCTGTGTCTCTGCGTACATATCTCCTTATTTCACTCTCCCCTCTCCTATCTTCTCTTTCCCCTTCTTTTTTCTCTACTATTTCTCTACCTATTTCCTCTCTTTTCTTTATCAATTCCTCCATTACTTCACTACTCATCTTTTCCAATATCCTTTCCTCTTCTCTCTTCCTTTCCCATTTCTCTCTTTCTCTCTCTAATATGCTCTCTATCACCCTTCCTTCTTCGTACTTCTTGGTCGTTTCTGATAATAATTTCCTCTTCCATATTTCCATTTCCTTTTCTCTCTCTTCTTCCTCTCTTTTCTTGTTGCGCTGTGCTGCTCGAGATACCCTTTCTGCTGCTGCCTTCACCCTTTCAGCTTCTCTCTTTCGTTCTTCAGTTCGTTCCCTCATTTTTTCCAACTCATTCTTACTTTCTTTCCTTTCCCGTGCTCTCTCTCTTTCTTCCCTCTCAAGCTGTTTGACCAGGGCATTTTGCTCATCTCTTAATTCTGCTAATCGTTCCTCTAAAATCTTTTCTCTTTCTCTTAACAGCTCTTCCTCCTTTCTTTTCCCCTTCCCCTTTCATCTCGCTCTTACTCTCATTGTCCTCATCCATTTTCCTTACTACCTCCTTCTCTTCTCCTGTTAATGAACCTCGCAATTTTAATAATACCTGTGCAGCTACCCACTCATCATGTCCTATTGCTGCAATTTGTTCTTCGCTATTCTTTCCCTCCCCTGTGGGCATCTTCATATAGGTTGGTCCTACCGTACTTCTTGGCTCCCCTCCCGTGTAGCCACCTGTAGCTGTATATGGTGGTGGGCTGTATGCCGGGTTCGAATACCCCTCAGCCGCCCTTAATTGTTCTCTCACTATTTCTCGTAGTTCTGTTAAAGGATATAACCCCCCTTCCTCTTTTTTCACTACCTTCGCTAGGGGCATGTCGTCACCCTGTTCCTTTTTTATCTCTTTTTCGTTTAGGTTGCTACTCTTTTCTCCTCCCTCTTGTCCTTTCTCCGTGCATTGTGTGCCTTCACTCTCTTTTTCCCCATTCTGCTCTTCCTCCTTAACCTTCTTCTCTTCTTTTGTTTCCCCCACAGTGAACATTCCATTTGGTCCTGGTCGGGACCCCTGGAACATCCTCCATAAGTTAAACACCTCCACGTGGTGTGTCAACTTCTTCCCCTTGTATGTGTTATGTAGGTGGGTCAATAGTGAATGTTGGATGTATGGGTCGAAACTGCCATTAGGCGGCCATGGTGTCGTCATTTTGTTGTCCGTCCCCTGTGTCCATTCTATGCTGTATTTAATCAGTTTCTCCCTGTGGGGTGACAGTGTTTTACATATATGTTGTAGCGGGGTTGTGAGGGTGTTCCCCCACCCTCCTGATCCTGTTCCGTATGACATAGTAGCACGGTGTTGTTACTTCCCTCGATATGGGGGCGGTTATCTTGCTAATAATTAACGCTATAAAATTTCAGATGTTTTACCTGGCCCCGTAATTTTGGGGACTTGCGATCGTCCGCTTAAAGAAAATAGTAAAATATAGCATTTACATTTATATATTCTTTTCTCTTTTTTTTTTTCTTTCACCTTACACTGTTACGGCCCCCTACGGCCGAGGTGCACGTAGCCCCCTGCGGCTGCGTGCCCTGTGTGACGTTCTTATACAGCCGCCCCACTTTTATTTCACCCCTCCTCCTCCACTTGCCGTGGCCGCCGTTCTCCGTGCGCAGTCACGTCCCTCTCTTCACCTTGCCCCGATATAATCGTTACCATTTATCTCCGTTTCCACTTCCTCACCATTATTCTCTTCCCCACCACTCTTCAACAATGCCTTGTGCTCGAGGTATCCTATGAAAGCCCTACTGGTGACGTCACCAACCTCTTCCAATACTACCGGTAAATTCTTTTCATGTTTTAAAAGTTTGAAATAAGTTTGCAATCTATCCCCGTTAACCCCACAGCTGTCCTCTTGTCATGCCTGGAACAAGGTAATCAACAATATAATCAGACTGCGCACGCTGCGTCGCCTCGCGTGTGATACGCTCCTCGACAGCAGGGCTTAACCAGCCAATTATCTTCCGTATTAGGCAACCAACTAGCTACCGCCTACAGGGAAACGTCATCTATCTATCGAGTTTTCTGCTCGATCAATAGGGATCCTCATCTACTCATTGATCAATAATCGCCAATTCGTAGGAAACCGCACACACACACACCCTTACAGGTGGTCGCGACCTAGGCCAATCAGTGTCTACGAGCGGCCGCACGTGATGTTTTCGTGCTCCGCCCACCTTTCTTCGTAACGTAGTGGACTGCTCTCGCACTTGTCCAGCCACCATTCACTTCACCGTCAACACTAATTTATCAAACCTTCGCCACGCACCTTTTGTAACACCTCCCACCTCCCGTATTCTATTCCTCCCCCCTCCCTCACAATTTCACATTGTTTGTTGGGTGTGGCATACTCACCAAGTTCTCTTGATGCGGGGCCGCTCGACTGCGTGCACCTCTCCAAGCGGCTCGCCACCTCCCCTCGTCTGGACCACGTCTGGACACTCGCCAACCGCGGGCGGGATACTTCTCAACCGGCTCCCGAAGGCCAATATCCGGATTGCGCTGTCCGGTCTTCTCGCAGTTCCGCGATGGTCCTGTAGTCCTAAAAAGGGGGCAGCGGCAGAGGGGGCCGCGGCGCCGGGCCTCCTCGCAACGAGAGAATTGGAAAAAATAAAATAAAAAGTAGATCTTAAAAAGATCTCAGCAGTGCTTCCAACTTGTCGGGGGCTTTTCTCCCAGGGTCGGCTGGGCCTTCCGCGGACCTCTGGGCTGGGAGGCCCCAACTCCTCCCGCGTATCACAAAAATGAGTATGAGACACACACAAGAAGCAAGGTGATTCTGCTGTTTATTGAGTAACGGCAGGGATGGGTCTAGGATTGTACGTGTCCGTCCAGACTCTCGAAATTCGTGGGGCTCGCAGGCCCTTTTTGCCTCAGTATGACGCGCTACTTGCGTCACCTGGGAAAGTTAGCAAAAACCTATCGCCACTCTGGATTAGTTCCTCGAGTGGTAGGGTTAGTATAGCATACGTATAGAGAACGCTGTTAGTGGTTAAGGGTCAGTCAGGTGGTATACTTGGGTTGTCCCTTCTATTAGATACTTGAAAATTGTTACACAAAGACCACTAATGATTGGCTATGGTTAATGGCGTCAGTGATGAGTGCCCCATGTTCTGATTGGTCCACTCGCGAGCCCCCCAGCCTGGGACCATCGTTGTTCCCAGCTCGCGGTGTACCTGTCAATTGCAACAATATGTAACTATGTGTTCGTGCAGACAATGCGTGGATTTGCTCATATGCCTGAGAGCAGACCATTCCCATCGCTGTAGGTGTCCATTGGGTCATTTCATTGTTGCAGCCTGTGTCTTAAACGTGGGACACAGGCGACTTCTCTCTCCTGGGTCTGGCACCCTGTCAGGTTTGGCTTGGTCACGTGAGGAGAGAACGTGGTTGAGGCAGAATTCTGCACATTTAAAGTTGTATTTTCCACTGTGTATCTGGCTTAGCTTGCAGGTGTGACCTTGGCTTCGGTTTGTGGCATGCGAGTTGCAACATTGCCCCCTTGGCTGTCAGCTCTCGCTGGGCTCATTCTGCAGGGTCAGCAATTGTACTCTTGCTCGTTCAATGTTCGTGGAGGCTCTTGCTTGCGGCCTACTTGGGCCTGGTGCATAGGTGGGGATGTTTAATGCACGGCACTTTAGGTTGCGGTATCACATTGCTTCATAGGCAGTATCACGTCTTTGTTGTATTTTCATCACAATGCAAGGGTTAGGGGAAGCGTCAGCAAGCATTTTAGATGTATGCTTTGTGCGTCTTGCGTTTCTGCATTTTGAAAAACCTATGTGAAAAATAATAAAGATGCGCGTCAGTGGGTGTGTCTGTCACCTACGTCATAGCACTGAATATGTTCTTCGTGTGGATTGGTGTGGGGGTGTCCAGTGTGCATGGTTGCACGGGTGTTCTGGCAGTTGGCTAGGTCGTTATGGCATCTCTAACGATGTGTTTATTTACTGTTGAAAGGTTTAGTCGAGTTCATCCATGCCGCAGGTGTCGGCTTGAGCTGGGCAGGCTGGAGGGCAGGCTGATTGGCACATTCGCATGTTCCTGTACCAGGGTATTTGGTCGTCTGGTAGGTAGGCAAATTCATCTCGTGGCGGGTGTTTGGGTCGCGATCCTCTAGGCCAGGGGCGCGAGGAGATCGGGGGGAGCCTTTTGTCCCAATCTCCCACTTCAATGGAATGTGTAATGGAATGGGTGGGGGAAGTTCTGGAATGTAGTCAGTATTCATGTTGGCTTTGGATAAAGATAGATATATACGTATATGGCTCCTGAGTGATTTATACCAGATTAGATTAAAACATTCCCCTTATCTAATCAATCGTTTCCTTCAATGCTTTCAGAAATGTTTTTGGAATCAGATTTGTAACTTAGATGTTTAGATTAGAATCTAACCACATGTTTTTTAAACAGACACAACATGGTTCACTGGAGTATGTTGGCCTGTGAATAAAACACCTGAGTCCTGACAAAGTTCCATTCAATGCCTAGGCATCAGCCCAAAGCTGCTGTTTCACTTGAGATAGTTGGCCTGTTAGAAAATATCTCTGAGTTCCCTTTGATGCCCAAAGCTGTTGGCTTGCCAATGCTTTTTCTGGATGGGGCAGAGTGACAGGCTTGGAGCTTCAACATTTTGGATCAAACGTGTAGGCATTTCTGATTTCTATTATGGCATATTTGGGGAATTCCATTTAAAGAAGGGTCTAGATCCACACCCCACAGAGTTTGGAGGCGCTGGTAAAGATTCTAAAGTGTGTTTTCTGATGTTGGGAAAGGAAAAAGGAGAAAAGCAGAAAAGGTAGCCTATTGCACAGTGACAGTCTCAGGCAAGTAAATTAATAGGTAAAATGAGATTAACAAAAACCAGAAAAGTGCACGCTCGATTAGTTAGGTGGCATCCTAGGTCTGCTACTGCTGTTGACAGAATGTGAGTAACACAACAAGACTTACTAGATTGCTTAAGTTCTGACAGCAGCAAGGTCACAATGGGCGGATAACATTCCTTTTGGAAGGTAGTTTTAAATGATGGAGAAATGCAAGTTACATTAATGGATACATTGACACAGTGCCACCACAAGGATTGGGAAGGGTTTATTCAGAAAGGGAAATGCAAAGTTCGCCAATAGTTAAAGACCTGGGTGAAGAGACATGCTTGAAGGTTAATTTTTAATCTGGGAAAGGACCGTTTCAGTATGAACTCAATTCATACAGCATTCTAATATGTCCCCCTATACCCAGTTTGCTGCTTGATTTGGCAGCACTGGCTAGCAGGCCTGAGCCTGTTATTTGATGCTGACATCGGTGGGTAGGAAGGGTACGAGGATAATATTGATTTAAGGTGGATTTATTTTTCAATGAGGTGTCAGAAGAGGACTTTAACGCAGGGGAAAATGTTTCCTAAGATTTTGAGAGAATATCATTCTGGTGGCTTTATTTTTGAGTGGTTGTTGTTTATGTGGGAAGCCCTTGTTGTAGCCCATGTTCTGAAGGAATCTAGCTCAGTGAGACCTGACAAGGGTTGGAATTGTCTAATATTCCTGAGCATCAAGTTGGGAATGGGTCAGTTGGGATGTGAGTTTAGTGTGTGGGTTGAAGCGGACCTGGTCATCTGGACGCCAAAACAGATGATCTCAGTTTGCCAACATTCCTGTAGAGGTTATTGTCATTTGTCCAATCCTGGATTAATCACATGCAGAAAAAGGAGCCAGAGAATTTGCAGCCAAAGGGAAACTATTTCATCCACCTGCTCAAGACAGCTATGCCTATGCATAAACAGGTTTCATAATAGGGGTTGGGCATCAGTCTTATTGTTTGTTGCCATGTGAACCCTTTATGATATGCATTAGCCTCACAATAGGTACTAGGTACATTTAGTTGGTTACATTCAGAGACCCCAGCAGGAGAGAGCAGGCATCTGGGTAGAGGGAAAGTCAAGAGCTGGTAAGTAACCCCAAGGTGTACATTTCCTTTCATATTCCCCTAATTTAGTAAATCCTTTCCTTCGATGATTTTAGACCTTAGACATGTTTTTGGAATCAGATGTGTGCCCATTCCCTTTTCTGAAGGAATTTAACTCCTTCAGCTGCTCCTTTAGATGTTTAAATTAGATTACCTGTGCTGCTCTGCTATCCAGTTTTTTATAAACACACAAAATGATTCACTGGAGTTGGTTGGCCTGTCTGTGCGAAGCATTTTCTCACAGGCTAACCAACTCCAGTGAAACATTGTGTGTGTTTAAAAAATCTGTGGATAGCAGGTGACCAGTTAATCCCTGAATATGCCATAATGGAAATCAGAAATGCCTACAGATTTTTTGATCAAACGTGTAGGCCTTTCTGATTTCCATTATGGCAAATTCAGGGAATTCCATTGGAAGGTTCCAACACTTTGGAGCAGCTACTAAAGATTGTAAGAGTTTTTTTATATTGGGGTGAAAAAGAAGGTAATACAAAGGTACTTCATGTAAACCTAGAGAGTGCCGTTTGGTTCTTGGACAGTCTAGGAATCTTTTACATTGTTTCCTGATTGCCAGCATTAGTTAGACAACCACATAAGCTATTAATTATTTATGAAATTATACAATTAAGGTAGTTTTGTATAGTGTGACCATTACAGTAAACCTTTTTCAGCGCTTAAGGAAAGAGTTTTAAATTAAGGAGCATTTTAAGTTGCATTAATGGATTCATTGGGATGTGATTTTAGTCTGTGGGTTGAAGGGGACCTGGTCATCCGGGATAATGTAGCGTTTTACCTTTGAGAGAAGTAGTTTGAGAGGTTGGACAGGGTGGGAGGTCCACAGACTCCGATAAATTCTGGACACCAAAACAGATGATCTCGGTTTGCCAACATTCCTGTAGAGGTTGTTGTAATTTTGAGTTAGTTGCATGCAGGAAGAAAAAGAATCAAAAGAATTAGCAGCCAAAGGGAAAATATTTCATCCAGCTTGAGCGGTGCAACCAACTCTACTTAGCCCCATTTCCAGAGTCCCCCCCCTCCAAGAAGAGTGTTTCAGAGAATGAGCCGACAGCTAAGCAGAGACAAAAGTCAAGATGTACATTTCCTTTCATGTACCCCTTATCTAATCAACCTTTTCCTTCAATGCTTTCAGAAATGTTTTTGGAAACAGATTCGTGCCATAGATGTTTAGGTTAGAATGTATCTACACTTTTTTAAACAGACACAAAATGGTTCACTGGAGTATGTTTGCTGTGAGAAAACACCTGAGTCCTGACAACGTTACCTTCAATGCCTAGACATCAGCCCAAAGCTGGTGGCCTTGTCAATGCTTATTTCTGGATGTGGACAGAGTGACGGGATTGGAGCTTGTGTAATTGCTCACAAGAATCCATTGCGTTTTGGCGTGCAGGCATTTCTGATTTCCATTATGGCACATTCTGGGAATTTCAGAGCCACATCCCACAGAGTTTGGAGGTGCTGCTAATGATTACTAAAGTGTGTTTTCTGATATTGGAAAGCAAAAGGAGAATAGCAAAAACCAGAAGAGTGCAGGCCGATTAGTTAGGTGGCATCCTAGTTCTGCTACTGCTGTTGACAGAATGCGAGGAACAACACAAGAATTATGAGATTGCTTAAGGTCTGACAATAGGCTGCTAGCATTCCATTGTTAGTTAGGTACCTTTAAATGATGGAGTAATGCAAGTTACTTTAATGGATACATTGGCACAGTGCCAACACAAGGTTTGGGAAGGGGTTATTCAGAAAGGGAAATGCAAAGTACACCAATAGTTAAAGGCCTGGGGGAAGAGACACGCTTGAAGGTTAATTTAAAATCTGGGAAATTACCGTTTCAGTATGAACTCAATTCATACAGCATTCTAATAGGCCCCCTATGCCCGGTTTGCTGCTTGGTTTGGCAGAACTGGCTAGCAAGGTCTGAGTCTGTTATTTGATGCTGACATGGAGGTAGGAGGGGTACGAAGATAATAGTGATTTAAGGTGGATTTATCTTTCAATGAGGTGTCAGAAGAGGACTTTAATGCAGGGGAATATGTTTCCTGAGATTTTGGGAGAAGATAATTCTGGTGGCTTTATTTTTGAGTGGTTGTTGATGTGGGAAAACCTAGTTGAAGCCCATGCTTTGATGGAACCTAGCTGAGTGAGACCTGACAAGGGTTGGATGTGTCTAATATTCTTGAGCATGAAGTTGGGAATCGGTCAGTTGGGATGTGGGTTTAGTGTGTGGGTTGAAGCGGACCTGGTCATCTGGACGCCAAAACAGATGATCTCAGTCTGCCAACATTCCTTTAGGGGTTATTGTCATTTGTCCATTCCTGGGTTAATTACACACAGAAAAAGGATCCAAAGAATTTGCAGCCAAAGGGAAACTATTTCATCCACATGCTAGACACAGCTATGCCTATGCATACACAGGTTTCATAATAGGGGTGGGGGCATCTTATTGTTTGCTGGCATGTGATGTCATCAGCTGTGAGCCCCTTATGATGAAATACATTGTTGTCACAATAGGTACTAGGTACATTTAGTTGGTTACATTCAGAGACCCCAGCAGAAGAGAGAAGACATCTGGGTAGAGGGAACAGTAGAGAGCTGGTAAGTAACCCCAAGGTGTACATTTCCTTTCATAGTACCCTAATCTAGTCAACCCTTTCCTTCACTGCTTTTAGACCTTAGACATGTTTTTGGAATCAGATGTGTGCCCATTCCCTTTGCTGAAGGAGATTAAGTCCTTCAGCTGCTCCTTTAGATGTTTAAATTAGATTAACACAAAATTATTCACTGGAGTTGGTTGGCCTGTGAGAGGCATTTTCTCACAGGCCAACCAACTCCAGTGAAACATTTTGTGTGTTTAAAAAACCTGTGGATAGCGGGGCAACACAGTTAATCCCTGAATATGCCATAATGGAAATCAGAAATGCCAACAGAGTTTTTGATACAACGTGTAGGCCTTCTGATTTCCATTATGGCAAATTCAGGGAATTTGATTTAAAGGGTCCAGCGCTTTGGAGCAGCTGCTAAAGGTTCTAAGTGTGTTTTTTTATATTGGGGAGAAAAGAAGGTAAACCTAGAGAGTGCTGTTTGGTTCTTGGACAGTCTTGGAATCTATTACATTGTTTCCTGAGTGCCGCCATTAATTAGACAACCACATAAGCTATTCATTATTTAAGAAATTATACAAATAATGTAGTTTTGTATAGTGTGACCATTACAGTAAACCCTTTTTAGCGATTAAGGAAAGAGTTTTAAATGAAGGAGCATTTCAAGTGATATTAATGGATTCATTGGGATGTGAGTTTAGTCTGTGGGTTGAAGGCGACCTGGTCATCCGGGATAATGTAGCGTTTTACCTTTGAGAGAAGTAGTTTGAGAGGGTGGGAGGTCCACAGACTGCGACAAGTTCTAGATACCAAAACAGATGATCTTGGTTTACCAACATTCCTGTATAGATTGTTGTAAGGTCCGACAGCAGCAAGGTCACAATGGGCCGATAACATTCCATTGTTAGGTAGTTTTATATGATGGATACATTGGAACAGTGCCAACCAACACAAGGATTGGGAAGGGTTTATTCAGAAGGGGAATGCAGGGTACACCAATAGTTAAAGGCCTGGGGACAGACATCCTTGAATGTCATTTTTAAATCTGGGAAGGGACAATTTCAGTATGAACTCATTGATACAGCATTCTAATGTGTCCCCCTGTCCTCAGTTTGCTTGATTTAGCAGCCCTGGCTAGCAGGGTCTGAGCATGTTATTTGATGCTGACATGGAGGCAGGAGGGATAATAGGAACTTGGATAATGCAGCCAAAGGGAACATATTTCATCCACCTTGAGTGGAACAACCAACCTTAACTGACCCCAATTGCCAGTGTCCCCTCCCAAGGAGGCTGTTCTGAAGAACCATGTGACTTTTCTCTCCACATTGTAAGCTTCTGTATATGCCTACCTGTTCATTTCCCCCCTGTGTAATGGTTGCTGCCCCCACCACCTGCTGCACACAGCTGTGCCTATGTATACACAGATTTCATAATAGGTGGCGGGGCATCAGGCCTCACTGTGTACAATGATATACATTTTCATTCATGTACCTCTTATCTAGTCAATCCTTTCCTTCAAGAAATGTTTTTGGAATCAGATGTGTGCACACCCATGATGCTGAAGGAGATTACATGTTTAAATCAGATTGTTGTGCTGTCCCACTTTCCACAAGGATTATTTTTCTTTTTTTTTAAAAACGTTATTGTCTTTTCTGCACAACTAGTAAACAAACAACTGTTACTATTCCCCCTCCATATTCCCCTTTCCACAAGACTTTTAAAAAGACATGTTGTGGAAGGCTCCACACAAAAATAGAGCCCACGCTGGAGTAAGAGCTTGACATGGTTTATTTAAGTGACAAGGTGAGACAACCCTCAGCCTGGGAGCCACCAACCAACTGACTCGCAAGAGCTTCCCTCCCCAACCTCCCCACATTCCATATTCCAAACCAAAACATGTATACTAGGAAACCGTAGTCGGGCATAGAAGGTTGCTAGAACAACAATGCCCATTGACACTAAGGTTTACAGTAGAGATACAACAGACACAACTATGTACAATGAAATGTCCTTGCCTGTTTAGCACAAGCTCTGAAACAAGTATTTACATGCAAGTTGTCAGCATTGGCATTGCTTGTTTGGGTGGGGGCATTGTGGCAGGAGGAGGCTTGTGCCATTGCCGATAAGAATCCACAGAGTCTTGGATCACACCTAGGCAGTTCTGATTTCCATTATTGCATTTTGTTTTCTGATATTGTGGACAAAAACGTAATACAAAAGCACTGCATGTAAAATCTAGGGAGGGAGCACCACTTGCACAGCCTGGGAATCTATTACATTGTTTATTGAGTGCCAGCATTATTTGGTAAGGTAGTGGTAATGAAAGAGTAATGTAAGTAACACTAATGGCTGAAGGTCTTGTGATATATCGGCACAATGCCGAACCAAGGATTGGGAAGCGGGTTACTATGTTCATGTCAGCAAAACTGACATCAGCACTGATGACAGCATTGCTGACATGAACATGGTAAGGCCAACAAAGACCCAAACCAAAGGTATCTAGAATGAAAGCTAATGCCTTGACTAAGAATATATAAAATCATAGGATTTTACATTGTTTTTGTGTGCCACTACTGGAACAATGTTCTTAGGATTGCCCAGAAGGTGAGGACATAGAGTGCTGTTCTCCCTGTTAGCAAAGAAAATGGCTTAATTTGGGGTTTCGATGTCAGTCAGTTGTGGGTGTCCACCCATAGTATTGGTACAAATGGAACCATAATGTGTAACTTTGCTTTAGGGTTCCCAATTTAAGCATGTAACTGTGATACTTATCATGTGAAGTGGAAGTGGAGGCTGTAAAGCCCTTGGAAGATAGAAAAAACATCTTGGTTGTAGGTGATAGATAAAGTAGAACAAAGACCAGTGTTGGGAGGCAGGTGCAGCTTAGCACTTTATTAAAGGAACACTAAGGGGATGATATATGGATGCAGAGCAGGATATGAAAATGTGTGAACCGTAAACATTTATTACCCATCAACCTCAGGTTGAAACGATGTGTGGAGATTTCTAACAGCTTGTTATTTTCCAGTCATGAAAATGTGTGATTTGTAACAGCTTGTTATTTTTCAGTCATGGAAATCAGAAAAGTAATTTGAGAGGATTGGAGAAACTGACCAGAAGCACTATGGTAGGCCAGTCTCCATGCTGGACAATTTACTGCATTTTTATGTATTTGGTGGGCATGGTTGAGAGAGCTGTGGGGAATTTGTATTGCCAGTCCATGTGTGTATGAAACTGAACTCCTACCCTCTGGCAAGGTCTAGAGTGAAATGTTTTGGGTATGAAACTAGTTTTGCAGGAATGTGCCACTGAGATCCATTAACTTACAATGTAAACATGATAACACCAACTCCTGATGTTATTTGTGCTTTGCTACGGTATTGAAGACACGCCAGCTCCTCGTTGAGCACTCCATGCCAGTTAGTATTTCTTTTACATGCATGTTGCAGAGGGCGTGCAGCAAAAAAGGACCCCACGCAAACTCAGAGGGCCTGGGGCACAGCGGGTGCTTTACCACAGAGGAGTATCAGTGTGAAGGCTGCATGAATTGAAATCAACAATCAAGCAGGAGGAGGGTCAAGAGGGAGATTACTGGGCTTAAATCTCGATTGTACTTATTCCAAGCTGGTGGAGGGCCCAAGATGATAGGCGGACCAAAGAATGAAGGAATACTGATGTAGAAAGAATTAAGTGGTACTAATTAGCAGCAGATGGGGCAAAGCAGTGGATAAACTCACCTCCTCAGGTTTACACCAGGATCATGACGTTTACAGTGGCTCTGGAGTTCGGCTGGTGACCAGTTTTTTTTATCCGGATTGTTGGCTGGAATTGCACGAACCACCTCAGAGGGCATTTCCCTTGTCATCTTCATTCCCTGGAAAGGCCACAATGCAGGTTCCTTGATGGAGAGGGGCACCAGAGGAGCAACTACAATTCCTTCAGCATGCTGAGGGGCAACATGTGGGTTTAAGGACCAGAACAGACCTTGTAAGCTGAACAGGACATTTATGGACAGGTGTATCAATAGGGGCTTAATCCATATGGCTCAGTCTTCCATATGCCGGTCAAAGGACAAACTGGACTTGGGTTTTTATTTGTTTAGAGTTAGAAGAACACAACATCTGGAAAGGTCATTCCTTTGTCATCTGGCCACCTCCTCCACATTCCGATGAAGAATACCTATATGACATTTAATGGCAGGTTCCAGGCACTTCCAAGCATGAGATAACCCCATTAGCCTGATGGCAAATCATGAGACTAGCACAATTCTTAGAGGCAATATTACGAGGCCCAATACAGTACCTTCCCAATTAATTTGAATAGCCCATAAATGTGCCTGTTTAAATCCCAGCCCTGAAAGAAAGGATACAGTTCATTGGAAAAGAAAGGCTTGAATGTCCAATCTTACCAGAAAACTGATTTAAAGTCAATTAATTATACGTAGCTGAGGATAAATATGTGTATGGCTTTAGATTCAATATTGTAAAAGTGTGGATTTTAAGGCAAAAGGGAGTAGCACTGCCCCTAATGTGGGCAAATCAGTGGGCAAATCAGTGGCGTTAAGCAATATCCAATAGCATCATGTCTCCCTTTATATTTTCATTTAACACATAAAGAATGCTTCCTCATATGAACACACAGGTAATTTATTAGTTAGAACACTGAGGGTACATTTAAAGAAAAACTACCCTTATATGGTTCCAAAATTAAGCACTGTTGCCCTTAACATTTTCATTCCAAATATAAAGACTTTACAGAGCACAGGTAACATTACAGTTAGAACGCTGCTAGGGTACATTTACAGATATACCACCATAATGCAGTCCTAGTAACTTTGCCCTTTATTTTTTTCATTTCTCATATGAAGACTTTTCACTCTCATAAAACAGGCAATGTATTACACTTGGAACACTGCAAGGGTACATTTATAGACAATTCATCTCTATTCAGTTCCAAATTAAGAACCAATTGCCCTTTACACAAAACACAGATCATTTATTACAGTTAGAACACTGCAAGTATTCATTTTCAGAAGACCTACCCTAACAAAGCTCCAAATTGAGAACCTTCACTCTTTATATTTTGTTACACTGTAAGAGGATTCAATTCAGCACTACAGCTAAGTTAACGCCTAGTCTAGAATACTGAATGAAAACCCTTATTGATATATCTTTAGGTCCAGTTCATGCGTTCTGGATGACTACCCCTATATAACACCCCTCTCTTGGAATCCCCCTGACCCCACTGAGCCAAGAAGTAGTTCTGTTTTGCAAGTTTAAAAGGTTTATTTGATAATTTAAAATAGATATATCACACTTTATAATAAATTAATACTTGAATATCACCCTTAATCTGATATGTTAAAGATTAACAATGGAGAATCTGGCACTAGCACACTTCTTATAATCACTAATGAGTTGACATGAATGGATAAGGTAGCACACTGGTAAATAGGAACAAAAGTATAATGTGGTACAAAATGCTTTATAGAGTTCAAATGGATGCAAGGTTGAATGAATGAAATGCAGTATAGAAAATACTCAATAGGATTTCAACAAAACAATGTAATCACTTTTCTCTGGCTATTCACTCCCCCCCTCTTTATGCAATGCAAGGGAATGGGAGGAAAGCACGCAGTTCTCAGAAATGCAATCAATGTAATCAGTTCAATCCAGCAAGCTTAGACAACAGAAAACAGATAGGAGTTTTGAAATCACAGGCCCAAATTGCTTTGATATGTGCTGGCAATGAATTAAAAAAATATGCTGGAAATGCTTTTTAATTCCCTTTCAGAGGTTCAGGGTGAGTGGTATCTAGTTAATATTAGTCCAGACTCACACTAGCAATGATGCAGGGATAGTTAGCAGGTTAAAACGAATTTCTGGCAAATGGAAGGCAAGCAGCAGCAGTTTTTACATGTGAAGAAATTGCAAATCGCGGTAAAATTCGCGGATGCGTGTTCCGCGATTGCGGTAAAACTATAAGGGGTAGGAATGCGGTTCTTGGTGCGATTCAAAGCTACGATTCTAAGCCATCAGAGGAAAGTTACTGCAAGTCTCTAGCCCAAACGGTCGCGGAGATATGAGCGATTTAATAAAGGTCGTTTTTGGGTTTGCAAATTTCAAAAGCTCAAAATGACAAGTGCAGCTTGCAACTAGCAAATCACAGGTAACAGGTTTACAAGTGACAGGTGACAGTTAGGAGACAGTTCTACTTAGATTAAAATAGGATTGAATTATATTATTTTAACTAAGAGATTGGTTCTGCACAGTTTTCTAGGTACTCACACTATATTCTTGAGTGAAATGGGCCTCGCCACGGATCTGGTCAGGGTTTTAGACTGGACTCTGGTCTGGTCTGGTCTGGCCTCTACACTTCACAGTGATCTGGGTCAGCTCTCTCTGCTGGTCTGGGTCTCTCTGGGTACAGCACTGCTTTCTCTCTGGTTCTCTTAGTTCTGGATAGATTGAAGTCTCTAGTTTGGCTTTCTGGAGGTTGATGGAGGTAAGTATGGATTTTTCCGGCAGAGCGTCCCGCTGCAGATGGATTTGGAAAGTCCCTATCTGTCCTGTCTGTCTGCTTTTATGTGTTTAGAATGTGGGTGTGTTCTAGCATCACTGACCCTACCTCTCTCTCAGCTTCTAATTGGTCAAACTTCCATTTATCATTTGATTGGGGAATGAACTGTGAGTCAGAGTGATGTCATTTTACAGCCTGCAGAAAGTCCACTCCTCCTGTCAACTTACACACAAATCTAGATTTGAAACAAATACATATTTGCAGAGGTACATATTGTTTTAAAATCATATGCACCCATCATGCATTACAGGAGGTATACCCTGTTCAAACTCTGCTCTTCCTGGGAGCTTGCATTCAGAAATGGCACATATTTCACTTTTTAACTGATTTTGCAATTTCTGACATTGACCCAACTTTACATACATGTGTGCAGGGAGTAGGGACATTAACTGAAGAAGTTTCAGATTTTTAACATGCATACAGTTAGAGTAATATCAATTTTTCCGCTAAAACCCCCCTGAACATGCCACCGGGTCGAAAAACCTCTTAAAATGTGGGCAGAAAAATCACAAGAATTATGGTATCATTTATAAAATTTTCACACGTCCGCTCTATGAGTTATTCATCTTTTTAAAGTTATGTTCTGGCTCCAAAGGGGTGTGGTTTCCCAGGTCACATGGTATAGAAACCAGTCTTTCCAGTTTCTGCCAAGCCAGCTTGCTCTCACAGGCAGTGCTCCTCCCAGCTCCTGCCAAGAGGAAGCTACAATTTACGACTGCGGTAATAAAAACCTTTGCCTGAGTGAAGAGGGCTTTGTTCACTCTCCTGCAGAGCACAGATAATTCAATTATCAGATAGATGGCATATCCTTAGTGTGGGCAGCAAAAGGAAGGTTGGCCTGGGAACACAGTGGTGACTCAAGTTTCCCTCCTGATGGGGGTAGTTGCCAGGCAGAATTCAAGTTCCTTAAGCCAGACTTTCAGCTACTGTCATGTTATTTGTTGCTTTTTAAATTAACTTGCAATTTTACACATGCAGCTAGAATGCTGATTCTAAGTGCAAAACTATGACATTTAAACAATTTCAACCTATGTGACGCTCAAAAGTAGGTCACTCAGTCAATTTGAACATTTAGATTTGTAGTGTCTTTCAGTCCAATGCAACTTAAACTGCTGCAATCCACAGCGCAGCCAGTCTTGTTATAAGCATTTTTCTGGGCTCTTCATTTCCCAGATTTTGTAGGCACACAACACTCCATTCTACCAAATGTCTGCTGGTGTCCAGTGAGTTTTTAGATGTGTTGCAATGTTTAAAATAGACAGTTTGAGCCTGCCTTCAGAGAAACACAGGGTGGTTTTAAACTGCCGGCTTTTGGATAGTGGTGAGTACTGGTACTGCACCCATTTTTGGGATTTAAGAAAATGAATTCCCAACAGTTATGGGTTTGCTTTTGGCAATCAGCATTGCCACTCCCAATGGTTTCATACTACTGTGCGGGTAGTCCAATGGTGGTTTTAAAGCGCTTTGAAGCTAACCGGCGCTACTGTTTTTCCTTTGGCAACCCATTTCCCTCATTGCAACCCAGCCTTTCATTCTCGCACTGGTGGGTGGCAAGTGAGGCAACCATTTTAGTGTGCGCACAAACTGCGCAGCTTTCCGGGATTTCAGCGCACATGTGGGTTTTCCGCCATCTTGAATTTTCTAAGCCCACAGCACCAAATGTTGCAGCATGATAGCTTAAACGTGGGTCAGGACACCCAACAAGCCCCCCCACGCGACTGCACTTTGAATTTGAGTCGATGGGGAGTCGCGTGCCCATGGGTTTTGACCCACGCAACGGTCTGTCCGCATAATCTTCTTCCTCTTCTGTAGATGGCACAGTTCAGCATCTTCTTCTCCATCCGGTACTGATCGATCGGTTTTCCTCGCCAGTCCTGATGGGAGTATTGGGCGGTCCACTGGGCCCATTGGATCTTCGTTCCCGGTCTCCGGATCATCCTCCTTGGCCAGTCTCAAGGTCTTCTTTCTCCTAGGACGACAAAGGAAGAGCGGCAATACCTACTCATAGACGTTTTTCCACCACTGTTGAGATGGTGGGACAGCATATGCATTTCATCATGACGAAACATTACATTCTTACTTTGATAAAAAAAAACAGTATAACTAAGAGACAGTTTCATGCAAATCACAATATTTTAGAGACTAGATGTGGTATGTTTTATGATTGGAACTGAATTAGTCTGAGACAGTACCCGCTAGGATTCCAGAGGATTCCTCCAGTTGTTGCAGAGTGTGCCTGGGATGGCAACATTTCAACTGGTTTATGTGGACCCACTTGTCTTCCCCCTCTGCCGAACCGCCTTTGGGGATGCGGATCTTGTAGGCCACAGGGGAGATCTTATCGACGATCTCAAAGGGTCCTTTCCATGTAGGCAAAAATTTGCGCTGCTTGGCCTGGTTCCTTTGGAAGTTGTATAGATAGACCCGGTCCCCCACCTGATATTCCTTCCTGGAAGTTTTCAGGTCATAGTGGGTCTTCATGCTATCAGCTGATCTTTCTAGATTCCGCTGAGCATAAGCAAAAGCATGTTGGAGGTGTTTCCTTAAATTCTCTACATACTCATGAGTAGTGGAGGCATTTATCAGTGTCTGCTCTTGGGTCCTGTAGAGCAAATGCTGAGGAAGCACCATCTTGCGCCCAGTCATCAACTCAAATGGTGACATTTTGGTTGCAGATGAAGGGGTAGATCTGATAGCCATTAGGACCAGAGGTAATCGGATATCCCAACTTGGCCCAGAATCTGCCACAAACGTCTTTAATATGCTCACAATTGTCCGGTTATATCTCTCTACTGCCCCAGAAGAAGCTGGTCTATAAGCAATATGCAGCTTTCTCTTGACCCCCAGTATCTCCCACATCTTTGTCATTACTTCACTGGTGAAGTGGCTACCTCTGTCTGACTCAATCCTTTGAGGTAGACCAAAACGGGAAAAGATGTGGTTAATCATCAAGGCAGCTGCAGTTTCTGCCTTGCAATTTGGGGCTGGGAGACATTCCACCCACTTGGTAAACAAGCATGTCACAGTCAACATGTACTTATTCCCCCTAGCCGAGCGAATCACAGGGCCTACAAAGTCGATTTGTAAATCTGACCATGGCAGTGTCATTCCCCTCTTTTGTAAAGGCGCCCGGTGTGTGAGGGATGTTGGCTGAAATTGTGCACACACAAGACAACCCTTCAAATATTGGTTGAGGTCCTGGCCCATGTGTGGCCAGTATGCAACCTCTCTTAAGATTTCCAATGTTGTGTGAAACCCCCTATGACCGGCGGTGGCCGCATCATGGGCGTGACTTAACATCAGGCTTCGGAATGAGGTAGGAACCACCCACTGATCGTGGCCAGCTTTGGATTTCCTTACCAGCAAACCGTCTTGGATTCGGAACATTTTTGGACATTTCATCAACACTCTTAGGTCCTCTTTCCCAACGTAATCGGTATCCGTCAGGGGAAAGTTCTCAGGGTCCTCAAGGTGCTGGTAAAATTTACCAATAATTGGATCCCCCTTCTGAGCGGTAATCAAATCAGCATCAGGGGTCTCCTTACTCCATTGTGCAATTGAAAGGTCGTTGTGAGCATTGGTCTGGGACCTAGTGATAGCAGTGACCTCGATTTCCCCCAATAGGGACTCAATCTCAATTAGATCCCCTTGGATGGCCCCGGTTTTGGCCAGCTGATCAGCTAAGTCATTTCCAGTTTTGTCTGGTCCCTCTACTTTGGAATGACCCTTGATCTTTTTCCAATAGATGGTCATCCCATTCGATGTGACCAGATCATCAATGTTTTGGATCAACTTCCCATGTTTCAAGGGTTTGTTGTTAGCACATAACATGCCTCTGGTTTTCCAATTAACCAGGTGCTCCACGAACCCGTTCCGTACATAATCCGAATCTGTGATTATGACCAGTTCGTGGAGTTGATGCTGGACAGCAGTGAGGATGGCCTGATGCACAGCCATCAATTCTGCCACCTGACTACTTCGGGGACCAATTTTGTATCCAGCGGAGGGTTCTGGGGACTCATTCACCCATGCATTCCCTACGCCGGCCACTAGTTCTTTCTCCCCGTCGTTGTCAACATGGTAAGAGCATCCATCCACATAGACAGTGGGCATGCCCTCACACTTGTCTTCTTCAAAGACTTTGTGTGGGGAATTAAGGTATGCCTCCATGTTGTCCTTGATTTTCAGACTTTCGTCCTCGAGACAGTTTTCTCTGGCACAATCATGCAAGTCAGCCAGACCTTGCTCGAGGGGACTCTTCTTGTTTTGGCCATATCTGACCTCCACAGGAAAGCCTTGCATTGACAGAATCCAGGAAGTAATTCGGGAATTACTCACATTTCCGGCCCGGATTCTGTCACTTTGGAGATATTGCAGAGGCTGGTGTGGAGTCTCCACTATGATGTGTTCCCCCTGGATAAACGGGCGGTAATTCTTCAATGCCCACACCGTTGCCAGGAGTGCCTTCTCACAATCGTTGAATTTTTCCTCCACAGAGGATAAAGTTTTGCTCGCATAGGAGATTACTTTATTGACCTTGTCATGCTTTTGGTATAATACGGCCGTCAAGCACGTATTAGAGAACCCTGTCTCCAGGAAGAACTCCTTGTTTCTGACAGGGTAAGCTAGGCAAGGCGCTTGTGAGAGGCTTCTTTTGAGTTGTTTTACTGCCTCGGCTTGTTCTGGACCCCATTCCCACTTGACCCCCCCCTTCAGGAGATGAATCAGGGGTCTGGTGATCTCTGCGTAGCCCTCAATGAACTTTCTGCTGTAATTAGTCAGTCCAAGGAGGCTCCTTAGTTCCCGCAGAGTTGTGGGGTCTTTCAGTTTCTGAAGTGCTTCCACTTTCTTTTCCTGGGGACAGAGACCCTGAGGAGTAATCTCATGCCCCAAGAAATTAACACGGGTTCTACACCACTGTGCTTTCTGAAAGGAAAGTTTTGCTCCGGCGGCCCTCAACTGTGTCAGAACATAACGGATCTCCGCTATATGTTCCTCCACAGATGAACTTTTGATGAGGACATCATCTACATAAGCCAGGTTACCCCTTGCACCCAGGTCGGGCATGGCCTTATGTAGGAAAATATTGAACTCATTACCGGAGTTAAGGTATCCGAAGGGAGTCCGGGTCCATGTGTACTGCTGGCCCCCAAAGGTAAAAGCCAGTTTGTATTGGTCCTCCCTACTGACAGGCACGGTCCAGTACCCATTGGTCAGGTCTATTGCAGTGAATACCTGTGACCCCTGGATCTGGGCCAGCCCTTGGTCAATGTAGGGCAGAGGCCATCGGGAAGTATGGACCCGTTTGTTGAGCTCCCTGAGGTCGGCACAGAGTCTCCACTGGCCGTTTGGCTTCAATATTCCCAGCACCGGATTATTGAAGGTGCTGTGGACTGGACGGATTATTCCCCGGGACTCAAGGTTCTTAATTATTTCAGTAAGGGACTCCATTGATGCGAGAGGCAAGCGATATTGCTTCACAAACACAGGAGTCATGCCAGGGTCCGTGGGGATTGTTGTTGTGTGGATGTCAGTGCGACCACAGTCATATGAGTCTACCGCAAAGAGATCTTGGAAATCCAAGAAAACTTGTTTCAACTTTTGCTTTTGTTCCAGAGTCACACAGGCATCAGCTAGGTTGACTCTCTCTTCCACCATCTGCCTGAAGCCTGGAAAGACTTCTGGTTTGGCTATTTCAGCGGCCTCCTCCAGCTGGGTGGAGAAGTCCCTGGTCAGAGTGCTGATTTGGACTGGAGGCTTCAGGTGGGAAAGGCAGCCCTCATGGACCTGGAAAATCACCTCATCCCTCCTGAAGTCACAAGTCACATCTTCCTTACCATAGGGGCAGGAAGTGTACACCAGGAAGTTCCCCCCATGCCGGGTAAAAATCCTGTCTGGTGTTGTATGGTCCTCACTGTCACTGTCAAAACAGTCCTTGGGGATTGGTCCTAACAGTTCATTTACAAGATCAATGGAGAAATGTCGGTCATCAACCGCCATTCCAATAATGGTGCCTGCGGCTAGAGTAATACTCTTTAAGTCGCTGTTATCCACCTCTATTAGAATGGTGTCATGTTCTATGTTGACTAATGGAGTTGGGTTTACCCCCAACCCTTGCTGTTGGAGAGAAGCATTTAGATGTATGTAAGCATCAGGATTTTTCAACTCTTGTCCCCTTTTAACTTTCACTTCCAGGGAGAATTGTCGAGTCCTTTCTGGGATGGTGACTTCCTCTTTTACCTGAATTTCAACTGCATAAGGTAGCAATTGAGCTGACCTAAATGCTTTTTCTGGATCATCAAAGCCCATGGGATTATCCGCTAATCGGGACCAAGCTTTGAAGTTTATTAGGTCCAAACTAATGGCAAAGCGATTGAGAATGTCACTACCTAAGTAAAAGGCGGCAGGGACGTCTCGCACGACCCAACAATTGTGGACTATGCTCTTGTTGCCAATGGAGATTTTGAGCATACACCTGCTTGGCAGGAGATGTTTGGAATTAGGTGCTTCCAGGTCCATTTCCCATTTGTCTATCAGTTTGAAGGTGGGAATGGCTGGATCTTTTGGAAGTTGGCGAAACATGGCTTCGCTGATGAAGCTCTTACCGTTGTTCACACACACTCGAGCGAGAACAGAGTCCTTCCCATCATTTAACTGAACAGGGATGAACAACTGCTCTCCAATTTGCTGAATATCAGCCAGGCTTTGAGCTGATTTCACATCTTTCTGGACTATCGGAGTGGGAGTTTCAGATTGTGGATTGGTATAGAATTTCAAAGTGTTTCCTTCCAGCGTGGAATACCACTTTAAACTGGAAGGAAGGTTGATTTTCAGAAATAGAGAGGACCCCCCATCACTAGTCTGTTGTCCTACGGCTATTACTGTCACGTCTGGAATCTGGTTGTTCTGGAAGTGAAATTCTACTTGGTCAGATTTTTGTTCAACCATGTGGCATGTGCCGTTTAAACTAACATGGTTGACACTCTGTTTTAATTTTATTGGTCGGCTAGTCTGGGTCCAGAGGACCTTGTTTACGCAATCTATTAGGGGTGACAACCTTCTCAGGAGGTCATTCCCTAGTAAACAAGGGGTGCCCTCTGGGGTCACTACTATGACCGGGTGTTTCAACTTATGTCGCCCAATCTTAATGTCCAAGTCTGCAGTCCCCTCAACGGGAATTTCCTTCCCGTCAAAGTTCTGCAGTTGTCCAGGAAGAGAGGTGAGAGGAATTTGGTAATTCTCTCCCCTTCCTGCATTCAGTTCGTCAAAGGCCCTTCTGGACAGAAGGGTAGCTTGAGATCCAGTGTCCACCAGTGCCGAGATTGTACCCTGCCCCTGTACTTGTACCGGGGCATAATATCTTCCCTCCTTCTCCTCAAGGGGGCACAGATAATGTACATTTTTGGACAACTGGTGGGCTAACTTTCTGGTTTTGGACATCGATAGCGAAGAGATTTGGGCAGAATTCTGTGGAAAGTCTTGGGAATCTGAAAGAAAAAGTTGGCAACTGGAGATCAGAGCCATTGTGGGTTCCCCTGGTTCCGGTTCTGGGCTGCCCCCCCCTTTTTGGAGGCAGTCCCCAGGATGGGTTTGAACCAGGGGATTTTCTTGCTGTTGGTTCTGGGATGAGATGGTGGGCGGCGGTAGCTCAGTCTCCACATCTCCCCAGTCTGGATTTGCATCCCTAGGGACCCATTTTTCTTTGGGAGGAGTTCCCCCCTCTCTGAAGGAGAAGATCCTTTTCCCAGGATCCTCTGAGGATCCCTCTCCCTCAAATTGGAAGATCTGTACCTCCTCCTCAAACTGAGTCTGTTTGGGTCTTTTGTTTCTCCTACCCCCCCTCTGCTCCTTAGGAGGCAGACTTTCAGGGGCAAGAGATTTCGTTTCCGGTTCCTGGGTTTCCAGGGGCTGTTTATAAGTGAGGAAGGAAGCTTCCTCCAACGCTTTACACCCCCCTTCCCTTTGTGCCTCCTCCCTGGGAACCGGTGAGTTATCGGGGTGCTGCCCCCGTCATTGTTCTGGAGCACCAGGTCCAGAGTTGGGTGCGTTCTGCGCCGGCACGCCCATCTGAGGGTTCTGCTGAGCCCTCAGTATGTGACCCAGGTCCCGCGCCATGTTTTGAACCTGGCGCTCTAACTGGGAAACCCACTCAGGCTGATACGGGGCCCTGTTTTCTCCCCTGGGCTGATCCCGGGAAGGGTAGCTGTCCCTCCTCTGGTAATACCCCGGGTTGGGAAGATTTGGGTACCCCTCCACCCTTGGCCTCCCCTCTCCCGGATTCAGTGGTCTGGGCTCAGGGAATTGGGGAAAGAAGGATGGATGGTTTTGGGGCTGGAAGTCGGGTGGATATCTGGGGAAAAAGTCCTGCCCAGGGTTTGGTAAATTTCTGCCCTCCTGTGGGAAGTTTGGAGGGAAGTTCCCTGGGTTAGGTGCTTGTCTGGATCCCCCCCCTTGGGCTGGAGGAGTCCACACATAACCCAGGATGGGTCGATTTCCCTTGTAACGGGGACTTACATAATCAGGAGAGCGAGGGACCCCATTTGTGGGGCTGCCTCCTTGGCTCCCTGTCTGTGACTGACCCGAGGACCTCCTGGGCCTAGCATTATTAGGTGCAGGCAGGTTTTTAGGCCCCCCCATCTCCAAATCCAAAACGGGGGTGACCTTTACCTCTGCCACCTTGGCAGCAGCAGGGGTGCTGTTGGCTTTGGGGTTTTTCTGGGCATTACTTTTGCTATCTACCGGTTTCTGCACCTCATAGATCCGGGTAGCCTGTTCAATGACCCAGTCTAAAGATCTTTTCTCGTGAAAATCCCTCACGAGCTGGGTCATGATATATTTGGGCAAGGCATGAAAAAATGTATTAACGAATTCTCGACTGTCTGTGCGCACCCTTCTTGTGGTCTGTGCGAATGCACGCTTTAACTCCTGCACAAATTCTTGTGGGGCCTGATCCTCCCCACATTGCAAATTGTAGGCTGCCTTGCGAGCCTCTTGAGGATTTCTGTGAACAGAAAAATGTTTCAGGATGGCCGCCTTATATGTGGACCATCTTAAATGATTTTGATCCTCCAGCCCCGCAAAGAAACTGGAGTATTCCGGGGAGAAGGTCCACTTTGCATATTGAATGCAGCTTTGGCTGTCCTTCAAATGGAAAGTCTCCATCATTTGTTCAAACAACTCTAAGTGCTCCCAAACAGAATACTTAGCGTTCTTATGGTAAGGCGTGATGACGCTCCTGATCGCCTTAATCTGCTTTAAGGGGTCCTTAAGCAAGGCCCTTTTTGCCTTATTGGCCTTTTTGGTTCGGGTAACCCTCGTCCATTCTTCCTCGGACTCAGAGGCACTGCTCCCAGAGGTTCCCGTCTGTTCTTCCAGGTTTTCCCGGATTCTGCGAGCCTGGGAATGGCTGGCAGAATGTGGGGACCTGGTCTCCTGTGTCCTGCGCAGTTCAGAGGAGTCTTCAGATTCCTCCTTGCTGCCAGGATTTGATGGGTACCCCCTCCACTGACCTAACTGGGCAGAGGTTTTCAGGATGCCCTTAATGGGCCTACTCTCCTGGGGTTCCCCATTGAACTGTACTGTACTTGGGTGCCCATACCCGGATGCCCACCCCTCCATTCCTGAGTGGTTCTGGCCTATGAGCCCCATACTCTTAGCTGGATAGTAATCTGCCATCCCTGTGGCCCTGTGCTCATGTGCGCCAGGGAACATGGGGGTGGCAGAGTCCAGGGACTGAGAGGTATGAGGGCCTCTGGTACTAGGGCTCCTGAGGTTATGCTCCGGAGTTTCCCTTTCCCAGCGAACCTCATCTCTATCCGCCCCTGCTCCCTGTTGCAATGCAAGAGCCTGCATTTGTGCCTTCAGTTCTTCAGTTAAGGCCTTACTGGACTCTATCAGTCTCTCCTGCATCGCTACCTGTTGTTGGAGCCTATCATTGTGTTCACAGAGGGCCTCGTTTTCCCTCTGTGCTTCCTGGTTGGTCCTGGAGAACTGGGCCAGTCTTTGCTGCAGGAGGGTTACCTCCTGAGCTGTGTCCCTATTGGCCTGCTCCTTTCTTGCTAGAGTATCCTCCACCCTCCTGGTGTGCTCTAACAAGTTCTGGTGTTCTTTTTGGAGATCACCCAGTCCCTGGTGGGCCAGGTGATTTTCTTCCATTTTTCTTTTTAAATGGCAGACTTCCTGGCCTAAGGCGTCTCTTTCCTGACTAAGAGCCTGCATTTGTGCCGCCAGGTCGTCCCTTTGCCGTTGAAGGGCACCAGCTTTTTGGCGCTCCTCATCAAACTCTGCCTGGGTATCCAGGTCTTTCAAGATCAGCTTGTTGCTCTCTACCTTCACTCTATCTAGATGACTTTGCAGGGTGGCTACCTGCTCCGTGCATGCCCTGTTAAAGTCTAATTGTTGCTCCAGCTTTTTCTGGCTCTGCAGTAAGGAGTCCAAACTGTCTTGGTGCTCCTTCTGCAGGGCCAGAAATCTGGTATCCTGTTCTGACTTTTCCTTTTGCAGCACATCCATATCCTCCTTCATTTTAGTGATGTACAGTCTGCTGTCATTTTCTGACTCCTGGCTCCTCTGCAGCCTCTGCTCAGAAGAGACCAGGTCAGATTGGACCTTCTGTAATGCCAGCAGTTGCCTACTCGCCAGATCTTGGCCTTCAGCACATTTGTCCTGCACGGCTCCCATATGTAAATATAAATACGCCGCTACCCTGGCAATCTTATTGTGTTCATCTTTGGCTTTAGGAGCCATATATAGTTCACTCAGGGCCACATGTAAGGGACCCTGATCTCTATATATATCTGACCCTGTTTCAGTGACCTGTTGTGTGATTGCCTGCAACCACGCATCCTGGCCCTGTTCGGTCCATTCACCTCTCACAAATAGCTTATGCAAGAGGTGCTCTCTGGCCATTTTCATGTCTACTAAGGTCGTCATTCTAGAGATTGGTCTCTGTCCTGACTTACAGAAGTTTGTATTTTATTTTTGCAGAACAGAACTTTTCTTGGAGTGTCCCTTTTGAGGAATGCTTCACAGCGTAATGCAGCGTGGTGATCCGACCGGATGTATGTATCCCGTCAGTTAGCACACTGTATTAAGCTGCACAAATGGTAAATCTAACCCAACGTCTCGGCTCGAGCCCCCAATTTGTAAGAGGATTCAATTCAGCACTACAGCTAAGTTAACGCCTAGTCTAGAATACTGAATGAAAACCCTTATTGATATATCTTTAGGTCCAGTTCATGCGTTCTGGATGACTACCCCTATATAACACCCCTCTCTTGGAATCCCCCTGACCCCACTGAGCCAAGAAGTAGTTCTGTTTTGCAAGTTTAAAAGGTTTATTTGATAATTTAAAATAGATATATCACACTTTATAATAAATTAATACTTGAATATCACCCTTAATCTGATATGTTAAAGATTAACAATGGAGAATCTGGCACTAGCACACTTCTTATAATCACTAATGAGTTGACATGAATGGATAAGGTAGCACACTGGTAAATAGGAACAAAAGTATAATGTGGTACAAAATGCTTTATAGAGTTCAAATGGATGCAAGGTTGAATGAATGAAATGCAGTATAGAAAATACTCAATAGGATTTCAACAAAACAATGTAATCACTTTTCTCTGGCTATTCACTCCCCCCCTCTTTATGCAATGCAAGGGAATGGGAGGAAAGCACGCAGTTCTCAGAAATGCAATCAATGTAATCAGTTCAATCCAGCAAGCTTAGACAACAGAAAACAGATAGGAGTTTTGAAATCACAGGCCCAAATTGCTTTGATATGTGCTGGCAATGAATTAAAAAAATATGCTGGAAATGCTTTTTAATTCCCTTTCAGAGGTTCAGGGTGAGTGGTATCTAGTTAATATTAGTCCAGACTCACACTAGCAATGATGCAGGGATAGTTAGCAGGTTAAAACGAATTTCTGGCAAATGGAAGGCAAGCAGCAGCAGTTTTTACATGTGAAGAAATTGCAAATCGCGGTAAAATTCGCGGATGCGTGTTCCGCGATTGCGGTAAAACTATAAGGGGTAGGAATGCGGTTCTTGGTGCGATTCAAAGCTACGATTCTAAGCCATCAGAGGAAAGTTACTGCAAGTCTCTAGCCCAAACGGTCGCGGAGATATGAGCGATTTAATAAAGGTCGTTTTTGGGTTTGCAAATTTCAAAAGCTCAAAATGACAAGTGCAGCTTGCAACTAGCAAATCACAGGTAACAGGTTTACAAGTGACAGGTGACAGTTAGGAGACAGTTCTACTTAGATTAAAATAGGATTGAATTATATTATTTTAACTAAGAGATTGGTTCTGCACAGTTTTCTAGGTACTCACACTATATTCTTGAGTGAAATGGGCCTCGCCACGGATCTGGTCAGGGTTTTAGACTGGACTCTGGTCTGGTCTGGTCTGGCCTCTGCACTTCACAGTGATCTGGGTCAGCTCTCTCTGCTGGTCTGGGTCTCTCTGGGTACAGCACTGCTTTCTCTCTGGTTCTCTTAGTTCTGGATAGATTGAAGTCTCTAGTTTGGCTTTCTGGAGGTTGATGGAGGTAAGTATGGATTTTTCCGGCAGAGCGTCCCGCTGCAGATGGATTTGGAAAGTCCCTATCTGTCCTGTCTGTCTGCTTTTATGTGTTTAGAATGTGGGTGTGTTCTAGCATCACTGACCCTACCTCTCTCTCAGCTTCTAATTGGTCAAACTTCCATTTATCATTTGATTGGGGAATGAACTGTGAGTCAGAGTGATGTCATTTTACAGCCTGCAGAAAGTCCACTCCTCCTGTCAACTTACACACAAATCTAGATTTGAAACAAATACATATTTGCAGAGGTACATATTGTTTTAAAATCATATGCACCCATCATGCATTACAGGAGGTATACCCTGTTCAAACTCTGCTCTTCCTGGGAGCTTGCATTCAGAAATGGCACATATTTCACTTTTTAACTGATTTTGCAATTTCTGACATTGACCCAACTTTACATACATGTGTGCAGGGAGTAGGGACATTAACTGAAGAAGTTTCAGATTTTTAACATGCATACAGTTAGAGTAATATCAATTTTTCCGCTAAAACCCCCCTGAACATGCCACCGGGTCGAAAAACCTCTTAAAATGTGGGCAGAAAAATCACAAGAATTATGGTATCATTTATAAAATTTTCACACGTCCGCTCTATGAGTTATTCATCTTTTTAAAGTTATGTTCTGGCTCCAAAGGGGTGTGGTTTCCCAGGTCACATGGTATAGAAACCAGTCTTTCCAGTTTCTGCCAAGCCAGCTTGCTCTCACAGGCAGTGCTCCTCCCAGCTCCTGCCAAGAGGAAGCTACAATTTACGACTGCGGTAATAAAAACCTTTGCCTGAGTGAAGAGGGCTTTGTTCACTCTCCTGCAGAGCACAGATAATTCAATTATCAGATAGATGGCATATCCTTAGTGTGGGCAGCAAAAGGAAGGTTGGCCTGGGAACACAGTGGTGACTCAAGTTTCCCTCCTGATGGGGGTAGTTGCCAGGCAGAATTCAAGTTCCTTAAGCCAGACTTTCAGCTACTGTCATGTTATTTGTTGCTTTTTAAATTAACTTGCAATTTTACACATGCAGCTAGAATGCTGATTCTAAGTGCAAAACTATGACATTTAAACAATTTCAACCTATGTGACACTCAAAAGTAGGTCACTCAGTCAATTTGAACATTTAGATTTGTAGTGTCTTTCAGTCCAATGCAACTTAAACTGCTGCAATCCACAGCGCAGCCAGTCTTGTTATAAGCATTTTTCTGGGCTCTTCATTTCCCAGATTTTGTAGGCACACAACACTCCATTCTACCAAATGTCTGCTGGTGTCCAGTGAGTTTTTAGATGTGTTGCAATGTTTAAAATAGACAGTTTGAGCCTGCCTTCAGAGAAACACAGGGTGGTTTTAAACTGCCGGCTTTTGGATAGTGGTGAGTACTGGTACTGCACCCATTTTTGGGATTTAAGAAAATGAATTCCCAACAGTTATGGGTTTGCTTTTGGCAATCAGCATTGCCACTCCCAATGGTTTCAGACTACTGTGCGGGTAGTCCAATGGTGGTTTTAAAGCGCTTTGAAGCTAACCGGCGCTACTGTTTTTCCTTTGGCAACCCATTTCCCTCATTGCAACCCAGCCTTTCATTCTCGCACTGGTGGGTGGCAAGTGAGGCAACCATTTTAGTGTGCGCACAAACTGCGCAGCTTTCCGGGATTTCAGCGCACATGTGGGTTTTCCGCCATCTTGAATTTTCTAAGCCCACAGCACCAAATGTTGCAGCATGATAGCTTAAACGTGGGTCAGGACACCCAACAACACATATAAAGACTTTACACACATTTACAGAAAACCCTCCCTAGTACAATTCCAAATTAATCACCATTGCCCTTTACACTTTCATTTCACATATACATACTGTCTACTCTTATACAAAGCGCAGGTAATGTAATACAGTTGGAAAACTGCAAAGGTATATATCGCTGTGCTTCCTAGATCATATGCGTGGAAGCCAAAAGCCCCAGAGTCGGTTTTTTAGAGGGTGTCTGGCGGAAAGGGCTTGCAGCAAAGCAAGACACTAAGCAGACTTGAGATGGGGCGCACAGGGTGCACCCGGTACCTCTTTTCCCTTATATACCTTAACCGCAAGCAGGGAGGGGTAAGAAGGAGATTACTAGTTTTCAATGTTGGATTTTCTTATTCCAGCCTGGTTCAGACCTGAGGGCAATGGGGGAACCCAGACACAAGATGAGCACTTCTATGTGGGATCGTGAAATTTCGTGCAGAAAGACTAACGTGACAATAAAAAGTGAAAGATGGGGAAAAGAGACGATACAACTCACCTCAATGTGTTTTCACTAGGGTCACGAGATTTGCAGGGGCCCTGTACACTTGGGCTAACGTCCTTTTTAAAAAAATCAAGAACGCTGGCACCATTGACTGTTATATATTTTTTCAATATTTAAAGGATGTTTCCATGTACACATGTATGGGTGTTTATTTTACATGACATGAAAATTTGAATTATTATAATGTGCTGAGTATCCAAGGGCCTCCTTAACATTAAGTGGGGTCCCACCCAGTTCCACGCATGCACTGGATCCCGGGGCTGCAGCTGCTCGCTTCATGGTGTTGCACACGTGAGGCACGGTTTGGGACCTGGTGTTAAAGACTGCAACAGTGCTCTTTAGAACTTCCCTTGGTCTCATGCTAAACTCTGAGCCATGCAAAGGGAATGTAGCACCTGCCGCCAATGTGCAATCATCAGGTTTCTGGCATGCACAGTCAGTCTGACTCCATGAAAGCCTGGTCATGCCTCTGATGGAGGAGGTTTGAGCCCTCAGAAAAGCCCAAGGCTTGGCAGTGACAACAGGGCTTTGAAGTACGGGGACTTGGGGCTCTCCCTGGCATGGCAGAAGACTGAACATTAAAAAATATTGCTCCAAACAGACCTGTGAAGGCCACCCAACAATCAAATCATTTGGGACATTTGAGACTCCTTTTATGAATATTGAATGCCTTACTACAGAATGAATCTATACCACAGACCAAACGTCTGATGCTCATAGTCTGGAGAGACAGAGCAAAGCTTTAAGTTTATTTAAAATATCCATGGACAAAAAACAAATTCTGTAAGAATAAACTCAGCTATTTGCAACCATTAGTTGCAGTCACTTCCAAGCATGAGATAACCCTACTAGCCTGATGCATGGCAAATCATGACACTACATTCTTGGCGACAAAATTCCCAGGCCCAGGACAATAGATCTTGTAGCGTGTTCCAACTGACTGGTATAGCTCATGGAGGTGCATCTTTAAATGCCAGCCCTGCAACAAAGCATATATTCTATTATTGAAGAGGAAGGAGTGAATATTCAATGTTAACTGAAGACAGATTTAAAGTCAATGTATTATATAGTGGCCCAGAACAAACTATATGGAACTAAATTCCATATTGTAAACATTTTGATTTTAAAGCAAAAGGGAGTAGCACTGATCAGAAACTTTTGTGGGTGAATCAGACTGGCATTGAGCAATATCTGAAGACATCACAAGGAAGAGCACATAATCTCAAACTCTTAAAACCGATTGGTTATGGCCATAATAGCCTTAATGGCCGCAGAAGCTTAGACAACCAAGGGCCTTTCTTTCTACTTTCCCTTTTTAAGTTTTTCCTCAGTGAGAACACTTTTTTCTGTGGTCCAAGGTCCCTCTGTTCCTAAAAGGCTCTCATCTTACTACATATAGTTGATGTTTGTTCTTGTAGTTGATTTGTTATTTACATTTTCTACCTGTTATCTAGCCTGTCTTTGTTTATTGCCAAACCCAGTTCATTGGCAATGCTTGTTACCCAAGATTTGTAGTTTTCGTGAACTGGTCTCTCTACTTCCTGTTTCTTTTATTATGTCCTCTTTTGTTTTTGTTGGTTTGCAGCCTTTGCAATTCTAAGATGGTAGTCCTAATGCGGTAGAGCCTGCCTTCCGGTGTCAGATCTGCCTTTTATGTGGCCATATACTGAGCATCCTCAGTACAAAAGGAAATTATGCAAATTGGATTTTTTGTTACATGCTGTTGAGTTTGGTTCTAATTTCTCATTTTCACTTTCATCTTTTTGTTTTTTTATTTGGGCTTTCTTCATCTATTTTTACTCTTGTTTTGTTCCTTGTACTTGGAGATTGCCTGGGCTCCACTTTCTTCCTATTTTATTGGTTTATTTTCCATATAATTTTGATAATTGTATGCACTTTCAATTTCTCACCATTTTATTTAACTTGTATTTATTTCCTTGTATCTGGGATTGCCTGGTCCTGATTTTGTCCTATTTTCTTTCCTTGTACTTGGAGTTTGCCTGGACTCCTCCCTTCCAACCTGTTTTTATTACTTTGCAGTATGTTGCTCTTCTCCCTTCTCTTGGACTGCAGCCATTACCATTATAAGATGGAAGACTACTGAGCAGAGGCCCAGTCGTCCTATTGTGCCTTTCAATGAAACATCCTCAATGGCACTGTGCATGTGTTTTGCCAGTGCACGTCGCAGCACACAAGGAAATGATGCAGCTGGCTTATTTTTATTTTATTTCCTACATTTTATTTGGCTCTCTGTTTGCTGTTTAAACTTTATTTGATTTTTAATATTAATTTTTCATTGTCTGTTTTTTTAGCTTGTATTTATTTCCTTGTATTTGGGAGTGCCTGGGCCCACATTTACCCAAATGTTTTTTTCCTTGTACTTGGAGGGTGCCTGGACTCCACCCCTACCCGTCACCTTTTTATTGTGAGAAAAAAACGCTTCAACTGGCTGCTTTCATCTTGAAACACCTACCCATACTTCACTTGATTTGATTTTTTTTTTACCATTGTCCATTCGATTTTTTTGTTGGTTTGGTATTTCAACTTCTATTTCCTTGTAATTGGGGTGGCCTGGTTGCATGGTTTCCTTGTACTCAGAATGAGGAATGGTCTCGCTGCCCTTTGTATTTTCTTTAAGTTCTTTTCAAGGTCTTCACCTGCTTTTCTCTGAATAATCCTCTTCTGCACAGCTTCTGTGGCTAAACTTGGTTGCAGTTTCTACTTTTATTCTTTGCTGCTGTTGGAGTAGCTATTGAAGATATTCTGCATAATGCCAGCTTCTGGTGTCCTTCACAAAATACAAATTTCACTCTTTACAATTAGTGAAATCTCCATTATTTTCTAGTTACTAAAGTAATGACTTTCCTTTATTCATTAAATGCTTTGACAAGTACGAAGACATTGTCAGTTATATATAGGGCTCCCAGTATTCTTATGTTCCTGGTTTTTACACATACAGATGGAAATTACTGTTTCCTTTCAACATTTATTTGTAAAAAAAAATAGAAGCAGAAATTCATATTTCTTGAGTATCTCTTCAGTTTGTCAATTATGCATTACAAGCCAATAATGGCTGTGCAACGTAACACACTGGAGAGGCTTGAAAAGTGATACATTTACCTTTGAAATTGTTTAAAGGGCTACAGAGATGTTTATCATATCATCATGAGGAGCAGGTGTATGTTTTTAAGGTGAAAATGGATCTTGGCTTGATGTGTAAGAATCCAAGAAGACAGGTCTATGAGCTTCCTGTTACAGGCATCAAAGAGCTAGATTTAATTTGAATAAATTCAGAAAATCTATAGTTGCAATGTATTTACAGAGAAAATATAAATGTGGATTAATATGAAATGACATAAAATTGATAAATACGAATGGAATACCATGAAACCGGGATCCCCTGCTACAAATCTCCCTTTAAGGTGAATATCAGGTAGAATAGCCAGGTCGTAATCCTGGGGGACATACATCCTAGGATAGATGATCCAACAAAACAGCCTCCATTTTTTTAGGGCAATTTTCAGTTTACCATAAGAAAAGCACATTTAGAGTTAAGATGGGACTAGCAAACCTTCTAGATGGTTTGTGGCCACATGCTGAGACTAGCAAGCTGGCAAGCAATGGTGAAAGAGGATTAGGATAGCTTTGTTGCAACATATATTTAGAAAATGCCTATTAAATGCATTTCTATAGATATTAACACATATTGCTAGCCTTTGAAGTCAAATTAATTAACGCCATCCTTCCGGGGCCACAGGTTACATGTGTTATACAAAAACGCAGCGTGCTAGGAGCAATAGATACAATATCTGAAATATCTTACAAGCACAATTACAGCGGTGTGTGAATTTTGTACAGAGGTACTAGGATGCCCTTGCACTAGTATTCCCATAAGGTACTTGACTCCTAACCCTACAAAATATTTGGAACTTTCTTAAATCCCTGCTATTGTATACACATTTTTTGAGCAAATGTAGGATCTTATGCTTCCAATTAATTGTCATTTAGCCCCTTTAAGCACAATGAAGGCAACAGGGAAGAAGTTTGGGAAGGTGTGGTAGCTTCAGGTGACTACCAGAAGGTCTGAGAACTTCACACCACTACCTCTGTGCAAATGGCATGGAGCCTGAGAAGTTTGGGAAGGTGTGGTAGCTTCAGGTGACTACCAGAAGGTCTGAGAACTTCACACCACCACCTCTGTGCAAATGGCATGGAGCCTGAGAAGTTTGGGAAGGTGTGGTATCTCCAGGTGACTACCAGAAGGTCTGAGAACTTCACACCACCACCTCTGTGCAAATGGCATGGAGCCCGAGAGCTGGACCGGTGATTTAGAAGTTTTTTGTGGCTGTCTGATCGTTGACCTTTTCCTGGGATTTACAGCATGCAGCAGTATTGTAAAGTGCCCAGACAAAATGCAGTACTATAAAAATGCAAAACAATGAAAAACTTCATGGTCAGTCCTCCCAATGGCACCATATACAGACTGGCTACTAGTACAGGTGACCAGATTGAACATTAATGGTTGTTGGACACAGGCAGGCATTCCCTGCTCATATATACATGTCAAAACCAAGCTTTTCTAAATGAGAACCGTTCATAGCTGACATGTCAAAAGGAGATGAGAGGTCCAATATCAGGAACAACCAGATGCATTCCAGGATTAGTACACAATAAACAGCACCCAGCTGCTGCAGAGTCACAACACCTGCACTGCAATTAACACTTAACACTAGATTGGCCAGGAGCAAGAAGAGAATGGTCACCTGTGTAGGTTCAATTGCAGGAAAAACATTTTTTGTATAGTATTTTCCAAGCAAGGAAGAGTTATACAGTGTTCAATCCAGTCTTCAAAGACGACCTTTAAGGCAGGTTTATCTCTGACTGACAACATTGTAAATAATCAAAGCATTAGATTGACATTATTCTAAACCTTTGTATGAAATCCTTGGCTGGAAAAAGGGGGGTTTCTGCAGGACTTGGAGTAAAATCTCAATAAAAGACACAGTTGACTGTGTCATGTATAGATTGAAGTGGGTGGTCAATCTTCTTCACTGCGATGGAAACAAAAAAAAGGCAAAGGCAGAATCACTGGCCTAGCTCGTTCTGTTTGTATTAGTTTTTAGTGGGTAGATATGTTTTCGGACGTATCATTCAAAATGGTTTTGCTATTGCTACTGCCACAAACCATGTACAATCACACTTGCACACAGTATTTGGGTACTACTGGCATTCACCCACCAATAACTCACATTCCACACCTGACTCGTTCTCCTCCCACCCCACTAAACTTTACTTCCCTCCCTCCTTTTATTACAGAACCATGCGCTAGAAGTCAGTCCATAAAAGAGCAAATGAACACTTTACAATGACATAGCTACAACAGTCACCTTCAATATATGAACCTATCCACCAGCTACTAGCTACTAAATGACATGTATTTATGCAAATAAAATATCAACCTTTCATTCGACTTTGCCTATCAAAATATATCCCACTTACATTAGATTCTTGACATGCTCCAATTATTTAGTCTTACAAACCATGATAAACAAGGTAATAGATGATTCATATATGTACTACTGGAAATTGAAAAGGCAAGATTCATGGAATAAAGTAGAAACATTAAATAAGCTTAGTAAATTCTTCTCAGACAAATCTGCCACATACCAAACCGATTCTAATACATCAAAGATCACAAGATATTTTACACCACCGGAGTGCTGTGTACCAAACAAACAACCTTTCATATAATAGATGAATGGGAGGTCATTAAATAAATCTGCTAAAAGGATAAAATAAACTCCATCAGTTATTGCTCTAGACATAAATTCAATCTCCAGTGGCATATCCGGTAAAAAAAAAATGAACTAAGTATTCTTTCATCAAGATTATCCATCCGCTCCCATATACAAACAAATACAACGTCAACCCATAGCACACAGAAAAAAGTTACATTTTGATATGAACCCACCACAACACAGTGTCTCCCAGAGTAGTAATTACATTTCCAACCCTGGAATAATAAACCGTGAAACATTATGAAATGAAAACATTACAACATGAATGGACTTGGGTAACATAGAACAAGCGTAAGCTGTAAAATAAACACACCCATTCACATGTGAACATCAGCACAACATGCTGCGACGCAAGCACATGCAAATGAATGTCTTGGTTCTCTAATATGCTAACATTAGGTGGGTACCGAGGATGGTGAAAAACCTGCAAGTTAATGAGAAATCTGCCCTGGAATCTGTGTCACAAGCAAAGAATAGTTGTACCAGAACTGGCAAACTAGCCCTCCCCTGTGACTGGGATGAAGTCAATAGCCTTAATTAACTGTGACCAGTATATCTGGATATCCCTTGTCATTAGAAATGTACACTGTGAAGCCCATTGAAAAGTATTTCATGGCCTAGATGGTAGTGGTGGTTGGGGTAGCAAAAAGCCAAGTGACTTGGTCCTGCCTGAATTTGCTCTCACACACACTTCACAGGAGTCATCAAGCTCACTATGTCAGATCCCATGGTTTTCCAATGCTCACTTCTTTGGATATGGTCTGAAGTCTCAAAGTACTGCAGATGGCCAGCCAAAAATAGATTCATGATGCTCGTTGAAAGCTCTCAGATTTGTTTCTTCGTCCGGCAAATATTAATGTGATCCCAAAAGGCTAACCACCTCAAAGTTGTCTCTTGGGCTCTTATGCCTCCCATTTCTGCATGTCTCATTGCAGCCTTAATGGAGTGCCTTTTACCGAAAACTGACTATCATTGGTGCTAACTCCATCCGCTCGACTTACAGACTGCCCTGACATTGACGTGATACTATACCATTCTGTCTTCCTGGCATTTACCTAAATGGTCTTGTCAAATGATTGGAGGTTAATGTTTTGATAGAATACAGATTCCAGTAATCAGTAAAAATGGTCACAAGATGCAAAGGTCCAAGAAGATAGTGTCTCCATTTCTGAAATGCAGCCTTGGTCGGGAGCGACTTGTCCAACATGATGTGATTAACCTCTGTTGCAGTTTGCATTTTTTTTTTAAACGCACACCCAAAGTGGAGGCATCAGATTAGACTAAACATTTTTGCTGATTACAGTATTACATAAAAGGTAGCAGGCGCTCCTCCAGAAAGAACATGGCAGGATAACCTGTTCTGAGATGAGAGTTTGCAGCACACACATTTTGCTCACTGTACCTTTCACAGATGGGAAATATCCATTTGCATATCAGTCTTTGTCCCGCCCACATTGGCAGTCCAGCACCGAAATGCTATGGCAATTCCTCTCTGAACAAGAGTACCAAAAGCAACACCATACACATGTTTCAGCCTTGTTGGGCCTCATCAGTGAGGTGAAGCTTTGTCTCTCTGAGCACAGTGATTAGGGAGTCCACGTCTGGTTGCCCCCAGGTAACTCAGGGTGACCAACCCCAAGTTCCTTGCAAATATTTCAAAAAAGGTAGCAGGCGCTCCTCTCCAGAAAGAACATGGCATGATAACCTGTTCTGAGATGAGAGTTTGCAGCACACGCTTTTTGCTCACTGTACCTTTCACAGATGGGAAATATTCCAGAAAAGAACTGTTACTTTAGGAAACCAAACGGGGGATCCTGTTTGCCAAACCAGCACAACCTCAGACCTTTTTCAAAAGCCTGATTATGGAGAATAGCAGTCTCGAAGTCTTGATGAACTATCGATTGAAGTTGGCCAAAACAAAAAACATTTTATATCTTGCACACTCACCACAGAAGACCAATCAGTGCCTGACTTAGCCTTCCGTTTATCCATTTGCACTTGTGACAAAAAAACAAAAACAAGGGAGAAAGCGAGAGTGTCAGTTTTGCAAGAGAGGAGAAGAGGTGGAGGTCAAACTCCTAAAGTGGAAGGAGATGACATGGCACAAGAAAAACACTTAGATGAAGGTTGGAGAGGAGGAACACCTAAAGAGAGGTAGATGAGATGACAGATGGGGTAGAGGAAGAAATGAAGGAATAGAAGAGAGAACTGGAGGGAGGAAGCTGGGAGGAAAGGAAGGAGGAAAATGTTAAACTTTTTACGATCTATGGAAGAAAGGTGACTCTAAGCTATTGAAAATGGAGGTGGACCAAGGAACGGGAAATTGAAAACAAGGAGAAAGGGGTGACGTAGTGTACCCCAAGAGAATGTCCATTAAAGTCTTCCCCGAAGAGGGAAGTTAAATTTCATGGGGTTTAGCCGTTTCTTCCATGTGTAATTCCAGACCCCCGACAAATGATGCAAGGGTACTGAGATGGTGTTACCTGGTTTGAGAATCCAGAATGGCCACTGTTCATTCTGCGAATAAAGACCTGGACCAAGAAGGGTTGGCCAAGGACTATGATGAAGTCTCAGAGACTATGCGTGGCTGTTTACAATCAAGGTGAAGCCCTGACCCAGAAACAGACAGAAGCACTGACAACCCTGTTCCTAAAGTGCCAAATTAGAAAACAATGGTACATGTTGCTGAGTCTGCACCACAGACATTCCATGAATATAAAAGTTTTTAGTAGTCTGTTAACACCTCTGCCGTCACAGGATTTAAATTTCACAGAGGAATATGGCAAACTAGTATTTTTGTATTGCCAAGCAAGAACATTAAAACAAGTAGCAAAGCTAGTAACTGCCACGCCTGAAAACCACATTATTTCAGCTGTAGCATAGTTGCAATGAAAAAATGTGCATCTCAATAAGGTGCTGCCTTCACCAATAAACATACGTGTCTGAAAGATAGGGAATAGAAACTAAACTTAATTTAAGGTAAGTAGCCAGTATTTGTTAACACGTCTACAAATGCATTTGGAATGTCAAATATAAGTTCAATAAAGTAACCCTGTTCCAAACAAAAATGTCTACTGTCGTTTTTCCCAACCTCACCCTGTCATGTTGGTTGGGCTTAACTGCGGTTTCACTTTTGAACCAGCAGGACCAAAGAAAAACCTGCAAGTGAGGTTAGAAATCTACCCTGGTGTCACTGTGGCAAGCACCAGCAGGTCTTGTGTCTTTGGATGACCCCGGCAAAGTGCCAGTTACTCCATGGCCCATGCTGACATGAACAACAAGGCCACAACCTTATGCGGCCGTTTCTTTACTTGTCTCTTTTCTCTTCCAATGGGAAGTGAAATGTACCAGTGAAGTGGACTTGCACGCTGCCTGGGAATTCATCCACAGCCCTTCTTTTGGGGGCACACACGGACATGCTCTCGCCTTCATCTGGGCTGCATGCACACTTTATTGTCTGGGACTTTAGCGCCTCTGCCCAGAATCTTCTGTGTTTTAAGAGCCACTGAAGAATCTGACAGGAAACCGGATTATAAAATGCCAAAATGTTCCTGACAGAGCTGCTAGAAGCAGCAGTACTTCTACAGCCATTTCCTCTCAGCTTACCCATCAGAATCAGTGTGGCAACCATAGTATTACCATAACTGGCAAACTAGCCCTCCCCCTTGACTGGGATGAATTCACTAGTCTTAATTAACTGGGACCAGTATATCTGGATATCACTTATCATCGGAAGAGTCTACTATGAGGACCATTGAAAAAGTATTTCATGGTCTAGATGGTATTGGCGGCAAGGGTAGCAAAAAAGCCAGATGGCTTGGTCCTGCCTGACTTTTCCCTCACAAACACTTCACAGGAGTCACATAGCTCACGCTGTCATGGTCCTGCCCGATTTTGCCCTCACACACTTCACAGGAGTCACATAGCTCACTCTGTCAGAATGCATGATTTCCCAGTGCACGGTTCTTTGGATATGATATGATATGATAAGTTAGTTCACCGGCAACGTGCTCACCGTGGAAGCAAGACGACATGGAGCACGACAGATTCGATCCCCGGGTCGGTGCTTAGAAACCTCTGGGTATTAAGTGCGTTATTAATAACCTGTCATATCATATCACACCAGAACTGGCAAACTAGCCCTCCCCATTGACCAGGATGAAGTCACTAGATTTAATTAACTGGGACCTGTACATCTGGATATCACTTATCATCGGAAAGGTTTACTATGAAGACCAGTGAAAAAGTATTTCATGTTCTAGATGGTAGTGGCAGAAGGGGTAGCAAAAAAGCCAGGTGGCTTGTTACTTACTGACTTTGCCCTCACACACACTTCAGAGGAGTCACATGGCTCACTCTATCAGAATGCATGGTTTGCCAATGCACGGTTCTTTGGATGTTGTCTAAAATCTCAAAGTACAGTGAATGGCCAGCCAAAAAGTGAGTCATGATGCTCCCCGAAAGCTCTCTGATGGATATCTTCCACTGGCAAATATGTGTACCCATAAGGCTAACCACCTCAAAGTTGTCTCTTGGGTTCTTCTTATACCTCCCATTCCCACATTTCTCATTGTAGCATTAATGGAGTGATTTTCAGCCAAAGCTGACTTTGTCCACAAAGTGCCCAGAAAGTATCATTGGTTCTTTCTCCATCTTCTCGACTTTCAGACTGCCCTAAAATTGATGTGATAAGGAGTCCAATATACCATTCTGTCTTCCCGGTGTGTACGTTAATGGTCTTGTCAAATACTTGAAAGTTAATGTTTTGGCACAATGCAGATTCTGGTAATCAGTAAAGATGGTCAGAAGATGCAAAGTTCCTAGAAGATAGTGTCTCCATTCCTGAAATGCAGACTTGGTCAGGAACTACATGTCCAACATGATGTAATTAGCCTCTGCTGCAGTTTTTTTTTTTTTAAAGCAGTAGGTTGCAACTGCCTTATCTTTGAGAGACCATCCTCTACACCCAAAATGGAGGCATCTGATTAGACTAAAAATGGTTGCTCATTACACTATTGCTCCAGAACAGAATTGTTACTTCAGGAATCCAAATGGGGGATCCGCTTTGCCAGACCAACAAAACTTCAGACCTTTTTCAAAAGCCTGATTATGGAGGATAGCAGTTGTAAAGTCTTGATGAACTATCGATTGAAGATGGCAAAAACACAAATCTTTACATATCTTGCACACTCGCTTCGGAAGACCAATCAGTGCCTGACTTAGCCTTCTGTTCATCCATTTGCACTTGTGACAAAAGAAAAACCAAAAACATTCCACTAACCCGGCATGAAACTGACATCTGCTGATTCCAGGGAGAAAGCAAATGTGTGCGTTTTGCAAGAGAGGAGGGCGGAGGAGAAACTCCTAGAATGGAAGGAGAGGATATGGAACAAGTAAAACACTTGCATGAAGGTTGGAGTGGAGGAACACCTAAAGAGAGGTTGATGAGATGACAGAAGTGGTAGAGGAAGAAATTAAGTCATAGAAGAGAAAAATGGATGCAGGAAACCAGGAGGGAGGAAAGCGTAAAGCTTTTTGCGATCTAGGGAAGAAAGGTGCCTCTAGGCTGTTGAAAATGGAGGTGGACCAAGGAACAGGAAATTGAAAACAAGAGGAAAGAGATGACGTATTATACCCCAAAAGAATGTTCATTAAAGTCTTCACTGCAGGGGGAAGTTGAATTTCATGGGGTTTAGAAGTTTCTGCCATGTGTAATTCCATACACCCGTCAAACGATACAAGGGTACTGAGATGGCCCTACCTGGTATGAGAATCCAGAATGGCCACTGTCCATTCTGCATCAGCGAATAGAAAGCCTGATGCCACGTACCAGCTTGGAGAAGCGCTGGGTGGTGAGCTGGAAAAGGAACTGAAGTTGGTGCCAATGAAAGAGATAGGAGATAACTGTGGCATCAGAGGCATCAGACTGACAATGAAGCTTAAAACCATCCAAAGGGCAGGAGCCCTGCCTTTGGCAAAAGGAAGGAGGCTGGAGTGACAGAAGGAGCTTGCCACAAGGGAACTGCCTACACCGTGCAGATGGGCCGAGCACCGTTGCGCTCTTGGTGTGCAAGGACTTATGGGACCTGTTGTCCTGTGGAGGAACAGTGAGCATTAAAGTACTGAAAGACCTGGACCAAGAAAGGTTGACTAAGGACTATAATGTGGTCCCACAGACTATGCATGGCTGTTTATCAAGCAAGGTGAAGCCCCTGACCCAGAAAAAGACCGAAGCACTGACAAGCAACTGTTCCTAAAGTGCCAAATAAGAAAATACTGGTACATGTTGCTGAAGCTGCACCACAGACATTCCAGAAATATAGAACATTGAAAATAGAAGTTTTGAGTAGGCTGTTGAAACTTCAGCCGTCACAGGATTTAAATTTCAGCGGAATATTGTAAACTGCTCTTTTCGTATTGAGAAGCAGGAACATTAAAACAAGCAGCAAAACTAGTAACTGCCAGGCCTGAAAACTACATTATTTCAGCTGTAGCATAGTTTCAATGAAGAAATGTGCATCTCAATAAGGCTCTGCCGACATCAATAAACATAAGTGTCTGAAAGATAGGGAATCAGAATTAAACTTAATTTAAGGTAAGTAGCTATTCTTTGTTAACACCTCTACAAATGCATTTGGAATGTCAAATATATTTCAATAAAGTAACCCTGTTCCATACAAAAATGTGTACTGTCATTTTTCCCAACCTCACCCTGCCATCGTCCCGGGAGGATAGCTCAGCGGCAGCGTGCGCGTCTTGGAAGCAAGACGACACGAAGCAACACAGGTTCGATCCCTGGGTCCGCGCTTAGACACCTCTGGGTGTTTAAGCGTGTTATAAATACGTAACTAAGACAAAAAAATAAAACATAATTAGCAACTAAGAAAAACAAACAATTCTTGTAATAGCGCCTCGATGCCTGTGGGCTGTGTGAGCGCTTTATAAAAATAAAAATAAATAAAATAGTGGTTGGGCTTAACTGTGGTTTCACTTTTTAAGCAGCAGGACCAAAGAAAAACCTGCAAGTGAGGTTAGAAATCTGCCCTGGAGTCACTGTGACAAGCAACAGCAAGTCTTATGTCTTTGGATGACCCCTGCAAAGTGGCAGTTACTCCATGGCCCATGTTGACATGAATAACAAGGCCACAACCTTATGTGGCAGTTTCATTTCTTGTCTCTTTTCTCTTCCACTGGGAAGTGAAATGGACGAGTAAAGTGGACTTGCACGCTGCCTGGGAATTCATTCACAGGCCTTCTTTTCGGGGCACACACGGATGTGCTCTCGCCCTCACCTGAGCTGCATGCTCACTTTATGGCCAGAGACTTTAACGCCTCAGCCCAGAATCTTCTGGGTTTTAAGAGCCACTGAAGAATCTGACAGGAAACCGGATTATGGAATGTCAAAATGTTCCTGACATAGATGCTAGAAGCAGCAGTACTCCTGCAGCCAATTTCCCCTCAGCTCATACGTCAGAATCAGTGTGGCAAGCATAGTATTACCAGAACTGGCAAACTAGCCCTCCCCCTTGACTGGGATGAAGTCACTAGCCTTAATTAAATGGAACCAGTATATATCACTTATCGGAAAAGTCTACTATGAGGACCATTGAAAAAGTATTTCATGGTCTAGTTGGTAGTGGTGCCAGGGGTAGCAAAAAATCCAGGCGGCGTGGTCCTGCCTGACTTTGCCCTCACACACACTTCACAGGAGTCACATAGCTCGCTCAATCAGAATGCATGGTTTCCCAGTGCACGGTTCTGTGGATATGATATGATATGATAGGTTAGCTCAGCGGCAACGCGCTCACCTTGGAAGCAAGACGACACAGAGCACCACAGCTTCGATCGCCGGTTCTGCGCTTAGCAACCTCTGGGTATTACGCACGTTATAAATAACCTGTCATATCATATCATACCAGAACTGGCAAACTAGCCCTCCCCCTTGACTGGGATGAAGTCACTAGCCTTAATTAACTAGGACCTGTACATCTGAATATCACTTATCATCGGAAAAGTGTACTATGAGGACCACTGAAAAAGTATTTCATGGTTGTGAGGGCACGGGTAGCAAAAAAGCCAGATCCTTGGTCCTGCCTTACTTTGCCCTCACACACACTTCACCGGAGTCACATAGCTCACTCTGTCAGAATGCATGATTTCCCAGTGCACGGTTCTTTGGATGTTGTCTAAAGTCTCAAAGTACAGTGTATGTCCAGCCAAAAAGTGAGTCATGATGCTCCCCGAAAGCTCTCTGATGCATATCTTCCACTGGCAAATATGGGAACCCGTAAGGCTAACTACCTCAACGTTGTCTCTTGGGTTCTTATACCTCCCATTCCCACATTTCTCATTGCAGCCTTAATAGAGTGACTTTCACCTAAAGCTGACTTTGTCCACAAAGTGCCCAGAAGGTATCATTGGTTTTAACTACATCTGCTCAACTTTCAGACTGCCCTGAAATTAATGTGATAAGGAGTCCCCATACCATTCTGTCTTCCCGGCGTGTACCTAAATGGTCTTTCAAATGCTTGTAGGTTAATGTTTTGGCAGAATACAGATTCCGGTAATCAGTAAAGATAGACACAGGGTGCAAAGTTTCTTGAAGATAGTGTCTCAATTTCTAAAATGCAACCTTGTTCAGGAGCTACTTGTCCAACAAGATGTAATTAGCCTCTGCTGCAGTTTGCATTTTTTTCAAAAAGCAGCAGGTTGCAACTGCCTTCATTGCTGTGTGTCTTAAAGAGAGCATCCGGTACACCCAACGTGGAGGCTTCTGATTAGAATAAAAATGGTTGCTGATTACAGTATTGGTTCAGAACAGGTTAGTTACTTCAGGAAACCAAAACGGGGATCCCCTTTTTTAGACCAACACAAATTAAGACCTTTTTCAAAAGCATGATTATGAAGGATATCAGTCTTGAAGTCTTGATGAACTATAGATTGAAGTTGGCAAATACAAAAACTTAGCATATCTTGTACACTACCCACTGAAGATTAATCAGTGCGTGACTTAGCCTTCCGTTCATCCATTTGCACTTGTGTCAAAAAATAAGACCCACAAACATTCCACTACCCCGGCATGAAACTGACATCTGTTAACACAAGTGTGAAACCGAGGGTGTGAGTTTTGCAAGAGAGTATTGGAGGCGAAAAAAAAACACCCAGAGTGGAAGGAGAGGATATGGAACAGGAAAACACTTGAAGGTTGAAGAGGAGGAACAGAAATACCCAAAAAGACCCAATCCCAAAAGACCGAATTTGGGATGGCCAATTTGACCGTATATATATGTCGGGGGGATGTTAATAAAAAATGTTGAGCAGTAAGGGAGCTTGTGGGGTCTTCTCCACATGCATATGTATATGGTCAAAGGGGGAGAAAAGAAAATTTGGTCTTTTGACATTCAGGTTTGTTTTCTGGACAGTTGATGGTAAATCAGAGGAACACCCAAAGAGAGGTTGATGAGATGACAGAAGGGGTAGAGGAAGAAACAAAGGCACAGAATAGAGAACTGGAGGGTGGAAGCCAGGAGGAGAAGAGGAGGGATGACAAAGGAGTGCTCTTCATAATCGAAGCAAGAAAGATGCCTTTAAGCCAGTGAAACTGGAGCCGGACCAAGGAGCAGAGAACATTGAGAACAAGAGGATAGAGGAGGTGACCTAGTGTACACCATTGTACACCAAGAGAATGTCCATTAAAGTCTTCACAGAAGGGGGAAGTTGAATTTCCTGAGGAATAGCAGTTTTTGCCATGTGTCACGGCTCGCTCCCTTCGCTCCCGTTCCCGCCACTTGGGGGCATGTTTTGGGGTTTCTTCCCTACTGGACATTTCTTCCGAACCTTATGCTACAGTGTCCTGATGAATTGGGAGCGCTAAAACCTTATTTCCCAAATTACTTCCCTTCCGGATCCATTCCAGGTTTTTGGCAGCCAGCATGCTACTGCTACTTTAATGAAATGACTATGCTTCCCAGAATGCCTGGCTCACTGCCTCACCTCCTCCCTTGCAGGACAAGGCTGGGTGGAGGATAGGCAACACCTGTGGCTGCAGGTGCAGCAGGCGACACGCCTGAGGGGTGTGCTCGTTAAGCAGCTTTAAAAGCCTCAGTTTGCTTCAGTCCAGCGCTGGTCATTGTTGCAGCGTTCCTGTCGTGACTGGTCCCTTGTTCCTGGTTCCTAGTTCCTAGTTTTTGTGCCCAGTTTCTAGTTAGTGTTTCTTGTTCCTTGTTCTGGAATTCGTATTTGTATGCCTAATTGATTTCTGCCTTTTGGAAATCCCTTTCTCCCTTTCTCTGTCTGCAGGCAGCCTTTCTCTGAGCTTTCCTTTTGCTGTAGCCCAATTGCCTGTGTTCACTGTTTCCTAGAAATTGTCGTTTGCTACTGAAAGACTTGTTGCATTAATCTTTCCTTTACAGGTTTAGTTTCCTGCCTTCTCACCTTGGATGGGTGGGAAAGTTTCCCTTTTGATATCGTTTTCACTGCTCCTGATCCTTGCCTTCTATTGGGATCCATGCCATGTTTTCCTTTACACTTTTACATTTATTTCCTATTTTATTATTAGGTGTGGGAAGCTGTTGTAACTAGCTCCTGTGTGATTATCTTTTGTTTTCCACACTGTACTATTCCTTCTTGCCTCTTGACTTGGGTTTAGGTATTTAGTCATCCTCACTCTTTGCCTTTACTGCCTTCTGGGTTCTTGTTTGATTTACAGGGTTGTGGGTTAGTACTGACTTTTGAGTGGTCTTTCCGGTCCTCATGAATACGGACATCCAAGTGGTCTTTCCGGTCTTCGTGAGTACTGGCATTCATGTGGTCATTCCGGTCCTTGTGAGTACTGTTTCCAAATTCTTTATTCAGTACCGTCTAGAGTGTCAGTTTACAGATTCTGTCCCTGCTTGCCCTCTACGTGGGCTTAGCGCGGTCAGTATCTGTAATAGCATAGTGGGTAAGGAGTTTGCCGACTTTCCTTTCAGTCATAAGGAGGTTCTAAGTGCTTACCCTACATTCCTTTTCATATAGTGGTATACACAAGTCTTGGGTATTGAATGCACGTTGTTATATTCAAGGTTGTTTACTGTGTATTTCGTGCACATTTCCCCTGCCATATCCATCGCCTTCTTCCTTTCCTAACAGAATGACCAGCCGTTGTTCCCGTTTGAGCATGGCCAGATTACGAAGGAAAGGCAGCAAGGCCTCTAACAAGCTTATACAGAAAGCTTCCCTTACAATTACCCGTGAAAATCGAATCTCTGCTCCTGACTTAAATGAACTCCTTGACACGAATGGGTATTTACGTGCAAAGTATTTTACCCACTGGGTGGCCCATCCTACATTGCCTGATCCTAGCTCTGTCTTTAATTTTGATCCAGAGTCTATGTCCGCACAAGCCTTAGCAGTGGAAAACAACACACTGCTAGAATTTATACACACAAGTACCTCTGTTATTGAACCCCATGACTCCGGTTGTGCTTTACCTCAGATTGAACAGTTTCATGATTCAAGCATGAAGAATGGAGGGGTTCCTTGCATATCTTCTGTTTTCTGCCCTCAGTCTACAGCTTACTCCTCTGCACAGGTTCTTACTGTGGTCTCTAATGCCAAGGGGTCTGATGCCAATAGTCTGCTTAAAAGAAACACAGACCACGTCGGTAAGAGAGAGTATAGATCACAAGACCTGCAAGCAGTAGATGACAATATACAATCAGTGCACTTCCAGATGGCTAGGGCAGGATCCAGCCCTGATGCCACCATGCCTTCCCCTGTGCCTACTGATAGGGATGTACAGTTAATGCGGGACATGCTAAAAGCAGAATTTGAGGAGTTAAAACAAGAATACATTTCCTTAAAAGAGGAGAATAAGATGTTACAGTCTTTCTGAATACACCTCCAACTTTATCCGTTGATGAAGTGAATACTGTTCAGTCCCTGAGTGCGGAGACTTTTGTAAATCATGATACTTGTCAATATGTAAGATCTAGTGGGAGTGAAAGTCTTTTTTCAAGCACAGCGCTTATTCGGGGCAACTGTCCTACCGTTTGTCAGGAATTGCTGTTAGCTGAAGATTCACAAGCCACTCCTTTACCTGAGGCTTCCTGTGTAGCAGTTTGTCATAACTCTGAGCTTGAACACATACATGCTTCTGATTTCCAAACACAATCCACAATGGTGGCATACACAGAATCAGTCACAACTGTAGGCTTAGGTTCTGCCCTTGATCTAGCTGCTGAGACTGAAGTAGACATTCAAGCTGATGTGGAAAACGATGCTACCTCTGTGTTCGCTCTTCCTTCTGCCAATTTCGGTCACTACGAGCAGTCAAAGACAGTGCAGAATTCATGTTTTGATGGACTCATTCCACAGATTACTGAACCAAAAACCCGGCAGGCGATCCCTGAACTGTTGATTGTTAATCAGCCACTTTCAGAAGCTAAGACAGAGGAATGGTCAATTGACGAAATCCTGATTAACAGAGACTTTACTATGGTGATTCCTCTGGTTGATTTTGACTTCTACAAAGGAAGAGACTCTGTGTCATCCACTAAGGAGAGGGACGGCAGGGGTACAGCTCAGACTTTGGTTACTGGTGCCAAGGGGTCAACTGCCTTAAAGGGGCTTTCCATTCCTGAACCACAAGTGTGTCTGTCAACTTCTGGGACTTCAGACTGTCCTCCTACTACCATTGACTCTTCAAAAATCCTGTCCACAGCTCTGCAGTCATCGTTGGCACACGTATCTTCGATCAATAAAAAAGTGCTATGTCTGCCAGTCACCCAAGAGCCTTCACCATGTACGCAGTCAGAGCCAAAGACCTTGACAAGTTTGTCTTCAGCTAACAAGACGGCTCCAGCTTGCATGCCCTCAGCCTCAGAATTTCCTCTGGCATGTCTGTCTTCGGCTACAGTGACTCATCCAGCAGATTATCCTTCAGCCATGGAGCCTAAGGTAGTACATTCTAAGTGCATGTCTTCGGTCCCAGAGCCTACTGCTAGTTTGGCTTCAGTTCATGAGAGACCTGTATCCTGCTCAGCCTCGCTGCCAATATCGGAGGTGTACCTGTCTACACTGTCAGATCCTGCTGCATATTCTTCTGCTCCAGAGATTCCTCCTGAATTCCAACCATTTACTGATGAACGTCCATCTTGCCCTTCTTATGCTTCAGGGGGATCACCAGAATGTCTGCCTTGTACACAAAACAATTCTCCCAACTACTTGACTGTAGCATCAGCGCCTCCCGAATATGCAACATCTGAGCCTGAGACTTCTGCCAGCTCTCTCTTCAAAAACATCAAGCCGGCTCACGACTCGGGAGGGCCTTACATGCGAGGCCGCTGGACTGGCCTGGAGTATTACGAGAGAGAAACGGATGCCATCCGCCACGGCCCAGTCACCGAACGAGTAGCCGACCAGGATAGCGGGCTGGACGGTCCGCGTTTGGAGTCCGGTTTGGATCAACCGCTTGACAACCCTTTTGTTGCCGGATCCCACATGAGCCTGAGGGAAGGGACGGGCATGGCCTTCCAGCTGCAGCGCCAGTTGGGTGCTGGTAGCCAAAGGAGGGGAATGTCTGCTGCAGTTCAAGATGTGCCTGTTTTTGCTCCCGCTGCTAGTATGCCTGATGTTCCGAGTACTGTGTCTAACACTCCTATCAGTATGCCAAACGTTCCTGCGGTTGTATCCCACGTGCAACAAGGTGGCTACTTGACTGGCTACATGACTGTCAACGGGAGTGCCAGCCTCGTACAACCCATTGGATCTCCAGACCTCCAAGGCATGGAACTTATGCACGCGAATCTTTGTCACTTTCAACCACAAACCTTTAACCAGATAGATGACAGAGTATCCGAACCTCTACCTCAGCCGCCACCTTCCTCTTCCGAACATAAACATTTCCTGAAACCTGCTGTTTCCTCACCTCCTGTGTGTCCACTCTCGGCAGTGAGGCTAACAGAACTTCTACCGTTGTCTAAGGCATGTAGCACCAGCCTGCCTCTCTCCTCAAAGATGTATGCATATCCTCTTCCAGTGACTAAGCTTCCTGGACCTTCCAACTCTGCTTCGGGTCCTGCAAGTCCTTCATGCCTTTCTTCGACCCATGAGTCTCTTCCTCACCGAAAACCCGCCTATGGCTCTTATAGACTGCGGCCTGATTCTATTCATTCCAGTCCTTCTGCTTCTGCCCGTGGGTCATCGTTTCCGTCAGTGCCACTTCTGAAGACAAAGCGCTCCTGTCATGGAAAGAAGATGTTTTGTGCGAGTAACGGCCGCCTGGAGTCGGCCGTGGGAGGGGGTATAGTGTCACGGCTCGCTCCCTTTGCTCCCGTTCCCGCCACTTGGGGGCATGTTTTGGGGTTTCTTCCCTACTGGACATTTCCTCTGAACCTTATGCTACAGTGTCCTGATGAATTGGGAGCGCTAAAACCTTATTTCCCAAATTACTTCCCTTCCGGATCCATTCCAGGTTTTTGGCAGCCAGCATGCTACTGCTACTTTAATGAAATGACTATGCTTCCCAGAATGCCTGGCTCACTGCCTCACCTCCTCCCTTGCAGGACAAGGCTGGGTGGAGGATAGGCAACACCTGTGGCTGCAGGTGCAGCAGGCGACACGCCTGAGGGGTGTGCTCGTTAAGCAGCTTTAAAAGCCTCAGTTTGCTTCAGTCCAGCGCTGGTCATTGTTGCAGCGTTCCTGTCGTGACTGGTCCCTTGTTCCTGGTTCCTAGTTCCTAGTTTTTGTGCCCAGTTTCTAGTTAGTGTTTCTTGTTCCTTGTCCTGGAATTCGTATTTGTATGCCTAATTGATTTCTGCCTTTTGGAAATCCCTTTCTCCCTTTCTCTGTCTGCAGGCAGCCTTTCTCTGAGCTTTCCTTTTGCTGTAGCCCAATTGCCTGTGTTCACTGTTTCCTAGAAATTGTCGTTTGCTACTGAAAGACTTGTTGCATTAATCTTTCCTTTACAGGTTTAGTTTCCTGCCTTCTCACCTTGGATGGGTGGGAAAGTTTCCCTTTTGATATCGTTTTCACTGCTCCTGATCCTTGCCTTCTATTGGGATCCATGCCATGTTTTCCTTTACACTTTTACATTTATTTCCTATTTTATTATTAGGTGTGGGAAGCTGTTGTAACTAGCTCCTGTGTGATTATCTTTTGTTTTCCACACTGTACTATTCCTTCTTGCCTCTTGACTTGGGTTTAGGTATTTAGTCATCCTCACTCTTTGCCTTTACTGCCTTCTGGGTTCTTGTTTGATTTACAGGGTTGTGGGTTAGTACTGACTTTTGAGTGGTCTTTCCGGTCCTCGTGAATACGGACATCCAAGTGGTCTTTCCGGTCTTCGTGAGTACTGGCATTCATGTGGTCATTCCGGTCCTTGTGAGTACTGTTTCCAAATTCTTTATTCAGTACCGTCTAGAGTGTCAGTTTACAGATTCTGTCCCTGCTTGCCCTCTACGTGGGCTTAGCGCGGTCAGTATCTGTAATAGCATAGTGGGTAAGGAGTTTGCCGACTTTCCTTTCAGTCATAAGGAGGTTCTAAGTGCTTACCCTACATTCCTTTTGATATAGTGGTATACACAAGTCTTGGGTATTGAATGCACGTTGTTATATTCAAGGTTGTTTACTGTGTATTTCGTGCACATTTCCCCTGCCATATCCATCGCCTTCTTCCTTTCCTAACACCATGTGTATTTCGAGACCCCCTCGTCAAACGATGCAAGGGTACTGAGATGGCATTACCTGGTAGTAGAATACAGAAAGGCCACTGTTCATTCTGCATCAGCAAATAAAGACCTGAACCAAGAAAGGTTGGCTAAGGACTATAGTGAGGTGCCAGAGACTATGGGGGTCATTCCGAGCGAGGCGTTAAGGGGTTAAAGGTGCCGGAGCCATAAACCCGTTTACGAGTCTGCTCGTGGGACCCGCAAAGGGTGCCTGGTAAAACCAGGTGCCTTTAGCAGGTTCCGCTAGCAGACAAGGGAGCTAGCAACGACCCGTTATTAACATTAATAACGGCCCGTTGTTAGCTCCCTCCCCATTCCCATTGAGCACTATAAGGGCTCGAATGGGAATGGGGATGTACCGGGTCTGGGTTCCTTGAATGAGGAATTACCGGGTCCTCCAAGATTGGAATGGCCCGGTAATTCCCCATTTAAGGAACCCAGACCCGGTACCCGGTAAGGGGGAAACCATGCCACAAATTGCGGCATTGTTACCTCCAAGGTCGTAATGACCCCCTATGTGTGGCTGCTAACCAATCAATGTGATATGATATGATATGGCATTTGTAACGCACCTATACACAAGTGTTTCAAGGCGCGATGAGGCAGGGGGGGGCAAGGGAAGACAGAGAACGATCCTACTAGGCCAGGTGTCATTCAGATCGCGCAAGTACAAGGGTGGAGGGGAAGGGAAAAGTGCATGGGGGAAAGGGAGAGGGGAAAGTGCAGTACAGGGTTATTAGCATACATCATACATAAATAACAAGGGCCAGCTGGTGGCAAGTGCGAGGTAAGTGCAGACAAGTGCTGGGAAGGGGGGCTGTAGGGATACAGACACAGTCCCCCAGTGCAGGGGTTGCCGGGGAGGCAGTGCAGGGGAGAGTGGCTGGGCCAAGGACCAAGATCAGTGAGTGGCCCAGTTGCAGATTCAGTACAGTTTCAGTAGTATAATCAGGGGAGAGGGGGAGAGAAAGCGGAGCAAAGAGGAAGGTTTTCAGGTGCTTCCGGAACCGGAGATGGTTCTCCTCAAGTTTCAGAGAGGCAGGAAGGCTGTTCCAGAGAGAGGCCCCTGCAGCGGAGAGAGATCTGCCCCAAACTCGTTGTTTGGAGAAGCGGCTGACCCTGAGGGAGTTGGAGGCGGATGAGCGAAGAGCTTGAGAAGGAAGAAGCCCCTGACGCAGCAAGAGACAGACGGACTGGCAACCCTGTTCCTAAAGTGCCAAATTAGAAAACACTGGTACATGTTGCTGAATCTGCACCACAGACATCCCAAGAATATAGGAATCTGAAAATAAAAAGTTTTGAGTAGTCTGTTAATACTTCAGCGTTATAGGATACAAATTCCACATGGGAATATGGTCAACTAGTCTTTTTGTATTGCCAAGCAGGAACGTTAAAACAAGCAGCAAAGCTGGTAACTGCCAAGACCTCCTTATTTCAGCTGTAGCATAGTTCCAATGAAAGAATGTGCATCTCAAGAAGGTGCTGCTTCACCAAGAAACATAAGTGTCTGAAAGGTATGGAATCAGAACTAAACTTCATTTAAGGTAATAGTTTAGTCTTTGATAACACCTGTATACAAATGCATTTGGAATGTCAAATATAAGTTCAATAAAATAACTCTGTTCCAAACAAAAATGTGTACTGTCGTTTTTCCCAACCTCGGGAGCTACCTTGTCGTGGTGGTTGGGCTTAACTGCGGTTTCATTTTTGAAGCAGCAGGACCAAAGACTCCCTCCTAGTAACAATTAGAAGGATTTGCTAGTTATGGGAGGACTGACATTTTCCTTTGGAAACCTCACACCTTTCATAACTCTCTGTACTCTTGCTATTGGCAGTGGATTGAGTTTGCTTAGTTGGCAAGATGTAAGGGAAGCATTTTTTACAATGTATGCTTTCCCAGATCTGAAGCAGGGGCTGATCATAAAAAGAAAATCATGGCCCTGTCATGAGGATCCACTTGAAGCCAAAAGCCAAGTGCAACTCCTGGTATGACTCTGACCTTGTCACCCTTAAACGCAAGTGCACAGTGGCTGAGAGGAAATGGCTAGCTTCTTGTGCATCCTTTGACAAACTGGCCTGCCGCCTCCTCCAATGGCAATACCGGCTCTCTGTCTGCACTAAGAAGAGAGCCCACATCCAAGCCTGCATCTCTGCGGCATCTAAAAAGTTGGCCGAACTCTTAAAAATCTGCAAGGAGCTGGCTAATCCTGCTGCAGTCTCTACCTCTCCTGTCCTGTCCCCTCCCAGGCTCTCTGCATGGCTTTGGCTTCTCATTTCATCTCTAAAACCCAGGACATCCTGTCCACCCTCTCGTCCTCTCCTCCTCCTCCCTCTACTCTCTCCTCTACTCCGCCCCCCCTGTGGCAACCTCTCCTCCCTCTTTCACTTCCTTTCCTCTGTTCTCCCCTGACAAGGTTTCTAGACAAGTTTGATCTATGAAAGTCTTGTCAAAACAAATTCTTCCCTGTTCTTCCAAAGCCATCAAGGACCACATTGACACCCATCCTCCTGCCCTGGCTGACTTCTGCAACCACCTCTTCACCACTGGAGACTTCCCATCCCCGCTGAAGCACTCTCTTGTGCACCCTCTTCTCAAGAAACCCTCAGCAGACCCCTCCTGCCCGGCTAACTATCGCCTGATCTCCATCACTGCTTTCCTGGGCAAACTCCTGGAAAAGCTGCCCATCTCCCAGCTTAATCTTCACACGGAATCTGTTGGTTGTCTCCATGACCATCAGTATGGCTTCAGAACAGCCAGAAGCACAGAAACTGCTCTTCTGAACATCCCTGAAGACCTGCTCTCTAACCTTCATTCTAATCTCCCCTCTGTCCTCATCTGACTTGAAATCTCTTCTGCCTTTGACACGGTCAACCATGCCATCCTGCTTAATCGTCTCTGTGATAACCTGGGTATCTCTGATCAGGCACTGGCTTGGCTGACCTTGTTCCTCTCTGATCAACCCTACCAGGTCCAACTTGGTTCCTTCCTTTCCCAGGTCCAACTTGGGTCCTTCCTTTCCTCTATCTCACTCTCCTCCTGTGATGTTCCCCAGAGGTCTAACCTCTCTCCCCGCCTGTTCAACCAATACCTGGCTCAACTTCCACATTGCCGCCCTTTGCTCCAACTTTCAGTGCTCTGCGGATGACACTCATCTCGGTTTCAGGCTCCCCTCTTTCACCTCTTCTCCTTCTCTCATCTCTGACTGTCTGTCTGCTATCCAGGAGTGGTGTGCCACCAACAATCTCTACCTTAATGTCAGTAAGACTAAGATTGTACTCATCGGCACACCTGCACCCTCCTTTACTGTCACTCTCTGGCCGGCCTCCCCTGGCCCTCTTCCTGCTCCAACCTGTGAGGCTAAGAACCTCGGGTCATCTTCAACTCAGCACTCTCCTTTTCTCCTGATATCTCCGATTTCTCGAAGAAGTCATACTACCGACCGCACCTCCTCAGAGGTATTCTTCCTTTCCTCTCCTTCCCCCAGAAGCTCACTGTCTCTAGAGCTCTGGTTCTCTCTAGGCTGGACTACCACAACAGTCTCTTTCTAAATCTACCTGCTTACACTTTTTGCTCTCTGCAACTCATCCAGGACAGGACTGCAAGACTTGTTTACTCGGCCTCAAGCCCAGTGGTCGTTTCTCTCCAGCACTGAAATCTCTGCATTGGCTCCCAGTGGCTGCAAGGATTAAGTTTAAGACCCTCTGCATTGTCCACAAGGCCTTCTGGGGCTTGGTCTTCAATACCTCCAACTCTCTCTTCGCAAATACCTTCCTACTCAAGCTCTTCACTCCTCCACCTCCAACTCCCTCAGGGTCAGTCACTTCTCCAAGCAACGAGTTGGTGGTAGATCTCTTTCTTCGGCTGTGGCCTCCCTCCAGAACAGCCTCCCTGCCTCTGAAACTTGAGGAGAACCATCTCCAGTTCTGGAAGCACCTCAAGACCTTCCTCTTTGCTTCCTCCTTCTCTCTTCCTGTCCCCTGCAGATTTCCTGTCTGACACTACACTTGTCACATGGCTACCCTCTGATTTCGGGACCAGGTCCCTGCCTGCCCAGTTGCACTCCGCACTGGGTTCCTGCCTGCCCAGTTGCACACCCGCACTGTGTCCCGGACACCCTTGCACTTGCACGTGGGTGTGTATCTGTAACCCTACAGTCCACCTACCTGCACTTTAGGACACCTGCTGTCTGCACTTACCCTTGCCCCTGCCACCTGCTTGCTGCACTTTTTATTGGTTTGATCACATGTACAGCACCTGCACCCCTCCCCTTTCCCCTGGCACTTTTCGCCTCCCACTTCCTTGCTCTTGCGCAATCTCATTGTCACTTGGCCTAGTAAGATGGTTGTCTCTGTCCTCCCTCTGTTCCCGCTTCCTTGCCTCGTCGAACCTTGAAACACTTGTGTATAGGCGCGTTACAAATGCCATATCATATCATTTCAAAGATCTTTTCCCTTCAAGAGCCTTAAGGATTCTGAAAAAACTATAAGCAAGCCCGTCTGCAATCCTGGATCCTCTACCAGACTACGTAAAAAGGCACCTTCCTCCAGTGAGGACATAATTACCCTTTTGGAGCTGGTGGGCTTTTGTTTAGCTGCTCCTTCTTATACGCTGAGGATGCATCGATTTCCTTTTCTCTACAGCTATGCCCTCAGAGGCCAGTCACATTGCCTACATCTGACTTTTTCTCAGTTGTTTCCGAAGGAAGTCTCCTGCTGGTAGGTCCTCCCCCATTTCACTGACAGCATACATTTCCTCATGCCAGCTCTTAGTCTGTTGCTAACAAAAGTTGCTTCCAGCTTTGAAAATGTACCACATGCCTTGCTTTCTCATTTAGTTATCTCAATGGTGTCTGATTCCCTAATTACTAATTTCTGCATCCCTAAGGAATTCTTGAGCACTATGTTCATTCCATTTGTGAATGTTGAGGACCCCCAGGGGGTGGGGATAGGATTTGTGTTGAGACATTCCTCATAATGGTTCATGGTGGCAATGAATGTGTAGGAAGGTAAATAAAAGTATGGCAGGAGTCTGGGGAATTATTTGAATACATGAAGCGTCATTTGTCATGTGAACAAAGACTGCGTGTTTTTTTTTTATTCTCAGTCCTATCAGACATTGGATAGGGAAAATCCCCCTAATGGATTTTGGAATACTTGTCCGTACCACGGGACCTCCTCTGTCCAAGCCTGCGCAGGAGGACTGCTGAGATATCACTTTGGGGAGCTCTCAGGGGTACTGGGTGAAGGCCACTAGGCCCTCCATCTTGGATCCAGCCAGTTTGCACTAGACAACACAATGGCTTCTGTATGGGAGCGACGGGCCCCCAGGCTCCCTCGTGCCGTACACTCCTCAGTACGGGACTTGGACTACATGCCTCCAGTAGTGGGGTTGCCCCTTACCCTTATGTAAAGTTAACTACGGTTGACCGCTACATAGATGGGACTACTGAGCAGGACACGGGGCATCCATCTTTTGTGCCCCCTTTCAACTCCATCTTGGGTAAACAGGCCTCACTGCGATAGTACAGCAAGGCTCAGCTCCCCTTCCACCGCAACAGCCAAGGACAGAGACACACACAAGGCGCAGGCAGCTGGCTGGCCCCCACCCTTGCACTCCCCCTGCGAAGGAAAGCTCCGCGCTCCCATTCTCACGCTGAAGCTGGAGAAAGTTGCAACAACCAATATGATACAGTTTTCTTCCTCTGAGATCAATGCCAGCATGAGAACCAGCATGTGAACCAGGATGAGCTAAGCATTTTTTGCTCGTTCGTCCCCATAAACGTGCAAGCCACCCACCCCCATTTAGAGTAATTTATTGCCATCCTGACCCTGCGCTCCCTGTAAGGTATTTCTTTGAAGTGCCAGACCCTTGCCTGCGCTGCGAAACCCACCCAACACACCCACTACTAACCTTAAGCACCTTGCCACAATATATGTTTTTACTTATGCTAATAGGTCTAAAGCTTGGGAGATATGTGAAACACAGCTTTTGACTCTTTTTACATGCACAATAAAGGTCAAGGCCTCCAATTAAAGCTATGAATGTCCCCATTGTACTGACAATAAATACTATGTGTGATTTTTGTAGAAATATGAAAAAAAGTATAAAATGTTTAGATAATTTGTTATTTAGTGTTTTACGAATGCAACATATTAGCTTAGGTAGTGACCACAGTGACCAGACCCTGACCTGCGTGGAGCACAAGATATTTGACGTCCATCATCTCGTCAGCCACTCAGCCAATCAGAAGGAAGAGATGCCACCCACACCTACAGCACCACACCGCCTGGCCAATCGGGTCCATTTATCATTTTTTGTTAGTTACTTTAATTGATATATATATGGTTGATGATGTAAATGGGAGTGGGCTTTTTTTGGGTTATTTCATATCTGGAGAAATAAACCATCCTTTGAACTCTTGCAGCCGGTTCTCAGTGCCTCCTTCCCCGATAGGGGTTGTGTTGGTTATTTTATTTTCTCTGACACATAGTAAGCCGGGGAAAGGCCCCTACATTTTTGGTGACCCCCGCAACATGATTTAAAGAGGTGCCTCGAGGTCTGCACCGCCCGGCAGCGAGATCCAGGACGCCCCCGGCAAGACCATCGCCTCCGTGGTTGACCAGACTGTGCACATCAAGAAGAAAGGGTCCAGGGTTCCCGGTTGACGAATACCCGATCGAAAAGGCTGCTCGCCAAGGCAGGCCACGGCTTGGTTGGGGGATGGACCTGAGCAAGGTACGGCCGTGAGCGGTAAGCCTCGGAGTACCTGACTGAACACGTGGAGTCCCGGTTGCAAAGACACCAAGGGGAAATACGGGAAGAAGGGAATAAGCAAACAAAGGGAAAGTAGTTAAGAATAGGGTCTGTGTGAGTGACGGCGAGGCTTTTCTGATCTATCCTTTATATGGCCATTAGGTGTTGTAAGAAGTGAGAAGAAGAGAAATGGTATCCTAGCCCGTACGGGGTAGAAGGCGGCGCGGCGTAGCATTTGTACCGACCAAGTGCAGAATAGAGATAAAGAGAAAATAGTAGGGGTCTCGTATATTTATGTAGACTCAGAGTAGTTTTAGAATATTCTTTTTCCGTGGAGGTAAGAAATCTTGGGACATAATAGAGGTGAAAGAGGTGGGGAGTGAATGCGAAATAGTAGGTAGAATAGGGAAGAAGAATAACCGGGGACAGTAACGAGAATAGGGAAAGAACAATCGTGCGCAGGCAGTGCATGTGTATGTTGCATGATTATATGTTTGTTGGTCCGCTTTGTGTATATATCCTGTTGAACACGCCAAAGTATTTCAGTACAAGTAACTTGTTGATTAATGAATAATAAGCAAAGAAATAAATTGTGAGAGGTGACCAGGTAACACCTCTCAGAAAGAACAGCTAATGTGACATACCATAATTGCGAGCATTGATAAAGAACGTATTTTCACATATTGTAACTGACTTACCAAGTGAGAGGTGGGAAGAGACTCAAGGGTACCAGAACACACAAGAAAGGAAATGAAGCATTGCCATGGGGGGAGTAACGGCACTGGCACATATTTGCCAGCACCTTCCACTATATAGCGACAGGATACAGAAGTATCACGATCAGTGGATCACTGAGATAAAAGGAGATGTGGTTATACCAATTTGGCCAGAAGGAGGGTCATTCGACAAAAGAGTGTTGGACCTAGTATCAACACATTTGATAGCACGATACAAAGGGAAACAGTTACAGAACCGGAGAGAAGTGTTAGATTTATGGCGAATGTTCGAGGAAGTTACCCCCACGGCAGAGGTAGGTACAAGCCGAATGATAGAAAAGCAGAAAATACCTGAAGAAGTAAGCGGGACACCAAAAGGGGAGTGCTCAACAACTACAACCGAGAACGAAGTAACAAAAATCTATCCCTTAATGACCAGGCCAGCAGTAGGGTTTAGTGAGCCCATGTATATGCCACCCACCCCCACTGCTCCGTGCGGGGCAACAGCCCCTGAACCCCCACCATATGACGGTCCCACGAGAGCGCCTCCTGTGAACTTAGCACGTTTAACAGGCGATTTAAATCACCAGCTAGCACACGCACAAATGGAAATAACACGGTTAAGAGCTCTATGCGACAAAGGGCAAATGCTGCCAGGGGAGGGGAGGTACCCCCGCTGTCACTGGCAGATCTCACACCCCCGATAGGGACAGTAAGCAATGCAACCCCAGCAGTCTCAGTATCAGGGCAATCTATAGCATCACAAGGGACGTCATCACAGCAAAGACAAGAACAAGAGTGGCAGTCAGGACAGTTCCTGTTCAAATTGAATAAGAAGCCAGTTAGAATTATACGCCCAGATACACCAGAGAGTCAATAAAGTGGAGATCAGGGTGAAAGACAAGGAAGTGAACCCAAGGAAAACTGGGAGGATAATAACGAGCCAGAGTCAGAAATAGAAGAAGTATGGGATGATTTAGATGAATACGAAGAGGCAGCTGCCGCAGAGGGTTCCCCACTGCCAAACTGCCGTTACCCAGACACACTATCACCACCATTATGGCAGGGTAGATTAAGACAACGAACAGGGGGGACAGGGAACATACTGGTAAGAAAAACGAAATAAGGGAGAACAAGCAAAACAGGAAAGAAACAGAAACTACAAATGCCACTAATACATAAAGGAGCAGGTAGGCCAAACTATATCCATCCCTTGGGCCCAAATGGACAAAAACAACCTGTTAAAACTCCTCCCCCCGCTGACAGGAGGAGCAGGTAAGTGGATACATGTATTTGAGAAGAACACGGCAGGCGTGCCGTTAGCTATAGGTGATGTGAAAAGCTTATTAGTATCAGCAATCGGGGACCAAGCAGACACAATCTGGGAAAGGGCAGGGTTCCCGGGAGTAACAATGAGCTGTGATTGCCACGATGGATCACCATTCAACAATGTTCGATCACAAGTGTGGGATGCATTGCTGCGTGCATTTCCAGATGTTCCAGACTTACATGCAGTGATGCAGTGCACGATGGAGGAGAGCGAGGATCCTGCGCAATTCATTTTGCGAGTGCAAGACTTATGGAGAAGTGAAACTGGTATGGCATGGAATCAATCAACAGCCTTATTTCATTTTATCATTAAAAAGGGGTTGCCGAAAGAGGTGCAGAAGGCCTTGACAAAAGAGCTGGGATGAAAGCCAAAGGGTGGCCTGAAATTCAGAGCATAATTGTACACCATTGGAGGGGGATCAAAGAGAAGGAAAAGGAGATCACACAAAAGAGGCTGGCCGACGAAGCAAAATTAGTGCAGACAAAATTAGTGAAGGTCGCCGCCATTACTGCCAGTGTAACCGCAGACAGAGAAAACGAAGGAGAGGAAAACGCGGGAGGAAGGCCCGTTGGGATAGCAGCGCAGTGGGTTGGAGAGGACCAAGGACAGTGGAACGGAGAGGAACAGCCATGCCAAGGATCACAGTGGCCGAACAGGCCGGACCAAAGAAGAGGTGGGTACCGTGGGCAGAGGGGAGGATACGGAGGAATGGGAAACAGAGGGTATGGTGGGCAAGGACCAAGAGGAGGACAATAGGGGTTTGGAATTGTGGAAGGTGGGGACATTATTCACGAGATTGTAGAATGCGACCATCAGGGTATTTTCAGGGGCAGCAGCAGCCCATGAATAATGAACAGGGGTGGGGCTGCCCACACCCAGGTAGCCCTTGTGGAGCTCCAATGGGGAGGGAGGGACAACAAGATCAATCAGTACTGCTATGACCCCCAAATGCAACAAAGACAGCCAGCCCCACAACAGCAGCAACATCAGCAGCCACAACAGCAAAACGCACTACAGCCCATGGCAAGACAAAACTCAGTAGGGAACATAAACAATAACACTTTTGCAGTGGCTGCAAACGGTGCCCTTGCCCTTGCCCTATGGTTATAGGTGACAATGTTTTTTCAGTGCCAGGTCAGCAAAGATACCAAGACTAGGACAGCCCACAGGGAAAACTTGTGTGTCCAGTCCTATCCACCACACAAAGTGCAAATGAGGAACCACTAGTGGCGGCATAGATAGGAAACAAGCAGTTTATCTTTATGGTAGACTCTGGAGCAGAAAGATCATGTCTCACAGAAGGGCAGTTTCAGCTCTTGCGAAGAAATTTGGAAACGCAGGGGTTCTCTGGGGCTATTTTAAAAGTTCCTTATACAAAAGATCTTGATGTAACAGTAGGGGGAAAAACAGTGCGCGCACCCTTATTGTGTTATGAAGACGCGCCAATCAATTTGATGGGACGAGACTTGCTCAGTAAGTTAAACATGACCATAGCCTTTACTGAGAGAGGGATAGTGTGCTCAACGCCAGGGGTATGCCCAGTACGAGCACTCCTGATAATAAGCACGATTACAAAGGAAGTTGCAGTAAGAGGGATCCCCATTGACATGGACATGTTCGTCTATGGAATACAGGTATTAGCCCGAGTAGTGCCTGAAATAACACAAAAAGAGTGGAGAATACCATCAGACTTCATATTCCGCCCAATCACACCAACAGATGTAGTGCCAGGCACAATTATATCTATAGACATTAAGGCAGTTCAAGTTTCCAACAGACTCATTGTGGTCATAGGCCTGGACGCGCAGGGACGCGAGTGGAGAAGTGTACTATGCATAGAGCCGAACATAATGCTAAAAGATATAACTGATGAAGAATTGTTTACCGATTACGAGGGGGATAGAGAAATAATAATGGAAATAAGCATACCATGTGACATTATGATCCAATACAGAGAAATACACAACCCACTCATGGCTAACATAAAGGCCCCCACTGACAATATTTGAGGAAGACATGGCCAGGGTAGCACCTGAAATTTGGACTACAGGGCCACACAATGTGGGATTGTTGCATGAGGTGACTCCCATAAAGATAAAACTGAAACCAGGTGCCCTCCCACCCAGAGTGAAACAATACCCAATATCCAAAGAAGCAGAGGAAGGTATAAGAGAAACAGTGAAGCCAAGGTATCTTAGTGCCATCAACTTCCCCATGCAACACAGCGATTTATCCGGTTAAAAAAGCGAAAGGAGGAGCGTGGAGAATGGTCCAGGATCTCCGCCCACTCAATGACGTCATCCAAAAAGAGTTCCCATTAGTGCCTAACCCGGCATCAATATTGTGCAGTATACCAAAAGAGGCAACTTGCTTCACTGTCATTGATTTGAAAAATGCCCTTTTCTCTGTGCCACTTGCACCAGAACCGCAGTACCTTACAGCCTTTACATTAGGAAACAGCAGATATGAACACCGCAGACTCCCACAGGGGTATTGCCAGAGCCCAAGCATTTTTAACAGTACTACGAGAAGACATCGGCAACATAGATGTAGGGAGCACCATTATACAGTACATAGACGATTTACTCGTCTGCAGCAAAACAGAAGAAGAGTGTAGAGAAGACTCGGTAACAATGCTTAATGTATTGGCTGCCAAGGGATACAAGGTGGACAAAGGAAAGTTACAATACTGCCTTGAATACGTTGTATATCTCGACCAGCAAATATCTAAAGATGGAAAAAGAATACTACCAGACAGAGCAGCGGCCATTCGACACATTATAATACCAAAAACAGTGAAAGACATGCAGAAATTTCTTGGTATATGTAACTATTGCCGAGCATGGATCCTCGATTGTGCAGCATACACACGGCCAATGCTACAAGCGCTGAAGGAAGCACAGAAGAACAGGGCCCCAATAAAATGGACACATGAGACAATTGCTCAATTCTCCCGATAAAAAGACCTTATTGCAGACACCCCAGTCCTTGCAAATCCAGATTATGAAAGGGAATTTTTCCTGTTTTCACACAGCAATGGAACATTGATGACAGCAGTATTGACACAAAAGACATTGCTAGGCCACAAACCATTAGCATACTACAGTGGAATATTAGACCCAGTAATGCAGGGACATTTCGCTTGCGAACAGGTCCTCGCTGCAGCGGCCTTCGCCATTGAGAAAAGTGCCACGATCGTAATGGGATGTTCAGTGACGCTATATGCGGAACACTCATTATTTGCTATCCTGGAAATATCAAAATCTACTCTCACAACACAGAGTGCATATGCTTATGAAATAATAATATCCAGTCCAAATGTACACGTGGTCAGATGCAAGACAGTGAACCCAGCCACATTCATTACAGAGCCATGCACAACTGAAGATTTACAGGAACAGGATTGTAGCAAGTATGAGGGAGAGGGCAATGACATTCCCAAAGCAAGAGAAAATGCCCTTACAGAAGGAGAAATCTATTTCATAGACGGGTCAGCATCCATAAACTCAGAGACAGGAGAGAAACATGTGGGGATGGCAGTAGAAAGCATGGAAGAAGACACATACGAAGTGATTGTTCAAAAGCGCCTCCCCTCACACTACTCTGCACAAGCAGCCGAACTGACTGCACTATTCAGCGCGCTACACACAGCCAAAGATTGTGCAGTAACAATATATTCAGACTCAGCTTAAGCCACCACCACAGTTCACTCAGGGCTATCACGTTGGCGAAGGAGAGGGTTCAGAAGAGCAGACGGGTCCCCCGTACAACATCTTGGCTATGGCGGTTTGGTCTAACTTGGCGACATATTCTTGCTGGTTTTATCCTTATATTAGAAAGTAGCTGTGTTGTGTGCAGACGGTCGCGTCTCACCGGGTTATTAGGGTTTTGCCAAGAAAAAAAACCCCAAAAAAAGAGAAATGTAGGTAAGGTTAGGTAACCCGGAAGGAGACTGCGCCCAATATTCAAAGCTGAAATATATTTATTAGTATACAAAGTGCCCTTTTATGATGACACGTGTTTCGGTCTACCATAAGACCTTTTTCAAATCAGGGCTATTATCCTATCATAGCACCATATATTAATAGTAACGGTAGATATACATGAAAAGAACAAAGTATACAATGGTTCACATATGCACATTTCAAATATAATCCATTTCGAAGATCAAAGAACAAATAACAATGATACCAAGAAAAATCAATAATGGTAAGAATAAAAAATAAAAAATAAAAATAGAAATAAAAAACCAGACACAAAGAGGGTGGGGGAAGGGGATGGATAAGTAAGGGATACAAAAGTAGATGCAAACAGTTAATTAGGTTTGTGCTAATTATTATGTATCTATTAAAACTATGAATTAGTGTTCAACATTTTACCTTCGAAGTCCTCTAATGCCCCTGTATAGTTTTGGCAAGTTTGTTCCATATTGAGTTGGGTTAGATCCCTACGAATAGGAACATTTTAGATGTCATTTCTTTGTCCCATTTGTATTTCAAGAAGATATATACATGTTTGCATCAAATTTTCCTATCAGACTGTGGATTGTAAAGTAATCTTTCAGATTTTCTTCTGTAAATAGATGAACTATTAATGTTAGTGTCACTACCAATACGATAGATCTCCAAAGATACGTCATATCGCAGTGCGGGCTCCGCCAAATGGTAACTGCACGCGTACCCGTGCCGGGTACCTTTTTGCCTAGTTCTTATATGAACCTTGAATTGTTAGACGGTCTCTTACCTTGACTGAGTCTCCACGTCTGATCGCGTACCGCAAAAATCTTGAGGGGGCTCCATGTAGTCGTCCTCTCTGTATTTATTGGTTAACTCAGTGTTACTATGGTAGCGGACCTCTGATACAGTCCTTTGTCTCTGTTTTAGTGAGGGACAACATGGCGGCCATGTTGTACTGTACTCGGTTTGCCTTGAAACCTAGCCCAGTATACATGGTGCACGTTATCGTACTTTGATTATTATTGCTAAATGTTAGTCATTAGTAGTCCATTTAATGTCAAGATAAATTGTGCATCTTTACTGTTTTTAAAAGGTCGAAATCAGTGATTACTACTTGGGTTCTGTAATACGTGCTTCAGAGTGAATTGGCAAGCCTCAGTGCCTTTTTCCTTAGGCGCATTACGCTAAGATTGTAAAAAAGCTAAATGTTATATATACATTAATGAATATCTTAGGATGCCAACGTTGCGCTTTTTGGTGCTTAATACAGTATTTTATTTTCTATTTCTAATGAATGGTCGGCCACAGTCTGGAGGCTATTATGATGAATAGTACCAAGTGTTAGAGGGCGAATATAGGCCCTTAAGCCATCCCTTATTCAAACTAATGGATTTTAATAATGACAGTGTAGTGAATACCAAATTATGTACTATCACTTATTAATCAAATTTTATTTTGAAAAGACTTATGCGCCTTGTGTGTTTAAAATATATTTTTTTGTAGTTACTATTTCCCTTTCTGCAATGTGTGCTTACAAAAGTGAGGTAACATTCCTCTGTACCTGTGTACTCGGGCGTGTTAGGATGAGATTTATGAAATAACTGGGTGTTATATGAACATTAGTGTTAGTGGAACGCCCCAGTCTATGGGCTATTAAGATGATAGTGAGAAATGTTGTACAGGGCAAATCTCTATTTCTTCTTCAAGTTTGGTACGTATTCACGATAACAATATAATAATTTCAAAGTTCAAATCCATGTCCAAAATGATGCATTTTTGATTCCCAGTATATATTCCTGCATTAGGACATATAATTCTAATACATTATAATTACATAGTAGTTTCTCAGATTTCTAAAGAAAAGACACCATTTCATTGTCTGTGTTAAGACCAAGGATCGTAGCATTCAGTTTACAAATTATTTTCGCCTCTGTTTGTCTCAGTTTCTTTTCCCTGTCACCTCCTCGTCTTCCTGGGGTCACTCTTTGTAGACCAATAAACTTGATGTCTGCCTTATTGTCCATTTGATGTTTCTCTTGCCAATGGCATGCTAATGGTAGTTTTGGATCTTGACTCCCAATTTTCGCCAAATGTTCTCTAATTCGGGTTCGAAGTTCTCTGATTGTGCTGCCAATATAGACCAAATTACACACACAAATGATTCCATAGACCACATATTTTGTCCTACAATTGATAGATTGTCTTATCTTCAAGGTCTTGTTGTTGGTGCTGCAGAATTGATTCGTTTTTGGATGTGCATATTTGCACATTGTGCATGTCCCACATTTTCTGAATCCGTTAGTTGTTACTTTTATCCAATTAGATGTTTCCTCCATATCTGGCTCTGCCGGTAAGTTTGATGGACTTAATTTATTTTTCAAAGTGTGCGCTCTTTTAAAGGTAATCCTAGGTTTATCATCAACATACTTGGCAATATTGTCATCTAATTTTAGAAGATACCAATGTTTGGCCAGAATTCTTTTTAAGATCCTGTGGTCACTACTGTATTTAGTTATAAATGCAATGGTTGGTTGGTCTGACACTTTGTTCCTTGGTAATAGCATTTGCTCTTGTGTTATCAATAAACTTTTGTTCAGGGCCTTACTGACACATTGTTCCGAATATCCTCTATCCAAGAATCTTGCTTTTAGTAACTTGCATTCTTGTTCAAAATGTTCATTTGTTTGGCAATTTCTTCTTGCTCTTAAGAATTCCCCTGATGGTATATTCGGGATGGTTGGTCTGTGGTGGCAGCTTGCTGCGTGTAACGTGGAGTTCACTTCAGTGGGCTTCCTATATGTACATGTTCTAATTTGGCTCTGTTCTATATAGATTGTAATGTCTAGAAAGTTAATACTTTTTGAATCACAGACACCTGTGAATTCAATTCCCATATCATTGTGATTGATCATGTTCTGGAATTCTATGAACGTCAATTCTGTTGCTTTCCATAGTATTAGAACATCATCTATATATCTAAACCAATGCACAAGTTCTTTTTGGTATGCTTTGTCCTGGTAAATAATTGTGTCTTCAGATAGGCCCATAAAAATGTTAGCTAGGGCAGGGGCATATTTGGTGCGCATTGCAACTCCTTTTGTTTGTTTAAAGTATGTATTATTGAAATTAAAGATGTTACATTCAAAAGAAGATTCCAACATTTCCTTTATCATTTGGATCTGGTGATACATTGATGCCGAGTCCTCCTTAAAGGTATGGTCTATTGCTTTTAGTGCCCATGTATGCTGGATCGATGTATACAGTGCTTTTACATCCAATGTCGCTAGTAGACAATCATTTTCCCAATTCCAAGATTTAAGCTTGATAAGTACGTCAGTTGTATCCTTAAGATACACTTTCAATTTCATGGCTCTTGGTCTTAAGATGTTATCTAGATACTGCGAAATATTTTCCGTTGCCCAGCCAATTCCATTGAGAATCGGTCGGCCTTCCGGTATTGAATCGTAGTCCTTATGAACCTTTGGTAAAAAGTACATAATTGGTGTAGTAGGGTCTTTGACTAGGAGATAACTCCTTTCATTGTCCGTAAGAAGACCTTTTCGGTGCCAGTCATAGATTTTCAGTTCCAATTTGTGTATTATTTCTTTGGTTGGGTTTCCGGACAATGTTTCATAGCAACCCGGAGTATTTAAGTGTCTTATAGCCATATCAATGTAGTTTTCTCTATCCATAATAACAATATTGCCCCCCTTGTCCGCCTCTTTGATTACTATGGAGTGGTCAGTCTCCAGTTTGCGTAGGGCTTCCTGTTCTTTCCTGGTGAGATTATGTTTGGCTTCCGGCTGTTGCCTTCTTTGGTCTATCCGATAGAGGTCTTGTGATACCGCCTTGTAGAAGGTATCAATAGTATTGTCTGTTGTAAATTGTGGTACAAATCTAGATACTGGTTTCAGCTCTTTAGTTGGTAGTAGATCTGGTTTCACAGATAGATCTTGTAATACATCAGTGATGTCATAATCCTCAGGTTCTGTAATGGATGTGAGTAGGTGTATTTCTTCTATTTCTTTGATGCTTAAGTCACTTGGTATGTTCCTTAATTGCTGTTGGTAATTCCCTGGTGCTTTGGTAGCAAAGAACTTTTTAAGTTTCAATTTTCTTACGAATTTAAATAAATCAATATGTAGGTCAATTTCATTGTGATTCGCCGAAGGGGTGAATGAGAGTTCTTTGTTAAGTAGTTGGCTTTCTTCCAGTGATATTATTCTACTAGATAAGTTAAGGATCAGATTATGTCCTATTTCACTCTGTTTATTTCTTTTGAGGTTGCTCTGGTAAGCCTTTTGTTTGTATTTTCTAACAATCCTTGATCTGTTTGTCTTTGATCCCCCCCTCCTTCCTCTCCTCCTGGTGTATTGGTTGTTGATCCTGTGCTCCCAGGTAACTGAAAACGGACCTGTTTGGGTATGAGGTTTCTGTTGCCTTTTTTATACCTTTTAATTTGATTCATGAAACCAGAGGTTGATCACCCGCCTGTTTTGTCTTTCACTCCTGTCGTGTTTGTTGTTTCCCCCATCATGTCCGAAATCGGTGTTTCACCTTCTGAGTCCGCATCCGAGCTTGCGGATGATGTATTTGGTGTGCTTGTCTTAGATCCAAATTTGGTGGGTGTATTATACTTTGCTTGAAATGTATATACCCTATCCTCTTTATAGTCCCTCTCATCTCTGTAGTGTTTCCTTAATTTTCTTAGTTTTACTTCATTCTGGTAATTTTTCAGGATATCATGCATGGTGTTATAATTTTTCTCTTTCGTTGCTTCTTGTGAGTTTTTCTCTCCAATTTCTTTTTTAGTTTTATCTATCAATTCTATAGTTCTTTTGTGCTCTCGTGTTGCATGTTCAATCAAAAGTTCCAACATCTTGTTTGCGCTTCCATTCAGATTTTTTTCCCACAACTCCGCCAGGTCATTGTCTTGATCATTATTAAAATTCGGGAAGATCAAAGTACGTAACCCTCTGGGTATTAGTTCATTTTTCAGATAGTTTTCAAGGGATACTATCTCCCAATACTTGTCAATTTCTTTTCTGGAGAGTCTCTCCAATTTGAAAAATAGAGCTCGTAAGTCTTCCTGTTTCTGTATAGCATTGAAGAACGCATGTTTATTGTTTCCCTTGGGTGTAAAGAGGTTCGCAGTTTCTTCCTGCCTGTTCTTTAGGTACTCCGCCATTTTTTCTGTAGTGTCAGCCGTTGACCACAACCTAAAAATAGTCTTGGCTATGGGGGTTTGGTCTAACTTGGCGACATATTCTTGCTGGTTTTATCCTTATATTAGAAAGTAGCTGTGTTGTGTGCAGACGGTCGCGTCTCACCGGGTATTAGGGTTTTGCCAAGAAAAAAACCCAAAAAAAGAGAAATGTAGGTAAGGTTAGGTAACCCGGAAGGAGACTGCGCCCAATATTCAAAGCTGAAATATATTTTATATATAATAAGTGATAGTACATTATTTGGTATTTACTACACTGTCATTATTAAAATCCATTAGTATGAATAAGGGATGGTTTAAGGGCCTAGATTCGCCCTCTAACACTTGGTACTATTCATCATAATAGCCTCCAGACTGTGGCCGACCATTCATTAGAAATAGAAAATAAAATACTGTATTAAGCACCAAAAAGCGCAACGTTGGCATCCTAAGATATTCATTAATGTATATATAACATTTAGCTTTTTTACAATATTAGCGTAATGCGCCTAAGGAAATAGGCACTGAGGCTTGCCAATTCACTCTGAAGCACGTATTACAGAACCCAAGTAGTAATCACTGATTTCGAACTTTTAAAAACAGTAAAGATGCACAATTTATCTTGACCTTAAATGGACTACTAATGACTAACATTTAGCAATAATAATCAAAGTACGATAACGTGCACCATGTATACTGGGCTAGGTTTCAAGGCAAACCGAGTACAGTACAACATGGCCGCCATGTTGTCCCTCACTAAAACAGAGACAAAGGAATGTATCAGAGGTCCGCTACCATAGTAACACTGAGTTAACCAATAAATACAGAGAGGACGACTACATGGCGCCCTCTCGAGATTTTTGCGGTACGCGTTTAGACGCGGAGACTCAGTCAAGGTAAGAGACCGTCTAACAATTCAAGGTTCATATAAGAACTAGGCAAAAAGGTACCCGGCACGGGTACGCGTGCAGTTACCATTTGGCGGAGCCCGCACTGCGATATGACGTATCTTTGGAGATCTATCGTATTGGTAGTGACACTAACATTAATAGTTCATCTATTTACAGAAGAAAATCTGAAAGATTACTTTACACTCCACAGTCTGATAGGAAAATGTGATGCAAACACGTATATATCTTTTTGAAATACAAATGGGACAAAGAAATGACATCTAAAATGTTCCTACTCGTAGGGATCTAACCCAACTCAATATGGAACAAACTTTCCAAAACTATACAGGGGCATTAGAGGACTTCGAAGGTAAAATGTTGAACACTAATTCATAGTTTTAATGGATGCATAATAATTAGCACAAACCTAATTAACTGTTTGCATCTACTTTTGTATCCCTTACTTATCCATCCCCTTCCCCCACCCTCTTTGTGTCTGGCTTTTTATTTCTATTTTTATTTTTATTTTTTATTCTTACCATTATTGATTTTTCTTGGTATCATTGTTATTTGTTCTTTGATCTTCGAAATGGATTACATTTGAAATGTACATATGTGAACCATTGTATACTTTGTTCTTTTCATGTATATCTACCGTTACTATTAATATATGGTGCTATGATAGGATAATGGCCCTGATTTGAAAAAGGTTGTCAGGTTTCCTTCTCTTATTCAAGTTTCCTTTTTATTATTATCCTTTTCAGATTAGCTTTGTGTGGGTGGGAAGTTTTCCATTATAGTTGGTTAGGCCTTAACTTGTTGATTCAGAATCCTGGTTCTGACCCAAGGCAAGATGGAGCCTCACAGTGACAGCTCTGATTGGCTAGAAGACAATGCTGAACAACAATGAACATTCTAAACTGTCACTCTGTGCCTTTCATCATCAAAACCCCATCTGAGAGGACGTGTTCAGTGGCTGCTCCTGCTTTAGTATTAGGCCTGGTGGATTTTATCCTTCAGATCTCAGCAGTTGAGCGGCTACTTTCTTGGGGGTTCAGGAGAAGTCTTCAGCTGGCAGGAATTCGTTTTGAAGATAGGAAAAGCAGGAAATCTTTGTGAATTCGCTCAGGAGATAAGTGACTTTATTTCTACTGTTAATCTGTTCATCTTAATAACATTCTCCTTGAAAATTCGTTAAAAGTAGTGTTTCTACTAAAACTATTGAACTATCGGAGTGCGCTTGTGTTTCCAGTGCGGTGTTCCTTAGCGCGAGATTTTGACTGTCGCGTGCGTATTCAAGTGAGCGCGTGCTTTCTAGCGTGTGTATTCCGAGCGCGAGTAGAGGTTGGTCTCGTGCCATTTTAAACGCGCGTGTGTTTTATTGCGCGGGTGATCCTTTGCGCGAAAAGTTATACGCTGCGTGAGAACTACAAAGCGCGTGTGAAATACAAAGCGCGTGTGAAATGCAAAGCGCGTGTGAAATGCAAAGCGCGTGTGATTTTTAGCGCGGGTGTACAAAGCGCGTGTGAAATACAAAGCGCGTGTGAAATACAAAGCGCGTGTGATTTTTAGCGCGGGTGTACAAAGCGCGTGTGAAATACAAAGCGCGTGTGATTTTTAGCGCGGGTGTACAAAGCGCGAGAATCTGTTCGTCGCGTGCCATGTGAGTGCGCGTGTGTTTTTTCCATCGCGAGTGATTTTGCGCGTGAGAATCACTTCGTTGCGTTTGAACTCAATAGCGCGGGTGTTCTTATTTCGCGTGTCTCGCAGGAGAACATTATTGCGCGTGTGGACTATTGCGCATGTGAATTATTGCGTGTGTGGACTATTGCGCGTGTGAATTATTGCGCGTGTGGATTTTTTGCGCGTGTGGATTATTTTGATCGCGCGTCTTCATGAGTTTGAGCGTGTTCTTCAACCAGGAAGATTTCTATGTGAAGTTCATCGATAATTTTAATGGAAATAACCTGCGTGTGCAGTTAGCACGTGTTTCCTCTTTCTTCAAGGATTCAAAGACTCAAGATAATTATAAATAGTTTGAAAAGTTTTGAAATGACAAGAAAGAACATTTTAAAGACAATCTAATTGAACTACCAGTGCATGTTGGAAAAAAGACAAACAAAGAACTAAGACTTCCAGTTTTGCCTAATGTAAGAAGTTGCTGGGAATTTCAAGTATCGCAAGTAAGAGAGATTTTCAGCTTCTTATCCGCTTCTCTAAGAAATTTCAAGAGAAGAACCAGGTATGATTCTCAATTATTAGTTAAGGATTAATGTCTTCCCATTCATAAGGTTAAGTAAGTGAATTAAGGAAGTGTATATGTTATTCTTTATCCTCTGCAGGTTCAGCACTGATTAGCCTTGACGCAGTCTGCCTGGTGTTGTTTTGTTGTCCCATTCCCCCTTTCCCTTTGGGGTGTAGTTTACAGAGCTGTATTGAAAACTAGTTCTGGGAAATACATCTCAGGGGGATTGTCGGGGGTTCAGCAGCTTCCGCGGATACAGGACCTCTCAGCCTGACAGAATGAAAGGCCAATAATTTAGTCCGCCCGAGCTGTCATGAACCCCGACGAATCCATGGAGATGTTAGGATCTTTGATTAGGGAGTTACGGGAGGATTTGAAAATTTCTCGGGAAGAAAATGCCTTACTTAGTCAAAAGGTAGATGACTTAAGTGTTAAAGTTACACAAATTCAACAGAGGGGAGAAAGGAGAGAGGATGAGGTTTCAGGGGGCGCAGGTTCTCCACCTGAGTTAGAAAGAGAAGATCAGTTACCACACATACAACGGGCGCCTTCGGTGGCAGAAGGGGTAAGGAGTATAATTATGCCAGTTCCTTTGGCACCCCCAGAACGTTATCATGGGGATTCCAAGAGATTTAGGGTGTTCTTAACACAATGTGAATTACATTTTATGAGTAGACCAGAATTATTTCCATCGGATGCTTCTAAGATAACATTTATGTTGTCATATCTTTCTGGGGAGGCATCTGCTTGGGCTGGGTTGTTGGTGAGTCAAAAGAGTGTGGTTTTAGAAAATTATACCAGTTTTTTAGAGATATTCCGAAAAATGTTTGATAGAAGACAGTTATCTCTGGAAGTAGATGGTGAACTTTTAGAATTAAAACAAGGTAATAGAGACTTGATTGCTTATATAACACAATTTAAGTCCCTTGTGTTAGAAAGCAAGTGGCCCGAGGTTAAACAGGCCTCGTTGTTTTATCGGGGCCTTAGAGATGAGTTAAAGGATGCTTTGTCTGGAGTAGTTGAATGCCCTCCTACTTGTGAAGGTCTGATTGATTTGGTTATTCAATTGGACTTCCGTTTGAGTGAAAGGAAGGCAGAGAGACGTCATGGTCAGAGTGATGTAAAGTCTATACTTAGAGTAGATAGACCTAAAATAGAGAGTAAACCCAAAGGGAATAATTCATCTCCAAGAATCAGAGGCCCGTTAACAGTGGAGGAAAAGACTAGGAGGAGAGATAATAATCTGTGTTTATACTGTGGAAGAGGTGGGCACTTTTTAGGAAACTGTCCTTACACTCCCAAGAAGACTTCTTCCTCAGCAATCAAGGTACAACAGATCGCTAATACGGTGCAGACAGCGGTTCCTCATATAACCATAAATGTATCCTTATTTTTTGATTTGGAGTGTAAGGGAAATGGTCCTGTAATGATTGACTCGGGTGCGACTGGGAATTTCATGGATTGGGGTCTGGCCAAATCGTTGGGAATTCCAATTATTCTGAAGGAGGTTGTAGAGCAGGCTAGGGCTGTTGATGGTACATGTTTATCTTCTGGTCCTATTACTCATAGAACTGGTTCCTTAACTTTGGAGTTATCAGGAGGTCACAAAGAGATAATTTCGTTTGAGTTAATTGATGCCCCTTTGTTGAAGATTATCTTGGGCATGCCTTGGCTTACTCTCCATAATCCCCTAATTGATTGGAGTGCTAGGACAATTGACATGCAATCCGATTTTTGTAAAGAGAATTGCTTTTCAGGAAGTCTCTTAGAGGAAGAGGTAAAACAAAGTAATTCCGTGTCTAGTTTTCTGGCTGAGACTGGAATTGGAGGTCATGATGTGGGAGCTGTAGTGGGTCAACTTCCCCAGTGTTACAAAGATTTCTGGGACGTATTTGATGAGAAAGTGGCAGGAGAATTACCACCCCATAGATCCTTTGATTGTAAAATTGAACTGGAGCCAGGAACAATTTTGCCTAGTAGTAGGGTATATGCTCTTACTGAGAAAGAGAATGATTATTTAAAAGAATATTTGTCAGAAAATTTGGCCAAAGGATTTATTCGTCATTCTAAGTCACCTGCGGCCTCTCCTTTATTTTTTGTACCAAAACCGGATGGCTCGCTTAGAACTTGCATAGATTATCGAGCAGTTAACAAAGTCACTATTAAGAACCGGTATCCTCTTCCTCTCATCTCAGAAATGCTTAATCAAATACAAGGAGCAAATATTTTCTCAAAATTAGATCTGAGAGGAGCTTACCATCTTGTACGTGTGCAGGAAGGGGACGAATGGAAGACAGCGTTTAAGACCAGATTTGGGCTGTTTGAATATCAAGTTATGCCATTCGGTCTATGGAATGCTCCAGCGGCTTTCCAATTTTTCATTGATGAGGTTTTTAGAGAATACTTGGATATTTTTGTTGTCGTTTATATCGATGATATTTTGATTTTCTCTTCTGACCTAGATCAACATCAGAAACATGTGCGCTTGGTGTTACAAAAGTTGCGAGAAAATCATTTGTTTGCCAAATTGGAAAAAAGTCAATTCCATACCGATTCTGTGGAGTTTTTAGGTTTTATAATTTCACCTAAGGGTTTAGAAATGAATCCTAAAAAAGTGCAAGCCGTTCTTGAATGGCCCCCTCCTACTAAGGTTAAGGAAATACAAAATTTCTTAGGATTTGCCAATTTTTATAGGAGATTTATAGAAGGTTTTTCTCGGCTGGTTGCTCCTATAACGAGGCTTTTGAAAAAAGGAGTGAAATTTGACTGGGACCTTGAAGCAGAAAAGGCTTTTCAAGAGTTAAAACAAAGATTTACTTCTAGTCCAATTCTAATTCATCCAGATCTTTCTAAACCTTTTTTTTTGGAGGCGGACGCTTCAAATTTAGCGTTGGGGGCGGTGCTTTCTCAAAGGAATGAAACTACTGGTCAAATACATCCAGTTGCATTCTTTTCTAGAAAGTTTTCTGCTGCTGAAGTGAACTACACAATTGCTGATCGGGAACTGTTAGCAATAAAGTCCACTTTTGAAGAATGGAGACATTTTCTTAAAGGAGCAAGACATACAGTAACGGTCCTTACTGATCATCGAAATTTATTGTTTTTAAAATCTGCAAGAACTTTGTCTCCACGCCAACTTCGTTGGTCTTTGTTCTTTGCAGATTATGATTTCATTGTGACTTTTAAACCCGGAAGTCAAAACAAAAAAGCTGATGCGTTATCTCGCCAATTTCCTGGAAGTGAAGACAAAGAGATTATAGAACCAGAACCTATAATTGCTCCAGAACGTTTTTTGTTAGCTGGAGCCATTAAAGAAATTGATTTTTTGAATGAAGTTCGTCAAAATATGTCCTTGCAGAAGATGGAGGAGTGGGTGAGACTGGATCCAGCTAGAAAGTTGAAAGACAATCTTCCTTTTTTTTATAACAAGCTTTATGTACCTACTGATGAGTTGAGAGAAAAGGTTTTGAGAAATTGTCATGAATCCATTTTAGCAGGACATCCTGGGTTCAGAAAAACTCTGGAACTGGTTCGAAGGAATTTTTGGTGGGAAAAAATTCGCCAAGACACCTTGAATTTTGTTAAAACTTGTGTAGTCTGTGCACAAGAGAAAAGTCAAGTTGGGAAGCCGCATGGTTTATTGGAGCCATTACCTGTTCCTCCTCGCCCTTGGCACACAATTTCTATGGATTTCATAGTTGATCTCCCTCAAGATAAGGGTTGTACTACCATTCTTGTTGTGGTCGATCTTCTTACTAAAGAAGCACATTTTTTACCAATAGAGGGAGAGGTTACCGCAGAAAAACTGGCTCATAGTTTTTTGCAAGGTGTAGTTAGACTACATGGACTCCCAAGTCAAGTTATCTCTGACAGGGGATCTCAATTTATTTCAAAATTCTGGAGGGCCTTCTGTAAGAAACTTGGAGTGGAAGTTAGTTTGACTTCTGGGTATCATCCGGAAAGTAATGGACAAGTGGAGAGAGTAAATCAAGAATTGGAGAAGTTTTTAAGGTGTTATTTACAAGCTAGAGAGGAATGGGTGGATTTGGTGTGGTTGGCAGAATTCTCTTACAACAATTGTGGAAAAGATGCTACTTCTATGTCCCCTTTCTTGTTGGGTCGTGGGTTTCATCCTCGTTTTCTGAGTTTTGAGGTGTTGGAGGAAGATTCAGGGAATCCTAGAGTGGAAGATCGTTTGTTGATAATGAAAAATAACTTGGATAGAGCAAAAAAGGTTCTGGGAGAAAATAAGTTGAAATATAAGAGATATGCCGATTTGAGAAGAAAAACTGGACCTGAATATAAGGTGGGAGACTTAGTTTGGCTTTCTACCCGATACCTGAAAATTAAGGGGAAGAATAAGTTCAGTCCAAGATTTGTGGGCCCTTTTGAGGTAGAGAAAATCATCAGCCCTGTGGCAGTACGATTGAAATTACCCAAGCAGTTGAAGGTACATCCTACTTTTCATGTTAGTCTTTTAAAACCAGTTTGTTCAGGAACTAGATTCAGAACACCACCTTCCCCTGTGATTTTGGAGGATTCATCTGAGGAATTTGTGGTTAAACAAATTTTGGATTCTAGGAAAGTGAGGGGAAGGTTGCAGTATTTGATTGATTGGGAGGGATATGGACCGGAGGAACGATCTTGGGAAGATTCAGTTGATGTACATGCCCCCCGTTTAGTGGCTAAGTTTCATGCTAAAAACCCACACAAGATAGGCCCAGAGACTGGGCATTAGGAGGGGGGTACTGTCAGGTTTCCTTCTCTTATTCAAGTTTCCTTTTTATTATTATCCTTTTCAGATTAGCTTTGTGTGGGTGGGAAGTTTTCCATTATAGTTGGTTAGGCCTTAACTTGTTGATTCAGAATCCTGGTTCTGACCCAAGGCAAGATGGAGCCTCACAGTGACAGCTCTGATTGGCTAGAAGACAATGCTGAACAACAATGAACATTCTAAACTGTCACTCTGTGCCTTTCATCATCAAAACCCCATCTGAGAGGACGTGTTCAGTGGCTGCTCCTGCTTTAGTATTAGGCCTGGTGGATTTTATCCTTCAGATCTCAGCAGTTGAGCGGCTACTTTCTTGGGGGTTCAGGAGAAGTCTTCAGCTGGCAGGAATTTGTTTTGAAGTTCGGAAAAGCATAAAATCTTTGTGAATTCGCTCAGGAGATAAGTGACTTTATTTCTACTGTTAATCTGTTCATCTTAATAACATTCTCCTTGAAAATTCGTTAAAAGTAGTGTTTCTACTAAAACTATTGAACTATCGGAGTGCGCTTGTGTTTCCAGTGCGGTGTTCCTTAGCGCGAGATTTTGACTGTCGCGTGCGTATTCAAGTGAGCGCGTGCTTTCTAGCGTGTGTATTCCGAGCGCGAGTAGAGGTTGGTCTCGTGCCATTTTAAACGCGCGTGTGTTTTATTGCGCGGGTGATCCTTTGCGCGAAAAGCTATACGCTGCGTGAGAACTACAAAGCGCGTGTGAAATACAAAGCGCGTGTGAAATGCAAAGCGCGTGTGAAATACAAAGCGCGTGTGATTTTTAGCGCGGGTGTACAAAGCGCGTGTGAAATACAAAGCGCGTGTGAAATACAAAGCGCGTGTGATTTTTAGCGCGGGTGTACAAAGCGCGTGTGAAATACAAAGCGCGTGTGATTTTTAGCGCGGGTGTACAAAGCGCGAGAATCTGTTCGTCGCGTGCCATGTGAGTGCGCGTGTGTTTTTTCCATCGCGAGTGATTTTGCGCGTGAGAATCACTTCGTTGCGTTTGAACTCAATAGCGCGGGTGTTCTTATTTCGCGTGTCTCGCAGGAGAACATTATTGCGCGTGTGGACTATTGCGCGTGTGAATTATTGCGCGTGTGGACTATTGCGCGTGTGAATTATTGCGCGTGTGGATTTTTTGCGCGTGTGGATTATTTTGATCGCGCGTCTTCATGAGTTTGCGCGTGTTCTTCAACCAGGAAGATTTCTATGTGAAGTTCATCGATAATTTTAATAGAAATAACCTGCGTGTGCAGTTAGCACGTGTTTCCTCTTTCTTCAAGGATTCAAAGACTCAAGATAATTATAAATAGTTTGAAAAGTTTTGAAATGACAAGAAAGAACATTTTGAAGACAATCTAATTGAACTACCAGTGCATGTTGGAAAAAAGACAAACAAAGAACTAAGACTTCCAGTTTTGCCTAATGTAAGAAGTTGCTGGGAATTTCAAGTATCGCAAGTAAGAGAGATTTTCAGCTTCTTATCCGCTTCTCTAAGAAATTTCAAGAGAAGAACCAGGTATGATTCTCAATTATTAGTTAAGGATTAATGTCTTCCCATTCATAAGGTTAAGTAAGTGAATTAAGGAAGTGTGTATGTTATTCTTTATCCTCTGCAGGTTCAGCACTGATTAGCCTTGACGCAGTCTGCCTGGTGTTGTTTTGTTGTCCCATTCCCCCTTTCCCTTTGGGGTGTAGTTTACAGAGCTGTATTGAAAACTAGTTCTGGGAAATACATCTCAGGGGGATTGTCGGGGGTTCAGCAGCTTCCGCGGATACAGGACCTCTCAGCCTGACAAAGGTCTTATGGTAGACCGAAACACGTGTCATCATAAAAGGGCACTTTGTATACTAATAAATATATTTCAGCTTTGAATATTGGGCGCAGTCTCCTTCCGGGTTATCTAACCTTACCTACATTCCCCCGTACAACATGCCACGTTGCTCAGTGAACTAATAGACGCTTTAGCAGAGCCATCGGTAGTGGCAGTAGTTAAATGCCAAGCCCATACCAATAACACAGACGCTGTCTCATTGGGGAATGCGGCAGCCGACACAGCAGCGAGGGAAGCCTCGTACTTCAATAAGACACCAACATCAGAGAAGTTGTAAAAACAGCCACAGCAGAACAACCAGCAGAAGCGTACAGTAACACGCCCATAGCACAATTGATAGAACTCCAGAGAAGGGCCCCACCGGAAGAGCAGGAGTTGTGGGGCAAACAAGGGTGTAAACAATCAGCCACAGATCTCATTTGGAGACAGGGAAGGACAGGCAAGGTAGTGATGCCTGTAGAATTATTAAAAGTAGCGTTCCAACAACTGCACTTCCCAGCTCACGTTGTAAAACAACACATCGCCTCAGACATTCAGGAGGATTGCTTTGTTCCCAATCTGCACGAATACTTGTCTAAACGTGTGATTGAATGTACTACATGCTAAACTTACAATTCAGGAATGACATTACGAACTCTGCGTGGCATTTTGCCACGCCCTACAGGTCTATCGACTACACCGATATGGGAGAAAGATGTAATGGAGCGAGATACTTGATTGTGGTGGTATGCCCTTTTTCACGGTGGGTGGAAGCGGGCCCCTGCCCCCATCCTAATGCAAAATGTGCTGCCAAGTTCCTTGTGCGAGAAGTATTCTCGTGGTGGGGAATCTGTGACGCGATCCGTTCAGACAACGGCACGCACTTTGTGAATGATCTTTTCAAAGAAGTAATCTCCCTTCTGGGGTTGAAACATAAACTATGTTCGATTTATCATCCAATGGCCAATGGAGTAGTGGAAAGGATCAACCGGCTGCTCAAAAGCAATTTATCGAAATTATGCAGCATGTTGAAAAAAAATTGAATATATTGTCTGCCTCTAGCACTGTTCCAACTCAGAAATCAACCATGCAAGGATCACCATTTGAGCCCCCACGAAATCGTGACGGGGAGAAGAATGCACACGCCGCCCTCTCCTGTTAGGAGAGCGTCGGATGCACACAGAGCTGCCAAAGTGCTGGGGGAAGAGTTTAAGGAATACCTAGCACAGCTAACGCGCGCAGTACGCAGCATAGCAAAACAAATTGCTCCACCATTTACTGAAGATGTAGCAACAGACACCTCCATGCCAGCAGCAGATAGCCCAAAGGGGCCATTAATGCCAGGGGAACACATCTATGTTGGAAGCTTTGTAAGAAGGTGGAATTCACCAAGATTTCATGGTCTATACACAGTGGTGTACAGCACACCAACTGCAGTGAAGGTGAAGGGACTGAAATACTGGGTGCACCTCTCGGACGTGAGAAGGGTGCGCAGTGTCGCACTCCCCCAAAATGAAACAGACTGTGTGGATGGCATTACTAACACAGTCTGACATGAAGAAAACTGTAACTAAGAGAGGAAAAGTATAGTGGAAAGCAACATGTTTTTTTATATTCTCTCTCTCTCTTTTTTCTCTCTTACTCTCATATGAATTGTGTTATTTCTTCTATTTTTCTTCATTGTTTTATGATAAAGGGAAAGAAATTGTTAAATACCTAACTAAGCAAAAAAAAAAAATGAAAAAGAATGAACAATTGCAAATGTGTTTCTTTTCATGATGACTTAACAAATTTGTCTCGCCCACATAGGTTCAACATGAGCCAATGCGATGAAACGGCTGAGCAGGCTGAAATGTTAGATAGAAATAGGGATGCCACTAGGGCCAGTAGATTGAGCAATGTGGAATGCGTTATAAAATATGCTGCCATACTATTTGCAATAATGTTTTATTTTATTTGGTATAACGTCGTTTTATTTGTGGCAAATGAAATTAACAAAGGGGGGAGCGGGGCTAAAATGATAAAACCAGGGTCTAAACTAATATGGACTGGAGTAACAACCATTTGGAACGACACTTATAACATTGAATCGAATAGTATAAATGCAACGCCACCCTATAACCAATTGCATGTAAACAAAACTGCTATCCCATTGTTGAGTAATACTATGGCCAAGGAAATAGAGCCTGGATGGGAAGTAAATGACGGTTACTATTGGTTGACTAACTCCAGAAATACAAGCATGCACACACACAAGGCACCAGAAACCACTACTGAATACACACATGTCCCCATGAACAACATTGATGATGCATGGTCCAGAATATTCCTGCTGCAATATCAACGAGTTGGTACCCAATTACAAAACAAAAGAGAGAGGAGAAAAAGGGGGGCGGGAAAAAACAGATATGATATTTATCATAACCTGGGGTTAGATGAAATAGAGGACCCCCGACACCCTGACCAATCAAATAAATGGTATTCAGACATGAGCACCGCAGCAAAGCAAGCAATGAAAGTTGCTACGTGTGCTCACTTATTCCTCAATCAACTGGAACCCCAAAAATGTTAATTCCACAGAAAGTACCCTTGTCTGAGGCCCAATGTTTGATTCATCTGATGCTGTGTAGAATAAAAAACACATTTCAGGCACACACAGTCACCATGGAAAAATTGGAAAACAAACAAACATGCACCAGCAGACGACAAGGAGTAATTTGCCTCCAAGAGCCATTTTTCATCATAAAAGGGACAAGGTATGCAGACAACAAGTGGCATGATGAAATGATTGAATGCAAAGCTGAGGGGCTTCGAGGGCTGCCAGACGAAACATACGGGTGGGAAAAAGAAACATGCATCCCCATCTGGTCACAGCATATCACCAAGCTGACATGGGTCACACCACTGGAGAGACCCATAAAGATTCAAAAGGAAATACCGCACAAACTTTGCTTCCATGGAGAAGGGAAGGTGAATATGGGAAACGCACAGCAGTGCAATAAGACTTTAATAATACCAGATATGAAAAAAGGCACTGCCGCATTAATGGACATATACTGGATCTGTGGCAATTGAGCTTACCTGCATCTCCCAGCATCCTGGAGAGGAACTTGTGCCCTAGCCACACTTCACTCAGCACTAATGGTGATACCAGCGAGCCACATTCAGTTTACAGCAAGGCCTTCAGCTGACAGTTCGACAGCAGGCCAATCGGCTGACATATCGGCAGCAGGGCAATCGGCTGAACCATCGACAGCGCCCGATGAGACAATCACGGAGCCCACAGCATATGAACAATTGTCAGAAGAAACATTGAGAACCAAGTTGTCATGCAGCAAAAGATCCAATTATATTTCGTCCAAATCGTCAGAACTCCTTGCTGAAATCCTGCAGCAGTACAAACTTTTCTCATCTGCAGAGACATTTTTTGCATTTTTCTAGCACCAGGCGTTCAAGCCAGCACAAACGCGAAATGGCTGCAGATAACACACTGGGAGCTCATCCAGCTGGCTAACGACACTGAAGAAGGATTCAACATCATGAAAATAGAGCTCCGTGCACTGCGCCTGATGACGATGCAAAACAGATATGTCTTAGATCTTATCACGGCGATGGACGGCGGTGTTTGCAAAAAAATTGGGGGGGCGTGCTGCACATTCGTACCAACTTCAGATGCTGATAACGGGACACTGTCACACGTGATAACAGCAGTGCATAATTTAGGAGAAAGAATGAGAACGGAAGGTGGAGCGGACAACAGCACGTGGTTCGACAATCTGTTCAGCTGGATACCATCATGGGTCAACATAGCAGCGAAGATACTCACACCCATTATTGTCTTTCTTCTCCTAATATTCTGTGTGTGCCAACTGGGACTAAGATGCTGTGAAAATAATATGCCTAATTCAGCGATGATGATGGTAACAGTGGGCCGACAGACAACAGTGGCTACCATGATAGATGCCCAAGTACAAACTGGAGAATACACCACACCGCAGTATAGAATGACTGCCATCTATAGGCAGTATGGGGACGTGGTCGATAATCTACATCACACTACCATTAAAGAACCAGGGGACTTGCTGTGGTATAACGAGGTTTGGATAGATTTAGATGGGGATGGTGGGATATACTTAATGGTCACACCAGAAGAATATGCAAGAAGGGGTAACAGCTTAAGAAGTGTGTGCAAAGCCTGGATGCCCATAAAGGGTACACCTGCTTGGGATGAGGCTGTGGCCGAAGCTGAGCGCTACCGAAGGGAGAACGGAAAGAACGAGATAAGTAGTTTGTTACTTTAGATGTAACGAAAGGGGGGAATGTATGGGAGCGAAGGGCCCCCAGGTCCCCTCGCTCCGTACACTCCTCAGTACGGGACTTGGACCACGTGCCTCCAGTAGTGGGGTTGCCCCTTGCCCTTATGTAAAGTTAACCATGGTTGACCGCTACATAGATGGGACTACTGAGCAGGACATGAGGCATCCATCTTTTGTGCCCCCATTCGACTCCATCTTGGGTAAACAGGCCTCACTGCGATAGTACAGCAAGGCTCAGCTCCCCTTCCACCGCAACAGCCAAGGACAGAGACACACACAAGGCGCAGGCAGCTGGCTGGCCCCCACCCTTGCACTCCCCCTGCGAAGGAAAGCTCCGCGCTCCCATTCTCACGCTGAAGCTGGAGAAAGTTGCAACAACCAATACGATACAGTTTTCTTCCTCTGAGATCACTGCCAACATGAGAGCCAGCATGTGAACCAGGATGAGCTAAGCATTTTTTGCTTGTTCGTCCCCATAAACGTGCAAGCCACCCACCCCCATTTAGAGTAATTTATTGCCATCCTGACCCTGCGCTCCCTGTAAGGTATTTCTTTCAAGTGCCAGACCCTCGCCTGCGCTGCGAAACCCACCCAACACACCCACTACTAACCTTAAGCACCTTGCCACAATATATGTTTTTACTTATGCTGATAGGTCTAAAGCTTAGGAGATATGTGAAATATAGCTTGACTCTTTTTACATGCACAATAAAGGTCAAGGCCTCCAATTAAAGCTACGAATGACCCAATTGTACTCACAATAAATACTATGTGTAATTTGTGTAGAAATATGAAAAAAAGTATAAAATGTTTAGATAATTTGTTATTTAGTGTTTTACGAATGCAACATATTAGCTTAGGTAGTGACCACAGTGACCGGACCATGACCTGCGTGGAGCACAAGATATTTAACGTCCATCATCTCGTCAGCCACTCAGCCAATCAGAAGGAAGAGACGCCACCCACACCTACAGCACCACACCGCCTGGCCAATCGGGTCCATTTAGCATTTTTTGTTAGAGTTACTTGAATTGATATATATATATGTATGGGTGATGATGTAAATGGGAGTGGGCATTTTTGGGTTATTTCCTAGCTGGAGAAATAAACCATCCTTTGAACTCTTGCAGCCGGTTCTCAGTGCCTCCTTCCCCGACAGTGGTTGTGTTGGTTATTTTATTTTCTCTTACACGTAGTAAGCCGGGGAAAGGCACCTACACTTCTTATTCATTTCCGGAAACACATCAGGGGGTGGTGGCTCAATGCCAATAGTCCAAGAAGGTGGATGCTAGATATCATCAGGCCAGAGCGACCGACCCGAAAGACCACATGATGACATTTTAGATCCACCATTCAAGCACTGGTCCTATCCCAACTGGATGGGGGCAGTGCACACCTTGAAGGTCTCCCATCTTCCTTCCTTGTGCCCCTGAGAAGGGTGCTACACGTGCCTAATGCCGCATCAAGGGGCTACGCACAAACGACCACATCACCCTGACTCTCATCGACCTTCACTGGCTCCCACTGCACAAATCACCTTCAAGTCTTGCTGCATCATCTATAAGGCAGTCACCCTCAAGTCACCCAGCTACCTTGCAGAGAAACTCAGCATCTCCGGTGGACTGCACTCCACCAGAAGCCAGGACACGTGGAGATTTGAAATCCACAGTTTCGAAAAATGGAAAAGGACCAGAAAACAAGCCTTCTCTGACTACACCCGGGACTATGGAACCTTCTCCCAATCAGCATCAGACTTGCCCCCAAGCTCCTACAATTCAGAAAATAACTCAAGACCCACCTATTCACCTCGTGCCACCTGACTCGCTACATGCTGCCTGCCCCACTCCTCCCTGCCACTTGTTACAGCTGTACCCCACCTCTGTGCCCCTCTGAGGACAGACTAAAGAGATAAACAATAAGAGTAATTGTGACATAATGGGGTGTGGGAAAGATCAAGCGGACGGGACGCATAATGAAAGGGGCCAGACCATGTGGGGATGTAAGGGAAAGGAGAGTTGGAGGTGGGTTGGGTTAGACTGGGTGGTGGGCTGGTATTCATTTGCAAAGTCTTAAGTGTATTGCTTTGCCTATTCTATATCAGACTAAGTCTCTCATTTGGTTTTCTGTGTTGACACATTTGAGGTAGAACTGAAAATATTGAGTAACAGTAACATGCCTTAGTCTCTTTGTGCGCTGGATGGTTTTTACGACACTCCTTGGGTTTGCCATCACATTCATCATCATTCCTGCATTGTATTACATCCAACAGGTACACCACTTGCAAGTCCTGCATCTTCATCAATGATCATAAAGATGCCTGATGGCATGGCACAGCGACTATGTGCTAGAATGTGATCATGTGGCACTAATCAGTATAGAAAAAACTTTTAATCCTTGGACTTCAATTAAACCAGCACACTGTGACATAATGGGGTGAGGGAAAGATCAAGCGGACGTGATGCATAATGAAAGAGGCTAGATCATGTGGGGATGTAGGGGAAAGGAGAGTTGGAGGTGGGTTGGGTTAAACCGGGTGGTGGGCTAGTATTCATTTTGCAAACTCTGACTAAGTGTCTTGCTTTGTCCATTCTATATCAGACTAAGGGCCTCATTACAAGTGAGGCGGTAAGGGGTTAATGGTGCTGGTAAAGGTGCCGGCACTGTTGACCCCGTATCGCCTCATTACAAGGTGCCCTTGCGGGACCCGCTCTGGACGTCTGGTCAGACCAGACATCCTTTGCGGGTCCCGCGAGAGGACCAGCATGCTAACAACGGGCCCGTCATTAAGGGGGCCGTTGTTAGCATGCTCCCCATTCCCATTGAGCCCTATGGGGGCTCAATTGGAAAGAGGATGGTCCGGGTCTGGGTTCCCTGAATGGTGAAATACCAGGCCCTCCAAAGTCGGAATGGCCCGGTATTTCCCCATTCAGGGACCACGGACCCGGCCAAACTCGTAATGAGGCCCTAAGTCTCTCATTTGGTTTTCTGTGTTGACACATTTGGGGTAGAACTGAAAATATTGAGTAACAGTAACATTTCTTAGTCTCTCTAAACACTGGATGGTTTTACGACACTCATTGGGATTGCCATCACATTCATCATCATTCTTGCTCTGTATTACATCCAACAGGTAGACCACTTTGCAAGTCCTGCATCTTCATCAATGATCATAAAGATGCCTGATGGCGTGGCACAGCGACTATGTGCTAGGATGTGATCATGTGCCACTGATCAGTATAGAAAATGTTTTTAATCCTTGGACTTCAGTTAAACCAGCATGCTGTGAGTAGCCAGGAATGAGACACAGACACAGAGGGTTGACATATGGCGCCGAAGCAATGCCGAATCTTCCTCACGACTTATGGTCAAAACTAGAAGCAAACTTCTGGCGCCCAATCTTGGGCCTCTCGAAAACAACTCCGATATCAGTGATTAGACGAGAACTAACTCTCTCCTCGCTAAAATCAATTGTGGATTGCAATACCGTCATGCTTTATCGGAAATGTAGACAGAAAGAAACGCCCTACGCCTACCAACTGATAAGTGAAGAAATCCGACTGGGTACTTGCCATATGCTCACTCGATGGGAAACTAAAGTTTTGAACATCTTAGACTCAATTGCCTGCAACACAGAAGATCTCATCGCCAATCCCGTTCGAGTTGTCAAGAAAATCAAAGAACTCGACTGGATCAACACAAACGACCTTGCCTCAAAGTATAAACTTGCCAGCCACCTACCTCCCTTCTCTAAGAAACTCGACTCTATCCAACCTTTTCTGAAGTTATTTCCAAATAGAGCGGCCAGAAACTATTTTTTAAAAATAAGATTGAACCTTTTAGAAACTAATGAAATACTGGCGATTAGACAACAATCCTTGTCCAGCTGCTGCCATCTCTGCAAATCCACTACGGACAAGGAAACCATACGCCACCTACTCCTGAACTGTCCGGCGACGACAGAAATTCGTGACAGATACCTGACAGACATTTTTACAAATTTTACTCTTCAAAAGGAAGAAACGTGTTGGAACAAATTGTTGGACGGAGACAAACAGGCATGGCAGTTGGCAACTATAAACATCATGAAACACATCCTTAACGTGCTTCTTCCAACACAGACTGAATGAAAAGTTCCACCGTTTCTTCCGTTTCTTTCGAACAAATCCTTTCTTCTCAACTGTTTTTTTCTTTTTTTCTTGAATCTTTGTTAAAAAATCTATAAAGATTATACACAAATAAAAAAAAAAAAAAAAAGGGGTTGGAAACTTCCTCACTGTCCCTAATCTAGGAGGCATTACCCTACCTCAACAAACACTAAGGGTCTGTCAAGCGTCAAGATGTCCAAAACAAAACTTTCTTGTGTCCAAAATCCTATCCTAGACATCATATTCTAAAACTAGCTCTAAGGTGTAAAAGGAGTATTGTCTTTTGTTAATAAATTGTACATATGGTGGACTCCAAGGGTTTGCAATGATTAATGTTCACTGTTCCAAAGGGGATGGGTGACTCCCTCTTCCAGGATTCCCTCCACCAAAGCACAACTTCAAAGAATAGCCAAGTTCTAATGATTAAGAGGATAGCTCTCTCCTTGTGTTGCAACTCTCTCCAGGGGAAATGTCTCCCTTCCCCCAGGATTCCACACTCAATGTAACTCAAAGATAACACAACTTAGGTTAGGCTACCAGACCACCTAAACACCTGCTATACTTCCCTGCCAGGCTCTTTTACAATTTCTTTTGGGTGCCAATCCCAGATCCGTTCTTCACCTGGTATACTCTCCTGCCAGTACTTTACAATACAATCTCTCTCTCATTCAGCACAAGGGGGCATGGGTAATCACACAGTTATTTTATGGCAAAGTACTGCGACAATGAAGATGACACTAATTCCAATGAGGATTACTGGTTCCCCACATTGGGCAACAAGTTCACTCTTGCAGGGTCTCTTTGCCTCCTTCCCCTGGACTCAGTGACCACTTCTGAATTCTTTCAAAAAACGTGCACTGTTTCGAGGTACTCACCTCAAGTGGCTTTCCCCAGTTAGCAGGATGGAGCGTTCTTGCTCCTTGCATTGAAATAAAAGCCTGTCCTGGCTTCCAGTTCTAAGCCGCAACTTCTTTCTTCGGGTGCTTCGGTTGATCAGCACTGCTGTATTACGTGGCCAGTTCACAGCTCGCCTCTTTACTTCTTCTGTCACAGGCAGCACTTTGCAGCCAGGGCTCTCGGTTCCGCCTATTACCTGGTCTGTCTGACTGCCACGGCTGGTGTCAGCTCCCTCTCACTGTCTTTAAAATTCCACCTCCAGGCTGGAAGGTGTCCTGGACAATCAAAGTATCCCAAACACTAGATTTTACTTAATGGTTCATACTCTTGCTCATTGCAGTCCTTTTCCTTGTTTCAGTACATGTGTCAAAAGATGTAAAATGTTTGAGTTCTCTCTGCAGCTTTTGTAGGGTGTAGAAGGGGTTTATCACAATATGCCATTAAGGCATGGGGAAGGGAGTGGGCAGCCCTAAAAGGAAAGGGGAATACCATGTCTCATTTGATGATGCCTGATGGATCAGGCTGTTCTATTTTTGAATTGATTACAATGTTTGAAGAGAGGCTTCTACGAGTTACTAAACAGGATCAAAAAGATTCAAGACACATTGCAAAGTGTGCATTTGTATTGTTGCTAGGGTAATCGCAACAGTGGTGCTGTTTCCAGTACAAAGAAATACAGACAACAGAAATAAATCCTTAAACTTCTCATTGTTTCCAGAACGCAAATTATTCAACAATACAGGGGACTGTTGGGAGGCCTTAATTAAAATCTCTTTAAAAAGAATGTTGCCTGCCTAAAGAAACTCAGTATTTGGTTAATAGAGTACTTATGGCTGTTCCGACTGTAAAGCACACCCAATGCTTGGTGACCTGTCCATCATTTGAGCATTTAAACATATTTCCATTTTCGTCATAACATTTTGGACTTCCTTGAAGAACCCGCTATGGCATTTCCTTGTAGAGACCCTTGCTTATTCATAACAAGTCCTAACTTAACAATTCAAAGAGATGCTTCTGAGTACTTTTAAGCAGTGGCCATGTTTGAGTACAACACATTGTGATGCTCTTCAAAATACCCATTCTTTGTCTCTTGACTTCGATATTGAAGTACCTCGGAGTCTGGGAACTGCTCCCACCCACAGTGTTCCTTACTTGTCCCTGTGGATGCTTCAGGCTACCACTCAAAATACTGGCCTCAAAATAACATGCCAAATGGCTATGCTACTAATTATATATTCTCGCAACATCTTGTTTTACTAGCACTTACAAATGGAAGTGTTAACAGGTTTAATAGAGATGCCACAGCATATGAACTGTCCTGGCACCTTTACTATTAAGCAGCGGGCTCATGCTCTGCTCCATGCCTTTCAATGTGAGTGATGGGAAGGGATCCTGTGTCACCTTTTGTGACATTGGGAACCATCGGTCAGTGTTCACAAAAAATACTGACTCTCAATTGACAGCCTAGGACCTGTAATTAACTCCTGTTCAGAACATGGGTTTCTACACCACAGAACACTTTTCAGCTTTTCATTGATTATATGGATTTATGTAGTCTAGGAGTGTGCCCTAATAGAAGAGTGACTTTTGTGTCCTAGGAGAAGAACACAAGTACTAAGTTATAGACCATGGAGACCAGTAGTTCGTTAACATGGTAGTGTTGTCCTCTGTGACTGAATTCACAGATTTGAAATGGACACTAATGGAGCAGTCGGTGCTAGAGGTTCGAGTCAGAAAACCTTAACATCAAATTGTATCAGAGTGGTGGCTTGTGTCCACCAGAACAACAGGCCAGGTCAAGATTATATCAAAATAATGCTTATTGACTAGGCTGTGTGCAATTACATTTTTCCTGTAGAGCAGCTCTGGGCTCTTCTTGGAATTAAACATTTATAAAAAAAAAAGGACTCGGTGTAAGCAAGATGTGGGTAGCTGTCAGGATCCTAGATTATATATATATATATATATATATATATATATATTACATGGCCACGGTAATGGCCATGTAGTTATGGTTAAGTTGGTGTTTCCATAGGAAGAGCACTTTTTGGGCGGCTTATAACTTTGCTCCCCCTGGACGAATCCTCACCAAACTTTGCAAAAAAAAATACAGGGCCCACTCTGATTTTATTGCAAAGTTTGGTGAGGATTCGTCCAGGGGGGAAAAATTATAGGGGGGTCCCAAAATTTATTTTTTTCCCATAGACTGAATGGGAAAAAAACTTTGCTCGCGCCTACAGCCCAAACCGCTGGACGGATTTTCACCAAATTTGGACCAGGAGCAGCGGCTTGGTCCCAAAAGCGTGCTTTTGCAGATTTCGTGAAAATCCGTCCAGTAGTTTTTTAAAATAAAGACCAAAAAGTGGGTCATAAAAAATTAGTGATCTGTGTTCAGGCCGCGGACACACTTCCCTGTTCGCTCCACAGACAGTGTCCTGATTGGCCGATCGGCTTACATCATGTCCGCGGACATGCGATGTGTTCGCTCATTGGACGGTGTGGAGCGTGAAGCGCGTCAGATTTTCGGTGGCGTCCGCCATCTTGAATTCGCGGACAGCGCGGAGAAACATGGTTCAAAATTTGTATTTAATGGAGTGCGTTGGTGTGTAGGAGTGTTTGGGGAGGGTGGGAGAGTATGAGATAGGTTGAAAGTTGTGTTTTTTCATGTGGTAGACATTCTTGTTGTGTTCGATTTGTCTGCGGACATCACGGGTGTTCTGAAATGTTCTAAATAAACTGAAAGTTTTTTTTTGAGGACTCAATATGTGTCCGTTTTGTTCGGAAGCAAGCTGAAACTGTTCTAAGAACACTCGCGGTGTCCTGAAATGTTCGCAAATAAACAAAATGGGGGTGTCCTGAGGACGCTGTCCGTATTGTTCGTTGTCAAGTTGAAATTGTTCTCAGAACTCTCGCAGTGTCCTCAAATGTTCGTAAATTAACAAAATGCGGGTGTCCTGAGGACGCTGTCCGTATTGTTCGTTGTGAAGTTGAAAGTGTTCTAAGAACTCTCGCGGTGTCCTGAAATGTTCGTAGGGGGTGTTCTGAAGACGCTGTCCGTATTGTTCGATAGCAAGTTGAATGTGTTCTAAGAACACTTGTGGTGTCCTGAAATGTTCGTAGGGGGTGTTGTGATGACGCTGTTCGTCCTGAAGACGCTGTCCGTATTGTTCTCTGGCAAGTTGAATGTGTTCTAAGAACACTCACGGTGTCCTGAAATATTTGCTCTTAAACAAAATGGGGGTGTTCTGAGGACGCTGTCCGTATTGTTCGCTGGAAAGTTGAAAGTGTTCCAAGAACACTCATAATGTTTGACACTTTGGGTGTGATATGCTGCGGTGTTTGTGGCCAGGGCATAGAGTGTTGGGTGCATGGCCATTTGCATATCACACTTATAGTTGCTTATAACTTTGGGTCAAAAACAAATTTATAAGGAACAAAATTATAAGATACTATGGGTGTGATATGCTGCGATGGTTGTGGCCAGGGCATAGAGTGTATAATATACTTACTGTTTGGCTTAGTAACTGGAGTACATGTATTTCTTGTTAATTTCTGTGATAAAAGAAAATAGCATGTTAGTATTAGTATTTTGTACTGACGTATTACATTGTATAATCAAAAATGTTCTTTGTATCTTTTTTTGGGACCCTCATATTTAGTTGATTACAAACCAGAGTACTGTGCAATTTGCTCAGTTTCTGTGTTCGTTGCTAAAATCATTGGGTCTGTGGGAGAAAAAAAAATCCATGTTGGATTAAAAAAAAAATCTTTTTCTGTTATGCTACAGTTTATTTGTTTGTTTTCAGTGTTCACTTGTTGTTTCGGGCTAATGTTTTATACATTGGCTTGTTGCATTTTTTTGGAGTAGTAACATATTATTTATTTGTTTGGATATTATAAAATTTTGGAGCAGTTAGATACCATTAGGCGTATTCTAACGGTCTATTTTTACATATATTTTAGTGGTATTGATTTATCTGTTTGGATATTGTTAAATTTTGGGACAGTTAGATACCAATTGGCGTATTCTGTTTATTTTTTTATATATGTTAGTGGTATTGATTTATCTGTTTGGATATTGTTAAATTTTGGGACAGTTAGATACCAATTGGCATATTCTAATTGTCTATCGTTTGCTCTAATTTAGTGGTATTCATTTATTTGATTAGTAAGAACATTAAATAAGCATTTGTAAGATTTGCTGGTAATCTCTGCTTTACTATCTGTACTATCATTACATTGAAACCATCCAACTTTCTTTTTTTATATATGCAGTGTAGTGCCCTGAATTGGTTGTGGCTCCTGCGTGGTAGATTATACCTATTGTTGTGAAGGTATTCTTACCAAGTGATATTTGACCATGTGTGAATCCAGTCAGCTTGCAGTTGTTTTTGGTACCATCTGCATTGTAACGTAGAAGAGTTAGTATTACGCATTTACTATGTGTTTGAAATAGTAACATGGAGCGATTATCCGAATTGCAGGTAGAACATAATCTACCATGGTTTGCATTTTGTACAAGTTGCTGAAATGGAATGGATTCACAATTAGGTATTGATATATATATAAAGCGTTCATTGGGGATTTGTTCTTGTGTCACATTGTTGCAGAGAGTGCATGTATGTTTCCACATGTATGAAATCTGGAAGATTTCATTTATAGGTATGTTTTGTTTTCCAGTACTTGTAGTAAGTACATTAGAAATTCTTGTGGATCTTCCTGTGAGTTTATAGTGAATTTCACCATTCCAGCACAGTAGACCAATTGTTGTCTTATTCCATAAACACTATATGTGTTATCAGGATTGTTTGCTGCATTTCTGTGAAGTCCTAACACTTGCAAACACAATCGGTCTGTACTGTGTAAGTAAATGCTGTCAACAATTGATGGTAATTGAAATAGACTATTCATTGCTACATTTGCTTAGCAACTTACACCAACTATATTTGAGAGTTTAAATGGACCAGGTAGTTCTGTATCTGACTGCTTTTTTGGAGTTTGTCTTCCTTCTTTGAAGAAGTACCTGGTTTACTTTCCCTAATTGATTCTTTTTTGCTTGTGGTACTTGATGAAGTATTAGTTTCTTTTACTCTTTCTGGAGGATTTGCAGTGACATCCTGTTGAATTTCTGTTTGATTTATTTTTCTTTTATAACGTTTTACTTTTTGTGGAACAGAATATGTGTTTAGATGGGGGTGTATAGTGAGCGAAGTCTATTGTATTCTAAAATGCAAGGAATATCAGCGTTTACTTTCCTTGCATCAAAGTTGATTAGAAATAGACAGTCAAGTGTACGCAAGCGTGATAGTGCCACGTAGATCAGGCCTTCTTTTAAGAGTGTGTTACCAATATCTATCATTGCTTTGTCTAGGGTAAGACCTTGTGATTTATGAATTGTGACTGCGTATGCAAGAGTTAGAGAAAATTGTTCTCTGCGTACATACATGTCTTTGAAGAGAAGGAATCAAGCTGTTGAGCATCCTAACCTTTTTACTTCTGAAAGTTTGTCAAAGAGAATATTGACAAACTGAATTTTGTTGTCACGTGGGTATGTTTGAAAGCCAACAACTGTACCCAGTGCTCCATTAACTAGCCCTTGGTCCACGTCAAGGTTACTTTTAAGCATTACTCTGCAATTTAAGGATAATTTTAATATCTTTTCTAAGCCTGCTGTGTTTGAGATTGATTTTTCTAAACTATTTAGTCTTGTTGTGGCTTGGTCACACATAGGTAGTGTCATACCATGTACATCTAGTTTGTCTGTGGCGCTAATTTCCATTATTGGTTGCATTTCTTTACTTAACATTATTTCATTGAATTTGAAACAGCTTGCAAGAGTTGGCATTAAGGCCATACAATTGACATTTTTGTGAGCTAATTGTTCCATAACATCTGTAGCACATGCATTATCGCAATAAAGTGCATTAATGTGCCGGGTTTTCAATATTGCTTCTGCTTCTTTAGGAAGTATACCAACTCTGATACTTTTTAAGATGTTGGCATAAGTGAGATCTGCAGATTGCCACATGTTTTCTGTTAATTCTCTGTATTGGAAATGTTGCCAAAGGTTGACATTTCCAATGCTGCCAACAGTTTTACGGCAGAGTGTGTGTCCTAATGTTTTAAAAATAGGCTCACCTTTTACTGGTGTCAATTGAAGAAGATCTCCGAAAACAATAATGTGTTTTCCTGCAAAGAGCTCTTCATAGTTTGTTTTCAGTACTTCTTGTAATCTGAGGTGAATCAAAGCCAACATTAGGTTGGAGACCATGCTCACTTCATCTATTAGTAGCATTTTCATTTGTTTCAATACTCTGCGTAGTTCCATTGCAGCTTCTGCAGAAAGTTTGTAATAGTCTAATTTGTGTAATCAGTGTAACGTGACACCACCTATGTTGTAGGCAGCTAAACCTGTGGGGGCAGTGACAAAAGCTGACAGTTTGTTGTTTGTCAATTGTTGAAGGAACTTACTGATGATTTTGATTAGGAATGTTTTGCCAGAACCAGCTTCACCACTGACGTACAGTAGTATAGGTTTATAATTATGGCAGGAACATTCTTTATTTTCATGTTGTACACCATGTGCAATTTGTTTTGTTACTTCTTGAAAAATGCTACATTGCTCATTGTTTAGTTTTGATTGTAGTATAGTTAAGTCTTCTTTATCTTCATACTGACACATGGTGTTTTCTACTTCTATCATAGCTAATTTTGCCTCATTTATTATTAGTGGTTCTCCCAGTGGTTCTTGGCTTCCTGTTACAGAAGGTTGACTACTGTCAGGAGTTTCTTTATCTAGTTGGGCCTGGAGTTCTTCTTCGTGTTGCTGTTCATTGTGCAACATTGTTTTTTACTGTGTAAAGTTTACATCAGTTATAGTGCTTTCATTTGCTTTGAAAGCATCTTCACATGAGTCCTAGTTATCTAGTATTTCTTCGTATTTTCTCCATGGTTTAAAGAGTTGTAGCAGGCACATGTAATATACTTCTTTATATTGAGGAGTCTTTAATGACAATTTGATATGATTAATTAAATTTGGTTAAGTGAGTTTAACTAAGCTGCCTTCACAGTTTGTCACTCTGTATTTACCTTTTTTTCATCATGTTTTATATTATTTTTGTATGTGTAGTTTTGGGCTACGTGGTATAGACACATGGTTTCCAAAGTATTACTTCTTTTTGGGTAGTATGTGTCCAATAAATTGTTTTTTAAAATGTCTTGGCTGTTGGGATCATGTTTGGCTATTGTTTCTATATCTTTGTAGGATTTTAGAACTCTTTTTCTAGATTTAGCTGGACCAAGACTTAGCCATACTATATTTTCAGATTTACCATTCAATGCAGTACCAGCTAAACAATCAGCTGCTTCATATGATCCACAATCTCTATGGGAGAGCAGTTTTATGCCCAAGCTGTATAATTTCTGAGACACTGTTTTATCTGATGACAGGTCATTCCAGAGGTCTTGGAGCTCTGTCTTTTCTGCTTTGGTTAAGTATGCTGTGACATATCGTGCAACTACAGTAGAATTGTCTGCAATGTGTACTGCTCATCTATGTTTGCATTCCATAAGTGGGCACTGATTGCATTATAATCATTGATATATTTTTCTTCTTTTCTTTTTACGTAATATGTATTTTTAGGTGACTTACTTTTAACACTATGGGCCTGATCATGACTTTGGCGGTAACCCTTAAATCCGGCGGTAGCGCTATTACTGCCGGATTTAAGGGTCCGCCAAATCAGGACTTCGGCGGATTTCGCCCCAGCTCTGAGCTGGGGGAAATCCACCGAAAATGTGCGCTATTACCGCCAGCGCTATTACTGCCGGCGGTAAGAACGCAAATTTTCCCCATTGAGCCCAATGGAGAATGGGGCATTCCCGAATGGGCTCAATGAGGAATTACATTACCGCCAAACTCGTGATCCGGCGCTATTAGCGCCGGGGAGTTTGCCGGTAGGGCTAATACCACCGGCGGTAATATCGCCGGCATTACCGCCAAAGTCGTGATCAGGCCCTATGTCTAACTGAAGACATGAGGTTGTTCACTTGACCTGTATTTGTAACTGGTCTAGGAAAACCAAATTGCCATTTGGTGTTGTATTTCCCTTTGTTTTTGTATTTGCGACGACAATATTTTCCACATTTGTGTCTTTGAAATTGTAAAATATGTGCATGAAGATCACGATTTGTTGCTTCTAATGGAATTTCACAAGTGACATATTTTCCAACAAACTGTAAACCAGTGGCATCACTGTCTTGACCAAATTTAGGAGCATCTTTAATCCATAAAAGCATGTGGATATGTGGTGCTCCTCTGGCTTGGTATTCTTTTCTCCAAAAGAAGTGTTGCACTTCTCCAAGCGGAGGAACAGTTTTATTACAATGAAGCAATGGTGAAAATATCTTGAAACATTAGCAGGATCCAAAGAACAAAGTTCTCCAGGTGTTAGTATATCTATGTTTGTTTTGTTTTTGTTTGATATGCGTAGGAAATTATGTAAATCTTCCCATGCATTTTCTGCACAACTTAATGTAACAAACCAAGTGGGTGGGCCAAGGTTTCTGATCATACAACGTACATCTCCATGACGTCGAAACCAGTACTCTTTAGTACTATGCATATTTGCTAATAGATTTGTAATATTTGATTGTAAAACCTCATCGTGTTGTTGCACTTTTTGTAATAATTGTGTAGCTGTCATATTTAGGAAGTGTGATCCTGATTTTAATATGTGTGCAACTCCGTAACATAAAGTTGCTAGTTCACTTTCAAAGAGTAGGTGGAATATGTATTCCGCATTTTGTCTAAATCTGGGATCTTCAGAATACATCCATAATGAGCGGTATTCTGAAGCTGATATTTGAATAGGCCTATCATCGTATCTTCCTCCTTTGCCAGTAGGAAAGGGTAGAGGAAAAGCACGTGCTTCTATACTTTTTTCCAATATGCTGATTGGTGATCCTTTTGTTTGACGCATTTGGTACGTTTCCAGTGCATCTTCTATGGTGTCATTAGATTGCAAAGGATGAATTGTATAATGGTCTAACGTATTTGATATTGTAGCAGGATCTAGGAGCTCAAATTGACCAGCTCTTGTGTTTCTTGAATTATTTCAGTTGTATCCCTCAAGTTTTCTTCAATATTAATTTCTTTGTAATATTCATTATTCTCTTTAAGATATTGTAAGGCATGTCTAACTTTATGTAAATCTACCAGCCGTTGCCATATTTTTTTTGTTTTTTGTAGGTACTCCATTTACTACATGCTGCATTGGACATTGCACTCCTAGAGAATGCACATTTTCTTTTAAATCTAATGGTAAATAAACTACTTTTCCACAAATGCCTTTTACCAATTCAGAGGGAGGTAATTTTGGCTGTTTTTGGTTGAAGGCGTATTATTGCTTGAAATGGGTGCACTGTTTGAATTATGATGCTCTCATATACATTAAATTGTTGTAGGGGTTTTGGTAGTGGGTATAATTCCAAATTATTTGTGATAGCATGTGAAGGAGTTTGGTTGTTGTCAAGTTTTGTAGTGCAGTAACTGCAAAGTATTAAGGGGTCAGTTATTTCATATTTGTTTTCTGCTACAAGGTAGAGAGCTAATTCAAACCATTTAGAATCTTCATTGTCTTCTATTTTGTATGATAGGTCACCAGTTTTTGTGTTACTTTTATAAAAAGTTCTGCGGCAACATACACACACATGGTTTGGTACTTCAGCTGATGTACTTTTAAATTTTAGTATTTCTTTTTGGTATGTGTTTAGTAAAAGGTTGCCATGTGTAGAATTGTTGCTAATTTGGTTTAAAGCTATTTCATTCTGTAAGTGGCTTTCACTTCCAAAATATTTTTTTGGGATATAGTCAATTTCTTCAAGTAGGTCTTTTGCTGTACCATGTAGAAGAATGTTATTTAAATTTGCTAGTGCTAAAGCAGGACTTTTAGCATAGTACAGTTTATAGACTAGATTTCTTATATTTGAATGATGTGTTGATATCCTTTTGATATCATGGAAGGTGGTTTTACAAGTAGGTCCTGTAATGCAGGCCAATGAATGTCCTTGTAGTCCTGTGTACTTGCGCACTGGAAAGGTATCCATATTTTGCAGTAGTTTAATTTTGATTTTGTCTTTTCTTTTTACATATTGATTGAGGAATTGGCGTAAAGACTTGAAAAGTATTTGGGAATGTTACACATTGACGTGCATGGCCATTTGTACACTAGATGTTCTGATTCAGTTGAATGGAGGGGTAATTCTAAGTTTTCAGGGCATATTTTTGTAAGGAGTACTTCTTGTTCCATTATGGTATTATTCACTTTTTCATAACCTCGACCACTGCTATGTATTGCAATTGTACTTGTTTGCTTTTGTTATACGCTTCTTCATTAAAGTATGGTTCTGTGTTCGTAGTGTGATTCCATTCACCTCCGCAGATACTTAAGAAGTTCTTTCTGTTGACATTTTGTTTATTGAGAAGTCTATTTTGTAATTTAGTTACTAGTTTTGTTAGTGGTTTCATTTTGTTTAACACTAAAATAAATAACTTTTTTTTTAGATGAATTGCACTGTCTATCAATGCTTCTAAGATTAATTTCCTACGATAGGTTTTAAGCATTGAACCTGATTTCTCTCCTGTTTTTATAAGATTTTGAAGGACTTTGTGACAGTACAATTTGGCTAAAATACCTTTCTTGGTATGCTTACTTTGCACTATATCAAAATTTAAAGAAGCAGTTTTATCTGTAGTGATAGCTGATTTTCTGTTGATTGTTTTTTGGTTTGTTTTACATTTTGATAGAGGAGGCAAAGTTTGTGTACTTGAAACTTCTTGTGTTTCACTACATGACTGTATGAGCTGTTTTGTTTAAATTTTTTTTACAAATTCTGCTAGAGATGGATGCTTATGTTGGACACTTATTTTCATTTGCTCTACTTTTGCGTTGCTTTCTACGGACTTGACTTTTGGTAGGCATTCTTTAGGGTCTGTTGAAAAAATTAAGGAAGGTATGGGTTTGGGTGTTCTGTAATGTATGTGTGCTGTGTGCATGGGTGTTTGAGTAAGATGATAAAGATGTATGTAATCTTATGTAATAGTGCATTGGGAACTACAACTAGTAGGGATGGGTATTCTTGAATTTATGTGCTAGTAAACTAGGGGTTTGAATGACTGAAAAAAGTAAGCTAGTGGTGTGGAAAAGTACAAATAGTAAATCTAATGTATACAATTAAAACAGTTGTTTGTTCTATAATATCAAAATTCTAGCGGTTGAGTTGAGTAATTTGTGTGTCCAAAAATAGGAATTTGTGGGCCATTCTGGCTGTAAATTGCTGTTTAAGACATGGGAATTTTTGGACAAAATGGTGCACAATCTCTATTTTTAGGCACAGAAATAGCATGAATTAACTTTACAGTGTGTTCCACTAATAATACAAATATTATGGTGATATTCTACTTACTTTTATTCTAAAATGAACAGGTTACTTCTTAGTTCTTCTTTGTTCTTCAAATTCTGCTGCTTCTTTTCAGGAGAATGGTCTTCACTGCAATTGTAAAAGAAACAAATTAGTAATTTTGTTTGTATATAGCACTGTTTTCAATTTAATTTAGACATTGATTTTTTTAATTGAAATCCTTAGCGCCTTCCTCAAAACCATTAAAACTATCTTATTTACATACGATACGTCGCACCAGTTCAATACATATGATATGTTCTTAATGAACAAATTGTATTCCAATGACTACTATGTCTTGTGAAATTCATAATGTAACACTGAATACCACTATTTCTATAACTAAGCTCTTCCAGGTAATAGTGCCTCAATGTCATGCACACATTAAAGTAATTAAATAAAGAAATTAAAAAAAAATATTAAGTCAGTTTGAAAATGTGTTCATGTACTGTACAGAAAATATGCATACCTGTAGTTTGTGTTCATGCATATGGATATGCATGGAGCTGCAAGTAGAAATCTTGGAGACTTGTACAGTATTTCTTGTAGATGGTGCTTGCCAATGATATGACACTTGTACTCAGAGAGATTCACAATACATTTGCAGTGCTGATCTATGATGATGCAGTTAGATGTTGAGGTCTTGAATGTGATTGGTGGATGGTCATGTGACTTCTTAGCTACATCCAACGAGGGAATGGCACAGAGAGTGAACTGGAAATGGTAGAAGGGCTGTTCATGTTACGATATGTCCGCGGACATGGCGGTAGTTCGCGGACATCGGGTGTTACATCCGGGGATTTTTGGGTTCAGAAGTCATGCAAATGAGAATGAGCACTGAAAGGGATTGGTCAGGAAAGTTTAGTGGGTGTGTTGTGCCAGGAGAGAGTTTCTCAGATACTCTTTTTGCTGAGAGAACAACAGATAGCTATGGCTGTGTGTTTCAGAAAACAGATTGTTTGGATTTTGGGAGATTCGTGGATACATTGGTTGAAGGTGCATGCAGAAAGCTGTGGAGTAGCTGTAGATCTTGGATTTCCACATGTGGAAGTACATTGGCATGGAGTACGTGGAATGAAGTGGTTGGACTTGCTACCTCTCTGTGCTACTTTGGAGACAAGAGCAACATCCAGACATAATTGTAATTCATTGTGGAGGGAACAGTTTAGGACATGTGTGTGGAATTTCTTTGCAATTTGCTATGAAAGGACTTGGAAAGGTTATGGACATGTTTCCTAATTCTCAAGTAATATTTTCACGGATTGCACAGAGACAAATGTGGCTTCGTTCTTCTTCATTTGGTCCACAAATGGAAAAAGCAAGGCGCAATGTCAATAAGGCTGTTTGTGCCTTTCTAAGAGATTTTGGCATGTCCTCTTTTCACAATGAAAATATTATGTTTCGTAGTACATATATTTTTCGCAGAGATGGATTCCATCTTACTTATGCTGGCAATCAGATTGTTCTGAGAAATGTACAAAATGCATTGCGACCTTTTTTAGAATTACAGCATCCATTTTGAAGTAGGTGTTAAGTATTTATATTTTTTGACAAACAAAAAACCTCCCAAAGGCTCTTTTCAGAGCCACCACTTCCTCCCAGAGAAAATTGCAATGGTTACGATAGGGTAGCAACTCAATTTTTTAGATGTTCGCGGACTGTCCGTGGACTTCTAAAAATACAAAGGGCCCTGCTTCATTTATTTTCACTTCTATTTTTTAACTGTGAAAGGCGGCTCTGAAAAGAGCCTTATTTTTTTGATTTTTGTTATTTTGGTTTTTTTTTGTTTTTTTATACACGACACACTAGGAGAGGAGGGGAAAGGAGGGTAAAGGGGGGGCACCAACCACAGGGATAAGAAAGGGCGAGCTGAGAGAGGAAGATGTAGAGTGGGTTTTATTTGGGTAGTGAGCAGGTCTTCTCGTGCTCTGAGACGATAGTCTCAAAAGCACTGCGAAGTCGCTCCCCCCTGCAGAGTACTGTGCCACAGTGCATACATACAACTGTGACCCTCGAAAGGTAAGGGTCATCAGAATTCTGTATGGCCTGTGAGGCAGCTTGAGGAAGACACTGTCCCACAGAGGTGGTCCTTGTGGTGACAGGATCAGAAACGGAGGATGAAGTAGAGGAAATCAACCTACTACATTCTTCGCAAGGTACAACCTTGCGAATAGCCCCAGAGTGAAATGACCTCAGGTGTCGCTTCATGGTAGTGGTCCCAAAGCTGTACGAACCGTGCCTCCCGCAACTGAGTATCATTTTGCACTCATTGCAGGTGACACGGTTCGCACGAGCCTTAGGACCATTCCCATGAATGGTAAACAACCGCCACACCCAAGACTCACGCCTAGTGCGGGTAGTAGGCATTTCCTCTACCTCATTCTCATCATTCTCTTCTTCCTCCTCTGCATCCTCACTCCTGTTCCCCTCTTCAGGCCCTTGGGAAGGTGGTGGTGGTGGAGGGGGTGGGGGTGGTGCTGAAGCAGGTGCAGCACCAGGTGGCAGTAGTGCAGCCAGGGATGCCATCTCGATGGTGTAATCTCCAAGTTGCAGGAAAAATAGCTGTGCTCTGAAGAATAGCCAGAAACACAATGAGATTAAGCTCTAGGACGTGGTCTTTTATAGGGGTGCTTGTACGCAGTTCACAGACATGCGCACTGTCCAGGGACAGATGGAACACAAAAAAAGGTTCAAAAAGTTTCAAAAAGTATGTAGAAACTCATGATTAGTATGTGGGACTTGTGCTATGGTGAGTTTGTATTGAAAAATATTGTGGATTACTTGAAAATGTACTTTTAAATTGTTCGGGGACACGAACATTGTCCGCATTCAACATTGCCCGCATTCAGAACACGTGATAAACGTGGGCGTGGTCACATGATCCCTTCGCGAACATGTCCGCGAAGGAAGCGCCTGTGCGCAGGACACCAAATGCACGGACATTGGTTTGCGCATGTGCGTTGATGTTCTACGGACACTGAAGTAATTAAAAGTGCGTCACACGTCAAACGAACATTTGTGGTCATCGCGTGTGTTCTAGAACAGTTTCAACTTGCTAGCGAACACTACAGACAGGTATAGTGTTCTTCAGGACGCTGAAGAACACTATACCTATACCATTTTCGTTTATTTACGAACATTTCAGGACACCAATTGTGTTCTTAGAACAGTTTCAACTTGCTAGCGAACACTACGGACAGGTATAGTGTTCTTGAGGACACTTTAATTTTCGTTTCTTTACGAACATTTCAGGACACTGCGTGTGTTCTTAGAACAGTTTCAACTTGCTAGTGAACACTACAGACAGGTATAGTGTTCTTCAGGACACCTCCATTTTCGTTTATTTACGAACGTTTCAGAACACCCGCGCTGTCCGCGGTCACCTACATTGTTTTTTTTAAAAAAAACGGAAACTAATTACAACACAATATAAAAATGTAACTTTATTTAACATATATTAATAATTTATGACAGAGAAGGTGAGGCAGAAACGGAAACAAAAACAGGAGAATTAGGGGTTTCAACATGATTGGTATCAGGTGAAGAAGGGATGGAAGTCTCATCAAAACGTTTTGGGTTATGGTGAGGGTTTGGGGATAATTGACTGGGATATGGTGAGGGGGGACAAATACATGTGGGGCAATGGTATGAGGTTTTTGTTTTAAAATGATCTTCAACAAAAGTTTTCAAATTATTAAAATTGGTCAACAATAAATCCATTTTTTCTTTTATGCTGTCAAGCGTGTTATCCATAACAGTTTCTTCAGAGGTATTTTCTATTTTGGTATGCTCTGTACAAAAAATATATAAATGTTAAATGTATATAAAATAATAATAATTAAATGGTTTATATTGTAAAGTGTTTACCATTAGTTTCACTATATTGTGACATTTCCTCATGTGGGAAATGCTCCTCTAGCCATTCCAGAGCACTAGACATTTCTGTGAGAAAAAAAACAAGATAATACATTTTTTTTTAATCTAATACAGAAAGTTTATAAATATATGAGTAAAATGAAGTACACTTACTATTTCAGGTAAGATATGTTCAAAGTACTCTGTAGGTCTGGTCTTGTTCTTAGTTCTGTAGTGTCTGAGGTAATTATGTTGGAAGCCAATTTATCTTCTTCTGGTATATTCCATTTTAGAACATATTGCATTTAAATGAATGGTTAGTGTGTTACATATATGGCTTACATTTCTTATGTATTACTACATATAATGTGTATGTGTCCTGCTTTTTGAATTTGTTAAATGTTCCTATGTTATGATATAACAATCAAACATACCCTCCCAGAGTTTTTAGGTAGTGGTACTGTTCTCCGAACATGTCCGCAGACATTAAAAGAGTTGGCGGACATCAAGTTCAGTAGAAGAGGTTCAGTATGTTCCATATTACATGTACATAAAGTCAAAGTTATTATTGTTAAGTTGCGCTACTAAAAACCTATGAAATTCAGTGAAAAAACTTTGTTAAAGGGACGTTATGGTTCCAAGTAAAACCGAAAAACCCTTGAAATTCGCCAGTTATGGTAAGCTAAGCAACCATAACTCGCGCCACCACCGTGCACTGCTAAGACTAACACCCAGGACATCAAAGATGACATCACAAATGTCATTGATGACATCACTGATGACATCACATTTCTGGCTCTCCCTTTTTTCCTTTACTGACATATCTAGGCCACATGGTTTTCTTCAGTAACAGTCAGGAATTAAAAGTGGAAAAGGTAGTATATTTGTAGACTTATCCTTCAAGTATTTTCTTGCAATAATTCCCTTAGGGTCCAGTCACATCATATGAAACAAATACATAGTGGAAGACACAAGCTTGAAAGACAGCAATCCTTTCTGTGCATTAAAATAATCAGTAGAGTTGTCAGCACTTTCTGATAGTTCTGTTGTTTTTTATTACTGTACTTTCCCTGTATATGCTCCTATTTTTATATCTTGTATTCACACTACTTTCCTTAGAGTCCAGGCACATCATGTTTTTTTTATATATATATATATATATATATACACATAGGGTAAGTAGCAGCTTTGAAACAGAGCAATCATTTCTCTGCATTAAAGTAATCAGTTAGGTTATGAACACTTTTTGCTACTACTGCTGTTTTTTTTCTTACTTTTAAATTGTTCGGGGACACGAACAGTGTCCGCATTCAGAACATGCGATAAACGTGGGCGTGGTCACATGATCCCTTCGCGAACATGTCCGCAAAGGAAGTGCCTGTCCGCAGGACACCAAATGCACGTACATTGGTTTGCGCATGCACGTTGATGTTCTACGGACACTGTTCGGGTCCTGAAGTAATTAAAAGTGCATCACACGTCAAACGAACATTTGTTCAGTGCAGAAATAGGTGAGTGGTGGAGGGTGATATACGAACTGACAGAAGTGTGGGGCTTCACGGAAGAAAATATCAAAGTCTCAATGTACCACAGTTCTTGTGCACACGCACCACTGTTCAGTCCAGCAATAAGGCTTTCATCGTATCATGGGTCAGCGCTGTTAGCTTCTCATAAGTAAAGATCGCCCAGAGTCCACTCTGATTTGGCGGGTACCAAGTTATTTTTCCATTTCTGAGCCAAGGCCAGCCTCCCAGCTCTCTAAAAGTGGCTTGGGCGATGGAAAGGCAGTTTTGGCTGGTTAGAAAAGGTTTTATGGCATTTATAAGTTTAGTGGTGTGGGCGGATGAGGTGGCAATAGCACTGACCTGCCACGTCATCGAGAGGGTGGAGTCTAGAAAGACTCCAAGAGTCTTCATGGAGGAGGAAACAGGGATGATTGTGTTGTTGATGGTGAAGTTGCCATATTTTTAGTCGAGTTTGGCCAGTATTTCTTTGGGGCCGAGGAGGATGTTCTCTGTTTTGAGATAGAGAAGCCGGGACAGGATGTTCATTTTTATAGTTACATGCGCCCGAACCATGAGTGTCAGGGGCCCCATCGTAGGAGGTCTGATTTTATCTTAGAGAGGATGGGGGAAAGTTCAGTTCAAAGAGATTTCCCAGATCTCTTGGGTGGAGGATTTCCAGGTATGGAGTGGCTTTCCGTTCGATTCTGATGCCCCTTACTGTTTCCCTCCTCAATGTCTTTGTCGCCCTTTCCTATCGGCATGAGACGCGATTTCGATGGATTAATTTTCAACCCAGAGAAGACCCCAAAGAAGTGCGTCAGGTCAAGGAGCCTCGGAAGAGAGACCTTTATTATGGTTAGATAAGCAAGGATATTGTCTGCAAAGAGAAAGTTTAAAATCGAGATCCCCACATCGGACCCCAGTAATCTCCTGGTGCTGTCTTATGGCTATAGCCAGAGGCTGCCTTGCAAGGGCGTATAGGAGGGGATAAATAGGGCGGCCCTTGCGGGTCTCTCTGGAGAGGGGGAACGGAGCAGACACTGATCCGTTAACCGCCACACTAGCGGAGGGGCCATTGTACAGTGAGGCAATGCACCTACAAAACCTTTCGCCCAGACCCATCTTTTGTAAGACCTTGCTCATGTATGACCATTCGACCCGATCAAAGGCCTTTTCAGAGTCCAGCATAAGGAGGTAGGCTTCTATGTTATTAATGGAGGATTTGTGCATTAGATTCAGGGTCTTCCTGATGTTATCAGGCCCTTGCCTACCCGGGATGAATCCGACTTGATCTCAGTGGACCAGAGAAGGGAGCTGCTGGGCCAGCCTATTGGCAAGTAACTTAGCTGGGACCTTCACGTCTGTGTTAAGTAAAGAAATGGGACAGTATGATTGGCAGTTTGTTGGGTCTTTTCCCTCTTTTGGGATAACCACTATGCAGGCCGATAACATGGATTGTGGGACGGCCCCCGAGTCTAGGGCTGCGTTGAACAGCTTTGCCAGGAACGGAGCCAGAGTGGAGCAGAAGGACTTATAGAAGTGAATTGTGAAACTGTCATCGCCCGGGGTTGTACCCCCTTTCATGGTGCCGATAGTATCCACTACCTCCTGGGGCATGATGGGTCTTTGCTTTCTCAGGAGGGAGGTGGGGGATTGTAAGAGAATCCAGAAAGTTATCAGCCTCAGACCCATGCGCTGTGTACTCTGATTTATAGAGGCGCTCATTATATAAACGGAATTGCTCTGCAATCTGTTAAGTTGAGTCCCTGACCAATAATGACTCCGACATCTCTGGATGAACTGTTAACTTCATTACTAAGTTCCAAGTACATCAGGACCAGTACATTGAGTCAGGTAAGTATTTGGGACAGGTGACATCCACCGGCATCCTCTTTCAGTGATCACATCTCTCATCCGACATCCCTAGAACCCTCTCATAAGACAACATCCTCTGCTCTACATTCTACATCAATCAAACACATAATTCCACTCCTGTGCAACAGGTGTAGGCAAAGCTAGATATAACATATCTTCAACCTTTACCAACACCAACACCAACACCAACAGGGAGCAATGGACCACCGGACACCAGCAACACAACTTCTGCAACACAATTCACTATTCACATTACTAAATCTTAAACATTTTTAACTGATGCAGCAGCTATGCATTGTGAGGCATTTAACATTTCATCAACATGTTGTCTATAAAAGTCCCATCTGAAATAAAAAAAGTTAATACAAAACTTCAAAACATGATCTATGAGATCAGTAAAATACTAAAAGTCCATCTGTGGAGAAAACATATAACCACATTTCTCTAAACATCTTAATCCGCAAAACCTAACTGAATGCACTCTATAATAACTCTATACAACTCTATACCAACTCTATACTAACTCTCTCCCCTCACTCCACGTCTACACTCAACATTAACATCACTCACCTCAATCAAACATACAGGACCCACCCGGCCATACTGCTAAAACTGCACACACTCAGGACCCACCCGGCCCTCCTGTTACCAACAGTACCACACTGCCAATCTTGCTGCACACCATACTAACCTCATGCAGGACCCACCCAGCCAGCCTGACACATACTGCACACCCATACAGGACCCACCCGGCCATCCTGCCATAACTTGCGCACTCTCAGGACCCACCCCGCCATCCTGTCACAAACTGAGCACCTCACAACCAACCTCACTACAGCACCCCTCTACAACTCCTTTCATCACTCATTTCTACCAAATTCCTCACATTACATCACTATACTGTTGCTAAACAAATATACCAACAACTGCACTTGCAAAACACTACAATATAGAAATTGCTCTTATTCCTCTAATTAAAAGAAAATTGCCAACAACAGCAAAGGAACAAATGGCATAACTCCAACAACAACCAAGAAACAATTGGCAAAACTCCCATGACGATCAATCTCAGATAAATGCTGTTCCTTTTGCCCTATATGCAGTACAGTACCTGTGGGCTGTTGAACACAGCCCCCTTTTCACCAGCGAGCACAACGTTACTTCGCTGCTCACTCTCTTCACAAACTGCACGTCAAAGTACACAAGGCGGCACCACTACACATACGGCATCTCCTCTTTCTTTCCTTTCCAGACATAATGCAGCCGTTATCGTCCTTTTCAGTTGGAGAGCTGGTGCGCTGCCACTATTCCCTAACAATATGCAGCATCTTCTATCTTCTCCTTGCTGCATGCTACGTGCGCCTCCTTTTACTGCATTAACACAGCACCCTCCAAATTTGCTTCTGCTCTGGCTCCCCTTCCTCATTACTTGACGCGCCATCTCTAGTGGCAACATGCTCACTCTCACTTCCCGGCACGTATAAAAGAACAGAGTACCCATAAACAGATGCTCGCTATGTTTCCACATCTTCATGCATAGCAGGGTTCCTTTTTCTTTTCCTTTCCCCTTCTAGGTTCCATGGAAGCGACAATACCTGGGTCGTCTAGACATTTGGCCCCCCAGAGTAGTCGCACCACGTCAACCCTTCTGCTGTTTCTAAGTTCCCGCAACCTCCAGGCCAGGATTCTATTGGCCTTCTCTCCCTTCTCCATATACCTTTGTTTCAGAAAGGACAATTTTCTCTCCGTTTTCTCAACCAAGAGGGCGGCCAGTTTTGCCTTAAGTTGTTGAAGCTCTGCCTATTTACCTGGGAACATTTGGGAACAGAGTTTGCCCCCCGGTTGGATGGCCTCTATTTTATCTCTAAGGAGTCTCTCTTCTCTCCCGCTTTCTTGCTGTTCCCATTTCAATAAGGACCCCCCTGATTGCAGCTTTGAAGGACTCCCTGACTCCTGCCTCCTGCACTGGACCATTGACATTAATCGCAAAGTGTTCTTTTAATGCTGTGAGCAGCGACTGGGACAAATCTTTGTCCTTCAACAGGAGGTCATTGCACGTCCACCTTGAGCACTCAGGGGTTTTGGGAGGCATTCCCACTTGGACCCGAACTAGATCATGGTCAGACCAAGGGATTAACTCGACACCAAACTTGGATATTCTCTCGCAAAGTGATTTGTCGACGAAAAGATAATCCATTCTAGAAAATGTGGAAAGAGGGTTAGAAAAAAATGATGTAAATAATGGATCCCGTCCCTGGCGTATCGAAAGCCCCAGTTCATCATTAGTGGTCTGAAAAGAGCCGGCAATCCTCCGCAGCATTTGTATGTCTGTGTAAGGGCACTCGGATTTCCTATCGCGTTCTGGATGTAGGACCATGTTCAAATCACTGCCCACCAGGAGGCCTTCTTCCGTGAATGCCATGATGTTTGTCTTCACCCCCACCCAGAATTGTTCATGTGCCTCGTTAGGGGCATAGATCGATACCAGTGTCACTTTGCTACCTCTAATTTCCCCTTTCACCATTACGTAGCGACCTTCCGGGTCTTTGCGTTGGGTCTTTGGTACAAAATGTGCCCTAGGGGACACTACAATCGCTACCCCCTTTTTCTTAGCCGGACATGAAGCATCAAAGACTTCCTGTATGGTGAAACTTCACTTTCCTTTTCTCCAGGAGACCCACTGGGCAAGGGGTAGGGAAATGTCGTTAAGGTCCACCTTAACGACATTTCCCTACCCCTTTAACAGTGGGTCTCCTGGAGAAAAGGAAAGTGAAGTTTCAGCATATTAAATTCCCTCACCACTAGCGATCTCTTATGCAGGGAATTCAATCCCTGAGCATTTAGCGAGCCCAACGTCAGCAATTGGATTGCATCAGCCATCGTGGGAATACCATATTCTCAAGAGCCCCCTGGGGCACATATATAAACCAGGATCCCATGGTATTTTGCTAGACTTTCTTACAATGGTACACACCTTACAGACCCATTTAGGTTTTCATTTAATAGTTCACGACTAAAAACCTCAATTGGAGGTGCAGGAGGGGGTGATCTGTAGGATGATTAAGTTAGTGAATGAACGTGGAATTGGATGCTGGGGTTAGTGATTGGGATAATGAAATGTTTCCTATAATGAAATGTTTCCTTAAAATGGCTTTCCGGAAGCCTCTGTTTTCCCTGGGCAAGATGGATGCTAAGCTCTGCAGCAATGATTGGAGGAGTCTGGTGGTGAGGTAGTTTGGAATTCCATTGGGAGTTCTAAACTGCCTTTCATTCTAGTTCCCTAACCTGGTTCCCACGGGGGCGTCGACCGGAACTGGGCCGCTGTTATTTCCACCAGCGTCACGTGTAGCGCCGAGATGACTGACTGGACTGGCCCGCTCAGCCTAGTTTGTCTGGCTCGCAAGAATATTCTTCTGCAAAGGAGAAGAGGAATTAACCACCCGTGGAATTGAGTGTCAACCCACCTTCCCCACTCCCGTTGTCTTCCCACTGATCACTCTTGATGTCCCCTCCTTAGTCTCACCTGATGGTTTGGAAGGATGAGCTCTCCATCCTGCGTCGACCGCAGGGGCGCGTTGATGACCAGTTACTTCACTGGCGCAGAGGACTTGGTGAGTTCCAGTATTGACTCTAAAGTCCAATTGTTCATAAGAGTTGAAAGGTCTGCTCTTCACTCTGTCCGATTCCTTGCTGGTTGCCGATTAATCCACTCGAAGATTTCCAAATGGCACTCGGTAAGATTCAGGTAAGTCTATTGTGTTTTTCCCCTTAGGGGCGGGGGTACGGCGATGAAGCAGAGTTGACTGTGCCGACCCGAGATGAGGTGAGACCCCTGTGGTAAATCAGGTAAGTTTTGTGGGGGGGTAACTGGTATTGTCCTTGCTTTCTCCCCTTAGGGGCCGGGGTACGGCGATGAAGCAGAGTTGACTGCGCCGACCCGAAATGAGGTGAGTACCTCCCGTGGTAAATCAGGTAAGTCCTTGTGGGTAGCTTGTATGGCCTTAGATAGTCCCCTTGCTCACCTTGCTGTCTTTGTCTCCTTAGGTGTCGGAGGGCGGCCGCGAGATGGAGAGAGCGTGATGGAATGCTGAAGTACCACCAAGCAGGTGAGTTCAGCGCGGCGCCGTAGGAATGCGAAGCGATGCTTCAAAGACTTCTGTCTTTCAGTTCCGTGGCGAAATGGATCAGGATTCAGGTAAGGATTAAAGTTAAAACTCCTGTTCTAACCTTTATCCTTTTTGTCTTCTTGTTTCAGGAGTCCCAGGACTGAAGCGGGCGTGGCTGAAGACTGGAGCTGCTGAAAACAGGGTGAGCGTTACGCTGCAGCAAGCAGAATAACGCGAAGCACGTGTGGCTGTCCGGGCGTGGTTTAAATAGCCTTGGAAGAAGATCCAGGTAAGTATTCTCCCACAGCCCCACCCAAGTAACAAAATAGTCCCTTCAGTAAAATAGTCTCTCCTAAGCCTCATTTGGCTTGAGTCTTCATGCAGCATGGTCTGCCTCAGGTGAGTATGCAGCATGGTCTGCTTCAGGTAAGTTATCAACAATGAGCCTGGCGCCCATGGCGCCAGGACTGACTTTATCTTTATGAGCCTGTCGCCATAGGCGCCAGGACTGTACTCAAACAGCCCCTAACTGGGGCTTTTGGGCATGCTCCAAGTGGCATGATGCCTGCTTCCGGGGCTGCTGGGCCTGGTCTGGTCTTCCGGGGGCAGGCATCATGACAAAAGGACAGGTCGCTCTATTTTTAGTTCTGTAAATAAGTTATATAATTGCCTTGAGAAGTCACTTTCTGAAGAAGAGTATTTGAGAAACTACAGAGTCTTCAGTGAAGTAAAACGAGAGCAATCTCAGGGAGCTGAAATACAGAAGAAGAAAGCTAAGTTCCTTCAGTTTTTTATTATTAGAGACTTTTCAGTTAATTAGTATTCAACTTAAAGTGAAGGAGCAATTTCTTTAAAGACGTGATTGTCTGTTGAACACGCATCTTGTTAATATTAAAAGAAAAGGTTTTGAGCAGGAGACTGTCAGCTGGCCTCTCGTATGCACAAATGCTCGTGTGATGAGTTTCGAGTCAAGCTGCTGTTCGTGTAGTAATAATTAACATAGCACATGCTCAGAGACGGTTGCGTGTCTGTACTAGCGTTAACCACTAACCTAGGTAAATATATATGTAAATATAAACAATAGAGTTAACTAACCTCATCCTCTGCATTATCTTCGCCAGTCTGCGTTGGCGTTAGAGGAAAGAACCAACTAACATTACTAACATGCCGTGCGCGAGGAGCCGAGTCGTTTTCCAAGAAGAGGGTCAAATCTGAAATCACAACAGACAACAGTTTTAAGAGCTGCGAGTCAGCAAAGATCCCCCAACGTAGCCCCTCCCCAAGCACCTGGATTGCCTGCGACACAGGGGATGTCCAACCAGGCCACCAACGTCCACCTCCCCCAGGTCAGAAAGTAACAATAAACAACAGTTTTTCTGAGCCCCCCATCCCCAAGCCTTCAACCGCTGCATCACACGTTAGCGCTTCTTCTCCCCCACTCCCTCCCAGGATAGTCAAAATGGATGTTTTGCTGCAAGGGCCATCCGGGAGTGCAGATCGGAGACCGCCTTGGATTTCCCAAAGCAAATGTCGAAGGGCAAACTTCCCCACTCATTGATCAAAAGTGAAATGAAAAGGGATTGCAGTTATTCGGTGGCAGACCTGGGAGAAGCGGGGCCACCCTCCAGAATTTTCTGTTCCCACGAATTCAGCACCTTTCAACAAATTCACTGGTGTTTCGGGATGTAGCCAAGTCTCCTCCTCTGCCAAGTTGGTCACTCCCCGGGGTGGACTCACTCAGCAGTTCATGGGTCACTCTTTGGATGTCGTCTTCTGTGACCAGGGAGTATTTGTAGCCATCATACTTGAATGAAAGGGAGAATGGGTGGTCCCATCTGTATCTCACTCCTTTGGGTTGGAGCCATTTTGTTAGAGGGCTGCATAACCGACGACGGGCCAAGGTGAGAGCCGATAGGTCTTGGTAGGTAGTGACCTTTTCATCTTCCCAGTCGATCTGACCCTTCTTCCGTGCCAGGTGCAGGATCTTGGTCTTTTCCGAATAATAGTGAAATCTCACAAGTATCGACATGGGACCCTTGGTGTCAATAGTAAGTTTGTTGGTGTGGCCCTCGTCGAATAGTTTGCTAATCACTGATTTCACTATTCTGGTGATATCCGCCTGGGACTCCCAGGAACCTCAGGTTACTGCAGCGCTCCCTATTCTCTGAATCATTGAGTTTAAGGGTGCATTTCTCCTCCCTCCTTTCCAGTTCTGCCAAGCGCATATCTATTTGGGTTTCGAGGAGGTCGACTGAGGTCTAGTTAGATTTTAGAGCTTGGAGAAGTCCGCCCTTTTATCTAAGGAGTCAGGCCTGTTGCTGATGTCCACCCTGAATCCACGGATCTCCTCCAGAAGGGCTGTCATACGCTTAGTCACTGAGTGGGCATCCATCGCTTCTGGTTGCTCGGTAGCGGGCATCTGGACGACTTTGGGTGTAGGGGTCGAGGAGTGTCAGAACTTTTGTTGGGATTTCGCCCAGTCCATCGGGGATATCACCTGAGTTGGTCCGTTTGGGCATGAGAAAGCTCTCCCTACGGGGGATGGGTGTCGCGTAGGGACTCACACCGAGGGTCAGGATGTAAAACAAAGAGCCCCTATAGGGTGGCTCCATTAAGAATCGCTCACTGGGGCAAGATCAGAGTTTATGAGACTTGGTTTGGTGAAGGGTGGTGTGGCTTGAGTTGGTTAGTCTTGTGTGGAGGGGGCCGAATCGTATAAGTGATGGTGATGATGCAAGGCTGGGCCAGGGCACCAGAGCAAGCACCATGCTTTCCGGCACCACTGTGGCGTTTGTTGGTCTCTTAGTTCCACAAGAAGGTCCAGCTTGGGACTGGGAGGGGTGGTTGCCGCTCCCTGGTGTTCTGCAAACCCCCGTGCAACATTCTTGTGGCTAAAACAAGGGTTTGGCGCTAGCAAGGGGGCTCACTCAGCAAGGGAACATGATTATTGCCTGGATTGCTAGGGCTCAGGCCTCAGGTCGATGCAGCAGGTTTTGGCACCCTCACTCCTCGGGGTGCACTCAAAGGAGCCAACGTCAGAGGTAGAATAATTAGTAGGTGATGGGTTGAGGGCAGGCCTGAAGCCTCTGGGGTGGGGGGCTGGTGAGCTAGTAGGGGGTTTGGCAGAGCTTCACCTTCCCCATCTGGGGCATTTGGGCTGGTGAAATTGCCACAGATGTGGGGAGGGGGAGACGCCATTGCAGCGCACTCCCCCAGATCGCACCACTCTTCAGGGTGCGAGCGGACCGATGATGGTAGGGCCACTAGAGGTGGAGGGCAGCTTGCTGTGGCTACGAGGTACCCCAGGGGGAGGGGTGTGTCAGGGTCAATCACATGAGAGGTTGAAGTATATGAAACCAGGGGATGTTATCTGATAGCACCCGGCCTCACAGCACCTCACAGCATTATTCTGAATATGAAGGAATGAGTGAACGAGGGCGGGACATATACATGATAAAGGACATTTTAACTGCGAATGGGAAAAGAGATGAACTTGGTAGGTGCTCTTATCTAAGCTAGTCTCCTGTGTGTTCTGGTTGCCAGGTTACAGAGGAAGGAAGAGAGAGCAGTTATGCCTGGGCTTATTAGAAAGTAGCCCTGAAAATGATCTTCAGTTAAATAGTTTTTTTAAATAGTTAGAGGAAGAAACATTGATTGGAGTGTGAGGTCCGTGAAAGGAGAAGCTCCACGAACAGCTGATAACTGGTGGTTGAAGACTGCCCCCTTCTATGAGCAAGAAATTGTGGCCACTTCCACAAAGCGACAAAAAAGCAGAACCAAACGTCGGCACGAAGAGAAAGAGTGGCTCGAGCAGAATATGTACCCGGTCATGGTGGATTGGAGGCTCGACGAGCAGGGGGACAGTTTCGGGATGGCCCAAGAATTGGATCCGGTCTTGAAAAATGCACGAGAATGTGTAGGACGATGCCAGGAAGGGAAGAGCCCGAGCTTCATTAAGGACAAAGGTCTATATTATCGGGTCACACAAAACCAAGGGGGTGAAACACTTATACAAATGTTAATTCCCAGTAAGTATTATAGGACTGGTAGGGAGAATTCTCATAAATGGTTGATTTCCCTTACCTACTGAGTCCCTCAACAGCTTTGCTGGATTTCTAGGATTTATTCTTCCATGGAGTATTGGAAAGGGTTAATTCTTATCCCTTTTTGTCTGTGCCTCTTGGAGCATTGTGTCACTCCCTTTACAATAAGACTTGGCTGGTGGCAGTGGTATCTACTCTAACTTTTCTACCACTATTATCTTATATAAACGTGGTAATCTTTTAGGCTATTATATTAGCCTCGAACATAAACCCGCTTGACCAAATTCATTTTATTTTTGCTGCGGCCGGGTTTATTCGCGATTTCTTTTTGTTAAAGTCTTTCTCATGTTTTACTCTGCGCGCCAAACCAGGTTTGGTTCCTTTGTTCATCGCCTTTTTGTGGGCTTCCACACAGAAGCCCTCCTTTAGGCGCCTGAGAGTCTGGGTAGGCAGGATGTGAGGGAGGAGTTTTAGGACCCCTGCCATGGGTTCTCTTGGTAACCCAAGTCACACTCCTGTTTGATTGGCTGGGTGACTGTCCTGGCCAGGACAGCCGCCCTGCTGTGTTACTGACAGCCAGGCTGCATGAATGGGGGAAAACTGCATACAAAGCAGGTCTCTGGGACTGGAAGAGCAGAGTAGCCACTGGAACGAAAGAACCAACGAGAAACTGGCAGAAGAGGACCCCTACAATGACTGAACCGCCCGGTGAAGCCCTGCTGCAGGTTTTAATCTCCAGAATCGGACGACAGAGAATATCCTCCAGGAAACTTCTTCCCCTGAGCTGGTGGGACCAACCAGTTCACCCAAACAGCAAGCCAGGACCCCTCCTCTGGTTGAATTTGCGGTACAGAGCTACAGTGGGGCGGATAGGCAGGAAGGTCGGACCCTGCTTGGGTTTTAAGGAGCACATCTTTTATTTGTTGATTTGCTGTGCTGCTGGTTTCTTCCCTGGGTAGTGCAGGACCCTCCAGTCTTCCTACTTCTGATCAGTCCGACAGTCGCTTCAGGAACCGTGAGCCTGCAAGAACTACCAGGAACGTCTGCCTCAGCTACAGCTCCCTCTCCATTTTAAGGTACTGTGCAAATCCAGTTGTTTGTTTCGTTCAGCCGCGGTGAAAGTGTTTGAAATCTTTCTCCAATCCGAGGGCTTGTCCTTCTCTTCTCTTTGAACTAACTTTTCTACCAACCAACCTCGTCCGGAAACCGTGCCACGAACTTTACCGCAAACTACATTGAACTGTATTATCTGGAGCAAAAGACTTTTGAACCATTGGGCCCTAATCCTTTTCAATCTGGTTTTATCATTGTAATCTCTCTTGTTTGCTTGCCCTGAGTACTTACCTGTTGGTTTGGATTAATTTCTGTTAACTTCTGTCTTTCCCTCCCTTTTAAATCGCTGGAGTGCCATTTTGCTCGCACTTCATTTTGTGAGCCTAACTTGTCTGGAATTTTAAGGGATGTGGTCTGGTGTATTAAGAGAGTGATTTTTAGACTGCTTATAATAGTGTAATGTTATACAACTGAAAAGTGAAATAAATGTATATTCTTTTACTTTAAAACCATGAGTCAGTTTTTGCTTGAATCATAGTAATTGCTGTCCTTTGTGTAACTATTTGATACTGCTCACTTACTCTTGAGATAAGACTGGCTGCTCTGCTACTGCTACCACTTTAACTGTGTAGTACAGGCTTGTACCAAAGGTGAAATTGTACTGTCACTTGTAGTTTTAATTGTGTGTGGTGTTCCCAAAGGGTATTGCATATAATTCTGCCTAACAAGGACCATATTAGAAGTGGCTCATGTGCAAGTGGGAGAAGGTCACTTGGGAACAGAGAAAACAATGCAAAAGATATTAGCACGATTCTTCTGGCCTGGGGTATACGGTCACGTGACCAGGTGGTGTCAACAATGTACTGAATGCCAGAAGAAGAATAAGGCATTAGTCGTAAAAGCTCCACTACAAACTATGCCTTTAATTGTGGAACCATTCCATCAAATAGGTATGTATGTAGTTGGCCCTTTGGATCCTCCTAATCGAGAGCACAAATACATAGTGTTAGTTGACTATGCCACCCGCTATCCTGAGGCTTTTCCGTTGAGGTCTACCAATGCACAACAGATATGTGATGTGTTAGTTCCCTTCATTGCTCGAGTGAGAATCTCCAAAGAAACTCTGACTGATAGAGGAAGTAATTTTATGTCAGCAGTGATGAAACAGGTGTGTGAAATGTTAAAGATTGAACATCTCAAGACCGCTGTCTATCACCCACAGACGGATGGATTAGTCGAGAGATATAATCAAACAATCAAACAAATGTTAAGAAAAACTACCACTCCAGGAGAAAGAAATTGGGATTGCTTATTACTTTGGATTTTGATGACTCTCAGAAATACAGCACAGTCGTCAACGGGCTTTGCCCCTTTTGAACTTCTTTTTGGTAGACCAGTCCGTACACTGCTTAATATATTAAAAGAAGGATGGGAGGAACAACCAGATCAAGAAATAAGTCTGACTGAATATGCTTCACAACTAAGAGAGAGAGTAGAAAATCTCTGCTCGACAGCCCGAGATAAACTGTTACAAGCTCAAGGGAATCAAGAACGATATTATATTCAGCATTCCCGAATGTGGAAGTTTTAAGTAGGGGACAAAGTACCGGTTCTTCTTCCAACTTCTGAGAATAAAATGTTGGCCACATGGAGAGGAGTAGAAGGTACTAGGGCTAGTGACCTATAAAATACGCCAATCAGATAGGAGAATGCCTCTACAAACTTACCATGTGAACCTGTTAAAGAAGTGGATCGAACCTTTACCTATAGTATCCATGATTAATACTGAAGAGGTGTCAACTGAACACTTACCACAAGCATCAGAAGAAGTGGGGAAAGAAGCCTTGAAGATCAACCTAGAATTGTCTCTACTGTAAAAATTAGATCTTTCCAAGTTAATTGACAAATACGCTGAAATATTTTCATCCATTCCTGGGAGAACAACTTTAACCTATCATCACATAAATACTTCTCCAGGAGTTACAGTACGTCTTTGACCTTATAGGATACCTGAAGCTCGGGTACAAACCAATGACGTGGAAGTAAAAGAAATGCTTACGTTGGGAGTCATTGAACCTTCACACAGTGCTTGGTGTTCCCCCATGGTATTAGTCCCTAAACCGGATGGGAGTTCAAGATACTGTATGGATTTCAGGAAATTGAATGAAGTTTGTAAGTTTGATGCATTTCCAATGCCACGAATTGAAGACTCGTTGGATAAATTGGGGAAAGCTAAATTCTTAACTACCATCGACCTTACGAAGGGAGACTGGCAAATTCCTCTTTGGCCTTCGGATAAAGAGAAGACAGCCTTTGCGACGCCAACAGGCCTTTATCAATTCACAGTTCTCCCCTTTGGGCTCCATGGCGCACCAGCTACCTTTCAAAGGTTAATGAACTCCTTAATCAAAGGACATGAGCAATATGTAGGAGCCTACTTAGATGATATTATTGTTCATAGTCAGTCTTGGGTAGAAAACCTGACACATTTAGAGGGAGTATTGATGACCCTACAACAGGCAGGCTTACATATCAATCCTAAGAAAACACATGTGGCCAATTTTCATACTAAATACCTAGGATATTTTGTGGGGCAAGGTATTATCAGACCACAAAAAGAAAAGATGGAAACTATACTGATCATTAATTACACATGTAAAGGTCTTTTTGTAGGGAATTGTTCGCAATGCCCCAGGAAGTTCATGCACCCATAAAATAGGGCCCAGCAAGTAGCTAACACTCTCCAGATGGGTACCCACATAACTCTAAATGTATCCTTATTTTCCGGTGAGGAGTTGATTGGTGAAGGGCCAGCTATGCTGGATTCAGTTGCTACAGGCACTTTTCTGGATTTGAGGTTGGCAAGGTCTTTGGGCATTTCGTTAAAATCTAAAGAATTGAACAAGTGCGAGCAGTGGACAGCACACAGTTGTTTTCAGGGCCAATAATGCATGTTCTGTTGCCTCTATGGGTAGGAGGGGTACATTGGGAGGAAATTGGTTTTGAGTTAATTGATGCACCGCAGTTGAAATCGATACTTGGCATGCCCCGTCTTACTTTTCATAATTGAACTTTAGACTGGGAGAAGAGCATTGTTTAAAGGGGCCGTTGGCGGTTGAAATAAATCCCCCTCATGGATTTGGGAAAAATCTTTTGGCTGGGAATTTCGAGGGTCACACTTGGACCTGCTGTGGGAGTTTTATCAGATTCCTAAAAAGAATTTGGTAATGTCTTTGATGAGAAGATAGCAGGCGAACTACCCCTGCATCAATCCTATGATTGTAAAATTGATTTAGCTCTGGGAGCAGCAAATCCTTGCAGCAGAATGTACACCCTGCAGAAAAACAAAATCAGTACTTTAGGGATTACCTCGAAGAGAAATTGGCAAAGGGATTCATCTGACATTCTCAATCACCATTAGCTTCCTCTCTGCTCTTTATGCTGAAAAAGGAAGGAACGCTGAAAACCTGTATAGATTATCGTGCCTTGAACAAGATTACAATTAAGAACAGGTACCCACTTCCACGAATTCTGTCATGTTAGACCAGATCCAGGGTGCAGCACTTTTTTCCAATTAGGATCCCTGGGGAGCGTATCACCTAGTTCGTGTAAGATCTAGTGATGAACGGAAGACTGATTTTATGACTCGATTTGGATGTTATACATATCAAGTGATGCCATTTGGATTGTGCAATGCCCCGGCAGCTTTCCAATTTTGTTATTAATGAGGTTTTCATAGTGTTTTTAGATCTATTCGTAGCAGTGTATATTGATATCTGAATTTTTTTCACAAAACCAAAAAGAGTAACAACATGTCAAACAGGTTTTACAATGGCTATGTGAGAATCACTTATTTGCTAAACTATAAAAATGTTAATTTCACACTGAAGAAGTTGAATTCCTAGGGTTTGTAATCTCTGCACAAGGTTTGGAAATGGACTCACGTAAGGTGCAAGATGTCAGGGATTGACCACCTCCAAATTGTGCGAAAGAAATTGAGAGTTTGATGGGGTTCACCAATTTTTACATCCGATTGATTTGAGGTTTTTCACAGTGGATTACTCCAATCACCAATTTGTTAAAGAAGGGGCAAATTTATTTGGTCTGAAGAGGCTGAGCAAGCTTTTCAAGAGTTAAAGGGAAAGTTTATATCAACACCGATTCTACTGCATCTGGACATGGAACAACCCTTTGTAGAAGCTGATGCCTCCAGTCTAGCCGTAGGTGTTATCTCAGTGACATCCTAATACAGTTCAAATTCATCCAGTAGCTTATTTTTCAAAGAAACTGTTACCCACTGAGATGAATTATACCATTTCCGATTGTAAGTTGTTGACTATTAAGTCAGCCTTCCAGGAAACCTTATGTTTTTGAAGACTGTGAAAACATTAACTCCTTGCAGACTACAACTTCATAATTACTTTCAAGCCAGGAAGACTGAATGGAAAAGCATGAGCTCTCTTGTGTCAAATTCCTGGGATTGAACATGTAAGCTTCGATTCTAGTCAAGCTCTGATTTCAGTGGATGATTTTTTTTGTGGGTGGTACTGACGCTACAGAAGGGTTGCAACAGGAAATTCAACTGAAGATATCCTCAGAGGAGAGATCTGTCAGGGCTGAGAGAGAGCATGTTCGCCAAGTTCACAAAGGTCTGCCTTAACATTAGAATAGACTATATCTTCCAACTGATGAGTTGGGCATCTCTTTGTTGAAGGAGTGCTATGATTCAGGGTTGTGTGGTCATCCTGGATATAAGAAGACATTAGAGTTGCTGCAACGTAAGTATGGTGGGAAAGGATGCAAGTGGATTTATCAAATGATGTCAAGACAGCTAATATCAGATAGCGGTACCCAATTTGTTTCAAGGTTTTGGCAGGCGCTATGTAAGCTATTGGGTATTGAGGTTCAGTTATCATCCGGTCAAACCCAATCGAATGGCCAAACTAAAAGGGTAAATCAAGAACTAGAAAATGATTTGCTATGTTACCTTCACTCTGGGGAGAGTTGGGTAGACTTGGTATGGTTGGCGGAATTTAGTTACAACAATTCTCAGAAAGACTCTACTACCATGTCCCCATTTTACTGTAACTAAGGTGATCATCCTTGTTTTCTGCAGGAGTTAGTTTTTCAGGGCACTTGTAATCCCGATATTGATAAGAGAATTCAACTCATGATGGAGAATTTACAAAGGCAGTGCAAGCATTGCAGCAGAGTAAGCTTTCTTATAAAAAATGTGCTAATCATTCCTGTAGACCTTCTCCCAAATATTCTGAAGGAGATTTGGTTTGGTTGTCCTCATGTTACATCAACTTAAGGGGAAGAATAAGTTCAGTCCATGTTTTCGGGGTCCTGTTGAAATTGAGAAGGTGGTGTCTCCTCCTGTGTCTGTGAAACTAAAATTACCATCTCATTTGAAAATTCACCCCACTTTTCATGTGAGTTTAGTAAAACTTTGTGCAAAAGTAACGAGATTAAGAAAGAATCCACCTCCAGTTCTAGTGGTGGGGGGAGGAAGAATTTGAGGCGCAAGCTATTTGAAACTCCAGGGTGTATAAAGGGGAATTGCAGTATTTTATAGATTGGAAAGGATTTGGTCCGAAAGAAAGATCATGGGAGGGGGTGGAGTTTCTGAATGCTCCCTTGTTAACTGCACATGTGCATTGTAGACATCCTCTTAAGCCAGGCCCTGGGTCATGGCCTTAATGGGGGCAGAGGGGTAATCTCAGGGTCCTAGCTATATATATATTTTTTATGTAGAAATGTGTATTCTATTTAATGGGACAGACCTAAGGTTCCTTAAATACTAATTTCAGGAAGATATGCACAGCCCAAGGCAAGATGAAGCGAACAATTGAAGAAGCTTGGAATTCTGACGCTACTAGGATTCCAGAGGAGTGTTCTACACTGCCTTTCATTGATTGTAACAAGTGATAGAACATATTAATGTCAACTCCTAGTTTTGGGCCTTTTGAGAGTTAAGAAGCCATCAGATCTTCGTGGGACATGTTCCAGTAGCCTCTCGTGGGATTGTTCCTTGTTTTGAAAATATGAGCAAGTTGTTTTCTGAGAGACAATAACGCTTAAAAAGAAAGACTTGAAGTATTTCCTAAATGTTTGTTCTGCCTAGTAGTCTTTAAAAGTGAAAGTACCGTTTGGTTAAGGAGTGGAGTGCTTAGCTGTATTTTTTAAAATAAATTAGAAGCCTGTTCAACTCTGTTTAGAAGACGTCAGTGTGCACGCAAGTGGAAGAAGGTGCGCATAGTTGCAGAACCACTAAAAATATAATAGGTCATCTGGCTGATGGCAAAGTAGCACGTGAAGGTTCACCCACCGAGATAGCATCTGATTCCGGTGGCGTGGAAGCACTTAACGGCGTTAGTGAGCGGAGTGATTTAGGAGAAGATGTGTGAAATGGCATTACGCAGAAGGAGCATTTTGTTTTTTTCCATCCCCGCCAGGCGCTCTGTCGACATAGAAAACTGACTTTTCGCATCAGCGGTCATGCAAAGCTGTAATAGTGAGAGGAACCGGTACTGTTATGCACAGCCTAATCCTATTGATTGTTTGATAAACTTCACGCTCGCCACGCTGAAAAGACCAGATCTTTTACTGCTAAATTAGAAATGCACATTAATTCATAAGAAAAAACTGTTAAAAATAAAACTGTAAATATTTCGTAACCAGAATTCGTTTAACATAAGCAATTTAAATATAAATAAACCAGTGCCAGTTATGCTAAAAATTTTAACTAGAGATTGATAAGCAAATCTGCACAAGAAGTCTTTCAGGGCACACAGTTTCTTCAGCAGCAAGGGTTCTAAATATTTAGTCTGCTGGGACTCGGTCAAGGATTAATTTTTTAAAAGAAAGAGAAATCAGTTTATATTCAAGAGAAGAAGAGAAGTGCTCTTTAAAGGCTTTCCTAACAAAAAGAATAAATGAAGGCAGTGATAGAGGAGGTTGGAACAGCTGCATACTTGCAGGTATCCATTTTTACAATGCCTCCGTCTTTATCTGCTAGCTTTATTGCCATTTCCATTTTGTTCTTAAGTATATGTAATGCTTTTCTTTGATCTTTTGTTAAATTTGTTTTGAAATTAATATGTTTAGTTTCCAATTTAGAAACTTCTCTCATGATCCCTTTTTCAAACGTGAGAATTTCAAGATCAAGCGCAGTCGATGTAGATGTAAACTAGGTCTTTACATGTATGCCAGTGCTGTTTTGCACTATTTCCCCAGGGTTTATTGTAAAAATATGCTTTTGATCGAATAGACCTTAAGAATTAGTGAGTTCAATTCGTATTTGAAATGTATCTGCCTGATTGTTAAGGACAACACTCAGGTCTTTACTAAGGCAATCAATGTCACTTTGTAATATAGTGGGAAGACAAATTAAACGCAGGGGAAGACAAATTAAACGCGGGTTCCAAGTCTTTATTTAGAGCTGGGATCTGTCTATCTTTTGTAGTGATATATATACAAATTATCTCTATTCACCTGTAATTGCGTTGTCTGGTTTGCATGTCCTAGGGTTTCAAGGGTCCTTGTGATCGATAGTTCTGTCGTCTTCCTCTGTCTGGATCCTCTCCTGGGGAAAAACGGTTTAAAGGTTCTCTCCCTGTTGCTTTTGTCCCATCACGTTTAAAGGGACCACTGTCTACTAATTATTATTCAGTAGAACCACTAGATTTTGAAGTGTCTGAGAATGAAACATAGGAGTCCAATCTACGGTGTTTCTTGCTCGTTTGTTCTGTGTAATAACCAGGTTGTAAATAGGGATACACATATTGTTCAGTGAAAGTTCTACAATCTCTCTAAGTTTTTCCACTTTCTTATTCGTACTCAAGATTTAAAATGTGGTCCATTTCAACATTTTTCTTCAAACCGTTTTTAGCTTCTTGGATAAGGTTGTTAGCCAACAAAGTTTGATCTTGTGTATCTATAGCTCTTTTAAGTATTTTCGAAATGACGAACATGGTGTCGCTATAGTTGTGCCACGACACAGATAAATCAAATTGAGACATACAACACGTTGCGGTTGTAATTCCAAAAAAGCAAGAGGATTTTGCAAAAAATTATTTTAAAGAAATGTAGTACGTAACACTGTAAATTACATTTCATATGTACATGGAGAAAACAAGCAATCACGGGATCCTCAGCTGAATTGGGAACAAAGAAACACACTTGAAGTGAGTAGTTTCAATCACACAATAAGTTAAGGATTTGGGAATAATCAATAATCATAGATAATTGCAAGAATAACAGATATACAATTGCTTGTTGCAGATTTGATGAAGTCTGTATTTACAATGGCAAAGAATCAGAAATGTGAGTAATTGATTGAACCCTGCCATTAAGTCCCTTGAAATTCAGCATAAGTACCACTTGCACTTTTTACACAAAGTGATAAAATGAAGTTTGGGATTAAAATGTTATGCAATTCGCATGAAAATCATGTGGCACTTGAACTTTAAATTGTGTTGATAAGAAACGTAGATCTCAACTTATTTAATATAACAGATGCATATAACAGGGCAGCACTTACGATGTAAACGGTTGAAAACAAACTCAGGATGGATGCATCGTCCTGTTGAAGACCCTAAGAATAATTAAAAAGGCTGAAACATGCATATAAATGTTTGATAGATACAATGTTATGTTAATTGATTAGAACAAATAACACATTTCTATATGTTTTTAAATGATGTTCTATTGTAAAAAATAATGTATTTCAATTTCCTGGCACCTAGGATTTCTTGTTTAGACGGAACACTGACCCTTTTCTTTCACACATCTGATCTATATCCCCGATTTTGTGATAATCAAGTTTTATCAGTTGTTTCTCATTGTTTCTTACTAATTTAAAGAATACATTATATAATTGTGAATACAGTGGAATGTTTTGTTTACTCAGATCCCTCAGCAGGAGCTGTCCTGGGAAAAAGGAATCAAAGAGCATGCCCTACACAAAGGACTAACCTCACACCAAGATGCTGCACACTAAAAGGACCTTTGATGCCATGTGTCTGAGAAGGGGCTGGGGTTAGTGTAGACAAAGGATGCTCAGAACAAATGGGGAGGGATCCACCATCTTGTTTCCCTCTGTACCTCTCTCTCCTTCACTTCTTTAACACAAAGCACTTTGGGTATGATGCAAGCAAGCAACGCTCACGAATCACAAGAACAGGGACTGTACCTTCTAAAGCAAACTTGCTATTGCCCAATCACCTTTTGTCTGTAAAAAAAAGTGGGTCTCCCACTGTTTCTTTGATTCACCTTTGGACTTCAACACTTGAGGAATAATTAATTCTCTTTTGGGGAGTTGATATTTTCAAAGCCATCAGCCACAAGGCAGAGGTAATCTCTGGTCCCTACTCGCTTCACATTGGGCATATTGGGAGTGACGCTGAGGAACAGGACCTGCCAGTATTCTTGCAAACCGCATTGGATTAGAAGAGCAGAGCCTGCTGTCCTAATGCCCCTACAGTGAGTTTCACAGCATCCTGAGCTAAGACACCCTGTTTTCACCTTCAAACTGCTTAAAGCAACATCCAAGCACACCTCAAAGATGCTAAGGCAACAGGAACCAACAGTTCACACTTTGGCACACGCTTGACTCCAAGCAACCTTGCTTTCATCACTGAATCCGCGGAATGCTGCAGCATTCCAGCAGAGTCTCGTTACCGACCAGCTCAAGCACCAATGCCACATGCAATCATCTCCCGATCATGCTGTCAGCCAAAGCATCGAACCACCGGGACTCTGCTTCGAACTCAACTTGGACCATTGGATCAGCAAATAATGCATCAAACCGATCCAGCAGTATTCATCATTTCGAAACATGCTTGTTCATCGAACTTGTTATCCCTTCATCTGCACTGCTCGGATCCACACGGAGCACCCGCTCTTCCCAACTCGGCTCACTGCCTGGGCAAACGTGACTTGATGCCTTTGACACAGATTTGACCCACAGACTGACACAACCACTCGAATTCTGGCTCAACACCATCGACCACTAGAAATTATCTTTCGCCCTGGCCCATCTTGTGGGGCCCTAGAGACTCACTACGTCACTTTTTTACATTTTTCCACTGAAAGACTTATACTTTCAAATTCACTGTGGTTGTTGATTGTCTTTCACCCCTGTTTCATTACCCAGAGTGCTGCATCTTTCTAGCTTTTACATATTCTGTGTTCTTTCCACAGGGATGGTGTTTTATATAGAGTTTTTAATAGTCATTTCCACATTGGTATGTTTAATTAAAGTGCATTTGTTTTTATATTACCTTGGGTGAACATTACTTTATTTTAGACTGTTGTACTTTGCTATTTGGGTTGCTAGTGGATCACATTCACACCCCCTCTGAGAGTATAGCCTTCCCTCTGTCCACTTTACCACAAAAGGCAAAGGAGGTATATCTCTTGGCTCTGCCGGTTTTACCTTTATGAATTGGATTACAAGTTTATAGAACTGCAGGAGCTTAGTAGGGCGTTTAGCCACTACACAATCTTGTATTCATGCAGAACAGAAGACTTTTTGTCACAAGGATGGCCCTAGTCACTGTCCATTCCCCATGTGCCAGTTCACTTGAGGTATTGTCCATTCCCCATATGCTGGTTCACTAGAGGGATTCTGATGATCAACTCATGCCTGCACAGCACCATTCCAGCCAGTCTCTTTCTCTTTGTCTCATTGGATCTTCAATATCAGCAACTTCAACCATGGAACAGCTAGAGCAGCAGCCTGAATGAAGCAAGCCAATACGGGATCTGCTACAGCAAAATCAGCAGCGCGATTAAGTGTCATGGTCATCGGGCCAAGAACACAGACAGGGCCCGGTTGGACACAGTCCTGGCGCCTTTGGCACCAGGCTCATAAATAACAGACAACAAGAGATATTTATTGGGGACAAAATGCTTTTATTGTAAGCATAGCACCTCATTCTGGGTGCAAAGTGCATTTAAAATGGACACTTTCATCACTTAAAGCAACTCTACGTGTACTCTGGGGTGGGGCTGCTATTCACTGGGTTGCCTTGCACGTGCTGACTCACTAGGAGTGGCAGGGTGTGGCAGGCAAGCTAGAACTAGTGGGCATGCCCAGGCTCACAACTATATAAGCTGCTCTAATCCACGCTGCACATCCATGCAGCGTAACGCTCACCGCCGCCTGGGATCTGAACTTACCTTGGAAATACTGCTTCCTGCTGCCATACTTACCAACTGGGCAATCAGCTCTCACCTGTGCACGTCTTCTTCACATCTTCCGGAGCGCCGTACTCTTCATCTTGACACCGCAGCTTACCTTCAAGACTTCAGGGACGCTGAATTCTTCTTCTGGACACCGAAGCATTATTTGCTTCGTCCGTGACCACAGCACCTGCAAGAAATAAGCCAAAAGCAAGGTTAGACGTTAAAAAGTCTTACGACCCTGCCGGCCCAGTAAGAACGGTGGTGGTAAAACCGCCACCACTGTTCTTTCCGGACCGGCTGATTAGAATCCTGCAGGCAGGAGGTGTCACTCCCGCCAGATCTTACCAGACGGGTTTAACACCACCCGCCTGCAGGCGGAAATGGAAACACTGGCTCCGTAATAGACTGAACCAGTGTTTCCATTGTCCCCATCCCCATGGAGTCCCGTGGGACTCCATGGGAATGGGGATTTACACAATTCCACCTCCGGAATTCCCAGGTGACTGGGGTCGTAATGCCCCAGTAATTCGGGAATCACGGAGGCGGAATGGTAATACGAGTCTGGCGGTAACCTGCCGTTTTTTCCGGCTTGGTTACCGCCGGACTCGTAATGAGGCCAATTGAGTTTAAGGTCGCACTCCCATCCCATCTCGCGCTTTCCCTTAAACCATCACTCACCTGTTGCCGGACATAGCGGTTTCATCTATCTTCCTCCCGCCCACGTTCCGCACCTCCACAACTGCTGTTGAGTCACAATTCCATCTATTGGGAAGAAAGCAGAAGAGAGAACGTTATTCAGGAAATAACAAAATAGAGATCAATAATACAAGACAGAAAGCGGAAAGGGAAAAAACAGAAAGAGGAAAAGACAAGCGACATTGAGAAACACTTACTACCAATCAAGAGAAGGATAGTCTCAGCTGGACTGGACTGTTACTCACCAGGGATCAGTGAAGTAGAACTAGATCCCAACAACAAGCGCCCCTGCCAGAAGCAGATGGACGGAGAGCTCACCATCAATAAATACCAGGTGAGCCTTATGGGCCAGTACATGCCCACAGAAATCGCACCTTGGGTAGAAGGGTTTGAGAGGTACCATAGTCATCGAGCAGCCCACCCACCTTTTCTCATATCCGCACACGAGCAGAGTCACCAATTGTCACAGTCCACAGCCTATCAGCAGGGAGAGAGATCTGACAGGGGAGATCACATTCCTGGGAGGGCTGCAACCGTGCCCCAACGCTACCGCAGAGACCAGGTGAGCGTAACATTAAGTAGAATGTACTCCTTCTGGATCTACCTGCTGAGAGACTGCAACCTGCCATAGAGCAAAGCCAGTGCCAGTAAGGGCACAGAACGTCCAGGAGTTTCATCCAACCAGGCACATTACATTCACCTGCATGGGGGCAATGGAGCCAGCTGGGAAACATATGAAATGGGACATTGAATCTGGCGGGCCACTACATCCAGAGAACGGCAGACCCATGTAGAAGAAAGGGGTCAGGCTTAAGACCCCTTTTGAATGTTTTCATGATTGCAACACCTCCCCGGGGAAGAGAACAGGCAGCTGTTGGCACCGGGAACTAGTAGAGCGATAGAGTCAAGAGGCAAGTGGGAAGATAAAAGGGAGGACAGGAATCAGGAAGGTGTGGTTTGTTTGGGTGAGCACAAGGGTGGAGCAGGACTTCGTGGCAGAGCGGGAGAAGCACAAAGCAGAGGAGTGTGGGGGAGACCTGCTGAAAGAGTGTGCATGGAGCTGCTGAAAGAGTGTGCACAGGGCGGTATTGGTCGGTGGGAGAGAATGGTACTTAGGTTTAAATTTGCCTGAAAGGGGAGTGGGATTTAAAGAAAGATAATAAAGTCAAGGAAAAGTGACGGGGAAGCACTACAAGAGTAACTATGTGAGATGTGACTGGAGTGAGAGTAGCAATGTGATAGGGGGAGTAGTAGTACAGTGGAGAGGTGAGAGTTGCAGTGCAATGGAGAGGGGACAGGGAATAGTGAGGAGTTGGATTGCAGAGTGGAGGTAGGTAATAGAATAAGGAACACCAGATGGACAGAGAAGGGAGAAACAGTTGTCAAATGAGAAATTATATTGTGCCTCTGTTGCAGTGAATATATGTATATTGGCCTACGCCAAGCTGCTTGTAAGTCACTTGCGAAGAAATCCTGTTGCAAGGTCCTGACCTTAAAATCAATGTAAGCCGCCATTTTAGGTCAATCCGCCATTTTAGGTTTGCTTTGTCAAGTCACCCTGTGAGTTAAAATGGTAGACGATGTAATTCCGAAATACAACATGGCCGTCTTGACCTCTGCATGTAGCTAATATGTAACTTGCCTGTAGGCCACTTGTTGAGGTCGTGAACTTAGACCTTGTCCTTCGTTGACCTGTGTGTAAAGGATTATTCGTGCAATGAAACTAATCCGCGAGCATATGTTAAGAACAATGTATTCAAATACTGAACTAAGAACACTCGTTTAACTACATTGCATTAATGTTTGAGAAGACCTGCATGGGAAATCCCAGAATACACAGTTGCCGTGTAGGCTTGTTGATATATGTATTAAAAGCAAACCAGTTACATGTGGATATGCGAACTCGGCATGAACCCTAGATCAGTAATGTATTAGAGGAATATTAACCCGAAGTAGGGCTGGACATCGTGTTTGCAAATAGTATAAAAGCGCAATGAATTCTAATGTAGAGCGTCTCTCATTGAACACACTGAACCACGCTGGAGTTCGTTGTGTTGCACAGAGGGCCGATAGCGATCTGATTTTGTTCTGTTCTTTGTAACTGAATTCAGTATACATTAAAGTACTTTGTATGTTCCTTTGTAACCCGTGTTCGGTGTATTTCCTTTTGGGGTACTCAGCCTCACTATTTTCATTTTGTTTTCACACAGTTGGTTCAGTAGGAGAGAGGAGTTTAGGAGGAGAAAAGGGAGAGTGAAAAAAGACATAAGGAGAGGAACTTTAGAGTGGAGAAGGATAATTCCAAGTGGTGCCAGAGTGTCTGGAAGGTATAAGCCCTTACATAACACACCCTGGGCATCTTAGAGCAGGGACCACCATAATTGCTCCCAGACAGTGCTTTAGATAGATATTTGCCTTTATACCATCACCTTTAGGTAGGCAGTTTTTAGATAGTAGATGTTGGCAGTCTCCAGTGGCCCTCCTTAGGTTGAGAGATGCCTTGATTAGGGAGGGAACACCTTTCTCTAGATGAGCCCCTTCGAAAATCATCAAAACAAAAATCCTTGAACAGTCTTCCAGTGTTGGTGTGTTCTTGAGGCCATCTGTGACAATGGTTATTCTGAAGAGAGAGAAGGCACAACTAAATCAAGTAGTGAAAGTTCATATCTGGGAGGCATCTTGAAGAAAGGCCCAAGCCTCATAGTCATGTTTGAAGGGATAATGGACACAGCCTTCTTCAAGGTGCACATTGTCTGTGGGGCACTGTTCTGACACGTACATAGTCTTTATCCCCAAGACTATTACAAACTTAGAAATGTACAGGACAGTAGTCCAAAATATACCCCGGCTGCAAGACTCACTGAGCGCTTGGGATTTAATTGGGACCAGACTCCACCTGAGTCAACAGACCTAAATAAGATGGGAATGTTGTGGGTGCACATGATGGGATATTTAAGCCATGAGCATGGCTGAGCTTATTGATGATATTTAGGTAGTTTTGGTTTTAATTACTTTCACAAGGCATTTGCTGCAGAACAATCGCCCAAGTTAAAAGGTCCTATCAGTGGTCATGGAAAGGAATAGAGCAGCAACAAATAGATGATGGTGTACTTTGTGTGAATTTTAATACATGCTCTATGAAGTTGATTTTGTTTTTTGGTCTGCAGAAGTGATGAAATAAAATGAATATGCAGTACTGTATCCAGAAATGTGGTCGGAGGAAGGTTTTTAATTAATTTGAAACATAGGCATTGCTCTGGGTAACCGTTAACGCCACAATTGTTTTAGCCTGTTTGAGACTTTGCAGAAAGGGAACAGAAATATGCAAATCAATATTGGACTGAAACCAAAGGTAACAGACCAACCCAAACTGCTAGGCCACATCACCTCGGCACTTAACCAAAACCAACTTCTGCAATAATGTAGGCCATTCTCAGTTCAGAGCTATTTTGGGATGAGGGAGTGGTGCAAGGGTATAGAGTTTGCTCTACAAATGAGTCTGTAATGAAAAGCATACACAGAGAGACAGTCTCGGTAAAAAGGCGTGCATTTGTTTTTTAATTCTGATTGCACGGTCCATTGAAAATCAGCCTGGGACATGGGTCAGGCAGCAATGCAAAGTACCCTTAATGGGTTGCCTGAATACCACTGTATAGCATTCAGTGTTGTGATGTGAATAAGTGGGAGAGAGTAGATTAAGAAGCTTAAGGTTTGGTGTTGAAGATTCCCTGCGAAGGGCCATCCCTGAGTAAGGGGCATGCGATAGGTCATCCTGTGTCTTCAGTTCTCAGGACCTGTGCCCAAATTTTTTTTTTTTAAAGTGTATTTATTAAACATTTGGTGATTTGACAACCGTAGGCAATTACAGTCAAAGGCTCACATGTATAAGAACGCTATAATACCTCATAGCATTACATAAAATGCAAAGAATATATATGATGATAACATTGTAAGAATGTCATTCTCATTAATAATTGGGAAAGTCCTGTCACAGATCATTAGGCCGGCACACTGATAGCAACAGAGACAAATGCAGTTCCTCAGTATCATTCATCCACGTTACATATTGCAACTAACTATCAAGATTGGGCGGGTCACTCCAGATCCATCTCAGCAAAATTTCTCGCTTTGCAAGCAGTAATCCCAAATTCAAAAATCTTTGCTTAGTTTTCTCCATTTTCCTTGTGAACCACAATACAGAGTCATGCGCTTTAAGATTCAATTGTCGGCCCAATATGCCTGATAACGTTTGGCAGATCGGTGACTAATATCTGTTCAACTTGGGTCAGCTCCAGAACATATGTAGCAACGTGGCATTAATATCATAACATCTCAGACAATGCTTAGCACTTTGGGGACCAAGCCTGCTAATTCTAGATGGCAGGTAATAAAGCCTATTGAGTGTCTTGAAGTGTATTAAGCGATATTTGGAATTAAGAGAATCCCCCTAGTCAAGCTGAATATATTAGTCCAATGCAGGTCGGTGAATTCCACCCGCAACTCTGCACTCTACTTTGCTTTAGCCTTTGGGTCTGCCTTGTATCCGTAACCTGTGTTAGCGCATAGAGTGTAGAGACACTTTTCTTGGCTGTTGTTTGTTAGTATGTAGTTCAAACAGGTGTGTGTAGGTGGTTCTATCCCAGACACCGGCCAGTGAGTAGTGAAGGCGGGTCTCATGCGGAAGTAGTTCGGCAACTGTAAAGGGTTATCGCCCACATGTGTCTTAAAAGTATAGTATCCCAGTCCGCAAAATGTTCATCAATACACAGATCACCTAATGTGATAATCTGGACTCTATGCCAAGTTCTTTCATTGTCTGTTGCGGGTGACACCACTGACATTCCCCAAAGTGAAGCTGTTTATCATACTGGGCCATAGGTTTCATCCAAGCTTTCCTCGTGGCCCCCACTGGATCTAGTGGGTGGAAGAATTAATATAGGTCACTTGTAAGAAACACCAAAAAAGGTGTGGAGCACGCCTGCAGCCTCTCGAGTTGAATATGTGGAGAATCTGATAGATCACCCATACAATAGGTCGCAAAGTGTATTTGTGCTATCATGTAGTATAACTCCCAATCGGGGGGCGTCAAACCGCTAACATCATAGGGGCTGGCAAGATGTCCTATTTCATACAACCTTGGCCATTGGCCAACAGGAAAGAGGAGCACATGCAGGTAAGAACAGAGAACAACGCACAACCTGGCCACAACGGGATATTGTGGAACAAGTATAGCAACTTGGGTAAAATGATAATCTTGTTCTGTGAGTTTCCCAGCTAGCGACATTGGGATTTGACATTGGGATTTGACCCATTTCTGAAATTTGGATTTCTCAATTATCAAGTATGAAGTAAAATACTTCATATGTCCCACGTGTCCCTTGTGCCCAATCCCGTTTTTGCTCGTTCCAGTTCCTTGCCCCTCTTCACTGGAACATGGTTCCCCTGTCTCTTTGCTCCATTACTTCCTGTCTCTGTTCCGTTCCTCTCTAAAACCCCACCTGCTACAGTCCTCTAATTGATTTAATCTGCCTTGAACATTGATTCATTTACTCTTATGAACGCTAATTGATTATTACTGTTATGAACACTGATTGACTAATTACTCGCAGGAATGCTAATTGATTGTTACTATTTATGAACACAGTTTGAATATTACTGTTTATGAACACTGATTGACTAATTACTCGCAGGAATGCTAATTGATTGTTACTATTTATGAACACAGTTTGAATGTTACTGTTTATGAACACTGATTGACTAATTACTCGCAGGAATGCTAATTGATTGTTACTATTTATGAACACAGTTTGAATGTTACTGTTTATGAACACTGATTGACTAATTACTCGCAGGAATGCTAATTGATTGTTACTATTTATGAACACAGTTTGAATGTTACTGTTTATGAACACCGATTGACTAATTACTCGCAGGAATGCTAATTGATTGTTACTATTTATGAACACAGTTTGAATGTTACTGTTTATGAACGCTGATTTGCATTCCAATTCATTATATTGTTGGTTGTCCTATGTAAAGCGCTTTGGACAAAGGCGCTACATAAAACTACAATAAATACAAAATACAAATACAAAATATAATTAAAGGCTAATGTCAAATACGCAGATGTGGCTATTAATATGCCCAGGTAACGAAAACTGTGCTTGGACAATTTAAGATCGCAAGTATCCAACATACCTTAAGTGTTTTTGGTCTGGGGAATATTTTAGATTTAATGGAATTCAAATGCAAACCTGAGTACTTGCCAAAGTACCTGCCTTCCTCAATCAATTTAGCCAAATTGGTTTCCAGGTCTTCTTTAAAAGAATATGATCTGCATACAACAATATGACTTCTAGCCTTCCTCTTAGATATATAACAGCCCTGTCAGGTCACACCGCCCGTGTATTTGGAGTCAGGGCCATCACAAAGCTTCCTCAAATGTAATGCTATTGAGCAGCCGGGTATGAAGCCTGAATGGTTGGTGAACTACGTAGGGCAGCAGTGGGGAGAGCCGGGTCGCAAGGACCTTAGCATATAATTTAGCGTCAATATAAGGGACAGATGTCTATATGGCTCGCAGTCCTCTCCTGCTATAGCCGGTTTAAGCAATAATATAACGCGCATTGCAGTCATAGGCCGTAACCCGTGCAACAGCGCCTCCTCCCACACTTGTAACAAATAAGGGGCAAGGATCTCTGAATACCTTATATAATGATGCAAAGTTCTAACGGATACCAGTGCTTTAACATTCGGTAGATCCATTATGGCAGCCTTGAATTCCTCCACTGTCATTGGCAACTAAAGGGCCTCCCTAGCTGCACCGGACAATAAAGTAGTTGGTATCCCATTTAAAAATGATTCTGGGTCATGGGGTAGCACTCCCTTTGGGCTGATATAGGGTTTAGTAAAATTGAAAAGAAATATTGTTTATCTCATCAATGTGTGGTGTCATACCATCCTGATACACTGTGTGTGTGTTTCTTGACTCTGCCTTCACTAGGAGTGTCTGGCCAGTCCTGTCCATATCGCCTTGCAGGCACTGGCCTATCCATATATCTGTCTTCCCTGTGCGCCACCTCTCTAAAGGCATCTAATTCAGGTGAGGGGCTTAACACGTACTGAATGAGTGTTGAAAGTTTGGCCTCCCTGGAATCCAATTTAACCCCGATGCTCCTGAGCAACCCAAATTCAGTCAACATGGCCACCCGCGTATATAAGCTTTGAATGCCTGCCAGAGAGTTGCTACTGAGGTCACTGAACCCACCAAAATAAGTGGAGATTTTTTTGTACAGGTTCAGTGGGAAAGCTGCTTCTAACAGTGCAGCAAGTTTAAATCGCCATATCGGACGAGGTCCAACCCCCAACACCAACCCCTACGATAACATTATAGGAGCATGGCAAGATAAGGTGCTTGGTAGACTCTCACTGTGTTTCACCCTGTTCAGTAGAGACCTAGAAACTGATCAAGTATCCATGCAGGAGTGCATATCATGAACAAACAAATAAAATGAATATTCTCTGGCCGTGCTATACAGTATGCGCCAAGCATCTAGCAAATTCAATGTAGTCATATGTGAATGAATGCATTGTATGCTTTGTGCAGCTCTATGAGTGTCCTCACAGAGGTGCCCCTGTGGTGAAGTGTAATATCTAGTATGGTGTTGAGAGCGCCACTGCAACATATTTACGCCATAGGATACTTAGCACATAAAAATAGAAATCAGGGTCATCTATATTAGGGCCATATAGATTAATACTTCCTGTCATTGTAATATACCATGCGCCAGTACATATTGTACCCCTTCATCTACCCTGCATTCCAAATGTACAAATTGCATGAGGTCACTCTTCCGTGTGAAGAGAAGGTTGTGTACTAACGTTGAGGGCCCTATTCTGGTGCAAAGGACAAGGCCTGCCTCCCAAATGCATTTGTTTCTTGTAGAAGGAGAATTTGAGCTTACTTCCTGTTGACATATGATGCAATCGTTTTACCTTTAATGGGCTTCCCCAATCCATGAACATAACTAAGAACGGGTTTGGGTTGCTTCATCCAATGGGATTGTACCATGTATACAGAGGAAAACAATACTGACAACCAAATGTGAACACGCTCCATTCTTGCCTCGCGTATATTTTCATCAAGTGCCTTTTTTAACAGCCCCCAAACCTCTATCGTCACCCCAGCTAACCCACCCTCACTGCCCCCCAAAAAATGGCAGTATATATCCCCTCTCCCATAACTCAACAAAACACCAAAGCATTTGCACTTGCAGAGTGGACAACTTTTGCTGTGCAGTGTGGGAGTCTAGGTTAGTTACAGGATGTGAATACAAATCAAGGCCACACCTCCTCGATTATTACAATGGACTCAAGCATTCATCAGTACACAGTGATAATACGCATAAATCTTGAACCAGAGGCACTCCCAGAACGAGGGCCCTCAAAAGGGAACCTCGATTCCATAAAGGAAACTGCTTCTTCTGGCAGCGCGAAAAAGTAAGACTTACTATTGAACTGAATTTTTGTCTTGCCAGAAAAAGCATTGCATAAGGGATATTTTGTTCACATGGTATCTTTTTGACCCCTAGAAATGTGCTTTGCTCCTGTGTAACAGCCAGTGGAAAATGAAATCCGGGTAGATATGGATCACATGGGAGTCCATTCAAAGACCCTTCTATTCTCTGGCCCAGCACAGTATTAGGTCTCTTTTGCTATAGATCATCAGGTTTTGGCTTCGTCATAAGAGCTCTGTGGGAACACTACACTGTGGAATTTTGTGATAACGTCGGATTATCATATAAATTGCAAAGCATCTCCTCAATCCCACCTCCATATTCCCAGAGTGCTCCCTCCGGCACACCTTTTATACGAATATTATTCCTGCGAGATCTAGACTCTGGGTCATCACACTTCACTTTTAGCTGCTTCATATCTTTCGATGAAATAGTGACAGTGGAGTGTAAAGACAAGACATCATCCTCAGTAGAGATAATCTGCCCCTCCGCCACCGTAATCCGCAACGTCTCCCTTTCTAGTTTCGTGCACAGGGTAGAGACATTGGTATTGATATAGTCCAGTTTTTCATTCACTGATTTCCAAGCCATGCTGCATCATCTCCAGGATTTGATGCATATCCAATGGTGCAGGGGTTGCAGCAGCCGGAGACATATCCGGTGTATGCACCAAGACAGTGGTGCTGCCAGACGGCCTAGAAGTGGACCATGCCAACCGATCCAGGCTCCCACCCGTCTTATTGCCAGCCTCTTTCGTCATCCTGGAATAGACACAGTAATGGGCATGACTCCTCCAATTAGCAGGGGTGTCAGTATCAGTGGATTAACAGTAAGTAGATCCAAAAATCTTGTCACCACCTCCACACACTGGTGGGTGGACCCTCCCAGTCAGGTTCTCCAAACACCTAGCTACACCTGTGATGAAAGGCACATCTACCAGGGGCCACAGACAGTTTCTATGTATAGATCCCTCATCCGGGCTGTCGGTAGATGAGGTGGCCTATCGGGGGGAAAAATTGCACCACTGAGGTTACTTAGGATGGTGTTGTGCATTTACAACCCATATCGGAGAACATAGTCTGGCACAAGTATAGAGGCCTCCCAGTAGTCAAAGGCTCACAGCCATATGGTCGACAGCTGCAGTTGCACTCAAAACAACAGGGGTCACAACCGAAGTACGCATGGGAGCTAGCAGAATAAACAATCACACATGGTGCCAGAAGTCACTCAGAATGACAGCGGCCGCCTCAGACACATGGGGGATGTTAAAAAGAAACAACACACAGAGGACTGCAAAGTCTCCCAGCAGATGATCCGTAGAAGTGCAGTCACACTGGACTATTCAGCAGATGGTGTTGTCCCTGAGTCTGTCAGCCGCTCACATAAAGGGTTCTCAAGGTGAGGGAGTGCGGCCCTGCATCTCTGCGAGAACTCGTCAGGTACCCGCCACCAACACATCGGCTCGACGGATGTGGAGAGCGAATCCCCACGTCCCGGTCTGCAGCTGCAATACATGGGACACTCCCGGCAGATATAGAGATATGCCTCTGATATGGAGCCAGAGCCCCCACCATAATGCAACTGCCCCTCCACTAAGCAGGGAGCTACGGCAACCCTGTACCCACTCCGCACTCTCCCAGCTCTTTCAGCAGGCCGCTCCGAGGCTCGTCCACCAGCAGCCTCAATTACCAATCAGGAACGCCAACACATATCCTGTTCAACAGCAGGTCCAGATGTGCCAGCCACCTTCGGATATTCAAGCCGATACAAAATGCACTGATTTAAATGGTCAGGTCTGGGAATTTCTGATGAAGAGCTCCCGCACTGCACAGAGCTCAGTTGAAATCTGCCATCTTGGCTCAGCCGCACAACAGCACCCTCCCATTTTTATGTATACAGCTTAAGACCGTTGGCTGTTCAGGGAAAGAAAGTGGTGTTAATTCTGTTACTGCTACTTATTTGGATGGTAATGGATTTATTGCTGATTTTCCTGCACTGCCAAATTATATATTTGGAACATAAGTGGAGGATTTACCTCCAGCAAAATCTGGCGGTAAATCCTCCATGTGCACCCGAAATTCGGTAGATTTACTGCACAGTAAATCCACCAAAAATCCCCATGTACTCCTATGGACTCCAAAATTGGTGAATTACACCACCCTATCACCACTTGTAATCACGTGGTAAACACACAAGACTAAGTAAGTGGCAGTGATGTTAATTGGGTTTGGTGGCAATTCAGTGGATTTACTGCCAAAAACAAAACTTGTAATGAGGCTCTGTATTTATTAGCATATTCTTTAGAACAGGTGCTACAGTAACTTGTTGTAGGCCTCAGCCAGTTAAATGGACTAACGCCATGCCCACCTCAGTGTTTCTTTATATCCACAATGTCATGTTTATATCTGGCCGAAAACATATTTTTGCTAACAAATTGCCATAACATTATTAGCGACCTGAAAAATATACAATTTGTTTAAAAGTGTCCAAGCTTTCAGGGGAATCGAACTGTGATACACTGGCACCAGTTGGCTAAGGGTGTCCCAGATGTGTGACGTATTCACAAGCCTACAAGCACAATGGGAATGAGTGGTGCAGGAACGCCAATGTGCTTGAAAGTGTGTCTACATTTAGTACATTGTTCTAGGGGATGAGTGCAACAAATTAGATTGGGATTCACTAGCCTCGAACCCTGGTTCCCAACTTATTGTAGGTATACCTAGCAGCCCCTCAACCTCAGGACGATCAATACACAACATAGCAAGCGCCTAAATGATGATGTAGTTTATTGGGCATAGTTTTTTGGACTTTACTTCTGATTGGATTATTTGTTTTTTTCAATGTTTCTGGATGCCCGGTTTGGGTCTATGGACGTTCGTTTGGATTTGGGTTTTTGCAGCCTTAAAGTATACATTGGTAAGTCATATTTAATTTTCTTATTTTTCATGGTGTATGGTTTCCTATTTTTTCCATTATGAAGCAGTTTATTTTATTTTTCTTTTCGGTACATTAAGTTAAAAGCCACACTTTGTAGATAACATATTGCTTACAACATTAAAAAATTAAGCACACTTTTTTTAAATCAACTTGAATCTCTATATTTTTTCCAGTTTTTTCCTGTTTTTCACCTGATACCACTTGTGCAATTCTGTAAATGATTGTTCCGTTCACAAATGTTTAAGGAAGCTCTATAGTGTCTGATTAATTGTGCTGAATGTCTGGTGTGCCAGCCTTCAATTCATTGTCATTGTTGGCATTCGTTATTTTTTCACCTTCACAATGGCATCCATTAAATTAGATTTTATTGCATTAGTTGTTTCAGTTTCGTTACTTTTGCCATTCGTTATTTTATATTCGATTAAATCACGTGTAACCGGTGCATGGACACTGTGCCAACATATTGTGGTTCAGCCATCTCCCAACATAGTGCAGCCAATGCATTGAACATCGAGGAATTGGTTCCAGTCACCACCGTTGTGTGAGTTCCACACTCAGATTGCCGTAGATCAAAGCCAGGGTGACGATGGAGGTGGTCACTCCAGCTACCTTGCATGGAAATTGCAGTCTACTTCAGATGTTCTCCAGATACGTTCAGGGGTTGTTTCTCTTGAAGAGGAGAATCAACCCATCAAAGGGGTTTAATGGGATATCCGTTAGGGGTTTTCTGTATAACCATTCATACACAATGGTCACCTTATGAGCTGCTTTCCAGTAGTGTTTATGCCTGCTATCCACCAATGGTAACAGTCACAGTGGCTGGTGGTCATACAAGCCCGTTAGGCCTCCCTAAGGTGTTTGGGTGCTGCACTTGCTGGTAATAAGACTACATGTGATGTTCCTCTCGGGTGGACTAGCCGGTCTGGGTGGATTCTGGTTCCAGTGGTGTCACTGTAGCTTTGGACCTGTCTGGTGGCACAGACTTGCTATTCCCTGTCTTTACAATGTCAGTGCATAGTAATTATGAGGATTCAGGTGCTCCTCCATCTGATCCTTGCTGGCATTTCCCACCATTGCGCATGTTTGGAATGTTGGAATGTTCAAGGCCTGGAACTTCTCTGCAAGTCGGATGTAATCTGATGGGTTTGTGCACATACAGAAAGTACTGCCCTGCTCTCCACCTTTGTGGCAGAACTGCAGGTGCTGGAGCGGTGTGGTTCGCCATTGGTTCTCTCGGGGCAGTCGTGGCTCTTGAGTTCGCCGAAATGCTAGTGTTTCCTCACCTGGGATGACAGTGTAGAGTCTCTTCAACGCTTGTAGCATGTGTCCCCAAAGGGGGTGTCCTGGCCTTTACCCTAGATGGTCTGATGCAACTCCTCCACTTGATGTCTCGGGTCATACTCTCGGGCTGTGTATGGAGAGGCCAGTTGACTGGGTGGACTATACACGGTCTTTTATCTGACCTTCCGGACGAGTTCATTAAAGGAAGGTGGTTTCTGGGTCCATTCTCCGAGTTTAGCAGCAGAAGTATCAGCGGCACTGATCTTGCTACACACATTACTTGTTGCGGCCTTACCAAGTTCAGGTTGTTTGACAAAACTTCATTCTGCTGGACAGCCAGCTGCAGAATCGGTTCAGTTCTGGCGAGATATTCCGAGAGACTCTCACTGGAGGTGGTTGGCGTAATAAACTGTCAGCTCTGCACCAGACTTAGTGGCTTCAAAGACTCCATCCAGCATGTACATGGTGTCCTTCAATGTGGGGTCTGGGTGTGTGGCACAAAGCACCTGGATGACTCATCAGAAGACATTGCATACTCTCAAGAGCACAATGCATCGTCTCCCTGTCAGGAGCCCTCTACTGTTGGATCATCTGGTTGGTATGGTCCACCCATATCCGATATTCATCTTCACTTCTCAGGGTCGGTTTCTCCCCTGAGAAGTGTCTCCCCACCTCTCCTTCACCCCCACTCTCCTTACCCATACCCTCCTATCTTATACACTTCTGTAGTATGGATGGAGTAGGAAGGACTGAGATGAAGAAGAATAGGGAGGAACACAATGAGCCGCGTGGATCACTTCTGAATGGCCTAGTCTTCCGTCACAGAGATTACTGGTTGGGAGCATAAAGACTGACAACGGACTTACCCAATTATCAGATGCTCTGGAGAGGAACCACGGCTCACAGAGAAGGCTGTCAAATCAGATCCAAGTGCAGAGATGCTGAAGGGGCGATCGCTACCGGTAACAAAGAAACTGAGAGACTGGCTGAGGGAGATGCCAAAGCGGGTCTGGAGCCACAGAGCTGCTGTGGCAAACCAACAGGAATGCCAGAATACCAGCAAAGTAGAAAATAACGCAGGGAAGTCCGCCACCAACCAGAGGGCTGCAGCCAAGACCCTGGGGGTAACGGGGTGGCTGAGTCTGTGGTTGGGGGTTCCCAGAGGGTGAAGGAAACTCTAAAAAGCATAACAAATTAAATGTGGGGGAAAGAGGACAACCCATAGGCAATCCTAAGAGACAATTTACCAAGATGTGGCAACAAGGGAAACAGACTCTGCGATCATTCTGAGAAAAGGGCATTTCAAGTGATAGGAAGGCAGAATCTTCTTCATGGCAGTACTTGGTGGCAAGGTGACCCAGGGCTGTCACATAAGAGAAACCACAAAGAGAACTGTGAGAGCAATATATCTGAAGACAGTAGTTGGCAAGCGAGTAAACCAAATTAGTATGCAACACCAAGATACCATAAAAAGAACTATGAGAAAAGTATAAAGGAACATTGAGCTTGGCAGGCGAGTGAACTCAGTCTGTGTTTGTCTGTGATTATCTGGAGGTGCGCTTCACGAACGAAGCATTTCTACTGCTTGCAGCCCATTCCGAGCTCAGCAGCACTGCGAGCCGAGCTCTTGCTGCTCCCCTGCTTCCTGGAGGAGGCGGGGCCTATCGCACACACGTGAGCGATCACGTGACTTGATCCCAGCATTTACTGCCGGCATATCCGCCCGAGTGGCGTGTGTCTGTGATTATCTGGAGGTGCGCTTCACGAACGAAGCATTTCTACTGCTTGCAGCCCATTCCGAGCCCAGCAGCACTGCGAGCCGAGCTCTTGCTGCTCCCCTGCTTCCTGGAGGAGGCGGGGCCTATCGCACACACGTGAGCGATCACGTGACTTGATCCCAGCATTTACTGCTGGCATATCCGCCCGAGTGGCGTGTGTCTGTGATTATCTGGAGGTGCGCTTCACGAACGAAGCATTTCTACTGCTTGCAGCCCATTCCGAGCCCAGCAGCACTGCGAGCCGAGCTCTTGCTGCTCCCCTGCTTCCTGGAGGAGGCGGGGCCTATCGCACACACGTGAGCGATCACGTGACTTGATCCCAGCATTTACTGCCGGCATATCCGCCCGAGTGGCGTGAAGCCCTGGAGGCTGTAAGGGCTGGAGACGCTGTTCTGCTGTTCGGCGATTTCCAACTAGTAAGACTTACTTTCCTCCGGATCTATTAATCTGTCTGGCTGCTCTCTGCGCATCGACATAATATTAATTATAAAATTATTGTCATTGACTATTTTTATCTTTTAATAATAGGAAATTGTGCTCTTAGAGACAGCGGAGCTGCAGACCAATAACACTCATACTGATTGCTATTTTTTACATCTGGCCACACTTACTCTCTGGTTTTCCAGATTTAAGATTAACTCAGCATTCTATTTTGGGGGGTAGCTGGTGGCAAAGTTTTATTTCTACAACGTTATCTCATCGTTTAAACACTGATTTTATTCAACCCTACGATGAGATCTGGTTTGCGCAGCCAAAAAGGCCCTCTATTTTTATCAGACGCTATTTCAGCTGATCCGGCTTTACAGGCTGACTCTACTTGTATCATGGCTAAGTGTAGATTATCTAATACTGTGTCCTCAATCACTTCTAAGTCTCTTTGCATTGCTCCATTCTCGGTGGAATCTACCCCTCCTTTAAATAATACAATGTCCTGCAGCCTCACTTCGATAAAGCCTATTATTTCAAACATCCTGGAACCTAGTATTCCATTAGCCACGCATAAAGCTATGATCCATAACCCTGAGACCACAGATGCCACTACCAGTGTTTCTACAGCAGGCGATAATGTAGTACATAAAACTCCTAGAAAGCCTAAACTATACCAACAAGTACTTGGGCAGACATACATGGACAAATATATCTTAAAAGCAACTTCAACCAGTACAGAAATAAAACTTCCTAAAGTTTTTAGAGGCAACGCTATGCTAGATCACTCAGCAATGTCCACACAAGTTTTTTTTGGTGGAAATAATAATATCACTGATCTTAGCATAATTGAGTGTGCAGATAAAGCGATGAATCGGCCATTTATTACTGGAATTCCGGAAATCTCTAGATCCTCTTCTCAAGAGCCAGTGGCTGATAATACACCTACCGCCCTAACAAACATTATTGAAGACACTGAAAACAACATAGTGGACTATGATCCGGACTTAGCTCCTGTGTCCACCTATCAGAACCAAGTAAATTCTCCACAATTACACCATACATTAAAAGATGTGGATGAACGGATTCGATTGACGCATCCGACAGTCTCAGCCCTTAACGTTGTTTTGAGCTCCTTTGTTGAGCTTTATGACAATGTTTGGTCCGAGCTTAAATCTGTCAAAATTGCAATGACAGAACTTAATCTGAAAATTGACTGTATTGGTACAGATATCTTAGTGGATATTAATAACAAAGTGGACTGGATCGGCACTGAGATTTCTCAGAGGTGGCCGGTGCAAGCTCCACAGGGCGAAAGTTCTCCAACCCCCCCCTAGTCAAATACCCATTGTTAATACCCAAATTATAGAGATATCAGACAACAACTTGCCAGTGGAACCCTCTAATATTGCTGCTGCTCATGTTCAGGATTTACCAGCAATTCCTGCTGGCCTTGACACTTTTCCCACTTCTACAGGTTTATTGGCCGACCCTATCCAAACTTTGCCTATTTTGTTCCCCAATCCGGGTCAACCTAACTGTATTCTGTCCCCAGTTATTATAGTAAATGCCACTGGTAAAGAAATTCTTTCTGAACAAACTAAGCCCATTTCATCGGCTATTCCCCGCAATACTGCTGAGGACCTATTCAATACTATAAAACTTACTCAGCTGACAGAGCCCAGTCCTATAACAAGCTTGATCCCAATTCAGGTGTCTAAACGCACACAAGACAATGCTACTAAACATCCAGCCCTCAAGAAATTGACGGCCCCACGTAAAACGCGCCTTATCAAGCGGAACTTGGCTACAAAGCAAACCAATTTTCTCTTTACTAAATCTATTGCAAAGGTCTCTACTTCCTTGAACACTGCCTCTATTCCTAAGGGTAATTTACCGAATATCTTTAAGCCTCCAACAACCAAATTGGTTGATTCCATGGCTCAAACTGACAGTTGTAACCCTCCAGTTACTCATGTTCCAGACAAGTGGTCAGGAAACCCTCCAAAATTCTGTTTGCCCCCCCCCCAAACAGTCTATAAGTGAAACTCTTCACGCCTCCCCTACTCCAAAACTGTGCCCTTTGTTACCACCTCAACAGGGACGTGGTACAGGCAAATTTAGGTCCAGTGAGCAAACTCTAATGGTTCCATTGGTTGCACAAGCTGCAAACCCCAGCAAATCACAACCTGGAGCTGATACTAGTAAACTTAAAACTTACGAAGCAGCTCTGTTGGCTCCTGGCGTGGCTCTAGCTAGTGGTACTGGCAATTTTAAGATCCGAGAAGAACTTCCTATTATTCCTTCCATTCCACAAGGTGTAAAACATACCAAAGTACATCAGGGGTGTGGTATTGGAAAATGTACAACCTTTGAAGTAACTCCTCTATCTTATGTTAAGACTCAAGCTACCGATCTAAATTACTCACAGAGCTCGTCGGCCTTAAGGACTAATCAAATCCCGGCAAATTGGGGCCCCACTCAACTGCAACCTCTTACGAACATAATACCTAACCAGCCCCTGTTCCCTGCCCTCCCCTTGGATCGGGGATCGGAGAGCGGATTCTTTCAGGATACCAACTATCAGCCCGCCTCTACCCACCCCACAATCTCGGCTGGGATTCGCAACTTGGTGGATCGCCTATATAAACCACAGGCCAGACCTTTGCCCCCTGCTGCTGTCAAACATCTTGATTTAACCATGAAGGGTTCTCAAAATCTATCAGCGGGCACTTTAACACGCCAAGAATTTACGAACAATAAGAATCCTAATTCTTTACACTTGATAAAGATTCAAAGCCTGCTGAAATGGGAAGAGCCTGTTTGTTTGAATCGGCGCAATGTATTATCTATCTTTTCTGAAATCCCAGCCCTTGCTCTCATCTCCTCTAAGGATATTGATAGAGTGGCCTTCCTGGACTGTAATTCTTTGGATATGAGCATGATTCTCCTTGCGTCACCACTTGTCAAAGAACTGATTCTTACCCAAAAAGACTCTCTGAAGGAATTGGGATTCAGAGTTGAAGCGGCTGCAGCATGGGAACAGTCGACCAATGGGCCCTCTTTTCCACAATCACCAGTTAAACCAATAGGGGCCCATGCAGGTGGCCAGAATTCCCTGCCCATACCAATAACCTCACTGAATCAACAAAACCAAGACGTTGACTGGGCTGCCATCATCTCCACCCTGTGGCAAAAATTTGTGCCTTAGGCTTACCCCCCCAAATCTGACCTCAGATACTCAGTCGATCCTTTGTATAAAATCATGGAACTCTAGAGGCAATCAACATCTATTCTCGAATTTGGAGTGCCTACAATTGTTGAGAGATGCAAATGTTATATGTATTCAAGAGACTTGGATGACATCAACCCCTTGCTTAGATGGCTTCCAAATTTTCGATCAGCCAACCCAATATAATTCTAGGGGTAGACCTTCGGGTGGTTTATTGGTGGCAGTGGATAACTGCTCTGGGCTAGCCGGCAAGGTTCTTTTGGGTCTCCCCTACGGGGCACTGGGGGTTGTTCTGAATTCAAGTACTGGCCAACTAAAATTACTAATTATCAACATCTACTGGCACTCAGGGGTTGGTGAAGTTAAGTTGTTTGTGTCTCTTATCTCGCAGATTATTTTGGAGTGGATGCTGGCTAATGATTCAGGTCATGTATTACTAGCTGGGGATTTGAACTGTGATTGTTTATTCAACTATTCTCCATGGGTATTATGTGAGCTGTATCCCCTTGATCGATGTGATAAAAGGAAAAAACTGGCTAGTCAAACTTGGTACACTGAATTGGGCAATCTAGGTTTACAACCTCTGCGTGACCTCTCTCAACCCTTTTCAAATCCTATTAGTTATACCTGGCGGCGGGGGTTTTCCACCTCTATGCTCGACTACATCTTTGTGGATGATTATCTTCTTACAAGATGCTCGAAGTTTGAAATCTTCCTGATCCCATGGAGTGACCATGGTATATTAACGGCAACTTTTAACATCTGCCTGACAAAGGGGCGGCTTTGCCATTCGACCATGGTCTCTCCAAATTTATCAGGATCTGCTATTCGGTGGTCCCCTAAAAACATTGAAACTCTGAATGGTAAACTATGGGACATGCTTAATAAGACTACTCTTGACTGGAAATTGGCAACTTTTAATTCTGCAATGGTCACTACCCTGATACAAGTGGCAGTAGATGACATTGGCACTAGTCTTGTAAACCGAATTCCAGTCACTAGGCATTTACATCAATATAACTCTGAGGTGGCAGCAGCAAAAACCATCAAGAACAAAAATATTAGGAAACTACAAACTACAATAAGCGACTTGTCCACCCGCCTAAACCTTATTAAGAAGGTTAAACAAGCCTACAAGAATTTTTGTAAAACAATTAAACACCAGTTATTACAACAGGACTCGGAATTAATGTTACAGGTTATCCTGAAGGCTAATGTGGGAGCCTTCTGGCAGATCGTTAATGGACAGGATGGTAACCTGGCCATTGCTGAACTTAATCCAATTGCAGAACACGGTTGGCTGGAGTTTTATTCAAATAGATTTGCTCCTAGCCCCCTAGCGGCAATGGCCAGTTTACCTGACTATGACCCATTAGCCCCTCATCCTAAATGGGATCCACCGTTAGAGATTGATACGATCCTGGAGTTAATCCACAGGTGTAAGAGATCAAGAGCCCCTGGCCCGAATGGGCTAACGAATAATACCTTCAAAGCAGACCCGAATCTTTGGGCCAATCTTTTATGTATTGAGTTTCGGGATATCTTGCAAACTGGGACATGTCCTAGCTCTTGGTCCACTGCATATGTGATCCCGATCTTCAAATGCGGTAGTAGGTCCGATCCCAAAAACTATCGGCCTATCGCTCTGATTGATGCGGACTGTAAAATTTTCTCTGCTTTTCTTCTTTCACACCTAAGGGATTGGGAAAAAACTAGCCATCCTTTGAGCCCCTTTCAAACGGGCTTCCGTAAAAACCACTCCACTAACATCAATGGACTGGTAGTTAAGTGCATTCAAGAGACTGCCTGGAGCTCAACTAGGGGTCCTATTTTTATGGCTTCAGTTGATCTCTCGGCAGCCTTTGATTGTGTTGACCGAAATAGGCTTTGGCAAAAACTTTACGCCTGGAGTCTGCCAAGGGGCTTAATTGGCCTATTGGAGGGGGTATATAACAATTCTACTGTTCGAATCCGGTTAAACAAAAAGGGGGACATGTCAGATGCTGTTCGCACTCATCGTGGGGTTAGACAGGGTTGTGTGCTAGCCCCCTGGTTGTTTAATCAATATGTTTCAGATGTAGCAGAGCACCTTGTGAAAGAGGGGCTATTAGTGCCGAGTATTGGCACTTTGAAGCTCATTTGGTTGGCGTATGCTGACGATTTTGCTCTATTTGATTTAACCAGGTGGGGTTACAGCGGTTGTTGGACGTATTCGCCAACTATGCTCAACTCAACGGCTTGAATATTAATCCTGCGAAAACCAAAATCCTTGCCTTATCTAAAGGGGTTGTTAGGAAGAAAACAAACCTATGGAAGCTAGGAGGTGCAACTATAACCTGCTCCACTTGTCTTACTTATCTGGGCTATTATCTGGGAGCAAGTAGAGGCTCAAAAGGGCAGAACCTTCTTCTCCTGCATAAAGCTAAGGTACTGGCCAGTCAGGTCCTTAAAATTGACCGTAAATATGGCCGATTTTCCATTAGACCTGCTTTACTCTTTTTTGAGGGGAAAATCGCACCGAAATTGACATATGGCCTAGAGCTCGGTACTCGGTCAACCATCGCCAAATTGGATGGTATTGAAGGGGACATATGGAGACGGGTCTTACTCGTCCCCAATGCAGTACCCCTGGCTGCCATTCGCTTCGAGCTGGGCTATATCTCTTTAACAGCACGAGTTGATTGGAGGAAGCTGCTGCTTTATGCTAAACTTAAGGCCCCTACTGCCAACACGCTATATGAACTGGCTGGCAACAATATTTACCGATCTGGATTCCTATACAAATTTGCTATGCTCTGTGAAGATATTCTGGCCAATATCGGCTCAGATTTAGAGCAATTAATCACTAATCCCACTAAAACTAAAATGAAGTTGTGGGACTTTGATTGGTGCCGGACTGTGGATGCCTTCCATGCATATATTTCTATGTCACACTTGGCTCATGAACATAAAAAAAAGAGGAATTCTTTCTTCAATTCTTAAGATCTTCCCAAATCGGGAACACAGACATACACTACTCAGACTACGGTGGAATATTCTACCTACTCTGGATACTAAACTGAGGTGGAAACAGATTACAGCGGCTAACAGTTTCTGCAGATTTTGCGGCTTAGTCCCTGAAACGGCTAAACACCTCATTTTGTTCTGTAGTCATCTCCATGTTCTGAGAGACTCTTGTTTGAATGCCTTGAAATTACAATTCCTAGGTCTCCCGACTGACCTAGTATGGCAACGCTGTCTGTGTATTGGAACAAGTAGGGAGGGTCTGGCCTTATCTAGTTTTATTCGTAACCTCCATCTTGAATAGATATACCTGTTGTTACCATGCTGTCTCATGATATAGGTTAAAGATATAGGTTAATTGCTCCTACTGCGCTTGTTCTTGTTTTTGTTTGTTTTTGTAATTTTAAATACTCTCAAGCTTTTGTAATCCTCTAAATATGTAATTGTGTAAATCTGTAATTGTGTATTTATTTATTCTATGTGCTGATTCTATGTGTTGATGCTTTTTGTAAAGGTTTAATAAAACCATATACAAAAAAAAAAAAAAAAGTCTGTTTGAAACTAGGAGACATAAGGAAGGAGGAAACCAGGTCTGACAATCAGGGTCAGGGATCTACCTTAGCTTGGAGGAGCATCCAAGCCACTCCTCTTTGTTGCACTGCCTGGTAGGAGGAAACCAGGTCTGCCAAGCAGGGCTAGCTAGGGACCCACTTTAGCATGGAGGAGCATCCAACCCACTCTTCTTCATCACAGTACCTGGTAGGAGGAAACCAGGTCTGCCAACCAGGTTTAGGCACCCACCTCAGCTTGGAGGAGCATCCAAGCCACTGTTCTTGTTTGTTTGTTTATTTATTTATTTGTATTGCACACGACCCAAAGGTATCAGGGCACAGAGGTTACAAGGAGATTCACAGCTTAGGTTACAGAATTAAATTACATATGGGAAACAAATGTGAACACAGTCAAGCATAGGTTGCAATTACAAATCTTTACAAGCAAAAAGAAATGGACACACAAGCAGGGTGTGCTAAGGTAGAAAGCATGATGGCAACAACATAACGGACTGAGAGTAGGGTGGTACCTTAATGATCTGTTGACTTAAGATAGTTAATGTAGTGGAGTCTAAAGTGCTGGTAAGATTGATCTTCTCGGAGTGAGGGTGGTAGCGAGTTACATAACTGGGCCGCTTTGACAGGGAAGCTACGGCCTCCCACCTTGGATAGTTTAAATCTGGGAATAGAGAGGCGGTTAGTGTTGACTAGTCTGGTGGGTCTAGTAGATGTCCTTCTGTGGTATCCCTCAATAAAAGGTAGTTGGGAGCAGCCTTATTCAAAGAATAATTATTTATGAATAAGTGACACCGTTTTTAGTTGGATTTGGTCGTTAGTCGAAAGCCAGTTATTTTGTCGTCTAATCTTGGATATAAGATCTCTCCTAGCTACGCCAAGGGCCCCTCTGAGGGCATTACTTTGGAGAGTTTGGATTCTCCTGATGATAGTTTTATTGGAGCCAATGTATAGGGCATTACAGTAATCCAAACTGGACAGGATAAGAGCTCCGGCCAGGATGATGCAACTATTGTTTGAGAGAAAAGGTTTGCCGGTTCTGATGAGCTTACAGGTGTAAGCAGTAGCAGAGGCCAGGGCATTCACTTGTTTAGTAAAGGATAGAGTAGGTTGCCATGAATTATGAAGGAGAAGTACTCATGTCCTAGTTTATTAAGGTTAGTGGGGGTACCCAGGATGATGAGCTCTGTTTTGTCATCATTCAGGCATAGACCATGAGTTGCCATCCATGCCTGGATGATAAGGCATACTCTATTCACCAAGGCCAAATCCTTAACGTAATCCCCTGAAAGTGGGAGGAGAATCTGAGCATCATCCGCATAGTTAGTGTAGGTGATAGATACCAAGATTGTCCAGATCATCGAAAAGGGGCTTAGTGAATATGTTATACAACGTGGGAGAGACACAGGAACCCTGGGGCACCCCACAGGTAATGGGAATAGGGTCTGCCACTGCTGAAGGGGAGAAGACCCTTATGGTTCTATTACTTAAAAAATGACTCAATCCAAACTATGGCCTCCTTGGAGAACTGAGCAGCCGAATCTAATTGACTGCATAAGACCCTGTGGTCAACAAGGTCAAATGCAGCCGAGAGGTCAAGGAGGAGAAGGCCGTTTTCCCCTTATCCCTTAGCTCGTCGATTTGGGCCTTCAGGTCAATGAGGGCGGTTTCTGTTCCGTGTTGAGGCCGGAAACCTGATTGGCGAGCTCCTAAAAGGTAGTTCCAGGTATTTCTGAATTTGTATGTAAGCAACCTTATCTAATATTTTTAAGAGAAAAGGTACTGTTGTGACAGGCCGATAATTGGTTGGTATCAACGTGTCTAGAGTTTGTTTTTTTAATAGTGGATGCACCCACGATTGTTTGAGGTTGGTGGGGATGGTGCCAGACGCGAATGAGGCATTGATGAGCTTAGATATAAAAGGGAGCTAGATCCCTCGCTGCATCCTTGATAAGCTGGGCTGGACAGAGGTCGCCCTGGGAGTTGGAGGGTTTAAGTGAGAGTATGACTTTTTCTACCTCGAGGATCAAAGTTTTGGAGAAGTTGAAACGGGTGGGTGGGGTATCTGAAGTCAGAGGGCTTTTATTGGGAGTGGATGAAGAGTTTAGTGCTGCTTTTTTTTTAAGCTATTTTATTTTGGAGGGTGGTTACTTTGTTAGCGAGCGCATGCTGGATATCAGAACACCAACGTTTGTCTTTAGTGCAAGTGTCTGGCGTGGGGCTCGGGGTCTCTAATTCTTTTAGGATCATAAATAGTTCCTTCATGTTGGAATTGGCTTGAGAGATCCGTTTATTGTAGGATTCTCGTATGTCCGGACAAATTTCTTTTTTGTAAATGGAAGAAATCTTGATAAGTTTGATTCTGTTTGCTTCTGAGGGGAGTAGTCTCCAGGAGGCCTTGCAGCTTCTATTTCTTTGCCGTAGGTTTTTTAGATGTGGGGTGAACCATTTGTTCAAATGGGTTTTTGGCTTACTTGGTCTCAGTTTAAGCGGGGCAATGATGTCTAGCGATGTGGCCATGATTTTATTATACTCGTTGACAAGCATACTGGGGTCAGTGCTGTCTGGAAGGGAGTTATGGGTCGGGAGAATAGCGGGAATGAGTCCATCCACTGTGATGTTCTTTTTATTCCTGGTTAAGGTGGGTGGGGAAGGGGGTGTGTATATAGGGAGGGGTCTAGAGGTGGTGAGTGTGAATGACAAATGGGAGTGGTCCGTCCAGACTTCATGACAGTACCTGGGAGGAGGGAACCAGGTCTGCCAACTAGGGTCAGGGACCCATCACAGCTTGGAGGAGCATCCAAGACACTCTTCTTCACCATAGTACTTGGTCAAAGAAAGCCAGGTCGGCCAACCAGGGTCAGGGACCCACCACACTTTGGAGACACATCCAAACTCCTCTTCTTGGTGATAGTGCCTGGTGAGAAAAGAATCAGCCTTGCTAATCCTCGGGTCAGGGACACCAGAACCAGAGAAGAGGTTGAACTGTGTTGCAAGCCTGAAGAAGGCTGGGGAAGGGATACATCCCACAGCAGTTGACAAACTGTACCCAAAGCCTAAGGGAGGCTGTGGAAGGGAGACATTCCACCCACCATTTAAAAGGAACTAATAAACTCTGAACTGTCTTTTTGTCCAGGGGAAGAGAGTTATTCCTCTGGGCCAAAAAGACCTCCTTTTCATTTAGTTTAAATTTAGAGTGGGAGGGACAGAGTTAGGATTCTGACATTGGACATTGAGACTTTTTGCATTCAACACCATGACAGTGACATTAGTTATTTTGGTTGAGGCAGGGAAACTCCTCTTAGAGTTGGGGTAAGATAGGCTTCTCTTTTCATTTTCGTAATATAATAAAAGTTTATGCCAACCACTAGGACCACTCCATGTCAAGAGTCTTACTACTGCACCCTTATAACATACATATATTAACGACAACAAACATTGGACATTTTTAAGTGCAGATAGGCTGTAGGGCCATCTCTGCACGGGATGGGACCATGATGGGTGAAGTGCTAGAGTCAAGACAGAGCAAGGAAGGACAGAGGCAGGGTAAAGACGAGGGCAAATGTTAGCAAGCCGTCAGATGAAAGATAGGTAAAGAGGATAGCTCAGAGGCAAGGAGGTAGGATTTTAGCTTGATTTTAAACAAGTAGTCATGGATGGTGAATATGTCAGGTAGTGTACGAATGGCACGATTGTTACATACATATTGGCTCTCCCTAAATCACGCAATGTCTTATGGAATAAGGGGGGAAATGGTTAATGTCACTAGGGGATTGCCCCATTTCCACCAGAGGTAACAGACATATGCTGTAACTGGATTGCGAATGGACATTTTATCTTTGGATCTTCAATACTGTGCACTCATGCATGTGCCCAGATATGTTTTTTGATAATCTTGTGCACTTTGTGATATTGATCCACCTCTTGGGAAATGGCATTCATATGCTGCAGCTTTTGTGCCATCTCTGTCAGTGTTGCGTCTGTCATCTTACACCGGAGAAATGTATTGACGCCTGTCTAGGTATGGTTTTCCTACACATTGGGGGGCCTCTAGTTCAGTCTTTGTTTAATTTGGGTTTTTGCATTCCTTTCATGCCTAGATGAGGTTGAGCAGGGCTTTGCCCTGTGGGGGCGGTGCTTCTTATGTGTTGGGTCAGAGGGCAGGTCCTTCTAGCACAGGGCTGTGGGAGGGCTTGCATTACATTACAATCACATAGGTGAAACCCCACCTCCCTCATTGGCCCTACCCTTTGCACTTGTGAACCATGTGTGTTTGATGTTGATTGTATTTACCCAGATCAGTTGGGTCACCATATGTGCTGGTAGTGTACTGTTGCACAAGACCATGGCATCATTGCCGGAAAGTGGGAATAGAAATGGGTCATAGAGGTATGTATCATAGGTCACCTGCATGTTACGGTAATGATGTTTCCCGTTACAGTACACCTCTTCTAATGCCTAGGGCACCACCAATGTGACCAGTGCTACACTGATGTTGGACAAGTGGGAAAGTCACATAACTGTGCCTTTGTTGCATTTACCCCTCGCCCCCTTGCGTGCCAGCCATCCTTTCCCTTCATTTATGTAGTGTTATGACAGTGATCTTTGTTGCTTTGAAGGATCGCAACTTGTGGACACCAGATAACAATAGAACGAATCATCAACTTAGCTCTTTAAGGAGCTCTTGAGGTCAACAGAATGAGACCAATTCATTCTTTGGAGTGGTCCATGGCGCACGCACATGGGCAAGAAATTAATTACAAAGATGCAGATCTGTATTATGTTTTTTTGGTTTCTTCTATGGCACTTTACACAGCTGTAGAGCGGTTTCAAAGCACTCATGATAGATGTGTTACCATTTGTATAAACATGCAGAACACCCAGACAAAATAATTGACAAGATTATTTTGCACAATGTAAAGATTGATACAGCTCAGCTACATTACAGCACTACTACTTTCAATACATGTCAACTCTGCATGAATAATCAGATGCCAATGGATATATCATCTTCGGTCAGGTCTGCATCATCAGACCTTTCACAGCTAATCACAACACTATTTACGCATGCAGAGGAACACATATATATCTCTAGAAAGACATGCAACAGTGAAAAACGAAAGATATAAGAGCTGGAAGTGTTGTTAGAAGGAGAGAGTGAAGGAAGGATCGATTGTTCCAGATTTATTTGGCTCGCCCACCACTTAAATTGCTGCTCCCGACACCATTTGAGTTTGTTTCCAGTCTGTGTTTCCGTTGGAGTGGCAGCTGCTGGCAGGTTGGTGGGTAAATGTTTCCCTTTCTTGCCCATGCACCGACATCACTTCATTAACCATTCTTATTGGAGAGAGGTTAGACCTGCAGTGAGTCATCTGTTCTTACGGGGGCAAGTGCTGTCTGGGCTCATATTATGTAATTTGTAAGGACCCCTTGGGGTTTGATAATAGAAGAATCTAATAAGCGAAGGAGCAGACAAGATTCTTTTTTCGCCTGAGAGCGAGTTAAGCGACAGGAGGCAGATATTTTTGTAAGGGGCTCAATCCAAAGGGGCTTTCTCACCCTATCCCTGGGGAGGGCGACGCATAGCATACACAGGATATCATCTGATCTGAAATTGCCCTGCATAGGATGACCCTTTAAGAGGGAGAAGGCTTTAGGATTACCCTGTGCATAGGCACTGGCAAGTTTTGGCTGTGAATTGGGAGTGGGTCTGACAGACCTTTCTCTGACGGAGGACAGACTGGAGATAGATTTAAAGTGAAGTTTAGGAGCTACTGTGAAGGGTGGGACCATCTACTTGTCACTGATAATCTGCCAGCCCTTCCCTTGTCATTCCTAATCCCTCATTTGTTCGAATGTCTCACCAGCAGTTACCTGCAAGGATGTCCCAGTGGGCTCCATTACCCATAGCAGATTTGTGCAGTTTCAAAGGTAGCAGGGTTGAGTTTCTAGCGACTTGACCATTGGACCCTGACATGGCCAAGTATATGGCTGACAAGTCTCACCACAGATGTTTTTTTTTGGTGCAAGGCGGACCCCTTCTCCTCTTAGAGCTCCCATTTGGATGTCTCCGCATGAGTGCCTTACAGATGCAATAGGTCAGAATGTGAGGCTAAAATGAGTAGGTGAGTGATAATGTTCCCTCCCAGGATTACCCCAGAGGTGCTCTGTTTTCAGCAGTGTTTTGATCCGTTTATTGTGATCAAATTCGAGTGCCCGACAGGTGCTCTGAGGCACAGGCGATGACATTCAATTGAGGCTCTCCTTTAGGTTTTGCTCTGGGAGCGCATTTGAGGGAGTTCTCTTGGCCTTGCAGCACTTCAAAATGTTTCTGCCATGCCTGGGACAGGTAAAAGTGCAGTACATGGCTTACACAGATGATTTGGTGGTCCTAGAGCAGACCCCTATGGGGCTCCAACGGGCATTAAATGTAACGGTAAACTATTTGAAACTGTTGGAAATTGAAATTCATGTACAAAACCCGCTAAACAACAATTCTAATTATAAGGCCAACAGACGCTAAAAAAAGGTAACATTTTAATTGGATGTTGAGCCAAAGAAAAGAGTTTATCACTGAGAATTTTAAGTATCTGGGATCTGATCTATTAGCAAAACATCTACACATATACATATACTTCTATTCAGGTTCGACTTAATAAGGAAGGCTTACAAGCAAGATCTTCACTGCCCGTGGCCTAAAGCAAGGATGCCCATTGGCTACTGTGTTGTTCAAGCTATTTATTGCAGACATAAGTTAAACAATGGCGGCTGATGGCTACAATCAGAGAATGAACAGGAAACCGGTGGGCTGGACACTTTACGCTGATGACCTTATAATCTTATACTATCGGTCTCCAAAGAAAACTAAATCTTCTTCAGCTCTATATCGAAAAAGATGCACTAAAAATAAACGCTACAAAATCTGCAGTCCTAGTGTTTCACAGAACAAGAGGCACTCAGAAAACAAACACGTTTCACTGGCACCTTACTAACGATCCTATAACACGAGTCGATCATATGACATGTCTGGGGGTCGAATTAAATCAGAATTCATGTGATGAACCCTGTCTAGCTGAACTGAGAACAAAAACTAAAAATCTTGCTCAAGGAGCTTTAATACACAAACGGTATGGAAAATGTTAACCGATTCCTGTCGTGAAATTTTACAAACAGAAAGTTGTGCCAATTTTTACATATGGAGCTGAGACTTCTCTATGTTACTACTGGAAAGAGTGGCCACTACTCGAAGGTATGTTCTGGACGAAAATCCTACAAGTACCTAACTGGGAGCCAATCACTATTATACGACACCAATTGGGGGCGGATTTCAATCTATACCATAGTGATATGGAAAGCATTGTCATTATATTGCAAACTCATCATGCCTAATTGCCACCCCCCCTCCCATTCCAATTTAAAATTCTGGAACCTGATGAGCAAGGAAAACTGGATTGGGTTACAAAATATTGGTACTCACAATGCCAAGCGATTTTAGACGAAGTAAATATATTGGCGCTGGGACTGGTCGCAAACTCTATGAAAACACCATCCAAGAATCTAGAGCTGTGAATGTAATTCCAAAGTACCTGGTAAAATTCCCCAGTGCCCGGCAACATAACATACTGCTACGAATTCGTTTAAACTTGATTCTGAGCATTTAAATTCTCAACATAAGCCCTGATGGTTCTGACAATTATAGGTTGTGCAAAACATCAGTAGAAACTTTAAAACATGTCCCACAGAGATGCCAAGAACTGACATCTGTAAGAACGAAATTCCTTGGCACCCTAATAAGCGGACCACCATCCTGGAGCAAATCAGACTGGTGGACTTTCATGTGCTGAGGAGATCATTTTACAATATCATTTATACTATGTTCATTGATTCATTATTTTCTAAGAGCGTTTAAAGAACAATTGTCAATCTCATATTCCATATTAACTGATAAGTGACTGTTTTCTCTTTTTTTCATCTTTATCCTTTTTGTTTATTTCACTACTTGATTTTAAACACGATACATTTTATACTGGTACATTAACTGGTAAATGTTTGTAATAAGCCAAATGCCAATACATTTTTTTAAAAAGAAAAGCATAATGGAAAGACAGAAAGAAATCAAAGGACAAGTGACTCTGCTGGTCCGAGAGGCATGCGTGTAGGATCCCCAGATTACTTGCACCATGCCACTTGCGGGAGGCAGGGATTCACCACATGCTGCCATTACACGGTACCGTCAGGAAGCAGGACTTGGGCTCTGGAACCTTGATATAGCCTTTGGAAATGTGTAATAGGAAATATGCCAGTGGCGTCTGGTGAAGTTTTTAATTGGAGAGGTGTACATTTTTGCCACAAATACACGAGAGTGACAGAGCGTGGCGAGGAAGCCCACACCAACCAAAGGGATTCTTCTAAATCTGGATGTATTGTTTATGCCTGTAGGGGCACCATTTTTATTTGAATACACTTTGGAAATTTCAAATGCCTCACAAGTTGGCACCGGTTTAGCCCTTTCGTGGATTATGTGTTAAATTCCTTTGTGTGTGTTGAAAGGGATTGCAATCACTTCCATCAATGGAATGAGCATGACAAGAATGCAACCTCCGCTGGTCAAGAAAGCAGTGGAAGAGTTATGTTGTAATTCCTAGACTTAGGTCCTCCACGATCTGAAAGAGAATCACAGAAACCAAACCAAACAGCGGAATCTTGGAGAGGACAATCAACACAAAATACTATCAGATGGTGGCAATATCAGTAAACCAATCATTGTCAAATATCATGGAAGCTCAAACATGATTCAATCCTCAGCAGGCATAACCCCCATCTCTGCTAGACCCACAACCTAGAAAGTGAGGGGAAAAAAAATCACATTTTAATGTGCTACCTCAGAGAATAAGGAGGCCTCAAAGACTGCACTCAGCATAACTCAAGTGAAGCTGGATGCTGTGGAGATGAGCTACAGAAGGAAATCAAGAGTCTACAAGACGAGCTGTGGGGAAAAAAAAAACAGAAGCATATACACAAAACAAAAAGGGAGCAGAAGTGCACAGTAACCACATCTTCTCCCGGATTGTCAAAACCTATGGAAAATGATGTTGCCAGTTAACTCAATTCATCCTTCAGACCAAATTGTGACGCCTTATTCGCCACAACCTCCAAACAGCAAGAAAACATCTTGGTAAGAGCCACAGTAAGAATCCAATCATTATGATCAATGACCACAACCTTCCACCCCAAGGACGAGTTCAAGGTTATGGATAACCATGGACAAAGGAAAGTTTCTGTGCTGTTGGCGAAGGAGGAAAACATACATATGGGCACATAGAAGAGCTAGGCAAACCCTCATAAATAACAATTCCCAAAGTAGGCTTTGGATCCCAGGCAGATTCCAGAACAAGATCCCAGTCTGTTGAAATAGAAAAGTTGGATTGGGATTGGACAGAAGCTGCAAACTCTGAACGCTCATCTCACAGTGTGAGAGTAATTCAACAACACTATAATCATCTGGTGCAGAAATTGCAATGGTGCTATAAAAAAGTACAAAGCTTAGTAGACAAGACACCAAACCTAAAATTAGTCCTGTGGGGGTGGGATGCAAGAGCCAATTGGGCCTCAAGAAGGGTGTCTTTTCACAGAGCTCCGCAGCAGGCTACTATTTTCGGGCCTTTGCAATTGTTCTAAGTATGTGTAAAATTCATCTGAGACAAGAATGATGTGGGGGGACTAGGAGTAACCGAGAGACTGACTGGGAGACATGAGTGAGTGCTTGGATCTCAGGTTATCGGGTGGAAAATGGTATCTGTACCCTATACTTGCTGAAGGCAAGATGAAAATTGCCAGCGCATATCATGAGCGGTGAGCATTATCATATACTGTACACCTGGTGGCAATCTGGAAATCTGTAGCTGCGACAGCAGCCTGGATTGACAGTGGTGAATTGTGCAATTTGGGTTTTACAGGGGGTACATGATAAACAAGGGCTCTCATTACAGCAGTAGCAATGAAGAGATGCAGAATTAATTTCGCTGAGGGAATTCCACCTTTCTGAAATCGAGGACATAACAGGAGCCCTTTCTAAGTAGAACACATGCCACAATAATTAAGAGCTGTCCTGTGGTGCGGCAATGTGACATATTTATCCGGGAGATTGTGGAGGAAGACATCCTGGGTAAAGTCCCTGCAGCAGTTCCAAGAGAGCAAAACGTCATCCTCAGTGTGAACGGATGAGATGAGCAGGTATCTGGAGACTGCCATACAGAAGAAGAGCTGGATTTGCAGAGTTCATCTGCTGGCTTTTGCTGGTGCCTTGTGACGAGAAGAGATGGCTAAACACACTGAAACAGAAGGGAGTGACGTAGAGAATTTCTGGATGCAGCGTGACAGGGTCCCAGTCAGACTCACACAGGTCATACATAACATGTGAAGTTGTTAGGTACACACAGAGATCGTAAGAGGGTTGTACACACTGCAACGAGCGGTGGTAGCTTTTAATGATCCCAGTGATGGGTGTTTGCAAGTGCATGTATACTTGCAATAGTTGTATACATTTGGTGGCTGCAGTGATGACAAAGAAGCATTATGTTGATACTGTGAACGATAGAACCAGTCAGCTTTGATCTGCAGTTGTAAGGTGGAGTGAAAAGCACTTTGTTTTAAGGCTGAGCAACTCGCCCCAGAAGGGAGCATGCTGCTCAGTGCTGCGGGGAGAGGGAAGATTTGCAGTCTTAAAATGTGTTTTCGGTCACCAGAGTTCTTATGCGGGTTCATTCTGTTCCCGTCTGACTCCCCATTCCTAGGTTTGATCCCAGTTTTGGAGGATGACTTGAGGGTTCATAAAAGGGATGCAATATGACTGGATATGGAATTAAAACGCCAGAGGTTAAAATGATGCAATGGGACATAATGCTGCTGCATAATTATGAGCATATACTGTGGTCTGGCTTGTGATTTGTCCGTTTTCTTTAGTGAAAAGATTTGAAGAAAAATAAAATGGTTGGACCCAGTGCTGCTCTAAATATTGACATTATATTTCCCTATTCAGCCCGTAAGTGCCAGACAACAAGCAACAGAATCGTGAATGTTGTACAGCAACTCTCAAATGTGGACTGCCCTAGAACGCATCATTATCGCTTTTTCCTTCCTCTGCTTGTGCACGAGCCTACTCCCACACAGTTAATTTTATCACTGAACTACGAAACCATTTAGAAAACAAGTAAAAATACAAATCTGAATTTCCATTCCATTTCCCCCCGCTTTTGTTTATACGCAAGGTATATTCTCTATTTTTGTCTGAAGCATCTAAGGTGAAGAACCCAAGGTATGTAAAATAAAAATAAATGTAACAAAAAACCCTACACTACGTGCCATGTCCCGAACAGCATTGCAAACAAAGTTAGTTGACTCCTATTCTCTACAGGATGTGCTGTGTAATAATCTCTGCAAGAAGAACACATTAATGTTCCTAACTTTCTTCATATCGTAAAAGAATCAGCAGGACGTCCCAAAGTATTTGTGGGGCAAACTGCAAGTGCCCTGAATCCTTTGCATTACACAGGTTTTCAATGGAATGTGTTCAACTATATCGGCCCAATCAGGTATCATCATCATCCTCCGACGAGCTGGCAGAATAACAGTCTAATCCAAGAAGATGTGTTACAGCTTCACCGGATTCTTTACTTGGCGCTTCTCGGCTTCCATAAGGAAGCACAGGGGTGTTCCCTGCTAGGACCTGATGATGTGAGAAAAGGATGTCCTTCATTTTCAGTACATCCTCTCCTAAAGTACTGAAGGAAGAGTTTTCCCATACACATTTGGGATCCATTTTCTTGCTGAAGTTCAAAGGCTTGTCTTGTGCATCGGAATCCAAGTTTGTGCAGTCATGGAAAGTAGAGCTGCTGCTTGCTTCTGGCAGGCGGTGGGATACGCCAGCTTGCTTCCGATTATGGGCATCATCTAAATCTAGGTCTTGTCTGACTTCGTTGAGGAGCACAGGTGTGCGCAGCAGCTTTGCAGATGTTGAATCTACCAGAGAGAAGGGGAAAACCCAGATTTAGATTACTAGTAATGATTTGGCATATTTACAACTGTGTTGTTTACATAGTAGGATTGACATTTAACTCTGTCATATTCTTCCAATTTCTGTTATTCCCCTGTGCCAAACTTAATGTGCACATTTCTATCTAACGTACAACAATCGTATCGAATGCTTGGCTTTATGAAGGCAAACATTCAAAATAGGAAAGATTCTGACTACTGCAGGTCAATTAAAAAGAAAATATGGACATCGTTACTGCGCAGTGTCAAGCTCCCCAGTATATGTAAAAAATACAAAGCAAAAATACATAAAAAGAAATATCAGCAAATAAGTTAGAATTGTGTGAACCTGCCCAGTACATCATAACAAGCTGTGTGTACTTGGCCAAACTTGTACCTTTGTCTCAATCATTAGATATACTCAGTAGAGGCATTTTATGAATGTTTGTCTTAACAACAGCGAGCACATTTTACTGATGGGGTGTGGATTGCTTGCTTATCACAAACCAGAGCTCAACATACACGTTCCGGCAAACCACACACTTTTCCTGCTGTGAAGGCAGTGGGGGTGGGCGGCGAGCACCAATACTCTTACTTAAAGAACCACAGGTGGCCATGAGCTATCATTACTACACACTCCACACAATAGCGGCATTCACAATACCCAAAAGGCAATGAACTGTTGGTAGAACACCCTTCACAGGGCATTTCCCAATCCGCCCTGCATGCTACTCCTTCCCATGAGGCACGGAGTATTCGTTACTCAAGACAAATGTGAATATGGGATTTTAAAATCTGCTTTTCATAACATCACTAGTAAATCCCCTTACTGTAAAAACAGTCCAAGCTATGCTGATGAATATTCACTCAGCAGGTGCCAACTGTATCCCAATTTATAGTTTGTGTAGGGTCCTAGACATCAAGTGCTTTATTAGAGTCTTGATTAAAAACCGGATCTACTTAGAATGTAGATTTTCTTGTGCCACCCAGAGGTAATCGATTCCATATACATAATATGTAATGGCCCGGATGTGCGCTAGCTTTAATCATGAAAAGCTATGTTCTAGCAGCAATATTGCTTCTTAACAAGTGCCCATTTCAAGATGTGTTTCCTCCCAGATTATTAAATACTTTCAAATTATTTACATTATTCCCCTGCTACCTATTTAATGTAAGCTACTTATGGCTCTCACCTCAAATGAGCAAATCCTTTATTCTTACAATGTTTATTTAGGCAATGCTGACTTATATTGGTCCAAATTCAACTATTCAGGGGCTATTGCTCTTTCTGAACATTTGCACCGAAAAGAACATATTCAACATGTACCTTCAATTTATCAATTTCTTGGTAAACTGTTGGATTACATTTTTTTCTAAGTCTGGAAAATTGCCTTTTGTAGAACACTGGTCAGGTCATTGTAATTGCTGCGATAATGGAGAGGAGAGTTGCACCAGGTCTGGCCACAGCCGCACACGCTCCCGAATACGAATACACGTATAAGCGGAGAGCCAGTCGGTAAAAAACCAAGAGCCATGTAGTTACCATTGAGAGTGGAATAGATTGTGCGACTTAAGTAGGGTGACGGGTCGATTGCATTTTGCTGCATACACATGCAGGAAATAATTAAATGGTGACACTCTCATGTAGACATGAAGAACACATGCATGCAGACACAAAGAACGCTAACATGGTGGAGCATGAACCACAGTACCACCATTACTCAGACCAAACTCTGCAATTCTGAAATACTCCAGCCCGACATAAAACTGCTTAAAACAAGTTTCCAGGCCTCACGATGCTCAGGCGAGGTAGCAGTGAGAAATAAACATATCCTTAAATACCAGGTGCTAGTAGTTACTGTGCTAAGTGATCCCATAACAAATGAATACACAGCACCCGAGTAGCTGCCAAAGGAAAGCACACACATGTTAAGATAGCAGAAAATCTAAAAAATTTAGCTCAGAATAATTGTCCTCTACCACATGATCCTCAACAATGGCCATTCATTTCAGGCCCAATTAGATCGTGCACTTGCCACTTCCTTAGCACATATCCAGACACAGACAGGCAAGGCCAAAAATAGACTGGCAGAGAAGACCTCATGGCTGGGAACAAAGGGGAGTAGCTTCTTTAAACTGGATCATAGTGGTTCACCCATCTCTCCCTTCTTCACCACATAATTTGGCATTTCATAAAAGGGGCTGAAGGTCAGATGAGCAAACGACTGACCAATCTAAATCTGTCCTTATCGAAAAATGTAGTAGAATGCCAACCAATAGTGTGCTAGATTAAAATGTATTATCTGTAAATGGTTGGCCTAGGAGGGGTCACTAGTTGTAGATGAACCAATTATAAAAGGGTTCACTTATAGATAATTATGTTTTATACTCTACCAACCAATCAAAGACGAGAATATAAGTTTGCTGTGATTGTACTAACTATGACGTCAACCATGACAAGTTCTTGTTGTTTCCAACGCCATTTGGAGATTGATTTTTTGTACGTTCTCCCAGCGCCCGTGTGCATTGGAATAAAGCTGGGTTTTCTCGGGCACGAGTTACTCCGTTATTGAGTATTTTTCTTTTATTGGTACATCTGGGCCTATTTTAACATACCCAATTTTCATGAGAGGTTCATCCAACTCATAAAAATAAAGTGAATTCATACTATTCTCTTACATCATTTAAGAGTATTTGAACCAATGCTGCATTAAAGAAGCTGTATTCTGCAGCTCTTGGTTTGGATCTTGATTTAAGTTATAATGTTTATTGCTTATTTTCTTTCAGTTGACTACATGCTTCCTGATTAATTGGCTCCTATATATTCCTCTAGTAGATCATCCACAAATGTGGTTCCTTGGCGCACACATGCATCAAAATGTGCCATTAGGCGATGTGAAGTATGGTGGCATAAAATAATTCTCATTAGGCCAATTACTAGCTTATCCCCTTGCAAGAGTTATATAAAAATGTATTTCAGGTGATAATCAAAATGTATTCATCCTAAGATCACTAATGACTTTAATTTCCTCAGTGACCTCTTAAACCGATAGGAATGTGCCAACTACTCTCCCATCACATCATTTCTTCCTCTTGAGATAAGTGAGCACAAAATTATTTGCCAGTAATCCAAAGACACAGTCAAAATCACACCATTATACTTCTGTCCTGTAAGCCCTTTGTGGAAGAAGTTAGTTGGCATGATGATTACTATGAAACCCACTTTCTGCTCCGATTACATCATTCCTGCCTTTATAGGTAAAAGTATTTCTGAAGCTGTTTTAGCTTGATGGCTTCCATTGGTAAATGCTTAATTTTTGCAGTCATCTTTCGCCTATCTTTTTAAAAGGATCATATTTATAGCATGCATTCGCCGCCCCCAGCTTAGTTCCTTTTTTTCCACACGTTTAGCACACTGTTCGGAACACTGCTCGTTATAACAAAACTATTTTACCAGCAGTATGTCGGAACCCAAGTGCAGGCTTTAAGTGGTGCTGGGAATGCAGCTCTAACATGTCCATCATGGACCGGCACAACATTTGTGTGTGAGGTCTAGGAGAGGAACATGCCACAGAGCAATGTGGCTCCCGTCAATCGAACCTGGGAACGTTCGGCCAAACTTGAGCTAGGAAGGCGCCCTTCTAAGTCACTGACCAAGTTAGATACTAAATCCTCGGGAGATGATACCGAGGTCATCCTCCCTCAACCCCCCAGAGAAGAAAAGATGACAGGGAATGCAGGCGACATAAGGGTAGTGAGACCCATCGTTCTTCTCATCATCCACCCACAAAAAGAAAAACCAGCACAGGCACAGGCGCAACTTTTCAGAGGAAAGGGGTACGTCTTACCCCTCCAAGGGGGTTCCATAGAGAGGAATTGGAGGAGTTTAAGCAGCAAATGTTGCAGCTATTTGAGAAGGACATGGCTGGTACAGCTTTGGCCTCAACATTGTCGGCGGGGCCATCAGCAACCGTGCCCGGAGTCTGCGACACAACAGTGCAGAAAAAGGGTCATAAACCCTCAAGCTTGATCTCTTCCAAACAGAAACAGAGGCGCCAAGCAAAGAAGCCAGGATTTACATTTTGGTCTTGACCCAAAACACAAGACCAGGCTACGTTCCTGAGTCTAGGGTCGACTTCAATTACATGCTATCTATATTTGATGACAAAGGGGACACCCCCATCCCCTTTGGGATGGGACCTTTGACTGACAGGGCTTGATAGTATACTGGACTTTACGTCCGACCAAGCGGAGCGCATGGAGCTGGCGGCAGGTCTGCATGATGCGAGTGGGCTGGCTATGTCTCCAGACGTTGAAATGCAGCAAGCTTCACCATACGCACACCCAAATGCTGAATATCATAGGCTGTCGAGAGGGTGGACGCCACCCTCTGTATCAGCACTCAGTCGAAATATTTACAACAGTATGAGCTCATGGAAATTTCGGACAAAAGCCGCAATCAGAGAGGGCCCTGACATTTAACGTGGCAATAGTGGATCCCATCGTGATGATATGGCCACATCTGTGCTCGACAATGGCAGATTATTCCCACGTTCTCTGAAACTTAATTTCAGAGGCAAGCGCCCATCTACCAGAAGGCAAAATTAGAGACGGCTTTCTGGAGATTGCAAATGACGGAAATGGGATGGCATGTCAAACCCTACAGGCCAACCTTAATACAGAAAATTGCAGCGGGAGGTTGATGGGGCCCTCGACGATCCTACAGAGATCTTCATACCTACGAGGCTTGGGCTTCTCACCGAATGTGCAGTTGAAGCTCATCGACATAGCCTTCTATGGAGAGTATCCCTTTGAACCAAGGGCCAAAAGAGTGTCTGTAGAGATTTAAGGAGTCCAAGATTGCAGCAAAGTCGCTGGGGATGGTGATCCAACAACCCACTGTGAGGAACGCATGGTATCACAAGTAAGGAAAGAACACAAAGATGCAAGTTTCAAGGGTGTTTATTGAACTTCAAATGGGTTGGTTGGACGCCTATCAAAACCTTAATCTAAGGACGGGAGCAAGCTACAACCATCAAATAATAACGCAGTCCTAGTGGAGTCTGTCAAAATAAAAGGGCCTATACTAATAAAGCTATGGGCAATCCTTACTTCTAAATACAGAATGGGAGGGGACAACAACGTACGCAAAAGAAAAATGTTCAAGAAATGATAGGTCAGGATAGTTGAGCAGTTGACTTCCCTTCCCCCACGGTTTCAGCATGGGGCAAGGCGGCACGTGCAAGCTTCGTACACACTCTGGCTTCTTGGCCACGAGGTAACAGTTCAAATCATAGGCATCGGGGCCTTCCGCCAAAGTCTCTCTCCCAATGACAGTCTCTTATTGCAAAGGGCCTCATGCTACAAACAAAACACAAAAAGGTTCCTTTTCTTTGTCAGGGTTTTCACATTAACAAGTTCACAACTGGTTCCCCCTCATTTCGGACTCGGAGGACCGATCTCCCCCATTCAGGCTCAGATCCTCAATGTTTGTATTTGGTCTCCCTCGTTCGGGGCCGGATCCCCTTTTTACCAAAACCGAAGACGAATGTGCAATGGGTTTTGCTTAAACCGTCACAGGAGCACTTTGATTCATTTCACAAGATTGCTTTCATCAATCTTCTACTTTCATTTCTCTTGGGATATCTTACAGAGACCACTCTGTCAATGGTATTGTATCTTTCCTTCTCAAGTTCAAACATTCATCAGCAGTTTAATTTTGCTCAGGCTTCCCTGAGTCTGGCTCGCGTCTGTCTTGGTTTCAACAGTTCACTTTAGCCACTTTACATCACAGCTCCCTTTTCTGGGAGTCTCCCTTCATATTTGTCAGAAACTTTCAATAAGGCTACTTTATCTCCGCCAGACCACTCTGTTACTTCACAATACTTTATACACTAGATTCTCGCTCTTTCTCTGTTGCTGATTCCTAGAACTAAAGGCTCCACAATGCAACAGTCACTTGTTACGTTAATTGTTTGAAATGTCACACAGCGGGCTCTCTCCCATTTTACACGAGAACTCACTGGTTGTCTTGACCTTCCTTCTTATCAAGCTTTGCCTTAGGCCGGGGCCTCCGGTGTCTGCCTTGCTCCTCCCAAACTCCATCTTTCACCCGGGAGGGAGCCGGGAAGCCTCCAGGCATCTGTGGCGGGAGGACACACAGAGTTCAATGTAGGGGGGTGGGGGAGAAAGAGGTTGGAAGCCGTCACCCCCCACCTCCACCTCTTCTGCCTAGCAGATCTTGCCGGGAGCTCCTGCTCTGCTCCACACTCGTCCCTCCACCAGTCAGTTCTGCACTGAAAAGGATCTGGGGTTCTGCGCTCTCTGCTCTGTGGCTCCTCTCGGTGTCCCGCCTTTTATACTGGCTCGCAGACTGCCAACACTTAGGGATCCTCTACTGGTGTTAGTCGTGCAGCCTCCCTGTACCAGTGCTGGGTCTGGTCCACTGCTGGGAATGTCTAGTGAGAACACCCTTGGCTTTCTCACAACACCAAACAAAAATGTTCCTTTAGTTCATGAGGCAAAGGTTTTTAAATCCACATCCCCTTTGCGAGAAGGGTGCAGTTGCCCCAAACCAAGCTGGGCAGAAAAGGATCTTGTGCCCCAGCAGGTGTAGCAGAGCAGCAAAAAGTTCTGCAGCTTCAATTTCGGCAGTGCAATCGAAGTTCTCCTCCTGCATTTCTCTGGTTGGAAGAAAGTGATCGAACAAGGCTATTGCTCCCAGACAAACCAGCCCCTCTTCCTCAAAAGCCAGAGCCTGAGCGCCAGGAAGAATTGAAATCCCTTCTGCTGAAGGGCGCAGTGGGGTAGGTGCTTCTCAGGAGAGAGGTACAGGTTGGTAATCTTGCTACTTCTTGGTGCCCAAGAAAGGGTGGGGAGGAGGGGAATCCATCCCATCATAGACCTCATGGCCTTGAACAAGTTCTGGTTGGCAATACTACAAGAGATTCTCCAGGTTCCACAACCCCAGGATTGCTTGCTGTTTCTAGACCTTCAGGACACCTACTTTCACGTGCCGATCCATAGGGAGGCCAAGTATTTTCTGTGATTTGTCATCGGGGACGCTCATTACCAATTCAAAGTGCTCCCTTTTGACATGGGCTTCGTACCCAGGGTGTTCATGATTATGGCAGTAGTGCCGGCACATCTCAGAAGATCCAGAGTCTTTGTAGTCCCATACTTAGATGACTGGCTTATCTGAGATCCGCCCCAGAGCAGTTTTAAAACCACCTCAAGGAATCTTGCTTAGTGCGGCACAGCCAGGGCTTCTCAATAAATGTGCAGAAGTCAGACAACACCAGCACAGAGGCTCCAGTTCATCGTGCAGTCCTGGACACTCGGATGGGAAGGTTATTCCCCTCCGAGGTGAGGGTCCCCAGCATCGGACAAATGGTCATGCAGTTCTGGAACTCTGGCAGACTACCAGCACCAGCCTTTATCCACCTCCTCTGCCTCATGGCTTCTTGCATTTTCTTGGTGGCAAAGTCCATGCTCCACGTATGCTCCCTTAAGTAGATCCTCAGGAGTCAGTGATTGCAATGTTCCGGCAACATGACTGTAGAGAAGGAGCCAAGTATCCCCACCCAAAGCTCTGTTCCCTTGTTGCCTATATGCTGGGAACCAGAATGTGACACACATGCAGTACCAGTGAGAATGCCTGTACCGAAAACAAATCATGGAAGGTACCCATTGAGGAAACCACATATGCACTCACGAAAATATGATGGCCATTTGAATGAAATCCCAGAGGAAGTGTGAAAATGAGCAAGAAAGGAGACTGGTGACGTCATGTAAAGCTGAGCCTATGCACCCAGAAAAGAGGCAAGAGACGGAAGAACAGACAAGCTATAGGATCAAAGAGGAGGTGCTAAAGATGACCAACATTTCGGGCTCGAGATGAAGATGCGCATGCTACAGAAACGATGAAGAAAATGCAAAATCATTTTACAATTGTACAGATGCAGTAACGCAAGCAGACAAAGTATTCTTCAGGCTGGCTATGTAGTGAATAGATTGCGGCGATGTGCCAACGTATATGCATAGGAATGTATGGAATATGGATGTGCCACAACGCACTTTAGCAGAGTCTGGACCCCTTGAAACAGAAAGGCTTTTTCAGTGTCGCGAAGTGGAAAACAGCTAAACAGCAGAGGTTTATTCAAGAAAGGCTTGGCTGGTCCAGCACCAAGAAGTCGATGCCACCTTGAGCCAGTAGCTACAAAATGTGTGAAAATATCAAACCCTGTCTGAGGTGGGGTGGAAGAACACTGAAGACGTCAGAGATTCAGCATTTAATAGTATTTTAACACAGCAAAAAGCTCTGAAACATGGTCTCCAGTCACATGGTCCGATGAAAAGAGACACTGGGTCGAGCTACATCAAAACCCAGAGACAAACTATACCTATACTCCCTTTTATTCTCAGCATGAACAACATATACAAGGCCATGTTCAAAGGCTAATTGACTGGCAGATGGCAAGAGTGATGATAGATGGTAGGCTAACTAGGTGGTAAGCTATGGTCAAGAGCACCTGGGGTACCAGCCTGCGTGCTGCTAGCAGGTGTGGAATATTACAGAAGGGTACGAGGGTGCCAACCAATTATAGAGGGCCACGTACCAAAGAGCCCTATAGTTTGTATAACCAATAGGACGTCGTATATTTGAGGACGTTCATATGTGACTTGTATTAGAGGAGGGCTTAGTTGCCCACCTGATGTTAGAGACCCAATCACTATCCCCGTCAGTATGGAACTTATACCTAGATGTTCCCTGTAAGCCTATCACTTTCCCAAGTAGGTTTTTGTAGTTTGCCACGTAGATTGACGTCAATGACGAGAAGTTTTTACTATATACGCTGCGTTTTTTATGAAACTCGCCGAGTGAGAAAATTGAGCGTATGTTCGTTGTACTCCCTGTTTTAGACAATTGCAAATAAAACAGACTAATTTGCCAACTTCCTGAGTCGGTCTGATTATTGATGTTGGAGTATATTCTGCATCTCCATCTATCTCAAAGTATTGCTAGCTCGTCCTAAAGGGCCCTGTGTTGGGTACACGGGTTCATGATGGATGTCCTCCTGATATCAAGGACTGTGGCCAATGGCCTCTTGTGGTGGGCCAACCGGGACAACATGATGGCAGGGGAGGCATTCTGGCCACGTTGGCCAGAGGTTCAAATGGTCACAGACGCTTCCCTGAAAGGTTGGGGCTCCAATTGTGGGGATCTACAGGTGAGCAGGCTTTGGTCCCAGGTGGAGTGTCAGTGGCACATCAAACAGTTCTAGCTGCAAGTGGTTTCGATAGCCATGACGACTTTTACACCTACTCTTCGGGGGAAGAGTGTCCTGATCTTGGCGAACAACACAGTAACCATGCTCTACTTCAACAAGCAGGGGTGTGTGCGGTCGCTACCCCATTGCAGAGAGGCCATGCAGCGTTGGTTCAGGTTTCTTGAGAACAGAATCACAATATCTGTCTTAATCTGGCATATATGGAGAACATGTCTGCGCAGGCAGAACACCATCTCTCCTATGAGTGGGAGAACTACCCAGAGGTCATTTCATAGATCTTGATGCTATAGGGGAACCCCCTCAGAGGACCGTTTGCAACAAAGGACTACACAGGGTTCAAGCAGTTCTGCTCGAGGAAATTTCCTGAGGAGCACTGAGTGACGGTTTCTTGGTGGAGTGGGTCTTCGAACTACACTACGTGTTCTCTGATCCTAGTCATCCCGTGAGTTCTCCGGAAGTTGAGGAGTTGCAGGGCTTGTCTGATCCTAATCGCATAGGATTGGGCGAGGAGGATGTGGTAGTCGGACATTCTGGAGTTGGCTGTATGACCACCTCACTGGTTTCCTCAGAGACCGGATCTCTTATCCCTGTCGGAAGGACAGGTGCTTAACCCAAACCCAGAATCTTTCAACCTACATGCGTAGCTCTTCAGAGGTTGAAGTATGAAGGTTGGGATCAGAAGGATGAGGTATTAGAGATCCTGCCGTCTGTGTGTGAACAGTCTAACAGGTCCATATATGCATGCCGATGGAGAAAATTTGATTCATGAACAGAGGGGGCTGATTCCTTGTTGTGCCACACTTCGTGGTGAAGGAACTTTTGTTATTCGAAGCCAGGCTGGTTGTGAATATAAGCATGATAAAAGGTTACCTAACATCCTTATAATTGTTCAAGAGATCACGTGAGCAGGGCTCTTTTTTCACGAAGTTGAGGAATCTGTGGCAGAAGAATGCATAGAAAGAACATTATCGAGAAGTAATTCCCCCTAAGATGCCCTATCCAGCTTTCACATAATGATTTCTTTCTGCCAGTTTGTGCTAATTTTATATTTTTAAGTGTAATACGTTCATAACTGTGCTCCGACTTTGTTCACTGCCCTGCTACATCTGGGTAAGGTGTATGTGCTTAATCCGAAAATAACCAATACAAATGTCAGAGGGAATGTAATCTGTGATGCGTGTTTGAGAACATGAGTTGTGCATTTCATGAGAGCTTAGTTATGGTTGTGTAGGTAACCTCAGTGTTCTTTTTAGGTTTTCCATCGTGACCGTAGCATCCCGCTAACTGAAGTTATTTCTTGCCATTTTTAAGGAATTTTATTAACAGTTTTGTTATTATGATTTTGGTTTTGTAATGATATACTGTGACCACAGGTGCAGTGCCTGTAGAACATAGTAAATAAAACTGCATCTGGAACATGGGCATAATGAAAAGGATAAGAGGAGTATGCCCAGTGGTTATGCCCTGTGATCAATGACTGCAACCAGGGCATGTATTTATATTTATTTGAGATGCTACATTGCCCATGTTTCTCATTCAGTGACCCTGTAATCGGTTCCCGTTGGCTACGGCTTATGCGTTAGTCCTGTTGGTACTGTGACCAGGCCACAGTGGCCTCATCTGTAGTGCTTGCTGTGCATGGTCTGAGATAATAACCTTGAGGGTACTAAGCATGCCGCAGGCTCACTTATTCTGGAACTAAAACCCACTGACCACGGGCGGTTACCACTGATTGTGTCTTAAGAGCCTGCCTCGCCTCTCGGCAATGTACGCGGGATGCAGTGACCTAGATATACAGCTTGTAAAGCATTGCTTTTAACCAGGCCCTGGACACAGTAACCATGGCAGCAGTGCTCTACAATGCGGAGGGATGGTTGATGAAAGCACAGTGTCTTTAGATGCAGTGCCAACTTGACTAACCTAGTCACTATACATACAGTAAATACAGGTAACATTAGTAGCAACTGATGTCCTTTGGGCCTACTTGCCTCCAATGAAGTCTACAGACTCTCAGGCTCTGTGTCACCCTACCAAATATTTACAAAGCCATACCCCTTTTGTCGGAAGATCTACAAGACAAACTTGCCCATTTGTTTTGAAAAATAAAGGCATATTCAACACATCTCGGGCACACCTCGCTGTACATTGGGTTAGGGCATGTCTCAGTGGCATTAGAGTACCTCCACAAAATTTAACATGGTCAATGCAACGAGACCAGAGCCGCAGACCCCAAATGAATGTTGGAATCAATATTTTGAGCCTGGCATCCCCCAATCAAAATCTAAATATGAAGACAAAACCCGGGCCCGTGACGGAGACCTGAAGGCTGAACGGTCAATAGATCTTGACATTTTATTTTGAAGATCCAGGTAAATTCTCCACTTTAAGGCAAAAATTAGGTGGATTTTTCACATGGAAATACCACTTGCGGTAAAAGTGCCAAAAATTCCAATGGAGTCGCATGGATTCCAAAATTGGGGACTTAAGCTGCCCTATTCCATGGTAATTCCAATGCCACAGGACAGCCTATACATGCCTGCAAACCCTTTCTTTCTACCAAACGCTGCACTACCTTAGCCACTGCCTTAGCTTTATCCACCATGGATTACTGCAATGCTCTCCATTTAGGAACCAGCAAATACACCCTTAAGAAGCTCCAGATTCTGCAGAACAATGCACTGATAACGGCTTTGAGGATACCTCAGAGACAACACATCTCTTCAACAAGATGAGACATCAATTGGCTCTTAGTTAAAGAAAGAACACAACTTAAAACAGCGTCCCTGATGCATAAATGTCTCCACAATGCAGCCCATACATACCTCCCGGAAAAATTACAAAATATAACCACTCCCGATCCACTAGATCCTCCAACTCTGGATAGCTTAAAGTGCCAAGGTACACACTTTAAAAAGCTGGTGGCGTAGCTTCCCAGTTATGACCACTCAATTGTGGAACTCCTACCTTCCACACTAAGAGATGCCCAGTCTTTTTATAAACTCAAGAAAGACATGAAATGTTGGCTCATTGCCGTTGATGCACCCTACTAGACCTGGTCAACCCTCTGTCGTGTCATGATCAAATTAACTATATCCTACTGTATGTATATTGCCCAGTGTGTATTCTGCCAAATGTGCGAACACTGACAACTGTATGCCCTATAGCCTTGTAATATTATATTGCCAAGTGTGTATGATGCCTAATGCATGAATAGTGATTACTGTATACCTATGTATCCTCTGTAATATTTTCCCTCACCCCCTACTGTACATTTCCTTTGTGTAACTAAGAACATGCATATCCTTGTAATGTGCCCAGTCTACCCTGGGTTGGGAGCACAATATAAATAATAAACAAACAAACAAACTGAGTGGGGGTAACGGTTAACATGTTTGGTAGTAAATCAGTGGATGTACAGACTATTTACTACCAAACTCTAAATGAGGCAGATAGTGTAGAAGGGAGAATGCTCCAAAGCCTGGGTTCAAAGGTAGGGGAAACGTCTGCCTCTAGTCTTATTCCAGATTTCTATTATGTTGAGGATTCTGGAATTGGGATCGCTTCTGATTAATAGCCTTGCCGTTATAGAATGTTCAGTATTAGATTATTATACTGTATTTTTGTATATATGGACGGATTGAATGTGGTTCTGAACTAGAACGATTTCTCAAAGCTATTGTTACAATTGACTCATTGGGCCTCATTCCGAGTATGGCGGTAAGGGATAGCGGCCACCGCTAACGAGAGCGGTGGCGGTAATCCCTTACCGCCATACTCCGAGTTCCCTTTGCGCCATGGAGGTTTTAACACCTGCTTTTAGCAGGTGTTAAAATCCATGGCGCTTTGGGACCTTGATGTGAATTACGCCACCGTAATTTACGGTGGCGTAATTAACGCCTTCCCCACTCCCATTATGCCCTATGGGGCAAAAATGGGAATGGGGAAGGGTAAATGGGGATTGGGGAATTACCGCCCCGCCAACCTTGGAATGGGGCGGTAATTCCGCCATCCACCAAGGCGCTGCCGGTCCGGGTACGGCGTCAACCAAGGCGTTAATAACGCCATTGGTTAGCGCTGTACTCGGAATGAGGCCCATTAAGTCAGTTAAAGTGTTGATTTATGTTTTATAAGAACCTACATTTACACATTTCCAGTTCTGTGCCACCAACTGACCATTCTCTGATTCTCTTTGGAATGGCAAACAAACACGAATGTCATCACTTACTGACAGAGAGACAGGCTACAGTACCATCCTGATCAAGGTATCTCCGAAATGTTTCACCAGACTCCTTCGCACATGCAATTCTCTTATCAATAACCCACTTACTAGGTACGGTCTGTTTCATCCTTATGATGCTTGGGACACAGTCCCCACCCCCTCAAATGTGGGACGTCTAAGTTTATCTAAACTCAGGCGAACATCTAATTCAACGATGAGAACTAATCCTTAGAGCGTGGATGAAGGGACACTGGATAAAATCAAAGCTTCATTCTGACCCAGAGCCTGTCTGTGTTCATAGCAGAGGCTATATGAAACTAATACAAAGGACCAGGTTTGGGATTCTCCGATTGACAAAGTGGACGAAAGGAACGATTTTCCAGAAATGTGACTGTCCTGCACAAGACTGCTAGCAATTTGACGCCCTCACAACTTAAGGAAGGTCCTTCAATGAGAAGGCTGATGACATAGGGACTAGCTCTTTTGTACTCTGTTAATACCTTCATCGATAAGGATAGGTGAAGTAACTCAGGCATGTCATTATCACTCCAAAAACAATGCAAAGCCAGATGATCCGTGAAACCTGCAAGACAACTCAGCATTTCTGTGTTTTGCAGAATTTCTTGAACTGTTGCAAATGGCCATCTCAACGACAATACTGAACATAATGGTTTGGAAGCGACTATTATTCGAACGTCCCCCCCTCAGCAAAGCAGATAACTGCCTCTACCTCAAATCAAAACGTAATATCTTGCCAATGTGTGCTGTGGACTCCTGCCAGCTACCATGTTTCCTTCAGACCTTAAGTAAATGTGCCTATTCAAATGGTCACACTTGTCATAACCCCCACGCCAACTGAGATCCACAAACTGCCACTACCGCAGAGTACCCAGCATCAATCGAAAAACCGCAGGAGGCTCGAGCTTTCCAGCGATTGCCTCAGAGCTCTGGAACAATCTCCCCATTGCACTAAGAAAAGAACCGTCCAACTGAACCTTTAGAAAAAGTTCACCTAAGACACCTGGCTCTAAGGAACCCTGCTCCTGCACTCTCTCCCAAATGGGCACACCAACTCTTTTCTGCCTCCATGTGTGATCGTACGGTCTGATACCTGACGCCCTATTTTCCCTTCCCCATTGTACTTATTTTGTCTCGTTCCCAAATGTAACTAGCGCCTAGATACCGGAGGCTTCAGTGCAAAAAATCAAAGATAAAATAAATATTAAACGCTAAAACCATTCCTTTCAGCAGAGGTATGGAAATTATGGGGGTTGGACCGCTACACTAACAATGCTCTTCCCTTTTGCGCTTCCTTCCATTTTGTATGAAGTTTAGAAGATTGCCAAATACAACCATCGCATGAAATTAATTTCTGTATGGAAACACCACACAATGTAGTCTTGCCATGCAAATACGTTCCGCTCTACAGAAACACCATACAATTCACTCATGGCTTGGAATCATTTTCCACACAGAAACGCAAAGCAACTCACCAAATTGGCATACAATACAATACAATACATAGATTGACCTTTGTCAAAGAAACATGATGCAAGTCACTAATTGGACACTTGGTACGGAATGATTGTCCCCACAGGAACACCGTGTAGTTAACTAAGGCACTCATTATTTGCAGACTCACCATGCAATTCACACTGCTAGTTCCCCACAGGAAGTACCATCAAAATAAATCCAGCAAACACCAGACAATCCCTGGAATACGTTTCCCATAGGAGACACCATGCAATTATTCTAGGTTTTGGTGTACACCCCAAAAACACATGGAATAATGTTCTCCCACAGAAATTAGATGCTGCGCTTGCACCATTTGCATGCAACTATGTTTCCACTCACTTAGCTCTCATTACAAGAGGGATTCACCCACCTCCAACAAGGATGAAGTGTTGACACCATCCTCCGGGCTTGGGTACCAAGGCTCAGCTTGTTCCACTATCTGAAAGTGTGCCCCATTCCCAATTCGTATACAATTACCCTCAACATTCCCACTGGCACTCGATTGGCTGTGCTTCATTTTCATGGCACAATAACTCACCCGCAAGGATTTCATCATAGATGCAATAACATGGAAAAAACTGCATAGCAGCTTGAACTGTGTGACCTAAACCTTTTCCTCTTCAATCCCAAGAGAGGTTGGTAAAGCATTCCTCTGATCTGCAGAGTCATTCCACCATCCACAGAAAGGCACTTGCTTACTACATGAAAGTAAACTTGCTACCAGTTTACTTTCATGTTGCTGCCTCTGCTGCAGCTGGATTTCATAAAGCTCACCGAGTGTCAATATGACTCTTCTTGCTCTTTCACACCCTGGTTTTCACAGAGGTCAGACCACTTTTCCTTTTATTTTTGGGTGCGCTTTCAAGCATTGGGTGGTGGTGGTGTGGTCTTCCTGGCTAACCCCTCTAACAGATACATTCTTCTTTATCTCTGCCCCCTTCTAGTTCGTGCTTTCTGGTGATGGGTATCTACAAAATGAAATCCTGTTGTCTTCTTAGGATCAGTTGCAGGTAAAAAGATATCTCGGGAGGCAAGGTAGGAGCTGTAGCAAGCCAGAAGGACTTGTACCGAGGACATGGTATTAAAGGGTTTTATTCAACTTAAAAGAAAACGCCTTGCTAGCCCTATTGGTGTTCCCTTCCTAACAAACTATACTAAAAGTTGCGTCGTCAAAAGTCAAAATCACAAAAATGCGCCTTGGTCCATACCTAACCTCTAAACGGTCCCTACCACTGGAGGAAAAAACTGAAAATAAAAAACTAGTCAAGAGTGTCCTGCCTCTGAGGTTGTTCATCCCCATCTCACTCCGGGTTTCAAAAAATCCATCCTGGTTTCGGATCCAATGCTTATTGCTATAAAACGATTCTCTGGATTTAACCATTCGTGTTCCAAAAAGATCTCAAGTTTCCAAAATAAAGTCTCAAGTTCCAATAAAAAATACAAATGTCCAAATTCTCATAGGTGGTGGGATAGCCCCCCCCAATCTCTCCCCACCAATTGCGTGGGTTCCTCCCCACTATGTTCACATCTCGATTGTGACTGTGTTCCCCTTGTATTTGCTCTCCATTTGTCTTGTTGGGACCCTAAATGCTTCTTTATGCAAATGTCTCACTCATCTCCTAGGGCTATCGGTGACCCCTCTTCAAATATGCCTCTCTTGGTTCTTCTGTAAGCCGTTTGGCTGATTACAACAGTCACTTTTCTTGGGCTCCTGTAACCCTTTTTGTTACTTGCTTCCTTCTCTCTCTCTCTCTCTCTCTCTCTCTCTCTCTCTCTCTCTCTCTCTCTCTCTCTCTCTCTCACCAGGCTGTTATACCCCTGGTAGGAGTTTGGGCTAAACCTTCCTTCTCCCACTTTCACGTTCTGGTCTCTCCACCCCACTCCACTATGAACAACCCGGGTACCTTCTCCGTTGCAGGGTTTGCTCGATTGAAGTTGTATCTGCTCGGTAACAGTGGCGTTCTCCATGGCTTTGTGGTGTTCCTTTCTGGAAACAAGTGAGTTTGCTGTCCCGCTTGGCTCTGTGTATCTCTGCTCTTCAACTCCTTCGTTCTGAGCGGTTGTTTCGCTTCTTCCTCGCGCTCTGGTTCAGTGTAGTTTCCTGGGCCCACCATGTCCTCCACCGGGTCACGCCTCCAGATAAGTCCAGGTCTGCTACTCCTTGGCATCGCTGACTCAGCACGCCTCAGTGCTTCTTCATCTCTTTCTTTCTCTGTTCTCACTCCACACCACAGCCAGCTCCGCTGTGCAGCCGCAGTTCCGCCCTTCAATGTCACCTCGATATGTTGTAGGCTAGCCTCTGCATTTTGCTTCTCCATCTTCATTCAAGGCTGACCGTGCCTTTATTCTTGCTCCATGACACAAAGGGGCGTGTTATTTATGTGCAACTGTCTATCCCACAGAGAGAACAGCATTGTCTTGAGCCAAACAACCAAAATGGTACAATTGAATGGCACGCCCAGTGAGGTCCTGTTGCCCAAATGTCTAAGGAGGGTTTTGCTTGGTGGACTCACCTCCCTAGGCTCAAAGGGGGTGGCTCCCGCGAAGGAAGAAGGACAAAAACTCCAGATTCATCACAGAGCCAACCACTGCATTATCCGTCCATCAGTGAAGCCAAATACCACTCCTGGTACCTTCCTGCACTTGCCCACACATTACATATTTCAGACTAGCTACAACTACAGTATTCCAAAAATGGATGACACGATCTTGACAGAGGACATGGAGGAAGTTTTGTTTTTGACAGAAACATCTGCACAAAAAGATCCATTTTTCCATAACAATCAAGGCGGTGCATCATCTGGAGCAAAAAGCATGAATTCGGGAGAATTTGCATAATCACAATGCATTGCCCAGTGTACCTGAACTAGAGGTAAACGCCCAGGGCTGAGGCATGTGTGGCTTAGCTGAAATGCCCCGTACGACTTCAATTACAAAGGAATTCATTTGTGCACAGATCTCATTGAAATAGACCACTTTTAGGGTCTTGGTCGGGCCAACAAATGTTTAACTATCCTAAAAGCTCTTAAAGACAGATTTTACGGCTTTGGAAATCATATTACAACAATAGCTAGATGTATTCTCGCTTTATGATGGTTTTGCCATTCCAGAGAACAAACAGGTAGGGAAGGAAAATTGCAAAATGCAATTGTTTTTAATTTCTGCAGTCCTTGAGATTGAGTGAAATTAAGATTAAGAGTGAAAGAGATCAGTGGCCAGTCCAGTCTATTTGCAATGAATCACCATAACCAATAAAGGAGCACACATAATTCCTAGGGGACCTCAGGTTTTTAATATGCCAAAAGTGGGGAGCTTCTCTAAAATACAAAAAGGTGAAGATGGATCAACAACTGTATTGCCTGCTACGGAAAGATCATTGGCCCAAGTCCAAAAGTACAGGTCCTCTTCTTTAAAGCAAGGTTCCAAAGTCCAAAAATGTCACTCACATGTGTTTTAGGGTTTCTGAAAATTCTTCGGTCATGGTGGGGTCTGTTCTTCTGAGATCTTGCCCATAGTTTGGTCTCTTTGTCTTGGACTGTCACCTGTTGAGACGGTAAATGGCACCAGTTGGTCATTGGAGCCCAAACGATTGACAAGTGTCTAGTTCCTCTTCCAGCCCAAGGGGTCTCCTGGGCTTGGCCTTCCTGCGGGGGCAACTAGGGTAAGTATGCCCGGTAGGTATGCCCTAGCTGGGTATTACTGTCAGAGTCTCAGGTTAAATGGCTTGCTCACTGGTACCCTATTCACTACTACTAGGCCAAATGGTCTTTCTAGTATTTCTCATAAAGGGGGTATAGTGTCCTCCTCCTCCTCCTCCTCGTCCTCCTCGTCCTCCTCCTCCGCTGCCTCCTAGTCAGTTTTCACTCCTGCTCCACCTGCTTTTGTCCTCCCTTCATATCCTCCAACCTCATCACAGTGGGTAGCAACACAAAATGAACCAACTCAGCACTACCAGTAGCGGGAAAACATTTTTAATCATAGCAAAATTGAACCAGTTAAAATCACCCAGAATTTCATTTAAAAAAGGTATGCAAGCTACTTTCCACATAAATAGAAAAAAATAAGAAAATAAATCGGCTATGTCATCTATAAATGTGCTCAATAACTTGGCAGATAGTATATCAAAGAAAACTCATAAGACAATGTAGGTGAAACTGCAAGCTTTAGGAGGGAAAGTTAAAACAAGGAGCAGACTCGGTTTTGAACACTGTATAATTCAGTGCTTCTCTAAAAATACCACTGCATCTCCTCCCCTGACTACAGAATGGCCCACATGATGTAGGAGAAAACTGGCAGGTATATAAATTGTCAAAATAGAGAGGGGAGCAGGGGGGGTTAGGAATCAGTGAGTTGGAAATACAAAATCTAATTGGTGAACGAGCATATGATCAGCAATATGGAACTGAATGGGTGGAGTGGAAATTCAATAACGAAGATGGAATAAAAATGATATTTCATGGAGAGATCGTCAGTTGCCAGAGGTTACAGTTCGTATGCAGCACTGGTTTCTTATATTGAACGTAGCATAACGGGCACTGTAAATTATCCCCACTTCGTCGGTTGATGCCATTATGGACTTTGGGGCTTCAATCGCTGCAATTATTTCCACGGCTTTTGTCAAAAGAAACAGCCGTGCTAGGTTGACTACTAAGTTTCCCCATAAATATCTGTTTGACAAATTGTTACTAGGAGGAGGGAAATACAGATTACTCTTTCGGAAATTATCTGGTCAGATTCTGGACTCAGTCGAATACGCTTCGTGAGTCAATCTAGTTAAAAATACTTATCGCAAATGGCTGAGAAACCAAAGATACCATACTGAGTGTCTATGCTGGCAATTTCTGGTTCGATTTTGCATTAGTTAATGACTCTCGACATTTTTGGAGGACTATTGAGAGCTATTCATCAGCGACTCGTGACATTATTGGCATCCAGGAACCTGTATGGGTTGACTACATTGCTGAGGGAATGGGGATGGAATGCTACCCTGCACGAATATTATTTGGGCTAAATGGGCTTATTCTAAAGGTCGTTCTGATATCATCATCATCCCATTAAATCAGACAAGCTTCCAGAAGGGCCTCAGCACGACCACAAACTATCTTGCCTTGCTAACTGTCATCCAGCAGGCTTGGAGCATTCAATGGAGGACAGTTTATGTGGCATTTATGGACTACAGTGCGGCCTTCGATTCTGTTAATAGGAACAGGCTTTGGAAAAAACTGATTGGAGTATTCCAACTGGTTTGCTCTCAATGATTATTGCTCTTCATGATAACACCAGAGTTAAAATGTGGCTATACTAAACTGCTAGGACACAACATGGATTCCTATCCAGCAGAGATTGAAGCAGGGATGCATCCTTTAATCTGTATCTGGCAGATATGGGAGTGGCATTGAGTAGTCCAACATCGATTGCTTTGAAACTGGAAAATATCCTGCTTGAGTGGATGGGCTATGCGGACAACATTGTGCTGTTGGATCTCACCCCAGCTGGACTACAGGCATCCCTAAATCAGCAAAAGAAATTCTGAGACTCTAATTCCTTGGTTGTTAATACAAACCAGACCACGGTTATGGTTTTTACCCTCCCTTCCTGTAAATCGAAATGCTTCCATTGGTGGATGGAGGGGAAGGCCTTAGAGGAGGCCAGTGAATACAAGTATCCTGGCTTACTACATGATTGCATACGAATAGGCTCTAGACACTTAGTACATCTTAAGTTAAAATACTTCCAAGTTATGGGAAGTTTGGGTAAAATGGCTCACAGTGGCGGGGGCTATTTTGTCGGGATACTGGATCAATTATACTCGGCAAAGCTTCTTCCGACTCTTATGTACGGTGTAGAAAGCGGAGCTTTTGGTAACATCACTGAACTATCCAAGTTGGAGTCTGCACTGCTGAGGAAACTGTTTCGACTTCTGGTGCGTATTCCGATTGACATTATTTAACTTGAATTCATCTGGTTCCTTGTGTGGTGAGAGGTCAGCTTATTTGTCTGAACATCTACTGGAAACTGGCCAATACTCCTATTGACACTCTAAGCTATTTCATCGGACCAAGGTTGCATTCATGCAAGATAGTGTTTGGCGAATATCTCTGTTGCCGGTAGATGGCATGGCGTGGCCTTGGATAATCTATTGAGTTATCAACTCCAGCGCTATAAAGGTAGCCGTGAGAGCCATTGTATTGCCATTCTATCATGAACCTCAGATTGTGGAACTCACCTCCAAGAGCAGAAGTGCCCTATTCCTTGATTACATTCTTACGAGGGAGCAAATCCCGAACTACATTATTCAGTTTGTGGGTAACTCCTTGGTCTGGGACTACCGGAGGCTTAAAATGAATGCGGTAAAAACACTTGAAATTACTGGAGCCTGGATTAATATACCACGGACCCACCGTTTATGTCATTTGTGGGACTACCGGAGGCTTAAAATGAATGCGGTAAAAACACTTGAAATTACTGGAGCCTGGATTAATATACCACGGACCCACCGTTTATGTCATTTGTATGGATACAACCAGCTTGAATTGGTTAAACATCTACTAACATGCTTTGACGCACTAGCAGCGTGGCGACAGACTGCTCTCATCGCTGCAGGAATTGAGCTTGCTATTCAGGGAGCAGCGTTGTGGTCTCTGGTTAGGAGTGGTAACAGTGAAGGTGTATCAAAACACACGAGAAACGCCTGGAAAAGTCATCAGTGTTTTAAAGTCACAGTTCTTGCCTATAAAAAGTCTCTTATTTTAGAAATTGCCTTGTTGACCTGAAATCTAAGGAACAATGATGCAATGCTCGGATATTAATCATGGTTTCTTAGGGCCCGAAAGTGATCTTCACAAAATAAAATTCCCCAGGAAGTGACTTAAGCAAACAGGACATCCGGGCCATCTTCAAACGGCTCCAGTCGCCTCCCAGCAACAAGGCGAGTTTTTCACCTGCGGGGCGGTGGGAGTTTCATCCTGTTGGAGTCAGGCAGCAAGAGCTGCTGCACTGGTGTTGTGTACATAGCCAGACAGCGAAAAGAGCGCAGCCTGTCAGAGCGCGTTGTGTCTAAGTATCTGTCTCCTTGAAAATATCCAAACCAATTCTGCATTTTTTATAAGATTTCTTACTTGGGAAAGTACCCTTCATTCCCCTTGTTTGTTCACCTGTAGTAAAACCATCTATTTCGACTGTATAAAAAATGCATAGTAATATTACTTTTCAGTGGCATTTCTTTAGTACAGTGTATTTTTACAAAATTGCATCAAAGCCCTTACACCGTGCTCGCCAGCCCTATCCCCTTCACCCTGCGTCCAACTCCTCGGATTGGAGGGAGTGCTACTCAATTTTGGGGGTTTTAAATGTTGGACAATATTCTATAGGCTGTTACACAAAATGTCTTCACATACAGAACAAACATTGGCAAAGGCAGCAGTTTCGCCTTTTGTGTATACATGGATCGGCATTTGCCATGCAATGCCATAATGGTACTAACTGGCCATTAGATGGCAACACTGGGAAAAGGTGTAAGCATCTGTGCATATGATACGTGGCTGGCAAATCTATACACAAGCCAAAACTGTTGGCTTTACTAATGCTCGTTTCTTAACAGGCCTTCAGGTGTGAGGACACAAATGCTGCTTAAAGTAGCTGAAGGCATATTTGGTTTAGAGCGTTTTATGATACCAGCAGCTCATTTACAGCTGTAATTAAACCATTCACTTTCAGAGAAAGCTTTGAAATAACACTGGCAGTGCCTTCAGAGAGCAAAGATTAAGGTTACTGCTTGACAGAGCTAGCTCAAAGAAATCCCAGTGTTTTGGGCGAGGAGGGGCAGGTAGTGGTGGAGATGGCCATAGGGACTTGCATGCCCAGGGACAGTCAATGGGTGGGTAATAACCAAACAACACGCACAACTGTGTGTTCCCCTCCTCGCATGTTATTTCACTCCTATCTTGACTTCCAATGACAACAGGTTTGCTTTATAGGCAGCGCCTTCGGCACCAACTAATAGCCAAAAGTAAAAAGGGAACCCATATTTCGAAGAGGAGATTGGGTAAACACACAAATAAAAAGTGAGATGCTCATGCGAGTCTTTGACTAATTTGCTACTTCATGGCTGCACATCATTTGATGCCACTTATGAGCTAATGAGTAAACCTGTGCAGAATTATCTTTAAAATGGTTTCTGATTAAAACATTCAGACCGGAGCATCTCCATGTGTGTGCACGCGTTTACATGACTTTTATACAGTTCATGTGTTCATTAATGCGCATGGTTACGCAGTGACCTCCTGTAGTCACGTCACCATAAAGGGCTCGATGGACCAGTAAAACTTAAGCAAAGCATGGTAAAACACATCTTTTCCTGAACATTGGAGATGTGCAGCAATGTATTGCTGAAGTGCCTGTTGCTTAGCCAGAAAAGAGCTATAAGGAGAAAAAACCCAGAGAAATACACTGTTTATCCAGTTTTGGAACTGGAATAACAACTTTTTAAAATAAATAGTTGTCTCGTACTTAATTTTACAGACATTGGAGCTCTGGTAATCAATATCGTGAGGTCGGTCTGTCATTTCAGGAGGATTGCAAATTGGAAACGTCAATAACAGGAGCAAGGTAGGACCAGATTACCCCCATACTGAGGAAGCATGATTAAATCCCTCGAGGCTCGTATTTTCCTCAAAGCCATCGATCTATATGTGGTTCTGCCATCCTTATGTGGTTCTGTTCATTATCTGAGTGGCAGAGTAAATCTAGCCTCTTATCAGAAAATCTGTGTTAATAACAATCACTCCGGTCTTCTCGGGAACTAATTCTATGCCCTTTACTATGCGTCACGTGCCTGGCTTTACACACTAAAGAAAGAGGTTTAAGACGTATATTTCTGTGTGGGTTCAGAGTTCGGTTTCAATGGCGGTTGTGGCTAAAAGGCATTCTATTTTTTGTGGGAATGAAATTCTGTGGTACCTTTTACTTTTGGCCGTTAGGTGGCACTGCATGCACTGCCTATAGGCCAAAACTATTGTCATGGAAAACGAAGAGAGGAGCAATGGGATGTGAGGAGCGAAATGCAGCTGGTGGGTTTTCACCTCATTACCGACCCTAGTTATGGCCAGTCCGACACATATCCCTGTCCATTCAAAACACAACCCCCTGGGATCCCCTTTTATGCTAGTGTTGTGCATTTAAGGCGATACCAATGTGGGGTTAAATGCTTATTTGGAGCTTTAAACTAGCTCCGAGTGTAATAAAAATGACAAAAAGGTCAACGTTCTGGCACTTGATGTCAAAGCTATATGTGTATCCTTGCATCTGTTCCTTGCACTAAACTCTTGTTAAAAACGAGCTCTGGAAAAGACAACAGTGTTTGATCTGGCATAGGCATTAGACAACCTCAGCATTCGGGTGTTGCCATTTTATGGCCAGGTAGTAGCATTATGGTAGTGCTGACATGCTTACCCCAAGCCTACACAAAAGCCAATGGTGTTGACTTAGCCAGTGCTCGTTTTTTGTGTATTTTAGGTTGTATGGCATTCCAATACCTTGGAGTCATTAGTATAGCCCTTGTGGTGAAATCCTACCAGTTGAATCTGAACTTTATATCTACGAGATTCACCTGATAGTTGGGTTTTTAACATCCATGAAATGAAGTACCTGTTGCATTCCCAGTTTGCAATTGGGCATCGGCTTGCCTCTTTCTTGTATATCCGCGCAGCTTCCAGGGATGTTCTTTGCAGGAGGGATCCAAGCGCCGCAGCTTCCACAGGTGGCTCTGGTAATCCTTCCTTAGTTCTTCAATGTGCTCTTCAAACTCCTGGATTTTTCTCTCCGAGTAATGGGACAGCTGTGACTGCTAGAAAAGAGATGCAAATCTTAAGTCTATTTTCATTTATTTACATATTCTAACCAATGGAAGTAAACTAAGCATTTTAACCATTTTTTAGGATGCACATTTGTAGAGCACCCATAAGGTGTTTGTTCTTGTAAAGGGGTAGGATAAGTGTTATTATAGCCTTATCGATTGAGGGAGGGGCCGATGGGTCATTATCGTGGAATAATGACCTGCCACCAAAGTATGGCCAGAGGGGAAGCCGAAGGCCATGGAAGGTTCATTATTCCATGTGAGCATGACACCTCCCGGGGTCTAGAAGGCGATTAGCACATACCAGTAGCAGAAATACATCTTTTGGAGGCAAAGTAAAAAACGTGACTTTAATAGTGACTAAAGTAAACCGAGTTAGTAAGTTACATGTGGCTTACATTTGAGTATTAAAATTAAAAAATAAATAAAACGAAACGGTTTCTCTATAAAAGTTAAAGCATTTCTTAGGTTTTACCTTCTCTTTGGTCAGATAAATTGAATGTTGCAGTTAAAAAAATAAAATAAAATTTAAAAAAAGGCCTCCCAGAGAGGAGCTGTCTTGGTGAAACAAATCTTGGCCATAAATCGCTGTTTCCGGCCTTCTTTTGAAGTAAGACTGTTTACGTTCTAAACATTCTGATCGGCTGAGAGGAGCTCAATAAAGTCTCGGTGTGCTGAAGCAATATTATAGAGAAAGGCTCAATATGACCACAATTCTTGAATGTCTCTGCAAGGACAGCAGGTGAGGAGGTCATGTTTTTGAAGCACTTGTTCCTTTAGAAACTCGCCTGAAGCTCAACATGTATTTACCTTATTTTATGGATTTGTAAATGCCTGTAAAGTCTTTTGGCTGTCTCCGAGTACTGTGGGGAGAGGATACATAAGAAAGGCCGATAAATACATTGTGCCATCTGATCAGACAGAGGGGCAGCAATTAGCAAGACGAAGGCAGGAGTGTAGTCAGTCAGTTGAGTCATGGTCCAGATGTGCGAAGATTTGATTAGGATAGTAATAATGCAAGACACAGGCAGGGGCGTTGGAGACACATAACATCTGGGGGGCACAGGGGACACCATGGGGCCTTTTCAAGGCAACAAATAAACAATGGTAAGGCAATGAATAAATAATAAACCAAACAGCGGTCCTACTAGGCTTTGGGATATTCAGAACATGCAAGTGCAGTGACAAAGAAGAGGGGAGGGGGCAGACTCAGAGGGGTAAGTGCAACAGGGTTCCCCAGCATGTAATAAAAGATGAATTAATTAATCTCACCTAAGGCCTGGGTCATTACTGTTTTGGGGTCAGAGGGGGATCATGCTACAGAGATTCTCTGATGCCATCTCCCAAGACACCAAAATGCATTAGTCCCAGAGATGCCCAGATCACATCGAACCACGCACCCTGTAATATACCGGTTTCAGATACTCTGATAGGTGCCATAAGGATAAATGCTCAGATGCAGTAGTTCCAGATACCCAGATTGGTGCCATTTTCCAAGACAGTCAGATGCCATAGTCACAGGTGCTCAGATACTGTAGCCACAGACACTCCCATAGCTGTCACTGTCCCGGAGGCTCAGATGCCATAATCCCAAATAGGTAACATAATCCCAGACACCTAGATAGGCGCATTATTCTCATACACCAAAAGAGAAACATTAGGGGCCACACTACACATACAAATGTGTGCCGGCTTCAGGTCAAAGCACTAACGTTTTTCAGTGCCCTGTGCATCATACATACATACGTGGATACAATGGACAGTTCTAAGACACTGACAGCAAAATGATATGGTATTCCCCAGATACCTCCTCACCACAATCCATCCAAACTCATCATCCTGTGCCGCTATTGTACAATGCTCAGAGTAGGCGTTTGCTTTGTGGCCCAGCCCTGTGACTCTGGAACTCTTCCACTTTCTACCACACACCTTATGATGAGAACACAAGCTTCCAACATGGAGGACAAACCTCAAATCACCCACCTTTTCAACTTTGCAGGGCATGGTGTGATTTAAGTTCACCTACATTTCTTTATTAGAATTCACTAGTATGTGGAGTCCTCAGTATAAATACTGGTGCGGTTACGCTTCCTCCACCCTAGCCGAGGTCTACCACCATGTGTTGCCTACCTGCCCATAATGGGAAGTGGCCACTTGCAAACATACCAGAAATGCTTTTCATTTCCGCCCACGTGGGCAATCTAATAAAAAAATGCCACGGATGAAGTTGTGAAAAGCTGGCACTAGTGGACAGTCTGAAATGCTTGCGTTGGGAAATAGGGGATGCCCTCGCAATTGGTCGGTAGTGTGACTACCATGCACTTGCTGGCTTCGTGAGAAGCTTGCACTGATGGGCAGTGCGAGAGTGTGTAGTTCTAAGCAGTATGAGGACATTACTCTGGTGGGTAGTGTAAAAAGCTTTTGCTAGTATCCAGGGACGCAGCGTGGTACTCGTGGCAGGAGCTGAAAGCTTGCAGGTGTGGGGACTGGAGTGTAATAAGTTCGCAGTGATGTAGAGAACGTCACGTGCCAGTGCTGGCCTGGTCAGCCATAACCTATGACCGCGCTGAACACACAGAAGATTCTGGCAGCACCACTGGAAAACGTCCACTTCTTTTGGCAAAACATCAGTAACACATATGAACCGTTCAAAGACATTTCTCAAAATACACCTCCTCATATGGACCTTTACTCCCCCAGGCTCCCTTAAACGCTGTGTCCCTGGGGTAGCCCCTCCCCAAACTCCAACACAACCACTTCCAGGGTCAGGAATAGATAGATTCACATAGAACAATTGTGTTATGCGCCGACATCCGTGGTTGTGCAGTGCATCATAGTCCTAGAATGGGCTGGCGTCACGGGCCCGCCATTGGCATGACTTCGAGAACAGTCTCTGGTGGATGCTAATTTGATTAGGTTAGTTCTCTGTTTACATAACCCCATGGACGTCCCACTCTCAATTAAATATTAAACGGCAGTGCCGCCGCTGTGTATTATTTGTCTTCCTTCGTGGATTTGGATAAATCCTCCCCATGCCAGGCGCACCTGGGAGAGGGGGGGGCCACTGTGTGTATAATTTATTCAGGTCCAATTCGCAGACAGATATGGTGAAAGTTAGGAAACGACTGTATCTGCCCAGCAGGGCCCGACACACATCACACACACAATGACACTTCACTTACCTTAGGTAGCCGTAGCTCAAGTCCAGCCTCTGTCTCTCTCAATCCCTCGATAATTCGGCCGAGCCTTTTCAGTCAGCACGAGCATGCGTCTCTGCCTGGCTGCTCCTCCACTTGACTTCGTCCTGGAAAAACACAGGCTGAGGCTGTGCAGCAGTGCACTGCGCAGTGGCATGTGCAGTTTGTTCCCCGGCTCAGGCATGCTCCAAAAGCACAGGTGCGCAGCAAGTACCTTTAGCCTGCAGACAGTTTGCAGAACTTGTACCTTTGCAGACTGATATTTTTACATGCTGCAAGATGCAACTGCAGACGGTGCAGAGACAGTGCACTGCACACAGCAAAACACATATTCTGGGGGGGATAAAAGCCATTGTATCTCCCCCCCACTTAAAATTGTGTGGGGGGATTTCTCCCCTCTGTCCCCACCCCATGTCCTACACCCATGGACACAGGTCCAGAACTCCATGCACTTGCAATAGGGATTGAAGGACAAGAAGGAGGAGGTGGAGAGTGTGGAATACATGAAAATGGTTTAAGAAGAGATACAGCTATTTAGAAAGGGCATTACTTAAGTCAGGAAGCCTTTTATAAAACAACATGGAAAAAAGTTGGCTTGCTGGGGCCATATCACAGAAACATTGCACTGGTGCAAGTGCAACGTTTGCACGGTATTAACACTAGGGAAAAGTTTGACCTATTTTTAAAAACAATGGGACACATTAGAAAACTATTGCACCATGACAAGTGCAGTTTGCCAGGGTGTAAGCACCAGGTCAAAAATTGCCCTTGTACAAAAAAAAAGAAATACGACATGCTTGGACGGAATGAAAATAGGGTAGGAAAGCTCAATCGGAGCACAGAAAGGCATACATTTCAGAAATGAAAACAAAATTCCAAGGTAAGGAAGGGGTCATTTGCGCAGGTCAGGCAATAGTTTGGGAAAGAATTGGAAAAGTGACAGAAAGAAAGTATGTGCTGGACATGTGGCTTCTGTGAATATTGAGAAAAGCAATTCATTGCTACATTCCCCTGACTCTTCTAGTTAGGAAAACTCACATTTTTCATAAGGTTTCACAAAACAAGCAATACCACGAGCCAAAAACTGAGCCACGTTACACATGATTTTTATGGTGACGGCCTAAACAGACGTACTTGGCATTTGAAAATAAGGAAAACTAATGTTGTGAAGAATGTCAAGCATACATATTTTGAAAGAGCACAACAATACCTTTTGAACGATAGGTTACTTGTGCAGGTTACAAAAGTGTACAGTGCCTAAAGCAGCGACTAAACGTAGGTCTTATTTGGGAAATTAAAAGGTTGTGTAACAAAGTGCAGTAGGAAATGTATGAAAACATTATCAAAACCAAAAGACACCACATGTGTCCCGATAAAAATGGTACCTCACATGTGTGGGCCTACTGAACTGGGCGCAAAGAGAAAAGGCTAAACCACTGGTACATCAAACGCCCTGGGGAAGACTGAATTTGGCTTTGTGGACACGCCACAGATTTGGGCCTGGGGTGTAGCAGGGAACCCTATGCATTTCTGAAAAGAAGACACCCATGGAAATCCAAAGAGGTCCGACTTGCATGAATCGCCCTAAAATGTTATACCCCCAGTCCAGACTGTAGGGAAAAACTAAATTTTCAGACATTTGCCACCAGGAAACCACAGAAACATGCGAGCAACACCACATGTCCTACCTTCCACTTTACCAGTTATCCTGAAGAAAACGGTACCTCACATATGTAAGTGTGCCTACCTGGGAAAAGAAAAAGGGTTGACTGTCCCCAAGTCCAGAGGCAGTCCAAGGGAGCCCGGGCAGGGTCACCATCCCTCCCCGGAGGGAAAAGCTTTAACACGGCACAACCAGCGCTCCAGGATGGCCTGGGATGCTGGCCCCGGCCTTGTGCGCCTCTCAACAATGTGGGCGAACGTCCACAAGTCCAGCAGTGGTCGGTCCCAGGGATCCCCGGCTGGGTTCCCGTCCCTCCTTGGAGGTAAAAGCTGTAACGCAGCATAGCCAGTGCTCCAGGACAGTCGGGGGTGATGTCCCCAGCCATGGGCACCTTTCTGCCATGTGGGTTGTCATGTGGGTCGACAGTCAAACGTCTAGCGGCGGTCACAGTGCACCATCCCCCGCTGGAGGGAACACCTGTAATGCCAGGCTACAGCTCCAGGATGGTGAGGGGTGATGTCCCTGGCCTTGGGCGCCTGTCTCCCTTTGTGAATCGACCGGCCACAAGTCCAGCGGCGGTCCCAGGGTAACCCGGCTAGGTCCCCATCCCTCACTGGAGGGGAAAGCTGTAACGCAGCCAGGCCAGAGCTCCAGCATGGTCAAGGAGATGTCCTAAGCCTTGGGCGCCTGTCTCCAATGCGGGTCGGCCGTTTCCAAGTCCACCGGCAGTCCCAGGGAGCCCTGGCAGGGTCATCACCCCTCACCCCCGCAGAGGGAAAAACTGTAACGTGGCACAGCAACAGCTCGAGGTGGGCTGGGGGGGTGCTGCCCCTGGCCTTGGGTGCCCATTTCCAATGTGGGTCGACTGTCCCAGGTCCACTAACGGTGCTAGAGATCACCAGCAGGGTCCTCATCCAATCATAACGCAGCCTGGCCAGACCTCTAGGACGGCTGAGGGTACTGCCACTGGCTGTCTCGCACGGGTCTACCGCCCCCCAGCCCAGTGGCAGCCATGTGGCAACCCTGTGGGATCCCTCTCCCTCCCAGGAGGGAAAACCTCTAACATGGTACAGTCAGAGCTCCAGGTTGGCCGGAGGTGCTGCTGCTGGCCCCGGGCACCTGTCTCCAAGCTCAGCAGTGGTCCCAGGGAGTCTTGCTGGGGTCCCCGTCCCTCCCCAAAGGGAAAAAGCTGTAAAGCGGCACAGCCAGTGTTCCATGACGGCTGAGGGTGCTGCACTTGGCCTTGGGTGCCTGTTTCCCATGTGGGTCGACCATCCGCAAGCCCAGTGCCGGTTCCAGGAATGCCCGGCAGGCACCCCATCCTGTAACGCAGCACGGCCAGACCGCTAGGACGGCTGAGGGTGCTGCTCAAAGCCTTGGGCGACTGCCTTGCACGTGGGTCGACTGCCATTCTGCCCACTGGGGGTCATGGGGCAACCCGGGGGGGATGCCCTCATCCTCCACCAGAAATCCCGGACCGCTGAGGGTGCTGCGATGGGCAACCAGCCAAACAGCCCCACCCCCAAATTCCTTTCCCAGATGGCCCAGTGTTCCTTTCTGCTTCCAGGGCAAAATTGGGCCAGACCCTCAATTTTACCCCCCCATTCCCCTCGTTGGGAGATTTCCAAGAGTGCTGGCCCCACAGGCACGGGGCCGGCCCCCTCATGCCCCGAAAGTATGCCTCCTTTCATAGTGCTCTATATTTTTTTGCCTTTCCTGGGGAAAATGGTTGCAAAACAGCACCCATCTACCCCCAAAGTAGGCAAACAACATTGCACTACACCTTTGCGGCTTTTTTGGGTGGTGGGAGGCAGTTTGGCTTTGGAGGGTAGGAGTGGGGAGGCACCACCAAAATCAATTACCTGGTGGTCTAGTGCTCCTTTATGCTTCCCAGGGGTGTAAAAATGGGCCAACCCCTCACTTTTGGGCCCCAGGGCAGCAGAAAGTATCTGCCCCTCCTTTGGGGGTGGGGAGTGGAGTTGCTAAGGGGGCTGGCCCACAGGCATGGGTCCAGCCCCCTGATA